>NC_135884.1:142845508-145245508 GCF_964194155.1 Cetorhinus maximus
GGAGGGGGGGGGAGAGAGAGGGAGGGAGGGGGAGAGAGAGGAGGGAGGGGGAGGGAGAGGGAGGGAGGGGGGGGGAGAGAGAGGGAGGGAGGGGGGGGAGAGAGAGGGAGGGAGGGGGGGGAGAGGGAGGGAGGGAGGGGGGGGGAGAGGGAGGGAGGGGGGGGAGAGAGAGGGAGGGAGGGGGGGGAGGGAGAGGGAGGGAGGGGGGGGAGAGAGAGGGAGGGGAGAGAGAGGGAGGGGAGAGAGAGGGAGGGGAGAGAGAGGGAGGGGGGGAGAGAGAGGGAGAGAGGGGGGGAGGGAGAGGGAGAGAGGGGGGGAGGGAGAGGGAGAGAGGGGGGAGGGAGAGGGAGAGAGGGGGGGAGGGAGAGGGAGAGAGGGGGGGAGGGAGAGGGAGAGAGGGGGGAGGGAGAGGGAGAGAGGGGGGGAGGGAGAGGGAGAGAGGGGGGGAGGGAGAGGGAGAGAGGAGGGAGGGAGGGGGGAGGAGGGGAGGGGTAATTGGGGTTCTGGGAGGGGGTAATTGGGGGTTCTGGGAGGGGGGGGGGGGGGGGTTTGTACCTACCTGCACCCTGTGTGATTTGACCAGGTGCATGCTGAGGGCCGGCGGGTTGGGCAGGATTTTGCCGCAGCCCTTCACTGTGCACAGGATATTGGTCCTCACCGCCCGGCTCAGCTCACTGACCGACGGCCTGATGATCTGGCAGCTCGGGGCTTGGCCGGTGGTGGCTATCTGAGATGGCAGCTCCTGCAGCCTCTGGCCATTGTCCAGAGGCGGCAGCGGCCTCTCACTCTCTCGCCCTCCCCACAGCACACGCCGCCATCTTGCTGCTCCCGCACAGGCACCCGAAGCTGTCAATCAAGCCTTGGCCCGCCTCCCCACCATCCCCATTGGCTCTATACAGCCATCCGCCCTGACCCACCCCCCACACCCAGCGCCCTCAGTAATTGGCTAATTGTCACGTCAATTACGTCTCGCTCCTTGATCCACCCCATCAGGTCCCGCTTTATCTCTGATCTTATGTAATAATGTAATTTTTAAACATCATTCTTAGATTGAACTCACTTTAGTTCATAAATATTTTAAAAATGTTGTTGATGTTGACTAAAATACATCCATTCAAAGCCTCATTTGTATATATTTATAAATTGAATTTGGAGAACCAATTTTTCCCAAAGTTTATTAGTCCAACAAATTTTTGCTTTGAATTCATCACTCTTGCTGCAAATCGTTTCTCTGTCCCCAGAACCCAACATCTACAGGATAGTGACAATATATCACTGCAGACATGCACAAAGGCTCACTGACATGTCAACTTTTAAAGAAAGAACTTTCATTTATGTAGCACCTTTCAAAGTCTCATAATGTCCCAAAGTGCTTTTGGTCTAATGGAGCACTTTTGAAATGTAGTCACTGTTGTAATTAAGGAAATGCAGTCGCCAATTTACACAGAGCACAGTTCCACAAACCGCAAAGGGATAATCTGTTTTAGCTATGTTGGATGAGGGATAAATATTGGCCTGAGGATAACTCTTTTGCAGTTCGTCAAAATAGTGACATGGGATCATTTCAATCCGATTTTGTTTAATTTCTCATCCTAAAGACAGCACTCTAACAGTGCAGCATTCCCATCAGTACTGCACTGGTGTTAGCCTAGGTTTTGTGCTCAAGTCTCTGCCGTGACATTTGAATCTACAACTCTCTGACTCAGAGGGGAGTGCTGTCACTGAGCCTAGGCTGATACCTGGTAGTTTATGCATATTTGTTCTGCAATGTAATTATACAACATGTTCCATTGGTACTCACCTGTAGACAACTTTTAAATGGCATTCCAGTCTATCTACAGATGAGCTTAATGATGTTTAACCTGTTATTTTTTTTAAGTCAATGAATCTGGACTGCCTGACTCCAACTCCAACGCCACTCCAATTACAGCTCCCTGAACACCCAAAGCAGTTCAATGGTCATATCACAAAGCACAAGCCTGCCCCATCCCAAATCAAGCCTCTGCTCTCCCCCTACATGGACACAAGCAACTCTGAAACATAAGCACTTAAAAACATTTTAGAAAACAATTAAATTAGTTAATTTTCTGTGATTTTAAGTGAATCTGTGAGATGAACATCAAATCTGGGGTTTACAGAAAATCTGAGTTGACATAGCTGCACAAACAGGAAGACTTTAAAACCTCATATTCAGTATTGCACCCTCCATTTGTCTTTATTTTAAACTTATAAGCTTCCTTAGAAACCCAATTTTAAAGAATATACTTAGCCTTATATTTAGATTCTTCCATTTTAGACCATTAAACACAAACAACTAAATTCCGTCATTTTTGATAAGCAGGAAGAAAATATAAAGATAACTCACTGCAGAGCAGAGCTGTCAACGTTAAGAGGAATGTAAGGGTCAATAACAACGAGACTGCTGGAAGACCCATATAAACATTTGGAACTGTGTTTACTGTTTTAAAGGTGAGCTGCATCATTCTGATAAACCAACATGAATTAATTCAAGTGAGTGAAACTTGACAGTAAAGTTCCTACCTTTTTTCCAAATTCAAAACCAGTCAGGGTAAAGAGCAGGTGAAAGAAACATGGGGTTGAATTTTATGGAGTTCCGTGGTCCCCACCCCCAGCTAGAGCTAGGAGGGAGCCCAACTACAATCCAGAAGGCGGCCCTGCAGCAATTTAACGCTGGTACTGGTGGGCATTGCTGGGACTACAAGCAATTCACAATGCTGAGGAGCCCAGACTGACAGGTAAACCCAGGGTTCTCAACAAGAAATGGGGATGGGGGGGTGGTGGTGACCCTCCAAAGGGCCTGCAAAGTAGGACTCCCCACCTTGTCCAACATCAGCCCACACAGCTAAAGCTGCCGGGCATTCCACATGGTGTGGGCCTCCCGCTGCTGCAGGTAAAATACTGGCAGAGAGTCCTTTAAGTGGCCATTTACTGGCCACTTAAGGGCCTCAGTAGGCCCAAGGATGGTCATCCTGCCCAACACCTCCCTCAGCCTCCATAAAATTTTGATCGGTCAGGGCAGACAGGTAGGCAGCAGAAAGGCCACCCGCTGGATTTTATTTGCCTTCAAACCCACCAGTAGGGGAACATAAAATACAGCTCATTGTTTTAGGCGAGCCCAATAGATGTCAACAATACTTTATAACAACAAAATTTATTTCAGATGAGAATAATAAAAAGATCTTTGAATAAACGTTCATTAACTGACAATACACTACAGTCACGTTTCCAAACTCTTTGCAATTTTCTTTTACATCTATTAAACTATTTACAATTATTTTTAAAAACAATTCTTCTCCTGTCTCTTCCAAAGTTCCACGATCTCAGCTGATGTTAATACTGGAACAGTTAGATTCCAAAGTGAAACCTGGTTTGATAGGTCATAATTTTTTTTTAGAAATCATGGAGGAAAGTTACTGAACAAATTCACAGGAGTCTGCTGATGAACTTATAACACAATATAAATATAAAAAAATTGAACTATATCACACAAAAATTGAACTATATCACACCAAGCAAAAAGGTTTGCAAAACCTCACTACAAACACAAGAAGATGATTTAAGTATTTACTGTTCCTTTACCCCAGCAATATCTTTACACATATGTACCAATTTAGAAAGATAAAACAATTTACAATTTCTATCTTATACTCTAATATTCAGGGTAAATATGAGATACATGCAAATCAACAGGCAAACTATGCTTAGACACACCACACCCCAAAGTAAATGACAGATGCGACCAAAGCAGATTCTATGGATTTCTCAACAACCCACTCAGACATTTGTCACATTGTGAGCCAACCAGTGTCACTTTAACTTTGTCTTTCTCACAAGGGTTTCCAATCTCCACATTTGAAGAAAGAGCCTCAGAATTCTTTCAAAACATTGCTCCCATTTGGATAACTGCAACAATGGCCCACCTCACAGGGTTTCAATCAAAAACAGAATTACCTGGAAAAACTCAGCAGGTCTGGCATCATCGGCGGAGAAGAAAAGAGTTGACGTTTCGAGTCCTCATGACCCTTCAACAGAACTAAGTAAAAATAGGAGAGGGGTGAAATATAAGCTGGTTTAAGGTTGGGGGAGTGGAGAAGTTGGGGGTGTGGTTATAGGGACAAGCAAGCAGTGATAGCAGCAGATAATCAAAAGATGTCACAGATAAAGGAACAAAGAGGTGTTGAAGGTGGTGATATTATCTAAGAGAATGTGATAATTAAGAATGGATGGCAGGACACCCAAGGTACAGCTCTAGTGGGGGTGGGGTGGAAAGACTGACAGGGCATTACAGATATAGATTTAAAAATAATGGAAATAGGATTTCAATCTTGCCTATCGAGATTCTTTTTCCCTGGATCTCTAAGTAGACTTGAACTTCACCTTCCAAACACAATTTCAGATCCTCAGCCATACCAAGCAGCACACCACTGCTTCAAAAAGTCCTCAGTAAACAGTTACCAGCCTATGGCCATCTCTTTGGATCTTCAGGGCTTCTCTCAAGCCCACTTCACTTCAAGTCTGCTCCTCGCTGCTCTCTTTAACTTGGAGCCTATTGCACTGCCCCTTCCTTTTAACTTCACTTCTGGGTCCTCTTTCTGATCCCTGTCTTAGGCAGGGACTTTCTTCTGGGACCTCTTCCTATCTGCTTCCCATGTCCTATTCCCTGGGACACATTTAGCACAATGGCGTTCCTGCTTTTCACACCGTTCTACTTCTTTTCCTCTGCACATGCAGGGCCGGTTCCCTGCCTAAAGAATGTAAAAGACTTAAACTGTGCATGTGTGGCCATTTCCCAGCAGGCGCATGCGTGGAAGGCCAAAGTCTCGCCAGGAACTGGAGTTCCAAACCTCTGAAGGTACGTATATGTTTCATCACAATATGAATTGATTCATACCACTGTATATCCCTCTGCCGAACAGGCACCAGAATATCGTGGAGGAAACAGCTCCTTTGGAATGCTGAGGGGGGAGGACAGGGAGAAGAAAATGCAATTTAAAAGGAAAACTGTTACACAACATGTCAGAGTTTCTGAAGGCATATTGAAAACACTGGGGGTCTTTAATGCCATTCACATTTTTCTCAACAAGGCATCTGTTAAATTTCACAACTTTTACATAGATTACATAGAAGGTACAGCACAGAAGCACTCTATTCAGCTCAACTGCCCCATGCTCCACATACACCTCTTCCCACCCCTCATTATCAAATCCTATCAGCAGAATCTTCTATTTCTTTTTTCCTTATGTACTCAGCTTGCATCCCCTCAAATGCATCTGTGCTATCTGTCTCAACTACACCATGCAGGAGTGAGTACCATATTCGAATCACTAGTTCTATCTTTATCGTACACCAAAAACAAATGATGCAAACTGTTGAAATATGCCAGCAAATTCTGGATATGGTTCCTTAAATCAGCATAAATCATGTATTACATCCAATTTTAACTATCATGTTGGGGTAAAAAAATTTTTAAATTCATTCATGGGATGTGGGCATCGCTGGCTGGGCCAACATTTGTCGCCCATCCCAAGCTTCCCTTGAGAAAGTTGTGGTGAGCTGCCTTCATGAACTGCTGCAATCCATGTGGTGTAGGTACACCCACAGGTCTGTTATGGGGGGAGTTCCAGGATTTTGACCCAGCGACAGTGAAGGAACGGCGATATATTTCCAAGTCAGAATGGTGAGTGACTTGGAGAGGAACTTCCAGGTGGTGGTGTTCCCATCTATCTGCTGCCCTTGTCCTATAAAGTGGTAGTGGTCATGGGTTTGGAAGGTGCTGTCTAAGGAGCCTTGGTGAATTCCTGCAGTGCATCTTGTAGATGGTACACACTGCTGCCACTGTTTGCCAGTGGCAGAGCAAGTGAATGTTTGTGGATGTGGTGCCAATCAAGCAGCTGCTTTGGCCTGGATGGTGTCAAGCTCATGTTGTGGGAGCTGCACTCATCCAGGCAAGTGGGGAGTATTCCATCACACTCCTGACTTGTGCCTTGTAGATGGTGGACAGGCTTTGGGGAGTCAGGAGGTGAGTTTCATGTCACAGGATTCCTAGTCTCTGATCTGCTCTTGTAGCCATAGTATTTATATGGCTAGTCCAGTTCAGTTTCTGGTCAATGGTAAGCCCCAGGATGCTGATAGTGGGGAATTCAGTGATGGTAATGCCATTGAAAGTCAACGGGCGATGGTTAGATTCTCTCTTGTTGGAGATGGTCATTGCTTGGCACTTGTGTGGTGTGAATGTTACTTGCCACTTGTCAGCCCAAGCCTAGACATTGTTCAGGTCTTGCTGCATTTGGATATGGACTGCGAATGGAGCTGAACATTGTGCAATCATCAGCAAGCATCCCCACTTCTGACCTTATGATGTAAGGAAGGTCAATGATGTAAGGAAGGTCATTGATGAAGCAGCTGAAGATGGCTGGGCCATGGACACTACCCTGAGGAATTCCTGCAGTGATGTCCTGGAGCTGAGATGACTGGCCTCCAACAACCACAATCATCTTCTTTTGTGCTAGGTATGACTCCAACCAGTGGAGACTTTTACCCCTGATTCCCATTTACTCCAGTTTTGTTAGGGCTTCTTGATGCTATGCTTGAACCAAGGCTGTAACGAGGTCAGGAGCTGAGTGACCCTGGCGGAACCCAAAATAGGAGTCAGTGAGCGGGTTATTGCTAAGCAAATGCCACTTGATAGCACTGTTGACGACTCCTTTCATCACTTTACTGATGATTGAGAGTAAACTGATGGGGTGGTAATTGGCCCGGTTGGATTTTTCCTGCTTTCTGTGCACAGGACATATCTGGGCAATTTTCCATATAGTCGGGTAGATGCCAATGTTGTAGCTGTACTGGAACATGTTGGCTAGGGGTGCGGCAAGCTCTGGAACACAAGTCTTAAATACTACTGCCGGAATATTGTCAGGGCCCATAGCCTTTGCACTATCCAGTGCCTTCAGCCGTTTCTTGATATCAAGTCATGATCAAATTGGCTGAAGACTGGCATCTGTAGTGCTGGGGACCACCGGAGGAGGTGGAGATGGATCATCCACGGCACTTCTGGCCGAAGATTGTTGCAAATGCTTCAGCCTTATCTTTTGCACATATATGCTGGGCTCCCTCATCTTTGAGGATGGGGATATTTGTGCAGCCTCCTCCCCAAGTGAGTTGTTTAATTGTCCACCACCATTCACGACTGGATGTGGCAGTACTGCAGAGCTTAGATCTGATCCATTGGCTGTGGGATCACTAAGCTCTATCACTCGCTGCTTGGCACGCAAGTAGTCCTGTGTTGTAGCTTCACCAGGTTGACACCTCATTTTTAGGTATGCCTGGTGCTGCTCCCCCTCCTGCACCCTTCATTGAACCAGGGTTAATCCCCTGGCTTGATGGTAATGTTAGAGTGGGGGATATGCCAGGCCATGAGATTACAGATTGTGGTCAAGTATAATTTTGCTGCTGCTGATGGCCGACAGCACCTCATGGATACCCAGTCTTGAGTTGCTAGATCTGTTCGAAATCTATCCCATTTAGCACGGTGGTAGTGCCACACAACACAATGGCGACGTGAAGATGGGACTTTGACTCCAGCGGTGGTCACTCCTACTGATTCTGTCATGGATTGATGCATCTGCGGCAGGCAGATTGGTGAGGATGAAGTCAAGTATGTTTTTCCCTCTTGTTGGCTCTCTCACCACCTGCCGCAGACCCAGTCTAGCAGATATGTCCTTTAGGACTGGGACAGCTTGGTCAGTAGTGGTGCTACTGGTGATGGACATGGGACTTCCCCATCCAGAGTATATTCTGCACCCTTGCCGCCCTCAGTGCCTCCTCCAAGTGGTGTTCAACAAGGAGGAGCGTGGATTCATCAGCTGAGTAAGTGGTTATCAGCAGGTTTCCTTGCCCATGTTTGACCTAATGAGACTTCATGGGGTCCGGAGTCGATGTTGAGGACTCCCAGGGCTACTCCCTCCTGACTATATACCACTGTGCCACCATTATCTGTGAGATATGATTCAGCGAGGATGACCATCAGGCTGACTATGCTTGACTAGTCTGAGAGACAGTTCTCACAATTTTGGCACTAGCCCCCGGATGATATTAAGGATGTCTTTGCAGGGTTGACAGGAATGAGTTTGCCATTGTCGTTTCCACTGCCTCGGTCGATGCCAGATGGTCCGTCCGGATTCATTCCTTTTTTTGAGACTTTGTACAACTGAGTGGCTTGCTAGAGCACTTAAGAGTCAACCTGTTTGGAGTCACATATACCAGGCAAGGTAAGGCAGATTTCCATCCTTCACATTAGTAAACCAGATGGTTTTAAAAAAAAACAATAGACAATGGTTTCATGGTTATTATTAGACTTTATGAATTCAAATTCCACCATCTGCCAAGGTGGGATTTGAACCCAGGTCCCCAGACCGTTACCCTGGATAACTAGTCCAGTGACAATACCACTATGCCATCACCATCCCTTTATTTGAATTGGAGGGAATGGTAATCATTTGGTGCAATTTGAGGATCACAGATCCTAGTTGAGGACCATATATCAACACTGTCATCACTGATATGTTCATGTATGCATTAGGGGTATTTAATTTTTTTAAATCCAAAATTGGGTTATGATAATCTCATGTTTCCAAACTTACCATTGAATTTGCACAAGCTCTGGGTGCCAGCAGTGTCATAGCCAGCAAGTGGCCATATCCAACTAATTGCATTGAATTGAATCTAGACTGCTGTATCTGGAGTTGCCCTGATTTGTTTTATCACCCACTTTGAACATGTGGAGCAAAATAGCTTGGTTCCAATCTACTGTCACCTCCAGTGTCCAATGACTCTTTCATAAGGGTTTTGATGCCTCAAGATTTGCCTCTCCGTATTGTCTATAAACTGAGATAAAACATATGTCCCAAGGGATTTTTTTATTTTGACCCCCCCCCATTAATGGGGATGTACAACTTAAATATAAATGAGACTGAAGTAATCAATTTCATTTAATTGCTTTTGTTGTTTTCCACTGCAATATTGTTCTGGGTAATGAAAGAAAAATACAGGCCTGATGTCCTTAGATAGGCTGTACATGTATGCGTACTCTGTGGGTGCACCTACACCATAGTCTGCAGTGGTTCAAGGCAGTGGATTACCACCATCTTCTCAAGGGCAATTAGGGATGGTCAATAAATGCTGGCCTTACCAGTGACACACTCATCCCACGAACAAAAAATGACAAGCACGTGATCTTTAAATTCAAACACCAAAGCAAAGCAAGTAAAGATCTGAAGTAACCACAAAAATTTATTACATTTACATAAATAAAACTATTAAACAACATTACACTGTGCAAATAAATGTCAATCGTTTTTAACAATACTTTAGAGAACAGTCAGGGCTTGATTCCTAATTTCACAAGCAAGACTGGACTTCAATTCAGCGCCATCAAAATTAGAAGGAAGCTGGAATGTCAGTCCTGCTGACAAATTTCCTTTGGACTGCATGTAGAAAAGCCTTAATGAGATGCTGTATCATTTATTCATCTAGTTAGATCTTCATCATTAGTGACTAGATTTATCAAAGGTCTGATCAAGCTTACACATCAAGTCATTGAGACATGCAGACTTTTAAAGCCAGGTTCAATTCCCCAGTCTGTGCAGTGTTAGTAACTTCGATCAGGATAATACAATTGATTTTCACACCCAGGGATTCAAAAGAAAAATTGGTTAAGAGATTTCATTGCTGATTGCTATCCACTGGAAATGAATATATGTGGACTGTATTGGGCTCAGCTGTTGAGCTCTTGGCACTGAATGGGCCAGACATTCACTGCCGAGTCTTGCAAATATGGCACAGGGATAGCCACAGGACAAAAGTTCACAAACTCAAAGTATATGCTTGGTTCCAGTTTTAAACTGAGGTCAAGAAATGCAAGGCAGTGCAGCAAATAATTTCAGACAGAAAAAACATCTCCTTACAGAAAATAACTGGACACAGCAGACTCGAGCACTGATCATTGGATGTCAAAATCCAGTAGCTTATAAAGAGAATTAGTCCTTGTGTGGAAATTCAGTTATTTTAAACTAGATCCAAAAATTAAGCCCAATGTAAGATCTTGGATAACTAATGGAAAGCAATAACCTAAGGGCCAAGTGCAAGTGCATACGAATGGAAAAAAAAAATCACACGCATGCAGTTTTATCATCACAAAATTCTAATCAAAGCCCAAGTTTATGGATTAAAAACTGAAGTGGAGTTGGACTATTTTAGCACCCCAATCTTCCCTCTCCCCAAAAGGAAATCTCTTATCTATATGCTTCTCTTAGGTAGAAATGGAGAATAACCTTGCCTGCAGCAGTGTTGATTATGTCCAATGACCCATTAATTGGAGATACAGTCTAGTTTGGTGGAGCAAGCCTGCTAAATTCTCATTACTTCCCTGCCCAAAACGGGAGTCAGCACTGACAACCCCCAACTTGGCAAATGCAAGTGAAACTTGTCTAAGTGAAATCAAGTCCAAATAATGTTCAAAACATAAGTTTTAACCAAAAGCCTCCCTTGACACATGGTTATGAAGTCATTTCTGAGATTCTGGCTTTCTTACCAATTAAAGAATAAGTGGATCTTGTTTCAAAAGATCTGCAACCGAATATTGCAAGAGTTATTGAAAATGTACCCTCCGCTACCCTAAAGATAGCATAATAGGCTTTCTTGGGAGAAAACTATACATACAATCTTCAAAAAATACAAGGTCAGCCATCTTCTTAAACTTATGGCTGTCTGCATTTTTCCCCAATTGAGAATTTGAAATAGATATTTATTAAGCATTAGATTACAACCCACTTGTTAAATACAAGAAGTGGACAGTATGCAGATTAGAAATGTGAAGATGCACATTAAACCACTTCTTCATCGAACCCACTAACTTGGGCTTACAATCAAAAAGGTAAAGTTCACTGCAATGAAGCTTTGGTTAGATGTCCCAAAATTTAGTGCGTGACATTGTCCTATTACCTTGGAATTTTTAAGTTAAAAAACTGGACTGGTTGGCACATTGGCAGAACTTGGAATTTCACCATTTTGTAGTATAAAAGGCACATGTTGGGGTAGAAATCAGATCATCATGAGAAACTTATGGGAAAATTAACCTTTTGGTAATGCTGAAGACAAACAGTTGAAGCAGTAAAATCAGAGACAATTGCAGGAAGAAGAGGGTTAGAAGGGGAGGAAGAGAAGAATATTTTAAAAGCAAAAAAGGAGAGAAACAAAAACTGTAGCAGTTTAAGAGATAACTTGTTAAATATCTAGAATAAAATCTCATGCATTTCTTTTTTAAAATGTGTGGTGAGCCTACAGACCAGCAAAATGTTTTTTTGAAGCTGGCATCTGAAAGGAAATGCCATGGGTTAAGATCTCACTTTCTTAATACTTTTTAAAACAACTTGTAATAGCACAACATTTCCATCTTTTGCAAGCCAAGATTGCAGTAGATAGGGGAGTTTTAGTTTTTGCAGGGGGTCTCCCACACAGGAAAATTTTAAAGATTCATTTCAGAGCAGGGTCAAGCACTCAGATATCATGAGCTTGGAAGGGGGACAGGGCATGGCTGGGAAGGAAGAGCTTATAAACAGAGAGTAATTTAACCAAAGATTAGTGAGCTCTAACACCTTGGTGAGTTATGGTTCCAAGGATGCCAAACACTTTTGAATACCTAGACCGATGCTGTTCAGCACATATGGATCTAGATAATTGGTGTCAACAGATTGAACACTGCAAGGGGCGTTAAGTACAGCTCGATTCCCCCATTCCTGCACAAGGGGAACCTAAACGTTAGGAAAAAATTACTTTTGTTGTGCAAAACATTGAGTCAGCAGACATGGGGAAAATCCAAAGCTTCATTACAGAATGAAAGAGGCAAGAGAGTTTTCCACAGGAAACATAAAAGTATTTACAGAATGTCCTTGGACAATGAAGTTAAGGGCCTGGTGTATTTGACTCAGCAGTCCTTTTGTCTGTTATTTTGAAATAATTCTTTCCTTTTTCTGGAATACTGCTGAACATGGTTGAAATGGGAACATCAGCAATTCCTAAAAAAAAATAGTCACAGTTATAACAAAATTAATGCTACAAGTCTTCCATCATCAACTGATTGCTGCTTCCCCAGCCACACAGGCTTAAAAAAAAAGTGGCTATGGTAATAATGACAGGAAAAAGAAAATAAGTAAACACAGGTGATGGAAATGAGCACAGAATATGCCTACCTAGTGCTGGAAGTGCTCTCAATGATTCAAGGATATTTGGACTGGAAAATTTTGCTACACATCGGAATGGTTTTCTTCTATCTGATAAAATCCCCATGTTGTGTTCATCCTTAAAGACAGTTTGTAACTGAAAGAATACATTTAGTATTAGAATTTATGATATAACAACTGGCAAGTGAATGCAGTGGTAAAATGTCATTGGAACATAGGACCTCCCAGTATCTACCCTGTCAAATCCCTTCAGGATCTTATATATTTCAATAAGATCACCTTTCATTCTTCTAAACCTATCCAACCTTTCTTTATTACTAAGCCCCTCATCCCAGGAATGAGGGGAGTGAACCTTCTCTGAGCTGCTTCTAATACAATTTTACCTTTTTTCAAATAAGACCAAAACTGTACACAGTATTCCAGATGTGGTCTCACCAAGGCCCTGTACAGCTGCAGTAAAACTTCCCTACTTTTATATTTCAATATATCTCATTAGAAAAAGCCTTTTCAGATTGAAATAAGATGACAGTATTTCTTCTTTTATAAAAGGCTTTTCACCAGGCTGAACTAGAGGAGGGATTCCTGCTCTGTAATGCTCATTGTCAACCCTAGCTGGAAATGCAAATGCAGGCAGAATTGACTGTGATGCTTTGCTAAGGATTACATCTAAACACTCAACTGCACCCCAGGAAGAAGTAATTGTCATCACTGGAATAGGGGGAAGAGAATCATACAATGATACAGCACAGAAGGAGGCACTTCAACTCATCATGCTTATGAGTATGATGACTCTTTGAAAGAGCTATCCAATTAGCCCCATTCCCATGCCCTTGCCAACAGCCATGCAGTTTCCACCTTCAACTATTTATACAACTCCCTTTTCAAAGTTACTATTGAATCAATTTCCACCAGCCTTAAGCAGTACTTTCTAAATCACAACAGCTTGCAGGGTAAAACGGGAGGTGTTGGTAGAGGAATAAATGTCAGCCAAGACACTGGAAGACTTCCCTAATCCTCTTCAAATTGTGACACAAAATCCTATGCGCCCTCTGAACAGGTTCTGGTGAAGGGTCACTGAATTGAAAAGTTAACTCTCTCTCTTAACAGCATTTTCTGTTTTTATTTCAGATTTCAAGCACCCGCAGTATTTTGTTTTTGCTGCATTTAGATGAGAGGTCTCAATGTAATGTCTCGTTTGAAAGACAACATCACAGGCAATTCAGTGGATCCTTAATGTCCTGCATTGAAGCATCAACCTAGATTGTGGGTTTGAGCCTCCAAGAGGGGGCTTGAAACAAAAACCTTCAGACCAAATGGACAGTTTTCGTGCCATAACTACAACGCAAAAGATGAGCTCTATCACTGAACCAAGCTGACAATCTTTGGAAACTTCAGTCTACATATAGAGTAGATTATACAGCAGAAGGTTACATGGATTTCCTATTGAGAAAGACAAACAGCCAAGCAACATACACTATATTGAAGATCATGGCATATCAAATCAGATAGACATTCGGTACACACCCTGTAATGAACCTCCTCCAGTTTTGGTAGTGACCCTTCTCCAAATGCTGCTGATGTTAATCTTTTGGCATCTTCTTTCTCTCTAAGATTTTCTATGGTGATTCTCTGATCTTGTAATTGTGGGGAGGGAAGGAGAAAAAGGAAATTAGATGAATCTATATAATCAGTGATCATTCTGTCTAGATTAGAGACCAACTAAATAATTCCCAATATCCAGCAGAACACTATTCAGTTTGAATCAGAGAAGCAAGCAGATTAGCTAAAGGCTTCAGTCCAATCTTGCTCCAAGATATTTGTGAAATCAACAGGAGAGCACTATGCAGGGCAGCTGCACTTCAAGATATGGGGCCACTGCAAAATTAAAAAAATCACCGCATTCTTGATCGATAACTGGTGTGGATGAATGTGTGGCATTCTACTGTTGTGTATCCTTGGTCTGTTTTATCACTGACATACACAAAACTAGCCCAAAACCCTAGCTCATCAGTTACAGCATTTAGTCATTCTACTACCAGATTAAAACTTGTGTCCCACCACTGCCAAGAAACAGAGTCTGAATAAAGAAATCCATTGTTTACATTGTCTAAAGCTCTCCTTCTCCACCAGCACCATCCACAAATAAAGGTTTTCCATAATACAATCACAGCACTTACTGCAATCAAGAAGGGTAAGGGCACCTACCGAAACAGGAACATAAACACTCCTCCCTCCCTAAAGTAAATACTTTTTTTTATGAGCTACTGCAAGACGCTTCTCAAACAGCAAACAAGGGTGTTACCATTCTACTTCTATAAATCACTGAACTCCTGTCACAATATATATGAGATTGCAACTGTATCGAAATAATAAAATGAAACAATACCGGATTCTTGGCTGGTGTTTAGCTGTTGTAAAGATTTCCAGTGGTGTGTAGAACATGCCTGAAATGAAAATAAACAGAACAAAAATAAACTTCAACACTAATTTCATTCATATAGCAACTTTAACATAGTAAAACTTTGCAAGGTGCTTCACATACAAAAGAAAGGCACATATGTAAATCCTTTGTGGGAGAGGTGATCAAAAGCTTGGGTCGATGAGCTGAGTTTTGAAAAATCTTTTAAGGCAGAGAGGGCACTCTGGAGAAGAGGGACAAGACAGCAGAGGGTATGTCAGTGATTGGGGGCGGGGGGGGAAAAGAGTAAAGGCCAAGACATGGGAACTTGGCAGACCAATGTCATCAGGGCTGTTTGCTGGCGTGGAGAGTAAACAATAACACGGGCAGTGTCGTGTAGGCGACAGGTCTGTTGAATAGTGGCTCTAAATGCACCTAACATTCTCCCTAGTTTTGGACACTACTATCACTGTCCAGAGTAGAAATCAGTGAAACCCAGGACTACATTAGCAATCTTTGACTCATTGCTGATAATTGGGAATGGGATGATAAAAAGAGCAGAACATTAATTTCAAAGTAATCAATTCAGCTAAGTGTCAAGGGAACAATTTAGGTTTGCAATAAAATATTTTTGCTGATAGTCCTTTGTTACCGGATTAAATCTTTTCAGAGCAATGTCTCGGAGGGAGTCCAAACAATGTCCTCGTAGATCCATCTCCTTGAGCATGTTATGCTCAGTAGCAACAACCAGTGCCTGGAAAACAAATTCAAAGTTAGGAAAGTGCCGCAATTGGAAACTTCTGTTTTAAACACCAGTTCTGAATAATAAGCACCCAATTCTAAGCAGGGAGACAAACTCAAACTGTTTAATGCAGTCCAGCCAAATTCATGCCAAAGTTACACGTCAAGTGGATGATTGGAGTTCAGTTGCTTGAAAAGATCGATTTAAAAAAAAAACAAGCTAGAGTTGCTTCAACTTCAAAAAAGCAAAAATTCGTAGCCAAGAGAGCTGTGCACAAACCAGTTCAGCAAAAGAAAGGAACATTCACAGTAAGTCACTTGCTACAACTTCAATATGATCCAAGTGTTAGATTTAAGCAATGCAGGGAGAATTAAGATAAAGTTTTTCAGTCAAGGGCCCTGGACGTCCAAAAGGGGGTGCAATTTTTTTCTTTCCTCCACTGACCATTTGCATGTTATTCTGTTGTATGCCAATTAACATTTTCTGCAATTATAGCACTGCATTCCTGACAATGCCTGCCAGAATATTAATCATAGGTCCCAGGAGTGACAGTATTTATAGCAGATCTCACACCCAATTCCACCAAACTAGGGGATCAAATAACTAGAGTCAGTTATACACAACTTATATTTAGATTTTATTTTTTGAAACAAGCAATCACCTAGTTCAGTGAAAGTAAAAATGGCCCATAATGACTTAGCTAGAGCAGAAAGGCTGTTCTATCATTTCAACTTATTCTTTGGGCTTCTGATGAAAGGTTATACCACCCTGAAACATTAATGTTTCTCTCTCCACAGATGCTGCTTAACCTGCTGGGTATTTCCAGCATTTTCTGTTTTTAATTTGAGTTCCAGCATCCACAATATTTTGCTTTTGTTTGTTTTTGAGAGATGTGTTAATGAGCTGCGTGAATTGTTTGGTTTACTACCAGAAATATCCAAAGGAACAGGCTAAAATAGTGCACAGTATAGGAGTCTTTGAATATTTTAAAAAGGTGAGGTAAGAGGGAGAAGTGGAAACACATGACAGTCTTCCACCAACATAATCCAGATTACAGGTAAAATCCAAGTAGAGAGAGCCTTTTTACCTGAGAAATATACACTCTGTACTGCACAGCAAGATTAGCCATGAAAACATAAGGAGTCTGCGGGTAGTATACGGCATACGAAGCTCTTTGCTGGTTAGGTGGGGAGTGGCGTTTGCCCCATGCGATTCGGATCCAAACTGCTTCCCCATGTTCCAAAATGTTGATCGTGACCTGTGGGAGGAAAAATAAATTGGGAATTCAAATTAAAATAGGTAACAGAACTATTAAAATTCAACAGAAAATGTTCCAAAAACGACAACATGTACTAGGTCAATTAGCATGACACAAACCAAAATGGATATGAGCCAATAGCTTGTTGGAGTGAAATAATACCCAAGTAGATCGATGGCAAAAGTAAAGTGACAGTTTAAGATGTCTGTTATAGCTTCACCACATCAGCCATTTGTTCCAGGATCATGGGCTACTCAGAACATCTGCAAACAACCCAGAACATTAGGCAGAGGTTTGATTTGAGAATAATTCCAAAAAAGTTTAAAAAGAAAATCCTGGAATTACATATTAAATCTGACAAAGTTTTGATGCGCCCCCATGGTTTCTTTTAGATACTGACCAACTTGCTACGTGTCTCAATGTTTCCTCTTTATAATTTTTAAGATCGCCAATGTTTATGTCTTCCAACCATTGTGTCAGTTATAATTTCATCATGCTAGTTACGCACTGGCTGTTTCCAGTTGGTAGCACTCATGTGGATCAGAAAGTTGGGGTTGAAACCCAGTCTCGAATTTAACAAAACCTAGAAACCTCCATACAATTCCTATCCCTGGTGTTCAGGTGAATGCTTTTAAGAATTGATACCACAATTGAAATGCAGGGAGTAGTATCCAAACTCAACCAACAATATTAAAAACAGAAGTGCTGGAAAATCTCAGCAGGTCTGGCAGTATCTGTGGGGAGAAACAGAGCGAAAGTTTCGAGTCCGTATGACTCTTCTTCAAAGCCAATATTAAAAACATTGATTATTCGTTCGCCTTTTTGCTGTCTGTTGCTGGTAGATAATGAATGCAGAGTTTGTCTGTATAACAGTCACCACACCTCAAAAACAAAGGTGAAGTGCTTTGAGAAAGCGAAAAAAAGATTGTGTGTAGTCACTGTTGTAATGTAGGGAAACCTGGCTGCAATTTTACATACAGTAAGTTCCCACAAACAGCAATGTGATAATGACTAGGTAATCTGTTTTTTAGTGATGTTGATTAAATATTGGCTGGGACACTGGACACAAGTATGGAAGAATACAGTACAAAAGGAAGCTGTTCAGTTCATTGTGCAAACAATAATTCAACTAGTCCCACTCCTCTGCTCTTTCCCCAGAGCCCTTCAAATGTCAAGACTAGCACTGGGCTAAGTATTTCCATTTGTGAGATGATGAAAACCCACCTGTGGCTTTGAGATCCCCAATTATCCCATCAGCTTCACATTGGAAGATATTTATTATAGTTGACCACAACATGCCTTCTCGATTCGTTAATATAATAAATATCACACTGCTCCCCGATATTTAGTACTGATCTCTTGATGTTCTCGATTTGAAACTTTATTTAACAGTTTAATTCATATCACTAAAACAAAAATAATCCTTCTTTTATTGCAGCTAAAATATCAGCACTGTAGCTGATCAACTCCTAAAAATTTCATCAGGCGGGACTTCAGTGCCCATGTATAGAATATCTCTAGTTTCTGTAACAACTTGGGCTTTGACTGATAAAGTCTGCACTAAGTTTAGAAGGATACGTGGGAACACTGCAACAATTTCAGACCAGAATTAAAAGCATTCTGTACTGCTGTCAGAATTTATAGAAGACAAGATCCAGAACAAAAAAAGTGGCAATCTTTAAAGGGAGCCTTTGCCCAAATACAATCTTTTGTTCCTGTTGTTCTTCTGCTTTAATGTCTCATCTAAAAGATTCTCTGACAGTGCAGTACTGGAGCGTCAACCTAGATTTCTGTGCTTAAAGTCACTGAATTGGGACTTGAACCCACAACCTTCTGACTCACAGGAGACAGTTTTACCCACTGTTCCACAGCTGACAAGTTTTGACAACATAATATATTTGCACTTTCATGGGGCTGCATTTTCCCAGTCCCACAGAAAAGGGGCTGCTGGTGAAGGGGAGGGGGTTGGTGTTGTGGAGGCTGCTGGGAAAATATGGAGAGGTGGGGGAGCAGCTTTGGGATACAGACCCACCTATAGGGATGGGTTGGGAACTGAGTACACTCCACGGAGGCAGGCAGCCATTTAGTCTAAGTCCCCACTTTGCGCTGGCATTTTACTGAGATTGGAGCCATCCCCTCCATCACGGAGGTTGATGAAGCCAGAGGCTTCATGTGCCAATGATGATGAAAGACTGCAGCCCCATCCATTAAGCTTGTGGAGGGATTTCCCTTTCAACTCTATGTCCCTAACAGCTTCAGGTCTTTTTAATTTATAACTTGTATACAGGCAACTGAAGGCTCACCTGCCTACTGTGGTACTGTCCACTTCTCCCAGTAGGGCTGCCAGCCTGAAATTGCTGCAGGCCCTCTAACTGGGCCTGCAGCATTGTAAATCTGCCCGTCATGCTTAATAGGACAGTGAGCATGGAGGTGGACAGTTATGAGGCCACCTTTCATAAGGTTGCACCAAAGGGCACATTGACAGCATGGGTGAGCTTGGGGCCTCCATATGGGCCCAGATGCCCACGGGAAAATGCAGTCCAAGTGTCTCAATATTGCACTTGGAAATACATAACAAAAATTGTGTCCTGGCTAATTGTGTACTAGCTAAAGGCAGTTTGGCATTCATTAAGTGATGCAACTTACATTTCTAATGAGCATTTTGAGATTTCTTTCAAAAGTCTTTCTGAAGTCTCCAAAATCAAATAACTTTGCTTCTTCACCACCTGAAAAGGAATTATGCAATTGTGAATCAGTATATTGCAACAGATAGGAAGCAGCTGCTAAATGCTGCGATAAGAAACAGGCATGGAAAAGTGAAAGATGATGTACACACCTTTTGGCCTAAACATTTGATATGAATTCCATCTTTTCTTCTGCGGGTATGCACAATTATCTGCAGACATACACAATTTAAAAAAAAAACGAAAGTTAAGCATCTCAGGAACAGAATCAGAAGTTGAAAGTGTGGGTTGTAATATTATCCTCTTCAGATGCTCAACCCTGTAAGTCCAAAATTTTCCATTCCATTTTAAGATTTCTAGCATCCTCAGTTTTCTTGCATCCTCTGATCATACTGACTAAAGTCACCAGCTGTATGCAGATGAATATTCTCACTCTACCAACAAGTTTCACAAACAGGTGCGCCACCTTGTCTATTATCGGTATTCAGTCATTCTGCTAAATAAAAAAGCATTTACTGGCCTCTGACATTCCCTCCTTTCATAACCTGCAAGTCATACAAAAAAGTCCCAACAAGCCTAATTGTGAACATAAATCTAATGGTCACTAGCACCTCTACCTAACTACAGGCTTGGCTGATAATTTTGCACATAACTAAGCGTTAAATTCAACACCAATTTCTATTAAATTCTTGCAAATGAATCCCTCCGCTGCCCCCCCCCAATCATATAGAGCAAGAATAGCAATCATTCTTTAAGCTAACTGCCACTTGTATACAATTTAAAAAGGTCACCAAAGACATAACCTCAAAATTGCAACCTTCATTTTACAAACATTTTAAACCTGAACGAACAGTAGCTTCCATATTTTTTTCATTAACATGGAATACCACCCCCTCTCATATTTCCATGCCAGCATCAACTCATCCCACCAAAAGTGGAATCTTCTTGCAAGAGTAAAGCTCCATGGGGAATGTCAGTTGCCCTGGAAGTGCTAATCATATCCTCATTTGTGAAACTAAACAGTGAGTGTTGACAGGCTATTTAACATCAATCCCAATATATACTAGCTACCGGCAGGGGTTACTGCACAGAAATCATCATTGAACCACCCCCCTTTACATTTAGATGAACTAGCAACATCAAAACTATAAACATGAACTTGGAGTGCTGATCAAGATCCTTCTGAAAACAACAATTCTTCACCTATTGGATTCTGTGTGTATTCCTCTATTTCCACCTTTTAAACATTAAATAGCACAATGGCCTCTTTCTGCACCTTAACTTTTCTATGGTTTTATTAAGATAAACATTTCTTTTGATAATACTTCAAAGAGAACGCACATTAGAATGTAAGCAACTTGCATGAGTGCCAACTGAAAACAGATAGCAGATTGCTGGGTTTAAGAAGATAAAGGTTAGTCTGAGAGTGTTAACAGTAAATATTCTGCTCTAAGTTGTTTACAAAATGTGCCATTCCTAACATGTAATGAAAATGAAGGTAATACTTACAAATAATGTCCAAATCTGCTACTTGTTTTAAGGTTACTCCATTATCCTAGAATAAATTTCAAGAAACATATTAAAAATATTTTATACAGCTATAAAATTTCAAAGCCTTTGAAAAACATTCAAATTTTCTGTTCTCCAACCAATCCAGTCAGCATGAAATATTGTGCCAGCATAAAACATACATGGCCTTGTTTTAAAAGGAATGGCACATTTTAATATTCATAAATGGGCAATTTGAAAGTTCTAAAGCATTGAAATTTATTCTCCATCAAGAGGGCAGGAGAAAAATCAGTCACCCATGAGCTATTACATACTTACAGTACATTACCTCACAAAGTGCGGCTAACTTCAAAATCAGGTCTTTTCGTGTAGTTTCCTTGAAATTCACTTCCTGCAGTTGCCTTGCTGACAGAAAATCCCAGGATTTCAGTAACTTGGGGAAGTCAACTATTCGAAACCTTGTCAGCACCTTAATGAGGTATTCTGTTGAATCCATCTCCAGGTACCTTCATAATAACACACAAAAACCTACTGTAAATGTATGGGCCGGCTGCGGGGTGCGGGAGGAGACGACGATGGGTGGGCTTGAATACAATGATCAAAGTGTCAGCTGTGGCTCAGTGGTAGTAGACTCACCCAAGGCAAAAGATTGTTTCCCCAAACCCCAATAAAATTTCAGCACTCAATCCAGGCTCGCACTTCAGTGCAATGCTAAAGGAGTGCTGCACTGTCAGAGGCATCATCTTTCCATTGAGATGTTAAACCGAGGCCTGGTCTGTCTTCTCAGATAGCCATAAAATATCAGACTGTACTATTTCAGGAGCAGCAGGGCAATTCTCAGTCTCTTTTATTTATTTTCATTTATCAATCAACATCCAAAGATGATCTAATCATTTATTTATTTACTGTTGTGGGAACTTGCGATCCACAAACTGACTGTCATATTTCCTGAAAATTGCTCATCAAACTGGAGTCCGTGGAGATCTGGGGATTTGTAGAGACTTTCCAGGAGGTCTGCAAAAACGTCAAAGTGGAGGTGCGAGTGGGAGTGGAGTGTTGAATGGATTGTCCATCTCACCCGAGGGGGAACATACAAGGAAAGGCAAACATTGCATAAAGCAAGCATACTCACTTTGTTATCTGTAAGTAAATAGCCCTTTTCTTAAGCACATTATTAAAACACACCTTACATACAGGACTTTGATATTCTGAGTGATACATAGCATTATAATTTGGATGGGTGGGGTGGTCAGTGATTAGTAATCCATTTGGAAAGGGGCCCTTCATTCAAAAAGGTTGAGAACCGCTTTCCGGCATTATAGTAACTACCCTTCAAAAGTATGTACTGACTTAAAGCACTTTGAAATGTCTTGATACTATGAAAGGTGCTATATTTTTCAAATTTCCATTTTCACAGACAAAGTTTATAATATGTCTGGGTCTGTGTTGGATGCTAATCCATTAAATTATTGAAAGCTAAAATTAAATATTTAAACCATATAAACAGTAAGAGGGACACGGATGGACGCCAGTTTAATTACGTACCACTGACAATTTGCTAAACCATGAATGAGTGGTCTATGGAGTTGCCCTTTTGACAAGATAGTGGAAGCAGAGTTCAAATCCATTCAAATGCAAATTAGGCAGATCTCTTTCAGAAAATAATACTTTGGGATCCAGTGCACAAGTGGTTTGATACACAAGTGTAATATGTTTAGGAGGAACAGGTAACTTTGGACCTATGGCCTCCAATGCTCTCCATCATTGGGATTTTCTCATGTTTTGTTTGGGTTTGTACTAGACTAATTGATAGAGATTGATTGCTATTAATCATCAACTGCATTATCATTTTATCATGCCACTACTTGGATGATAGAACAGGGATCCTGACTAGAGAGCCTCACCTTAAAATGAGAGCCAGGCTGTCAGGTGTGCCGCAGTCGGATAGTGCAAAATCCAATAAACCAACTACAGGTTGGGATTCCACCAGAGCAAAAACTCCAGTCTATTTTAACTGCAGAGAGATAAATCTATATTCAAATTCACCTCCAAGATACTCTTGTTATAATTATATTTTCTAAAGCATGTATAGTGGAACTTCTTGTCCACTCAGTGCTGGAAAACACTTTTCTTCTCTACACACAAAGAAGTAACATCCAGCCTCAATGAATAAAGTAGGTATAGCTACAGGAGTTAACTGAACACGAGGCCATTCAGCTCATCATGTATACACACCCAGTGCTTTCTGGCTTCAAATATTTATTCAAATTTCCCTTTACAAAAGTCATACCCTTCGCTTCAAACACTCCAAGAAATGAGGTATCATGGAAACATTTCAACATCACCTGAGATATGGGAAAGCCTCGCACAGGATCGCCCTGTATGGCACTGGCTCATCGTCAAAGGAACTATCTCCAACCAACAGGACAGAGTCAAACTGGGCAACTGGTAGCATGAGCTTCCCAAGTCCAGAGCTGTGGCACCTCTTCTGCACCAACAATTCATGCGTGTCCAGCATGCAACATATATTTTTGTGCTCAAATTGGATTGATTACTCATCTCTGAACATATCACACCTGAAACTTAACTCATTGAATTCTTGCTGGTGTCCTGGTCACAAAGAACAAATGATCCCTGCGGCAAAGCCTCCCATGTTCCAATCATTTGCGTAAAGAAATTTCATCAAACTCTCGCCTTACTCAATGAGGTTAAATTAAAGATCTTTCATCACTGACTCCTCAAAGGAAATAGCTTTTACCCTATTACTCATCAAAACACCAACTTAAAATCTCCTTTAAATCTTCCCTTAGCCTTTACCTCTCATGTAGTATTTGTCTCATCACCTCAAGTTTCACCCCATAACTAGGTCCCCCTCCTTATCATCATTCTGGCGAATCTACAATGTATACTCTGGTTTCAATACTCTTTCTATAATGGGACACCTTGAAAAGCAGTGCTCCAATTGTGACATAACCAAAGTTTTTGCACACATTTAGCAGTCCTGAATTCAATATCCAAATTTATAACACAGAAAATGCCATTGTACTTAAAAAAAAAGCATTTAAATAGTGCCTCTTCAGATCCAGTTCTTCTCAGAAATAGTGGCATGGGATCTTAGAGGTCAGACAGGGCCACAGTTCATCTGGAAAACAGCAACTCCAATAGTGCAGCAATCCTCCAGTGCTGCCCTGCAATATCAGAATGAATTTTTGTGCTCAAGTCTCTGGAATGGGGCTTGAACCTGGAACTTTGTGATTCAGAGGTGCGAGTGCTACCAACAGAGCCAAACTGACACCTGATATAGGACAGAAAACAGAATCAGTGCAATGCACAATGTGCACTAATATTATGCAACACAAATAAAAACAGAAAGTGCTGGAAATACTCAGCAGGTCTGGCAGCCTTCGCAGAGAGAGAAACACTTGATGTTTTGATTTGTATACGGTGGTTCTTCGGAACTGAAGAAAGGTAGAAACATCATGGGTTTTACGCAGGGGTGGGGGGGTAAGGGAGAGGAAGAACAAAAGAAAAGGCATGCAATAAGGTAGAGGGCAGGACAGATTAGATAACAAAGATGTCATGGAACAAAAAGGAGCAACGATGGTTGTAATAAAGAAGCAAAGCATTTGTCCAGAGTGAGCGTGAAGGCAGAATAATGAACAGCTCTGTCTGAAAGCCAAACAATATTCAGACCCAGTCAAGGGTTATTTGGGGGGGGGGGGGGGGGGTGTGCAGGCAGGAAGGTGGAGTCAAGGCCAGACTCAGATCAGCCATGACCTGATTGAATAGCAGAGCAGGTACAATGGGCTGAACGGCCTGCTCCTGCACCCACTTCTTATGGTCTCAAGACAGGCACACGGCACAAAAAAAGAGACAAAACCGGGGCCAGAGGCACTGAAATCGCTGAACTCAAGTGCTGAGCCCACGAGGGCGGGTGGTGGAAACAAAAACAGTCAACGTCTCCGAGGGGAAATTGGGGAGGCACCTGGAGGAAATAAACCTGCAGGGCTACAGGGAACGGGCAGGGTTTCTGCGTGGGGGAGCTGGCCTGGGCTCGATGGGCTGAATGGCCCCTCTTCTGGCTCACTGGGACTCCAGAAGGCTGCAAAGCGGCTGAATGGAAGCTCCTCGACGCTGCTCCCCGACACCTTGATGTTATGGAGCGAGGGTCACTCAGCCTGTGCCCCCACAGAAACCGGGGCCGGCACCGTGTTCAATACCGAACAGCGGGGAGAGAGAGAGAGAAATACACTGTTGACAAACAGTGGCTCCGAATAGGCCGGGGGACATCGCCCCATCCCCGGTATTTACTGTCGCCGGCTCCTCCACCACCCCCAGCCTGGCCTGTATTTACTGTCGTCGGCGCCCGGGGTGCCTCAGGTCCCAAGACGTCGCCCCATCCAGGTGGAGTCCCCCCCCACTCCGGCCTTACCTCCGTCTCTCCAACCGCCTCCCCACAGGCCCCGCCTCCAGGTCCGGCCCCGCCAAAACCCCTTTTTCAAAAGCAGCCAATCAGCGGCGCGACCGTTAGGCGAAGCTAGACGCCGCGCAAACAACATTACCCGCCGCCCTCGCCCCTCCCAGCACCGCGCCACCCGCACTGGCGTCGAGGTACTGCAGCCCCAGCTGCCTGGCCCATAACTTGGGATGCCAGAAGTAGAATAACTGTGGATGCTGGAAATCTGAAATAAAAACAGAAAGTGCTGGAAGCACTCAGCAGGTCTGGCAGCATCTGCGGAGTGAGAAACAGTTACTGTTTCGAGTATAATATAACTCATCATTGGGACATCTTCCGAAGAAAAATCATATTAGACTCGAAACTTTAACTCTGCCCCTCTCTCCACGGATGCTGTCAGACCTGCTGAGTTTTTCCAGCGCTTTCTGTTTTTATTCCAGGAATTGAAGATCAGGATTGCTGTGTGCAACCCTGGAGAAAGCTCATAGGGACAAATTTTCTTTTAACATTTCACGTTACCAGATATAAAAATATTGAAAATGGGGAAAAAGGCTGTTTGAGTAATGAGGTAATGAGTATCTTTGGTTAATGAGTCTTTTTGCTTTCAAATTGGTATAGGAAGGCAATGCATCGCAAGGATGGATGTGTTGGCCAACCAATGGCTGGTACATGGGGGCAAGTCATCTGATGAAACCTCCAGCAATACATTTAAGCACAGTTGACAATCCTAAATGTTCTCCACAGGTGCTGCCTGACCTGCTGAATATTTCCAGCACTTTTTCATTTTGGTCCAAAAGTTTGTTGGGCAGCAGAGCTCAGAGTGGTGCTGGGGATCAATGAATAGTGAAAGGAAAAAAAAAGTTCTTATTCTTCTTAGCTAACAGAAAATAAAGAAATTAACTAGTTACCTCATTTGAAAATCCAGTAAGGTTTAAGTCTCCTTATGTGATTTGTCAAATTTAATCCCATATATATAAATAAAGGTAAAATATCATTTATATTGCTACTTCACAACCTCTTGACGTCTCAAAGTCATGTACAGCCAATGAAGTGGGTTTTGAAGTGTAGCCACTATTGTAAATGAGAAAATTCAGGAGTCAATTTGTACATATGGCACTGCCAATGCAGCAAATCATCCCAAGGTGCTTTACAAGAAAATAATTCAATAAAACTTGACTTTGAATCACATAAGGACACTAGTGGCAGTCTTCCATCTCGTAAAATGTTTGTGGGTTTTGGTCTATGGATATTCATGGCTGCTGGGCAGACTAGGGTCTGGAGTGCATAGTGTATACAGGAAATAAAGTTCGAATTTCCTAAGTGTTTCCATTAGTTTTATTATATTCTGAAGTTAATTACTGTTTGTGCCCTTTTTCTAAAAAGGGGCATTTATCACTTAATTGATTCCAATTAAGGATTTAATAAATGAAGAAATTGGAGCAAGATTAGGCCATACAGCCCCATGGCTCTGCTGTTCCATTCAATATTACAGCTAATTGATCATCCTAATTGGTGGCCATAAAGAACACAAATGCTCCCTCAGAACTAAATTTTCTTTGTGTTTGACGTGCCTGTCCCTTTAAACTCTCACTCTTTGCCCATTGACAGCTGTCAGTTCCGGCGCCACAGCTCCCGCCTCCCCTATTCGCTTATTGGCTCAGTTCGGATGCACCCGCCCTTTTCTCGAACGCCTATTGGAGGTATCTATTTGACAGGCACTGGAATGGGATTATCTGAATGGTCCGTTCCCTTGTCAATCACAAACAAATTGTTACTTCCTGCCATGCAGTTACACAAGGTTCTGAGAACAGCTGGAGATAGAAGGTGAGTGCTGTAGAGCTAATACATTAAACCATGGGAGTTAGAAGTAAACTCGTCCTAAAATGACTAGAAGTTATAAATGAAATTAGACGCTGAAAACTTAAGGCACCAGGAATTATAGGTGTAAATGCAGAAATTAATGTATTTCTACCTGTATGACCTGAGTTCTGTCTAGTGCTCCAGAAAGATTTTATGCAATAATTAACTGCTAATTTATCACATTGTTATGTACGGGTC
This sequence comes from Cetorhinus maximus, assembly GCF_964194155.1. Lineage (NCBI taxonomy): Eukaryota > Metazoa > Chordata > Chondrichthyes > Lamniformes > Cetorhinidae > Cetorhinus > Cetorhinus maximus. The sequence continues at coordinate 142,872,871 of NC_135884.1, forward strand.
GTGTATCGCGGCTGCTCCATTGACTTATGTAACAATAATAACTACACTTAGCTGTAGCTAGGTGCTAGTACTCATTGCCTCTTGAGTCAGAAGGTCATGGGGTTGTAATTTCAAACACCTTCCAGTTCAAGGTTTGGAAAGGGTTTCTGCTTTGGTTGTAATCGGGAAACTGGGTGTAAATTATGCTGATTTTATGTAGTGAATCTTATGGTTCAAGTTTCTGCCCAAGCCCATATATGCAAAATTGCAAATATAAGTTTTTCCATGAACTGGTACAATCAGTTGGTGTGATAGAATAACAGTTTTTTTATGTATTTAAGAATGGTAACCTCATGCAATTTTTTTTTGTTCTCAGGATGTGGGTGTTGCTGGCTAGGCCAGCTTTGAAACCCATCCCTAATTGCCTTTGAGAAGGTGGTGGTGATCTGCCACCTTGAACTGCTGCAGCCTGTGGTGTAGGTGCATGCACAGTGCTGTTAGGAAGGGAGTTCCAGGATTTTGACCCAGTGACAGTGGAGGAACAGTGATATTCTAGTTCCATGTCAGAACGGTGTGAGACTTGAAGGGGAGCTTCCAGGTGATGGTGTTCTTGTGTGCCTTCTGCCCTTGTCCTTCCAGTGGTAGAGGTTGTAGGTTTGGAAAGTGCAAAGTAGTCTTGGTGAGTTGCTGCAGTGCATCTTGTAGATGGTACACTCTGCTGCTACTGTGTGTTGGTGGTGGAGGATGTGAATGTTTAAGGTGGCGGATGGACTGCCAATCAATTGGGAGATCTTGGATGGTGTCAAGCTTTTTGAATGTTGGAGCTGCACTCATCCAGGTATTCCATCACACTCCTGACTTGTGCTTTGTAGATGGTCGACAGGCTTTGGGGAGTCAGGAGGTTAGTTACATTCCACATAATTCCCAGCCTCCGACCTGCTCTTGTAGCCACGGTATTTATATGGCTGGTCCAGTTCAGTTTCTGGTCTTGGGGTAACCCCCAAGATGTTGATTGTAGGAGATTCAGTGATGGTAATGTCAGCAAATACCAAGGGGAGATGGTCATTGTTGGCACTTGCATGACTTGGATGTTCCTTGCTATTTATCAGCCCAAACCTGAATGTTGTCCAGGTCTTGTTGCACGTGCGCATGACTGCTTCAGTATCTGAGGAGTTGCAGATGGTGCTGAATACTGTTCAATAAGCAGTGAACATCCCCACTTTTTACCCCTTATGATGGAGGGAAACTTGTTGATGAGCAGCTGAAGATGATTGAGGAGTGTCTGCAGTGATGCCCTTGAACTGAGTTGATGGCCTCCAACAACCACACCTATCTTCCTTGTGCTTGGAATGACTCCAACCAGTGGAGAGTTCTCCCCCTGATTCCCATTCACTTCAGTTTTGCTAGGGCTCCTCAATGCCACACGTGGTCAAATGCTGCCTTTATGTCAAGGGCAGTTACTCTCACCTCACCACTGGAATTCCACTCCTTTGTCCATGTTTGGACCGAGGCTATAATGAGGGGCGGCGGTGGTATGGCCCTGACTGAACTCAGTGAACATCAGTGAGCATGTTACTGCTGAGTAAGTGAAAGGGAGTTCGAGCACCATCTGATCTCGCAGCAACCACACGAGACCTAAGCTTCTTTCACCGGTTTTATTCAAGCATGCAGGGAAGAATGTATCCATACAATATGGGTGCAAACTCCCCGAATGATTACATTCCCTTGCAGTTATACTTTTCCCTTAACCTACTCTATTTGCATGCACCAATGATCAATGTCTACATGTTTTAACCTCGTTACAGGACCCAATCATTTACACACACACAATTAGTTTATTAGTTCTATTCTATTATCTTTGAGGCACTCATACATGATTATATTATCCACTGCTATTCAATGTATACACACAGACCTTGACTCTTATCTGGTCCAGACTATGACTTGTGGTTTATCAAAAGCTAACTCTTTGTCCATAAGACATAGGAGCAGAAATTAGGCCATTCAGCCCATCGAGTCTGCTCCGCCATTCGATCATGGCTGATAAGTTTCTCAACCCCATTCTCCCGCCTTCTCCCCGTAACCTTTTATCCCCTTACCAATCAAGAACCTATCTATCTCGGTCTTAAATACGCTCAATGACCTGGCCTCCACAGCCTTTTGTGGCAATGAATTTCATAGATTCACCACTCTCTGGCTAAAGAAGTTTCTCCTCATCTCTGTTCTAAAAGGTCTTCCCTTTACTCTGAGGCTGTGCCCTCAGGTCCTAGTCTCTCCTACTAATGGAAACATCTTCCCCACGTCCACTCTATCCAGGCCTTTCAGCATTCTGTAAGTTTCAATCAGATCCCCCCTCATCCTTCTAAACTTCATCGAATATAGACCCAGAGTCCTCAAATGTTCCTCATATATTAAGCCTTTCATTCCTGGGATCGTTCTCGTGAACCTCCTCTGGACCCTCTCCAGGGCCAGCACATCCTTCCTGAGATACGGGGCCCAAAATTGCTCACAATGTTCTAAATATGGTCTGACCAGAGCCTTATAAAGCCTCAGCAGCACATCCCTGCTTTTATATAAAAAAGATTGTATTTGGTTTTTAACCCTTTCACCTCCCCCTTCAGTCCCCCCTTTTGGCCCTTGGCAAGGCCCAAGGTGGCCAATTACCGGCGTTGAGAGTTCCTTCTTTGTCCTTCGGATGGCCAGTCTTCCAGACTTCTGGAGGAATCCTAAACTGCCGAGCTATATAAACTGATCTCTCCTCTAGTCCCTTTAACCCCTTTTCCCCATGCGTACGGTGGACATTGGAACATGTCTTTGGAATATTATGCGGTTACCCTTTAAGATTCTCTGTTAATAGTAACATGCAGGCAAATGATCCAAACCAATACCGCTAGGCTGAAGATCGTCATTGCTATTCGGAGGATCTCCCACCAATTGATCAAGCGCAATGAGGTAGCACAGGCTGAGGCAGACCCAGCTAACTTAGTTGCAGATTTAATGGACAGGTCTACCTGGACGAGTCCCCTCCTAACTTGGTCCTTGGATGTGTGAGTGTATTGATGTGCTAGGTTTGTGGCCTGTATCATGGCCAATTGTGCTGTCTTGTCTGGGGTCTCATTGGTAAATTCTGTATCATCCCACCAGGGACTAAATGTGTATCCTGTTGTTTGTCCTGGTAGGTGGAAGTTTCCTAATGTAAGGGAGTCAGTGATTTGTATACAAAAACTGGAGCTTACTGAACACCTTAGACCTCCAAAAACCATTTCGTCTTCACTGGTCATAAAACACCATTGTGTCGGGGACATTTGGACTGCCTTGAAGGCTTCCTGGATGGGAGACATCTCGAGGATAATTCTGTTGTTGTTAGTCAGGGGCTCTAGGGTACAGCAAGGACACACAACGTAACTTTGTGATTCTGTACAAACAGTCCTTGGTACTCATCCAAATTGAGGAGTTAACGTAGGCGAGGTACCCATGGGATCCTGCTCTGTAAACCCACCCAACTCTCTCTACCCCCAGGGATTCGAATCGATAGCTATCGTGGAAGGAGGTTTTCGAGTAGTACTCTTGGGGCATTGTCATTAGGAATTTAATCACCCCATCCTCTCCTCCACTCTGGGGTTGGGTGACTACAAGCTCTTGTCGTTCCGGTTGCAGGTTTATTAGATTCATTTGGGATATTGACTCAAACACATGTCCAGGGACAGTCCCAAACCTGATGTCTTCTATATCTGATTTTATCCCTTCAGTTAAATCTCAGGCCAACATGTCGCACGCCCTTCCCTGACTTTGAGTCAGCAATGTCAATGAGCCCTTGTGTGGAGATGTCCAGGGTTTCCAATAGCCCCTCCACTTATATACTAATAGCTGTTAAAGCATATTCTGTCCCATATGCGTTATACCGCAGTCCTTTGGCTGCTTCAGTAGCTATTTGTGACAAATAATTATTTAATTCATAGAACTAAGCAGAGTTTACCATTGAATTTGCACTTCCAAAGAGATCTCCTATATCCCCCAACAGGCTCCTTATCCCTCTTCCCTGCTTTCTTGCCCCTGGGGTAATTCGAGCCATGTAATCCCCAATGATCTGTTCTAACCAATATTTAGCCCGCTTAATCGAGTTTCGGTGATTTCTACAAGGTCCCTGTAAGGCCGTTGCTAAACCTGTGAGATTGTACGTCACCTCCAGTAATGTCATGCAACAGGGGCTTGGCCTTTCTGATCCTAACTACTCTGTCTGGAAGGGGGTTTGTCATCTTAGGGCAACTGGTTGGCTTTTGATATCCACAAGTACTCGGTTTAAAACATTACGTATCATAACAATCATGTAAACTATTACATGTTTATATGTTTCTTGACAGTATTGTCCCTCAAGACCAGGTTCCCAAACGAAGGGAGGTAGGTTTGTCCATCCGGCGATCGTATTAATCTCTTGATACACCCAAATGTTTGTTGGAGAAAAACTGGTAGGGGGCACAGGCGTTCCATATCCCCCATACCACCAACCCAGTCCAGTCATTCTGTCATAAATCCCAGTTATTGTTACTCCACCACTCGTGTCTGTGCTTATGCTCTGAGATAATACTGGGCGAGTGTATCCTGCTGGGTTGTATCCTCAAGTGTGCATTTGCCATCTTATCGTTGTCCTTGCCCTTGGGTAGGTACCACCACCCCGTGAAGTTCCCTTTGGTACATTCGAGTGGTGTTAGCGGACCGGCTGCCCTGGTGCTGATAAATGTAAATTACTTTTATAACCTTTTGTATTGTTACGTGTGGGGTCCGGTTTCCAATTGTTATTTTGATGTGTTCGTGTAGTGACTTGATCTGTAATCCAGGTGTTGGGCTTCCTTATCCATTCCCCAATTTCTCCTCAGGGGAGTAGTACGTATTGTCCGGGGTGGAGGCAGATGTCGTTGTTGATGTTAACGGTCAGTACCTCCCATGCCAGCACTGACATGCCCACGGCCGGGATCGTAGACCTGTGGAGACATTAACATTGGCTCTCGTTGTCCGGGTTACTGCTTGGTGATTCGCCATAAATCTTTTAACTGTGTGTAATGCCTCCATTTACGCCTCATTTTCATATCTACAAATGTGCATGTATCACCTGTCATAATTACCTCGTATGGTCCATGCCACCTGGGGGCAAACCCTGTTCGCTCCGGGCTCACCTTGACCATCACCTTATTCCCCACTTGGGGGGGGTCCGATGTTGCTCTTTGGATTTGCCTGTTTCCATATCCTTAATCACCTGTCAGTCTCTGACTTCCTTCCTTAACTCATGCAATTGCTTGCTCATTTCCCTCACATAGTCTCGCACCCTTCCTTTTAGTGGTCCTACATCCCCCTCTCCTACTATGATTCCCTCGGGTAACCGCATTGCCCTCCTTGTCATTAGTTCAAATGGGGTGAACCTGGTAGTCCTGCTTGGGATAGTCCTAAGGCGCCTCAGAATATTGGGCAACACTGTTGCCCAGCTGTCCTGTGCCTCTTGAATTGCTTTTGCTATTGATGTTTTAAGTTTGGTTCATCCTTTCCACATCCCCGAGCTCTGTGGGTGGTAGGGAATGTGGAATTTCTGTTTAATCTCCATAAGTTTACACGTTTCTTTAATGACTCTTCCTGTGAAATGAGTTCCATGATCTGAATCCATCTGGGTAGACGCCCCAACTCCTTCCAGTCCACTATCTCCTGTTGCTGTCCCACGTCGGACCTCAATTCCTTAAGCTGTTGACACAACTCAACAATGCACCTTCTTATCCTATCTTTCGATGGCTCAGTATCTTCACTTCCAGTGGTGATTCTCTCTGGGAGCCGTTTAACTCTGCCTGTCATCATGGTGTTAATCCTGTGGTCTTACTTTTTGTAGCTTGCAGGCACATTAATATAGTCAGTAATACATCTATTTAGCCTTTTTCCAACTTTCCCTTTACCTGTATCCATCTTGTGGTAAATTGTTGTTAAGTATTATTTCTCCTTACCCTTCAATTACCTCAACTACAGATTCTGCATAGTTTTACCTCTAAGGTTTGTTTTTTTCCCTGACCATGATCATCCTAAGATTCTCTTGACATCAGTTTCTCTATTGTCTTGAGCGTTTGAAATGTTTCCTTACTCTTTAGGCCATATTAACTATTCTATGCTGCGCTCTCTCTCTGGTCCCAATCATCCTTCCACATATTCCCATTCTCTGTTGGTGGCCCCTGGGAGAAAGTGATCTGCCGCTGCGAGCGGCGCATCTGGACTGAGAGATTTCTGTATTAGTTTGGCTTGTTTCAGACACAGACTCGGAATGAGGTACTGTAGCTTTGTCGGATTTATTGTTTGTCTGAGCTTTCCACCGCTCCTTTAGAGGGTGTGATGAATCGCTTGGCTGCCAACCTTGCTTTTTGAGGTAACTTTAAACCTGAGGCCCTGTCTTCCATTTCAGGTGACGTAAAAGGCCCAATAGCACTATTTCGAAGAGCAGAGGAGTTCTCCCCATGTCTTGACCAACATTATCGACTGCACCAAAACGGATTACCAGGTCATCATCATCATCACCACCATCGCTGTGTGGTAGCATAGATGCCACATTTCTCTACAGTAGAGCAGGTGGCCATATTTCAGAAGTAGTTCTTTGGCTGTAAAGCGCTCTGGAGCATCCAGAGGTTGTGAAAGATGCTGTATAAATTCTAGTTTTTCATTTAGAATGAATGTCTGCATGAATTGTGGCCTCCTTCTGTGCTATGCTGTAACCATTCTGTAATTGTATGTATAGATAATTGTTACTGACAGACCTCTCGTGCTATTGCTCACAGCGAGCTGGAGGAACATTTGAAGCTTGACAGGAACTGTGTGCAGCATGTGTAAAGAATTTTTAAAATATTGTGCGTTTATAATAAATGCCCAAAATTGAATCGGGGTAAGCGAGCGCTTGAGTGGGATGATTTATTTTCTTAAAGGAACAGCAGAAATTGTTCTCGTTGGAAGGAACGTTTTTGTCTTTCTGTCACCAGCCTGTCTTGCCTCACTTGTGAGTAGTATTTGCTTGAGATGGTGTAAACAGGAGCAGTTTTGCTGATAATTTACAAGTTAGTGATTATAGTAGCATGTGTGCTGATTTGTACATAAATCTGATTTTCAGATACCGGTTTTTACCCTGGCTGTCTGCATTAAGGATCCCCTTCCAAGTTAGCAAAGAATAAACCATAACCGAACATGCATCCGGATCTATCTCCGCACTTGCATACGGAGGAGTGCAACATCATCATTCAGCGTCTCAAACAGTGTCATAGAGAAGTATGAATTTAAAAACTTTTTCATTCTGAAATGTCTATTTTAATGACTTCCTAGGCACCACTGCTGATTCTTTATTTTTGGAGGGGGCAAGATTAATTCCAAATATTTTACTACTGTCTATTTTCCTTAATGGCTTTTCTAGTGATCAAATAGATCACTGCGGTTTTACACAGTTTAACACTGAGATAATCTGGAGAAAGTGGACTGACATCTTTTGCTTTGCCAAGTGAAGGTTTGTATAACTTTGTCTTAACAAATAATCCTTTGGTAGTGCAGAGCTTGAGTATTGCTTTTTTTTTTAAAAAAGACATGCTGTCAAAGCTTTTTGTCTTGCACTCAGCAGGACAGCTTGCAAGATAAACCAACAGTAAAGAGAACAACAGTTTGTATTGCATGAGAAGAGAGGGCTGGTTGGTTGGTTGGCAAGTGGACCCTGGTAGCCATTCAATACATTCATGGCTGATCTTGGTCTTGAACTCCACTCCCCTGCCCATTTCTCATATCCCTTGATTCCCTGAGACCAAAAATCTGTCTATTCCAGCCCTAAATGTATTCAATGATGGAGCATCCACAACCCTCTGGGGCAGAGAATTCCAAGGATTCACACCTTTTTGAGCGAAGATATTTCTCCTCATCTCCGCCCTGAATGACCGGCCCCTGTTATGGCACAGATGAGCCTAAATGCTAAGTTGCTCAAATCCCAGAGGGAAACTTGAGACGACTGCCTCAACTATTTTTGCAATTTGTATGCTTTGAGATGGGGGGGGGCTTTGAATTCAGTAGTAATAAGACCACTGAGCCTTATAGGTTTTTACAAAACTAGATTAAACATTTATTAAGAGAAATAATTTTAAGCAAATAACATATATGCCTACAAATTACTACTATAATAACTTCTAAATCCCCTAATTAATCTAACTCCCAGTTACATCTCTGTTAAGGCAACAGTAAAACACACAGATTTTAAAAGACCCAGGTGAAGAAACATGATACCCTGAACAATCCAATTCAAAATGAGTTTTCTTAACTTCATTCGTTGTAGACAGCAGCTTGAGACGTAGATACTGAAGGCTTTTCACAATTTTTAGATCTTAAAAGCCTGCCTTTACACACAGCCTTCTCTCCTATATACATATTTTCCCCTTTGAATGCAAATTCCCATTGTTTCACTATGCATTTGGACTTTACCTCCCTGATCATAATTTATCATAGTACTAATTTTACCAGCAATCTTGGGGAAAAACAAACACAGTTTCTGAACTTCACCTGGCTGGGTGACACATTTCACCCCTCCTTTGAAAACAATCTACTCTGGTTTATTTAAAAACGCAAATATTCTTTTACACCTTACACTCTAATCTTCCCCCATGTTTACTGACCGACTTAACATTTCAAACCTAGCTTATCTCCTAATATAGCAAAGCCTTCAGACCAGCTAACTTTAATCCAATTAAGTTACACGTGCGCGCGCGCACACTATTTTACAATAAATTCCAAAACCGTTGTATATCTTCCTGACAATCCCTTATCATGAGACTGTGACCCCGTGTTTTAGATTTCTCGACCAGCAGAAACAATTCCTCAGCACCTTCCCAATCAAACCCCTTCAGAATCTTCTATATTTCAATGAAATCACCTCTCATTCTTCTAAACTCCAGAGAATATAGGCACAATTTACTCAGCTTCTTATCATAGGGCAAACCCGTCATCCCAGGTACCAATCTAGTGAAGCATTGCTGTACTGCCTCCAAAGCAAGAACATCCTTTCTTAAATGTGGAGACCAAAGTTGCACACCGTTTTCCAGATGTGATCTCACCAAAACCCTGTACAACTCGAGCAAGACTCCTGTACTCCTATCCCCCTCGCGATAAAGGCCAACGTGCCATTTGCTTTCCTAATTGCCTGCGGCACCTGGGTGCTAACTTTCTGCTTTCCTTGTACGAGCACACCCAAGTCGCTTTGAAAATCAACACTTACTAATTTCTTGCCTTTTTAAAAAATATTCTGCTTTTCCATTCTTACAACCAAAGTGAATAACTTCACACTTCCCTACATTACACTCCGTCTGCCACCTTGTTGCCCACTCACTTAACCTGTCGGTATCTCTCTGCAGCCTCCACCCCAAAGTTTACCTTTCCACCTGTCTTTGTACCATCAGCAAACTTAAATACATTGCTCTGAAGAAGGGTCATACGGACTCGAAACGCTAACGCTGTTTCTCTCTGCATAGATGCTGCTAGACCTGCAGAGTTTTTCCAACATTTTCTGTTTTTGTTTCAGATTTCCAGCATCTGCAGTATTTTGCTTTTAAATAAGTTACTCCCTGTCTCTCTTCAGTTAAGTCATTAATGTAGATTGTAACCCAACCACCTCTTGGTTTTTACTATTAATTTCCAAGTGATGTACATGACACTTGAGTGATGGATTTAGCTAAGGAGCCACCAGCAGAGTTCACGCACCCACATCTAACCTTTAATTACTCAGCCACTTGCTGCAGTGCTGAGGCGTTAAGAAGGATCATTAAGATCTTAAATCTATTTCTCGTGTAGCATTAAATCCATGTAACTGCTAATACCTTTACCAGAACTGAGACACAAAATAATTTTTGATTTGCCTTTTATTTTCTTCAAAAATAATTATTAAGGTTTTATCCCATTCAAAAGCATCCACTTAGATTTTGGGCCCTATTTTAACTTTTCAAATTAAATGCAGTGTAGGGGACCTTAATGTCCTGTGACAGGTCATATACGATGTCATTGGCTCGTTCTGGTAGTCTTGTCAAAGTGAATTCCCTTGCCACTGCTAACTAGGTTGACCAATGTTGTGACTTGCTTTGTATCTTTTCACTTCAACAGCACAACTTCCTGAAGTTTGTAGGAAAATGTAACGATATTGATCGAGAGATGAGACGGTGCTTAGAAGTGGAGGTAAGGTGCTGTTAAAAGTTACAGATTTTGCCGTTTTGGTTGTTATTGGTACAGTACCAAAAGCTCTTTTATTTCCTCGAACACAGTGGTCCTCTTCTAGGCTTCTCCCCCGAGGGCTGTAGCCTCTTGTTTCATGCCTATTGCTGGGAAACATTTGGCTCCAGCTTGTGCCTTGATCTGTGTCTGAAGATTGAAAATTCCCTCTCTGACAGCACCTGTAAGCTGCAACTTCCTGGCATTTTGCTTAATACCTGACGACCAGCACATCAGTTGTCCTGTCTGCTCTACCGTCTCACAGAGCGATGCTGCTCATCCGCATACAGCAGGGCTTCCCAAACTCTGGGAGATGAGGAAATTTTGGAGTTGAGCTCAGACAGCAATAAAACTGGACTGATCAGACGGCATCGACCTAGGTACTGGAAATGACAACGGCAATCTCAGCCCCGAGAACCCTGCAGAGTCCTCCTCACTAACATCTGGGGGCTAGTGCCAAAATTGGGGGAGCTGTCTCATAGACTAGTCAAGCAACAGCCTGACATAGTCATCCTCACGGAATGTCCCAGACACCACCATCACCATCCCTGGGTATGTCCTGTCCCATCAGCAGGACAGACCCGGCAGAGGTGGTGGCACAGTGGTATACAGTCGGGAGGGAGTTGTCCCAGGAGCCCTAAACATCGACTCCGGACCCCATGAAGCATCGGGTCAAACACTGGTAAGGAAACCACCTGCTGATTACCACGTACCACCCTCCCTCAGCCGATGAATCAGTGCTCCTCCATGTTGAACACTGCTTGGAGGAAGCACTGAGGGTGGCAAGGGTGCAGATGTACTCTTGGTGGGGGACGTCCCTAGCCAAGCTGTTCCAGTACAGTGACAACACTGGCATCCACCTGGCTACATGGAAAATTGCCCAGGTTTGTCTTGTACACAAAAAGCAGGACAAATCTAACCCGGCCAATTACCGCCCCATCAGTTTGCTCTTGATCATCAGTAAAGTAATGGAAGGTGTCATCAACAGAGCTATCAAGCAGCACTTGCTTAGCAATAACCTGCTCGCTGACTCACAGCTCCTGACCTCATTACAGCCTTGGTTCAAACATGAACAAAAGAGCTGAACTCCCGAGGTGAGGTGAGAGTGACTGCTCTTAACATCAAGACCGCATTTGACTGAGTGTGGCATCAAGGAGCCCTAGAAAAACTGGAGTCAATGGCAATCAGGGGAAAACTCTCTTCACTGGTTGGAGTCATACCTGGCACAAAGGAAGATGGTTGTGGTTGTTGGGAGGTCAGTCATCTCGGCTCCAAGACATCACTGCAGGAGTTCAACGGTCAAACCATCTTCAGCTGCTTCATCAATGACTTTCCTTCCATCATAAGGTCAGAAGTGGGGATGTTCACTGATTGTTCAGCACCATTTGTGACTCCTCAGATACTGAAGCAGTCCATGTCCAAATGCAGCAAGACCTGGACAATATCCCGGCTTGGGCTGACAAGTGGCAAGTAACATTCATGCCATACAAGTGTCAAGCAATGACCATCATCAACAAGAGAGAATCTGACTTTCGCCCCTTGACATTCAATGGCATTACCATCACTGAATTCCCCAATATCAACATCTGGGGGTTACCATTGACCAGAAACTGAACTGGACTGGCCATATAAACACTGGCTACAAGAGCAAGTCAGAGGCTAGGAATTGTGCGATAGGTAACTCCCCTCCTGACTCCCCAAACCTGTCCACCGTCTACAAGACACAAGTCAGGAGTGTGATGGAATACTCTCCACTTGCCTGGATGAGTGCAGCTCCCACAATACCCAAGAAGCTGGACACTGTCCAGGACAAAGCAGCCGTGAGATTGGCACCACATCCACAGACATTCGCTCCCTCCACTACCGACACACAGTAGCAGCAGTGTGTACCATCTACAAGATTCACTGCAGGAATTCACCAAGGTTCCTTCGACAGCACCTTTCAAACCCATGACCACTACCATCTAGAAGGACGAGGGCAGCAGATAGATGGGAACAACAGCACCTGGAAGTTCCCCTCCAAGCCACTCACCATCCTGACTTGGAAATATATCGCTGTTCCTTCACTGTCGCTGGGTGAAAATCCTGGAACTCCCTTCCTAACTGCATTGTGGGTGTACCTACACCACATGAACTGCAGCAGTTCAAGAAGGCAGCTCACCACCACCTTCTCAAGGGCAACCAGGGATGGGCAATAAATGCTGGCCCAGCCAGCGAAGCCCACATCCCGTGAATGAATTTTTTTAAAAAAAGCTGACTGTTTTCTGATTGCAAGGCCCCTTTAAATCTTTAGCACAGACTTTTAGTATTGCTGAAAAAAGAGACATCCTATGATTGGTTGGCAAGTGAATTCTGATTCAAATTCATCTAAAGACAAGCTTAAGAAACAATCATTCCCCAAGACAATGCCTTGACTAATTAGTCGACCTGGCCGGTTTGAATTTGAACAAAGCTGGGCAGTTAACTACTCCGTGCTGCATTCTCCATGACAACACCTCTACCAATCCGAGTTCACTGGCCATCCAATTAGCACTCTTCTCGTGTTGTATAAATTGTTGTTTCTCCTGTTTTTTAAAGCTTGGTAATTTCTTGAGCTATCTGAGTGTAAGACGAGAAGGTTAGAGTATTATGTCCCTTTTTAATGCTTGGGCTTTTGCTAGGGAGCGAGACCTAATCAAGAGCTCTGAGGCCTGATTTTGCTGCTGCATAAAAAGCCTGTAAATAGGTAGGTTTTAATTTTAATTTTTTACTGAAGAGACTCATCAAATCCTCCCCTCCCACATGCAACTACTGTTTCCACCCCCCCACCCCCAGTCAACAACTAAAGCCCTTTCTTCCTCTCCCCTGCCACTCAACAGCCTGAAGCCTGCTACCCCGCTACCCCAACCACCACTCAACAACTCTCATACACTCGAGTTCTCACTCTGGGGTCACACGAAGTCTGAGCCATTGGGGTCACACCAGGAAAAGGTTTGGGAAGCGTTGGACTATCTAACTCTGACCCCCGAGCCGATGGCAGGGTAGAGCCTGGCAGGCAGTGAGTGCCAATCTCTGCGAGTAGAATTCCAGAACAAAACCCTGAATTCTGCTGGACTTGCTCAGTAACTTCTCCAGGACAGTACGTTCTCTGGCCGTTGGCACCTTTTCATTTAACTGGAATTATTATTTTTTCTCAAATTTACGGAAGGGGACGATGGGTGAGGTAGGGGGAGGGAAGAGAGAACCATTTTTTTTGTACCAGTTTTAAGAACGCTGGCATCTCATTGAGTTCTGCAGACTTGGGAACATGGGAATTGCTACCCTGGTGTAAATGAAGTTCGTCTTCTAACATTGTGACAGTCTCGCTATAAAACAAAGGCTTTTCCCTTGACAAGGCCTTAACAATTGTACAACAGACCCAGACATGACACAAGGAAAACCCTTGGTTTAGGAACTTGAAAGAAAAAAAGAACCAATTAATTCAAGATTTCCCTTTTTTAAGATTCAATTTTTGACACTTGTATTTGTTTATTTTGTTCTCCTCCCTTTTCTCCTGAAGGAGTCAATACCTTTCTTGGGTGTAGTTCACCTGGTACCTCCGGGTAGCTCACCCCAAGTGCCCAATAAAAGCCACCAGGCTCTTTCGTATCACAATTCTTTGCCTGACATCTGCGCTCTGCTCGCCAAGGGGTCAGGGGTGGGGGTGTGGTGGTGGAAAATGTTGGTCACAGGATCAGGAACCTTGGCTAATGTTCGCCTCTGTAACTGAGGAGTTCAAAGGTTGGTTATAGTGAACCTTCCCCGACTCCCACCATTTGGGGCTATTGAATAAACCGGGAAGAGAACCTAGAACCTTCCTGTTCTGGATATTTATTTATTTGCTTTCGTGGGATGTGGACATCGCTGGCAAGGCCAACATTACATTTGTTGCCCGTCTCTAATTGCTCTTGAACTGAGTGGCTTACTAGGCCAACTCAGAAGGTAGTTAAGAAGGCACATGGCTGTGGGTCAGGACCAGGATGGCAGATGCCCATCTCTAAAGGGCATTAATGAGCCTGAGCCAGATGGGGTTTATTACAACAATTGATGATGACGATGATGGTTGTCAACATTACTGAGACCAGCTTTTATAATTCAAGGTTTGTTAACTGGATTTAAACTCCATCAGCTGCTACTGTGGTGGGATTTGAACCCATGTCTCCAGTGTATTAGCCTGAGCTCCTGGATGACTAGCCCAGTGACATTACCACTACGCCACCATTCTCCCCTAAATAAGTATATCTCGGTTACTGGATAAATCAGTTCTGTTCCAAACTCTTAAAGCTTGCTCTTGTTTCCCCCTTGTCCGACAGTTGAATGCTAAGAGAGCCAAAAGCAGGGAACACGCAGCCAGGATGCAGCGCCGACTGAGTTCACCTTCCGAGTAACTTTCCTCTCAGGTGAAGCATCTGGACTTGCTGGGCTGTGAGCTCACCTCTCAAACCCGGGTGTGGCTGTCTGGGCATTTACAGAACCCGATGCCAGTTGTCGCAAATGTATTCGTTCAATATTTATGCTCGACTATTAAGTTTGTCATCTATTAAATCTTCCATAACTGGATTGTTACAAAACCTGTGATGTTTAAACCTCTGCCTACTTTGTTCCACCACAATGAAACGTGTTTCCTTAAGCCAGAAATGAGTTCCGGCACCAGACTGACCCACAACTTAGTCATGGAGCATTCTTACACTGACACCTGCTGGACATCAAGTGTTTTGCAGTGGAAGTGAGATATTTAAATTTTAGCAACTCTGAGATGACAGTGATCATCACGATTTGTTTGAAGATTTGACCGTTTCAAAAGGTAACAACTTTGGAGGTTTCAACAAGAATAAATTCACATTTTATTGTCACTTAAAAAAAAAGAAATCAATTTGCCAGCTAAGTCAGTACGATACCCACACCACAGAACAGATTGTAGAAACAGCCGGTGCCCATCCAGTTCCAATAGGTAGGCCGTGATTGATCTATAAATAACTGTCTACCCTCTTTGATTCCATGTCCCTTAATACCCTTGCCTAACAAAAATCTATCATAATTAATTTTGAAATTTTCTAATGGACTGTGGCCCTGACAGCTTTTTAAGGCCGTGTACTGCGGGTTTCCATTACCATTCATATGAAGAAGTTCATTGATGACATAAGTCCTGCACAGCCTACCTCCATTTGTGAGATTATGCTCCCCTGCTTCCCCCCCCCACCTGTTTTGGACTTTCCTACCAGAGGAAATAGTTTCTGTCCTGCCTTCACATTGAGGAAACCCCCCTCATGTTGTATGGCACTACCCACGGTGCTAAATGGGATAGATTTCAAACAGATCTAGCAACTCAAGACTGGACATCCATAAGGCGCTGTGGGCCATCAGCAGCAGAATTGTTCTCGACCACAACCTGTAACCTCATGGCCTGGCATATCCCTCACCCCACCCCCACTCTACTATTGCCATCAAGCCAGGGCATCAACCCTGGTTCAATGAAAGAGTGCGGGAGGGCATGCCAGGAGCAGCACCAGGCATACCTAAAAATTAGGTATCAACCTGATGAAACTATAGGACTTGTGTGCCAAATGGCATAAACAACAAGTGATAGACAGGGCTAAGGGATCCCACAACCAACAGATCAGATCTAAGCCCTGCAGTCCTGCCACATCCAGTCGTGAATCATGGTCGACAATTAAACGACTCGCTGGAGAGGGAGGCTCCACAAATATCCCCATCCTCAATGATGGAGGAGCCCAGCACGGGAGTGCAAAAGATAAGGCTGAAGCATTTGCTACAATCCCCAGCATCACAGATGCCAGTCTTCAGCCAATTCGATTCACTCCACATGACATCAAGAAACGGCTGAAGGCACTGGATAATGCTAAGGCTATGGGTCCTGACAGTGTTCTGGCAATAGTACTGAAGACCTGTGCTCCAGGACTTGTGCCCTAGCCAAGCTGTTCCAGCTGCAACACTGGCATCTACCACTCCATGTGGAAAATTGCCCAGGTATGTCCTGTACAAAAAGCGGGACAAATCCAACCTGGCCAATTACCACCCCCTCAGTCTACTCTCGATCGTCAGTAAATGGAAGGGGTCATCAACAGTTCTTTCAAGTGGCACTTGCCTAGCAATAACCTGCTCACTGATGCTCAGTTTGGGTTCTGCCAGGGCCACTCAGCTCCTGACCTCATTACAGCCTTGGTTCAAACATGGACAAAAGAGCTGAACTCCCGCAGTGAGGTGGGAGTGACTGCTTGACATCAAGGCTGCATTTGACCAAGTATGGCATCAAGGAGCCCTAGCAAAACTGGAGTCAATGGGAATCGGGGAAAATTCTCCACTGATTAGAGTCATACCTAGCACAAAGGAAGATGATTGCAGTCGTTAGAGGTCAGTCATCTCAGCTCCAGGACTTCACTGCAGGAGTTCCTCAGGGTAGTGTCCTAGACCCAACCACCTTCAGTTGCTTCATCAATGACCTTCCATCATAAGGTCAGAAGTGGGGATGTTCGCTGATGATTGCACAATGCTCAGCACCTTTCGCGACTCCTCAGATACTGAAGCAGTCCATGTCCAAATGCAGCAAGACCTGGACAAAATATAGGCTTGGGCTGACAAGTGGCAAGTAACATTCACACCACACAAGTGTCAGGCAATGACCATCTCCAACAAGAGAGAATCCAACCATCGTCCCTTTACGTTCAATGGCATTACCATCACTGAATCCCCCTACTATCAACATCTTGGGGGTCACCATTGACCAGAAACTGAACTGGACTAGCCATATGCATACTATAAATGGCTACAAGAGCAGGTCAGAGGCTGGGAATCCTGTGACGAGTAACTCACCTGATTCCTCAAAGCTTGTCCACCATCTACAAGGCACAGGTCAGGAGTGTTATGGAATACTCCCCACATGCCTGGATGAGTGCAGCTCCCACAACACTCAAGGAGCTTGACACTGACCACGACAAAGCAGCCCACTTGATCGGCACCACATCCACAAACATTCGCTCCCTCCACCACCGACGCAGAATAACAGCAGTGTGTACCATCTTCAAGATGCACTGCAGTGATTCACCAAGGCTCCTTAGACAGGACCTTCCAAACCCAGGATCACTACCATCTGGAAGGACAAGGGCAGCAGATAGATGGGAACACCACCACCTGGAAGTTCCCCTCCAAGTCACTCACCATCCTGACTTGGAAATATACCGCGGTTCCTTCACTTTCACTGGGTCAAAACCCTGGAACTCCCTAACAGCACTGTGGGTGTACCAGCACCACATGGACTGCAGCGGCTCAAGAAGGCAGCTCACCACCACCTTCTCAAGGGCAATTAGGGATGGGCAATAAATGCTGGCCTAGCCAGCGAAGCCCACATCCCATGAATGAATTTAAAAAAATTAGGTCACAGCTTAATTTTTTTTTATATTCAAGGGAACCTCCACATCTAAAATTTACATCCTCATAATTAACCCCTTTTAACCCTGGCAGCTAAAATGGTGACACAGGCGTTTGGAAAGCACTAGCTCCACAGGAGACCTTCTGGATCTTGATTGCATTACCTGGTGAAGGATACATGCTCTCCTTAGAAAGGATGTGATAACTCTTGTTACAACCAGGTGAGCGTAGGTGAACTGGCTCCTCTCTATTCAACCTCCTCCGCTGGCCACAACAAAGGTTTAAGTTTCTTTTTCACGAGGATATGCCTTTTCCAAATCAGAATGTATTTAACTATTTAAGCTGTGAGCAATAAGGTGCCAATCGAACAAGGTTTTCTTCAGTCAAGGAAAGAGCAAATTTATTAACCACTAAAACCGAGAAATATAATAAATAATGCACCATCAAGCATTTGGCTCTCGTGTTCATTTGGGCCCATGTTCCCGCACACACGTACGCACACACATGCACACACGCACACAGACGCACACACACACACATAGGTATCAGATAAAGGGGGAGTTAGAATCCAATAAAAATAAGTAAAAGAATATACGGTTAAATGTTCTTTGATTGTCCCTGAGGCGTAGATTTTAAACGCTGTGGCCGATTTGGGTTAGTTAGTTTCTTGGATATGGTCAGATGTAGAAGATGTTGCAATTAATATAAGAACTCGGTTCGCTGGTAGGTTTCTGCTAGAGTTGGTTTCTTGAACCAAGCGACACTCTTATTCCAAAAGAGAGAGAAGGAGAGAGAGAGAGATAGTCCTCAGTCTGTTTCCTCTGCTGAACTCTTTCTTGACACCGCCTGTGTCACTTGTCATCTCTCTCTAGTGGCTGGGCGGCCTTGCCTTGAAATACATCGCCCGTTGTGTATTTCCAAGAGGAGTGGGGTGTGTCTGTCTGTGGCAGCCATTGTTTCCATATCCAGTACTTTGCATTTTTAATGTATCCTCCTTAGACAACTACAAGTTTCGATGGGTGCCTGGATTATAGGAAGCGTCTCTCTTTTCACGCTCCCTTGAGGGTGATTGGTTGATTTCTCGCCTTCACTTTGGAATGTGGCCTTGCATTTTTAAGCAGTTTGCTCTGTCTCAGTTCAAATTGCAAAATTTCCAAGTCAGCTGAAAGCTGTAAAAACATATTTTCAAAAATAAAGGGGCAAAGCCACATAACAGCGCTTTTATGTTGAGCCTTGAACATATTATTGTGGTAATAATGCGGCAAGCGGCATCCTGTGGCACAGGTAACTGTAAAAGAAAAATAGAAGAACTTATATTTACATAGCACCTTCAAAATCATGAAAGAATTTTAGAGCAAATGAGGAGAAACCGTTTCCAGTGGCAGAAAGGCCAGTAACCCCCATCGGCACAGGCGATTGACAAAATAAACCGAGGTTAGATGGGGAGAACTGTTTTTCACGCAGTGAGTTGGTAAAAGCTGGAATGCGCTGTCTGAAAGGGTGGTGGAAGCTGATTCAACAAGAACTTTCAAAAGGAAATCAGATAGATACTTGGGTGGGAGTGGGGTAAAATTTGCAAGGGGCGTAGGGTAAGAGCAGGGGCCAACTGGATAGCTCTTTCAGGTGGCGCTCTACGGCCACCCTCCACCGCACAATTCGACAATTGCCCCAAAGCTCTTCATAGCTGGTAAATTAATTGTGAAGTGTAGACGCTGTCTTTAGGGAAATGCAGCAGCCAATTTGGGCGCAGCAAGGTTTCACAAACAGCGCTCGAACAGCACTAATCTGTGTCGATTGAGGGATGACCCTTGGCTAGGTCACCAGGAGCATCGCTTGCTCCACGTTGAATAGTGCCTTGGGCCCTTTTACATCCAGCTAAACAGGCAGACGGGATTTGGATTTAACGTCTCATCCAGAAGGCGGCATCTCCAATGCACCGCTCCCTGGATATTTGAATGAAGTGAGCACAAAATCCTGACTGTTGAACCAAGGGCCACAAGGGTGGGAGCAGCAAAGGGAAGCAGATGAAAGCATGAAATAGACCTGAAATCTTGGCCTGCTCATAAACAAAATATAAAAACCTCCCTTTCTAAATTGTCCAATTAAATGAATTGCATTAAAGATTATAATGTTTAGATGAAAATGTTGCATTCTTTAACTTGTTAGTCTTTAATGCCTTCAGTTATTGATATGGCAACCTAGACAGGATTGCTTGATTGATTGCTACAATTGTCACGTTACTTGACTTGATTAAGGTTTTGACTAGTGTTCAGAATAGGAATTCTGGCTAAACCCAGTGTGATTGATGTCAATTAGAGCTCCTTTGACTGAAACCTGACAGCCCGGCAAAGGCCAAGAACCAAAATGAGGCTTGGTAGAGTTCAGCCACCCATCAAATGTTCGAGGTTTTGTGAATAATAAAAAAGAGAATTAAAATGGAAAAATGTCCCGGCCTGTTTTAAAGAAGTTTCCACATGCTGCACATTGTTTAGGATGGCATTTTTCAGGTCATTTAATACGTGTAGAATTAGGTCAATTTGCAGAGGTTTCAATTTTCCTTTATTTTTTATTTTCTTTTCACCTCCAGTATCAATGAAGAACAGGCTTTTCAGACAGAAGGCCGCCGCTGACCACTGACCATCTTCAGCAGCCGCACATCCTCCAGAAACTCCTCCACTTCAGTCTCAGTGGTTTCCCTCTTTCAGCTCCACAGTAATAGGGTGCTACAGTCTAAGGAGCAGATTAATCCCTCTCTTTACCCATTTCAACCTCCTTAAGGGCATCAGTTTTTTTTTAATCATGGGTTTGCTACATAATACAGTACCATAAGTTCCTTCGTCAATTTAACTTCACAAATTCTTTCACACATCTGCCTCTTCCCAGCTAAAACATTGATGTTTAATGTCCTGGTATAAACAACAGAAAACAATTTCAGCGAACACATTGTCGAGTTTGCTAATGGGCATCTGGATCAGGCAGCAATGGGGACATTGTGCTGCTCTACTTTGTATGTAGAAAGCAGGCCAAGTTGAGATGCTAGTGAAGGGAGTTGGGGAGTTCTTGGTTGGGGTGCTCCAGGTTAATGTACCTTAGTGCTGCGTGTATTTCCAGAACCTTTGGCGGGGGCTCAGGCTACCCCTCCCATAGCTGAATCTGTTGGATTGTCCAGGAGGGAAGTGGTGAAGTGAGGTGGCCGAGGAAACACTCAGTCAAAAAGCTGGAGCTCCTTTGACCACACATGACTATGGTACTCTGGCATCATTCCCAGTTTGATTCCCGAGTCTGCCCAATGTCATAACACAAAAGGATACCAATCGGCACATCGAACCCATGCCAGCTCTCTGTACAGTAATCCACTCAGCCCCCTTCCCCTGCTCTATTTACATAGCGCTGTAAGTTTATTACCCTCAAGCACTCATCCAATTTACTTTTGAAATCATTCATTGTCTCTGCTTCCACTACCCTCATAAGCAACAAGTTCCAGGTCATTACCACTCACTGTTTAAATAAGTTCTTCCTTATTTCCCCCTGCATCTTTTGCCAAAACCTTAAATCTATGTCCCCTAGCCAATGGGAACAGATTTTGTTGGTCTACATTATCATTCCTAATGATGCTTTCATGGACAGATCCACATAGTAGGATGGAGCATAGAGGAAGAAGTAATGGGAGCTTGTCAGAAAGGTACAGCAATCATCATGGGAGATTTTAATCTACATATAGACTGGAAAAGTCAGATGGGCAAAAATAGCCTGGATGAGGAGTTCATAGAATGTTTCTGGGATAGCCTTTTAGAACAGCATGTTCTGAAGCCAACCAGAGAGCAGGCTATACTAGATCTAGTATTGTGCAATGAGATGGGATTAATTAATGATCTCATAGTGAAGGTGCCTCTATGTAGCAGCAACAATAATATGATTGAACTTTACTTCAGTTTGAGGGAGAGAGGAGTGAGTCTGAGACTATGTCTTTAAACTTAAATAAGGGCAATTATGAGGGCATGAAAGCAGAGCTGGCTAAAGTGAATTGGCAAATTAGGTTAAAGGATAGGTCAATGGAGATGCAGTGACAAACATTTAAGGGGATATTTCAGAATACACAGAATAGATACATTCCAACAAGTAAACTAAAGTCCAGGAGACAGACACGCCATCTATGGTTAACTAGAAAGATTAAAGATAGTATCGAACTTAAAGAAAAAGTATATAATTGTGCAAAGATAGGTGGAAGGCCAGAAGATTGGACAGAACAGCAAAGGATGACTAAAAGATTAATAAGGAGGCAAAAATTAGAGAAAGCTAGACATAAAGATAAAAACAGTAAGAGTTTCAATAATTATTTATAGAAAGTGAGTCTGGAGAATTGATAATGGAAAACAAGGAAATGGCAGATGAATTGAACAGATATTTTGCTTCAGATTTCACTATAGGGGATACAAGTAACATCCCAGAAGCAGCTATAAATCAGGAAATGGAAGGGAGGGAGGAACTGAGGAAAATTATAATCACCAGAGAAGTGGTACTGAGTAAATTGTTGGATCTGCGGGCTGACAGGTACCCATGTCCTGACGGACTTCATCCTAGGGTCTTAAAAGAAGTGGATAGTGAGATGGTCGAAGCACTGGTTTTAATTTTCCAAACCTCACTAGATTCGGGGAAGGCCCCAATAGATTTGAATTTAGCAAATGTAACTCCATTCTTCAAGAAGGGAGGGAGACAGAAAGCAGGAAACTACAGGCCAGTTAGCTTAACATCTGTCATAGGGAAAATGTTAGAAGCTATTATTAAAGTAGCTAAAGCAGGGCATTTGGATAAGTTCAAGGTCAACAGGCAGAGTCAACATGATTTTGTGCAAAGGAAAATATGTTTACCTACTTATTGGAATTCTTTGAGGAAGTAACATGTGCTGTGGATAAAGTGGAATCGGTGGATGTACTGTACTTAGATTTCCAGAAGGCATTTCATAAAGTGCCACGTTAAAAGTTATTGGGGAAAATAAAAGCTCATGGTATAGGGGGTAACATACTGGCATTGATAGAAGATTGGCTGCTAACAGGAAGCAGGGAATAGGCATAAATGCGTATTTTTCAGGTTGGCAAGATGTAACGAGTGGTGTGCCACAGGGATCAGTGCTGGGACCTCAACTGTTTACAATTTATATAAATGACTTGGATGAAGGGATGGATGGGATAGTTGCCGAATCTGCTGATGACACAAAGATAGGTAGGAAAGTTAGTTGTGAAGAGGACATAAGGAGGCTACAAAAAGATATGGACAGGTTAAGCGAGTGGACAAAGAATCGACAGATGGAGTATAATTTGGGAAAATGTGAAATTGTCCATTTTGGCAGGAAGAATAAAAGAGAAGCATATTATCTAAATGGTGAGAAATTGCAGAGCTCTGAGATGCAGAGGAACCTGGGTGTCTTAGTGCATGAATCGCAAAAGGCTAGTATGCAGGTACAGCAAGTAATTAGGAAAGCTATTAGAATGTAACCATTTATTGCGAGGGGAATTGAATACAAAAGTAAGGGGGTTATGCTTCAGTTATACAGAGCACTAGTGAGACCACATCTGGAGTACTGTGTACAGCATTGGTCACCTTATTTAAGGAAGGATGTAAATGTGTTGGAAGCAGTTAAGAGAATGTTTACCAGACTAATACCTGGAATGGGCGGGTTGTCTTATGAGGAAAGGTTGGACAGGCTAGGCTTGTATATCTGCTGGAATTTAGAAGAGTAAGAGGTGACTTGATTGAAGCATTTAAACCCTGAGGGACAGGATGAATATGGAGAGGATGTTTCCTCTTCTGGGAGAATCTAGAACTAGGGGTCACTATTTAAAAATAAGAGGTCGCCCATTTAAAAAGGAGATGAGGTGAAATTTTTCCCCTCAGAGAGTTGAGAGTCTTTGGAACTCTCTTTCTGAAAAGGTGTTGGAAGAAGAGTCTTT
Source organism: Cetorhinus maximus (assembly GCF_964194155.1). Taxonomy (NCBI): domain Eukaryota; kingdom Metazoa; phylum Chordata; class Chondrichthyes; order Lamniformes; family Cetorhinidae; genus Cetorhinus; species Cetorhinus maximus. Next base: position 142,896,444 of record NC_135884.1, read on the forward strand.
AAATATTTTTAAGGCAGAGGTGGATAGGTTTTTGGTAAGCAAAGGGGGTGATACGTTATCAGGGGTAGGTGGGATGCAGATTTCAGGTTACTATCAGATCAGCCATGATCTTATTAAATGGCAGAGCAGGCTGAGGGGGCTAAATGGTCTACTCCTGCTCCTTGTTTGTATGTATGTTTGTGTGCATCTGTAACAGATAGACTGTTGAGGACCTGGCCAAGTTGGCTTTTCCCTCGTGTTTATTCTCACAGCGCCGACTGCAGGCCCAGTCTGGCAGCTATGTCCTTCAGGATTCAGCCAGCTTGATCAGTAGTGGTGCTACCAAACCACTTTGGTGATGCACATTGAAGTCTCCCACCCAGAGTGAATTCTGAGCCTTTGCCGCCCTCAGTGATCTTTCCAAGCGGTGTTCAACATGGTGGAGCAATGGTTCATCAGCTGAGGGAGGGCAGCAACTAGTAATCAGCAGCAGATTTCTTTGCTCATGTTTCACCTGATGCCATGAGAATTCATGTGGTTCGGAGTCAATGCTGAGGACTCCCAGGGTAACTCCCTCGATGGCCTAGTTTAGGTTGGGTTGGAGACTCTGCCCCAACAAGCCATCTTGGGCTGCACAAGGCCTGCACTCTGATTGGTTGGATGCCAGCCTAAATTGCAGCCCTCTTTGCAAATGGCCACTGATCTCATGGACGGAATAATAGGACATTTTCAGTCAACTTATTTTCTGAAAATTATCCCCTTTATCGATGCAGCTTTAGGAATATTTGTACTTTCCTTCATGGATTTTAACACAACATATATAAAATTAAAGAACTTAATTCACTGACCACCTAGCAATAAATCATTTTACTAGCTAACTATATCTGAAGGGATTAGGCAGAGTTAATGTATTATCCAATTGACATATGCAGCACTCCCACAGAAAATCCTTTGGGCTTCAGACGAAGATGTTTTCTTTCCCGTCTTCTTTTTAAATGGTTCCATTCTGCATTTCACTCATTTCCAAAAACTTGGCCTGGCTTCTGCATATAAAGTAGACCAAGACAATGACTCCATTACTGCTTGATCCAGATGCCCATTAGTAAACTCGACAGTGCATTCACCAAACTTGTTTTCTGTGGCCTATGCAAGGGCACAAGAATGTGTACTGTCATGATCAAGATTCCTTTCATATTTTGGGAGAATTTTTCTTTTTGCACACTCATGCTTTGGGGCTTTACTTTATCTCTCTTGCTTTTTAACCCTCTGGGTACAGAGTTATACATGTCTTCTTTCTAGAATACACAAGTATCTCCTACCAGGTAATTCTTTTTTTCAAAAAAATCTGATTTTTTTTTTGCTCAGTTCCTAGAAGTGGTGACTGAGGACTAGTGACACTTGGGTGTGTGGCGATTGGCATCTCACCCGAAGAATGAGTCCGTGTGTGAATCACATCAGTGAGAATAAGCATGAAGGCATGTTGACAAAAGACAATTCTCACGTGATCTTTCCAAGTAGAGGCCCATTCCTTCTTGAGTTCTCAACCCTAGAAACAGGTCCGACCCACAGCACCAGAGGTTGGGCAAGGAAGCAGGTCCTGAATCCACCCCGCCCAGAATGGGGATCAAACCCCATGCTGGTGGCACCAGTCTGATCCAGGCCAGCCATCCAACCAGACAGCCCTCCAAGGACTTCAGGTTGCTGTGGCTACATGCACGTTGTCGCCGGAGCGAGGTGTAGTGATGGTAGAGGCCCCATCATGTGGCTGACTCAGAACCTCCTGCTCTTACCATCTGCCGTATGTTGATACGGGTTGATATTCAACTTGCTTTGGCCCCAATTTTGAATGCATCTTCCTTGGCCATAAGGTCCTGGAGGGAGCCTTCAGCTCAGATCTTCTGGTCAGAGGCAGGGAAGCTACCCACTCCACCACAAGAACTTCCAGGATACCATTTAGGAGCAGGATATTGAGCTTCATAAATAGAGGCATAGAGTACAAAAGTAAGGAAGGTATGTTTCACCCCTAGCCAAACTGTTCCAATACAGATACAACACTGGAATCTACCCGGCTATGTGGAAAATTGCCCAGGTATGTCCTGTACATAAAAAGCAGGACAAATCAAATGGGCCAATTACCACCCCATCAGTCTACTCTTGATCATCAGTAAAGTAATGAAAGGGGTCATCAACAGTCCTATCAAGTGCACTTGCTTAGCAATAACCTGCTCACTGATGCTCAGTTTGTGTTCCGCCAGGACCACTCAGCTCCTGACCTCATTCCAGCCATGGTGCAAACATGCACAAAAGAGCTGAACTCCAGAAGTGAGTTGAGAGTGACTGCTCTAGACATCAAGGCCGCATTTGACCAAGTGTGGCATCAAGGAGCCCTAGCAAAATTGGGATCAAAAAGAATCGGGGAAAACTCTCCATTGGTTGGAGTCATACCTAGCACAAAGGAAGATGGTTGTGGTTGTTGAAGGTCAGTCACCTCAGCTCCAGGACATCACTGCAGAAGTTCCTTAGGGTAGTGTCCTAGGCCCAACCATCTTCGGCTGCTTCATCAATGACCTTCCTTCCATCATAACGTCAGATGTGGGGATGTTCGCTGATGATTGCACAATGTTCAGCACCATTCGCGACTCCTCAGATACTGAAGCAGCCCATATCCAAATGCAACACCACCTGGATAATATCCAGGCTTGGGCTGACAAGTTGCAAGTAACATTCTTAAGAACATAAGGAATAGGAACAGGAGTAGACCATTCGGCCCCTCAAGCCTGCTCCAACATCCAATAAGATCATGGCTGATCTTCTTGTGTTTTGATTTCCACATCCCCATCTAACCCCGATAACCTTTGATTCCCTTGCCTAACAATGATTTATGTACTTCTGCCTTAAAAATATTCAATGACACCGCCTCCACCACCTTCTGAGGCAGAGAGTTCCAAAGTTGCAAAACCCTCTGAGAGAAAAAAATTCTCTTCATCTCTGTCCTAAAATTTTAAACAGTGCCCCCTAGTTCTGTATTCACCCACAAGAGGAAACATCCTTTTGACATCCACCTTGTCAAGGCCGTTCGGGATCTTGTATACTTCAATCAAATCACCCCTCACTCTTCTAAACTCCAGTGGAAACAAGCCCAGTCTGTCCAACCTTTCCTCATAAGACAGCCCACTCATTCCAGGTATCAATCTAGTAAACCTCCTTTGAAACGTCTCCAATGCATTTACATCCTTCCTTAAATAAGGAGACCAAAACTGCACACAGTTTTCGAGGTGCGGTCTCACCAATGCCCTGCATAACTGAAGCATAACATCCTTAATTTTATGTTCAATCCCTTTTGTGATAAATGATAGCATTCCATTAGCCTTCTTAATTACTTGCTATACCTGCATACTAACTTTTTGTGACTCATGTACCAGAACACCTAGATCCCTCTGCACCTCAGAATTATGCAGCTGTTCTCCATTTAAGTAATACTCTGCTTTTTTGTTCTTCTGCCAAAGTGAACAACTTCACGTTTTCCCACATTAAACTCTATTTGCCAGATCTTTGCCCACTCAGTCAACCTATCAATCTATCCATCTGCAACCTCCTCGTGTCCTCTACCTATCCTTGTGTAATCTGCAAATTTACTACCATGTCTTCATTCCCCTCATCTAAGTCATTGATGTAAATTGTAAAAAGTTGAGGTCCCAGTACAGATCCCTGTGGGACGCCACTTGTCACACCCTGCCAATCCAAAAAAATACCTATTTATGCATACTCCCTGCTTTCTGCCAGCCAGCCAATCTTCTATCCATGCTAATATGCTACCCACTACACCATGCGCTTTTATTTTCCGTAATAATCTTTGATGTGGCACATTATCAAATGCCTTCTGGAAATCCAGGTACAGCACATCTACAGGCTCCCCTTTATCCACTGCGCACGTTACTCCTTCAAAAAACTCCAATAAATTGGTTAAACATGATTTTCCTTTCACAAAACCATGCCGACTCTTCTCAATTGCCTTGAGCTCTTCTAAGTGCCCAGCTATAACCTCCTTAATGATCGATTCTAATAACTTCCCAACGACGGATGTCAAGCTAACTGGCCTATAGGTTCCTGTTTTCTGCCTCCCTCCCTTCTTGAATATAGGGGTTATATTTGCTACTTTCCAATTTGATGGAATCTTTCCAGAATCCAGCAAATTTTGAAAAATTAACACCAGCACATGGACTACCTCATTAGTCACCTCTTTTAAGGTCCTAGGATGTAGTCCATCAGAATCCGGAGATTTGCCAGCCTACAACTCCATCAATTTGCTCAGTACCATTTCCCTAGTGATTTCAATTTCACCAAGTTCCTTTTTCCCATTTACCTCCTGATTTGCAGCTATTACTGGAATGTTTTTTGTATCGTCTATATTGAACACAGAAGCAAAATATTTGTTCATTTCTTCCACCATTTCCTTTTTATCGACTATTAACTCCCCACTGTCACTCTCTAGAGGACCAACACTCACTTTACTTACTCTTTTCCTTTTTAAATACCTGTAGAAACTCTTGCTATCTGTCTTTACATTTCTAGCTAGCTTCCTCTCATCCTCTTAATTTCTTTCTCCTGATTAACCTTTTAGCCATTCTCTGCCATTCTTTATATTCTGTCCAATCATCTGTCCTGCCACTCATCTTTGTGGAGTAGTATGCTTTTTCCTTAAGTTTGATGCTTTCCTTAATATTGCTAGTTAACCACAAAAAGTGGGTCCTCCCCTTAAAATTTTTCTTTATAGTAGGAATGTACTTATTCTGAATACTCTGAAATATCCCCTTAAATGTCTGCCACTGCTTCTCTATTGATCTATTCTCTAGCCTAGCTTCCCAGTTCACTTCAGCTAGCTCAGCTTTAATCCCCACGTAGTTGCCCTTATTTAAGTTCAAGATACTAGTCTTAGACCCACTCTTCTCCCTTTCAAACTGGATGTAAAATTCAACCATATTGTGGTCGCTGCTACCTAGGGGTGCCTTTACTCTGTGGTCATTAATTAATCCTGTTGCGTTACACAACACCAAATCTAATATAACCTGCTCTCTGGCTGGTTACAGAACAAGATGCTCTAAGAAACCATCTGGAAAGCATTCTAAGAACTCCTCATCCAGGCTAATTCTGCCAATCTGATTTTTCCAGTTTATGTGTAGATTAAAATCACCCTTGATTATTGCCATCCCTTTGTCACAAACACACAATATTTTCTCTTTAGTACTTTGTCCTACTCTGTACCTACTGTTAGGGGGTCTGTAGACCACTCCCACTATGACTTTTTCCCCTGACTATGCCTCATCTCCACCCAAAGCAATTTTACATCCTGATATCCTGAACTAAGGTCATCTCTAACTATTGCAACAATGCCCTCTTTGATTAGCAGTGCTACCCTTCCACCTTGACCTAGCTTCCTATTCTTATTGAATGTCATGTACCCTCAATATTAAAGACCCAATCATTGTCATCCTGTAGCTACGTCGCTGTAATTGCTATCAGATCATATTTACTTACTTCAATGTGAGCCATCAATTCATTTACTTTGTTATCAATGCCATGTGCATTCAGATAGAGAGCCTTCAGTTTTGTCTTTTTGTGACCTTTGTAACATCTAGTCTTGACTGTTGATGTATTATTAGGTTTTTTCTCTGTCCCTTCCTGCCATTCTCTGACACTCATTTCTCATATTACTATTCTGCTCTCCTGTCTTGATTCTACACCTTGAATTGCTACCTCTACCCAAGCTTGATCCCTCACCTCTCTTGTTTAGTTTAAAGCCCTCTCTACTTCCCTAGTTATGCAATTTGTGAGGACACTCGTCCCAGCATGTTTCAGATGTAAACCGTCCCAACAGTACAGCCCCCATTTTCCCCAGTACTGATGCCAGTGCCCAACAAACTAGTACCCAGTTCTCCCACACCAATCTTTGGGCCACGCATTCATCTCTCTAATCTTATTTGCCCTATGCCATTTGCATGTGGCTCAGGTAATAATCCAGAGATTATTACCTTTAAGGTTCTGCTTCTTAATTTGGTACCTAGCTCCTCATACTGACTTCGCAGGATGTCTTTCCTTGTTCTACCTATGTCATTGGTACCTACATGGATCACAAAAACTGGACCATCCCCCTCCAGTTCCTCTCCAGCCCTGAACAGATTTCCCGAACCCTGGGCAGGCAACAAAGCCGCCTGAAATCCCCGCCGCTCTCCGCGTCCTTTTCAAGCTGAAGTCTTCCCGCTCTCCATGTCCTTATAAAACTGAAGTCCCTGCCGCTCTCCGCGTCCTTTTCAAGCTGAAGTCTTCCCGCTCTCCATGTCCTTTTCAAACTGAAGTCCCCGCCGCTCTCCGCGTCCTTTTCAAGCTGAAGTCTTCCCGCTCTCCATGTCCTTTTCAAACTGAAGTCTCTCCCGCACTCCGCGACCTTTTCAAACTGAAGTCCCTGCCGCTCTCTGCGCCCCTTTCAATCTCACGCCACACAAGTGTCAGGCAATGAACATTTCCAACATGAGAGAATCCAACCATCGTCCCTTGACGTTCAATGTTATTATCATTGCTGAATCCCCCACTATCAACATCCTGGGGGTTACCATTGACCAGAAACTGAACTGGACCAGGCATATAAATACTGTGGCCACAAGAGCAGGTCAAAGGCTAGGGATTCTGTGGCAAGTAACTCACCTCCTGTCCCCTCAAAGCCTGTCCACCATCTACAAGGCACAAGTCAGGAGTGTGATGGATACTCCCCACTTTCCTGGATTGGTGCAGCTCCAACAACACTCAAGAAGCTTGACACAGTCCAGGACAAAGTAGCCCACTTGATTGGCATCCCATCCATAAACATTCACTCCCCCTATCACCGACGCACAGTGGCAGCAGTGTGTACTATCTACAAGATGCACTGCAGGAACCCACCAAGCCTCCTTAGATAGCACCTCCCACACCCATGACCACTACCATCTAAAAGGACAAGGGCAGCAGACAGATGGGAACAACAACACCTGGAAGTTCCTCTCCAAGCCTCTCACCATCCTGATTGGAAATATATCGCTGTTCCTTCACTGTGGCTGGGTCAAAATCCTAGAACTCCCTCCCTAACAGCACAGTGGGTGTACCTACACTGCAGGCACTGCAGCAGTTTAAGAAGGCAGCTCACCTTCTCAAGGGCAATTAGGGGATGGGCAATTAATGCTGGTGTAGCCAATAATGCGCACATCCCATGAACAAATTAAAAATGCTGAACCTGTATAAAGCTCTGGTTAGGTTATGCTAGTGTTGCATTCAGTTCTGATCACCATACTTTAGGAAGGATGTGAGGGCCTTTGAGGGGGTGCAGCTGGAGATTTACCAGAATGGTTCAAGGGATGAGGGATTTTAACTCCAAGATTAGGTTGGGAAACAAAAACAAAAATAGCTGGAAAAACTCAGCAGGTCTGACAGCATCTGCGGAGAGGAATACAGTTAACGTTGCGAGTCCGTATGACTCTTCATCAGAACACATTTGGTTGGGGAAGCTGGGGCTGTTCTTCTTTGTATGCAGCTCTGGTTGCCACACTATAGGAAAGATGCGATTGCACTGGAGAGGGTTCAGAGGAGATTCACCAGGATGTTGTCTGGGCTGCAAGGTTTCAGCTATGAAGAGAGACTAGATAGGCTAGGGTTGTTTTGCTTGGAACAGAGAAGGCTGAGTGGGGACCTGATAGAAGTATACAAAATTATGAAGGGCATAGATAGGGTAGATATGAAGTAACCTTTCCACTTAGCAGAGGTGTCAATAACCAGGGAGTATAGATTTAATGTAAGGGCCAGGAGGTTTGGAGGGGATTTGAGGAAACATCTTTTCACCCAGAGGGTGGTTGGAATCTGGAACACACTGCCTAGGGGGTGGTAGAGGCAGGAACCCTCACAACATTTAAGAAGTATTTAGGTGAGCGCTTAAAACGCCATAGCATACAGGGGCTGGGAAATGGGATTAGAATAGATAGGTACTTGGTATCCGGCATGGACATGATGGGCTGAAGGGCCTGTTTCTGTGCTGTATAACTCTATGACTCCTTTGAGCAAAGAACATTGAGGGGAGATTTGACAGAGTGTACCAGATTATAACCGGTTTAGATAAGGTAGACAAAGAAGAGCTGTGCCCAGTAACTGATGGTGCAAGACTAAGGGGCACAGATTTAAGGTTCTGGGCAAGATATATAGGGGGGATATAAGGAAAAAGATTTTTATGCAATGAGAGGTAATGACCTGGAACTCACTGCCTATAAGGACAGTGGAAGTGGAGACGATGAATGATTTCAAATTGGATGGACACTTGAGGAAATTAAACTTACAGAGCAATAGGGTTGGAACATTTGAATGGAGTTGAGTGGATCGAAGGAGAGCTGGCATGGACTCAAAGAACAAAGAACAAAGAAAAGTACAGCACAAGAACAGGCCCTTCGGCCCTCCAAGCCTGCGCCGATCATATTGCCTGTCAAACTAAAACATTTTACACTTCCAGGGTCCGTATCCCTCTATTCCCATCCTATTCATGTATTTGTCAAGCTGCCTCTTAAACAATACTATTGTACCTGCTTCCACCACCTCCTCTGGCAGCGAGTTCCAGTCACTCACTACCCTCTGAGTAAAAAACTTGCCCCACACATCTCCTCTAAAGTTTTCTCCTCTCACCTTAAATCTATGTCACCCAGTAATTGACTCTTCCACCCTGGGATAAAGCTTCTGACTATCTACTCTGTCCATGCCACTCATAATTTTGTAAACTTCTATCAAGTCGCCCCTCAATCTTCGTTGCTCTAGTGAGAACAATCCGAGTTTTTCCAACCTCTCCTCATAGCTAATAACCTCCAGACCAGGCAGCATCTTGGTAAACCTCCTTTGCACCCTCTCCAGCACCTCCATATCCTTTTGGTAATGTGGCGACCAGAATTGCACGCAATATTCCAAGTGTGGCCTAACCAAGGTTCTATACAGCTGCAGCATGACTTCCCAGCTTTTATACTCAATACCCCTGCCGATAAAGGCAAGCATGCCATATGCCTTCCTGACTACCTTATCTGCCTGCGTTACCACTTTCAGTGACCTGTGGACCTGTACACCCAGATCCCTCTGCCCATCGATGCACTTAAGGGTTTTGCCATTTACTGTATAATTCCTACCTGTATTAGACCTTCCAAAATGCATTACCTCGCATTTGTCCGGATGAAACTCCATCTGCCATTTCTCCACCCAAGTCTCCAACCGATCTATATCCCGTTGTATCCTTTGACAATCCTCTTCACTATCTGCAACTCCTCCAACCTTAGTGTCGTCTGCAAACTTACTAATTAGCCCAGTTACATTTTCCTCCAAATCATTTGTGTATACTACAAACAGCAAAGGTCCCAGCACTGATCCCTGCGGAACACCACTAGTCACAGCTCTCCATTCAGAAAAGCACCCTTCCACTGCTACCCTCTGTCTTCTATGACCAAGCCAATTCTGTATCCATCTTGTCAGCTCATCTCTAATCCCGTGCGACTTTACCTTATGTACCAGTCTGCCATGAGGGACCTTGTCAAAGGCCTCAATGAAATCCATGTAGATAACATCCACTGCCCTTCCATCGTCGATCACCTTTGTCACTTCCTTGAAAAACTCGATCAAGTTAGTGAGACACGACCTCCCCTTCACAAAACCATGCTGCCTCTCGCTAATACGCCCATTTGCTTCCAAATGGTAGTAAATCCTGTCACGAAGAATCTCCTCCAATAATTTCCCTACCTCTGACGTAAGGCTCACCGGCCTGTAATTTCCTGGATTATTCCTGCTACCCTTCTTAAACAATGGAACAACATTAGCCATTCTGCAGTCCTCTGGGACCTCACCCGTAGCCAGTGAGGACACAAAGATTTCTGTCAAGGCCCCAGCAATCTCCTCCCTTGCCTCCCTCAGTACTCTGGGGTAGATCCCATCTGGCCCTGGGGACTTATCCACCTTAATATTCTTCAAGACGCCTAACACCTCCTCTTTTTCGATCTCAACATGATCCAGGCTATCTACACACTCTTCCGTAGACAAATCAACCGCTGAGTCCTTCTCTTTGGTGAATACTGATGAGAAGTACTTATTTAGTATCTCTCCCATTTCTTCTCGATGAACTGAATGGCCTTTCTGTGCCGTTATGACTCCACAGCTCTAGGAACTCTGCCTCATTTGTTTCCCCATGCCCTGCCCCCAAAAGGCACCAAATTCAGTTGTAGTTACCCCTTATTGCCACACTGTACAAGATTAGTTAACTTAATACAGAACTGGTATTAATATAACACTTTACCATGCCATTGGACTGACCCAAAGCACTTCATGCTTGATGGGTTACTCTTTGCAACAAACGTCAAATGAAACAGCACAAACATCAAATGAATGAGTGTAGCCAGGTAACCTGCTTAATGTTGAGGGAGGAATGTTGACCAACCCACCAGGAGAAGTCCTTGCTCTTCAAATGGGACCTCTTACGTCAAAATGAATGTGCAGGGTTAAAGGACGAAGGCAGGAGAATGGCACTAGGTGGATTGCTCATTTGTAGAGCCGGTGCAGACACGACGGGCTGAATGGCCTCCTTCTGCGCTGTAACAATTCTATGATTCTGTGAACTGAAGAAGCACCTTAACATTTCATCTAAATAGCAGCAGCCAATCTTCCCTCTACTTTTTCCTTATTGCATAGCGTGGTCCCGGCTGTGCAGCTGTGCACACACGTCTCTTAAAGGGAACATTGGTTGTGTGTGGCCTCTTTGTCACACTGTGTAGTATGTTCCAGTTTGCAGTGCAGCCATGCATACGTGCAGCTTGGAGATAAAATTGGCAGCAGTGCCAACGATACAGCAGCCCTTCAATACAGAGCAGAACTGATAGACGTCTGAGTAGAGGTTGTTTCTTTGCTTTGCAGGCACGTGGATCAGAGGCAAGGAGGGGTTAAAGAAGAGGGGGCTTATCCAGTGAGTATTTAAGTCGTGGCAGAAAGGCCCAAGGTTTGTACTAAGAATTTGTCAAGCTGGGAAGGAGAAATGAGGGCTATAAGTGAATTCCACAATCACAACTTGCATTTATATAGCACCTTTAATTTTTTTTATTCATTCACGGGATGTAGGCTTTGCTGGCTGGGCCAGCATTTATTGCCCATCCCTAGTTGCCCTTGAGAAGGTGGTGGTGAGCTGCCTTCTTGAACCGCTGCAGTCCATGTGGTGTAGGTACATCCACAGTGCTGTTAGGAAGGGAGTTCCAAGATTTTGACCCAGCAACAGTGAAGGAACGGCGTTATATTTCCAAGTCAGGATGGTGAGTGGCTTGGAGCGGAACTTCCAGGTGGTGGTGTTCCCATCTATCTGCTGCCCTTGTCCTTCTAGGTGGTAGTGGTCGTGGGTTTGGAAGATGCTGTCTAAGGAGCCTTGGCGAGTTCCTGCAGTGCACCTTGTAGAAGGTACACACTGCTCCCACTGTGATTCAGTATTGGAGGGAGTGATGTTTGTGGATGTAGTGCCAATCAAGCTGACTGCTTTGTCCTGGACAGTGTCCAGCTTCTTCAGTGTTGGAGGAGCTACACTCATCCAGGCAAGTGGGGAGTATTTCATCACACTCCTGACTTGTGCCTTGTAGATGGTGGACAGGCTTTGGGGAGTCAGGAGGCACGTTACTTGTCGCACGATTCCTAGCCTCTGACCTGCTCTTTTAGCCACAGTATTTATATAGCTAGTCCAGTTCAGTTTCTGGTCAATGGTAACCCCCAGGATGTTGATAGTGGGGGATTCAGTGATGGTAATGCCATTGAACATTAAGGGGAGATGGTTGGATTCTCTCTTGTTGGAGGTGGTCATTGCCTGACACTTGTGTGGCGCGAATGTTACTTGCAACTTGTCAGCCCAATCCTGGATATTGTCCAGGTCTTTCTGCATTTGGACATGGACTGTTTCAGTATCTGAGGAGTCGTGAATGGTGCTGAACATTGTGCAATCATCAGCAAATATCCCCACTTCTGACCTTATGATGGAAGGAAGGTCATTGATGAAGCAGCTGAAGATGGTTGGACCTAGGACACTACCCTGAGGAACTCCTGCAGTGATGTCCTGGAGCTGAGATGACTGACCTCCAACAACCACAACCATCTTCCTTTGTGCTAGGTATGACTCCAACCAGCGGAAAGTTTTCCCCTTGATTCCCATTGACTCCAGTTTTGCTGGGGTTCCTTGATGCCACACTCGATCAAATGCTGCCTTGGTATCAAGAGCAGTCATTTTCACCTCACCTCGGGAGTTCAGCCCTTTTGTTCATGTTTGAACCAAGGCTGTAACAAGGTCGGGAGCTGAGTGGCCCTGGCAGAACCCAAACTGGGCATCAGTGACCAGTCTATTGCTGAGCAAGTGCCGCTTGATAGCATTGTTGATGACCCCTTCCATTACTTTACTGATGATGGAGAGTAGACTGAAGGGGCAGTAATTAGCTGGGTTGTTTTTTGTGTACAGGACATACCTGGGCAATTTTCCACATAGCCGGGAAGATGCCAGTGTTGTAGCTGTACTGGAACAGCTTAGCTAGGGGCAATGCAAGTTCTGGAGCACAAGTGTTCAGTACTATTGCCGGAATGTTGTCAGGGTCCATAGCCTTTGCAGTACCCAGTGTCTTCAGCCGTTTCTTGATATGACGTGGAGTGAATCAAATTGGCTGAAGACTGGCATCTGTGATGCAGGGGACCTCCAGTGGAAGCCAAAATGGATCATCCACTCAGCACTTCTGGCTAAAGATTGTTGCGAATGCTTCAGCCCTATCTTTTGCACCGATGCACTGGGCTCCTCCATCATTGAGGATGGGGATATTTGTGGAGCCACCTCCTCTAGTGAGTTGTTTAATTGTCCACCACCATTCATGACTGGCTGTGGGAGGACTGCAGAGCTTAGATCCGATCTATTGATTGTGGGATCGCTTAGCTCTATCACTTGCTGCTTACGCTGTTTGGCATGCAAGTAGTCCTGTTTTATAGCTTCACCAGGCTGACACCTCATTTTTAGGTATGCCTGGTGCTGCTCCTGGCATGCCCTCCTGCACTCTTCATTGAACCAGGGTTGATCCCCTGGCTTGATGGTAATGGTAGAGTGGGGGATATGCTGGGCCATGAGGTTACAGATTGTGTTCGAGTACAATTCTGCTGCTGTTGGTGGCCCACAGCGTCTCATGGGTGCCCAGTCTTGAGTCGCTAGATCTGTTTGAAATCTATCCCATTTAGCACGGTGGTAGTGCGACACCACACGATGGAGAGTATGCTCAATGTGAAGGCGGGACTTCGTCTCCACAAGTCTCCACCTTTAATGCAGCAAAACATCCCAAAGTGCTTCACAGAAGGCAGTGTCAGGGAAAATGTGACATTGGTCCACACAAGGACAGGTGACCAGGAGCCTGGGCTGAGTTTCGAGGTCGTCGGGCGGGCCTAGCAAACGGCCCCCTGCCCGCGATCGGCCCCGGACCTCGATCAGCAGCCAGCCAGTGTGAAACGTGTGCTGAAAGGCTCAGCGCTGATGGGGTGGGGGCAGGAGGTGTACGAGCGCTGAAGTCAGCGCGGGTGCAGGAGTGCGTGCAATGAAAGATCCCTGAAGGCAGAGAGCTGCCTCAGGGAGCTGAAGAATTTAAAACCATGAAATTAAGATTTGGAAATACAGGAAAAGATGTCCACACAACTGACTTCCTCTCATGAACATATAGATTAAAAAAATTGTGTCAAAGCATTTTTAAAAAAATCTCGGAAATCTCATCCCGTCCGTAGGTGAGGTTTCCTCAAAAATCCAAAGGCCGCCTGGCCGATCCACCCGCCCGCCAACTGTAAGGTTCTATGGGCAGCAAAAATTCGCTCTTATTTAATACATTAATGGCCTTAATAGGCTTCTTAATTGTCGGTGGGCGCGCTGCCGACTCTCGCACACACCTGCTGACTGAACTATCGCGCTTGAGTGTGCGATGATGTCGGGACGCTTGCCCGATGTCATCGCGCGCTATTTTACGCCCAGGCATGTTGGGCGCGTGCCCACATGCCGAGCGAAAAATCCTGCCCCTGGTCAAAGAGTTTGTTTTAGAACAAATTAAAGGGAGAGCACGAGGTAGAGATGTGGAGAGGCTTATGAAGGGAATTCCAGAGCTCAGGGATTAGGAGTCTAAAAGCACGGGCACCAGTGGTGAAATAATGGGAAATTGGGAAGACACAAGCCCAGAATTGGAGTAACATGGTGATCATGAAGGGCTGGAGGAGATTAAAATGGAGAGGGGAGAGGGCATGGAGGGATTTGAATTTGGCATGAGGATTTTAAAATTGAGAAAAATGTACCCGATTGAGGACAGACCTCTGTAGAACAGCACTCACCATATCTTCCCTGTACAAGAAACCTCTTTGCTTTCTGCCTTTCTGCTGTGTATCCAAGTACCCACTTTGTGATCACCAACATTAGAGGTGAAGATTCTGCCTGTCCATTAGTTGCAGTGAAATCGGCGTATGCGCTTTTACAAAAAGAAATTAAGACTTTGCTGGACCAAATGCATCATGAAAATCTTCTCCCTGAATTTTCTTTTTAATTCATTCATGAGATGTGGGCATCGCTGGCTAGGCCAGCATTTATTGCCCATCCCTAATTGCCCTTGAGAAGGCGGTGGTGAGCTGCCTTCTTGAACAGCTGCAGTCCATGCGGTGTAGGAACACCCACAGTGCTGTTGGGGAGGGAGTTGAATGAACCATGGGCATCCTGGGGTTATCCTTTCACATTTTTCGATGCTAAAAGTGCATAAACAAATTACTGTAGTTGGGATAAATGGACCAAAAATGGCAATAGGTAGAGGAAAGAATGCAGAACAACAGGAGAAACAGCTAAGTGCCATGAAAAGGGCAACATCATGGAAGATAACCTATTACATCAAACAGAAAGATCAAATTGAAACATGCTCGCTGATTCACCCAATCACAACCTCTCCTTCCCCTCTGTGCTCACTGATCCACCAATGACAGCTTCCCCTTTCCCCACTCTACACCCGACCCAGGTGTTCGCTGATCCTCAAATCACAGCCTTCCGTTTCCCCGGCGTGCTTGCTGACCGTCCAATCAAAGCTTTCCCTTTTCTTGCACCCCCCCCCCTACTCCGGCACGTGCTGACCGATCCTCCAATCGCAATTTCTGCCCTTGCTCCCAATCCTGTTTCTCTGCCGCTGCCCGTGCTTTTCCTGCTAGTGTTGGTTTAGGTGCTCAGCTCGAGGCTGCCCTTCAGCTGCCTTCACTTGGTCTGCAGCGGGACTTTGAATTCCCCTGCTCTGCAGCTCCACGGCCTTTGACATGGGAGTGACCTGTGAATAAAAGATGGAGCAGGGAAAGGGAAAGCAGAGAGAGTTTCACCTGACAGACTGGGATAAGGAAAGGTGGTGAGAGTGATCTTCCTCTCTCTGACTAAATCCAGGGAGCACTTGCAGATCATGTGACGTCACGGCAGATAGAGATAGAAAAAAAAATCGTATGGGGCACAATATCGTAAATGGAAGGCTGAAAAGGAAAAAAAGAACCAAGAAGGTTCCTTTCTGAAGTATCTTTGTTCGCAACATTAGGATGAAGGTAGCTGAAAGCTTCAACCCGAGACTGAAGCTGAGATGACAGTTTTGCCTCCAGCCTCACAAAGTGAAGTAGAGTTTGAGGAGCATAATCTGAATGTAGAAGATGAACCAAACGAAGTCTGCCAGGATCAAGACGCGGGCCTGCCCACCACTTTGAACCATAGTGACCTGCTACTTGGCCCAAATGTGGTGATTGTGTGCAAAAGATCTTGCTGGAACATGAGTCAGGACAAGTTCAGCAGTTTATTTTCCCTCAAGATGGTAATCAAAGAAAATTCTCAAATCATTACAAAAGGATACTTGCCAATGGAGAAATGCACTGTCTGTGGCTACAGTCTGTCAAAGGACTTTGTGTTTTGCTTCTGTTGCAAGCTGTTTACCACTAACACAATTGGCGCGTCATCTCTTTTTTCTGATAAAAGTTCTAAAGATTGGAGAAACACGTCTGCAATTCCAGCAGCCCAGGAGAGAAGCAGTGAACACTTGGACAGTTTTCAAATGTGGGAAGAACTTGAACTGCAATGAAAAAACAAGAAAACCTTTGATGAAGAAAATTTGCTCCTCATACGACAAGAAGAAAAGTGTTGGCAGCAAATCTTAGAACGACTGATTGCTTTAGTGAGAGTTCTCGGTGTGCAAAATCTGGCCCTTCAGGGAACACGTGAAAAAGTGCCCAACTCTCTTAATGGGAACTTCTTGAAATTTGTGGACTACCTAGCTGTGCTTGACCCAGTTAGGGGTGAGCATCTTGGTGAGATGAAAGACAATGCGACACATGCGCACTACCTTGGGAAAGGTATGCGCAATGAACTGATTCAGTTCTTATCCAACACCATCAAAGATAAAATCCTAACATCTGCTCATGCTGCCAAGTGCTTATCAATCATTCTAGATAGTACACCAGATGTGGGCCATGTTGAACAGATAACCATGATCATTTGCTTTGTGGACATTGCTTCGGGCACTGATAATTGTGAGCCTATAAGTATATTCTTGGGATTTGTGCCACTAAAGGAGACAACTGAAGGAGTGGAGCTTTGAGGCTTTGGCTCGAGAGGCTTAGGCGAGCAGAGGCTGAGTACGAGCTTGCTCCCAGTGGGGTAGGGCCGGGTAAAGTCCTTTTAAGTAAATTAGGAGTAGGTAATGGAGGCAGCAGTTGGGGCAGTCGAGTGCTCCGAATGCAGCATGTGGGAAGTCATGGACAGCGCAACCTGCAAAAGGTGCATCCAGCTGCAGCTCCTGAGAAGCCGAGTTAGGGAACTGGAGCTGGAGCTGGATGAACTTCGGATCATACGGGAGGCAGAGGCAGTAATAGACAGGAGTTTCAGGGAGACAGTCACCCCTAAAAGTCAGGAGGCAGGCAGCTGGGTGAATGTCAAGAGAGGGAAGGGGATTAGACAGAAAGAGCAGAGCACCCCTGTGGCCGTTCCCATCAACAATAGGTATACCGTTTTGGATACTGTTGGTGGGGACGACCTACCAGGGACAAGTTGTAGTGGTCACGTCTCTGGCACCAAGGCTGGACCCTCAGCTCAGGAAGGAGGGAGGGAAAAGAGGAGAGCAGTAGTGATAGGGGATTCGATAGTTAGGGGGACAGATAGGAGGTTCTGTGGGAGAGATCGAGAATCCCGGATGGTCTGTTGCCTCCCTGGTGCCAGGGTCCACGATATCTCGGATCGAGTTCTCAGTATTCTCAAGAGGGAGGGTGAGCAGCCAGATGTCGTGGTCCATGTAGGGACCAATGACGTGGATAGGAAGGAGGAGGAGGTCCTGCAAAGAGAGTTTAGGGAGTTAGGTGCAAAGTTGAAGGACAGGACCTCCAGGGTTACGATCTCAGGAGTGCTACCCGTGCCACGTGCTCGTGAGGCTAGAAATAGGAGGATAATGCAGCTAAATACGTGGCTAAGGAGATGGTGCAGGAGGGAGGGCTTCATGTTTCTTGACAATTGGGCTCTGTTCCAGGGAAGGTGGGACCTGTTCCTACGGGACGGTTTGCACCTGAACTGGAGGGGGATGAACATCCTTGCGGGTAGGTTTGCTAGTGCTGCTCCGGGGCGTTTAAACTAGATTTGCAGGGGGAGGGGAACCAGAGTGTTAGAGCAGATAGTAAGGTGGAGGAGGATAAAGGTCAAGCGAGGAATGCATGTATAGACAGAAATCAAGGGTCCGTACGTGATAGAAATGTTCTCAGGTGCATCTATTTCAATGCAAGGAGTATTGTCGGAAAGGCAGATGAGCTTAGGGCGTGGATTGGCACGTGGGATTACAACATTATTGCTATTAGTGAGACTTGGTTGCAGGTGGGGCAGGACTGGCAGCTCAATGTTCCGGGGTTCCGTTGTTTCAGACGTGATAGAGGGGGAGGGATGAAAGGGGGAGGAGTGGCATAACTAGTCAGGGAAAATATCACAGCTGTGCATAAGCAGGACAGCCCGGAGGGCTTGTCTACAGAGGCCATATGGGTGGAGCTGAGGAATGGGAAAGGTGTGACCACACTAATAGGGTTGTATTATAGACCGCCCAATAGTCAGAGAGAATTGGAGGGGCAAATCTGTAGAGAGATAGCAGACCGATGTAAGAAACAGAAAGTTGTGATAGTAGGAGATTTTAACTTTCCACATATTGACTGGGACTCCCATACTGTAAAAGGGCTGGATGGCTTGGAGTTTGTCAAATGTGTTCAGGAAAGTTTTCTAAATCAATATATAGAGGTACCAACGAGAGAGGATGCAATACTTGATCTCCTATTAGGGAACCAGACAGGTCAGGTGACAGAAGTATGTGTAGGCGAACATTTTGGGTCCAGTGACCACAATGTCATTAGTTTTAAGCTAATTATGGATAAGGATAAGTCTGGTCCTCGAGTTGAGATTCTAAATTGGAGAAAGGCCAATTTTGTGGAAATGAGAAAGGATCTAGGA
Source organism: Cetorhinus maximus (assembly GCF_964194155.1). Classification (NCBI taxonomy): domain Eukaryota; kingdom Metazoa; phylum Chordata; class Chondrichthyes; order Lamniformes; family Cetorhinidae; genus Cetorhinus; species Cetorhinus maximus. The sequence continues at coordinate 142,914,973 of NC_135884.1, forward strand.
AGAGTGGATTGGGATAAGTTGTTTTCTGGCAAGGGTGTGTTCAGTAAGTGGAAGGCATTCAAAGGCGAAATTTTGAGAGTGCAGAGTTTGCATGGTCCTGTCAGGATTAAAGGCAAAGTTAACAGGCATAGGGAACCTTGGTTTTTCAAGGGATATTGGCGATCTGGTTAAGAAGAAGAGAGAGGTGTATAGCAGGTGTAGGCAACAAGAAGCAAATGAGGTACTTGTAGAGTATAGAAAATGTAAGAAAATACTAAAAAAGGAAATCAGGAAGGCAAAAAGAAGACATGAGGTTGCTTTGGCAGATAATGTGAAGGTAAACCCGAAGGGTTTCTACAAGTATATTAAGAGTAAAAGGATAGTAAGGGACACAATTGGTCCCCTTGAAGATCAGAGTGGTCGTCTATGTGTGGAGCCTCACGAGATGGGGGATATCTTAAACAGTTTTTTTGCATCAGTATTTACTCAGGAAACTGGCATAGTGTATAAGGAAGGAAGGGAAACAAACAGTAGTTTCATGGAACATATAGAGATTAAAGAGGAGGAGGTGCTTGCTGCCTTACAGCGAATAAAGGTAGATAAATCCCCCGGGCCTGACATGATATTCCCTCGGACCTTGAGGGAGACTAGTGTAGAAATTGCAGGGGCCCTGGCAGAAATATTTAAAACGTCCTTAGCCACGGGTGAGGTGCCGGAGGATTGGAGGGTAGCTCATGTTGTTCCGTTGTTTAAAAAAGGCTCCAAAAGTAAACCAGGTAATTACAGGCCACTGAGCCTGACGTCAGTAGTAGGTAAATTATTGGAAGGTGTTCTGAGAGATCGGATATATAATTATTTGGACAGCCAAGGGCTGATTAAGGATAGTCAGCATGACTTTGTGCGTGGTAGATCGTGTTTAACGAACCTTGTAGAGTTTTTCGAGGAGGTTACCAAGAAAGTAGATGAAGGAAAGGCTGTGAATGTTGTCTACATGGACTTTAGTAAGGCCTTTGACAAGGTCCCACATGGGAGGTTAGTTCAGAAGGTTCAGACACTTGGCACCCATGGAGAGGTTGTAAACTGGATTCGAAATTGGCTGTGCGGGAGAAGACAGAGAGTGGTAGTGGATGATTGCTTCTCAGACTGGAGGTCTGTGACTAGTGGTGTGCCTCAGGGATCTGTACTGGGACCATTGTTGTTTGTTGTCTATATCAATGATTTGGATGATAATGTGGTGAATTGGATCAGCAAGTTTGCTGATGACACTAAGATTGGAGGCATTGTGGACAGATGAGGAAGGCTTTCAAAGCTTGCAGAGGGATCTGGACCAACCGGAAAAATGGGCTAGAAAATGGCAGATGGAATTTAATGCGGAAAAGTGTGAGGTGTTACATTTTGGAAGGTCAAACAGGTAGGACATACACAGTAAATGGTAGGGCACTGAGGAGTGCGGAGGAACAAAGGGATCTGGGAGTTCAGATACATAATTCCCTGAAAGTGGTGTCACAGGTAGACAAGGTTGTAAAGAAAGCTTTTGGCATACTGGCCTTCATAAATCAAAGTATTGAGTATAGGAGTTGGGATGTTATGGTGAGGTTGTATAAGACATTGGTGAGGCCAACTTTGGAGTATTGTGTGCAGTTCTGGTCGCCTAACTACAGGAAGGATATCAGTAAGATTGAGAGAGTGCATAGAAGATTTACTAGGATGTTGCCGGGTCTTAAGGAGTTGAGTTACAGGGAAAGATTAAACAGGTTAGGACTTTATTCCTTGGAGCGTAGAAGAATGAGGGGAGATTTGATAGAAGTTTACAAAATTGTGAGGGGTATAGACAGAGTAAATGCGAGTAGGCTCTTTCCACTTAGATTAGGAGAAATAAACACGAGAGGACATGGCTTTAGGGTGAAAGGGGAAAGGTTTAGGGGGAACGTTAGGGGGAACTTCTTCACTCAGAGAGTGGTGAGAGTGTGGAACGAGCTACCATCTGACGTGGTAAATGCGGGCTCACTCTTAAGTTTTAAGGATAAATTAGATAGATACATGGATGGGAGATGTCTGGAGGGTTATGGACGAGGTGCAGGTCAATGGGACTAGCGGAATAATATTTCGGCACAGACTAGAAGGGCCGAATGGCCTGTTTTCTGTGCTGTAGTGTTCTATGGTTCTATGGTTCTAACTGATGCTGGTATGTCAGACACCATCCTTCACCAGTTAGAAGAGATGTCATTGACTATTGAAAACTTTCATGGGCAAGGCTATGATAATGGGAGAAATATGAAGGGGAAAGAAAATGGTGTGCAACAAAGAATTTTGAATGTTACTCCACGAGCCTCGTTTGTTCCTTGCAACATACATTTTTTGAATTTGGTTGTTAATGATCATGCCAAGTGTCACCTGGAGGCAATGGGTATCTTTTACATAGTACAGCGTGTTTATGTGTATTTGTGAGCTCAACGCTTTGTTGGGAAGTTCTAATGTGCCATGCGTCTAATCTTACAGTGAAACTATTGAATGAAACAAGATGGGAAAGTTGAATTAATGCCTTGAAATCTATTTGCTATCAAGCTATGTGATATCTGTGATGCACTAATTAAAACCTCTGGCGACACTGCTCTAACAGGATTGTTTGGCAATTATTATTATTACTGGCTATCCCTCACTAGCGAAGGGATGAGTCCGAAGATGGTTGATGAGGCCGGTTTGGGATCTGCAGACTTTATGGCATTTAAGGCATTTGTTGTCATGTGGGATGTCTGTCGTGTGTTATCAGTTCGGGTCATGGCATGTTCTTTTCGCTGCTCTCGTTTTTCCTCTTCGTTTTATCATTGTTAGGTCTCAAAATGCTGGGATCCTTCCCACAGACCTTGCTGCCATCTGGCTCGGTCCAAGACAAAGGTCTCCCAGGAGTTGATGTCAACGTTGCTTTTCTTCATGTTGGCTTTCAGCACATCCTTGAAGCGCTTCTTCTGTTCTCCTCTGGTGTGTCTGCCCTGATTGAGCTGGGAGAAGACGATCTGCTTTGGGAGCCTGGCATATGACATCTGAACTATATGACCAACCCAACGAAGCTAATGGTTTGATAGCTTTGATGTTTGTGGTGCGAGCTTGTGAGAGGACAATGATTTTGGCGCATCTGTCCTCTCACTTATTAAGTAAGATTTTATGCAGGCAGTGTTGATTTTATGACTTCCAGTGCTTTGTGGTGCCTCTTATACATTGTCCATGTTTCAGCCCTGTAGAGTAAGGAAAGGATCATGACAGCACGGTAGACCATGAGCCATGGTTTCAGTTTTGATGTCGTAATCTTCAAACACTCGCTTCCTCAGGTAGCCAAAAGCTGCATCAGCATATTTCGGGCGATGCTGAATGTCAGCCTTCTGTGAAAGATAAATTTCACATTCAACAAGTGTTCTACATTTTCCAGGCACTCATCATGAATCCTAATCAATGGGGCTGGGGCGTGTGCAGTTGGAGGAGGAGGAGTTGCTGGTGGAGGATTTTGGTCTCCTGAATGATGTACAGAATTGGAGGCCTTTGTCAAGTCAAAGAACACTATGTAGCGAGGCTGATGACGTTCGCAACATTTTTCTTGTAGTTGACGAGCTGTAGAAATCACTATAGCCTAAACCCACATTGAGATTCAGCAAGTAGCTCTTCAGCAAGTGTGATAAATCAATTCAGAAGGGTTCTTGTAATGATCTTTACTGCAATGGAAAGTAGGGAGATGCAACTGTAATTTGCACAGCTGGATTTGTCCCCTTTCTTGACGGCTGTCACAATCATGGCATCCTTGTTATCTTAAGACCTCATGGTTGGATGCACAAGCACTTGCAAAAGGCATTTCTAGTTTCAACTTTGTGGCTTCTCTAGTTGTGTGGTATAGATCAGTGTGACTAGCAAACAAACTTTTGACAAACATGATGCCATTAAGAATCTAAGAAAAACCAAGAAGTTTCTTGTAGACTGCAGGAATGATGAAGGGTTTGAGGAAACACTGGTAGATGCACGTGAACTTGCTGAGGATTTGGAGATACCAGCACACTTTGAACCAGATCCAATCCACATTAGGAGAAAGAGGGAGCAGCGCACATATGAAGCAGACAATGAGCTTATTCAGAGCCCTAAGGAAAACTTCAAAGTGAACTTTTATTTTGCAGTTCTTGACACAGCAATAATATCGGTTGAAGAAAGATTCACACAGATGCATCAAATTCGTTCTGTGTTTGGCTTCCTTTATGATGTTCAGTTTGCAGAATAGAGCATCAAGGCAAATTATGGAACATTGCTTGAAGCTAGAGCAAGATTTAAAATATGGAGACTCCAAAGATGCCGACATTTCAGATTTGTGCAGTGAGTTGTGAGCCATTGCAAGATGAGTTCCAAAGTGTGCATCACCACAAGATGTACTGAGCTTTTGTCTGCAAAAATAAGCTGAGAGATGGTGTCCCCGACACATTTATTGCTCTCTGCATCCTCTTGACCCTCCCTGTTTCTGTGGCCAGTGATGAGTGAAGTTTTTCCAAGTTTAAGTTGATCAACACATATATTCATTCCTCAGTGATGCAAGAAAGACATGTTGGACTGTCTGCCTTGTCAATAGAAACTGAAATCGCACAAAACATTGACCTGAAGGAACATGTTTCTACATTTGCTAAACCGAGATCATGGAAGGTTAAATTCTAAACTCTAATAATCAGATTGGCTTCAGGAACACATAGGATTACATCATGTGAGCCATAATACACATGTGCATTTCTTCCAGTGCACATCCTGTGAAAAGTGTAGAACCATGAGAATGTACAATTAGTATAATAATATTCTCCTTTTCTCATGTAAAATAAATCTGTAACTTATTATAAATGCAGCATTCTTATTCATACTAATGCTGTTAGGAACTATAGATAGTTTAAGTAAGTTATATTTGTATTTGTGGGTGTTAGGAATGAGTTTAAGTTTAAGTTTCATTTGTGTTTCTGTGTTGTCGTTAAGAAAGGGGGGGAAACTTGAATTTTGGTTTCATTTTAAAGGTTGCCTGCATTTTAATGAGATCTTATGAACCTTGAAAGGAAATTAAAACAAACACAAGGTAGAAAAACTGTGCGGTTGCCTAGCAACAGGATGCCCACACGGAAAGACAGAGAGAAACAGAAAACCAGTTTGAGTTCAGCTGGTCATTATGTTCTAAGGTGGAGGAAGCAGTTTAAGTCTCTCTCTGGCTGGACATGCTAGCAGATTGCTGAGGAAAATAAGCCTAAGAACCTTAGACGAGTTGCTCTAAAGTTAAAGTAACAGTGAGTGTTGAGTGAGTTTTGGATCTCAAGGGAGGCACCTAGTTGTCAGCAGTTTACTGGGAGAGAAAACTGCAGGGAGCAGGTCCTAAAGAAAAAGGAGAAATGTCCCAAGAAACACTGTAAATTAAGTCAAAGGACAAGGACAGGAATTTGGAACAAAATCCTGTTCAGTGAAAGCAAGGAGCAGAGGGAAAGGCTCCAAATTAAAGAGAAGAAAGCTGCAGGAAGCAGACTTAAAGCAAAATAGGCTTTTGAGAAGCCAGAAGATCCAAGGAGACAGCTGAAATTGTGTAACTCTTTACTAAAGGCATGTGAGTAGTGTTCTGTTGGCACGACTAAGCATCTGAGAGAGAGTGCGTGAAAGGCAAAGCTCGAATGCATGTGGCGATCCAGGGGAGAGGAGTATCAGAAGGAGAGTTCGAAACCCTGGAGGTGGACCCTTGTGGGAGGTGTCCGAGAGAAAGCATTGTTTGGGAGAAGATTCCAAAGCAGGTTCTTCGAGAGTGGAGATTGGAAATGCCCGTGTGAAAGACGGAATTCAGTGAGACCGGTTGGGTCAAGGTGTGACAAGTGTCTGGGGGGAGTTGATGAGTGATCCATAGCATCTGTTTGGGGTGGCATCTGTCACTTGGCTTCAGAGTGTGGTGTGCCTGACCAAAGGTCATCCATTGGTTTACATGGGCTGTGTACTTACTATGAACATGAGAGTATAAGATAGCTTTTGCACTCAAGGAACTTGACACCGTCCAGGAAATAGCAGCCCGCTTGATTGGCACCACACCCACAAACATTCACTCCCTCCACCGCCGACGCACAGTGGCAGCAGTGTATACCATCTACAATTCCTGCACTGCAGGAATTCACCAAGGCTCCTTCGACAGCACCTTCCAAGCCCAAGACCACCAGAAGGACAAGGGCAGCCGATAGATGGGAACACCACCAGCTGGAAGTTCCCCTCCAAGTCACTCACCATCTTGAAATATATCACCATTCCTTCACTGTTACTGAGTCAAAATCCTGGAACTCCCTTCCTAACAGCACTGTGGGTGTACCTACACCACATGGACTCCAGTGGTTCAAGAAGGCAGCTCACCAGCACCTTCTCAAAGGCAACTAAGGATAGGCAATAAATGCTGGCCCAGCCAGCGAAGCCCACCTTCCTTGAATGAAATAAAATCTTGTGTTATCCTTACGAATCTGTATATATCTAAAGTGTAAAGTATATACTCCGGGTGAAGGAGTATTGTAATATAGTTCACCTTTTCTTGTTTAATAAATGTTTTATTCTTTTGTTAAAAGTTCATTCACTCACTCCTGTGACTCTGTACAGTAGTTAGTCTCCACATTTCTAAACAACAAAGAAAAGTTAGGCTCTATCGAGCCATGTTCCACCCTGGGATCTGGCTTGTGCAGTCGTAACATCAATTGGGATCATAACAATGAACAATACAGTTAATTTCTATTATTCGGCATGGGGCATGGGTGTGCCGGTTAATCAAAAGTGACAGTTACCTAAGAGTTTTGCGTTTTCAACCAATTAGAAAGCTCCTGGGTGATCTCGTTGTGATGTGGGTGTCAAGCCTCGGGAGAGGTGCAGGAGCATGGGAATCTAGCGGGAGGTGCTGAGGGAACATTGTGGTACAGAACAGTGGGTAGCTGAGACCGGAGCGAGTGCAGGCCACTGAAAACCATTATTTTTGACAATTTTTAGTGGTTGTGTGAGAGTGTGTTGGGGATCAAGTGTTAACGCTATTTTACTGTATTCATTTTCAAAAGTTAATTGTGGTGGGGCGGGGGGTTGTGTGCAAAGTTGAAGGTTGACCTAGGGCACCTAATACTTTTGCACCAGCCCTGAGCAAGTGTAGGTGCTTGGAAGCAGCTGAGATCAGTAGCAAAGGGCTATCAGAAACAAGGATATTTTTTGATTTTGGAGTCACTGAGCAAGAAAGCCGTGAGGCTCTTGCTTGAGCTGGGGTTTCCACAAATGCGAGGTACTTAAAGACGATTGGAGGGTCACCTAGCCGGATGTTTGTGGAAGGGCCCCAAGAATCATAAGCTCTGGGGCATAGCAGGAACACTGAGGAAAAGAAAAGTGAATTCCTAAGAGCTGTGGCACACCTTGGTTTGGGCACAGGAGAAGTGAAGGAAACCTCAGGATCCTGGAAAGTACAGGGGGAATCTTGGCTGGAATCGAAAATAGAATGGGAAATGGTCTGTTAAGGTTATTGGGTTTAAAGAAGGAGGATTTACGAAAGATAGCGTTAAGTTAGTAGTACATGCTTTGTTTAGCGCAGTAAAATGTTTTGTTGAAACCTTGTGGCATAATTCTTCCAGTTAATAACTGAAAGTTTGAATCCCTTTTTAACAGTAATGGTCTCCCTCGAGAGGATCAAAGATGCCTCGGCACAATTTCGAAGAGGAGCAGGGGAGTTATCCCTGGTGTCCTGGCTGATTCTATCCCTCAATTAACATCACAAAAAAACAGATTATTTGGGTCGTTATCATATTGCTGCATATGGGAGTATTGTGTTTACATACATAATGTAGGCTGACATTCCAATGTGGTACGTTAACATTAAAATGTTATTCAACTTCTTTCTTTCACAATGACACATATTGAGTAAGCACAAGGCACTTGATGTTGGCGTATATGTAACATTATTCATACACACCATAGGTGAGTGGCTTAATTATACCCAGATGATTTCTGCTTTTATATTTTGATCCCTCTAAAGAACTCCATTTTGCTTACATCAAAGTGACATGTCACAGTTAAGACCTCATGATGTATCTATTCCTAAATCCTTTGCAAACAGTCTTATTTACATAAAATTATAGTTGTTTATTTCAATGTTCCTTACTCTCAAACAAGTCTTCCTGACTTAACTGTCCTTGAATCCTTTGTAGGTTTACTAACAGTTATCTTTCTAAACTATAGTTAATAGATCATTCTAACAATGTTTATTACCTTAGCCACCAAAATTACACTTTCACCATTCATGGCTCATAACATTACTGTCCTTTATTTCTTTGCACGAGCGTTTCCTGTATATAACAATCAGACGCTAAAAGCAGAAAACAAGCCTCACTTTTTTGTCATGAAACTGTAAGGCCATCCTGTTTATATTGGAAAGCCTGTTGCTCCAGGATATAAAGAGGTTCAATTATTAACCCTTAACTGCCCAAGATGCCCAGTGCAGTACATACTGAGACAGTGCTGCACTGTCAGAGGTGCCTACTTTTGGAGGAGGTGTTAACCCAAGGCCCTTTCTGCCCTCTCTGGTGAACATAAAAGATTGCATGGCACTATCTGAAGGAGAACAGGGGAGTTACCCCACCGGTGTCCATGCCAATACTTATCCCTCAACCAACATGATCAAAAAAGATGATGTGGTTGCTGCTTGTGGGAATGCTGCTGTACACTAATTAACTTCTGTGTTTCCTGTATTACAGCAGTGACTCTATTTCAAAATTGTGAAGAACTTTGGGACATCCTGAAGTCACAAAAGGCACTATATAAATGGAAGCTCTCCTTTATATTTTCACAATCCAGGTGACCTAAAAAGTGGGCAGAGAACAGATTGATCACAGGCATTAGGGGAAACATCTAAAATAATTAAATGGAGAGGAGAGTAAGTAATAAAATTAGACAGGTGGATTATACTCCCTTGCCAATATTGCTGTTGGAAGGATGTTACCAACTGTCTCCTTAATTCCATCTCCTCTGCTCCCTCCACCCTCAACTCCAACAAGTGCAAGGAACTCACGAATGTCTTTGTCACTAAGACTGAAACCGTAATTTCAGTTGCCTCTGCCACTTTCCTCCCTTCCCCTTGTCCATCATGCCAAACTTCTCCCAAGGGTCCCCTCACCCTAGTGCTGAGCTCATATTTTTCTCAAGTTTCTCTTCCAGCTCCTCTCCCTTTCTGAGATGATCTTGTCCAGGAGATCCACCCCTTGCTGTCTTGACTCCCCCCACCTCCCCACCAGCCCCCCAGCCCTCTTGATTTCAAATTGTGTTGGAAGAATTCTCAAGCCTCCAGCAGCGCTATTCATAATTAGAAATTATGTTTGATTAATTTATTGGCGTTCTTTGAGGAAGTAACAAACAACATGGATAAAGGGGAATCTGTGAATGTGCTGCACTTAGATTTCCTCTACCATCACTATCCATAGCTCTAGACTACAAGATTTATGTAAAAAAGTGCACATTGTCACAGCAACTCTAGTGTACTGTAACACAACACCACCACCTTGCAAACTACCAGACCATTTCCAACCTCCCTTCTAACTTTAAAGTTCTTGAATATGTTGTCACCTCCCAAATCAATGTCCATCTTTCAAACAATTCCATATTTGAATTTCTGCCTCTTCCACAACACTGAAATGGCACCAATCAAAGTGGCAAATGCCATCCTATGCCACTGTGACCACAATGTACTATCTCTCCTCATCCTTGCCTTCAACCTTTGAGATGATTAACAAAGTCATCCTCTTCAAAAATCTTGCTCAATGTTGTTCAGCTGAGTGGGACTGTCCTCATCTGGTTCCATTCTTATCTATCCAGTTATATCCAAAGAATCTCCTGAAATGACTTCTTTTCCCTTTTCAATACTGTTACCTCTGGAGTTCCTCCGGCATTTATCCTTGGCCCCTCCTATTTCCTATTTGCCTCAGTAACACCATCTCTAGAAATGATGTCAGGTTCACATGCGGTAAACAGAGTCACAGGATTGTTACAGCTCAGAATGAGGCCATTTGGCCCCATTGTGTCTGCACCAGCTCTCCAAATGAGCAATTTACCGAGTGCCATTCCCCTGCCTTCTTCCCTTGGCCCTGCACATTCTTCCTTTTCAGGTAACGATCTAATTCCCTTTTGAATGCGGCAGTTAAGGCAGTGAGGGTAATACTAATTAACTGCAATGGGAGACAGATAGGCTAGCAGAATGGGCAGACAGACAGCAGATAAAATTTAGAGAAGAGTGAGGTGATGCATTTTGGCCAAAGGCATAGAGACAGGCAAAATATGATGAATGGCACAGTTGTAGAGAATGTGCTGTGATAGAGGGACCTGGGGGTTCAAGGGCATAGATCTTTGAAGATGACAGGACATACTGAGAAAGTATAAAACCAAGATACCATGGTTGCTGGAAATCTAAAATAAAAACAAGAATTGTTGGAAATACTCAACAGGCCAGGCAGCATCTGTGGAGAGAAGAGTTAACGTTTCAGGCTGATGAATGTTGGGAGGGTGTTGGTTACAGAATGGTATCTCGTCCAGAAATCTTCATAGTCTTCAGTGGGGTAACTGTGAATCTTTGTTAACAAGTAGATAAACTATTTACACATGTACAGTAAAGGGTACAGGCTAGGAGCTATCTCCATGCTTAGGTCTTAACCATCTCTGCTCAACAACACACTGACCCGTGAGTCTGGGTCATGTACCTTCTTACATCGCTATATGGGCGGTACTGTACTCAGTTCCACATTAACCCTGCATGTGCCAGACCCTTATACTACACCTACCCCCAAGTCTTTATTCAATGTATATAGATTTAAACTAGTTTACTTCATGTCTTACATTGTTATCAGTCTCATGCATTTACATTGTCATTAACATATTATTGCTATTACTACGTTATTACTATTACTGTATTAGTATTATTACAATATTCTTACTACCCCATCTGTTCCCTTCAAGTCCTTGAGTTTAGGTGGCTTGAAGGCCTTATAACCCTTCCATATCTCATTCACCATTCTGTTGAAGGAGTGGTAGGCTCTGTTGGTTCTGTTTCTTCCTATTGGGTTGGAGGTTGGACTTGCATTTTGGTATGTTTTCATTCTTTTCTTCCATTCCTTCGTGTTGAACTCTACTGGGTCGGTTCGGCTGTTGTATTGGTCAGTGCTTGCTCTAAATCATTTCTTGCAGGGTGGGCGAGCATTGTGCTCGTCTCCGTGTCACTTCTTTCTTTCCTTCTTTCTATTTGTAGGCAGTCTCAATGCCGTCTATCACTGAGGAAGAGCATTCCTGCAGTGAGAAGTTTTAGTGGTATGCTCACCTCTGCTTTTTGTTGTCACTGGTGGGATGCTTCTACCAGGTTCCAGCATCCTCTGTGGCCATGTCATGCTGGCTGGGAGCTGCTGTGTGTGCATTGTAGATGCTGTGTTGACCAGCTGTACCATCATCGTGGTGGAAGATAGAGGCTCCTCAGACTGCTGATCACTCTCTTGTACCACATCCACTGGAGGCATCATGGTTATCTCGTGGACGGTAGGGTGGTCTGGCCACTGGAGGTTTTCTGGGACCTGCAATTAGAATGGACAAACCTGCTCCGCAAAGGGAAAAGAGAGTTCAGAGCTGAAGTCCGAATCTGAATGCTCTTTAGTATTTGAGTGCTCGGGACCATGCAGTTCTCGTTGGTTAACAACAGTGGTTGTCTTGACATCCTCCGCCGTCCGAAGGAGATCCAAGGCCATGGAGGCATCCCTGCTCAGGAGACAGAAAGGCTGGTTACAGATGACATAAGTCAGCTGAAAGATTTGTTTTCCACCATACCTCAGTGGTTCCAGGATCATGCCAATGACTGGAATTCGGGTTCCTCCTGCCTCGTTAAGTGCAGTGTCCATCATTCGAAGCCAGAGGTCTCCTTGGGTTCCTTGTCTGACAAGACTGTCACGTTGGCACCGGAATCTAATTGAAAATTTGTTAGATGGTTATTGACAAAGATGTCTGCATTTCAGAATGAGAAACTACAATCTATGACCTCACCCAAGAAGCATGGCTGTGTTTCTTCTGGGTTTTCAGTCTCAGCCTCGTGGATTACTTTTGGGCTATCTGTGCGTTTCTGAGATTTTGGTTTGCACAGTTTACCAAAGTGCCCCTGTCTGTTGAAGTGGAAGCATTGGGCTGTACTCGCAGGACACTGAACTCTCCTGTGAGGGCCCTTCACACCACAGCACTGTAAGGTCACTCTGCTGGGCGGTTCAGAAATTGCTCTCCCTGACTTGGATTGTCCCTGCGTCTTTGTGGTCTCCTAAGCTAGACTGAAGGTTGGCTTCTGCCCCATGTTTTTTTCTCCCCCCTTAAGATTGTCCTGTGCTGCTCATGGAGTTCAAGCAGTCTAAGTATCTGTATTACCTTGTCCAGGATTAGATCTTTACCTTCTAGGAAGTCAAAGAGTGTATAATCTATTACACCCACCACTATTCTGTCTGATGAGTTCAGACTTTAAATCTCTGTATTCATACCCCTCAGCCATCCTATAGAGAATCAACATAGTCCCATAGCAGTTGGACTCTCTTATTGAATTTAGCTCTCTCCAGTATTTTATTTTATAATCGCTTTGAATTTGGCGGATGACTTATTAATACCCTGTCTTACAATGATGTTGTCTGTAATTGGGCCTATAGAGTAAAGCAGCGTGTTCACCTGCTCTTCTTCTGACTTTTTATTCAAACGAGAGGTGATGCTATATCTTAAAAACCTTTTCCTCCAACAGACCCCAATTTTGTGCTGGCCTGGGCCTTGGGTTAGTTGGAAGTGTTGAATTGTGATCCACGTTGAAATTTTTAAGTTGTATGTGCAGCTTTAAGACTTTACAGTCTTTCCAGATGGTGTCACTGTTGACTCCGAGACAAAGGGATTTCCTATGCTTGTTGGTTCCAGCGGGCTCCACAAAATGGCGATGATGTGCTTCTTGAAGAAGACTGTTAGCAATGGCTGCCTGAATGGGCAGCATGCTGGCTTCTTTTGCTCCATGGTTTGCTATGATGAGGAATGAAGCATTCAAATTTAAAGTTATGCTTGCTGTTTCCTTAGCTGCAATGTCACAACGTTTGGAGAGGTTTAAATAATTAATTCTTTCTCTGATCTTTATGTGTTCAGAGGCCACATGTTGGGGCTCCGACTGGGGAATCGGGTTTTAGCGATGGGCCTTCCTTCAACAGCGCCTCTGACACTGAATTAGGGAAAGAGTTCCCAGGACTAGCTAAAGCCTGTAACTTTTAAAAAATTTAGCTCACGCTTGCAGGCCCTGTGGATTCTGTGCTCTAAGATTTGACTTCCAAGGGAGATCTCTGCCTTCAGCTTCCAGGCCTTTTCTCTGGAGTGTATGCTGGTGAATTTTCTCTGCATCTTCAGCTTCTGTTGGGAGTTTCTCTCAGGTCAGAAGTTTTGTTGAAGTTTTTCTTATAGTGGAGTTTTACGGCCCCTCCCGCTGGCGGGATTTTCAGTCATGCCAAGGTCAATGGAGTTTTGAACGGCTCCCTGCATTTTTGGCCCTATGGGCCTTTTGGCCATAAAATTCCACCCTTAGTCTCCCAGCATCTCGGCTTGTTTCAGCATTTTAGTGAGTTTGCCGGTTTTTGATTCCCAGCTGCCACTGTGTTGGGAGGGTGTTGGTTACAGAACAGTGTCTCTTAAAGAAGTCTTCATAGTCTTCGGTAGGTTAACTGTAAGTCTTCCTTAAAAAGTAGAGCTATACACACATGTACAGTAAAGGGTACAGGCTAGGAGCTATCTCCGTGCTCAGATCTTAACTGTCGCTGCTCAACGCCACACTGACCCCTCATGTGCTTTCTTACATCACTGTGTGGGTGGTACTGTGCTCAGTCCTACATTAACCCTGCATGTGCCAGGCCCCTATGCTACAATGACCTTTCATCAGAACACTTTGTAGTGAAAGAATGGTCAGCAAAGCATATGGGATCTTGGCTTCATAAATAGAGGTTGTGAGTACAACAATCCAAACACATTTGCAACAACATGAAGGATGAAATAAAATTGTTGAATTGTTAACTGGAATTGTGGTTGTCATGTCATGCCCGTAAAGCTGATTGTCAAATGGACACCGGTCTTTTTTAAAAAGACAGCACAGAAACCTGAAATATTGATACTATACCCTTCGCAAAATGGACTCCGGAAAGTCAGGTGACTTCAGTTGTAGTTTCCGGACAGGCAGAGACAATGGGGAGGATATTCCGGTCGGCGAGCGGGGGCGGGCCCGCTCGCCAACGCGTAAACTGACTTAGGATGACGTCGGGTGGAACTCCCGACATCACCTCGCGTCATTTCCATTTTCAAGTCGGCGGGGGCGCAGCCAAGTCAGCTGCGCGCCCGCCGACCTGTCAACGGCCTATTGAGGCCATTGAAAAAGTAATTAACCTCATTACTTGACCTGCCTGTCCAACCTTAGGGTTGGCGGGCAGGCTGGGAGCCCTGGCGGGCTTAAGAAAAAGCATGAAACCTCATCCACAGGCGGGTTGAGGTTTCATGAGTGTTTTTAAATATTTAATAAAGGTTTCAGTAAAAGTGTTGGACATGTCCCAGCTCATGTGACAGTATCACATGAGGGGATATGTCAGGGAAATGTTGCTATCATTTGCTTTACATTTTTAAATTTGGAGCCGATCTCCCTGAGGCAGAACTTAGCCTCAGGGAGATCAATGCGCTCTTTCACGCACATGGCCCACCCACGTAAAATGGCGGCACACCCCTAATCGGGGGTGCCAATCGGATGCGCGCCTGCCCATGCCCGCTCATACACTTCCCCCCCAATGGGGGGAAAATTTTTCCCAATATGTCTGGGAAGTTACTTAAAATGTAAATGGCTTCCCCAGGTGCTAATTGTCTAACCCTTCACCATTTCAATGGAAGAGCTTTAAAATGACAATGGCTGCTAGACTGGTCAGCCCCATGAGGATGAGACTTCAGATGAAGTCATTCAGTGAGATGATCATAAGTGGAATATTTGATTGGTTCCAATCCAGTAAGTGGTCAATGGAATATATTGATACTGCCATCACATGGCTGAAATTGGCTGGAGAGGGAGCAGATACCTTATTAATCGATAAGGCAGCCCAAATAGGCGGCCTGGGACCTCAGAGGGAAAGATCACACCCTGCAGAAGGTAAGAGTTTGAAAAGAAAATCATCTCAGGCAACGAAAAGCGGCTAATTTGTTTTACTAGCAAGATATTTGTTCACTAGAGAAGTCTGGCCACAATTTTGCTGAAAGAGCCAACCTCAATTTGTCTTCAAGGAATTAAGAGAATCCTTCAGGCCTACAATGTTTTCAACCACCATCTTAAGGACTGCACACAAGTGGCCCGTTTCTTGTTACTTTGTTAGTAATCTAAGTGCATGTTACATCTTTAGGAATCATCTTTTCTTGTGTGTGTGTGTGTGTGTGTGCATGCATGTTTGGGGAGTGGGAGTTTGTTGCATTTACATTTTGGGTATTGTGAAAATAAATGTGATTTATTTTGATTTAAACTTGCAAGGAAGCCGGTACATGTCTGTTCTTTAAAGTCACAGCACACAAAAGGGTTAAAGCACTTCTTCTCAAAAATACATTTTGTTGTGGTCAGCTGAGAGATGAGAAAAGGGGAAAATTATCTAACTCTTCTCCCTGTTCATAACAGAATGCACAGAAATATCTCACTGCAGTTTATTACTATGGCAGGACCTTTGACTTGAGAAACAGTCGGTCAAATGTGAATCCTCCCATCCATTCAACAGCCTTTCTGCTGAAGTTAGAACAATTTTGGCAGATGTTGCATAAGAATAAGCTGTTGAAGAATATGAGAGTAAAATGGCAGGTCAGTAAATTAGCAAGTAGATATGATTAGCAGCAATGCAAATAAACGATTGCTGTCTGCTGATTTCAAACTGACGATTAATTCTGCTGGGTGCTACATACACACACACCCCAGCTGTTTGTTAATGGTTGTAATATGTCTCATTCAATGATGACAAGATAGTGAAAAACTGATGAATGTCTTTTCTGAATAAAGCACATTCAGCTAAAGATTCAATAGCTCCCACTTTCAGGTGCAGAGGTTATGATTTGTGATCTGACTACACCTGCGCCAGCTGAGGCAGGAGGCATGCAAACTTTGTTCTACTTTCACAAACTTCGCAATAGCGCACGTAAGTTAAAGCGCCTTAACAGCAAATCAGATGGCTGGTCCTCTTAATGGTGCTATTGAAGTGGGGGAGTCGGGGGGTGGGGGTGGGCGGGTGGTGGGGGTGGGAGGTGGGGTTAGCGGGTGGGTGCGGAGATGTCTATCATGCCACTGAATGCATTTTCAGCTGTGAGCGATTAACACACGGCATTCACTGGACCTGCGCAGACCAGGTTTCCGCAACATGGATCACATTAGCTGGAAGTATGATTGATGTCATGACCACCACTGTGAAAGTTTCTGGCACAGGCATTGCATGCTTGTGCCAGAGCACTTGCCAACATGGGGCACTGCACGTTAGGTGCTGCTGAAGTGCCAGCAGCAGTGGATACGGATCCCAATTTTGCTGTTTGGTCTTTTTGCATTGCACCTTCATCAAGTACAACTCTTAGCTTCGACTCAGAAATAACAATGTCTTTGTGACCTTTCTTTCCTAGGGAAGGATTCCTTTTTGGTGAACATTGTTCTCTATAATATTAAGTTTTAGGGTGGAAGCACATTCAAACTAATATTTGGGTTTGACATTGAAATTTCAGGATGATAAACAAATTCCTTATAGGGCCAGACAAATATTTTAAATGCTGCAACTCATGTATATTTCTCCCCATTGATTAATGTTAGCAGAAGCATAGAGACGAGTATAGAATAATGGCTCATATTAATTCACGTTCACTATTTCACTAAAATTAGGGCATGGAGGAAAGTATTCCCAGTATATGATGGATTAGCTTGCCCTTTATTTCACTTGTTGTTCTTATTTTATGAAAATTGGCTGCTCAGTTTGCCAACATAACAATTGGTGACTGTACTTCAAAAGTAATTCACTGGATGTGAAGCAATTTGGGGCATCGTGAGGACATGCTATAATAAAAACAGAAAATGCTGGAAGAACTCAGCAGGTCTGACAGCATCTGTGGAGAGAGAAAAACAGAGGGCAGAATCGTCCCAGATTTGCACTAAGTGCGGTAGTGGGCTGGTAAAAGGATGTTTTACCCACTGGCCACAATAGCGGCTTTTCAAGCTGTATCGACCCAAACCCGCCACATTAATTACACATTCCTGGGATACACGCCATTTCGATGGCGAGCGGGCTCCGATTCACCTGCCACGCCATCACCTTGCCACTTCATGCCAGGCACCACATTTAAAGTACAGCTGTGCTCAGTGCTTCCAGCCCAGGACTGTAGCAAGGAAGACATGGCCCCAAAAGGCAAGAAGACTGCAGCCCTCAAGCATCTTTTGGACGCCATGGAGGCCCGCTGTGATGTCCTCTACCCCACCACCATCCCCCCCCACCTCAACATTTTGGCCGCAGGAGGGGCAGCTACATTACCACTCCAGCTGGGCCGGGTGATCTCTGCCAATGTCGCACAGAAGAGGTTGGCCATCTAATGCAGATAGAGGATGAATGATCTCATCTGTGCAGCCAGGGTATGGCAACCATCTCATCAGTCTTAACTCATACACTCAAGCCCATTAAAAATTCACTGGCATCTCACTCACTGCCAGCTCAAGGGACATCGCCATCCATTCTCTCACATACATACTCTCACATGTCCATCTGGCCTCATCACCTCTGGAGCTGCCTCCTCAGCCCTCATCACCTTGAGGCCACTTGCACAGATCAACATGTGCCCCCACACACACCCTGGGATACCTTCCTTCCCCAGTACAGCTTTTGTCCTGCAGTCTCTTCCCTTGCCTGAGGCCACTTCTCCCCCTTCCCCAACCAAGCCCTAACCCTACAGCCATTGAAAAGCCACCCACACATGGCTGATCTGGTAGGTACAGACCTGTCCGTGAGCTTCCTAAAAGTGATGCGGTGCTGTCTGTGAAGTCTGGCGCTGATGACTGCGAGTGCTGCCCGAAGCAGGGTATGCAAACAAACCTTGAAGTCTCGAGCGAAGTACAGCCCACTGTTGTGGTCACTTTGACAAACGGGCCAAAGAAAACTCAGGTACAGGTTATGATCGTTTATTCGAGCAATTGCAAGGAGGGCACCATCTCAATGCAGCTTGAGACAGTACTCTGCTAAGCTACAAGTGTTCACCATATTTATACATTATTGGTCACATACAAGAACATCCTCCAGATTCCGATCTTGTCAACATATAGGTTTACATTAAACAGACAGGTCTCTGGTACAAAGGTACATACATCATCCGACCCTACTTTCACCCAGACAGAGACCTGCCTTCCTATCTAAGCTGGGACCATCTGTCCTTCCCCCATCTGTTGAAGAGCACACTTAATCTATGTTATTGCCATCCTCTGACTCCAGTCTAAATCCCAGGACCTTGCTGGTGATTGCAAACCCTGAGGGTGTACAAAGTTTGAGAGTGTATAATGTTCATCTGGTTTAACTGTTTATTTGTTGATTTACTGATTTGCGCTGGCCTGCCTATAGATTTTAATTTAAGTAATTTATTCCCTTATAATGAATTCTCCCTTACCATAAATTCTCATTTAATTTCTCCCCCCTAACAGTCCCCACTTTTGGCCCTTGGCCTAGCCCAAGGTAGCCAACTACAGTGGTCCTGTCCGTCCCTTTACGCACCGCCGCCCATTGATGCTGGCCAGTCGTCCAGCTTTGGGTTGTAAAAGGTATCGTCAGACCACCTGTATCATCTGGCCCTTCAATTCAGGCCTCAGGCTGACTAAATTCCTTCTCCACCTGTTAAAACTCCCCCAGCGCCACCTTTTTGTGACTTCTGGGCGCGATGAATCAAGTATGTTAGATATATAATCTATCAGTTGAAGTATAACTAGGGCATGGGAGATAATCCAAATCCACAAGTGTATTTGTACATTTGAGCCCCAGTTCCGCCACCACCATGTGGAGGAACCTATTTGCTTGGTATCCTCTTTTAAGGCTCTAACCTGTTGCTGCAGTGTATAGTAAGTTCAGTATATCTGCTGAGCCTGTCTCTGAATCACGGTTAGGTGCTTGGGTAATAAGAGAATTTCATAGGACAACTGGTTCAAACACTGTGTCAGGTTATCCTTAAGGCTTTCCTTGACCTGAATAGTAGCCGTTCCTCTCTTGTATATTTCAACCAGTTCCACTTTCCCTACCCTTGCTGGTGCCTGTGGGTGTAGGCACACTGAATGATTATGGATGGGGCATATCCGGTTGCTCCCGTACTGGATTCTTTCCTGCCACGTGGTGATACAATATCTCCCATTCCCTGTATATGCAACATGGGTCGGTTCTTTTGCAGCCCATATAGTTTCCATTGTCCAGTTTGTTGCTGCTTTAAATCCACTCAGCTTCATCTGTCTTATATATTGGGTGTGCATACTACTGCAGTGGCCTCTATCCTACACTCTTCTAATGTGGTACTAACTATATTCCCTTCTATGTCTACTGCATATGGTGGAATGACATGATACCTAATATAATAATCCTCCCGTATAACCCCAATATTTTCTACTCTATACAACGTCCTGCCGGGTGTTGACATAGGTATGACAGGTATTACTAATACAATGCCTGTTAGCATATTACTATTCACTATACATTTAATATTAATTCTATATACGCATGTTAAACCTCTGAGCTGGCAACCGGTCAAGTCATGTTACTTCTTGGTCAATTGTCATGTATCTTTAACTGTGTGTAATGCCTCCATTTACTTCCCGTTCTCATATCTAAAAGTGCGCATATATCACCTGTCATAATTGCATCGTATGGTCCATGCCTGTTCACTCCAGGCTAACCTTAACCATCACCTTATTCCCCACTTGGTCCATTGTTGCTCTTTGGATTTGCCTGTTTCCATATCCTTAATCACCTGTCGGTCTCTGACTTCCTTCCTTAACTCATGCAATTGCTGACTTATTTCCCTCACATAGTCTCGCATCCATCCTTTTAGTGGTCCTACATCTCCCACTCCTACTATGATTCCCTCGGGGAACTGCATTGCTCTCCTTGTCATTATTTCAAATGGGGTGAACCTGGTGGTCCTGCTTGGGGTAGACCTAAGGCGCATTAGAATATTGGGCTATTCCCTGTCTCTTGAATTGCTTTTGTTATTGATGTTTTTTTAAGTTCAGTTCATCCTTTCCACCATCCCCGAGCTCTGTGGCTGGTAGGGAATGTGGAATTTCTGTTTAAATTTAAATTTATACATTTCTTTAATGATTCTTCCTGTGAAATGAGTTCCCTGATCTGAATCCATCTGGATAGGCTCCCTCCACGCCTGCCAGTCTACTGTCTCCTGATGCTGTCCCATGTCGGACCTCAATTCCTTTAAACTGCCGACACAATTCTACATGGCACCTTCTTATCCTATCTTTCAATGGCTCAGTACCTTCACTTCCAGTGACGCTTCTCGCTGGGAGCCGCTTAACTCTGACTGTAATCATAGTGTTAATCCTGTGGTCTTAATTTTTGTAGCTCGCAGACACATCAATACAATCAATAATACATCTATTTAGCCTTTTTCCAGCTTTCCCTTTACCTGTATCCATCTTGTGGTAAATTGTTGTTAAGTATTATTTCTCCTTACATTTCAATTCCTGAACTACAGATTCCACATAGTTTTACCTCTAAGTTTTTTTTCCCTCACCATGATCATCCTAAGAGTCTCTTGAGATCAGTTTCTCTATTGTCTTGATCGTTTATAAAGTTTCCTTGCTCTTTAGGCCATATTAACTATTCCATGTCAACGAGGATCTCTGTCTCTAGATCCTTGCTATCTCCCCCTGTGCGTTTCCAATGTCTCAGTCAATGGCCAGATTATCAAATTCACTTCCCTTAAAAAACTTTGTATATTGTATCCTCTTTCCCTAGCTCTTTCTCCTACCTGCCTCATGCCATTTTACACATGCAACAGCTACCATCTTATCTTGTTCAGGTTGCCTGGAGAGACTTAAAATAAATAAAATAATCTCATAACAGTTTTAAAAACAGAAATCAGGCATTGACATGTTCCTTATCTTCTTCTCAAACAACATTTTATTGTCTAAATTGTGTCTGACCCGTTTCTTTTAGAATTATCCCAGATTCATTAACTCGGCCAAAAATTGGATTTCTGCCAAACTTCGTCAAGGTCTTGAGCTTAGCTTCATATTTTGGGAACAGACTTACAAATGCAAAAGCTTGCAGCATTTGAATTAGTGCCAATTGTTGTCAAACCTTTTAAAACGAAAATTCCCTTTTGAGAACTTTATCACGAACCAAACCTCAAATTTTAAACTTTGTAAGAAATGTTATTTACGCTATCAAAATTAAAACTACCTCTTTCTTATGTGTATTGATTTGTATCCAAGTTATAATTCCCGTATGTTTATCGACACATTCTTTATCTTAGATAGCATCCTAGTGATTCAAAAATAATCTTCTAAACTACACTGCACTTTACACCTCAAGCCTTGTCCCAACTTCAAATAACAGTGCTGTTGGGATGCAGATTTCCTTTCATATTTCATTAATCTCTTCATAAGAAACCCCTTTTTATCCATTGGAACCACCTAGACCTTGTGTTTATGCCTTTTGGTTTTCCAAGAATCCCTTGAACTTCAGGTAATTTTTCCCCTCAGAATTTTAGAATACTAACTCGTATGAGTTAATGTAACTCGTATGTATCAACCCCAATCAGCTTGGAAGCTGGTGATGCTAGTCTGCAAAGGTGGGTGGGTACAAAGGTTGGTTCATCTAACCCTGTCTAGCTTCATGATACCTTCAAATTGCCACCCTTTTTGCCCGAAATCTCAACTCAAACCTTATACTCAAAACTTTGGAATGTTTTAGTATACTTTTCCTTTAATCTAACAAGGGGCTTTCAACCCTAAAGTGCTGAACTGCACACACAAATAACAATTTACGGAAGAAAACACATTAAAGCTCACATACGAATGCTCCCTTGCACACAAACAACATATATTTTGAGGTATGTATTTATATTCCTGTATCCTTAACTTAACGACTTAAAACTCTCATATTCGAAACAAAACTTCAAATAGCAGTGGGGGAAATAAAGGGATCTTGAAGGCTCCACCTATAGGGACAATCAAACTGACAAAAGCTCACATTTCCCCTGCTACTGCCTGTCAGTGCTTATGAATGCCCCTAGGGGTACCCCCTTTTCTCTCTCTTTCTCTCTCTCTCTCTCTTCAGCACAAGCAGCTCTTGTAACTTAGATCAATTCATTTTTTTTAAGTTACAGAAAATTCAGTAGCGGACATTTCGGGTCCCAATCATCCTTCCACGTTTTCAGGAAAATCTCGTCATCCCGCACGGGGCATTATACACCCCCAATTCGTTTCTCCCTCCCCCAAGGCTTCCTTGACTGCCCTCTCAAACTCCCTGTGCAGGGCTGTCGCCTTCTCCCCATCTGGGACGTCCCCAGGTTTCGCCCAGTCTCCACTTGTAAACTGCAGGGGTAATCTTTCCCAGATATCCCCTGGGCATTTAAGCCTTCACCAGTATATGGGTATCAAGGGGGATGCATTGCATGGAAATCTTGCATTTCCCGCAATTTGGCCCAGAAATCTGGGTTATTATGCCGAGGCTTAAGTCTCGGCAGTTCTTTAAGCAAAACCTGCTTCTCCCCCGGGCTGAATGGTACGGGCTTAATGTTCTCCGTAATTTTCTCAATCTCCTCATCCTCCTCCCATTCCCCAGCCCCCTTTCTCCCTTCGGAATTTAGTTCGCCTCTCCTGACTTTACTTTTCCTAACAGTTACTGCCATAGGGGCCATGGGGTACGGTGGGGCAGTCTCAGCTCCCTCATAAGTTTCTCCTTCGGAGCTCGCCTCCTCTCGATCAGTATTGCTACAAGCTGCTGCCACTGCTCTGATCTGTCCTGGATCTGACTTTGTTTCTCTCTCTCTAATCGACTGGAATTTAGTATTAACCCGTCTGCACAACTGTAAGTGCAGTGTGATAATAACCATCATCCCTTTCTTTTCCTTATCCTTTTTTTTTGCTCTGACCACCACTGTTTTTGTTTTCCGGGGGGTTCCCTGTGGATTCCACCCCTCCTTCTGCATTTTAGTGATTAGTTTTGACTGTTGTTCCGCTATGAACCTCGTAATGGAGTCCGGGGTTCCCCAGTCAAGTTCCATAGCACTATTCTGTTTCACTGACCGCACTCTGTTCTTATTTCTGTCTATCTCTGCGCGGTGCATCCGCACGGTCCTAACAACTTAGTTTTTTGCGGTATGTGCAGTTTCACTGGGGTCTGGCCTCCCTGCGCGGCTTCGGCTAAGGTTATATTTCAAACCGTAACCTGCCAGCACGGCTCTGCCTCCTATCTCTGGTAATGGTTCTGGCCCTCCCTGCGCGGCTTTGGCCCCGCTAACCCACCTGCATGGCTCCACCTCTTACCCCTGGCGCCTCTCATCTCCTGTCCCGAGTCCTCCTCCCGATTCTTTGATACTTGACCAGACCGTTCTCGGGTAGGCTTACTGCACTAACTACAGGTGGTAAATGAATATACTCACCCACTTTGCAGAGACATCCCGAGGATCCGATCCAAGTATCCTGCCGACTACGCCAAAATGTTGTGGTCACTTTGACAAACGGACCACAGGAGACTCAGGTACAGGTTACGATCGTTTATTCGAGCAATTGCAAGGAGGGCACCATCTCAATGCAGCTTGAGACAGTACTCTGCTAAGCTACAAGTGTTCACCATATTTATACATTATTGGTCACATACAAGAACATCCTCCAGGTTCCTATCTTGTCAACATATAGGTTTACATTAAACAGACAAGTCTCTGGTACAAAGGTACATGCATCTTCCGACCCGACCTTCACCCAGACAGAGACCTGCCTTCCTATCTAAGCTGGGACCATCTGTCCTTCCCCCATCTGTTGAAGAGCACACTTAATCTATGTTATTGTCATCCTCTGACTCCAGTCTAACTCCCAGGAACTTGCTGGTGATTGCAAACCCTGAGGGTGTACAAAGTTTGAGAGTGTATAATGTTCATCTGGTTTAACTGTTTAATTGTTGATTTACTGATTTGCGCTGGCCTGCCTATAGATTCTAATTTAAGTAATTCATTCCCTTATAATGAATTCTCCCTTACCATAAACTCTCATTTACTTTCTTCCCCCCAACACCGCCATGTGCACGCCTTATGCTGTTGTGAAACATGTCAGCGTGTTTTCCCGCCAACGTGGGCAGACGATCCAATGTTGGGAGCAGGGGTGGGGGAGATGAGTCTGGCAGGCTGGCCTTATAATTATGCAGATGTATTACAATGAGGCTCCCCATGTCCGATGTTGGGGAACGCAGACCGCCATTGGTGAGCGGAGCGGACGATCGCAAACCGGTTTCACAATGTTGTGAAACCGACTTTTTGGCCTTCTCGCCATATTGTCTGCCCACGCCACCAAACATGTCCGACACCAGCAGGCACAGAAAATCCTGGCCAGAGTGTGTTACTCTATTTCTCACCCCACAGAGCACGTGCTGAGTTTTTACAGCATTTTCTATTTTTATTTCAGATTTCCAGCATCCGCAGTATTTTGCTCTTATTCTTACTGAGCACATGCTATATAATTACAAGTTACCTCTTCCTTTCTATTATAGGATGATTACACTACAAGTATACTTGGCATTTGGCTACATGACTTTGGTTTTGTCCTCTGGCTCCCTTTTAAGAATAAGAATAATTTAGAGGGCTCTCTTTCAAGATGGAGATGAGGAGAAATTTTTTTCTCTCAGAAGGTTGTTATTTTGTGAAATTCTCTTCCCCAGAAAGCAGTGGAGGCTAGATCATTGAATTTGTACAAGGCTAAGACAGATTTTTGATAGACAATGGAGTCAAAGGTTATGGGGGGCAGACAGGAAAGTGGAGTTGAGACCACAACCAAATCAGCCATGATCTTATGGAATGGTGGACCAGGCTCGAAGGGCTGAATGGCCTACTCCTGTTCCTATGTTCCCTTTAAGAAAAATTACAATATACTTCTCCCAAGTTAGTCACTCAATTCCCACTTATTCAATTTCCTGAAGGAAAGTTTGGCAGCTGTTTCCTGATTCTCCCAAAATAGTCAGGCAAAATCACAGGGCCACATAACATCTCCAGTGCTCCAGCCTGATCAGACCTTTCCACAAGTTGATAAGATGCAGTTTGCGATGAGTCGAATTGGAAGGGCACAGAAAAGAAGTGAATTTTCAAGGTTATGAAGCATTGGATAGGTGTGTGTATGCATAGGCTGAGAGAGCAATTGAAGAGGTTGATAGAGTCAAGGCCTCCCCCCAATACTGACTGCCAAGTCTATGGGCCTAGATTTTCAACTTGGCCATTAAGCCAGCAGGTTTCTCCCGCCTCAAAGACGTGCCCTTGATGTTGCCAGCTTTCCACTTGCTATAATTTTGGTGGGCTGAGGTTTGGTTTGGTGCGGAGCAGAAAATGGCTGTGTCAGGATTTGGAGAAAAGCCGCAGCAATGCATGGTTGGCCCGTAACAATTGATTTGAAAACTTTAAACATTCAAACAACCTCCTTTAGCCCCATAAAGTTAAACACCTCTCTTACGCCATGCACAGGAACATAGGCCACCAGGGACAAATGGGCATCCATGTGCCCAGTGCTGTTCTGTTATTAATGCCATTTGCATACCAGGCACAGGTACATGCCACCCATCGCTTCAGGTGGGAAATTGCACTGATGAAAGAAATGGGTGGGTGCTCAGGAAAACTAATTTCCTACCCCTACCCTGCTAATTTTAAGGCAAGATTATAAAGGAGAATCAAAGCTAAGATTTAGAACAGAATAGGCATGTGCAATAATTGACAAAAAAAATCGCAAACTATCCTTTCTAAGTATCTACTCCTAGCCTGTGAATATAAGCAGGTTATAAACCAAGTACAATGTTGACAGTATATATATTTTTAATTTGTTCTTGGGATGTGGGCATCACTGGCAAGGCCAGAATTTATTGCCCATCTTTGAGAAGGTGGTGGTGAGGTACCTTCTTGCAACATTTTCCCAAAGGAGGTCACTGGTCAGGACAGGACATCCTTGGTAATTTTTTCTTCTCTGTACCATCACCCCATTGAGACCAATGATCTGAGTACAGCCCGGAGATCAAAACTAGGGATGCCCTTGTTTGTACAGCAGAGTCACACACCGAAATATATACATCCCAATTAAAAACAGACTAACTGGCAAAGTAGTGGGGGAGGAAATGGGTGTTTTAATGAAGAGCTCTTCATGCAATCTTCCGTATGCAATCACTTCATGCAATGATATCTTCGAACCATGAAAAGCCTCACTTGCTTCATGTAAATATCACAACATAACTCGGACAAGTGATTTTGTGCAACATGCTATCTCATTATTTTGAATTGTTATTGTGAGTAACATGATTTGCTGTCTCCTTACTGCAATAAATGTCCTGGAGGCAGTGAAAGTGTCACTTTCTGAGATCTGAGCACAACAAGTCAGTGGCTCTGATTACAGCATAGAAATCACAAATTCCACCCAAATTCTTTCCTCGTTATGAGATAAACTTTATGGGTACTGGCCTCTCCTGACTCTGCTCACATTGGTCACATTATTGCACTCCTGTTGTCTCCAATAGCTTAACCACCTCCAGCTAATTAGACACCATCGATAAATCCCAGGGCCCCGTTGTTTGGTCCACTCTTCACATTTTATATGCCACCCATACGACGTAGGAGCTGAAGTAGGCCATTCGGCCCATCAAGTCTGCTCCGCCATTCAATGAGATCATGGCTGATCTGATAATCCTTAACTCCGCTTTCCTGCCTTTTCCCCATAACCCTTGATTCCCTTACTGACTAAAAATCTGTCTATCTCAGCCTTGAATATACTCCCAGCCTCTATAGCCCTCTGCAGTAGAGACGTCCGCAGATTCAGTACCCTCTGAGCGAAGAAATTCCTCCTCATCTCTGTCGGCACAATCGTCTGGAAGCACAGAATCATATTGCACAAGTCCGTCGACAAGCTGTGGCCATATTTCTTTCCCTCCTCCATTGCTTCAACGGCCATTATTGGCCTTTCAACTGCTTATATGGCATAGAGGAAAATGGCAAAGGATGGAGGAGAATGTAGGCATGGTCCTAGCGAGCGGTTTGTGGGATTTTATTTGTAGCAGGAAAGAAGTGGAGGCATCCAGGGAAGGAGTTACAGAGGCCAATAACATAGTGGCTTAAAGAGCTACCACCAATAATGTAAGAGAGGGGACAACAAAATATCCACCAGCTTAATGTTAGTAAGGCCAAAACCAACCTCTTTAGCTCCTGTTAGCAGCTACATGTTCACTGCATCCACTTCATCCACTGCCATCTCGGGTTAAGTGAGAAGGTGCATAAAATTGCATACTGCTCAACCTGAGCTGCCTCCATAACATCTGTTAAAGTTTCTTATTCTTCAACTCACTCCCATCATTGCCAGAATCTTCAGCCATGCTTTTGAAACCTCAATGCCTCAAGTTTTCTCTCAGTTGATCACACCACCTGGGCAAATAATAACACATTCAAAATGTCACAGCCTGCATCATCATCCATATGTCCATACTAGACCCATTGGGTTTCCTTGCTCCAGAAAATTAACTTCAAGGCTCCCACCTTTGTTTTCAAATTCCTCTACGGATTAGCCCACCCTCCTTAATGATTAGTCGTTTGGTAGTACAGAACCAGAACATTGCTGAAAAAAGAGACATGTTGAAGCTTTTTGTCTCGCATTCACCAGGACACTTCGCAAGAATACCGATATAAGAGGAAAACAACAATTTATACTGTATGTGAAGAGAGTGCTGATTGGTTGGCAAGTGGACTCTGATTGGTAGAGGTATTGCCATGGAGAATCCACCAGAGATGCTGACTCAGCCCTTAGGGCAATGCCTTGACTAATCAGGGTCAAGCTGCCTGTTAAAATTTCAAACAATGCTTGGCAGTTAACTGTCAGTCACCATCACTGGTATATTCTCTCTGGCAATGTTGCTACCAATCAGAGTCCACTTGCCAACCAATCAGCACTCTGCTCACATACAATACAAATTGTTGTTATCCCCTTATATCGGTATACTTGCGAAGTGCCCTGATGAGTGCTAGATGAAAAGCTTCAACACATCTCTTTTTTCAGTAACACCTGAATGATCTTCTCCAACCATACATTCAGCGGCTCCTCTGACATCATGCTACTACTCTTTGTCTCTTGCTCTTTCAGCCACTATGTTCCTGCCCGCTGTAACTACTTCCTTGGAAGCCCCCACTTCTTCCCTGCTTCCAAAACGTTCTCGTAAACCCCTCTCTAGGACCATGGCTACACTCTCGTCCAACCTTTGCCACTTTCCCCAGTGTTTGGTATCCATTGTTTCTCCTCCTCGGTTTGCAAAACCTTGAAGCATCTTTCTGCAAGTGAGGAGCACTAGGAACATGTAAGTTGATCATGGGTGAAGTATCAGAGGGAGCGTGACACACAGCCATGGGAGCAAACCCCCAGTAGAAGGCAAAAAAGAGGGCTGATCAAGCAGAGGGGGTCTGATACACAATACTTTAAAAGTGGGAGGACAAGTTAATAAAGCTGTTGAAAAAACCAATATGGAGTCTTTGATTTAAAAAAAAGACTATATCATGCCTTTCACAACCTCATGATGTCCCAAAGTCAATTTAAAAGTTGACTTTTAAAAGATTTAAAAGTCAATGGAATACCTTTGAAGTGTAATCATCATTGCAATTTAGGAATGTATGACACGGGGTATGCAATGCTAAATCAAAGAGTTAATTGCTCTACCTGTATGAATCACTGATTAGTCCACAATTCGAATATCGGGGTAGAATTTAGACTTTGGGCACAATGGGCAAAACAGGAGCAAATTGTACCCAAAAGGGATCCTATTGTGAGAAGTGCTTTTTCTTTCTCAAATTTCCATCCAAACTCATTGCACATTCTTAAATTCAAAATCTGCCCCTGAACCAGTGCAATCTGGCAGCATATTAAAGTATAACTTCTAAAAAGTTGCAATGAAAAATATTGCTTGACATATTTAAGACTGGCAGTTTGATTAATTCAGCTGAAAATGGATTTATCACTAAGCGAAGAAGCATTTTTTAATCATATCCATCGCCTGAGAGTAATCCGATTTCAGGTCACTTAAAATGATATTTAAAAATCCATGCAGAGCATTTCCTCATTTTATTGGGGTACAGTAGTCAGGTTTTTTTTAAGGGTGTGTCCTTGCCTGTGCAAAAGAAACCAGCTTAGCTTGTGGAGCCTCCATGAATACCTGTGAACAAATACAGTTAGCAGGTACAGCTAATGATGATTAATTCATCCTGAAAGTCAGGCCACTTTTCTAGGTAGGACTAGATTTTAGCGTGAATTTTTTATTAAAAATTGCAAACCTCAAGTTGCACTGAACATAATTTCTGCTTAAAATCCCTTGTTCTTTTGTACCAGTAATGCTGATTCTGGCCAAATATTCCTGAAAAGTCCAACTCAGCCATTCAGAAATTACAGGTCTTCGTGTCAAGCTTTGGGCACCCTACTTTAGGAGGATGCGAAGATGCAGAAGAGATATCAGGCTTAAGGGGGCTTTAATTAGGAAGATGGATTAGTGTCGATAAGGCTCTTTTCATTATACTGGGGAGAGATGGTGGGACACAGGACTAGTAATCCAAAGGCCCAGGCCAATTCACTGGTGAACCAAAACAGAACATGCTGGAAAAACGCAGCAGGTCTAGCAGCATCTGTGGAGAGAGAAACAGAGTTAACGTTTCAAGTCCGTATGACCCTTCTTCAGAGCTCTGGTGACATGGGTTCAAATCCCACCATGGTAACTAGTGGTATTTAAATTCACTTGAGTATTGCTGAAAAAAGAGACGTGTCAAAGCTTTTTGTCTTGCACTCATCAGGACACTTCACAAGAATACACGGTGAAACATTCCTTCACATTTGCGAGGGCCATACAGGACTTGCATATCGATAGCAATGCTGTGTCCATGTGCTCATTTGACATTGCTAGCCTATTCACTAATTTCCACATAAGAAAACCATAGATATTTGCGCTGCGGCACTATATCATGGCGATCCAGACCCACCACCATTGTGTGAATCTGTATTCATTGAACTTATGAACTCAGCAACTCACGCAGTTGAGTTCAGTTTTCATGACACCATGGATGCCCAGATAGATGGTGTTGCCGTGGGATCCTCTCTAGGCCCAGCTCTCTCAAACATTTTTTGTTGGGTTCCGTGAGAAATGTGTCTTCGATGGAATGACACCCAACCTCCTACCCCTCGCATATTTCCAATATCTGGATGATGCATTTGCTATATTTAAATCCGCAGCAGCATGTAATAATTTCCTTACATGTCTTAATGGGGTCCATCCTGTGCTCAAATTCACCTTTGAAATGTAGCAGTCAAATGAACTCCCCATTCCTTGACGTACTAGTTGAGAAATCTGCCAGGGGTTTCTCTACCATGGTCTACCGCAAGCCTACCTTCACTGGTCAATATACATGTTGGGATTCTTATAGTTCCACACGCTCAGATTGGTCTTAACGGTAATCTTGTAAATAGGGCCTGAGCCATTTGCTCACCATGCAAGCTTGATGCTGAAATAGGGCGCATCAAAGGCATTCTGCAGGTTAATGGCTACCCTGATCAGATCATTTCACACTGTACATCGTGCAAACTCATGAACGGGCCTAAGGCCGTCACTTTCTGCCCAGAAAGTGCCCACTCTACCTCAGATTACCCTGGAAGGGCAAAGTATCTCAAAATTTGAGCAACAGGTGAAGCTAGCTGTTTCACACTGCTATTACGCAGTAGCAGCATGAGTGATATTCGCCACTAACAGGATGCTGCCATTAAGCCAAAAATACATTCTGCCTATCACACAAATGAGTAATACGGTATTTCATTTCAGTGCCAGTGTGATGCTAGGTATGTAGGCCGTATGTCCCAAAGACTGGCAGGTTGTATCAAACAGCATGTCCCAGCCATTGTTTGTAACAGGCAAGATATGGACCATACCCAACCAGGCCATGGTCGCAAAACTCAAAACACAGTGTCCAACATTAGATGTGATTCCGTGATTGGACAACATTTGCTAAATAATCCTCAGTGTGCTAAATATTTTGCTGACGACCAATTTAAGATTGTCAGTCGGGCTCGCAGTGTGGCGCATTTGTGTGTACTGGAAGCTACATATATTAATATACAGGGCCCTGTTCTTTGCAGACAGAAAGAACATGTACCTACATTATGTCTGTTTCAGCTAAGCAAAATAAGTGACAGCTATTCGATGACTCATTCCTCAAGGCAATGCCTTGACCATTCAGGATCCATGGTCTGATTTAAATTTCAAACAATGCTTGGCAGTTAACTGTCAGTCACCATCATTGCATTCTCCATGGCAACATAATCTACCAATCAGAGTCCACTTGCCAACCAATCAGCACTCTCTTCACATGTGGTATAAATTGATGATTTCCCCTTATATTTGTATTCTTGTGAAGTGTCCTGATGAGTGCAAGGCAAAAAGCTTTGACACGTCTCTTTTTTCAGCAACACTCAAGTTTTGCACTACCATATGTCTATTTTTAAATTCACTTAATAAAAAAATCTGGAATTGAAAGCTTATTTCAGTAATGGTAACCATGAAACTATCACTGATTGTTGTAAAAACCCATCTGATCATTAATGTCCATCCACACAACAGACAAAAGGAATGTAGTGGTAGTAGGGGATAGTATAGTGAAGAGGATTGATACTGTTCTCTGCAGCAAAGAGCGAGAGTCCATTCTGCTATGTTGCCTGCCTGGTGCCAGGCTTTGGGACATCTGCTCAGGGCTGGAGAGGAACTTGCAATGGGAAGGGGAGGATCCAGTTGGCGACGTCCATGTAGGTACCAATGACCAATGTAGGCAGAACTAAGAAAGAAGTTCTGCAAAGTCAATATGAGGAGCTAGGTACCAAATTAAGAAGCAGAACCTCGAGGGTCATAATCTCTGGATTATTACCTAAGACATGTGTAAATTGGCATAGGACAAATAAGATTAGAGAGATGAATGCGTGGCTCAAAGACTGGTTTGGGAGAAGCGGGTTCCGGTTTGTGGGGCACTGGCATCAGTACTGGGGAAAGTGGGGGCTGTACTGTTGGGACGGTTTACATCTGAACCGTGCTGGAGCGAGTGTCCTTGCAAATTGCATAACTAGGGAAATAGAGTGGGCTTTAAACTAAACAAGAGGGGTGAGGGATCAAGTTTGGGTAGAGGTAGCAATTCAAGGTGTAGAGTCAAGACAGGAGGGCAAAATAGAAATATAAAAAATGAGGGTCAGAGGATGGCAGGAAGGGACAGAGAGAAAAAGCCGAAGAATACATCAACATTCAAGACTAAATGTTACAAAGATGGCAAAAAGGCAAAACTGAAGGCTCTCTATCTGAATGCACGTAGCGTTCATAACAAAGTAAATGAATTGATGGCCCACATTGAAGTAAATAAATATGATCTGACAGCAATTACGGAGAAGTGGCTGCAGGACAACAATGATTGGGTCCTTAATATTGAGGGGTACATGACATTCAAGAAGAATAGGAAGCTAGATAAAGGTGGAGGGGCAGCACTGTTAATCAAAGAGGGCATTGGTGCAATAGTTAGAGATAACCATGCTTCAGGAGATCAGGATGTAGAATCAGTTTGGGTGGAGATGGGAAATAGCAGGGGAAAAAATCATTAGTGGGAGTGGTCTCCTAACAGTAGCCACAGTGTAGGACAAAATATTCAAGAGAAAATATTGTGTGCTTGTGATAAAGGGACGGCAATAATCATGGGTGATTTGAACCTACACGTAAACAGGAAAAGTCAGATTGGCAGAATTAGCCTGGATGAGGAGTTCTTAGAATGCTTTCGAGATAGTTTCTTAGAGCAGCTTGTTCTGGAAGCAACCAGACAGCTGGTTATATTAGGCTTGCTACTGTGTAGTGTGTCAGGATTAATTCATAGCCTCAGAGTAAAGGCACCCCTAGGTAGCAGTGACTACAATATGGTTGAATTTTATATCCAGTTTGAAAGGGAGAAGAGCGAATCTAAGACTATTAACTTAAACTTAAATAAGGGCAACTATGTGGGGATGAAAGCTGAGCTAGATAAAGTGAACTGGGAAACTGGGTTAAAGGATAGATCAATTGAGAAGCAGTGGCAGGCATTAAGGGGATATTTCAGAGTATTCAGAATAAGTATCATAAAGAACAATAACTACGATAAAGAACAATCCTAAGGGGAGGACCCAACATTCGTGGTTTATTAAAGAAGTTAAAGAAAGCATCAAACTTAAGGAAAAAGCAGACAACTCCGCTAAGATGAGTGGCAGGACAGATGATTGGACAGAGTATAAAGAATGGCAGAGAATGACTAAAAGGTTAATCAGGAGAAAGAAATTAGAGGATGAGAGGAAGCTAGCTAGAAATGTAAAGACAGATAGCAAGAGTTTCTACAGGTATTTAAAAAGGAAAAGAATAAGTAAAGTGAGTGTTGGCCCTCTAGAGAGTGTCAATGCAGAATTAATGGTAGATAATAAGGAAATAGTGGAAGAAATGAACAAATATTTTGCTTCTATGTTCATTATAGAGGATACAAAAAGCATTCCAGTAATAGCTGCAAATCAGGAGGTGAACGGGAGAAAGGAACCTGGTGAAATTGAAATCACTGGGGAAACAGTACTGAGCAAATTGATGGAGCTGTGGGCTGGCAAGTCTCCGGGTTCCGATGGACTACGTCCTGGGGTCTTAAAAGAGGTGGCTAATGAGGTAGTCCATGTGCTGGTGTTAATTTTCCAAAATTTGCTAAATTCTGGAAAGGTTCTATTGGATTGGAAAGTAGCAGATATAACCCCTATATTCAAGAAGGGAGGAAAGCAGAAAACAGAAAACTATAGGCCAGTTAGCTTGATATTTGTCATGGGGAAGTTATTAGAATTGATCATTAAGGAGGTTATAGCTGGGCACTTAGAAGAGCTCAAGGCAATTGGGAAGAGTCAGCATGGTTTTGTGAAAGGAAAATCATATTTAACTAGTTTATTGGAGTTTTTTGAAGGAGTAACATGCGCAGTGGATAGAGGGGAGCCTGTAGATGTACTGTACCTGGATTTCCAGAAGGCATTTGATAAGGTGCCACATCAAAGATTATTACAGAAAATAAAAACGTTTGGTGTAGGGGGTAACATATTAGCATGGATAGAAGATTGGCTGGCTGGCAGAAAGCAGGGAGTATGCATAAATGGGTCTTCTTTGGATTGGCGGGGTGTGATGAGTGGAGTCTCACAGGGGTCTGTACTGGGGTCTCAACTTTTTATGATTTACATCAATGACTTAGATGAAGGGAGTGAAGACATAGTAGCTAAATTTGAAGATGACACAAAGATAGGTAGGAAAGTATGTTGTGAAGAGGACATGGGGAGGTTGCAGATGGATATAGATCGGCTGATTGAGTGGGGAAAGATCTGGCAAATGGAGTTTAATGTGGGAAAATGTGAAGTTGTTCACTTTAGCAGGAAGAACAAAAAAGCAGAGTATTACTTAAATGGAGAACGGCTTCATAATTCTGAGGTGCAGAGGGATCTAGGTGCTCTAGTACATGAATCACCAGAAGTTAGTATGCGGGTACAGCAAGTAATTAAGAAGGCCAATGGAATGCTATCCTTTATTACGAGAGGGATTGAACATAAAATTAAGGATGTTATGCTTGAGTTATACAGGGCATTGTTGAGACTACACCTCGAATACTGTGTGCAGTTTTGGTCTCCTTATTTAAGGAAGGATGTAAATGCATTTGGGGCAGTTCAGAGGAAATTTACTACATTGATACCTGGAATGAGTGGATTGTCTTATGAGGAAAGGTTGGACAGACTGGGCTTGTTTCCACTGGAGTTTAGAAGAGTTAGGGGTGATTTAGTTGAAGTACACAAGATCCTGAACGGCCTTGACAACATCCTCAAAAGGATGTTTCTTCTTGTGGGTGAGTCCAGAACTAGGGGGCACTGTTTTAAAATTAAAATTTTAAAATCACCCTTTTAGGACAGAGATGAGAATTTTTTTCTCTCAAAGGTATGTGCGACTTTGGAACCCTCTGCCTGAAAGGTGGTGGAGGCGGGGTCATTGAATATT
This sequence comes from Cetorhinus maximus, assembly GCF_964194155.1. Taxonomy (NCBI): domain Eukaryota; kingdom Metazoa; phylum Chordata; class Chondrichthyes; order Lamniformes; family Cetorhinidae; genus Cetorhinus; species Cetorhinus maximus. The sequence continues at coordinate 142,950,309 of NC_135884.1, forward strand.
TTTATGCAGAGGTAGATAGATTCTTGTTAGGAAAGGGAATCAAGGGTTATTGGGATTAGATGAGAATGTGGAAATTGAAACACAAGAAGATCATGATCTTCATGTTCACAAGGGGATCATGATCTTATTGAATGGTGGAGCAAGCTCAAGGGGCCAAATGGTCTACTCCTGTTTCTTATATTTTTATGCTCTTATGTTCTTTAGGGAAGGAAATCTGGTATCCTTACCTGGTCTGGCCTACATGTTACTCCAGATCCCTCTGGAGTCTTAACTGATGACTCTTGACTTCCCTCCGAAATGGCCTGCCAAGCCATTCAGTTCAAGGACAATAAGTGCCCACATCCCATGAACGAATAAATAAATGAAAAGAAGGCTTATAGGAAATCTGACAGATGTGTTCAAAGTTATGGGGAACTTCGATAAAAGTTAACCAGGAAAGGTTATTTCCAATAGCAGCTGAGCTAATAACTAAATTGGCTCAAATTCATCAATGCAAAAAAAGATTGCATGCTCTATTATTTTAACTGAACGTATTTGATCCCTGTAGGCTTTATTTTAATGAAGATACAATTCTGTTTCATAAATTTATAGTGCTTTTTGTTAATGGACAAAGGAGTTTCAAACAATTTTGGAATCAACTCCAATGGAAGGAGCATTAGAGGAAAGGCCAGCAGTTTGGCTATATGGATACCATCACTGCTGTCTGCTTATTGCAGTTTGATTTCTGATGCCTCAAAATGATTGCATTGGCAGTTCTGGTTTCCGTGTCATCTCTCAATCAGTCCCTTGACAGTTCTATGCCCTTGTAACTCAGTCAGTCCGCGATTTGAATCAGTTATACACAATTCCCCCAACCCTTGTATCTTCAAGTTAATCTCTTACTATCTCTGTCAGTTCTTTCTGGCATCTCTAAGTCAGTAGCTTTGACCATTCTGTCCTCTTCTTAGTTGGTTACAGGCAGTTCTGTCCTCCCCATTATCTCTCACTTCAGTCCTCAGCAATTCTATTCTCCTGGGGTTTCTGTCAGTTTCCACAGATTTTTCATTCCAGGCCTCTTTTCAAACAGTGTGTGCCAGTTCCATTCTCCCTGGCATCTCAAAGTCACAGCCTGTGACAATTCTGTCCTCCCTGACATCTTCGACTAATAAAACATTCTACGGTGCACAGATTTAGAAATTAAATCCTTTCTCTGTTCAGATAATTGAAAACCATTTAAGGAACAGGTGATTATATGTTGGGTCATGCAGCACAGTTCAATCACAATTGTCACAGATTCATAGATCTCTAGTAAAACTCTCTCATTACACTATAATTTGGCTCACGCCCAAAGATCTTTTTTTCATTAAATGCAACTTGGAAGTGTTTAGTTCTGAAAAAATTAGCTCGTTGACATAGATTGAAATTTGAATCCTGTTTGAAAACTCAGTTTAGAAAAAGACGGTGTGGCGGGGAAAGCTGGGGAATTGCAGTGATTCACAGGCTACCGTGCCAAAGCTCTAGTTAGGCCTCACCTGGAGTGTGATGTTCAATCCTGGGCAGCATACTTTAGGAAGGATATAAGGCCTAGGAGAGGGGGCAGGGGAGATTTGCTCAGTGGGAAAGGTTGGTGGAAGCAGGTTCAAAGTAACGTTCAAAAGGGAGTTGGATAAATACATGAAGGGAAATGAGGTTATGAGGAAAGAGCAGGGGAGTGGGATTAATTGCATTACTGTACCAAAGGGCCGGCACAGGCACGATGGGCTGAATGGTCTCCTTCTGTGCTGCATCTTTCCGTGATGTTCCATTAGAAGCGTGGTTTTTGCTGTACCATATCCTGATCAGGGAAGGTGTGTGAGTGATGGGTAGGTGCTTCCCACATAGAGTCAAGGAGCAATGCATGCTTACGCCACGGAGTGAACAGTTCTTCCATCAGCAGTACCCGTATGATGTAAAAGCACCTGGGGTTACTGACTGACAGTAGCAAAGCCTGTCCACTCACCCTTCCGGCTTGGGTTTGAGTTACTTTGTGGATCAATAATTGAGTATTGTTTAGCTAGTCTAGTGATTACTGAATTCGTGTCAGAGCAGACAGTGTTAAGTCATCAAATAGGCAATTGGACACACCCAGTGGCTTGCTGTGATGTTTATAAGCATGCTTAAAAGGCAAGTTGCTTTTAACAATCCTCAAAATAAAACAAACAGAAAATGCTGGTAATGCTTAGTTAGCAAGTGACACAGATGGACTGACTGATCAATGTAAATAAAGAAAACAGAAAATTCTGGAAATACGCAGTAGGCCAGGCAGCATCGTGAAAAGGGAACAGAGTGAATGTTTCAGGTCTGTGACCCATGGACAGGTCAGCATGTTGGCTGGGGTCCCAATTCAGATACTAACTTACTCTCTGTTTATTCCCAGTATTTTGTGTTTTTATTTGAGTATTTTCTGTTTTCCTTTTCATCTGTTGGTTTTATTTTACTAATTAATATCACACATGTTGAGATTGATGCTACCGATGGAACCCGCTTCCCTCTCTGAAGTCAAAGCACTGAAAGCTGAGGCAGGGCCTACGCCTGCTGAGCAACACACCAGCTGGTGCTTCATTTAAATCAAATCCAATTTTACTGACTTGCCGACTGCGCAGCAACCATCTAGCCACACAGGTTGACAAATTCATCCCCGCTTTCTCCATGGGCAAAATTTTGCCCTTGATGGGCAGGTGGGCCCCACCGGCTGGGCGGCGGGCGGGCAGCCGATCACCGCCGCCGAAACGGGCCCCACTGCCATTTTGAGTTGGCCCGCCCAGCGGGCTCCCCGATGGGAAACGCTATGCGCTTCCTGAGCGGTGGGGGGGAGGGGGATTCCCCATCTGTCAAAGTGCGGTCTTTTGCGCATGCACACGAAAGAGCGCACTGCTCCCTGAGACTAAGCGCTGTCTCAGGGAGAGCGCTGAAAGTTTTATAAACTTAAAAAATAGAAAAATAAAGGAATTATTAACATGTCCCCCTCATGTGACAATGTCACACGAGATGGGACGTGTTAATAAATATCACATAAAGTTTATTAAAGTTTTTTAAAACGGGCATGAAACCTCATCCCGCCAGCGGATGAGGTTTCATGTTTTTTCAGAAGCCCGCTGGGGCTCCTGGCCTGCCCGCCAGTCTTAAGGTTGGACGGGCAGGGCCTTTAATTGGCTTAATTATCCTGTCAATGGTCTCAATTGGCCATTGACAGGTTGGCGGGCGGACAGCTGATCTCGCTGTGCCTCCGCCTTCCTGAATATTTAAATGGGGCAGGATGATGCTGGGGGTTCCCCCAAAGTCATCCCATGTCATTTTCGTGTCGGCGAGTGGGCCCCGCCCCCAACTCGCCAACGGAAAAATTCTGGCCCAAGTTTTTGGGATGGAAAATTAAAGGGCTGGAGGGAGGAATTTTAGGATGTCATCTCAGGTGTCCAATCTCCTCCAGAGGTGCACCAGTAGCTAACATGGAGGGTTGCGACACCGAGCTGTGCAGGGCACCTTCAATATAAAAATTGGGGTGGGGTGGTGGTCCCAACGCCAGTTGTAGGACCCGCTATAAATTGGTCATCAACCAGGCAGAGCTCATGACTCACATATCCCACCAAGTTATTCCAGTTCTTCTGTGATTTAACCATTCCTCCTTAAAGGAATCACTGGTTAAGCCGCCTACAAAACGGTAAGGATGTTAATTCATTTTGGTAGAGCTAAGAGCTACTGATGGCCCTGCCATCTTCAATGATTTGTGTATTCCCAGGTCCCCCTGTTCCTACACTCCCTTTAGAATTGTGCCCTTTGTTTCATATTGTCTCCCCTCATTCTTCCTACCAAAGTCTACCACTTCACACTTCTCTGTATTAAATTTCATCTGTCACATGTCCACTCATTCCATCAGCCTGTCCATGTCCTCTTGAAGTCTGTCACTATGCTCCAGACACAGTTCATGATACTTCCAAGTTTTGTGTCATCTTCAAATTTTCAAATTGTGCCCTGAGTACCCATGTCTAGGGCATTAATACACGTCAGGAAATGCCGTGGTCTCAATGCTGACGCCTGGGGAACCCCACTGCATACATCCCTTCAGTCTGAAAAACAACCAATCACCACGATACTCTCTGTTTCCTGTCACTCAGCCAATTTTGTATCCATGCTGCCATTTTCTCTATTATCCCATGGACTTCAACTGTGCTGGTAGGTCTATTCTGTGGCCCAGAATCTCAGGGTCATGCTTGTGGACTGAACAAAGGTGTCCTGCAAGGAGGTCACCCAACCTCCCAAAACTCAATCTGAAGGTGGACCACACTCCTAACTTTTCCAACCTCACTTCATAACTGAAGTCCTTCATCCTTGGTAACGTCGAAAGCAATTTCTTCCCAAGCCTTTAAAGAAAATAGATGGAAACTAATTAATTCTATGATTAAAGAAACAGTGCGAAAGATTGTTTAAGAAGCTCAATATAAACCGCAAGCAGCTCCCATAAAGCTTTGTGAATAATTCATATGAGCATAAGTTACATCTTTAAAACAAATCAGGTCTTTATTTGTTTATTTAAGATGTATGTTGAAACCATTCATGTTAATGGAATGTTAATAAGGCTACAATATAAAAGCCATGCAGAGTTAAAGAAGGTGCTTAAAATCGCCTTGCACTGACTGACCATTACAAATTGCTATATAAAACTAGTTAATTAGGATAGCTCCACAGATATGCTCCCCCTGAATCCTGCAGCTCCTATGCTCCTTACTGCTGCAGTCAGTCTGTCAGTATTGCACTTCCTGCTTTGTTACCCCAGCACTGACTCACGAAAACCTATTTGTTTGCACTTTATTTTCCTCCCTCTCTCTCCACTCATGCCCCATTTTTGAGTGGATTTAGAAACCAAACAAGGCCTCACACCCCTTCCGGCACACTCATTACCGTCCCAGTGTTGGACAGCCCACTGCTAGGAAAATCAGACTGTCGGCCTACCTGAGAGCTCAGCTCAGCTCAGCTCAGCTCCGCTCCAGCCAGAGTCCAGTGGTGGGGACCACATAACCTTTCGGGTGCTTGCCCCCACCCCTTGCCAGGGTATGAAGGCATCATGGGAGGTGCAGCTTCCTGCTTTCACAGGCATATATTCTGGCTCTGAAGGTGGAGCTACCCCCAGAGGTGGCAACACAACACAATGGAATATTTATATTTGAGGAAGGCATCCACTTCCTCTCGTTGACTGCACTTCTCAGAGTGAGCTCAGTGGTAGCTTTGATCTTCCCGCGGAGTTGGAAGGTTGTGGAATGCGACTCCAGCTATTTGATCATCTAGGTGGGCACTCCAGTGCAGTACTGCAGGAAATGCTGCACTGTTGGAGATGAGACCTTGTACCATCTCTCAGATGAGTGCAAAAGGTCCCATGGCACTATCTGAAGAAGAGCAGGGGAGTTCTCCTCGGTGTCCTGGCCAGTATCTATCCCTCAAACAACATAAAAAAAAAACAGATTATCTGGTCATTAGCACATTGTTGCTTGTGGGTGATTGCTGTGCTCAAATTGGCTGCTGGATTTCCTACACTACAACAATGATTACCATTTAAAAGTACTTCAATACTGTGGTAATCTGAGGTGTAATACACCTTTAAGAGAATGTGAGCAGATTGACCACGTGACTGTAAGACCCAGTAGCTGTGTAGCGCAGGCTACAATGTTAAAGTTAGTCTAGCATAGGGTCTGGTTGGAGAAGCACACATCATGTTAGTGCTCTGTTATCTGTGTAAATAAATAGCACGTGTTTCATTTCATATTGGTCTCTGCGTCTGCAGTATGTTGTAATTAACTCACCTGCCGACAAATAAGCGTGCAACCAATTCATGAGTAAAGCGACCCATAACCCATAAGTGAAACATAACAACTGGCAACGAGGAAAAACACGACCAATCGACGAAACCAAGGAAAGCCGCGAAAACTCAGCTGCAGTGAATTAGCCAGGCCCTGCAGGCCGATTGCAAGTACATTACAATTGTAAGTCCTCATCATAGTCATCGAAGTTATTGCCCTCCAATAAGTCACAATTTGGCCGCATCGAACCTTTTGATCAGGTCATCGATGACTGGTCACATTATATTGAACACCATGCGTATTTCTTTTTGGCCAATGACATATCGGGGGAGTAGAAGAGGCAGGAGACCCTCTTATCGACATGCGACAGTAAAACGTAACAGCCTAATTTGTAGACTAATGGCACCTAATGCCCCAGATTCCAAGAGCTTTGATGAGTTGGTGAATCCTGTGAAAAGCCACTTTCAGCTGAAACGCCTCGGTAACAACGCAGCGTTTTAAATTCATTTCGAGGTGTCGGGCCCCTGGAGAGACAGTCGCTTGCTATGTAGCAGCCTTAAAACAACTGACAGAGCACTGAGAGTTCAGGACGGTGATTAATGACATGTTAAGAGACAGATTAGTGTGTGGAATTAACAAAGATGCCATTCAAGAAAGGTTCTGTCAGAAACAAATTTAGACTTCAGCCCGGCGCTGGAGTTGGCGCTCGCAATGGAAAACACGATCAGGGACGCAGAAGAAATCAAGAGAGCACAAAATGGCGCCGTTCTTCAGGTCGGGAGGGAGGCACTGGCTAGAAGTGGCACATAAGGGCTCCACGGAAAGGCGGGAAACAGCCACCATTAATAGACCAGCAAAAAGCAATGGCTTAACGGATAAAAAACACATTAATAATAGCAGAATTGGAACCAGGCAGCCTACAAATGAATGATAATTTAAAAGAACCGAGTGCTTCTACTGTCATCGCAATGGGCACATTATGTGATATTGTAAAGAAAGGTTGAGGCAAAATTTTCAAAGAAAAAGGAAGAAGCCATGAAATTTATATAATGGAGAAGCCAGAAGAAAAAAAAAATTGATTGACAAGGAGAAGCCAGCATGGATTTCTAAAGGGGAAATTGTGTTTAACTAACTTGCTGGAGTTTTTTGAACAGGTGACAGAAATGGTTGGTGAAGGCACTGATGTTGATGTGGTGTACATGGACTTTGAAAAGGCATTTGACACAGTGTCACACAACCGACGTGAGAGAAAAGTTATTGCTCATGGAATAAAAGGGACAGTAGCAACGTGTTTACAAAATTGGCTGAAAAATAGGAAGCAGAGAGTAATGGTCAATGGATGTTTTTTGGGCTGGAGGACAGTTTGTAGTGGAGTTCCCAGCGGTCAGTATTGGGACCCTTGCTTTTCCTGAGATATATTAATGATCTAGATCTTGGTGTGCGGGAGACAATTTCAAAGATTGCGGATGATATGAAACTTGGGAGTGTTGTGAACTGTGAGAAGGAAGGTGTGGAACTTCAAGAGGACATAGATAAGTTGGTGGAATGGGCAGATAGGTAGCAGATGAAGTTCAATGTGGAGAAATGTGAGGTGATGCATTTTGGTAGAAAGAACATGGACAATATGAAATAAGGGGTGGAATTTTGAAGGGGTTGCAGGAGCATATGTACATATGGGTGTATATGTGCATAGATCATTGAAGATGGCAGGACAGGTGGGGACAGCAGTTAATAAAGCATATAGTATCCTGGGTTTTATTAAAAGGGGCATAGAGTACAAGAGCAGGGAGGTTATGCTGAATTTATATAAGACCCTCATTAGACCTCAGCTCAAATAATGTGTACAGTTCTGGGCATCATATTATAGGAAGGATGTGAACACATTGGAGAGAGTGCAGAAGAGGTTTACAAAAATGGTCCCAGGGATGAGAAACTTCAGCTATGAGGATAGATTGGAGAAGTTGGGACTGTTTTCCTTGGAGAGGAGAAGGCTGGGAGGAGACTTGATAGAAGTTTTCAAAACCATGAGGGGGCTGGACAGAGTAGATAGGGAGAAGCTGTTCCCACTCGTAAAAGGATCAAGAACGAGAGGGCACAGACTTAAAGTGATTTGCATGAGAAGCAAATGTGACGTGGGAAAAAGCTTTTTCACACAACGAGTGGTTTGGGTCTGGATTGCACTGCCTGGAAGTCTGGTGGAGGCAGGTTCAACCAAGGCATTCAAGAGGGCATTAGATGATTATTTGAATGAGGGGCCGAATGGCCTCCCTTGTGTGCCATTAAGGTTCTGTGATTCTGTGAAACAGAGTCGGATATTTACTCGCTACACAACTTAGAAATGGGTAAAACAGAGCTAATCTACGTGACAGTAGCAGTCAAAAGAAAACCCATTCGAATGGAGGTGGATACAGGGGCATCCACGACAGCAATAGGGGAACACACGTTTAAGCATCTGAATGGAGGAGGCCACTCACTAAAGCTGGAAAACTCATATGCCAGATTAAAGACATATAAAGACATACGAGTGAAAGGTATATGCAAGGTCCCAGTACAATATGGAAGTCAGTCTGCTAATCTACCCCTCATTGTGATAGCAGGCAGAGGACTGAGTCTCCTTGGAAGAAACTGGTTAAGAGAGATCAATCTTGAGAGTTTACTGAGATCTCAATCAGAAGCAGGAAATGTTGCTGTTTGGAAAAAGGAGAATGTAAAGATTCAACAAAAGGAACTCGTGGAGCTGATGCTTCAGGACAAAGTTTGAACTGAAGTCAGTAACCTCCAAAAAGAAAAAGAAAACCTGCTGAAGGACTTTCGCATATTGAGAGATTCCCTCAGATCCCAATCTGTATCACTAAAAAGGTACGAGGAAGAACAGAAAGAATTCCGCATACCTCTGGCCGAGGTGAAGAATCAATTAGCTGAGAAAGCACAACAATGCTCAATTCTCCAGGAAACAACCAACAATTATGAAAAAGAAATGGAAGAGCTGAAGAACCAGCTACGTGAAAGCCAAGAGGCTTTAAAAATAGAGACCCCTGAGTTTTCAAAGGAGCTGACAGATGAGGAAATGCTGGAAGACTCAACCACTGAGTTCACTCAAGTTGAGCTCCTACCTAAGCCTAGTCTGGCCAATAGGGAAGTTGAGAAGGAAGCCGAGATGAAAGTCAGTGCTACCAAGAAGAAAATCCTTCAAAATAAGACCCGTAGGAAGAGAAAGCGAAATTACTAACAAGGCCCCGAAATTTTCTTTTACGCAACAGGAAGCTGATCATTTCTTGTTAAATTTAGCCTTGCCCAACATCCTGATTCTCAGAACCTGCCTGACAATTTGTTGAACTAGGAAGGGAGACGCAACAGGAGTGCATGCGATGGGGCCCGAAAGAGTGTGAAAACATTCCCGTTGGAGTCTACACCACAGGTAGAAGGTACGCCTCTTGCTTTGGAAGTACCTGTAGGATCTGTCGAGCCTGAGAGAGTCAAGGAGACAAATTTACAGGTTTCTACTGGGGAGCCTAGTGGTCAGATAACTGCTGAGAGGGAGACCTCAGATAAACCATCCGAAGTCATAGAACTATGACGGTCAACACGTTTGAAAAAGCCTCCTGAGAATTTGTAATTAGCTCTTTTTTGTAAATAGTTGATATGTTGTAAAATGTACTTTCAAGTAAAGGGGGAGGGATGTGGTAATCTGAAGTGTAATCCATCTTTAAGAGAATGTGAGCGGATTGACCATGTGATTGTAAGACCCAATAGCTGTGTAGCGCAGGCTACCATGTTAATGTTAGTCTAGAGTAGGGTCTGGTTGGGGAAGCACACATTATGTTAATGCTCTGTTGTTTGTGTAAATAAATAGCATGTTCTTCATTTCACATTGGCCTCTGCGTCTGCAGTATATTGTAATCGACTCACCTACCGACAGGTAAGCATGCAGCCGGTTCATGAACAAGGCAACCCCTTAGTAAAACATAACAAATACTATTTAAATACTTGATTCATTTAAAAGTATTTTGTTCACAATATTTGATCGATGCACTACAAACCCATGCTAAGGTAATTTTAGGAATGTATTGTCCAACAAAACAACTCTCATGATGCAAAGTAAAAGCAGACAGACAGTCCTACATATCTGCACTCTTCTGCGATTAAATCGTGATGGGAACTTTGTTTTCGATGCTTTTGTATCTCCGATCACAGGACAGTGACATCCAACCATCAGTTCTTCAAGTTGGCTTTGCCATTGAGATAAGTGACAATAGTTTACTGTGAAGCATAGTCCATTCAAGAGGATGGGTCATGGGCTACACTGAAACCTTTGTTTACTCTGCAGGCACTTGGAGGCCTATGGAGTCTGGCACTGATCAACATTATTTGTGTGTGTCAGCGGTGACTCAGTTGGTAGTGGTCTTGTCTCTAAGTCAAAGAGCTTGAGCACAAAAGTCCAGGCTGACACTCCAGTGCAAAACCTAGGGAGAACCGCACTATCAGAGGTGCTGACTGTTGGATGAGATGTTAAGCTGAGGCCCCATCTGCCTGCTTGGGTGGATGTCAAAGACCCATAGCACTATTTCAAAGAAGCGTAGTGGAGTTATCCCTGGGCCAGGATTTTCCGGTCATTGGGCGGGCTCGGCGGGGGTGAGCGGGAGCGGCCGTGAATCGGACTGCCGCCCACGATCGGGCGGTGACCGCCATTTCACGCTGGCTGGCCAATTAAAGACCAGCCAGTATGAATCGCGCACTGCGGCGCTCAGCACTGTCTGTGTGGGGCAGCAGGGGTGGGAGGGTGGGGGGAGGAGGGCAAGCGTGGAGCTTCACGCCTGTTTATGGGTGCGCGCAGTAAAAGCCCCCGGAGGCACAGAGCTGCCTCAGGGAGCTGAAGCTTTTTAAAACATAAAAAAATAAAGAATTCAAAAATGTGAATAACATGTCCCCTCATGTGACTCTGTCACATCAGCAGGGACATTTTTTTTCTAAATTACTGATCGAAACCTCATCCTGCCTGTGGATGAGGCTTCGCAAAAAATCCAAAGGCTGCTTGGCCTTTTCGCCTGCCCGTCAACCATGAGGTTGGACGGGCAGTAAAAAATTTCATTTCATCAGAACTTTAATGGCCTTAACAGGCCTATTAATTGTCGGCGGGCGAGCTGCCAACTCCTGTGCACGCCCGCCGACCGAAATATTGCACGATGATGTCAGGTCGCTTGCCCAACGTCATCGCGCACCATTTTACACCCATTCGGGTCAGGTGCGCGCCCGCCCAGCAAGCGCAATATTCTGCCCCTGGTGTCTTGGCGAGTATTTACCCCTCAGTCAATCTCACAGATCTATAGATTATCAGATTGCTGTTTGCAGAATTAGGCTGTGTGCAAATTAGTTGCTGCATTTCCTACATTACGACAGTGACTACACTTCAAAAAGTGCTTCATCAGCCGGAAAGCGCCTCCGAGACGTCTTGTGATGGTGACAGGTACAATAGAAATGTAATTCTTACTTTCTTTCTTTAACCTAGTAAAACGTTCCAAGGTGCTTCACAAGAGCGTTGTCAAACAAAATTTGACACTGAGTCATGTAGGAAATATCAGGATAGGTGACAAAGCTGTGACAGGGCATTCAAGCACACAAACTGCACCAAGGTTATAAAACAGGGATCCATTATTCCACTGGCATCAAATCTTTAAACGCTAATGGAAAAGCTTAGCTCAGAGAAACAAACTATTTACAATAGACACTAATGGCCGACACTCCAGATCCACCAGGAATACCGTCGAGTGCTTAACTCCTGATCGTTAATCAGCCACGTAGCAGAGTTCAGTTGTTGGAGCTTCTATTGCTAATTTCCCGTAACCACGTGAACCATATCTCCCATTGTCTCCCAGATACGAGGGGAGAATTCCTCTCCTTGGGGCTTCTTGGACTCAGGGCCACTGCCCAGTTGGTCCGCCTAGGTCTCCAGCAACTATACGCCTGCTCCACTTCCACTTCCAAGTTCTCTAGCAGCTTTGAGCTGCCATATTCATGGGCTTGGCTCTTACCAAGCTGCAACTCACAAGCCCTGGACTTTGGCTGTTTTGCTGCTCTTTCCCTCACCCTCATGGCCTCCAGCTCTGCCCCCTCAGCCTGCCAAAAAACACTGCTCCCTACATGGAGGGGCCCACATGGGGCTGACCGGTTCCCCTCCTCGGCGCTTTCTCTGACTATCGCCTCCTGCTGGTGGAGGTCCTGCTACAGAAAGCTTTGAAGAGGTGGGTTTTAAGGAACGCCTGGAAGGAGAAGAGGTGGAGAGACAGACAGGGTTAGAGAGGGAACTCCTGAGTGTAAGGCCCAGGCAGCTGAAGGGCCAGCTACCATTGGTGAATTGATGAAAATAGGTGATGTGCAAAAGGACAGGATTGGAGGATGCAGAGATTTTAGAAGGTTGTGGGATTGGAGGTAACAGAGATAGGGAGGGTTGGGGCTATGGCGGGATTCTAAAAGAAGGTTGAGAATTTCAAGATCTGTTTAACAATAGGCTACGTTATTGGCAATGTTCCCTCTAAGTTGCATGGTCGTACAGCTTAGCACACAAGTCCCCACCCAAGTTGTGCACAAGCTGATGCCTTTAAACTACTGTGCATGCATGCTTCACACTTAAACAAATCACCCGCACACTTCAAAGTGGATCAAAGGGCAGCATCACAGTCTCTTAAGTTACAAAGACAAAAGAAACCTCAAACCATAAATGTGATTTTACTCAATACCAGGTGACCGCAATCATGGTCATGAAGACTATTGCCCGCTCTTCGCAACTCCTGATCCAATCCCGGACAAGACAGCACTTAGACAGGAAGTATTGAACTATACATCAAATAACACGTTGAAATTATAGCACAGAAAGAAGCCATTTGGCCAGTTGGTCCATGCTGGTTTTATGGTCCACATGAGACTTCTCCCACTCTACTTCACCTCATCCTATCAGCATAACCTTCTATTTCTTTCTCCCCGATGTACTTACCTAGTTTCCCCTTAAATGTCTCTATGCCATTCAACCTCAGCGACTTCATGTTGAACAGCAAGTTCCACATTATAACAATTATCTGAGCAACAATCACAACAGACACCAGCTGCTTGCAAGCCAAATGAAAAACATCGACAAAGTTGACGTTCAAACTACAAAGCTCCAGTTGGGGGTTTGATCCTTGGCCTGTGTTGTGCTAGCTCATCTCACCTGGGCACACAGTCGTCCTGTGAGGGGGAAGAAGAAAATCAGGCTAGGTTCGGTCTCCTGTCCACTGTACAGTGACACTCACTGGAACAGAAAGTGGAGACATTTGCAGGTCTTCAAATGGCAAAATTGAGTTTGAACTAAATACTTTTCTACCTGATACAAAAAAGAAGCAGAGAGAGTAATGGAATAGAAACATAGAAAATAGGAGCAGGAGTAGGTCATTCGGCCCATCGAGCCTGCTCCGCCATTCAATATGATCATGGCTGATCCTCTATCTTTTCGCCATACTCCCATTCTCTCCCCATATGCCTTGATGCCTTTTTTGTATAGAAATCTGCTTCCTTCTTAAATATATTCAGTGACGTGGCTTCCATAGTCTTCTGTGGTAGAGAATTCCACAGGTCCACCACCCTCTGAGTGAAGAAAATTCTCCTCATCTCAGTCCTAAATGGCCTACCCTGTATCCTGAGACTGACCTCTTGTTCTAGACCCCTCAGCCAGAGGAAACATCATCTCTGCATCTGTCCAGCTCTGTCAGAATTTTATACATCTCAATGAGAACCCCTCTTGTTCTTCTAAACTCAATGTTGACCTTTTCCTCAAAACAATTGGATTCAAAAGTGAGGAAGTGATGTTTCACAGTTGTAGAGAGCCTTGACCAGATCCCATGGAATATTGGGCACTGAATCTCAGGAAAGATACACTGGCCTTGGAGATGGTACAGAACAGATTGGTCGATAGATTTGGGTCAGTTAAGTGTATCGGGGGGCATGGAATATGTTAAGCATTTGGGTGTTTCAGTTTTCTTATGTTACACTAAACGGGTGGTCAGAGTGTTTCCATTGGTCCGATTGATAAATCCACTGAGGATGTGGGCTTGGAGACCAGGAAGACTCTGAGTTTGATCTCCAACCTGTGCGGAATTAGTTGTTTACAGCAGGAGACAGGAGTGCTTCTGAGATTGAAGCCTGCACCTTTGGACTGACTGGGGCAAAATTAGCCAACACTCCTTTCCCTTGACGACTGCTCAGTGACTTCTGCTGCAAAGCTCATCTATGTGGATAATCTGAAGCTCTGAAAAAGAGTCATAGGACTCGAAACTTTAACTCTGTTCCTTTCTCCACAGATGCTGCCAGACCTGCTGAGTTTTTCCAGCATTTTCTGTTTTTAGTTCAGATTTCCAGCATCCACACTATTTCGCTTTTACATCTATGCGGATATTGGATGAGAGGATTAATCCCAGCCACGACCTTGGCTACAATTGCATGGCCCACTGGTATTCACGATCAAGGTTCAAATGAAGAGTAAACGCTGGGAATTGTACCAAGGGCAGCTGGCCCACAAAACTGGAATCAGCAGAGAACAGGATGGGATGATGTGTAAAACTACACATCGTGGGGAAAAATAAGAAATAAAAAAAAGAAAGATTTACATTCGTGTAGCCTATTTGGAGGAATGTCTTTGTGCACGGTTGCCTGTTGTGTACTGAGCCTTACCATAGTCATGTGACCTCTGATGTAATTCCTCTGTGAGTAAGGGATTGAGGCAGAAGCCATTTTACCTACCTCATGGAACACAGCACTTTACATGATCGCTAGGCATCTCAAAGTGCTTTACAACCAATGAAGTACTTTTTGAAGTGTAGTTACTATTCGTACGTGAGTACATAAAATAAGTACAGTCTGAATATCCTCTGTGTCTCATGTCTGCCCCTGAAAAATCTAGGAATGGTTGAAATGCATAACATGCAGTATTTAAGGGGAGTTAAACACATGAGGGAGGAAAGACTAGAAGAGTGGATGAAGAAGGGCGGGAGGAGGTTTGTGTGAAGCATAGACCAGTTTTGCAGAGTGTCCTGTTTCTGTGCTACATATTCAATGTAATTTTATGTAACATCAGCAGTTTGGAGTAGATTTGAGCTTTGGATTCAACGTGCGTAGCAAAATATCCTGAGGAAGGGTATTGTAAATTTGTTTAAAGGACAACATTCTGCTGAATTGACATTTTTTTCTCATGAGTCTGCTTTTTTCACCCGCCATCCCATGTAGCTGAGTGTACTTCTTCTGTAGATGTTTAATTGGTCTGAGGTTTCACTGGTTTGTACATAGCTGAATAAAATTCAGGCCACAAGGGGCAGAATTTTACTGCAGTGGGATTTTACCTTCCCGCTGAAGTCAATGGGGTTTATAATGTCTCGCCACATTTTATGGCCCTGTCCCCGCTGAAACAGGGCCATAAAATTCTGCCCAAGGTCTCTTTCGGAACATAGAATTGCTAGACAAAACATTAAGGTCCCTAATAACAAAAAAAAACCCCACAAGAATTAGGAGCGGGGTAGGCCATTTGACCCCTCAAACCTGCTCCACCATTCTACAAGCCTGCCCCCTCATAACCTTTGACTCCCTTGTCAATCAAAAATATATGCCTAACTCAGGCTTGTGGTCAATGACCCAGCCTCCAATGCTCTCTTGGGAAGAGAATTTCAGAGATTAACCGCCCCCTGAGAGAAGAAATTCCTCCTCATCTCCGTTTTAAAGGGGAAAGCCCTTATTTTTAAACATGCGCCTTAGTTCTAGATTCTCCCAGAAGGGAAAACATCTTCTCAGCATCTATCCTGTCACACCCCCTATGTTTCAACAAGATCAGATCTCATTCTTCCAAGCTGCAATCTAACGTATAGATCTAACCTGCTCAACCCTTCCTCCTAAGACAACCCCTTCATCCCAGGAATCGACCTAGTGAACCTTCCCTGACTGCCTCCAGTGTAAGTATATCCCTCCTTAAGTAACGTATATCATTTACTACCATCCCAGGAGTCGCATGATACTACAATAATGGAGTTGCTGACCAAACATTGCAATTGATCGCTATCAATTAGTCTACAACGTAACCAGAAATGACATGAGAAAACTCTAGTGATAGAGATCTTTGGGAGCCACAGGTCCAAAGTCATCTTTTTTTTCCATAGTACATGTCATATCTCAAAAAATGTTATTTACTGAATGAAGTCTGTCCAATTTTCATTTGACTGAATCAATATTAACTTCTTCCATTGACTCCCTCAGGTGACTGTTCCATAGATTAAGCACTTCTCACTGACATATTGTTTCCACATTTTAGTTGCATGGATATATCTTCATATCTCTGAAGCTATTCGTAAACTCAAAGGTAGAATTTAACAAGCCAGATTGCTTGAGGAAATTAAAAGCACATGCTTTAAAAACAAAGAGTGTAAATGCTGATTGGAATAGCCTGCGGGGATTAAGAAGTTTTTTCTTAACTCTTGACACTTCTTATTACAGTAAAACTGTTTCTGGCACCGTCACATTTTCACATGTGAATGAGAAATTATCTGCACAGATACTCTGAGCTCTGGTTTTATATTTGTTATTACCATCGTATGGCCAGAGGTCTTTATCATTGCTGGGATAAGAGACGGATTTGCTTACAGTGTGTGATAGTTAACCATAATTTTTTAAAAAAGCAAGAATGAAAAATTACTTTTATGAAGCACAGGTTTAGGTTAGCAAAGGGAAAATCCAGGGCTGATTAAAGTAAATTCTTCCTGACACAAAGAGTCATGGAATAGATGATGCAGTAGAGGGGAACATTCCTGGATTCATTTAAGAGCCAATTGGATGCTGTAATGCAAGGACTGTAGTGCACCGTTGGACAGTGGAGGTAAGACAGGTCGAATGGCCTCCCTTATTCATAATTATCTTGTGATCACTTGATTAAAAGGAGGATCCTTTTTATTGCTGTAAATTTCAGTCAGTAGTTCAACGCGAACAGTCAGTGGTTTGTGGTGAGGGATGAACTTGGTTTTGGAAGGGATATGAGCAGCAGAGTTTTGGATGAGTTGAAGTCAATGGAGGGTGGAGAATTGGGCAACCAGGAGGAAACTGGAGTAATTGGGCTGGATTTTTGTTTGGATGAAGAGGGCCTGCAAAATCCTGCTGCAGGTTTGCTGCCATGATTCCGCCTCTGGACGATTTTTGAAGGGGCTGGTTTTGTGGGGTGGGTAACGGGCGGGTAGCCAATTAGGCCACTTCTAGGATCGATTAAAGCCCCTCTTCCAACACCAGTTGGAATTCTCCAGGTGACAGCCAGGACCCCCCGCTGAGGCTGAAATATGACCGATGAAAGGGGGTAGCTTCCCAGTAGCAGACTAGGAAGGGCCAGCACTCCATTTTGCTTTTTGAACACTCGGCCACCGAACAGTTGCGACTGAGGAAGTTCCCCCTCCATAATGAAGGTCTGGTACCGGTGGCCAGTTCTTATGTGCTCATTTAGAAAATGTAAAGAGGGTGCCTGCATCTTAAGGTGCCCCCAACCCCAACCCCCTGCTCCCCACCACACCCCCACCCCCGCCACCCCCATGCACCCCTTCCCCCTCTATTACCTGCACCTGATGGTTGGGGCTCGCAATCTCTCAGGGCTGAAAGCCTCCTCTTGGTCTTCATGCCCTGGGAGCTCATCTGGCATCCCTAATTGGATGCCAAGCACACTCCTCGGCGACTAATTAGCCAACTCGTCCGAAATCACATGGTGTCATGTGACACAGGGTCAGGACTTGGAAACGTGCCCAATGTCAGAGCCACAACCCAGAATTAAAATGCAGCCCATTGATTCAAGAGGTTTCTGCAGCAAGTGAACTGAGGTCGAGGCAAACAATGTTAGGGATGCGGCAGTACGTGGTTTTAACAATGGAGAGGATGTCGTGCCTAAAGCCCAACTCTCTCTGCAATCTTTTCCCAAGTCTGTGCCGTTAGGCTGCTTGTCAGATAACCATTCTTGGTAGAGCTGTAATTTCCTGCAGAAGAACAACACAAGGGCTAGTCTTCAGATTGAACCCCTACCACTGACTCCATCCACCTCCCTGGTTAAGCTTGAGACAGTGGCTCAAGTGCCTTTGTCCCTTTTCTGGATTCACGCTGGGAATTGCTGGCTCCATATGCTCAGTAAGGCAAGCCTGAGACTAGAGCTAAAAAGACAAATCACCAGTTCTGCAAAGCTGAGACAAAAATAGCAAATGCTGGAAATGCTCAGCATGTCAATCAGCCTTTCAAAGGGAAAGATCAGCTCAAGTTCCAGGCAAGGACTCTTCAGAAGTGTTCCAGCTGAAAATATTGTCTGTCTTTTTAAGATTCTTACTGCCTTTTCATGCCTGGCCAAGCATTATCTAAGTTTAAACTTATGCGTTTACATAAGGAATCCCTGGTTGAATTCACAAGTAAGATTTTCACAAGCAATCCCTTGAGTATTTACTCCATGTTTCAACTTTGCAATCTGGCTCTGCAGACAAAATTGCTTTCAACATCTGATCTGACAATGTCAATTAGATGTTCACATTTTCATATGTAGGAATTGTTCAGCATCTTTAAATAATTTTTGATTAAACATAATTTATTTAAAATGGGGTCTTTGTGAAGAATGATGATTTTGGCCTCCGTAATATTCTGCATTTAATATACAATATTTTTCAGCCGTGTGGAGAATGGTCCGATGACGGATGTAGGTTAATGGCGATATAGCTATTAATTGCACACAAATTGGGGCCTCGTTCTAGTCACAGAGAAAGCTTACACAATGAGACCTCATTTCAAGCCAATTAAATTGATTATCTCTCATTTTAATTCAGTATGATAAGTATAGATGTTATAAGGCTGCATTTAAATAATCATAACAGGGTAACTGGTCATCCCTTTAACTTGTTCAGACATCTCATTGATCTGCAAATTGGGGAAAACATTAAATAATGATCAACGCAATACTATTATACAGTACTTATGAGCTATACTATCTCATGCAACATACAGTGAAATAAATCCCAATATCATTGCGGTACAAGTGCTATGGCCCCATAGCACATCTGCTCTGGTCACAAAGTTCAATCTTACTTGGCCACAAGGCCACTTTCTAACAAAATAAAATAGTATTGTTGTTATACAGTGAAATTGCGATGAGTAAACTCGGATAACACAAAATTCCGATTATGTCGAATGTCAACCATCTGTACTGTCAGAATGCCAAATCCCATTGAACGAAGCCCCTGGTAAGCCTAAATTCCACTCTGGTAACTCTGGATTAACTAAGCTCGTCTAAGCTTGTCATATGACCACGTCGATGAATCAGAGCGGTGTTAGACCACACAAGAGTGCAATATCACGGAGCGCTGGGCAAGCCATCTTTTGACATCGAGACGTCCCCGCGAAAGGACATGCTAAAACTTGCAGGTACGCCTAAAGCTGTGAGAAAGTTAAAAGTGTTGTCGATCGGAGAGAGGTGAAGTTGATAAGGCAAGTGGACAAACGAGGCGGGAAGGGGAACGCAGACATCCAAAGGAGTGGGACATTCCGCCATGAAGTTTGTCCACCATTATGAAACTCAAGGCAAACATCTTGGAATAGTTTGACAAACAGGCATTCTCTCCATCGAGGAAGAGGATGAGTATGGCTGCCTATCCCAACTTTGAAGAAGCTCTGCCGATGAGGCAGCTCAAGCAAAGAACGTTCCATCTCCAGTTCAATCCTGCAGGAAAGGGGAGTCACTCTGGCAAAGAAGCTTAGCTGCATGGAGTTCACCTGCAGCGGTGAATGGCTGGACTGATTCAGGACAAGGCACGGCAATGTCTTCTGTGTGGTAAATGGTACAAAGGAGTTCAATCTAACTGTCCCAGAGGCCATTTTCATTATGATAAAGGCATCGAAGATGGTGACAGAGGCTACAATTGCTAACTGGATTCAAACGTGTTATGACTGCGCAAGATGTCAAGAACAAGGAGGAGTATGATGAGGCCTACCAACCTGTTGACAATGCACTTTTCATTCGGCTGCAGGAGGCTTCCATGGAAATTCCAGCAGACGTAACCATGGAGACTTACGTGGAGGCTGACGGTGCTGTACACTACACAACGGAACTGACAGATGATGCCATTGTAGACACAGTACGCTCTTCAACTGAGGAGCCCCAGGAGGCCGATGTCCTTGAAGAGTCTGAGGAATGCCTGTCTGTTCGTCCGCCTGTGTCCCTCGCCAATGCCGCAAAGGCTGTAGAGATGCTCTGGGGTTTTGAACTGCAGCATGAAAACACGTCAGACTGCATTGAAGGCAGACTGTACGGCACGCGTCCGAAAACAGCACACTAAGCAGAAAAAGATTACGGAGTCTTTCGGAGCTAACTCCTGCTTTTTTGCAAGGTCAGGTCATTGTAAGTCGTGATCAAACTGAATGAAGACTTTTTCACACATTTAATGCTTTACTGTGATTTCATTTGGCATTTGAACCTATTGTTCTAGACACAGACTGCGTTTGTAGGCAGTTCGGGTTTCATAGTGGCGCTCTGTTTAACACAAATTTGGAGGCAGATCCCCTGGGATTCGATTCATTGAGATTTTACTGAATATTATATAGATTAGCACGATCTGTAGCATAGTCCAAGGAGCTAACAACTCAGAAGTTGAGACTGACAAACCGTTCCACAGGTTACCAGGTTGGAACAAGCTATAGATTTTTTGCCACCTTATTTTCATTAGAAGGGTTCAGAATTATGAGAGATTTTGATAGAGTAACTAAGAAGAAACTGTTTCCTCTGGCAGGAGGGTTGGTAACCAGAGGACACATATTTAAGGAAATCGCACAAGTGCCAGAGGAGAGATGAGGAGGTTTATTTCACTCAGCGTGTTGTGCCTGAAAGCAGATTCTGTAGTAACATTCCAAAGAGAATTGGATAAATACTCAAAGACGAAAAAATTGCCGGGCTGTGAGGAAAGAGCTGGGGACTGGAACTAATTGGATAGCTCATTCACAGGCAAGGGGAGATGAATGTCCTCCTTCTGTTTGTATGATTATCTAATATTAAACACAATTGGGTATGAGTAACTTTGAGCATGGTAAGTGTAGCTGAGTTAACCAGCTCTAGCCCAAATGGTTTATATTGCATGAACTATCAGTCAATGTGATGAAGCTGACTGGATTCTCAAAAGCCTTCAAAGGGCAGAATTTTATTGGCCCCAGTGGCGAGCTGGGAGGCTGTGTGAGGGCCAGTAAAGCAGTGGGAAGCTGTGCCAGTACAGCTCCCTAATGCGCTCCCACCACCGGGATGTTTCCACAGTGGCAGTTCAGGATGCGGAGCGGATGCCCGCTCCAGGGAGGTGCATGTAGTAGCAAGGATTAATGTGGGACTGGAGAACAGTACCCCCCACTGTATGATACAGACAGACACATGATAGTAGACAGGAGACAGAGTTGTATGGAGAGACTCGATCAAAAGTCAGCATGAGGTTAGCTCCTAGCCTGGGCTATGCTTTGTATATATGTATACAGGTATGGGTTACCAATCAACACTGCTGTTCAAACTTACAAGCCTCTGAACCTCTTCATGAGACCTACCGAACAATCTCTTGTCACATCACACAGCCAGTTGCATAATCAAACTCCCTATGAAGGGCCATTTTACTGGGCTGATGGCATTTTCCCAAGGATGGGCCAACACCTTGCTGGATGGGGATGCCACCAGTTTAATGGAAGTGGCCTCCCTGAGAGAAGCCGGTGGATGGGACAATGGAGTTGGAGGCTCAATGATCCAAACAGGGGGTCGTGGGCAGGGAATGCAGCCCCCCTGGAGGTATTTTCCCACCCCACCCTCAACCCAATGAATTTTAAAATTTTTATTTACTTGCCTGGAGGTGCTCTGAGCCCTCCTACATGCATCATCAGTGACCACCTCTCCCGGTGGCACTGCTGAGACGACAGCAGCATGGAGATCCCCCTCACCTTCCTTACCTGGAGGCCCAGAGATAAAATTGCAGAGGTGCTCCCTGTGCCGGCAAGTGCGGGTTCAGGACCTACTTTTTGGCCCAACGTCAGGGTCCCGAAGCTCACAATAAAATTTAGGCCATGCAGTTGCTAACCAGGCCTCTGCCTGCAAGGCCATTGCTCTAATTAGGCAAATCCATGTGATTGTAGCTACTTAATCCATGTGTTTGAGATGAAGCAGAGACAATTGGAACTAGTTATAGAATTTCAACCCACGGTTCAATTACTTCATTTTGAAAAATTGCTTTGAACCTGTAACACAGTGACTTGCCTTGAGGTGTGATAGATGTAAAATATCAGAGAAGCACAGGGTGACGCAGCAGAAAGGGGGGCCATTTGGCCCATCATTCCCATACCAGCTCTTTGAAAGAACTTTCTCATTCTTCTCCCTCATATGTTCTGTCAGCCGTGGTCTAGCTGGCCGTACCATTGAACCTTTGAATCAGAAGATTGTAGTCTCAAGTCCCACTCCAAAGACTTGAGCACGACAATCTAGGCTGACACCCCAGTAAGTTTCCTTTGACGTTCTGTTTTAGGTACAGTGCCCTGTCAGGGGTTGTTACCCCCTTTAATTAGTTTACTTTATTGACTTTTGATTTTATTAAAATGAGAATATAAAAGGGGACAGCTAGGACACTGGGTGTGTGAGAGAGAGGGAGAGTGTGTGTGTGTGAGAGAGAGAGGGAGAGTGTGTGTGTGAGAGGAGGGCTACAAGCCTGAACAAAGTCAATAAACTCCCTCAGTAAGGAAAAGCTCTGTGTCATGGTTTTGCCTTCACCAACCAGCTTGGATTCTATTAACACGGTCTTCTGAATCTGGACCCATACTAATGACTTTTAACTGCTCTCTGAAATCGCCTAGCAACATAGGCACATAGGTCATAGGAACATGGGAGCAGGAGTGGGCTATTTAGCTCGTCGATGCCTGCTCCACCATTCAAACAGATCATGGCTGATCCTCTATCTCTTTGCAATTTTTCCCCACTGTCCCCATACCCTTGATGTCATTAATACCCAGAAGCCTATGAAGTGTATCGATTTCTGTCTTGAACATGCTCAATGATTGAGCTCCCACAGTCCACAGGAGTACAGAGTTCCAAAGATTCAGCACCCCATGAGTGAATAAATTCCTCCTTATCTCTGTCTTAAATGGCCTGCCCCTTATTCTGAGACTGTGTCCCCTGGTTCTAGACTTACCAGCTGGGGGAAACATCCTATCCATATCTACCCTGTTACACCCTGTAAGGATTTTATAAGTTTTAATGAGATCACCTCTCACTCTTTTAAATCTTTAGAGAATACAGGCCCAGTCTCCTCAACCTCTCTTCATAAAACAATCCTGCCATCCCAGGGATTAGTCTGGTAAACCTTCACCGTGACAATAGTATGTTAATCATATTGTTAAGATCCATAGGTGAAGGGCATTATTTAATTAAGTACTGTGAGTACATATAAATAGAAGACAGCTGGGACACTGTGTGTATAAGGATTTTTGATACTGAACAATGTCAATAGACTCTCTCAGTAAGGAAAAGCTCTGTGTCTTGGTTTTGACTTCACTAACCAGTTTGGATCCTGTTAACACGTCGCACTCTGTCTATGGCACGTATATCCTTCAATAGGTAAGGAGGCCAAAACTATACACAATAGTCCAGGTGTGGCCTCACCAAGGCTCTATACAATTGCAGTAAGCCATTGTTACTCCTGTACTCAAATCCCCTTGTGATGAAGGCCAACATATCATTTGCCTTTTGAATTGCTTGCTGCACCTGCATGCTAGCTTTTAGTGACCTATGAACAAGAACATTCAGGTCCTTTTGGACATCAACATGTCCCAACCTCTCACTGTTTAAGAAATACTCTGCCTTTGTTTTTTTTATAACAAAGTGGATAACTTCACACTTATTCACATTATATTCCATCTGCCATGTTCTTGCCCACTCACTCAGCCTGTCCAAGTTCCCTTGAAGCTTCCTTGCATCCTCCTCACAACTTACATTTCCACCTAGGTTTGTGTTGTCAGCAAATTTGAAAATATTACATTTGGTCCCCACATCCAAATCATGTATATAGATTGTAAACAGCTGTGGCCCCTGCACAGATCCTGTGATATCCCACTAGTAACAGTCTGCCATCTGAGAATGAACTGCTTATTCCTACTCTCTTTTTTCTGTCTGTTAACCAATTTTCAATCCATACTAATATATTAGCCCCAATCCTATGTGCTCTAATTTTGTTTACTAACCTCTTGTGTAGGACCTTATCAAAAGCCTTCTGAAAATCCAAATACACCACATCCACTGGTTGTCCTTTATATATGCTACAGGTAACATCCTCAAAAAAACTCCAACAGGTTGCCAAATATGACTTATCTTTTGTAAATCCACGTTGACTCTGCCCAATCACATAATTATTTTCTAAGCATCCAGTTATCACATCCTTCATAAAAGATGCTAACGTTTTCCCTACTACTGACAGCAAACTAACAGGTCTGTCGTTCTCTGTTTTCTCCCTCCCTCCTGAAACAGTGGGGTTAGATTTGTTTCTTTCCAGTCTGCAGCAACCTTTCCAGAATTTTTAGAATTTTGAAAGATAACCACCCAATGCATCTACTATCTCTATAGCCACATCCTTCAACACTCTGGGATGTAGCTCATCTGGTCCAGGAGATTTATCAACCTTCAGTCCAATTATTCTTGAGTACTACCTCTTTATTAATACCAATTTCTTTCAGTTTCTCATTTTCACAAGCCCCTTGGTTCCCCAGTATCTCTGAGAGATTTTCTGTATCTTCCTCTGTGAAGACAGAGCATAAATTAATTGTTTAGCTTCTCCGCCATTTCCCTATTCTCCATTATGAATTTTCCCATCTATGCCTGTAATGGACCCACATTTGTCTTTGTTAATCTGTTCCTTTTCATGTACCTGAAGAAGCTTTCCTGTTGGGTTTTTGTGTCATGGAGGAATATATATTTGTTGTAGACCATGTAATACTTCTTTAAATACTAACCATTGCCTGACTACCATCAAATCTTTTAATGTATTTTCCCAAACCACATCAGTAAAATCCATGACTCTCAGTCCCATGTTAAAAACAAAATAACCTGCATCAATATCGCGCCTTTATAGTAGTGAAGCCTACCAAGTTGGTTCACAAGAGTGTATCAACCAAAACAGGACACTGAATCACAAGATGTTAGGACAGGTGAACACATGGTCAAAGAGGTAGATTTTAGGGAGCATCTTAAAGACTGAAAGACTGACACAGAGGCAGAGAGGTTGAGGAAGAGAATTCCAATGCTTAAGGCCATGACAGCTGATGGCATGGCCAATGATGGTGAAGTAACTATGCTGGAGTATATGAGAGGCCAAATCAGGGGGGGTGCCAAGATTTTGAAGGTTGAGAGGCATGGAGGAGGTTACAGAGATGAGGAGGTGTGAGGCTATGGCAGAATTTGAACAACGAGGATGGAATTTTTAAAATTGAGGCGGTGTCAGACCATGAGCTAAATATCAGTCACCAAGTTCAGGAAGGATGGGTGAACAGACTTAATGTGTAAGATTGTAAAGCTCCATATGCAAAAATAATCTAATTCATCATAGTTTCTCTTCATTTTAAGTGCAGAGATGTTTCACAACTGCAAAGGGTTTCACTCCCTGAATATGTTGTCGGTGTGTGACCATGTTCAGCACATCATGCAGGTGAATGTTGAGTATTAGGGGAGATGGAGGCACAGTGGTAATGTCACTGGACTGGTAATCTGGAAGCCCAGGCTAATGTCCAGGGGACATGGGTTCAAATCCCACCAAGGCAGCTGGTGGAATTTAAATTCAATATTTTGCTATTCTCAGTAATGGTGATCATGAAACTATCATCTGGCAACCCATCTGGTACATTAATGCCCTTTAGGGAAGGAAATTTGCCATCCTTACCTGGTCTGGCCTCCATGTGTCTCCAGACCCACAGCAATGTGGTTGACTCTTAACTGCCCTTTGAAATGGCCTAGCCAGCCACTCAGTTCAAGGGCAATTAGGGAAGAGGCAACAAATGCTGGCCTTGCTTGCCAGTGATGCCCACATCCCATGAAAGAATAAAGAAAAAAGCTCCTGGTAGCAGTCATGGTGCTTTTATTCTGTCCTAGTCTGCTGTCCCGTCAGCATTTGAGCCACCACATCAAACCAGAGGGTCACTGCTGGGCGGCAAGGGCTCTGGACCCTGGTGTGCAACACAACCACATGGGGCCACATGGGGCCAGCACGTATATTGGGGGCGATGTTGCTACATAAAAAAATGTACATGCTTGTCATATGTTGTTGGGTGGAGGCAGTCAATACATCCCCTCTCCAGCCAGATTGTCATGATCGCCTCATCTGATTATGGTTCCACTGAACACAATGCCAAATCTCCCATCTAGACTTTACCTTCCCTCAGTTACTGACCATCACAACATCATAGTGGCCACAATGCTGTCATTCAAGCCACCACAGAACAGCCATATCAAACCAACTTTATCAAATCACCCACCCAATTTACCGTACAAAAGTCAATGAATCACCCCCTTGTGCTTTTGATTGTGTCTGTCATATGGGTGCCTTGGTCTGGCTTAGTGCTCCTGCATGGTGCTACCCCTGTGGCTATAGAATGATTGGTGGAAAGCTGCCAACTTTCAGTGGGGGTGCCTACAGATGGCCTTGTGGGACACTCTTGGGCAGCTCTGGCTCTTGAGGTCCTGGCTTTGGACTGAATCAAACTGAGTTTGCATGACTCCAGTTTGAGCTGCCAGATGTTGAGTGGTTTCCGGTGGTGCTGCAATGGAAGCTGAGACATCGACCATCAGATTCTGCATCATGGTTGGGTGCTTAAGTGTTTTCATGGACTTGCTACCACTGCCATGCTGGAAAGGATGGGCTCCAAAGTTTGAGCAAAGCCCTGTGCCAAATTAATGCCGGTCTTCTCCTTGACAGTTATGGTATGCTTTCAGGCAGGTCTGCTAATGCACCAAGCATTTTATTCTGTATTCCCATCATCCTTAATCTGCAGGCCGCTCCACTGAAGTCCTCAGCAGTGTCCTGGGTGGCAGAACATGTATGTGACTTCACCCTCTGGAGAGCGGGAACCTGTGCTATCTTTTCCTTCTGCCCTAGCTGCAGGCCACTCATGCCCGGGGAACTCACCATGTGCAGATCCACCTCCAGATGATTTGCTAAAGAAAGCACAGTGCCAGTATCTGAACTGGTGCCTGTGATTGTGAGATCGAGCGATGATGGTTCATCATGACCCATCTGCTGCTCATCTTGAACTTCACACTCTCGCCTGGTCAGGTGACAGTTCTGGGGTATCTGAAAGGAAATAGATGGGCTTGTGGTGAGCTCTGACCACAAAGAACAGAAGTACAACATTGGTTTGATTAAAAGGTTATTTTCCCATTACCAAGCGTTCATTGCCTTCGCATCTTCTAGCAAGTGCCTGAATTTCTCTTTCACCTCTCCTCTGCACTAAATACAATGGCAGACTGACTCCTTTCTGAATCAATGACCAGGGAGGATGTGGAGAGCACTGTACTAGAGGGTCTTCAGGGAGCACCTCACCGATTTTAACACTATCACCTGGATGTTTCCCTCCAAGCCACACACCACCCTGACTTGGAAATATATCGCCGTTCCTTCACTGTCGCTGGGTCAAAATCCTGGAACTCTCTCCCTAACGGCACTGTGGCTGCACCTACACCACGTGGACTGCAGCGGTTCAAGATGACAGCTCGTCACCACCTTCTCAAGGGCAGATAGGGATGGGCAATAAATGCTGGCTTAACCAGCGAAGCCCACATCTCATAAATGAATAAAAAAAACTTCACTGAGGAGCAATCTTCCAGGAGCCTTCGCTTCACCAAGCTGGCTGCCTGTCGCCGTCATTAGCTTAAATCATAGCTTGAACCACTAACAGAGCATAGATAACACTATCTGTAGGAGGATGAAGAGCAGAAGCACCAGTGTCCCTAGCTGCCAGAGCCCCTTAGAAGGCAATTCATCGAAGAGCTCTTGATGTGAACCATCCCTGCCCTTCTCAATGCAGTCTCACAATCCTCATCATGGCCATCCTTACTATCTATACTATCAAGGTTGGTACTCCAGTGTAGTTACTGAGGGAGTGCTGCACTGTTGGAGATGCCATCTTTTAGATGAGACGTTAAACTAAGGCCTCTCAGCCAAACAAAGAAGATCCGATGAAGAACAGCCGAGGGAGTTACCCCGGTGTTGAGGCTAATGCTTATCTCTCAAACAACATCATAAAAAACAAATTATCTGGTCATTATCACATTACTGTTATGGGAGCTTGCTTTGTGAAAATTGGCTGCCTGTTTCTTAAATTATAACTGGTGACACTTCAAAAGTACTTCATTAGCTTTAAAGTGCTTTGGGATGTCCTGAGGCTGTGAAAGGCAATGCACATAAACAAACCTTTATTTCTGTTCTCCATCTGACTTCCTTCCTTCTTTCCAGACTTATGGGTCTTCCCCTCATCTGACTATAAATAGTAACACCAACACTAAATCCAAACACTAACTCAATTCTGTGTATAATGCATAAGTGGAATAATAGAGTCACCCTTGTTATTTGGGCACTTCATGCATTCAATGAGAACTGCTTCAATGTAAAAATTAAAGTTTTCTGACTTCTGAATAAGAAAACTAAAATCATCACCTAAATTTAAAAGGATTTAATGATATCTACATGAAAACCATTCCAACAACTTGGATTTATATAGCACCATTAACGCTCCAAATACATGTGTCCAAACACTTCCAGAAGTGTTACCAAATAAAACTTGACAGCAAGCCTAATATAAGGAAATATTAGGGAAAGGTGGAAAAAAGCTGATCCAAAGAGGTAGGCTTTAAGGAGTTCTTAATGGAGGATACACCAAGGCATAGAGAGGTTTAGGGAGGGAATTCCAGAGCTTAGGGCCAAGGTAGGTGGAGGCATGGCCACCAATGATGGAAAGATGATAACCAGGGATGTGCAAGAATCCAGAATTGAAGAAGCCGAGATCTCCATTGGAAGCATAAAGGACTGAGATTGTTGGAGTCCATGTGTCCAGGCATTGCCTGAGGTTGATGTTGCTCACTTCACAAGATAAAGAGTTAAAGTCAAGGTTTGGATTGAACGTTCAGGGATGAGTTCCATTACTCTAGGATATGTTGGCAAGGATGTCAACCCATCAGTGTTTGAAGGTAATGCTTTAGTTATTCTATTTGGGAGTGTGCCAAAATTCCAGATGTTAGACTTGCATATGAAAATATAGGGTCTGATATTATTCCTTTATTGTTGACAAGAATGTTTTCTTTAATATTTGGAAAAATGGGACAAAATAAATAATTTGGCTATCTAACTTGTGTATTGGTAGCATTTATTACATACATGGGCAAAAGCCCATGATGAGTTGAGTTCTATGGTACTTTGTTGCTAATACAACAGATAGACCCTCCTTCTTTGGAGGAATAGTATCATTGGCAGCACTCAGGCACCATTAAAACAATTTATGCCCCTTCCTTCAGAATGTGTGAAAAATGGACATGAAGGGGTAGAATAAAAATGATTTATATCATGGCAATAAGAGTTTGCTTTTGGGAGCACCCGCCGAATGTAAGGACTCGTCCCATCCTGCTTTCCCAGTGCTATCCCTCTTGGAAAGAATTCAAGGATTATTTAGATTTATCTCATGGCAGAAATATAGGAACCACATTCAAACTGCATTTCTCTATATTGTAAAGATGCATTGTTTCCCTATCAAAGTGACTCAAGTCATTCTGCCAGGTTTATTATCCACAACATTGATTTTGACTTGACTGGTAACATGATGATGTTGTTATATATCAGCACCACAGAAACAGCACGACATTCACAAGAGTTGGTTATCTGAAGTTTAGAAGAGGAAACACTGAGGAAACAACTTACATTTACAGTTTTCGGAAACAGTTGTAAAGTGTAATTTTGAGGCTGGGATCTTCTGTGGCCTGAAAACATCATCAGCAATGCTCCTGTAAATATTTCCATATTTGACTTCCTCTGTCTGTACAATACTGTCAGGTGTCAAAATGTAACTTGTCATTTGTTGAATATTAAAAACATTTTTGCAAGACAGATATACTAAGTATGGTGTGTATAAATATCCATCCCAGTTAATTTTGGTTGTGAAGATGTTTCGGATTTATTAATTCTGGAATGTCATTTCTCCTGATTAGATTGCCATTATCCCATTACTGTTACCTGAACCCACATCCTCAACTAAATCAGTGGCGAATAGTCTCATCAACCTTTTGGTGGTGTTGGTAGAGGGTTGGATATTGGCCAGGGCATCAGGGTAAATACCCCTGTTCTTCTTTGAAATAGTACCTCAAGATCTTTTACATTTACCAGAGAGGGTAGATGGTTTCAAATCTCATCCGACAGTTGGCGCCTCTGATAGTGCAGTACTCCCTCAGTAATGAATTGACAAACTTGTATTTTGTGCCCAAGTTATTTATGTACAGGAATTGTATTAAACAATTTTTAGCTTCAGGTGTCAGTAGCAATCTAATTTTTAATTAAATTGCACTGTGGCAGCGTATCTAGATCCAGGAGGCCATTTGGCTCATTGTGCCTCTGCCAGCTCTTTGAAAGGGCCATTAGCCCCTTTCCTCTGCGCTATCCCCATGGCCTTTAAGTGTATACTCAGTTCCCAGCTGCCTATCTGTAGTACAGAGTGGAGGAGAGTAATATTAGCAAAGATGGGAATGAAGGTCACTCCCCAGTGACTGGCTAAGTCAGACATTTATGTCTGGGAGTAAGTTGCTTGCTCAGAATAAGACCATAAGACATAGGAGCAGAAATTAGGCCATTCGGCCCATCGAGTCTGCTCCGCCATTCAATCATGGCTGATAAGTTTCTTAACCCCATTCTCCCGCCTTCTCCCCATAACCTTTGATCCCCATACCAATCAAGAACCTATCTATCTCGGTCTTAAGTACACTCATTGACCTGGCCTCCACAGCCTTCTGTGGCAACGAATTCCATAGATTCACCACTCTCTGGCTAAAGAAGTTTCTCCTCATCTCTGTTCTAAAAGGTCTTCCCTTTACTCTGAGGCTGTGCCCTCGGGTCCTAGTCTCTCCTACTAATGGAAACATCTTCCCCACGTCCACTCTATCCAGACCTTTCAGTATTCTGTAAGTTTCAATCAGATCCCCCCATATCCTTCTAAACTCCATCTAGTATAGACCCAGAGTCCTCAAATGTTCCTCATATGTTAAGCCTTTCATTCCTGGGATCATTCTCGTGAACCTCCTCTGGACCCTCTCCAGGGCCAGCACATCCTTCCTGAGATATGGGGCCCAAAATTGCTCACAATATTCTAAATGTGGTCTGAATCTCCTCAGCTGCAACAGGAGCCTGTCATGGGAGGAAATAGCCAAGGAAGAAAATTGGGATAAAGAAAATAATCCCCACCCCCTCTCAAAAGAAATGTTCAGTTGATTTTAGTAAAGCACACAGCTGCCATCTTGAAGACAATCACCAGTCAATTTTCCAACACAAAAGTGCACGCCACAAAGAACCAATCAGAATTCTTTAACAATACTGTACTTTTCCCCCTGACATTAAGCCCCTGATGAGTTGAACTCAACACTGTGAAAAACAAATCAAAACCCAAGTGCCTCTGGCTCCAATTTAATCAAACGCTGATGGGAACGCTTACTGTTCTTTGTCTGATCTGGAGCTCAGCTTTCAACCTCACATCCACATAGATCACCTTCTTCCATCTCCTGTGAATAGTCCCAGAAGCTAATATCATTTTCCTTGTTGAGTTCCACAGCCTCGGTGCCTCCAAAAAAAATCGATATCAAAATTTTTATCTTTAAACCTCTCCGCGGCACTGCCCCTCCCTATTTAAGGCACTTTGAGCAAGCATGTGATCAACATTCACTCTCTCCATTCCTCTGTAAATTACTGTGAGATCTCTGCATTCACTCCTCATCACTGGAGACCCTACCTCTAGAAACCTCTTCATAAATCATTCCTCCTTGCTACCTGCCTTCGCAAGACTGCAAACATTCAATCTCTTTGACTACCCCTTTTGTCTTTTCCTTATCCAACTAAACGCCCTCACTTGCTACACTTCTATCTTTTTAAGCACTTAAGAGACGTTATCCTCAGTGAGGTGTGTTCTTTAAATAGAAGTTGTTGTTTTCACTGCAACTCCCAATGGTGTTTCATTCCATGGCAACAGAATGGTGCCATTCTGCAGCACCTTCAGTCACTTACAGCCACACTCATTTTATGTGCTTCACTGTTGAAACTCCAATGTCATTTAAACACAAGAAATAGACAAATTGGCTACTCTTGATAATTCAAAGTCCGGCTTTCCCCAATTCAGTTTTAAATTATTCAGTACTTCAAATTGACTGATAAAAATTAAAATGGCAATGTAAGGAAAAAGTGCAACAGCTTACAAATTATTCAAATTAACCAACTTCGAATTAATAGATGTAGATTGCAGCGCAATCAGCATATGTAACTCCTGGCAACCTTCCATTTTTATCAATTGCAGATTTAGGTGACGGAACTAACTCATGATTTAGTGGCTAATGGTATAACCTTACTAAAGCACGAAAGAATTGTATACACATGACACATAAACAGCTGGGCACATGTCAAAGTCTCAACTACAACTATTTAATACCTCTGAGTCAGAAGGTTTGTCAGTTCATGTTACACTCCAGAGACATGATCTAGGCTGGCAGACTGAGGAAATGCCATACTGAGGGAATGATGTACTGTCGGAGGTGCTGTCCTTTTGAATGGTACATTAAACTGTCTGCCCTCTCTGTCGGACGTGAGATCCTGTGGCATTATGTAAAGAGCAGGGGAATTCTGTCTGTTGTCCAGTTCAATGTTGTTCACTCAGCCAACATCACTGGAAGATTATCCGATCATTATCACGTTGCTTTGTGGGAGCTTGCTGTGTGCAAATTGGCTGTCTTGTTTCCCTGGCTTTAAAATGCTGTGGGATGTCCTGAGGTTGTGAAAAATGCTGTATAATATCAAGTTCTTTTTAGCAACCATAGCTGGAAAAGACAAAGTGAAGATAACTGCATTTTCTTTAAGTAATGCAAATAAAAATGATACTGTAATCTGCTTCCTATGTTCAAAAACCTATCCTATTACATAGAGTACTAATCAATTAATCCTAACAGCTGTTACTGCAAGGGGAAAATAATTTATACCTTTTAAGAGGTGAACCAAAGACTTTGTGGGCTGGCAATTAGACAAAACAAAATAAATTATCTTTCAAATTGCAATGTGTGGGTGCAAATGATATTCCACAATGTAGCTATTAGTATACTGTAGTGCAGCAGTAGACTCCAAAACAGAAATTAACCAATCAAAAGCTGAAACAGGGCAGCCGAAGCAAGCATTAGGCCATGGGAAATCTGTCGTGCACCCACAAATATGCCAGTGCATATTTCTCAAGCCCCTTTTGTGCCTTTAGAAACCAGTGGGGTTAAATTTAAGACCTCTTGTTCACACTCTGCACCCCCATCACTGTGTAATCTAATTTACAGAAGATTAATGGCACTAATGAATCATCATAGGAGTCAGAGAAACACTGAGCAGGAAGTGGATAAGGTCATCAGGGCTATAAATCAATAACTTTTCCATTTGTTGGCATCAATATGGGCTCCCTGTTGAACAAGGCATGAGCAGAGAGGTTGCTTGCATACACTGCCTGAAAGTTTTATACAGGATTATTAATTCCTAATTATCTCTTGGTTTCTGTAAATCAGCTTCCTATGTAGAGGTCCATATCACATTTCCTAAATGTCTAACAAGTCAAAAATAAAGGAATCCTTGGCCCAGAATTTCCTTGGAACTGCTCCTGCTCCACTGCTGTAATTGCATCGGAAGTACGTTGTAGATGTGGTGTTAATTGTGGCTCAGTTGAAAGCACTTCCACCTCTGGCTCTACTTGGGCCAGGATTTTTAGGATGGCGGTGTTTCCTTCTGACTTTCTAGTTTGCTTTCTGTGAGAATAATTACATTTGATTGGTTGCCTACCCTCTTGCTGACATCCCAGTTGCTGCACCTCAAGACATCCCCTTGAGTTGCCACCAGATTTAGCTTGTCGTTCAGAAAGGGGAAACCACACCAAACAGATCGTTTGAACTTTGAGGATGGCTTTCTTTGAAGTCAGTGGTGAGTGTTTGCTGCTGATCAAAATATCCGGCCAATATTTACAAAGTTTGCTTGTGACATCCACTGGAAGCACAAAACTGTACCAAAGTTTACCTTTATTATATTGACAGGGCATCCAATTTGGAAATATTCAACCATTTCAATGGGTCTATTTGAGATGTTAAATAATGACTGGAGAAGAAGTTTGGGCATTGTTAAATACAACCGTATGACCTAGGATAAGAGCCCCAACAACAGGATGAACAGCAGTCAATCCATTCAGCCAATGAATTTCATATCATTTTATTGGGAGCAGCTTTTCCACAATATATAAATATATTAACACACATGAAAAATACAACTTCTAAGGCACCCAGAAAAGTGTTCATACACTAATTACAAAAGCAGTAGACAGTTTGTGTAGGTTTCTGTCTTACACAAGTTAGTCATCACACAGATCAGAATTACCTGGTAGTTTATAGAACATGTAGATAATATATCTTCAGTAAGAAAAAGGGTGCCCACACCAAAAACAGATTGCTAACAATTTTTAAATAAACACAGCCCCCATTTACTTACAAAAAGTCTTTTAAAACCCCATTGTGTTCTGCTGTGGGATAAATACATTTCACAAGTTTCTGACAAACACACAATTGAGCCCCGACAGGTTTCCATTGCATTACTGGTCCTCTTGATGAAGGACACTGTCGTCCGAAGTGTCCCATTTTCTTCACAAGTGACAGGGATTATCCAAAAGCTAAACTTCAGGTTTCCCAGTGGTAGATGCGCAATGATTTTCACACATCAAATGCTTTGTAACTTGAACAGAAAATACAGCTTGGCAAAAAATGTTCACAACATGAACAGCCTTTTTTTTTTAAAAATAGTGTGTTAAGGTTCAAACACAGCACAGATTTTTTTTTTAAAATAAGAATGGGGCAGTGTTTCATAAACATCAAAAACGATATATATTGGCACAAAGCATTGAGGTGACATAGGCAGTCAATGAAACCCTCAAAAACATCTATTTCGGGACAACAGACTCTCTAAAGAAGCATACCGCCAGGTTTTAAGTAATCATGTATAAAAGAAAGTTATCATTTGAAAAAATATATATTGTCTTGCAGATTTACCATATTTTTGTGATATGGTATGCCAAACTCATCCACATAGTAACAGAAGCAACTTGAGCAAAGATGAAAATCAAGTGTATGTATGTCTCCACGAACCAGCATACAGTCTATTCCATACTTACAAGGTGTAGATACCAGTGAATAGTTAGAAAAAAAAACACAGCAGTTTATAATGAACACGCTTCAGAGTGTTCAACCCCCTTTAACATGGCTTCCCATTTTGTTAGTAAATACTGTATTTGTGCCAGTACCCAATCATAGGTTTTCCTAACAGAGAAACACCCATGTATTTTTGCACAACTAAATTGAAACCAACAACTATTTAGTGAACCCTTTTCAATTAAGTGACATAAAACCCATATCTTCTTTGTAACATACTCCTCTGAGTCACTTAACAACAGCACATACACTGTGTCTGATTAGTGCATTTTTCTTTAAATAAATAAGAAATGAAAAAAAAACTCGCTACTATTTTAGAACATGGAATATGACTAACTGGCTTTGGACCGTGAACCGGTCACATGACAGCAGTCAACACCAGAAGGTAGGTTTTCATGGTATTTCGCATTGAAAAAGAGCGTTTCACACCAGAATATTCCTTCTGTACACATATATTTGGTATACAAACCCTGCTTGTATATTTTATGGTTCAAAATGGAGCTATACGCAATGGCATAAGACTGCAATCCCAATTAGCTCCTGCAATGGCCGACTTAGGTAGTTGGGATCCACTCAAAAATAAAATGGAGAAATAAACGTTCCCAATAAGATTCTCACCCAGGATCCCAAAAGTCCACAAGAAAAGTGTTGTGATCCATTAAACATTATTGTTCATTTAGTTGTAAGACATAATAAATACATAAAATCTTCTGTTGTGTGTCTAGAGTTTGAAATTTTTTGGAAAATAATTATTTAAAAAATTGCGAAATGAAAGCTCACAACTTTAACATTTTGTTTTCCTGCATGTCCTCCCGATAGTTCAGCACTCAGGTAACAATTGTAATGAAAATCTGCATCAACGAAAGGCTTTTATCTCTTGAAGCTACTTAAGCCCCGGTGAAAGAGTTGTCAATTTTCCCGATCGCCACCCACCCCGGGCCCTATCCCTGCTAACTAAATTGATAACAAAATGAGTCCAAACATACAACCGTGACATAACTCTTCCTTACCTCTGTTGTGGTTCAGGAGCAAAAGGATTATCTATGAATCATTCCTTTAAGTGTTATTCACAAGCACAACATTCTACATAAATTGGGTAAATAGGTCTAGTCAGTTTGAGATGGGACAATATTGGGAATTTTAAGACCAGCGATAAAACAAAATCACATGGCATAATTTGAATATGAGCATCAAAATAGTTGAAAATGCATGCAGAGATGTTGCATCCAATATATACCCACTCAGGCAGATTTCACTGAACACGTCAGCGCTCATCATGTTATCAAAGACATCTGATGGCCAGTTTGTCAAGCTAGTAGCAGCTAAACCCAACTGCTGAAGCACTAGACTTCTTAAGATCAGTGATTAAGTCCATCAACTCCCTTCGCAGACACTGGAATAATGGACAGTAGTTTCAAGTCTTACAGTGGCTTCAGACCTCATAGATTTTTTCCTGCAAGTAGCTAAACAAAGAATCTAGTCCTTTAGAGGAACTCCACAGCTGCTTCAACATCTGGCATTCCCTTTCATTCACCTGTTCCAGGGCAGTTTTGAGGAAGCTACGCACCAGACATTTTGATTCTTCGAGTACCTAAAGGTGAGAAAAAACAGAATAAACAAAGATAAAAAATGCACCTTTCCTTAATGACCAAAGCCAAAAAAAAACAACCTTGAGAAATAAATAACAAAAGAGGTAGATTTTCGTCTTGTTGCCCAGGTGTAAAACTGGCATGGCAGATCGTCTGATTTTCATCAGGCAGTTTATCCACAACCTAGGACCTTAAAGCATTGTGCCAGCAAACTAATCCCGGTTGCAGAATGTTCCTGCTACATGGGCTGTTTCCACAAGTCTAGTATTTCTAAAAGTTGAAATGACTCCATTTGGAGGTCACCCTCATTACTTACCGGTAGGGCCAATTCCTTCTCATAGTTCAGCTCTACAGCTGCTAAATTTAATCATGCAAGATTAACACATTTTCTTTTACAAAATTGGAACACATTTCCTCAAATAAAGCTTCAGTCTATACCACACAAAACCTCATAAAGACAGCCAATTTCTAACCACAAGAGCTGCACCCATTTAGGCAATATCAGATCGTTAAGGATTAGATCGCTGAAGAACCATCTGATTAGCTACCGCTAAACTGTGAGACACCCAACAACATTATTTGAAAATGTTAATTGCATCTCTTTCACAAAAACTCTGGTGTTTGATGTGACTATAAATCTAAGATATTATTTTGTTTGCCTTCTAATCCCTTTCCAGCTACGTAGGTCCTGGGATCAAAGCCTCGTCTGCTCCCAGATAGTCACAATACTAGTGCAGAGTCAGCATTACAAGGTATGAATCAACCACCTGGTGAGGGCATCCATCCAATTTACCAGCTGATATGTTACATTGTGCATTAATTTATCTAAAGTTATCAACATACACTTCGTTTTATGGAGTTGAGAGGAAGAAGGCATGCACCTACAGTAACAATATTCCCACAGCAACATGATATTCTGATAACCCTTTCTATTCAAACTTTTCTTCATACATCATCACACTGTTGAGATATGGAATATCTACAGGCCATGCACATCTGCAAGTGGTGGAAGTAGTTAGATTGTGACTCTATCACCGATCTTTCAGCAGCAAAGTTTGACATATTCACCCTTCTCTTGATTGTCTTTAAAATATATATAGTCATCAGTTTCCCCCAAAGATAGGTCAATCTGCTGTGGATGACTTGTTGATCTTGATAATTCAGTATCTTGTTAGGAGGAACATCAAGACAAAAGTGCAAATGAACAAAGTCCACCTTCTAGACCAATCTCTCATGTCCAACTGGTGTCAGTTTTGGCTGTGAACCTGGCTATTATTCCTCGAGCTATCATGGATTGTTTGGTGATATCCCAAGTACAGATAGAGTCTGGGATCTCCTTAAGTGTAAGAAAAAAGCTGGAAAGATTCTACACACATGCCCTGATGAGATATTCCTGAAACCAGAGGGTGAACAGGACATTGTGTTCAAAACAAAAATAGAAATACCTGGAAAAACTCAGCAGGTCTGGCAGCATCGGCGGAGAAGAGCAAAGTTGACGTTTCGAGTCCTCATGACCCTTCAACAGAACTAAGTAGAAATAGGAAGGGTGAAATATAAGCTGGTTTAATGGGGGGGGGGGGGGCAGAAGTTGGGACAAGCAAGCAGTGAAAGGAGGAGATAACCAAAAGATGTCACAGACAAAAGCACAAAAGAATGTGCTAATTAAAGATTGGAGAGCAGGACAAGCAAGGTAGCTCTAGTGGGGGTGGGGTGAAATAAACCATGGGTGGAATACATTTAAAAATAATGGAAATAGGTGGGAAAAGAAAAATCTATATAAATTATTGGAAAAAACAAAAGGGAGGGGAAGAAACGGACATTGTGTTCTGTTGGTCCCATGGCTAAGTACCTCTAGAGAAAGCCTCCAATGCTCCCTTGAGGAAAAGTTCCTCAGGAAGATTGGAGGGGGCGCTGGCTTAGGAGGGGAGCAAGATTGGAGAAAATCCTAGAACATTTCAAGAAACTCCAGCAAAACCTGAAAGCCACCTTGTGAACGATCCCTTCAAAAGGGAGCAGTAACCAATGATAAATGGAAGTCTGTTAGGTTAGAACTTTTATTAAGCACACTCTTAACATGCAGGGGATTTTAAGAGAGGATCCTTGTTCCATGAAATTTCTTTAGAACCATAACTTGCTGTGTTCCAACAGTCATATCATCTTATTTATACTTAATACAGATGGTTAATAAGCTCAACAACCACCCTGTGGTTGCTACTCTGGCAATTCCTCAAGTTTAACATTCTAGTCCTTATTTTCAAATTCCTCCAGTGCCTTACTCTGTTTCTGTAATCTCCTCCCACCTTACAATCCTCTGAAATTTCTGCGCTCCTCCAATGTTGGCCTCTTACACATCCCTGATTTTAATCACTCTCCCATTGGTGGCTGTGCCATCAGTGGCCTTAGCCTGATGCTCTGGAATTCTCTCCCTAAACTTCTCCCTCCTCTTTCAAGACGCTGCTTGAAGCCTACGTCTTTGACAAAGCTTCCTGTTACCTGTCCTAGTATCTCCTTATGTGCCTCAAGCTTCGTTCAGCAACATTCCTGTCAAGTGTCTTGGGATGTTTTCCGTCTGTATAAATGCATGTTGTTGTTGTTGTTGTTACTTCACTGGAGCTTCAAGTTCTTCTCCATTAAAGGTTTTTTCACATCTACTTCAAATTCTCCTGATACCTTAGTTGGTAATTATAAAAAGTCAGAATATAATATTAACCAGAAGGCCCCATATTTGATTACCATTCTGTGCTGAGATAGATGATCTTGTCCAAGGTATAGTTAGGGAAGAGTACAATTTGTCCCAGGGCTCCTGCTGTTAGGAAGGTCAGAGACTGGCTCAGGCTCCTGGCCCTGATCACTATCTAGTGGTCTATTGTGAGGGGTTTTCAAGGCAGGTACAAGATCAGGGTTAACTCTGCCACTCTCCATTGTGCCAACACTCACATCATAGGTGCCCACATAAAGAATGGCCTCTTGCTTGAGATACCTGGAGCTGATGTGCAGCTGATGTGATCCCTCCCAACAAGTTGCAGTGCCTCCGGGAGAAGAGGCAGATCATTAAAAATTGGATGGAAAAAGTAAGCAAATGTTCATTTAAATTTTTTTTTATGGGATGTGGCCATCGATGTCAAGGCCAGCATTTGTTGCTCATTGCCCTTGAACTAAGTGGCTTACTAAGCCTTTCAGAGGGCAGTTAAGAGTCAACTGCATTGACGTGGCTCTGCAGTCACATGTAGGCCAGGCCAGATAAGGATGGCAGATTTCATTCCCTAAAGGGCATGCAGCTTTCCAACACATTCATAGATGAAAAATACAAGAAGTGCCCCCCTGGGATGTCAGGGTTTAGAATCTGATCAGTGTCCATGGATAGAGGAGAATATTGGGAGGAAAACAAATGATTTTCTCCAGACACTTGAATATGTTCCTCCGGAGACATGGCCTTGCATCCTAGAATTCCTAGGAACGTATATTCTTGCTCATGTTCTTGAGAAAAATATTTCGTGATCAAAGGGCTCCAATCACAAAGTGGATCCATCATTTTTGATCCTGTTGCACAGATTCCACTGCTTGTAAATATTATCAGATGTTCTTGTCTAAAATATATCACATTTTGATATTTCTCAAGAGATTACAATCCTGAAAATCTTTCCAGCGCTGAATAGATTGGGGGCTCAATGAAGATATCATTTCATTGACATCTCTTTTCTATATTCTTGCACATTACACCAAAAAGACTAAAGGTGTAGATGGATCTGCACACACTTTCATACAATTTTACAATAGCGCAATAAATACTCCCATCACCGAGCACTGTACTGCCCAATATACAACTATTGGTGGTTATGAACAGGCAGGCTTACAGAATATGAAAACTGATGCTGTGCAATCATTTCAAGAGCCGCTGTCAGAGAAATATGCTCTCAGTAAGGAGGCAATCTGCAAACCTTTACTCCTTTCAGTGATCCAGTCCTTCATGTAAGCCCACAACATCAAATCAGCCTACTTAAAGATATTGTTTTGGGCATTGATGCAGATTACTCCTGAGTGACAAGAACAAATGAGTAAGGTGATTAGATGTCTTGCCCTTCGTTGCCTTCTTCCCTGGCCTCTGAAAGTACTTTGTCCTTCATAAGTGTCACATCTACTTTCTCACTCTTTCCAGTTCTTAAATATTGAGTGTGTGCCTATTAACTGACTTCCAAAAGTGCCTGTGTAGCCATTATATTGTCTCAGTGATGCAGTATATGGGATTGGTGGAACACCATGCAACTTCAGGGAAAACAGCCAACTTTAAGACGAGCACAATCAAAGTGATTTTCCTTGGCTAGAGGCTGCAATTGTCCCAAGACATGTGAGGAACAAACAAATTCACGTTTACA
Organism: Cetorhinus maximus; assembly: GCF_964194155.1. Lineage (NCBI taxonomy): Eukaryota > Metazoa > Chordata > Chondrichthyes > Lamniformes > Cetorhinidae > Cetorhinus > Cetorhinus maximus. Next base: position 142,991,596 of record NC_135884.1, read on the forward strand.
AATGTCTGCTATATGAGCGTGTGCACATGACAACCATGTGAAAGTATATCCTAAATTGTGTATATACATAACGTATGTGGAGATAAATTACCCTGGATACATGACTGGGACTGCAGGAAGTACAAAGCCAGTCTGCTTTTTATCTCTACAGAATCTGGGGCAATAGAATGTAGGGCAAGAGAAGCTTGGAGTGAATTAGTTTTTACATCCCAGCAACCTTCAGCGCTCATCTGAAATTCAAGTGAATGGGTTTTAGAATTTGATAATCATAATTCGAAACAAGGCATGAAAATCTAGAAGTAAAGCATCGCCTTGCAAGAGATTTATAAAAGTTCATTACAGTCTAGCATAAACCACAATTCGGTCAGAAGTTGTTTGGGAAATTTTCAGAAGTTTTGAGTTAAAGACTATCCATTTTTGACTGATGTGTTCCTGCAAGGCTAGTGATTGTGGTCGGTTCTATTTACATCAAACTTATTTCGTGAGGTGTCATCATTTTTGTCACATTTCAAACAGGCAATGTGACAAATAATTCATGGCTCATTGCAACAGTGGATGTCAGCTTTATTAAGTTAAATTGCAGATGTATTATCATGTTCATGTATGTTGTAATCTTTTATTACAATCCTGCTTTTTCAAATACACATTGATTTCAGTTGATTTTTGCGCTGAATGCCCTTCACCGTGCATCAATCGATAAATTGAATTCAAAGTAAAAAGGATACTTCAGAGGTAGTTACAAGGTTGTAACGTAAAGGGAGGGAATTGGCTAATTCACATTGTAAATGTCAAAGTGTATCCAGCCTGTCTTATTAAGGTAATCTAATCTCTGTTCCAGCCTTGACCTTCATGATTGTGGCCTATCTCTACTCTGGTTGGCCAGGTAACGCAGCTAATCTACAAGACTTTCAACTCACCTCTAATCCTAACTCTTATATCGTGTTGGTTTCCTTGTGGCCGGGTGCCTTTTCTTCAATGTGCTGCCCTGTAACTGAACCAGCCCACTGTAAACCAGCCAGTTGTAACTACGCATGTCCACTATAAGCCAGCCAACTGGTACAGCTTTTGAGAATGCTTTGCTGATTTTACTCTCTTGATACTTGTATCTGTCCCAAAAGAAGCAGCTTGAAAAAAAAAATTATTCTTTCATGGGATGTGGATGTGGAGCTGATGTGATTCCTCCCAACAAGTTGCAACACCTTCGGGAGAAGGGGCGAATCATTAAAAATTGGCAAGGCCAGGCCAGCATTTATTGCCCATCCCTAACTGCCCTTGAACTGAGTGGATTGCTAGGCTATTTAAGAGGGCAGTTAAGAGTCAACCACTTGGCTGTGGATCTGGATTCAAAAGTAGGCCAGACCAGGTAAAGATGCCAGATTTCCCTGAAGGACAAGGTAGGTTTTTACGACAAGTGATGGTAGTTTCACGATCCCCAACCATCTTTATAATCCCAGATAATCCCAACGGACAGTATCAAAATTAAAGAAAAAGCATATAATTGCGCAAAGATGGGTGGCAGGTCAGAAGATTGGACAGAATATGAAGAACAGCAAAGAATGACAAAAGGATTAATAACGAGGGAAAAATTAGAGTACGAGAGAAAGCTAACTGGAAATATAAAAAAGATAGTAAGAGTTTCTATAGATATTTAAATAAGAAAAGAGTTAACAAAGTGAGTGTTGGTCCTACAGAAAGTGAGCTTGGGGGAATAATAATGGAAAGTAAGGAGATGGCAGATGAATTGAACAGGTATTTTGCATCGGTTTTCACTATAGTGGATATGGGTAACATCCCAGAAAAGGCTGTAAATCAGGAACAGGATTTTGCCCTTTGCGGGGGTGCTCAGCGGGGGCAGTCGGGAAGCAGCCCGTGATCAGCTCTACACCATGATTTCACGCTGGTGAACCAATTAAGGCCTACCCAGCGTGGAATGCGAGCGGCAGCGCTGAGCGCTGTCTGTGCGGGAGGAGGGTGGGCCTAGTGTGATCTTCGTGCCTGAGCATAAAAGAGCACTTCAATCACCCTGAGGCAGCTCTGTGCCTCAGGGAGGTGAAGCGCTGTTTAAAAAAAAAAGGAAATAAAATTGTCATAAAACATGTCCCCTCTGTCACATGAGCTGGGGCATGTTTTAATTCAAAAACAGATTTTTTATTTGATATTTATTTGCTTTAGGAAACCTCATTCCGCCCGTGGATGAGGTTTCCTAAAAAATGTAAAGGCCGCTTGGCCTTTTTGCCTGGCCGCCAACCGTTAGGTTAGACGGGCAGCGTAAATTTGACTTTAGTTAGCCTCTTAATGGCCTTAACAGGCCTTTCAATTGTCGGCGGGCGCACTCCGAACGAAATATCGCGAGACTGCGCGATGACGTCGGGACGCTCGCCTGACGTCATTTTACGCTCGGGCGTGTCTGCGCCGCGCCCACATGCCGAGCGTAATATTCTTCCCCAAGAAATGGGAGGAACTCAGGAAAATTACAATCATCAGAGAAGTGGCATTGAGCAAACTGTTGGGAGCTGCGGGCTGACAGGTGCCCGGGTCTTCATCCTAGGGTCTTGAAAGAAGTGGCTAGTGAAACAGTTGATGCGTTGGTTTTAATTTTCTAAAATTCCCCAGATTCGAGGAAGGTTCCATTAGGTTGGGAAATAGCAAATGTAACTCATTTATTCAAAAAGAGAGACAGACAGGAAGCAGGAAACTACGGGTCAGTTAGCCTCACATCTGTCATTGGGAAAACGTTAGAAGCTATTATTAAAGATGTTATGTCAGGGCACTTAGAAAAGTTTAGGGCAATCAGGCAGAGGTTTTGTGAAAGGGAAATCATGTTTATCCAATTAATTGGAGTTCTTTGAAGGAGTCACATGTGCTGTGGATAAAGGGGATGCACAGAAGGCATTTGATAAAGTGCCACATCAAAAGTTATTGTGGAAAATAAAAGCTCACAGTGTAGGGGCTAACATATTGGCATGGATAGAAGATTGGCTAGCTAACAGGGAACAAAGGGTAGGCATAAATGGTTCGTTTTCTGGTTAGTGGGATGTAATGAGTGGCCAGAGGGATCAGTGCTGGGGCCTCAATTGTTACAATTTATATAAATGACTCGGATGAAGGGACGGAAGGGATGGTGGCTAAATTTGCTGACGACACAAAGATAGGTAGAAAAGTAGAAAGTCCCGGAAGATTGGAGGGTGACAAATGTAACCTCACTATTTAAAAAGGGAGGGAGAAAACAGTGAATTACAGACTGGTTAGCCTAACATCAGTAGTAGGGAACATGCTAGCGTCTATTATAAAGCATGTGATAACAGGACACTTAGAAATATCAACGGGATTAGACAAAGTCAACATGGATTTATGAAAGGGAAATCATGTTTGACAAACCTACTGGAGTTTTTTGAGGACCTAACTAGCAGGTTGGATAAGGGAGAATCAGTGGATGTGGTGTATTTGGATTTTCAGAAAGCTTTTGATAAGGTCCCACATAAGAGTTAGCACATGGGATTGAGGGTAATATACTGGTATGGATTGAGAATTGGTTAGCAGACAGGAAACAGGCAGTAGGAATAGATGGGTCTTTTTCGGAGTGGCAGGCGGTGACTAGTGGAGTACCACAGGGATCAGTGCTTGGGCCCCACCTATTCACAATATATATCAATGATTTGGGTGAATCAAATGTAATATTTCCAAGTTTGCTGATGACACAAAACTTGATGGGAATGTGAGTGATGAGGAGGGTGTTAAGAGGCTTCAAGGCGATTTAGACAGGTTGAGCGAGTGGACAAATACATGGCAGATGAAGTAAAATGTGGATAAGTGTGAAGTTATCCACTTCGGTAGGAAAAACAGAATGGCAGAGTATTATTTAAATGGTGATAGATTGGGAAATGTTGATGTACAAAGGGACCTGGGTGTCCTTGTACACCAATCACTGAAAGCAAGCATGAAGGTGCAGCAAGCAGTTAAGAAGGCAAATGGTATGTTGGTCTTCATTGCGAGAGGACTTGAGTACAGGAGCAAGGATGTCTTACTGCAGCTGTACAGGGCCTTGGTGAGACCACACCTGGAGTATTGTGTGCAGTTTTGGTCTTCTTACTTAAGAAAGGATATACTTGTTGTAGAGGGAGTGCAGCAAAGGTTTACCAGACTGATTCCTGGGATGGCAGGATTGTCGTATGAGGAGAGATTGGGCCGACTAGGCCTGGATTCACTGGAGTTTAGAAGAATGAGAGGGGATCTCATTGAACCGTATACAATTCTGAGAGGGATGGACAGTGTGATGACTGTCACTTTCAGGTCAGTTCAACTGAGTAGAGGTCATGTGATTTCTTCAACCAATGTGTGGCTGGCACGGGGGAATAAATTCTAGGGAGGGGTTTCCTAGGAAAAGAAAATGGATGTATGACGGGCTGGCTGGATACAAGCAGCCACGGAAGCTCTCGCGTAAATAAAGTTCGTTTTGTTTGACTAGGAAGCTTCCCAGGGCGTGTTGCTACAGACAGACTGGATGCAGGGATGATATTTCCTCTGGCTGGGGGGATCTAGAACAAGGGGTCGCAGTCTCAGGAAACAGGGTAGACAGTTTAGGACTGGAGATGAGGAGAAACTTCTTAACTCAGAGGGTAGCGAACCTATGGAATTCTCTACTACAGAAGGCTGTGGAGATCAAGACACTGAATATAATTAAGAAGGAAATAGATGGATTTCTGGACTCTGAAGGCATCAAGGGGTATGGGGAGAGCGCAGGAGTAAGGCGTTGAGATAGAGGATCAGCCATGACCATGTTGAATGGCAGAGCAGGCTCGAAGGGCCGAATACCTATCCCTGCTCCTATTTTCTATGTTTCTAAGAGGATGTAGGAGGCTACAAAGTGACATAGACAGGTCAAGTGAGTAGGCAAAGATCTGGCAAATGGGACATAATGTGGGAAAGTGTGAAATTGTCCATTTTGGCAGGAAGAATAAAAAAGCATATAATCTAAATGGTGAGAGATTGCAGAGCTCTGAGGTTCAGGGGGATCTGTGTGTCCTAGTGCATGAATCACAAAAGGCTAGTATGCAGGTACAATGAGTAATTAGGAAAGCTAATAGAATGTTATTGTTTATTGTGAGGGGAATTGAGTACAAAAGTAGGGAGGTTATGCTTCAGTTGTACAGGATACTGGTGAGACCACATCTGGAGTACGCTGTACAGTACTGGTCTCCTTATTTGAGGAAAAATGTAAATGCGTTAGAAGCAATTCAGAGAAGGTTTACTAGACTAATACCAGGAATGGGCGGGTTGTCTTATGAGGAAAGGTTGAACAGGTTAGGCTTGTATCCACTGGAGTTCAGAAGAGTAAGAGGTGACTTGATTGAAACCTTTAAGATCCTGAGGGGTCTTGACAGGGTGGATGTGGAGAGGATGTTTCCGCTTGTGGGAGGATCTGGATCTAGGGGTCACTGTTTAAAAATAAGGAGTCGCTCATTTAAGACAGAGATGAGGAGAAATTTTTTCTCTCAGAGGGTCGTGAGTCTTTGGAACTCTCTTCCTCAAAAGGCGATGGAAGCAGAGTCTTTGAATATTTTTAAGGCAGAGCTAGATAGATTCTTGATTAACAAGGGGGTGAAAGGTTATCGGGGGTAAGCAGGAGGTTACGATCAGATCAGCCATGACCTTATTGAATGGCGGAGCAGGCTTAAGGTGTCAAGTGGCCTACTCCTGCTCCATGTTTGTATTTAATTAACTGAATTTAAATTAAATTCCACCAGCTACAATGAACCCAAGTCCCCAGAGCAATAGTCTGGGCCTCTGGATTACCAGTCCAGTGACATTACCATTATGCAACCATCACCCCCTTATCTTATATTAGCTGCATGAAAGCTTTCATAATTCAGACTAACCTTTCTGCAAGATGTGGAAGCTTGGAAGATGCTGTTGAAGAAGTTGCTGCAGTGCAGATGATACACAATACGGTGCTATGGCGGTAGCGAAGGGAGTGAATGTTTAAAGTGTTGGATGGGGCACCAGTGAAGTGGCTGGCTTTGATCCGAATCATGTGGAGCTTCTTGAGTGTGGTGGGAGCTGCACTCATCCACGCGAGTGGAGAGTGTTCCATCACACTCCTGACTTGTGCCTTGTAGCTGGTGAACAAGCTTTGGGGAGTCAGGCAGATCAACATCAAGATTCATCCCTGTTAGGTCTTTCATTCTCCACTGCTCTGGACTCCAACCTCAGCTCTGGTCCGGGCAGTCCTTCGAGTGTGTGCCTCTGAAACCACTCCTGATCTATGCAGTTCTCTCAATTCTTAGATTTTTTTTTCACACTGCCACTTTATTTCCTGCACACTGGTATTTCTAACATTAAATAAACTGCTGCTGACTTACAAATTACCCAGAATCTTAAATTCTTTTCCAACTCTTGATTGCTCGTCCACTTTGCATTATGGCATTTCCTGGTGATCTCGATGTCTGTGTTACGTCCTTCTCTTGAATGAGTTTGGTGAATTGCCTGTCATTGCCTCGAATAGCTTGAAAGCCCTTGACACAGAGCTCAGCACCATGTGCTTCGAGACATGTTATCACTGCACGTTTGCCTTCCACAGTGTTGGTAAATGGCTATCTAGTTGCCCCTCTGGTTCTTTAATCTGGAATTTAGTTGATGGAACATTATCTAACTTTTGGCCCCCTTAACGATATTCTCCTTCCCATTCATATCCAGGATCTTCCCCATTCATCCTCAAAACGTATCCACTCACTTGACGGTGATTCCACTCAGCATTCAGGTTGCACTCCCTCCATTCACAATACTTTCATCTTGCAGAAGCAGTGGCCGAACTGCTACATTTTCATCTCAAACTATGTTTGGGGCGGGGGGGTTGGGGGGAACAAAAATTCTGTTTATTTAAATTGTTTAAAAACGTTTCTTATCATCTCTTGTAAAGCTACCCAGCAGCTCATACTTCTTACCTTTACTGGACCGACTATTGACCTTTCTCAGCTATTGACCTTCTTGGCTTTTTATCTTAGTAAACTTCAAAAGCGACCCCCATGTCTCCTCTGCTGCTAACTCTGCATCCGAGAAGCTCAACATCCTGCACCTTTCGAAACATTTCCTTTCACTTCAACATTCTCAATGCTGTATGAATTCTCAATGCCCTCAGTCCTTCCGAGACCTGCGTACTGTTTCCAAACATGGGGAGATTTTTCTAATGCTTTTCTCGGGAGAGGGCAGGTAAAAAGCAGCGAGCTCACACCTTTCGCCCACAGAACCTTACGTCTGTGAGACTTCGAATTTCCAGGCATCTCCCTTGAATTAAAAAATCTTCAGACCATTAAATCTTTAGCGTGGTGTGACCCAACTGTTACTTCCAGAGTAACCGGATGGCCTCTTCTACTAGCCGTGGCTCCGTGGTTAGTGTTCTCACCTCACCTCCGAGACACAAAGGTTCCAGGCTCAAGTCCCACTCCAGGAGCTGAGCACAAAAATCACGGCCGAGACTCTAGTGCAGGTCTGGGAGGTCGCCGCTGCTTCTTTCGGATGAGACGTTAAACCGATGCCCCGTGTGCCTGCTGGGGTGGATGGCACTATTTCGAGGAGGGATTCCAGGGCAGTACTTCTCCCTCAATTATCATCAGAAAAACAGATTATCTGATCGTTCTCACATTGCTGTTTGTGGGAGTTTGCTGTGTGCAAACTGGCTGCTGCCACATTTCCTACATTACAACAGTGACTACATTTGAATAAAGTATTTCATCCACTGTAACGACGAGTTCAGTGGTCGTGCAAAAACGCTATATTAATGAGGGCCTTTCTTTGTTTAAGTCTTTTTCACAACTCCTCATCGCTATTCAGTGATTCCCTGCTGTACAGATTTTAAATGATGACAAGAGTTGACTTGGCTCTAGTACTACCTAATGGTTGAACTGAATCCAACACACAGGATCGGAATGACGAAGGAAAAGTGGCCTGTTTAATGAGCTGTGGGAGCTTGGAGGGTGAGTCAGTAAAGGAGGGGAGAGGGTGGGGAGGAAATTCAACAGCATAAGTACCATCCTGGTTCAGTGGCAGCGCTCTCACCAGTGAGTCAGAAGGCTATGGGTTCAAGTCACATTTAAACACACCATTTAGTCTGACATTTCAATGCCCAACTGAGGGAGTGCTGCGCTATTGAAGGTGCCACCTTTCATACGAAATGCTGAGAAGTCCAGCCTGCCTCTTCGGGTGAACTCAAGGGATCCCATGGTATGAATCATGCTTGAGTAGGAGTTACTCTAAAGCTGGGATTTTCCGGTCCCGCCAAAATTTTCCGCCGAACGTCAATGGACTTTTTGCCGGTCCACCAAATTTTCCGTCCCACCAGCGACGAGTCCCGTCATGGGAAGGATCAGAAAATCTCGGCCTAAGTGGCTTAGCTGACATTTATTCCCCGATTGATACCACCTTAACCAGACAACTTCATTTGCCTCAGTGCTGTTTTATTGGATCTTTCTGTGGGCTAACTGGTTGCTGTGTTTGTCCACATAACAACAGTAAAAGGCCCTTAATAAATATTACCTTCTTTGGCCAAGAGCCGCTTTGAACACAGGGGAAAATTAGAATTCACTAACACGCTGACAGCTTCAGGTTCAGGGGACCCTAACCACCACCTCTTGACATTGCTGGATCCCCCACTATCAACATCCTGGGGGTTACCATTGACCGGAAACTGAACTGGACTAGTCATATAAATACTGTGGCTACAAGAGCAGGTCAGAGGCTAGGAATCCTGCTACGAGTAACTCACCACCTGGCTCCCCAAAGCCTGTCCACAAGGCACATGTCAGGAGTGTGATGGAATACTTCCTACTTGCCTGGATGAGTGCAGCTCCCACAACACTCATGAAGCTTGACACCATCCAGGACAAAGCAGCCAGCTTGATTGGCACCCCTTCCACAAACATTCGCTCCCTCCACCGCTGACAAACAGTAGCAGCAGTGTGTACCACCTACAAGATGCACTGCAGGAACTCACTGAGGCTCCTTAGACAGCACCTTCCAAACCCACTACCATCTAGAAGGACAAGGGCAGCAGACACATGGTAACACCACCACCTGGAAGTTCCCCTCCAAGTCACTCACCATCCTGACTTGGAAATATATCACCGTTCCTTCACTGTCGCTGGGTCAAAATCCTGCAACTCTCTTCTTAACTGCAGTGTGGGTGTACCTACACCACATGGACTGTAGCAGTTCAAGAAGGCAGCTCACCACCACCTTCTCCAGGGAATCGGCAATAAATGTTCGCCCAGCCAGTGACGCCCACATCCCATGGACGAATTGAAAAAAAACCTTCAGCTCTTGTTTGGCATATCAATGAGATCCTGTTACTTACAGTTAGCTTTTTAAAAAAAAAAATTACATTCATATTATGAGATCTGCGTCCTTGAATCTGTGAACAAGAATCATCTTGGGTTTGTAAAATGAAATTTACTCAAATGCACCCCGCTCGCAAACATCTTAAGCTATAAAACTAGTTGTAAGTGATCAGTAAACTTGCCATTGCGCTGCACGACGCCATTTCCTTCACTCGCAACATAACTTCTTGACTAAATGTTGTTGGCCAGAAGACCTGAGATACAAGTCCCCTACTGCATGCTTCTTGTGCCGTTAATTTTCTCCCGCAAAACAGCATTTCGTTTGCCTGGAAGATGAAAAAACATTCTCATTAATTGTTTTTCCACAGTATTCCCTAGTTAGAAAAAAACGCCTTCAGTGTTTTCATGAAATGCACCAACTTCAGTAAGACACAGCAAATGCTAAGTAGTCTTAAACTGTGCTATAATAAATGCGCTGGTTAGTCAGCGAGTCTTGGGTTAAAAAAATACCTCGAATATTCGCAATCCAAAAACAGGAGTAGAAAGAAATCCACAACTGCTCAATCCCAATTTGAAATATTTTGGGTGTAATCCTTTACCCAAACCTAGTATTTCCTTCCCTTCAATCCTGAAGGCATTGGCCACCTGCTGCAATATGGTTTCTTGGAGGCCAATACTTGATTCAAATGGCCATAACACATGCATGCTTGGCACATGTCTTCCTGTTGTTTTACAGTGGCACAGAGGCATCACAGCTGGATAACACCAATGTGAATTTTTCCCTCCCAATGCCAAGGGTCTGAAGTGAATCTTAACGCTCCTCCTGCAGTCCCATCTGAGACTGATTACCTCAGTACAGGCAACAGAATAGGACCCTGGACCTTTCTGGTCTGCATGGCTCAGCTACTCACCAGATAAACCTGTGGAGCCACTGGGACGCTTCATGTACCTAGCTTCTCCTTGTAAAGTTTCTACAGCACTGGAGAAGCCCTGTACCAGTAAAAGTGCTACACTATCAGTATGGAGATTGGAGGGGTCTGGAGGAGAAGGAAAACAGGCAGAGGGGCAAGTTGCAGCCAGTCAGGACACTGTTCCGGCCGACAGATTTTGCATTCTACTGGTACTTGCCCCTGCCTCATTATACACTTGGGCTAATTAGCTCTGTGTTATTAGCTGGGTATTAATATGCACAAGACTGGTGCTATAAGTGTCAACTGTGGCTCCGTTGGTAGTACCCTTGTCAATGACTTCAGAAGGCTGTAGGTCCAAGCCCCACTCTGTGGACCTGAACATAAAATTTAGGCTGAAGGAGTGCTGCATTGTCAGGAAGTTAAGCCTTTTGCATCAGACCTCAAATCAAAGCAACATCTGTCCCCCAGGTGGACATAAAAGTTCCCATGACACTATTTATTTTGAAGAAGAACAACGAGTTATCCCTGGAGTCTTGGCCAATATTTATACCTCAAACAATATCCCTATCTGGTCATTGTGGGAGCTTGCTATGTGCAAACTGGTCCCTGTGTTTCCCCACACTGCAGCAGCCACCACACTTCGAAAGTACTCCATTAGCTCTACAAGCACTTTGGTATATTCTGAGGTTGCGAAAGGTGCTATATAAATGCAAGTCATTCTTTCTTTTATCTTGAGACATGCAGATTGTAAATTAGATTTCTCCTTCAATTTTCCAGTCTAACACAACAGGAAACGTCTGTAGCTGTAAAGCTACTTAAGTAACACGGCCTAAAGATTTGAGGCAACGAATACAAACTTTATGGAAGCACTTCCTTGCGGTGTACAACTTCAGCTGCTAATAGCACTCTGTACACAACCGTTTTTAACAAATTTAGGGTCTTGCCGTAGCTATTCAGTTGTAGCTATGGTTCCTATAAAATGTCTCTGTGCCCTATATTTTGAGGTGTGCCTGTAGTGTGTTCAATATCTGACAATACAACGGTATAACCCAGCCATGCAACAATATTATCTCCTAGTGATCTGAACTAGATATTTGTATCTTTTGTTTTTTCAGTCTCTGCGAGGGCAGGATGAGTCACCAAGATACAAATAAGCAGTTCTGACTGAATTCATTTATTTCGATCAATAACGATTCCTCTTTACCTGATAATGCAAAATGACAAGTACCCTTTGCTTCCTCACAACAGTGAATTGCCTTGTTCAACTTAAACAGGATAATTCCTGACCACCAATGATTTTTTCGGCAGCCTTTCTCAGTGCCTGACTATCTCAGGGCTTTCTGTTATTAAAAAAACCCAACTGCCCGCTTTTATCTCGATTTCCACTTTATTTTCCCTCTATTCCGAATGGGAAAGGGATCAAAGGTTTTCCAACAATGAATGTGAGATAGTTTTTGATGACAAGAAATTGCTCATTATTCACTGTCCATAATAAACCAATAATGACATTTGTCTATTATCATCTTATTTATCTATAACTTGTGCGAATTCAGTACATTTTAAAACGCAACACTTAAAGGTGACTAGTTTTTCCCTAAAACCTTTCAGTGGAGAAATGGTCAAAACATCTTGAAACGTGACACTTGTATTAGACCATTGTTTCTTTTTTTTGGTCAGTTGAGTGTTTGATATATATGGAATATTTTCATACTAAACTACTGAGAAGTCTGCACGGGTAGAGCTTCTCCACTACGCACTGCATACTCTTTCCAGTAAAGAGACAGTCCACTTGTGGAAGCACTCAGGACTTGCAGGTTTGCAACAGTCTAGACCAGGAGTCTGCAACCTTTGGCTCCAAAGCCACATGAAGCTCTCGCACATCTCATTTGCAGCTTCCAAACTTTTCCAGTTGGACCCCATTACCATGAAAAAAGCCAAAAAAAAAAACCAACTAAGTCAAGAAACGAAAGAGTCAAGATTTTCTTATGGGAGCTTATAAAGATTAATCATCATGCTGCACTATACGGTTTCAAACAACTATTTTAACCAGAAACATCATCATGCTTGAAATAAACCTTTTTGAGTTGTATAGCTACACCGTGGTTATGGATAATGCCTTTGGTTCAAAGAAGATTTAATGGTCACGACTATTATTGTTTCTAATATAACTGATATGTTAAATTGTTCTGAATGTGATAACAGAATCCATTTTTTAATCAACAGGTGAAAATATAGTCTTAATTTCATGCATCTTAAGTTAAAGTTTGTTTTAAAGATGACTTTACTGACAAAATTATGGTAAAAAAAAGGCCAAAAAACGTAAATGAGAATTCAGAGTTAGGTTGATTTTAATTTAGCTTTTTGTTTGTAGATACATAAATTCAACCGTTTAAATACATAATTTATTATAATATATTTATTACAATTTATTTAAATATATATTTAGTTATTTAGAATTTAATTCAGTACAAGTATTTTATTTATCAATGCAAATTATTCATTCTACCAGAGACTCTTGGCAATTTGCCCAATATTTGGTTTAAAAATGCCGAATTTTCAGCTTGTGAAAATAGCTCTTCATTATCGCCAACTTTTTTTTAAAAAAAGGTTCTCTTGGTGAAAAGGTTGCCAACCCTTGTTGTGGACTTAAGAACTTCATGCACTAAATAAAATATGCTGCGTTCTATTGCCAGGACCAAGTAAGAGATATCTCAGGTCCCCAGTGACGGATGTAACTCTCTAGTCATTAAAAAGCAACACGAGGGATCGTGAATCTGCCCCTTAGTACACAGTGGAGTTGCGTATTTGCTTCACTGACTGCTGCTTCCAGCTGGTGTTCCTTCCACTTGCACCGATTGGCCCAATTGCCTTTTCCGAGACCTGAATTCTCTGCATCATGTAAAACATGGAATAGGGCAACACAATCATTTTGATTCGATAAAAGAAAACTAGAAAATGTTGGAAATGCATGGCAGGTAAACAGCAGTGTTCGTGGAGAGAAAGGAGGTGTTGACGCTTCAAGTGTGGAGCCTTTGGAAAAAGATAAAACAGGGAACAGTACATAGATACAGGTATTTTTACAATTGACAGGAGAGGTTATCTCCTTAAACCAAGAACTCACTAGAGCGACTCCCATTATCTGTGGAAAGGTGTATGATGAACATCCAGCTGGCGTTAGACGTATAGTCGCATATGGAGTCTGGAACCATGCTTTTTCACTAGCCCATACAATGTCACAGAGCGGGAGTATGGAGGCTCCCAGTCCCAGAGCTGGTCCATTGACTGCTACGACAATGGGTTTCTTAAACTGAATGAAGGCGTTCACAAAGTCCCTGAAAGAAGAAAAAAAAATATTCATTAGTCGTCAATACAATGAAATCCCACCATTCGGGGAGGGGGGGTGGCAGGGGGAGGTGGGGGTTACGTTCCCGCGAAACTGCGCAAACAGCAAACTCGCGAACGACGAACATGCTTTACAATGGGAGTCAATGACATAGATTCCAGGAATGCGAGGGCAGCATTGGTTTGTGCAGTTACTCTACAGCAAACTGTGGTATGGGACAGACTAATGTTATGACAAAAGAATCCAACTACAGACTCATCTGCTCTTTTACCATCCAAGACATGTATTGAGAATTTTAAAGAGGCCATCCTCATTTAAGAAAAACATGAATCACCTCAAAACTGGCATTCAAGGTTTTTACACAAAACCACAAACAAATTGGCGAACATTTCAAAATTGCACAGAGCCTTATTGCAGCCCTGGACCAAGAGATCTGGACATTTCCAGGCTAATCCGCTGCAACTATTCCATGTTTTACATGACGCAGAGAATTCAGGTCTCGGAAAAGGCAATTGGGCCAATCGGTGCAAGTGGAAGGAACACCAGCTGAAAACAGCAGTTAGTGAAGCAAATACACAACTCCACTGTGCACTAAGGGGCAGATTCACGATCCCTCGTGTTGCTTTTTAATGACTAGAGAGTTACATCCGTCACTGGGGACCTGAGATATCTCTTACTTGGTCCCGGCAATAGAACGCAGCATATTGGGCTGCAACCATTCCAGGCACCGTTTCTCATCCCTGGCGGAAAGGTGCTTAAAACAAAAAGAGAATTAAATGTCCACAGCTAGGACTAATGGAAGGAATTGGCTTCCAGAGACTTGGACACCATCCTCACCCTCCCCACCCCGGTAAAATGTGCTGAGGTCTCTGCTCCGTCATGGCTGCCGTGTCATCTGTATCAAACACTGACTGCGGCCACATCTGTCCAGAATAGAATGAATAACATGGAACACATTTCATTTAAGCTGTTTTTAATGAGAGAGGGGAAATAAAACGCACACAAGCGAACAATTGCTCGTGCAGTGGGTGATCTGGTGTACAAAGGCTTCAGCGTGGGTAAGCAAATACGCAAACAAGCAAGATGGGAAAGGTGGGACTTTACTGTAACAGATCACTCCTGACAATCTGGGGCATTACTCCTGATTAGTTTAGGAGCTAGAGTCCAATTTCCGACATCGTACGTGTCAACTGCCTCCAGTCAGTCACTGCGATCAGTTCCTGTTGCTACGCTGCAGTCACCACATACTCACTACGACTTAGGAATTAAACGAAAGGAAAGTAATTTTAAACTTCAAGCCATCTCAGTCACAGAATGGTTACAGCACGGAAGGAGGCCATTTGGCCCGTTGTGTCCAAGCCAGCTCTCTGCAAGAGCAACTCAGCTAGTCCTACTTCCCGGCTTTTTCCCCCATGATCCTGCGATTTTCACTATTCAGATAATTATCGAATTTCCTTTTGAAAGGCACAATTGAATCTGCCTCCACCACACTGTCAGGCAGTACATTCCAGATCCTAACCACTCACTGCATGAACATTTTTTTCCCTCATGTTGCCTTGGGTTATTTTGCCAGTTATCTTAAATTGGTGCCCTGATTCTCGGCCCTTCCACCAATTGGAACAGTTCCTCCCTATCTACCCTCTCTAGACCCCTCATGATTTTGAATGCCCCTATCGAATCTCCTCTTCACCCTCTTCTCTAAGAACAGCCCCAACTTCTCCAACCTATCTACATAACTGTAAGTCCCTCATCCTTGAAACCATTCTCATGCATCTTTTCTGCACCCTCTTCAATGCATTCAGATCATTCCTAGATTGTGGTGCCCAGAATTATAAAGGTTACCATAGCTTCCTTGCCTTTGTATTCTCTGCCACTATAAAGTCCATGAATCCTGAATACCTTCGTAGCTACTTTCTGAACATGCCCTGCCATCTTCAACGATTTGGGCACCTATATCCCCAGGTCACTCTGCTCCTGCATCCCCTTTAGAATTGTGCCCTTTATTTTATACTGCAATTCCACCTTCTTCCTACCAAAATGTATCATTTCACATTTGCTCTTTATTCTTTCATGGGATGTGGGTGTCCAATTGCCCATCCCTAATTGCTCTTGAACTGAGTGGCTTGCTTAGCCACTTCAGAGGACAGTTAAGCATCAACCACATTGCTGTGGGTCTTGAGTCACATACAGGGCAGACCAGGTAAGTAATACCCCTCCCTAAAGGGCATTAGTGAACCAGAAGGGTTTTTACAACAGTCAATGATAGTTTCATGGTCACCATTACTGAGAAAAGCTTTCAATTTCAGATTTTATTAATTTGAATTTAAATTCCACCAGCTGCTGTGGTAGGATTTGAACCCACACCCCGAGAGCATTAGCCTGGGACTACAAGATTACTAGTCCAGCGACATTACCATTGTGCCACTATCTCCCTCTTTTCTGTATTCAGTTTCATCTGCCGATTGTCTGCCCATTCCATCAGCCTGTCTGTGTCCTCTCGAAGTCTATCACTATCCTCCTCACAATACTTCCAAGTCTGAAAAGCAACTGTTCACGGCTACTCTCTATTTCCTGTCACTCAGCCAACCTGATGTTCATGCTGCCACTGTCCCTTTTACTCCATAGGCTTTAACTTTGCTGACAAGCCTGTTACATGGCATTTTATCAAAGGCATTGGGGAAGTCCATCTGCACCACACCAACCGCACCTTAATCAACTGTCTCTGTTACCTCAAAAAACTCAGCCAAGTTACTTAAACACAATTTGCCTTGTAACAAATCCACACTGGCCTTTCTGAAGTAATCCACACCTCTTCAAATGACTGTTAATTTTATCCCAGATTATAGTTTCTAAAAGCTTTCCCATCATTAAGGTTAAAGTGACTGGACTGTAGTTCCTGGATTTATCCTTATGTCCTTCTTTGAACAAGGGTGTAATTTTCGCAATTCTCCAGTCCTCTGGCACCACCCCTGTTTCCAAGGAGGTCTGGAAGATTGTGGCAATTTCCATCCTTACTTCCCTCAGACTCCTCGGATGCATCTGAGCCCTAGTGACTCATTGGGCTGAATTGTATGAGGCACCGGGCTGCCTGTCACCCTAACCCCTGGCCAAAAATGTCGGGGAGCAGGGAGAGTCCGCCAAGGAGAACACCGGCTACCCTGCTACCATTTGGGATTTCTGTGTCTCAGGAACAGGAAGTCCCACCTCAGAGAGGTGCCGGTCAATCGAAGGCTGGCAACTTTCCAGCACTTCAAGACAGAGGCGTGTGGTCCTGGATTGGGTAAACCTGTGAGGGTGTCAGCAAGTGCCAAGCTGGCAGGGTGGGGACCTGGGGTTTGAGGGGCCATGGGTGAAGGGCAACTCAGGATGGGAGAGGGGGGGAGGGGAAGGATAAAGCTTTGCTGTGGGCCCTACCCAGAGGGCCTGTTAAAGAGGGACCCCCCCCTCCTGCCTGTCACTAGCCCTCGCAGTGTTGGGGCTTGCCATATGATTTGAGCCTCTCCCACCACCGGTTAAGTCTGAGAAGCAACAGGATGAGGTCTTTAAGTGGGAATTAATTGTCCACTTAAGGGCCTCAATTGGCCCAGCAGCAGGCAGGCCATCTGCGCCATCCCCACCGCTGGTATAACTGTGGTGGGGGTCAGGGGTGAGCGGGTAGGCCACCCGCTGAATTTAAGGAGCAGCCCCCACCCCCGACCCTTCAAACCCATGGTGGGGAAGCGTAAAATCCAGGCACCTAGTATCTCAACTACCTTCTCTTTTACTGTGAGCGCGCAGCATCTTCTTCCCTGGTAATGTAGTACTTCACCAGCGTAGTACATACGCTCTGCCTCCATGCATGCCTAATCAGTCTCACTCCTCCTTTTACCACCATTTCACTATTTATCTGCCTATAGAAGACTTTTGGATTTCCTTTTTGTGTCAGCTGGCAGGCTCTTCTCATGCTCTCTCTTTGATTCTCTTACTTCTTTTTTCACTTCCCAGCTGCGCTTGCTACATTCAGCTGGTTCTCACTTGTACATCACTTGACAAACTGGATTGGCAGAAAAGTTTTCTCAGAGTTCAGTTAGTTCATGTACTTGTATATGAGATCACACAGAGCAATTGCAGAAAATAAAAATAAATCTCATGGGCAGAATTTTCCCCCCATTGGAGGGGGGGTGGGGGGGAGTTGAAGAGCGGGCGTGCAGAGGCGCGCCTCCGATCGTGCCCCCAATCGGGGTGTGCCGCCGTTTTACGTGGGTGGGCCAATTAAGGCCCGCCCAGCGTGACGTCCGCACGGTTGCACTCCCTGTGCGGGCAGGGGGGGGGCGGGGGGGAAATCCCTGAGCCAAGTGTGAGCTCTTTCGCGCATGCGCGTGAAAGATCTCACTCAACTCCCCGAGGCCAAGTGCTGCCTCAGGGAGATTGGCTGTACGTTAAAAAAATATTAAAAATAGAAAAAAAATATTCCCTGACATGTCACTTCATGCGACACTGTCACATGAGCTGGGACATGCCCATAACTTTTAAAAACACTTTCATTAAATTTTTAAAAACCTACATGAAACCTCATTTAAGGTTGGACGGGCAGGTCCATTAATTACTTTAATGACTCTGTCAATGGCCTCCATTGGCCACTGACAGGTTGGCGGGCGCACAGCTGATTTTGCTGAGCCCCCGCCGACCTGAAAATTGAAATGGGGCGGGCTGACGGCATGAGTTCTGCCCGACATCACCACGCGTCATCTTACGCATCGGCGAGCGGGTCCTACCTCCCGCCAGGAAAATCCTGGCCCATGTCTCTGGACATCACTCACCATCCCACAGTGATTCTCAGACCCAGTAGTATTAGCACGTTTATATATTATATTATATATATACATAAATATACAAGTCCAAATCATTTGTACTGAGAACAAAAGTAGACCCAGTGTTGATCCATTACTGACCATTGTTCAATCCATGCAAACACATTTTCTCTCTTTTTTGACTCCAACTTTCTATCCATGTTACAATATTGCCTTCTGTGCCACACGCCTGATTTTATTTCTAATGAGTCTCCTATGAGGCACTTTATGGAAAGCCCCCTGACAATCTGCCTATATTACATCTACTGAATTCCCCTGTAAATTGTTACCTCAGTTCAATTTGCTGAAGGTCAACCTGTCTTTAACAAAACCAAAACATTTCCAAAAAAACCCTGCCAATTTTATCTGGAATTATGGATCCCATGGCTCTGACCACAACAGGTGTTAGAATAACTGACCTGTAGATATCTGTAGGATACTCTCTAGTCCTATCACACAATTTGCAGAGTTAAGGAAGGTTGAAAAATTGTGGCCTCAGCATTTGCCAACTCCTTTCAGCAGCTGAGGGCATATGTCATCCAGACATAGGGAGGGGTGGCGAAGTGGTAATGTCACTGGCCTAATATTCCAGAGGTCCAAGGTAATGCTCTGGGGACCCAGGTGAAATCTGAATTCAATAAAAATATGGAATTAAAAGTCTGATAATGACCATTAAATCATTGTCAATTGTCGTAAAAACACCCATCTGGGTCACTGATGTCCTTGAGGGAAGGAAATCTGCTGTCCTTACCCTGGTCTGGCCTACATGTGACTCCAGACCCACAGCAAGGTGGTTGACTCTTAAATGCCCCCTGAACAAGGGCAACTGGGGATAGGCAATAAATGCTGGCCTAGCCAGCAACGCCCACATCCCACTAATGAATATAAAAAAAAGGTTGGTATATCAATGATTTGCTCCAGTATTTTTTTACAAGTGTTTGATGAAGCAGGAATGTAAGGATGCTAAAGATTATATGATGATAGAAATAACTATAGAAAAGGAATTGGTACAGAATAAAATAACACAACGCAACATGGGTACAGACTGGATGATGTATGCCCTCAGCTGCTGAAAGAAGTTGGCAAAAGCTCAGGCCACAATTTTTCAACCTTCCTTAAATATGCAAATTGTGTGATAAGACTAGAGAGTATCCTACAGGTATCTACAGGCCAGTTATTCTAACGCCTGTTGTGGTCAAAGTCTTAGGATCCATAATTCCAGCTAAAATTGCCAAGCTTTTTCGAAATGTTTTGGTTTTGTTAAAGGCAAGTTGGTCTTTAGCAAATTGAACTGAGTTTACAATTTACAAGGGAATACAGTAGATGTAATGTAGACAGATTGTCAGGAGGCTTTCCATAAAATGCCTCAAAAGAGACGCATTAGAAACAAAATCAGGCGTGTGGCACAGAGGGAAATGAAATAGCATGGATAGAAAGTTGGAGTCAAAAAAAAAAGAGAAAGTGGGTTTGCATGGATTGAAGAACGGTTGGGAATGGATCAACACTGGGTCTACTTTTGTTCTTGGTACCGATGATTTGGACTTGTATGGACGGAACAGTATCTCAAAATATTCTGATGACCATTACTCTGATAGCGAGAATGAGGTCAGAAAGAAATGGCTTTACAGAGAGAGCAGCTTTGTAGCTGAAAGTGGTTGAGGCATGGAGTGGAATTACACGCCTGCAGGACTTTATGGTCCCACCGAAGCCAATGGAGTTTTGAACGGTTCACTGCATTTTACAGCCCTGAACCCGACGTGACAGGGCTGTAAAATTCTGCCCATGGTCCACTACATATTTTATGGGAAAATATCAAGGAGAGGAAGATACAACGCTGTGGAGAAAAAGAGAGAGAAGGGTGGTGGAATTATTTTTGAGTTGCTCTAGCTGGCAGGGACATAATGGGCTGAATGGCCTCCTTCTGTGCTTCAGAGTCAGTGATTTTTTTTTCAATATATGGTTTCGAGTAAACTCGAACATCTGCTGAAATAAAATTCCTCATTTGGACTCTAACTGGTGTAACAGATGGATAGCTTAATTTAGGCCGAGTACAAAAATGAAGATAATTAAAATGTGCATAATTCAGTAAAATTCACCAATGAGATCAACAAAATTGATGATGTCAGGAAAAGCCTTGCAGTTTTTGAACTGGTGATGGAAGCCTGCTAGTAATGGCATCTGGATCCTGCTGACATACTTGGCGTCACGTCAATTATCGAATTGGAGGACATTCCAACACAACTCAATTGGCTTACTCAGGCACAGTAACCTTTCAAAATTATAAGACAGATAGAAATTACACTGATAAAGCAATCTACCTGAAACATTATTCAACCGTCAGATGTTGGCTGGTATGTCGCACATTCCCAGGATATTATATTTCAGATTCACAGCATTGAGTTTTTTTTGTGTCTTTTTAGCTCAGGATTATTAGATTATAAGTGATCATATTACTGTATATTAATGCACATGAACTTACAGGCCACAGCTTAATGCAGATTCTTGCAACCAGCAAAACTGGGGGGGTGTTAACTTGTGTAAAGAGTTGCTGACTATTCCAATGCTCTGAAAGAACTGGAGAGAAGTCTGTAAGAATTCCACCCAAAGACAATGACGTAAGTGTCGCTTAAGAACATCGTACCGATGCAAGCTGAGAGATTCTCCAAAGTGCATGCGGTTAGATTTCAGATGCCTGAGATTTGAAGGCACAAACACAGTTGTCATCCCTCTGCATCTGAGTGATAGTTCTTAGCCTTAGGCCCCTTGTAGAGGCTGCGGACTCAAAGTACAAAAAAAAAGTTAATGAACCTTCTCAAAGGTACAAAAGGTCAGAGATTGGTACAGCACACAAGGCCATTTGGCACATCGTGTGTGTGCTGGTTTTTTGACAGAGCAATGCAACAAGTTCCACTCCCCCACTGTTTCTCCAGAGTCCTGCAATATTTTTCCCTTCGAGCACTTATCCAATTTTCTTCCAAAGGCTACCATTGAATCTGCTTCTACAACTCTTACAGCAATGCTTTCCAGGTCATAACAACTTGCTGCCATTGTTACCAACCTCATTTTCAACATTTCTACCCATCAGCATTCAGCTGGCTGATGCAGACGTGGGAGCTGAAAACAACTGAATAAACATTTTGACAGAAGTGACTGGTCCAGTTTCTGCTTTTCGATGGATTTTCCTCACCATTCACAGATTTCTGATCTCCATGAGTGACGAACAGAGAGTGCGTGTGCATGTATAAAGTTTTTGTAATATTACTAAGCCATTTTCTCCTGGATCTACATTCAGCACTGTCGCTATTTTATAAGGTGAGGAATATTGCATCATGTAAAGTGTAGGGTTATATCCCTTTAAGATTACAAAGAGCAATTGCTTTCAAGTAAATTTTGGATGGGTTGGCACAGATATCAAGTAAGAGGTCTTGACTCCAATAATTAATGGTTCCAAGTAAAGTCTGCTGTTGCGTAATACCTTTCTTTGAAGTGCCGAAAGTGCGACATAGAAAGTTGTGTGAGACTCTTGATGGTCAGGAAAAGCATGCTAGATATACTGTTAATATAATACCACCAGCTGATCCCCAGCAAACGACAGTCAGCAATTAGATTAAGACAACTGCATCTGTATTCAGCCAAGAGGGGGGAACAAATGGCATAAATCAAGATGCAGAAATATGTCAGAATGTATTTTCTGATGTACTCCAAGTGGTTACAAGGTCAAAGTAAGCTTTTATTTTTATTTACCCGAGACTCAAAAATAACCTAGGAATATAAAATAGCTTATAAAACAAAACAGTGGTAAGATCTGGATAGACGGTAAAATTATACAAATTTGCAGGGAGGTTCTGAATAAAGTTCATTGGAAGAAAGGAACATTGGAGCATAGGAGCAGGAGGAGGTGATTTGGCCCTTTGAGCCTGCTCCGCATTCAATAAAACCATGGCTGATCTGGTTGTGGTCTCAGCTCCACTTTCCTGTCTGCACCCAATTAACCCTTGACTCCCTTATCTAACAAAAATCTGTCTAACTCTGCCTTGAATAAATTCAAAGACCCAGCCTCCACTACTTTCTGGGGAAGAGAATTCCACACATCAACGACTCTTTAGGAGACAAAGTTTCTCCTTATCTCTGTCTCAAAAGGGAGACTTCTTATTTTTAAAATATGTCCCCTAGTTTTAATCTCCCCCACAAGAGGAAACATGCTCCAGGTATCCACCCTATCAAGTCCCCTCAGGATCTTATATGTTTCAATAAGATCAATTCTCTCATTCATCTAAACTCCAATGGGTATAGGCCTAACCTGTTCAACCTTTCTTCATAAGACAACTCCTTCATCCCACGAATGAGTCCAGTGAACCTGCTCTGAACTGCTTCTAAAGCAATTACATAATTTTTTAAATAAGGAGATCAAAACTGCACACAGTACTCTAGATGTGGTCTCACCAGGGCCCTCAACAGCTGTGGTGAAACTTCCCCACGTTTCTATTTTATGTGATAAAAGTAACCTCAAAAGATGTATTATTAAGTAGAAGCTTCTGGTAACACCAAATGTTGTAAAATACTGTAATCTTTTAACTTTTACATGGATTTTGACCTTCCTAATAAAAACCTATACCCTTGAAAAATAGGAGTGTAAAGATAAGGAGCCATTATCCAGACTACACTCAGAAATTATGTAGTTGGGAAATGATGGGAACATATTTGTTTACTTTCATTGGGTAAAGAAAGTATTATTACTGGCCAACAAACTCCCAGAGGAACTGATATGAGTATTATCCTTGGAGGGAAAGTTAAGCCTAAGGAGAGTACATTTTGTTCCAAGTACTCGCTCCCCATTGTCTGTGTAAAAAAAATAAACAAAATGTTCCTTGACGTTTGTTTTCTTTTTTTTTAAAAGTCAAATTTTACAACCAAACAATTTTCAGTTTTGCTTGCTGCTTTGTGGAAGGTCACTGACAGGGAGGAGCCACCAGAGTTCTGGAGTGACTGCATTCATCTTAATGGGGATTGTGAACTGAGACCAGTCTGGGAGTCAATGCACATTTTGGGCACTCCTAGAGGATATCACGTGGGTTCGCTGTGAGATGCTTTCTACCCCTTGAACTGAAAACAGGCACAGATCCTTAAAAAGAAAAGTGCAACATGGTTGATTAATAGTCCTTAAATAACGTCAATCGAATAAAGCAGAGTCAAAAGTAACTTATTGTCTTGATTTAGCAGCTCTTCACAGTGTAGAATTCAACCTTCTGCGCTTTGCAACTCCAAAAGGACAACCCTGTCTGGCATGTTCTTAAAATCCCTCCTCTTCAGTCATGTTTATTTCTTCTAAAAAGTGCCTTCGCCCACAAGTTTATACCCACAACAACACCGCTTTGGAGTTAGAAATTATGATGTTTTTGGAACTCTTTTTAAGTTATTGCACTGCTTTTAAGTTACTCTACTAACTACAAATTCTGTTCTCGAGTGATGCAGACTGTGTTTCTGTCGAAGTTATTCAGTTAAAAGCCTTAACATTAAGGAGCAAATTTAATTAAAACAAAAACAAATTTCATCCTAAAATGCATCCTATTGTGATGATTCTTTTAACCTGTGGGATTAGTTTGTCCAGGCTGTTGGTGAGGTTTCCCCCCCAACACCCCCAACATCAAAGACCCAGTCAAGAGAACTACAGTGTTAACGAAATTAGCACAATGCCCTCCACCACTGTCATTAGGGTGCGCAAGAACTATTACAGTGTAAAGAATAACATTAGCAAAAAAAAAATAAACAAAGCCACTCCCTCAGACTGAAGAGAGAAGCTAATTTATTCTTCTTAAACTTCTTTGTTATAGTACTATATAGAATATACAGCACAATAAGAGGCCATTCAGCCCAACCAGGCTATGTTCTCATCAACTCTCTTCCCATCCTTCCTCATTTAACTCTTATCAGTATAGCCCTTTATTCCCTTCTCCCTCATGTAATTATCCACTTTCCACTGAAGTGCATCTATGTTACTCACCTCAACCAGCCCCTGAGGCAGTGATGTCCACACACTCATCACTGGGTAAAGATGCTTCTTCTCAATCCCCCAGTTGATTTCTTGGTGACTATCTTATACCAGTGTCCTCCATTTTTTTTCTCTTCCCCACAAGAGGAAATGCTTTCTCTATGTCTATTCTCCCATACCTCTCATAATTTCAAAGGCCTTTATTAGGTCACTGAAAAGATCACAGAGCATTAACTTGCAGGTACAGCAAGCAGTTTGGAAGGCAAATGGTTTGTTAAGCTTATGTCACAAACGGGTTGAAATTTAAGAATAAAGAAGTCTTACTACAATTATACTGGGCTTTGGTGAGACCAACACTGGAGTACTTTGTGCAGTTTTTGGCCCACTTGCCTAAGGACGGACATACTTGCCAATCACCAGATTGGTTCCTGGGATGTAGGGAATGTCATATGAGGAGAGACTGAGTTGACTAGGAATCTATTCCCCGAAGCTTAGAAGAATGAGAGATGATCTAATTAAAACTTACAATTCCTAAGGGGGCTTGACAGGGTAGATGCTGAGAATAAACAAAAACAGAAAATGCTGGAAAAATTCAGCAGGTCTAACAGCATCTGTGGAGAGAAAGAAAAAACAGAGTTAACGTTTTGAGTCCTTATGACTCTTCTTCACTCTGATTGCCGGCATCCGCGCTATTTTGCTTTTATCTTAGATGCTGAGAACGTTTGCCTTGTCTGGAGAATCGGGAGCACGGGGGTCACAGTCTCAGAATAAGGGTTTGGCCATTTAAGACTAGGATGAGGAGAAATTTCTTCACTTTACCCCAGATAGCTGTGGATGCTCAATCACTGAGTATAGTCAAGACAGAGGTAGATTGATTTTTGCGAACTAAGGGAATTAAGGAGTATGGAGTCAGTGCAGGAAGCTGGAGGTGAGGTAAATGGTTGGCCATGATCGAGTTGAATGATGGAGCAGGCACGAAGGATTAGATGGGCTACACCTGCTCCTATTTTTAATGTTCTTTCCATTAGCTTTGACTTTTTGTACCTGCTATCACCTACCATAGATTTGTTACAAGAAAATAAAAATATCAACCAAATTGGAAAACAAATCCTAATGTTTACTATGTACAAAATCACCCACAATGCTGTATACATAAATAGATAAATAACATCCTGGGGGTGACCTCTGACCCGAAACTGAACTTGACCAGCCGTTGTCATGAAGGTATAATATTTTTCACAATATTTTTCAGGTTTATTGTAAAGTTGGTTTATGGGGGGTTGTGTTTTTCTGTCTGTGTGATTTAATTACATTTTGTAGCCAAGCAGGCTGAAAGTTGAAGTTATCAAAAGTGGTAAGGTGTAGAAGTGTCTTTAATGTGTGAATGAGCAAACATGGCTGGAGTCTGAGCATGTGAGGTGAAAAGGGAATTTGCGCTTTTAGACAGATGAAGGGGGATTTGAATTTCAAAGAGAATTAATGAGAATAGTAGCAACATGAAAAGATTTATATCATGTGAAAGGTAAAGTTCCAAAGACATATGGAAACAATGGAATTTACATATTAAAAAGGGAGAAACATATATAAAGGAGAATGAGGCTATGTGTCAGGCGAAGGCATTGTAAAATCTAACAGAAGTGTGAGAAGCCCCTAGCATTTGTGCATAAACCTGCTGTCTACAGAAACCGAATCTGGAGAAAGCCACTGGCCAGGGTATTGTCTTAATTTGCTGGACCTGTTTAAAATCTAAAAGCTATTTTTGGACTGCTGCCTTAAAGGGGTATAGCTGGGAGCCGGGTTAATTAGGGATTTTAGGAGTTATTATAGTAATAATTTGTAGACCTATGTACGTGCTTGAAATCTTTCCTTTGTTAATAAATATTTTAATTCTGATTTTTAAAAAAAATCTTCAAAGTCTTGGTGGACTTATTTCTTCCAAGTTCAGGGCACACATCTCAAAATAAGTACAAATTGCAAAGCTGTTGTGTTAGAGCGATCAAGTTTCCCTTGTGGATTTGATTCGCCTGGCACACATCATCTGCTGCATCATAGCACCATATAAATACTGCGGCTACAAGAGCAGGCTCGAGGCTGGGAATCCTGTACGAGTAACTCACCTCCTGACTCCCCAAAGCCAGTCCACCATCTACGAGGCACAAGTCAGGAGTGTGTTGGAATACTCCCCACTTGCCTGGATGAGTGCAGCTCCCACAACACTCAAGAAGCTCGACACCATCCAGGACAAAGCAGCCTGCTTGATTGGCACCCCATCTACAAACATTCACCCCTTCACCACTGACGCACAGTGGCAGCAGTGTGCACCATCTACAAGATGCACTGCAGGGGCCTCACAAAGACTCCTTGGACAGCATCTTCCAAACTCACGACCACTTCTAGCTAGAAGGACAAGGGCAGCAGGCACATGGGAACACCACCACCTGGCAGTTCCCCTCCGAGCCACTCACCATCCTGACTTGGAACTAAATCACCGTTCCTTCACTGTCACTGGGTCAAAATCCTGGAACTCCCTCCCTAACAGCACTGTGGGTTTACCTACACCACATGGACTACGATGGTTCAAGAAGGCAGCTCACCAACACCTTCTCAATGGCAACTAGGGATGGGCAATAAATGCTGGACCAGCCAGTGACTCTCACATCCCATGGATGACTAAATAAGAAATTATGCGACTGACAGTTAACTACCAAGCATTGTTTGAAATTTAAATCAGGCAGCTTGACACTGATTGGTCAAGACATTTGCCCTGGGGAATAAGCCAACGAATGGTTGTTACTTGCTTAGCTGAAACAAGGCGCAATGTGTATACATGTTCTTTCTGTCTGCAAAGAACAGGGCTCTGTGTATTAATATATGTAGCTTCCAGTACATGCAAATTGCCAGTCACCATGAACTGGTGCATTCTCCATGGCAACACCTCTACCAATCAGAGTCCATTTGCTATCACTCTCTTCTCGTGCAGTATAAATACGTTGTTACCCCTGACATTGTTATTTTCTGGCAAATTGTCCTGATGAGTGCAAGACGAAAAGCTTTGACAAAAAAAATGGCCTTTTCCAGCAATACTCCAGTTCTGCACCACCAAAAAACTGAAATAAAAATCAGCCATTAAGAAGAGGTTAAGGGATTCCGTCAATATGTTGGCCTGTCAAGCACATGAACTCAAGTTAAGACTTTCGTCTTTACTCCCCCAACCATACTCTATCTGGGCAGTGTTGCACTGACCCCAGCAGCCATTTGGGGGCTGCAGTGTTCACCACTTTCACATTGCACAGCAACAAATAAAGTGGGATTTCAGAACAGACCCACTGTTCTTTTGTCATTGTAGAAGTCAGGTATGTGATACTGACCCCCTAGCCTCAGTTCAACACTAACGCCTGTGTGTGTGCTACTCCCCACATCTCACTGGCAGAAATTTGTTAAATCTCTATCTCCCAGCCTGCAAGGTCACTGAGTTATCCTTCATTTACTCCCAAAGGGTCACACCTTTCCAAAGGATCAAGAGAACAATGAGGTGAGCGAACACGTGCTTGAATTGGGTTCAGACCTGTCCCAATTTACTGGGATGGGATCCATTGGAACATGGATATGGGAGAGGCTGATGTCCTGAGTTCCATGAGGGCAGTGTCAGTTTCATGATTAGATAAATGCAGTAAAACCTGTCGCAAATCACTCTGTGGTTCTCAGGCGCTGAACCCAGCACGGCACGGGCATGAACCCCCTGGATCATTCTCATTTTCCCAACACTATCTGAAGAGTGCTGGTGGCAATTTACATCAAGTTTGAATCCATATCTGGTCATCATCACACTGGGATCTTGCTGTGTGCAAAATAGCTGCCAGCGTTTCCTACATTACAACAGCAACTACACTTCAGGAAAGTAGTTCATTAGCTGTAAATCACGTTGGGACATCCAGAGGTCGTAAAAAGTGCTACACAATGCCAGTCTTTCTTCTCAGTGAAAGCAACCAAAATAAACCTGACCTTTCACAACTGGTTTGGGCAGATCGTAAAGGGCCATTGCACCATTTTCACAGGAAAGTGCTTGGGACACCTTTCCCTCATTTGCAAAGAACAAACATGACAATGTAGATCAAACGCGACAATGCCGAAATGCTAATCATGTCATTCAGCCCTCAACATCATCATTAACAAATATGACACGTGCCTTCTCTCGTCTTTTGAAGGTGGGCGGGTGAGGGGGGCGTGGTGGAAAGTGGGAGCGAGAGAGAGAGAGAGAGAGTGAGAGTAGGGGGGGGGGGGGGAGGGAAACCAGATGAAAACCATTTACAGATCCATTTATGCAACAGGCAGTCACTTTTCTTTGAAAAGTAATTGTATCAATTCAATGCCTTCAAAATGTACTCTTTACATTCTGCCATTCAGTCATTAATAGGAGCTACAAGCCAAACTACAGGGGCAGTCATCTTAAACTTCACTGCAGTGAGTTTTAAAAGAATCTTTCATGGGATGTGGGCGTCGCTGGCTAGGTCAGCATTTGTTACCCATTGACCAATTGCCCTTGAACTGAGTGGCTTGCTAGGCCATTTCAAAGGGCAGTTGAGAGTCAATCACATGGCTGTGGGTCTGGAGTAGGGCAGACCAGGTAAAGATGGCAGTTTTCCTTCCCTAAGATACATTTATGAATCAGTTGGGTTTTTACAACAATTGATGAGAGTTTGAGGGCCACCATTACTGAGACTATTCCAGGTTTATTGATTAATTAGGTGAAGTTAAAATCCACTAGCTTCCACGCTGAAATTTGAATTCCATGTCCCCAGAACATGAACCGGGGCCTCTGGATTACAAGTCCAGTGACATTGCCACTATGCAACCATCTCCCCATAGTGCTCATCCATTATAAGAGCAAGTGCCCCTGTGGGGAACAAACGACAGCTGCAATAAACGGCAGCAGTTATGTGGAAGAATTCCACGTTTTTGGAGATAACAAGATCTGTCCAGTGGACAGTGCCACAATTTCAAACTTCCCCTCATTCTGTGGTGAAAATGGATGATGGGAGAGATAAGGCACCTTTTGGGATAGGTAAGGCATCTTTGGGGTTGTTAAAAGTAAACATGATTGTGTGTAAAAAGTACAGAACTGTCAAGTTGTCAAAGAACTGTCAAAGCAGTCAAAGAACTGTCAAAGGATACTAGGTGAGTTGGCATGGAGGGATTAAGGGCAAAGAGTGGTGGGTAGGGGCATCATAGGTAGGCATGAGTTGGCAAAGGGCTATAAAGGACGATGGGGAAGTGGGGGACATGGGGGCATGATGGACCATGGGAAGTCAGTACGGGGGCATGAGGGGCTATGAGGAGTGGGTGGGGGCATGAAATGGCATAGGTTGGCAAGGATGGGGCATGGGGAGGGTGTGGGAGGTGAGGGAGTGAGGGGTTTGTTTTAATCTTATTTTTATTTAATTCAACAAAACACTCCGACCTGGGAGCGAAAATCTGGGCCTGAGGCTGACATTTTTATTAGAGGAGGGAATCAAGACTTATGGAACAAAGCTGGAATTGAGGTGTAGACCAGACATGATCAAATTCAATTGCAGAGTCAAGGGGCTGAGTGGCCTACTCCCATCCCTAACCACTTTACGTACATACAAACATACAAAATAGGAACAGGAGTAGGCCATTCAGCCCCTTGAGCCTGCTCCGTCATTCAATAAGATCATGGCTGATCTGTCGGTGTTTCAAATTCCACATTCCCATCTACCTTTGATAATCTTCAATTCCCTTGCCTAACAAGAATCTATCTGCCTTAAAAATATGCAATGGCCCTGCCTTCGGAGGCAGTGTTCCAAAGGTGCACAAACCTGTGGGAGAAAAAAATTCTCCCCGTCTCTGTCCTAGAAGGACGGCCCCTAATTTTGAAACAGTGCCCCCTAGTTTTGAACTCACCCACAAGAGGAAACATCCTTTCCAATTCCACCTTGTCAAGGCCATTCATGATCTTATATATTTCAATCAAGTCACCCCTCACTCTTCTTAACTCCAGTGGAAACAAGTCCAATTTGTCTAATCTTTCCTCATAAGGCAACCCGTTCATTCCAGGTATCAATCCAGTAAACCTCCTCTGAACCGCCTCCAACACATTTACATCCTTCCTTAAATTCCTAAAGGAGACTAAAACTGCACACAATATTCGAGATGTGGTCTCACCAATGCCCTGTATAACTGAAGCATAACATCCTTTCTTTTGTGTTCATTCCTCTCGTAATAAAGGATAGCATTCCATTCGCCTACTTAATTACTTGCTGTAACTGCATTCTAACTTCTCGTGACTCATGTACTAGAACACCTAGATCCCTCTGCACCTCAGAATTCTGCAGCTATTCTCCATTTAAGCAATATTCTGCTTTTTTGTTCTTCCTGCCAAAGTGAACAACATTTCCCTACATTACACTCCATCTGCCAGATTTTTGCCCACTCACTCAACCTATCTATATCTGTCTGCAACCTCCTATGTCCTCTTCACAACATTTTCCTACCTATCTTTGTGTCATTTGCAAATTTAGCTACCATGCCTTCACTCCACTCATCTATGTCATTGATATGAATTGTAAAAAGAAGAGGCCCCAGTTCAGATCCCTGCGGGACTATACTCGTCACATACTGCCAATCAGAAAAAGACCCATTTATTCATACTCTCTGTTTTCTGTCATCTAGCCAATCTTCTATCCATGCTAATATGTTACCCCCTCACCATGAGCTTTTATTTTCTGCAATAACCTTTGATGTGGCACCTTATCAAATGCCATCTGAAAATCCAAGTACAGCACATCTCCAAGCTCCCCTTTATCCATGGCGCATGTTACTCCTTCAAAGAACTTTAACGTGGATACGTGTGAAGTTATCTACTTCAGTAGGAAAAATAGAATGGCAGAGTATTATTTAAATGGTGATCGATTGGGAAATGTTGACGTACAAAGGGACCTGGGTATCCTTGTACACCAATCACTGAATGCAAGCATGCAGGTGCAGCAAGCAGTTAAGAAGACAAATGGTATGTTGGCCTTCATTGTGACAGAACTTGAGTACAGGAGCAAGGATGTCTTACTGCAGCTGTACAGGGCCTAGGTGAGACCACACCTGGAGTATTGTGTGCAGTTCTGGTCACCTTATCTAAGAAAAGATATACTTGCCATAGAGGGAGTGCAGCGAAGGTTCACTAGACTGATCCCTGGGATGGCAGGACTGTCGCATAAGAAGAGATTGGGCTGAATAGGCCTGTATGCACTGGAGTTTAGAAGAATGATAGGGGATCTCGTTGAAATGTATAAAATTCTGACAGGGATGGACAGACTGGATGCAGGGGTGATATTTGCTTGGTTCGGGCGTCTAGATCAAGGGGTCACAGTCTCAGGATATGGGGTAGACCATTTAGGACTGAGACGAGGAGAAACTTCTTCACTCAGAGGATGGTGAACCTGTGGAATTCTCTACCACAGAAGGCTGTGGAGGCCAAGTCACTGAATATATTTAAGAAGGAAATAGATAGATTTCATGCTCTAAAGGCTTCACGGGGTATGGGGGGTAGCGTGGGAGTACAGCGTTGAGATAGAGGACCAGCCATGATCATATTGAATGGCGGAGCAGGCTCGAAAGGCCGAATGACCTATTCCTGCCTCTATTTTCTATGTTTCTAAATTGGTTAAACATGATTTCCCTTTCACAAAACCATGCTGACTCTTCCTGATAACCTAGAGTTTCTCTAAGTTCCCAGCTATAACTTCCTTAATGATAGATTCTAACGTCTTCCTCATGAAAGATGTTAAGCCAACTGGCCTATAGTTTCCTGTTTTTTGCCTGTCTCTTTTCCTGAATAGAGGGGTTATTTAGCTACTTTCCAGTCTGACGGGACCTTTCCAGAATCTAGTGAATTTTGTAAACTTAACACCAGCTCATCTACTACCTCATTAGCCACCTCTTTTAAGACCCTAGGATGAAGTCCATCAGGACCCGGAGAGTTGACAGTCCGCAGCTCCATCAGTTTGCTCAGTATCCCTTCCCTAGTGATTGGGATTTCACCACGTTCCCCTCTCCATTCCACCTTCTGATTTACAGCTATCACTCAATCACAGAATCACAGAACTGTTATGGTGTAGGAGGAACCCATTAGGCCCATCATATCTGCACTGGCTCTCTGAGCATTTCAACTTAATGCCAATCTCTTGCCTTTTCCTTGTAACCCTGCACGTTGTTTCTATTTAGATAATCATCTAATGCCTTCTTGAATACTTCAGTTGAACCTGCCTCCACCACACTTCCAGGCAGTGCATTCCAAACCCTACTGCTCGCGGTGTGAAAAGATTTTTCTCACCTCGCATTTGCTTCTTTTGAAAAACACTTTAAAACTGTGCCCTCTGGTTCTCGGTCCGTTTACGAGTGGGAACAGTTTCTCCCTATCTACTATGTCCAGACCTCTCATGATTTTGAAAACTTCTATCAAGTTTCCTCTCAGCCTTCTCCTCTCCAACGAAAACAGGTCCCAATTTCTCCAATCTTTCCTCATAACTGAAGTGTCTCATCCCTTGACCCATTCTCGTAAACCTCTTCTGCACTCTCTCCAATGCACTCACATCCTTCCTATAGTGTGGCGCCCAGAACTGTACACAATACTTCAGCTGAAGTCTAACCAGTGTCTCATATAAGTTCAACATAACCTCCCTGCTCTTGCACTCTATGCCCCTATTAATGAAGCCTAGAATACTGTATGCTTTAGAAACAACTCTCTCTACCTGCTCTGCCACCTTTAATGACTTATGTACATATACAACCAGGTCTCTCTGCTCCTGCACACCCTTTAGAATAGTATCCTTTATTTTATACTGTTTCTCCATGTTCTTTGTTCCAAAGTGTATCACCTCACACTTCTCCGCATTGAACTTCATCTGCCATCTATCTGCTCACTCTATCAATGTGTCAATGTCCTTTTGAAGTTATACACTGTCCTCCTCACAGTTTACAATTCTCTCAAGTTTTGTGTCTTCCGCAAACTTTGAATTTGTTCCCTGCACACCAAGATCTAGATCATTTATAGATTTCAGGAAAAGCAAGGATCCCAATACTGACCCCTGGGAAATTCCACTTCAAACTTTCTTCCAGCCTGAAAAATACCCATTAACCATTACTCTCTGTTTCCTATCCCTCAGCCAGTTTTGTATCCAGTTTGCTACTGCCCCTTTTATTCCATGACCTATAACTTTCCTCACACATCTGTTGTGCAGCACTGTATTGAACACTTTTGGAAGTCCATATACACCACATCAACGGCCTTACCCTCATCAACCATCTCTACTACCTCTTCAAAAAACTCTAGCAAGTTAGTTAGACACAATTTTCCTTTAACAAATCAATGCTGACTCTCCCGAATCAATCCATATTTTTCCATGTGACTATTAATTCTATCCTGAATAATTGTTTCTAGAAGTTTCCCCACCACCAAAGTTAAACTTACTGGTCTGTAATTGCAGGGCAGGTCTTTACAACCTTTTCGAACAAGGGCGTAATGTTTGCAATTCTCCAGTTCTCTGGCACCTCCCCCGAATCCAGGGAACATTGAAAGGTTATTGTCAGTGCATCTGCAATTTCCACTTTTACTTCCTTCAATATTCTTGGGTGCATCTCATCCGGTCCCAGTGCCTTATCAACTTTAAGCCTTATCAATTTAAACCCTTCCAGTGGCTGAGTTTCCTCCCCTGTCATCATGGCCTGGGCAGCATCTGACTTGTCGGTAAAGACAGTTGTAAAGTATTCATTTAACACCTCAGCTATGCCTCTTGCGTCTATGTGCAAATACTCTTTTTGGTCCCTAATCGCCCCTACTCCTCCTTTTATGACCTTTTTACTATTAATGTGCTTATAGAATACTTTGGGATTTTCTTTTATGTTAGCTGCCAGTATGTTTTCATAATCCCTCTTTGCTTCTCGTATTTTACATCCCTTCTGAACTTTCTGTATTCAGCGTGGTTCTCAGTTGTATTTGCTACCTGACACTAGCTGTAAGCACACTTTTTCCTCTTTAACTTAATTTCTATCTCCTTTGTCATCCAGGGAGCTCTGGATTTGTTTGTCCTACTCTTCCGTTTTGAGGGAACATACCTTGACTGTGCTCAAACCATCTCCTTTTTGAAGGTAACCCATTGTTCAGCTACTGTTTTTCCCTCCAACCTTTGGTTCCAGCCTATCCGGTCCAGCTCCGTTCTTGCCCCATTGAAATCCGCTCTCCGCCAGTTGACTATTCTAACTCTGGATTGAGCAATATAATTTTCCACCGTCATCCTAAACCTTATGATACAATGATCACTGTCCCCTAAATGTTCCTCCACTGTCACTTGATCTACTTGGCCCATCCCATTCCCAAGAACTAGGTCTAACAGTGCCTCCTTTCTTGTTGGACTGGACACATACTGATGTAGGAAATTCTCCTGAACACAATCTAGGAATGCTTGTCCCTCACTGCCCCTTACACTACCACTATCCCAATCTATATATGGGTAATTAAAGTCTCCCATCATAACTATTCTATGATGTTTACACCTCTCTGTAATTTCCTTGCAGATTTGTTCCTCTATATCCTTCCCACTAGCTGGTGGTCTACATATTATACCGAGCAATGTAATTGCACCCTTTTTATTCCTTAGCTCTAGCCAAATTGATTCTGTCCTTGAATCCTTTGACACATCCTCTTTCTCCAATACTGCAATACTCTCCTTAACCAAAAATGCCACCCCATCTCCTTTCATTTCTTTCCTATCTTTTCTGAACACCTTTTTTTCATTCTTTCATGGAATGTGGGCTTCGCTGGCTGGGCCAGCATTTATTGCCCATCCCTAATTGCCTTTGAGAAAGTGGTGATGAGCTGCTTTCTTGAACTGCTGCAGTCCATGTGGCGTAGGTACACCCACAGTGTAGTTAGGGAGAAAGTTCCAGGATTTTGACCCAGCGATAGTGAAGGAACAGCGATATATTTCAAAATCAGGATGGTGAGTAACTTGGAGGGGAACTTCCAGGTGCTGGTGTTCCCATCTATCTGCTGCCCTTGTCCTCCTAGATGGTAATGGTTGTGGGTTTGGAAGGTGCTGTCGAAGGAGCCTTGGTGAATTTCTGCAGTGCATCTTGTAGATGGTACACACTGCTGCTACTGTGTGCCGATGCAGCTATTACTGGAATGTTTTTTGTATCCTCTATAGTGGACACAGAAGCAAAATATTTGTTCATTTCTTCCACTATTTCCTTATTATCTACTATTAACTCCCCACTGTCACTCTCCAGAGGACCAACACTCACTTTACTTGCTCTTTTCCTTTTTAAATACCTGTAGAAACTCTTGCTATCTAATTTTACATTTCCATCTAGTTTCCTCTCATACTCTAATTTCTAACTCCTGATTAACCTTTCAGTCATTCTCTGCTGTTCTTTATATTCTGATCAATCATCTGACCTGCCACTGATCTTTGCACAGTTATATACTTCTTTCTTAAGTTTGACGCTTTCCTCAACTTCTTTCGTTGACCACGGTTGGTGTGTCCTCCCCTTAGAATCTTTCTTTATAGTAGGAATATACTTATTCTGAATATTCTGAAATATCTTCTTAAATGTCTGCCACTGCTCATCTATCGATCTATCCCCTAGCTTAGTTTCCCAGTTCACTTCAGCTAGCTCAGCGTTCATGCCCACAAAGTTGCCCTTATTTAAGTTTAAAATACTAGTGTTAGACGCACTCTTCTCCCTTTCAAACTGGTTGTAAAATTCAATCATATTGTGGCTGAAGGGAAGCCTTCACTCTGAGGTCATTAATTAATCCTGTCACATTACACAATACCAAATCTAATATAACCTGCTCTCTGGTTGGTTTCAGAATGTGCTGCTCTAAAAAACTCTCTTGAAAGCATTCTATGAACTCCTCATCCAGGCTACTACTTTCAAACTGATTTTTCCAGTTTATATGTAGGTTAAAATCACCCATGATTATTGCTGTCCCTTTATCACAAGCATCCAATATTTCTTCTTGTATACTTTGTCCTACATTGTGGTTACTGTTAGGGGGCCTGTAGACCACTCCCACTAGTGACTTCTTTCCCCTACTATCCCTCATCTCCACCCAAACCGAGTCTACATCCTGATCTCCTGAACCAAGGTCATCTCTAACTATTGCACCAATGCCATCCTTGATCAACAGTGCTACCCCTCCACCTTTACCTAGCTTCCTATTCTTCTTGAATGTCATATACCCCATAATATTCAGGACCCAATCCTTGTCATCCTGCAGCCACATTTGATAGCTATGGCTATCAGATCATATTTATTTACTTCAATGCGAGCTATTAATTCGTTCACTTTGTTATGAATGCTACAAGCATTCAGATACAGAGCCTTTACTTTTGTCTTTTTGTTATCTTTGTAACATCTAGTTTTGACTAT
Source organism: Cetorhinus maximus (assembly GCF_964194155.1). Taxonomy (NCBI): domain Eukaryota; kingdom Metazoa; phylum Chordata; class Chondrichthyes; order Lamniformes; family Cetorhinidae; genus Cetorhinus; species Cetorhinus maximus. The sequence continues at coordinate 143,028,444 of NC_135884.1, forward strand.
TGGTGTATTCTTAGGTTTGAGCTCTCTGTGCCTTCCTGCTATTCTATGACCCTCATTTCCCATATTACTGTTATGGTGTCCTGCCTTGAATCTACCCCTTGATAAGCCACACCTACCCAAGCTTGATCCGTCACCCCCCTTGTTTAGGTTAAAGCCCCCTCTACTTCCCTAGTTATGCGATTCACAAGAAAACTCATCACAGCACAGTTCAGGTGTAGACTGTCCCAATGGTACAGCTCTGACTTTTTCCAGTACTGGTGCCCAGTGTCCCACGAACTGGAACCCACTTCTCCTGCCCCAGTCTTTGAGCCATGCATTTATATCTCTAATCTTATTTGCCCTCTGCCAATCTCCACGTGGCTCAGGTAATAATCCAGAGATTATTACCTTTGAGGTTCTGCTTCTTAATTTGGTGCCTAACTTGTCATACTGACTATGCAGAACCTCCCTCCTTGTCCCGCCTATGTCATTGGTACCTACATGGAAACGATGACCGGATCCTCCCCCTCCCAATGCAAGTTCCTCTCCTGCCCTGAACAGATGTCCCGAACCCTGGCACCGAGGAGACAACACAGCCACCTGGACCCTCACTCTCTGCTGCAGAGAACAGTGTCAATCTCCCCCGCTATACTGTCCCCTACTACCACTACATTCCTGTTTGCTCCCCCCACTTGAACAGCTTCCTGTACCATGGTGCCATGCCCAGCCTGCTCATCTACCTGGCAGACCTTGCTTTCATCCACACAGGCTGTGAGCACCTCAAACCTATTTGACAATTGCAAAGTCTGCAGCTCTTCCACTACTGTGTGCTCGGTCCCAATACCTGCCTCACTCCTGGTCACTTCCTCCTGTCCCTCACTGCCGACCAAAACAGACGACCCTATTCTAAGAGGCGTGACCATCTTCTGGAACAAACTGTCCAGGTGTTTCTCCCCCTCCCTTATGTTGTGCAGTGTCTGCAGTTCGGCTTCCAGATCAATAATCCTGATCTGGAATTCCCCTAGCTGTTTACACTTCCTGCAGACGTGTTTGTCATGATCACCTTGGCGTTCAAAAGCTCCCACATTCATTCAACAGCTGCAACATAACACCTGTCCTGTCACTGCTACTTATGTTATTTAGTTAACTTAATTTAATTATTCACTTAACTAAAAATAATTCCTATGTATACCACACCCTTTTTCCCGTGCACCAAATACCCACGTGAATCTAATTTGCTATTCGTTAAATCTCCGTCTCACTCCGGCGTAGTTGCCTGTCTCCTTGCATGCCCCTTACTGATCATGCGGCTTGAAAAGCCTCTCTCTTTTACAGACCTTCTGATGAGTCAGTAGCTAGTTTAGCTTCCTGCTACAGTAATTAGCACCACTTGAACCAACTGCTTTCAGGTGATTGACAGATAACTGCCACTCCAGACAGTTCTCTGTTTGGCAAGCAAGCCTAACTTACTTGAAGATTAGTACTATGGCAGATCTTGATTCTTAATCCATAGTTAAAACCTGAAAAGGACTTACCAGAACTTACCATGTGAACCTAATTCGCTACTCACTCGGTCTACGTCCTCATTCTGGCGTTGTCACCTGTCTCCTCGTGCAGCTCTTACTGATCTTTAGTTTACTGAAGAGAGGTTGGGCTAAAAATTGATATCCATGAAGAAATCCAAGCGGATCACACAGGTAATGGCACACATCGCTATCTGTCCCCAAGGAAAGGATGCAGTCTATGTAGCATCACCTTGGTGCAGATGCATTTTAGCCTGATATCTTTTAGAACCTTTGTGTCGGGAAACAATTTTGTAATCCAAACAAACTTGCTGACAAAATTGAATCATATTTAAATAGGAAAAAAGACGCTTCAGGCAGAAAAAATAAAGTTCATCATCGAGTTGTCACCTGTTGGGTTTCAAGTTACTGTCGTGGTCGGGTATGCTTTTTTAAATAACTTTACTTCAGTTATGCAGTAAGCTAACCGCGCTGTGTGTGTACATGGACTGTAGTGGTTCAAGAAGGCAGCTCACCACCACCTTCTCAAGGCCAACTAGTGATGGGCAATAAATGCTGGCCCGGCCAGTGAAGCCCACATCCCGTGGATGAATAAAATAAAATGTTATTATTCTAGGCAGCCACTTAAGCAACTTATTTGTTTTTAAGTGTGAAATTATGGGATGTGGCCATCACTCTGATGGACAAACGCTGAATCTTCAAACTTTTAAGGGCCTATCCTTGCCTTGAATTCAAACTATGTGCCCAGGAAAACAAACGAAAAGCTTGTTTGGTAATTGCTTTTGGATACCAGACCATCCTATGCCTTTTGACCCCATGATAGTCTTTGAAAGTGGTAGAACATCACATTAAAGTCCTTGTTTAAAGTTTAAAATAGTAAATGCATTTATTAAATAACGAATGAGTGAATAGCCAAACAGTTATGCACTTACAGATTTACAGTAGAAAAGTCTCTAACCCAATGTGTTAATAAAATAATAAAAAGATCATTACTCCAACGACTAATTGAATCTCTAACAAATGACAGGTTTAGATAACATAGACAAAGAAAAGCTGCTCCCATTATTTGATTGTACAAAGTCTAAGGGTTACAGATTTAAGGTTTAAGGCAAGAGATGCAGGGAGGGTGTGGGGCTGAGCTGTTTTACGCTGTATTTGGGGTGCCACATCAGGAGTACTGTGTACAGTATTGGTCTCCTTATTTAAGGACGGATGTGAACGCATTAGAAGCAGTTCAGACATAGTTTACGAGACTAATACCAGGAATGGGCGGTTGTCTTATGAGTAAAGGTTGGACAGGCTAGGTTTGTATCCACTGGAGTTTAGAAGAGTAAGTGGTGACTTGATTGAAACCTTTAAGATCCTGAGTCTTTACAGGGTAGATGTGGGAAAATCTAGAACTAAAGATCATTGTTTAAAAATAAGGGGTCGTCCATTTAGAACATAAGAAATAGAAGCAGGAGTAGACCATTCGGCCTATTGAGCCTGCTCCGCTATTCAATAAGATCATGGCTGATGATCTTGTATTTCGTTTTCCACATTCCCATCTAACACTGATAACCTTTGATTTCGTTGCCTAACAAGGATCTATCTACTTCTGCCTTAAAAATATTCAATGACCCTGCCTCCATTTCCTTCTGAGGTAGAGAATTCCAAAGTAGCACAACCCCCTGAGAAAAAAAAATTCTCCTCATCTCTGTCCTAAAAGAGCGACCCCTAATTTTAAAACAGTGTCCCCTAGTTCTGGACTGACCCACAAGAGGAAACACCCTTTCGACATCCACTTTGTCAAGGCCGTTCAGGATCTTGTATACTTCAATCAAATTACCCCTCACTCTTCTAAACTCCAGTGGAAACAAGCCCAGTCTGTCCAACCTTCCCTCATAAGACAACCCACTCATTCCAGCTATCAGTCTAGTAAACCTCCTCTGAACTGCATCCAATGCATTTACATCCTTCCTTAAATAAGGAGGCCAAAACTGCACATAGTATGCGAGGTCCGGTCTCACTAATGCCTTATATAACAGAAGCATAATATCCTTACTTTTATGTTCAATCCCTCTCATAATAAAGGATAACATTCCATTAGCCTTCTTAATTACTTGTTGTACCTGCATACTAACTTTCTGTGACTCATGTACGAGAACACCTAGATCCCTCTGCACCTCAGAATTATGCAGCTGTTCTTCATTTAAGTAATACTCTGCTTTTTTGTTCTTCCTGCCAAAGTGATCAACTTCACATTTTCCCACACTAAACTCCATTTGCCAGATTTCTGCCCACTCAGTCAACCTATCTAAATCCATCTGCAACCTCCCCATGTCCTCTTCACAACATACTTTCCTACCTATCTTTGTGTCATCTGCAAATTTAGCTACCATGTCTTCACTCCCCTCATCCAAGTCATTGATGTAAATCATAAAAAGCTGAGGCCCCAGCACAGACTCCTGTGGTACTCCACTCATCGCACCCTGCCAGTCTGAAAAAGACCCGTTTATGCATCCTCTCTGCTTTCTGCCAGCCAGCCAATCTTCTATCCATGCTAATATGTTACCCCCTACATCATGCACTTTTATTTTCTGTAATAGCCTTTGATGTGGCATCTTATCAAATGCCTTCTGGAAATCCAGGTACAGTACATCTACAGGCTCCCCTTTACCTACTGCGCATGTCTGCTTCCTTCAAAAAACTCCAATAAACTGGTTAAACATGATTTTTCTTTCACAAACCCATGCCAACTCTTCCCAATTGCCTTGAGCTCTTCTAAGTGCTCAGCTATAACCTCCTTGACGATCAATTCTAACAACTTCCCCACGACAGATGTCAAGCTAACTTTTAAGGCAGAAATGAGGAGAAATTTTTTCTCCCAGAGGGTCATGAGTCTTTTGAACTCTCTTCCTCAAAAGGCGGTGGATGCAGAGTCTTTGAATGTTTTTAAGGCAGAGGTAGATAGGTTCTTGATAAACAAGGAGGTGAAAGTTTTTCAACAGTAGGTGGGAGGTTACAATCAGATTAGCCATGGTCTTATTGAATGGCAGAGCAGGCTCCTGCTCTTAATTCATATATTCATAAGTGGCAATATCCTGGAACTTGCTGCCTGCAAGGGTGGTGGAAGTGGAGATGATGAATGATTTCAGGAGGAAATTGGATGGGAACGTGGGGGAATGAACAGGACTGACTGGGGTGATCTACAGAGAACTGGCATGCACTTGATAGGCCGAGTGGCTTCCTTCTATACCCTAATTGTTTTTTATATTCGATGTGGGCATTGTTGGCTAGGCCAGCATTTACTGCCCATCCCTAATTGCCCTTGTTGAGAGGGCATTTCTTTTTCTGACCCTTTGCTGTGGGTCTGGAGTGACATGTAGGCTAGACCAGGTAAAAGGGCACCAGTGAACCAGATGGGTTTTTAACAACAATGGTTTTGTGGTCACCATTAGACTTTTAATTCCAGATTTTTATTGAATTCAAATTGCACCATCTGCTGTGGTGGGATTTGCACCTGGGTCTCCAGAGCATTACCCTGGATAACTAGACCAGCGACAATACCACTATGCCATCACCTCCCCCTATAAATAACTTTTAGATACACCGTGTCTCTTGCCAGCGCCAGATGCCTGCTGTACATACACACTGGTCTGCAAATGTGCGGAAATCCAATGATGTCACTCTGATGCGCCCAGCCTGCCTGCAGCCCTCTGCGCCTGCATCAATTACATCAGTACATCTCGCATGGTGACATCACCACACACATGCACAATCCGCCCAAACCTCGATGGTGACTGCACTCAGTTGCTGGGGCTGTGCCTCCCTGTTATGGAATAACGCCTGAAATAATGTAATACAATTATATTATTTAACTCTTTCATGGCAACGTTTCCCATGACCCACCAGCTCCACCACCCCCTTCACCCCTAATCCCTCTATCATGACCCAACCCTGTCATCATTGCTGCATTTGTGTTTGTCACTCAACTCCTTTCTGCTTTCTGTAAACTCTGTGTCTTAGGTTCCGGACAGGCAAACAGCATCCTGTTCCCTCTCTGTAAGTGACAGGTGCTCCGGCCAATCTGCTTCAACTAGGAATTAAAGGACGCCACCTAAAAGACAGCCGTGATGATTTGAGCAGCGCCATCTTTGGCCCTGGCTGCTGCCCACTCTGTTGCTTGCAATGACTTAATGGAGCAGAACACTGGAACTGCACATGGCTGTATTGGCAACAAACGGAGCTTTTAGATATACACAGTGTTGCTTGTTTCATCAATAAATTCCAAATTGGCACAGGTATAATAGAATTTTTCAATTGTCTCATCTCGTGAAATTCTCCAACTATTCTTATCGCCTCAGCAATCAACCAAATACAAGCAGAGCTAATACTTCTATCTGTATATATTGGACAGACTAAAGGGGAGTGAAGAGAACTTTTTTTAAACCAGCGAGTTGTTGCAATTGGGAATGCGCTGCCTGAGAGGGTGGTGGAAGCAGGTTCATTAGTAAATTGGAAAGGGGAGTTGGATAAATACTTGAAGGGGAAGAAACTTCAGGTCCAAGGGGAAAGAACAGGTGATTGGGGAAAAACTGGATCGCTCTTTCAAAGAGCCGTATACAGCAAGATGGGCCGGAGCTGCATCATTCTCTGATTCGATGGTGTATTTGAAAATCATGGGACAGCTCGCTGTTAATGCTGTCTGCGGAATAGGCAAGTTCAGAAAAATCACAATCAGAAAAAAACGAAAATCGATAATTTTTATCACTGTGGTGGATCGGATTTAAATGCTCTGGAAATCAGCAAGAATGTTCATCTCTCTAGACAGGGAGAGAACCAGTGGGAGTTTCGAATTTGCAGATGCTTTGATTCTTTAATAAAGTGGGCCGAGTTTAGACACGCTGCGAATTTTTACACGGTAACCTCCTAGCCTAAGCCCACCATGTTAGAAAACGGTTAAGAATTAACCAGGCATCTCGTGCCAGTAGTCAAAGTAGCCAGCATTTGCGCAAGTATCTGACTCTTAGCTCAGGAATGTTTACTCTGAATATTTATTTTACATCTATTCATTGTTTCCAAGGTTTATTTTCAAAAAATCATTTAATGTAGCAAATACCCTGGTTGCCTTTTCTTTTCCTTGCAATAAATTCACTTGTGGGTCATTGGGGAGGCAGCTGAGGGGAGCGGGGAGGGGGGGGTCGTGGGGTGAAGTGAGTGAGGTGGAGAAATGCTTTCCCTCATCAGAGAGAGAGAGACGTTTTTCTAAATTCCTTGTCAATGGTAATCACTCACAATGATACATATGGGTCAGCTACAGTGTTAGGTTCTGTCAAAAAACGCACCGTAAAGTCAAGCGATAGAAAGATTTGCATTTGTATAGCAACATATCACAGTTCCCAAAAATATCTTACAACACTTCATATCTGAAGTCTTTCAAATGAGACGTCAAACTGTGGCCTTGTCAGTCTGCTCAGGTGCATGTGAAAGATCCTATGGCACTATTTCGAAGAAGAACAGGAGAATTACCCCCTCCCCACCCAGTGCCCTGGCAATATTTATCCCTTGACCAACATCACAAAAAACAGATTATCGCAAGAGCAGGTCAGAGGCTGGGAATTCTGCGGTGAGTAACTCACCTCCTGACTCCCTGAAGCCAGTCCATCATCTACAAGTGTCATGATAATCAAGAAAAATCTGAATTACGCCCAGCAATATTGGACTTTTAAAATAAGACCTGAGTTTTAAAAAATGCACACAAGCCACTGGCTGGAGTGCTGCAGGGTGACTCTCTAAGAGGCAATGGAACCTCATCCTGTTGCCAGACAAGGTACTTCCAAAGACATCCAGGAACTAATTGCTCCCACCGTTACAGGCAATGGGGCATAATGGGAGATGAGTTATCACCTCATCGAGGAATGTTGTAAGCAATGCCTAGACAGATTTGTGAATTCGCTTCCCCCTTGGAATATACAAAGCATCTTCCAAACTCGTGCCTCTACCACCTAGAAGAGCAAGGACAGCAGATACATGGGAACACCACCACCTACCTGCAAGTTTCCCTCCAAGTCACACACCATCCTGGCTTGAAACTATATCACTGTTCCTTCACTGTCACTGGGTTAAAATTCTGAAACTCCCTTCCTAGGAGCACTGTGGGTGCACCTACACCACAAGGACTGCAGTGGTTCAAGAAGGTGGCTTGCCACCACCTTCTCAAGGGCAATTAGGGATGGGCAACAAATGCTGGAGTAGCCAGCGACACACACATGCCCTGAATGAATAAATAAATAATCCGGTCATTATCACATTGCTATTTGTAGGGGTTTACTGGGTGTGAACTGATTGCCACATTTCCTACAGTGACTATACTTCAAAAAGTATTTCCTTGGCTGTAAATTGCTTTGAGACGTCTGGAAGTCGTGAAAAACACAATATAAGGGAAAGTCTTTTTTTCTTTATCTGATTGGCTTTGGAATGCAGTGAATATTGTTTCTTGGGAGAGAATTTTCTCCCTGTTTGGGGGGGGGGGGTTGTGTGGGAGCGGGCGGGCGCACAGCCGATTGCCACCCATGATTGACTGGGTGCCGCCATTTTATGTGGGTGGGCCAATTAAGGCCCACCCAGAGTGATGTGCACTCGGAAGCGCTGAGCACTCCCTGTGCAGGCGAGGGGGGGGTTTACCTGAGTCGGGGCCTGCGCTCTTTTGCGCATATGTGCATAAGGGTGCAGATATCTCCCCGAGGCACGGAGTTCCTCAGGAGGATTAGTTTAAGTTTAAAAAATCTTAATAAAGGAAAAAAAAACTTTTTTAGGACATGTCACCTCATGTGAAACTGTCACATGAGCTGGGGACATGTCTATGAATGTCATCAAAAATTTTTTCAAACCTTTCAAAACCTTCATGAAACCTCATCCCGCCTGTGGATGAGGTTCCATGATAAATGCGAAGGCCGCCTGGGCTCTTCGCCTGCCCGCCAACCTTAAGGTTGGACGGGAAGCTCAGTTTATTGCTTTAATTGATAGTTAACTGGCCTGAATAGGCCTTTGACAGTTTGGCGGGCGCGCAGCCGACTCGGGTACGAGCCCACCGAACTGAAAATCTGAATGACATGCGGTGACATCGGGACGCACGCCCAGACGTCACCGCACGTCATTTTACGCCTCGGCGAGCAGGCCCTGCTACCGCTCGCCGAGCCGACGATTCTACCCCTGAGCAAACTCTGCAGCCATATTCTTCAACAAGATCCACAAATGGGTTTGGCTGTAGTAATAACTGAGCAATGAATCAATAAATTATGCATCCATCCTGGGTTACATCCCATTTTAGAAAGTAGAGCGAAATCAGACGGATTATTTTATCTGTATTCTCCACGGAATGGCTCGTCCAAGAGAACCTACAGGACATTCTTTCAATGTAATGGAACTCAGACCTGTATTAATAAAGCTTAACGCTATGACATATTCTGCCTAATGGATGTGCTCCATCGGGATATTCCTGCCTCAAAGCCATTGACGTACCTCCTTGTAAAGTGATGGGATACAATTAATTGGCTCTAAATCTCATAAAATGCAAATTATGACTTGAGATCATCACAATCTGTTCACAGGGCGAGTAGGCCGTAGCATGTAAAAAGAACTAAATACAAATCCACTGATGAACAAATATGGTTAGCCATGTTAATAATCTAATCTATTTGAATAACTTAGCTTGTTTTAAATTACTTTTAAAAAGTCACTTGGACAATTTTTTCAGTCCTTTTCAAAGTCAGGAACTCAAAAGTTGCATTGTCTCGGCACGCAGTCCCTTGAAAATAGAAGATTATGGGGCGAGCTGATTGAGGTATTTTGAGGTGATTAAAGGATTTGACAGGGTGGAGAGAAACTGTTTCCTCAGGTGGTTTGAATCACAAAGGGTCATAACCTTAAAATCAGAGTTAGGCCGTTCAGGGCTGATGTCAGGAAGCATTTTTTCACACAAAGGGTTGGGGAAATTTGTTACTCTCCACCCCCCCCGAAAAGCTGTCGATTAATCATTTCAAAACAGAGGCCGATAGATTTTTATTGGGCGAGGGTATTCAGGGTATAGAAGGTACAGGACCAAGGTGGATAGATGGAGTTAGGAAACAGATCAGTCATGGTCTAATGGAACATGCAAGAGGGGCTGAATGGCCTATTCCTGCCCCTTGGTAACTGTGGTGAGTTCAGGCAACTTTTAAAATGTTTTTTCAGGTTTAACGCAGAGATCTCTAATCCCAATAGCTGATGGTGAACTTCACCTTGTACAGATGTAAAGACAATTATTTGTCTTTCAGAACATTTTGTTTTTCTGAGCTCACATGCTCCCGGATGTCTCCTGAGGGGTCAGATTCTGCATCTAAACTTAAGGCAATTACACAATTGCCTGAAGGTTGTCAATTGGCCTATTCCCAGCTCATTCATCCAGAAGGTATCTAGGGTCCTTCCTCATTTACAACATTCAGCTACTTCTTAAATGATAACAGGTTTTTTTATGCCTCTGTGACTAGTAGATTCCATGTTTTGACTATTCTGTGCAAACTTCCTGGAATCAACCCGAAATTTTCCTTCTGTTTACTTGAACTTAGGCTTCAAATGTCTCTGTGGGCTCGCCCCTCCCTATCTTTGTAACCTTCTCCAGCCCACAGAGATCGCTGCGCTCCTCCAATTTTGACCTCTTGCGCATCCCCGATTTTAATCGCTTTGCCATTGGTGCCTGTGTCTTCAGCTTCCTAAACTCTGGAAATCTCTCCCTAATTCTCACTCTCCTCCTTTAAGAGGCTTCTTAAACTCAACCCCTTTGACCAAGCTTTTGGTCACCTGTCCTAGCATTGCTGTAGGTGGCCCAGTGTCAAATTTTCTTTGCTAACGCTCCCGTGAAGGGGGGCATTTTTGTGCATTAAGGGAAAAATATAAATGCAAGCTGTTGTTTAATTTGATCAATATTTTGAATTTGGCCTTTCTACACTATTTGTTATTTTCTATGTCTATCACTGCACTCTCTATAATTGCACTCTCAATCATTGCACTCTCCATCATTACACTCTCTATCATTGCACTCGCTATCATTGCATTCTCTATCATTGCACTCTCTATCATTGCACTCTCTATCATTGCACTCTCTATCATTGCACTCTCTATCATTGCACTCTCTATCATTGCACTCTCTATCATTGCACTCTCTATCATTGCACTCTCTATCATTGCACTCTCTATCATTGCACTCTCTATCATTGCACTCTCTATCATTGCACTCTCTATCATTGCACTCTCTATCATTGCACTCTCTGTCATTGCACTCTCTATCATTGCACTCTCTATCATTGCACTCTCTGTCATTGCACTCTCTGTCATTACACTCTCTATCACTGCACTCTCTATCACTGCACTCTCTATCATTGCATTCTCTATCATTGCACTCGCTATCATTGCATTCTCTATCATTGCACTCTCTATCATTGCACTCTCTATCATTGCACTCTCTATCATTGCATTCTCTATCATTGCACTCGCTATCATTGCATTCTCTATCATTGCACTCTCTATCATTGCACTCTCTATCATTGCACTCTCTATCATTGCACTCTCTATCATTGCACTCTCTATCATTGCACTCTCTGTCATTGCACTCTCTATCATTGCACTCTCTATCATTGCACTCTCTATTCTCTATCATTGCATTCTCTATCATTGCACTCTCTATCATTGCACTCTCTATCATTGCACTCTCCATCATTACACTCTCTATCACTGCACTCTCTATCACTGCACTCTCTATCATTGCACTCTCTATCATTGCACTCTCTATCATTGCATTCTCTATTCTCTATCACTGCATTCTCTATTCTCTATCATTGCACTCTCTATCATTGCACTCTCTATCATTGCACTCTCTATCATTACACTCTCTATCATTGCACTCTCTATCATTGCACTCTCTATCACTGCACTCTCTATCATTGCACTCTCTATCATTGCAATCTCTATCATTGCACTCTCTATCATTGCACTCTCTATCATTGCACTCTCTATCATTGCATTCTCTATCATTGCACTCTCTATCATTGCATTCTCTATCATTGCACTCTCTATCATTACACTCTCTATCATTGCACTCTCTATCATTGCACTCTCTATCATTGCACTCTCTATCACTGCACTCTCTATCATTGCACTCTCTATCATTGCAATCTCTATCATTGCACTCTCTATCATTGCACTCTCTATCATTGCACTCTCTATCATTGCATTCTCTATCATTGCACTCGCTATCATTGCATTCTCTATCATTGCACTCTCTATCATTGCACTCTCTATCATTGCACTCTCTATCATTGCATTCTCTATCATTGCACTCTCTATCATTGCACTCTCTATCATTGCACTCTCTATCATTGCACTCTCTATCATTGCACTCTCTGTCATTGCACTCTCTGTCATTGCACTCTCTATCATTGCACTCTCTATCATTGCACTCTCTATTCTCTATCATTGCATTCTCTATCATTGCACTCTCTATCATTGCACTCTCTATCATTGCACTCTCCATCATTACACTCTCTATCACTGCACTCTCTATCACTGCACTCTCTATCATTGCACTCTCTATCATTGCACTCTCTATCATTGCATTCTCTATTCTCTATCACTGCATTCTCTATTCTCTATCATTGCACTCTCTATCATTGCACTCTCTATCATTGCACTCTCTATCATTACACTCTCTATCATTGCACTCTCTATCATTGCACTCTCTATCACTGCACTCTCTATCATTGCACTCTCTATCATTGCAATCTCTATCATTGCACTCTCTATCATTGCACTCTCTATCATTGCACTCTCTATCATTGCATTCTCTATCATTGCACTCTCTATCATTGCATTCTCTATCATTGCACTCTCTATCATTACACTCTCTATCATTGCACTCTCTATCATTGCACTCTCTATCATTGCACTCTCTATCACTGCACTCTCTATCATTGCACTCTCTATCATTGCAATCTCTATCATTGCACTCTCTATCATTGCACTCTCTATCATTGCACTCTCTATCATTGCATTCTCTATCATTGCACTCTCTATCATTGCATTCTCTATCATTGCACTCTCCATCATTACACTCTCTATCATTGCATTCTCTATCATTGCACTCGCTATCATTGCATTCTCTATCATTGCACTCTCTATCATTGCACTCTCTATCATTGCACTCTCTATCATTGCACTCTCTATCATTACACTCTCTATCATTGCACTCTCTATCATTGCATTCTCTATCATTGCACTCGCTATCATTGCATTCTCTATCATTGCACTCTCTATCATTGCACTCTCTATCATTGCACTCTCTATCATTGCACTCTCTATCATTGCACTCTCTGTCATTGCACTCTCTGTCATTGCACTCTCTATCATTGCACTCTCTATTCTCTATCATTGCATTCTCTATCATTGCACTCTCTATCATTGCACTCTCTATCATTGCACTCTCCATCATTACACTCTCTATCACTGCACTCTCTATCACTGCACTCTCTATCATTGCACTCTCTATCATTGCACTCTCTATCATTGCATTCTCTATTCTCTATCACTGCATTCTCTATTCTCTATCATTGCACTCTCTATCATTGCACTCTCTATCATAACACTCTCTATCATTGCACTCTCTATCATTGCACTCTCTATCATTGCACTCTCTATCACTGCACTCTCTATCATTGCACTCTCTATCATTGCACTCTCTATCATTGCACTCTCTATCATTGCACTCTCTATCATTGCATTCTCTATTCTCTATCATTGCATTCTCTATCATTGCACTCTCTTTCATTGCACTCTCTATCATTGCACTCTCTATTCTCTATCATTACACTCTCTATCATTGCATTCTCTATCATTGCACTCTCTATCATTGCATTCTCTATTCTCTATCATTACATTCTCTATCATTGCACTCTCTATCATTGCACTCTCGCTCAGTTGCAAACTTGAGCAGCTCAAGTTTTTCCAAACTTTCATACAGTGCAGTCCTCTGATGCTCTTATCTCTACTGCCTCCAGGTGTATGTGTCCTTTTGTGACAAAACCTGGGCGTAGTACTCAAGGCATGGTCCAACCAGTGTACTGTTAGGTTTTGGCACATTGTCATCCAACTTCTGCTGAACTTGGCTTTCTTGCTCAGCATTCTATTTATATTTTGTGCTGCTCCATCATGATTGGATGTGTTAAGTGCCAAATCTACCTCCGCTCGTTGACTGCTGCTCCTGCTCTTTAAATGATCCTATGGTTTGTACCTTGAGCCTTGGAAGGAGAAATAAATGATGAACAAGTGATACTCCCGTTGTCCTTTGTCAATGCACTATTGTCTGCCTGGTTTACAATGTCCGCCTTGTTTACTGGGTGTATGCGCCTAACTATTTCTGCTGTCCAAGGCAAGCTGGTAAATGGTGTTAAGCTGGTCCCTTCTCTTGTGCAGCCTCTGCTGAGGTAGTCTTACTTAGTGCCTTCCTGCTCGTTGGCCATCTTAGTAAAGAAGACAGCAGTGCAATGAAACAGATTTTGTAGATTTATCTGTCTGAATTCCTAACACAAGCAAAGAAATAGAGATCATGGCGGGCGGGGGGGAACTGCAAATGCTGAGATAAAACAGAAAATGCTGGAAAGGTACAGCAGATCCGACAGTGTCTGGAAGGTGCGATTAACATTTTGAGTTTTGACTATTTGAATGATAAGCCTGCCTTCTCTGTATTTTATTTTTAAATTGCTGTATATTGCCAGCTGTATGTTTCTAGCCAGTTCTGCAAGTTGTGTGCAATTCAAATATAGTCTTTTCACCATTCGCAAAGTACCTTATTGATTCTGCAATCCGAGCACTCTCTTTCCTTCTGTCACTGGACAACCTGCCAATTAGGTAGGAATAGTCTAGGCCACTGCAGAACACGCTCCCTACGGCACTAAGCAGCAGAAGCTTGCTGTCATCGGCTGAAGCATTACCAAGTGCTCTCCGCACCTCCTTCATAATCTGTAAAGACAACAGTAACATTCAACTATTGTCACCACCAACAGATGGAGAATGGCAACAAACCTTCAGGAAGCTTTTGTTCTTCAGCCTCCCTGGCTTTAACACACATCTAAGTTCGATTTGCAGACATGGGGGCAAATATTCGTCGAGGCTCTAATATTAACAAAAAAACGTTACTGCAAGGTATAAGACCGGGGAAACACATTCCATACTCACGTTGACCCCCTCGGTAAACGAGTGGAGAAAAGGACACCCAACAGCAATAGTGCAACAAGGAACATCCTGCGCTTTATTTCTAAGCCATATTTCACGTTACGTGTATTTGTTAAAGGAAACATTGGCAGGGAGCTTTAGCAGCTCCACGTCATCCTTCAGTTATACGCTTGGTGTGTTTTGCTCAGGAAAACCTGGGACAGGGAGCAAACAATTTACCGGGTCGCAGTTAAAAGTTAAGTTAAAACCAAATCTGACAAAATGCTTGCTGTGCTGAAGGGTTGACAGACAAGATGAAAAGGAGTGGAATAGTCTCAGGAGAAGGTGCAAAGTGGGCTGAACAGGGAGCTTGGCCCAAACGTTTCTCAAGCGGGCATGTCCACGGAGTTTCCGCCGTACTTCCGTCAAAGTGAACTAAATCAGCTTTGAGGAAATTTACCCCCAGGAGTTGCAGAATAAGGAAGGCCATTGATATGGAAGGTATGAATGGGCACAGGAGACAATTAAATTGCTATTAATTCTTATTTAAGCAGGAACCACATAAAGGAAATGGCTCGAACTTCCCCAGGCAGTCATAAGAAGGTGGAGTGCTCTGTCACTAGTGATCAATGCTAAAATAGTACTGCAACATTCAAAAAGGTATTGGATAATTATTTAAAGTAGGATTTGCAAACATTACAGAGAGAAAGCAGGAAAATGGGACCGGGCAGAAACTGGCTCTTCCGTTACTAAAATTTGGTGCGTTTTCTGAGAACAGAATTGAACAATACAATGAGCAGAGGCTGACCCATGGCAGTGTCCATCTCGAAGAGAAGTTATGTTATTGCATGATGAAATCAACCATCCAACAGGAATCTTTCCCCTCATATCATTAGAGTTGTGCCTTTACTTGGCAGTACACCAGCAGTGCTCACCTGTCCTGTGATTTATTGATCACACAGCAACCCTGCACATGTTGTCATTGAGTGAAATTGGCTCAGAGACATGGAGGAATGGAAGGGTGACCTTTAACTCATACTCACTGCACTGCTACAACAAGCTGTCTGCTGAGATTTCAGCAGTTCTTACAAATTTTGCTATGCATTACAACATGTCAACACTGTAAGGATGTTGTCTTCTTCAATCTGAAAGAAATTATACTACGCGTGGGACCTGCTGTCTAAACAATGAATCACATTCCAAAATAAAAAATGTTTCACCCTGTTTGGTTTTTTACCCTTTGTTTACCCTCTTCATGGAGAAAAGGTGTTTCTTAACAGATATTTTTCTGTCGATTGCTTTTTCATTAGAGTCAAGAGCCGAGTGGTAATTGGTAATTCAAGTAATACCAAAAAAATAGGCTGCAGTGCAAAAATTAATTCACATTACGCATTAATTTTCCTAAAGGTCCACATTATATGGAACACAGGGCAACAACTGGAATTACACAACACATCAAAGTGGGATTGGTTTATTTTTATTATGAGAACAAGGTGAACAATTCAACAAAAACTTGCATTTGTATAGCACCGTTAATGCCGTAAACCATCCCAAGGTGCTTCACAGGAGAGCTATGATGCTGAGCCACGTGAGATGTTGGGACAGGCGATCAAACGCTTGGTCAAAGAGGTAGGTTTTAAGGAATGTCTTAAAAAAGTAGGGGCAGAGAGATAGAGCAGCAGAATGCTTTAGGAAGGAAATTCCAGCGCTTATGGTCATGACAGCCAAAGGCACAGCCTCCAGCGATGGAGCGATTAAGATCAGGGATGAACATAAGGTCCGAAATGGAATCCTTAATACCAAGAGAAAAAGCTCGAAAAGCTAGTTTTTGTGCTGAGCATTGCCTGTATATTACTAAGGTAATTCAGAAAGTTCATAATCATTTTATGATTAAAATTGCCCAAATGCTGCATGAGGCTGTAACAAACATACAGCAAGATGTCCAGGAGTGCAGGATTAAATTACCACGGTCAACACTTTAAATTAGTTTTAAAACAGCCATTTAAGACCCTGAAATAGAAGCACGGGAATGTAGCATAGCTATTTACTGGGCAATTCCCCCTGAAGAAAAAAAGCCAAGGAGGCAAAAGCAATTTTGCTTTGATGATGAAACACTGGAAGCTTGAACGAATGAGAGAAAGGATGGAGCGATGATTATGTGATATAGGTGCCATCCCTCATCCGAGAAGCACAGCGGGCATGAGAGGCACATCGCTGAAAAAGGTCAATGCCCTACCTCCCAAATCTGCAAGACTCAGCAGGATGCAAGACAGTAGAGGGCACATCTCAGGAAACCTGATAAGGTAACTCTACTGTTATAAGAACTTAAGAAACAGAAGCTAGAATTGGGCATACAGCCCCCGGAGACTGTTCTACCATTCAGTAAGATCATGGCTAATGTTCTACCTCAACGCCATTTTTCCAACCAATCCCTATAGCTCTTATAGTCCAAAATCTGTTGATCTCAGTCTCAAATATACTCGAAGACGGAGAACGCTCGGTCATCTGGGGTAGAGATTTCCAAAGTTTAACAGTACTTAGTTACGTGTGACAAGTCCTTGCTGTAAGCAGACCTACTGAAAGCCACCTCAGTGGAACTTTTATTTCTGTCTTGCTTACACCTGCAAGCCAGTAAGAGGGTGCTGGCCAATGCAATGATGGCCTGACAGATCAAGAGCTATGAATGCTTAGGATGAATGGAAGATATTTGTGCATGAGAAAGGTACAATTAAGAAGTGCATATATTAAACCGGGCAGGGGTCTGCAAACTGCAGCTCTTTGAATCTCATTTCGGGGCCCCCCAATCATTTCCAGTTGGATCGCATTAACATGAAAAAGTCTTTAAAAAAGTCAAGGGAAGTAAGAGTCATGATTTTATTGTGGGGATAAAAGACTAATCTTCATGCTGCGTTTTACCCTTCCAAATAATTATTTTAATGCAAAACATCATTGTGCTCTAAATAAGTCCATTCGAGTGGTACAGCTACACCATAGTTATAAATCATGCCTTTGGGTCGAGGAACAGGTTTATGGTTGTGACCTTTATTATTTCCAACATGGCTGAGATGATAAATTATTCTGAGTGTGCATTTGGAAGCATTTTTTTAATCATAAGAATCAACAGCCGATGAAAATTGTCTTATTCAATGTATCTTAAGTTTAAAAACAAAAATAAAAATACCTGGAAAAACTCAGCAGGTCTGGCAGCATCTGCGGAGAGGAACACAGTTAACGTTTAGAGTCCGTATGACCCTTCAACAGAACAAGTTCTGTTGAAGAGTCATACGGACTCGAAACGTTAACTGTGTCCCTCTCCGCAGATGCTGCCAGACCTGCTGAGTTTTTCCAGGTATTTTTATTTTTGTTTTGGATTTCCAGCATCCGCAAGTTTTTGCTTTTATCTTAAGCTAAAACATGTTTTAAAGGTGATTTTACCGGCAAAGTCAGAGTTAGAAAAAAAGCCATAAAATGAGATAATGCAATGGTTTCCAGTGCAAGTCATAAGCACATCTCTCACCCATCTTCTCAATGGTATGAGTTATTGGGCCCAAACTTTAAAAATGCAAGGTTTGCCAGCCTCGACTTGGGTGGGGACCAGACAGAATAAGCTCTGAGCAAGGCATTCACACGCCTCCCAGCTGTCCAGATGTTGAAGCAGTGTTGCAAAATCCACACATAAGTCTTGTCACTGATCAGGTGTCTGACAATGATTAAGTCTCCATATTTGGGCCTTCAAGCTTCTTCGTGATGTTAATAACAAGTAATGAGAATCAGGCAGCCAAATGGCACTGACATAGTGACTTGGATACAGGGCCATCAGGTTGCAGACCAGGTAAAGGTGCACGTTATTGCTTCAATAGAGCTTATATTTCACCTCTTTTCTATTTTTACTTAGTTCTGTTGAAGGGTCATACGGACTCGAAACGTTAACTGTGCTCCTCTCCGCAGATGCTGCCAGACCTGCTGAGTTTTTCCAGGTATTTTTATTTTTGTTTCAGAGAAGTAATGGGTTAAGCGTCAATGAGAGTTGAGTGGGAATGAGAGTTTACACTGCCATAAGACATAGGAGCAGAAGTAGGCCATTCGGCCCATCGAGTCTGCTCCGCCTTTCAATGAGATCATGGCTGATCTGATAATCCTCAACTCCACTTTCCTGCCTTTTCCCCATAACCCTTGATTCTCTTACTGATTAAAAATCTGTCTATCTCAGCCTTGAATATGCTTAACCACCCAGCCTCTACAGCCCTCTGCAATAAAGAATTCCACAGATTGACTACCCTCTGAGTGAAGAAATTCCTCCTCATCTCTGTTTTAAATGGGCACCCCCTTACTCTGAGATTATGCCCTTTGGTCCTAGACTCTCCCAAAAGGGGAAACAGCCTCTCAGCATCTATCCTATCAAGCCCCCTAAGAATCTTATATGTTTCAATAAGGTCGCCTTTCATTCTTCTAAGCTCCAATGAGTACAGGCCCAACCGACTCAACCTCTCCTCAAAAGAAAATCCCTCCATCCCTGAGGTCAACCTAGTGAACCTTCTCTGGACTGCCTCCAATGCCAAAATATCTTTCCTTAAATAAGGGGCCCAAAACTGTTCACAGTATTCTAGGTGTGGTTTAGCTAGTGCCTTGTATAGTTTTAGCAAGACTTCCCTATTTTTCTACTCCATTCCCTTTGAAATAAAGGCCAACATTCCATTTGCCTTCCCTATTACCTGCTGAACTTGTATGCTAGCTTTTTGGGATTCATGCGCGAGGACTCCCAAATCCCTCTGTGCTGCAGCTTTCTTCAGTCTTTCTCCATTTAAATAATATTCAGCTCCTCTATTCTTCTTGCCAAAGTGCATAACCTCACATTTTCCCACATTATATTCCATCTGCCACATTTTTGCCTACTCACTCAACCCGTCTATATCCCACTGTAGACTCTTTGTGTCATCCTCACCCCTTGCCTTCACACCTATTTTTGTGTCATTCGCAAACTTGGCAATAGTACATTCATTTCCCTCATCCAAATCATTAATATATATAGTAAATAAGTGTGGCCCCAGCACTGATCCTTGTGGCACTCCATTAGTTACAGGTTGCCATCCTGAAAAGGTCCCCTGTATCCCAACTCTCTGTCGTCTACTGGTTAGCTAGTCCTCTATCCATGCTAATATACTAACCCCAACACCATGGGCTCTTATCTTATTAAGTAGCCTTATGTGTGGTACCTTATCAAATGGCTTTTGGAAATCCAAATATATTACAACTACTAGTTCCCCTTTATCTATCCTGCTTGTTACCTCCTCAAAGAATTCTAATAAATTTGTAGGCATGATTTCCCCTTCATGAAGCCGTGCTGACTCTGCTTGATTAGATTATGTATTTCTAAATGCTCTGCTGTTACATCTTTTATAATAGGCGCCAACATTTTCCCAATGACAGATGTTAAGCTAAGAGGTCTATAGTTACCTGTTTTTTTTTGTCTTCCTCCCTTTTTGAATAAGGGTGTTACATTGGCAGTTTTCCAATCCTCTGGGGCTTCTCCAGAACCTAAGGACTCTTGGAAGATTACTACAAGTGCACCCACTATCTCTGCAATTATTTCCTTTAATATCCTAGGATGCAACCTATCAGGTCCAGGTAACTAATCGGCCTTTAGCCCCATTAGTTTCCCTGGTACTTCTTCTCTAGTGATAGTTATTGTATTTATTTCCTCCCCCACTTTTGCCCCGTGATTATTTAGTATTTTTGGTATGTTATAGTGTCTTCTACTGTGAAGACTGATGCAAAGTATTTATGCAACTCCTCTACCATTTCCTGGTTCCCCATTATTATTTCCCCAACCTCATTCTCTAAGGGGCCTATATTGACTTTGGCCTCTCTCTTCCTTTTTATATATTTAAAGAAGCTCTTACTGTCCAATTTTATATTATTTGCTAGTTTACCCTCAAAGTTTATCTTCTCCCTCTTTATTTTTTTTTTGGTCATCTTTTGTTGGTTTTTAAAACTTTCCCAATCCTCTGGCTTACCACTAACCTTTGCCACATTGTATGCTTTTTCTTGTACCAATGTACCTCGATGTCCTGGGCTGTTTATGGGATCAGCATATGATGAGCTATGGGTCAATTGTACAAGTGGATCGTAGACAAGAACATCTCTGATAATGGAGTTGGTAGAATGTATGAAATCCACTCATACATGTCTCTGATAGTCTGGGAGATGTTAAAGAGGTTGTGTTTATAGTAATACAATGTTAGAATTTGGAAGGGTAATATAACCATGGAGCTTAAGAGGGCAATATAACCACGGTAACAGAATAGTTAGAAGAGATTGAGAAGAGTGTATTTTGTTGACTCAGTGTTATTCTGATATCACTTACATATATATTTGATGTACTGTGATTTAATGGTAGAATTCATGGAATACAGAGTTCAAAGGTAGAACCAATATTAGAGTTGTGATTGAAACACTATGCTATCCTAAGACTAGAATCGTGAAGTGTGATGTACCTCAGCATACATTCTGCATTGTGTCCTATGATGTCTCATTGAAACTTTAGCACACATGCAGGTTTGTGAAGTGTGAAATCTAATTAAAGATCTAATTCTGCATTGGTGCAACTGATGCTCCGGGTGTTTAAAGTATCAAAATGACAGAACAAGAAAGCAGTCCAACATCATACACTGCAAACAAGCCACAAGCAGAAAGGGGAAGCAGGAAAATCACACTGATGGAGTACCGATGGAGCATGCAATTGATAGAATAAATGCACTGCACTTGACCTCTATCCTGTGTCGAGTATTTAAGTGTCAAGGGCAAGAGAAAATTAGAACTACACAAATTATGAGAATACAAACTGCACATGACAGTGTCATTTGGGCTCAGTTATTTTGCCGAAGTAGATTGGAAATTTAAATTTTTGTTTCAAAATGAATTCTTGGGATCTGAGATGCCCAGGCAAGGTTCGCACTTACTGTCAATCCTTAGTTGCCCTGAAGTTTGATGCAACTCAATGATTTGCTAGACTACGTCAGAAGGCAGTCAACCGCACTAGTGTAGAATGAAACCCACATAGAGGTTAGGCCTGATAAGAATGGCTGATTTCCTTCTCTGAAGGACAAGCAATTGTCAACCAGTTGATCTAACTGAATGGTGGAACACGTTTGAGTGGCTCAGTGGCCTACTCCTGTTCCAATGTTCCTAAGCTCTTAGTCCTATCATGATTGTTAGTAGTGAAAATAATGAAATTGTTGGTTTTGCTGAATATTGCAACTGTGACCTTAATGATACATCTAAGGACTGATCCTGCAGTCCCATTGTAGCTTTTAAAAAAATCTTTCACAGGATGTGGGCATCGCTGGCTAGACCAGCATTTATTGCCCATCCCTAACTGCCCTTGAGGTGGTGGTGAGCTGCCTTCTCAAACCACTGCAGTCCATGTGGTGTAGGTACACCCACAGTGCTGTTAGGGAGTTCCAGCATTTTCATCCAGTGACAGTGAAGGAACGGTGATATATTTCTAAGTCAGGATGGTGTGTGGCTTGGAGGGGAACTTGCAGGTGGTGGTGTTCCCATGTGTCTGCTGTCCTTAACAAAAATAAAAATACCTGGAAAAACTCAGCAGGTCTGGCAGCATCTGCAGAGAGGAACACAGTTAACGTTTCGAGTCCGAATGACTCTTCAACAGTACTAAGTAAAAATAGAAGAGAGGTGAAATATAAGCTGGTTTAAAGGGGGGTGGGACAGTCTGCTGTCCTTGTCCTTCTAGGTGGTAGAGGTCGCAGGTTTGGCAGGTGCTGTTGAAGGAGCCTTGGTGAGTTGCTGCAGTGCATCCTGTAAATGGTATGTATTGTGCTTTGGTGGTCATTAAGTGGAGACTATTCCATTACAGTCCTGACTTGTGCCTTGTAGATGGTGGACAGGCTTTGAGGAGTCAGGACATGAGTTACTCTCCACAGAATTCCCAGTCTCCGACCTGCTCTTGTAGCCACAGTATTTATATGGCTGGCCAATTCAGTTTCTGGACAATGATAACTCCCAGGATGTTGATAGTGAGGATTCAGTGGTGGTAATGCCATTTAATATCAAGGGGAGATAGTTAGATTCTCTCTTGTTGGAGATGGTCATTGTGTGGTGCGAATGTTACTTGCCACTTGTCAGCCCAAGCCTGGATATTGTCCAGGTCTTGCTGCATTTGGACATGGACTGCTTCAGTATCTGAGGAGTTGTGAATGGTGCTGAACATTGTGCAATTATCAGCGAACATCCCCACTTCTGACCTTATGATGGAGGGAAGGTGAAGCAGCTGAAGATGGTTGGGCCTCAGACACCGCCCTGAGGAACTCCTGCAGTGACGTCCTGGAACCAAGATGATTGACCTCCAAAAACCACAAACATATTCCTTTGTGCTGGGTATGACTCCAACCAGCGTAGAGTTTTCACCCTGATTCCCATTGGCTCCAGTTTTGCTCGGGCTTCTTGATGCCAAACCCGGTCAAATGTTGCCTTGGCCTCACCTCACTTCTTGAGTTCAGCTCTTTTATCCATGTTTGGACCAAGGCTGTAATGAGGTCAGGAGCTGATTGGCACTGGCTGAACCCAAACTGAGCGTCAGTGAGCAGGTTATTGCTAAGTAAATGCTGCTTGACAGCACTGTCGATGAAACTTTCCATCACTTTGCTGATGATCGAGAGTAGACTGATGGGGCGGTAATTGGCTGGGTTGGATTTGGCCTGCTTTCTGTGTACAGGACATACCTGGGCAATTTTCCGCATTGCCAGATAGGTGCCAGTGTTGTAGCTGAACTGGAACAGCTTGGCAAAGGGCGCAGATAGTTCTGCAGCACACGTCTTCAGTACTATTGCTGGAATGTTGTCAGGGCCCATAGCTTTTACAGTGGGGGTTGCTGTTTTTTTCAGTGCCATGTGCACCTGCAAGACTGAAAATTTGC
This sequence comes from Cetorhinus maximus, assembly GCF_964194155.1. NCBI lineage: Eukaryota > Metazoa > Chordata > Chondrichthyes > Lamniformes > Cetorhinidae > Cetorhinus > Cetorhinus maximus. Next base: position 143,052,102 of record NC_135884.1, read on the forward strand.
TACCCATTATAAAGCAAAGTCAGCTAATTAACGTAATATCATAGTGGCTCTGGTGCACATCACATGTAGTGTTGGGTCTACACCACATCAATGATATATGATGCCAGGTGCTTTTAGGAAGCTGCTGATTTCCATTAATGTTGTCCTTCTATCTAGAAGGGGAAAGCACCTCCCCATCAACTATATGCCTGCCTTGTGACCTCACATTGGTAGGACTCTCAGAAGGTTCTGGGTTCAAGTCCCACTCGAGAACTTGAGCACAACAATCCAGGCTGACACTCCAGTGCAGTACTGAGGAGGTGCTGCACTGCTGGGGGTACTGTCTTTTGGATAAAATGCTGTCTGCGCTCTCAGGTGGATGTAAAAGATCCCATGGCACTATTTCGAAGACAGAGCCAGAGAGTTACCCCCGGATTCCAGGCCAATATTTATCCCTTAACACCACAAAAATAGCTCATTGGTCCCTGTTCAGGCAATGCTTTTAAAACTGAATTATCGATTCTCATGCCAATAATTCTATCCTGGAAATCACCAGGTGATTCATGCTCACCTCTTTAAGCTATAGACCCAGGAGGCAGTGCCATAGCGGTATTGGCACTAGTAACTCAGAGACTCACGTCAATGCTCCGGGGACCCGGGTTTGAATCCCACCATAGCAGATGGTGAAATTCAAATTCAATAAAAATCTGTTGATAGCTGCTTGTGGGAGCATGCTGTGCGCAAACTAGCTACTATCTTTCCTACATCACTGCAATGACTACACTTAATAAGTACTTCAATGGCTGTAAACTGCTTTGGGATGCCTGGTGATCATGAAAAGCTCTGTATAAATGCAAGTCTTTCTTGTTTTCACCCGAAGAACTAAAAGAAGGACACCGGCAGCACTCGAACGTAGAGCTTGCTTGAGTCAAAGGACATCCTCCAGTCTACAACCGTCTTCGCCTACTACAGAACCAGGTTGACAAGTCGTGGTGAAAGGTTTCAACTAGTTCACTGTGATCCGACAGTCTACTCCTGCTCAGGTTTCTGGACGTGCTAAGGAAGTCCCCAGCATCTGCGGACCCAGATGACGGGAGCCATAACATCCAGCTGCCCCACTCAAATGACCCCACGTGTGACCCCCAAAATGCAGGCAAGCCCAGAAAAGCTCCGGCCGCCTGCAGTTGCAGGGCTACCTACAAATCCAGCGCAAGACGCAAACTCCAATTCCAGACCCAGCAAACCCTGACATCCAACAGCCATTCACTTCACTTTCCTGATCCCACTTGGAAAGGAGCACGTGTGTAGGGAGTGGATGACGGATACCACACACTTGCACAGTGGCGGGACTTACAAAGGTGAAACACGGCTGCAGGGTAGAGTCAGGATTAACAAAATGTGCGAGCACTGGAGATATAGTGCATTAACAGTTTGTTTCAGATAAGGCAGAATAATGGTGTTACGATGAAACCCTGTGGCAATTCATGGGTCGATTGAATTGAAGGCAATGAGCTTGTTTATTTGAAGGAGGCCGTGCAGAGATGCAGATCACAGCTGTAGCAGAAGCAGGTACTTAAAGGTTCACCTAGTTGATCTTCTGGTCTTATTTATTATTGGGTGTCTTCTTTCACCTGCCTCATGGCTGCAGCCCTTTGCTGATCCTCATTAGTTTCCCCCTTGGAAACCAATTATGTTTCTTAGCTTGGCAGAAATTGCATCAATCGTCTACTTGATGTGGCTGCAAACTGAGAGTTGGGAGATTTAACAGGTATCTCTGGCTGTTGGCACACCTTGGGAGGTTTTACAAAGTTAAAAGGTGATATATAGATGAAAGCTGTTGTTTGATAAGAACCTACAGCAACAAATTTTCAAACAACAGTCATCTGAACAGTCACTGACCCATCCATGAAACTGGTTCATGGTCTGTCTGTAGGATACCACATAATTCTGTCAGGGCAACCCTTGCAAATATTTGTCTGTGAGTGTGCAGCTTCTTGGGCATGTCTAGATACAGTTGCCTTGGCTTGTATTCTTGGTGGCAGAGATAAGAGTGCTTACATTTTGACCATCTCAGATAAGAACGCACCTGCCTTCATTGTCTCCCTTGGTGTTGACTCACAGCTGTGGGGTGGGGGTGGGTGGAAGCAGCATTAAGTAAGTAACAAATGCTTCAGTAATGAAGCCTAGAAATTCTGAGATAAACTGACAAAGGCACTTAATCCGAACAGCTAGCAACTAGCCTCTCCCTTTGAGAGAAGAGGACCCAAAGTATCTGAAGGGGTGAACCGACTCTGTGGAGAAATGACTGACCTACGTTATTTCTACCATTTTGTGGTGCGAAGGCCTGGAAGGGTCAGAGAACAGGTCTTTGTGTGGCAAATTGGGCTGAATATTCCATCCCTGTGCAAGGGAAGAACAATGCTGACACTGCAAACAGCCCAAGACCAATGATGCTTCCCACTGTTCCACTGGCTTCTTAACGCACTTCACTGTCTGCCTGCCTCAAGAGTACGAAGAAGGAAATGATCAAGTTATGACGCTGAGTGGAACCGGAGAGAACTTGTCAGGTGGGGGAACATCATGGGAAAATATCTCAGCCAGTTTGGCCTTGCTGAAGGTAACATGCTCCTCTGTCAGGGATTTTGTAGCTTCGAATTAATTAGTTGCCTTTTACCTTTCAAATGGAAATCTAACCACAGTCCAAGAAATGGATATTTGAGAGCAGAACACACTGTGCGGGTAAGAAAGGAGCCAGTGTTAATATAATGACACATCCCTGATATCGCAGCAACCTCATTAACAACGGCAGCCTCCCATGTGAATGGCTTTATATCTCCTGAGTCACATCCAGGCAATATGTTGCTCCTAATTTGCAGGGATTTTGAGAGTCCAGTTTTATCCCTTATTATTTTTTTCCTCCTTGCCTTCGCGGCGCTACAAACAGAACCCAAAAAAGACCCAAATCAACCAACAGAAACTGGATTTAAACTGTCTTTAACCGCGTTGGCTCAAAGCAATTCACACTCAAGGCCGAAACTGTGCTGAGTGGGCAGATCTCAGCTCGAGCAGCAGTGACGCACTGCAATTGGTTTCTCCAAGGCAAGGGAGTGGAAACAAAAGATCATCCAAGCATTGCTGATCATGGTTCCTGTCCAGAAATCCCCACTGGGAAGGCAGACTTAGGGTCAGCCATTTCTGCAGCCCTCACTAGGAGAAGGTGCAGCTGAATTGGAAAAGCACAGGGAATTGCTAACAAAATGAACAGGATTTGAATGAAACACGGACAGGCAGAACTGGGACATTTCTTGGGAGGCAGACTGTCGCTGCTGTTGGGGGGGGGTTTATAATAAGGCTCAGGGATACGGAGTGGACCGGGACAGTTTTGGTTTGATATATAAGACAGCAGAACGAGGGAATGCCGGTCCAAGCGGAAAACAGATGGATTCAGGAAGGATGTAAGAAAGCAATACGTCACAGAGAGGGCTTAGGGTCTTTGGAAAGCTCATCAAGCAAGGCGAATTGTTTTGATCTCTTTTAAGATCAAACTGCACAACTATCTTGAAAAGAAACTAATCATCAGGTAGATCAGACTTGAGATTGTCTATATTCTTTCCACAGTGGAATAGCCCACTGTAGGGATTCAAACAATGAAGAGTAGATGCTAGGGTGTGATTGGGCAAATATGACATTTTCCACACAAGGCTGCTGCAAACCGTTCTTTCAGAATTCCACTCGGCAAAACCACGTTCAAAAAGACTTAACTTATAAGTTTAGGAGTTGACTCTGCACACCTTCAAAAGGGAGCTGGACTGATTCCTGACTAGGGCATTGATTGCATCATTATAAAGAAGATTAAGTGTCTTTATAGATGACATCCATGTGATCTCCTGCACTAGTTTCAATCACCTTGTGCTGGGGTGGGAGAGGAACTTTCTGGAGCGTTGTTTCCTTTTACTGCCCCTGAGTTTTTTCTGTTCTATTTGGCCTCTCGCAGAAGATTTCAGGGCGGGGGATGGGTTGGGGAAGGAGGAAGAGAAGCCTGAGTGTGGGGTGACGGGAATTGAGGGAGTGTTTACGCATGGTGCTCCTGCCACCACAGTGTGGGACAACCTTGATGGGCAAGATCGTTTCTTTTCCTGTCCATCAATATTCATACATTCGTATAATGAGTAAATGAATGACGCTTTTGCAGCGTACTGGTTATTAAAAGTAGGCAGGTCAACTGAACTTCCCAAAAGGCTCCATTGCACATTTGCTACCCCATCTGTACTGGTCATATATTTATCAAAAAAAAAAACAACATTCTATAGACCTTACCTCAGGCGTTAATGAATTGTTGTCTGATGTTTGACTGGAGAGTAATATATGCGTAAAACCATCTTGCTTCCTCACAACAATGTCCCTGAATCGATAGTTGCTTTCGTTCTGTCGAACACTGCATCTGAGCCGTTTGTCAAATACATAGTCTTCTTTCTCCTCCACAAGCTTCCTCTTCACAGAACACGGCAGGTTGGCTTGCCCATTGGAAATCCCTATTAAAACAAAGTGTTTGTGAAACACCACTCTCTGCGGATTAACGATTCCGTTCAGTCAATGAGCAATCATCAAACAATCTATTTTTTTTTAAATCATGAACAGTGAGGCATGATTAACTAAACCATTTGAAAATTCAAATCATAACTGCATGTTGCATGCAATAACTAAAAATGTTCACTTAATTTTCAAACGTTAGTACCATCAATGTACAGTGCAGTATAAATACCAGCATTGAGGAGTTGGGCTGAATGGCCTGATGCCCATAGTAACACCAGCACTTATCACGTACCTATTCCATTTACTAGAGGAGAATCAGCAATTGCTCCATCCTCTGCAAAGTCCTGCTCTCCTATATCCACATTCATTCTCTGTTGCCTTGAGGTATTGTCAAACTGTAATGCACTTTTGCTGTGTCTAGCATCACCATTCTGAAATGAGTTATCAGTCTTTCTGTAAGGCATAATCTGTACTCCGCTCGCAGTTGTTCTGTAATGCACCGTTTTAGTAGCAATGATTTTCTTGGGGTCTCCAGGCGTGTGCTTTCCATCTCTGCCTATTGTACCCCGTTTTTGCCTCTGATGTGCATTATTAGTCCGCTTTCTTCGTAATCCTCCCCCTTTTCCCTTAGTGGGTTCGTAGGCTCTTGGTGGAGAAGTTCCATGATTGTCCCTTAAGACCTGCCTTGGGCTATTTCCCCGTTTCCCTGATTTAGTTCGCTTTTCTTTGGAAGCATTGAGTCCATTGAACTCATCAATAAATTCTTCACAATGAAGGAGGTGATGTTCTGGTTCCCAAGTGTCTTCATTACTTCCATAACCTTTCCATCGTATAAGGTACTCCCATTTCCCCTTTTTATTTTTCCTTTTATCGACAATCTTCTCTACCTAATGGAGAAGAAAGGTTCTGTATAGGTTATTCTGATCATTTCACATCTTCCACAGTGCTTATCTAGACATCGACCTTCAACCCTTTCCAACCAAAGGAGACGAACACTTCAAGCACAGACTAACTGAGAAGTTCCTTCCCTTCCCCACTTTTGTTAAGAGAAAGGGGACCTCACTAAAAATAGAAATGTTCATAAATAAACGCCTATTCTGAAATATTGCATACGTAAATGCAATATAGCATTTTTTTTACAACCAAGTTTTAGTTTTTACTCCACTTGTACTGCACCATTTTAGGAGTTATAATTTTCTTGGGACCTCCAGATCTGCCCTTTCCATTTTTGCCCATAATACCACGTTTTTGCCTTTGACGAATACTATTAGCTCACTTTCTTTCCAATGCTCCCTCTTTCCTTCTATTGGATTCAGAGACTCTCAGTGGAAAAGTCGCATTACTGTGGCCTTCCTTTCTATGAAAAGACACATCCACACAGGAACCTAGACTTCATCAACTGCCTTGGCTGCAATCGCAGGCTAAACTCAGAGATGACTAAACCCTCATGTCCTGTTCGACTTCAAACTCAGCTTCCTCCCCTGCAACCAATCCTCCGCCTGCCTCAAGATCTCACATCGCCTGCAGAGAAACACCTGTTCCACAGTTTTATCGCCTAACCCCTCTCTTCCTTTCTGCTTCAGGAGCAACTTCTTTAATGAGAATGTGATGAGAATGTGATTAGAATGTAGGAGTTGTTGAGGCAAAAAGCATTGTTACATTTAAGGGGAAGCTAGATCATCACCTGAGGGAGAAAGGGATGGACGGATATGTTATTATGGTGATATGAAGAAAGGTGGGTGGAGGCTCATGTGCAGCGTAACTTTTGGCACAGAGCTGTTTAATGAAAGAGATAGAAAAGGAGACTTGCATTTCTATAGCACATGTCATGACCTCAGGATGTCCCAAGCTGCTGAAGACGCTCATCCAACAGAAGGTCGCCTGGTAAAGGGTTCTTTGGCAGCTGAGATAAGGATACACTGCACTTGTGTCCAAAAGCATGCAGGTCATTTACCTGGAGGCTACAACATGGTTGACATGCTAAGCAGCTGCCCCAAGTTAAAAAGAAAGTCTTGCATTTACATAGCACCTTTCACAATCTCAGGATCTCCCAAAACAGTTAACAACTGACGGCAAACTGTTTGAAGTTAGTCACTGTTGTCACGTAGGGAATGTGGCAGACAATTTATGCATGGCAAGCTCCCACAAGCAGCAGAGATAAGTGAACTAACCTGTTCTTGCTGGTCGGATTTGGGATAAATTTTGGCCAGTATGCATCCATTCAGTGTTCCCTCAAAACTTGCAATTCGTTTCCTGTTTCCCCATTCCAAACATTCCCACAATCTTATCCTGTGCTTATCCTTATCCTGTCGGAGACAAACAGGCAATGACCTAACCTGCACAGATGCCACTGCAGCATGGAACAAACAAAAGCTGGCTGCATACACTTTGATGTGTTCAAGTCCCTTTTAAGAAGCACTACAGTGTCTGCTTCACCCACCATTGTTTCTGCTGAGACATTCTAGGTCCTAACAACACTCCGAGCAAAATAAATTCTCCTAAACTGCTCCCTTCCATCGTTTGATGATGGCTTGAAAAGATAGCTTGAAGATATATGCCCTCTAGTTGTCAATTTACCAACAAGTGTAAGATAAGATGCATTTATATTTACCATAGACCAGTTAGAGTAGATGCACATGTACACATCACTGAGGATTACAGCACCTTAAAAATAATTTCACCTTGTGGGATGAGACATGATATAAAAAATGACTAGAACTGAAATTCATTCTAGGCGATACTAGCTCTCATTTCCATTTAAGCAGGCCATTCTGGACATTATTGGGCTTGAAGGTATCAAGGGAAGGATAAAGCTAGAGGATTGCCATTCAGGTCCAGACTAGCACCATCCTGTTCTCGTCAGATATTGCTGCCTCTACTTACTCACAGTAACAAAGACATTTCCTCAACCACATGGAAGGCAATGGTATAGTATTGTTGCTGGTCTAGTAATTCAGGGACCCAGGGTAATGCTCTGGGGACCAAGGTTCGAATCCCACCACGGCAGATGGTGGAATTTGAATTCAATAAAAATCTGGAATTAAAAGTCGAAATGAAACCATTGTCAATTGTCATAAAGGCCCATCTGGTTTCACTAATGTCCTTTTGGGAAGGGAAATCTGCTGTCCTTACCTGGTCTGGCCTACATGTGACTCCAGACCCACAACAATGTGGTTGGCTCTTAATTGCCCTCTCAACGAAGGCAATTAGGGATGGGCAATAAATGCTGGCCTAGTCAGCGACGCCCACATCCCATAAATGAATAAAAAATACCATAAAAGCAGGAGACAAAACAAGCATTGTTTAAAAGGAGATTACGGCCATACAAATCCTGACTGTGTGGAAGATTACCAGTCACATATCTGTGCAGTCACAGAGAAAGACTTCTCTGGACTACAGGCTTCACTGTGTCCTGACCAAATTTACCCCTCAAGCAACACCACTAAAATAGGTCATTCCTAATAATGACCATTATCTGGTTGATTTGGGGGCCTTGCTATGCACAAATTGGCTGCTATGCTTTCATACGTTACAACACTGAAGCACTTAACAGGCTGTGAAGTGTTTTGAACACAAGAACATATGAAATAGATGCAGTAGGCCATTTGATCCCTCAAGAATGCTTCACCATTCAATAGGTCATGGCGGAAATTTTACATCGATCCCACTTTACCACCCTATTCATATATCCCTTGATCTCCTTAGCCTAAAAATCTATCAATCCCAGGCTTGAATAAACTCAATGACAGATCATCCACAACCCTCTGGGGTACAGAATTTCAAGGATCCATAGCACTGAGTGAAAATATTTCTCCTCATCTCAGTCCTAAATTGTAGCATAAGGGCATCTGGCATAGCAAGGGCTAATGTAGGACTGGGAAACAGTATCGCCCACAGTGTGATGTAAAGAGACACATGACCTGAGGCTGACTAATTCGGCAGGGGTGTGGGAACCAGGAGAGAGTACTAGGGAGGGATACCAGGGCGCACAAAATACTGACAGAGCCAGATAACACTAGTATAGAGAGCAGTAAGTTAATAGTTGGAGTTGAAGTAAGGGAGAAAGTCATGAAGTGTAAATCAGAGTTACTATGCATTTATGTGAATGCACGAAGTATAGTAAATAAGATTGGGAGTTACAGGTGCAGATTGCCATGTGGAAATATGATGTTGTGGCGAAAACAGAGACCTAGCTCACGGAAGGGCAGGATTGTGTGCTAAATGTTCCTGGGTACAAGGTGTTCAGAAAAGACAGGAAAGGAAGAAAAGGGGAAGGGGTGGCGGTATTGGTTAAGGAGAGCATTGCAGTGCTGCAGAAAGAGGATATCGCAGAGAGTTCAAGGACAGAATCAATTTGGCTAGAGCTAAGGAACAAAAAGGGTGAAATTACATTATTCGGTGTAGTTTATAGACCACCAACTAGTGGGAAGGATGTTGAGAAACAAAGCTGCTAGGAAATTACAGAGTAATTATAGAGTAGTTATAGTGGGGGACTTTAATTACCCAAATGTAGACTGGGACAGTGATAGTGTAAAAGGTGGAGAGGGGCAAGAGTTCCTAGATCGTGTTAAGGAGAATTTTCTACAGCAGTATGTGTCCAGTCCAACAAGAAAGGATGCACTGTTGGACCTGGTTCTTGGAAATGAGGTGAGCCAAGTACATTAAGTGTCAGTGGGGGAACATTTAGGAGAAAGTGATCATTGTATTGTAAGATTTAGGATGGCGTTAGAAAAGGACAATGTGCAACCCAGAGTAAGAATAATTAACTGGGGGAGAACCGACTTCAATGGGGCAACAGCGGAGCTGGGCTGCATAGACTGGAACCAAAGGTTGGCAGGAAAAACTGTAGTTGAACAATGGGCTACCTTCAAAGAAGAAATGGTTCGGGCACAGTCAAGGTATATTCCCCCAAAAGGGAAAGGTAGGGCAAACAAATCCAGAACTCCCTGGATGAATAAGGAGATAGAAATTAAGATAAAGAAGAAAATATGTGCTAATGACAGGTGTCAGGTAGACAACACAATTGAGAGCTAAGTGGAATACAGATGTTCAGAGGGGAGGTAAAGGAGCAAATAAGAGAAGCAAAGAGGGATTATGAGAAAAGACTGGCAGCCAACATAAATGGGAATCCCAAAGCCTTCTTTCAGCACACAAATAGTAAGAGGGTGGTAAAAGGAATAGGGCTGATTAGGGACCATAAAGGGGGTTTACACATTGAGGCAAGGGGCATGGCTGAGGTGCTAAAGGAATACTTTGCATCTGTCTTTACCAAATAAGCAGATGTTACCGAGGTCACGGTGACAGAGGAGGAAGCTCGGTCACTAGAAGGGTTCAGAATTGATAAGGAGGAAGTGTTAGCTAAATTGTTGGTACTTAAAAGTTGACAAGGCACCGGGACCGGATGAGATGCATCTAAGGATTTTGAAGGAAGTAAGAGTGGAGATTGCAGGGGCACTGGCCATAACCTTTCAGTCTTCCTTAGACTGAGAGGAGGTGCCAGAGGACTGGAGAATTGCAAACTTTATGCCCTTGTTCAAAAAAGGTTGCAAGGATAAGTCCAGCAATTACAGACCAGCCAGTTTAACTTCAGTGGTGGGGAAGCTTCTAGAAACAATTATTCAGGATAGAATTAGTAGTCACATGGAAAAATGTGGGTTGATTAGGAAGAGCCAGCTTGGATTTCTAAAGGGGAAATCATGTTTAACTAACTTGCTGGAATTTTCTGAGGATGTAACAGAGAGGGTAGATGAGGGTAATCCTGTTGATGTGGTGTACATGAGCTTTCAAAAGGCATTCGATACAGTGCCACACAACAGACTTGTGAGAAAAGTTATAGCTCATGGAATAAAAGGGACAGTAGCAACGTGGATACAAAATTGGCTGAGTAATAGGAAACAGAGAGTAATGGTCAATGGATAGTTTTTGGGCTGGAGGAAGGTTTGTAGTGCAGTTCCCCAGGGGTCGGTATTGGGACCCTTGCTTTTCCTGATATATATTAATGATCTAGGTCTTGGTGTACAGGGGACAATTTCAAAATTTGTGGATGATACGAAACTTGGAAGATTGTAAGCTGTGAGCAGGACAATATAGAACTTCAAAAGGACATAGACAAGTTGGTGGAGTGGGCAGATAGGTGGCAGATGAAGTTCAATGCGGAGAAGTGTGAGGTGATGCATTTTGGTAGGAAGAACATGATGAGGCAATATAAAGTAAGGGGTACAATTCTTAACAGTGTGCAGGAGCAGAGGGACCTGGGTGTGTATATGTGCATAGATTATTGAAGGTGGCAGGACCGGTGTTCAGAGCAGTTAATAAAGCTTACAGTATCCTGGGCTTTATTAATAGGGGCATAGAGTACAACAGCAAGGAAGTTATGCTGAGCTTATATAAGATACTAGTTAGACCTCAGCTGAGTCTTATTTGGTACAGTTCTGGGCATCACACTATAGGAAGGATGCGAACACATTGGAGAGAATGCAGAAGAGGTTGACAAAAATGGTTCCAGGGATGAGAAACTTCAGTTACGAAGATAATTGGAGAGGTTGCGACTGTTCTCCTTGGAGAGGAGGAGGCTAAGAGGAGATCTGATAGAGGTGTTCGAAATCATGAGGGGGCTGGATAGAGTAGATAGGGAGAAAATGTTCCCGCTCGCAAAAGGATCGAGAACAAGAGGGCACAGATTTAAAGTGATTTGCAAAAGCAGCAAATGTGATGTGGGAAAAAACTTTTTCACACAGCGAGTGGTTCGAGTCTAGAATGTACTGCCTGGAAGTGTGGTGGAGGCAGGTTCAATTGAGGCATTCAAGAGGGCATTAAATTATTATTTAAATATAAACACTGTGCAGGGTTACGGGAAAAAGGCAGGAGAATGGCACTCAGTCATAATGCTCATTTGGAGAGCTAGTGCAAAAATGATGGGTCGAATGGCCTCCTTCTGCACCATAACAATTCTGTGATTCTGTGACTAGAGTCAGTTGTGGACTGGACAAAGACCTGTGTAGAAGCAAGCATGGAGTTAGCTCATAACTTGGGTTATAACCTGTATATGTGTACATAGTTCTGTGTTATCAATAAACTGTTAATGTTCAACCAAATAAGACTCAGAACGTCTTCATGAGGCCTACTGAACATATAACATACAACATAAATGATCCCTTATCCTGATACTAATGATACCTAATCTAGACTCTCCAATTAGGGGAAACAGCTCCTGAGCGTCCACCCTGTCAAGCTCTCTAAGAATTTCATACATTTCAATGAAGTCACCTCTCATTCTTCTAAACTTCAGAGACTATAAGCCCATTCTAGTCAATTTCTCCTCAGAAGACAAGTCTCTCATCCCAGGAATTAATCTAGTAAACCCTTTACTGCACCGCCTCTAACCAAGTGTATCCTTCCTTAGCAAAGAGACCAAAACTATACACAATACTCTTTGTGTGGTCTCACCAAAGCCCTTTTCATTTCAGTAAGACATCCTTACTCGTATACTCCAACCCCTTTGCGATAAAGGCCATGATACCATTTACTTTCTGAATACTGCACCTGCATGTTAACCTCCTGTGATCTTTGTATGTGGACTTCTAAAATTCCTCTGGAAGCCACTATCTAATCTCCCCCTTTATTCATTTCTTGGTCACCCTTTGCTGATTTTTAAAACCATCCCCAGGATTGCTACTCTTTTCACAACATCGTATGCGTCTACTTTTAATCTAATACTATTCTTAAGTTCGCTAGTTAGCCATGGCTTTGGGACATCCCGAGAGCAGGAAAGGTTCAGTACAGACACAAGGTCTTCCTTCGATGAACTGGAAACAGAGCAGTAATAAACTACTCACCAAGAGAAAGTAGGTCATAAAAATGAAGGAAGATCTAATTTGCCTCACATATGCACTAGGGAAGCAACACGCCTTAAAAGATAAATAATGAAAGTGGAAACAACTGAATGAAATTATGATGGGCATCTACTTCCATAGATGCTGCTTTTTAAGGACAACACTGTTATCCAGTCAAACACACAAATGATCCACAGGTTAGATGGCACTGAAAACCACCTTTTTCAGCATATTTTGGTAAGAGCTTACCCCTCAAGAGGCACCACAGGTCATTTGAGATGGGGACAAGATAAGAAAGTAACTCACAATTGTATCGATAATACACTAGCACTTCAGCAATGAATGAATTTTAATTAAACACTTGCGTCCTTTTCATAGCCGAAGGATAAGACTAATTTAGATTATAAACCATCTAACCACAGTGTGAAATTAATTCCAGACAATAAAGAAGCTATAAGATTTTAGATTTCACATCAGATATATGCTGTACAGTAGTTGGTTCTTCGTCAAAAGGAGAGTAAGAGACATGTTACATGCATACATACTGTATGCAGCAGACAAGGGCTTAAAATTAACATTTTTAAATGATATTTTAAATAGAAATCAATAGTCTACCGAGATTACAGGGTTAGAACTGTTCAGAAGTTAGCTGCAGCAAGAAACTTTAATATAAAAAAGCCTGACGTTAAAAACTTGGAAAAGTCCCAAAGATGATTGCAATTGCAAAGCTCCAGCCAACTATAAATCTTTCTGAATAAAACAGCAGTAACGGCTACTGTGCATCGATACTCTAGGATATTAATGTACTTTTACCATAGCAGAGTAGAATCACTACATTGCTGGTAATTGACCCAGTACAGTTGATACCTGATACGTGTAATCAATTGCCACAGTCAACACCTAGTAAAGTCACCCTCCACCACCATCACACAGCAGCACAAAATGTGTACCATCTACAAGATGCAATGCGACAACCTGCAAGGGCTCCTTCGACAGCAACTTCCAAAACCACGACTTCTACCACCTAGAAGAACAAGGGCAGCAGATGCACAGGAACACCATCACCCACAAGTTCCCCTCCAAGTCACATACCATCCAGACTTGGAACTATATCACTGTTCCCTCACTGTCGCTGGGTCAAAATTCTGGAACGCCCTTCCTAACAGCACTGTGGGTGTACCTACACCACATGGACTACAGCGGTTCAAGAAGGCAGCTCACCACCACCTTCTCAAGGGCAATTAGGGATGGGCAATAAATGCTGGCCCGGCCAGTGATGCCCATGTCCAATGAACAAATATGAGAAAAATGCTTCGAAAATGGTTTTGATGTTCCTTACAGTGCACACAGCAAGCTCATTTCAGCACCTCATCATGGAAATGTCCTCTTTTACAAGTCAGCAATAAAGGCAAATGTCACCATAGAGACAGTAAAAAGGAACAGTGGACAAATAGAACACAACATCATTTTCTTTTACCATCTGCTACCCTACTTATTGTTTACAATTCATTCCGAACCCATTTCATTTGTTTTTGGCCTGGTCTGTTTCCTCAGCCCTCCAAAATCTCACCCAATTGTTAAATCGGTCCCTGTGAAACCTGGTTTGCTCTGCTTTTCACACAGCAACTCCTAACTCTCCACATAAAAACCCAAGCCTCCAAGGTTTGCCTGTTTCAACTAGGTCTGAGAAAGTTCTCCCAGCACCTCTCCTGGCCTTCCACTCCTGGATAGGATACAAAAACACTGATAGTGACCTGATGCTGAACCTTGTCTCAATCTCCATGGGCAGGATTTTGAGATCATCTGGCAGGTGCGGTAGGCAGACCCGGAAGAGGCCAGGAAGCGGTCTGCCGGCTGCGATCGGCCCCCGACCACCATTTCACGCTGGCTGCCCCCCCAGACTTCAGGGGTGCTAGAGTCAGAGTGACAACTGTCAATCACGTCGGAGCTGGCCAAGGGGGTGAGCCCTGGCTGCTTGGACTGAGTGCCTTATGGCTCGAGGGCCACGACTCGAATGTGCCCTGGGAGGTGTTCCTCAGCTGGGGTGGGCCAGGCTGCAATGGCGCTGCAGGTAGAGAGTGGACTAATCCACGCTCCTCTGTCCTTTCAGGAGAAGACAAGCCATAAGCAGGCAGAGAGGGTACGTACAGGTGGAGGGCAGCCCGACCTTCTGCTGCTCAGCAGGTTCGAGCAAGACGCCCTGGAGCTCGAGGGCTGGCACGTTCACCGTGCAACTGGGTGTGCAGAGGCCGGGGTGCCAGGCGAAGGTAAGAGTGTGGTGCACAGAGGTGAGACTTTGGCTTGTGCAACCATTCTAGTCTAGTCTCTTCATTGATGTGAGCCTCGAACCTGGAGTCCCCATTGATCATTGAAAGACGATGGCACTGTGATGCAGATCTCCATTGTCTCACCAGGTTACCGGGCATGCACAGTGACAGTGTGATGACTTTAACTAATGACATGTCCTTGTTATATTCACCAGCAGGTGCCCGCTCTACAGACCCCGAAGGGCCACCCCTGATGCCGGAGGACCACCGAGCTTCTGTTGCACCTGCATCACACCCACTCTCTGAAGCGGGCAACAGCGCAGATACCAGCAACTCGGTGGGCATTAGATTGGCGGCTAGTATCTTGGTGCACATTGGTGAGGGCACTTCACACTTGCTTAAGGTGCAGGCGGAGGCAGAGAGTGCCCAGGGTGATGGCAGTCGGAGGACTTCTGGGGGCTAGGACGATGCTCAGTCGAAGGCTGATGATGAGCCTCTGGGGTCGTCCTTAGCTGGCAGATGCTGGAGGTCCAGCGGGGTGTGCGGGAAGGTCTGGCGGAGTTCCATGAGGGTCTGTATGCCATGGTCTCCGTTATGGAGGCGTCCATGCGGAACATCAGCACTGCATTGATCCTCATGGCCAAGTGCACTGAATCCTCCATTGAGAGAGTGGCAACTCTCATGGAGAGGCAGCTCCTGGGACAGAATGAGGGGTTCCTGGGGTTGTGCTCGGACCTGCAAACCCTCACACAGGCACTGAGCTCAGGTGGTCAGTGTTAGTGTGGGAGATGGATGAGGCACCCAGTATCCCAGCTAGATGCCCGTCCATCAGATCCCCCACTGACCTCTGGAAAGAGCCGGAGGCATAGAAGTTGAGGGCCATTGTAACTTTCAGAGCCACTGGCATGGGGAATCCACCCACACAGTCAGAGCTGATCTCAGGCCCAATCACCTGACAAATAGAGGTCATGCTCTCCCTTGAGAGGCGGAGCCTCCTTCGGCATTGCACCTCAGACATATTGAGGTAGCTGCATCGCCGCCTGTAAACCCTGGCAGCAGGATAGTGGCGTCTTCTGCAGCCCCTTCCCCCTTGGACTACCTTCTGCCCCTGCGCCCCTTGTGCCTGCACCTCTCCTCCCACAGGTCCCTACCCTGGAAGCTGCATTGGGACACGTGGTCTCCTCTCCCTTCTGCTCCTCTCTTCCTCCTCAGAGGAGGTGGCACCAGCAGAGAGCACAATATCAATTACCAGGGTAAGAGAAGGCTGTCTGATACCTGGAAGGGTTCACACAGTCTGAATCTTCTGGAGGCCTTGCAGATACCAAGAGTCCTGAAATGAAGCCTAGAAATGCTAAGAATGAAGCCCCGAACAGAGATGAAGCTGCCAAGTGCCAATAAGTCACCCGCAGTAAACTATCTACCAAACTCCTCACTACTCACACTGGCAATGCTGCTGACCCCTTTCATCCCATTTCTGGATGAGGCTTTTGAAAATGTCGGTTGGCTGTCTGCCCGTTTTGCCTGTGCGACAAGCACGAAATCGCAACGAAAAATCGGCGTCAACTGGAC
This sequence comes from Cetorhinus maximus, assembly GCF_964194155.1. Lineage (NCBI taxonomy): Eukaryota > Metazoa > Chordata > Chondrichthyes > Lamniformes > Cetorhinidae > Cetorhinus > Cetorhinus maximus. The sequence continues at coordinate 143,068,282 of NC_135884.1, forward strand.
TGGTAATGGCCGTAAGTGGCCCATTAATTAATGGTGGGTGTGGCTCCGGCACCCGCTCACGCCCACCGAGCGAAATAGCGCGTAAGTGCGCGATGACGTCGGGATGCTCGCCCAACATCACTGTGTGCTATTTTACACCCAATCGCGGGATGTAAAATTCTGCCCTCTTATCACAACATGCTGCTTTTCCTTACTCCACTACTATGGTCTGGGTGTTTCTTCACTTTTCTCTCTTTCCCTTCCTAAACTCAAAATGTAACATCCACACTCTTTCTCCACCATGTTACCTCATTGTGCTGAAGTCAAGGTCTACTCAGTTTCATGACTCCCTGACTCCCTCATTTTTATCTCCCTCTTGTAACACTGGAAACACAATTCGCTACATCCTAGATTAATTTGTCTTCTCCTTCATTCACTAAAACCTTGCCGGTGTCCTCTGCTGAGAACCATGACTCTTCACCTTGGCTTAATCACTTGGAAAAATGCTAACAAAGTAGGATTATGCCACAAAGAGGATTAGAGCACTCCATTCAACCTTTGCTACTTGGGTCCATATCCAATCCAAGCTCATTAGATACAAGTCTCTCCCTATTAACAGCCTTTAAGACGAGTGAGTCTGGAAAAGTGTCCAGCAGTTATTGACACACGGCACAAAGATTCCCACGATTTGGCAGAGAGAAGCTGAAGTCATCAAGAAAAAAATGTTTTTTTTTTAAATTAATACTGGTTGTGACAATTGCAAAAGTGAATTTTATCCTTTCAAAAGAAGGAAATGAATAATTTTATTTGATGTTGCTCCTGCTAAATGCTAAAAGCGTTATATTGTTGTGCATTGTTAGCATTGTTGTTTTGTTGGTGTCCTCGAGTGGGACAGAACTTCCTCACACATGAATAAGTCATTTGCACAATATTCCATTTATTCCAGTGGTGTCAAAGTTTTTGTATGATGAGGAGATGCAGTCACAATTCACCAGCAGATTATCAATTTTCATTGCAGTCAATTATCTAGTTATTAAAAAAAAATCAACGATTCAGAATAAAATAAAACAAGTTAAATAAGGAGAGCAAATGTTAAAAAGAGAATATTACGGCATAAAAGAAATGGAAATATGAGCAAAGAAACACAAAAATACCTCCTGTAAAACTCTCAACAGAAAACAATAGTACAAGCAAAGAGCAGCCACAGACAACACTAAAAGTCATTGTAAAGTCAACTAGGAACGGAAATGATTCACATTTGGTTTATGAATTATTAACATCACAGTCTCTTTGAAAGTTACACTATATTAATATTTTTAATGTGCTGCAATTACCTAACTTAATTTAGATTGTTCCAGGGAACAACTGTGCCTTAAAAGTTACATTTCAATAACCACAACACCACAGATGACTGCTTAAGTATCCAAACATAAATAATCAGGTGTTATAGGTTGTCATCCCCAAAATGGTATTTATCTGTATTTGGTTATTAAGTCAATCATTTTGAGACATCATATAACATGCCTCTGTTCTCTCGTAGTCATCTAATTACCAGGTACTACACTCTACTGATGAGAGTGCTTGTCACTTTAATCTTGCCAAGGGGTAACAGCCTGCTAACCAGCATTAACGCACAATTTTCTCACTGATAAATCATGCTTTTGTTTAGCGACATGCTTAGTCAAGGTTTCAATTCTTGGTCCAAAATCACCTGCACCATCATCACTTTTGTGAGCTAATCACCCTATCGCAGACCTTTCCCGTCGGTTCTTTTTGCTATTCTGCTTTTTCCGGACTCCGTACTTGCTTCAAAGCTATTCAAACCTAACGTCTACCAGCTCTGGTGGATTACCCACTCCCCCCGACCCCAACACCCGAGCTAGAAGCCGGTCGGCACCTTGCCGACTTTAAATCTGGCTGCCCCACGGTGATAATACGTTGAGGGCGGCCTTCATACTCAAGAGTCGGACTTCTGCCTCTCAGGGACAGGAAGTTCGTCCTTAAACGATGCTGGCCAATCTGATTGGCCACTACTTCACGTGGCAGCAAGTTCCACATTCTCACCATTTCTTGATTAAAGGAGTTTCTTCTGAATTCCTTATTGGATTTAGTACTGACTATTTTATATTAGTAGCCCTTTGCTTTGGACTTTGCCACAAGTGGAAATATCTTCTCTATGGCCGGAATTTTACGGCCCCATCGGGGTGGGGACGGGGCTGTAAAATGAGGCGAGCATTCTAAACTCCGCTGACCACGGCGGGACCGTAAAATCCCGCTGGTGTAAAATTCAGCCCCTTGTATACCCTATCACATTCCTTCACAGGGCAGAATTTTGTCCTTGTTGGGGTGGGAGGGGCCGGTCAGGAAGCTGACTGCTGTCCACGATCGGGGACGGACCGCGATTTTGCGCCCAGCGTGAAAACACGAGTGGCAGTGCTCAGCGCTACCTGTGCGGGGGTGTGGGGAGGAGGGGTGGGGGGGCGGAGAGGAGGGTGAGCGGGGAACTTCCCGCATACGCGCAGGTGTGCACTGGAAAAGCTCCCTGAGGCACAGAGCTGCCTCAGGGAGATGAACAGTTTTAAAAATTAGAAATAAAGATTTTAAAAATGCTACAAAACATGTCCCCTCATGTGACTCTGTTACATGAGTAGCGACATGTTATAAATAGAATTTTAAAAGTTTTATTTTATTTTTATTTGATGTTGGAAACCTCATCCCTCCCGTGGATGAGGTTTCCACAAAAATGCCAACCCGTAAGGTTGGACGGGCGTTGAAAAATTTGTTTCAATGACATTGCTAATGGCCTTAATAGGCCTTGTAACTGTCGGCAGGCGTGCTGCCGACACCGGTGTGTGCCTGCCGGCTGGAATATCGCGCGACTGCGCGCTGACATCGGGACGCTCACCCGACATCGACACACGTCACTTTACACTCGAGTGGGTCGGGCACGTGCCCACCCACCGAGGTAAAAATTCTGCCCACAATCCTAAAGACCACCATCAGGTCACCCCTCACCGCCTTTCTCTTCTCTGATATTAAAATATTAATTTTCCATAACAAGAACTTTCTGAAAGAGAAGATAAATTAAACTGTGCAAGATCAACCTCAGACCTCAATTGAGACTTGAGCAGTAATCCTCCTTCTGATAAAGCTGGACAGTAAGAGCGTGTTTTTAGTTTCAGCACGCGGTGCATTAAGTGGGAGCAAACATTGTTTTTGATTTTCAAAAAAAAATGTGCTCATTTTACCCTATGTGCTTTCTGCGATCTTAGGTTGCGGGTAAAGTAATGCAAAGTGGAACAGATCATCACAAACAACTTGCAAAAATATTGCTTAACTTGCTAAACGGTCAGTAAAACAGTAAGATCGCCCGGGGCCAATTTCTGTGAGAAGAGGGCGATTTGTGCAAATGGTGTAGTAAACTAAAATTTGCCAATTGAGATAAGCCAATCACAATCGACGGTTGCTGCAAGTGATCGCTGCTGAGCAGAGAAGTAATCTGCGAAAAACAAGGAGGCGGAGAAGACCTGGGAGTCCATCGCACAAAGGTAGGGCTCTCAACTTGCACCTGACATGGGTGTGAAGTGGGTGGGCATGTCGTGCCGTACACCTAATGATAACTGTGTGAGGCAGAAATCCTTTTCTGGATCATGCCTTGTTTAAATTTGATGGGTGAGTTGTCAGCATGAGTCAGGCTGGTAACTGAACATCATTTCCATCAGGCCAGAGAGGAGGTGGGAATTCGGCAACAACATCACCTGCCAATTATATAGCACCTTTAATACAGTGGAGCATCGCAAAGTGCTTCACCAGGAGCTTTATTAAACTTCATTCGACATAAAGCCTAGTAAGGAGGCATTAGGACAGAGGACCTAAAGAATGGACAGAGGGAGGTTAGCGTCATAAACGAAGTAGAGAGCTGGAGAGGTTAGAGAAGGAATTCTAGAGCTTGGGGCTTAGACAACGGAAGTTGGGGTTCACCAATGGTGGAGCGATGAAAATTGGGAATGTGCAAGAGCCAGAGATGGAGTAGCATCGAGAACTTGGTGGGTATAGGGCTGGAGGAGGTTCCGGAGATATGGGGCGAAATTTACAGCTCTGTCGTGGTGGGGGTAGGGGCTGTAAAAAGCAACGAGCCATTCAAAAGTCCATTGACTTCAGTGGGACTGTAAAATCTCTCTGGTGTAAAATTACACCCCTGGGTTGGTGAGGCCATAGGTGGATTTGTAAACAACAATGAGAATTTTCAAATTTATTATTTTCCAATTTAAGGGGAGGCGGTGGCGTAGTGGTATTGTTGCTGGACTAGTAATCCAGAGACCCAGAGTAATGCTCTGGGGACCTGGGTTCAAATCCTGCCACGACAGATGGTGAAATTTGAATTCAATAAGAAATCTGGAATTAGAAATCTAATGATGACCATGAAGCCATTGTCGATTGTTGTAAAAACCCATCTGGTTCACTAATGTCCTTTGGGGAAGGAAATCTGTTGTTCTTAGCTGGTCTGGCCTACATGTGACTCCAGGCCCACACAATGTGGTTGATTCTTAAATGCCCTCTGATGGATGAGCAATAAATGCTGGCATAGCCAGTGACGCCCACATCCCATAAATGAAAAAAAATTGAAGGCAGACCTGATGTTCGTTCCTGTTGGTTTGTGTCACTTACGGAGGAGGTGCTGAGTTCAAATAAAGGATGCCTGTGTCCTGGAATATCAAGTTCTGTGATCGTGCTCTGGGGGATTTCCATCTGATGGGAGAAGTGCCCTGCAATGCTGCCAAGGAAGGATGGATGGTCAGAGGTGGCCAGGTTTGTCAATTCTAAAAATTTAACCCTATGGATCTGCAAGGAGTGCAGAATGAAGTTCAATGACCTGACCCAGGTTGCTAAGTCATGTTGTCATTGTCAGTAAAGCCATGCGCCACTTTACAAGTGACAACATGAATGAAAATGTTGACAACCTTCTTTCCCCTTTCAAGTTCTCATCCAGTCATTGCAATGGTGCTCACCCTGCTGTCACTCTTAAATTCACTTTAAATGACATCAAAGCAACATTTTACCAAGTGTGGCATTAAGGAACCCAAATAAAACAGGGGTTAATGGGAGTCAGGGAGGAAAGCTCTCCACTGGTCGGAATCAGACCTAGCAAAAAGGAAGATGGTTGTGGCTGTTGGAGACCAATCATCGCAGCTCCAGGACATCACTGTAGGAGTTCCTCAGGGTAGTGTCCTAGGCCCAACCATCTTCAGCTGCTTCATCAATGGCCTTCTCTCCCTCATAAGGTTAGAGTGGGGATGTTCGCTGATGATTGCACAATGTTCAGTTCCATTTGCAACTCCTCAGTTACTGAAGCAGTCCATGCCCATTTGCAGCAAGACCTGGACAATATCCAGGCTTGAGTTGAGAAACGGCAAGTAACATTCGTGCCACACAAGTGCCAAGCAACGACCATCTCCAACAGGAGAGAATCCAACCATCTCCCCTTGACATTCAATGGCATTGCCATCACTGAATCCCCCACCATCCACATCCTGGCGGGGGGTTACCATTGGCTAGAAACTGAACTGGACTAGCCATATAAATACTGTGGCTACAAGAGCAAGTCAGAGGTGGGGAATCCTGCAGCGAGTAACTCACATCATGGCTCTCCAAACCTTGTTCACCATCTACAAGGCACAAATCAGAGGTGTGATGGAATACTCCCCACTTGCCTGGAGGAGTGTGACTCCATCAACAATCAAGAAGCTTGACACCATCCAGGTTAAAGCAGCCCACTTGGCAGCACCTATCAACCACCTTAAACATTTACTCCCTCCACCTCCGACACAGAGTGGCAGCCGTGTGTACCATCTACAAGGTGCCTGCAGCAACTCGCCCAGGCTCCTTCGACAGTACCTTCCAAATCCCTGACCTCTACTACTCAGAAGAACAAAGGCAACTGACACATGGGAACACCACCAGCATCAGCAAGCTCCCCTCCAGCTCACACACCATCCTGACTTGGAATTATACTGGGCTGTCGCTGGATCAAAATCCTAGAATTCCCTCCCTAACAGCACTGCATCTACACCACAAAGATTGCAGTGGTTCAAGTATGCACCTCTCTAAGGCCAATTATGGATGGACAATAAATGCTGGTCTGCTGATGCACTACTGACCATATTCAATACCCTTAGGACGATAATTATTTGGTCATTATTGGTCAACAAACTGTTGGAGATTCCGAAGACACTCCTTTTCTATTGATGAACATCATGAATGCAACTGAGGGGCTTGTATCCGGAGAATGTCTCAGAGAGTCGTGCGACTTTGGAACTCTCTGCCTCAGAAGGTGGTCGAGGTGGGGGTCATTGAATATTTTTAATGCAGAGGTAGTTAGGTTCTTGTTAGACGAGGGAGTCAAAGGTTATCGGGGTTAGATGGGAATGTGGAAATCGAAACATAAGAAGATCAGCCATGATATTAATGAATGGCGGAGTAGGCTTGAGCGACTGATTGGTCTACTCCTGTTCCTATTCCTTATGTTTTATGTCACATATTTTGAAAAAAAACCCCCAGTTGGACTCTACTGCTGCTGATTTCAAATGTATTCACCACGAGCTAGAAGTCTGTAATCTGGATAATGCAATGGGGAACTACCAATTACTCGACACTAATGGACAATTAACACATGCGTTTAACTCCTTATACACCGGGTGATTTTGTCACCATAAGTGAGATCCCCGAGACCCCTTTGTAAAGGGGGATTCAATACATACATGTCCCAAAATAGTCTCTTGCATAGAAGGTGCGAGATAGGAGAAGAGTTGTATATAAGTCATTAAATCTTTTATCTGCTGACACAAGAATTATTTTTAAAAGCCTCTTATAGCAAATATTAAGATATTTGGATGCCATCATGGCGTTCATCACGTTGAGAGATAACACTTGGCAATGAAGCCTTCAGCTTTCAACAATCAGGCTGCCCATCGACTTTGCCTTAAGCAAGGTGCTAAAACATTTATTTGTTGGGGTCCAATCTCCCTCCCTCTGTCACAGGCCCCTAAGGTAGGGAAGGTGATTGGATATTCCATCTTCTGTGGAGTAATCTGAATAATTCAGTGACTCTGGAGTAAAAGGAGCAGACTCCAGCTGACGTCTAGAAAATGTTTCTCTGCCAAGGACAAGCCAGAAGTTTCGTCCAAGACTCTTGAGCGGCTGTAGGCTTAACATTGACCGTGAATACAAAAGTATTAAGATTGTATTGAGGCACCTCAGAGAGGGACATGCTGTATGAAGGAAAGTTGAATTCTATTGCACTTCTTGTAATTTTTCAATATGAAACATTTCGCCCCCAGGCTGTATGAATTACAATCGGATAGAGGCACCTAAGAGTGGAATACACTGCCTGGAGACAAGTCAAGTTTCAGGGCACTTTCTGTAATTTTCAAGTTGAAATGTTTTGCAATATACTTTTACAAGTTTTATGAATAAAGAATATTTTGGGGGAAAAAAAATCCCATGAGTGTTCAAAATCGGATTTCATCATTCTGGAATAACTGAAGGCTGAGGTTGAAGGATAGCAGATCTGCCGAGTGGCCTTTAGTTCATGCTTTTTGTTGTGTCAGTTGCAAAGTGTTGCTCAAGGGGATAACCCAATATCTGTTAAGAAGTTAGTCCCTTGAACATGCGAGCTGTCATAAGCCAATCACATAAATAAGGTTAGGGTTGTCTTCTGTTAACATTTACATACGTGACTATTGCAGAGTAAGGCTTCTAAATTAAAACCTTGCAGGATTATATAATTTTGCTAGCCTGCAAAAAATCAATGGTCGATTCAGCTCAATCACAAATGAGAGCTGTGATTGGATTTGGCACACACTCATGGAACATTTACTAAATAGAGTTACTGTCATTGCTGTTCTTTACCCTCTGATATACACCCGCTTCAGAGCTATTTACATTGAATCTAAAGGAACAGCAATAGGCTGTTCAATTCAACTCATCTGTGCCAGTGTTTATACCCCCATGGGCCTCCTCCCATCCTATTTCACACCTAACCTGATCAGCATACTCTTCTATTCATCTCCTCCTCATATACTAGCTTCCCCTTAAATGCACAGATGCTATTTGCCTCACTATATTGGTCTAGAGTACTGCGAACGGTTTTGAACTCCACATTACAAAAAGCATATCGAAGACCGGAGAACATGCAAATGAGTAAGGGTAATACCAGAACTGAGATATTCATGGTTTTGAATATCTCGAACACATCTCCTCTTAATTTTCTCTGCTATAAGGAGACCAACCCCAGCTTTCCCAGTCTTTCCACATAACCAAAATCCCTCATGCCTGGTACCGATTTAGTTAAAACCACTTCTCTCTGGGTAAAGAAATTTCTCCTGAATTTCGTCATGACTATCTTAATATTTATTTCTACAGGTAGAAACATCTTTTCCACACCTACCTGATCAAGCTCCCTCACAATATTGAAGGCTTCTATTAAGTTTCTTTTCTTGAGGAAAGAGTCCCTGTCGATTCAGTCTTTCCTGATAGTTACAACATCTCAATGACACTTAAATTATTTTTTTCATACTTTCCCTAATGTCTTTATACAGTTATTCTAATAGAGAGAGCAGAAGTGTAGACAGTACTTCAGTTTAATGTAAAGACTTTTGACATTGCAAAATGGTTTTCATATTTCATCACTTGATAGTTTAAAATAATGATCCGGAACAATCATTTGCATTGTTCTAGTATCCGTCCTCAGGGACCTCTAGATCTTTCATCTGCTCTTGGTTTCCTTAAAAACATACAGATTTACAAACAAAAATTAAATGCACTTCTGCTGGATAAATCAAGGCACATCTTTAATCTTCTTTGTGGAAGTGGTTCCTCTGTGGCTGTTTTCATTATCGAGCATTTGAATCAATATTTTTGAATCAGGGTATTCATATAGCTACCAATTAAAATGATATATGCATGTGTGTTCCATTTACAGATGTATTCCAGGACTTGTTGGTGTTCGCTTTTGGAAGAGACTCATCAGCTGTAGATCTCCATCTCCGAGGCAGCTCTTCTGATAACAACTTGCATTTCTATAGCGTCGTAACGTAGTATAAATGTCCCAAGGCACTTCACATGAGTACGATCAAAAACATTTGCTACACCAGAGTCTTTTCTCCTGCACTAATATTACCTCTTCGCAGTGGCTCTTAGCTCTGTCCCCCTTAGCTCTCAATCCTCTGCTTTCACCACCCTCCCTCACACAAGTTGCCAGTGTCCTCAGCCGATCCTCTTCTGTCTTCTTGGTCATTTACAACACAATTCTACCATGAAACACATCTCCTCTTCTCCCTGTTCTGCCATGAGTTCCTTGACAACCTTCCACCATCCTTAGCACTTCACTTGCAACTGCAGTTCGGCTAATTCACATCACTCCCCAGAGGCTCAAACACGCTTGTTGTTCAGTGCTCATTGTGCAGGGCTCCTTTATATCAAGCAGACCAAATGCAGATTAAGTGGGCGCTTTGTCGAATGCCTCTGTTCCGTCCACAAGTGAAAGCCTGGCCCCACTTGGTGACCCACTTTAACTCCTCCCTCCCCTTTCCAACTCCGTCTTTGGCCTCAGGAACTGCCAAACCTTTCTCCAGGGTGTTTTATACCTCTCTGATCAGAACATTGGCCATTGTAATTTCAGATCTTGGCTGCGTCCAGCGTTTTAATTCTTAGCTGGGACTTTGGGAATGCAGTGGTGGGTTTGTCAGTATCCAGGCGAGGGTCAATTTCAAGGTAGGTCCTTTGTCAGAGCGCAGTCCAATCCAGGTCCAGGTAAAAGCAAAATACTGTGGATGCTGGAAATCTGAAATAAGAACAGAAAGTGATGGAAGAACTCAGCAGGTCTGGCAGCATCTGTGGAGAGAGAAACAGAATTAACGTTTCGAGGACTCAGTTCCAAAGATGAGTAATATTGCTTTTGAAATGTTAACTCTGTTCCTTTCTCCACAGATGCTGCCAGACCTGCTGAGTTTTTCCAGCGCTTTCTGTTTTTATTTCAATTCACATCTGGGTTGTTAGTTTGCATTTCCTCCTTTCCTGGCAGAAATACAGAGCAATTTGAGTTTTCATTCAGATCTCCTGCTTGGTGGCTTCACCCTTTCCATTTCCCCTGCCTTTTTTCCTGTTAGATGTTTTTTTTTTCCATTCTCTTGACCAACTCTGCCTCATTCAATGGTCTCTCATGTAGAAAAGAGAAGGCTGAAGGTTTGCCTAATAGAAGTCTTTAAAACTATGAAGGGGTCCAGTAAGTTACAGATGACGTTTCCACTTGTAGGGAGGCCAGAACAAGCGGCCATCAATATAAAATAGTCACCGAGAAGGAATTTAGAAGAAGCTTCTTAACAAGTGGTGCTGAGGATGCGGAACTCACTACTACATAAAGTGGTTGAGATGAATATCATAGATCATTTTAAGGGGAAGCTATACAAGCGCATGAGGGAGAAAGGGATAGAAGAGGACGTTGACAAAGTGAGATGATGTAGGGCGGGGAGGAGCTCTTTTTGGGCAGAACTTCCTGTTCCTCTGCTGTAACATTCCATTTCAACAAGAAGCTGGAACCCTTCCTTTGGGGCATTAATGTTCTACGTATGTACACTCCACTCTAGATGTCACTGATGACTGTTGAATAGGATGGCTTTGAACTTTTATTAATCTGGCCAAAAGAGACACTAGTACCAGGAGCTCCGCAAAGTTACTGCTAGAAACCAGGCTTGGAACAGGAAGGTCAAAGGCTTAAACATGTGGAGGCCAACAATGGTATTGTACTTCAACGAAAGCAAAATACAAGATGAAAATTCGGAATATGAACAGAAAACACTCAGCAGGTCAGGCAGCATCTGCTGGGAAAGAAACAGAATTAAAGTTTCACCTCGAAGAGTTCTGTTGAAAAGTCAGCCACTGAAACGTGAATTATTTCTCTCTCTTCACCCTCTGAGTATTTCCAGCTTATTTATGACACAATGAATTAGTTTTTTTTTATTCTTCCACGTGATTTCAACATTGCTGGTTAGGCCAGCATTTATTGCCCATCCCTAATTGCCCTTGAGAAGGTGGTGGTGAGCCATCTCCTTGAACCTCTGCAGTCCATGTGGTGTAGATACACCCACAGTGCTATTAAGGAGGGAGTTCCAGGACTTTTATGTTCAATTATGCCGTAAGAAACTGTTCCATTGGTTCCACATTATTTAGGTCAATTTCATGACATGGGAAAACCAAATATAGGACCTTTTGTCCAGATAACCTCAAGTTATTTATTTCTTTCCGACACAGAATTCTCCTTCAATTCCATATACATGCTGTCATGTGTCATAGCCTCTGACTAAGACCAGGGCAGATAGATTAATTGCCATAAAAATAAAAATCACTCATTTCAGAATATTGAAGAGTTCTGGAATTTGACCTCCTAAGTAAAAATCACAGAATGCCATTTTAAAAAAAAAATCAAGATTTGACTTATTGGGCCAAACCTTTCCAGAGACCAGATGTACAACCAAAGATTTCGGGATCCTGAGGAAATGCTGGCGCACTGACCTATGTGGGAATTGCCTGGGAAGTTTTAACTTCCAATCGGCAATTTTTCTGCTTCCAGGGACCTTCTGTGAAAGTTTCGAACTCAGAGCTAAGAGTCAGACGCTTGAGACAGTTCAGAGGAACCTAAATCATTGCCCAGGAAATGTCAGTCAGATTAAAACCTAGTCTAACACCTGACCCCCTCATTCACCCCTTGACCTGACCCAACATCCCCTCGACCCAACCAGGCTAACCCCCCGACACAACCCAACTACAGTCCTGATCTGACTACCCCCAACCACCCTACTACTCCTCCTGACCCGATCTGACTACTCCTCCAACCACCCAACTACCCGCCCCGATCTGACATGACTGCCTTCCCTGTCTGACTACCCCCGGCCACCCTCCCCAACCCGACTACTCCGTCGACCAACAGATTAATCCCCCCACCTGACCCAACTACCCTCACAACCACCCAACTAACCTTCCGACCCGACCTTGACTACCTTCTCAACCGACTACCTGCTCACCAACCACCCACCTCACCCACCTACCAACCTCACCCACTTACCCACCCTACTCATCCACTCACCCATTCACTAAAGATTCAAACTGGAACTATAGGTTTACCATACGGCAGCCAGTGCCGTAAAAAGAGGGCACACCCTGTCTTCCCCGACTCCACTCCAATGGAGCTCCCCAATGGGCACTGCACATTTCTGTGAAAGCCGCTACTGGAAAACCCTGGAAGAAATGCGCAGCCATGTTGAGTCAGAGGAATTTTCGATCGCAGTGGCAATCCGACTATCCGGGCCAATCAGTCAGCAGCGCATTGCTGCATTGCTCCCGACAACATTATGGGGAGAATTCTCCCCCCCCCGTCCGGGGGATTGTGCAGGGGCAGGCGCGAACCCACGCCGGCATTTTACGTGGGGGGGCCAATTAAGGCCCGACCAGCGTGACATGCGCCCGGAAGCGCTGAGCGCTCCCTGTGCGAGTGGGGGAGAGGGGAGGGGGGGGGGTTTCCCTGAGTCGAGGCCTGTGCTCTTTCGCGCATGGGCACATAAGAGCGCAGAAATCTCCCTGAGGCACCTCTATTAGTTTTAAGTGTCAAAAATTTAAATAAAGAAAAGAAAACATTTTAGGGCATGTCCCCTCATGTGACAGTGTCACGTGAGCTGGGACACGTCAATGAAAATTATTGTAAAAATTTATTTAATTTATAAACCCTTCATGAAACCTCATCCCGCCCGTGGATGAAGTTCCATGAAAAATGCGAAGGCCGCCTGGGCTCTTTACCTGCCCCCCGCCAACCTTAAGGTTGGACGGGCAGCTCAGTTTATTATTTTAATTGATTTTTAAATGGCCTTCATAGGCCTTTGACAGTTCAGTGGGCGCGCAGCCGACTCAGGTGCGTACCCGCAGAACTGAAAATCTAAATGACGCGCAGTGACGTTGGGACGCATGCCCGACATCACCGCGCGTCATTTTATGCCTTGGCGAGAGGGCCCCGCCCCGGCTCCCTGAGCCAAAAATTCAGGCCTATATTATAGAAATGTGCAACCTATAATTCAATGTGCACAGTTTCAGGAGATGTGGTCCAGTATGTGAAACATCCTCGATACTATTACATTGTGACACAAGGGAAAACACTTTTTTTATTATTACTGCCGGCTGCTTAAAATCCAGCTCATGAAGCCAAGACACTGTCATTGCTTAAGTCATTTATTTACAAAGTTGTCTATTAAAAACAAGTGTTACAGCATCAACATAGCGTCACTGAAAAAGTATGATTGAAAACTGATCACCTCTGACTGGCAAGAATCACTGTTGCACAGAATTACATAGAACGCACAGCATAGGATCATAAATTCATAGAATGGTTGCAGCACAGAAGGAAGCCATTTGACCTGTCGTGGCTGTGCCAGACCCCTGCCAGACCAATTCACCTAATGCCACTCCCCCCACCTTTTCCCATAGCCCTGCACATTCTTCCTCTTCAGATAATGTTACAATTCTCTTTTGAAAGGCAAGATTAAATCTGCCTCTACCACACTCTCAGACAGTGCATTCCAGATCCTAACCACTCACTGTGTAAAAATGTTTTTCCTCATGTCGTTATTGTTTCTTTTGCGAATTACCTTAAGTCCCAGTGCCCTCAGGTTCTCGATCCTTCCACCAATGGGAACAACTTCTCCCTATCTCGTCTGTCCAGGTGCCTCATGATTTTGATACCTCTATCAAATCTCCTCTGGACCTTCTCTTCTCTACAGAATAAAGAGCCTATTTGGCACATATAGTCCACGAGCCTACTCCCATCCGTCTTTCATAAACCCTATCAGCATAATCTTCCACTTCTTTCTCCTTCATGTGTTTACTTAAGTTCCTTGCAAATACATCTTTGCTATTCACCTCAAATCCTCTTTATGGTAGTAAGTTCCACATTCAAACTACTCTCTGGGTAAAGATGTTTATCCTGGGTTCCCTATTGGATTTATTAGTAACTATCTTATATTTATGGCCTCTAGTTTTGATCACCTCTATTATGTATTCGTTGGGTTGCTCTGTATCTTATATGTCTGATTTATCTCAGAACAATGCAGGGATGACATTAATTATAAATCTACAACAGTTTATTTTACATTACTTTAAAAGCAATCAAATACGGTAACATAGATCTGAGAACCGATTAACATAATCAAACACAGATCAGTCAAACCATTAAACACTATGTGCAAGATTGTCTAGTTCCACCCACCGTTGGGATTGTCTGGACCTGTCAAAAGTCAATGGACTTTTGGCTGGGCCGCCAAATCACCCGCGGTGGTTCCTGCCATGATGGAGCCAGAAAATCCCAATCTACACCTCTTCCCTCTTTTAACTAAAGATACTATCTTTTATGTCATCCTAAACAGCAAACATATCAAGTCATTTCTTGGAGCTCAACTTCTCTGTTTTCTCTAAGTCCAGGTCTCTTTGATCTGTGATTAGATCTACGAATCTGATGGTTGTGTTCTGTGCGATCAACTTCATGAGGCGGATGATCAACCATAGGAAAAGGAAATGTATCCTCATAGTCACTGTCCTTGAAATGCCCTAGTCAGCTCACCGTCAAGCGTCTCGTGTTCCACTTGGTGTTGTCATTCAACAGATAAGCATTGGTACCGAGCAACCACTTGACCTGCTTTGGTGCAGATGATGCAAGTTTGTGGTCACGATTTGGCCGTCTGCTTTGAACCCGACCTCCAACATGAAGTCATGGTTCCTCTGCGCCCGCACGTTTGTTAAACTCTGCATTTGCTTTACCTTGTTGCTTTACGGTTTCATCTGCTTTTGCTCTGATATTCTCATGAACTGGTGGCAATGGCTTAATAATGGTCAGCCGCATGCAAAAGTTATGACCCGTCATAAATTTAGCTGGTATCTTTCCAGTCGGAAAGGAGGTGGATCGACATGTGCAAAGTAGGATGTGAAAGGATTGTTCACATGTTTTCTCCTCCGATATCTGCTCTCAGACTGTCCTTTATCACCCTGTTGAATTGTTCAATGCCACCATTTGATCATGGGTTGTAGCTCGATGTCAGGTGATGATGAATTCCGTAATCTGTGAGGGACTCCGTGAACTGACTGGAAACAAACTGTGGTCCACTGTCTGTAGTGATAGTCTCCGGCAAAGTCCATTTCGTAAATAGCTTTTCTAGAAGATCAATGACTGAAGTGGTGGTTACTGGATTTGTTGTAGCGATTTCTGGCCATTTGCTATGTAGATCATGAACAACAAGATGAAAACATTGATTTCATGGGTTTGCTTGCACTTCCCCAAAAATATCAGCTTGGAGTTGGTTGTTGCCATGGTTTCGCTGGCCATGGAGTCGGCTATGGAGGTGCCAGAGTGCTTCCTGCTCTCCAGTAGAGTATTTTGATGTGACTGGGTTGGGAGAAGTGCATACTACAGAGTACGCAATGAGCTCACATTGTTTGATGATGACTGTATTGCACACGGAACTTGAGCGGCTATCCTGAAAGCACTATAGCACTACGTGTATTGCGTCTTGGCCTTGAAGGACATCCGGGTGTTGGTAAGATGAAACAATGATCCCGTGAAGCAGTCTGGTTGTGTAGAATCAGTTCTTCCCCCACTTCACGAGGCCACTCGGATTTCAGGTACTGGATTAACTTTCTGCAGGACGCTGTCCATCGCTGAGTCTACCCCCCAACTCCTCTCATGTAACCAGATTCACGGTTGCACGCAAAATCACTGCGAACATAGTCTTCAACATCGCCAAGTTGCTTCATTATCACTGACGCTGTCTATGACAGTAGTACGGCTCAGCATGTCAGCTACTCGATTGTGTGAACCTGCAAGATACTCAACCTCAAAAGCTATACCGTTGAAGACAATCTGACCATCTGCAGATGCGTAAAGGTCAAGAAGCAGAGCCTGACGTAGCTAACAATGTAGTCAGCGCTTGGTTAACGGTGCAAAGAGTGAACTTTCTACCATAGACATACATGTGCCAATGTTCACACGTGTAGACGCAGGCTAGTTGGTGCTTCCCGCCCTCCAGTGGAGTATTTTGTTATGACTGGGATGGGAGGAGTGCAGAGTTTACCTATCCCCACTACTCCACAGGGTGTCCCATTAGTCTAGAAGTTTAATTCACTCACCAAAATGGCCAATTATTTACCTTCGCTACTGATACCCAGAATAAAGAAGGCTTTAACCAGGTTTCTTTCAATAAACTCAGAATGATTGATTGTTAAAATAAAACATTTTTTTTAAACAAGTTACAAGAACTGGTTAACATCCCATTGCAATCTATGTATCCCTTTTAAAGCTCCCCGGCACAGACACAGACACACACACAGAAAAACAAAAAAAGACACAGGGAGTCTCTGCATAGATGGGCGGTTGGGAAAATCTTTATAAGAAAAGGATAAAGTTCGCAGGGTTCTGATGCTGTCGATCTGGTGCCCCCTTGTGTGAAGACTATTTGCTGGTCATCGTAGTTGTCAGGATGTTCTTTCCAAAGGAACCACGGCGTGGATGTAAATACGGCCGGACCAATCTTTCTTGTCCCAACCTTTCAGGCCCAAATACAGACAAGTTGTGCGCAGATGAGAACTCTCTGGCTGTGGGTTGATAACCACACACAGAATTTCAGGCAAGGCAGGGAGAGAGCATGTTAGGGTAGCCTTCTTTCTTAACTTATTCCCAAAAGACTGAGTTCTCAAACAACAGGTTCAAAATCTAAAGTCATGTGATTTCCAGTAAATCACTTCCCTTTGCCTTTCCCAGTTTTTTCCCCATCAGTTAAAGTGATTACAGTTCAAATAAACAAACAGCTCTTACCCTCCAAGTATCATGCTGGTCAGGTAATTTCTTGGAAAAGCATACTTGTTGACAGTTCCAAGGTGAACTTAAGACCTTTTCTTTTTAAATAAAAACTCCAGTTCAGCATCCAAATGTCCAGATAACGCAATGTCTTTCCATATTTTTAAAGGAAAAATATACTTTTGAAAGATATGATTCTAACCATTTGTATTCAGTTTCCGACAAGGGGTGTGATGATAAGCAATTGGCCGTTCACTTCCATCAATGTACTGTGAGAATATGGATCCAATTCCCCATAACATTCAACAAGGCTGAAGAAACTATCTTCACGCTTGGTGCTGAGGTTAGGCCATATGGCATTCTGCAATACTGAAACAAACCTTCACAAAAATAACAAAAGCTGTAAGATATCAACTTTACTCTTCTAGAGATATCTGAACATAGTTTGTGAAGACTGTGGGATCATGAAATGATGCTGACAGTTCTTGGATTGTAGAAAGTAGACACTTGTCTGGAATGATAGTCTTGTTGACCACCTTAAGGCCGATGTGTAGTCTAAGTTTGCCATTTTATCACCGCGCAATGAGTAGATCTAATATCTATGGCAATCAGTCGATTCGCTCAATGAATTCATCTGCTTCTAGTTGATTCAGCTCCTGTGATACTTCCGTATGGATTGCAAATGGCAACCATCTCAAACTTTGCTAAACTGGTGAAGCTGATGCAGGGAGCATGACTGTATTCCTTAATCTCCCCAAATCCAGTAAATAAAGAAGGATATCATCTTATATAATTATCATCAATAACATTAATGTGTGCTCCATTCGGGTTTTCAAATTTGAATCCAAACCTATCGAAAACGTTGACTTGCAATAAGGCTTTTGCCTACATAGAAAATGAACCTGTCCAGGGCGATGTTTCTGTAGAAGACCGGAACTGTGGCTGTTGCCGAAACTGGAATGATAGAGTCGTCATAAACCTGAAGAATGTCCGTCACAGGAGTGAGGGACAATTGCAAAAAATACTGATGGTACAGTGTGTCATTCAATATAGATACTTTTATGCCAACATCAATCAGAAGTGACACTGAGAGGCTCAGGATCTCAACTGAGCGTTCCTTAAAATGGCCTGGTGCTTTACCTTTTGTGACAGTATATACCTCTCAGGAGGTATATATCGTGCCCCTCAGGAAGAGACTCTCACACATATAAAACCAATGAAGTCTTCTTCTTGGACGACTTGCACATCTTTGCAAAATTTCATTCAAAGTTCCATTAGAAGCATGGGTTATGTTTTTCCCTTGAGCTGGGCAAGGTGTTGTGATTCAATGAGCCTTTTCACATTTTGGGCATAGTTTTAAAGGTATCTGACCACAACGGGACACGTGTTGATGAAATTGCTGAGATCTCCACTTGTGTTACCCTTGCACTTGAGCTGGCTGGGCAAGCTGTGCCTGCAAGCCTGAGTCTAAGAGTGCACTGTTGTGTAACCTCCTTGAATCTAGCGGGGCAGATTCAATTTGTACTGTTAAGGCCGTAGCTTTTTCCAAAATTAGATCATCATCCTCCATGAGGAGATTAGAAGGGCAAGGGTAGTAGATAGATGGGAACACCACCGCCTGGAAGTTCCCCTCCAAATCACTCACCATCTTGACCTGCAAATATATCGCCGTTCTTTCACTGTCGCTGGGTCAAAATCCTGGAACTCCCTCCGTAACAGCACTGTTGGTGTACCTACACCACATGGACTGCAGTGGTTCAAGAAGGCAGCTCACCACCACCTTCTCAAGAGCAACTAGGGACGGGCAATAAATGCTGACCCAGCCAGCGAAGCCCACATCCCGAAAATGGATAAAAAAATAAGTTCCCTAATTTGTGGAATTGAAGTCTTTCGATTATTTGATCATAAATTAATTCATTGATTAGTGTTAGTGTTACCACATTTACATGTAGGAGCCAACTGCCATAACACTGCCACATTTTGTTTAATGGATTCACCATTTCCCTGGGATCTCTGATGGAATACATATTGTTCGATCATCTCACTGTTCTTTGCCCCAAAGTATATTTTGAGAGCGTTTATCAAATGTAGACATATTTTCTGTGAGCGGCTCGAATATTCACTGGCCTTCTGTTCCAAGACAATGTAGCAACATCACTTTCTTACAGATCATTGCTACATCTGGACTGTCCATTCCCACAGCAAGTAAGCAGGTCCTGAGCCTCGAAATCCATCACTCCCAGGACATGGAAGAATCCCCAGCAAAGAAGGAAATGGTTCGAGAGCTGATAAAGTTAAACTTTCCTCAACCATCCTTGTCACCTATTTTGTTATCCATTCACTGGTTTTCTGTACATCTTATATGTGTGATTTATCTCAGATGACACTAGTTCTAAATCTACAGCAGTTTATTTACAATACTTTAAAACACCTCAGAACTTACAGGATCTCTATACACACATATGGTCCCAGTACAGAGCCCAGGTCCTTTCTGGAACATTGTGTGTATGGTGACAGTACTTCACTCCATCCACAGGATTAATCAATCAAGTATAGTTACAAAGATCAGAGATCCAACTAACATTATCAAATTCAGATCAATCAAACCATTGAACACTACAACCCCCCACAAGTAAGAAGCATCTTTTCCAAATCCATCCTATCAAACCCCTTCATGATTGCAAAGACTTCTGTTAGGGCACCTCTTTACATGAGAAAACAGCCTGTTTAGTCTTTCCTGATATCATCACTGGAAATCTTTTTTTTTACATTCTTCAGTGCTTCTATATCATATTTGTAATGTGGAGGCATAATAAATAGAAATAATCACATCAAAGGAGGAATAGCATTAATTCTCTCTCTTCAAGTACCATTCCCTGAAAGGGCATTGGTGACCATGAGCTTTTGTGTTGGTCCATAGATATGCTTGGCGAGGCACTTCAGCAGATTGACATTGCCTTCTGCAGGTGGATGACCAGAAATCTCTCCCGCTCTTACTGCCTGCCATTGGCATATGTTACAAGTTGATACTCAACCTTTTTGGCTGCATTATGAACACACCTTCCTTGGAGTGGGACTTGAACCCAGAGTTTCTAGTTCAAAGGCAAGGATGCTACCCACTGAACCACAAGACTTCCGGCATTCATTCTACTGCATCCAATTCTACAACCTTCCTTTTTATTGGATTCTGACAATTGGAGCCCTTTTGGTCCTAATAATTTCACACATAAAAAGGAATTATTCACAACAACGACCGCATGGCTTACAATCGCATTCTAATGGATTGCTCCATATGTCAGAATAACTCTTGCAAAGACTGACCTTTTACTGATACTGCCTACCATAGAGCACCATATTCAATCCTGTTTTGTGACACGTACGGTCTTAAGGTTAAAAAAAAGGTATATTAAACTGTTTTGTAAATCAATTATCTCACTAGCTGGTCAGTGAGGAGATACATATGGCCTTAGTAGAGGATAGCCACAAATATTTAATAAAGTGGATGTACAATAGCAATTGCTTTTGATTACTGTGCATGATCTGATCAAAAAAGATAGAACTTTCTATATGAAATCAATGCTTACTGTTTTAACGAATCAATTTTGATGATAAAATCGTTTTATTCTTCAGTCCCTCAGTAACTTTACATCTTACTCAAAACCCTGCATTGATATAGAACCTTTAATGTTGAAAAAAACCCAAGGCATAATGAGATACTTCTGTCGCTTTAATATTTGATAAACTTGTACAACATCCAAAATGAAAGACACGTATGGATGGGATTTTCCAGCCCTGTCCATCGCCAGGATCGTCCGGTCCCGCTGAGCGTCAAAGGACTTTTGGCCGGGCTGCCGAATATCTCCTGCAGTGGATCTACCATAACAGGGCTGGAAAATCCCGGCTTATATTATAGGGAGAAAGTTTCTATTCTAAATTAAAAGTTTCTCTTTGAGTCAGTTAACTAACAGACGATCATTTATCTCAGATGTTTATTACCACAGTATCTATAGTAAAATCTTCCCCATTTGTGGGTCAATTGCATGCAGATGACGGAAGTTAGGGCAGAGTCTTATGAAGGTGTCTCGGATCTCAGCTGCTGGCTGGAGAACCGGTAAGAGCCCTGCGTCACCTCTTTTTGGGAAGGCCCGCTCATCTTGTTCCACTCAGGCACTTGGCAGGCCAGCGGTATGGATTCTCTCAGGATCAAGGGCCCTGGGGGGTGGACATTTGCATGCGGAGAGCTGTCGGCCTCTTTTGTGCTCAGCAGCGCCACCGAGGAGGTGGCTGCTGCTGGTATGACGCCCACCCAAGGCCGAGTATCATCGCTGGATCCCAGGCCGCAGGTGAGTGATGGAGGTGGAGGTCATGGGACAGGGGTCACGGGGAGGAAGGGCAGTCAGCAGCAAGGACACGGATGTGGCTCTCAGCTGACCCCTTTTCCCAATGCCAAGTCGCTCAATCAGGCACTGAGTGCCTTTGAACAAGGATCCCCATCCACTACCACCAGGAGCCCACAAGGAACCCCGCTCAAGTTTGCTTATTGTGCTCCCCACATGGCGAGTCCCCTCCTGCCACTAGATTAATACAAGTGCTGGCAGGATGGGCGTCCTTTAGTGGGTATTACTTGCTCACTTAAGGGCCTCAACTGGCAGTTGGGCGGGAAAGCTGTCCACAGGCGTTCCTGCCACGGATATAATAGGGTGGAGACAGAAAGATGGCATGCTCCACTCTACAGTCATGTTAAATGCCCCCCCATCACCCAACTCACCACGGTGGAGGGCACAAGATTCCGCCCTTAGTCTCATGACTGTTCACTGAAAGTCTTAAAGAGTGAAACATAGGAAATACCTGATTTATCTTTTACATCTTTATGAAACCATGAAAGCAAAACTATTAGATTTGGCTGAGCGTAATTTCAGCAACTAATTCTGCCATGAACCTCAAATTAGGATGGCTTTGGGACATCAAGTCACTAAATACAAGAGAATTAAAAACATAATTGTTATTCCTCAAGCTATCAACTCTGACTTGGTATTTCTGAACACAATCGCTGTTTGATTGAGTTAAAGGAATTTCTAGTCAGACGATTTCAGTCATAACTGAATACTGTTAAATGGTAGAATAAAAGAATATGTGGAAAAAAATTGGCGAGTGACAATTACTATGTATCGTTGAGTTATGCCAAAATCAGCCCAATTACTCATTCAAAAAATGGATAATAAACAAGGCTTTTTGATGGGAACATACATCATTTTTTTCCACAATGTCCATTTTGACTTCAATTTCTGGCCGCCAACATTATAAAAACCACGGCCAAATACGACAGCTTATTCAACGACAGTGATATTAATAACCCTTGGAATCACAAAAGTTTCTCCACAATGTTCACAAGGATATCGGTTGCATAGCTTCTCAGAAATAGTCACTTTTATGTGCTCCTATTTGTGGGGCACAAGAAACTTGATGGTAATTACCAAAATAATCATAGAATTCTTTCATCAAGGGGGAAAAATAAACACTTCTTCAATAAATGTCTTCCTTAAAGGAGTGGAACGGGGGTTTACTAGGCTGGTCCCAGGGATGAGGGGTTTGCTGCATGAGGAGAGACTGAATGAACTAGGCCTGTATTCCTTTGGGTTTCGAAGAATGAGAGATGAACTCACTGAAATATATAAAATTCTTAAGCGGTGTAGTATAAGGGTGTTTGGCGTAGCAAGGGTTAATGTGGAGCTCAAGAACAGTACCACCCGCAATATGATGTCAAGGGTCACATGATAAGGGACCTGGGTCAGTCTAAGAGTGTGTAGAGACCTTTGTAGAAGTAAGCATGGGCCAGGAATTTATGGCCCCACCTACCCGGCGGGATATTATGGTCCCCCAAACTGAATGGAGATTTAAATGGCTCACTGCATCTGGCTGGGGGTAGACATGCTGCGGCAGGGCCATAAAATTCTGGCCATGGAGTTAGCTCATAGTCTAGGCTATGCCTTGTACATATGTAAATAGTTATGTGTTACCAATAAACACTCCTGTTCAGCCTTACAAGCCTCTGGACCTCTTCGTGAGACCTACTGAGCAAACCCTTACAAGAGGTGGCTCAACAGGATAGGTGCTGGGATGTTTCCACTCTCTGTGAAGTCTAGAATGAGAGGCCACAGTCTTAGGATAAGGGGTTAGCCATTTGGGACCGAGATGACGGGAAACTTCTTCATATGATTGTGAACCTTAGGAATTTTCTACCCCAGAGGGCTGTGGATATTCAGTCATTTGAGTAGAGTCAAGCCAGAGATCAATAGGTTTTTCGGTACTGGGGGAAATCAAGGGATATGGGCATCATTCAGGGAGGTGTTGCTGAGGTAATAAGATCAGCCATGATCTTACTGAATGGCAGAGCAGGTTTGAGGGCCAAATGGCCTACTCCAGCTCCTATTTCTTATGTTCTTAAAACAACAGGGGAATACATTATTAT
This sequence comes from Cetorhinus maximus, assembly GCF_964194155.1. Lineage (NCBI taxonomy): Eukaryota > Metazoa > Chordata > Chondrichthyes > Lamniformes > Cetorhinidae > Cetorhinus > Cetorhinus maximus. The sequence continues at coordinate 143,091,612 of NC_135884.1, forward strand.
ACTTGGTATCTTGCTAATGATTCATACCTTTAACATATGTGCAAGATATAAAGATATACTATTTTAAAAAGCAAACTTCTACTGCGATTTCAGGCATATGTTAGAAAGCATATGCTTGTAACTTTTGAAAAACAAGCCTGTTCAAGTTATTTTGTTGTAAAATAAACACTTTTCTAATTTGTCAGTTAATAAAATGAAGAATTTCAATGGCTTGTTTAATTTACACGAAGTAACATACTTTTACTCTGCAGCCATTTAACACACTGTATTGATAACACATGGGCTATTGCTTGAAATTTAACAGATTTACAATAAAAAGAACCAATAAAAGTAGTACAATTATGTTTTAATCTGTTAAAGTTTTCCTGCGTAGCTGTTCCAGGTTCTGGGTTCAATTCCCACTTCAGGATTTGAGCACAAAAATCAAGGCTGACATACCAGTGCTGCAACGAGGGAGTGCTACACCGTTGGGGGTGCTGTCTTACAGATGAGATGTTAAACCGAGGCCCCATCAGCCCTCTCAGATGGGAGTAAAAGATCCTATGGCACTATTTTAAAGAAAAGCAGGGGTGGAGGGGGTTACCCCAGTGTCCTGGCCAATATTTATCCCTCAACCAAATCACAAACACAGATTATTGAGTCACTATCACATTGCTGTTTGTGTGCACTGTGCAAATTAGCTGCTGCGTTTCCTACGTTACAAAGTGAGTACACTTCAAAAGTACTTCAATGGCTGTTAAGCACCTGGTGGTAGTGAAAGGTGCTTTATAAATGCAAGTCATTTTCTTGAAGCCATGTATTATGGTTTGACATTATTTGCTAAATTTGTTACTATTTTCCCCGAAATCATACTTTTTCATTATAGCGATTCATATATTGATCTAACTTGGTTTAATAATTTTTCTTTACATCTTCCACGGGTCGTGTTGTTCCTGTATTAGGATATTTCCTTTATTTCTAAAACAGACCAGGAAAAGCAAAGTTGTTCCTGGCATCCAATGATTTTTCCCAAAAAAAATACAATACTCTGGATTTTGTGGCAAGAATAATGGTGAGACTATCGGTGTTGTTAAGGGGTAAATCAAGCATCCAATCCTGGCATCCACACATGTACAGTTAAACACGGACACCCGGAAGTTGCCCTCCAAGTCGCCCTCCTCCTTTGCCAGCTTCCCACCTGGCAGCGAAACAAGTGATATTGCAGTACTTAGCCCATTAGATACTCACTAAACATACTGGAAAAGGTTAGGGCTTGTTCATTCAAGTATAAGTGAATATTTAACAAAGAGAAATTCCTTAGGATTTAATTTTTTGTACTCTTTCATGGGATGTGGGCGTCACTGGCAAGGCCAACATTTGTTGCCCATCCCTAACTGGCCTTGAACTGAGTGGTTTGCTAGGGCATTTCAGAGGCAGTCAAGAATCAACCACATGGCTGTGGGTCTGGAGTCACGTGCAGGCCATGTAGTTATTGTTGGGATTTTAAATTTGTTGTTAATTTTTTCCTTCTATCTCTTTTCTCTCTCTCTCTCTCTTCACCCCATTTTCTCTCCCTCTCTTTATTTCATTTGGAGCTGATTTGGCTTTGAATGAAATACTATAAACCTACACTTCCTGGTTCAGACACTGCGGGTCTCAGCAAGGATTCCTCAAGGAGATACACAATTATTTGCCCTGTTCACACAGGTCCCAGATCCCCTTCGGGGAGTGGCATTCTGTTTTGCCCCTCTAATTATCACAAGTCACGGTGAAAATGTCCACAAAGTTTTCAGGCAAGTGTAAGGGTAATGAATAGCTGGCACCATTTGTTTACCACTGACCACAAAATCCAGGTCAATAACTGAAGAATTACCGGAAAGATACACTGAATTGTTGAATGGGACGGGTCAGGGGTACAGAGGCACAGACGTGGCTATCTTTTCCCGCCCTCTTGGTGATGGGCTTAGAGAGAGAATGGGCTAGGAAAACAGGGGGTGGGACCTTGCTGGGACAGCCTCTCGATGCATTGCCACTGTCGGGAAGCCTCCCGGGGGCAACCTGGGAAGCCAATCAGCTGCCCGCTCCATGGGAGCGAGAAGCCAATCAACATGGGTTGAGAGTTCAATTAGGAACATTTTCCTGCCAGCAGAGTGGTCCCTCCGGCCGACGCATGCCAAGGCTGCCGGCTCAATGGTGGCAGCTTCCCTGGGGTGGGGGGGGTTTACTCTCCACCCTGAGGAGCCCCACTGAATTTTTAAATTTAAATCTACGCCTCCAATCTCCGTACTGGCGGTACCCTTGAGATCCTCAACCTGCCTCTCAGCAGCGTCCGCCTCTCCTGGTGGGGCTGCTGAGGCTCCAGAGCCGCCGGACTCTGATTGGGCCAGCGGCAACGAGGGCCCGCCCACCATCCATAGTAGGACGGCAAGCTCTGAGGCAGCCAATCAGGAGGCAGCCAATCAGGAGGCTGCCTCTGGGAAGATTACTCCGCCGGTCTTGCTGCCAGCAAGTACAAGCTTGGACCCCTTCATTTGGCGTCGACAGGAAAATTCTGCCCATAATCACATTTCAAAAATAACACCGACAGAAATCCATCGTCTAAATTGGTTTAAATATATTCAAGTCGTAACTGATAATGTACTGGAGTCTTAATTTGCCGTAGCTGAGAGTATCCAATGTAAATATTTTATCAGACCAATTTCACAGTAAGTCAGTTGATGCGCTGTTGCGTAAGGACAGGAACATTATACCATGTAAAACACAGTGCGTTATTCTTCTGCTGAAGAGGAATATGTGTCTCTTTAAAATTACAATGCCCCCAACTGCTGTGAAGCCAACTACAGGAGCTGAAGTAAGAGGCTGCAGATATAATGGCTGCAGTATTTTCTGTCCCTGGAGAGTTTCTTGTTCATTTGCTTAAACTTGCTTTTCAAAATGTCACACTCAAATCAGTTTAATTTCTGTGCCATGGGATCTACACGTAAGGTGTATCATTTTTATGGTGGAAGAGAGAGGTAGAGAGAAAGACGTAGGGCGGGATTCTCTGGCCCCGCCCGCCACCAGGATCAACCAGTCCCGCCGAAAGCCAATGGGGCTTTTGGCTGGGCCACTGAATCTCCCGGGGCAAGTCTCGCCACCACGGGGCCGGAAAATCCCGGCCATAGAGGGGGTAATTTTAATCTAACTTGCACAGGCGGGAAACTACAAGATCAGGTGCAATGCTGATTTTACACCCGATCCAATAGTTCTCGTTGACCTCAATGAAGAGTAAAGTTGGCTGGGCTTAAAGCCAACACTGCACACAAACCTGTCAGTTTGTGGATTGGTGGGAGAGGGTGAGATGGTCATCATTGGGAGGGACGTAAACTCCACCTGATCCCATTGGTTTCCTGGCCGGCAATTTAGACAAAATTACGCCCAAAGATAGAGAGATAAATAGAGGTAACAAGAATTGGAGAGTGATAAAAGAGGGATAGAGATAAAGAGATTTAGAGCGGTATAGATAGAGATAAATAATGTGATAAACAGAATGATAGAGACAAGAGTTAAGGGATAGAGGGAGAGGGAGGGAAGTAGAAGTACTAAGTATGGGGTCTGTCACATTTGTACATCTGTCACAGGGAAAAAATATAGTTAAGGAACTTTAACTCACTTTGATGACCTATTCCCACGAATCCAGCAGATATAATTCTCTACCTCAGAGAGTTGATGCTCAGGCCAGAATTTTTCGCTCGGTGTGTGGGCGTGCGCCTGACATGCTCAAGCGTAAAATAGTGTGCGATGACTTCGGGTGATCATCCCGACATCATCACACGATATTCCGATCAGCGGGCAGGCGCGAGAGTCGGCAGAGTGCCTGCCGACAATTAAGAGGGCCATTAAACCCATTAATGGCACAATTAATTGGGGGTTTTCACTGCCCGTCCAACGTTACGGTTGGCGGGCGGGCGAATCGGCCCGGCGGCCTTTGCACTTTTCAGGAAACCTCATCCATGGGCGGGATGAGATTTCCCAGATTCATTTAAAAAAAGATTAAAATGTTTTGACACAAATTTCAGCATCCATATGTTTAGGTGACATTTTTTCTGGATTTTAAAATCTGTTTTTATTGAATTTACATTCTTCCGCTCCCTGAGGCAGGGAGCTTTCATTCTGCGCACCCCCGCTGACTTGTGCTCGCCCTCCTCCCGCCCCCCCAACCCCGGCAGCGCTGAGCCTTTCGGCACGTCTGTTACGCTGGCTGGCCGTAAATTGGCCGGCCAGCGTGAAATTGCGGTGTGGGGCTGATAGCGGGCGGCCGTCTGTTCCCTGGCTGCTCTAGGGCGGGCCCGTTGACCCAAATCTCCTGCCTTAAGTATATCCAAGAGTGTAATTGATAGATTTTTGGCCACCAAGGAATTTGTGGATAGGTCAGGATAGTGAACATGACATGGATCTTATTGAATCGTGGAGCAGGCTTGAGAGCTCATATGACCTACTGCTGCTCCTATTTCTCATACTCTTACAAGCAGTGAAAGCGACTTCCTCCAGCGATTGCATAGGAGATCCATTACTATTCGTGTCAGCAGTGGCTCAGTCCCACTCCCAGGGCTTGAGGACATAGTAATCATGGCTGACACTCCAGTGCAGCACTGAGGGAACACTGCACTGTCGGTGGTGCTGTCTTTCGGATGAGACATTAAACTGAAGTCCCAGGTTCAGGTGGATGCCAAAGATCCCATTTCGATGGACAGCAGGAGTGTTAATCCTGGCGTCCTGGCCAATATTGATCCCTCAATCAACATCAAAGAACAGATGATCTGATCGCTATCACATTCATAAATGCCGGCGGAATACGGATATTAGTTTGCGATGCCAACGCAAACAAACAGAAGTATTTTTCTTCTATAAAAGATTCTTTTTACTTATATATCTATACTCTTTTCTGAATGTAGTAGGTTAGGCAGAGAAATGTTAGCTTGTGTCACACAGTTTCATGGTAGGACCACAGCCCTCGCAATCACACACTGAAACAGACCTTGCAAAGCACAAATGAGAACTTCCATTTTAATAAAATTTAAAAACAATCCTACAGGCATAAAGATCATCCTTTTGAAATCAAATATCCTGTTTTAATCCTGTCGATCTGAAACAAATCGTTGGAAGACAAGGGTTTAGATATTTTGCTTTGATAAGTTGTGCTATGCTTCCTGTTTGTCTGCCTCGAACTATTAACACCAGTTTAGGGTTAAAATCATTACAATTATAACATTTTAAAGAGATGCGATGATTGCTGGTTAGGTTGAAAAGCGGAATTGAATATTAGTCTGGTGCTCATGAGAAATAGCAGAAAATATTAGCAGTTGTTAAAATCTACCTCATGACTTTAGAACATGTAGAATATTAAAATCCAATGAACTGGAAAGTATAGATATGGAAATTTTAAAATATGATTACAGGAAATTATAGTTCTTCAATTTAACTATTCCCCTAGAGTTATAAGACTAACATATTAAAAACAGCAGAAAGCAGAGCAACTCAAACTTTGAGGCTAACAGTATCGAGGCTCTATTCAGTGAAAGCTTAGAAAAGCAGATTCATTTTTACAAAGGTGAGGTGCTAGTATGTGTAAGCACTCAGAGGGATTTGGGGGTCTTTCTGCAGGAATCACAGAACGTTACCATTTTTATCTGCACACAGCAAGTTAGAAGACATATGGTAGGTTAGTCTTTATTACAAGGCAGCTGGAGTATAAGAATGAGCAAGTCTTGCTGCAACTGCACACCTGGGGGCCACACCTGGGCCAGGATTTTACGGCCCCTCCCACCCAGCGGGATATCACAGTCCCGGTGGACTGAATGGAGTTCAAATGGCTCGCCGCATCTGTCGGGGGAAGACACGCTGCAGCGGGGCTGTAAAATGCGGGGTCTGCAGTACTGTGCACAGCTTTGGTCCCTGTGCCTAAGGAAGGATATACTTGCCTCACAGGAGGAGGTGTGACAAAGGTTCGTCAACTTGATTGATGGGTTGAGAAGGTGTCCCATGAGGAGAGATCGAATAGACCAGGCCTATAATTCTCTGGAGTTTAGAAAGGCATCTTAGAGAAACCTATGAAATTTTTTAGAGAGCTTTAAAGGGTAGTTGCAGAGAGGCTGCTCCCCCACCCTCCTCCAGCTGGAGGGTCTAGAACGAGGGGTCATTTGGGGAAATTTTAATTTCCAAAAGTGAGCAGGTATGGCAAGGGCTGGTACATCAGAAGATCAGCAGTAACCTGCCAACTTCTGCCTTTATCTAGAGTGTGATGTGCAGCACATGGCAGAGGGCGCACATGAGTCCTGTGACGGTGCATCCTCAGGGTGAGTGTCCCCCTCTGAGGAGTCTTTGTCCTCCTCCTGCACCATCCCCTGTGGGATGCTTGAAGGGCCTGAGGGAGATGGAAGACATGAATTTAAACTGTCAAGGTGAGAGGGTGCTATGTTATCACTGTGCACATTATCATCTTTCATCGAGGGAATATGAGTGAGTGTTGTTTAACATGTGCCAGTGTGATTATTTAACTCTGCCAATGGGTAACCGGCCTCATCTCTCCGTCTCCAACTGCTGGGCAAGCAGAGACTCAGCTTATCTCCAGAGCCTTCTTCACTCCAGCTGTCAGTATGGAGATAACAGGAGGGTCACCCCCAGTTCTGTGCCTCTCCCTGGCTTCCCTGCTTCTTCCTGGTGTTCCATGTTCTCTTCTTGCAAGGAGGAAAAGAAGAGATCCATGGGCATGAGAAACGGATTATGCAGAGAATGGATGGAAACCATTTGTGGAGAGTCACTGTGATGGAAAGATGTGACATTATATTAAGGTGAGGGTGAGTGTCGGTGGTGGATGGGCAGATTGGGATGTGAGGAAGTGCCTACCCCAGGGAGGGATGGGTGCAGCTGCAAGGTATATTGTTATGAGGAATGATATGTAGGAAAGGACTTGGGAAGGCAAATTGAAAGGATTAGGGGTAAGACGCACATCAGGAGTGCTCACGTCACTCATTATGCCTGCCCTGTATAAGCAATTAAACTTCTTCCGGCACTGTATTCAGGAGCATGGCTCCACACCCATTACTATTCACCTCAGTAACTTCCAGGCATGCCTTCTGGTTTCCTGAGACAGGCTTCTTCCTCCTGTCGGCAAGGAACAGAATATCCTTGCAGGCATTTAGCATCATGCCTAGAGGGACACTAGTGAAGTGTAGTGTTGCCTTGCCTCATTGTGCTGCCATTACTCTGGGTTCTGGTTCTGTCAAAATGCCTTGACAATGCTTCAAAAGCCTCAGCCTCACAGAGTCCCTCTGAGTAGCTGAGATGTAATAGGGTCATGAGGTCATCATCACACCCGCTTTCTCTCGTTGGGTGGGAAACCTGGAGGCAGTTCGGAGAAGCTTCACTAGGCTGATTCTTGGAATAAAGGGATTGCCTTACGTGGAAAGGTTGAGCAAGTTGGGTCCACACTCATTGGAGTTTAGAAGAACGAGAAGTGATCTTATTCGAAACGTTAATGATTCTGAGGGGGCTTGGCAGAGTAGATGCTGAGAAGACGTTTCCCCCTATGGGGGAATCTGGAACTAGGGGGGCACAGTTTCAAATTAAGGGGTCTCTCATTGAAGACAGAGATGAGAAGAAATTCTCTTTCAGAGGGTTGTTAATCTTTGGAATTCTCTTCCTCAGAGAGCAGTGGAGGCTGGGTCATTGAATATATTCAAGGCTGAGTTAGACAGATTTTTGATCGATAAGCGAGTCAAGGGTTATTGGGGGCAGGCAGGAAAAGTGGAGTTAAGGTCACAATTAGATCAGCCCTGATCTCACTGAATGGCGGAGCAGGCTCGAGGGGCCGAATGGCCTACTCCTCTTATTTCTTATGATCTTATATTCTCAAAGCTGGAAATCAGATGCACATACAGTAGCTGGGTTAAAATGCCACTGACAAGCATGCTGCTCAAACATTTGGGTTCCCCACATGCTGTCGGGTCAAGAAGCAGGTCAGGAAGTTCAAATTCAGTCCACAGAATCAGGATAGTGGGGGGAGATGGTGGCACAGTGGTAATGTCACAGGACTAGTAATCCAGAAGCCCAGGCTAATGCTCTGGGGATATGGCTTAAAATCCCACCAAGGCAGCTGGTGGAATTTAAATTCAATTAATAATCTGGAATTGAAAGCTAGTTCAAGTGATGGTGACCATGAAATGATCATCGATTGTCAAAAAACCCATCTGATTCACTAATGTCCTTTAGGGAAGGAAATGTGCTGTCCTTACCTGGCCTGGCCTACATGTGCCTCCAGACTCACAGCAACGTGGTTGCTTCTTAACCTTCCTCTGAAATGTTCAGTTCCAGGGCAATTAGGGATGGGAAACCCATGCCGGCCTTGCCAGTGACACCCACATCCCATGAAAGGATAAAGAAAAAATAAATAACAGGTCAGCCATTTTGGACTGAGATGAGGAGAATTTCTTCACTCAGAAGCTTACAAATCTTGGAATTCTCTACCCCAGAGGGTTGTGGATGCTCAGTCAGTGAGTAAATTCAAGACTGAGATTGATAGGTCATTGAGCACTAAGGGAATCGAGGGCTATGGAGTTGAGGTTGAAGCTCAGCTATGATCTTATTGAGTGGCAAAGCCACCTCGATGGGCTCAATAGTCTACTCCTATTTCACATGTTCTTATTCCCTAGTCCAATTTTCTCCTCAATTGTCCCCAGCTAACTTCATACAGGCTGGGATCAATCCTGGAAATCTACCCAGCCTTTAATATTATTCTACCGTTGAGAAATGGGATTATACCACATGACCAGCTTTGACAAAAGCTGAAACACACATGCACACATACACACATATACACTGCCAGACTACTAGCAGTCAGAACAGAGAGAAGCACCAAATCCCATTGCAACAGCATTCTCTTACACTGGTCACTCAATATCAAGAGGGAGATTCACAAGATTCAGGTTGAAATGCAGCAGCAAATCCAACAAGCCCAGATAGAAACAGAGAAGCTGATGCAGCAGATGTCAGCTAAGATTAGCACAAAAATAGGTCAGTCACATTAAATATGTTTAGGCATGTCTGACTGAGCTACAGAGGAAAAGGATGGTAAGGCTGGACACATCAAACCACTGCATTTAACTCAAATTTGATTCGCCTATTGAAGTTATCTAAATCAAACAGCTTTACATCTTAGGTCGAAACAATGCAGTCAAATCACATCCAGTTGTGAATGGTGGTGGGTAACGAAACAACAAACCAGAGAAAGGGGCTCCACAAGTATCCCCATCCTCAATGGATGAGCCCAGCACATCAGTGCAACGGACAAGGCTGAAACATTTGCAACCAGCTTCAGCCAGAAGTACCGAATCTCGGCCTCCTCCGAGGTCCCCAGCATCACAGATGCTCGTCTTCAGCCAATTCGATTCACTCCACGTCATATCAAGAAATGGCTGAAGACACTGAATATAGCAAAGGTATAGGCCCTGACCATAGTTGGTCTACTCTTGACCATCAGTAAAGCCACTGAAGGTGTCGTCGACAGTGCTTTCAAGTGGCACTTGCTCTGCAACAGCCTGCTCGTAGATGCTCAGTTTGGGTTTCACCAGGGTGGCTTGCCTCCAGACCTCATTAAAGTTTTGATTCAAATGTGGACAAGAGTTGAATTCCAGTGGTGAAGTGAAAGTGGCTGCCCTTGACATCAAGGTAATATTTGACCAAGTGTGGCATCAAGGAGCCCTTACAAAATTAAGTCAATGGGAATCAGGGGAGAACTCTCCAGCGGTTGGAGTCATACCGAGCACAAAGACAGATGGTAGTGGTTGTTGGAGAGTCAGGACATCACCACAGGAATCAAGGGAGTTTCCTCAGCCTAACCATCTTCAGCTGCCTCATCAATGACCTTCCCTCATCATAAGCTCAGAATTGGGAATGTACACTGATGACTGAACAGCATCCACATCACTTGCAACTCCTCAGATACTGAAGCAGTCCGTGCCAACATTCAGCTTGGGCTGATAATTAGCAAGTAACATTCGCCCCATACCGGTGCCAGGCAATGACTATCTCCAAAGAGAGAGGCTCTAACAATCCCACCTTGATGTTTAATAGCATTATCAACACAAAATCCCCAACCTTCAACATCCTGGGGGCTTAACATTGACCAGAAACTGAACTGGACCAGCCATATAAACACTGTGGCTACAAGAGCTGATCAGAGGCTGGGAATTCTGTGGCATGTAACTCACCTCCTGACTCCCCAAAGCCTGTCCACCATCTACAAGTCACAAGTCAGGAGTACGTTGGAAAACTCTCCACTTGCCTGGATGAGTGCAGCACTGTAGAAGCTTGACACCATCCAGGACAAAGCAGCCCACTTGATTGGTACCCCATTCACCTCTTTAAAAAATTCACTCCTTCCACTATAAGCACATAGTGGCAGCAGCATGCACCACCTACAAGATGCACTGCAACAACTTGCCAAGGCTCCTTCGACAGCACTTTCCAAACCCCTGATGTCTACACCCAGAAATCAAGGGCAGCAGATGCATGGGAAAGCCACCACCTGCACGCTTCCCTCCAAGCCATACACCATCCTGACTTGGAAGTACATCCTTCACTGTCATGGATCAAAAGCCCAGAACTCCCTTCCTAACAATACCATGGGGTGCATACACCAGACGGACTGCAATGGTTCACGGAGATGGCTCTTCAGGGGCAATTAGCGATGCTTACATCTTGTGAATGAATAAAAAAAAGTCCAGCAAGAAAGAATGAGAAGACAACAATTAGGTTTCCTTTCTCTAGGCCAAAAGCAACGGTTGTGTAGTGTAGTGGTTACGTTCGCGGACCAATAAATTCAGAAACATGAGCTGAGGATGTGGGTTCAAATCCCACGATGGCAGTTTGAAATTTTGAAGTCAATTTTAAAAACCTGAACATTAAAAATCAGTACAAGTTGTCAGATTATCAGTCTGGTCTATTTGTGACTTGATTCCCATTCTGAAGTGGCCCAGCAAGCCACTCACTTGTATGAATATGTTACAAACAAGGCAGCTGTTTAAGGTGAGGAGCCACTGCCCTCTCAGAGCAACTGGGCTGGGGAATAAACACTCACATTCTGAGAATGAATAGAAAAGGAATTAGGATAGGACTATAGAATGTGAGACGTATTGACTCGTGTCATTACAACATTCATCCAAGGAAAGCAAACGAAGGGTCATATGGACTCGAAACATTAACTCTGTTTCTCTCTCCACAGATGCTGTCAGACCTGCTGAGTTTTTCCAACACTTTCTGTTTTTATTTAGGAAAATGGAGCAGTTCATCATGTCAAGGAACACCACACAATAAGTGGAGGCTGCTACTAAAGCCAATGTTGCAATGGTACAAAAGGACACTAACTGATCACTCTTGGCTATCTCTATCAAAGACATAACACCTGTTCAGGTCAACGGTGAAAAATCTAGGGATCTGAAATAAAGGTTGAGTTCCAGTAACTAGGATAACCATAGTATTGCTTATGTTGTCTTTGGAAACTTACTGAATTGAAGGTTAGATCGAGGGCTAGTCACCACCACCCTGGCAGAGGCCTGAATCACCAAAGCCAAGCAAATCAGTACAGGGCCAACTAAAAACAGACTGGCTCCTCTTCTCAAATGAACAAAACCATACAAAGGCTATAACTTGATAAATCAAGTAAAAGAAGCAAATAGAGAGTATGAGAAGAGTCTGGCAGCTAACATAAAAGACAACACAGAAGTCTTCTATAGCTGTATAAATAATAATATGGTGGTAAAATGAGGAGTGCTGTTGGTTAGGGACCAAAAACGGGGTGTACATGGAGGCAGTGGATATGGTTGACGTGCTAAATGAGCACTTTGCATTCGCCTTGATCATACAGCCAAAGTGACAGTGAAAGAGGAGATTGTTGAGATACTAGATAGGCTAAAAATTGATAAAGAGGATGTATTCGAAAGATTGGCTGCATTAAAGTCCATAAGTCACCAGGACCAGATTAGTTGCATTCGAGAATACTGAGGGAAGTAAGAGTGGAAATTGCAGAAGCACTGGCCATTATCTTCGAAACCTCCTCAGGTACAGGGGTGGTGCCAGAGGAATAGAGAAATTGCAAATGTTACACCCTTGTGCAACCAAGGGTGTACAGATAAGCCCAGTAATTATAGGCCAGGCAGTTTAACCTTGGTGACGAGAAAGATTTTAGGAATGATAATCCGGGACAAACAGTGTTTAACTGACTTGATTGAGCTTTTTGATGAGGTAACAGAGAGGGCTGACAAAGGTAATGTAGTTCATTTGATATACTTGGACTTCTAAAAGATGCTTTTGATAAGGTCCCGCATAAGAGGTTAGTGGGCAAAATTAAAGCACATGGGATCGGGAGTAATATACTGGCATGGGTTGAGAATTGGTTATCATACTGGAAACAGAGATCGGGAATAAATAGGTCTTTTTCTAGATGGCAGGCGATGATTAGTGAACTACCGCAGGGATCAGTACTTGGGCCCCAGCTATTCACAATGTATATAAATGACTTGGATGAAGAAACCAAATGCAATATTTCCAAGTTTGCTGATGGCACAAAACTGAGCGGGGTCATGAGGAGGATGCAAGGAGGCTTCAGGACGATTTAGACAAGTTGTGTGTGTGGGCAAACACACGGTAGATGCAGTATAACGTGGATAAATGTGAAGTTAAACGCTTTGGTGTGAAAAACAGAAAGGCAGAGTATTACTGAAATGGTGCTATATTGGGAAATGTGGATGTATAAAGGGATCTGGGTGTCCTTGTCCACTAGTCAGTGAAAGTAAAGAGGCAGGTGCAGCAAGCAATTAGGAAGGCAAATGGTATGTCGGCCTTCATTGCAAGAAGATTTGAGTACAGAAGTAGGGATGTCTTACTGCAGTTATACAAGGCCTTGGTGACGCCACAACTGGAGCATTCCATGCAGTTTTGGTCTCCTTACCTAAGAAAGGATATACTTGCCATAGAGGGAGTGCAGCGAAGGTTCACTAGGCATGGGTGTCATATGAGGAGAGATTGGTTCGACTGGGCCTGTATTCACTAGAGTTTAGAAGAATGAGAGGAGATCTGATTGAAATGTATAAATTCTAACAGAGCTAGACAGACTAAATGCAGGGAGGATGTTTCCCCTGGCCGGGGAGTCTAGAACCAGGGGCCACAGTCTCAGGATACGGGGGTAGGCCATTTAGGACTGAGATGAGGAAACATTTCTTCACTCAAAGGCTGATCAACCTGTGGAATTTTCTGCCACAAAAGGCTGTTGTTGCCAGGTCACTGAGTATATTCAAGAAAGAAATTGATAATTTTTTTGGGTATTAGGAGCATCAAGGGATATGGAGAGAAAGTGGGAATACGGCGTTGAGATAGAGGATCAGCCATGATCATTTGTATGGTGGAGCAGGCTCGAAGGGCCAAATGGCCTACTCCTGCTCCTAGTTTCTATGTTGATAAAATGCCACATTGACAGGTTTGTCAACAAAGTTAAAGCCCATGGAATAGAAGGAACCGTGGCAGCATGGATATAAACTTGGCTGAGTGACAGCAAACAGAGAGTGGTGGTGAACAGCTGCTTTATGAACCTGAGTAAGATACATAGTAGGTTTCCACAGAGGTCAGTATTAGGAGCAATCCTTTCTTTGCTCAGTGTTAATGACCTAGACTTGGATGTGCAGGGCCTAATTTCAAAATTTGTGGTGGACATAAAACTTTGAAGTACTGCAAACTGTGAAGAGGATAGTGATAGATTTCAAGGAGACATTGAGAAGCTGGTGAAATGGGCAGACACGTTGCGAATGAAATTTAATGCAGAGAAGTATGAAGCGATTCATTTTGGTGGGAAGAATCGGAGGAGGCAATATAAAATAAAGGATACAATTCCAAAGGGGGTGCAGGAACAGGAGGACCTGGGATTTATGTGCATTCAAATTATTGAACATGGCAGGACAGAATGAGAAAGCAGTTAGTATCGCATACTGATTCAGTCCCAGCAGGAGTATTGTGTCCAGTTCTGGATGCCACATTTTAGGAAGGATGTGAAGGCATTAGAGAGGGTGCAGAAAAGATTCATGAGAATGGCCCCAGGGATGAGGGACTTCAGTTACGTGGATAAATTGGAGAAGCTGGGGCTGTTCTCCTTACAGAAGGTTGAGAGGAGATTTGAAAGAGGTGTTCAAAACCATGAGGGGTCTGGACAGAGCTGATAGGGGGAAAACTGTTCCTGTAGACAGAAAGATCGAGAGCCAGAGGACACCAATTTAAGGTGAAAAAATAAGCAACGGTAACATGAGGAGAACTTTTTTTTTAACGTAGTGAGTGGAACGCACTGCCTGAGAGTGCGCTGAGGCAGATTCAATCTTGACTTTCAAAAGGTTATTGGATAATTAACTGAAGAGAAAGAAATTGCAGGGTGACAGGGAAAAGGCAGGTGAGTGGGACTAGTCGAGAGCTGGGATGGGCACAGCAGGCTGAATGGCCTCTTTCTGTGCTGTAACCATTCTCTTATTTTATCCTGTACCACCTGAACAAATGAGGCAAAGGTTAGATCACTCAGATGTCTTAATAGGTGCGGATTTCAAATTGAGAACAGAACAGATTGGGGCTGTAGAATGCGAGGCACTTATGGTCGCTAACCAATCGGAAATTATCCATGAGGACATGATGCCTTGCAATTTCTTTTAAAATACCTTTCAAGAAGAATACTGTTGAATCAAAATATTATATCAGGAATACCAACCAGAGAAGTGCAAGAACAGCCACAGTATAAGTGAGGTTTAATACTGCAAGGGAAATGGACACTAGAAACATGGGCTGCTCATCCAAGGCAAAATAACATGAGCAGAAAGGGAATGTCAAGTAGCCAACCGTTGAGGCCAAAGAATAATAGGAAATTCATTTTGGCACACATTCAATTTACAGCCCATCATTGAAGAACGGTCGTATCCAGTACGTATGCATGAGTCTCTGTTTTCAAGTAGTCCAATTTAGGAAAAAAGTCTGTTAATCTTGGAATCCAAACAGATTGTTTTCATATACAGGTGGAAGGGCTGAAGTGTGAATTCCAAATATGGCAACAGATCTCCAGGTTCAATGAACTAGAATTGGGCTGCTTCTTGCTCCTTTCTCCTTCAGCCAAACTTGATATCTCCCTGAGGCAAAATAATCTTGGTGGGAAGACAGTCTGTGAGAATGGTTGCAAAATCACAATTGTATACAGGTGATATAATTCCCTTAAAAAGATTATTATTGGCACTGACCCACTGGCACTCTCGCAGAGTAAGCATTGGCTGATTGTTGTAGAACTAGGCTGTTACTTCATTACGCAAACGACTGATGCTCACTGGCAGAAATGCTGCCATCTATCAGATGGGAGAAGATCCTTCTGTCGCTAGTAAATCCTTATGAGACAAAGACTATTTTCCAATATGTATGGTGAATCTAAATTAAGAAGTATTTTCTGAGACAGTATTTTCTGATCAAGTAATTGCTTAACTTATCCAGAAGAATGTAACAATGAAACAGCAGGAGGAAACAGACCAAACATACAGAGGATGTTAAACAACAAGCTTTTCAATTACTTTAAAGACGTTTATTGTTTCGGTAAAGGAGATCATGATGATAGATTTGGTAATAAAAACAAGGAACTGAACTCTGCCATGGACTGCCAAATTGCCGGAAGAGAAGAAATCAGCTCCCGGGGCCAAGAAAGCCTTGACTAAGTGAGAGAAAAGAGTAAAAGCAAAATACTGTGGATGCTGGAAGTATGACATAAAAATAAAAACAGAAAATGCTGGAAAAGCTCAGCAGGTCTGGCAGCATCTGTGGAGAGAGAAACCGAGTTAATGTTTCGAGTCTGTACGACCCTTCCTCAGAGGCTGAAGAAGAGTCATTCGGACAGAAAAGAGTGACAGGGAATGGAGGAGATGGAGGAAGGAGAGCTGCTCCATCTACAAAGCAGGATCACCCCCCTCCCCCCGGCCCAGGCATCTCCTCCAAGGACACAAGCATCACGAGCTCCTTTGTGAATGATCATTTCAAGCGCGTAATGGGGTAAGGCTTCCGGTCTGGCCCATTACAACAATCTCCACACCATCAGATGCTGGGAGATCCAGACCATTGTACATCTGCTGCTGCCTGGGAAGCTGACCAAGCATGCACCGTGTCTTGTAAATTGAATGTGTGCACTGGGCATTAACTGGAGATTCACTTGTGCCGCTATAAATAGGAACAGACCGAATGGCGGTTGTTGGGTTAGGAGGCGCATGTTTATCATATGTACCCCTGTCAATAAAAGCTGATAGAAATGTGCCCAGGGTGGCTCCAATTCTATCCTTCACCACCTGGACTTCCGAATTGAACAGTCAGAAGAGTCGAAGTCGGTGATTAAATCCACCAGCTCCAAACAAAACTCCACAGTGTGTTGAGACAACATTACTGCCAGGGACTAATTGGTTCCCTTGCCCAATTATTACTTTTCAACAAAGAACTATCCAATATTAGATTTGGCCAAAAACTTGTTCTGCTTTTAACAGTTAACACTCGTGAAATTTAGGTCCTAAATGCATTTGAGACTTTCAAGGATCTTGTGCTCCACAACTCAAGAATCATTTTTTTTTGTAACAGAGGGTTAGGTTGCAGCAATGATCTTGGGGCTCCTGATGCACCAGTTTGCAAGGTTATCATTTGTTAAGTTTAGTTGCAAAACTCCAAGTATTAATGGGATTAAACTAAACCTTAAAAATGCCATCTGTTGCAGAGGCAAATTAACATTTTCTGACATCCTGTCACATAATGTGTAAAGTTTTTTTTTAAGAAAAAGGTGTATAATTTGAAATTATGGAAGAATGGGGTGTTAAAATGCAACATGAAAAATGACACAGCATGCACAGGAGCAATATAGAGGCCAAATACAGACTCAATGAGTTATAGAGAAGTCCAACAACTGAAACAGCTAGAGCCACTGCAATATGAATAACTAATGAATATTGGCCTGACGCACACTGGTGCATCAGGAGCTCCAAGATCAATGCTGCAGCCTAACCTCTGCTTCCATAAAGAAAATAATTATATTCCAAATACATCATCAGATGGCTAAAATTGCAGAATACTGTGACACGCTTCATGAATTTGGATGAGATGATTATTTAAAGTTTTATGAACAACTCGGAGACCACGCCAGACTTCACAGTGAGTCCCTTCAGTATAAGCTAAATCGATTCCAAACGTTTGAAAAGTTTTGCTGGCTGATGACTCGCAATGTTCGGAAAGTCCTCAAGTAGAAAGAAGCAATTTGGCTGAAACTGCATCTGACTCTCATACAATCTCACATTGGAACAGTCACTACAAACTTTACATCAAGAATAGATTAATTCCAACATAGTGAAAGTCAATTGCTATAATCAGGAAAATACAATCCAGGAAAAATAACTTGAGCGAGATTATCTAAAAGCTTCATCAATTACAATTCATAGGACCTCAAGAAACTTTCTTTTGGCCAATGGTACATTGCACCTCTTAATTAAACAAGCAAGTGCAAGATTGCTTTGACCTGATACAGTGTCCTACAGCTCTTGGCTCAGAAATAGTTTAGATTTCTTGATAGATGAAAGTGCAGTAACAAACCTTCTACTTTAGACTGTTCCAGTTTTCCCTATTGTACAGTTAAGTCCACTGATCAGGTGCTTAGATGCAGGCTGACTGGTCTGCTTTCAGGAGGGCTGGTCTGGTAGGTAGAGACCTGGCTGGTCTGATAGGTGCCCATGAGCCTCCTTAAAAGTACTGTGGTGCTGTTTCCGAAGCCTGGCGCTGATTACCTCAAGAAACTTAGAAGAAGTGCAGGATCCCTATCAGTGGACTGCTATGGAGAAGCAATATAAGGTTTGTGGTCGAATGTGACGTTAGCACTCCACAAACACACATCGACAAGTCTGAGGTGATGTCAAGACTTGATGACACGAAGGCACGGTCTAACAGAGAACGTTAGACAGCAGCAGGAACAATGGTCCCTAAAATAATTAGTTTGTCCAAAGTACAATTTTAGCTTTGTGGCGACAAGGGTGTGAAGTTTGAAGATGTCGTTGCCCAGGAAGTATGCAGAATATTAGTAATTAGGATTCAAAATGTCCACAGGTCCCTGATATGGTAAGGCCTCTACAACCAGATTTTGACTAGACACGCAACCAAGATTTGTCTCATCCCCAGGCTTAAGGGTTTTCTGTCACTTTGTAATATCGCCAAAAACTCAGGGTGGAATTTTCCGCACCTGTTGGCGTCAGCTCTGTTCGGTGACGTGAGTGGACAATATGTCGAGAAGGCCAAAAATCGGTTTCAAGGCGATTTGAATCAAGTTTGCGATCGTCCGCTCAGCCCGTCGATGGCGGGCCACATTTCCCACCATCAGGCATTGGGAACCTCACTGTAATAAATCTGCATAACATTAAAAGGCCAGCCCGCTGGACTCACCTCCCCATGCTGGATCGTCCGCCCACACTGGTGTAATTGCATGCCGGCATGTTTCACAACTGCACATAAGTGACACCCAACTGGCGAACTGCACTTCACTCAAGGCTTCGAGGTTTGTTTGCCTATCTTGCTTCGGGCAGCACTCGCAGTCATCAGCGCCAGCCTTCGGAAACAGCACCTTTAAGGAGGCTCATGGGCAGGTCTCTACTTATCCGATCAGCCAGGTCTCTACCTACCAGACCAGCCCTCCTGAAAGCAGGCCAGTCAGTCTGCATCTAAGCACCTGATCAGTGGATTTAACTGTACAATAGGGAAAACTGGAACAGTCTAAAGTAGAAGGTTTGTCACCGCACTTTCATCCATCAAGAAATCTAAACTACTTCTGGGCCAAGACCTTGAAGTTCATTTCAAGAGCTGTGGGGCACTATATCAGGTGGAAGCAATCATGCACTTGCTCGTTTAAATAAGAGACACAACGTGCCATTGGCCAAAAGAAAATACCTTTGTAGATCTGGATGATCAAGTGACTTAATCAGCAAGGAAACCAATATTCATGTTCAAAAAGCCCTTCAACAACCTAATAAGGTTTGTCAGCTTCCACTTGATCAATGTCAGACTAATGGAAAATCATTAACATGCATCTCTCATATTAGGTGTAATTTCTTTACCTCTCTTCTGAGGATAAGGCCATTTATCACCACTACATAGGTGAAGTGGCTCTGTTGAACACCAGATTTTCTGGTTAAATTCAAGGTCTCTTCTGTTCGAGGCAGTCCCTCGGGGTCGAGGATAACTTGCTTCCACTCTGGTTTGATGGGGTTCTGAAATGGTTGATGCGCCATCTGCCAACTCTGCCATAGGCGGGGCAGGTGGTGCTTGAAGGGTTGGGTAGATGGGTTGTTTGGAGGTTTGTGCACTCCCTCTAAAGCCTTAACTTTGCCGTTGCACATTCCCAATGAAGTGTCTCGAGGTAGTTCGGTGCCTTCCTGAATAAGCCTTCTCCATTTTGGCCAGTCAAAAGCTAGGGTCTACCATAAATCAGTGGGGATGTTTGACCTCTTCAGGGATGCTTTAAAGACATCCCTAAAGTGTTTCCGCTGGCTTACTGGGAGTCTCCTGCTGCAAATGAATTTCAGAGTAGAAATAGTTGCTTTGGGAGTCTGGTGTCAGGCATACGAGAACTGGTTTTGAATGATTAATGCCTTGATAATGGGTAAGTCCGCTTGGGAGAGGACGCTGGTGTCGGACAGCCTTTCTTGTCACCGGACTTGGAGGATCTCATGAGGGCACCGTTGCTGGTACTTCTCCAGTGCTTTGAGGTGCCTGATGCAGGTCGTCCAAGTTTCCAAAGCATTCAGGGGCACAGGGATCACAGCTGCCCTCTAAACCATGACCTTAGTCTTGGGTTTGAGATCCTGATCCTCAAATACTCTTTTCCTCAGTCAGCTGAAGTCTGAGCAGGCACATTGGAGGCAATGATGAATTTCATCACCTATGTCTGCCTTTGTTGAGACGAGGTTCCCAAGCTACGGAAAATGGTCCATATCTGCCAGGATCTTGCCATCTATCTTAATCGACAGAGAGAGATGTTTTGGTGTGGAAGGTGGTGGAAAGAGGACCTTTGTTTTCCAGGTGTTTAGTGAAAGGTCCTTTATCTCATATGCTTCAGAGAAGAAGGAGTTGATAATGAACTGGAACTCAGTTTATGAATGAACGTGTTATCTGCATACTGGAGCACAATTCAAGGTACACCACCAACATTTCCAGCAAACCGCAGGCGTTTAATCAGTTGAGTCAAGATCAGGAAGAATAATGTCAGTCATCCTATTCAGATCCTTGATCCTGGAAAGTGTACTGATCCAAGTAGCACAGAAGCTGCATTGTTACTGCAACAGCTTCAAATTAATCCTGGTTATTGTGGGCCTGTATGAATGGAGAGCACCAAAACCTTTCATGCATCAATGAGGAGGGACAGAAATCAGGCACCGGCAACTGTGCATCAATATTCCTGCTGCTCACAATAAACACAATTCAATGAGAGGTTTCTGCACCACCCCAAAATGTAAATGGTGCTAACCAGCTGTCAGTGCTCTCAATCTCATGGTCCAGAAATTATTTTCAAATCAGTAGCTCCTGTCATTTATTAGACTACCAGAAATAATCTCAATGCTAGTCACTTGTACTCCATCTGTCAAGTTGTTGAACTGAACGTACAGCTTCCTTGGGAGGATAAAAACCTTGCCCTTGACGTCAAGGCAGCATTTTACCGAGTGTGGCATCAAAGAGCCCAACCAAAACTAGAGTCAACGGGAATCAGGGGGAAAACTCTCCACTGGCTGGAGTCATACCTAGCATAAAGGAAGATGATTGTGGTTGTTGGAGGTCAGTCATCTGAGCTCCAGGACATGACTGCAGGAGTTCCTCAGGATAGTGTCCTCGGCCCAGCCATCTTCAGCTGCTTCATCAATGACCTTCCTTCCATTATAAGGTCAGGAGTGGGGATGTTCGCTGATGATTGCACAATGTTCAGCACCATTCGTGACTCCTCAGATGCTGAAACAGTCTATATCCAAATGCAGCAAGACCTGGACAATATACAGGCTTGGGCTGACAAGTGGCAAGTAACATTCGCACCATATCGGTGTCAGGCAATGACCATCTCCAACAAGAGAGAATCCAACCATCGCCAATTGATGTTCAATGGCATTATCATCACTGAAACCCCCACTATCAACATCCTGGGGGTTACCATTGACCAGAAACTGAACTGGACTAGCCATATAAATACTGTGGCTACAAGAGCAAGTCAGAGGCTAGGAATGGTGCGACGAGTAACTCGCCTCCTGACTCCCCAAAGCTTGTCCACCATCTACAAGGCACAAGTCAGGAGTGTGATGGAATGCTCCTCACTTGCCTAGATGAGAGATGTGCAGCTCCCCTAACACTCAAGAAGCTTGACAGCATCCAGGACAAAGCAGCCCAATTGATTGGCACCACATCTGCAAACATTCACTTCCTCCACCACTGACTCACAGTAGCAGCAGTGTGTACCATCTACAAGATGCACTGCAGGAATTCACCAAGGCTCCTTCGACAACACCTTCCAAACCCACCACCACTACCATCTAGAAGGACAAGGGCAGCAGATAGATGAGAACATCACTATCTAGCAGTTTCTCTCCAAGTCGCTCACCATCCTGGCTTGGAAATATATTGCCGTTCCTTCACTGTCATTTGGTCAAAATCCTGGAACTCCCTCCCTAACAGCACTGTGACCACACCACATTGACTGCAGCGGTTCAACAAGGCAGCTCATCACCACCTTCTCAAGGGCAACTAAGGATGAGTAATAATTGTTGGCCCAACCAGCGAAGCCCACATCCCATGAATGAATTTTTAAAAATTATCAGTTGCATGAGAACATCTACACAATGGGAGCACTCCAGAAAGGATGGTCAATACTATTCTGTCCTCAAAATCAAAAAGTCATTCTTTTTTTTATTGTCGCTATTGGTGGCACCCTCTATACCAAGGTAATGATGATGATGATGGTTGCCCTTCAAGTTCAAAGAAAACGATCGATGTGCAGGCTCATCACCGATGAACACTTGAGATGGTTATGAAGTCCCAGTCTGGATGCACAGAGTCGGAAACAGTTGGGGCATTGGAATTCATGTTGGGACATGGAAAGATGTTGCTCTATAACGTTGTTCACAGGCAACAATAAGACATTGATACTTTTCAAAAGTGACAGAAGCTCTACGGATCAGGGCTCTCCAGCAAGTTCCTTCTCGTGCTGATTCTTCCAGTTCATTACGCTTGATGCTGCACCACTTCAGATTTCCCTTAAGCATGTCTTTGTAGCGCTTGCACGGCCGACCTTGGTTTCTTTTGCCAAATGTTAACTCCTCCTACAGCAGCTGTCTCAGAAAGCGATGGTCCTCCATTCTAATTACAGGCCCTACCTAGCACCGTTGGGCTGTCAGGAGAATTGCCTCAATATTTGTTGTCCGGGTTCGGTCTAAGATGTCAAGGTTTGTGATCCAGTCTTGCCAACAGATGCCAAGGATGGAGGGAAGAGTACGCATTGTAATAGTGCAGTTGTTCCAACTACCTTATAGCAAGGTTACTTAACGGGATGAAGACAGAAAATGCTGGAAACACTCAGCAGGTCAGGCAGCATTTGTTGAGCGAGAAACAGAGTCAACATTTCAGGTTGATGACCATTCATCAGAGTTCGAAAAGTTAGGATGTGACATGTTTTAAGCAATTGCAGAAACAGCGGGGAGGAAAGAACAAAAGGCTGAAAGGCAGGAGAGATTAAATGGCAAAAGGAGTGATGGTGCAAGGCAAAAGGAGATAGTAATGGCTCAATATGAGATACAATAAATGGGTCCACACGCTTAAACCAGAAAACAGCAAGCATGACAGAAGATGTAAGCGACGGCATAAAGCTAGAAGAAACTGCAGATAAAAATGCAAAAACTAGCACAGATCCTAATCTGTTTGGCTGGGAAAGGTACGGAGAACAATAAGTGCTGACAAAATTGAAGGTAAGAGTTACAAAAAAAAGAATATGAAAAGAAAACTTCAAGAGATATCAAAAATCAACACAAAACATTTTCACAGTTATAATGGGGAAGAGATGGTGGTCAGAAGCAATGTGGACTCCTTAAAAAGTGATAACGTTGATATTGTCAGTTAAAATAAGGAGAGAACAATTAAAAGGGGGATTAATTACTTTGAATTCGTGTTTATAGTAGAGGAAGAGATCAGCAAGGCAAAAATCACAAGGAAACACACATTGAATCAGGCGCCAAGACTCACCAAAATTAATGTAACGAAGAAAATAATGGCACTAAAAAAAGTGACAAAACTCCAGGACCAGATGGTTTCTGACCAAGTTTTTAAAAGCAGGTGAGAACAATACAGGTGCCCTAACCTATAATTTGTCAAAGTCCACTCAATTCGGGAACCGTTCCTTTAGATTGGAAAATTATACATGTCACTCTGCTTTTTAAAAAAGCTGAGCGAGGGAAAGCAGGTAACGATAGGCTAATATCTGTTGTTGGGGAATAATAATTAAGAATAGGGCAACTGAACACATTTGAAAATGGGCTGGGATTTCAACCCAGCAAGATGATCAGGGACCAGGCATGGATTTGAAAGGTGTAGGTAAACCTTACCAATTTTTTTGAAGAGCTGACTAAAGTAGTGGACAAGGGAATGTCTATGGATGTTAGTTATATGGGTTTCCAACAAGCATTCAATAAAGCCCCTCATAAGAGACAGTTAGCTACAGTTGAAGCTGATGGAATTGAAGGCATTTATTGAGCTGATTAGAAAATTGGTTGAGCAGAAGGAGACAGAGAGTAGGGATAATGGGCAAGTCTTCTAATTGGCAAGATGTGACTAAGTGTCCTGGAAGGATCTGTGCTGAGGCCTCAGCTACTTACTGTACTTATTAACAACTTAGATGAGGAAGAGAGAGCCACGTATCCAAATTTATCATTGATGCAAAGATTGCAAGCAGTGTATAAGGGGGCATAAAATTACAAAGAGAACTTTGGCAAATGGATTTCAATGTAGGCAAGTGTGAGGTCATCCACTTTGGACCTAAGAAGGATAGGTCAAAGTACTTTCTAAATGGTGAAAAATTGGAAACAGTGGAGATCCAAGGAGGCTGAAGGGTCCATGTACATAGATTGGTAAAATGTTGTAGGCAGGTACAGAAGATAATCAAAAAGCTATTGGAATGCTGGTCCTTATATCTGGAGGACTAGAATACAAGCTGGTAGATGTTAACCTAGAGTACTGTGTTCAGTTCTGGGTATCATGCCTTAGGAAGACTTTATTGGGTTTGGAGGGAGTACATCATAGGTTTACCAAAATGATACTTGGACTCCAAGGGTGACATTACTAGGAGAGGTTACACAAACTAGGGTTCCATTCCCTGGAATTTAGAACATTAAGGAGTAATTTGATCCACGTTTTCAAGATATTAAGAGGAGGGTAAATAGAGAGAAAACATTTCCACTGCTTGGAGAGGCTAAGACTAGGGGGCATAGCATAAAAGGTTAGAGTCAGACTTTTTGGGAGTGAAGATAGAAAACACTTCTATACGCAAAGGGTGTTGTAAGCTTGGAACTCTTTTCACAAATGGCAGATGATCCTACATAAATTGCTCATTTTAAATCTGAGATTGATAGATTTTTGTTAGCAAAAGGCATTATGTGGGGCAGAGGCAGGTATGGAGGTTAGGTCACAGGTCAACCATCATCTCACTAAATGGTGGCAGATGAGGCTCCAGGACTAAATGCTTACTTACGTTCCTATGTCTAGGGCAGCTATAAATGACATACGGCAGAATCCAGTGTAGTCTAAAGCAGAAAACATTTTCTTGATATCAAGGGGAGTCCAGGAGTTTGAAGCCAAACACTAAACACCCAGAAAACAAAGGTCCTCTTCCAACAGCTCCCACAGCACAAAACCTCCTCAAAATTAAGATCGATAGCGAGATCCTTAAAAATGTAGACCACTTTCCATATCTGGGGAGTCTTCTCTCGATGAAAGCAGACACAGACCACGAAATTCAACATCACCTCCAATGCCCAGTTGAGCCTTTGGCCGACTGAAAAAAAGAGCATTTGAGGACTGGCATTTCAACCCGAGACTAAGGTGATGGTTTTACTGGGCAGCTCCTATATGCTTTGGAGATTTGAACAACCTATAGCAGGTACCTCAAAGCACTGGAGAAATACCACCAGTGGTGCCTTCGCAAGATCCTCCAAATTAGGTGGCCAAAAAGGCAGTCCAACAGCAGCATCCTCTCCAACTTTCCCAGCATCGAGACACTAATCACTCAAAACCTGCTCTGCTGAGCTGGGACATGTAGTTTGTATGTTTGACACCAGACTCCTGAAGCAACTGCTCTTTAGGGATCACCTCAAAGCATCCTGAGGAGATCAAACACCCCTGATGATTCATGGGAGATCCTGGCTCGTGACTGACTAAGATGGAGAAAGCTCATCCAGGAAGGCGCAGAATACATCAAGAGACTTGCAGAGGTGAGGCCAGGGCAGCAGAGGGAGCGCCCAAACCTTCAAACAACCCATCTACCCAACCCTTCAAGCACCACCTGCCCACACACGGCAGTCTGCAGATCTTGCATTAGGCTTAACAGCCATCTTGGAGCCCATCGAACCAAAGTGGAAGCGAGTCATTCTCGATCCTAAGAGGATATCATTGCCAGAGGCAATGCCGTTGATTCTTAACCAGGTTTGCCTGGCAACCCACCCAGTTGCATTCAAGAAGGCAGCTCACCACCACCTTTTCAAGGGTAATTAGGGATATGGATTAAATAGTCTTGCCAGTGACACCCAGATTCCATGAGTGAATAAACAAAAAGCTGCTGGTCTGAAATAAATTGAAGCAGTTATGATCTGAAATTGTTGAATTCAATGTTGAGTCCTGAAGGCTGTAAAGTGCCTACTCAAAACGATGAGGCACTGTTCTTCAAGCTGTTGTTGAGCTTCATTAGGACAGTGCAGGAGGCCAAGAACAGAGCAGTCAGAGTGGGAGTGGGGCGGAGATCTAAAATAATTCAGATTTCCAGCATCCGGACTATTTTGCTTTTTTAATTAGTGGGATGTCACCTTCAGTAGCTAAGATGACTAAACTCTGTTGTGAAAGATTGATGATAAGGTCGTAAATTCAGGTTTCTAAGTGGTATGAAGGTATTTTTTGGTTACAAACATCCAACTCCTTAGCTCAGTGTTTATATTCAAGTTACTTTAAAGCAAGCAGGTGACACAGCTGGCTAGAAAAGCTGGCAGCTGAGTAGGAATGTGCAAGAAAACGTGTAGGAAGCTACAGGATCCTGTTCCACGTGCACTACTGCCACCCTGTTTGCCTAGATATAAAGAATAGCCTGTCATTTGTTGTTAAGATTCAGTACATGCCAAAGCCAAACAAGCCAGTGGATTGGCTGAAGTTGCTCCAGACCTGCAGGACGTGTTCTAGCCAAGACATGAGAAAGATGCCAAAGATCTGAGCCCAAGCACAACATTATAACTGAAGCAGGACTGGAGAAGTGGCACAGGTTTAAGCCAGGGCCACAGAGAGTCGCTGTGGCTATACTCCCAACATCAATCCAGAATATTCATGAATACCAGCGAGGAAGATTTTTGCACATCTCTTCTCCATCTTGCAAAGCTTCAAGCCAACAACGTCTCCTGGTATTTTGTCCCCCAGGTTCTCTAAATGCAGTGTTACTCTCCATTTGCTAAGCCAGGGCTACGGTAGCATTCACCAGGCCAGAGAAAACCTAGCGTTTGCCCAGTGCAAATTCTTTTGGCTGTTCCATTAGATCAAACATCAACAAATACAATTCATGGAGGAAATTATCTTCAATACGCTTGCTGCCGGTCTGGATTTGAGATTGTAATTGCTGTGTCCTGTGGAGTTGTTCTGAATTGTTTGAGGATGTTCCAAATTTAGCAGCAACACTTCATGGTGTTCATTGATGTAAATTTCAAGAATGAAGTAGAGAAGCATAAGCACTGCAGTCAAATTTTAGTTATTTTTATGTGTACTATTTTATTCAGATCAGCAAATCAAGTAAATTACAGTATTATGTTCCAGAACTAAACAGCAACCAGGCTCGATGCACACTATAGGTACCCTATCGGAAGGTACAGTATATGTCAGTACAACTGATTTCCCACGGCACTGTTTCAGACTTTGTGCTATTAACAAGAAATTATTGACAATTGCCTACTCTTTAATGAAATGATGCAATAGGTCCAAAGATAGTCGAACAAAGGCAATAGCACTGAACAATGCATTGTGGCTGCTGTTTGTACGGTAGGTATAAACAATTAGAAATCATTAGCCAATCAAATATCTGTACTCAAAAACCTTTAGGTTAATCATATATGCATTTATGCTTGTTTTTTCACTGCTTATAATAATCCATTTCTTAGCCCATCTTCCATTCACGTGCTGCTGTCAAAAGTATAATGAGGTATACATCCTGCATGAGCAAGAGTTTTTGGCTACATTTCATTAAACATCACTTAATAAGAAACCAGAAATACAGCCGCTATATTCTGGTGAGGCTAACAACCTGACTACATATTTAAAAAGGGGATCCTGATTATGGGAACATCTCATTGCATGATCTGCTGCAGGTAAAAGCAGTGGAAGAAATGTTTGCCTTCTGTGAGGCTATGCAATGAAGAGAAGACACAGCTTCAAGAAATCACCACTGGTGTTGTATTTTCAGTAAGGACCATCACACTAAGTTTACAACCAGCCTTTTGTAAAGAAAATTCAGAGTCAAGAGACATAATTAACCCACAAGTACACGTCAGCCACCTTTATAACTTTATTTAGAAAAAGCAAGCAGTTCCATTTTCATTGCTATCAGAAATATTGCTAATCTGAGTTCCTGGTCCATTTAAATTCTATTTGGTATTGTAACGTAGCAAAACAACTCGATGTCTGCCATGTTAGTTACCACAAGAAATATTCCACCATAAACCAGGTTTCCACCTAAAATTACTCCATTAAAACATACACCATACTCAATGGTATTATTCCATGTGTTAACATTGTTCTGAAACAATGGATCCCCTCTGGAGTCCCATGGCACTTATAGACATAAAATACATGAACCAGCACAATCTGAGCTAATTGACTAGCACAATACACACTGCAGTATAACAGTTTGGGGAGGACGATGGTGACATGAGTTTAAACTAAACAAGACTAGGGATAGACTGGATGTTAGGCAGTCCTTCCTTTCCCAGGGTCTCTGGAATACACTACCAACTCTCTGCATATCTTCAAGGGGAGTTGGAACAGTACTTGACGGGGGCAGAGTTCACATCAGGAGGCAAAGAGAAAGCAGTTGGGCCTGGGCTGGTTTCAATGGCTTGAGAAGGTTGCAGAAGAATTTTCAAAACTAGCTTTTCCCCTTACTGGCCCTGGGTTTCTTCTGGTTTTTTTTTAAGTTACACAGCTGGAAGAGGAAGGGTTCAGTCTCAATGCTCAAGGCATCATAGTGTGGGCCAGACTTGATGGACCCTCTGATCTCTTCCTGCCGGTCAAGATCATGTTTGCATCTCCATTAAAAATCTCACACATCCATTTCAAATGAATACAATACCTCAGCACCTGGGTTTAGAACTGGAGTCCAAGTATTCTCAAGCAGAGCTGAAATATCAAAGAGCTGTCACTTGCCGAGTTACAGATCATACAATCTGCTTTTGAAATGACTTGAGCTTCTTACCTGAGCATCTTTGATAAAAAAGAAACACACAGACCACTTTCCTTCTAAGTTTCAGTCTGCATTTACAGCTGATGAGGCATTGTTTGAAAACAGACCAATATCATTGAAAGGCCATTTTTAAGTTGCACAAACTCTTTAACAGTTGGTTACACGATTTAGCCTCATAAAACACTGGGGCAATATTACTTGGTCAAATATTTGACTATTTCCAAAAAAAAAGCATGATTCTCTGCATATTTTAACATAAAAAATGTGATTCTGATTTTTCAAAAATTCTATTATTTGGGTTTAATAGAAATTGGGTTTCATTTCTGCCTCATCAACTTTTCTCCACTCCCATTTCACCTGCTTTTTTTTTGCTTCTTTTCAAATTTGTCCTGGGCTTCTTTTTCATTCCTGTGCATAATCTTTCCATGTATTTTTCTTTAAAAAGCCAGATAGGAAACCCAACACACTCTGGCATCCAATAATGCAGTTCCAGTTTTAGCTGCTCCCAATTTTACTCCGGGTTATATAGTCCAACCACCAATCTCCCCATTTCCAACAGTCTGGTGTGGCCTTTCAGGTCTTGTCCCTGAGAAGCAGCGTCCCTAATGTAAACGTTTATACAGCCACTGTAGGCATTCGCACCTCTCCACTTCGGCTAAGTGCATGCAGTTGGGAAAGACGTTGGAAGGGGGATGCCGCTTCGTAGGTGTCACGGGGTATTTTACAGCAATTACCCGGTGCAAACAAACTGCATTTAATTCAGTTGAGCAGATCCGAGATACTGCACACACAAAAAAAGTACATCGCCGTCTCCAATTTGTAGTCCCCTCGGTCAGAAGGAGCCAAACGCTCACAAGTACCCTTGGGGCAAGACAGGGGACGTCGAACTCCATGCAAATGCAACATTCAACGCAAGTTTTACACTACGAGTCACAAGCTGATGTAAAAATAATAATGCACAAATCAAACTCTTTGATTTCAATGATTCAACTCGGGTTGTAAATCTTAAGTGTCTTCCAACTGATTTGCACCATTTTAGATTGGAGACAATCTCTGGAGATCAACCCTCGCACGGTTGAGTTGGACAATTACTCACATAACCATAATGGGTTTATTATCCTGCATCGCCCACCGTGAACAAAGACCCTTACCAATATTCAATTCCCCCGTAAAGAGCATCCAACCAACCCCAATCGCTAGTGCGCCAGTCATTAAGGGTTTCAGGGAACCACGGTCTGATTTTACAACTCATGGACATGGTAACCGTGCCTTTGACCAGCCAGCTCTTGACCCACATGCAAGGTCGACCAAAAACATGTTACTTTCCATTGGTGCCTTGTCATATGGCGCCCGCCTGGTACATTTCCATTGCATTTTTTCAACAGAGGCGGGTCACACCGCCCCCTCTCCTTCCGTCTCAGAGCAAAAAAAAAGCCTTTATACAATCTGATGAGCTGCAACTCTTCAATAACCAAAGCGGGGACATATCAACGATCAGAAACGATAACTGGCGGCCGGCACGATTGGTCACTCAGTTTGTATGAGTGGCTATTTTAAGCCACTTGCAAAATTACCCCAGGAAGTAATCATCAGGCAGTCCCTTTCTGACGCGTGTCTTGTCTCCTACCAAAAAATTGTATGATATTTTTTACATTAATATTTAGTTCATTAGATATTAAAGTCCCCCCCCCCCCCATCAAAAAATTAACCCGTCCCATATATTCTGCACATGCATCATCCAACACTTGACACTGCGATAGGGGGAAATATTACTTGACCTATGACTAATAGGCAGCACTATCTTTTTTTTTAAAAAAAATACACACAGCACTTTAAAATGCAACAGCGAGAAGTAAATTCACATTACTCTCCCAAGCTAGGATATTAATTATAAAACTGTGGTGGCAGACTTTGCTGAGACATCAGTAGCCAACACATCGTACGAGCTGCTAAATGTGCTTTACAACACTTATTAAAAAAAAAATGTGTGCATCAATAAAAGTACAACTGCCACCCCACAAGGAGCCACCTTACGGCACGTTGTTAAAACCCAATTCTTCCAGCCAGCGTAATGCAGGGGGAGGCTAATATATATATATATATATATATATATGTGTGTACACACACATAAAGTGGATTGCACAGGGCTAAAGGCTACAGAGAGAGAGAGAGAAGGGGGGGGGAAACAGTGCAAAATAAAGAGTGATAATGAGATTTGAAACTCCATCCACTCTGAGCTTCCTGCACATTGATGCGGACAGAAAAGTCGTCAGCCGTCCTGTCATTAAATTAGTGCGTACACACTTCATGCTGCACCCGTTCTTCCTACCACCTCGCCAACCTGGAGTTCTCCCCCACCCCCCCTCCTCTCCTCCTCCTCTTCTCTCCCCTCTAGGCTCTGGTCATTGTACTGCTGCACCTATCTGGCCCCCCTCAGATGCAACCGCTAACTCTCTTATTTTTTTTTTCCCAAGGCCTATCATCAAGCAATGCATTTAAGCATTCAAAGAGAAAGCAGAGCGACAGCGCTCCCATCCCACAGCTTCTCAATTCTTTTCCTCCCTGTGTGCAAGAGAGAGAGGGCGAGAGAGAGAGAGAGAAGAGGGAAAAAAAAATGCAAGCAATCAAGCAAGCCTCGGAGGAGCTTCGGCTACTTTCTAACGCTTCCCCCTCGTGTTGTATCTAGTTGGAGACGGGGGAGGTTTGGTGGGGAGAGGGAGGGCGATCAGCTATATATATATATATAGATATATAAAAAAATATTAAGGGCAGTACCTCGTACAGATCTCCTGAAGCCATCCCGCTTTTAGACGTGGTCGCTGTTTGCTTGCTACTGCTGCTGCTTCTGGTGGTGTTGCTTGCTGCTGCTGTTGTTTTGGCGGCCGGGTTGTCTCAGTGTTCCTTTGCAGGCTGACACACACATACACACATTCACATACACACACACATATACAGGGGACTGGGTTAATGCGCAGAATCCGCCGCTAGCGTCTCTCTCTCTCTCTCTCTGTGGCTACACTGTAACAGGAGGAAGTAACGAAACGCCCCATCCAATCCCGCAGCGCCTAACAAAACTAACACGGCCGGCCCCACGTGCGGGAAGGAAGAGGACAAGTAACCAGATGAGAGGGAAGATAACACTTCTCTTTCCCCCCACCCCAACCCACTCACCCGCCAGCAATGTCTCACCTGGCCAGACCCTCCTCCCCATGCTGCCAACACCTGAGAACAGAAGAAAAACATGCATTCCTGTTCTTCATTAAAAAAAAACGCATTCTCAATGGTTTAACAACGTGTCACCGCTTTGGAGAGAGAAAAAGTATTCACCGTTTTTAACTAAAATATGCTTTTGCCTTGGTATTTTTTTAAAGTCACACTCTCAATGGTAAATCAACTTGTCACTGCTTTGGAGAGCAATATATTAACAATCATCAATTAATATGTGCTTTTGTATTTGGTAATTTTTCAAGTCACGTTCTCAATGGTAAACCAACTTGTCACTGCTTTGGACAGCAAAAAAATTAGCAATTTTTAATTAAAATATGGTTTCGTATTGGTATTTTTGAAAGTCACATTCTCAATGGCTTAGCAATGTGCTTTGGAGAGCAAAGAATTCACAATTTTT
This sequence comes from Cetorhinus maximus, assembly GCF_964194155.1. Classification (NCBI taxonomy): domain Eukaryota; kingdom Metazoa; phylum Chordata; class Chondrichthyes; order Lamniformes; family Cetorhinidae; genus Cetorhinus; species Cetorhinus maximus. The sequence continues at coordinate 143,123,999 of NC_135884.1, forward strand.
AAAATTAAAATATACTTTTGCATCAGTATTTTTTAGTCACATTCCCAATGGTAGAGCAATGTGCCACAACATTGTAGAGAAAATGCTTCCAATTTTTAAATTAAAATACGTTATTTTTAAAAAATAGGTTCCAAATAATTGGTCCTCCCCACACAGATGTTTTGTCCTGTCAATGTTTAAGAGATTGTAAAAGCAAAATACTGCGGATGCTGGAAATCTGAAACTAAAACAAAAATTGCTGGAACAGCTCAGCAGGTCTGAAAGCATCTGTAGAGAGAAAGACAGAGTTAATGTTTCGAGTCCGTATGACTTCTTCAGGACTTCTATTGGGCACATCCCAACTCACGTCAATTCCAAAATTTTGTCAAAAAGCTCTTGCATTTTGAGCACCATGTGCTTTTAGTGAGTCCTACTACTGTGCCAATGAGGACAACCTCGAATTTCCACTCATATCCCTCACCTCCCTATTTAAGGTGCTGGGGGTCTTCTGAAGAAGAGCTATATGGACTCGAAACGTTAACTCTGTCTTTCTCTCCACAGATGCTGTCAGACCTGCTGTGTTTTTCCAGCAATTTTTGTTTTTGTATAAAAGATTGTAGCTGGATTTATATACATATGCATCTGTACATTTGTGATAGGACTGCATCTATTTAAATTATAATATTTGTGATATGATCATTTTTGTATTGAGTTACCTGGCCAAGGAAAAGTTATTGTGATCATAAAACAATAAACTCAGAGCAAAGTTTGCCTCAGCACCTTAAATAGGGAGGTGAGTGGAAATTCGAGGTTGTCCTCATTGGCACAGTAGTAGGACTTGCTAAAAGCACATGGTGCTCAAAATGCAAGAGCTTTTTGACAAAATTTTGAAATTGACATGAGTTGGGATGTGCCCAATAAAAGGTTGAGTTGGCTAAAGTTCTAATTTACAATCCCTTCTAAAAGGCTGTGATCTCACGTGATCAGTAACTTGCATCCATTTAAGTCAAACATATCAGGAAAGTTATACAATTATGATGATTCATTGTACTGCTCCATAATTGCCGAATACTGTAAGAAGGTCATTGTGCATGATAGTAATGGAAACCATGATTATTATGTCAACCATGGTGAGTTGGCAACCAATGTAAAAACCTTAGCAATGGTCATGGATCCTGAAATATTAACTCTGTTTCTGTCTCCACAGATGCTACCTGGCATGCTGAGCGTTTCCAGCATTTTGTGTTTTCTTTTTACGAATGAGCTCGTGGTGTAAACAACTCAAGTTGTCCTCCCAGGATTTATGAAATCATCAGCCCTTTGAGTTGTATACATGCTTTGCACACCTGTGGCCTCTAGAGGGGTATCCAGTGCCCTCTAGATATGTCTGTGTACCTCCTGAGCATTGCCTGAATGATGGCCAAGTCCTGAAATTTCATGATGCGATTAACAGTCTCATTAAGCACCACAGGCCTGCTTTCACCCAATAATTTCATACCTTCAGTGCTACTATGCTTTGACCAGATTTCTCTATACTTTGCGTTTCTCTCTTGATTTTTCCTGCACGTTTTCTTCTGTATGCACACATAAAATCACAACAATTTGGCAATGCATTCAGGTAGTCATGTGGGAATATGCACAAATTGCAGGGATATATTGAAAAGCAACTAGTATTGTGCAGTCAAAGCCCTTATCATTGATTATTCTGGAACTTGAGTTGCTGGTGAGAAGTGGATAGCAGGAGGTGACAGCTAGTGACAGGTTGGTGGCAGGAATGCACATTTTTTAGACTGGGGAATCTAGGTAATGGGCCAAAGGAATACTAGAAAAGTTAAGCAACTCAAAAAGTTGTAGTTGTGTGATAATAAAATTGTGTTGTAATTGAAGAAAGACTCGCATGTATGAAGCACCTCTCACAAGCTCGGGCCATCCCAAAGTGCTTTACAGCTAATGACATGCTTTTGAAATGGCATTGTTGTAGTATGTGCCTATATGCCACTGTAATGTAAAGATGCTTGGCAGATCAAGGGCTAATGTGGGACTGGAGAATACCAGCCACCCGCTGTATTATGTATAGAGTCACATGGTAATAGATTGAGAGAACAGTCTAGAGAGAACACTCTGGAATCAGCCTGCATGGAGGTAACAGCACCATGCATGGCAGTAACCTAGGATCTGTAAATAGTTAAATATTAGCAATAAATGGTTCATGTTTAAATACACAAATCTCAAACATTCATCATTGAGATACAACATAATACAACATGGTTGGCAGCGGTGGGAGATCAGCACTATCAGCATAGTACAACACAGTTGGCAGTGGTGATCACTTCTACAAGATATCACATCAGAGATAGTATCATAATCCAACATGGTGATCCGCGGTGATATGCAAGGTGACAGCTAAATGCAAGAACCCAGAACAACATCCCAAGGTATGAACCACTAAGAGCAACTGAAGCCTAACTAGAGAGACATGCACCTAAGAAGAAAAATTGAAGAAAAAGTTGACGAATCTTCGCTACAGGCTTGGAAGTGAGGAATCCACCAAAATGAGCGGAAGCCCGTTACAGGAAACTGCAAGATCCTAAGTGATGCAGATTTAAGGAACCAGATCACTTGACGGTGATCAAAAATTATAAGAAAGAACCTGTACTTACATTTTAGAATAGGCAGGTGTCCCAAGGGCTCAGCATGCAGAAGGCAGTTGAAAGTAAACTGCAAGTAAAAAACGAAGATCTTTTTAAAAACCTTGTGAAAATCCAACAGAGGTGAGAAGTGACTGAAGCATTCTGGGAGAACTCATCACAGTCACCACGACTCAGGAGGGAATCGAGGAGAAGGACTCTTGAATTCAACAGGAGGAAGGGCATCCAACAGAGGGCGCCGGTGAGAAGAGACTGAAGCATTCTGTGAGAAGTCATCGCAGTCACCACGACTCAGGAGGGAGTCGAGGAGGACCCACAATATTACAGTAGTAGGAAACTCTTTTTGAGTTACCAACAGTCACAGATTGCAACTCTTTTCGAGTACAATCACAGTTCTTGGTTTCCAGGAGTGGGACATGAACCCACAACCCTCTGATTCAAAGGCGAGGGTGCTATGAACTGAGCCACAGGTGACACCTCCTTAATACTTTATTCATAAAAGTCTTCAATCACATTCAAAACCATTTCAAAAACAACATTACAAGGGTACAATCCAGGTTAAACTTTTACAAAATGTATCACCAGGTGCATCAGTACAAACAATATTACAGTCATTTACAGCCTTTCATTTTGATCTGTACAGCCCGAGGGGCTCTAAACAGTTCCCAGTCTCTCGGTGCGCTGTGGTAGAAAGGTCTTAGACAGCGACCCTTCCCCATTGCGCCTTTGCGGCAGCTGCCCCAAGCTTTAGTGCGTCCCTCAGCACGTAGTCCTGGACTTTGGATTGTGCCAGTCCGCAACAATCGGTCGGGGACAAATCTTTGTGCTGGAAGACCAACAAGTTTCGGGCAGACCAAAGCGCGTCTTTCACCGAGTTGATGATCCTCCAGCTGCAGTTGATGTTTGTCTCGGTGTGTGTCCCTGGGAACAGCCCGTAGAGCACAGAGTCCTGTGTCACAGAACTGCTCGGGATGAACCTCGACAGCAACCACTGCATCTCTCTCCAGACTTTCTTTGCAAAGGCACAATCCACAAGGAGGTGAACAACGGTCTCTTCCCCACCACAGCCACCTCGAGGGCATCGTGCAGAGGGGGTGAGACTCCTGGCGTGTAGGAAGGATCTGACGGGGAGGGCCTTTCTCACCACCAGCCAAGCTACGTCTTGGTGCTTGTTGGAAAGTTCTGGCGATGAGGCATTCTGCCAAATGACTTTGACAGTCTGCTCGGGGAACCATCCCACAGGGTCCACCCTCTCCTTATCCCTCAGGGCCTCTAGGACGTTACGTGCTGACCACTGCCTGATGGACTTGTGGTCAAAGGTGTTTTTCTGCATAAATTTTTCCACCAGGGACAGGTGGTACGGCACGGTCCAACTACTTGGAGCGTTCCGCGGCAGCGTGGCCAGACCCATCCTTCGCAACACCGGGGACAGGTAGAACCTCAGCACGTAGTGACACTTGGTGTTTGCGTACTGAGGGTCTACGCACCGCTTGATGCAGCCGCACACAAAGGTGGCCATCAGTATGAGGGCGATGTTGGGCACGTTTTTTCCCCCTTTATCTAGAGGCTTGTACATCGCGTCCCTGCAGACACGATCCATTTTCGACCTCCAGATAAAGCGGAAGATGGCTCGAGTGATCGCCATCGCGCAGGAGTGTGGAATGGGCCAGACCTGCGCCACGTACAGCAACAGCGAGAGTACCTCACACCTGATGACCAGGTTCTTACCCGCAATGGAGAGGGAGCGTCGCTCCCACATGCCCAGTTTCCTTTTCACCATAGCCACTCGCTCCTTCCAGTTTCCAACGCATGCCCCGGTCCCTCCGAACCATATCCCCAGCACCTTCAGGCCGTCAGCCCTGACAGTGAAGGGGACAAAGGATCGGTCAGCCCAGTTCCCAAAGAACATGGCCTCGCTCTTCCCACGATTTACCTTGGCTCCCGAGGCCAGTTCGAACTGGTCGCAGACGTGCATCAGTCTGCGCACCGACAGCGGATCCGAGCAGAAGACGGCGACGTCGTCCATGTACAGGGAGGCTTTTACCTGAGTGCCTCCACTGCCTGGGATCGTCACTCCTCTTATGCCCGGATCCTTCCTGATGGACTCGGCAAAGGGTTCTATGCAGCACACAAAAAGGACAGGCGAGAGAGGGCAGCCCTGCCTGACTCCAGATTTAATCGGAAAGCTATCTGTTTCCCACCCATTGATTGAGACTGCGCTACTGATGTTAGTGTAGAGCAGTTGGATCCAATTTCGAATTCCCTCCCCAAAGCCCATTTTGGAGAGCACATCCCCCATGTAGGTGTGCGATATTCTGTCAAAGGCCTTCTCCTGATCCAAGCTGATGAGGCAGGTATCCACACCCCTGTCCTGTACATAGGCAATCGTATCCCTGAGCAGCGCCAGGCTGTCAGAGATCTTCCTGCCTGGCACAGAGCAGGTCTGGTCAGGGTGAATCACCAATTCCAGAGCGGATTTGACCCGGTTGGCGATGACCTTGGACAGAATCTTATAGTCCATATTCAACAGTGAAATGGGTCGCCAATTTCTAATTTCCTCCCTTTCCCCCTTCTGCTTGTAGATGAGGGTGATGATGCCTTTCCTCATGGATTCTGACATGCTGCCGGCCAGGAGCATACTCTCGTACACTTCTAGCAGGTCTGGGCCGATCAAGTCCCACAGAGCCGAATACAACTCCGCCGGCAGGCCGTCGCTTCCGGGGGTTTTACTCTTCTCGAAGGACTCGAGGGCCTTAGTCAGTTCGTCAGGAGTTAGCGGTTTGTCTAGGCTCTCCCGCGTACTGTGGTCTAGGACCTCCGTGATAGAGGACAGGAAGGATTGGGAGGCCGTGCTGTCCGTGGGCTTCACGTCATACAGTCCGGCATAAAAGGATTTGCTGATCCTCAGAATGTCGGACCGTGATGACTTTACTGAGCCGTCTTCTTCCTTCAGGCTGCTGATCACAGAGCGCTCTCTGTGTACCTTTTGGAAGAAGAAACGTGAGCACGTCTCATCCTGCTCCACGGAGCGGACTCTGGAACGGAAGATGATCTTGGAGGCCTCCGAGGCAAAGTGCGAGGCTTGCTGGCCCTTCACCTCTTGGAGCTCCTCCTTGACATCGACCCCCATCGACTGCAGCCGGAGCAGATTCTGCATCTTTTCCTGGAGTCGGGACATTTCCCTCTGTTCCTTTCTAGCTTTCTGGGTGCCTTTGAGGATGAAAAACCTCTTGATGCTTCCCTTGATCACTTCCCACCAGTGTGTCAGGGACTCAAAGAGGGGTTTCACGGTTCTCCAACCTTTGTAATCCCTCTTGAGCTCCTCAATGTTCTCTGGGGTCAGCAGTTGCACATTTAGCTTCCATGCCCCCCTGCCCACCCTCAGGTCTTCCTCCAAGTGGCAGTCCGCCAGTAGGAGGCAGTGGTCAGAGAAGAACACCGGCTTGACCTCGGTGGATCTGACTGTGAATGCACGGGACACAAACAGGAAGTCTATCCTGGAACGAATGGACCCGTCTGGCCGCGACCAGGTGTATCTACGCTGCGCTCCGTCTGCAGGGTACAGGTGACACCTCCTTTGTCAAAGAACGGGATCCCAGCGCTGTCTGTTGGATGCTCTTCCTCCTGTTGAGTGCAAGAGTCCTTCTCCTCGATTCCCTCCTGAGTCATGGTGACTGCGAAAACTTCTCCCAGAATGCTTCAGTCACTTCTCACCAGCGCCCTCTGTTGGATGCCCTTCCTCCTGTTGAGTGCAAGAGTCCTTCTCCACATTTCCCTCCTGAGTCGTGGTGACTGCGATGACTTCTCCCAGAATGCTTCAGTCACTTCTCATCAGCGCCCTGGGAGCAGACTCGGAGGGAGGAGCACCGGAGCGGTGAGTATAAACCTAGCTTACCTCGGGGATTCGCGGCCTTGTCTCTAGGGAGCAGACTCGGAGAAAGGAGCACCGGAGCGGTGGCCTCGGGTCACAGAGTAACTGAAGCCAAAACTGAAAAAGTGACGTCACAGGAAAGCTGTGACCTGATTGGTTGGTAAGAAATCTGCACCAAATTTGAAAAAAAAACACTGCAAAGCTAATTAATAAATTAATTATCTAAGTTGAGATGGCTGGGCAGGTGATGTGCTGTAGCTGTATGATGTGGGAGCTGGCAGATCCCTTTGCGAGCCGCAGTGACCACATCTGCAGCAAGTGTTGGTTGCTGGAGGAACTCCAGCTCAGAATTGATGAGCTGGAGTCCGAGCTCCGGACGCTGCGGTACATCCGGGAGGGGGAGAGTTACGTGGATGCTTTGTATCAGGAGGCGGTCACACCCAGTAGATTAAGTACCTCAAGTCCAGTCAGTGGTCAGGGTCAGCAGGGTGTGACTGCAAGTGAGGCAGGTAGAGGGATCCTGTGTTCAGCAACAGAGGAGCCTCAGCTCTTGACCTTGTCCAACAGGTATGAGGTACTTGCTCCCTGTGTGGATGAGGAAGAGGGCTGTAGGGAGGATGAGCCAGCTGACCACGGCACCATGGCACAGGAGGCCATTCAAGAGGGGGGAGCAAAAAGACAAGTGGTAGTTGTCGGGGATTCTATAATTAGGGGAATTGCTAGCTTCCTTTGTAAGCAGGATCGAGAGTCCCGCATGGTATGTTGCCTGCCCGGTGCCAGAGTGAGGGACATTTCTGACTAGCTTGAAAGGATATTGGAGAGGGAGGGGGAGGATCCAGTTGTGGTCCACGTCGGGACAAATAACATAGGTAAGACTAGGAAAGAGGACCTGTTTGGGGATTATCAGCAACTAGGAACTAAATTAAAGAACAGGTCCTCAAGGGTTATAATCTCCGGATTACTACCCGAGCCACGTGCAAATTGGCATAGGGATGCGAGGATAAGGGAAGTAAACACATGGCTAAAGGAATGGTGCGGGAAAGAGGGGTTCCATTTCATGGGGCACTGGCATCAGTATTGGAACAGGAGGGATCTGTACCATTGGGATGGTCTCCACCTGAACCGATCTGGGACCAATGTTCTAGCAAAAAGGGTAAATAGGGTGGTCAGCAGGACTTTAAACTAGAAAGTGGTGGAGGGGAGGGAAGGGTAAAACTCCAAGAAATATGACTAATGGGAAACAAAGCAGTAGGTTAGCGTCTGGAGGGTGGTGGGGGGGTGGATTCAACTTCATGGAAAATTATGAAAAAACTGAAAAGAAAGGAGAGCCCAGGAGAGGCTATTAAAGTCTCCAGAACACAAAATAGGACAGTGTTTGGAAAGGGCTAGGAATCTAACTTCAAGCACATCAGATAAAGGGATGACAATGAGAAAAGGGACAGGAAATACAGGACTGAAGGTATTGTATCTGAATGCACACAGTATACGAAATAAGGTAAATGAGCTTGTGGCGCAGATTGAAATTGGCAGGTATGATGTGGTGGGCATTACAGAGACATGGCTGCAAGGGGATCAGGACTGGGAGCTAAATATCCAAGGATATACATCCTATCGAAAAGATAGGCAGGTTGGCAGAGGGGGTGGGGTTGCTTTGTTAGTAAGAAATGAAATTAAACCGATAGCAAGAAATGATGTAGGGTCAGATGATGTAGAATCTGTGTGGGTAGAGTTGAGGAACTGCAAAGGTAAAAAAATCATAATGGGAGTTATGTACAGGCCTCCGAACAGTAGTCAGGATGTGGGGCACAAGATACACCAGGAGATAGAAAAGGTGTGTAAGAAAGGCAAGGTTACAGTGATCATGGGGGATTTCAATATGCAGGTAGACTGGGAAAATCAGGTTGGTAGTGGATCCCAAGAAAAGGAATTTGTGGAATGTCTACGAGATGGCTTTTTGGAGCAGCTTGTTGTGGAGCCCACTAGGGATCAGGCAATTCTAGATTTAGTGATGTGTAATGAGGCAGATTTGATAAGGGAGCTTAAGGTGAAGGAACCCTTTGGAGGAAGTGACCATAATATGATAGAATTTACCCTGCAATTTGAGAGGAAAAAGCTGGAATCAGATGTAACAGTATTACAGTTGAATAAAGGCAACTACAGAGGCATGAGGGAGGAGCTGGCCAGAATTGACTGGGAGATGAGCCTAGCAGCAAAGAGTGGGGATAAGTGGGTCCTTCTCAGGATGGCGGCCGGTGACTAGTGGAGTTCCGCAGGGGTCAGTGTTGGTACCACAACTTTTCACTTTATACATTAATGATCTAGATGAAGGAACTGAGGGCATCCTGGCTAAGTTTGCAGATGATACAAAGATAGCTGGAGGGACAGGTAGTATTGAGGAGGTGGGGAGGCTGCAGAAGGATTTGGACAGGTTAGGAGAATTGGCAAAGAAGTGGCAGATGGAATACAACGTGGGGAAGTGTGAGGTCATGCACTTTGGTAGGAAGAATAGAGGCATAGACTATTTTCTAAATGGGGAGAGAATTCAGAAGTCTGGACTGCAAAGGGACTTGGGAGTCCTAGTCCAGGATTCTCTTAAGGTTAACTTGCAGGTTGAGTCGGTAGTTAGGAAGGCAAATGCAATGTTGGCATTTATTTTGAGAGGACTGGATTGTAAAAGCAGGGATGTGCTGCTGAGGCTTTATAAGGCTCTGGTCAGACCACATTTAGAATAGTGTGAGCAATTTTGGGCCCCGTATCTCAGGAAGGATGTGCTGGCCCTGGAGAGGGTCCAGAGGAGGTTCACGAGAATGATCCCAGGAATGAAAGGCTTAACATATGAGGAACATTTGAGGACTCTGGGTCTATACTAGATGGAGTTTAGAAGGTTGAGGGGGGATCTGATTGAAACTTACAGAATACTGAAAGGCCTGGATAGAGTGGACGTGGGGAAGATGTTTCCATTAGTAGGAGAGACTAGGACCCGAGGGCACAGCCTCAGAGTAAAGGGAAGACCTTTTAGAACAGAGATGAGGAGAAACTTCTTTAGCCAGAGAGTGGTGAATCTATGGAATTCATTGCCACAGAAGGCTGTGGAGGCCAGGTCATTGAGTGTATTTAAGACCGAGGTAGATAGGTTCTTGATTGGTAAGGGGATCAAAGGTTACAGGGAGAAGGCGGGAGAATGGGGTTGAGAAACCTATCCGCCATGATTGAATGGCAGAGCAGACTCGATGTGCCGAATGGCCTAATTTCTGCTCCTATGTCTTATGGTCTTATGGTCTAAAACTGGCTGACAGAGTCAAAAAAATTTTTTAAAAACTGCAGTGTTTAAAAAAGAGACCTGCAGAGTTTAAGAAAAAAGTGCTGTCCCTTTAAGATTAAAAAAAAACCGGCCCCAATTGGACAATGAACCCGCCAAAACTCCCAAAGTGCAGCATGTTCAAAAAACACCCACAGAGAGAAAAAAAGAAAGAATTGCCCAGAAAAAAAATGCTGCCATTTTGAAGTGCTGTGGCCTCAAAACTTAAAAAAGGGCGCTGATCAGACCACATGCGTGCCTGGACTCCCAAAGCAAGGGACATTCAAAGAAAACAGCACTCAGAATTTTAAAAAAAACCTGCTGGCGTTGTTTTTTTGAACAAGCCGAAAGTTTTATAAGCTCATAAAGCTTACCAAACAACAAAGCAGCCACGATTACCAGGGAGCCGACCAAGCCCCAAAGAAGCATAGGAAATTCACAGCACAAAAAGCCAACAGCTGTAGGCAGCCTGAGTGAAAAAAGCAGTTACTGCACTGACAGTCTTAAGGAGGCAATGCAATTGAAAGCTGTGATTACTAGAAAAGAAAACAGCCATGGACAGAGAATTGGAAGAGACCCCAGGGAGAGGGAAACTCTGCCAAGTGCAAAAAAGAGACCCCAGAGAGGGAGCAACTCCCAATAAAGTACCAAGAGTAACAAAAGACCCCAGAGAGAGGGCAAAAAAAAAAGTCCTTAGAGAGAAGACAACAAAAGACTCCAGAGAAAGGGCAACGAAAGACTCCAGAGAGAGGGCGACAGACAACCCCAGAGAGAGAGAGCCAAAATACCCTAGAGCGAGGGAGACTGGTGGTAGTGTGGAGTCAGCAGATGGCTGTGAATGAAGGAAAGCTATATCAGGTAACTCAAAAGAAGCAAAAAGTAACTGAAGCTGTTCTACAAGAAAATGTTTGCATCAGAACTGAACTGGAAGATTTGAAGTGCAAGATTCAAGCTGAGTATATACCTTTGAAAACACACGATAAACTGAAGCCTTCAATGAACCAAGCTGTTCAAGATATGAATAAACAAATTTTAGAGGCAACATAAAGGTATCAGGAGGAAATAAGAACCCTCAATTCCACTGTTGGTGAATCAAAGCAGGAGTTAGAAAAACTCAACCAGATGCACAGCCAAGCAAAACAGCAAGCGGAAAAAGCACACAAAGAAGTTGCGACCCTGAAAGACTCCTTGAAGAATCAATATGTAGCCATGGAAAAACATGAGAAGCCAAGAAGGACATTGAATATTACTTCAAGGAAGCTGCGTTGGAACTAACAGTAGCAACAAAACAATGCACTGAAGCCCAGAGTGAGTTGGCAAGAGGTCAACAAGAAAATGAATAGTTGAAAGAATAATTGATTGTCCTTCAAGATCAAATGCAAAAGGAATGCATAACCGTTCAGGAACATGAAGAAATGAAGGCTGCCTTAAACAGCAGAATGGAAGCACAGCAGAAGGAACTTGAGGAGACTGTGCTGCATTACAGGAAAGATCAAGAATAAGCAAGCAAGTTTCGCAAAGAAAAGGAAAACCTCTTGCAGAACCTTCACACACTGTAAGAATCCCTCAGGGCAAAGTATATTCTTCTGGAGAATTACAAAGAGAAGGGCAATGAATTTAATATCACTCTAAACAAACTGAAGAACCAGTTAGCAGCGAAAACTCAGCATATTCCAGGGGGAAGTCGAAAGCTACAAGAGAGAGACTGAAGAGCTGAAGAAGCAAAAGAGGGGGCATTGAAAGGAAAAAGCCATTGAACTTTCCAAACTGTGGGCAGATAATGAAGCCATGAATGACACAATTACAGAACTGACACAAGCTAAGACTTCGCCAGAGACAGACCTGGCCAACAGTGAAACCAAAATGAAGAACAAGACCAAGTTCTATTGCAGACAGAAAAAAGAAAATACAGAAATGAGATCAGAAAACATACATCTGACACTGAAGCACTGGGCACTAGAAGAAGAAAAAGCACTGGATGTCTCAGACGTGCTGAGAACCACTGAGCTGAATGAAAAGATTCACAAGCTTGCAAAACGGTTTAAAAATAAAACAGAAAACAAATGCTTGGCTGAGAGTGTGAAACAAGTGGAATTGAAGATTCCGTTTGCAAAAGGGATACGTCCAACAAGAGCATGGCGGACACCATGGAAAAAGAAAATTTGAATCCACTCTAGGAATGAACATTCCCCTCAGAAGGAGCGGGACAAATGCACAGTGCAAAAGCGCAGAGAATTGTTAATAAAGAGAAACACAACTCGAAGGAGTGCAAAACGTGAATCAAATGGAATAGTCAAGTGCCAGAAACTCAGAGTACTACTCCTCCAAACATTCCTCCAAACATGACAGACTGAGATGTGGAAGAACTGTCAAGCCTCAAGACTGTCTGAATTTATAAAATCAGAGACTTGAAGTGGGGGAGCAGGCATAGGCAGTAAAGGTTGTATTACAAATAGTTATAGCCCATTGGAAAGGAAAGTTTTCATAGGAGAAGAAAGGACGGTGTCGCAGTATGTGCCTGAATGCCACTGTAATGTAAAGGCGCTCGACAGAGCAAGCGTTAATGTGGGACTGGAGAATAACACCGCCCATGCTATGGCACATAGAGTCACATGATAATAGACTGAGAGAACAGTTAGGAGACAATACTCTCTAGAGCCTGCATGAACCTAACAGCACTGTGCATGACAGTAACCTGGGACCTGTAAATAGTTAAAGATTAACAATAAGCGGTTCATGTTTAAATATAGAAGCCTCAAGATCTCATCATTGAGACACTACAGCACACCATAATACACAATGTAATGTGGGAGACAAAGGAGTCAGTTTGCAGAAAACAATGACCCACAAACAACAATGAGATTACGGTCAAATAATGTGTTTTTACTGAGGGAAAATGCTCATCATCAAAACGATGGAAGTTCACAGATCTGAAACTCTGTTTCACTCTCCACAGATGCTGCAATCATTTTCCATTTTTATTTCAGATCTGCAGCATCTGCAGTATTTTGCTTTCTTTATGCTGTTTTTTTATTAATGTTGATTGAGGGATAAATATTGGTCAGGACACCGGGGAGAACACCGGCTCATATTCGAATAGTGTGATGGGACCGTTAGCTTGCACATCGATGAAAGAATGAGTTTGAGAAGGAAATCATAGAAAACTACAGCATGGAGGCAGGCTGCTTAACCCAGTGCCTGTGTTTGTGCCATTGTCAGCTTCTTGCCCGGAGCTGTCTATGCCATTTTCCTTCTCATTATTGAAATGGTGCAATGAGCCTTGCTTTCAGCATGATGAAAATGCAGATAGAATGGAGCATTTAGATTTCAGAAACAAAAGGGAAAGATTCAGAGGTGTACTCACTAAAGGAGCACATGACACTGTTGTGATTATATCATGTATAATTCACACGTGACTTTTCTGAAATTTATTAAGCATCTCTCTTTGAGTGATGTAGAACCAGCCAGCTCTATTCCAGCCAACTTAGTCAGCAAAGGTGTAAGCACTTCTTGAAATGGCAGTGATGTGATAGGAAATGAAGTATGTTGGGACAGCACTGGACTCTGTTCCTGGCTTCAGACTGTAATCTCACAGAAGTGTGATGTATTGAAGTGATAGGTTCAAGAATGTCTGATTTATCCAATTTGAGATCTGGTTCCCAGTTGTTGCCAGTAACCAATCACACATATGATTGAAACTTTACATCATCTTTCACAAACATTCATGACCATCAGGGTCAGAAGTTTCTCTCTTTCATGCTGCAGCTACTAAAGTCCTGGTATGCTGGCTGACTGAATACATATTAACGGAATAAGTGTTACATGAGGCTGTATTTGTCTTTCAGTGGGTGAAGTGTTTTCAATAGGGCTATAGAATCATAGAAACTTAGAACACAGAAGGAGGCCATTAATTATCACGTCTGTGCTGGCTATTTGAAACAGCCGATCATGCCTGGGTTACACCTACATTCTGAACATGGCTTATCAGCTGCCACCTTGAAAAATTTGGAATCAAACCCCGGACAGAGGTATTGCTAAAGGATATGGAGGTCTTTTGGCAATTGATCATATAATGGTAGTTCAGCCTATATGTCAGATATTGCCAAAAATTGATTATCTAGCCAGTGATATATCGTTGCCCCGTTGTCAATGGCGGACCACATTACCTTTACTTCCTCTTCATTGCAATTGCCAATAGTTTCACTCAGTTTGTTCACTTTCCAAATGCAGATTGCATTTCTACCTATATTTAACATTGACCAAATTCCTTTAAAGCACTTAATAAAACATCAATTATCAACTTTGACGACCCTTGGTCTCTATCTATTTGACCTTTTTTGGGTAATTTCAAAGGAATACCAAGTACAGCACTGCTAAGGCATATTGGAAAAGTCCCAAGAATAACTTTGTGATAGGCTGTTTACTGGTTGTGCAGGTGTTTGAACTACAGTCTACCCTGGAGCATGTGGCAGTTCCAGGATCATTTACAGCACAGCCCTGAGTGACACATGTTCCAATTAGAGTTGGAACATTTCTCATGAATGCTCATGCTTCTGTTGTACCGGCCTTAGGCTGTCTTCTCTGCCCTCATGATGCAGGTTGCTTTAACACTCTCGCCTCTGAGTCAGAAGGTTGTGGGTTCATATCCCACTGCAGGAACATGAGCACGTAATTGAGGATGACACTGCAGTGCAGTACTGAAGGAAGGCTGCACTGTCAAAGGTGCTGACTTTATGGATGAAATGTCAAACCGAAGCCCCATCTGCCTCTTCAGGAGCGCGTATAAGATCCCATGATGCTATTTCGATGAAGAGCAGGTGACTTTTCCTGGCGTTCAGATCAGCATGTATTCCTCAAATGATATAACAGATTATCTAGTCATTTATTTCATTGCTCTTTGTAGGGCCTTGTGCCTGAACTGGCAGTCTTGTTTCCTACATTACAATAGTGATTACATTTCAAAAGTGCTTAATTGGTTGTAAAGCACTTTGGGATGTCTTGAGTTCATGACAGGTGCTACAAAATGCAAATGTTTCTTTACTGACAGAGCCTTGAGGTATATCAACGGACCCCTTTTTCTTATGTCTGTTCCCTTTCAGTGGACATGGTGAGGGAGTGCCTGTGGGATCTTCTTCCTAGGCAGTCCCTCGGGACCGAGGATGACTTTCTTGCACTCCGGGGTTGTGGGTCCTGAAGTGACTAAAAAGCGCAATGCTTGGATCCACACACTCTGCCACAGGTGGGGCAGGTAGTGCTTGGTGAGGTGGGTGAGTGGGAAGCTCAGATTTTGGTACCCTCCTTCCGCTGTTTGCAGTTGGCCTCCACCTGGGCCTGTCGGAGCGGTCTGAAATGGTTGGCACCTTCGCGGATGCTTCTTCTCCAGTTTGGGTGGTCTTGAGCGAGAGATTCCTGGAGATCAGTGGGGATGTTGTATTTTTTCATGGCGGCTTTGAGGACGTCCATGAAATATTTCCTCTGCCTTTCTGGTAAACGCTTGTCGTGGTGAAGATTGGAGTAGAGAGCTTGTTTTGGAAGTCTTGTGTCAGACAGGCAGGTGACGTGGCCCACCCAACGTAGCTGATTAACCATAACCAGTGCCTCGATACTGGGGATGTTGGCCTGAGAGAGGACACTGATATTAGAGTGCATATCCTGCCATTGAATTTGCAGGATGTTGTGGAGACATCGCTGGTGATACTTCTCCAGGGGTTTACATTGCTGTACATTGCCCATGTCTCCGACACATACAGGAGGGCAGGTAGCACTGCAGCCCTGTAGACCATGAGCTTGGTGCTAGGTTTGAGGTTTTTGTCATCAAACTTTCTTTTCCTCAGACCACCAAAGGCGGCGCTGGCACACTGAAAGTGATGTTGAGTTTCATCGTCGATGTCTGCCCTCACTGAGAGGAGGCTCCCAAGGTATGAGAAATGACTCACATAGGTCAATGGGTAGCTGTAGATCTTGATAGGCAAGGAGTGGTGTAGTGCAGCAGGAGCAGGCTGGTTGAGGACCTTTGTCTTCCAGATGTTTAACTTCAGGCCGATTCTTTCATATATCTTTGTGAACGCGTCAACAATAGTTTCGAGCTTGACCTCTGAGTGTGCGCATACACAAGCATTGTCAGCGTACTGCAGCTCGATGACAGAGATTGGGGTGATCTTGGTTGTGGAATGGAGGTCACGTAAGTTGAATAGTTTCCCGTTTTTCCTATAGAGTAGCTCCACTCCAGTGGAGAAGTTCATGGAGATGGGTGGAGTGTTGTGGTGAGGAAGATGGAAAAGAGCATTGGTGCGATGACACAACCTTGCTTGATCCCAGTCTGCACTCATATTTGGACTGTGGCAGATCCATTGGTAAGGAGCATGGCTTGTATGTCATCGTGCTGCAGGCAGAGGTTAGTGGCGAATTTCTGTGGGCAGCCAAATTTGAGGAGGATGCTTCACAGTTCCATTCAGTTGATAGGGTTGAAGGCCTTTATGAGGTCAAAGAAGGCCATGAATAGAGGTTGCTGCTGCTCTCTGCATTTTTCTTGGACTTGTTTTGCTGTGAAAATCATGCCCACCATGCCTCTTAATGGACGGTATCTGCACTGTGACTCCTGTAGATGCTCTTCAGCCATGGGGAGAGGGCAATTGAAAAGGACTCTTGCATTGACCTTCCCATCTCAATCACCGGTGGTATAAGGGTATCTGGCATAGCAAGGGTTAATGTGAGACTGGGAAACAGTATTGCCCACAGTGTGATGTAAAGAGACACATGACCTGAGACTAGAGTCAGTTGTGGACTGAACTGTGTAGAAGCATGCATGGAATTATCTTATAGCTTGGGTTATATATGTTTATAGTTATGTGTTATCAATAGCCAATTAATGTTCAACCATACAAGACTCAGAACCTCTTCATGAGACCTACTAAACATACAACATACAATCCAGCAGTAGGGCCATTCTGAAGTTGACATTGATGAGGCTGCTATCTTTCAAGTAGACGTCATTACCCTGTCATCCCTGTGCATGACAGTAGATGTTCCAGAAAGTGGGCTGAGTCAGAGTGTCATAGCAAATGCACCATCATCTCAGAAGCCAGCACAAGGACTTACCTGAATCCCAAGCAGCTTCCCAGTAGAATGGAGCAACCAGGGAGCACTCCTATTCCTTCTACTGAGGAATCAGTTAGCAGTTAGAGTTTGGATGCAGTACGCATCACAAATCAGGAAGACACTTCCGTCATTACACTTGACACAAAATGGACGAGTAAATTGTTTGTTCTGTATTTGAATTTTACCCAGAGAGTTTCTTTCTGATAATGTAGATAATGCATAGCAAAGGATGCTCACCCATGTTAGCTGAAGAAGTTTTGCAGTATGTATTCGCTCAGTCTACTTATAAGAACAGCTTCCATTCAGTTACAATGTTCCTGATTTGCTGCCTGCGCTCCTGGATCTTCCACTATTTCTTCAGCAGCAACATTTTAGGCAGTGTCTTGCTTGCTCTGACATTGATTGTAGATTGACCCCTGGTCATCAATGCTGAAGTCAATTTGTTTTGCGAAGTTGTGAAGCAATCAGACATGATGATCTTGGAGACCCTGGCACCCCCTGATTTGTGAGGGCACTTAAAAAATTGCTTTGAGTTGCCATGGTATGCACTATAATTATCCTAGTAAGTGTATGGCCTTCATTGTATTTAGATTGTGTGCTGTTCCTAGCTGGCATAATTGTGTCATTCACCAGGGGCAAATAAGGTAGCATTGGTCTCAGAAGTGTCAACTATTGAGTTGCCTTTTACCAGGAGGGTCTAATGCAGACACCTTTTCTTTAAATGGAGGCCCAACCAGTCCTCATCCACCACCATCAAGCTGACTGAACTTGTTCTCACATGAACAACTTCTCCTTTGACCCTACTCACTTCCTCCAAATCAAAGGTGTTGCTATGGGAACCTATATGGATCCTTGTTAATGCATGCTTTTTAGTGGGGAACTTCTTTGTTCCAGTCCTATTCAGGTCCCCTCCCTCTTTCTTTTCCAATACATTGATGACTGTATTAGTGTCACTTGGTGTCCTCACCCAGAATTGGAAAATTTCATCAACTTTGTTTCCAATTTTCACTCTTATCTCTCCTTCACATGGCCCATCACCAACTCTTCCCTACCTAGATTTCGTTATTTCCACTTTTGAGGCTAGGCTGTCAATCTTCATATGCTATAAACCCACTGACTCCCATAGCTGTCTTGAATATACTTCAACAAGTATATTCTTGTATTTATATAGCATCTGTAGTGTAATAAACTTCATAAGAGCTTCATAAAGCAGAATTTGACACCAAACCGCACAAAGCGATATTAGGGTGGATGGTTAAAAGATTGGTCAGAAAGGTAGCTTTTAAGGGGATTCCTAAAGGAGGAGTAAGAAATAGAGAGGTTTAGGGAAGGAATTCCAGAGATTTTGGACTAGGAAGCTGATGACACAATCACCAATGGTGGAGCAATTAAAACCAGGAATGCTCAATAGATCTGAATTTGAGGAGTGCAGATATCTCAGAGGGTTGTGGGGCTGAAGAAGATTACAGTGATTGGGAAGAGGGACTTGAAAACAAGGCTGAGAATTTTATGATCATGGCATTGCTTAACTGGGAGCTAGGTCAGTGAGCACAGGTGTGATGGGTGAACGGAGGGTGATGTGAGTAAAGATACTTCCACCCACCCCACTTCCTGCAAGGACTCTATTGCATTCACCCAGTTTCTCCATCTCCATTGCATCTGTGTGGACCCTGCAACTTTTCATACCAGCGCTTCTGATATGTCTTTCTTTTTCCTCAACCAGCGAATCCCTATCACTATGGTTGATGGGGCAGTTAACCATGTCCCTCCCATTTCTCACTCCTCTGTTCTTTCTCTTTCACAGAAAGGAGATATGGTTTGCCTTGTCCTCACCCTCACTCCAGCAGCCTTCACATTCAATGGGCCATCACCTACCATTTCCGCTACCTCCAAGATGATGCCACCACCAAACACATCTTCACCACTTCTTCCATTTCAACATTTCAAAGGGACCATTCACTCAATGCCATCTTGCCCACCCTTCAGTCAGCCCCAACAACCCTCTCTCGCCTTTCCATAGCACCTGACTGTGCAAACACAGGAGATGGAAAACCTGCCATTTTGTCTGCTGCCCTTTCATAATGTGCAGGGCCCCAAACAGCCCTTCCAGGTGAAACAGTAATGTGTTTTCCCTTCTTTCAAACTAGTATACAGTATTAGCTGCTCCTGATACAGCCTCCTGTACATTGAGGCGACCAAATGTAGATTAGGTGATCGCTTTGCAGAACTCCTTTCAGTCCACAAACAAGACACTATTGCTTCAGGTCACTTGGCATTTTAATTCTCGGCCTCACTCCCACTCTGATCTCTCAGTCCTTGGCCTCCCAAACTTTTCTATTGAAGCTTAATGGAAGTTCAATGAATCACATCTCATTAAGCCTTTGATCTCAACATTGAGTTCAACAATCTTGACCTTTTGTCTTGCACCATCATTCCTTTTGTCACTTAATAACGCCAGCCTTCCGCCATATGGAAAAACTTTGCCTTCTGTTCTTTCCTCCTTTCTTACCGCTTCCCTGCCTTTGTATGTGCTCTAAACCTGTTATATCTTTAACTTTTTCCAGTCCTGACAAAAGTTCATTGAACTGAAGCACAGCAGCTACCTGAACTGCTGAGTATTCCAGAATGTTCTATTTTTATTGAAGGAGATGTTAAGACAAATGACCAAAAGCTTGGCCATAGAAGTAGTTTTTATTAAGTGTCTTATAGTAGGAGAAAGAGGTGGAGAGTTGGAGAGCTTAAGGAGGGAATTCCAGAGCTTAAAACTTAGGTAGATGAAGGCATGGCTGACTATGCAGCAATGAAGATCAAGGAAAGCTCAAGGACCTCTTCAGTTCCATCACTGATTAAATATTTCTATACTAAAATGGCAGTTGGGATCCTATGCACATCATGGGACCCTGATTTCCATATTATAAAGTGTCTAACACCTAACCAGGAAATTTGGCTGTCAAGTGCCCTCTGAAAGAGACAGCAGGCATTATCATTGCTGATAATGGAGCATTCACCCAGTGCTGACTTTTCTACACTGGTGCTTGGTCTGGCAAAGCTTTGATTTCAATTATATTTCTCCTTCCATGACCTCAGGATGAACCAAAGCATTTTACAGCTGATGGAGTACTTTTGAAGTGTAGTCAATGTTATAATGTGTATTGTAGGAAATGGCAGCCAATTTGTACACAGCAAGCTCCCATAAACAACAATAGGCTAATGTTCAGATAATGATCGGATGAAGTGATATTGATTAAGTGATAAATATTGGCCAGGGCACTGGGGAGAACTCCCATATTCTATTTGAAATAAGGCCTTTGGTTGTTTATGCACACCTGAGAGAGTAGATGGAGCTTTGGTTTAATGTCTTAACTGGCTGGCAGCAACTTCCATGATGTAGCTGCATTTTGTACTGCACTGGAACGTGAATCTAGATTTTTACACTCAATTATGAACATAGTGTTTCATCTGCAGTGAGACTGGAACCTACAAACTTCTGATCCAGAGGTGAGAGAGCCATGGCTGACCGCCTTCTTCCTTCTGCTCAGATCCCTCCATGGCCTTGACCTCTCCCTATCTCTGGAAACTCCTCCAATCTTACAACCTTCCAAGATACCTGCGCTCCTCCAATTCTGGCTTCTTGAGCATCCCCGATTTTCATCACTCCATCATTGGTGGCCGTGACTTCAGCTGCCTAGGCCCTAAGCTCTGGAATTCCCTCCCAAAACATCTCCACCCCTCCGCCTTCCAATGCTCCTTTAAGATGCTTCTTAGAACCTACCTCTTTGATCATGTTTTTGGTCACCTGTCCTCATATCTCCTTATGTGGCTTTTGCTTCATAAGACTCCTGGGAAGTGTCTTGGGATGTTTTGCTATTTAAATATGCTATCTAACTGCATTTGCAGTTTCAATGCTAAAAAGATTAAACTGTGAGAAACACAAGGCTGACCTTCCACTATCAACACATTCAGTATTCTACAGGGCCTGTACCCAATCCAGGGATGGAACAACAAGAACTTGCATTCATATAGCATCCTAATGTAGTAATTTATTTTATTCTTTCATGGGATGTGGGGGTCACTGGAAAGGCCAGCATTTGTTTCCCATCCCTCATTGCCCTTGAACTGAGTGGCTTCAAGGTCATTTCAGAGGGCAGTTAAGAGCAACCACATTGCTGTGGACCTGGAGTTGCATATAGGTCAGACCAGGGAAAGATGGCTGATTTCCTTCCCTAAAGGACATTAGTGAACTAGTTGGGTTTTTACGACAATCAGCGATAGTTTCATGGTCACCATCACTAAGGCTAGCTTTCAATTCCAGATTTTCTTGACTGAATTCAAGTTGCACCAGTTGCCGTGGTGGAATTTGAACCCACATGCCCAGAGCATTAGACTGGATCTCTTGATGACTAGTCCAGTGATATTATTGTTCCAAGGCCCTTTACAGGACCATTATCAAACATAATTTGACATCATATACGGAAAACATTGGGATGACTTTCACTTTTACTGCCAGGCAGAGAAAGGGTGGTGGCCGATTGGTCACCTGTTCTACACCCAACTCTATTATCATTTCTCCGGGGGAAATTAAATCAGGCTGTGTGTAAAATGGGCGTCTGATCTGCCACTGCACATTTAATGTCCAGCAATAGAAATGAAAATTCACCTGTTGTTACACAATGGAACACGTTGCAAATTAAATCTAAGTCTAGCTCCAGAACCCAGAGCAATCCAAAATCAGTCCAGACCAACGCACTGGACTTTCCTGAGCTTGCGTACGGCCTTTCTATCTGAGGAGAGATATGGCCTGACTCTTACGTGTGTACAAGAGTTGACAGTGTCCAAGGAACCCAATCGGGTTTATGCCAGGAATCAGTAGCTGCTGGAGCTGCTTCTCAGCATTTTGTGTCAGCCAAAAAAGTCTGCATGGAATATTACAGGCACACCTGCTCCTGTTGTGGATCTCATCACACCTTCTCTCTCCAACATGCAACATCACTGCCTGAAACATGCATGCAGAAGCTCAAATGCAGAATTTGTCACCACTTCCTCAACCATGTCATGTTTTTAACTATTGGAATGCATTGGGCCTTGGCCAACCGAGTGTAATTGTCTGCAATTACTATTTTGATTTGCTCCTAGCAACAACCAGAATGAAATTCATAATATTTTTGACCAAGTTAGAAGTGTCTTCAGCAGCATCCCAGCATCCTGCTGGTAAAAATGACGGATAGCATCAAGGCAAAGGAGGTATTAGGACACGTGACTGAAAGCTTTGTCAAAGAGATAGGTTTTAAGGAGTTTCTTAAAGAAAGAGAGAGAGATAGAAAGGCAGAGAGGTTTAGTGAGGGAATTCCAGAACTTGGGACCCAGGCAACTGAAGGCAAGGCTGCCATTGGTAGAGCCAAGAAAAGCAGGAAATTGTAACCAGTGTTATGATCCCCATCTGGGGTTACCACTGAACAAGTCTGACCCCAGGGTGGAACCCGGCTTGTTAGATCCTAACTTTTATTTGTTTGTTTCGATACATGGAGAGTGGCCACTGAACAGAGTCACCAGAGTCAGCTAATGAACTTTGAACAAAAGCATAAAACATTTATTAAACAAGAAAAGATGAACTATATTACAATAATCCTTCACCCACAACTATACCTTTATAGATATATACAGCTTTGTAAGGATGACACAAGTTACAAAAGCTATCTTATACTCCAATGTTCACAGTAAGTACAGTCCATGTAAACCAATTGGCAACCTGTGGTCAGACACACCACACTCTGAAACCAAGTGTTAGATGCCACCCCAGATAGATGCTGTTAATCTCTTCTCAACTACACCCAGATGCTTGTCACGCTGTGAGCCAACCAGTCTCACTGAACTCCGTCTTTTACATGAAGGTTTCCAATCTCCACTTTCCAAGAACACACTTTGGAATCTTCTCCCAAACCAATGCTTTCTCTCAGGCACCTTCTGCAAGGGTTCACCTCCAGGGTTTTGAACTCTCTTTCCAATGTTCCTCTCCCCTGGGTCGCCACATACATTCAAGCTTTCTTCCACGTACTCTCTCTCACTGACTTGGCTGTCAACAGTACACCCCCACCTCACATGCCCATGGCAAAGAGTTAGAGGCCTTCAGCCAACTCTTTGGACCTTCTGGTCTCTTGCAAGCTGCTTTAAACTTTAAACCTGTTTTCTGCAGCTTTTGTTTCTTTAAATCTGAAGCTTGGAGCCTTTCTCTCTGCCCCTCACTCTTAACTTCACTTAACAGGACCTTTTCCAGGTTCTTGTCCCTCCTTTGAATAGAAGGTCTGCTTGGGACTTTCTCCTGTTCCACTCCCCTGGATTTTGGGGTTGTTTTTCTTTAACCTGGGACTTGCAATCATCCCTTTTGCTCCAGTCTCTCTTGGCAGCTATCCTCAAAACCAGATGAACTCAAACAATTTTCAAATCAAACTGCTGTTTCTAGTTTCTTCTGTGTGTCTGTGGGAGGGGCCTGCATCTCAGGAACCCTGTTGCTAGGCAACAGCCTAGTTTCTCTACTCCTGTTTGTTTAACTTAGTTGCAACAGTTGTAAAACTCTCATTAGAAATTCAAGCACCGTTTAAAGTGAAACTAAAACTCAATTTGACCTTTTCTTAACCCACAAGTACAGAAATACAAGTCAAACTTAAACCTTAAAGCTAAAACTCATTCCTAACACCCACAAATACAAATATAACTTATTTAAACTATCTCCATTTCCTAACACCAGTCTGTTGCCAAGATTGTTTTCTTCTTGAGGAAGAGTGCCCTGCAGTCAGCATCGCTGTGAAGCAGCCTGGGAAGAGTGTCCTGCAATCAGCATCACAGTCTGCACAGGAGTGCTGCTTTGGGAGTTCAGTGAGGAGGGAATGAGGTGATCCTTTGAGTACTGTGAGTATGGTCAGGTAAGTATTTACTACTTTTTTCACTTATAGTTTTTAAGGTCTTATTTTGTGGTTCATCGTTTGTAAGGGCTATATTCTGTAACAACGAGGAGCAGGGAAGAAAGGCTCTAGAGTAATTGATATTATCTGATATTAAGTATCTTCCAAAAGGTTTAATTTAATTTAAAGCGGTAAGTCATGGCAGGAGAGCTCAAAGCCGTGGTGTGCTCTTCCTGCTCTATGTGGGAAGCCGGGAACACTTCCAGTGCCTGGGGCCAGCATGTTTGTGGGAAGCCCCACATAAGAGATTAGCATGTAAAATTAAAGCGCATGGGATTGGGGGTAATGTATTGAGATGGATAGAAAACTGGTTGGAAGACAGGAAACAAAGAGTAAGAATAAACTGGTCTTTTTCCGAATGGCAAGCAGTGACTAGTGGGGTACTGCAGGGATCGGTGCTCACAATACATATTAATGATTTAGATGAGGGAACTAAATGTAATATCTCCAAATTTGCAGATGACACAAAGCTGGGTGGGAGGGTGAGCTGTGAGGAGGATGCAGAGATGCTTCAGTGTGATTTGGACAAGCTGAGTGAGCGGGCAAATGCATGGCAGATGCAGCATAATGTGAATAAATGTGAGGTTATCCACTTTGGTGACAAAAACAGGAAGGCAGACTATTATCTGAATGGCTATAAATTGAGAGAGGGGAATGTGCAACGAGACCTGGGTGTCCTCGTACACTAGTCGCTGAAGGTAAGCATGCAGGTGCAGCAGGTGGTAAAGAAGGCAAATGGCATGTTGGCCTTCATAGCAAGAGGATTCGAGTACAGGAGCAGGGATGTCTTGCTGCAATTATGCAGGGCCTTGGTGAGACCATACCTGGAATATTGTGTGCAGTTTTGGTCTCTTTATCTGAGGAAGGATGTTCTTGCTATAGAGGGAGTGCAGCGAAGGTTTACTAGACTGATTCTTGGGATGGCGGGGCTGACATATGAGGAGAGATTGATTCGGTTAGGATTATATTCGCTGGAGTTCAGAAGAATGAGGGGGGATCTCAAAGAAACCTATAAAATTCTAATAGGACTAGACATGGTAGATGCAGGATGGATGTTCCCGATGGTGGGGGAGTCCAGAACCAGGGGTCACAGTCTGAGGGTATGGGGTAGATCATTTAGGACTGAGATTAGGAGAAATTTCTTCACCCAGAGAGTGGTGAGCCTATGGAATTCGCTACCACAGAAAGTAGTTGAGGCCAAAACATTGTATGTTTTCAATAAGGAATTAGATATATCTCTTGGGGCGAAAGGGATCAAAGAATATGAGGAGAAAGCGGGAGCAGGCTATTGAGTTGGGTGATCAGCCATGATCATAATGAATGGCGGAGCAGGCTCGAAGGGCCGAATGGCCTACTCCTGCTCCTAGTTTCTATGTTTCTATGTTCCACCTCAAACACATTGCCTACTTATATTCAACACAAGAATACAAGAATCAGGAGCAGAAGTAGGCTATTCAGCTCCTTGAGCCTGCTACTCCATTCAATAAGATCAAAAATCTGTATAACTCCGCCTTGAATATATTCAATGACCCAGCATCCACTGCTCTCAGGGGAAGGAAACTCCACAGACTAACAACACCCTAGGAGAAAACAATTTTCCTCATCTCAGTCTTAATTGGAAGACCCCTATTTTTTAAACTGTGTATCCTAGTTCTAGATACCCTCACAAGGGGAAACATCCTCTCAGCATCCACCCTGTCAAGTCCCCCCAGGATCTTATGAGTTTCAATAAGATCACCTCTCATTATTCTAAATTCCAATGGGTGTAGGCCCAAGCAGCTCAACCTTTCCTCATTAGGTAGCTCCTTCATCATAATCAGTTGAGTGAGTCTTCTCTGAACTACTTGTCATGCAATTATATCCTCTTCTTAAGTAAGGAGATCAAAACTGTGCATAGTACTGCTGATGCGGTCTAACTAAGGCCCTGTAAGGCTACAGCAGCACTTCTCCACTTTTTTATTCAATCACTTTTGCAAAAAAAAGCCAAAATTCCATTTGCTTTTCTAATCACTTCCTGCACCTGCACACCAACTTTTTGTGATTCGTGTACCAGGACACCCAAATCCCTCTGTGCCAGAGTTCTCCAGTCTCTCTCCATTCAAATAATATAGCGCCTTTCTATTCATCCTGTCAAAGTGGACCAGTTCACATTTCCCACATGATACCCTAGCTGCCAAATTTTTGTCCACCCATTCAATCTATTCCTTTGTGGATGCTTTATACCCTCTTGACATCTTACTTTTCGACCTATCTTTGTGTCATCAGTAAATTTAGCCACCATACATTTTGTCCCTTCATCCAGGTCATTGATATAGATTGAGCCCCAGCACTGATCCCTGTGGCACTCCACTAGTAACAGCTTGCTAACCCAAAAATGACCCATTTATCCTTGTTCTCTGCTTCCTGTTAGCTAACCAACCGTCTACCTATGCTAATATGTTACGTCCTACACCATGAATTCTTACTTTGCATAGTAACCTTTGATGTGGCACCTTATTGAATGCCTTTTGGAAACCCAAATACGTTGCATCTACAGGTTCTCCTTTATCCACCTTGTTTGCTACTTCCTCAAAGAACTCCAAAAACTAGCTAAACATGATTCCCCTTTCACAAAACCTTGTTGACTCTGCCTGGTTGTATTATAATTTTCTAATATTGGCTTTTTTTTTGCAAAGGGGATTGAATATAGAAGTGGAGAAGTGCTGCTATTACCTCCTTAATAATAGATTCTAGCATTTTCCCTATGACAGACGTTAGGCTAATTGGCTTATAGTTTCTTGTTTTCTATCCCCCTTTTTCTTGAATAGAGGTATTACATTAGCAATTTGCCAATATGCTGGGGCTTTTCCAGAATCTGGGGGATTTTGGAAGGTCACAACACTGCATCTAATATCTCTGCAGCCCCTTTTTTTAAGGCCCTAAAATGAAAGACACCATGTTCTGGGGACTTGTCAACCATTACTTCTAATAGTTTTCCCACTGCTTCCTCACTCATGATTGCGATTGCTTTAAGTTCCTCCCTCCTTTTGATTTTCAAGTAATCTTGGGGTTTTATTTGTGTCTTCGGCAGTGAAGGCAGACACAAAATATCTATTCAACACTTACACCATTTCCTTTTTCCCCATTATTAATTCCCCAGTCTCACCCTCCAAGGGGCTAACACTCACTTTAGTTTCTATTTCCATTTTAATTGCTTGTAGAAACTCTTACTATCTGTTTTTATATTTCTAGCTTGCTTCCTCTACACTCTAATTTCAGTCATTCTGGACTGGTTTCTAAAATCTGTCCAATCTTATGACCTAACTCTAATCTTCACAGTATTGCTTGCTTTTTCTTTCACTTTGATACTATCCTTAACTTCCTTATTTAGCAAGGGATGGTGCTTCCTTCCTATAGAGTCTTTGTGAGGAATTTTTCATGCCTGTTGGCGGCGGGCGTGTTTGGCGGCGTGAGCGGGACAATATAGGGAGAAGGCCAAAAATCACTTTCACGATGTCGTGAAACCAGTTTGCAATTGTCCACTCTGCCCGCCAATGGCGGGCTGCATTTCCTGCCATCAGACGTCAGGAACTTCATTGTAATACATCTGCATATCATTATAAGCCCAATTCACTGGAATCATCTGGATCATCCACGTGATTGAACGCCAACGTGTTGCACAACTGTACATAAGTGACATGCAACTGGCAAGCTGCACTTCCCTTGGGACTTCGAGGTTTGTTTGCCTACCTTGCTTTGGTCAGCATTCGCGGTCATCAGCACCAGGCTTTGCAGGCAACACCACATCATTTTTAGGGGGGCTCACAGGCAGGTCTCTACCTACCAGACCAGCCAGAGGGCAAGGGTGGCTTTTCAATGGTTGCAAGGGTAGGGCTTGCCTGGGGGATAGGGAAAAGTGGCCTCAGACAAGGGAAGCGGCTGCAGGGAGAGGGCTGAACTGGGGAAGGGGGTATCCCAGAGTATGTGTGGGGGCACATGTTGATCTGTGCAAATAGCCTCAAGATGGTGAGGGCTGAGGAGGCAGTCTCCAGAGGAGATGAGGCCAGATGGAGATGTGAGGGTGTGTGAGAAAGAGTTGTGATGTCCCTTAAGCTGGCAGTGAGTGAGATGCCAGTGAATGTGTGATGGGCTTGAGTGTGTGAGTTTAGAGTGATGAGATGGTTGCCTTACCCTGGTGGCATGGATGAGATCATTCATCCTCTATCTGCATTGGATGGCCAACCTCTTCTCTGCAGCATTGGCACTGATCACCGCTGCCACTGCCTAACAAGCTGGAGTGGTGAGATTGCTGAACCTCCTGTGGCCAGAGCGTCGGTAGAGGACATCACAATGGGCTTCCATGATGTCCAAAAGGTATCCCAGGGACACATCACTGAAACTGCAGTCTTTTTGCCTTTCGGGGCCATACCTTCTGTGCAGCAGTCCTGGGCTGGAAGCACTGAGAGGTGCGTGCATGCTGCATTTCAAATATGGCACTCGGTGTGAGGAAGTGGCGAGGTGATAGTATGGCAGGCAAATGAGAGACCGCCCACCATCGAAACGTGTGTTTCCCAGGAATGCATGATTAAAGAGGTGGGATTGAGATGATAAGGTGTGAAAAGCCGCCATTACGGCCGGCAGGTAAAACACTCTTTTTCCCGCTCTCCACCGCACTTAGTGCAAATCTGGGACAATTCGACCCTTTACTTCTCAATGGAATACATCTTTGCTGAGAATTATGAAATAGCTCTTTAAATGTCTGCCAGTGTTTCCCTACTGTCCTACATTTTAACCTATTTCCCAGTTCACTTCAACCAACCCTGCCCTCATACCCTTGTAATTACCTTTATTTAAGTTTAAGACACTAGCCTTAGACCCACACTTCTCACCATTAAACTGAATGTGAAATTCTATCGTGTTATGATAGAATGCCTAGAGGCCCCTTTATTATAAGGTCATTAATTAACCCATTGCACATTACCAGGTCTAAATAGCCTGCTTCCTGGTTGGCACTTGAACGTACTGCCCTACGAAATTGTATTGAATGTAGCCTTTCGATGTTCCAGGTTACCTTTGCCAATCTAGTTGCCAATCTATATGAAGATTAAAATCAGCCATGATTATTGCAATACCTTTCTAAGAAGCTCCAATTATTTCTTCCTGCATACACTGTCCTACCGACTCACTCCTGTGTGGGAGGCCTATAAACTACCCCCACAAGTCATTCTTACCGTTGCTATTTCTTATCTCTACCCAAACTGCTTCGATTGAAATCTTGATCTTTAGAACTAGAGTAATCTCGTAATACTGTACTAATGTCATTCTTAATTAACAGCTACTCCATATCCTTTCCCAAGCTTCCTGTCCTTCCAAAATATTAAATACTCCTGAATAGTTAGGTCCCTGCCTTGGTCACCTTGCAACCAAATCTCTGAAATGGCTATCAGGCCATACAACTTTATTTATATTTGTGTTATCAATTCATTCATTTTGTTAGGAATGCTGTGGGTATTCAAATACAGAGCCTTTAATTCTGTCTGTTTACCATTCTTTCAAACTCTGGCTTTATCCTCTGGTGTACCCTTAAGTTTATATGCTCTATCCTTTCCTGCCACACTTTTTTTATTCGTTCATGGGTTGCGGGTGTAACTTGCTAGGCCAACATTTATTGCCCATCCCTAACTGCCCTTGAGAAGTTGGTGGTGTGCTGCTGCAGGAACACCCACAGTGCAGTTAGGAAGGGAGTTCCAGCGACAGTGAAGGAACATCGATATATTTCCAAGTCAGGATGGTGAGTGGCTTGGAGGGGAACTTGCAGGTGGTGGTGTTCCTCTGCATCTGCTACCATGTCCTTCTAGGTGGCAGAAGTCGCAGGTTTGGAAGGTGCAGTCGAAGGTGCCTTGGTGAGTTTCTGCAGTGCATCTTGTATATGGCACAAACTGCTGCCACTGAGAGTTGATGACGGAGGGGGTTGGATGTTGAAGGTGGTGGATGGGGTGCGAATCAAATGGCTGCTTTGTCCTGGATGGTGTCTAGCTTCTTGTGCGTTGTTGGAGCTGCACTCATCCAGGCAAGTGGGGAGTATTCTATCACACTCCTGACTTGAGCCTTGTAGATGGTGGACAGGCTTTGGGGAGTCAGGAGGTGAGTTACTCTCCACAGAATTCCCACCTCTAACCTGCTCTTGTAGTCATAGTATTTATATGGCTGGTCCAGTTCAGTTTTTGGTCAAGATAACCCCAAGGATGTTGATAGTGGGGTTCAGCAATGTTATATTCAACATTAGATTCAATGGTAATGCCATTGAATGTCAAGGGGAGATGGTTAGATTCTCTCTTGTTAGAAATGGTCAATGCCTGACACTTGTGTGATGTGAATGTCACTTGCCACTTATCAGTCCAAGCCTGCACATTGTCCAGGTCTTGCTGCATATGAACATGGACTGCTTCAGTATCTGAGGAGTTGCGAATGGTGCCCAACATTGGGCAATCATCTGTGAACATACCCATTTCTGACCATATGATGGAGGGAAGATCATTGATGAAGCAACTGAAGATGGTTGTGCCTAAGACATTACCCTGAGGAACTCCTGCAGCAATGCCCCAGGACTGAGATGATTGACCTTCAACAACCACAACCACCTTTGTTTGTGCTAGTCTTTAGTACTATTGCCAGAATATTGTCAGGCCCCATATCTTTTGCAGTATACAGTGCCTTCAGCCATTTCTTGATGTCATGCAGAGTGAATTGAATTAGCTGAAGATTGGCATCTGTGATGCTGGGGATCTCCAGTGGAGGACGAGATGGATCATCCACTCAGTACTTCTGGCTGAATATGGTTGCAAATGCTTCAGCCTTGTCTTTTGCACTGATATGTAAAGCTTCCCTATCATTGAGGATGGAGATATTTGTGTGGCTTTCCCCCTTGAGTGAGTTGTTTAATTGTCCACCACCATTCATGACTGAATGTGGCAGGACTCCAGAGCTTAGATCTGATCCGTTGTTTGCGAAATTGCTTAGCTCTTTCCACCACTTGCTGTTTTCGCTGTATGGCATGCAAGTAGTTCTGTGTTGTAACTTCACCAGGTTGAGACCTCATTCTTTGGTGTGCCTGGTGCTGTTCATAGCATGACCTCCTACAATCTTCATTGAACCAGGGTTGATACCCTGGCTTGATGGTAATGGTGGAGTGAGGGATATGCCAGGCCATGAAATTACAGATTCTGGTTGTATACAATTCTGCTGTTACTGATAGCCTGCAGCATCCAATTTAGCATGGCGGTAGTGCCATGCAACATGCTGGACAGTATCCTTAAAGTGAAGACACAACCTCGCCTCCACAAGGACCGTGTGGTGGTCACTCCTACCAATACTGTCATGGATAGATGCATCTGCGCCAGTTATATTGGTGAGGATGAGGTCAAGTAGGTTCTCTCCATGTTGGTTCCCTCAGCACCTGCTGCAGGCCCAATTTGGCCTTTAGGACTCAGCCAGCTTGGCCAGTAGTGGTGCTACCGAGCCACTCTTAGTGATGGGCATTGAAGACCCCCACCCAGAGTACATTCTGTGCTCTTGCCACTCTCAGTGCTTCCTCCAAGTGGTGTTCAATAGGGAGGAGCACTGATTCATCAGCTGAGGGGATGGTGGGGGGGGTGATGTGGGCGTTATCATTACCCACGATGATATCCTGCTCTATTGCCTTTCTGTTTCTCTTAATTTTACCACATCTCCCTTCATGTGAACCCTTGCCCCCACTATTCAGTTTAAAGCTCTCTTTACTACTGCCCGAGTTATACAGCTCACAGGAACACTGATTCCAGCATGATTCAGGTGAAGCCCGTCCCAATAGTACACTCCCACTTTCCTCACTACTGTTGCCAGTGCCCCATGAATTGAAACCCATTACCCCCACACCAATCTTTGAGCCATGCATTCAACTCCCTAATCTTACTTAAGCTACACCAATTCATTCATGGCTAGAATAGTAATCCAGAGATTATTACCTTTGTGGTTCTGCTGTTTAATTTAGCCCTCAGCTGTTCATAAATCCTAGGAAGAACCTCTTTCCTAGTCCTGCCTATGTTGTTGGAACCCACCTGGACCACAGCAACTGGATCCTCCCCCCCTCCCACTGCAAATTCCTCTCCAGCCCTGAGCAGATGACCCATACTTTGACACCGGGCAGGCAGCACAGCCTTCTGGACTCGCCTTGTCAGCAGCAGAGAACTGTGTCTATCCCCCTGACTATACTGTCCCTACTACCACTATATTTCTATTTACGCCTGCCACTTGAATGGCTCTCTGCCCCATGGTGCTGTGGCCAGCTCGCTGATCCACCCTGCAGCCCCCGCTCTCATTCGTACAAGCTGCAAGAGCCTGGAACCTGTTAGACAATTGCTCGTTCTTCACCCTCTGTTGGTGAAACCTTGACCCACATTTTGTTACATTGAGGATGGACTTTTTCAAATGCTCTCTTCATCAACCTCCCCTCCTTCAGTAATTACAGCTAGTCTAGAATTCTACTGCTTGTCCACTACTATAAAAAGTCTTGCCCAGTCTGGATCCTTGCTATCTCCACTGAATCCCTCTGTTCCAGCTCATCAACTTCAACACCTTCCGTCTCCTTTGAAAATCCCTCCATGACTTCCTTCCACCCCGAGCAGGAAATCTTCCCTAACTGGATCCTTTAGTTGTCCGCCTTTGGGTTACTGAGTACCCCATGTCATTTTCCTCTACAGTATCAGTGGCTGATCCTTCAGTAATTACGCCTTGGCCTCTGCGACCTTTATCTGAATCATTTCATCCACTTTAAGATCACTTGCCCCATCTTCAGAAGCCTGCTAGAAATCTAACTCTAAATTCTCCCCTAGATTATTCATTCTCCTGCCTCAGAATCTCCCCTCCCTAGAAACTGCTGCAAAATGTTATTTTCTTAGAGGAGCACCACATAAAGGAAAATGGCTATTGCTGTTGCCACTTCAATATCTCCTTTTGTGTTTTAATTTGTGCTCTCTTGAATGCTCCTGCTGTGAAGTGTGGAACTGTGGGGGCTATTTTCCATCTATCAGGAGCTGCTTCTATTTTGTTGCAATTTTTTCCTAAAACAGCCTACGACGATAAACCGCAGTATTGTTAAATAGTGATTATTTATAGTAGAACACAATATTTTTCACTATTTGCAGTGATGCTAATATAAAATAATTTTCCCATAATTGGTCCACAATAGGGTAGTTCAAGTAAATGTAAATACTTTAACACATTGTACAACAGCCCACAGGAAAAGTATAAAAGACAGCAATTACGGTCCTTCTCAAGTGTCTTTTAAAGTGCATTACTTAGCAATCTGAGAACTGTTTAGATAAAAAGGTGCCTTTTTCAAAAATAGCACACGTGTAACCAAGGAAACATGGACGCTTTGTTTTCAAAAGTAGTACCGACAGCGCAGTCAATGGTGGATCTCATCGGCATTAATTAGCTCCTTTAGTGCTGAGAAATGAGCAAATGACCAACCATTGGACTTAAGCCAAAAACCAGGCCAGGTCTCAACCAATAAAATTGTTATTCCCTCCTCTAGTTCAAATGGCAATATGAAAGCTTGAGCCTACTCCAAGGTTTTATTTTACCACTGGGGAGAAAAATAAATTAGGACCTGAAAGAAAATTAGAGCGAAACCAGACCAAATCAACCTGTACGGGTTAGATAAGCCAAGCTTTTGGACCAAAATTTGTGTTCAAACTTATTGGTTAATAACTCATTCATCACAGATTCCACATTCCTTAAAACTGTTTATTTTTACCTCCGAATAACTGGTACAAGGCTAATACAGAAACATTGCCGTCATCATTTCAATCTTAAATCATGTTAATATTGCAACCATTTGTGGAATATAGTCCTTGAATGACTAACATATGAGCAAGGCAGTCTCATGACATGCTGTAGGGCATTATAACAAATATTTAAATGCTCCTTCAAGTTTTTCATACATTTGTCCATATGTGAATGCATCTTGGGACTCATGGAGATATATTTCATATCATAGCACTTGTGATGCTTTAGAAAATATAAACTTTTAAAATTAACTTTGATGCATATGATATAAATAGTATCAGTCACACAGCCATGAGTAAATGTTCCTATTCAGGAGGTTGACAATGAATCACTTGTAAGTTTTGCACTGCTGGATATAACATGTACTTCATTACATATTACATTTTGTCTTTGATTCAACATTAAGATACAAATATACATGATGATACCAGTGACATTTCACTAAAAATCTCCCATTTTATTTTCCATGCCTGATGTTTAAAATTGCAAATGTTTTAAATAGACTAAATAAAGAGAAATTGCTTCCAGTGTCTGAAACGTCACTAACCTGAGAAAACAATCTGAAGGTGATTGGCAAATGAACCAGAGGCAACATGAGGAAAATATTTTTTACATAACGACTAGTGTTGATTTGGAATGCACCGGCTGGTGGGGTGATGGATGCAAACTTATCAGCAGCCCTAATAAGGGGATTGGATAAATACTTGAAGGAGAAAAAATTGCAGGGATGTGGGAAAGGAACAGGGGAGTGGGACTAACTTTCTTATGCAGCACAAAACAAAAACAGAATTACCTGGAAAAACTCAGCAAGTCTGGCAGCTTCGGCGGAGAAGAAATCAGTCAACGTTTCGAGCCTTAATGGCCCTTCGGCAGAACTCGGCCATGAAGGCTCGAAACGTTGACTGATTTCTTCTCCGCCGATGCTGCCAGACTTGCTGAGTTTTTCCAGGTAATTCTGTTTTTGTTTTGTTTTGGATTTCCAGCATCCGCAGTAGCTTTTAGCTTTTTGTTTTTTTCTTATGCAGCAAGTGGTTGTGATCTCGAATACAATGCCTGAGGCAGATTCAATCATAGCTTCCAAAAGGTAATTGGATAAGCACCTGAAGGGTAAAAAAGGACTGCAGGTCTATAGGAAAAGGGTAGGGGTGTGAGATTGGCCGAGCCCATTTTGTCTGCACCAAGAACTCTGGCTCCACTAAGATTTGGACTTGGATCAATGCATTCAAAGTCCCAAGTGCTCACCATAAAACATGGAACCCATGTCATGGGCTGGAAAGCATTCTGGGTATCCTGAGGTCATGAAAGGTGCTATTGAAATGTAATTTCTTTCTGCTTTCTTTCTGAACCTTCAAAAAAATTGCCTTCTGCTCTATACCCGATGTGGAATTCATCCTCACGATCGTGAGGATGAATTCCACATCGGGTATAGAGCAGAAGGCAATTTTTTTTGTGTGTATTTTCCATTCTAATTTGTGATAATGTGGTGGTGGAGGAAAGAACCAAACTTGTCCTGCTGATTAACTCTCCCCTCATTCTGTACTTTGTTGTCGAGTTAGACGAATTGCAACAGCTGACTTGCTGCCTTGAGGCAGTTTCCCCAAGAGGTCGCAGGTGCTCCACTCGCTGATGTTTTCCTTACTGCTGTTGGGCTTGTCCCAGATCCTTTGCTACTGTTTCCCTTGGCAGCATTGCTGTACGCTGCGAGTGGCAATTGCTGAACTCACAATAGTGTTTACTGGGTTAGGAATTTCCCCACATGGCACAGAGCCAGCTTCCAGAGCAAAGCAAAGCAAAGCAACTACATGTCGAAACTTTAGCTAAGAATGGCAGTGTTGTTAAGTCTTGTGCCATTTCTTCCCTGGTTTTCTGGGGATCTTAGGTTTTCTTGAGTGTTTCACTTAAGATGACTCTTGGGCTGGCAGCTCCTGACTGAGCTCACTTCACCATTTTACAACTCTATCAATGGACATCCTTTTCCCTCTCTTCCCACTCCTCACCCTGCTCTGTGTGTGCATTTTGTTTCAATCTATAGGTTCAAGTTACGAGTTTAAGCTACATAGACAGAGCACATCACTCATTCCTCCCCAACCTGGTTTGTTTCATGTTTGCACTCTTTTTACTAGTTGAAACTCAGCTCATGTTTGGTTTACCAACTTCCTGGATTCCTCTACCATCAGGACAGCTCCTACTGTGCTGGACTGCACTGTATCCTGCAGCTGCTGTGACTCCGCTCTGGCACTTAAAAATCACTTCAAATGGAAGATAGTCTGTTTGAGCTTACAATGCCCACCATACCCCCACCTACTGCTGAGAACCTGCTGAGTTTCAAGACTGCACTCAGTGCTTTGATGGCTTCTTAGATTTACTTGGCTGCAGGGTTGAGTTTTGGGTAGAAATGTTCCTTCCCTTGGGACAAAGTCCATTTCTCCACTGGCTTCACCATGACCTTCACTGTCCCTGTGGCTTTCCAGAGAGGTTGCACTCTCTGTATGACTTCCACCACTTAGTCTGCTTTTATAAACTCAGTTTTTTCCTCGTCTCCTGGGATCTTTCTCAGTGAATGCTGAGTTAGCTTCGATTTGTTCCTACTGGGTTGCCCTCCTGTTCTAGATTTTGCTCCCTCAATTGCTGAATGATCTCTGCATTCTGCTTGCCCCCCGCCCCCCCTCCCCCAATGCTTGCTAACTCCACTCATCCTCTTTTGTCACCCTTTGCTGGACCAGCTCTTCAAGCTCCTAATACTGTTCCCAGTCTTGAATGGTCCTTAGCTCTCTACAGCTGTTTCACAGACCAGTTCCTTCATTTGCACCGACCGTGTGGATTTACATTTCATCTTCCCCTGCCTCCCAGGACTTTAGTGCTCTTGTTCCTTGGATTTCACTCTCTTGCTCCTTTCTCCTTGTTTACTGGTATACAGATTTCTAACAAGTTAGGCCACTCCCACCTCAGCTGAGCTCATGGATCAGTCTCCTACTCCTCCTCGAGGCTCGGATCTACCTGTGGCCTCTTCTTCAATGCTCCCTGCCCAACTGGAAAGGCAAGCCTTTCAGTTAGGGTGCCTTCAAAGCATAGCATCATGACTCCTGGGTTTCCCTTGCGCTATTGGCCCTCAACCTGGCCAAAATTCTCCCCCTTTGTCTCTTCCTTATCCTCTGTTTAGGATCAGGACATTTCTCTCCTAATCTCTGACATATCAATATAACCTCAGTTCTCTCTCAGTCCGCTTGCCTGCATACTTTTCTTGCTGCTTTCGACTCCAGCCAATTAGTCCTACCTGCTTTTTTTTATTTTCTAGACACTTCTCTGGATGTTCTTTTTTGCCACCTCTCTATCCAGTTCACTCACCTATCATTGCTTCCCTCTAGGGTATTTTTCCACCTGAGGCCTACCCTAATTTCTCACTACTCCTCAGCCTTACTGTTCTCCTGACCCTTAAATAAGCCCACAGCTACCCACTGAGCCGCTCTTGGTATTCTCTGAAGGGACAATCGAGGCCCCTGTTGCTACCACCTTGCGAGCAGTAACCTTCCCAGCCAGATTGTCCACTGGGGCCCTATCTTGCCAAACTGTTGAATTCACTCACTAAAACTGTCTGCATTGCCAACCTACTTCTTGTCCTTTAAAGACCCTCTTAACACCCACCTCTTTGACTATGCTTGTGTTCCCCCCTTGTTGTTTAGATTGGTGTCCACTTTTTGTGAAGTGCCTTAGAACATTTTTCTACATTAAGAGCGCTATATAAGTGCCAGTTGTTGTTGTTACTATTTCTTTTGTTATTGTTGTCATTAGTAACTCAAGATCAGGACGCATCAGCTACATTCTGCTACCACCTTTGCTCTCCTTTGCGTGTTAGAAGTGGTGGCAGATTTTCTTCCAACGTGTCTCCTACAATGTTGTAATTTTCTTTTCAGTGCAGTATTGAGCACTCACTTAGTCTATAGGAGTCTTGATGAAAAGAGAGACACGTTGCCAAAGCTTTTCATCTTGCACGCATTAGGACAAATGTATGAATGTAATGAGTGCTGATTCATTGGAGAGTCAACTCTGATTGGCCGAGGCATTGCCATGGCGAAAGCGATGGGAAATTATAGGCTCATCAAGCTCCTGGTAATTCAAAAAAGGTGCAAGGCTTGAACATATTCCTTTTGTTTGTAAAGAATGAGTTTCTGAGTATGAATGTATGTCGCTTCTAGCAAGTGTAAATGAGCTGAGCTTGACTGATTATCTTAAATTGTTGCTAGTGTAGCTATTATCACACTATAGAATCTCTTTTGCTTTATTTACCATTTTCTTTACCTACATTTGCTGTAGAATTTGTATTTCCAGCTATCATTTGCTTTAGTTCATCAATATCTTCTTTAGTCTATGCTAAATGTAGAGAGGTTACTGACTCCGAGTCACTTCAGTTGACTATGTGTTCCCTTGATGGCTCAGTTAATGTTTTTTGATGACCTTGGCATCTGTTAAAGCCAGGTAATGAAAAATATCTCTGTGCAGAGATGATGGGAAATGCCTTTAAAAAGAGGAGAGAGTAATTGTTCAATTCATCCATAGGAAAGCAATGTTCTAATTGGTTTGTCAAAGATGAATCAACACAAATAATTATTTCACCTATAATTGTTTTAGATTAGAAATGGATCAGTTATGAAATACAGAGTAGTGTGAAAGTAACTGGAATGCATCACTTTTGCTGTGGGAGCATGTTCCCTAGCCCCTTACAGGATGCACCTTTTGTGGCTACAATGGGATGAAGCCAGCATGGGGAAGCACATGCTTGCTGCCTGCATAGTGAATAGGAATTTACTAGGAGTCATACCTGCTACTCGAAATGCACACAGTTCGACAGTACTGTGTTTTTACAATACAACTGAATCAGGAGCTAAATTTAATTGCAAGAGAGAGAAGGTGCCTAATTTCCCTTCCGATTTCCATGAGTTAATTCTGTTGAAGCAGATTACAGGAGGAATATAAATGAGCATGATACAGCAAGAAAACAGGATAAATAGATTTTATTTACTTAAAGGAGCTACCAAAGTGAGAAATGCTAAGAATGTGGAAGAGGAACTAACTTCATAGGCTGAACTATATTAAGCTGACAGAGTTACCATAGATAAAAGCAAACTTTGCTTGTCAAAGCAAACGGCTCTTGTCAGCAGTTGAAGTTGCTTTAGAAACAGAATTTGCAGTGAGCGCAGTCTTGTTCATAACACTGGAAGTGACATCTGCTCTTACCCTCCAACTGTGCTTGGCATATTTTAACTCTCCATTGGTGTTATTGTAAACCTCCGGCTGCCCATCTCATTGAAGTATATAAGTGAGGCAATTGCAGTTTTGCTTAAGGAAGCTGATTGATGTTTTCTGTTTACCCAGGGCATTGACAGGAGAGCCAAAAATCTCCAGGATTTTAAAGGACTTCCCCCATTTTGTGGAAATAACAGATTGCCCGCACATTGGGATACATCGGCATCCATGGAGTGAGATGCAGTTCCTGGATAGGAAAAAGAATTACTGTGTTATTTTTAAGATGTGGGCATCACTGGCAAGGCCAGCATTTATTGCCCATCCCTAATGGCCCTTGAGCAGGTAGTGAGCCAACTTCAATTGAGTGGTTTATTAGACCATTACAGTGGTCAGTTAAGAGCCAACCATATTGGTGTGGGCCTGGAGTCACATGTAGGCTAGCAAATTTCCTCTCCTAAAGGGCATTAGTAAACCAGATGCATTTTTATGATAATTTGGTTTCATGACAGCTATTAGCACTTTATTCCATGTCTATTAATCAAGTTTAAATTCCTCCAGCTGTCATGGTGGGATTTGAACACAGGGCTCAAGCATATTAATCAGTGGCTCTGGATTACTAGTCCAGTAACATTGCCACTCTGCTACCATTTATGTGTATATGCAAATAGTCTCTCTTTGTGTTTGGTGATTTCCAAGGATCCTGTTCATTCCATCACAACCATGGGCTTATGCAGCATGCTGTTGGGTTAGTTTGTGCAATTGAGGATCATTTTGTACCTTTGAATACGATCAGGTGAAACCATTTTATTAAATATGACTATTGTTGTATTTCAACGATTGAAGAATAAAAACATTGCTGGCGACTTTAAGAGTTTCATCCCATTCTCTTGAAGTTAAAATATATTGGCAAGGTTACCCTGTAAAAAAAAAAGCAACTGAGTATGCTTGGGTAATGCAATGTGCTGAGAACGGTTTACAGTGTGACTGGGTGGAATTCTCTGAGCCCACTGGCGGCGGGCGTGATAGGTGGTGTTCACAGAAAATATGAGGCGGCCTGCTTCACGACAGCGTGAAGGCCGGTCGCAATCATCCGCTCAGCCTGCCGACAGCGGGCTGCGTTTCCCACCATCAGGCAGCGGGGAGCTAACTGTGATACATCAGCGTCTAATTAAAAGGCCATCCCACCAGGCTCTTGGAGCCCCACCGTGTCGTCCGTCCATTTGGTGGGAAAGCGCGCCGACGTGTTTCACAACAGCACACAGGCGACGTGCACCTGGCGGCCTTCACTTTGGGGGAACTGAGGTGAGTGAGCAGCAGCGTTCTCCATGGCTCACCTGTTGTTTACAGGCCTCAGGGGTGCCGGGCGGTGGGGGCAACTGATGCCAGGCTCCAGAGGCGACTGCTGAGGTGGGTGGGGGGGGTCAAGTGCTGCCCTGGTGCAGCATCCTGCGCACCCGCAATCGATGTGGGGGGCAGGGTAAGCGAGGGGAGTGGTCACGCATTAGGGACATCTGTATAAAGTGACCATGCCTCTGCAACTGAGACAGATCAGGCGCAGCCACAGTGATAGGATTGGGATCAGGCTCCTAGCCTGCCCACCCACACAAGCAGCATGGAGGCACCAAAGGGCCACCAAGCACTGCATACCTTACCCACCCCACCCTCGCCACGCTGGCCTCCCACCTCCCAACCCCCCGGCACAGCCTTCGAATCCGCCACCACTTTATTGGACCACGGAGCAGTTGATCTGCACATGCTGTACAATCTCCTCAATGCTGTCCATGTAGCAGTCACTGCTGGAAGCTCTCACAGCCCCTTGCAATCTCAGCATCCCGGTTAGGAGCAGTCTCCCCAATGTCACAGGGTGACAGGGCAGCCATGCAGTGCACTCATCTCTGGCCATCAGGGGGCTCCTGCACACGCTGCCCTGGAGTGACACCCAGGGCCTATAGACACTGCCGGCCATTCCTGAAGATGACCGGGAACCAGTGTCGCTAACGACTGCGCATGTCCAGGGGCCTGGTGGCTCACATCTGCCACTTGCTACAGGTCTTGGCGCCAAGGAGACATAGAGGACATCCACTGCCAGAGGCTGTGAAAGTGACTGCGGGGCTCAATTTCTATGCCAGTGGCTCCTTTCAGGGCTCCACAGGTGACCTCTGTGGGATTTCACAATCTGTCACCCACAAATGTATCCATGAAGTCACGGATGCCATCTTCTCCATGGCACACAACTTTGTGCATTTCTCCCGGGACCGGGACAGCCAGGGTGCAAGGGCCATTGGATTCGCCCTGATCTCAGGATTCCCACA
The DNA here is from genome assembly GCF_964194155.1 of Cetorhinus maximus. Taxonomy (NCBI): domain Eukaryota; kingdom Metazoa; phylum Chordata; class Chondrichthyes; order Lamniformes; family Cetorhinidae; genus Cetorhinus; species Cetorhinus maximus. The sequence continues at coordinate 143,165,209 of NC_135884.1, forward strand.
GGTGCAGGGTGTGATTGACTGCACTCATGTGGTGCTCAGGTCTCCATCGCTGCACTCAGGGGACTTCATCAACTGCAAGGGCTTCTACTCACTGAACATGCAGCTGGTGTGCAACCACCAGAAATGCATCCTGCAGGTATGCGTACGGTTTCCAGGGAGTGTACACAGCGCCTGCATCCTCACTTGGTCACAGATCCCTGCAGTCTTCCAGGGTCCACAGAGGCTGCAGGGTTGGCTCCTTGGGGACAAGGGCTACCCACATAGGCCGTGGCTGATGACACCCGTGCGGTGGCCTCAGACTGCAGCAGAGCGACGCTATAATGAGGCTCATGCAGCAGCTCGCAACTTGGTGGAGCAGATCATCGGGATGCTGAAGATGAGGTTCCGGTGCCTGGACCGGTCTGGTGGAGCCCAGCAATACAGTCCGCAGAGGGTGTCCTGCATTGTTGTCGTCTGCTGCACTCTTTACAGCCTGGCACTGCAGGAGAGGAGTTGGCTGAGGAGGAGATGGAGGAGCTGCACATCTTCTCCAATGAGGAAGATGCAGATGAGGATGAGGGTGAGGGGGTCCTCGGTGGTGACGACGACGGGGATGAGGCTCTGGCACTGGCTATGTGAGGCAGGCGCACACATGAGGGTCTTAAAGCTACCAGGTTTGTGGAGGATGATGACGACATGCAGTGAGGTGTCTCCGTAGATCCTCACATTGCAGCTGTGAACGTTTGGCTCCATTGTGGCTTATCTCAGTGCCAATACTCTTTGTGAGAATGCTCCTGTCATAGAGATGCAGTGGAGGCCCTAATAGTCACTCAATCACAGGAGGATGATGACAACATGCAGTGAGGACATTCCATAGATCTTCACATAGCCTCTAAGAATATCTGGCTCCTGTTTGGCTGAGGGCAGTTCGCTTGCGCTCCATGATTGGGGCCATCTCAGAGACGCAGCCATGAAACTTTAGATGCATCTGATTCTGTGTCCATCTTCAGCACCTCAGCCCTTCAGGAGCTGGTGCACAGCATCACTGGTCGCAGATACTGGTGTGATGGGGGCCAGCCCCACCTTAAAGATGCTGAGAGCACACAGAGAGTATGAGAGAATTCTGTGGCACCTGCCCACTACATTCTAGCAGCAATGACCAGCACCGCCGAGGTGCAGGCGTCAGTAATATTTCCAGGGAGTGTGAGGCTGGACCATCACTGTGGTCTGAAGGCCGCACAGAGCACAGGGAAGAGGCCCTGGACTGAGACACCTGCCTTTTATCTTGTGCAGAAAGATTTCACATCTGAGTGACAAGAACACTGTTCATCAGAACAAGGAGCCATAGGCAGGGAGGCATTCTTCGGAGTTTATTGATAATAGTGAACAGTACGTACAAGTGATCAACACCTGTGGCCAAGCTGTGCAACTATTTTTACCTAACTTTCCTAACCCTGCCACTATGTCTTGTTGCTCCCCAGATATCTACAGCAGAGATGGGTGCAGCCTGCTGACTGTGATGTCCTGTCTGTGATGACTTTGGCGGGCGTCCTCTGGAGGGCCGAGACTTGGAGGGCCCCAGCCTGCTTTTGGGGTCCTGCTGTGTGGCAGTGGCACCCTCCTCGGCCTGTGAAGCTGGATCTGCGGAGGTCACAGGAAGATAGGATTCAGATGGGCCTTTCACTCCCACAGCTACCTGGGTGGATGGCCCCGGAGCGTGCACCTGCTGATCCTCCTCCCTATGGCCGCCATGGGCAGAAGGGATAGCTGGAGTGAGATCGAGCTGCCTAGCACCCTTCTTGCGTACACACTGTTGGAGGCCAACTATGGCATCTGTGATGGAGTTAGCACAGCAGCGCAGGAGTGATGTCCTGGACCAAGGTCTCCATGGCGGCCGCCATCCTGCCAGTGTTGACCTCGGTGTGTTGCAATGCTGGCACTATGACCCCAGCCTGAAGGCGGACAGACTCCTCCATCGTGCCTTGCAATCTGAGGAGTGCAGTGGATAACCCTTCCTGATGTTCCCGAGCTTGCCGTTGCAGCTTCAGCAACTGTGACATGACTGAGTCTAGAGGCTCATCATCTGACTCGGACACAGGAACGTTCTGGCCTCCAGCAATCTTCTGAGTTCTGAGGACCTGGGAAGTCCCTGCCTCCACCTGCTGTGGATCAGAAAGTGCGATGCGCTCACCAGATTGTGATTTCAAGGCTACTCTACAGCTAGGTCCCACTGAGGTATGTGTCTCTGCACTGGTGGAGGGTGTTGGTGAGCGCTGTGATGGGACTTCAGGGAGGATCCCTTCAGATTCCTCTTCAGAGGTTTCTTCGGAGTTTGATTGGAAGCCATGGGTCATGGACTCTGTTGGCTGTTTGGCAGATGTGCCTGTGAAATCAAGGGGAGATAATTAGCGCATGGCAGCGGCCTGTGAAACAGGACACATCACTTACAGCATGGTTGTCTGATGGATGTTGCACTGCTCGATCCTCACTTGGTAGAGCAGTGCCGACCTCACCATCAGCACAGGACTGGTCCCAATCATCACCGGCCAGCTGGATAGCTGCTTTTGAATTCTGTAAGAACTTTGATTTCCGGCATCCCTCCACCTGTCTGCGACCTTTCCCTCCTGTTGTGAGCCAGCTTGTCCTGCGTGGACAGAGGTGGGGAGAGTGTATCAGGACGCCTGCTGGGCCAGATGGTAAATATGCCTGGCCTGTGTTGGTGGTGAGTGGTCCCATGGATGGGATGAGGTCAATGACTGGGTGTGTGAAAGAGTGAATGGTGATGTTCCTTGCACTGGCAGTGAGTGAGGGCCCTGTGGATGTGTGATGGGTTTGTGAGTGTGTGAGTTGGGAGTGATGAAAAGAGTGAGTTATCCTGGTGGAACAGAGGAGATCATTCATCCTTTTGCGGCGCTGGGTGGCTGTCCGCCTCTGCAGGGCGTTCGTGCTGACCACCACTACCACTGGCACAAGCCGGGTTGGTGACATTGCTACCCATCCTGTGGCCAGAGGGGGGGTAGAGCAAATCCCGATGGGCCTCCACGGCATCCAGCAGCCGCTCAAGGGACCTGTCGTTGAAGCAGGGGCCTGCAGTCTTTTTGCCTTTGCTGGCCATGTCTCCCAGGCAGCGGTGGTGAGCTGGTGGTGATCAGCGCTTTGCTGGTGGCTACCTTTTAAAGATGGCAGCCAGCGTGATGGCGAGCAGGCGAATGAAAGCCCGCCCGCCATGGAAACTGCATGTTTCCAGGGAATGCATGAATAATGAGGCGAGCTCGGGAAGATACAGCATGACAACCCGCCATTTTCATCGGTGTGAAGGACTCCATTTTACCCGCCCGCTACCGCACTTAGTGCAATTCTGGGAAAATTCAGCCCACTGTGTGCTGCTGGTGGAGGGAGTGAACGTTTATGGTAGTGAATGGGTGCTGATCAAGTGAACTGCTTGCTCTTGATTTGTGTCAAGATTCTTGAGTGTTGTTGCAGCTGCACTGAACCAGCAAGTGAAGAGTATACCATCACATTCCTGACTTGGGCCTTGTAGTTGGTGGAAAGGCTGAGGGGAGGTAAGGTGTAAGTCACTCACCACAGAAGATCTAGGCTCTGTTCTGCACTTCTAGTGGCCATATTTATGTAGCTGTTTCCAGTTAGGTTCCTGGTTCCTGGTTCTTTATCATGAGTATTCAGCAATGATAATGCCATTGACTGTCAATAGGTTGTGGTTAGGCTCTCTCTTGTTGGAGATAGTCATTGCCTGGCAATTGTGTGGTAAAATGTTGCTTGTCACTTATAAACCCAAGCCTGATTTTATTCACGTGTCACTGCATACGGGCACAGACTGCTTCATTATCTGAGGATTTGCAAATGCAATAACCAATGAGCTTTCCCACTTTTGACTTTATGCTGGAGGGAACATCATTAATGAAGCAGCTAAAGATGACTGGGGCTAGGGAACTACTCTGAAGAAACCCTGCAGTGATGTCCTGGAGCTGAGATGATTTCAAAAACCACCATCTTCTTTTGACTCCAACCAGTGGAGAGTTTTCCCCCTGATTCCCATGGATTACAATTTTGCTTCATGCCACAGTCAGTCAAATGGTGCCTAAATGTCAAGGGCAGTCACTCTCACCTTACCTCAGGAGTTCAGCTCTTTGGTCGATGTTTGGACAAAGGCTATAATGGAGTTTGAAGTTGAGCATCCTGGTCGAATCCAAAGAAAGCATCGGTGAGCAGGCTATTGGTGAGTAAGTGCTGTTCGACAGCACTGTCGACAACAGCTTCCATCACATTACTGAATATCGAGAGTAGGCTGCTGGGGTGGCAATTGGGCAGATTGGATTTGACCTGTATTCTGTGAACAGGATATCATTAGGCAAGTTTACGCTTTGTCAGGTAGATGCCAATGTTGTAGCTGTCCTGGAGCAGCTTGACTAGGACAGTGGCTAGTTCTGGAGCACAAGTATTTAGCACTACAGCTAAGATATTGTCAGGGCACATAGCTTTTGCTGTATTCAGTTCTTGATATTTTGTGGAGTGAATTGGCTTGTGAAAAATCACATCTGAGATGCTAGTGATCTCAAGAGGAGGTCAAGATAGATCATCCACTCACTACACCTGGTTGTCTTGTTCACTAATATGCTGGGCTGTGCCATCATTGAAGACGGACCCTCCTCCTGATAGTTGCATAATTGTCCATCGCCATTCATGACTGAATGTGACAGGAGTGCAGAGATTTGATCTGACTTGTTGGTTGAGGATCATTTATCTCTGTCTAACACATACTGATTCCGTTGTCTCACATGCATTAAGTCCTCATTTTTAGCTAGCCTTCTACATTTCTCATTCAGCCAAGATTGGCCCACTAGCTTAATGGTAATGGAACAGTGGTGGATATGAAGCTACAAATTTTAATACAATTCTGCTGCCGCTGATGGCCCACAGCACCTCATGGATGCCCAGTTTTGAGTTGCTAGATCTGTTCGAAACCTATCAAATTTGTACTCGAACACAATCTGTAACCTCATGGCCCAGCATATCCCCTACTCTACCATTGCCATCAAGCCAGGGGATCAATCCTGGTTCAGTGAAAGATGCAGGAGGGCAAGTCAGGAGCAACAGCAGACATATCTAAAAATGAGGTGTCCACCTGCTGAAGCTATAACACAGGAATACTTGCGTGTCAAACAGCATAAGCAGCAAGTGATAGACAGGGCTAAGTGATCCCACGATCAACGGATCAGATATAAGCTCTGCAGTCCTGTCAGATCCAGTCATGGTGGACAATTAAACAACTCACTGGAGGAGGAGGCTCAACAAACATCCCCACCCTCAATGATGGAGGAGCCCAGCACATCAATGCAAAAGATAAGGCTGAAGCATTTGCTACAACCTTCAGCCAAGTGGATGATCCATCACGGTCTCCTCCGGAGGTCCCCAGCATCACAGATGCCAGTCTTCAGCCAATTCGAGTCACTCCACATGATATCAACAAACGGCTGAAGGTACTGGGTACTGCAAAGGCTATGGGCCCTGACAACATTCAAACAATAGTACTGAGGACTTGTGCTCCAGGACTTGCCGTGCCCCTTGCCAAACTGTCCCAGTGCTGCTACAGCACTGGCATCTACCCGGCTATGTGGAAAATTGCCCAGGTATGTCCTGTACACAAAAAGCAGGACAAATCCAACCCGGCCAATTACCGCCCCATCAGTCTATTCTAGATCATCAGGAAAGTAATGAAAGGGGTAATCAACAGTGCTATCAAGCAGTGCTTGGTTAGCAATAACCTGCTCACTGACGCCCAGTTTGGGTTCCACCAAGGCCACTCAGCTCCTGACCTCATTACAGCCTTGGTTCAAACATGGACAAAAGAGCTGAACTCCCGAGGTGGTATGAGAGTGACTGCCCTTGACACCAAGGCCGCATTTGACTGAGTGTGGCATCAAGGAGCCCTAGCAAAATTGGAGCCAGTGGGAATCAGGGGGAAAACTCTACATTGGTTGGAGTCATGGCGAGCACAAAAGGAGATGGTTGTGGTTGTTGGAGGTCAGTCATCTCAGATGCAGGACATCACGGCAGGAGTTTCTCAGGGTAGTGTCCTCGGCTGAACCATCTTCAGCTGCTTCATCAATGACCTTCCTTCCATCATAGGGTCAGAATTGGGGATGTTCACTGATGATTGCACAATGTTCAGCACCATTTGTGACTCCTCAGATACTGAAGCAGTCCATGTCCAAATGCAGCAAGACGATGGCATTACCACCACTGAATCCCCCACTATCAACATCATGGGGGTCACCAGTGACCAGAGAGAAACTGAAATGGACTAGCCATATAAATACTTTGGCTACAAAAGCAAGTAAGAGATTAGGAATCCTCTGACGAGTAACTCACCTCCTGAGTCCTCAAAGAGCCTGTCCACTATCCACAAGGCACAACTCAGGAGTGTGATGGAATACTCCTCACTTGCCTGGATGAGTGTAGTTCCTACAACACTCAGGAAGCTTGACACCATCCAGGACAAAGCAGCCCACTTGATGGGCACCATATCCACAAAAATTTGCTCCCTCCATCACCGACACACAGTAGCAGCAGTGTGTACCATCTACAAGATGCACTGCAGGAGTTCACCAAGGCTCCTTCGGCAGCAACTTCCAAACCCATGATTACTACCATCTAGAAGGACAAGGGCAGCAGGTAGATGGGAACACCACCACCTGGAAGTTCCTCCCCAAGTCACTCACCATTCTGACATGCAAATATATTGCCGTTCCTTCACTGTCACTGGGTCAAAATCCTGCAACTCCCTTCCTAACAACACTGCGGGTGTACCTATACTGCATGGACTGCAGTGGTTCAAGAAGGTAGCTCCACCACCTTCTCAATGGCAATTAGGGGTGGGCAATAAATGCTGGCCCAGCCAGCGAAGCCCACATCCTATGAATGAATTTTTAAAAATGTGCCTTGGAGGGGAACTTGCAGGTGATGGTGTCCCCATTCACCTGCTCCTGGTCCTTCTAGATGGTGGAGGTCATTTTGCAGTAGTTTGAAACAATTGAGCTTCAGGGCGCATTTAAAAGTCAACCACATTGCTGAGGCACTGAAGTCACATGTAGGCCAGTCCAGGTAAGCATGACAGATTTCCTCCCCTAGAGGATATTAGTGAACTAGATTGGTTTTTGCAACAAGTTTCATGATCTCCATTACTGAGCCTAGCTTTAAATTCCATATTTATGAATTGAATTTAAATTCAACCAGCTGCTGTGGTGGGATTTGAACCCGTTCCGCCAGAGTATTAGCCTAGGCCTCTGGATTATTAGCCCAGTGACATTACCACTACATCAACACCTCCCCCAGCATTACTTCATTAATTGAATTTAAAATCTCCAGCTGCCATGGCGGGATTTGAACTGGTGTCTACAGATCATTCATCCAAAATAAATGGTTCTTCTCTGTTCTTCCAAAAACAGATAAAATTGCAGTCAGTTCAAAAAGCAAGGTTTCACAAATAGCAGTGCTATATTTAGCCAGTTAATGTACAAAACGACAGTGACTGTTGTAAAGCACTTTGGGTCATCCTAAGTACATAAAAGTTGTTATATAAAATCAATTGAGTCACATAAAATAGTACAGAATTAGATTCCATCAGACTACTAAGAGTGAACACAAGAAGGTCTAAGATAGGTTTGCAGAGCATGTGCATAAACACATGAAGAGTAAGACTCTGCAAGTGCAAATAACCTCATGAAATTATGGTGTCACGGTGCTAACAGGGATCAGGTGAGACTGGGGACTAAATATTCCAGGATACACGGTATTCAGGGAAGATAGGGAGGGAAAGAAAGGAACAAGTGGCAATATTGATTAAGGAGAATATTATAGTGCTGAAGAGAGAGGATGCCATGGAGTGCTGAAGGACTGAATCTGTTTGGTTGGAGTTAAGAAAGAATAGAGGTGCCATTACACTACTATGTGCATTCTATAGGACACCAACTAATGAGAAGGATATAGAGTAGCAAATTTGCAGGCAAATTACAGAGAAATCCTATACCTATAGAGCAGTGATAATGAAGGACTTCCATTGGAATCACTGCATGATTTCATCACAGAAGGAGATAATTTGACCTGTTGGGTCTGTGTGTCTGTGCTGGCTCTTTGCTAGATCAACTCAACGAATCCCATTTCCATGCCACTTCCCAGCACATTGTTGCTCTTTGGGTACTTATCCAATTTCCCTTTGAAAGGCATGATTGAATCTGCCTTGACCACACTCTCAGGTAGTGCATTCCAGATTCTAACCACTTGCTGTGTAACAATATTTTTCCTCATGTTGTCTTTGCTTCTTTTGTCAATTACCTTAAAACGATGTCCCCTGGTTCTTGAAAATCGGCAAATGGAAACAGTTTCTCCTTATCTACTCCGTCTAGACCCCTGATGATTTTGAAATTATCAAATCTCCTCTCAACATTCTCTTCTCCAAGGAGAACAGCCCCACCTTCTCCAATCCATCCAGGTAACTCAAGTTTCTCATTCGTGGAACCATTCTTGTAAATCTTTTCTGCACCCTCTTTGAAGCCTTCACATTCCTCCTAAAGTGTGGTGCTCAAAATTGGACCCATACTCCAATTATCTTCAGATAGACTGGGGTAGTAATAGTGTAATGGAAAGAGAGGAGGAATAATTTCTGAATTGTGTTCAGCAGAGCTTTCTTAATCTGTACATTTCTGGCCCTATGAGGATAGAGACTTTGCTAGACCTAGTTCTGGGGAATTAAGTGGACCAAGTGGAAACATTGATAAAATGCCAATCATAAGTTTAGGTTAGCTAAGGAAAAGTACAAGGAGCAACCTTGGGTAAAAGCATTTAATTGGAACAGGACCAATCTCAGCAGGTTGAGAATGGGGATCTGTCCAGTGTGAATTAGAATCAAAGATTGGCAGGCAAAAATGTAATCAAATAACAGGTGGCCTTTAAAGATGAGGTGGTTTGGATACAGTTTAGATACATTCACACAAAGGGGAAAGTTAGGGCAGTCAAAACTGGAGCTCCCTGGATGATGAAAGAGATAGAGAATAAGATGAAGCATAAAATAGTGCATATGAGAGATATCAAGCTGATGATATAGGTGAGAAACAGACTGAAGATCAGGAGCTCAGAGGGGCAATGAAAAGGAAGTTAAGAGAGCCAAAGAGAGAGCATGAGATGAGACTGGCAGCTCACATAAAAAGGAATTTGAAACTCTTCCATAGGTGTATGAATAGTATACAGGTAGAAAGAGGAGGCATGGGTTGCTAAGGGATTAAAAAAAAAATCTATGCATTGAGTTAGAGGGCATAGCTGAAGTACTAAATTAATACTTTGCATCTACCTTTACCAAGGAAGAAGATTCTTCCAAAGTCACAGTAAAAGAGGAGGTAGTTGAGATACTGAATGGGCTCAGAATTGATAAGGAGGAAGCGCTGGAAAGGCTGGCTCACTCAAAGTAGATAAGCCACCAGATCCAGGTGGAATGCATCTGAAGTTGTTGAAGGAAGTAAAGGTGGAAATTACATAGGTACTTTGGCCATAATCTTCCAACCCTTCTTTGCTACAAGGATTGTGCCAGGGGACTTGAGAATTGCAAATGTTATACCGTTGTTCAAAAAAGGTTGCACAGATAACTTTAGCACAGCAACTACAGGACAGTCAGTTAAACCTCGGTGGTGGGGAAACTTTTAGAAATGATTACCTGGGACAAAATTAACAGTCACTTGGACAAGTGTGGATTAATTAAGGAAAGCAAGCGCAGGTTTATTGAAGGCAAATTGTTTTATTTATTCTTTGCTGGGATGTGGGTGTTGCTGGCAAGGCCAGCATTTGTTGCCCATCCTTAACTGCCCACGAACTGAGTGTTTTGACTACTTCAGAGGGTAGTTAAGAGTCAAGCAGAATCCAGTAGGTCTGCAGTCACATGTGGGCCAGGCCAGGCAGGAATGGCAGATTTCCTTCCCTGAAGGGAATCAGTGAACCAGTCAGACTCAATGGAATTGGCAGATAAATAACGATTAGGATTACCTGCAAGGGTGAGGAAATCAGACATAATTGAAGGTTTGGCACAGCGTTTGACATTGGAAGGAATACCTGAGTGACCGAGTTCTCCAAAGGGTAATTCATTGGAATGGGCTCAAATTCAGTTGCAAATGAAAAAAACTGGAGCTGGAGGCAGCAGAAAAAGAAAAGGAAAGAAAGAGAGCATTTCAAAGGGAGTTAGAAATGGCGAGGTGAGACAGGCAGGAAAGAGAAAAAAAAGGAGAAAGGGAATTCCATCTTAAAATGCTGGCAGTTAGAAAAGAGACAACAGGAGGTGAGAAAGGATTTATTTCCAGATCAGAACTCTGTGGGGAGATGTTTAAATTTGTACAAGCGCTTCCAAAGTTTGAGGAAAGAGATGTGGGAGCATTCTTTATTTCAATTGAGAAGAGAGCTAAACAGATGAAATGGCCACAGGAAAACTGGACATTGTTGTTACAATCCAGCTTGTGGGTAGAACCAATCAGAAGAAATGTCAGTGAACTATCTTGTGGTTAAAAAGGCTATTTTGAGTGCATGTGAGTTGTTTCCTGAGGCATACAGGCAGAAATTTAGGAATATGAGAAAACAGCCAGGGTAAACTTATCTTGAGTTTGAGGGAATAAAATAAAATAATTTTGACCAGTGGATACGAACATTAAAGATAGAAATGACATGTGCAGCTCTGAGAGAGGTAATTCTTTTCTAAGAATTTAAAGATGTCATTCCTTCAACAGTGAGAACTCATGTGGGGGAACAGAGGGTTCAAATGGTAAGACAAGCAGCAGAGATAGCTGATGATTATGAGTTTGTTCATAGAGCTAAACCTTTGTATCGTCACCCTTTTAAATCAGAGAAGGATAGAAAGTGGGAAGCTGGAAGGAAGGCGGGTTGTCAGGGAAGAGATGGAGTAGGTGGAAATTCGAAGGAAGTTTTTTTTTTCCAGAATAAAAAGGAAGGTGCAGAGGGTAGAAGTGACATTTGAAAATTGAGGTGTTTCCAGTGTAATAAAGTTGGACACTTCAAGTTAGTGTGTTGGAATCGCAGGGAAAATCTGTTGGGATTAGAGGGGTGCAGAAAAGTTATGGAAGTAAAAGTACTGTGGTTTATGAGGTTCAGGCACAGGAAAAACCAATGGTTTGTGTACAGGTAAAACATGAAGAAGCAGTGATAGGTAAAGAAGTGGGAATGTGTTCACAATTTACCCAAGGGAGTACTGAAGAGCAGGTTGCAGAAATGTTTAAAGGTTTTGTCTGTGAAGGGAAAGTCTTTCCATGTGTACAGGGCGGAGTAGGTAAAGATGTTTAAATTTTAGGAGACACAGGGGCTAGTCAATCCTTAATGTTGTGGGATAGTGATATTTGTTGTTCAGAGGGAGTATTGCAGGACCATGTGATAATAATGGGGGTTCACGGGGATGCTAAACCTATTCCATTGTGGAAGGCAAATTTAAGGAGTAAGTGGAAAAGAGGCAAAGTGATTGTTAGTGTAATGGAAAAGTTGCCCATTGTAGGCGTTCAATTTATTTTGGGTAATGATATAGCTGGGTCACAGATTGGGTGATGCCTATGGGATTTGAGCAGCCAGTAGAAGTGTGTTCAACAGAAGTGTTGCAGAAAGAACATCCTGGATTGTTTCCAGACTGCTCGATAACAAGACCACAGGCTCATAGGTTACAACAAGAAGAACATGAAGTTCAAAGGCAGGGAGAAGGTCTGGAAGTCCAATTAGCTGGCACTGTGTTTGATAACATTGTTCAGGAGGAAAGAATAGAGGACAATTCAGCTGAGGTGTTTAACTCAAAGCAGTTAGTGGAGTTACAGAAAAAGGATTTGCAAATAAAACAGTTATATCAGACAGCTTACTCAGAAACAGAATCAAAGTATATTCCAGAATGTTATTAAAGGTAATGTTTAAATGAGAAAATGGTGACCTTATCATGCTTCAATGCTTCAACCAATGAAAGCTGGAGGGAGATGCATTAGATTGTAATGCCATTTGGATATAGAAATGAGATTCTGAGGATAACTCATGAAATTCCAATGGGGTACACTTAGGAATTAAAAAGACACAGGTGAAAGTACAAAAACATTTTTATTGGCCTGGATTGCACAGGGATTAGTCAAATTCTGTAGAACATGTCACATGTCAGGTGATAGGGAAATCACAAGCAGTGATTAAGCCGGCGCCTTTAATTCCAATTCCAGCATTTGAAGAACCTTTTACCAGCGTCATGATTGATTGTGTAGGTCCCCTGCCTAGGACTAAAAGCGGAAATCAGTACTTATTGACAATAATGGTCTACAAGGTATCCAGAAGTGATACCCTGGAGAAATATTACAATAAAGAGAATTGTGGAAGAGCTGACTAATATTTTTACAAGATATGGTTTACCAAAAGAAATACAATCAGATCAGAGTTCAAATTTCACATCACAGCTGTTTAAGGAAGTAATGAACAGTTTGGGGATAGGACAATTTATGTCAAAGCTTACTATCCTGAGTCACAAGGGGCTTTGGAAAGATAGCATCAAACTCTAAAAACTATGATAAGGGTGTATAATCAGGATTATCCACAGGTTTGGAGTAGGGGAACTCCATCCTTGTTATTTGCTATTAGGGGCGCTGCTAATGCATCGACTGGATTTAGTCCTTTTGAATTAGTCTATGGTCATGAGGTAAGGGGACCACTGAAATTGATTCATGAGAAATTGGTGGATCAAAATTCAGAAACTACTCTCCTGGATTATATATCAAACTTCAGAGAAAGATTGGACAGACCATGTGAGTTACCCAGGGAACATTTAAAGACATCACAACAAGTGATGATAGTGAAGACAGGTAGGAAAGCTACAGCTCATAGTGTTGTTGCTGGGGAGAAAGTGTTAGTTTTGTTACCAGTACTGGGTGACTCATTCAAGGCAAGGTTTAGTGGGCCTTACAGGATTGAAAAGAAACTGAGTGAAGTAAATTATTCAATAAATACTCCAGATAGAAGAAAGAAGCAGATATGCTTAATATGCTTTAAAAATACTTTGAAAGGGAAGAGGACCAAAAAGAGGTATTAGTGGTGGTAGATAATGTGAAAGAAGTAGAAATGCAGGATTCTGAAATTGATTTTCCTCTAATCAAATTAGATAATGAGGGGGTTCTTGAAAATTTAAATGTAATATTGAGTTACCTTTCAGGCAAGTGTCAAAGTCATTTGGGAACCTATTGCAGTCACACAAAGCTATTTGTAGGAATAAGCTGGGGGAGGACAAATTTAGCTATACATGATGTATGTGTAGAGTTTTCATCCTCGATAAGGCAACATCCTTATAGATTAAATCCAGTAAAGTTATCACAAGTACAGAAAGAAATCGAATTAATGCTTCAAAATGATCTCAATAAATCTAGTCACAGTAACTCAAGTTTGCCTATTGTGCTGGTACCGGAACTGGATGGAACACAAAGACTGTGTGTGGACTATTGAAAGATGAATGCAGTGATAAAAGCGGATTCATATCCCATACCACAGTTAGAAGATTGCATTGAGAAAGTGGAACAATCAAAATTTATCACAAAGACTGACTTGCTAAGAGGGTATTTGCAAGTACCGTTATCGGAGAGAGCAAAGGAGATATTGGTTTTTGTGGTGCCAGATGGGCTATATGGGCAGAATTTTCCGTTTGTTGGGCGGGTGGGCCTGACCCAATCACAGCGGGGCGTGGACCCAATCGCCACCACCCATTGGGCGGGTGGGACAATTAAGGCCCGCCCAGCATGACGTCCGCCGGGAAGCGCTCTGCGCTCCCTCTGCGGGCGGTGGGGAGTCCCTAAAATCGAGAGTGCAGCTCCAGAGAGATCACCTCGACTTTTAAAAATGTTAAAAATAGAGAAAAGAAAAATCCCTTACATGTCCCCTCATGTGACAATGTCACATGAGTTGGGACATGTTCATAATTTACAGAACAACTTTATTACAATTTTAAAACCCTACGTGAAACCTCATCCCGCCGCTGGATGAGGTTTCATGTTTTCTCTATTTGCCGCCGGGGCTCCTGGCCGACCCGCCAACCTTAAGGTTAGATGGAAAGATCCTTTAATTGGTTAATTGATCCTGTCAATGGTCTCAAGTGGCCATTGACAGGTCGGCGGGCCCGCAGCTGATTTTGCTGCGCCCCCGCCTTCCTGAAAATTTAAATGGTGCGGGGTAATGTCGGGGGTTCCGCCCAACATCATCCTGCGTCATTTAATGCGTCGGCAAGCGAGCCCCACCCACCCCCCGCCCCCCCCGCTCGCTGACAGTAAAATTTTGCCCTATGTGTTTAAAGCCATGCCATTTGGTATGAAAAAAGAGTGACAAACAAAGTAATTGCAGGTCTGAGCAATTGTGCTGTTTGTTTTGGTGACTTGCTAGTTTTCAGTCAGACATGGGAGGAGCATTTGTAACATTTGGAAGAATTATTTAATCAATCACAGGAAACTAATTTGGTAATGAACTTGCCTAAAAGAAAATTTGCAAAAGCGCAAGTTATGTATCTAGGCCATACCATTAGACATGGTAAGGTAATTCCGAGAGATGTGAAAGTCAGGGCTATCGTGGATTTCACTGTGCCTACAGCAAAACGAGAAGTTTTGGGATTTCTGGGCATGAATGAGTTTTACTGGAAATTTGTATCAAATGTTAGCAGTGTGATTGCTCCATTGACTGAACTATTAAAAAAAGAACAAGAACTTTCAATGGGCACGGGAGTGTCAGAAGGCATTTGACAGTACGAAAATTGTATTAACTATGGCACCAGTTTTGGCAGTACCCAATTATGCCAAGAAATTTAATTTGGCCATTGACGCAAGTAATATAGGCAATGGGGCCCGTACTGTTACAAGAAGATGAAAATGGAATTGAAAACCTGATAGGATATTTTTCGCAAAAATTGAATGTACAACAGAAAAGATATACAACGACCAAAAAGGAAACTTTGGGTCTGGTGTTAACATTGCAGCATCTTGAAATTTACATTGCAAAAAATTTGTCATAAACAATTGTTTATACAGACCACAATCCTTTAAACTTTCTTGACAAATTTCGAGACAAAAGTGCAAGGCTGTTCAGATCGAATTTCTTACTGCAACCATTTAATCTACAGATTATACATGTGGCTGGACAAAAAAACCTAATTGCAGATGCATTGTCAAGAGTTTGAAGCTCAATGAGAAAATTGGACATTTAAAACCTGGACACATCTGGCAAAGTCTAGGAGATAAAATAAGATGTGTTCAGAAAATGAAGCCATCTTTTTAAATTATGTTGATTCATTTTTTGATAAGGAGGGCATGTCAGGGACATATAAGTTTCATGATGTTATTGGAATTTATTGTAGAGTAATAGTGGGGTCTGTGTCTATGGGTGTGTGTGTGTATGTGCGTGTGTGTGACTTAATTGAATTAAAGACAGCTGGTCTGAAGGCTTTGATGTAAGAAGAGAAGCTAGGTTTCAAGTGCTAAATAGGCAAACATGGCTGAAGTTTTAGAATGTGAGGTGTAAAGGGAACATTTGCATTTTTAAATAAACCAGATTAGCTTGAATTCAAAAGAGTGGGTGAAATGTTACACTTAGCCAGAAAAAGTTAAGAAACAGTGGGCCGAATTTTGCCCTTGATGGGCGGGCAGGCCCGACCAACTCGGTGCTGGTTGGGAAGCCAATCGCCACCGTCGAAATGGGCCCCGCCGCCATTTTAAGTGGGCGGGCCAATTAAGGCCCGCCCAGTGTGTCACCCGATGGGAAGTGCAATGCGTTTCCTGTGCGGGTGCGGGGGGGATTCCCCAACTGCCAGAGTGTGCTGTATCGCACATGCATGCGAAAGAGTGCACATCTCTCTGAGGCAACGTGCTGCCTCAGGGAGATCGCTGGAAACCAGTGGAACTTTAAAAACAGAAAAATGAAAAAATCATTAACATGTCCCCCTCATGTGAAAATGTTACACGAGATGGGACATGTTAATGAAATACACAAAAACTTTATAACAATTTTTAAATTCCTATATCAAACCTCATCCTGCCACTGGATGAGGTTTGTAAAAAAAAATCACTTACCCACCTGCCCGTTGGGCCCGTGCGCCGACCCAAAGTTCGCACGGGCCCCTCAAAATCCTGGTCGATTGAAGAGTTAATGACCTTAACAAGGCCTTTAATTAATGGCGGGTGCACGTCCCACTGCATAGCACGCCCGCCGACCAAAATATCGCGTGCCGCGCGCTGACATCGGGATGTTCACGTGATGTTAGCGTGCGACATTTTAAGCGCTGGCGTGCGGACTCCGCCACCCACATGCCAGCCAGATGATTCTGCCCAGTGTGTTTATTTTTCCCAAAGATAACTGATGAAATTAGTACTATGATAGATTTTTATTATTAGAGAGATAAAGTCCAAAGACATAGTGAAACAATGTGAATTTGCATTCAAAGGGGAAACTATATATAAAGGAGAGAAGGCTGTGTGTAAGGGTAGGCATTTTAAGATCTAACACAAGTGTGAAAAGCCTCCAGCATCAAAGCCTCAAGCTGCTGTCTTCAAGGAACCGAAACTGAGAAAAACTCACTTTGAATTCAACTGCCCAGGGTGAGGGCTTTGCCTGGGTCTGTTTAAATCTCAGCAGGGTTTTTCACTGAGTAGGTGGGCTTGCACCCAACCCACTCGAGCATAAAATGACGCGCGATGACGTCAGGCGAGTGTCCCGACGTCATCGCACCCTTGCGTGATGTTTCAGTTGGTGGGCATGTGCGGGAATCGGCAGAACATCCGCCAACAACTAAAAGGCCTATTAAAGCCATTAAAAATGTAATTGAGATCAATTTTTCGCTGCCCATCCAACCTTACGGTGGACGGGCAGGCGAAAAGGCCAAGCGGCCTATGCATTTTGTAGGGAACCTCATCCATGGATGGAATGAGGTTTCCAACAGCAATTAAAAATAAAATAAAATCTTTAACTTTACATTAATAACATGTCCCTGCTCATGTGACAGAGTCATATGAGGGGACATGTTTTTGACCATTTTAAAAATCTTTATTTTTAATTTTCGCAACTCTTCATCTCCCTGAGGCAGCTCTGTGCCTCAGGGAACTTGTGCTCTCACCTTCCCCACCTCCCCCCACCTCCCCTTCCCCCCACCCCCCTCCCCACCCCCCCGCACCACACAGGCAGCGCTGAAGCACGTGTCACTACTGAATTCAAGGCACGCATCTCGAAATAAATACAAATTGTAAAATAGTTGTGACAGTTGTTTCAAGTTTCCCCCTGGGATTTGAACAGCTCATCCATTGTGCCACAACAAGGGCACAATTCCAAAATTTGCACATGCCACAAATCTTAGAAGTGCAGTGAACCGTGAAGAAGATGGGGGATAGGCTTCAGGAAGACATGGACAGGCTGGTGCAACGGGTGGTCACGTGGCAGATGAAATATAATGGAGAGAATTATGAAGTGATTCATTGTGTCTGGAAAAAAGAGGAGAGGCATAATTCTATAGGGGTGCAGGAATAGAGAGGCTCAGGGGTATATTTGCACAAATTATTTGAAATTGGCAGGGCAGGTTGAGAAAACTGTTGAAAAAAAAACACAGTATCCCAAGCTTTATAAATAGAGGCATTGAGTACAAAATCAGGAATTTATGACGAATCTTTAGAAAACATTGGTTTAGCCTCTATTAGAGTATTGTGTCCAATTCAGGGCACCACGCTTTAGGAAGGATGCAAAGGCGTCAGAGTGGGCGCAGGAAAGATTTGCAAGAAAGTTTCAAAGAGAGAGGGAATTGGACAGATTGGAGATGCTGGGGCTGTTCACCCTAGAGCAGAGAGAGTTGAGAGAAAGTTTGATGTTCAAATCATGAGGGGGCCTAAACAAAATAGATAAACAGAAACTGTTTCCAAAGAGACCCAGAGGACACAGATTTAAGGTAATCGGAAAAAGAATCAAAGGTGGCAAGAGGAATAATGTTTTACGCGGTAATTGGTTGGAGCTGGGTGACCCTGGAACTCGCCCTCTAACAGCACTGTGGGTGTACCCACACCACAGGTACTGCGGTGGTTCAAGAAGGCAGCTCACCACCACCTTCTCAAGAGCAATTAGGGATGGGCAATAATTGCTGGCCTAGCCAGCAATGCCACAACTCGTAAGTGAATAAAAAAGACCTGGAATGCATTGACTGAAAGAGTAGTAGAGGCTGATTCAATAGTGGCTTTCAAAAGAAAGTTAGATAAGTACTTGAAGGCAACGAATCTGCAGGGCAACGGGAAAAAGAGTGAAGAGTGGGATTACCTGGATTGCTGTTTTCGAGAGCTAGCATTGTCTCAACAGGCTGAATGGCCTCCTCATTCTGTGCTGTAACCAGAATATGAGCCTTCTCCCACTGTAGTTACCTCTTTCCACTCATCTGCTGTGTCCCTATGTTCATTTTTCCCTCATGTTTGGATCCATTAAATGTGGCAACGCTATCTGCTTCAGATGGCAGCAAGTTCCATATTCTTGCCACTCTTAATATAAATTCTCCTTAACTTCTTTATTTGTACATTAGCGGTTATCTTATATTCACTCCCTCTTGTTCTGGGATTAGCTACAAAGTGGAAGCAATTTCTCCACATCCACCTTCTCAAAGCCCTTCATACTTTTGATAGCCTTTGTCTGGTTTCCTCAGTTTTATCTTTTGCAGAGAGATCAGTCCTAGCCTGTTCAATCTTTCTGATAATTGCATCCTCTCAATTTTGGCAACACACTTGTCAATGTTTTTTTATTCCTTTTCCTCCAGTGCTTGAATGCCCTTTTAGTAAAATGGAGGCTACAGTCCTACAAGTGCTGTCTAACTAAGTTTTTATATAAATTTAATATTAGCTCCCTGCTTTCCTATTCTCTTTTTCTAAAAATGAAGCCCAATATTTTGATTTCACTTTTTATAGCCTATCAACATGTTGCTACTTTTAGCAATTCATGGGTAGATAGTGGTGTTGTGGTAGTGTCACGCGGTAGTAATCCAGAGGCTCAAGCTAATGCTCTGGGAACATAGGTTCAAATTAAATTCAATTAATTAATAAAAATCTGCAATTGAAAACTAGTTTCTGAAATAGTGATTGATATAAAATGTGTTAAATTCCACCACTGAAGTGAAGCCAACTCACTAATGTCCTTTAGGGAAGGAAATCAGTCTTCCTTACCTGGTCTGTCCTATATGTGAATCCAGACCCACAGTAATGTGGTTGACTCTGAAATAGCCTAGCAAGTCACTAAGTACAAGGTCATTTAGGAATGAGCAACAAATGCTGGTCTTGCCAGCAATGTCCACATCCCATAAAAAAAATAAAGAAAAAAAATGTATCTTCATTCTCAAATCTGTTTTCTCCTCCACCTTCCAAGGAGTAAGTTGCCTCGTTAATCCCCTTACCAAAATGAACCATGTCACGTTTTACTATATTACATTGCTTTTGTTACAGTAGATTATTTCTTCCTTTCGCTGCTGTGTATCCACACATGGTTTGTGTTCTTCTCTTTGTGTGCATAACCCTGTATCATCTTCTCAATGTGTACACAATGCTCCATGCTCTCCTGTTGCGCAATAGAAGTCTATCTCAATATTGAAAGTTCAATGAAAAGAAATGATGAAAATAATATATCGAATTGGATGCAGATTTATCTTTTTTTTAAAGCTATGCCTTTGAATTCAACCTCAGGCCCAGTGGTCCATTTCTGTAATGTCCATTGCAAGGGAACTAGGCTGTGGCCAGTTGACATCAGGCACCCCTGGGAACTTGGGTCAACTCCTGTGGCCTTGAAAGAGTTGCAGATCTGTCTCCGGCTTAGCATTTCATAACTGCACAGCTTTCTCCGACACTGCTCCAAAGTTGTCTTCACTTCAGTGGTGATATTTGACACATTTGCGACACATACCACATAAATCCCTTCAATAATTTTGTCGTGGTTCCACAACTTCCATGATGTTCCACAGATTTGGTGCCCGTAAATGATTCTTCCCTATCAGTAAAGCTTTCTTTTCCTCAGCCTTCCCTTGGCTGTTGCACTGTCCTCCTTTGACATATGTACACCCAGCAATGAACATTTATATTTCATACCAATTTATTTGCATTCCTTGAAGCCATGACTTGTATTTTGATTCTGATTTGCGTGCGATTTTTCTTACGCTTGCAAAATGTGAACAATAACCCTTGACTTTACCCAACTTGTTTCCACAGTCTAATGGGGAAATATGAATTAAAATCTGTTTTAATCATCAGTGAGGTGCAAATGCCTGGTAAGTGAATGCTAATGCCTGCTAATGAAGCTATAATGACACTTTTCCTGTAGCCATTTTAACCTAGAATGTTACAATGGATCCTATTGTTAGACTGTGTTCCAAAATAGCATTCTTATCCCTGAATATTGAAAATCAGTTACCATTGAAATTAAAATTTGAATGGTATAATTTTCTTCTATTACCTTCTGCTAGGGTAGTTCTAGATGTTATTTATCGCCAAAATATACAGTTTTACGCACCAACATGCACAATAATACCAAACAAAAAATATTAGTAAAGGGCTTATTTAAAAGTGCGCTATTACAGACTCAACTGCTCTTACAATTTGCTTTATTTCTGGTACTTGCAGGTTTATCAGTTATCAGAAGCAAAGAACTTTATAAGTAGATACCTGTACATATTTAGGAACATAGAACAGGAATGGGCCTTTTAGTTGCTCAAGCCTGTTTCGCCATCTAATGAGATCATGGCGAACCTGTGACCTAATTTCATGTACCCATCTTTGCCCCATTTCCCTAAATACATTTAGTTAACAAAAATCTATTGATCTCGGATTTAAAGTTAACAATTGATCTAGCATCAACGCTGTTTGTGAAAGGGAGTTCTAAACTTCTACTGCCATTTGCACGTAGAAGGGTTTCCTAATTTCCCTCCAGAAAGGTCTGGCTTTTATTTTAAGACTATGCCTCCTACTCCTAGACTCACCAACCAATATTTAAACTGAGGCCTCTTCTGCCCTCTCAGGTCTTGTGAGTATCTGATTTCATAATTCGTCCATTTTTGAAAATAATTTTCATTTTTGGAACTAAATTTAAATGTATATAAACTGAAACACTTGAGGAACTTGTAAACAGAACTGATGTAAACACAGTTAAAAAGGAAACCTGTGTTAATTTAATAAGGTCATGGGTTAGAAGTGAGAAAACTTAAACAGTGGATGACCCACATTTGAGCTTTGGGTAGGGACAGAGGGTCTACTGTTATTTAGTGAGGGGGGTTTGGATTATTCATGTAGTTCCAAGATCAAAGAAGCTAAAGGCACCTTTGTGAGCAAGGAGGTTTCTTGGTGGAACCAGCGAGTCTGGAAAGAGGGCCATTAACTCTGCTAGAGATATAAACTATTCATGTGGATCACACCATCAAAGGGTTGTTTTGAAGGTAAAATTTATTTAATTTACCTTTCTCTTGGAGCATTCCTGAGCATGCTATATTGTAATGGGGATAGACTATATAAGGGAGGTACCGTTTTGTGTTGGGGCTTTTCTGTTAGTTTTTTTTTTCAGAGAAAAACAAGCAGTTCAGCTTGGGAACAGGCAGAGACAGTTGCAGCTTTGGTCTTGTGTAGGTTGCTGCTCACGAGGGAACAAAAGTGATAAATGTTACCCAGGCCTGAGCCTTAAGGGGACAAAGTGCTAATTTTGTCGTTCACCACATGGAATGAGGGTAGGTGTTGCACTCAAATGGAGGCAGTGTTTGTGAGGGGAAAGGTGCTGGAAGATTTGCCTAGCTTGGAGCTTGAGGAAGAAAGCTACAGGAACCCTGAGTGAAAGGCAGTCAGCAGTCAGCTTGGCCAACTGGAACACTAAGGAGAAACCAAAATGAATCCCAAGAGCTGTGGCACACTTAGTTTGATTCCAGAAGGAGAACTGAATGAACTCTCAAGATCTCGTAAAGTATAAGGGAATTCTTGGGTAGAATTAGGAAGTAAAAAGCGAACTTGATTTATACTCTAAGTCTTAACAAACTGTAGTGTTAAGTTACTAATGTTTTCCTTGTTTACTTTGTTTCTATCCCGTAAAGTTTGTTTTTGTTTAAAAACATGAAATTTTGTGGCATAATTTCTTTCGGTTAATTACTGGGTGTTAAAATTTCTATTTAAACGTTAACTGTCTTTATGGAAATTGTAACAATGTAAGGGATCCCATGGCAATATTTCAAAGATGAACAGGGGAATTCTCCCTCGTGGCTAGGCCAATATTTATTCCCCAATCAAAATCACTAAAAATGATCATCTGGTCTTTATCTCATTGCTATGTGTGGGACATTAGTGTGCACAAATTGGCTATCACCTTTCCTTAGGTGTTACAACAGTGCCTATGCATTAGAACTTCATTAACTGTAGAGCACTTATGAAAGGTGCTATATAAATGCAACTTAGTTATTTCTTTATATGTACCTATCTTTCCATTTCCCCGCATTGTCTTGCATTATGCTTTACAACTGGTGGGTTCGTAGCACAATGAGACAGGCATGTTGGAAAGTTATTTATGAATGTGAATGGGGATTTTTTTCACAAAGTGAATGCCCCAACCTAATATACAAAATTCAGGAACAATGTATTGTTGAAAAATATCAATAAATCAATTTAAAAATTCCTTTATGGCACTTATGGATCACACAGCAATACTATGTAACAAACTTCCTCTTTCTTGCTATCAAATAATAAGAGATTTCTGCACAGAAAGAGACCATTTAGCCAGCATACCAATCCTAGCTTCCCTGCCAGACCCACATTTCCTCTACGCTCTTTAACATATTTCCTCTTTCAGTAAGTATCTAATTCTCTCTTAAATATCACAATTGTTACGCAGAATGCTGTAGTAGGAAGACGGAAAGAAGACATACATTGGGAATTGCATTGCAAATTGTCCCAATCAGCTGCCACAACTTTGTCTGGAGATCAGCATGAACCCCTAGATAGACACACACATGTATGGGATTTCCAACGACCTGCTGTGGAATTTACAGCCCAGGAGAACCACCAGGGAAATTTCAAGCTTAAGATTTTGGTAGGGTCAAAGTTGGTCAGTTCACTGTTGTTACTAATTTTACATAACAACCAGGGTATGCTTATACAAAATAGCATTCTGTAAAATAGTATGGAAATGAAATTTGTTTATAGCTAAAGGTAAACCCATAAATTTACATTATTGGAAGTGAATGTCAAATTGATATTTGGAAGAATTCCTTCAGTCAAATTGTTTTAAATCTGTGTTGGGCTAGTGAACTCAAAAATATTAGGGATGTCCAAAATGCAGCTGAACACCATAATGGCAGATTTAGCATATTAAAAGGATGAGCTTCAAAGGTCTTTTCACACCCTTGACTTTACTTATATTGTTATTACTTCATTTCAAACAAGTTAATGACTGATTTAAAATTGTACATAATGGAATTTTACCTCAATGCATTAACTAGTATGCTACCAAAGGAAATTATGCCCTTGGAAGTAGTTACTTTTTATTTCCACCCATTTCCTTCCCTTCTTTAAGAATACAATTTTAATCTCTCATAACATTCCTAATGCAGAAGTTTTACATCAATGCTCCTGTTTAATATGAATTTCAAATGATATTTCATTTTCTTTTAGTCAAAACTATTAGGCATTTAATGAAAACTTACCTGCCTCCTGAAAGCAATACGTAATCTGATATTTTTAAATGGTATTTTAAACTTAGGGATTTGGCAAATTGAGACCTAGAAATCATACGTTGTTCTTTGCAATTGTTGAAAACTTACGTGAATTAATTACTAACATTCCTACATCACATTTTATTTATTCTTAAAGCTATAAGATTAATAGCCAGGTTTGTGAAATGGCAATAAGCGAAACAAGGGGACTTCATCAAAGTTGGGAGAATGACTCCCTGGTTAGCTCATACCAACACTAATACAATTATTCACAAAATAACTAGAGATAGATTAACTGCAAGAGCTTTATTGACCATTAGGAGATTATTACAAGTGAGAAATGTATCTATATACTCATTAGTGGGATACCCATCGGGTCTAAGATCTATGCCAATCTAAGGTGGTTTTCAGCCTTGTGTAACAAATTAGTTGTACATGACTCTATATTGATTGCATTTACTAAAATACATCCACTTTGTTCACAGGATATGATGTAGCCTGGGCAAATTGTGTCTAACCGTAACTTAAACCAGCTTTGTCTAGTTCTACAGTATGTCACATCACCTGTTTTGGCACTTCTCTGGGACACATTTGTTTTAACTGCTGAACTGCTGTAATACCTACTACAACTTCTCTTCAATGCATTTGGAAGCTTTAGTTGGTCACATATGCCAACTATGCCGTGGTGCTCTTTCCCTGTGTCAAATTGGCAGTTTTTTAATACTTTACATTCTCTTACAATGAATACAGATCAATTTTATATTTTAAAGCATTGTTGGAATTTTATTTAACATTCAGGTCTGTACAAGTTTCAGTAATGAGCTTCCTGTGTTGTTTTAGTTCATTTAGTAAACCAAATTAGGTAAAGTTTTTGCTCTGCTATCTGGGTCTATTGGATCACATGGACATAGCAACTATATGTAAATCAGGTAGGAGGAGCACAAAACACTAACCAAGTTCACCTGACTGCATCTATTGCCTATGCTTAATATAGTAATCTGATATGTAATATACCTTTAAGACAAATGTTGTAATGTAAGATCACATGATCATAATACCCAATAGCAGAGTAGCGTGGGCTGCCTCTGTGGGAGAGTCTTGAGTTAGACACTGAAGAGTGAAGACAAGGTTTTGAGTTGTGAGCACATAAATGTAGCTGTTGAGTTTAGTTTGTAAATTAACAGCATGTGTTTATTCTAACAACAGTCTCCTGATATTCTCTGTCTCTGCACCAACTCGGTCACCCCGAAACAAGTGGGCTACCTGGATCCTTTAGCCCCAACAAACCAAAGGGCACTGGATCTAACACTTCATTACTCTGAAACTGTAGAGCTGAGCCTTCTTTTTGCACTTCTGCAGATCAAGTGGTAATGGTTCTCCAATATGATATTAGATAGGATATTCCAGGATATGGACCCAGTTGCACTGAAGGAATGGCAGTATATGGGCAAGTCAAGGTGGTGTGTGACTTAAAAGGGAACTTGGAGGTGATCACATTCATCCTTGGAGGCGGAGGTTTTAGAGAAGCGGGGTAATGTTAGGTAGGTTACTCCTTCATTTTTGTTCCCTCCTCACCTGGCAGTGAATTCCTTCAGGGCTGGGCTAACTCAGTGAATGATGATAGTACATTAGTGATGGACATTGAAGACACCCCCCCCACCCCTTAATACTCTGCTTCCCATTGAACTTCCTCCAAGTCCAACATGGAAGACCACATGGAGCGCACATGGAGATTCATCAGTTAAGGGTGATGATCAGCTGGAGGTTTGCTTGACATTGAATCTTAATGTTGAGGTCTCCCAGGGCAACTCTGACCCAACTATATACCCCTGGTGGAAGTGTCCTGGGATTTGATGGCAGAGAGTAGGCTGCTAACTAATATATTCAGCTGATAGTATTACCATCTAGGCTGCTGCTTGACTAGTCTGTTGGACAGCTCATCCCAATTTAGCCTTGAGTCTCCAGATGATATTGCGGAGGGCTTCACTGATACTAGGCTAAGAGTTCTATCTGTTTTTTTCCTCATTATTGAATGTTTACATTGATTGGCTTGCTAGGCCTCTTCAGAGGTAAGAGTTAACAACATATTGTAGGACTGGAATGATATGTAGGCTGGACTGGGTGTAAGCAACAGACTCCCTTTTTTTACAAGGATGCTGGTGAATCAGTTAGATTTTTATGGCAACCTGGTAACTTTTTGGTCATGTGTTTGTCCTATTGCCAGATTAGTTAAATTCACTTTCACAATTTGTTCTGGTGGGACTTGAACTCATGACTTCTGGATTACCAGTTATGAACTACCATTATCATAAATGTAACACCATCACACTACTAATGGATTTTCTATTGGTTAATTTGAATTTCTGGCAAATTGGACAGGTTAAATTACAAGTTCCTTTCCATCCAATTTTCTTATCATTTCAATATTCAGGTGATCCAACAGTCCTCAATGAAAGAACAAAATATCTGTCCAAATATTCGGGAGTGTTTTTGTATTTTCACAGGTCCCAGTTGAGAAGATACAATGAATTGCTGCACCTCAATACACAGTCAGCACTATCTCACAGCAGTAACAAATCATTAAGTATTTTGGTTCGGATTTGTGTGGTTTAACTTTTCTTTAAATCTTATGACTACAGTTAATTTGATTCACCCTTCGTTTTCAATATAAATGACTAACCACAGGATTCATGAGAAAGTAAGTGGGCGTTACTGGCTAGACCAGCATTTATTGCCCATCCCTAATTGCCCTTGAGAAGGTGGTGGTGAGCTGCCTGCTTGAACTGCTGCCATCCATGTGGTGTAGATACACCCACAGTGCTGATGGGGAAGGAATTCTAGGGCTTTGATCCAACGATAGTGAAGGAACGACGGTATATTTCCAAGTCAGGATGGTGTGTGACTAGGAAGATAGCTTGCAGGTCGTGGTGTTCCATGCAAGTTCCCCTCCAAGCCAGATGGCCTGAGATGCCGAGAAGATGTTTCCCTTGACAGACTTCAGTCATCTTAGAAAAGCAGCATCAATATGCTTTTGACTGTAAGACTAACCTTGCAATATGAATGAACATTCAGACTTCACACCTAATGTTCTTTGGCCCTGAGAGACCCATTCCAGGTGGCATCACAACCATTCACACTGTGCCATCTAAAGCCGTTGGATGGATTGGTAGCCTTGATTATGAACTATAACTGACTCCCCGCCGTGCGAGTAAATAAAAACTCCTAATATTTATAAAATCACGAGTTTCATGATTATAGAAACTGTATACTATTCCTTTGTTCAAAGAAAGGTCTTGTCTCATGGTATGATATGTTACAGAGTTCCTGAGAAATCTCTGGCATATTTAGCAGAAGCACATGATGTTATTTTTGAAATATTTGACCCTTAGCGAGATAACTATTTCCACAAATAACACAGAAAAAATCTTCAAGTAACAAGCCTCTAAAAAAAAAAATTGGCTCTGTCTTTTCCAATTGTGTTTGCCTTTGGGGTTTTATGTAGTTCTGTTTTGTGCTGCCTTAATTATATGTGTCAGATTGTTCATATCATCAGCCCTTGGTTGTTTACCCGTGTAATGTGATAGCCAGCTACCCTCATTAGCATATGCAATTATCAAATTAGAAATAAATTCCACTGATGTTTTATCCAAACATTAGAAGCTTAAGGGCAAAGGTTGAGATTAGCATTCAAACATGTTGCAATTTGAACACTATCATACCCTGACACCTGGTCTTAAGGTGTCAATGCCAACATTAACCGCACTATGAGCGCATAAACTTGACATTGTGAAAACTTTTATGCTCAAGTAAAGCAAAGCTGAAAAATTAGAAAGAAAAGCAAATGCCAGGAATCTAAAGTAAAAACAGAAACTGCTGGAAATATACAGCATCCTCATCAGGGTCTACAAGCTAACGTTTCAGCTCTGACCCTTATGTCAGGCGGGAGTTGCTGTTATTTCCAGCATTTTATGATTTGACCTCGAAACTAATGGTAGACCTCAAGCCCTTTGTAAAAGTCTAACATGAATGAAAAAGCCAGGAGCTTCCTTATCAGATGCTGCATCATCAAAAGCAAGGATAATCCTGGATATCTGAATGAAACTGACTTGGAGATGCCAAACAGCAACTTGGCAAATACATAATAAAAATTGGCAATTAGGATGGCTGAGAAAAATTTAACTCTACCAGCTCCAGAACCATTTCTTTCAACACCAGGAGGTTCTCCCATGTTGCAGGACTGATGGATTTCGGGGTTCAAGACCTCCTTGCCTGCACAGAGATAGGCAGTCTGGCTGCAGCAGCAATCTGTAAGAAAGCAATACTTGTACATTACTTTGGAACAAAAGACTAGTGAATATTCGAGCAGCTCACAGAAGATATGTCTACGGTTGATATGTCAGTAGTGTTCTCGAAAAATACTTTGGGCCAAGGAACCGTGTGATGATCGAACAATGTACATTCCATCAGAGATCCCAGTGAGATGGTGAGCCTATCAAACAATACATGGCAGCGTTGCAGCAATTGGCTTCTACGTGTAAATTTGGTGCACTAACCAGTGAACTAATTTATGACTAATTAATTGAAAAGAATTCAATTCCACGAATTAGGGAACATCACCTCATGGAGGATGACGATGTGACTTTGGAAAAAGCAATGGCCTTGGCAGTCCCAATCGAATCTCCCATGTTAGATTCAAAGAGGTTACACAGCAATGCTCAGGGTTGCAGACACAGCTTGCCCAAACAGTTCAAGTGCAAGGCTTATGGACAAAGAGACCTCAGTGGTCTCATCAACACTTGCCCCATCACGGTCAGATACCTCCAAGACTGTGCCCAAATTGTGGAAATGCACGTTGAGTCATAACGCTATGTCCAGCTTGAGGGGAAAATGTGCAACAGATGCTTCAAGAGGTATCGTTTTGAGAAGGTGTGTAGGTCGCTGAAGAAGAATACTTCATTGGTTCGACACATGAAAGAGTCTCTTCCTGAGAGCAAAGCACAGAACATATATATCATCGCAAAAGGAAACTCATCTTTCAAACTGCTTGATCAAGTGACTGCACATAAAATTATCAAAAGTAAGGACATACGCAACAAATGCAAACATTGTGGAAAAGGATCTGCTCACAGAAAGGTGTACAAGAGCCAAAAAAGACATACTCAGAAAAGAGACAATTCCTGTGTGAGATGCGTAAGGCTTTGTTTCAGACTCCCTTCTCCCTGTAGAGACATCTACTGATACACAGCAGTGAATGAACTTTCAAATGTGATCTATGTGAGAAAGCATTCGTGGCTCCCCTGTGCGTAAGATTCATAAAAAGACACACACTAGAGAGAAGGAGATTTGTCCATATTGTAGCCAGAAATTTTCCAGCAATGGAACATTATGTGTGCACGTTTGGTAAGCACCCTGCCAGTGTCCCTACTGTGACACAGCTTTCAGCAAGAATGATGGATTAAAGATTCATATTTGAACATATACATGTGAAAAACCTTACCAGTGCTCAGAATGTAACAAGGCTTTGTCGGAGATTAATCACACCAAGGCATCGTCAGTACGTAGAAACCCCGTTTATTGCTTGTGCGCAAGGGGGACAGCACAATGTGAGCTACTGCACAGTCCCGTAGCATAATACATGCAGACTCATCAAAAGCATTTTTACAGCCAATCAGTAAGTTTACAACAAACCTGTCCGTATATTTGCGTAGTTAACCGACCAATCCATGTTCCAATAAGGTTCCCTTTTCCTCCAATCAGATGGTTTGGTGACTCAGTTGCTTATCGCAACCCTGATTGCATTTGGGCTAACTTAATCAGAATGGAATGTCTCAATGGCTCATCCTGTGCGCAAGATTGTATTTATGTCAAGGTTGCAGCATTTTTCTCTTAAGCCAAGGCGTACAATCGACTTCCCTTTAACCCTTCCTGCACCAAATAGGGTCCCTCAGTTGCCCAGGCCACCACATCTTCAGTTAGAAGAGGAGCCTAGAAGAAAATATGAGGACAGTGATTATGAGAATATATTTCCATTTCCAATGAATGATGTTGATCATTCGCCTCATTAAGTTGATCACACAGAGCCACAATGTCAAATTCATAGATATGATCACAGACTGAAGAGACCTTCATAATTCAAAGACTATTTCTGTACTTAAAGAAAACAAACAAGTTGAACTCTTAAGAAATAATTTAATTCAAAGCAATGGCCCAGATTTTCATTCTGGGTTGGGTGTGCAGAGATGAAAGAATTCCCAGCTCTGTGAACCCAACCTTTAAAAATAGTGGCCCGTTGTCCCTGGAACAAGTGCAGAGGCTGCCAGGCGTGGAGGAGGGCTGGGTGAAGGTCTGCCACTGTGCTCCACCACTTAGTTGAATTTAGTTTAAAAAATTATTGAAACAAAAAGTAGCCCTCCAGCACTCACCCCTCATCCCCTCACACTCCCACATACTCCCCATGCCCTATCCATGTCAACCTGTGCCACCTCATGCCCCCCACCCACCCCCATGGTCCCTCATGCCCTCATATCAACCCATGCCCCTCTACCCGTTCCTCATGGCCTCTCATATACCCTATGCCCTATACACATCCCCATGGCCCTTTATAACCCCTATACCATCTTAGTGACAACTCACACCAACCCAGGCCCCTGAACCACCACTCCTTGCCCTTATCCCCTCTATGCCAAATCACCTAGTAACCAACATGGGCAAACATCAGGAGCCATGCTGACATAAAGCTATGTGTTGTCATGATAATGAAGGAAAAAAAACCTTCATCATCATTCTTGAATGCTCTATTCAAAAAGTGCAAATGGACGCTATCTCTCTTACATATCAAAACTAGTAAACACCAAAGCACCTAGACTAGCTGGCTTTAGTCCAATTAAGACACAGCCACAGACTTCAACCAAATTGCATCTAGGAATATTAGGCTTTAAAAATAAGACATGAGTTTTTAAAAATGCACACAAGCCACTGACTGAAATGCTGCAGGGTGACTCCCTAAGAGATAGTGGAACTGTTGCCAGACAAGGTACTTCTAAAGGCATCCAGAAACTAGTTGTTCCCACCAGTAGAGACAATGGGACACAATGGGAGGAAGTATCATCTCATTGTCATGAAGCTATTAATGTATATAATATTATTGGAAAGTATTTTTCTTTTAAAATAGAGGTTTAGTCTGTGGGTGTGTCTTAATTGGACTAAAGCCAGCTAGCCTGGGTGCTTTGATGTTTACTAGTTTTGATATGTAAGAGAGACAGTGTGCATTTGCACTTTTTGAATAGAGCATTCAAGAAGTGGGGTGAAAACTACCACCTATCTAGCAGATACCAAGCAATATGTTTACATTTCTAATAAAATTAGTACTAAGAATGGGGTTTTAATGTTAAAACTTCAGCAGTTTTGTGTGTGCAGGGCAGAGGCAATATGAGATCAAAGGCAGCTGTAAGCCTCCAACCATCTCCACAGGAACCAAAG
The DNA here is from genome assembly GCF_964194155.1 of Cetorhinus maximus. NCBI lineage: Eukaryota > Metazoa > Chordata > Chondrichthyes > Lamniformes > Cetorhinidae > Cetorhinus > Cetorhinus maximus. The sequence goes on from NC_135884.1 coordinate 143,196,404, forward strand.
AGAAAAAAATCTCATTTTGAATTCATAAGGTGAAAATGCTTTGCCTGGTGTTTGGTTAAGTCTATGGGTTGCTGTTGCCTTAGTGGAGATTAGTTTGGGAATTTGTTAAGTTATGATAGTAGCACTTTGTAGCCATGTATCTGTGTTTAATGTGTTGTAACTTAATAAAATGTTTCATAGAAAACCTGACGAGAACTGATGGCCTGATTCCTGAATTTAGAGTTGCATCTCAAACATAACGCTTAAAATTATAGGTTATGACCTATAATTTTCCCTCTGGGATTTTTAAATAACTCAGCTTTACCAACTGCATCTGTCATAACACTCATCAAGAAATCCTGTGGGCAATGCCCAAACAGATTTGTGAATTTGCTTCCCATTTAGAATATACAAAGGAGGGGTTAAAAGTGAACTGAAAAGCTGCCCGAGTGTCTGTTGGTGGCTGTTCTGACAGAGAGCAAGTGCTGCAAGTTTGACTCACAAGTAACAGCTACACACAATACCCCTGCAAACTGCCATTTTGCAGGTATCCCGATCTCTTTCCCTCTCTACCAGATTCAACACTACTGGAACCCCGAATCCGACTATGCGTCTATCGGAGTCAACTCTACTGGAACCCCGAATCCGATTATTCGTCTACCAGAATCAATTCTACTGGAACTTCGAAACCAACTATTCATCTACCGGAGTCAATTCTATTGGAATCTTGAATTGCAACGGCTGCAACACTTAATCACCTACTCTCCACGAGTCAAGAACTGTTCCGTATACCCTTTTAAAAATATCTATATATTCACTTACTTCAAACTAAATTCTTACTTTTAACCTGTATGACCGTATATGCATGTGTTTTATCCATTCTTGCCTTTAGTAGTTAATAAACTTACTCTTACCATTAACTGAAGAAAGTCTGATCAAATTGGTTCCTTCAAAACTAGAATGATTGGATCTGGGGAAAATGGTATCCGCGAAAGGGGTACTTTTTAGAGTAAACCTTGTTGCGACCAACAGAAGGGGCAGGCACTGAGTAAACACAGGGAGCCAGTTCATCCCTCCTCACCTGGGGCATAACAATTAGGGGGTGTCCCAGCCAGATGGTGACAAATTGAGGAGTCTCGCCTGGATCAACAACTTTGGGGAACCTCACCTGGGGGTGGGTCATACAGTGCCCATTGATGACCTCAATATTTTAAACAAAAACACAGTCTCATTGATTGAGAAAAATCAATACATAGAAATTCCTTCAATTAATCTCTTACAAAAACAAACAGTTCTATTCTATAACCACTGTCAATCAAATTGCTCACTTAACAGGCATCCCACTGTGATAATGTTAGTTTGTAAATTCAGTCATTGCAGCACAAATCCTACAATGAAATATCAAAACACTGATATTTATTGAACACCAGACTTGCTTAAAAAAAATTAAAGCCCAGCAGAGTTAAATCCATTGACAGCTTTGACAGTTCAAATGAGTTTTGACAGTTTCAATGAGTTTTGACAGTTCATTGACAGATCTGACAGTTCTTTGACAGCATTGACAGTCCCAATGAGCTTATGCACTTTTTATGCACAATCATGTTTACTTTTAACAATCTCAAAGGGTGCTTTACCTACCCCAAAGTGTGCCTTATCTCTCCAAAAGATTTCTCAGGACATTATTTAAAGGGTTACCTCACCTCTCCATAGGGGTAGCCTGGCTATCCAAACAAATGCACCAAGTTCAGACCAACTTTTACCTGGCCTAATCCACGCCAGGTTTCACAATCCTGGGCTATCAAAACCCCACTTTAGTGGAGGCAGCTGCTTGAATGGCTAACTGCCTCCATAAAATGCACATGTGTGAACACCCCTCCTGACTCTAGTCCCAGCCTCGCAAAAATAGGAAATGCCATGTTCAGGGGTGGGACTTAGGATTTTAGGCCATTTCTGCTATTTTCGCTATGATAGAGTCTTTCTGTCATGGTGAAAATCTGAGCCAATATCTTTAGTTAAAAGGGGGAGAAGATGTAGTGTTCAATTGTTTGATTGATCTGTGTTTGATTACGTTATTCAGTTTTCTGATCTGTGTTAACCAGATTTGATTGCCATAGCCTATGGGAGAAGCTAGAGAGTGAAGAAATCTGAGAAATTTCCAGAAGGTAACTGGGCTATGGGCTAAGACCATGGGCAGAGTTTTTCCCTCATTGGGTGGGTGCATGCCCAACCCGAACGGGAGTAAAATACTGCGTGATGACATCGGGTGAGCATCCGGAGGTCATCGCGCACCCGCGTGATATTTCGCTCGGTGGGTGGGCGCAAGAGTAAGCAGCACACCCACTGACAATTAAGAGGCTTATTAAGGCCCTTATTCAATTAATTAAGTCAAATTTTTCACAGCCCATCAAACCATTCGGTTAGTGGGCAGGAAAATAGGCCAAGTGACCTTTGCATTTTTTGCAAAACCTCATCCAAGAGGGGGGTGAGGTTTCAACCAGTGATTTAAAAAAATATAAAAAAGCTCATTTTTAGCATGTCCCTGCTCAGGTGACATAGTCACCTGAGGGGATATGTTTTCCTTATTTTTCCATTCTTTATTTTTAATGTTAAAAATCTTCAGCTCCCTGAGGCAGTTCTGTGCCTTCAGGGATCTTTCACTGACTGCAACTGCACGCATGCGCTGACTTCAGTGCTCACCCTCCACCCCCCACACCACCATCAAACCCCCCCCCTCCCCACCCCCCACCAAGGTGGCGCTGAGAGTTTTAGCATGCGATTCACACTGGCTTGGCCCAATCGCGAGTGGTGGATTGTTGCATGGCAGCTCCTGGGCCTGCCCGCCCAACGAGGGAAAAATCTTCCCCCATGAGTGTATGGAAAATCCTGTAATTTCTGAGACATTTTGAAATATTGTAAATAAACCTGTAGTATCACTGCATTACTCTGAGGTAAATTTGATATATAAGATATACATCAACTCAGAGAATACACAATACCTGTCACTTATCAGCTAAAGTCTGGATTTTGTCCAGGGCTTGCTGAATGTACGCATGGACTGCTGCACTAGTTGACGATTTGTGAATAGATTTGGACACTGTGCAATTATTAGCAAACGTCCCCACTTCTGACCTTATGATGGAGGGAATGTCATTGACAATGGTTGGGCCCAGGAGACTGACCTGAAGAATTCCTACAATGATGTCCTAGGATGGAGATGTTTTTCCTCTAACAGCCACAACTATATTCCTTTGTGCTAGGCATGACACCAGTCAGTGGACAATCTCCCCTGATTCTCATTGACTTCTCGGTGTAACACTCAGTCAAATGTTTACAAGGACAGTCACTCTCACCACACCTTTGGAATTTAGCTCTTTCGTCCATGTTTGGACTAAGATTGTAATAAGGGCAGGAGCCGTGTGGTCCTGGCAGAACTCAAAGTGAACATGGGTGAGCAGGTTATTGTCGAATAAGTGCCTCTTCATTACACTGATAATGACGCCTTCCATCATTTTTTGATGATCAAGAGTAGATTGATGGGGTGGTAACTGACCAGATTGTATTCATCCTTTTTATGTGGATGGAACATTCCTGGGCAATTCTGCACTTTGATGGGTAGATGCCAATGTTGTAACTGTTCTGAAGTAGCTTGACTGAGGTTCGACTAATTCTAGAACACAAGTCTTCAGCACTACAGCTGAGATGTTGTTGGGGACCATAGTTTTTGCTGTATCCAGTGTGCTAATCTGTTTCTTGATAATCACGTGGATGGAATCAAATTTTCTGAAGACTTACATTTGTGTTGGTGGGGACCTCAGGAGAAAGCCAAGACAGATCATCCACTCAACAATACTGGCAGAAGATGGCTGAAAATGCTTCATCCTTGTCATTTTTACTCATGTGTTGGACTCTGCCATTATTGTGGATGGGGATTTCATAAAGCCTCCTCCCGTGTGTTGTTTAATTGTCCACCGCAATGAATTACTGGATGTGACAGGACTGCAGAGATATGATCTGATCCATTAGTTGTGGGATCACTAGATATGTCTCTGGCATATTGCTGCAGCTATTTAGCATGCATGTTGCTCTGTGGTAGTTTCACTGAGTTGACACCTATTTTCAGGTACTCATGAAATACCCTCCTACACCCCCTCAATGAACCAAAGTTGTTTGCCTGGCTTGATGGTAATGGTAGAGTGAGGCATACATCATGCCATGAGGTTACAGATAGTGATGGAGTACAATTCTACTGGTGTCCCGCAGTGCCTCATGGACGCCCAGTTCTGAGCTGCTAATCTGTTATTAATCTAGCATCCACTTACCATGGGGGTGGTGCCACATAACATAATGGAGGGTTTCTTTAGTGTGAAGATGGGACTTCACCTCACTGTGCATTGCTCATTCCTACCCATACAGCTATTGACACATGAATCTGCAACAGATAGATTGGTAAGGACAGGGTCAAGTAGGTTTTTCCCTTGTCTTGGCTCTCTCACCCCTGCTGCACGCCCAGTCTGGCAGATAAGTTTTTTAGGTCAGCACGGTCAGTAGTAGTAGCTATCAAGCCCCTCTTTTTGATGGGCATGGAAGTTCCCCACCAAGTTCCCCACATTCTACTGCATAAATAATTTTATTAAGAATTGCTTGTTGTTCTGAACACCAGCTCCTTATCCATATGGATATTGATTAATATGAACACAAATTCTGTCAATGTCTTAATCATAAACTTCATGAGAAAAAAGATTCAAACATTTCAAAAAAAGAACAAATAGAATAATGTTTCGAACACATTGAAGTCATAGCCAAAGAGAATTCTTTGTAAAGTAGCTCAGCTACATGAACATGATTGTTTTATTTATTAACTAATATGCAGGTAAAACACAGAGTGACCTCAGAAGACTTTGCAATCCCAAAGTGCTGGTGAAACTGAGAAGCAACCAGATAACTTCCAATCATAATGCTTTTTTACATAACTAGAGCAACCAGGTTAGCATGACATTTCCTTCCATTGAGAACTGAAAGTAAATGATACACCTCTTGTCTTAAAATGCCTTTGAAAACTAGTCAACAGCCTATTGCATTGAAGGACTTAAATTGAAATCTGGGTGGTGGGGGATAGTCTTACATGGAAACGGATTATATCCCATAACCATGGTGACCACTATACACCAGAAGCAGAATTGGGTTAGCTATACCAATTAAACTAGGGCAAAGGCTCATGAATCCTCAAAATCTCTTCATCACCAAAGGCTAACCTTAGGAATGTGATGGAACAATCACTATTCACCTAGGTGGGTACTTCTGCAGCAAGACACAAGAAAAGCTCAATACCATCCAGCATGGAGCAGTTTGCTTGATTGACATCTCTGTCACTGGACACAATATGCATGCTCTCCATCATCAGCACACTGTGATTGCAGGTATATACAATCTACTGGATGCATTGCAGCTAACTCACCAATGCTACTTAACAGTACCTCCCCTAGAAGAGCAGCAATATTGTGGGAATGGCATCACCTCCCAGTTCCTCTTCAAGTCACATACCATCATGACTTGGACATGCATGACTGCTTCTTCATCATCGCTGGATTAATATCCAGGAATTCCCTACCTAATACCATTGTGGGAAATAATCACCACCATAAAGCCTTGGTGAGGCCTCACCTGGAGCATTGTGTGCAGTTTTGGTCTCCTTACCTAAGGAAAGATATACTTGCCATTGAAGGAATGCAACAAAGGTTCACTAAATTAATTCCTGGGATGGAGGGATTGTCCTATGAGGAACAATTAAATAGACTGTGTCTTTATTCTCTAAAGTTTAGAAGAATGAGAGGTGATCTTATTCAAACATACATAATTCTTACGGGGTTCCACAGGATAAATGCAGGAAGGATGTATCCCCTGGCTGGGGTGTCTAGGACCAGGGGACTCAGTCTCAGAATAAGGGGCAGGCAATTTATGACTGAGATGAGAAGGAATTTCTTCACTCAGAGGGTGGTGAATCTTTGGAATTCTCTACCCCAGAGGGTTGTGGAGGCTCAGTCATTGAGTATATTCAAGACTGAGATCGATAGATTTCTACATGTTAAAAACATCAAGGGATAGCGCAGGAACATGGTGTTGAAGTAGAAAATCAGCCATCACCTCATTGAACGGTGGAGTGGGCTCAAAGGGCTGAATGGTCTACTCCTGCTCCTATCCCTTATGTTCTCTTATGTTCTAAGAACTACAATGGTTTAAGGGAAAGGCCCACCAGTTCTTTCCCAGGGCAACTAGGGATGGACAATGAACATAATCTTGATGATATTGCTGTCAGCCTGAGATCAAATTAAATAAAAGCTGTCTTGCATGGATTTTTGTATATCAGTTTTTGATTGAAGACTCACATTAACACTGTCACCAAACTTGCAAGAGAAATGATAGGTCAGAAAATTCTGGAATTATGAAATAACAGATGGATCAGCAACTAAAGACGGATATAAAAGCAAAAAACTGCGGATGCTGGAAATCTAAAACAAAAACAAATATGCCTGGAGAAGAGCAAAACTTCTTCAAGGTAGGCATTCCTTGCAGAGAAGTGGCAGTCAATTAAACACTAAGATAAAAGCAAAAAACTGCGGATGCTGGAAATCCAAAACAAAAACAAAAATACCTGGAGAAGAGCAAAACTTCTTCAAGGTAGGCATTCCTTGAAGAGAAGTGAAGGTCAATTAAACACTAAGATAAAAGCAAAAAAACTGCGGATGCTGGAAATCCAAAACAATAACTGATGCTGCCAGACCTGTTGGGTTTTTCCAGCATTTTCTGTTTTTATTTCAGATTTCTGGCATCCACAGTATTTTGCTTTTAATCAAAAACTGATAACAGGCTAATGTTTTGTTTGTGGCTGGCAGAATTTATCATTTCCCATTTTTGCATCATAATAATAAATGACTCAATTCAATCTTAACTTGCTCATGCATTCAAAATTCATGAAGAGAATTCTTTCAATTCTAAAATCTAGCTTATTAGTGGTCATCTTTTTTCATCAGGAATACTTTTTTCCCCAAAGGAGCAGCTCCTTCCAATTAAAACAAGCCAGACTCTGTCCTTCACATTTAGCTTATAGAAATGGTAATTATTTATATTGTTTGCTGATAAGATGACTAAACCATGGTCATAGAATCATAAACTATCGCAGCACAGAAATAGTCTGGATGGGGAAGGCATCCTAGGTTACCGAGGAGTGGAAGGGTGAACATTGCAGAGGCTCTGCAATTGCGATCTTTCAATCTTCCCTAGATATGGAACGGTGCCAGAGGATTGCATGATTGCAAATGTTACATCCAGTTCAAATAAGGGGAGAGGGATAAACCTGCCACTTTTAGGCCAATCAGACGTGGGCAAACTTATGGAGACATATAACAAAGGTTATTTCCCACACCAGCTGTCTTCGTGGTATAATTGTTGGGTTACTTTGGTTACCCATCCTCCAGGATTGTCCTGGAGTTATCAATCAATCTCTAGGACACTTCCACGAGCAAGCTGGGAGAAAAAACAGTTCATGGGACGTTAATAATAGCTATGAGCTTCTATTTTGTTTTCTTGCATCCATTGGATTTGCTGGCTGGAGGTAGGAGAAAAGGCTATTTGACTTTGATTGTGAAAATCTTCCAATCGGGTATTGGATAATGAAGCGTTGAGAACTGAGGACGAACAGGTTGGGTGGACAATGGTGGTGGTGCGGTGGCAAGTTGATTAAAGGCAGGAGGTCATCTGATGTAACCTGCAAAAACATATCAAACCAGAACTTGAGGTGGAATGGAGGCATCAGGGAAAATTAAAATTGTTTTCTTTCAATAAACAACCATTTTAAGGAATCAGAGGAATTTAGAGAGAGGGGAGATCTGTTTTTTGGGCAAAGTAAGTAATAAGAACCAATGCAATGTGGAATAATTGTTCCCTTTTTTTGATGCGATGTGGGCATTGCTGGCAAGGTTGATGCTCATCCCTCATTACCCTTGAACTGAGTGGCTATACTAGGGCATTTCGGAGGGCAGTTAAGAATCCACCACATTGCTCTGGATCTGGAGTCACATGTAGGCCAGACCAGGTAAGGATGGCAGATTTATTGCTTTAAAGTTGTCAAAAATCATCCAATCAGTTATTGGATAGTGAAGTATTGAGAATTGAGGATGAACATGTTGGATGACCAATGGTGAGAGTGTGGTGGCAAGTTGATTGACGCTTAGTTTGGGTTCTGCCAGAGCCACTTGCTCCTGATCTCATTAAGCCTTGATCCAAACATGGAGAAAAGAGCTGAACACATGAGGTGAGGTGTGAGTGACTGCCCTTGACATCAAGAAATTATTTGACCAAGTGTGGCATCAAGGAGCCCTAGTAAAATTGAAGTCAATAGGAATCAGGGAGAAAATGCTGCAGTGGTTGGAGTCATACCTAGCACAAAGAAAGATGGTTGTGGTTGTTGGAGGTCAATCATCTCAGTCTTGGGACATCACTGTAGGTATTCCTCAGGGTAGTGTCTTAGGCCCACCCATCTTCAGCTGCTTCATCAATGGCCTTCCCTCCATCATAAGGCCAAAAGTGGGGATCTTCGCTGATGATTGCACAATGTTCAGCACAATTCGTGACTCCTCAGATACAGAAGCAGTTCATGCCCATACGCAGCAGGACCTGGACAATATCCAAGCTTGGGCCGATAAGTGGCAAATAACATTTGCGTCACACAAGTGCCCGGCAATGACCATCTCCAACAAGACAGAATCTAACTATCATCCCCTTACATTCAATGGCATTACCATCATTGAATTCCCCCACTATCAACATCCTGGGGGTTACCATTGAACAGTAACTGAACTGAGCTAGCCATATAAATACTGTGACTATAAGGACAGGTCAGAGGCTAGGAATCCTGCAGTGACTAACTCACAACCTGACTCCCCAAAGCCTGTCCGCCATCAATAAGGCCCAAGTCAGGAGTGTGATGGAATACTCTCCACTTGCTGGATGAGTACAGATCCAACAACACTCAGAAGCTTGACAAGTACAAAGCAGCCCGCTTGTTTGGCATCCCATCCAGACTTTAAACATTACTCCATCCACCACTGATGCACAGTGGGAGCAGTGCACACCATCTACAAAATGCACTGCAGCAATTCACCAAGACTCCTTTGACAGCACCTTCCAAACCCACGACCTCTACCACCTGGAAGGACAAGGGCGGCAGATGCATGGGAACATCGCCACCTGCATGTTCCCCTCCAAGCCACTCATCATCCTGACTTGGAATTATATCATCATTCCTTCACTGTTGCTGGATCAAAATCATGGAGCTCCCTCCCTAAAAACATTGTGACTGTACCTACATCACATGGACTGCAGCAGTTCAAGCAGGTGGCTCACCACCACCTTCTTACGGGCATTGAGGATGGAAAATAAATGCTGGACTAGCCGGCGATGCCCACATCCCGTGAACAAATGGACATTAGTAAACCAGATGAGCTTTTGTGACAATTGATGATAGTTTCATGGTCACCGATTCTTAAACTAAGGGCAGGATTTTCGGGTCGTCGGGCAGGGCGCAGTGGGCGGGGCGCAGTGGGCGGGGTGCAGTGGGCGGGGCACAGTGGGCGGGGCGCAATGGGCGTGGCGCAGTGGGCGGTGCGCAGTGGGCGGGGCGCAGTGAGCGTGGCGCAGTGGGCGGGCACAGTGGGCGGTGCGCAGTGGGCGGGGCGCAGTGAGCGTGGCGCAGTGGGCAGGGCACAGTGGGCGGGGTGCAGTGGGTGGGCACAGTGGGCGGGGCGCAGTGGGCATGGCGCAGTGGGCGGTGCGCAGTGGGCGGGGCACAGTGAGCGTGGCGCAGTGGGCAGGGCACAGTGGGCGTGGCACAGTGGGCGGAGCACAGTGGGCATGGCGCAGTGGGCGGGGCGCAGTGGGCGGGGCACAGTGGGCGGGGCACAGTGGGCGGGCCCAGGAGCAGCCGGGAAACGGTCCCCCCGCCTGCGGTCGCCCCCTGGCTGTGATTACACGCTGGCCGGCCAATTATCAGCCGGCCAACGTGAAAGGCACGCTGAGAAGCTCAGGGCTGCAGGGGTGGAGGGGCAGGAGGAGTGCGAGCACAAAAGTCTGTGCATGCGTGGGGGGAGCATGCACTGAGAGCTCCCTGAAGGCAGGGGGGCTGAAGAATTGTAAAATCAAGAATAAAGATTTTGAGAATGTGAAAGACATGATCCCAGATAGGACTCACTCACACGAAACAGGGCACAGCAAAAATTAACAACATTTTAATTTTAAAAGAGAATTCATGCTGGAAACCTCATCCCACCCATGGCTAGGTTTCCGAAAAGATCCAAAGGCCGCCGGGCCAATTCGCCCGCCCGCCAACCGACAATCTTAATCATTGGCAGGCGCGCTGCTGACTCCCGTGCGTACCAGCCGACCAAAATATCGCGCAAGCGTGCGATGATGTGACGCTCGCCCGACGTCATCGCGCTCTATTTTACGCCCGATTGGGTCGGGTGTGTGCCCGCCTGCGGGACATAAAATTCTGCCCTAGATTTCAGCTTTCATTAACTGAACTTAACCAGCTCCACGAACCCCTAACCCCAGTGAACTAGCCTGGGTCACTGCATTACTAGCTTAGTGACATTACCACTAGACCACTGTCTCCCACACAAATAGTGACCCAACTGATTAGCAGAAACCCCTGGGAACAGGAACCAGGGCCTGCTGTAAAGTGGGCTTCTGCTGGCCCTGTATCAGGAGGCTATGCACTTGACAAGTAAGAAAGAGAGTTCACCAATGCCATAGGCTGTGTTCAGCAATATATGCATTTGATAAAGGTTCAATTATCTATCTTTGTAGTGTATTAAAAGTGAATGATAAGACCTATTGATCACTTCATCAGGTGTCGTAACTTCCGCCTGTACCTGCTGCATCCTTGTTGGCCCTCATACAAGTGATTGCATTACACTCACTGATGCATAGCTAATGAAAGAACAAAGCAATGGACCCCGGGGGAGTCTGGAAGAGCGGTGCAACTTGTCAGCTGAGAAAAATCAAACCTACAGAAAAATGTTGTTATTGCAAATAATAAATTGCCAAGGTTGTTAATAAAAAGTCGGTGTTTTTTCTGCACCATCAGGTACACATCCCCTTCTTGCCCTAAAACTGGGAGTGGGTTTCAAATGTAGACCACCAAACTACTGCGAACATTAATGGGGCAGGCACTGAAGAAAAATATTGCCCATTAACTAAGTCAAGCTGTACATTAGTTTGGATTTAGCAATAAAAATGACAACATTATTTACAAACTCTGGACACAAATATAGAATAATATTTTAGGCTCATTTTCACCCCAAACACATTTAACTAACACGCATATAGGAGCTTAAAGGCGCAAATGCAAATTATACATGCCTGAAATGTGAACAGAAAATTCTGTAAAGCACAGAAGGAGAAAAATGGGTTAATAATCTGGGTGTGACCCTTCATCCGAACTCATCTGAAAGGAAAACAGAAGAAGGTTCACAGTCTGTCAGTCAACATGAAGAGTTACACCCAAACTAAATAGTGTCAGCCTTAATAAACCATTAAATGGTGCAGAGTGGGAGGAATGTTATATGTTTTGCTTAAGCTACTCTGTGATGAAGAAAGGAAGTTATCAGCCATGGTTCATGTAGTTCTGGTGGAAAATGCACCAAGGTGAATATCCAGTTCTGTTGTGATCCTCATCCATGATAATGAGCCCCTCAGCATTCACCATTAAAGCTTGTACATGATAAATGGTCACTCGCGTGAAGTACAGGAGAGCAGCTGGCAACTTATTTGGAACTATACCGCAGTTTGAGTTAGGGTCATGAGCAGAGGAGGAGGGGGCAGTTGGGGGGAAGGGGGTAGGAGAAACATGAAGGGGTTAAGAGAAACTTTTCTTTCATTCATTCACGGGATGTGGGCTTTGCTGGTTGGTCCAGCATTTATTGCCCATCCCGGGTTGCCCTTGAGAAGGTGGTGGTGAGCTGCCTTGTTGAACTGCTGCAGTCCATGTGGTGTAGGTACACCCACAGTGCTGTTAGGGAGGGAGTTCCAGGATTTTGACCCAGAAGGAACGGCGATATATTTCCAAGTCAGAATGGTGAGTGACTTGGAGGGGAACTTCCAGATGGTGGTGTTCCCATCTATCTGCTGCCCTCGGCCTTCTAGATGGTAGTAGTCATGGGTTTGGAAGATACTGTCTAAGGATCCTTGGTGAATTACTGCAGTGCATCTTGTAGATGGTACACAATGCTGCTACTGTGTGTCAGTGGTGGAGGGAGTGAATGATTGTGGATGGGGTGCCAATCAAGCAGGCTACTTTGTCCTTTATGGTGGTCACTCCTACTGACACTGTCATGCAGCAATATCCTTTAGGGTTTGGCCAGCTGTGGTGCCGTTGTCATTCCCGGTGCCTAGGTCAATGTTGGGTGGCCCGTCCAGTTTCATTCCTTTCTTGGAGCGTTGTAACAGTTTGCTAAGCAATTTCAGAGATTAATTAGGACTGTGTTTGGAATCACATGTAGGCCAGGCCGGGTAAGGACGACAGATTTCCTTCCCTAAAGGGCATTAGTGAACCAGATGGGTTTTTACAACAATCGGAAACGGTCATTATTAGACTTTTAATTCCAGATTTTTTTTTTATTGAATTAAAATTCCACCATCTGCTGTGGCGAGATTCCAACTCAGGTCCTCAGCATTACCCTGGATCTCTGGATTACTAGTTCAGTGACAATACCACTACACCATCACCTCCCCTAAGAAAAACTTGCTTTCTGCTTGCCAGTTGGTGAATCATCTGTGTGGACTCATGCTTTACATCTGACATGGCTTGATGTTTACTGCTATAGAACTGGTATATTCGTTGACTTTAGTTCTGGAGCGGCGTCCTTATTTATCTGAATCAGGTGCAACTTTCCTCATGAGTTCAACTTGCTGTTCTACTGTTTTGGATCCACTATTCCTTTTTGTACAATTCTTCAATTTTTTCCTCCAATTCTTTAATTTAGTTGGGCAGGCAATATGTCAATCATCCAACCTCTTATCTTCTCCCACAAGGTTACAAATATCACTCTGTTAGAAAATTCAATTTGAGTGAGGTGACTGGGTACCAAAGGCACAACATAATCAAATAGCCTGACAGCTAAAATGCTATGCTGTGTCATGTGATGATTGTAGAACAGTCAACATGAAATGTGAAATATAACTCATCCATAATGTTACAGTTAAATCAGCGATGATCACAAGTCAAAGGAGTCAGCAGTGAGGAAGTAATAATCCAATAAGTGACATTATAAGGTTATAGAATAGAATGATGCAGAACAAGCAGAGCAGAATCAGGCTGTTTGGCCTAACAAGTCTATCCTGATGTTTGTGCTCCACATGAGCCTCCTCCCACTCTATTTAATTCCTCTCATCCTATCAATTTTTCATTCTATTCCTTTCTCTTTCAGGTACGTGTGCAGCTTCATCTGATATCCATCCATGCTATTTGCCTCAATCACTCCGTGTGGTAGCAAGCTCCATTTTCCATTTATCTCTGAATGAATAAGATTTCCTGAATTCTAACTAGATTTATTCATGACTTATGTATGTGAAATCAATAGAAATATGGAAAAGAGAGGTGCAAACTTAAATAAAATAAAGAAGATAAAAGGTAGGATGATTGACAAATTGCCTGCCTGACTAAATTAAAGAATTGGGGAAAAAAATTGAACAATTGTACAAAAAGGAATAGTGGAGCCAAAACAGTTGAACCTGCAACTATATTTCCAGATATGTCAAGGTAGCAGGCCTAGAAAGCTGTGTTTCAGGTTTTGGAGGGTAAGCTTAGGACAGCAGAAGGTACATCATAGTGGCCAGAAGGCACATCATTATATGTAGGGAATAGGTTACCAGGAAGAATATTGAACATTCAAGAACTAATTCAATGCTGCAATGTTTAGGTGGGATGAGCTATCAAATGGGATGAAAACTAGGCCAGAATTTATTGTCCATCCCTACTTGCCCTTGAAAAGGTGGTGGTGAGCTGCCTTCTTGAACCACTGCAGTCCATGTGGTGTAGGTACACCCACAGTGCTGTTAGAAAGAGAGTTCCAGGATTTTGACCCAGTGACAGTGAAGGAATGGCGATATATTTCCAAGTCAGGATGGTGAGTGACTTGGAGGGGAACTTGCAGGTGGCGGCGTTCCCACCTATCTGCTGCCCTTGTCCTTCTAGATGGTAGTGGTCGTGGGTTTGGAAGGTGCTGTCGAAGGATCCTTGGTGAATTCCTACAGTGCATCTTGTAGATGGTACACACTGCTGCTATTGTGCGTCGGTGGTGGAGGGAGTGAATGTTTGTGGATGTGGTGCCCATCAAGTGGGCTGCTTTGTCCTGGATGGTGTCAAGCTTCTTGAGTGTTGTGGGAGCTGCACTCATCCAGGCAAGTGGGGAATATTCCATCACACTCCTGAATTGTGCCTTGCAGATTGTGGACAGGCTTCGGGGAGTCAGGAGGTGGGTTACTTGTCGCACAATTCCTAGTCTCTGACCTGCTCTTGTAGTCACAGTATTTATATGGCAATTCCAGTTCAGTCCCTGTTCAATGATAACCCCCAAGGATATTGATAGTGGGGGATTCAGTGATAGCAATGCCATTGAACATTAAGGGATGATGGTTGGATTCTCTCTTGTTGGAGATGGTCATTGCCTGACACTTGTGTGGTGCGAATGTTACTTGCCACTTGTCAACCCAAGCCTTGATATTGTCCAGGTCTTGCTGAATTTGGACATGGACTGCTTCAATTTCTGAGGAGTTGTGAATGGTGCTGAACATCGTGCAATTGTCAACGAACATTCCCACTTCTGACTTTATGATGGACGGAAGGTCATTGATGGAGCAGCTGAAGATGGTCGGGCTGAGGACACTACCCTGAGGAACTCCTATGGTGATGTCCTGGAGCTGAGATGACTGAACTCCAACAACCACAACCATATTCCTTTGTGTTAGCTATGACTCCAACCAGCGGAGAGCTTCCCCCCTGATTCCCATGTACTCCAGGGTTGCTAGGGCTCCTCATGCCACATTCTGTCAAATGCAGCCTTGGTGTCAAGGGCAGTCACTCTCACCTTACCTCAGGAGTTCGGCTCTTTTGTCCATGTTTCAAACAGGCTCTAATGAGGTCAGGAGCTGAGTGGCCCTGGTGAAACCCAAACTGGGCATCAGTGACCAGGTTATTCCTAAGCAAGTGCCACTTGATAGCACTGTTGATGACCCCTTCCATTACTTTACTGATGATCGAGAGTAGACTGATGGGGCGGTAATTGGCCAGGTTGGATTTGCCCTTCTTTTTGTGTACAGGACATACCTGGGCAATTTTCCACATGGCCGGGTAGATGCCAGTGTTGTAGCTGTACTGGAACAGCTTGGCTATGGGTGCAGCAAGTTCTGGAGCACAAGTCTTCAGTACTATTGCTGGAATATTGTCAGGGCCCATAGTCTTTGAAGTATGCAGTGCCTTCAGCCCTTTCTTGATATCTTGTGGAGTGAATCGAATTGGCTGAAGACTGGCATCTGTAATGCTGGGGACCTCCGGAGGAGGCTGAGATGGATCATCCACTCGGTACTTCTGGTTTAAGATTGTAGCAAATGCTTCAGCCTTAGATTTGCACTGATGTGCTGGGTTCCTCCATCATTGAGGGTGGGGATATTTGTGGAGCCTCCTCCTCCAGTGAGTTGTTTAATTGTCCACCACCGTTCACGACTGGATATGGTAGGACTGCAGAACTTAGATCTGATCCGTTGGTTGTGGGATCGCTTAGCTCTTTCTTTCACTTGCTGCTTATGCTGTTTGGCACACAAGTAGTCCTGTGTTATAGCTTCACCAGGTTGACGCCTCATTTTAGGTATGCCCGGTCATGAGGTTGCAGATTGTGCTTGAGTAGAATTCTGCTGCTGCCCCACAGCACCTCATGGATGCCCAGTCTTGAGTTGCTAGATCTGTTCAAAATCTATCCCATGGTGATAGTGCCACACAACACGATGGGGGGTATCCTCAATTTGAAGGTGGGACTTCGCCTCCACAATGACTGTGCGGTGGTCACTCCTACCGATACTGTCATGGGCAGATGCATCTGCTGCAGGCAGGTTGGTGAGGATGAGGTCAGGTATGTTTTTCCCTCACCACCTGCTGCAGACCCAGTTTAGCAGCTATGTCATTTAGGACTCGGCCAGTAGTTGTGCTACCAAGCCAATCTTGGTGATGGGCACTGATGTCCCCCACCCAGAGTACATTCTGTGTCCTTGCCACCCTCAATGCTTCGTCCAGGTAGTGTTCAACGTGGAGGAGCACTGATTCATCAGCTGAGGGAGGGAGGGTGGTAATCAGCAGGAGGTTTCCTTGTTTGACCTGATGTCATGAGACTTCATGGGGCCCAGAGTCAATGTTGAGGACTCCCAAGGCAACTCCCCCCCCCAACTGTATTCCACTGTACCACCACCCTCTGCTGGGTCTGTCACCCAGGGACAGTGATTGTGGTGGCTGGGACATTTTCTGTAAGGTACGACTCTGTGAGGATGACTATGTCAGGCTGCTGCTTGACCAGTCTGTGTGAGAGCTCTCCCAATTTTGGCACTAGCCCCCAGATGTTAGTAAGGAGGACTTTGCAAGGTTGACAGGGCTGAGATTACTGTTTCCTGTGCCTAGGTCATTCTTCATTCCTTTTTTGTGACAACTAAGTGGCTTGCTAGGCCATTTCAGGGAGTATTTTAAGAGTCAACCACATTGCTTTGGGTCTGCAGACCAGGACAACAGATGGGTTTTTACAACAATTGACAATGGCTTCATGATCAGCATCAGACTTTAAATTCCAGATTTTTATTGAATTCAAATTCCACCATTTGCCATTGTGGGATTCAAACCCATGTCCCTAGAGCATTATTTTGGATTACTAGTCCAGCGACAATACCACTATGCCACCATCTCCCCCAACTGAAAAGAAATTAAGAGTAAACAATCATAACATAATTGGCTTTAGCATTTAAATAGAGACTGAAAAAAAGTAATCAAAAGTAAAGCTTATTGATTGCAAAATATGTAGATATAGAAGGGGGCTTAGGGGCTGGATAAACTGGAGAGAGAGTTAGCTGGTAAAACAACAGAGGAAGAATGGAAAGAAGCGCAAAATTAGTGCCACACAGAAACGTTCAAACAAAGAAAAAAGATCTGGATCTGGGATTGTGGTTTCACGGCTGAATAATCAAATGATTTTCACAATAAAGTCTAAGGAAGAAGCTTATGAAAAGCTAAAGCTATAAGTGACACAAAAACTGTGAGAAATACCATTATCAGAACATTGCATCAAAAGGAGATAAGGAGAGCTGAAGGGAATATGGATACAAACTTGCAGTTAACTTAAAGGGAAATATCAAAGTCTTGAAAAAAAGAGTATATGGTAAAGCCAGATAAGGAAATGACTGTTGTTCAATGAATACCCTGCTCGGTATTTACAATGAATGTGAAGGAAATTTTCAAAGGCTCATAAACAAGGAAGTAGAAGAGCAAAAATAGATGTGTGCAAGTTAGGAAATAGCTCTTTAGGGGTTGAAGATGCTAGAAATGGACGTGCCCAATAGGTGCTATGCAGCCTAGAATACTGGAAGATATTCAGTCAGAGGTAGTCGAAAATTAACCATGAGTTTTGAAAATGTATTAAAGACTGGGACTGTGTCAAATGACTGGAGGTCATTGTGGTCACACCCCTGTTAAAAAGGAGGAGCCATCCAGGCTACTAGTGAGGAAAGTTAGAAAAGAATAGAATTAAACAATGAACACATTGAAGGTCATGGATGAATCAGAAAATGAACATTGACTTGTGAAGGCAAGGTTATGTTTTATTAACTTGGTGGAATTTTTAACAAAGGAATAGTAAGAATAGGCATAGGCCATTCGGTTAGATCAAGGGTGATCTGTACTTTTATTCCATTTACCCACCTTTGATCCATATCCTTACAAAACAAGCAAATATTCTTCTCAGCCTTGAAAACTCCAATTGTCCTAAAGATTTCAGGAGATAGTTACAGGTTTTCATTTCCTTTGCTGGGAAAAAAGCACTTCCTGATTTCCCTCCTAAACGATCGAGCTCTGACGTCTCTTTGTTATTGATTCCCCCACCAAAGGAAATAGTTTCCCTGTATCAACCCTAACAAGCCCTTTTACTATTGTAAACACGTTGATCAGATCTCCCCTCAATCTTCCATACTCCAGGGACTATGGGTGGAATTTCCTGCTTGACGTGCGGGGGGGGGTGGGCCCCGCACGTCAACGCGTAAAACTACGCGCGGTGACGTCAGGCGAGTGTCCCGACGTCACCGCGCGTCATCACGATATTTCGTTGGGCGGGCGTGTGATGAAGTTCGACACGCGCCCGCCATTAATTCACGGGCCAGTTAAGGCCCTTAATTCGTCAATCGACGACGATTTTTAGGCGCTTGTGCGATCTTCGGGTTGGCGCACAGGCGCAACGGGCCGGCGGGTAATGAGCCTCATCCACGGGCGGGATGAGGGCTCAGTGGGGTCGTCAATCTGGTCTGTGAGTATTTATTGCAGAAAGTGTTTTAAATTTGCCTCTGTGATCTGCAGCAGTTCAGAGCGAATTCTAGCAGCTTTCTGTGAACTTTGAACCTTCAGGCCAACACTCTGCAGTCAGGAATCTTTATCGGGCCTGCAGCTTTCCAAAGGTCTCCCCTTAGCCTGGGTATGGGATCTGACATGTCCACTGGAGGCAGCTCCTCTGAGGAGGAAGGGGAGGGCTAAAATGAGGAGGAGGTCAGGAGTGCACATTCAGCCTCCAGCCAGCGTACGAGAAATGCCCAACATGATTCAATGCAGTCATGACAGTAAGACTTGGGGGGTAAGGGTGGGGGGGGCGGTGCCTCAAAGGCTAAGGCTACCTGCTGGGTTAAATGCCCAATGCCAACATGGTAGTCCCCCTGCCAGAGTGCAACAAATTGTTGAAGTGCTTGCGACACTGGATCCAGGTGCGCCGCACCACATCGCGGGAGCTCACCACCTCCGCCACCTCCTCCCAGGCACGTTTCATCATGTGGGGGGGGCCTCCTCCTCCCATCCTGGGGGACCAACACCTCCCACCGTGCTGCCACCTCCTCCTCGAGGAGGGCAGCAAGACATTCATCTGAAAGGTGAGGGGCGCATTGGCCCCCCCGCTGGCCTACCCTGCAGCCTGCCCTGCTCCTGGGACAGACCCTGCAGCCTGCCCTGCTCCTGTGGCAGACCCTGCAGCCTGCCCTGCTCCTCTGTCCTTCCCTCCAAGTGCCCTGCCCAGCAGACCCCCTGCAGTGTGACCTGGATGTGGCCATTGTGAGCAGCCTACAAAAGGCTGCCAGGCTTTCCTTTAACCAGACTGCCGGGTCGCCATTGGACCCGGCGGTCTGTGCAGGCCCTCTGCAGCCCGCACACTCCCGCTATTCACGGGAGTCGGCAAATACGCTGGGTAGCCCTTAATTGGCCCGCCCGTGCAAAATGGCAGCGCGGCCCCAATTGCAGGCACCGATCGGGTCCACGCCCGCCCACAACCATCCCTGCTCCACCTGCCCGACAGGCAGAAAATTCTGCCCCATGAGACAAACTAATGCAACCTGTTCTCATAATTTCATCCTCTAAGCCCCAATATTGACTGCAATGTGGTTGACTCTCAATTGCCCTGTGAACAAGGGCAATTAGGCATGGGCAATAAATGATAACGTGACCAGTGACACCCTCATCCCATGAATGAATATAGAAAAAAATAAGCTGGCAAACCCCTTCAGAATCTTGTATGTTACAATTAGATCACCTCTCATTCTGCTGCAACTTGAACTCCAGGCAACGTAGGCCCAATTTACTCGGCCTTTCATCTGGAGGGACAGGAAGTTGCAAAGGGACATAAATAGATTAAGGGAGTGGGATCAGCTATGCAAAATAGGGTTGAATGCCAGCAGGTGTGAGGTCATTCAATTTGAACCCACAGAAGATAATTGGAGTACATCCAAATGGTGAGAGGAAGAAAGGGCTGCACAGGTACACAAGTTATTAAAAGCTAGTAGACAGGTTCAAAGAGCATTCAAAAAATTTCATGGAATGTTGGTCTCTAACTCAAGGGAACTGAGATATAAAGAGGAGGAAGTAAAGAGGAGGTAGGAGGAAGTTGTTTAGAGCCTTGGTGAGAGCTATTCTGGAGTACTGCACCTCAGGAAGGATATATTGGCCTTGGAGTGGTTGCAGCATATATCCAACAGAATTATATTGAGATTTAGAGGATAAGATTATAAGAACAGGTTGCATTAGTTTGTCTCGTAGTCCTTTGAGTATGGAAGATTGAGGGGAGATGTGATCAACGTGTTTAAAATATTAAAAGGGCTTGTTAGGGCTGATGCAGAGAAACTATTTCCTCTGGTGGGGGAATCAATAACAAAGGGACGTTCCTCAAAATTAGACATCGATCATTTAGGAGGGAAATCAGGAAGTGCTTTTTCCCAGAAAGGGAAGTGAAAATCTGGAATTGTCTCCTGAAATCTTGAGGACAATTGGAGTTTTCAAGGCTGAGAAGAATATTTGCTTCTTCTGGATGAATATCAAGGGATAAGGATAAAGACAGGTAAATGGAGCAAAGATACAGACCATTCATGATCTAACTGAATGGAATAAAAGGGACACTAGCAACGTAGATACAAAACTGGCTGAAAAATAGGAAGCAGAGAGTAATGATCAACGGATATTTTTCGGGCTGGAGGAAGGTTTGTAGTGAAGTTGCCCAGGGGTCAGTATTGGGACCCTTGCTTTTCCAGATATATATTAATGATCTAGATCATGGCGTGCAGGGGACAATTTCAAAGTTTGCGGATGATACGAAGCTTGGGAGTGTTGTAAACTGCGAGGAGGGCAGTGTAGAACTTCAAAAGGACCTAGACAAGTTGGTGGAGTGGGCAGATAGGTGGCAGATGAAGTTCAATGTGGAGAAGTGTGAGGTGATGCATTCTCGCAGGAAGAACATTGACAGACAATATAAAATAAGGGGTGAAATTTTGAAGGGGGTGTGGGAGTAGAAAGACTTGGGTGTATATGTGCATAGATCATTGAAGGTGGCAGGACAGGTGGAGAGAGCAGTTAATAAAGCATATAGTATCCTGGGCTTTATTAACAGGGGCATAGAGTACAAGAACAGGGAGGTTATGCTGAATTTATATAAGACACTAGTTAGACCTCAGCTGGAATTTTGTGTACAGTTCTGGGTGCCACACTACAGGAAGGATGTGAACACATTGGAGAGAGTGCAGAAGAGGTTTACAAAAATGATTCCAGGGATGAGAAATTTCAGTTACGGAGATAGATTGAAGAGGTTGGGACTGTTCACCTTGGAGAGAAGAAGGCTAAGAGAATATTTGATAGAGATGTTCAAAATCATGAGGGGGCTGGACAGAGTAGATAGGGAGAAGCTGTTCCCACTCGTAAAAGGAACAAGAATGAGAGGGCACAGATTTAAACTGATTTGCAAAAGAAGCAAATGTGACGTGAGAAAAAACTATTTCACACAGCGAGTGGTTCGGGTCTGGAATGCGCTGCCTGGAAGTGTGGTGGAGGCAGGTTCAATCAAGGCACTTGAGAGGGTATTATTTGATTACTTGACTATTTGCAACAATGTGCAGGGGTACGGGGAAAAGGCAGGGCAATGGCACTAGGTCATAATGCTCATTTGGAGAGCCGGTGCAGACACAATGGGCCAAATGGCCTCCTCCTGTGCCATTAAAATTCTGTGGTTCTGTGATCTATGCCTAAAGATAAAAGGTAGAAGTTAAAGGGATGCAATAGTGGACATTTCTCAAGACTGTCGGCTGGCGGCTAGTGAAGTGACCTCGGAGTTGATACTGCGACCACACTTGTTTCCTATACTTGTAAATAATAGCCTGAGTTTCATACTCCCCCGCCAGTGGGTTTTTAGCTGGTGGGGAGTGAGGGGGAAAGAATGGGATTAGGCCTCGGGCAGGAAGTTGGGGGGTGGGGTGGGTTCACCTCCATCAGAAGCCCCCTTCTGACTTCAGACATATCCCAGCCCCCTTATTGGTCCAGTGGCCACTGGACCTTCCTCCCGCCCCGGCCTCCCCTGTAACACCCCAATCACCCACTTTCTACTCCCCCTCAGGGCCTTCCCTACCCCCACCCCCAGCTCTGGGACTCCCAAAACTTACCTTGCCATCTGGTCCCGAGATTCAGGCTCTGAAATGTTGAAGCACTTCCTCTTCTGTCCACTGCAGCTCCTGGCACTGCAGGGATTAGAGGGCTGCCGGCTAATCAGATTGGCCAACAGCTCTCAAAAGCGGGACTTCCTCCAGAGTGAGGGGCGGAAGTCATGCCTGCAGCCAATCAACGCTCATTCGAGCGTGAAATGGCTGTGGGACAGACAGATGTGTTCCCTGCTGCGAGAAAGGAAACCCCACCATCCGAAGTATTCAGGCCAATGTGAAATTATCCATGAAAGGTATACATATCAAAGTTTGATACCAAATTGTGAGCAGAAGCAAACTGGCAGAAAGGAAGGGGAAGGGAAAAATAAACAAGGAGACGTTAACGGGAGAGGAAAAAAGAAATGAGAGCATTGGGATAATGAAAAAAACAGAGCAGGCAAATAGCAAAGTTACCAAACAGACAGAAGGATGTTTGAGTTTCATCTACGTAAGTGCACAAAGTATTGTGAGTGCAATTGGTGAAGAGGTGACACAACTTGCTGTGGTGAGTGTGATATTAAAGTAATTTATAGAGAATTGGCTTTGGCTGGGGCAGCACTTGGAGCTGAATTGGACAGAATTTACAGTACAGAAATAGGTCATTCAGCTCAACTTTCCATGCTGGTGTTGATGCTCCACACTCGGCCCCTCCCACCCTACATCAACATATTCTTGTATTTCCTTTTTTCCCTCATGTGTCTATCTAACTTCCCCTTAAGTGCATCTATAATATTCATCTCAACTACTGATTGCAGTTCCACATTCTAACCATTGTCTGGGTAAAGGAGTTTCTCCTGAATTCCATTTGGATTTATTGGTGACTATCTTATATTTATGTCCCCTAGTTTTCATCTCCCCGTAAATGGAGTAATCTCTGCGTACCCCATCAAACCCTTGCAGAATCTTAAAGACCTCTGTCAGGTCACTAACACTGCCAGGCCCTCATCACCTCCCCCGACCTTATCTTTTCTAGAGAAAAGAGCTCCAGCCCTATCCAATCTTTCCTTGATCGACATAACCACTCAGCTTCGAAAGTATTTAAGTTGAAAGGAGGGAGAACTAGAGTATAGAATTGACACTGGGCATTGCTGTGCAACAGCTGAATCTATTTGGTTAGAGTGAAGGAATAAGAAAGGAACTGTTACTCTACTAATAACATATTACAGAGCACTAAACAGCAGGAAGGAGAGGCAGGAAGAGACGTGAAATGAAACCTTTATACCACCAGACTCCAAATTGTGTGGCTAAAAATAGCGCCTCAGAACCTGCAAATTTGCAATAGGTAAACAAACAGGACGAAGCAAATGAGAAAGGTACCAGAGGCTAACTCTGGTCTGGATTGAGTTAACTGATCACAGCCAGAGCAGTGATAAGCTTGTTTTATATATATGGCTTTGGTATCTTGCACTGACACAGGAAAAAGCCAGCCAAGATTCCTCATGGATATTCAGCAATTCATATTGGAAAATGTCCATGTCTGGGCAAGAGGTGACACCCTTCAGGGTAGAATATTCTGTTTCCACTCATTCTTTGGACTCATTTATACTCAGCAGGTAGGTAGGCTTGGTCCTGGAGAGCCATCTTACAGCATTGCCTTCAGGAAAGATTTTGAGAAATTCAGATAAAAGCACTTAAATAGGAGCATTGTCACAACCCAGAGATGAAAACCCATCACCCACCACCATCATGGGTATTAGTGCTGCCGGAGAGCACCAGAGTGCCTCACCAGTACCTCTTATTTAGGTTGCTTTAAACCTGACTATCCCCAGGGTTAACAGTGATTTCATCAAACTTGGCGACTATTACACAGGGATTCCAGGAATGTTCCCATTGTTTTGGACATCACATTCTGTGATTCTTCTCATGAGAACTACAAAATCAGTAACCTCGACCCATGCTCTTCCTGCTCACCCTAGTCAGGAATTATGCCGTGACACAGGGCAGGCCAGGCACTGAAGAAATAAATCACCATTTCCCCGTGACACAAGTGTAGGCTTCTCTGGAATGCTTGGAGGATTTCTGGATTAAAGAATGGGAGGACGTGTCCTAAATAATTTTTGTTTTGGGTGGCGGGGGGCAGAGGGTTGGCTTGGGATAAATCTGCATTGGCGAGCAGGGCTATTTTGGAGGCCGACATCGGAATCAACCACCCACTCCGCCATAGACAGAGCATCTTTAACCTTGTTCTTCTGTTCAACCCCAATTACAGAAGGTTGCATTTGTATTGCGGTTGTAGGACTCTTCCCCATTCCAAACTCTTGTGGCCTCACAGAGTGGGGTTGTCAGGTTTAATCCCACATTAGAAACGGCTGATTGCCGCGGATGGATTCCTATGTCCCAGGCTTCAGATTGCCCCAACTTAATCCACCGGAGACATTCAAGTCGCCAAAGACCTTCAAGGGAGGCCAGTTCCTCCCTCCGAGATCGGGGCCACGAGGCCAGTTGTGATGCCCCTTTTCTCTACCTGGCTGAGGTTGACTAACAGACCTGACATTGATCCTTAGACTTTCCTGGCTTTGAGCCCAGATGTTATAAGTAAATGGCCCAGTGTACTCAACAACCGAGCCTCCATATTTTAAGTCATTGCTTAGTGTGGACCTGTTCCCCGATGTATCTAATATGAAAATCCCTCTCACCTTTGGCTTGCGCTCTATATGCTGACCTCCTCATTTGCACAGCATCTTTTCACAGCCAGTAACCAGTAGTCAATGGTATAGTCAAAGGTTTCTAGGTAAGCATCATTTTGATAAGTAAAGTTTTCTGTAATTCACGTTTTTAGTAGGCTTGAATTAAATAATTAAACTATTGAATAATGAAATTCTAGCAATGCTAAAGACTAACAATTCAAAATACCACATGATTCAAAATAAAATACATACTGACCCTAATATTTTTTACTTGAAAAGCATAATTTTACTGACTTTTTTACTGACTCAAATGATTAATACATAAGAAAACAATATAATAGTAGATGTGGAAATGACATGACCAACACATTTTCTTAGAGCTCTGGCACCTCTTAATTCAGCACAACACCCCTGCTGTCTATCTAATCGAAAATACGATGAAACCAGCCCCACAATGTTCCATCTGCACACATTAGACAGAATTTTATGCTGATCGGGCAGGCGCGCGCCCCACCCGATCAGACGTGAAGTTGCACGAGATCACATCGGGCGAGCGTCCCGACATCATCCAGCGCTCGCACGATATTTCGGACGGTGGGTATGCATGGCTGTCGGAGCCATGCGCACCATCAATTAAGAGGCCAGTTAAGGCAATTAAGACAGCAATTGACCAAGATTTCACATTGCCCGTGCGATTCTGTGCTCGGCACACGGGCAAAACGGGCAGGCGGGCAGCTGACAATTTGCAAAACCTCATCCAAGGGCAGGATAAAAAGGGTCGGCAGCATTACCAGTGTGAGTAGTGAGGAGTTTTGGAGATAGTTTGCTGCTGGTTGCTTATTAATACTTGGCAGCTTCATCTCTGTTCGAGGCTTCATTCTTAACATTTCCTAGCTTCATTTCAGGTCTCATTGGTGTCTCCAAGGTCCCCAAAGGATTCAGACTGTGTGGAACCTTCCAGGTATCAGACAGCTTTCTGTTACCCTGGTAATGGGGATTGTGGTCTCCGCTGGTGGCACCTCTTCTGAGGAGGAAGAGAGGGGCAGAAAGGAGGGGAGACCAGGTGTCCCCATGCAACTTCCAGGAGAGCTACCTGTGGGATGAGAGGCACAGGCACAAGGGGCGCAGGGGCAGCAGGTAGTTCAGGGCCGCAGAAGACGCCACTATCTAGTTGCCAGGGTTTACAGGCGGCGATGCAGCTACCTCAATATGTCAGAGGCACAATGCCGAAGGAGGCTCCGCCTCTTAAGGGAGACTGACCTCCATTTGTCTGATGATTGGGCCTGAGATCACCTCCAACTGTGTGGGTGGGCACCCAATGCTAGTGGCTCTGAAGTTCATCGTGGCCTTCAACATCTATGCATCTGGCTCTTTCCAGGGGTCAGTGGGGGATCTGTGTGGAGTCTCCCAATCAGCTGTCCACAGCTGCTTCAAGCTGATGACAGAAGGCTGAGCGTGCCAGAGGCTTTGCAGTGATTGCTGGGTTCCCCCGGATCCAGGGTGCCACCGACTGCACACAAAAGGCCATCAAGGCGCCAGCGGGTCAACTGGGTGCCTTCGTCAACAGGAAGGGATTCCAGTCCATGAACATGCAGATAGAGCGTGACCACAGGATGCAGATTCTGCAAGTCTGTGCAAGGTACCCTGGCAGCTCCCATGACACTTACACCATCAGACAATCCCAGGTGCCGAGACTCTTCAATGCTCCAGCTCGACTGGATGGATGGCTGCTGGGTGACAAGCGCTCTCTGTTGAAAAGATGGCTTATGATGCCTCTCCACCACCCAAGAACAGAGGCAGTGCAGCGTTATAATAGGAGTCATGCATCCACTAGGGCAGTAATAGAGAGGACCATAGGTCTTCTGAAGATGCACTTCCGATGCCTGGACAGTTCAGGGGGAATCACTACAATACCTCCCAGAGCGGGTGTCACTGTTAATGGTTGCATGCTGCGCTCTCCTGGCACTGGAAAGGGGGGACTCACAGGAGGAAGAGAGTCTTGACACAGCTCCACAGGCCACAGAGGATGAATCCAGTAGTGAGTCAGAAGAAAAGCACGGTGAGGAGAATGCTGAGGGCGTGGAGGCAGACCTTGGTAACCTCTAGGGAGGTAGAGACACCAGGGACGCATTGATCTAACGCTCTTTCAGTTAGGCTGCCAAATAACCACGCCCACCTCATGCCAGGGCTGCTGCCACTATCCAGCGTGTCCGAAATGCCCCTGTCATGTGAACCCAAAGTCCACTCAGTGCCTTTGCAATAAAGTTTAAGAGCCACTCATTATGTAGTTGTGTACCCTGCACCAAAAATAAAAGGTGAAACATACTCAGGCCATCACAACAAAAGCAAGTTTAATGTTATTGTCATATTAAAATGACCATTACTGGTGTTGATGTCCACACGAGTAGACATATAAACCAAACATAACTGAACAGAAGATCACCTGTGAACAGTCCCTCTTGTGCTCATGGGGCCTTAAACTTATGTTTGCGAGTGCTACGTCTTAGTGCCCCCCCACCACGCCGACAGTGGCATTGGAGGCAGCTGCTGACTCTGCTGAACTGTTGGCCTTGATGACCTCGGTGGTCGTCCTCTGGCCCGTGGAGCCTTTGCTGGCCCTGCATAGGAAGGAGCGGCCAATGCCTTGGCTGGCATTTCCCCAGTCATCGCAGTCTCATCAGATGCCATGGTCACTGGCGGAGGGCGGAGGAGCTGCTGCCATCATCCAGAGTGCCCTGACATGAACCCGCAGAGATGACAAGCAGGTCGTGCGCCAACGTGAAGTCACTTTGGACCTCCCTGCTTGCAATTGATGGAGGGGCACCTAGCTAAGATACTGGGTACCTTGCCCATCTCCAACACTGGCACTGACCACCTGAGGTCATTGCCTGTGTGAGGTCTTGCTGGTCTGAGTGCAACCCCAGGAACCCCTGATCCTGTCCCTGAAGCTGCCCCTCCATGACAGTCACCACTCTCTCAATGGAGGAGGCAGTGTGCTTGGCCATGAGGGTCAACGCAGTTCTCATGCTCCACATAGACTCCTCCACAACCGAGACCATGGCACACAGACCCTCATTGATCTCCGCCAGATCATCCTGCACATCCCGCTGGACGTCCAGCATCTGCTGCGTAATGGATGACTCCAGAGGCTCATCGTCTACCTTCAACCCAGCATCGTCCAGCACCCTGGGCACTCTCTGCCTCCACCTGCACCTCAAGCGAGTGTGAACTGCCCTCACAAATGTACACCGACAATGTAGCCGATGATCCAACACCCAACGAGGTGCTGGTATCTGCACTGGTGCCTAGTTCAGAGTGTGGGTGTGACACAGGTGCAGATGAAGTCCTGAGGTCCTGTGGCATCAGGGGTGGCCCTCTGGGGTTCAGAGAACGTGCACCTGCTGGTGGGTCTAAGGGAGAACAAGGACATGCCATTTGTTAAAGTCATCTCACTGTCACTGTGCATGCCAGGCACCTGGTGAGACAATGGAGATCTGCATCACTCACCCTTCCTGAGCACAGCAAGTCATTGAACCTCTTGCTGCACTGCACCCAAGTGTGCCGCACCACGTCTTGGCTGCTGACCTGCGCTGCCACTTCCTCCCATGTTTTAACATGAGGTGTGGTGGTCTCCTCCTCCTATCTCTGGGGGCAGGGATTTCTCTCCTGGCAGCTGCCTCCTCCAGGAGCATGGTGAGGCACTCAGCCGAAAAGCAGGGGCCGAGTGCTCACCCGACCTGCCTTCCTGCCTCGTGTCTTCGGCCGCACTTGACTTTCCATAACCTTACTGTTGAAAATGCAGAAGATACCTTCTTCCATGACAGCCTTCAAGGGGCTGCCTGTGCTGTTTTTAAACCGGCCACTGCGTCGCCATTGGACCCATCGGCTGACAGGCCCCCGGACACTGCCTGCCCCTTCCCGACCATTGGGGGAGGGCCACGTTTCACGCTGGGTGGGCTTTAATTGGCCCGCTAGCGTGAAATAGTGGTCGTGGGCCAATCGCGGGCAGTGAGCCATTTCCTGGCCAATCCCAGGCCCACCACTTGCGCCTGTCTGACCTGAAAATTCTGCCCATTATAAATATAAGGAGTAGCCTAAATTGAGCTTGAAGGAAATGAGCCCTGGTTTGTGATCTTCCCCAGCTATTGTCCATTACCAATGCTAGCATCCCTTATTTTGATGAGCACAACTTTTCCTAAACAGAAGACAATAGTTCTAATTGGGCAATGTATAAACAAGGAAGCTTAAAATTCAGAGTTAGAAGATATGAGGTATACATAAGAATGGAAATTATGGCATATATACAATAACATACTTAATCCTGCAGTTGGCTTGGATAACTTGAGTCAGGATAAATCAGTTCTCACATTGTACAGTGTAACTGCAGTAGAACTCTTCCAGAGATATCTCCTGGAGCAGTCTTGCATTGCTTGTGCTACACATTAGTTTGAAGTGCCACACATACAGGTGCCAGGCAATGACCATTTCCAACAACAAAGAATCTAACCATCATGCTTTGACATTCACTGGCATTAGCATCGCTGAATCCCCCACTATCAATATCCTGGGGGATACCATTGACTAGAAACTGAACTGGACCAGCCATATAAATACTGTGGCTACAAAAGTAGGTCAGAGGCTGGGAATTCTGCAGAAAGTAACTCACCTCCTGACTCTTCAAAGTCTGTTCATCATCTACAAGGCACAAGTCAGGGGTATGATGGAATGCTCTCTACTTGCCTGGATGAGTGAAGTTCCAAAAACACTTAAGAAGCTCAACACCTTCCAGGACAAAGCACCCCCTTGATCAGCATCCCATCCACCACTTTAAACATTAACTCCCTCCACCACCGGTGCACAGTGGTCGCTGTGTATGCCATATACGAGATGCACTGAAGCAACTCATCAAGCCTCCTTCAACAGCACCTTCCAAACCTGCAACCTCTACCACCTGGAAGGAGAAGGGCAGCAGATGCATGGGAACACCAACACCTGCAAGTTCTCCTCATAAGCCACACATTATCCCGACTTGGAATAATATCCTTCGCCATCATTGGATCAAATCAAATTCAAAGTCATACCAGAACTTTTAAAAAATCATAAAAACATAAAACAATCAGGCAGAGTCAAATTGGTTTTGTGAAATTATGTTTGACACATTTATTAGAGTTCTTTGAGGATGTAACAGGGTGGATAAAGAAGTACCAATAGGTGTAGTGTATTTGGATTTCCAAAAGGCATTCAGTAGGGTGTCACATAAATGGTTATTATACAAGTTCAGAGGTCATGGTGTTGGGGCTGATTAGAGAATTGGCTAGCAAAAACGCAACAGAGAGTCAGGATAAATGGGCCATTTTCTAGTTAGTAAACTGTAACTAGTGGAGCACCATAGGAGTCTCAGCTATTTACAAATTATATTAATGACTTGGATGAAAGGGCTGACTGTATTGTAGCCCAATTTGCTGATGATACTGAGATAGGTTGGGAAGCAAGTTGGGAAGAGGGTACAAAGAGCTTGCAAAGGGAGAGAGAAAGGTTAAGTGACTGGGCAAAAAATTGGCAGATGGAGCATAATGTAGGAAAATGTGAGTTTTCCACTCTTTCAGGAAGAATAGAAAAGCAGCACATTATTTAAATGGAGAGAGGCTGAATGCTGCCACACAGAGGGATTTGGGTGTTTTTATACACGAATCACAAAATGTTAGCTTGCAGGTGCAGCAAATAATTAGAAAGACAAATGGAATGTTGGCTTTTATCCGCAGTGGAATGGAGTATAAAAGTGAGGAAGACTTGGTACAATAGTGCAGGGCACTGGTGCAATCGCAACTAGAGTACCAGTGGACAGTTTTGGTCACTTTACTTAATGAGGGATATTTGCATTGGATGTAGCTCAGAGAAGGTTGACTAGACTGATTCCTGGGATGAAGAGGTTGTCTGAAGAGGGAAGGTTGGGTTGGGCCTATACTCCTTGGAGTTTGGAAGAATGAGAGGTGATCTTATTGGAACATATATGATTTGGAGAGGGCTTGACGGAGTAGATGATGAGAGGAAGTTTCCCCTCATCTAGAATTAAGGAGCACAGTTTAAAAATAATAAGTCTCCCATTTAAGATGGAGATGAGGAGTAATTTCTTCTTCAGAGGGTTAATCTTTGGAATTCTTTTCCCCAGAGAGCTGTTGATGATATTTAATATTGGAGCGGAATTAGCAGGGTTTTGAAGGAAGAAAGTTAACTTATAAAATGGCCTCCGGACATTCCAAAGTGCTTTACAACCAATGAAATAACTTTTGAAGTGTTGCCTCACATTTTTCTTTCAACCAACAAATTAACTGGTCGTTTATTTACTATTGTTGGAACTTTATGAACGTGGACATTAGTGACTGTACTTCAAAAGGTTGTTCACAGATTATATCACTTTGTGGCTAGTGTCTGTTATGCTCCAGAAAACAGGGTTGAGTTGTTGCTGCCATTAATGACATTGCTGAGAGACTAGATCAGATGTGCAGTTGATACATGTGCCAGAAATCAACAGCAATAAACTGCTGGAAATACATGGGGCTGAAAGAGAAAAACAGGCTAATGTATCATGTGCAAATCTTCCCCGAGGTCCATTTACGACTCCCTCATCCGCTGGTGATTGTTGTCTTTTGCAGTGTTGAGATTAAACCAATCTCTGGGACCCTTTATGAGATCCCATTTCTGAAATGCTGCCTTTCATGTATGATACATTTTATTTGGAAGCCTATGCCTTCTCAAACTTCAATGAAGTCCTTTGTTTCAGAACACAAAGTATTTACAGCACAGAAGTAGGGCCATTCAGCCCAGTTGGTCCATGCTGGTGTTTCTGCTCCAAATGAACCTGCTCCCGCCTCTCTTCATCTAACCCCATCAACATATCCTTCTATTCCTTCTCCTCATGTATTTAATCTCACTTCCCCTTAAAGACATTTTGCCGTTATCCTCAACTACTCCATGTGGTAGTGAGTCCCACATTCTGACCACTCTCTGAATAAAGAAGTTTCTCCTGAATTCCAAGTGGATTTACGGGTGACTATCTTATGTTTACGAACACTAATTCTGCTCACAAACACAAGTGGAAACATCTTCTCTAGGTTCATTTTATCAAACCCTTCCATAATCTTGAAGACCTCTATCAAGTCAACCCTCAGTCATCTCTCTTCTAGAGATTATAGGGCTTCATGCAATGATGGCATTAAGCTTCATCTCCAGTGAGGCTCTTGTTGGGGACAAAGGGATTGGACATGAACAGGGACTTGACTTGAAATTTGGTGTTTTCCGGTAACTGGGAAGAAAAGGAACTCACCAACATAAAATCCCTTCAACAGGCAGAATGATTAGACCTAAACATCATCTGTATGAGCTGACCCAGACCTTACACTAAAAAATATCACTTAGTTTAAAATACTATATAGACTCAAAATCCCATTCTGAGCTTTTATTTCTCTTTTATCTACTTAAGGGGCATGCTAGCATTTATTGCCCATCTCCAATTGCCCTTGAGAAGATGTTGGTGAGCCACCTTTTTCAACGACTACAGTCTATCTGGTTTAGGCATTCCCACCGTCGGGAATTCCATGATTTTTACCAAGTGATGATAGACAAACAATATTGATCTGTTATTAATTAAAGCAGGGAACAGAGTATCATGTTAAGAAAACCTTGGGTAACTATTGGACGTAGTAACAAAAGCCGAAAATGCTGGAAAAACTCAGCAGGTCTGACAGCATCTGTGGAGAGAGAAAAACAAAGTTAACATTTTGAGTCCATATGACCCTTCTTCAGAGCTGAAGAGAAGTAGAAATGTGATGAAATTTATACTGTTTAAGGGGAGTGGGGCAGGTGGAGCTGGATAGAAGGTCAGCGATAGGTGGAGATCAAGGGCAGATTGGCAAAGATGCAATGAACTAAAGGACAAAGGGATTTTTAATGGTGGTGGTTAGTGCTAAAAAAGGTGCTGATAGAGGCATAAAGGTAAGAAAGCAGAATGTGATAATAGCAGAACAAGGGTAGCATTGTGTGAAAGAACAACATGGAACAAGTAACAGATGGCCCTGTAGGGAATGGGGTGGGGGGGTGGGGCGGTGGTGGGGGAAAAAAAGGATAGAAAATTGGATTAAAAGGGGACAAAACCACGGATAAATGAATAAAAATAAAAATAAAGTGGATAAAAATTTTAAATGAATGTAGAAGAAAGGGGATAAAAAAAAGGGGGGTGAGGATGGAGGAGAGAGTTCATGGTCTGAAGTTGTTGAACTCAATGTTAAGTCTGGAAGGCTGTAAAGTGCCTAGTCGGCAGATGAGGTGCTGTTCCTCCAGTTTGCATTGGGCTTCACTGGAACATTGCAGCAGGCCAAGGACGGACATATGGGCATGAGAGCAGGGTGGTGTGTTGAAATGATAAGCGACCGGAAAGCCTGGGTCATGCTTGTGGACAGGCCGTAAGTATTCCACAAAGCGGTCACTCAGTCTGCATTTGGTCTCCCCGATGTAAAGGAGACCACATTGGGAGCAGCGAATGCAGTAGATCAAATTGAAGGAGTTGCAAGTGAAGCGCTGCTTCATCTGAAAGGAATGTTTGGGACCTTGGACGGTGGGGAGGGAGGAGGTAAAGGGGCAGGTGTTGCACCTTCTGCGATTGCATGGGAAGGTGCGGTGGGAAGAGGATGAGGTGTTGGCGGTGATGGAGGAGTGGACCAGGGTGTACCGGAGGGAATGGGCCCAATGGAATGCTGACAGGGGGTGTGAGGGGAAGATGTGTTTGGTGGTGGCATCATGCTGGAGTTGGCGGAAATGGTGGAGGATGATCCTTTGAATGCAGAGGCTGGTGGGGTGAAAAGTGAGGACAAGAGGGACCCTATCATGGTTCTGGGGGGGAGGGGAAAGCGTGAGGGCAGAGGCGCGGGAGATGAGCCGGACACGGTTGAGGGCCCTGGCAACCACCGTGGGGGCAAAACCTCGATTAAGGAAGAAGGAAGACATGTCAGAAGCATCGTTTTGGAAAGTGGCATCATCAGAACAGATGCGACGGAGGTGAAGGAACTGAAAAAATGGGATGGAGTCCTTACAGAAAGTTCTTACTGGAGGTAGTACTTAGTATAGCTCTGTAAATGACACATAACTATAGTTATGGAACAAAAAATACTGAAAATAATCAGCAGAAGCTTGAATTGATGATATTATTTATTTCAATCACAGAGCAATGTCTTGTCATACACTGACAGAAATAATGTGATGCATTGACATAAACTACAAATTATATTGATCTAAATTTTTCTGTCAAAATAATGGTGAGACTAATGGTGCTCACTGTTATTTAAGTGGAAATGATGCAGAAACTTCAGGCAAGGAGCAGGTATGCGCTTAAATGCCAATAACCAGAATGTTGCTTTCTGAATTATGCCACTCAGCCATTCATTTGCTGCTGGACCACCATTATAATGCATTGAATAGCATGAAGTTGCTGTATTGTGCATTAAATGTAAACAGGACCCACCACAGAAATTTAAAGCTTGTCATTACGTGCCCAAGTCTCCTTTTAACAAACTGATAAGTGTTAATTAATGCCAATGAACCTCCCTGGAACTGACATTTAAAATGGAAAAGTGTTGAATCTCATTCCTGCAGGTTTTAATTGTTATTGGGGATGTTAAAAATGTCAAATTGAAATGTTTTTGTTTACATCTCCTTGCTATCTCTTTTCTCCCATGTAATCCATTCTTTCTTTTCCTCTCTTTATTTCTCTTTCTTATTTTGATTTGCCATTGGATTCATTCACTCTAAATTACACTTTATTCTCCTCCATTTGATTTGTTAAGGCATTGCTTTCCCTGTTCACTCACATCTCAGATGCTGTGTTTCATTTGCAATGCTGCTATCAGTTCATAGTTTAACCAATTTGCCACACTTAAAATTCACAATTTAACTTCTTGTGACAGAGTAAAATGAATGATATTGGATTGAATGCCTATTATAGATTTTCTTTCAAAGTCAGCAGAAAGGATGATAAGGAGAGGTGTCTAACGGGCAATCAATCTGATATGGTCCATTTCTCAGTGTCACCAAAAGTTAAAGATAACCACAACATACGTTGAAAATATTCTAACCTGCTTCCAAGTAAGCATATTGGCCGGAAAATTGAGCTCATAGCGCTGGTAGTGACTGGTATGGGAGCCAGTTTGGATTGAAATATAATGGGGCACCCATCCTGACCACTGGGGATATGGCTCGCACCAATCACCATGTTGTGAACAGTGATTGTCCAGGCATCATGCACGTAATGGTGACCACCTGCCAAGGAGGCTTTTTACTTTGAAATGTAAGATTTTGGAGAAAGGACACCTCCATCTAGAGGCACCCTCTCACTTACTCCCCTAAAAAGGCAGCCTGCTGCTTCTTCACTGCTGGAAAGCCTCCTATTGGCCCTCCGGCTTCGGGAACCTGTCCGCAGCTGCCAATTGGACAGCGAGCCTGTCTTCTGGCCATTAATTGGCCAATTCAGGGAAAATTACTGACAAGTGACTGTATGCCCCACAGTCAGGGCTTTTGACCCCCATTTAACCCTCTGTCAGGGTATAGCACATGGGGAAAATCCTGCCCAGGTCTCAATATTGTAACCCTCTTCCCATGCCTTTCCGTGTCGTCACAGGTCAATTATCCTGAGCTTTTGCAACAAATGTTCGAAATTGAAACAGGGTACTGAAGGTTCAGTTTTATTGAAGCTCCCAGTCTATTTCTCCTCAATGTTTGTGGCCTCATGAATTGGGTGAGAGGTTTATATCAAAATTAGAACAAAGTAAAATACTGCAGAAGCTGGGAAACATTGAAAATGCTGGAAATACACATCAGACATCTAACCATCTAGCCAACTGAGCTAGCCACTCCCCCTTCCCCCTTTCCTCCCCCCTCAAAGAGAGTATATAGGGAAAAACAGTTCCCATTGGTGGAAGAATTGAGAGAACCAGATGACACCGATTTAAGGTGATTGGCAAAAGAAGCAATGGCAACATGAGGCAAAACTGGTTAGAAGCTTGGGCGTGTGGTGGAGTCATAATCAATCGTAGCTTTCAAAAAAGAATTGGATCATTATCTGAAGAGGACACATTTTCAGGACTACAGGGAAAAGGCGGGGGAGTGGTGCTAGATGACTTGCTCTCGCAGAAACCCAGCACAGACAGGAGGGGCCAAATGGCCTCCTTCCGCGTTGTAACCATTCTGTGATTCTGAGGTCAGGCAGCACCTATGGACAGAAACAGAGTTACAATTGGAAAGTTTTTATTTGAAACATCAGGCAGAATTTTAAGGCCCCTTCCACCGGTGGGATTTTCCAGCCCCGCTGAACTCAACAGACTATTGAACGGCTTCCCGCATTTCCTGGCTCTGTCCCCGTCACAGCGGCGTCGTAAAATTCCACCCAGCAAGTTTGTAAAAGAATTCCTGAAGACTCTAATAACAAAAATATAAAAAGCTAAAGCATTGACTGAAGCTTTTTTTCCTCAAGACTGAAGCCAAGTTTCTTTGAAAGATGACAATTATAACACGCTGCGGTCCAAAGATTAGATTACCTCCCTAAATTTGCAGCCTCATTGATAGCTGTGTCTCTGTGTACACCCTCTACCACTGCACATTGCCTCCTATCTCCACTCCACCATCAGTAGCAACCACCTTGTGGTGAATGTGCACTAATCAACTCCCAAAATGAGGTACGTTCACATCTGTGAATGAGGGTGGGTGGACACACAGAACTTCTCATACTACCCGATCTTTTCTGCCATCCCTTAAGTGGTCTTCTTCTTCCACCTTCTTCAAATATAGGGATTTTCCTTGACAAATCCATTGCTGCCTCTAATAATGGCAGCATAAATTAAAATTGAAACAATTGCCGCAAAGTAGACTGAAAAAAACACAAGGGGAATAGGCTTAAAATGGCTTTAACAAATACTATTGTATCAATTTTCGTATCGGTGCTTTGAAATTACTTCCATTTATAACTCAGCACCTCTCAATGTCGAATTTCCAGTTTACCCTAATTTTCCAAATATAATGCTCACTTTTTCCCTAAAAATTGATCTAGGGGTTAGACTGCGTATTATACATGGTAACAAATCAAAATTGATTTTTTTTTTTCTGTGTTGTGAACAATGATGCATACTGACTGGAAATGTTGCACTGCATTGGGTTTTTTAAAATTCTCCGTTCCTAAGGTACAGATGAGGATCGTCTCTTGTTTTCATTAAGTTTCAGTGTTTATAAACGTAACTTGCTCTTTTCTCAGCCATGGTTAAAATATTTTAACTCAATATATTAGTAAAAGGCCTTGTGCCCTGAGAAACTTGTCTCTGTGCCATACGCTACATTTGATTGCTCAATAAACGCTGCCATCTCCTTCGGCCTACTTGAGTATCGAACATTTTGTATGGGCGTGGGAGCCAGCAGCTCAGCAAACTCGGGTAAGAATGGACCCTTTAACTTAATCAGGTTTGCTCACTACTTTTGTCATTGAAGGGTCACTTTGACTGTGATATTGCAAAAGTTGAGGTGTGTACTATACATGGTGATAAGGCAAATTTGACTCTTCGTTCACGAAAACCAGAGTGCGCATTATATTCGGGTGCATATTATATTTGAAACGTTATTGTATATGAGTAGTAATTAGCAGTGGTATGAACTTGGCATAAACGCAGGAAAAGGGCACAAGAGGATGACATTTCATCAGTTTCATGTATTGTATGTCACTCCCAATTGCTCTGTTTCAGTCAAGAGCTTATGACCATCCACTCACACACCAATCATGTGCATCATATACAGCAGGAACGGAGACCCAGAATCCTGGGTCTCCGCTCCTTCATCTGTGCCAGCTAGGATGGCTAGTGCTGGAGGTCGCTAATATCGGACGCCATTGCAATGTGCAGTGGTGACATCGCCGCGTATAGAGGTGACATCATTCCACACACTGTAACATCGTCACATGCACAGGAACATCATTACATTCAATGATTCAGCATTATTCGGGAAACAATGAGGGAGTGGGGCAGAATAAAAAGATGCAAACACTCTTTTCGGAGTCCCCGTTACAACGAGGCCGCTGTAGGTGGGGACAGGAACAAGCACAGGCCCCAGGCGTGATTGCTTGTACTAAGGATCAAAATACCAGGGCGTGAAGCCATCTGGTAGCGGATAGTGGCCGGACCAACTAAAAACCAGACTGACTGGTACAAAACCTGACCTCTGGCCACCCGAGTGACATTGGTGCACACCAGGCAATTTAAGAACAAGGGCAGAGACTCTTGAAATGCCACCTTATCGAAACCCCCTTCCAGGTCACACACCAGACCCAATTTGGACATAAATTGACATGATGGAAATTTCACTGGAATACTAATCCAGAGGCCCAGGCTAATACTCCGGCAGTATGGGTTCAAATCCCATAACCGCATTGGGTGGAATTTAAATTCAATTAATAATAAAAAAAAAGATCTGAAAGCTGGTCTCAGTAATGGTGCCAGGAAACTATCACTGACTGCCATAAAAACCCATCTGGTTCACAAATGCCCTTTATGGAAGGAAATCTGCTGTCCTTACCTGGTCTGGCCTGTGTAACTCCCGATTCACAGCAACGCGGTTAACTCTTAACTGGTCGCTGAAATGGCCTAGCAAGCTACTCAGTTCAAGGACGTTAGGGATGGACAACAAATGCTGGCTTTGCCAGCAACGCCCACATCCCATGAAAGAATAAAGGATATATTGTGATGGAATTCTTAGTTTCAAACCTTGTATTTTTTTTTTGAGACAGACTCTAAATGAAACTGGAAACAGGGAAAGGAAACTGACAGTCTCTGTTTCTAAGGAAATGAAACTTGGAACTGCAATTGGAAATGAAAACTTCTGGGGAGATTGAACCCAGTTGAAAGATATAAAAGGACACAAATCAATCCAAGCTAAGTAGCAGTTCACAAGTCCAGTGGTGCAGTACAGGCAAGATGAAGAAGGCAGAGGCTAGATCCAGAAGCTGAGCATAAGCAAATACACAGTTGCTGCAACTCTTTCTGTTACTTGAAGGTAACATTGGCAGATTTATATCATCCATAGCGAGTTGAGGAGGTTCTGCAACATGCGCCATTTTTGGTGAAGACCACACCTGTGGAACTCTGGTTGTGTGGTGCTGGTGGCTGGGAATCAGGCTAAACCCTAAAAAATAGGAGCTCAAATTCTTTGTGAGGAAGACAGGGTTTTGAAGGGCTTTTGTGACCGAGGTCAATGACATATATGCCGAATGGACTACTGAACCCATTTGTAAGATCTGTCTTAGTTGTTTCTGCTGTTTAATTTGTAATTTATAGTTTGTAATCGACTGCAACTTGCCTGTGAAGTTATGTTTAACTTATGTTGTTTCTGGATTTGGAAGTATGAGTGGTAAGTTCCGATAGTAGTTGGTGTTTGCTTTGTTTGACTATTGTAGAGTAAAAATTCTTCTGCTTTAAGCCGTGGAATCTTGTGGCTTCATTCTTTTAGGAAAATAACTGGGGTTTTGAATGTCTTTTTCAAAAAAAAAAAGTTACTGGTCTCTACTGAGATCATAGCAAAATGACTACTATTCCTTCATCGTCACTGGGTCAAAAACCTGGAACTCCCCTTCTAATGGCACTGTGGGAGCACTTTCACCGCACGGACTGCAGGAGTTCAAGAAGGTGGCTCATTAATGCCTTCTCAAATGAAACTGGGGATGGGCAATAAAGGCTGGCCTGGCCAGCAACAGTGAAATCCTCAGAATGAAAAAAAGGTAATTACTGGAAATTCTGGCTCAATTTAATGAGTAAAATACTAATTAATGGCCCCGATTAATTCTGGTAATGTCAGCAGTTGATATTTCCGTATAGTTCCCATAACAAGCCAGTGACTATTTGTAACAAAAACAAAAATGCTGGAAAAACTCAGCAGGTCTGACTGCATCCGTGGAGAGAAAGACAGAGTTAACGTTTGGAGCCTGCATGACTCTTCCATTTATTTATATCCATCAGCCAGGAAAGAAGCATGCAGGCGTTGGAGACCTGCATCACCTTAACCTCAGAAACTCTATAAGCCTTTTGTCAGGCAACTGACAATTGGTATTCCCATATAATGTTTTAAATTGAGATGGCATCGGATATGGAAGGGAGTTTTAATGATATATATACGATCTGAGACACAGAGTTATTTTTAAGCTGGACCATTTCTGTCATTAGTACTTCAAAGAGGAATGTTTTTTCTTCTTGGTAATTTTGGTATAAATTGAATTACTGAGCTGATAGGATGGGTTACGGATAATAATCTGCTAAATCTAATTCCTTCATTGCAATGTGAAGGAGCTAACATTCCAGAGACCCATGCCTGCGGGTTATATTTAATGGTTTTGATAAAATAAATAAAGAGAAACTGTTTCCAGCAGTGATAAGAGGATGTGGATTTCAGGTGATTGGCAAAAGAGCCAGAGGCAATGCGAGGAAACATTTTTTGCACAGCAAGTTGCTGTGGTCTGAAATGCAGTACCTGAAAGTCTGGTGACAGCAAATTTAAAAGAGGATTCAATAAATAGTTGAAGGGAAAAAAATACAAGAAAATGAGAAAAGAGGAGAGTAGGTCTAATTGTAAAGTGCTGGTACAGGCACAACGGGCCAAATGCTCTCCTTCTGCACTGTATTATCCTATGACTCTATGATCCTGACATCACTTAGTGGATAACATCTAGAAATCAGCCATCTCTAACAGCAGACCTACCCGTAATGGTCCTGGCAATATCTTTGCTGGTTTTGGCAATGGCACTGAGGAGCCAAAGACATCCAACTGCAATGGTGTATTTGTGCATCAAAACCGTTGGTTGCTGCATGTCCAGTTTCCGACAAAGGTGTGTCAGAGAAGAGTTTTGGAAGTAGCTGGTCAAGCAGCTCTCTGTACTGCCAAAGACTTTGAACCATTTTGCAATTTCTGAGCACTTAAACGGTCCGCGGGATTCAAGTCAAGCTCTCAATTAGCCACATTTCGACAAATCCATTTTGCAGTCATGTTTGAGGAACATGCAGCAGGACAAATGGGAAATCAGGACAGACAGATGCACATCTCAGGAAATGATCTTTTTCAAGGATAACCTCAATGCCAGGGTTCGGTGAGAAATATTGAAATCATATCTAAGGAGCTAAAAGTTCTCTAAAAAAAGGAATTCTTGAATTTTGGCATGTGATAGATGGTTTTAGGATACTTTTCCTTCACAGAACCTGTACTGCATGTAGCTGTTCATATTTTTTTCCTTTATTCTTTCATGGGATGTGGGTATTGCTGGCAAGGCCAGCATTTGTTGCCCATCCCTAATTGTTGATGAACAGAGTGGCTTGCTGGACCATTTCAGAGGGCAGTTATGAGTCAACCACATTGCTGTGGGCCTGGGGTCACACATGTGCCAGATTTCCTTCCCTAAAGGACATTAGTGAACCAGATGTGTTTTTAATGACAATTGATGATAGTTTCATGGTCACCATTACTGAGGTTAGCTTTATGCTCTTATTAACTGAATTCAAATTCCACCAGCTGCCATGGTGGGATTTGAACACATGCCCCCAGAGCATTAGGCTAGGTGTCTGGATTACTAGCCCAGCAACATTACCACTACACCACCATCTCTCTTATATTCATGCTTCTCACTTACTCTAATTATTGGGGGCTGAGGGGTAGCAGGAATGTACAAGAACACAAGAATTAAGAGCAGGAGTATTCCATTTTGTTTCTTGAGCCTGTTCCACCATTCGATAAGGTCATGGCTGATCTGATTGTGGCCTCAACTCCACCTACCTGTCTGCACCCCTCCCAAAACCCTTGACTCCCTTGTTGATCAAAAATCTAATCTAACTCAGCCTTGAATACATTCAATGACCCAGCCTCCACTGCTGTCTGGGAAAGAGAATTCCACAGACTAATGACCCACTGAGAAAAAAAAAATTCCCCTCATCTAAGTCTTAAATGGGGGACCCCTAATTATAAAATTGTATCCACTAATTCTAGATTCCCCCACAAGAGGAAACATCCTCTCAGCAACAATATATTGGTCAAAGCCAAATAATTAAGTCCATGAGTTTTCAGTTGATCGATGGAATGAAACTGCAGTTTCTCATGGCTTACATGTTGACTAGAAGGTGACCTCAATGCTGGCACTAATGGAACAAACACTTTGTTAAAACCAACAAAAGGGCAGCAAAATTGCATTTGAGAAATGAGAACCTGAATCGGGAGGAGGGTAGCATAATGGTGATGTTTCTGGGCTAATAATCCAGAGGCCCTGTCACTCGCCAAAGCACATACATTCAGCTACAACAAGGACCCAGGACTGGTATTATGTAAAGGGCCAGAAAACAACTTACAGCTGAGGTGCTGTTGACTCAGAGGCCAAGATGGCGGCGCCATGTGGGAGAGAGGGGCTGCAAAAGGGGGAGATAGGAGCTGCATAAAGAGGAGAGAGAGGCTGCAAAAAGAGGAGAGAGGAACTGCAGAAAGAGGAGAGAGGGGCTACGAAAAGGAGAGATAGGAGCTGCAAAAAGAGGAGATAGGAGCTTCATAAAGAGGAGAGAGGTGCTGCAAAAGGTTCATCACACAGATAGCAGACTCAATTTCAAGATAATAACCAGGTCAATTTAATGGCATCAGATCAAAAGGAACTAGGAGAAATCAGAAAGAAACTCTTTCCATCCTAACAGTGAACTTTCAAAGCATATGGAATAGAGCAGCTGATTTGGAAGTATTAAGAAAGTTACATGATCCAGATATTGTTCAAGGGACAGAAACATGCCTACAACCAGATGTTGCCAATTCTAGAGTATTCCCGCAAGGCTGCACAGTTTCTTGGAAAGACAGGCAAACAGATGTCTACGGAGGACTCATGATAGTTTGTAGGACTGAACTTATGATGATAGAGCAGAAAGACCTTAATGGTAATGTGAGTATTGAAATATTATGGAATCAGCTAGAAATCAAAGGGAGACATATAGTCATACCAGGAACAGTCTATTAACCAAAACATGATGATAACAATACAGTTGAGGAGCTCAACAAAGCATTGAAAAGGGTCCAAAGTCAGACTTCATACGCCAACTTCATAATAGAAGGCAACTTTAATCAACTC
This sequence comes from Cetorhinus maximus, assembly GCF_964194155.1. Lineage (NCBI taxonomy): Eukaryota > Metazoa > Chordata > Chondrichthyes > Lamniformes > Cetorhinidae > Cetorhinus > Cetorhinus maximus. The sequence continues at coordinate 143,239,460 of NC_135884.1, forward strand.
AATGGCCTGAACCTTCTGGTCGGCGTGCGGGGGTGGGCCCCACTCGCCAATGCGTAAAATGACGCTTTTTTGATCCCCCCCTTTTTCTCTACAATCATTTTTATTTTTTAATTTTTATTTATTTGTATATATTTTTCTCACTTATTTTCATTATTATTATTTTTAAAATTTATTTCCACTTTCATTCATTGTTTTAGCTTTTCGCCTTTTTGATCTTTTTTCCCACCACTGTCCCCTCCCCCGCCCCACCTCCCACTAGGGCCATCTGTCAATTTCAAGAGTGCTTACCCTGGTCCTTCCATTATCACATTCTGCTTTCCACTCTTAATGTCACAATTAGCACCTCCTTTAGCCAGTACCACCACTATTAACAACCCTTTGACTTTTTGTCTATGACATCTTTCGCAATCTCTCCTTTGCCTCCACCTATCGCTGGCCTTCTATCCAGCTTCACCTGTTCCACCTCCCTTAAACGGTGTACATTTCACCACATTTCTACTTCTCTTTATCTCTGAGGAAGAGTCACACGGACTTGAAACGTTAACTCTGTCTTTCTCCCCACAGATGCTGTCAGACCTGCTGAGCTTTTCCAGCATTTTTTGTTTTTGTTTCAGATTTGCATCTGCAGTATTTTGCCATTATTAAATTGGATCCTTATCAAAAGAAGGCAAAGTGGAGTGCCCCAGCGAGTTGTGCTAGGACCTTCCCTCTTCTTGACATACATAAACAACCTTCCCAAAAAGTTGAAAAAAAGGCATGCAATTATTTGCAGATGACTGCATGGTTTATGCATCAGGAAAAACTCAAGATCATATCAATTCACAGCAAGATGATCTTCTGGAATTGAAAAAAATAGCAGGATCATTGGTATTCAATGTCAAAAAAATGCTATGTCATGTGCATTACTAACAAAAAGGATCCACCAACAGATAGCTTAAGTTCTGCAATCAAATTCTCCAACGCACAACCAGACCTGAGGGTTCATCTTCAAAACAGTCGTCAATGGGGATTGCACATTCAGCAGATAGCACCCAAACAAACAGGGTTCTTGTATTTCTGAGGAGAAATCTTTGGCGTTGCAACAAAATATCAGAGTTATAGCTTACCAAACATATATTCGTCCAATCCCGGTGTATGCAAGCTGTGTGTGGGATCCTTATATGGCGAGAGATCTAAATAAGATTGAAGCGATCCAAAAGCGTGCTGCACAATTTTGCACACATCAGTATGGGAAAGACACCATTGTCACATCCTTGATCAAAGATTTGGAATGAGAATCACTACAGCAAAGGAGGGAGAAAACTAGACTGGCCATGTTGTATAAAATACGAAATGGACTGGTGGGAATTGTATCTGGTGCCATTTGGCAATGACAAAACATGAGGTAGCCATCCACATGAACCACAAAGAACATTTGTTTCTAAGACAGTGTATCAACAAACTTTATTCCCAAGGACAATCCCACAATGGAACAAGCTGCTAAAGGAAATAGTCACCGGCAATCACTGAAAATCTTCAAGACCAATCTTGAGATTATTTCTATTTAAAGGTTTTCATTATCAAGACCACCATCTCAGCAGGTTCAGCTAGCGCTACCCATATTGGCAGAGTACAAATATTAGCCTGTGATACCGATGCAACAAAAACAGAAGTAGAAGAAACCTAGAAAAATAATCCAGAGATATGAATTCAAATCCCACCAGCTAAGGAACTTAAATTTAATTAATTTAATAAACCCGGAATAAAAAGCTAGCATCAGTGATAGTGAATATGAAGGTACCAGATTGTTGTGAAAGCCCAGCTGGTTCACTATTACCCTTTAGGGAAGGAAATCTGCCATTCTTACCCAACATGGCCTCATGTGACCCTGGACCCACAGCAAACTGGCTGTTAACTGCCCTCTGAAATAATCTAGCAAACCATGCAGTTGTAATCAAGTAGGCTGCTCATCAATGCCTTCTTTAGGGCAATTAAGGATCGGCAATAAATGCCTTGCTGTCAATACTCATCCTATGAATTAAAAAAAATTGCTGTCCATTTCAGTTAAGGAACATGCTAATATCATGCTACACATACTGATCCATCCTGGCCCTATCCAGGTGAAAGATTATACCTAGGCATTTTGGGGGACAGTGATGGCCAGATAACATGAGGACAGTCTGTTTGCATGATGTATTGGTGCTCTAGCTGTTACTCTTTTGTTAACAGCTTCCCCCTTAAACCCAAGTCAAATAGGTACCATGTGTTTAGAGTGTTACTAAGGTACACTCTTCAGAGCTTCAGGACATTTTCCAGGTTCGGTCCTCACCAATGGGCATCACATGCTCCTTTATGTAGCTTTCACTGCCCTGGGCTACAGGCATCCACTGATATGCTATGTCCTGATTCAGGCTAAGGAACAGATAATCCCAGTTTTGGGGATCACAGCCCTGACTCCACCTCTTATAAAAGATCAATGGAAGCTCAACCATTTTCAAGGCAATCGGTAAGCTCCTGGAAACAGATGAGAGCCTGTACCACGCAAATCTCAACTGATCCCCGACAGGGTTAATGCAGAAGACTGGTAGAATTCCCTCCCTGCCTGACCCTGACAAATTTTGGGAAATTCAGCATCTGAATTTTAGCTCATTGGCATAAGTGAATTCTTTCTTCGCCATGACCTCAAGATACCTTCACTGGCCCTGACTTCGAGGTAAGCTTTGACTTCATGCCTAGGATAACAAACAGAAAATGTTTCTGTAACATTTTGTTTGTTGAAGGATCTGTCTTGTAGCTTTTCCTTTCACATTCCGATGAAAAGCAGCAGAGCATCACAACATCAGACCTCATTTTACACTATCAATGTTATTGAATAATAGATGAAGGAGAGAATGAATAACTGCAATACATATCCATTCATAATAGATATAATATAGTAGTTCCTTGAAAGGCAAATAACAAATGTTTGAACGATTAATGCTGTTATTATTTTACCGTTAACTGTCATGACTCACTGGACTTAGTGCACTGTAATATCAAGCTCCACTGTTCCCCGAGCTGTGGCATATGTGAAAAGTTGGACCAAACCACCAGATTGCCCCAATTCTACCCAACTGTTTAATTTAGGTTACCAGAATTCGAGCACCCAGTTTGCAAACTTAATAAGTAAAGAACTGTTTATTGATCGACTTGTCTTTAACTGTGGCAAAAGAAAGGAATATGAACTGCTAACTTCTAACACTATAACTTAAACTCTACCCCTTCTTAAATCCCTACACATACACACACACACACACACACACACAAGACACATAAGACACACAAAAAATTGATTTTAAGAATGGGATAAAACAGTTCAGTAGCACCAATTGGGAGTACAGGATTCAATGGGTTGATTTTGATTGATGTCTTCCAAATTTCTTTCAGTTCTTTTTGATGACATGAGGTGGTCTTCCAGCACTTTCAGTATTTAGTTCACTGGTTGAGAACTTGCTTTTCAATACCTCTAACGATGGTTTTCCACTTTTCCTTTTTACAGGGGTTTCCTCAGAGAGAGAGTAGGTTATAGAGATATGAGGAAAAGAGATTTTAGATGTTTTCTCTTTGCAGGCCAGGCTGTACTGCTACCACACACAACCCTGGTCACCAAGTCAGGAACCAATTAAAATGCTGTTGTCAGACAGCTTCCTTGGTCCAGGACTCCTTTCTGGCATCATCCTGTCTTTCATGGCACAGTCTGTTCCAGGACTGCAACATTGTATATATCTCTCATCCTGTTCCAGTGGACATGTCCTTCAAATTGCAGCCATTGTAATTTTAAGCTGCAGCCCAACAGAAAATAAAAAAGATATGCTCGTTACGATAGTCCAACAGAAGTAAAAAGATATGTTCCTTACATAGCTTATATATATGCGGTTATCCTTGTCTTTTTATAGCCTTACCAAATGGACAAAAATATCCCATAGAAACTTCCAAGTTGACTGAATACTTGAACAGCCCCTGGTCAATAAATACTCCTCCAATAGTTATGGATTTAAATAACTATCTGCTATAATTTAAAAGCAACTGCCAATCATACATATCACCGAACAAATCATATAATTTTTCGCTTAATTTGAATGTGCTTTGTCTAATCCCCCCAGCCATCAGGTGGAAGAGCAAACTGAAGTAATATTTTGTAACATTCATATTGACGGAGAGTATGATTCTTAATGCAACTGGTTTTTAGCATTTTGACTGAATTAAAAAGATCTCTATCAAAGTACTGTGCACTGATGATTGATAAAGCTCTGATAGTGCAGATGTCTTGGTGTCAAGATTACTCTCACTTACAAGAGTGGTATTTGTGTCAGTGGCTTGCAGTATGGTGTGTGGTGCACGAGTGTGGTGTAGTCCAGGTGGTCCAGATTTGCCTGTGAAGAGATAGATGACAGATCGTTGTATGGTACCACAAAGCTAGCATGTCACAGTTACTTTTGTAAATCACTTGAAGACATATTGCATGTAAAGGCTGTATTTCATATCAGTTAAAGCATGGAAGGGAATACCCTGGTAATTAACTTCCCTTCCAACCCAAGATTTTTGAAAGAGCTGTCCAATATCAAACTCTTTCCCTATTTATGCATATTTTTCCTTTATAGGTATTTATCCAATTCCCCTTTGAAAGCTATTATTTAATCTGCTTCAGCCATTTTTTCAGGCAGCATATTCCAGATTAGAACAACGTGCTACGTGACAAAAAGTCTTTCCTCATCTCCCAACAGGTTCTTTTGCTACAGTTACTTCTGGTTAACCCAGCTGATCACTGAGTGGCTTCAAAACATTTTGAGGGGGAAGAATGAACAGCCAGAGGTCCATATCACTACCAATAACACAGGTAGAAAGAGGAATGAGGACCTGCAGTCAGATTTTAGGGAGCTAGAAAAAGTCTAATAAGTAGGACCTCAAAGATAGTCATCATTACTTCTTCCATCTGTCACTTGTTCCATGTTGTTCTTTCACACAATGCTACCCTTGTTCTGCTATCATCACATTCTGCTTTCTTACCTTTATGCCACGATCAGCACCTTTTTTAGCACTAACCACCACCATTAACACTCCCTTTGACCTTTAGTTCATGACATCTTTGTCAATCCCTCCTTTGTCCCCACCTATCGCTGGCCTTCTATCCAGCTCCACCAGCCCCACCCCCTGTTAACAGTATAAATTTAATCACATTTCCACTTCTCTTCAGTTCTGAAGAAGGGTCATACAGACTCAAAACATTAACTCTGTTTCCCTCTCCACAGATGCTGCTAGACCTGCTGGGTTTTTCCAGCATTTTCTGTATTTGCTAAATAATCCTCAGTGTGCTAAGAATAATGCTGATAACCAATTTAGGCTTGTCAGTCAAGCTCTCAGTGCATTGCGTTTGTGTGTACTGGAAGCTACATACATTAATTTTTGTTATTCGTTCATGGGGTGTGGGCGTTACTGGCTAGGCCAACATTTATTGCCCATCCCTAATTGCCTTTGTTCAGAGTGCATTTAAGAGTCAACCACATTGCCGAGGGTCTGGAGTCACATGTAGGCCAGACCTTACAAGGCAGATTTCCTTCCCTAAAGGATATTAGTGAACCAGGTGGGTTTTTACAACAATCGTTTCATGGTCATGATCAGACTTTTAATTCCAGCTTTTTTTAAAAATTGAATTCAAATTTCACCATCTGCCATGGTGGGATTCAAACCTGGGTCTCCAGAGCATTACCCTGGGTCTCTATAATACCAGCCCAGTGACAATACCACTATGCCACTGCCTCCTCAGGGTGCTGCTATCAAGCCAAAAAGATGTTTTGCCTATCACACAAATGAGTAATTTGGTATATGAATTTCAGTACCAGTGTGATGCTAGGTATGTAGGGCCCTGTTCTTTGCAGACAGAAAGAACATTTACACACATTGTGCCTGTTTCAGCTAAACAAACTAAGTGACAGCCATTCACTGGTTCATTCCTCAGGGCAATGGCTTGGCCAATCAGAGTCAAGCTGCCTGGTTTAAATTTCAAACAATGCTCGGAAGTTGTCTGTCAGTCACCATCAACTGCCGCATTCTCCATGGCAATGCCTCTACCAATCAGAGCCCACTTGCCAACCAATCAGCACCCTCTTCTCATATAATATAAATTGTTGTTGCCTTTTAATTTGGTATTCTTGTGATTGTCCTGATGAGTACAAGACGTAAAGCTTCAGCAAAAAAGTCCCTTTTTTCCCGCAATATTCAAGTTCTGTACTATCAAATGACTATATGGTTAGAGTTAACAATAGAGATGCTATTGCACCACTGGGTTTATTCTATAGGGCACAAACCTGCGGGATGGATATGGAGTAGCAAATTTGCTGGGAAGTTACAGAGAGGTGCAAGAAATACGTGGCTAAGTTTTACCACAAGGAAAGAATTCCCACCGCCAGGACTAAAAGCAGGCCCTGAGCCCACGTGGGAGCTGGACTGCAGGGCAATTTCACTGATGACAGCCAATTAAGATGCCACCACCAGAACAGATGTCCAGTTGAGGGTGAAAGTCTGTATCTCAGAGTTGCCGGGCCAATCATAGGGTTAGCAGCTTGGCAGTCCAGAAATGTCACCGGTAGAGGCGGATGCTGCTGAGGCTACAGGGAGGGGAGAACACCTCAATGTTGAGGTGCCCCCGAATGGCATGCAAGAACTTTTTCAATGAGCCAGGGCCAGGAAGGGGAAATCATTTCTGAATTGTGTTTAGGGGAACTTTCTTGATCAGCTCATTTGTTATGGCACAGCTGCTGGTAAATGCTAAGCTACTCAAATCCCAGAGGGAAACTTGAAACAACTGCCACAACTGTGCAGTTTGTATTTTTATTTCAAGATGCGTGCTTTGAATTCAGTAGTAATAAGTCCACTGAACCTTAGAGATTTTTTTTTTACAAAACTAAATTAAACATTTATTAATAAAAGAAATAATTTTAAGCACATACATAGGTCTACAAATTACTACTATGATAACTCCTAGCTCCCCTAATTAATCTGACTCCCAGTTACACCCCCGTTAAGGCAACAGTAAATACAAAATAAATTTTAACAGACCCAGGCAATGCACACAATACCCTGGGCAAGGATATTCACAATGAATTCTCTTAGCTTCAGTTCCTATAGGCAGCAGCTTGGTTCATAGAGGCTGGAGGCTTTTCACACTTGTTAGATCTTATAATTCCTTCTTTTTACACATAGCTTTCTCTTCTTTATACATATTTTCCCCTTTGAACGCAAATTTCATTGTTTCAATATGTCTTTGGACTTTACCTTTCTAATAAAAATCTTTCATAGTACCAATTTTATCAGTAAGCTTTGGGGAAAAATAAACACACTGTTTGGCTTCTTCTGGCTAAGTACACCATTTCACCCTCTCTTTTGAAATTCAAACTACTCTGGTTTATCTAAAAATGCAAATTTTCCTTTACACCTCTTATTCTAAAACTTCAGCCATGCTTACTTATTTAGCATTTCAAACTTTTAGCTTTTCTTCTGATACATCAAAGCCTTCAGACCAGCTGTCTTTAATTCAATTAAATCCCACACACACACACAAATACACACAGACACACACACACAATCCAGACCCCACTATTCAGACTTTACAATAAATCCCAATAATAGTAAGAAACTTATTATATTTTCATGACACCATGACTGACTCAAAGAGGAAGGAGCCATTGCTGGATTTGGTTTTTAGGAATTAGGTTGGTCAATTGGAGCAAGTGTCAGTAGGGGAACATTTAGCACCACAATGTTTAAATTAGTTATGGGAAAGGTCAAGGAGCAAAACATACTTAATTGGAGAAGGCCCAATTCCACCAGGTTGACAATGGATCTGTCCCAGGTAAATTGGAATCAAAGATTGGCAGGCAAAAACTGTTGTTGAACAATGGGCTCCTTTTAAAGAGGAAATGGTTTGAATACAGTCTAGGGACATTCCCATGAGGGGGAAAGGTAGGGCTAACGGAAACAGAGCTTCCTGGGTGATGGAGGCGAAGCAGCAAAATGGTGCATTTGATAGATGTCAAGCTGATGATGCAAGTGGGAACCAGGCTGAATCTGGACAGCTCAGAGGGTAAGTGAAAAGGGAAATAAGAGAAGTAAAGAGAAAGTGTATGAGGAAAGACTGGCAGCTAATATAAAAGGGAATCCAGAAGTCTTCAATAAGCATATAAGAGAGTAGACAGGTTGTGAGAGGAGGGGTGGGGCTGATGAGGGCCCAAAAAGGAGGTCTATGCATGGAGGCAGAGATCATGGCTGAGGTACTAAATAAGTTCTATGCATCTGACTTTACCAAGGAAGAAGATACTGCCAAAGTCACAGTAAAAGAGGAGGTAGTGGAGATACAGGCTGGGCTAAATTTTGATAAAGTGGGGGCCCTGGGAAGACTGGGAAGACTGGGCTGTATTTAAAGTAGACAAGTCACCAGGTCAAGATAGGTTGCATCCTAAGTTGCTGAAGGAGCTAAAGAAGTAAGAGTGGAATTGGCGCAGCTACTGACCATAATCTTCCAAACCTCCTTAGATTCGATGGTGGTGCCAGAGGATTCAAAAATTACAAATGATACACCCTTGCTCAAAAAAGGTATAAAGATAAACCCAATAACAACAGGTCAGCCAGTTTAACCTTGGTGGTGGGAAAGCTTTTAGAAATGATAATCTAGGACAAAATTAACAGTCACTTTGGATAAGTGTGGATTAATTAAGGAAAGCCAGCACAGATGTTCAACTAACTTGATTGAGTATTTTTGGTGAGGCAAGAGGGTTGATGAGGGAATGCGATTAACGTGGTGTACATGGACTTCCAAAATGCATTTGATAAAGTGCCACACAACAAACAGGCTTGTCAGTAAAAGGGGCAGTAACAGCATTGATATGAATTGACCAAAGGACAGTAAACTGAGTAGCGGTGGATTGTTGTATTTGATACTGGAGGAAGGAATATAGTGGGGCTCCCCAAGGGTTAATATTAGGGCCACTGTTTCTCATACTAATGATTTGCAGTTTGTTGCACAGGGCACAATTTCAAAATTTGCAGATGACAAAAAACTTAGAGTATAGTGAACACTGAAAGGAAAGTGCTAGATTTCAAGAGAACATTGGCAGGCTGGTGGAATAGATGGACATGTGGTAGATTAAATTTAATGCAGAGAAATGTGGAGTGATAAATTTTGATAGGAAAATCGAAGACAGCCAATATAAAATAATTCTAAAGGGATGCAGGAACAGAGAATCCTAGGTGTATGTGTACACAAACCATTCAAGTGGCAAACCATTACTTGCTGCACATGCATACTAGCCTTTTGTGATTCATGCACTAGAACACCTAGATCCCTCTGCATCTCAGAGCTCTGTAATCTCTCACCATTTAGATAATATGCTTCATTTGCATTCTTCCTGCCAAAGTGGACAATTTCACACTTCCCCACATTATACTCCATTTGCCAGGTTTTGCCCACTCACTTAACCTGTCTATGCCCCTTTGTAGCCTCCTTGTGTCCTCTTCACATCTTACGATCCTACCTATCTTTGTGTCATCAGCAAATTTATCCTATGCTTTATTAATAGAGGCATAGAGTACAAAGGAAACTTAGGAAATGCATTTTTTAAGCAGTGAATGGTTATGATCTGGAGTACACTGCCTCAGTTGAGGCTTTCAAAAGGAAATTAGATAAATACTGGAATGGAAAAACATGCAAGGCTACAGAGAAAGTGGGGGACAGTGGAAATAGCTGCATTGCTCTTGCAGAGAGCCATCTCAGACCCAACAGACCGAATGGCCTCCTACTCTGCTTTAAGTACCGCCTGATTCCATGATTCTATCATCTCATACCCATATCTCCACCAGACTCTCACATTACTCAATGCACACACCCCAGTCTCTCACTTATGAGCAACCTTTAGCAATTGGAACTCAGCCCTAATGTTCAGATACTCAACTTCAGCTTCACAAACCTAGCAATGCCACCAGACTCAACACCATATTCCCACCTACCCTCAATAGCCTTTCACCCCCTTGGTTATCAAGAATCTATCTACCTCTACTTAGAAATATTCAAAGTCTCTGCTTCAACTGTCTTTTGAGGAAGAGCATTCCAAAGACTCACAACCCTCTGAGAGAAAAAATATTCACCTCATCTCTGTCCTAAATGGGTGACCCCTTATTTTTAAACAGTGGCCCCTATTACTAGATTCTCCCACAAGGGGAAACATTCTCTCCACACCAACCCTGTCAAGACCCTCAGGATCTTAAAGGTTTCAATCAAGTCGCCTCTTATTCTTCTAAACCTCAGTGAATACAAGTTTAGCCTATCCAACTGTTCCTCAAAAGACGTAATGCCCAATCCAGGTATTAGTCTAATTCACCTTCTCTGAACTCTCCTAACGCATTTATGTTTTTCCTTAAATAAGGGGACCAATACTGTACACAGTATTCCAGGGAAGGTCTCATCAGTGCCCTGCATAACTGAAGCATTACCTCCCTACTTTTATATTCAATTCCCCTCACAATAAGTGATAACATTCTATTAATTTTCCAAATTGCTTGCTGCACATGTGTACTAGCCTTTTGCAATTCATGCACTAGGACATCTAGATCTCTCTGCATCTAAGAGCTCTGTAATCTCTCACCATTTAGATAATATGCTTCATTTGCATTCTTCCTGCCAAAATGGACAATTTCACACTTCCCCACATTATACTCCATTTGCCAGGTTTAACCCACTCACTTACCTGTCTTTGCCCCTTTGTAGCCTCCCTGTGTCCTCTTCACATCTTATGATCCTATCTATCTTTGTGTCATCAGCAAATTTAACAACCATACCTTCAATCCCTTCATTCAAGTTATTTATATAAATGATTTGTAAAATGCTAAGGCCTCAGCACTGATCCGTGTGGCACACCACTTGTTACATCTTGCCAACCAGAAAAAGACCTATCCTCTGTTTTTGTTAGCTAGCCAATCTTCTATCCATGTCAATGTTACCCCCTATACAATGAACTTTTATTTTTCGCAATAACCTTTGATGTGGCACCTTATCAAATGCCTTCTTGAAATCTAAATACAGTACATCCACTGGTTCCCCTTTATCCACAGCGTGTGTTACTTCTTCAAAGAACTCTGATAAATTGGTTAAACATGATTTCCCTTTCACAAAACCATGTTGACTCTGCCTGATTACCCTGAATTTTTCCAAGTTCCCTGCTGTAATGTCTTTAATAACAGCTTCTAACATTTTCCCTATGACAGATGTTAAGCTAACTGACCTGTAGTTCCCTGCTTTCTGTCTCCCTCCTTTCTTGAATAAAGGAATTACATTTGCTATTTTTGAATTGAATGGAACCTTCCCTGAATCTAGGGATTTTTTGGAAAATTAAAACCAAAGCATCAACTATCTCACTAGCCACTTATTCTAAGACCCTAGAATGAACTCCCACAGGACCCAGGGACTTGTCAGCCCACAGCACCAGCAATTTTCTCAGCACCAATTGCCCGGTGACTGTAATTTTCCCTGATTTCCTCCCTCTCTGCCATTTCCTGATTCACAGCTATTTCTGGGATGTTACTCATATCCTCTAGTGTAAAGACCAATGCAAAATATCTGTTCAATTCATCTGTCATCTCCTTACTTTCCATTATTAATTCCCCAGACTCACTTTCTATAGGACCAACACTCACTTTGCTGACTCTTTTCAATTTTGAAAATCTATAGAAACTCTTATTATCTTTATATTTCTAGCTAACCTTCTCTTGTACTCTAATGTTTCCTTCCTTATCAATATTTTGCTTATTCTTTGCTGTTTTTTATATTCTGTCCAATCTTCTGACCTGCCAACCATCTTTGTGCAATTATATGCTTTTCATAAGTTTGATACTATCTTTAACTTTTTTAGTTATCCATGGATGGTGGGTTCTCCTCTTGGAATGTTTCTTTCTCATTGGAATGTACCTATTCTGTGTATTCTGAAATACCCCTTAAACGTCTGTCACTGGATCTCTATTGACATTTCCCTTAGCCTAATTTTACAGTCCACTTCAGCTAGCTATGCTTTCATGCCCTAATTGCCCTTATTTAAGTTTAAAATACTAGTCTTGGTACCATTCTTCTCTCCCTCCAGCCGAATGTAAAACTCAATCATATTATGATTGCTGCTACCTAGGGATGCCTTCACTATGAGGTCATTAGTTAATCCTATCTGGTTGCTCAATACCAGGTCTAGTATAGACTGCTCTCTGGTTGGTGCCAGAATGTGCTGTTCCAAGAAACTGTCCTGAAAACATTCTATGAATTCCTCATTCAGGCTTCCTTTGACCATCTGATTTTCTCAGTCTGTATGCAGATTAAACACCTTGTATATTTCTTCTTTTATACCCCATCCTATTGCTTGGTTACTGTTAGGGGGTCTGTACACCACTCCCACAAGTGACTTCCTGCCTTTATCATTTCTCATCTCCACCCAAACCATTTCTACATCCTAGTTTCCTGAACTTAGATCATGCCTCTCTAATGTGTTTATACCATCATTACTTAAAAGAGCCAACCCTCCACATTTTCTGAGCTTAATGTTCTTCCTAAATGTCACGTACCCTTCAATATTCAGGTCCCAATCTATGTCACTCTACAACCATGTCTCTGCAATGGCTATCAGATTGTACTTATCTGTTTCTATCTCTCTCACTGAAAGAGCTGAGCAGTTAATTAGTTAACGAGTTGAATCTGGTTTCTCTAGCTCCAGTCAGTTTACTATAAATTCAGGGTTCTTTATTGCAGCTTAGGCAAATGAGTGCAGCTTTGGAATGGAGTGCATACTTGGGAGTTTGGTGAGTGGGGGAGTTGGGGAGGTTGGGGAAGGAGGTGTTCCGTCCTTTTGTTTTTTCTACCTTTTTCACCCTGTAGGAATTAGTTCTTACTCTCCTTCAGGGAGAGGAGCTAATTGCTTGGCAAGTGGTTAAGGTCTATTTCAGTCGTAAGGTTTAAAATAGTATCCAAACAACAGATCAGATCTAAGTTCTGCAGTCTTGCCATGTCCAGACATGAATGGTAGTGGACAATTAAACAACTCACTGGAGGAGGAGGCTCCACAAATATCCACATCCTCAATGATGGAGGAGCCCAGCACATAAGGCTGAAGCATTTGCTACAATCTTCAGTCAGAAGTGCCAAGTGGATGATCCACCTCAGCCTCCTCCAGAGGTCACCAACATCACAGATGGCAGTCTTCAGCCAATTCAATTCAATCCACATGATATCAAGAAACAGCTGAAGGCACTGGATATTGCAAATATTCCAGCAATAGTACTGAAGACTTGTGCTCCAGAACTTGCCGCACCCCTAGCCAAGCTATTCCAGTACAGATACAACACTGGCATCTACCCGGCTAAGTGGCAAATTGCCCAGGTATGTCCTGTGATAAAAAGCAGGACAAATCCAAACTAGCCATTTACTGTCCCATCAGTCTACTCTTGATCATCAATAAAGTAATGGAAGGAGTCATCAACAGTGCTCCAAACAGCACTTGCATAGTAATAACTTGCTGTCTGACACCCAGTTTGGGTTCTGTCAGGGCCACTCAGTTCCTGACCTCATTACAGCCCTGGTTCAAACATGGACAAAAGAGCTGAACTCCCGAGGTGGGGTGAGAGTGACTGCCCTTGACATCAAGGCTGCATTTGACCAAGTGTGGCATCAAAGAGCCATAGCAAAACTGGAGTCAATGGGAATCAGGGGGGAAACTCTCCACTGGTTGGAGTCATACCTAGCACAAAGGATGATGGTTGTGGTTGTTGGAGGTCAGTTACCTCAGCTCCAGGACATCATTGCAGGAGTTCCTCAGGAGAGTGTCCTCAGCCCAGCTATCTTCAGCTGCTTCATCAATGACCTTCCTTCCATTATAAGGTCAAAAGTGAGGATGTTCGCTGATGATTGCACAATGTTCAGCAACATTTGCAACTCCTCAAAAACTGAAGCAGTCTGTGTCAAAATGAAGCAAGACCTGGACAATATCCAGGCTTGGGCTGACAAGTAGCAAGTAACATTTGTGCCACACAATGACCATCTCCAACAGGAGACAATCCAACCATCACCCCTTGATGTTCAATGACATTACCATCACTGAATCCCCCACTATCAATGTCCTGGGGGTTACCATTGACCAGAAACTAATCTGGACTAGCCATATAAATACTGTGGCTACAAGAGCAGGTCAGAGGCTAGGAATCCTGCTATGAGTAACTCACCTCCTGACTCCCTGAAGCCTGTCCACTATCTACAAGGCACAAGTCAGTAGTGTGATGGAATACTCCCCACTTGCCTGGATGAGTGCAGCTCCCACAACATTCAAGAAGCTTGACACCATCCGGGACAAAGCAGCCCACTTGATTGGCACCACATCCACAAACACTCACTCCCTCCACCACAAATGCACAGTAGCAGCAGTGTCTACCATCTACAAAATGCATTTCAGGAATTCACCAAGGCTCCTATGACAGCACCTTCTAAACCCATGACCACTACCATCTAGAAGGACAAGGGCAGCAGATAGATGGGAACACCGTCACCTGGAAGCTCCCCTCCAAGTCACTCACCATCCTGGCTTGGAAATGTATTGCCGTTTCTTCACTGTCATTGGGTCAAAATCCTGAAACTCCCTTCCTAACAGCACTGTGGGTGTACCTACACCATATGGACTGCAGCGGTTCAAGAAGGCAGCTCACCACAACCTTCTCAAGGGCAATGAATGCCGGCCCAGCCAGCAAAGCCCACATCACGTGAATGAATTTTAAAAAAAAGAACTGGTGGCAATGTTAATTAAATAAATAAAGAAGGAAAATAAATAAGTGAATAATATAATTAGGTAATTAATTAAAACACATTAAGAATGACAGGACAGGTGATATGTTGAGGCTGCAACATGTGGGACCTCCTGGGTGCCAGTGTGATCCAGGGCAAACACATCTGCAGCAAGTGCTTGTGTCTCGAGGAGCTTCGGTTCAGAGTCATTGAACTGGAGGCTGAGCTGTAGACATTGCGACACCTCAGGGAGGGGGAAAGTTACCTAGATGCTTGTACCAGGAAGCAGACCACTTAGGATAGGGTCTTCTGGTTTGGTCAGTAGTCAGGAGCAGGAGAGTGCAACTGTGAGTGAGGCAGGTAAGGGGACCCAGAGGGTCCTCAGCCTTTGCAATTGTCCAATAGGTTTGAGGTTCTCTCTTCTTTGGAGAAGAGTGAGGGCTGCAGGATGGATGAACAAACTGACCATGGCACCATGGTACAGGAAACCATTCAAATGGGGGGAGCAAAAAGGAATATAGCGATCATAGAGAACATTATAATGAGGGGGGATTGACACTGTTCCCTGTAGCAAAGAGCGAGAGTCCAGACAATTGTGTTGCCTGCCGGTGCCAGGGTTCGGGACATCTTCTCAGGGCTGGAGAGAAACTTAGAGTGGGAGGGAGAGGATCCAGTTGTACCAACAACATAGGTAGAACTAGCAAAGAGGTTCTGCATAGAGTGTATGACTGTGAGTTTGCAGAAGTAGAATAACATGCATAATTATTTTCCATTTGCCTCGCTTGGATATATATTTGGAAAAAAAACACTATCTTTTTCAAGCAGGAAATAGAAGTTTACTGTCAATCAGAAGAATTAGGTGTTCATTCAACTTGTGTGAAACCACATAGAACCCACAACGCAAAAGGCAAGAGTTACATTCCTATTGTTGGTTGTTAACGGTTGCACGTTTTAGCTGTCTGGGCAATGGAAACATAATGAGTAAAAGCTGTAGTATCTTTTCACTGAGGTCTTTTGCTTAATGGTTTATTTTAAGTTGATCAAACTGACCTGAAATTGATGCAGCAGTCTCTGCAAAATAAAAGCACTGCACCTTTAAGGAGCTGTGTCTCTTGTTATTTCCTTTCGGCAGTTATGATCATAGTTTTTGCTCTCATGGTTTCTTGATATAAATTAACCTGACATGATGCCATGTGAAATAGGGTGATGTTTAGATTTCTGTTTAGATCAGTGCAGTGTCCACGCAATGAGTAATTGTTTTATGCTCTAACCGGTATTGTTCTGTGATCTCTGAAAACAAATACATATAAAATAAATATCAGTCTGTGCTGTTCAGTAGAATGCATTGGATTTATAATTTTGAGGGTGGCTACGCAGTTTCAAGGGTTGCATTGTACTATGCATTTTTGCAAAAAGTGGAGTACTTTGTGCATTACAACTTAGTTTTCTAAACTAGGGCAAGAGATACTTTGCACATGCTTGGGAATGTTCTGATATTAAGGCGTGTATGGCATATGCGATGCTAGTGCAAAGGGGAATCCAAATATGCTTTGGTTCACTTATCCCCAACAATCCCTTACAATGAGTATTCTGGGATCCTGGGAGTCACCATTGTTATGAACACTAGACTTTATAAGACAGTTATATTTTAAACTGTGTCCTTTAATTCAAGGTAAAATGGAATAGTTTGGCGGGGCGGGGTGTGACCTCCTATGAAACCTACCTGGAAAGAAGCCCATGTGACCTGGTTGACATGGAGGCAGGGCCCTAAGTCAAAACGTATTGAAAGTAACATGCACGTTTTAAATCTGGACACGAAGGAGGAGGCAGCTGGCTTTGCTGTGCATAGACTCACAGACTCTCAGTCAGTCAGATGGAGAGATTTGGGGAGGAAAACTGAAAACAGGTGTTTCTATTCCAAGCAACAGAAGCAAACTGCTTATGGGTTAACCATTAAGTGGAGTGTTGGTAAATACAGATTCCCTGTTTGAAGAGATGATGCTTGCGGAGAGTTAAAGACTGAAGAGTCGCCAGAGGGTGCCTTACTACAGGAAGTCCATTCAATTATGCTCAGTATCCTGACTTGTGCTTTTTAGATGATGGACAGATTTTGGGGAGTCAGGAGGTAAGTAATTCGCCACAGGGTTCCCAGTCTCTGACCTGCTATTGTAGCCACAGTGTAATGGGTGTAAGGGAGGGGTAACACCTGTCACAGGTGGGCTTGCTGCATTCTTTGGACTTGCTCATCTTGTATTGGTCCTCACCTTCACCCAATACTCACCTGTAGCTTCATGTAGTGGTTAACATGCAAAGGGGACATACCCCAGTAAAACTCTTTGATGGACAGGCCAACCAGGCAAATGTAGTAGTTGGGTCTCCTACCCTCGGTAACTTAGGGGTTTGTCTACCCTGGCATGTGAAGTCTGATACACATGCAAATCAGGGTCTCCATCTTTCTATCATCTGTCATCATCATCTATCTGTCACAAGTCTTGTGGCGATGGGTGAGAGATGTAGCAGCAGGATTCACTGACAGCCGTACCAGTGAACCTGCACACAGGTGGCTCAGGCCATAGTGCCGTATTTCACTAGAAGGAAGCAGAAGTGAAACTTGGCTGTCTGAACAACTGAGCAGCCCATTTCAGGACTACACTGCTCATCTTCCTCGTACGAGGAAGGGGCTAGAAAAGGTGCCCTAAACATTGTCAGCTTCAACCCTGGCTAGCAGGCTTGAGCTGGCAGGGATCCCATCAACTTGATCTCAAAAAAGAAAATAAAGGTGACATCAATCACCGTTGGTGCATGGAATGTGTGCACCCTCATGGACAACTCCACAGCCAACAGACCTGAGAGAAGAGCTGCTCTTGTTGGTCGAGAGCTGGCTATGTACAACATCCAGGTCGTTGAGCTCAAGGGGCCTTGGCTACCTGAGGAGGGTCAACTCAAGGAAATCAGTGGAGGTTATACATTCTTTTGGGGTGGAAGTGGAAAAGAGAATGGCAGGAAGCAGGTGTAGGCTTTGTTGGCATGTCCATGTCATTAGTAAGTTGACTTGCCTTCCTGAGAATGTTAATGATTGTCTGATAATACTTAAACTACCTTCTGCATGGCAACAGTCAACATTGGAACATAGGAGCAGGAGACAGCCATTCGGCCCCTGAGCCTGCTTCACCATTCAACTAGATTGTAGCTGATCATCTACTCCAATGCCATTTTCCCACACTACCCCATATCCCTTGATGTTTTTAAAATCGAGAAATCTATCAATCTCTGACTTGAACATACTCAATGACAGAGCTTCCACAGCCCTCTGGGATAGAGAATTCCAAATTCACTACTCTCTGAATAAAGAAATTCATCCTCATCTCAGTCCTAAATGGCTGCTCCTTACTCTGAGACTGTGTCTCCTGGTTCTAGACCCCCAGCCAGGGGAAACATCCACCCTGCATCCATCCTGACTAGACCCTTAATAATTTTGTATGTTTCAATGAGATTACCCCTCATTCTTCTAAACTCTAGAGAATACAGGCACAGTCTCCTCAATCTCTCCTTACAGGACAATCCTGCCTTCCCAGGAATTAGTCTGGTGAACCTTCTCTTCACTCCCTCTATGGCAAGTAAATCCTTCCTTAAGTAAGGAGAACATAGCTGTACATAATACTCCAGGTGCAGTCTAATCAAGGTTCCATACAATTACAGCAAGACATCTTTGCTCCTGTACTCAAATCCTATTGCAATAAAGACCAACATACCATTTGCCTTCCTAATTGCTTGCTGTTGTATGTTAGCTTTCAGTGACTTATGAACAAGGACACTCTGGTCCCTTTGGACATCAACACTTCCCAATCTCTCACCACTTAAGAAATACTCTGCACCTCCGTTCCTCCTACCAAACTGAATAACCTCATTCTTATCCACATTATACTACACCTGTCATGCTCTTGCCCACTCACTAAGTCTGTCCAAATCCCCTTGAAGGCCCTTTGATCATCCTCACAACACCCATTCCCACCTAGTTTTGTGTCATCTTGAAACTTGGAAATATTACATTTGGTCCCCACGTCCAAACCATTGATATAGATTGTAAACAGTGGGGGCCCAAGTACTGATCCTTATGGTACCCATTAGTGACAGCCTGCCAATTTGAGAATGATCCATTTATCCTTACTCTGTTTTCTGTCTGTTAGCCAATCCTCAATCCATGCCAGTAAATTACCCCAATCCCATGTGCTCTAATTTTGTTTACTAATCTCCTTTGTGGGACCTTATCAAAAGTCTTCTGAAAATCCAAAAATGCTACATCCATGGGTTCTGCCTTATCTATTCTGCTGGTAACATCCTCAAAAAATTCCAACAAGTTTGTCAAACATGACTTCCCTTTCATAAATCCATGTTGACTCTACCCAATCAGATCATTATTTTCTATGTATCTAGTTATCACATCCTTTATAATATATTCTAATACTTTTCCTACAACTGACATCAGGCTTAAAGGTGTGTAGTTCCACATTTTCTCTCTCTCTCCTTTCTTAAATAGTGGGGTCACATTTGCAACCTTCCAATCTGCAGGCACTGTTCCAGAATCTATAGAGTTTTGAAATGATCACCAATTCATCCACTATCTCCATAGCCACCTCTTTCAAACCCCAGGAATGTAGTTCATTGGGTCCTGGGGATTTATAAACTTTCAGTCCTATTAATTTTTCCAGTACTATTTTTTTACAAATACTAATTTCTTTCAGTTTGCTAACCCCTTGGTTCTCTATTATTTCTGGGAGGTTTTTTATATATTCCTCCGTAAAGACAGACAAAAAGTAATTATTTAGCTTCTCTGCCATTTCCCTATTCCCCATTATAAATTCTCCTGTTTCTGCCTGTAATGGATCCACAGTTGTCTTTGCTAATCTTTTCCGTTTTGCATACCAATAAAAGCTTTTACAGTATGTTTTCATGTTTTTTGTTAATCTACAGTCCTATTCTATTCTCCCTTTCTTTATCAGTTCCTTTGCCCTCCTTTGCTGATCGAATTCTAAAATGCTCCCAATCCTCATGCTTACAACCTTTTTTTTGGCAATTTTATAAACCTCTTCCTTTGTTAGCTCACTTGTTGACTCACTTACCCTGTTACATTTTTTTGTGTCTTAAAAGAATGTACATTTGTTGTAAACAATGTATTAATTCTTTAAATACTGGCCATTGCCAGTCTACTGTCATACCTGTTAATGTATTTTCTCAATATATCACAGCCAATTTGCCCCTTATACCTTCTTAGCTTCCTTTGTTTAGATTTAAGACCCTAATTTCAGATTGAGCTACATTGTTTTCAAAATTAATGGAAAATTCTATCATATTACAGTCACTGTTCCTTAGAGGTCCTTTTACAGCAAGATTATTAATTAGTCCTTTCTATTACATAACACTAGATCTAAAATAGCTTGTTCCCTAGTTGGTTCCTCAATATAATGCACTAGAAAAGATCTCGTACACATTCCAGGAACTCGTCCACCACCACATAAGTACTCATTAGATGCGCCATTCTACATGTAATTGAAGTCTCCTATGATTACCCATGAGATAAACAACGCTCATCAGTGTTAATGCCCCTGCCATGACCAACACTGATGCAGCCAAGGATAAATTCAATGATGATTTCCATTCCTTGACTGTAGCTGTGCCAAAGCCAGGCAAGCTAATCATTCTTGGTGACTTGCTGATCTCCAGGCATGGGAAGGGGTCATTGGAAAAAAATGGCACTGGAAGTTGTAACAGCAATGGTTTCCTCTTGGTGAAGATGTGTGCTGAGAATGAGCTCCTAATCACCAACCAACACAGTCTTCCACCAGTTTGGTCGGGTTCTGGTAGGTACATAGGTGACTTCTAAGGCCAGTCAGCACCCGGAAGGCTCTGCTGCAAATAGGACAGGACACACACCACGCGTGATTGAGTTTTGGACAGGTTGCTGGCTCAGGATTTCCTCTAATTGCATTTTCTCTCTGCTCCTGATAGCTGCTTGCTTCTGGAGGAAGCCGCGCCATTTTTAATTTGGTTCCATCACACTGTTAGACGGTGCATTTCAGATCAAAACAACTCACTGCAGAAAAAATATTCTCTTCATCTTTTCTTTAACACTTCTTTTATTTGTATCTGTTTATAAAATGGTTTAGGAACATAGCAACATAAGAACATGAGACCATTGGGCCCCTCAAGCCTGCTCTGCCACTCCGCTTGACCATGGCTGATTTTCCACCTGAATGCCATTTTCCCACACTATCCCCATATCCCTTGATATCTTTATTATCTAGAAATCTATTGATTTCTGTCTTGAACATACTCAATGACTGAGCCTCCATAGCCCTCTGGGGTAGAGAATCCCAAAGATCCCCCACTCTCTGAGTGAAGAAATTCCTCCTTGTCTCAGCCCTACATGACCTACCTCTTATTCTGAGACTGTGGACGGAATTTTACGGCCCCTACCGCCGGCAGGATTTTCCAGTCCCGCCGAAGTCAATGGACTTTTGGACGGCTTGCTGCATTTTCTGGCCCCGCCCCGCTACAATGGGATGTAAAATTCTGCCCTATGTCCCCTGGTTCTAGAGCCCACCCAGCCAGGGGAAACATCCTTCCTGCATCTACCCTGTCGAGCACTATAAGATTTTTGTATGTTTCAATGAGATTACCTTCTAAACTCTAGAGAATAGAGGCCCAGTCTCCTCACTCTCTCCTCACAAGACAATCCTGCCATCGCAGGAATTAGTCTGGTGAACCTTCATTGCACTCCCTCTATGAGAAGTATATTCTTCCTTAGATAAGGAGACCAAAACTGCACATAATACTCCAGATGTGGTCTCACTAAATCTCTATATAACTGCAGCAAAACATCTTTACTCCTGTATTAAAATCCTCTTGCAATAAAGGCCAACATACCATTCACCTTCCTAATTGCTTATTGCACCTGCATTTAGCCTTCAGTGACTTATACAAGCAAGCACACCCAGATCCCTTTAGCCATCAACACTTTCCAATCTCTCACCTTTTAAAAAATACTCTGCATTTCTGATTTTCCTACCAAAGTTGATAACTTCATATTTTCCCACATTATATTCCATTTGCCAAGTTCTTGCCCATGCACTTAGCCTGTCCAAATCCCCTTGAATCCTCCTCACAACTCACATTCCCACCAAGTTTTTTGGCTTATTTTCTTTATTCATCTCTTTCACATTCCCTGCCAATCATTTTTCATTTCTTATCCTAGGGTTTTTAATCTATTTCTTGGCATCCCCTCTACAAATAACAAGGCCACACCGCCAGCAGATGTCGGCCCATTTAAATATTTAGGAGGCATGACCCTCCTAATTGGGTGAACTTGGATACGACTTGCATCCGCAGCTCCATTCTCACCCATTGAAAACTTCCACAAGATATGTGTGCAAAGCTGAGGGTCACAGTCACCTTGCTCCTGACATCAGCACACTTCTTCCTTATTTGCAGCCAGTTATAAAAGACTGATTGTATTGTCTCAGCAGGTGATTTCCCTCCAAGCAGTGGGCATGAGTAATTTTAATGGAGTGTAGACTTTAGTCCCAAAAAGGGCAACAGTGCTGTTTTGGGGAATCTCCTGTGTCAGGACTGTCAAACACTTTGGCATCAAAGAAAGCAACCTTCAAGTATCTACTCTACTATTGTGCAACCCTTGATCAATTTTTCCGTCAACTCCTTGCACTTTAATCCCATCCTAGGCAAACCTTTCCTGTGCTTGTAAAGTAACAAAAAAATGTATGCCTCAATCCAGGCCACCACAAGTGAGCAGTGGGAAATCTTACATTGGAAAAGGTGATATAACTCTTTCTTCTGAGGGCAGCATTGTATCGAAAAAATGATGCAATATTCCTGCCTCTGCCAAGATTGCGAAACTGACGTTAATAGCTAAGCAATAACTTGCATTTATATAGCACCTTTAACCTCATTAAACCATCCCAAGGTGCTTAAATTTGCATTTTGAAATGAAGTCCCAATTGAAACAGGTTGAGAAAATCCTTTGCAACCAAGCCCAGCTTGTGCAATTTACAATTCAATTTTAAATTTGCACTTTAACAGATGTAGTACTCTGGGAAATACCTTAACTCACAGTTGAAAGACCACAGGTAGCTTGTTTCTGAAGAGTTCGCATATGAAGAAGGTTAAATCCGCACAATGTTAGAAATGTACTCCACAGCTTCAAACATTCGTCTCATATGAGTTGTCAATTGTGATTTAAAGTGAAGCACTTTGTGTCTCATGACCCTGAAGGTTATTTTACCTTGACAATAGAAACAAGCACAAATATGGATTTATCATCCACATAGAGTGCAGAATTCCAGGGATTCTACGATTACTCAACTATTGCCCCATTCTTCAAGTGTTGTCCAATATTCCTTTTACTACATTAAGGTGCTTAAGACAATGTTCACCCTCATCCCATCAGGTTTTCGTAAGATTTAGGGGGGGGGTGGAAACCCCATGTGCATTGAAATGTGAACATATTATTAAATTGTGCTTTTGAAGCTTTCTTGCACCATTACAGCAAAGCTCTGCTCTCAAAAGCTCAGTATGTGTGGACTGTCACTTTATATTGGCCAGAAGGGTTGCCAACTCTGATGTGTCATATTCCCAGAAGGATGATCACATGACCCACATCCCATACGTTCATCTTCATGGTGCCCCACACCAAATGGAATGCGCACAGGTGCTTTGTTTTGAAAGTAGCCTCTGTTATATATTTAATATATTTGATTTGCCTCGAAGCAATGTAATGATGGCACTAGCATCAAAGTGTGCAGGAACTTTATTTACAGGCTTTTATACAAACTTTAAAATAGCTACCTTCTCACGCATCTAGCAGTTTCTGTGGTGTCTGTTTACTTTTTCTCTGAGTCATCACCCAGGCTTAACTAATCAAGAACAGTGGGCATAGATCAGTTACCAGACTCACATAGTCAAACACAGAAGAATTGAACTATTGAACATTACAGCACCAACACTGTCACCTATGTTTGGAAGAAGTGGCCAGGGAAGGATCACAAGTATGACAAGAACAAAGGAATGTTTATTTAAGATATCTTAACACCCAGAGTATGCTAGATAACATATTCCCATCATTTATAATCCATTACAATGTGGCCATTGAAATGGATGTATGTATCACATATCTAACTGAACACACTGGAACCGAAATTCCAGGCAATTGTTACAAACTCGTAAGATAAGTCATAATGGGAATCCATAAATTGCATTCAAAATCATTCAATTTTTTTTCTATTCATCCATGGGATGTGGGAGTTGCTGGCTGGGCCAGCATTTATTGCCCAGCCCTAAATGTACTTGAGAAGTTGGTGATGAGCTGCCTTCTTGAACCGCTGCAGTCCATGAAAGCAGCTGGGATTGTTGTTTCTATTAACTGTATCTCAAACTAGTCTCAGTGCCAATCGTATAGATTCACAAATCATTAAAGGTCGCAATGTAGGTTCACAAGGGCAAAAAAATGCAAACAAAGCATGGAGTTCATTTCTAGGTAAGTGGAATTGAAAATTGGTGTAGTTATATTAAACGTATATAGAACCTTGGTTAGACCAGGCTGTGCAAAGTTCTGGTGTCCCTATTACAAAAAGAATATTGAAGCCTTGGAGATGATGCAAAATACGAAAATGATGACAGAACTGAGATGTTGGGCAGAATTTCTGGCTGACGTGTGGGTGGCGGAGCCCACACGTCAGCGCTTAAAATGTCGCGCGAGCATCTCGACGTCAGCGCGCGGCACCGCGATATTTCGGTCGGCGGGCACGTTATGCAGCGGGATGCACACCTGCCATTAATTAAAGGCCTCGTTAAGGCCCTTAACTTGCCAATCGACGAGGATTTTGAGGGGCCCGTGCGAACTTCGGCTCAGCGCACGGGCCCAATGGGCAGGCAGGTAGGTGATTTTTTTATCAAAACTCATGCACTGGCGGGATATGTGGACTCAGAGGGGTTGTTCATGTTTTTTATGAAGTATTTAATGCAGAAAGTGTTCTAAACTTGCCTGTGTGATTGTTACCAGTTCACATCGATCACCAAAGCTTTCTCTGTACTTTGAAGCTTCAGCTCACCAGTCTGCAGACAGTAATCTTTATCGGGCCTGCAGCTTTCCGGAGGCCTCCATTTAGCCTGGGGATATGGGTTCTGACATCTCCACTGGAGGCAGCTCCTCTGAGGAGGAAGGGAGGGATAGAATAGGGAGGAGGCCAGGAGTGGACAATCAGCCTCCTGGGGAGCCACCTTTGGGAGGCCAGGCGCAGGCACAAGGGGCGCAGAGCCAAGAGGTTGTCCAAGGTGGAAGGGGCCGCAAAAGACGCCACTATCCTGCTGCCAGGGTATACAGGCGGCGAAGCAGCTACCTCAATATGACTGAGGTGCAGTGCCGAAGGAGGCTTCTACTGTCAAGAGAGACAGTCAACTATATCTGCCAGATGATTGGCCCTGAGATCTCCCCTAACTGTGTGGGTGAACACCCCATGCCAGTGGCTCTGAAGCTCACAGTTGCCCTCCACTTCTATGCCTCTGGCTCCTTGCAGGGCTCGGTGGGTGATCTTTGTGGTGTCTCCCAATCAGCTACCCACACTTGTGTCAAGCAGGTTACAGACGCTTTGTTCAGATGGGCATTGACCTTCATCCACTTCCGCTGGGACCAGGCAAGTCAGATACAGCGAGCCAGAGGCTTCGCAGCCATTGCTGGCTTCCCCCGCGTCCAGGGTGCTATAGACTGTACACATGTGGCCATCAAGGCACCCGGTGCCTTGATCAACAGGAAAGGCTTCCACTCCATGAACGTGCAGATAGTGTGTGATCACTGGATGCTGATTCTACAAGTTTGTGCAAGGTACCCAGGCAGCTGCCACGACGCCTACACTCTCAGACACTCCCAGGCTCTTCAGTGCTCTGGCTCGGCTGGATGATTGGCTGGTGGGTGATAAGGGCTATCCCCTCAGAAGGTGGCTCATGACGCCTCTCCGCCATCCAAGAACAGAAGCTGAGGAGCGCTACAATAAGAGCCAGTGGAGAGAGCCATCAGTCTTCTCAAGATGCGCTTCTGTTGCCTGCACCGCTCAGGGGGCGCACTCCAGTACCTCCCAGATCGCGTCTCTCTGATAGTGGTAGCATGCTGCGCTCTGCACAATCTTGCGCTGGAAAGGGGGGGATGCAGTTGACGATGAAGACCTTGATGCAGCGGATGAGGCCGCACATGATGAATCCACTTCCTCATCCTCAGAGGATGAGGGATCACAGGGCGATGATGAGGGGCAGCACGCTGACCCGCTACTACACCAAGGATGCAGGGACAATTTAATCCAGCGAACCTTCAGCTAGCTCCACACACATGGATCAGCAGGACCAGCATTGCCTGGCGCTTCCACACGTGGCACATAGGTGCTACATCTTCCACCTTATCAACTGCAACTAAGGGCTTAGTGCAGAAACATCAATGTCCACTCAAACACTCATGAGATGTCTGTGAGACATATAAATGCAGCACAAAGGAAACACCCTCAGCCATGGTCAGTAAATTGGACTTTATTCCGTACAACATCAAAGAGAAACGTCCCTCTTACAAACATAACTATTTGTTCCCTAATCTAAGGCCAACACAAAATCACCAGTGACATACCCGTTGAGTGCCTAACGTGCCTTATGCTTTCATTTGTGGGTGCTACGTCTAGGTGCCGCCCCATCGCTCGGAGTGGCTTGTGAGACAGCCTGCTGTCTCTGCTGTCCTGTTGGCCTCTATGACCTTGGTGGGCGTCCTCTGGCCCATGGAGCCTGTGATGGCCCCATCTGTAAGGGAGTGGCCAGTTCCAGAACTGGCACCTCCCCAGTTGTCACAGACTCAACGGATGCAACGGTCACTGGCAGAGGGGCGGAGGAGCTGCTGCCCTCATCTGGAGCGCCCTGAGAGGAGCTCACAGCGACGACAGGCAGCTGCTGCGCCGACATGAGGTCACATTGGACCCCACTACTCACCGCAGATGGATGGGCACCGAGCGGCGACACTTGGTGTCCAGAACATCTCCCACATTGCCAGTGACCACCCGTGGCCATTACTGCTGTGAGGGCTTGCAGGTCAGAGCGTAACCCAATCAGAAGAGTCTCAATCCGATCGAATCCCCTCTCCATGAGAGTCGTCAATGTCTCAATGGAGGAAGCCTGAAGCTCTGTCCTGAGGTTCATGCCTTCACTGACACTCTGCCTGGACTCCTCCACCACAGAGACCAACTGAAGCACACCCTCATGCAACCCTGCCAGATGCTCCTGTGAATCCTGCCGCTTGTCCTGCATTGGTGACATCTCCAGAGGCACATCATCAGCACTGGACTCAGCATGTGCCTGGTCCCCTGCAGCCCTCTGGCTGCTGGCGCCATCGGCACTCTCTGTCCCTACCATCTCCTCCAGCGATTGTGAAGTGCCCTCTCCACTGTGACCCGGGACACTAGCCGACGTTACATTCCCCACCGAAGTGTGTGTGTCTGCTCTGGTGCCTGGCTGGCTGAAACGATGCGCCGCAAGTTGCACGTCTTGGCCCTCAGGTGTGGAGGGGGGGCTCCGGTCTTGTTGGCTGCAGCCATGCGGTGGTGATGCTGAAATTACCAACAAGGACAGTGCATCAGTTAGCGTACAATCAGTAGCACCTTTCATCCCTTTCCCCCCCAGTCTCATTAGTCGCTCACCCTTCAAGACCCTAAGGAGACGAACATTGGTAGGGTGGAAAGAGTCAAGAGGAGGCCCAAACATTAAACGCACATGCAGACAGGCTGGTCAGATGGCCTCAGGAATGCCACATGGCATGTTATGTGGCATTGGAGTGGGGAGAGTGCAGAGGTTCCTGACCTGGATGCATGCTGGCCTGGAGAGTTGGAGTGATGAGGAAACATTGCAAACACTTGCAACATTTGCCGTGGAGCACAGGAGATTGACAGGTCACATTATTGACCTTCATACCATAATGAGGGGCATAGAACTGGTGGGCAGAAGGCAACATTTCCCCTTGGCGGGGGGATGAGTAACGTGGTGGCATTTGTTTAAGCTGAGCGCCATGAGGTTGACAGGTGAGGTGCTGAGGACCTGTTGGACAGAGTAATGTTGGACGCACTGGCTGAAAGGGTGGTGGAGGTACAATCCCTCCTAAGATGCAAAACATCTTTGGCTGTGCAGCAGCAATGCCATGGCATGTTAGATGGGGATAGTGGTTACAAATGGGATAAGGCGACTTTGGAAGGAGCTGGAGAAACGCATCCTCAAGGGGCCGAGGGACCTTTGTGTATGACCCACACGTCTGACTGTATCAGTCTGTGAATGAGCAGTGTTGCTGCATTAACGATTGCAGCAACCATCAGTGCTTTGGATGGTGGGGAGACAGAGTAGATGTCCTCAACCTCAAATACCTGACTGCCACACCCCAGCCTCACCAACACCTGCCGCCCTGGCCGCCTGCCTCCTCCCCAGCTCCATGGCCTGTTCCTCGTAGGCCGTGAGGCACTGGAGCATGGCGTGCCCACCACCACCCTCTAGCACTCCCTGAGATTGTGTTCAGTTTTTGCCTGCAGAACAGAGAAGAGGATTTATTGGGGCTGATCGCTCATGTACTCTGCACGCGCACGCCGCACCCCAACCACAGTGGCCCATCTGAGGCCTCCAGCAGCTCCTGTTCACATTACTGATGATCAGTCCCCAGAAGATAGTACAGCTGGTCCCAACCCCCTCCCCCAACGGCCACCTTGGACACATTCGGCATCCATCACTTTGAATAACACACGGGTCTAAGCACCCACGGCAAGAAGGCGCAACTAGGTGCAGCGCCAAGGCCAGCAGATGGCACTTGGCCACGACATCTTGAGGCTCCTCTTCCACCATCTCATCACCATCAATAAGACATGTGTTGGAGTTCTGAGTATGTGTCTAGCTGCCTCCCCTAAAGGTTGCCCCCAGACTACTCAAATGCAACAAACACCAACATATGCTGCAGGGAGAACCCATCTTCTCCTCAGCCACTAAGGCTGATGTAAGCATGGTCACTATCTGTTTGCCCACCCAGCATGCGCCAAATGCCCAATGCAGTAACGACACTAAGACGTGGTAGGTGCGGGGGGACCTCAGAGGCTAAGGCTACCTGCTGGGTCAAATGGCCAAGGCTGACATGGTACTCACCCTTCCAGAGCACAGCAAATCATTGAATCGTTTGCAGCATTGGGTACCTGTGCACCGCACATCGTCATGGCCGCTTACTGCCTCACCCACCTCCTGCCACGCCTGCCTGGTGAAGTGTGGGGGGCCCTCCTCCTCCCATCCTCTGGAAACAAAATATCCTGATGGCTGGACACCTCTTGGAGGAGGACAGCAAGGCAGGCATCTGAGAACTGAGGAGCACACTGGCCCCCCCGATGACCTCTCCTGCAGCCTGCCCCCCTCCTCCTGCTCCTGCTCCTGCTCTGGCTCCTGTGCCCTGAGAGCAGCCTGTCTCTCTCTGTGACTGGCCATGGTGCACTGCCTCACCGAGGCTGCCTGGCCACCCTTTATACAGTCTGCTGGTTCCCCATTGGAACTGGCGGTCTAAATACGCTCGCCGCCGCAACAATTTTTCCGCTCTATACAGGAGTCGCTAACCCGCTGGGCGGGCCTTAATTGCCCCGCACATGCAAAACAGCGACGCGGCCCATTTTGGTGGCGACAATCGGCTGCCTGCCAGCCGCCAAGTCGGTCAGGCCCGCCCACCCGTCAAGAGCAAAATTCTGCCCGTTATAACTAACAGCAAAGATTGAGCAGGTTGGGATTCTTTTCTCCAGAAGAGAGAAGGCTAATGGAGGCCTTTAACATTAAGGGGTTTGATGGGGTAAGCATAGATAAGATGTCTCCATTTGAAAATGAGTGCCATGGGATTGCCAGAAACTGGAGAGTGAGATAATTGGTATTATTGCTGTGGAAAAGCTGGCATCAGGGAATATAGTGGGCAGGGTGAAAAAAGCCAAGAGAGGCACTTAGGAACACTGAACTCATTCAAGAGCTACTTGAGTCTGGGTTAGAGGTAGGAGAGAAAATAAACTGAGAGGTAGTGTTGAGTGTCAGGAAGGATCATTACAAGCATGCTGCTAGAAGAGTAAGAGATTCACTTTGGACTTGGAGCCAATGACAAACAAAGGCTTTAATTCGCATATTTGTATTTTCCTGCAATGCACTAGCCAATTCAGTCAAATGAGGTGAATACAGCCATGACATTCAAATGAAAAAATAGAATTTAAATGTTTTGCGCATCAAAATTTGCACTGCATAATTCCAAGGACTTAGTGTTAAATTTACCATTTGCATGAGGCTCATACAGATGCAAATCCTCCCCGTACACAAGCAATTCCTCCTCAGATGTGACAACAACTGAGATTTTCACCCATGTGAGCTGCATACAAATAGTAACCTTAGTGTTGTGGGCAATGTGAAGGAATTGGTTTGCAGCATAAACTTGCAATACAAATAGAATTTGCAAAAAAGCTGAGTCACAGACAAGTGAATTTGATTGTATCTGTG
The DNA here is from genome assembly GCF_964194155.1 of Cetorhinus maximus. Classification (NCBI taxonomy): domain Eukaryota; kingdom Metazoa; phylum Chordata; class Chondrichthyes; order Lamniformes; family Cetorhinidae; genus Cetorhinus; species Cetorhinus maximus. Next base: position 143,269,851 of record NC_135884.1, read on the forward strand.
TATATATATTCAAAAAAATTGGCTGATAAAGAGAACTTCCACTTCACCTTGTGCAGTGAGTTGTTTAGTATCCTCTTGGTGATTACCCATTCTCTTTAGCATAAATAGAACCACTCCACCATTTTGTACAGTTCCTCCAATTACCTCAAGCAGATTGAGTGAATATCATTAAAGTTCCTCCTCTCAAATTTCCTCTTCCAGGTCATATTTTGTTGCCTCTGTCACATCCTGACAAAGGAAGTGGTCTTTAACATTGCTAAACCTGTTTTACAATTTCGTGGAGTGTTTTTGGCTATATTGTTGCAAAATAGGATCAGATGAAGAAGTGCCTTCAATTGATTTGACCTCACCCTCCCAGAAGACTATTGCTTCCTGTTCCTCAGCAGGTTCAGTGTTCTGGTGTTAATCACTCTTCCTGCAACCTGTTCTAGCTGTTGAGCATCCTCTGTGCATGGAAATATTTCCTGATGCATAGAAATGGGCAAACATCCATCCGATTTAGTTTGGTTTGTGATTGTTGTTATAAATTTGCTTGAATGCGCACACTGAGATTGAAGTGAGACATATAGGCTGGGAAGGACTTCAGTTCGATTCTCCCTAGCATTGAATGATACAAATTCAGTTGGAGATACACTCAATGGACCTCATTGTTTCTGGCAAAGAGAAGGGGTGAATTCAATCAGAGTTCCTGCTCCTCTTCATTATCCTGTGATCTTTGGTCTGAGTTGACCAACCCTATAGCTTTCTAAACTAGTGTCATGGCCCATGTCCTTTTTGGGAAAAGCTGTTTTCTGTTGAGGTGATGGTCACTTTAATGGCTAGGTTTCTCTGAAAGAAGATTTCTTGTAAAAAAATAGGCAGTTAATAATTGATCATGTGACCTGGGAGATAAATAATAGAGAAAAAGTATCAACCAGAAGTTAATTATAGGAGTGGGTAGCTTCCTGGTTGTGATTCCATGTTCAAGCAGTTTGGTTTTTTCTTAAAACAAGCTGGTTAAAGGGAACATTTCTTTCAAGAAGGATTCAGTTGAAATTGTGTGTGTTGGCTAAAAGGGTTTTAAAAACCTAGTTAACAGTGAGTTGTACATTTGGGATAGCTGAGAAGAGAAACAGAGTTCACATATACAAGACTCCAGAGTCAAAGAATATTAGAACCAGGAGAGTTCTAGCCCGAAGTGCATATACTTAAGATGCTAACGACCTTGCCAGAAGTAGGCAGAAGGCCCAAGAAATCTCAACTCTTATATGAATCTTTGAAGTAATGCTCAGATCAAGCGGTTAATCTTCCAACTTCTGCTAAGTATCTGACTTGAGTTTTGGGGGCGTAAGTCAAATGGATGTAGATTGAAGCTCTTTGAGTTTGGAAGTTCGGTTTCAAGTATAGGTAACTGTGTACATTGCATTTTTAATATCTTTAATGTAACTGACTATTTAAGATAGAGAGTAGTTATTAGCATTCATGTTCTTTGTTTTTTGTGGAGTAAAGTTATTTTGTTTAAAACTGTGAGCCTTGTGCCTTCATTCTTTTAGTAAATACCAGGGTTTTCAGATTTCCAAAAAAATAATAGGCAGAAATTTTCGCTTGGCAGGCGGGTGGGCGCGCACCCGACCCGCTCGAGGTGAAATGACGTGCGTTAATGTCGGCCAAGTGTGCGCCTGCCAACAATTAAAAGGCCTGTTAAGGACGTTAAGTAATCAATTAACGGTTGGCAGGCAGGTGAAAAGGCCAAGCAGCCTTTGCATTTTTTTTTGGAAACCTCATTCACGGGCAGGATGAGGTTTCCAAAAGCAAAAAAAAAATAAAATAAAAGCTTTAATTTTTCATTCATAACATGTCCCTGCTCATGTGACAGAGCCACATGATGGGACACGTTTCAAAACATTTTTTTTTCTCTGTGCCTCAGGGAAATTATGAAGCGCTCACTCGCGCGCATGCGCAAGATTCGTGCTCGGCCTGCTCAGCCTCCTCCCCCTGCACGCACAGGCAGCACTGAGCGTTGGCACTCGCGTTTCACACTGGGCGGGCCTTAATTGGCCCGTTAGAGTGAAATTGCAGTCCGGTGCCGATCGCGAGCGGCAATCGGCTTCCTGACCGTCCCCACCCGCCCCCTTTGAGCCTGCCCGCCGAAGGCAAAACTCTGCCCAGTAAAACGTTACTGGTCTCTATCGAGATCCTAACAGTAGTCATCAAATGAGTTTTGTGGTGTGAAATTCAGCTATTTAAGCTTTGAAGCAGAAATGTCAAGTTGACAATTTCAGTCACAATAGAATAATCGAGATGACATCTTTATACAACTGAGGCCAATAAACAATAAAAACTGTGATGAGCCAATTTTGATTTTTGATGAGTGCTCAACTTATTAAAAGTTTGCCGAGTTTTTTTTAATCCCCTTTTTGTGTTTTCTAACACCATTTACAACCTGTTTTTGCATTGGGAGGAGGGAGGACTCTGTAAGCTCAATTTGTTTTCAACTTTTCCGGACAGTAACGACAATTTAAACTTTGCAGTTAGACAAACAGAAGGGGGCATAATATCACAAATGGAGCCCGTGCTGATTTCTCAAACTCTTGTAGCACAGTTTGCAGTAGTTTCATTTTTAGTGAGCAAATGACTGTGCAGGTAATAATCAAGTAAAATAAATTATCTTCAATCAGCATTTCTTTGTGTTGTTTTAACTTGTTTTATTAACTTGATTTCTTTAGCATTTAAGCACTTTATGTTGGGTTAAGAATTCTTCGCCTCAATTTGATGGCTTTGCTACAGATTTTACCCCAAATATTGAGCTTTATCACAAATGTGATGCATAGTATTGGGGTTAAACTGTGGATGATCATGTCAGTAGCTGCTCGAAACTGGAATTTGGCACCACGAAATAAAAAATTCAAGTTAAGACACAAAATAAATCAAGGTTTAAACTGATGTAGAGTGGTATTAACTCCCCACCTGCCCTCCCACCTCCTTCCAATTTTCTTCCCTCTATCTGAAGGAGCTAATGCATGCTTTGGTATGATTCCACAGGCAGTGATTACCCAAAGAGTACTTTGCTCAGCAACCATTGAGAGGCTATTCATTGATAGGAGATATTACCTACAAGCTCACGGGAAGCATCACATTGTAGCCCAATGATGTCTTTACCCAACATCTGCACAAATGCACTGTCTAGCAGATTTTACAGCATCAGGAACCCAGATATTTCCCCATTCCCTTTCTCTGGTATTTCCTTCCTCCCTATCCTGGCCAGTTAAAGAACTCCTACTGACTCCTTTGTTGAAATCGGCCACTTCAACACAAACCAGACACAAATTTAGGATTGTTCTGGTAATATATAGGCCTCAGTTCATTAACAAAATAGCCATCAAGAGAACCTTAAAATGGTGCTAATCTCCCTGAGGACAGATTTTTGCCATGTTGTTGCATTCGGCAAAGGCAGCATTAACTCTAGACCATATGTTCACTTTTGTAGGAAGAGGTGATGAGTTCTAGTCTGCTTTTTTATTTATGTTGAGCATAAATAGTTGGCTTTGAAGTGTGTGGCTGTGTACTTCCTGAGGTATGCCCTGTGGGTATTTGTTGACACAGTGGTTGTCTTCACTTTCATGAAGATGGTAGACTGTTGCTTTTTAGTTCTTCTTTGATTAAATGTCACACCTCAGTCATAGCCTCCCTGTGGAAGCTATACCTGATCTTTTATTGCTCCTTAATATTCTCAAGCAGCTGACACTGTTATGGTGGACACACACTGCCTGTTGGATGTCATGCACGGATGGGCTTCCCTTTCTTCTTTCTACTGCTGTATGACAAGATACCTGGCAGTGGTCATCATATCCAATAGCCTTCATTATTATCAGTCTTTTTTAAATTCATTTACAGGATATGGGCATCACTGAAGGCCAATGCTTATCACCCACTCTTAACTGCTGTGAATAAATGGTGATGAGCAACCTTCTTGACGACTGAATGCATTTTTATAGTGTTAAGAGTCAACCATGTTGCTATGGTTGCTATGCCCATACCAGGTAAAGGCAGAAATTTACCTTCCCTCAAGAACATAAGAACATAGGAAATAGGAACAAGAGTAGACCACTCGTTTCCGCCCACCCCCCTCAAGCCTGCTTCACCATTCAATAAGATCATGGCTGATCTTCTTGTGTTTCGATTTCCACATTCCCATCTACCCTCGATAACCTTTGGTTCCCTTTCCTAACAAGAATCTATCTACCTCTGCCTTAAAAATATTTAGTGATTCCACCTCCACCACCTTCTGAGGCAGAGAATTCCAAAGTTGCACAAACCCCTGAGAGAAACAATTTCTCCTCATCTCTGTCCTAAAAGGGAAACCCCTAATTTTAAAACAGTGTCGCCTAGTTCTGGACTCATCCACAAGAGGAAACATCCTTTCAATACCCACCTTGTCAAGGCCGTTCAGGATCTTGTATACATCAACCAAATCACCCCTCACTCTTCTAAATTCCAATGGAAACAAGCCCAGTCTGTCCAACCTTTCCTCATAAGACAGCCCACTCATTCCAGATAGCAAGGGCATTAATGAATCAGGTGTTTTTTTATAACAATCTTGTAGTTATATGAAAACCATTATCAATTCAAGCCTTGTTTAAATTGCAGATTTACTTATTTAATTAACTCAGCTGCTATGGTGGGATTTGAACTCATATTTCTGGATCATTAGTCCAGGCCTCTGGGTTACTAGCCCAGTAACATAACCACCATACTACCTTTCCCACAGGGACACTAATTCTAACCCAGAGTTAAATACGCTGTCATCCCATGTAACATTGCATGAGTTTTTTTTTAAAGATTAGTTATTAACAAGGCCTTAACAATTAAAAATCTCTTTCTCTCCCCATTTTTATTTAATTTTTGTGAACCCTTTTCTGAATAGGAGCAATACACTGAGCAGCACTATGTGTAGGTGATTAGTCCATCAGTGCCTTCAACCAGTAGTGCAGCACAATTTAAGCATGTCACATTCTTCACTAAAAAAAACAAAGGAAAATGGCCCTTTAGTTGCTAACTTGCCAGTTCCTAATTAGAGCTCCATCAAACCACACAACACCGATTGTCAAGAAGATTAGTACCTAGCAAGTCTCTCTTCGAAACCAGCTTCTAGGAGCTCTAGAAGAGTGGCTGACCGTCAGATATTCCTTTATGCCTTAATGCTAGAATCTTGCCCATAGAACCATAGAAAATTTATGGCACAGAAAGAGGCCATTCAGCCCATTGTGTCTGCACCAGCTGAAGAAAAACAGCTGCCCATTCTAATCCCACCTTTCAGCACCCGGTCCGTAGCCTTGCAGGTTACAGCGCTTTGGGCGCAGATCCAGGCACCTTTTAAATAAGTTCAGGGCATCTGCCTCAACCACCATGTTCAACCTTTCTCTGATACTGTGTGTAGCTACTCTCCATGGTACCTAACCCCTCACCATAAAGTACAATTCATTTCTGAGACTTGTAAAATGTTATTAATTACCTGTTCTGCTCTTAGTAATCCTAGTTTTAGTAGAATCAGGTTAGCTCAATGAGAATTAATACAGCCCAGTTGCCATTCTTAACTTAGTAACCACAGATAATATTCAACATATTCTTTTAATGACAGTTTTAATGTAACTTTTACTAGGAAATCCTCCTCTCCCAATACACCAGTTGAAAATTGCCCTGTTGATTACCAACCCAGTATGACATGGAGCAATTCTATATTTTTCTCAAATGATTGTTATTGTACCACACTGTGCAGTGAAACTGTTAGTCAATCCCTTACTATCAACATCTTGGGGGTTACCATTGACCAGAAACTGAAATGGACCAGTTATAAGAGCAGGTCAAAGACTGGGAATGCTGCCACCTCCTGACTCCCCTGAGCCTGTCACCCAACTACAAGGCTCAAGTCAGGATTGTGATGGAATAATCTCCAATTGCCTGGATGAGTGCAGCTCCAACAACACTCAAGAAGTTTGATTCCATCCAGGACAGAACAGTCTTCTTGATTGGCACCCCATCCACCAACTTAAACATTCACTCCCTCCACCATCAACACACAGTGGCAGCAGTGTGTACCATCTACAGGATGCACTGCAGCAACTCACCAATGTTCCTTCGACAGCACCTTCCAAACCCACGACTTCTACCACTTAGAAGGACAAAGGCAGCAGACGTACGAGAACACCACCATTTGTGAGTTCCCCTCACCACCATCCTGACTTGGAACTACATCGCTGTGCTTTCCCTGGGTCAAAATCCTGTCCATTAGCACTGTGGGTGTACCTACACCACAGGGACTGCAGCAGTTCAGGAAGTAGCTCAGCAGCACCTTCTCAAGGGCAAATAGGGATGGGCAACAGATGCTGGCCTTACCAGTGATACCCACACCCCATGAACGGATTTTAAAAAGTGCCATTTGACACATCATTGTAAATTATTTGCCTTCTAGTTCATTTTTAGATCTTTGAATGGTTTGACTGAGTGAGCAAATGATAGTGACTATTGTCATATATGTGTTTTGATAACAACAATGAATTTGAATGTTTCGGTCATAGGGCAGAACCATCCCAGATTTCCGGGTGGGAAGAAAGACGTTTTACCGGCCGGCTGCAATGGTGGGTTTTGCGCCAGATTGTCCCATTACCGCCTTATTAGTTATGCGGACCCAGGAAACACGCCGTCTCGCTGGGGGTCGGCCTCCGATTCGCCCGCCATGCCGTTGCCTCGTGGCTTCCTCACGCGGGGCACCATATTTAAACTGTGGCCACGTGCGTTTTTCTCAATGCTTGCAGCCCAGCACTGCTCTAGTGAAGACATGGCACCAAAAGCCAAGAAGAGTGCAGCCCCTGAATTCAGTGACGCCTCCCTGTGACACCTTCTGGACGCTGTGGAGGCCCACTGCAAAGTCCTCTACCCCAGCTCTGGCCGCAGGAGGCCCATCAGTCTCACCGCTCCAGCTTGGGAGGCGGTGGCAGAGGTGGTCAGTGCCCAATGCTGCACACAAGAGGTCGACCATCCACTGCAGAGAACGGATCAATGATCTCATCCGTGTTACAAGGGTAAGGCAACCATCTTATCACTCTAAACTCACACAGTCACAAGGCCAACACACATTCATTGCCAGCTCAAGGGACATCACCACTCACTCTCTCACACACACCCTCACATCTCCATCTGCCTCATCTCCTCTGGAGACTGCCTCCTCGGCCCTCACCATCTTGAAGCCATTTGCACAGATCAACATGTGCCCCCACACAAACCCTGGGATACCCTCCTTCCCCAGTACACCCACGCCCTGCACCCTCTTCCCTTGCCTGAGGCCACTCCCCCCTCTTCCCCAAGCAAGCACTAACCCTGCAGCTGTAGAAAAGCCACCCCCTTACAGCTGGAATAGTAGGGGGAGACCTGCCCATGAGCCCCCCCTAAAAGTGATGCGGTGTTGCCTGTGAAGCCTGGCGCTGATGACTGCGAGTGCTGCCCAAAGCAAGGTAGGCAAAACAAACCTCAAAGTCCTAAGCCAAGCGCAGCCCGCCGGGTGCACATCGTTTATGAACAGTTGTGATACATATTGCATGCCGATGTGTCCAGATGATCCAGCGTGGGGTGGGAGGGGGGAATGATTCCGGTGAGCAGGACTTATATTGAGATGGTAAAGTATTGAAATTAGGTTCCCGACATGCAGTGGCAAGACATGTGACCCGGCATTGACGGGTGGAGCAAACGATCACAAACTGGTTTCAATACGGCCTGAAACCACCCGCCATGACTCCCAAGTCCAACAGCGCCGGAAAATTCTGGCCATAGTTACTTTCCCGTATCTCAAGATTTGGGGAGAGAATGGAAGGATGCATAATGTTCACGCAATACTGTTGTAGTAAGTATCTACTGGCTGTTCAGTAAGAGTTCAACAGACCCAATGAGTGGGTAAATTATGAGTAATCCTGCACAAATAATTCTAAAAGTGGTTGACAGAAACCACAATTGAGCAAAAGAAAACATCAAGTGCATTCTTCAGCAATTTACATGAACTGGTTCTGGCTACTGAAACATAATCCTGGAAATGAGGAAATAGAGAGAGAGAAAGGGCAGAAAAAAGAGAAGGAAGAGGGTAGAAGAAGGGGGTTTGGGGGAGAAAGTAAAAAAAGGAGCGGATAGAGGGGGACAGAGAAAAGGGGGTAGACAGATGGAAGATAGATAGAGAGAGAGAGAGAATGAACAGACAAGGGTCAGTCTCATTTACCAATATTTGGCCCCTTGGGGTGCAGTGCCTGTTTGTTTTTCAATTGTTGAACAGCCAGAAGTGTTCAAAAATATTTACCACAGCATCCTCCTGCTTCCTTCACACATATTAAAATATGGAACTCATTTTAACCACCTCACGAGGACAAAAGGCTGTGTGAACCTTCCTGGCGTGGTCAGTCTTTCTGAAAACAACAGTATCCAGGCCCCTAGCCCAAAATTGAGCAGTCTTTAGGAAAAATGAATATGTGTGATAATTGAATGGAACTCTAGTGGAGATTGGCTTGCAGAAGCTCGCTAAACAGTTGCAACCCAGATAAAATATGTTTTATTCTAGAGCTAGAACTATGGGTGGAATTGTTGGTGTGGGTGTCATGACGGGAGTGAGCGGACAATATGGCGAGAAGGCCAAAAATCGGTTTTACCCCATCGTGAAACCAGTTTGTGATCGGCCGCTCCACCCGTCAATGTCTGGTCGCGTTTCCCGCTGCAGCATGTCGATATAATTTCAATATTTTAGCATCTCATTATAAAGCCCTGTTCACCAGAATCATCCCAAACCCCACCCCACGTCAAATTTACTGCCCACATCTGCGTGACTTTGGAACAGCGAGCTTCACCGCTGCCTTTAAAAGGCGTGCATGTGGCAGCCTGACCAGCGAGGGGAGCTCGGACATGAGTGCACACAACCTTGCACAATGCTCACCATCATCACCGCCACTAGGAAGAGGTGCCGTGCATTCCGGGGGTGGGGGGTGGAGGCATAGGCAAGTCTGGCTTTCAGCGTTGTGCCAGGACAAGGGTTCCAGTGTGGGTGAGGCAGGGCGGGGTAGGGGCTGTGGTGGGTTTGGGGGGCAAGGCAGCACAGGCTGAAGGAAGTACACAAGCACATGCCGGGGGTGGGGAGGGGAGGGGGGGATGAGGGAAGCGGCCACACACTTGGAAAAGCTTGTCAAAAGTGAGCATTCTTCCGCAGCTGAGACCGTTCAGCTGCAGCTCCATTGACCTGCTTGGAGTCGGAGCCTCTGAGGCTTTTCTGCCCACTCAAGCAACGCAAAAGCATGAAAGTGCCACCAAATGCTCCAGAACTTTTCACCCCTCGGGCTACCAATTAATGAATGTGCATTTTAGGGAGCAGAAGAACAATTGGCCGACTGGGCAGGTTGTACAATCCCCCTTGCAAAAGGCGGCCATGGTGTAGTCACCAATTGCAATGTTTTTATTAAGGTGTGGACCAGTATCCTCATGGTTTAAGCTAACAGTGCAGCCTTGCAGTGCGGGTTAGGAGAATGCCTGTGGCTGAGCTGAGAGCACAGCACGCAGTCCAGTGCCTGAAGTTGCCACCAATCGGTCAAGTGGAGTGGGGCGGAGGTGGGTAGGGTCTTGGACAGCCATGAAGCTCACTACACATTGGTCAACCAAGTCATGGCCAGCACTCTCCTGTATACGTGATGGGGCCTTCAGGCTTAACCAAGAAAGGTTCTTAGGACAGGACACCCCTATGCTAATCCACACATCTCTCTCTTTGATCCTGCAGGGGGAGAACATCACGATCATGGAGCCTGGTGATTTAGCGGTATGCCCATGGCTTACAGAGACCAGAGAAGAAGAAGAGAGTGGCAAAGGTGCCTGGCTTGGCAAAGGGAGGAACATCTCCTTCAAGATGAAGGGCGGCAGCGCCTTCTGCGCATACAGCTGAAGATCCACAGAGAGCCATCGCTCATAGGCGCTTCCCTAGACCCAGTGTCTATAGATGGCGCCTGTCACTCCTGCAGATGATTGAGAACTAGTGTCGCTGAAGACTGCACATGTCTAGAGAATTGGTCGATCACATATGCCACCTGCTGCAGGATTTGACGCCATGGGAACATGGAGGGCACCCACTGCCAGTGGCTCCTTCCAGGGCTCCACAGGTGACCTAGGCGGGATCTCTCAAGCCTCCATGCACAACTGTATCAGGAGGTTACAGATGCCATCTTCGAGAAGGCACAGAACTTTATGCATTTCGGCCAGGATCAGGAAAGCCAGGAAGCAAGAGCGCTGGCGTTTGCGCAGATCTCTGGTTTTCCACAGGTGCAGGGTGCTATTGGCGCTTAGATATCTATGGCAGCAAGCAGTCAACTATGTCAACTGGAAGGGCTTCCACTGGTTGAATGTTCAGCTGGCGTGCGACCACTACAAATGCATCCTACAGGTCTGTGCACAATTCCCAGGGAGTGTCCATGATTCCCACATCCTTAGCAGGTCTCAGAGCCCTGGCATCTGCCAGGGTCTACAGAGGCTGCAGGCTTGGCTTCTCAGGGACAAGGGCTGCCCACAGAGGACATGGCTGATGACCCCGTGCGGCAGCCTCAGACTGCAGCAGAGTGACAGCATAATGAGGCTCATGTCATGACCCGGAGTTTGATGGAGCAAACGATAGGCATTTTGAAAATGAGATCCCGGTGCCTCGACAGATACTTCAGTGCTCAGGATCATGTCATGGAGACGCAGCGGAGGCCCCAATAGTCGCTAGATTCCAGGAGGATGATGGCTACATGCAGTGAGGACACTCCATAGATCTTCTCAAGGCCTCTGTGAACATCTGACTTCTGTCTGGCTGAGGGCAGCTCACTTACACTCCGTGATCAGGGTCATATCATAGAGACTGTCAAGAAAGTATAATAATTCTCATGATATTATTGTGATTTACTGTAAAAGTAGGTTAATATTGGGGTTTGGATAGTTTCTGTGTGTGTGTGTGTGTATGTGAGATTTAATTGAGTTGGAGACAGCTGGTCTGGAGGCTTTGATTCATCAATTGAAGCTAGGTTTGAAATGCTAAATATGTAAACATGGCTGAAGTTTTAGAATGTGAGGTGAGGAGAATTTGCATTTTTAGATAAATCAGGGTAGTTCGAATTTCAAAGAGATGGTAGGATGTTACACCTAGCCAGAGAAGCTAGGCTAAGCAGTGTGCTCCTTTTTCTAAAGGTTACTGATACTATTAGCGTCATGAAAAGATTTATATTATGAGAAAGGTAAAGTTCCAAATACATATGGGAACAGTGGAATTTACATTAAAAAGGAGAAATATGTATAAAGGAGAATGAGGCTGTGTGTCAGGGAAGGCATTGTAAGATCTAACACAAGTGTGAGAAGACTCCAGTATTTGTGCATTAAGCCTGTTGTCTACAGAAACCGAAGCTGGGAAAAGCCACTTTGAATTCTACTGTCCAAGGTATTGTGTTGACTTGCCTGGATCTATTTAATCTATTTTTAACTGTTGCCTTAATGGGGGTGTAACCGGAAGCCAGATTAATTTGGCGTTTTAGGAGTTATTATAATAGTAATTTGTAGACCTATCTATGTGATTGAAATCTTTTCTTTTGTTAATAAATGTTTAATTTAGTTTTCTAAAAATCTCTGAAGTCTTGGTAGACTTATTACTTCTGAATTCAGGGCACGCATCTCGAAATAAAATATAAATTGTAAAACTGTTGTGACCACATGATCAAGTTTCCCTCGTAGATTTGATCCACCTGGCACACATCATCTGCCACGTCATAACAATTCAGGGCTGTTTGTGAGACATTTGAAATTCCTTGATTGGTTTGAAGTTGGTGAATCTTCAGGTTACGAGTACGAAAAGCGCTTTGAATTCGGGAGTTGGTGTGAGGGATTTTTTAAGTGGTGAGACTGCGAAAATGGCTGTATCCAGGGCTAAAACCTTTTTTGGAAATAGAAGATATAACTCTGATTGGGTTACAAAAAGTATCTAAGGGTAAGTTCACAGAGTTAGCAGATAAGTTGCAGTTGAGGTTTCCTGTGAGGGCAAGAGTTGTTAAAGTGATAGCGCAGCATTTGACGTTGGAAGTGATGCTGGTCTCGAGTGAGTCACAGCTGGAGGCAGTGAGACTTCAGTTAGAAATGAAGAGGCTTGAATTTAACAAGCAAAGAAACTGAAAAACTTGAATTGGAGGCAAAAGAAAAAGAATTGGAAAGGAAAAAAAAACCTGGAACTACAGGCAGCAGAAGAATAAGGGGAAAAAGAAAGATTATTTCAAAAAGAAATAGAAATGCAAAAACTTGGGACAGAATTTTATGGCCCTGTTTCGGCGGGGACAGGGCCGTAAAATGCAGCGAGACATTATAAACCCCATTGACGACAGCGAGAACATAAAATCCCGCTGTCGTAAAATTCTGCCTTTGATCTCCAGAGGGAAGAGTTGCCTCCTAGCAACTGAGGAAAGAGAGAAGGAAAGAAACAGAGGGTACCGACTTAAAAAGCTGGACTTTAAAAAAAGAGACATCAGTTGCTGAGGAAAGTTCTAATGATGAAAAAAACCATTAACTTAAAACCCAGAAGTTTAAATTTGTGCAAGCTCTTCTGCAGTTTGAAGAAAGAGATGTGGAGGCGAACTTTATTTCATTTGAGAAGATAGCGAAACAGATGAAATGGCCACAAAAAAAATGGACATTGTTGTTCCAACCTAGGTTAGTGGGTAGAGCACATGAGGTTTATGCTTCACTGTCAGAAGAAATGTCAATGAATTATGTTGTGGTTAAAAAAAAAAGGCTATTTTGAGTGCATATGATTTGGTTCCTGAGGCAAACAGGTAGGAATTTAGAAATATAAGAAAATAACCTGGGCAAACTTATATTGAGTTTGAGAGAGTAAAACAAAATAATTTTGACCGATGGATACAGGTATTAAAGATGGAGACAACATATGCAGCTCTTAGAGAAGTCATTCTTTTGGAAGAATTTAAAGATTCAATTCCTTCAGTAGTGAGAGTTTATGTGGAGGAACAGAAGGTTAAAATAGTAAGACAAGCAGTAGAGGTAGCTAATGATTATGAGTTAGATCATCGACCTAAACTTTTTTCTTGTCACCCTTTTAAATCAGAGAAGGATAGAAAGTGGGAAGGTGAAAGGAAGGTGGATAGTCAGGGAAGAGGAGTAGGTGGAATTTCCCAGGACGTTTTTTCTCAGACTAAAAAGGGAGGTACTGAGTGTAGAAGCGACATTCGAAAGTTGGGGTGCTTTCAATGTAATGAAAGTCACATGAAGTCAGTGGGCAGAATTTTCTGTGCCTGCCAGCGTCAGGCGTGATCGGTGGTAAGAGCGGACAATACAGCGTGATCAGATTCATGGCGGCCTGAAATCAGTTCGCGATTATCTGCTCAGCTCGCCAATGGCTAGCCGTATTTCCTGCCATCGGACATTGGGAACCTCATTGTAATACATTAGTGTATAATTATCAGGCCAGCCTGCCAGAATTCTCCCCCCCACCCTCCCCCCGCCCCGACCCCGGCAAGATCGTCCGTCCACATTGGCGGGAAAGCACGCTGACGTGTTTCACAGCAGCACATAAAAGGCGTGCACTTGGCGGCCTGCACTTTGAGGGGAATTCGAAGGTGAGTGCACAGTAACGTCGCACAGCGCTCACCAGGGTTGCCTGTTGGACTTCAAGCTTAAGGGGCGTTGGGGTTAAGGGCAGCCTTGCCGTTGAATATAGCACACAAGCATTCAGGATGGGGGAGGTAGGGTGGACGAGGGAAATGGCCACGCATTAGGGAAACCTATATAAAGTGATGATTCCTCTGAAACTGAGACAGTTCAGGCGCAGCCACATTGATATGATTGGAGTCGGGCCTCTAGCTTATCTGCCCACTCAAGCAACACAGAGGCATCAAAATGCCACAAAGTGCTCCAGAGCTTTTCACACCCCACCCATCTCTGCCACCCCTCGGTACAGACTGTAAAGTCACGGGCATTTGAGTAGACTGCAGAACAGTTGGACGATTGCACACGTACAATATCCCCACTAAAACTGGCCATGGAGCAGTCACTGCTGGAGGCGTTCACAGCCCCTTGCAATGTCCGCATCCCGGTTTGGACCAGTCTCCCCCATGGTTCAAGCCAACAGTGCAGCCTTGCAGCATGGGTTAGGAGAATACCTGTATTTAAGCTGAGAGCACAGCATGTAGTCCATTGGACAAAACTGCCGCCAATCAGTCGGGTGGGGTGGGCCGGAGTGGTTAGGGTTTCGGACAGCCATGCAGCGCACTAATCTCTGGTCATCCAAATGATGGCCGGCACTCTCCGGGAAGCGTTAAGGGGTCGTCAGATTTAACCAGACTGGTTCTTAGTACACCCATGCTAACCACATGTCTCTCTTTCATCCTGCGGGAGGAGTACATCAGGATCATGGAGCCTGGTGAACTAGCTGTATACCTGAAGGCCTACAGAGCGCGAAAATGATGGAGGAGAGAGCGACTGAGGCTCCTGGATGCGCAAGGGCAGGAGTAGCAACCTCAGGAAGAAGGGATGGCTGGGGAACCCGCACACACTGCCCAAGAACCACAATGAGCCATTGCAGGCCGGCACTTAGAGACACCCAGGGTCTATAGGCGCCACCTTTCATTCCTGCAGATGACCGAGAACCAGTGTCATTGAAGACTGCACATGTCTAGGGAACTGGTTGGTCACATCTACCAGCTACTGCAGGATTTGGCACCAAGGGAATGCGGGGTCCAGTGCCAGTGGCCGTGAAAATTCCCTTTCTTTTTCTCAATTTCTATGCAAGTGGCTCCTTTCAGGGCTCTATAGGTAACCTCTATGGGATCTCACAAGCCTCAACCCACAGATTCATCCATGAGGTCATGGATGCCATCTTTGCGAGGGCACACAACTTTGTGCATTATGCCCGGGACCAGGACAGCCAGGATGCAAGAGCGATTAGATTCGCCCAGATCTCAGGTTTCCCACAGGTGCAGGGTGCGACTGACTGCACTCACATGGCGCTCAGATCTCCATCGCAACACATGGTGAACTACATCAACCGCAAAGGGTTCCATTTGCTGAATGTGCGACCACCAGGAACGCATCCTGCAGGTGTGCACATGGTTCAGGGGGTGTGCACAATGCCTACATCCTCAGTCAGTCACAGATCCCTGGAGTCTTCCAGGGTCCACAGAGGCTGCAGAGATGGCTCCTCAGGGACAAGGGCTACCCGCAGAGGCCGTGGCTGATGACACCCATGCGGCGGCCTCAGACTGCAGCAGAGCGACGCTATAACGAGGCTCATGCTACAGCTCGCAACTTGGCGGAGCAGACCATTGGGATGCTGAATATGAGGCTCCAGTGCTCATCTGGTCTGATGGAGCTGTGTAATACAGTCCGCAGAGGGTGTCACGCATCGTCATTGTCTGGTGCGCCCTTTACAACCTCGCACTCCAATGGGGAGACGAGATGGCTGAGGGGGGCTGGAGGAGCTGCACCTCTCCTCCGATGGGGAGGACACCAACGGGGATGAGGGTGAGGAGGTTCTCGGAGACGATGATGGTGATGAGGCCCTTGCACTGGCTAGACGAGGCAGGTGGGCTCGGGAGGCCCTCATAGCTGCTAGATTTGTGGAGGATGATGACGACATGCAGTGAGGTGACCCCATAGATCCTCACATCGCATCTGTGACCATTTGACTCCAGTCTGGCTTCTGGCAGCGTGAATACCGTCTGTGAGAATGCTCCTGTCATGGAGTTGCTGTGTAGGCCCTAATAGTCGCTCAATTGCAGGAGGATGATGACAACATGCAGTAAGGACACTCTATAAATCTTCACATAGCCTCTGAGAATGTCTGACTCCTGTCTGGCCGAAGGCAGCTCGCTTGTGCTCTGTGATCAGGGTCATATCATAGGGACGCAGCCATGAAACTTTAGAAGCATCTGATCATTTGTCCACCTTCAACGCCTGAACCCTTCAGGAGCACAGCATCAGTGGTTACAGATTCTAAAGAGATGGGGGCCAGCCCTACCTTAAAGGTGCTGAGAGCACACAGAGAGAATGAGAGAACTCTGTGGCGCCTGTCCATGACATTCTGGCAGCAATAACCAGCACCACCGAGGTGCAGGCATCAGTAATGTTTCCAGGGAGTGTGAGGTTGGACCATCACTGTGGTCTGAAGGCTGCACAGAGCACAGGGAAGAGGCCCTGGATTGAGACACCTGCCTTTATCTTGTGCAGAAAAGTTTCACATCTGAATGACAAGAGCACTGTTCATCAGAACAAGGAGCCATAGGCAGGGAGACATTCTTGGGAGTTTATTGACTATAGTGACTAGTATGTACAAGTGATTAACACCCGTACCCAGGCTGTACAACGAATTCTCCTTAACTTTCCTAACCCTGCTGCTACCTCTTAGTGCTCCCGGGACATCCACAGCGGAGGTGGAGGCAGCCTGCTGACTGTGACGCCCTGTCTGTGATGGGTTTGGCGGGCGTCCTCTGGAAGGCCGAGACTTGGAGGGCCCCTGCCTGCTTTCAGGGTCCTGCTGTGTGGCAGTGGCACCCTCCTCGGCCTGTGGAGCTGGAGCTCCTGAGGTCACAGAAAGAGGGGAGTTGGATGGGCCGGACACCGTCTGAGTCGGGGAGCAATGGCATAGTGGTATTGTTGCTGCCTTAATGGACCTGGCACACCTCATCTGCTGCATCATAACAGAGACACAGCCGAGAAATTTTAAATGCACCCAATCCTTTGTCAGCCTTCAGCATCTGTCTGCTTCAGGGGCACACTGTCACCGGTCACGGATGCTAGAATTGTTGGGGAGCCAGCCCCACCTTGAAGGCGCTGAGAGCAGACAGAGAGAATGATGGAACTCTGTGATGCCTGCCCACGTCATTCTGGCAGCAATGACAAGCAGCAGAGAGGTGCAGGCATCAGTAATGTGTCCAGTGAGTGTGAAGCCGATCATCACTTTGGTCTGAAGGTTACAGACTGCACAAGGAAGATGCCCTGGACTGAGGTACCTGAAACGCCTTTATCATGTGCAGGAACCAAGGATTCACATCTGAGTGACATGAACACTGCTCTTCAGAACAAGGAGCCATAGGCAAGGAAATATTCTTGGGAGTTTATTTACAATAGTGAATGTTATGTACGAGTGATTAACACCCGTGCCCAGGCTGTCAAACTACATCTTCTTAACCTTCCTAACTCTGCCTCTACGTCTTGGTGCTCCCTCAACATCCACAGCAGAGGTGGAGGCAGCCTGCTGACTGCTACGCCCTGTCTGTGATGACCTTGGCGGGCATCCTCTGGAGGAGCGAGACCTGGAGTGCCCCGGCCTGCTTTGGGCGTCCTACTGTGGGCCAGCTACACCCTCTTCAGCCTGTGGAGCTGAAGCCACAGGGGTCACAGGAAGAGGGGATTCGGAAGGGTAGGACATTCCCGGAGTCACCTGGTTGGATGGCCCCGGGGTATCGAACTGCTGGTCCTCCTCCCTATGGGTGACCAAGGGCTCCTGGCTGACTCCTTGAGGAGAAGGGGAAGCTTACCAGTCCCTTACCAGTCTCGTGTTGACAATGTTGGAGGCCAACTATGGCGTCAGTGATGGAGTTCAGCCCACGCAGCAGTGCAGGACCAATGTCCTGGGCCAAGGTCTCCATGGCGGCCACCATCCTACCAGAGTTAACCTCAATGTGTTAGCTATCGCTGCTATCACCGGCGACACTATCACTGCGGACTGAAGGCAGACCTTGCAATCTGAGGAATGCACCAGACATGTCTTCCTGATGTTCCCGTGATTGTCTTTGCAGCTCCACCAATTGATTGAGGACCGAGTCCAGAGGCTCATCATCTGACAGAGACTTTGCAGATTCCTTGCCTCCAGCAGTTCTCCAGGTGATGGCGACCAAGGATGCCTGCTGTGGAACAGATTGTGTGGCGTGTTCACCAGATTGTGATCCCAACGCTATATATAGGTCCCACCAAGATGCCTGTTGCTGCGCTGGTGGAGGGTTTGGGTGAGCGCCGTGACAGGCCTTCACTGCTGCTGCCCTCAGGGTCCTCATCCGAGGTGCTCTCGGTGCTGGGTTCGGGGTGAAGGTTGTCTGGGGGGGCGACGTGTCAATGTGTCTAGGACAGGAAGTGGAGGTTATTAGGGCTTGGCAATCGTGTTGAACACAGAACAGTGGACTTGTTGAGAGAGGGGTCATGTATTGTAGGATCCTCACATATGTGTTTGCCGCTGACCTCACTGTCGCCGCAGGAACGGTCGATCTCCTCTCTGGCCAGCTCCAAGGCTCGACTCTCGAATGGAGTGAGGACCTTGAAGTCAATCACTCCGCCCACGATTTGGGACCTCTCCCGGTAATTGTGCACGATCTTGTCCTGCATGAGAACAGATGGAGAACCTGTGAGCAGGGCGCATGCCAGGCCAAATGAGAAGGATGGCAGACACGCATGTGTGCTGAGTGCAGCCACGGACAGGGTGCGGGGGCAGTCTCCAGAGGAGATGAGGCCAGTGGAGATGCGAGGTTGTATGTGAGAGAGTGAGTGGTGATGCCCCTTGAGATGTGAGATCCCTGTGGATGCGTGATGGGTTTGGGAGTGTGTGCTGAAAGGGATGAGGTGGCTGAATAACCCTGGCAGAACGGATGAGAGCATTCATCCCTTTCCTGCACTAGATAGCCGACCTCTTGTGCGCAGCATTGGCACTGACCACCTCTGCCAATGACTCCCGAGCCGGAGTGGTGAGGCCAGTAGGCCTCCTGCGGCCAGATCAGGGGTAGATGGCTTCGCCGCAGGCCTCCACACATCCAGAAGGTGTCCCAGGGACGCGTCACTGAATCGTGGGGCTGCAGTCTTCCTGGACTTTGGGGCCACGCCTTGACTGGAACAGTCCTGGCCTGCGAGCATTGAGAAGTGTGCGCATGGCCGCATTTTAAATATGGTGCTCAGTGTGAAGAAGCGGCAAGGCAATGGTGTAGCAGGCCAATAGAACGCCACCCACCAGCGATCCAGCGTGTTTCCCCATGACTGCGTAATTTAAGTAGGGGAACGATACAGCATGAAAACCCGTCTTCGCAGTTGGCCGGTAAAACGGCATTTTTCACGCCCGCTACCCGTACTTAGTGCAATTCTGGGCCAATTCCACTCTCTGTTTCCCCATGCGGGAGAGATGAGAACTCGGGGGCACAGTTTCAAAACAAGGGGTCTCCCGTTTGAGACAGAGGTGGAGAATTTTTTTTCTCTCAGGTGATTCGTTAATCTGTGGAATTCACATCCCCAGGGAGCAGGGGAGGCAGAATTTTCGATTATTTTTAAGGCTGAATTGGATAGATTCCTGATTGACAAGGAGGTCAAAGGTTAGAGGGGTGGGCGGGAAAGTCGAGCTGAGGCCGCCATCAGATCAGCCATTATCTTATCAAATGGTGGAACGGGCACGAGGGGCTAAATGGCCTGCTCCTGCTCCTAATTCTATCAGATAGATATCCAAGTTAATTATCAATTTGTCAAGGAGAGTTGATAAGTTGCTAAATCCTGTCCACTTTGAAGTGAAGACAGGGGGTGTCAGCTGTGGCTCAGTTCATAGCACCCTCGCCTTTGAACCAGAGGGTTGTGGGTTCATGTCCCACTCCCGGAAACCAAGAACTGTGATTGTACTCAAAAGAGTTGCAATCTGTGACTGTTGATAACTCGAAAGAGTTTGAAGTGAAGACAGTCCAGCAAGGCAATTTACCAAGCATGGCAATTTAAGAATGATATCCTAACACCAATATTAGCCTCATTCTGCTAATATCTTTACCATATAGAAATCTATATGCTGCAGCAGGCAATCCACTTCCAGGTTACAGGCTTTATCAATTTCTGTGTGAGCATCGGTCACTGTGATTTTGCAGCAAGGGTCATTCTAGGAATCTTCTTCTTCTGCTTCTTCTTCGTAGGCTGTCCCTCAGGACAGAGGATGACTTTCTTCCATTCCAGGGTTTTGTGTTCTGTGGTGACTAAAAGTCCAATGTTGGATCCCTCACACTCTGCCACAGGTGGGGCAGGTAGTGCTTGATGAGGCGGGTGGGTGGGGTGTTCGGATTTTAGTCCGCTCCTTCCGCTGTCTGCGCTCAGCCTCCACTGGGCCTGTCGGAGACGTTCCAAATGGTCGGCACCTTTCCGGATGCTTCTTCTCCAGTTCAGGCGATGTTGAGCAAGAGATTCCCACAAATCGGTGGGGATGGTGCATGTTTTCAGGGCAGCTTTGAGGACGTGGAGAGCTTGTTTTGGGAGTCTTGTGTCAGGCATGCAGACGATATGGCCTGCCCAACATTGCTGATTAACCATAAGCAGTGCCTCAATACTGGGGAACCTGCACTTACAAAACCTCCATTCCCACCAAAACAGTGAGCGTGGCTGAACCAGCTCTACAACTAGTATCTGTGCATCCCTACACAGAAATTAATTCACCTATCCATATTCTACCAGGGTAAAACCACACTTGTTAAAATCCTTAAGTGTGTCGAGTACAAATTGTATTAATTCAAATAATTTGCCATTTGATGAGTTGATCACTGTTACCCAGGGTTAGAAGCTATGGGTCCAGTCATGTCATCTTTGTGTTAGAACATTATGCTCATTGAATTAATTGTCTTGCAAGACAAAGACAGTCAGGTTAGTAAACGGAAAGAGTGAGATAACATGCCCATCAACGCAATGGCATTACCTCAATGATTGCTTCTTCTTTAAATTCTTTCTGGGATGTTGACATCACAGGCAAGGCCAGTATCTGTCGCCCATCTCTAATTGCCCTTGAGAAGGTGGTAGTGGGCCGCTGTAGTAATCTGATTTGTAATATACCTTTAAGACAAGTGTTGTAATGTAAGATCACATGATCTTAATACCCAATAGCAGAGTGGACTGAGCGACCTCTGTGGGAGAGTCTTGAGTTAGACACTGAAGAGTGAAGTCACAATTTTGAGTTGTGAGCACACAAATGTAACTGCTGAGTTCATTTTGTAAATAAACAGCATGTGTTTATACAAATAATGATCTCCTGATATTCTCTGTCTCTGTACCAACTCAGTTACCCTGAAACAAGTGTGCAACCCAAATCCTTTAGCCCCAACAAATAAAAAGGCACTAGATCCAACAGCCGCCTTCTTGAACCACTGCAATCCATCTGGTTTGGTTTTTCTGTCATAGTTTCGGGCCTTCAGGAAACCAGGTTGTATGAATCTGTTGTATAACCATAATACTTATCTATGCTATTGATATCTGAGTAATACATTTGCATTAGGACAACAGGCTTGAGCCTGAATCATGAAGAATCATTTAACTGAGTTTAAGAAATTTCCTAACATAAGAACACAATCAATGATTTTCTTTCTCCATCTTAGAAATGGAGCAGCGAGGACATCACACACAAACCCCAACAAAATTCTAAAGCCAAAAAAGATACTGGAAATCCTGAGATAAGAGCAAAAATGCTGGAAGACCTCAGTAGGTCAGGAAACGTCTGTGGAGAGAAACTGTGGAGAGTTAACGTTTCAGCTCAAGAGAAGCTTTAATCAGAACCCTCCGATAAAAATTTACCTCGACCTGAATGCTTCACTCCGCAGATGCTGCCTGACCTGCTGAATATCTCCAGCACTTTTTTGCTTTTATTCCTATCAAATTCTGCCGTGTTTTCAGTTTAACCCTGATTGCTAATTATTGTGTATCATACGTAACTCAGATCACCCTCCCACTATGTTTTTTTATGGCAAGTAGAACATTTTGTATCAAGAAAGTTTGCAGCGTAAGAAAGGAGTCAAATACTAATAAAGAAGCATGAAGTGATGATGTTAGGAATGTGTGCCTCCTCAGTGACAACTGGGGCAAGATATCATATATGGGAGATTTAGATATAGCTGATGTCATAACATATCCTCATCTAGCCCATGAATTCTCCTTTCCGAAATCTTGATGAGGTTATAAGTCAATGAGGCCCTTTACCTCCCCCCCCCCCGGTCTTTGTCACTCTACAATTGTGCACTATGATTCACATCACCCATCTGCACTCAAATAGGATACGTTGGCAACTTTGATTATGAAAGGACACGTCATGCATTCAGATCATTTGAATCAAGCGAGCGAAGCATTAAAAATATATTTTTGTCTGAAGGAGTATCCCTTGTGAGTTGTATTAATAGACAGATGGTTCACCAGTGTAAACACCCTGAGAAATCTAGAACTAGGCATAGGTGGTTGCTTCTGATCAAATCGGCTCAGTAAGTGAGGCATTAAGCCGATCTTCCCTGTGAATGACTCTGATGGGTGTCAAGGAGCTTAAATGACAACAAGGTGTTTTCCCTTTCATTGTCTCTCCCTTAATCTTTGGCATTTTTGTTGTCATTCCTTTTCCTGCATTATTAAGCTGCTCAGTACATTTATTTGTTTCCCTCATTATTCCCTACTTAAGCTTTCAGTCTTTATAGATGTTGGGGTGGATTAGTCTGAAGGATGGATTAGTCTCTCCACCGAAGTAAAAGACCGTCAGCACCTGCAGCAATAATACACTGAAGGCAACCTTGATAAGGTCTTCCACCCCTCAGGGACAGGATGTCCCGCCCTAGAGAGCAGCTCTGTAGCCCCAGCAGCGCCAGCAGATAGGGTAGTGGCCACTGCTGGGACTACAAGCAGCTCCCAAGAAGAAGAGAAGATGGATACCTGACTTAATTGGGTAAGTCTGGGGATTTTGCATGGGCCAGCCTGGCAGACCCCAGCAAGGGGGGGTGGGGAAGAGGGTGGGTGGGTAGGGTTGAGGGGTGGGGGGCACGGTGAAGAGCAAACGAGGAGGTGCCATCTTGGGGGAGTGCCTCTGAAGGGCACAGGGGACCTCCCTTCGTGTCTGCCTTTAGCCCGTGCAGTGAAAGCCGCTGAGCCTATCGCCTTCCTTCCTTGTGAACCAAAAAATTGCAGTGAAGGTGGAATGAGGCACTTAAGTGACCATTAACTGTCCACTTAGGGGCCTCAAAAAGCCTAAGGGGCGTGGGCTGCCTGTTGCCTTCCCGTGCAGCACCCCATAATAGAGGGGACAGATCTGGGTTTGGCGGGAAGGTGGTGGGTTGGCAAGCCATTTTATTTTACATGCCCGCCCCACCTTCAAATACGCTACGGAGGGTGGAGGGGAATAAGATTCACTCCATTGCTTTCTTCTTGACATCCTTTCTTGTAGGTTTCCATCTTTAAGTTTAGATTGACGTGTAAAATTAATTATGCCTTCATGATTCTCATAATATTTTTGTCCAGTACATCTGTTAAAGGGCCTATTTGGTCTAACACATTGCCATTATTGTCTCTGAAGGAAATATAAAGGGAAATTATATCTAAATCTCCAGGACTTGGGTATAGCGAGTACAATTTTGAAGTCTGCGGATGGTGCAAAACCTGGAATAACATTTTAGGAAGGATATCAAATCCTTGGAGGGAAGATTTACCAGAAGGCCATCGACTCATTTATGGCACAGGAGGCTATTCAGCCCATCAAGTCTATTTTGGCTCCCCGCAGAGCAATCCAGTCAGTCCCACTCCCCCACTCAATCCCCGTGGACCTGCAGCTTTATTTCCTTCAAGGGTCCTTCAATCTCCTTTTGAAATCACTGATTGTTTCCTCCTCCACCACCCTGGTGTACAGCAAGTTCCAGGTCATTACCACACACTGTGTAACAGTTTTTCCTCACATTTTCCCTGCATCTCTTGCCCAAACTCTTAAATCTGTGTCCCCCTAGCTCTTGTACCATCAGCTAATGCGAACAGTTTTTCCATGTCTATCTTATTCAAGCCTGTCATAATCTTATACACCTCTATCAAATTTCCCATTAATCTCCTTGACTCCAAGGGGCCTTTCCAATCTAACCTTGTAACTAAAACCCCAGATCCTTGAACCATTCTGGTAAATCTCCTCGGCAGCCCCTCAAGGACATTCACATCATTCCTAAAGCGTGATGACCAGAACTGGACTCTAGTTGGGGTCTAATCAAAGATTTATAGAGGTTCAGCATAACTTTCCTGCTTTCGTACTCAAACTCGCTATTTATGAAACCAAGATCCCATGTGCTTTGTTAACCACTCTCTCAATATGTTCTGCCACCTTCAAAGATCGGTGCACATGCACAGTCAGGTGTTCCTGCACACTCTTTAGAATTTTTACATGGAGCCTATATTGTCTGTCCCTCTCCCTTCTGTCAAAATGCATCACCTCACACTTCTCTGTACTAAATTCCATCCGTCACTTATCTGCCCATACTGCTAGCCTACCTATGTCCTGTTGCAGGCTACTTGTCTCATCCTCACTGTTTGCCACTGCTCCAAGTTTGGTATCATTGGCAAATTTTAAAAGTTTGCTCTATATTCCAAGATGTTATCAAAGCAGACTTCAGCTATGTGGAAATGTTGGTATTTTTCTCCTTAGCTCAGAAAAGGTTAAGAGGAGTCCTTATGAAGGATTTTGAGTAGGGAGAAATTTGGCAAATTTAGTTTCCTTCAGCATAGGGTTGCTGACCATGGATCTACAATGATTGGCAAAATAATTATAGAGGAGAAATGAGGAGATGCTTTTTCAAACATTGGGTTATTAAGATCTGGAACACGCTAGCCAAGTAGATTCCATAGAAATTTTCAAAAGGCAGCAGACATCTCCTTGAAGAGGAGTAATTTGCAGGGTCATGGAGAAAAAGTCAGGGTGTGGGATTAAAATTGGGCAGTTCTTTCAAGGAGCCCCACAGCATGAGGAGCAAATGGCTTCCCTCTGCACTAGAAGATTCTATGATTCCATGAAGAATTGAATTTCAGGATTGAGTCCATCCCCTGCTTAATTGCTTGAACTCTGACCATGGTCTGCAATGGGCGTCAGGCAACTGAGATCCTTTGTAGAATTTAATGTTCTTACGATCCCTGTAGAATCAATGAGTCACAGAATTGTTACAGACCATCATGTCTGCCCTGGCTTTCTGTGAATGGCCCTTAGTGACATTCTCCTGCTTTCTTCCCATAACCATGCACATTTTCCTTTTCAGATTGCAGTCTAATTCCCTTTTGAATACTTTGATTGGACCTGCCTCTACCACACTCTCAGGCAGTGCATATTCCAGACCGTAACCACTTGCTGCGTGAAAAGGTTTTTCTCATAAATCTTTTGCTTCTTTGTCAATTACTTTAAATCTGGGGCCTCTCGCTCTTGATCCTTTCATGAGTGGGAACAATTTCCCACTATCCACTCTGTCCAGACCCCTCATGATTTTGAATACCTCTATCAAATCCTCTCTCAGCCTTCTTTTCTCTAAAGAAAACAGTCCTAACTTCTCCAATCTATCTTCATAACTGAAGTTCCTCATCCCTGGAACCGTTCTCATGAATCTTTTCTTCCCTCTCTCCAATGCCCTCACATCCTTCACAGCGCCCAGACCTAGAAGCAATACTCCAGTTGAAGCCAAACTAGTATCTTACACAAGTTCAACATAGCCTCCTTGCTCTTGTTCTCCATGCCCCTATTAATAAAGCCTAGGGGCCGGAATTTTCCGTGCCCGCTGGCAACGGGCGTCATGATGGGCGTGAACAGACAATCTGGCGGGAAGGCCAAAAATCGGTTTCAGGCCATCATGAAACCAGTTTGCAATCGCCCACTCTGCCCGTCAATGGCGGGCCATGTTTCCCGCCGTCGGATATCGGGAATTTCATTGTAATGCACGTCTTTATAAGCCCAGTTTCCCAGAATCAACCCCACGTCAAATTTACGGCCCACATCAGCGGGAAAACACACCGGCGCACAACACGTCTTGACAAGTGTGATGTGCGGAAGTTGGGACTCACCGTCAGGGCCTTGCTCACATCGCGGACATCCGAGGAGCAGATGATGGTGGAGCCTGACGGCAAGGGGACCCTGGAGTGACGTCCATTGTGTGTTGGGTGGATCCTGATGGACGTAGCTGCGCCACGAAGCAGCTCACAGAAGGTGGAAAATCACGGTTGAGGGTCTGCTTTGGGACTTCAGTGTTTTGGCCACAGTCTGTCACAGATGATCAACGAGGGGGTGGAGAGGAAGGTCCAGTTGTGAGTGGGAGAGGAAGATATACTGGAGGGTGGGAGAGGAAGGTGTGTAGGTGTGTCAACGGGGGGTGGAATCAAAGGTTTCAGGGGTTGAGGTTGGGAGTGGGGGAGCGAAGATGAAGGTGTTGTGGTTGAGGTTGGGAGAGGGGAGGGTGTACGGGGAGAGGAGGGGGTAACGGGAGAGAATATGGCAACTGGGGAGGTAGGTGTAAGGTGGGAAGAAGGTGTAAGGGAAGGAGTTCGGAGGGCGGATGGATTGCGGAGAGGGGAAGCGATCTAGGGAGAAGAAGGAGTCCGGGGAGGGGAAGGAGTCCAGGTGGAGGAAGGAATTAGGCAGGGGCAGGGGCAGGGAGTAAGTCTGGAGGAAGAACTAAGGGTGGAGGAAGTAGTCAGGAAGGGGGAAGTACTAAAGAGGGGGATGGAGTCCGGGGGGGTAGGGGGAAGGAGTGTCAAGAGAGCAAGGAGTTCCAAGGGGGCAAGGAGTCCAGAGGGGGGTAAGTCCAGGTGAAGGGAGGTGTCTGTGGGTTCGATGACTGCCTCCTGGGGAGCAAACTGAGGGTTGGCGTGGTATGAGGGAATGGTGACAATGACCGAGGGCAGAGTGTGGCGGTAGGGTAGAAGAGTGAGGGTGTGATGGTATCGGTAGAAGGGATGGCGAGGATGGTTGGTGGGGTCTCGGAGGCAGACACGGACTCTGGGGGTGGGAAGGAGGAGGTCGGGGATGTTAATGTGGATGGGGGTGGGATTTTCAGGAAGGTAGGGAATGTGTACGTTCACCTGGACATCCCCGAAAGGAAAGGGTTGTGGCTGGTAGGTGATGGTGGGAAGGTAGGTGGGGTCAGGGGGGTTGACAGTGATGGAAGAAGGGACATGAGTGACTGGGGGAGGGGAAAGTATGGGGGGCCTGAGGAAAAATATTAGACACACCAGACTTGCAAATCCGAAAGGGAACAGGTTCTACATGGGTGTGTGATCAGTGGGTGGGCAGAGATGCAGGTCAGGCTCAGATGGGCAACTGAAAGTGAACCCCAGCAGGCAGCATTGAAAATGTTCAGGACGTTGAGATGAGTGCGATGCAGGGAGGATCTGCGTGCCTGGGAGAGTGCTTGCATGAGGCTCCGAAAGGGCCTACCACACACACACACACACACACACACACACACTTCTCCCTCCAGAATCACATGTGGGCCACCTGCATTAAGCTGAACTGCTAGTGGAGGGCAGGGGCAGGGCTGCAGTGACAGGACTCACAAAACCTGTCAATGTAGCTGAAAGACACCATTCCACTTTACTCAGTGAAAGCGAATACGATTTCAGATTATAAAGTGATAAAATGTGTTCACCCGTGCAACCAACTGTGATCAGAATTTCTTAACTTTTCTAGGCCTTACACTTCTAGGTGCTGACCCCACATCCATAGCAGGCTGGAGACGACCTGTGAAGTGGTTGGCCCTGTTGCCTCTTATGACTTTGGCGCGGGTCCTCTGGAGATCCGAGGCCTTGAGGGTTCCCCGCTTGCTTTGGCTGTCCTCCTGTGGGCCAGCTGTTCCCTTTGCGGTGACAGAGGGTGAGGTTGAGGGGCTTACAGGCAAAGGGGACTTGGAGGGAAAGTACAGCCTCTGAGATTCCTGAGTGGATGACCCAGGGGTGTCCAGCTGCCACTCCTCCTCCCGTCGGGTGCCCGAGGGCCCCGGCCGGACTCCTTGAGGGGAACAAGCACCTGGAGGGTTGTCGAGGTGCTGTTTCCCTCCCGCTCTGCCACTGCAGGAACTCACCCATGACTACCGTGATGGAGTACAGGTCTGCGTGCATCTTCGCATCCTGCTGGACCAGGGTCTCTGTGGCATCTGCCATCCTTCCCATGGCGACCTCCATACACGCAAATGTGGGCACCATTTCATCAGAGAGCAGGCAGGTGTGCTCCTCTGACTCGTGTGCCACTCTGTTGAGGGCTTCCAACACCTCTGCATGTTATTACCCCGCCTTGCGCTAACTCTCCAGGATGAGTTGGAATGCTGAATCCAGAGGCTCATCATCTGACTCAGACCTCACAGATGCCTCTTCGCCAGCAGTCCTCCGAGTGTCGGGAGCTCAGCTGAACCTGCCTCCTCCTGCTGCGGACATGTGTCCGTGCGGTGACCACCAGATTGTGAACCCGAGCCTGCTCTAGATCTAGGTCCCACTGAGGTGTGTGTCCCTGCGCTGGTGGAGGGTGTGGGTAAGCGCTGTGATGGGTCTTCCAGGCTGCTTATTACCAGCTCTTCAATGGAGGAGGTGTCCTCTTGGCTGGTGGTGAGGATGTGGATGGAGCAGAGGGACTGGCTGGCTGAGGGTGTCGGTCGCTTGGCAGAGCTCCCTGTGGACCAAAGTAGAGATAATTAGTGCATGACAGCACAGACAAAAGCAGGAGCGAGAGCACTCACATTTGCGTTGAGAGAGAGATGATGTGGTGCAGGATCCTCATGTGGGTGTTTGCTGCCGACCTCACTGTTGCCGCAGGCACAGTCCATGTCCTCAGCAGCCAGAGTAATGGCGCGCTGCTCAGAGTGAGTGAGGGTCCTAATGTGGGCCATTACACCCCCAGTCTGGGACCTCTCCCTGCTGCTGTGAGCCAGCTTCTCCTGCACGAGAGTAAATGGAGATAGTGTGAGTCAGATGCATGGAATGTGTGGTGAGAGGAGCCATGGACTGGATGAAGACGCAGGCTAGAAAGGATATGAGCCTGATGGAGATGTGAGGGTGTGTGTGAGAGTTAGCGGTGTTGTCCCTTGAGGTGTGAGATCCCTGTGGACCTGTGATGGGTTTGTGAGTGTGTGAGTTGAGAGGGATGAGAAGAGTGACTTATCCTGGCGGAACAGAGGAGACCATTCACCCTCTTACGGTACTGCATGGTTCCTCTTTTGCAAGGCATTGGCGCTGACCACCGCTGCCACCACCTCCCAAACCTTGCTTGCTGGCCTCCACCCAGAGCAGGGGTAGAGGACATCACGGTGAGCCTCCACGCCATCCGAAAGGCACTCGAGGGACACGTCACTGAATTGGGGGTGGAGGGTGGGGGAGGGGGCTGCAGTCTTCTTGCCTATCAGGACCATGTCTTCTGTGCCGCAGTCCTGGTCTGGATGCACTGAAATGTGTGCACGCAGCTGCAATTTAAATATGGTGCCCAGCGTGAAGAAGCGGTGAGGTGACAGTGTGGTGGGCGAATGAGAACCTGCGCGCCATTGAAATTGCGTGTTTCCTGGGATTAATAGGCAGGATTGGGATGATAAGGCACGAAAAGCCGCCATTGCGGCCAGTGGGTAAAATGTTCTTTCCCCCACTCGCTGTTGCACTTAGTGCAAATCTGGGCCGATTCTGCCCTAGCATACTGCCATGCTCTATTAACCGCACTCTCAACCTCTACTGCCACCTTCAATGACTTATGCACATATACACCCAAGTCCCTCTACTCCTGCACCCCCTTTAGAGCTGTACCCTTTATTTTACATTGCCTCGCCATGTTCTGTACTGTCATGAACAAAAATCCTGGAACTCCCTCCCTGACAGCACTGTGAGGGTATCTACACAAGATGGACTCCAGTGGTTCAAGTAGGCAGCTCACCAACACCTTCTCAAAGGCAATTAGGGATGGGCAACAAATGTTGGCCAAGCCAGCAATGCTCACACCCCATGAAAGAATGAAAAAAAGATGGTCGGAAATGAACTGCCCGCAAGTGGTGGAGTGTGTGGCTTCAAAAGGAAACTGGATAAGCATATGAAGAGAAAATGTTTGCAGGGACATGGAGAAATGGGAGAGGAGTGGGACGAGCTGAGTTGCTCTGAGATGCACGTCGGGTGATTTCTTCCAAGTGAGAACTAGGCCAAGTACAATAAGCTGAGAATGGTAGTGAAGAGAAAAATAAGGATTGGTAAAATAGAATATGAGAATAGAAAAATATTCAAACAGCATAAAAACGAATCCAAAAATCTTTCACCGGCATGTAAATAGTATGCGGCTCATTAGAGGTGGGGTGAGGCCTATTAGGGATAAAGAGAGTGATATATGCTTATTGGCATGGAGCAAGGCTAAAATATTTAATACTTTGGATCAGTGTTTACTAAGAGGATGACGAAATGCCAGTAGAAGTGGTGATGGTGGAAGTAATCTTGATTCTCTTCCTGTGCCTAGAGGCAGGTGAAGCACACACTTGCATCTGTTTACATAGCTACCATATTGGTTGCTGCAATAAGTGTGTACTGTCTAAGCACAGCGCTTAATATACAATTAATTTTGACAACATTTTTATTCAGATGCAGATAGTTTGTTGACAATGTCAGTATAAATGGCACATACAAGCAACTTTCCAATGTTATAGGCATAGGTTGCAGTGTCAAAACAGTGACCACACAAAATTATAAATGGTACATTTTTAATCCTACCAAAAGATTTGTCTCCTTGCCATTTGTCTTTCCATTGTCTAAGCATAACTCTACACTGCTTTATTGTATAGTCAGCATAATCAGCCAAGTCATAATATGTGCTGCTCTCCATGTATCCTTTAAAATGACTTTTGCTCATGTTTTAAGGAACGTGTGGTGATGGCTTTGGCTTTTAGAAACTAAAGCATTAATATTGGTAATTTCTTTCTCATTTAAGTACTAACCAATGGAATTGGTTGTTATTTCTGTCACCTGCTGGGTAGGATCATTCGTGGAATTTTGTTTAATTTACTGGCAATCAGAACTGCCCTGCACCAACATTCATTTTCTGTCACTCAAGTGGCTATATAATCATTAACTAATCACATAATAGCCAAGGACATTAATCCAGCTCTGAGAAGCAGAGAACTGAAGGCAAATTAAGTGGAGTGACAAATTTGTGCGCTTCTGTTCACTGAATTGGATATTTCTAAATTTTGAAGGATTGATATATGGATCGATAGCATTGATCTGAGGTGTGTAATTACTTGGTGAGTTCCAGCCTCTTCTGTATTTGTAATGGTTTAATTCAACATCCAAATCTTGAAGTGGGATGAAATATGTAGCTTAGCAACACATCACTGCTTACCTGTTGAAGTGCCCCCCATGCTAAGTGTTGTTCACCTGAGTAAAGTGGTAGTGAACACAGAGCAGTATAATCATGGTTGACGTGGTGGTTGTTTTTATCTCCAGTGGAAGCTGTTCCATGCTGTCCCTCTCCCATCACCAGAATGCACAAATGCTGAATATAACAATCTTGTGGCAAAATTCATTTTGAGTAAAAGTCATGCTTGGCAACAGCTCCTAAACTCACGGCCTCCTCCAGCTAGGAGAAGGAGGAGGGCATATGGTGCGTGGGAACATCATCACCTCCAGGTCGCACCGTCCCAACTCAGAGCAATGGATTTTCATAGGGCCTTGAAGCCAGGACCTGGTGGGGGCAGGGTTTAAAAATTCGGGTCCCAGAGGTCACCTCGGCATCCCGACACCTCCGGGGCACATTTGAATTTTCAAAGAGCTGGAGGGGAGGAAAGGGCTACTGCCAATTAATGACCTATGAAGGTCCTTAAGGAGCTTGTTAAAGGGCCTGTGCGTCCACGATTGGAATCAACAGCACGCCTGCTGACAATTAAAAGGCCTGTTAAGGCCATTAAAGTCTCAATTAATGTACGTTTACGGTTGGTGGGCAGGCGAAAAGGCCAAGCGGCCTTTGCACTTTTTTAGGAAACCTCATCCACGGGCGGGAAGAGGTTTCCAAAAGCAAATAAAAATAAAATTAAAATTTTACAATTTAATTAATAACAGGTCCCTGCTCACGTGACAGAGTCACATGGGGGGACATGTTTTATAATATTTTTCAATTGTTTATTATTTTTCTGAAAAATCTTCATCTTCCTGAGGCAACTTTGCGCTTCAGGGAGATTCTCAAGCGCACACTCGCACGTATGCGTGAAATTCGGGCTTGCCCCGCTTGCCCTCCTCCCCCGCCAGCACAGGCAGTGCTGGGCGCTGCCACTCATGTTTCACGCTGGGCAGGCCTTAACTGGCCCGTCAGCGTGAAATCGCCCTCTGGCCTCGATCACGGGCGACAGTGGGCTTCCCGACCTCCCCCGCCCACCCCTGCCGAGCCCGCCCGACAAGGACTAGATTCTGCCCTTAGAGACAGAAAATATAATAAAAAGTCAGCATGGATTCTAACTAGCTAATTCATTAAGTGGCCCGATAGAATTCTTTGAAGAAATAATGGAAAGAGTAGACAAGGGCAATGTAGTTGATGTCATGTACTTAGATTTTCAAAAGACCTTCAATAAGGTACCACATGGTAGGGCATGTGAAGTCAGGGGACAAATAGCTGAACTGACTACAAAATAGAAAGCAGAGAGTAGGGGTAAAGGATATTGTAGTAACTATGGTTTTATTTAGCGTGTAATGTACCTTTAAGAATAATATTTGTTAAGGAAGACCACATGATGTATAGTGACCAATTGGAGAGTAGTGCGGGTTACCTCTGCAGTCAGTGCAGAGATGGAGTCAGAGTTGAAAGCACACGTGTAATTGCTGCTGAGTATATTGTAAATAAACTTAATGTTTCCACTCAAGAAGTGTCTGCAGATCAACTCAATCACTAATAGTACAACTCGGCCACCCTACAACATTTATTAAGGCCGGAGGAAGATAGAAAGTGGTGTTCCACTAGCTTGGGTCCCTTGTTATTCATTATTTACATCAATGATTTAGATTTAGGTACAAGTAACTCAATTGTGAAATTTGCTAAATAGTGGGATACAGCTAACACCAAGGTGAATGCAACATAATACACAAAGACATTAGAAAATTTGCAGATTGAATATTTAATGGGACAAATGAATGTTAACAGAGATAACTGCGAGGCAATGGACTTTGGTAGGAAAGTTATAAACATCACCCACACCTTAGAAAATAAGAAACTAAATAGGTAAACAGCAAAGGTATCTAGGTGAATTGGTCATTAAATGCAGCATCACAAATCAACAAAGAAATTTAAAATGCTAACAATGAACTGGGACCTTTTTTCAGTATTATAACATTCAGAGGCAGTGAAGTTGTGTTAAACTTGTGTTAAACAGGGCCCTGGTCAGACTGCGCTTAGAGATTGTGCTCAGTTCTAGTCTTCTTACTATAAGAAGGTCATGGAAGCACTGAATAACATGCACAAAGGTTTTACAAGGATGGCAACAGAACTGAGAAATTATAGGTTCAGGTCAAATACCTTTTATCTGTACATCCAAAAACCAAACTTTTTTGAACAGCTATGCAGTTAATTTGTATGTTAATAAAGCAATGTAATGTTATATTACAGGTGTAATAAGTGTTAACAGGTAAGAAGTAGGATGTGTGAGAAATGGTAAATGGAGAAACCACCTAGTATTTGTAGACTATAGCTAGCCTAGGCTTTGGCTATTGTAATGTAAGTAGGCCGTGGCCGACCGGATATACAATAGATCCTAAAACCGAAAATACCGGGATACTGAAAAATAATCAGTCCCAAGGATTTTAGATAAAGGATACTCGACCTGTATTGGGAAAGACTGAACAAGTTGGGCCTTTTCCCTATGGAAAAAAGAACATGTAGAGGAGACCTGATAGAGATTGTTAAAACTATGAATGCGTTTGTCAGATTAGATGTGGAGAAAATGTTTCCACTTGTAGGAGAATCCAAAACCAGGGTCCATAAATACAAGATAGCTACTAACAAATCCAATAAGGAAATAAGGAGAGAATTCCTGAGTTAGAGAGTGGTTAGAATATGGAATTCGCTACCACAGGAAGAAGTTGAGATGGAATGAGAGGAGACTTGCATGGATATAAAAACTAGTGCAGTCTTATTGGGCTTAATGACCTGTCTCTGTGCTTCTATGTAATATAGATATATAAATACTTGTGAGAGAGGCAACATGAATGGTTTTATAGATGTTAAAAGCACAGAAACTGCCATAAATACAATAATATATACACTATAATAGTTTTAGCTTAATCATCTGTTATTCATTGTGGTAGCTTTTCAATCTTACACTGAATACTTTGTTATGGCACAGCTGATGGTAAATGCTGATCTACTCAAATCCCAAAGGGAACCTTGAGACAACTGCCACAACTGTTTTGCAATTTGTATATATTTTGAGATGCGTGCTTTGAATTCAGAAGTAATAAGACCACCCAGTCTTATAGGTTTCTTACAAAACTAAATTAAGTTAAGTAGGAAAAAAATGATTTTAAGCACATACATAGGTTTACAAATTACTACCATGATAACTCCTAGCTCCCTTAGTTAATCTAACTCCCATTTACACTTCTGTTAAGTAAAACAACATAGATTTAAAAGACCAGGCAAAGTAACACGAAATCCTGAACAGTCAAATTCAAAGTGAGTTTTCTTAATTTAAGTTCTTGCAGACAGCAGTTTGATACTTTGGGGTTGGGGCTTTTCTCACTTGTTAGATCTTAGAATGCCCTCCCTTGCACACAACCTTCTCTCCTTTATACATATTACCCCCTTTGAATGCAAATTCCCATTGTTTCACTATGACTTTTGACTTTATCTCTCTAATAATAAAAATCTATCGTGGTACCAATTTTACCAGTAATCTTTGAAAAAAAATAAACACACTGGACAGAATTTTGCCCTTGGTGGGTATGCGGGCCCCATCAACTCGGCGGCGGGTGAGCAGCCGACCACCACCACCAAAACGGGCCCCACCGCCATTTTGAGTGGGCGGGCCAAATAAGGCCCGCCCAGCAGGCCAAATAAGGCCCGCCCAGCGGGCCACCCAACGGGAAATGCTATACGTTTCCTGTGCGGTGTGGAGGGATTCCCCAACTGTCAAAGTGCATTCTTTTGCACATGCGTACGAAAGAGCACACATCTCCCTGAGACTAGGTCCTGTCTCAAGGAGATTGGTGAAAGGTTTATTAACTTCAATAATAGAAAAATAAAAAAATTATTAACATGTCCCCCTCATGTGACAATGTCACACGAGGTGGGACATGTTAAAAATATGACAAAAACTTTATTAAAGATTTTTTAAACAGACATGGAACCTCATCCCGCCAGTGGATGAGGTTTCATGTTTTATCAGAAGCCCGCTGGGGCTCCTTGCCTGCCTGCCAACCTTAAGGTTGGACGGGCAGGTCCATTAAGTGGCTTAATTATCCTGTCAATGGCCTGAATTGGCCATTGACAGGTCGGCGGGCGGACAGCTGATTTCGCTGTCCACCCGCCTTCCTGAATATTTAAATGGGGCGGGATGACGTTGGGGATTCCCGTGTCATTTTCGTGTAGACGAGTGGGCCCCGCCCCCAGCTCACCGACAGAAAAATTCTGGCCACTGTTGCTTAAGTTCTCCTGGCTAGGTGAAACATTTCACCTCCTCTTTTGAATTCAAGCTAGTCTGGTTTATTTAAAAATGCAAATGTTCCCTTTATGCCTCACATTCTAAAACTTCACCCATGTTTACCTACTTAACATTTCAAACCTAACGTATCTTCTGATACATAAAAGCCTTCAGACCAGCTGCCTTTAATTCCATTAAGTCACACACACACACACACAGGCCCATAGACACAGACCCCACTATTACTCTGTTGTTCTCTCAGGACAGGTCTGTATAATCCATGTAGGAATTTTCCAGAAAGTGGTCAATTTACATTATCAGCCATCTTTTTGCTCAGTGTCTTTGTTTGAATTTCTTTAAAAAAAAACACAGGTCTTCCTTAAAAAGTTCAGTATGCCCGTAAGTAATCCATGGCTGTAATCTGCTTTTCATGACACTACCTGGGGACTCACTTTCACAAGCCAGCAGGAACACAGACTGCAGACGCATCCAACGATGAAAAAAACCAAGTAATCATATATCGGATTAAGATTAACATAGAGTGAGATGAGAAAGGCAACCTACATGTTTAATTTCCAAAATAATTTTGCCAAGTAAATTAAAGTTTGAAGAAAACACTCTTAGCTTTCTGTCAGTCAAGCTATCAGGTACCATCAAATGGGCATTTAAAATCATCTCCGTTGGCAAACTGATTGACAGAGCACAGGTCTGACTCAAAGACATCCTTTTTTTTCCTGGATTTATGTGCGATTCCAGAGTATATAATTTCCAATAGTAGTGTTAGCAAACCTTGAGCGGCACTCTGGAAGATGCATAAAAATCACATACTACTGTATTAACGTTCACAAATGGGTGGCCTACCCATGGCTGTCATCAATAGTTCAACTGCAAAAAGTAACAGGATTAAGAAAATGGAGCAGTTCTGTTGAGTTCTCCTACATGTTTTAAAGTGAGAGAAATACAAATTCTGATATGGGAAAGACAATTTGAATTTATTTGCCTGAAGCTAAAGTATCTATGGCAGTGTGTAGAAATACTGCTCTACACTGTGACAGACTTTCCCCAGGGAGTCATTGGCAGACGTCCAGATCCTTTTGAAAAGTCAATGTTGTCCAATGCTTTGAGATATCAATACAAATCTGCTCCTCTTGAGGCCTAGCTGTACCCTTGCATACAATAAGTGGAATTGTCTTTTCCAATAGCATGCCAATATTAACTGACAAGCTAGCTCTACATTTGGCACATAACGGATAATACTAACATTTCTGGGTAATGACAAACTCAGCATCATATTCATACTCTCTTGCTGTCCAATCAAGAATTTAAAGCTCATTAACAAAATAAAAAACCGCACCAAATGACATCCTCTGCGGTTTTAAAATTAGTCTTAATCTCAATTCTGTCTGTGGCAAGAGAAAACTTACTCCTGGAAGACAACCTAGTGTAAAGATCAATCAGATTGGAACCAATACTTCACAACTGAGTAACTTGGCAGAATGTGAAAACAATTTTCAACTCAGCCAAACAGGCAATTTGCAAACTCTCAGTTTTCAGCCAACTTTGCCTCCTGCCAGGGGTCAAAGGGGTAAAGGTCTTTTACAGCAACTGGAAGACCTTCTATTTTTTTTTTATCTTGTTTTTTATGGTTCTCACAAAGGCCATGAACAATATACTGAATTGCATTGGCATGAAAACCTTCAGCAATGCCAACGACATGCGCTTACTCTGCAACGTCATCTTGCATTTACATAGCGCCATTCAGGTGGTAAAATGTCGCAAACAGGAGTGTTATCAAAAAGAAAAATTAGGAACAAGGGTGCAAGAATGGAAATCATTCCTTGTAGATGAGGGATGGAGGATTGCATTTTCCACTGCAGAGATCCTTCAGATTTGCTGCTCCCAATTTCCACTTTCACAGATAGCTTTAAATTATTTCAATCAACTTTCAACCATGATACAAACTAATGATTTCATCGGCCTGGATTTTCGCAACGATAGAGGGCCTCTCTGTTGTTGCGAAAATGGCGGAGGAGGCCAACATCTGGATGTCCCAATCCTGAACACAGCACCTATCATTTTCACAGGGGCAGGAATGGGGTTGGGTAAGGATTTACACCTGCGTGTTTCATGGAGGCTGCTGCCCATGTAAAACAGCAGCTGCCTCCAGTCATGCCTGATTTTCATTGCAAGGAGCAGGAAACACAATGGGTACAGATTAGAGCTGGAGAAGCAGGTCTAAACTTTGTGGGGTCCTTGGGGACATGGGGTACCCTTTTGGAGAGGTAAGGTACCTCTTTGGATATGGCCTCGGGACACCTTTGGGAGAGATAAGGTGATCTTTAGAATTGTTAAAAGAGGACATGAATCGGGGTAAAAAGTGCATAAGCTCATTGGAACTGACAAGAGAGCTGCCAAAAGGAACTGTCAAAAGCAACTGTCAAGCTGTCAAGCATTTAAAACTCCTGCCCCTTAAATCTTTAAAAACACTGTGTGAAAAGTGTCAAAAAAATCATTGCTTGCTATTTTATTCTGTCTGTTGACATAAGCCTTGGGGCTGTAATTATTGGATTAGTGCTGCATGACTGATTTCACAACCTCCCTTTATCACAGTGGGGTGCCTGCCATTTCACAGTTTGATTGTCAGCTACAAGTGGTTATAGACTTTTTGCAGTGGGACTATGAATTTGAAAATTTGTTTTATAATGGATTAAGCACTTGAATGAAATGTTTGTTTTTATAAAGGATTATGTAGTTGAACGAATATAAATGTAGTGAATGGGTGTTTAACAAACGAGAGTGATTTTAAAAATACAGATTGCAATAGATACTTAGAACTTTGTTTAATTTAATCTCAGCATGGGTCCGGAGGTCTGCCCATGGTGGATACTGGGTGAGTTGGCATGGAGGGTATGAGGGGCCATGGGGGTGGGTAGAGAGCATGAAGTGACATGGGTTGGCATGCAAGGGGCATGAGAAGTGTAGGGGTGTGAGGGAGTGTGAGGAGGGAGTTTGAGGGGTGAGTGCTGGAGGGATGATTTATGTATTGTATTGCTTTATTATTCTATGTATGTATTATGTATGTATTTTTTTAAAATCTTGGACAAGATGCTGGTGCACCAAGGCAAGCCTTTCAGCTAGCCCACCTCCGCACACACGGCAGCCCTCATACTGTTTCAGGATTCACCCATCACAACTCCCATTTTCACCCACCCCAACACTCCCCCAGAAAATCCGATGTTCCGGACACTTTCTCCCGGGTTGGGATTGCAGAGCCAGGAGATGTCCTAATCCTGATGAAAATTCAAGCCATAGTGTCTTTAACACAATAAAACATCCCAAGGCAATTTGCAAGAGTGTTAGAAACAAAACAAAGCAGGTCATTATTTTTATTCATTCACGGGATGTGGGCTTCACTGGCTGGGCCAGCATTTATTGCC
This sequence comes from Cetorhinus maximus, assembly GCF_964194155.1. Classification (NCBI taxonomy): domain Eukaryota; kingdom Metazoa; phylum Chordata; class Chondrichthyes; order Lamniformes; family Cetorhinidae; genus Cetorhinus; species Cetorhinus maximus. The sequence goes on from NC_135884.1 coordinate 143,308,696, forward strand.
CATACCGAGTTCCCCTTGAGAAGGTGGTGGTGAGCTGTGCCTTCTTGAAACACTGCAGTCCACTGCACCCACACTACTGTTAGGAAGGGAGTTCCAGGATTTTGACCCAGTGACAGTGAAGGAACGACGATGTATTTCCAAGTCAGGATGTGAGTTACTTGGAGAGGAATCTCCAGGTGATGGCGTTCCCATCCATCTGTTGCCCTTGTCCTTCTAGGTGGTAGTGGTCATAGGTTTGGAAGGTGCCTAAGGAGCCTTGGTGAATTCCTGCAGTGCATCTTGTAGATGGTACACACTGCTGCTACTGTGCATCAGTGGTGGAGGGAGTGAATGTTTGTGGATGTGGTGCCTATCAAGCAACCTGCTATGTCCTGGACGGTGTCCAGCTTCTTAAGTGTTCTGGGAGCTGCACTCATCCAGGCAAGTAGGGAGTATTTCATCACACTCCTGACTTGTGCCTTATAGATGGTGGGCAGGCTTTGGGAAGTCAGGAGGTGAGTTACTCATTGTACGATTCCTAGCCTCTGACCTGCTCTTGTAGCCACAGTATTTATATGGCTAGTCCAGTTCAGTTTCTGGTTAATGGTAACCCCCAGGATGTTGATAGTAAGGCATTCAATGATGGTAATGCCATTGAACATTAAGCGGCGATGGTTGGATTCCCTCTTGTTGCAGATGGTCATTGCCTGACACTTGTGTGGTGTAAATCCTAGGTTTGCGGTCTGAAACAATTGTAAAATGGCAGCCGTGTATGCACTGATGAAATTTCTTGACACCAAAGAAGTTGGACAGGCCTTCTATTTCTATCTGTGAGTATCCCTTTTCCGCTGTGGTAAGTGTTCTTGATTGGTATCCTATTGGCTGTTCCGTGCCATCATCCATCCGATGAGGGAATGCTGCTCTCGCTCCATAGGGAGATGTGTCACATGTCGGCACCAATTCTTTCGCCTGATCATAATGCACTAATAGATTGGATGAGTGCAACAATTGTTTCACCTTTATGAAAGCTTCTTTCTGGGGCACCTCCTAAGGCCAATGTTGGTTCTTTTTGAGTAGAGAATGCAGGGGACTAGCACTGTAGACAAATTTGGTAGGAACTGCCCATAATAGTTGATCATTCCTAGCAACGATTTGAGCTCTGAGGCGCTCGTTGGTGCAAGTGCCTCTTTTATGGCTCTCATTTTCTCCGCAACCGGGTGGAGGCCCTGTGAATCTACCCGGTGACCCAAATAGACTACCTCCCTCGCTTGGAACATGCACTTTTCTTTTTTTAAACCCACTCCAGCTTACAAGAAATGTTTTAAGGCGTCTTCTAAGTTTGCCAAATGCTCTTTTTCAGTGAATGCTGTCACCAATACATCATTTAAATAGACTACAACCTGGGGCAGTCTCTGCAGAAAGCTTTCCATTGTTCTCTGAAAGATGGCACAAGCTGAGGAGACACCGAAAGGCAATCGTGTATATTGGTACAACCCTTTGTGGGTATAAATTGTGACAAATTCCTGGGAGACATTATCCAACCCTAGTTGTTGATAAGCTTGACTCATGTCAAGCTTTGTGTACGTTGTCCCTCCTGCCAGCTTGGCATACAGGTCTTCGATTTTGGGAATGGGGTGCCCATCTAGCTTAGCCACTTTATTAACCATCAGTTTGTAGTCTTCACAAATTCGGACGCCTTGATCAGGTTTAAGGATGAGGACTATGGGTACTGCCCATTCTGAGAACTGAACAGGTTGTATAATGCCCAGTTTCTCTAGTCTGTACTGTTCAATGTTGACTTTTTCTCGCAGGGCGTATGGCACTGGTCTCACCTTCATGAAACGAGGGGTTGCTTCCGGATCGATATGAATCTTGGCCTGCAGGCCCTGGATTTTCCCCAGTTCATCTGGTAGCCCACTTGCTCTCAACTGGAAAATTTCAGCCAATTCTAACTTAATGAGGGGGAGGCAGTGGCATAGTGGCATTGTCACTGGACTGGTAATCCACGAGACCCAGGTTAATGCTCTGGGGCCCCGGGTTTGAATCCCACTACGGCACATGGTAGAATTTGAATTCAATAAATATCTGGAATTAGGGCCTAATGATGACTATGAAACCATTGTCAATTGTCGTAAAAAACCACCTGGTTCACTACTGTCCTTTAGAGAAGGAAGTCTGCCATCCTCACCCAGCCTGGTCTACATGTGACTCCAGACTCACAGAAATGTGGTTGACTCTGAAAAATGCCCTCTGAACAAGGGCAGTTAGGGATGGGCAATAAATGCTAGCCAGCGCCACCCACATCCCACAAGTGAATAATAAAAAAAATCTCCTTTAACCAACTTCGCCCCAGGAGGCTTGGCCCTTCACCTGCTACCACCATAAAGGGCAACTTTGCCAATTGGCTTCCATTATGCACTCTCCTTATGCCTTTTACTTGAATGTTTTTAGCTTTGCACTATTTCTTCTAAACTTAATTGACGTTCATCATTATTCAAATATCTGAAGGTATGTTCCTCCAATTACTGTAGTGGAAGCTCCTGTGCCTACTTCCATTCTAACAGGTTTTCCATTTACTTTCACTGTGACAAATATTGGTTCTGTATTTCCAACTTTCAAATTAAACAACGAGTAAATGTCTGAATTTGTTGTTTCAGGCTCTTCTACATTGTAGGTTTCATTGGGCTTCTTCTTATGTTTACAAGCCTGTTTGAATCTTTCCTTGCATCGCCTCATTATATGTCCATTTCTATGACAATAGTAGCATTCGATTTTTTTTAAACTGTCAATCGCTAAAAGACTGATTGTTTCCACCTATATTAAAAGTATTCTGTGGTTTCGCTGCTAAGTTATTTTTCTTTATTCTTCGGCTAGTGGGGGCTGTTTCCCGCTTCTCGGCAGAGTCTCGTATTTTTACACCACTTTCAGTTGGAGTTTCCTGCCCAATGTGGAGGACGGCACCATTTTGCGCACCCTGCATTGCTTTTGAATCTCTTATTGCACTTTCCATGGCCAGCGCTATCTCCAGCGCCTTCTTGAAATCCAGATTCACTAGGTGAAACCAGGTGGACATGTGGTTGGGTAAAAGGGGGTTTGCCTCCTTTCTGGGCACCCTGTGCCCATCAGAGTCCCTGCGCAAGCTAATTCTTTCCCCATAGATTTCCCCTACCTCACAGCCCTGGCGATCCCGGCCCTCCCCCACCACACCCCTCATCGAATCCTGCCAACCTGGCCCTGGAAGACCCTGGATTTACCTTTAAGTCCAGGCTCCATCAACGTATCCTCTTCGGGACTGCCTGCAGTCCCAGTAGTGGCCACCGCTCCCGGTGGCATTACTGGGACAAGAGGGCTTCCAGCCCTCTGATTCAGCACGAGTTCAAACTCACCACGTAGCTGGGCATTTTAAATGCAATTAATTAATTAAAATAAATCTGCAATTAAAAATCTAGTATCATTAATGGGGATCATGAAACTACTGCATTGTCAAAGAAACCCATATGGTTCACTACAGTCCTTTACAGAAGGAAATCCGACATCCTTACCTGGCCTGGCCTGTTTGTGACCCACAACAATGTGGCTGACTCTTAACTTGCCTCTGAAATGGCCCAGCAAGCACTCAAGCAGCCCCCATCCACAAACATTCACTCCCTCCACCACCGACGAACAGTGGCAGCAGTGTGTACCATCTACATGATGAACTTCAGGAACTCACCAAGTCTACTTGGACAGCACCTTCCAAACCCACAACCACTGCCATCTAGAAGGACAAGGGCATCAGGCCCATGGGAACACCAACACCTGGAAGTTCCCCTCCAAGCCACACACCATCCTGACTTGGAAATATATTGCTGGTCCCTCACCGTTGCTGGGTCAAATCCTGGAACTCCTTCCCTAACAGCATAGTGGCTGTATTTACACTGCAGCTGTCCAAGAAGGCAGCTCACCACCGCGTTCTCAAGGGCAATTAGGGATGGGCAATAATTGCTGGTTTAGCCAGCGACGCCCACATCCCATGAATGAGTAGCAAAATAAGAATTTGTACTCAAAAAGATGGTTCACCACCACCTTTTCAAGAGCAATTAGGCCTGCAGGTATGTTCACATCCGGTGAATGATTTTTTAAAAAATCCAGCCAAGAGGGCAGATAGAGTTTGACTTAATATCTCACCCAACATAGAGACAGCACCTCTGACAATGCAGCCCTACCTCAGTACTGCACTGGGAATGCCAACCTAGATTTTATGCTCAAGTCTCTGGAGCAGGGCTCGAATCCACAACATTCTCACTCAGTTGCCGAATGCTACTCACTGAGCCATGGCTGACATTCATGAGGTAGCTGCGAAGGCTTCTCTCACTCAAGAATGTATTGTCTATCAAACCCCAGTTACTGCTGTGAACATTTGAGTAATAAAAGACTGAGATTATGACAGATGCAAAATAATCTGAACCCTAGCACTCTTGTGAAAATGATATGAAAATTGGCACAAGTCAAAGTTAAAAGAAATTTGGCAATGCTCCAGGGGAAAGGAAACTGGGATTCTGCTTTACGTAGGTCATATTGGATTGGATAAAGAGAAAGGGGGAGGCTTATGGCAGATACCGAGGGTCCAAAATAGCGGAAGGCCTAGAGGAGTATAGAATGTGTCGGGGGGAACTTAAAAAGGAAATTAGGAGAGCAAAAAGGGTGCATGAAAAAATATTGGCAGGTAAAATAAAGGAAAATCCAAAGTTATTTTATAAGTACATTAAGAGTAAGAGGATAACTAGGGAACAAGTAGGGCCCATTAAGGACCATAGTGGTAATTTGTGTGTGGAGCCGGAAAACGTAGGTATGGTTTGAAATGAATACTTTGTGTCGGTGTTCACAAATGAGAGGCACAACGTGGGCATGGAAATCAGGCAGAATGGACTGATATAATTGAAGAAATTAGCATAGAAAGGGAGGAGGTTCTAAGTGGTCTGGCAGGCTTAAAAGTAGATAAATCTCTAGGCCTAGATGAAATGTATCCCAGGCTGTTGAGTGAGGCAAGGGAAGAGATAGCAGGGGCACTGGCAATAATTTTCAATACCTCTCTGGCTACAGGAGAGGTGCCGGAGGACTGGAGGACAGCCAATGTGGTACCGTTATTCAAGAAGGGAGGAAGGGATAAACCAGGGAACTACAGGCCAGTCAGGCTAACCTCAGTGGTGGGGAACCTATTGGAAGCAATGCTGAGGGACGGAATTAATCTACACTTGGAGAGACAGGGATTAATCAAGGACATTCAGCGTGGTTTTGTTAAGGAAAGGCCATGTCTGACCAATTTGATTGAATTTTTCAAAGAGGTGACCAGGTGTGTAGATGAGGGCAATGCATTTGATGTAGTCTACTTGGACTTCAGCAAGGCTTTTGATAAGGTCCCGCATGGGAGACTGATAACGAAGGTAAGAGCCCATGGGATCCAAGGCAATTTGGCAAATTGGATCCGGAATTGGCCGAGCGGTAGGAAGCAGAGGGTGATGGTCAAGGGGTGCTTTTGTGACTGGATGCCTGTGTTCAGTGGGGTTCCACAGGGATCGGTGTTGGGTCCCTTGCTGTTTGCGGTACATATAAACGGGTTAGACTTCAATGTAGGAGGGTTGATCAGTAAGTTCGCGGATGACACGAAAATTGGTGGGGTGGTAAATAGTGAGGAGGATAACCTTAGATTACAGGAGGATATAGACGGGCTGGTCAGATGGGCTGATCAGTGGCAAATGGAATTTAATCCGGATAAGTGTGAGGTGATGCCCTTGGGCAGGAAAAACAAGGCACGGGAATACACAATGAATAGTAGGACCCTGGGAAGTACCAAGGATCAGAGGGACCTTGGTTTGCATGTCCACTGGCCCCTTAAGGTAGTGGGACAGGTAGATAAGGTGGTTAAGAAGGCATATGGGATACTTGCCTTTATTAGCGGAGGCATAGAATATAAGAGCAGGGAGGTTATGCTGGAACTGTAAAAAACGCTGGTTAGGCCACAACTAGAGTATTGCATGCAGTTCTGGAATACGCATTATAGGAAGGATGTGATTGCACTGGAGAGAGTGCAGAGGAGATTTACCAGGATGTTGCCTGGGCTGGAGAGTTTTAGTTAGGAGGAGAGATTGGATAGACTGGGGTTATTTTCCCTGGGGCAGAGGAGATTGAAGGGGGACATGATTGAGGTGTATAAAATTATGAGTGGCATAGATAGGGTAGACAGGAAGGAACTTTTTCCCTTGGTGGAGGGATCAATAACCAGGGGGCATAGATTTAAGGTAAGGAGCAGGAGGTTTAGAGGGGGTGTGAGGAAGAATTTTTTCACCCAGAGGGTGGTGGGAATCTGGAACTCACTGCCTGAAATATTTAAGAAATATTTGGGTGTGCACTTGTGATGCCATGGCATACAAGGCTATGGGCCTAGTGCTGGAAAATGGGATTAGAATAGTTAGGTACTTGTTTGACCAGTGCAGACTCGATGGGCCGAAGGGCCTTTTTCTGTGCTGTAGACCTCTATGACTTGATATTTGGGAGGCGGTGGCTTAGTGGTATTGTCACTAGACTAGCAATCCAGAGACCCAGGGTAATACTCTGGGGACCTGGGTTTGAATCCCACCATAGCAAGTGGTGAAATTTGAATTCAGTAAAAAAAATCTGGAATTGAAAGTCTAATGATGACCATGAAACCATTGCCAACTGTCATAAAAACCCATCTGGTTCACTAGTGCCCTTTACCTGGTCTGGCCTACATGTGACCCCAGACCCATAGTAATGTGGTTGACTCTTAAATGCCCTTGAAATGGCCTAGCAAGCCACTCAGTTCTCAATTAGGGCCTGGCAACAAATGCTGATCTAGCCAGTGATTTCCCCCAACCTATGAACAAATTTTAAAAAAAGGCACAGAAATGGGCCATTCGGCCCAATCAGTTGCTGGTGTGTATGCTTCAGTTCAGCATTCCCCCATCTATCATCATAACCCTCTATCCCACTTCTCCCTAAAATGCTTGTCTAGTTTCCCCTTACATGCTGTTTGCTTCAACCACTCCATGTGGGTCGCGAGTTCCACATTCTCACCACTATTTGGGTAAAGAACTTGCTTCTTTAGTGAAGAGCTTCAACGTTGTGATCTTCATAAAGAAACCTAATGTGTGAAGATTGCGAAATGGCATTAAATTACTGGATCGACCGAGGCAGATTAGTGGTTGGACACGGCCATCTCTGTCAGTAGTAGTTAGCGTTATTACAGATTTTACCCAAATCGTCCAGCTTTCCCCAACCCAATCATGTTTCAGACGTCAAATGGAATGAGTAACATTCAACTGTATCTGATGCTCAGAAGCAATGTTCAATAAAGGATTCATAAAAGCTGACCTGGTTCTGATATTCTAGTTGGAATTCTTACAAATGCAAAATATTAATAGTTAGTGCTGTCAAATCAGAATGTTTGTGCTTCTCTCTATTTGGGAAGGTAGCTGATGAAGAGCAATACAAAGAAGAAGATGAAATCATCTTTTGCTACAGAAGGCTAATGTTTTGACAGTACATTCTCTCTACTTTATATGTCATTTTATTACAGTTCTAATTAATCCAAATTCTTACATGGTTTCCCTTTGTAAACTAAGGGATCCCTGTAAAGGCAACTCTACAAAAATTTATGCCCTTTCATGCATAACTGTCTCTGACCTTGTCCAGAGGAAATGAGGAAAAAGAAACATACACTGGATTAATGTTAGGCTATACAATGGTTTGACCACAATATTGATTTAATATTGCTACACAGAGCTTGTTGTCATAAGGTGTTATTTTTGAATAAATAAGAAGAGGTAAACTTTTAATACTTTCATGTTAAAGTTTATCTGCTTGAGAAATGGTTTCCTGCTTCAGATAACCTGATGAATAATTCCGAATTATTGGAAAAGGTAGGCTCAACATTTTATACAGGTGCCAACTTGTAACTTAACTAGATTTTCAGGTAGGTCTGGATGCTGTTCTAACTCAAGAACACAGCAGACTATTTTCTGGCTTGAAAATTAGGGAAACAAAGACTGCGAGGACAGCTGATGCAGACAAATGCAGTTTTATTCCGTTACACAAAATGACTAATATACAGAGCCTCCCAAAGGCTGGGACCTCACCTTACTGGTGAAGTTAATTTGTCACTATATATATGTATATATATATATATATATAAAGAGAGGGCTAATATTTTGACAGGCTATAATAGGAATATGGGGAAGAACTGCGGTTGAAGAGACCGTGCATATTTCCTGGCAATCTGTTAAAAACTGTGTCAGTGGTCATTTCCTGGGTTGGTCTATTAAGCCCTGTAGCAGCTGTTGACACGGATATTTCCTTTACAAAAACAATGCTTTGTGATGAGGGGCCAGATTCTAATAACCATTGAGCAGGGTTGTAAGTGTTATACACCGATCTGCTGATTTACACCGAGTGGAGCAAGCTATTCATTGAGGCAAACTGATGTGCTGAAAATTAGTTCCAACAATGATTTAAATCACATACAAACCACACATGGTGCATAATTCAATGAGGTGTAGCAGGAAAATGATAGATGCCCTGATAAGAACCTGGTCTAAATTCTTTAGTTAGCAGAGGCATTTTCAGCCTGCAAAATACTCGGGGCTTTTTACAACATAAACACTTAGGCTCAAACAGATGTCTTAGTGTAACTTTATACTAGTAGAAACTGGCTTTGGCTCATTTGCAGACCCAGAATAGGCGATGCACAATGAACACGAGCGCCAGAATCCAGAAGCTATTCCAAAATTGGGTCTTGTGCTTCAAGTTTGAACCCATTGCCTTGCCAACACTGCCTCTCAGGTATGCCCAGGAAGGGCAGCGGGGTGAGGGGTTGAGCGGGACAACCTGTAGTAAGGTTCCGGAGTCAGAAGAAGCAATTTCCTCCTGGTTTCACAGGAGGGCAATTAAAAAAAAACCATTCCTCACCCATTCGCTACTTAGGTGTCTGGAGAACAGGGAGAGCTACTTGGGGCAAACCCTGACTAGATTTTCACAAACTTTGCAGAGGGCTACTGAAGCATTTGCATTTTTAAGTTGATCCATTGCTGCTGCAGGGAATGCCTAAAAACAATGCAATGCAATATGGTGGCAGCCAGCGCAAGTCAGGCACAGGAACATATTCCCAAAATTCCTAAACATCGGACCTTTTTTATGCTGAGAAATGGATGAAATGCATACCATTTTTTACCTCCATTTTTGAATTGGACTGTGGTGTATTACCCTGTGTTTTACCAAACCAAGTGTTAGCTCAATTCATAGCTGAAGGATCTCTAGTTATCTCAGAGATAATTGACACTGTTTATCACTCACAGTTGTATATTTATTGGCTTGCAACAAGTCTCACAATGGGATAAGGTGATTGCTGAGTGTAGAATTAACTATGGTCTGGAGGAAAGTACAGGACGCAAAGCTGATAGAATGGATTGATCGGAGAAAGCCTGAATGCTTCATTCTCTTGCTCCAACAGGTAACACAATCATATGACAAAAAGTCCTTTTTAAATATAGGTTCCGCACTTGCTTGATTCAAGTTCTGTAGGAAACACCAGTGTTCAATGAATTCCTTCATATTGCTGTCTAATACACCAAAATGTCTTCCATTATTTCCCAGGGAATTTGCTATCTTCTCCAGCAGATTTGTTGGGGTCAAGTCCCAATACCTTATCAAGCGCCTGTTTATTGAGTGTATTGCAAAACTGAACAGCATGTTATGATTATATTTTTAGCCCCCCACTGCCCCCACTTAAAATTGGTCCTTTAGCTTCAAACAACAGACTGTCTTAGGAGACAGACATTACTTATGATGAAGGACAGAAGCAGTGTTGCACCTGCTTGTACTGAGTCACTTGCAATGAAGCATTTCAGAAACCGATGGACTAGGAATTGAAACAGTTACATTTGTACACGTGTTCAAAATCATGAGGGGCCTGGGCAGAGTAGATAGGGAGAAATTGTTCCCAATGGAGGATTGAGAACCAGAGGGCACCGATTTAGGGTCATTGGCAAAAGAAGCAACAGCAACATGAGAATTTTTTTTTTTTTGCACAGTGAGTGGTTAGGATCTGGAATGCGCTGCCTGAGAGTGTGGTGGAGGCAGATTCAATTGTGGCTTTAAAAAGGGGAATTAGATAATTATCCAAAGAGAAAAAAATTGCAAGGCTATGGGGGAAAGGTAAGGGAGTGGGACTAGGTGAGTTGCTCTTGCAGAGATTGCATATTGGGCTGAATAGCCTCCTTCTGCGCTGTAACCATCCTATGATTCCACGTTTGGGGGACACATGTTGGGGCCGGCCGCTTCATTGGATGCTTCTGGTGAGGAGTGATGATCAAGAAGGGAGACCATATTGGAACAATTTCCTAAGAAGCACTGCCCATGCCAAGAGCGTCTAATTGGGGAGTCGCTCTTACCACACATTTTTTTTTGATTAAAGCAGGAAATGATAGTCTGATGCTTTTTTAATAAGCCTTTCTTTTCAAAATGTGTACTGATGGAATGGCGTCAACCTGAATCTCTGTTTACAAATGCTGCCTGGCCTGCGGAGCGTTTCCAGCATTTTCTGTTATTAATTTACCATAAAGGGGCCTGTATAATTGTCATAAAACTTATTTATTCTTATACTCCAACCCCTTTGTAACAAAAGCTATCATACCATCCCTAATTGCTTGCTAACTGCTTGCTGAACCTGCATGTCAATATGCTGCGATCTTTCACGTGATCTAATCTTTAAAATTATCCAAGGTATGATAGGCACAGAGAAAGTGTTTTCTCTTGTGGGGAGGAGCAAAACTGCAGGCCATCAACGTGAGATAGTGGCCAAGAAATCAAATAGGGAATTCCGAAGAAGCCTCTTTATCAAAGAAAGTGGTGAGAATGTGGGACTTGCTGAGGAAGTGGCAAGTGGTTGAGGTGAATAGCAGATATGCATTTCAGTGGAAGCTGGATAATCACGAGGGAGAAGGGAATAAAGGGACATGCTGACAGAGTTAGATGGGGAAGGATAGGAGGAGGTTTGAGTGGATCATGAACTGGTTGGGCCAAATGGCCTATTTCTGTGGGGTATATTCTACGGAATCTTCTGTATCATTCTTGTTGGCACATAATTCTTAAATTTTTCCATTATCTTCTTGAAACTCCTTTGCACTGTTGCCCTTAGAACGCTAATGTCCTCTTTAGCTGTTCAGCTTTTATGTTGCTTTAGCACCACATGCAACTCAGCATATTTCTTCTCTGCTGGGATATAAAGGCTGTGCAGAGGTATCATCCTGTAGACCCAACCTCTGAGGAGCCAACTTTCCTTCATTAATTCCTGCTTTCTTCATGCCAATATGTTTTGAGACCCAAACCTGCCGTGCACCTGTTTCCAAAAGCCCGTTGGGTGGTTTTATGTTTTTGTCTATCAGGTTCGCTTTGTCCGGCAAACACTAGCTGCGCCCTTGATATTAATACATTAGCTGGTGCTTGAAGCGATATGGGCAGAGAGACCGATTAACTGTACAAACACCGGTGGTTTATTAGAACTAAGAACAGAGCGCTAACACCACGGCCAGGACTTTTCCCTTGTCGGGCGTGGTCGACGGGGGAGAGTGGGAGCAGTCGGGAAGCTGACCACCGCCCGCTATCGGGCCCCGTCCGCGATTTCACGCTGCGGGCCAATTAAGACCCGCCCTGCATGAAACGTGCGCTGTAGCGCTCAGCGCTGCCTGTGCTGGCGTGGGGGGGTGGGGTGGAGGAGGAGGGCGAGCGGGAAACTTCGCGCGGGTGCGCGCAGGAAAAGCTCCCTGAGGTACAGAGCTGCCTCAAGGAGATGAAGAATTTTGAAAATTAGAAATAAAGAATTTTAAAACGTTTAAAAAAAACATGTCCCCTCATGTGACTCTGTCACATGAACAGGGACGTGTTATGAATGAAATTTAAACGTTGTTATTTAATTTTTATTTGCTGTTGGAAATCTCATCCCGCCCATGGATGAGGTTTCTTAAAAAATCCAAAGGCTGCTATGCCTTTTCGCCTGCCTGTCAACCGTAAGGTTGGACGGGCAGCAAAAAATGGAACTTAATTATTACTCTAATGTCCTCTATAGGCCTTTTAATTGTCAGCACACACGCCCGCTGACCAAAGTATCGTGCGAGTACGAGATGCTTGCCCGACGTCATCGTGCATCATTTTACCCTCGCCTGGCGAGCGAAAAGTTCTGGCCCATGTGTGCTTCTTCAATCACCTCCAGCTCTAGACTTACAGTCACCCAAGGAGCCCACGCTGTGTAGCCATTGGTCAATACAGTCACATGGTCAACTAACTACATTCTCTTAAAGGCGCATAGCACTCCACTTTACCACAGGTGGCTGGGAATTTAGGGCTGCCAACCTTCCAGAATTGGTCTGGAGACTCCAGGAGCTGAAGATCAATTTCCATGACATGGCTGGGTGCAATCCTGGAGAAAAATCACTGGGACATTAAAAAAGATTTTTTTTGTTTGTCATTTTCTTTGAACATTTCTCTTTACCAGCTATACAAACACTGAAAGCGGGAAATAAAGGCTATTTAGCTGACAGACAAGCATCTTCCAATTGGGTAACGTCTTTTTGCTTTCCAATTGGTGTAGGAAGGCAGTGCGTCGCAAGGATGAATGTGTTGGCCAACTAATGGCTGGAGCATGGGAGGAAGTCATCTGATGACACCTCCAGAAATACCTTTAGTCACAGCTGGCAACCCTAACTACCATGTAGGTGAGAACTTGAAAAGAATGCATAACAACAACAACAACTTACACTTGTATAGAACCTTTAACGGAGTAAAACATCCAGTGCTGTTTCACAGGGGTTTTATAGGTCAAAGTTTGATACCAAGGCTGGGATTTTCTGGCCTCATTATGGGCGGAACCCGCCGGGAAATTCGGCGGACCAGCCAAAAGTCCATTGACTTTATTCTGGCATTGACTTTTGGTGGGACCAGACAATCCTGGTGGCAGGCGGGGCCAGAAAATCCTGCCCCAAGCCACATAAGAAGACATTGGAACAAGTGAACAAAAACTTAATGGAACAGGTAGGGTAAAAAAATGTAATTTAAAGGAGGAGAGAAGCAGCAAGGTTTATGTGTTATTGTTGCAATCATGTTACATTAATTGGGAATTTGGGCATTATTCTTAAGTATATATAAGAACAGGTTTCCATCTGTAAGGGAGGAAAGAAAAGGAAGACTGTGACTGTGTTTTGTCAAAAAGCCCATGTTAAGGAAAGACTGGCTTCAACTTCCTCCTTTTCTCAATGAATGAGCAACGAGTTATTACGTAAGGAAGGCCTTCCAGAGCTTAGTGTCTAGAAAGCTGAATGCAGGACTGACAGTGGTAAGGGACAGAGAATTAGATATGTACAGGATGCCAGAACTGGAGGAACGCAGAGTTCTCGGAGGACTGCAGGGCAGGAGGAGGTTAGAAAATTAGAAAAAGTGAGGCCATGGGGGAATTTGAACACAAGGGTTGAGAATTTTAAAACCAAGGCAATATTGGTCAGCGAGGGGTGAAAGGGGAACTGGACTTGGTATGAGTTAGGGCATGGGCAGCAGAGGTTCGAATGGTCTCAAGTTTATGGAGGGTGAAAGATGGGAGGACCAAGAGAACATGTGAATTGTCAATTCTGGAAATGGCAAAAATATGGTTCAGGTTTTCAGTAGCAGATGAGCTGAGTCAGGAATGAAACAGACAATATTATGAAGGTGAGAGTAGGAAGCCCTGGTGATGCATGATACATATGTTTAATAAACCAGCAAAAAGCAGGATCCTGCCATTTCCTTCAGCCTATGTCATGACTCATCAGCACCAACGCATTACTCAACAGCTGTTTCATCCCAAGTGAACCCTCACGACCGATTAGAAGATCAAAGGTGGAGCCACTTCTGGGCTGAGTCCCTCTGATTCCTTAAAGCTGGGTGAGGGATGATTTAATGGAGATCTTGGAGGAAGTTTGCCCAGGTGGTACCATAGCAACATGTGGCACAGGGAGCAGGAAATGGGGAGAGGAAAACAAGGAGGGGGAGAGAAAAAATAATTGGTAAATTCCCCTCAAGAATTAATTAAAACAGGTCTATTGGACTTGTAGGAATAATCAAATATTTGAAATGCATGTCTTCACCTTCTGGCATTGATATTCTTCAGAGAAGAATAGATATTAAAATAAGTTCAATAGCTTTCAAAGAAAACTAATTATATATCACATTTATCATTTTTACCATCTGTCATTTAGTTGCTCTACATAGCTCAAGAGATCCTAAATAATATTTCCTTAATAATATTTATAGAGGTTCCATTAGGCATAAATAATGGCCTCACTAATTGACTGCAATAACTCATTGGTACAAAGCATTTCCCGAAAATAGTGCCTTTTATAGAATAAAACAGTGATGGTGACATTTGAACCATGAAATAAACTGTGGAGGGAACAGTTTCAATTGGACGCTGAATGGGCATGAAATCGCCAATATGCCAGCAACGCCCAGCCAATGCAGTTCAAGTCTCTTTCCTGTTTTGTTGGTGAGATGCGAACAGCCAATGGGCACCCTGTGGTATAGCTCTCTAATTTCCTGTGGTAGTATATCACCCACTGCAACACATAGCCAGCTAACAGGTAATGCCTGATGGGGGTGGGGTCAGATACTGGTAGGGGTTGGGGCGGGGAGGGTGATGGGGAGAGGGGGTTAGTCTAGGATGGGTCAGAAGACTTCAATGAGAATCAGAAAAATATTCCTGCTCCTGCAGGCCTCAGAAAAATCGTTCAAAAAAAAACCTAAAACTTTCTCTTTTTGGAGAGGCCTCCAACAATCCCATTAAGAATTAGTTCTTCAGCCTCTCAATACTTGGAAAAATGGGAATGGCATGTGCTGAGTAAGCAATTGGGTGCTCACAACAGACATAGAGATCTAATTTGCATACCCCAAACGCCCATTTTAAAGGCTTGTCCAACAGTTGATTCGAATGGGCCAATGGATGCATAAGATCATAAGAAATAGGAGCAGGAGAAGTCCATTCAGCCCATTGCAACTGTTCCACCATTTCATAAGATCACGGCTGATTTGATGGTGGCCTTAACACCACTTTCCTGCCTGTGCCCACAACCCTTGTCAATCAAAAATTTATCCACACTCCATATAAACATTCTGCCTTGTCCTGCTTAAACCAAATATGTGGTGGCTTTTTTGGATATTAAAAAATATGGTTAGTGATATATGGAGTTTAAGATTGATGGACATCATTTGCCAAATCTGTCCCTCTCCATACTTTCCAGTTGTCATTTGTCAGATGAGAATTGGGTGGTCAGCAATTGAAAATCTCCCCACGTTTTATTCTTTTTCTTTAGCTTTCTTCTTTAGGGAACGCAATAAGCAAAAAGCCTTTGAGCATTAATCCTTTCATCTTCAGAGTTCGATTCCATCATGAACAAGATGTACAAAAAGCTTTCCTGTCTTACCTTGCCAGCTTTGGCTCTTGTTTCTGAACCAGATGTTCAAGAGTTCAAGAGCCTCTCCAGAGACTTGAAACTGGGTCGAATTTTTAGGCTCCAATGGAGGCAGCCACAAAGGCAGATGAGATGGAATTTTGAGCCATCGGTAGGTACTCTACTTGCTTTACTTGCTTCAACAAAAGCAATAGTTTTCATTCATGTAGTACCTTTAATGTAGCACATCGCGGGAGTATTATCAATCATTTGACGCAGAGCTACGAGGACAGATTTCAAGACGGATGACCAAAAGGTTGGTCAAAGAGCTAGATTTTAAAGAGCATCTTAAAGGAGAGGAGATAAGAGATAGATGGAGAGGTTTAGGGAGGAAATTCCAGAGTTTAGAGCACCCACAGCTGAACTAGATCACCAATAGTGGAACGATTAAAATTGGGGATATGCAAGTTGCCAGAACTGAAGGAGCGCAGAGATCTTGGAGGGTTGTGGGGCTGGAGGAGGGTTACAGAGCTAGGGTGGGTCGAGGTCATGCAGGGATTTGGAAACAGGGGCCTGGATTTTCACCGCAAGTTGGGATGACTCCCGAGCCCTTTTAAAACATCAGACAGATCCCAGTTCTGGGATTCCCAACCCCATTCCTGGGCTGTCTGAATTTCGGGATTAAAGGATGTGGGCTGGTTCCTGTCAAAAGCCTGCACCAGGCACTCCCAACCTAGTGGCTCCATTGCGGAGATAGGCATGTCCTACTGCTCCACAATTTCCATGGAGTCGGGCCAGGTTTTTAAAGAGTCATGATTCATGGTCCTCCAGAGGAGTTGTGAATGCTAGTCTGCATGAGGGGACCTTTTAAAAGGTAGTTTCAAAAGGTTCTCCTCATGCCCCCTATGCCAAGGTAGCCCCCCACTCACACCCCATGGCCTCTCATGCTCTTATGCCAAGCTATGCCCTTCCACCCACTCCCCATGGCCCCTCATACCCTCAATGCCAAGCTATGGCGCTTCCATGCCTATTGACCCACTATATACTGTATAGAACCAATGAACCCAATAGTGACGGTCTGTCACTCTTCAGGTGCCAGGCCCTAAGAGGGCATTGGCGACCATGGACCTCCATGTTAATCTTGCTCTGGAGGCGTGGATCATATTCTTTGACAGTACATTCATCAAGTTTGTGAGGCTCTTTAAAAAAGATTGCTCTTTGTCTACCTCGATCTCATTTACTATCGATCTTTCCCATCAGCATCAGACTTTCTAAAATGTGATTTCTTATTATATGTCCCAAAAATTCATTTTGGTCAGCAGTTCTTTCGGCCTCAGATTTTACTAGCATCTCTTCATTGGTAGTGACTTGTCCAAGATATCTTCATCATTCACTTCAAAAACCATAACTCTGCAGCCTTAATTGTTTTCATTGCTACACTGATCATCCAACACTCGCTTCTGTATGTCAAAATTGGTGTAATGTAGCATTTCAGGATTCTCAGCTTTGTTTTCATGGCTAATTTTGAGTTCACTATAACATCTTTCATTTTTTTGAAATGCACCTTTGATCATTGCAATCCTTCATCATATTTCTTGATCACACTTTCCTTCTGATGTTAACATATTTCCTAGGTAACAAAATTTATCTACCAGTGTGATCTTTTCATTCTTCACTGTGATCTTACATGCTGGTATGGTTTTCCTTCCCGACATCACTGGATATTGTTTTCTTACAATTTATGCTCAGCCCTTTCCTCTCGCTTTCACTTAGCTACTCTATCCAAAATCTTTTGCAGTTTCTCTTCAGAGTCAAAAATAAGAATGGTGTGCTTGGTGTATCTTACATTATTAAAGTTGTAACCTCCAACTAATAATCCAGGGAGGTCTTCAATCTCTCTAATAATATTTTCACTATAAAAATTGAATAAATCTGGAGAGAAAACAGACCCCTGTCTGACCCCTCTTTTAATCTTCACAAAATCGCTTAGATCATTCTCAACTTTTACAGCTGCAGTTTGTTCCCAATAAAGACTTCTTATCACTCTAACATCCTTGCCATCAAGGTCAAGAGACTCGAACATGCTCATCAGCTTTTCATGTTTCGCCTTATCAAATGCCTTACTATAATCAATAAAACACATAAATACAACTATTTTCATTTCTATGGCTCTTTCTGACAGCATGCATACCATAAAGACAGCATCTCTCATTCCTCTATCTTCTACAAAACTACATTGAAGAGCTGAAATTTCTGGCTTTATCTTGCTCCTGGCCATACTCATCAGCACTCAAAGAAGGATCTTAGTATTGACTCATCAGACTGATAGTGCAATGGAGATCACATCGAATTGCTCTGGGCTTTTTAGGGAGTGCAATAGATATTGATCTATTTAAGTCTTCTGGGGTTTCTCCCATGTCATTGACTTCATTAAAGATGAGAGTCAGTTTGTCTATTCCAAAGTCTTCTAAACTTTTAATTTGTTTGGGGACTATTTTATCTGGGGCATTGGCTTTATTGTTTTTCATCTTCCTTTGCCTTTCATGATCTTTGGACCATCCATTGTTGGCTTTTCTTCTTGTCTGCTATCTTCAAATAAGCCTTGTGTGCATTCAGCTCATCTTGCAAGCACTTTGTCCCTTTCCTTGATAACTTGCCATGTTTCCATTTGTTGCGTCAGCACACCCAAATTTCCCTGTGATTTCCCTCATGTCTTATTGCATTATTCTTGAGTCTCTATTTTTACATTTTTCTACTCCTTCACATTTTTTGTTCAGTCATTTTTCCCTCTCTTCAACACATTTTTGTTTGATCCTTTCGTCCATTTCCTGATATTTCCGTCGATCTATTTGCTTTACCTTCCTTTTCTGTTCCTTCAGGTCCAATATTTCATCTGTCATCCATTTTTCTTTCTCTTTTCTTTAATTGGAATGGTACTTTTTGATGATTCCAACACTGATGCTTTGAACATTTCCCATGTTGAGTGGTTTCCTTGGTCTTCAAAACGGTTTTGAACTTACACTTCAAATTTTTCTTTAATTGAGCTCTATATGTTGAGTAGTTCATAATCTAGTCTCTTTAATGCCACTGTTTCCTTCCAAGTTCCTCAGCTTTATTTTTACATGCAAAGACCTACCTGGGAACTAACTTTAGAAGCAACCATGCTCCTGTAGTTGGCACCATCAAAATATAGCTGAGGAAGTGGGAAAAAAAGCGACATTAAGGAGACTAGATTATGGGCAGAATTTTTCACTCGGTGAAATAACACGTGTTGACGTCAGCCAAGCATCCCGACGTCAACACGCACTCTCACGCTATTTCGCTTGGCGGGCACGCTTCCGTCTCCTGCGCGCTCTTGCCATTAATTAAGAGGCCTGTTAAGGGCCTTGACACACCAATTGTCGGCGACCTTAATTAGCATATGCAATTTTTCAGCCAGCGCACAGACAACAGGATCAGGCCACAATTTGCAAAAGCTCATCCATGGGCGGGATAAGAAGGGTCAGCAGCATTGTCAATGTGAACAATGACGAGTTTTGGAGACCGTGTGCTGCTGGTTGCTTATGTGAACTGGACAGCTTCATCTCGCTTCAGAGCTTCATTCTGAGCATTTCTAGGCTGGGAGGGAGCGGCCAGTGCCACAGCTGGCATCTCCCCAGTCACTGCAGCCTCATTAGATGCCACAGTCACTGGCAGAGGGGCGGAGGAGCTGCTGCCGTCATCCGGAGCACCCTGAGAGGAGCCCACAGAGATGAAAGGTAGCTCGTGCACCAATGTTCTGGACTTCCCTGCTCATCGTTGATGGGTGGGCACCTAGCTGGGACACTGGGCGCCCCATCCGTCTCCCACATGGACACTGGCCACCTGAGCTCAGTGCCTGCGTGAGGGTTTGCAGGTCTAAATGCATCCCCAGGGACCCCTGATTCTGTCCCTGGAGCAGCCTCTCCATGAGAGTCGCCACTCCCTCAATGGAGGAGGCATTGTGCTCGGCCATGAGGGTCAACGCAGTGGTCGTGCTCTGCAGGGACTCCTCCAAAATGGAGACCATGGCACACATATCCTCATGTATCTCCATCAGATCCTCCTGCACACCCCGCTGGACTTCCAGCGTCTGCTGCATAATGGATGACTCCAGAGGCCCATCGTCAGCCTTCGACTGAGCATGTTCCTGGTCTCCAGCAGTCCTCCAACTGCCGACGCCCTGGGCACTCTCTGCCTCCGCCTGCACCTCAAGCGAGCATGAAGTTCCCTCACCAATGTTCACGGAGATACTAGACAGCAATCTAATGCCCGCTGAGGTGTTGGTATCTGCGCTGGTGCCTGCATGACAGAGCGGGTGTGATGCAGGTGCGTGGGGAGCCTGGTGGTCTTCCAGGGTCAGGGGTGGCCCTTCAGGGTCCTCAGTGCGAATGCCTACTGGTGCACCTAAAAGGGAGAAGAACATGTCATTAGCTAAAGTCATCACACTGTCACTGTGCATGCCAGGCACCCTGGTGAGACAACGGAGATTTGCATCATTATGCCCTCATCTTTTGATTATCAATGGGGACTCCAGGTTCGAGGCTCACATCAATGAAAAGACTACAGTAGAGTCATAGAGTCATATACATATACAGCACAAAAACAGGCCCTTCGTCCCATCGTATCAATGCTGGCCATTAAGCACCTATCTATTCTAATCCCATTTTCCAGCACTTGACCCGTAGCACTGTATGCTATAGTGTTTCAAGTGCTCATCTAAATACTTCTTAAATGTTGTGAGGGTTCCTGCCTCCACCACCCCCTCAGGCTCTGTGTTCCAGATTCCAACCACCCTCTGGCTGAAAAAACTTTTCCTCATATACCCTCTAAATCTCCTGCCCCTTGTCTTAAATCTATGCCCCCTGGTTATTGACACCTCCGCTAAGGGGAAAAGTTTCTTCCTATCTACCCTATCTATGCCCCTCATAATTTTGTATACCTTTATCAGGTTCCCCCCTCAGCCTTCTCTACTCTAAGGAAAACAACCCTAGCCTATCCAGTTTCTCTTCATAGCTGAAACACTCCAGCCCAGGCAACATCCTGGTGAATCTCCTCTACACCCTCTCCAGTGTTATCACATCCTTCCTATAGTGTGGTGACCAGAACTTCACACAGTGTACCAGCTGTGGCCTAACTAGCATTTTATACAGCTCCAACATAACCTCCTTGCACTTGTATTCTATGCCTCAGCTAATAAATGCAAGTATCCCACATGCCTTCTTAACCACCTTATCTACCTGTGCTGCTGCCTTCAGGGATCTAAGGACATGTACAACAAAGTACCTCTGATCCTCTGTACTTCCTAGGGTCCTACCATTCATTCTGTATTCCCTTGCTGTGTTATTCATCCCAAAATGCATCACCTCACACTTCTCAGGATTAAATTCCATTTGCCACTGCTCTGCCCATCTTACCAGCCCATCTATATCACCCTGTAATCTAAGGCTTTCCTCCTCACTATTTATGACACCACCAATTCTCGTGTCATCTGCAAACTTACTGATCATACCTCCTATATTCACGTCTAAATCATTAATATACACTACAAACAACAAGGGGCCCAGCACTGATCCCTACGGTACACCACACGTCACAGGCTTCTAAGTGCAAAAACAACCTTTGACCATCACCCTCTGCCTCCTGCCACTAAGCCAATTTCGGATCCAATTTTGCCAAATTTCCCTGGATCCGCCCACCAAAGGCAAAATTCTGCCCTATGAACTACTCAATAGTGACAGTAGGACGTGTTTAAAAAAGCAATTCATTCATAACTCTCTGCTATGTCAAAAAAATCATTTCATTGAGAAGTCAATGAAATTGTCCATCATCCAGCCCTTCAAATTATCGATAACAGAAACCTCAAGTTCTTGAAACCGCTTCATCTTGTATAAATAAACATTGTGAAATTGACCACAGAGATCAGAGAGCCTGAGCTGTCAATTAAGCAATATAACCTCATTATGCTTGCTTGGCTGACAGCCAAGATAACCATTACTCTTGTTGAAACAGCTGAGCCCAAGAAAAGATATTGCTTGATTGACAGTTCAGGCTCTCTGATCTCTGCCATCAATTTCTCAATGTTTATTTACACAAGGTTAAGTGGCTTCATGAGATTTTGGTTTCTATTATTGATACTTTAAAGAGTCTGGACGATTGACACTTTTATTGCCTTCTAATGAAATTACATTTTTTAACATAGTAGGAAGTTATGAATGAATTAATTTTTAAAGGCTTTTATTTACGTATGCTACAGTCACTATAGGGTTCATTGGCCCCATACAGTGCACAGTGGGTCAATGGGCATAGAAGAGCCATAGCTTGGCATTGAGGGTATGAGGGATCGTGGAGTTGTAGATGGAAGTACAGAGCTTGGCACTGATGGTATGAGGGTCAAAGGAGATGGGTGGAAGAGCAGAGCGTGGCATTGGGGATGTGAGGGCCTATAGGGGATGGGTGGGGGGCATGAGGTGACAGGGAAGAGGTATGGGGAGTGTGTGGAGGGTGAGGGAATGTGAGGTATGAGGGTTGGAGAGCCTTTGTGTTTTTATTTTAACTGGCTCTGGGTATTCTATGCCCATTGACCCACTGTACACTGTACAGAGCCAATGAACTCTAAAGTCCCACAGCACTGAGGTGAGCCGTTTAAACACCCCACCTCCTCATCTGGCAGCCCCTGTGGCTGCCTCCAAACTTCTTCCTGGGTCAGCTGGCCCGAGTCCAGCCCACACCTATCCCCTGGCAATGTCTCCCGTGGCAGGCAGGCTGAGCTGGGAATTTCCTCGACTCCCGCTACCTGCCTCAAGGGTGAAAATTCAGGCCAAGGATGAAAATTTTAAAATTGAAGTGTTGCTCGTCCAGAAGCCAATATAGGTCAGCAAGCACAAGAGTGATGGGTGAATGGTACTCAGCGCGAGTTAGGATACAGGCAGCAGAGTTTTGGGTGTAGGGTGGAAGACTTGCGGACAGCCAGGAGACCATTAGAATAGCCCTTTCTAGACGTAACAAAGGCTTGAATGAGCAGATGAACTGAGACAGGATTGGAGACGATGTTACGGAGATTAAAGTAGACAGTACTCATGTTAGGAGTGCATATGTGGTCGAAAATTCACTTTGAGGTCAAACGCAACACCAAGGTAGTAAATATTCTGCTTCACTTCAGACAGCTGCCGGCTAGGAAGAGGGCTGGAATTGGTAGATTATGAATTCACCACATAACCAGAGAGAAAAGGATAAAATTCAGCTGCCCAGGTTTTATACAACAGCAGGGAGTAAAAGATACAACCTCCAAAACTTGAATCCTCTACATAAATTTCTTTATCAAGGTCTCTATAAAAAGATACATGACTGAAAAACTTAGTTAAATTAAATCCGCAGAAATCACAGCAGGATTTTTAGAAGTCAATTTATTGCCTCGTGGCTCTGAGATTATTCCTACCAACTGCAATGTACTCTTTAATGCAAACAAAAAACTTTTATTTGTTTATTCATTGCGAAACAAACCTATATATGCGACTATGCAATTCCTAATTATGCCAAGAATTATTAATGCCAATTCCATTTATTCCACCCTCTGACATATGTGACATGCGATAACCCAGTTCTAAATAAAATGGACTCCCAGTCTCTGGTTGAGCATACACTTGCTGATGGTGCAATATTTAACAGTTCCACAAGTTTATAAAAGTCAAAGGCCTTGTGCTTGTTTGTCAATAAGCATTTGCGTGTAAAAAAAAGTCAGAGTCAGTGGTTGAAGGGGTGTAAATGTAAAACTAATCAGCAGGAACAATGGGAGTAATTTTTACTTAACTCTCCTGCTGGGAAGCAGATGGGGTCAGGCGGAATGCCAGTTTTACACCCCTCTAAATATTACTCTCCATTGATTGCAATGGAAAATAAAATCAGGTGGGGTTTAAAACCAAGGTTTCCCCAATCCAGTCAGCTTCCTGATGTGTAGGTTAAGTTAAACATGCCCTCAGTATTTCAGCGAGTGAATGGTCAATCTATGGAACAGGCTCTCCAGTGAGATGGTGGAAGTAGTTAATATCTATTCATTTAAATGGAAAGATAGATTTCTTTCTATTTTGGGATATAGTATATGAGTAATTTTAGATATGACATGTGTAAGTATAGGGTGCTTGGCAGGAACTTGTGTTGTTCTGGGTCTGTTGTAGACTAACAGATAGGGATTGACTGGTATCTTGGTCAACAACTGCATTATTGGTGTATCATTGCCGCACTGGTAGAGGGTGAATAACATGGACCTTAAGGCCTGAATTTTCACTCCCAGGTTGAGTACGCAGAGGTGAGACAATTTCTGGCTCTGCAAACCTGACCCGGAAGGAGATGGTGGTGGATCAGGTGAAAATGGGAATCGTGGCGGGTGACCCTGGAAAGAGGCTGGAAGCTACTGGGTTCGGAGGCCGGCTGAGTGAAAGGCCAGACTCAGTGCACTGGCTCTTTGTCAAGGCTATGAAAATAAAATATATTTAAAAAAGCTGTCCTCCACCCTCACATCACTCCACCCGCCCCCACACACTCCCCATGCCCTATCCATGCCAATACATGCCACCTCATGCCTCCCCACCCACGTCCTGTTGACCCTCATAAACTCCATGCAAACCTATGCCCCTCCATCCACCCCCATGCCCTCTCATATCCTCCATACCAATTCATGCTCCCCCCACCCACCCCTATGGCCCTGTATTGCTCCTGTGCTAACTTAGTGCCAACTCATGCCATCCCATGCCCGCCACTCTTTTCCTTTTCCCCTTCCATGCCAACTCACCCAGTATCCACCATCAGCAGACCTCAGGACCATGCTGCGATTAAATAAAATTCTTAACTGTCTATTGATGAATTCCCTATTCCAAATATAAACACTCTCATTGATAAAAAAAAACTATTCACTACATTTAAATTCCTTTCAACCCTTATGAGAACAAGCATTTGTACTCATTGTCCCACTTCAAAGAGTATATAACCACTTGAAGCTGTCAAAGAAACTGAACTGACAGGCACCCTACTGTGATAATAAAAGGCTGTGAAGTCAGCCATGTAGCATTAATTCTGTAATGATATCTCTCAAACTTATGTCAACAGACAAAGTGAAATAGCAAGCACTGATTTTTTTCAACACGGTAGACTTTTTAAAAAATTTAAGGGGCAGGAGATTTACAGCTTGATAGCTATCCTGACAGTTCTTTTGACAGTTCTCTTAACAGTTCTCTTGACAGCTATCTTGACAGTTCTAAGGAGCTTGACAGTTCCAATGAGTTTATGTACTTTGTACACACATTCATGTCTAATTTTAACAATCCCAAAGGGCACCTTACCTCTCCCAAAGGCTACCTTAGCACTTCCAAAGGCATCCTGGGACCACATCTAAAAGAGCACCTTAGCTGTCCAAAAGGGTACCTTTAACTCTCCAAAGAACTCTGGCAGCTTTAGTTCTCCTCTAAAGTGCGCACGTCATGTTCTGGACATACCACTAGCCAAAATCAGATCTGCCTGAAGCAGCTGCACTTTAACATGTGCAGTTACCCCCGTGAACCATGGATGTGCTATTTAGAACCTGCCCCCATTACCCCCGTCCTGCGAAAAATGGTGGGGGCCAGGTTCGGGGTCGAGACTTTCAGACCTGGGCCTCCGTCACCATTTTCACAAAGACAGGGAGCTTCTCCACCTGCACAAAAATTCAGACTGAAGTCTTTTTTTTGTCCCGCAATTCCTTTGTTCCTGTGAAAGTGTTACAACCGGGATGGGAGAAGTGTGCAAATTATCAAGCCCCACCTACAGCAGCTGTACCATTAATTTAAATGTTTAATGTTCTCACCAAAATGGCCAGTTGTGTACCTATACCTTTAGTACCCAGAAGAAAAGAGACTCTGACCAGGCTTCTTTTAAAAACTCAATATGATTAATTTATTTTAGAACAAAACTTCTTTTAACAAGTTGCAAGCACTGGTTAACACACAATTGTAATCGGGAAATATAACTACCTATCTCTTCCTAAAGAATTCCCCCAGCGCATACACAGACAAACAAAGGACCAACAGATAGAGCCTCTCTGAAGAGATGGGCTTTGGAGGATGGGCATTTAAAAATAAAGGATAAAGTCCGCAGGGTCTCGACGCTGTTGACCTGGAGTTCTCTCATGTGCAGACGGGTCACTGGTCCCAGTGGATGTCTGGAAGTTCTCACCACTGGTCTCAGCTTTGCAGGTCCAAATGCAGACTGGTTACACTCAGACGAGGGCTCCCTGGCTACAGGTTGATAGCCACACACAATTTTTGGCACGGTAGAGAGAGGGAGCCAGTCAAGGTAGCCTTCCTTCCTCAGCTTGCCCTCCAACAAGACTGCCTTCCAAACAAGTGGGTTCATAACTTAATTTTTTTTCCTCTGCCAGTGTGATTGCCTTTTTGTCTGCCAGCTTCACTAAGTAAAGAGCTTTGCAGTTCAACACAAACAAACAACTCCTTCTCAAGTATCATATAGGTCAGGTGATTTTTTGGAAGAGGCCTGCTTGTTTACGGTTCCAAGATGAGCTTATGACCTTTTAAAAGAAATCCCAGGCTAGCCTCCAGATGACCAGATCATGCCAGGTGCATCCATTTTGTAAAATAAAACTTCAGCCTTGAGAGGTATGATTCTAACAAAAGTAAAAACAGAAAGAGATCAAGACAAGACACCAGAATGATTTTTGGGAAGAAATAATCAATTCCATGCCCACCATGCAGGAATACTTGGAGGAGTGTGGAAAGTGTTATGATACAGCACTTTGTAAAGGCTGAGTTGTTTAAATCCCAGAGGGAAGCTTGAACAACTGTCATAACCTAGATTTTCAATTGGTATGTTTGAGATGCAACTCTGAATTCAGGAATAAAACCACCAATCCTCAAGAGGTTTTTTTATATAAAACTAAGCAAAGCATATATTGATTTAACAACTAATTAAGCATATACACATGTCTACAAATTACTACCATAATAACTTTTAAACAAATCCCCAAATTACTCACTCCCAGGTAAATCTTCACCAAGGCAACAACGACCCATCGACTTTAAACAGAAACCAGGCAAAGCACATTTGATCTTACGAGGTTCCTTTCAATTTGGTTCCTTTGCAGGCACAGTTGTAGGGTTTACAGGCTGCTTAGATCTTACATGCCTCTGACTTGCACATACAAAACTCTTTCCTGTTATACCTAGCCTTCCCGTTGAATGTAAATTCTCATTGTATCATTAGGTCTTTGAACTCCACCTCTTCTAACAATAAAACCACTTTCATAGCACCAATTTTATTAGTAATATAAACATATTGCTTGGTGTCTCCCAGCTAGGTGCAAGGTTTTAATCCCTTCTTTGAATGGTTCACTCAACAAATGCAAATGTACTCTTTACCTTAACTTCCTTACTGTTTAACATCTCAAAACTACCATACATCAAAGCACCCAGACTATCTGGCTTTAATCCAATTAAGCCACACAAACCTTACTACAAGTCCAATTTAAAAATAATTTCCAGAAATATTATATACATTAATACCTTCATGACAAAAGAGAATTAACAATCCACTGTTGGAGCCCTGCCTCCAATTGTAGAAACTAGGGTTTAACCTGGTTAAGGGATTTCTGCTGTTCCTGGGCTCAGGCAGCAGCAGTGGGTTTTAGATCCAGCAGAGGATGGGGACAGGAAAACTACTCTTGTATGCTTTTTAAAATGCACAGGTTTTATATCAGCAGACATGCAATGATTACCACATTGCTGGTTATTTAGTTTCATAGTCTTATGAGGAACTAAATTCATCTCATACTTCTCTTCATTATGAGCCTTGCAAAGTTTCCTTATGAAAGAGCGTTTTGCAGATAAGGACCAGTTGTAATGCTGAAAAACATCTGCAAGTCATGGCAAATTAGCCAATTTGGTTATGGATTGTTTATTCAGTTTTCTATTTCAATGAACCTTGCTGGCATAGTTAAGGAGCAAAATAAAATTTACCTATTATAAATGATTTACCTAAATTGAGCTGAGAGTATTGTCACCAACAGCAGCTCCTTAATAAATCCATTTTCTGCAACTAAGAGCTGAGAGAAATGAACTGAAATTGAGGAAATACAGTGGAGGGAAAAGTACCTTTTGGACAGCTGTGAAATGAGGGCATGTCTGCCTCCATCACACGCCATTTAACACTTGCGGCACAACTATAGGTTATTGGTCACAAAATACTTTCAAAATAATTATTTTTGTTTCAATAGATTTTTGCTTGGTGATTTGGGGGGCTTTGATTATTCATTAATCTTTAGTTATATAGTGTTCAGTATCAATATATCAAGCATGCATAGTTGGCAAAGGCCACCACTAAAATGACAAACTGGATGGACTTTGACAGCTCAGTGTTTGAAGTCCAACATCCCCAGAGAATTTAAACTGAGGCCGTGTCTGCCCTTTAATTTGGACATAAAAGATTCCATTGCATTATTTTAACAAGAGCAGGGGTGTTTTTCCCACTTTCCTGACCAATATTAATTCCCCAACAAACATCACTAAAACAGACTATCTGGTCATAATCACAATGTGCGCAAGTCGGCTGCTTGTTTCCCACATTACAACAGTGCTTGCTTTTGTGGAAACTGGGAGTCCTCTACAATGTTCGAACAGCCTGTCAGTTCTCCAGGTTGCCCCTGTGATGCCATCCTCGTTGTGATCACATAGAGTGCTGACAGCACAGCTTCACCTCTGCAACACAGCCGTTATTGCAGCTGTGCCTCTGCATCCTGTGGCAAAGCTTTGCACAATGCTTCCCCGGCAAGGAGTGTCACTGCTGGGAACCTGCAGAGTTAACGTCTGTTAGCTGATGGAGCGTGCAACGGGTTGCAGGAAGTTCTGAGTTAGTCCCTTGATACTTCAGCACAAATTCTCGACGCCTGTCTGAGCTCTTGGCAACATCAGGGTGCATTTCGTAAGACATTTGCCCCTGTAACAGCTGTGATCGGTTACACAACCTGATACGCAAAAAAAAAACACATTCAGTTGAATACCTTGAAAGCAGTTGGTCTGCTTCGTGTCCAACTCTAATTCCCCCACATGCTTGATTTAACTGTAAGATATTGTTTGAAAAATAGTTAATCATTTTCAAGGATCATACATATTTTTATATCTATTTGAAAAGAATTATTTCAAACCATTTAAAATTTTGAGGGTAAGATCACAGACAAATCTGGTTAATGGTGTTGAGAATTTAGTATCGTGAAGCACGGAGGGAAGTCATTTGACCCATTGTACCTGTGCCAGTTCTTTGAAGGAGCTACCCAATTAGTCCTGTTCATTCTCATTTGCCTTGTTGGTTTTTCCCTTCCGACTCCCTCTTGAAAGTTACTGTTGAATCTGCTTCTGGCAGCGCATTCCAGATCATAACAACTAGCTGTATAAAGAACTTCAGGTTCCTTTACCACTTGTTTTTCTGTTGATGATTCCGAGGCAGAATTGACATTCGTGCACTTGAGTTTTTGCAGTGTGTGAAAGAAAAAAGGCTAGAAAAAGGCGTTTTTCAGTTTGCTCTGAATAAAGATTTCACTGTGTTGTGTGACATATCCCTGCAGAAACCCTGTCAATTGCAGTTTTATATTAAGGATGAGAGCGCAGTCACTATGTAAACAAACACTTTGCATCAGTCTTTACACTGGAAGATGATGCTTAACTCACAGCTTTGTGTGGGGCTGTTAACAGAAAAAATTGAAAATGCAGTCTTAAACAGCCCACATTTAAATCAGGCAATCATTTAAATCAGGCAAATAGCGGAATCCATTTTCCACTATCATTATTGTCAACTCCAAGGTCGCCACTTACAGCGGGTCAAGGATGCTAGCTTTTTCAGGAGGAAACTGGTATCCAGAGAACAGTTCATACCTTAATGTACAATTTTCTTATATGTTTAATTTCCCCTAACTGGTATCTGGTTACAGCTTACACTGACTGCCATCACAAACATGGCCAGTGAGTGGCTTACACTTCGTTAAGGCACAATTACATCATATACTTAATCCCTTCTAAATGAAGGCGGATTTATTGAAGCCCTCAAGCTTACTTTGGAGTAGAATTTGTAAGTACTATGGAATCTTCTTACAGATAATAGTTGAACACAACAAAATCATCCAACATGGGCAAAATGCACTGGCACAAATGGACCTGGGGCTTTCTTAAAATAGATGAAGAATATCATTTTGGACAGAATAAGGAACCTTAAAGTTGACCAGTGTGCCAACACAGATAATATCCACCCAAAAGTCATTATGGAAATGGGATGGTACTATATACCTGTATCTCTAAAAGCTTTCCGGAGTCAAAGACTATTCCCCAAGATTGGAAGCATGCTTATGTAGTTCCCATTTTAAGAACAGTGATAAGAACCAGGTTGTTACAGGTTCAGTAACTTCAATAAACGATAGGATGCTTGAAGAAATCATTAGGGATGTCCTACATGTCACTTAGAGAAGAACCTATCAGGAACACCTGAAACAACTTCTGGAAAAGAAGGCCCTGTCCTATGAATTTGATTGAATTTTATTAAGTCACTAGGTGATGAGGCATTGTTTACCTGGGCTTTCAGAAAGCTTTTGATAAAAGGTGCATCACAAGAGACTCCTCCACAAAATGGAAAGTTGCAGACCTGCATGAATCTGCTTGAAGAGTGTTCACCGGCATGCTTCTGCATGGATCAATGTTAGAATTTTGGATGTTCCCTACAGTATTTCCATTAATGATTCAGACCTAGGTGTTGTGGGAATGAACAGCTTGCAGATGACACCAAACTATGTGCAATGTTAAGATTGTGGAGGATGCTTGACAGTTGCAAACAAATCTTGACATGTTGGAAGAATGGGCCCATGTTTGGCCCCGAGTAAAATTTAACTTCAAAAGTCATTGTGTTGTGTTCATGAACAGACTAACTATCAAATAAACTTATAGGAAGAGAAGAGAATTAAAGCTAGTTTTACAATAGGTTTGGGTGTCTTCGTGCATTGCTCTCCAGATTCATGACAAATCCCATAACACTTCAGCTAATGCAAATGATTTAAGCCTTCATCTCCTTCACAACGAAACAGACCAAACAATTTTGTGCTAATACAAGGCCTTGATTAGAATGTTGGCTCCAGTTTTGGCTTCCTCACATATTGGAGATATTGAGGCAGAGGAAGATCATTAAATTAATAATTTAGTTACTCAGGTAGACTCAATAAACTGTCTTTTTTTTTACCTTAAATGACCTAAACTCTGGAATTCCCTCCCTACTCCTCTCGGCCTCTCTACCTCTGCTTTCCTCCATTAGGCACTCCTTAAAACCTACCTCTTTGAAAATCTTCTGGTCATCAGCCTTTGATTACTTCCTACTGTGCACTACTTTTAGGCACCCGTTTAAAATAACAGGGTAACACACAAAGTAATGTAGTGCATTTGCTTGTACCTGAATTTTCTCAATCTAAAGTGTGCACTTAACAGAAGATAAGATAAAATGAGAAGTAGCTGTTAAGTGATGTAGAGTTTGAAAAGCTGGAGAATAGCTTTTAGCTGGAGAATAGCAAGAGAATAGAGCAAGTGAGGTTCAGTAAAGAATCCCACTGCCTCAGGTTTCTGGAAGGAAATTAAAGTTTATGAAAAAAGCTTATAAACACATCTTCATCTATTTATTGGGATGCTTATACAGTATGCTGCTCTCCTTTAAGTGCTGATAATGTTTTTAAAATTACAATCCAAACACAGATCCATCACCAAGATAAGACATTAAACTAAGACTGTCGGATATGGATGAGGTTAAAGATCCCTTCTAAATAGTTGAGTAAGAATCATGTTGTTTCCTAAAGTGACCTGATCACATAGAACAGGTTATTGGACGGTGTCATTCTTTGACTGAAATCATTCTTTGTCATGTGATTTCTCCATAATTACACCGTGGCCTCTCTCTCCTGCAAATTTCTCAAATCGCCTACAAATCTCATCCGTGACTTAGACTTATTTAATTTCACTATATTGATGGGTGCTAATATTGCAACTTCTTTGGCATTCCATTGCCAATGATGTCTTCCCAACATAGGGCAGAAACTTCCAGTCCTGCCAGCAGGGGGAAGTTTAGTGGGCGGTGGGACTTAATTTGGCGGGAGGCAAAAAAATCAAATTCCTGATGGTGGGACAAACTTTAGGAAGTCTGTTCTCGGGACTTTAAAGGCGAGTTAAAGGCAGGTCGAGCTTCCCAATGAACAATGTCGGGAAGCCCTTTTATATGCATTGACATGCCATGTATGCTCATTAAATGGTCACCTCACTGGAATTAAGATCCCCCTCCAAATTAAGTTCCTCGCCAGTCATAAATTAGACCGTTCACATTCATGTCTGTATATAAGTGGCTTGCACCTGGTGAGCTTCACTTCTTCCTGACTTTGAGGTGAGTAGATGCTGCTTTCAACTCCCTGGGGACTGCTTACAAATCTCAGCCTCTTGACTCATATTGGGTGTCAGTAGGCCAAGCTGTGCGAAGGCTGGACATGGGAGGCAGGCTAAGGAGGAAAGAGAAGGAGGCTGTCTAGGAGAGGAAGACAGACTATCTGGGGCGGGGAGGGAGGCAGCGAGAGAATGCAAGTGTGCAGTGATATGGGATGGTGGGGAGGGCCTTGCTTTTGGGTCTGGGGTTCTGGAGCTGGGTACACAGAAACGGATAAAACAATTGGTTCAGAAAACAGGAGGGGTAAGGGTGGGCATGAGAATGGTAATGGGTATCAGCTCAGAGGGAAGGGAAGGCATGTGGAGGTGGATCAAAATCGGGCCAGGGTAATGGAACGGGTGAGGCTCAAGGATGACAGAGGGGAGAGGAATAGTTATATTGGGTGTGTCAAGAGTGATGGGGTAAATTGGTGAGTGACAGGGAAAGGGTAGAAGCTTGTGGAGCGAATCTCAAATGTCATGTGTTCCATCCTGGTAGTCTCACCTATGTTACATGATCACTGTAAAACTGCAATACCTCAAAGTGGGAGGAGGGTCTTTTCAGATGGGTATGAAGTGGATTCTAATCCTAGCCCATTTTTGGGACAATTCCAGATCAGGTGTTCTCTTCGGATGATCGTTCTCACTTAAGGTTGAGAAAGGCAGTCCTCTCAGACACTTCAATGGATCTGAAGAACTGATCTCACTCTCCCTGAAGAAAAAGAACCACCAGAGAATATTACTGCCCTTCAGATAGCCTTTTTGACACATTTTAGCTAGATTATAACAACCCAGATATTACAAGGGTCCAGGCATCTCTCCTTAACAATGTACCTCTCCAGTGAAGAGTGCATGGAGTTGGGTCCTTGAGTTTGGATACAGAAGACAATATGAGATAATATACTTTCTAAATGATATAAACATTTATTAAAGAACTGAACATGCAATTCACTTTTGATGGTAATTGCAACATTGATAGCTCTAGGAAAAGTAAGTATAATCTTGTTTCTACTGGAGAATCCAAGTCTTATTAATGTTACAGGGAGATATTTAAGATATGCATCAATATTTAAAGTGGTATTTACCTTAAATTCCCAAGTAGAAAGCTACCGAGTATAGCAAGATACTTCTATTCAAATTAAGGGGAGAACTATCCTCACTGAACTATAGCAGCTATGCCTTTACCTTGAGAGACGCTGGTGTGAATCTAACAAATCTAAAAATCCTACTGTATGGTTCCAATAATTATATCATAAAAGAACTGTGCAAGCAGGAAGCATGTTGAACACTCGTGCTGGACAATATCCTTTGTTTTCATCAACATCCTTTATTTTAGTCAACATCCTTCTAGCTAACAGGATACTGAGAGATGCAGGCAGTGGACATTACACTTAGTTTCCAAGATTCAGTTGATAATTTATTTAGGGTCATACTTGAGGTTATCCATTGTCATATTGTTGTACCTTACAATTTATCAATACCTTGCTGAGCTGATGTACAGGCCAGTTCCAGTTTCTTTCAGAACTGCCTTGTGTTGGAGAATATACCATATTCTATGCTGCAGGATGTTGTTGTCCTTGAGCACACAATTATGCCCAGGCATGTTCATAAACTTCTTGAACCTTGCTCAGTTATGTCCACCTCTCTATGGTGAAGCCCACACAGCAGCTGGCTTGCTCTGACTCCTGGGTCTCATAATATTGAGATCCCAGCAAGGTGTGGAGCTGCCGTTCATTCTGTGCAATTTGCCATCTGCTGCTGTCAGAGGCAGGGATGACGGGAGGG
Organism: Cetorhinus maximus; assembly: GCF_964194155.1. Taxonomy (NCBI): domain Eukaryota; kingdom Metazoa; phylum Chordata; class Chondrichthyes; order Lamniformes; family Cetorhinidae; genus Cetorhinus; species Cetorhinus maximus. The sequence goes on from NC_135884.1 coordinate 143,342,414, forward strand.
AGGGAGGGAGGGAGGGAGGTGGATGCCTCAAAAGTGCACGGGTGGTGGATGGCAGCAAACTCCCAACTCCAAACCTCCATCCTCCTGGCTGAATGGTCATGGTTGACAAGAGCTCATGTGGCAAGTCTTTCTAGGCTGCCTGGATACTCCCTTGAGGGTAATGGAGGCAAGTAGAATGGTGTCAGAGGGAGGCTTCTTGCACATGGCTCTCATCACCCTGGTCAAAGAGCAATGTGTCCACGTGCAGTCGTGTATAAATGGGAGAAACACACATCCCTGTTCCACCAGGATGTCCTTCACCTGGAAGGGATGGGGTGGGGGTGCCATGTCTAGATAGAAGCCAAGCACAGGACTTGATGGCTCTGAGGTGGAGGCAGACCTGTAAAGAATATGCTCACTCGATTCATTACTTCCATTCGCTCACAGATCCGCTGAGAACTGGATGATGCAGGCTCCAGGCAACCCCGCCTTTCTACTGGCTCTCATCCAGATGAGGAGGAGGAGGGCCCATCACAGGTTGGCCCAGGGCCAGGAGGAGCAATGGCCTGAGCGGCAAGAGGCAGCAGGCCTCAAGAAGGTCAGAATGCTGGTGACCAGGGGCCAGTGCAGCAGTCAGCATTGGCCCGCGGACATATCGCAGGCAGTGCAGCTATCAACAGATGAGCAAAAGGCAATTCCGGAAACACCTCAGAATGTCCCGGAATGTCCACATTCCCACATCTGCTAGCTTCTCCACGACAACCTGCAGCCACAAGAACTAGGAGGCAATCCCATGCCGGCGGCCTTAAAGGTCACTGCCGCCTTAGACTTTTTTTGCCAGAGGCTCCTTCCAGAGTTCCACTGAGGACCTGTGCAGCATCTCCCAAGCCCTATTCAGGAGAACGTACCGATTTGTACCAATCCCGAAGCTCAGGCTGTAAGAATGCTGGGTTTTGCAGCAATCGCAGGTTTCCCGCAAGTGCAAGGGACGATTGACTGCACACATGTGCCTTTGAGAGCTTCGTGGCAATAGCCAGTCACATTCATCAATAGGAAAGGATTCCATTCTTTGAAGGTGCAGCTGATATGTGATCACAGAAGGCAAATCCTGCATGCATCTGCCCGGTTCCCAGGGAGCTCTACAGTCACCTACAACCTGACCCACTCCCAGTTGCCACAGGTTTTTGAAGGACCTCAGCGATTGCAGGGTTGGCTCCTTGGGGACAAGGGATACCCCCAAAAGACCTGGCTGAGGACACCAGTTCGTCGACTGCACAGTGCTACTGAGGAGAGTTACAATGCTGCACATGCCTCCTCAAGGTCTACGATTGAGCGGAAGATAGGCCTCCTAAAGATGGGGTTCAGATGTTTGTGCTGCTCAGGTGGGGCTCTCCAATACTCACCACAGAGAGTGTCCTGGATCATCATTGTCTGTTGTGCCCTGCACAACCTCGCAGTACAAAGGGGGGATGTCTTGGCTGAGGGAGACATGGAAGACTGAGATGTCTTGTCTGACGATGAGGATTGTGAAGGAGTTGGAGCTGATGAGGGCCAGGATGTCGCCGAGCCACATACAGAGGACATTTCAGGGGTACGTCACAGCAGAGATGCCCGTGACAATCTGAAAGCTAACAGATTCCAGGCAGAGTAAGCTGCCGAGACGTTTCCTTTACTATTTGGTTTTCTATCCTCTGCTGGCTGGCAGGTCCCTGCTCCTTTTTTGGTTACAGACATTATACTTTGCTCTAATGCACCTTGATTTTTTATAACTGAATTAAATTGCACTACTTAACATCTGCCCTGCTGGTGGTTTGATCCTTTGCATGCACCAAACTGCACTAATACACAGAGTCCTGGCACTAAATGTACACATTAGAACCTGCACAGCACTCCATTCTCCCATGACCTTGGGCACCTGTAAGTAAAATCAAGACTTTACCGATGCCACCACAAAGTCCATGTGCAGGGCAATTTGGAAGCAATATCAAAACTAACCTCTGCTGGGATGCACACCCCCTGCTCTAAAAGGGGGGCAGACCTTGCAGAGAGCTCTTTCAAACAGAACTAGATAGATGAATCCTCAGGGATGAGCAGCTTGAGAACATCATTCGGTTGCTCGAGATCACTTCTCCATGCAGATTATTCAGGGAAGATCATGTTTCTGCCCCCCGATCGCCACTCGCCCATAGAAGGTTTCTTTGGAGTTTTTTTTTTATTCATTCGTGGGATGTGGGTGTCGCTGGCTGGGCCATCATTTATTGCCCATCCCTAATTGCCCTTGAGAATGCGGTGGTGAGCTGCCTTCTTCAACCGCTGCAGTCTTGCGGTGTAGATACATCCACAGTGCTGTTAGGGAGGGAGTTCCAGGATTTTGACCCAGTGACAGTGAAGGAACGGCGATATAGTTCAAAGTCAGGATGGTGTGTGGCTTGGACAGGAACGTCCGGGTGGTGGTGTTCCCATGTGTCTGCTGCCCTTGTCCTTCTAGGTGGTAGTGGTCATTGGTTTGGAAGGTGCAGTTTAAGGAGCCTTGGAGATCTTTTAGATGGTACACACTGCTGCCACTGTCCGTTGGTGTTAGAGAGACTAAATTTTTGTAGATGGGGTGCCAATCAAGCAGGCTACTTTGTCCTGGATGTTGTCGAGCTTCTTGAGTGTTGTTGGAGCTGCACTGATCCAGGTAAGTGGAGAGTATTCCATCACACTCCTGCCTTGTACCTTGTAGATGGTCGACAGGCTTTGGGGAGTCAGGAGGTGAGTTACTCACCACAGGATTCCTAGCCTCTGGCCTGCTCTTGTAGCCATAGTATTCATATGACTATTCCAGTTCAGCTTCTGGTCAATGGTAGCCCATAGTAGTTGATAGTGGGGGATTCAGCGATGGTAATGCCATTGAATGTCAAGGAGCGACAGTTAGATTGTCTCTTGTTGGAGATGGCCATTGCCTGACTCTTGTGTGGTGCGAATGTTACTTGTCACTTGTCAACCCAAGCCTGGGTATTGTTTTGCTGCATTTGGACAAGGACTGCTTCAGTATCTGAGGAGTCACGAATGGCGCTGAACATTGTGCAATCATCAGCGAACATCCCCACTTCTGACCTTATGATGGAAAGAAGGTCATTGATGAAGCAGCTGAAGGTGGTTGAGCTGAGGACACTACCCTGAGCAACACGGTGAGAGTGCCTCACCTGCACTATGTGTCCTGGAGTAGCAACCACTCTGGACCCTCCAATGACAGAGGTTCCTAATAGGAGGCATAGATTGAAAGTGATTAGTAGAAGGATTAGAGGGGAGATGAGGACATCTTTTTCATCCAGAGGGTGGTAGGAGTCAGGAACTCATTGCCTGAAAGGGCAGTCGAGGCAGTAAGTCTCAACTCATTTAAAAGGTGTCTGGATATGCACCTGAAGTGCCGTAACCTCGAGGGCTATGGACCAAGTGCTGGAAAATGGGATCGATTGAGTGGCTCGTGTTTCAGCCAGCACAGGCACAAAGGCAAGTGGCCTCCTTCTGTGCAGTAAATTGTTCTACGTTTTCTAAATTTTCTGAATATCTGAAAAGGATGAATGTGCAGGGATGTGGGGAGAGGGTGAATGTGTGGCAGTGCACATATTCCTCCTTAGGAGAGCAGCACGGACACTGGACCGAACGGCCTTCTTCTGTGCTGTAACAATCCTATGTGTCTATGATTATAATTCTCATACCTAGATGGCCTGAGTATTATTGCGAGCCTGTGATCTGTCATTATGGATACGCCAGCCAAGGTAAATATCTTTCTTCTGTGGTCTCTGCAGAGCCCTGTTAGAGCTGCTGATGTTTCACATGGACAGTCCTCGCCACAATCCAGTACACAGGCCCATTCTACTCTCTCTCTCTCTGTCTCATCTCATGGGCTAAGACCCTTGTCCTTCAATGATTCCGATGCACTTTGGTTGCAAACCCTTTATGCAAGGTCTACTGCCACCCCTGATAAGGAGACGAGCAGGCCAAACAAATCTCCATGTGAGGGCTGACAAACGTTTCAGTCAACTGCACACACACCTCTTTAATCCTACACTCAAATCCCTTTTGCAGTCAAGACTAACTTACCTGTGGCCTCCTTATTTTCAGCCTTCACCTGCATGTTAGCTTAAAATGACAAGTCACCAAGGAATTCCATCAACAATTGGCCGTGCCCACCACAGATTTCTCTAGGCTTGTCGGGAAGCATCTGGTTTTCTACTGTTGAGAAGACAGTGTGGAGCTTCAGTCTCTCAGCCCTGAAACTGCATCCACTGTGTTCCTTACCACTCACAATAGCAGGTTTAACTCCCCTTGAGTACTCGTGACATCCACCCACATCTCACATCAGGGCAACAGCAGCAGGAGCTGCAGTGACCTCGCCGAACACATTTTCAGAGGTCAGAACATGGTGAGCTGCAAGTAATGGCTTACATGATGCATGACCACACAGCGCACTCACAAGTGATGGCCAATGCTTAACCATGCACATATGGGATTATTGGGTATTCACTACGTTGATAATGTGAGAGAAGTGAATCTGTAGGAGTTCATTATCGAACTCTGCTCGGGGCCCAAATTCCACACCTTTAAACATCTGCAAACATTGAAGCAACTAGCAGCTAGATAGAATCCAGGAAACTCCCAAACAGTACAAGTTAACATGTATTTACAAGTAACAAAACCATAAACAATGGTTGTATATCAATGCTGCCTGTGTACCTTCAAAACTTCTTAATCTTCCTTTGCCTGCCACTACATCTAGGTGCAGCCCTGACATCCACAGTTGACGTGGAGGTAATCTGCTGACTCCTATGCCCTGTTGACTGTGATGACTTTGGCAGGTGTCCTCTGGTGGCCCGAGGCTTAGAGGACCCTGGCCTGCTAAGGGCCTCCTGCTCAGATGCAGGTGCACCTTCCTCAGCCTGAGCTGCTGGAGGCAGAGGTCACTGGCAGATGGGAGGTGGGCGACAGGGCACCCTTGGAGTGTTCTGGGGATGAAGCCTGCAGGCTGCCTGGTTGGCACGCCGCCTCCCTGTGGGTGCCTGATGGCACCTCCCTGACTCCTTGAGGAGAAGGAGCACCTGGAGGGAGGTTGAGGTGCCTCATTCCCCTTTGCCTAGCCGCTACTGCACTGCACCCATGGCTAGGGAGATGGGGTGCAAGTCCGAGCGTATATCGGCAGCCACTATGTTCTGCTGGACCTGTGTCTCCAAGGCGGCCGCCATTCTTTCCATGGAGACAGACAAGCGCTCGTATGCAGGAGTCGCAACAGCAGACAGAACATGAACGGACTCCTCCAGCCTTCGGTCCAGTCTGCACATGGCTCTGGCAACTCTGCCTGATGTTCCCCTGCCTATCTCCGCATCTCCAACGTGTCTCTTAAGGCCCAGTCTAGAAGCTCATCATCTGCAAGAAGCCAAGCAGGGGCCTGGTCTCCATGTGTCAGAGACCTCAGTTGTCACTTCCTCGGCCAACTGTGGACCTATGTCAGTGATCTGCTCATCAGATTGTGGCCCCAAGCCTACTCTAGAACGTGCAGCCACTGAGGTGACAGTATCTGCGCTGGTGGAGGGTGCGGCTAAATGCCATGATGGTGCATCTTCTGAGGCTTCAAGTCATCCTCCTCAGAGGTGGGGTTGGAGCTGGTTCTGTGGCTGGTCTCCCTTGTTGGCCTCCCCCTTTTCTTGCTGCTAACCTGGAATGGAGAAAAGAAAGATTCAGTGAATGCCTAAGCAGGCTGCTTTATTAAACCAATGTGTCACTCTGTCACCACCATCAACACCCCTTTGTCCTTTTGTCCATGACATCTTTGGCAATCTCTCCTTTGCCTCCACCTATCACTGGCCCTCTATCCAGCTCTACCTGTCCCACCCCCCTCAACCAGCTTATATTTCACCTCATTTCTATATTTCCTCAGTCCTGATGAAGAGTCATATGGACTCGAAACGTTAATTGTATTCCTCTCCGCAGATGCTGTCAGACCTGCTGAGTTTTTCCAGCTATTTTTATTTTTGTTTCAGATTTCCAGCATCCGCAGTATTTTGCTTTTATCTTAGTGTCACTCTGTGGGTTCAGCTGACAACTGCAGACTTGAAGCAGCCTCACTGGCTTCCTGGGGGAGTCCCATCTCACTTTCAGCACAGGCGTAGTCCTGCTCCTCCCTGGTTATCTCGGTGGCCTGTTTCTCTTAAGGGATGAAACCCGAATGTCTGGAATGCCACATCCAGTCTTGGCCTGCTCCCACTTATTGTGGGCGTTCTAGTCCAGCAGAAAGACAGAAGAATTGAGTGTCATCCTAATGGTTGCATGAGCAGTTCAGGAGTATACATGGCAATGGCAGCTGCTGAACTCTCCCCAGTAAGTGATTAACAAGCAGGATGTCCTGAAACTGATAAAGGATTGAAAGCATGAAGTGGCTGGCACACATTCTGCGCACGTGTTCCATCTGGCGGTGAGTGCTGCAGCCCAAACTCCTGTCTGACATCCCTGTGCACTCGCACATTTACACTGCCTGATGCCTTTATGAGTGTCAGTTTGCAGTGAGTAGACGGTGCCACCTACCCTGGCGGAGCTCAGCAGATCATTCGTCCTCTTCCTGCACTGCAGAGTCCATTTCTTTGCTGGATCCTAACCTCCACTGTGACATCCATCTAGGCCACCATGGTCAGGCAGGAGGGTTTCCTGCTGCCATCCTGGGGAAACAGCGCCTCCCACCTTTCCTGGATGGCCTGGAGGTGCATCTCCAGGGAGGCTTTGCTGAACTGTGGGGCCGCATATTGTCTGCTCTGGGACATCCTGGTTGATGCAGTCTTGAACACCGAAGAGACTGAAGCTTCTGCCCTGCAGCGAATGAACGGCTGTCCAGGTGCCCTTTAAATATGGCGGCCGGACCTTCAACCCCATGAGGTAATGGTGGGGACGGCATCTTCTTGCCTGCCTCACCACGAGATTCAGCGAGCTCCTCGCGGATGCTTGGTAATGAGCTAACAACACAAATCGCACATGGTCAGCCCCCCAGCGGAATCACTCCGACTTCCTCACCTGCCACCCAACTTAGACTCCAGATCAGAAGGTTCCGTCCATAATAACTAATCCTCCGCCCTTCCAGCACATAATGAAAAGAAAATGAACCTTGGAGAAGATTGAAGTCTTTTAGTTTTTTTAAGACAATTAGCATTACATGACCTTGACAAACTACTTAAGTTTCAATGTCACCTGAATCTCTTTATTGAATTAAAGTTGGCTCATTAGTTTGGACTAATCTAGTAGTGATAATCAATAAACACCACTTTGGTGGTAAAGATAAACACTCAGGCATAATCACTTTATGATGCTTGCATTATAGAAGTTATTTAAGTTCATACATTTCAAGGGATACTTAAGGATAAAGCTCCACAATGGTCTTATCATTGGATAAATTCTCTCATCTTCCATCCTCCATTAACTTAAGCTTAGCCAAAACTCTGCTGTCTGTATCCTAACATTTGATAAAGCCCCACATAATGGGTTTGTAAGTAAAGTTGAAGCCCATGAATAAAAGGGACAGTAGCAACATGGGTATGAAGTTGACTGTGTGACAGGAAACAGAACAGGGGTGAATGGTTATCTTTCGGACTGTAGGAAGTAATATTGTGGGTTTCCCGAAGGGTCAGCATTAAAGAACAAAGAACAAAGAAAAGTACAGCACAGGAACAGCCCTTCGGCCCTCCAAGCCTGCGCCGATCATATTGCCCGTCAAACTAAAACATTTTGCACTTCTGGGGTCCATATCCCTCTATTCCCATCCTATTCATGTATTTGTCAAGCTGCCTCTTAAACACCACTATCATACCTGCTTCCACCACCTCCTCTGGCAGCGAATTCCAGACACTCACTACCCTCTGTGTAAAAAACTTGCCCCTCACATCTCCTCTAAAGTTTTCTCCTCTCACCTTAAATCTATGTCCCTCAGTAATTGACTCTTCCACCCTGGGAAAAAGCTTCTGACTATCTACTCTGTCCATGTCCCTCATAATTTTGTCAACTTCAATCAAGTCGCCCCTCAATCTCCGTCGCTCTAATGAGAACAATCCGAGTTTCTCCAACCTCTCCTCATAGCCAATAACCTCCAGAACAGGCAGCATCCTGGTAAACCTCCTTTGCACCCTCTCCAACGCCTTCATATCCTTCTGGTAATGTGGCGACCAGAATTGCACGCAATATTCCAAGCGTGGCCTAACCAAGGTTCTATACAGCTGCAGCATGACTTCCCAGCTTTTATACTCAATACCCCTGCCGATGAAGGCAAGCATGCCATATGCCTTCCTGACTACCTTATCCATCTGCGTTGCCACTTTCAGTGACCTGTGGACCTGTACACCCAGATCCCTCTGCCCGTTGATGCATTTAAGGGTTCTGCCATTTACTGTATAATTCCTACCTGTATTAGACCTTTCAAAATGCAATACCTCGCATTTGTCCGGATTAAACTCCATCTGCCATTTCTCCGCCCAAGTCTCCAACCGATCTATATCCCGTTGTATCCTTTGATAATCCTCTTCACTATCTGCAACTCCTCCAACCTTAGTGTTGTCTGCAAACTTACTAATTAGCCCAGTTACATTTTCCTCCAAATCATTTACATATACTACAAACAGCAAAGGTCCCAGCACTGATCCCTGCGGAACACCACTAGTCACAGCTCTCCATTCAGAAAAGCACCCTTCCACTGCTATGTCTTCTATGACCAAGCCAATTCTGTATCCATCTTGCCAGTTCACCTCTGATCCCGTGCGACTTTACCTTCTGTACCAGTCTGCCATAAGGGACCTTGTCAAAGGCCTTACTGAAATCCATGTAGATAACATCCATTGCCCTTCCATCGTCGATCATCTTTGTCCACTGTTTTGTCCATTAGGACCACTGTTTCTCCTGATACATATTAATTATATAGACTTGGGCATACAGGGCACAATTTCACAGTTTAAAAACTTGGAAGTCTTGTGAACTGTCAGGAGGATATTGATGGGCATCAAGAGAACATAGGCTGATGGGATGGGCAGTCATGTGACAAATGACCTTTAATTCAGAGAAGTGTAAAATGAAGGAAGAATGAGGAAAAGCAATGTAAAATGAAGGGTGCAATTCTAAAAGGGGTGCAGGAACATGGAGAACTGGGAGTATATGTGCACAAATCATTGAACATGGCATGGAAGGTTGAAAATTAGTTAAAAATGCACACAGGACCTTAAGATTTATAAATAGAGACACTGAGTACAAAAGAAAGGGGGTTATGGTGAACCTTTACAAAACACTGGCCTGGCCTCAACTGGAGCATTATGTCCAATTCTGAGCACCGTGCTTTGATGAGGATATGAAGGCTCAGAAAGGGTGCAGAAAAAAATTACAAGAATGGTTCCAGGAATGAGAGACTTCAGTTATGTGGATAGATTGGAGAAGTTGGGGTACTTGTGCTTAGGGAAGAAAAGGTTGAGTGGAGAATTGAGAAAGGTGTTCAAAATCATGAGGAATCTGGACAGAATCGATACTGAGAAACTGTTCCCATTAGCAAAAGGATCAAGAACCAGAGAGCACTGATGTAAGTGATTGGCAAAAGAACCAAAGGTGATTGAAGAAACTTTTTTTAATGCAGCAAGTAGCTAGGATTTGGAATGTAATACCTGAGAGTGTGGAAAAGGCATATTCAATCATGGCTTTAAAAAGAAAACTGGAAAATCACCTGAAGAGGGTAAGGCGGGCAAGTGGGACTAGCTGAGTTGCAGAGAGTCGGCACAAACATAGTGGGCCAGATGGTCTCATCTGTACTGTAACCATTATCTGATTCTATAATTCGAACCAGGTCTCGTTCACCCATCACCCTATGTTCACTGACCTTGAACTTAAAATTCTCATTCTTATCTTCAAATCCCCCAATTAGACTCAGCCCTCCTAACTGTTAATTGTATATCGATTGTGTTTAATTATATGCAGGAGAAGGGCATTAATTGGGTTTTCAATTAATCACATATAAAGAGATGCTCACTGATACTTTGAGTTAGGAGGTGTATGCTTGTAATGTTTCAATCTGTAAATAAATGGAAGACTGAGTAAAGATTGGCTCCCGTATCATACTTCAACAACTGGCTTTCTGGAATTAACACCTAACTCTGTAATCTCCTCCAGCCCTAGAATCCTCTGAGATACCTGTGTGTCTCAAATTTTGACCTTTTAGTCATTCCACCATTAGTGGCCAGGCCTTCAACTGCCTTGAGCCTAAGCTCTGGAATAACCTCGCTAACCTCCCCAATTTGTTGTTGTTATTGATATTCATCTGAAAATTGTTTCCGCTCCAAAAAATATATTGCTCCAGGACTTCCTTTCCTGGTGGGGGGGTTGTACCCCACAGGTACCCCAGAAGATGTGCCAAGGTACTCCTCCTGGAAGTCCCCAAGCAAGGACTGCACTGGAATTGCCCAGAAAGGTTAAACTGATGGATACTTCCCCCGCACCTGGAACCATACGATACTCTGATTTATATCGGAGACTTTGGATGGTTCTGGATGTCTTAGCAGAATAGTTACCCAGGAAAAGTTAAGAGAATTAAAATCATATGGTACTGACCCAATGCCCAATCCCCGTGACTAACCCCTACCCCCTTGACTGCCCCCTACCCCCCAACCACCCTCCCTACTCCCCCCGAACACCGACCATTGCCCTGACTAAACCCTACCCTGTAACTATCCTCCCAAAACACCAATTAACCCCCACCGCCAATACTACCCTCCCGACCTACCGAATATGCCCCCACCTTCTGACTAACTCCCCTGACCACCCCCCTCCAACTAATCCTCAGTACCCCAACTACACTTCCGACTTCCCAACTATCCTCCCGAGCCCCCAACTATCCCCCACACCCCTTGACTATCCTCCTGACGACCCCCCCAACACTGGACAAATCCCCCACCCACACGACCAGCACCACCGACCCACGACTAGTCTCCCATCCCCCAAATTATCTTCCCGACCCCCGAATACCTTAACTAACCTCTGAAACCCCCAACTAACACCCACCCCCTCAACTACCCTCCAAAACCCCTGACTAATCCTCCCCCAACTACCCACCTGACCCCCCCCTCAAACACCTCCCCACTCCCGACTAACCTCCCAATCCCCCCGACTATCCACCCACACCCCCGACTACCCCTCCAACTACCACCAAATCCACTCAACTATCACATCACTTCTGACTAACTGCCCAACCACCCCCTCCCCCCGACCACCTGACTCCCCCACACCTCCAACTACCCTCCCAATCCCTCACCCGCCGACCACCTGACCGCCCCCCCGCCCCCCCCCACCAACCACCCCACCCCAATGCCCTCCCCCTGACCACCCTACCCCCTCACCCACTTACCTCACACACTTACATTCTCCCAGGCTTTTCAAAGTGACAAAGACGTTTAAACCTACCTGCTTTACAGCAGCTCGTGCCATAAAAAGGGGCCATGGCTTTACTTCCCCACTGCCCTGCAATGGAAGGACTCCAGGAGCTGCTGCACTGCACGTTTCTCTTTAGTTCGGAAGTCCAGGCGAGAAATGTGCAGCTCCAGACTTTGATAAGTGAAAAGGAGCGGAGTGGCAGTCTGACGGTGATTGCTACTCCACGGAAGTTCTCGGCCAATGGGGCCCATCCTTCTGAAAATTGCTGACTGTTTCCTTCTTTACACAATGAACAATACAAATTGTGTGTAAAGGAATGCTCTTGGGATAAAACAGTACAATGGCCTCATTGTTTTGTGTTAAGTCAGAAGTAGTCTGCTGTGTCATATGCTACTGATTAATAAAAAAAATCTAAATTGATTTTCTTTGGGGGAAATAATGTTCCTGTCTTTTTTATTTTTCCAGAGTTCTGATACGCTCGTTCCCAACTACATTTCCATCAAAACCAATCAGAATTTAAAGTTCACTTGTTCGAAAATAGCATGAAAGTCAGACCAGGAAGCCAGCTACAGCACAGAAATTTTTTAAAAAATACACACATTTAAATAACGCTCAAAGTAGCAACTCACTGCAATGTTTTTGACACAGTTCAAGAATTTTTGGTCATTTTTCAACAGAGAAAATTGAATTGCTTCAAATATTTTTATTCATATACTGTTGTAGTGTCTGTACATACCTGTAAAGAGCTAGGAACTAATTAGCTAGGAACTAATTGTCATGTGCAAGTGTTCCACTTTTCACGGCTGTGCTATAGAGCCACGTGATGTGTAACAGAACGAGTTCAAACCAGTCCTTCCTTCATCTTTCTGATGAAGGGTCATGAGGACTCGAAACGTTAACTGTGTTCCTCTCCGCAGATGCTGTCAGACCTGCTGAGCTTTTCCAGCTATTTTTGTTTTTGTTTCAGATTTCCAGCATCCGCAGTTTGTTGCTTTTATCTTCCTTTGTACAAGGCAGCAGGGCAAATATTAAACATAAAGAGCTCTCGCCTTTCCAAGCTCGAAGTGTGACTGTCACCAACATCAGGAATCCAAAAGACAACAAGAAGACGCAGCATGGTGGCAGCGAGTGTCTGTTAGTAAACCTAAACCACTTTAAATTAAGTCAGTGCTGATTTGGAACATTGACCCACAATAGTGCCAGAGGAAAATCTGAGTGAATCACATGGAAACCAAAAGCAAAGGGCCTGAACTCTCTCGGAGTAGCAAGCAGAGTCAGGTTGCCACTCCATTCCCTACTATTTTCCGCCAAAATGTTTTTCAATCGTGTCTCTTCCAACCTTCCGACTCAGGCCAGGCGAGATCCGGGCAGTGCAGCACATCCCCGGCTCCGAGCGTCGAGGGCAGCTCTGTCCAATGCAAGGCGGTTATGTCCCCTTTTTTATGGTACTAGCTGCCATAAACCAGGTCCATAAAGGTCCAGCCAATTTTAAAGGTCCTTGACAGGCCAGAGAGAAGGTAAGTGTATAAGTTAAGTGGATAGGATTTGGCGGGGCGGGGGGAGGAGGGGGTGGATTTGGGAGGAGGGGATTTGAGGCTGGGATTGGATCGGGTCAGGTCTTGGGCGGGGTGGGGGTGGTGGTGGTAGTGGTGATTGGGCCAGGCCTCGGGGGGGAGAGGCCGGGCCTTGTGGTGGTGGGGGGGGGGGGGGGTGCATGTCGGGTTAGATCGGGTCAGGCCTTGGAAGGGCAGGTGATGGGTTGGGCCGTCAGCGGTGGCGGGGGTGGGGGAGGGGGGTCCGGGTCGGGCCTGCTGGTGGGTATCAGGTCAGGCCTTGGGGTCAAGGTGTTGGGTCGGGCCTTGTTGGGGGCAAGGACTTTGGTTGGGCCTTGGGCATGTGGGGTTGGGTCAGGCCGCAGGGGGAGGAGTGGGGTGTGGACCGGGCCAGGCCTTGGTGGTGGGGTGGGGGGGGGGTCGGGTCGGGTCTGGGGAGGAGGGGGATCTGGTCAGGTCAGGCCTTGGTTGGGGGGGGTTGGGTTAGCAATATCAAAGGAGCTTTGGTGAGTTTCTGCAGTGCAACTTGTTCATGGTACACACACTGCTGCCACCCTGCAAAGGACTGAACGTTGAATGTGGTGGATGGGGCGCCAATCAAACAGCTGCTTTGTCCTCGATGCTGTCCAACTTGTTCAGACTTTTTGGAGCTGCATTTATGCAGCCGACTGGAGAGTACTCCATCACACTCCTGACTTGTGCTTTGTATATGGTGGTCAGGCTTTGTGGAGTCAGGAGGACAGTCAGTAGGAGCCCACGACCTGCTCTTTCATCAAGCTTGCTCATAATCCAGCCATCTGTCTTTCTGCAGGAGAAGGCAGCCCACAATAGGAGGGAGAGAGAGAAGACGGCAGGTGGGATGCCAGCGCTGTGAACCCCAACTCACTTTGAGCAGCAGGCTGCAGAACCCGCAGGTGGGGACAGAGACCGTCCCTGTGCTGAGGGCGAGATCGGCATCTCCCAACATCCCAGTGAGGAGTCATGAATTATTCCACAAACTTCTGAAGGTGGTGGATGCGTGCAATGTTTGAGACAGGCCAGGCAGTCACTCATTCTCTCTTTTCTCCATTCCATGTACCAGCAGGAAGAGGGGGAGGCCAACATCTTCCTCAGACGAAAGCCCCAGGCCACCTCGGAGTAAGAGGATGGCGATGAGCAATCCTCACCTGTAGAGCTGTCACAGCATTCACCCTCACTCTCCGCGAGGACAGAGACACACACCTCAGTGGGTCATAATTATAGTGCAGGCTCAGGCTCACAATCTGGTGGTCACCTCACACACACGTGTCCGCAGCGGGTGGAGGAATGAAAGCCAAGGTCTCTGACTCTTGGAGGACAGCTGGAGAAGAGGAACCTGTTAAGTCTGAGTCTGATGACGAGCCTCTGGAATCGGCCATAGAAAATACGCTGCAGGTGAATCATGGGAACATTAGTCAGAGGTGGCAGAAGCCCTCAACAGAGTGGCACGAGAGATGGGGGTAAATGTCCATGTGCTCTCTGATGTCATGGCTTCGGCATGTGAGTGTATGGAAGCCTCCCTGGGAGAATGTAGGATGCCATGGAAATCCAGGTCCAGCAGAATGCACAGTTTCTGGAGGATAAGCACTCGGACCTGCACACCATTGCTAAGGCCACGGCTGCGTTCCAGCGGTGCCTAGGTTAGAGGGCTCAGGGCACCTCAACCTCCCTCCAGGTGCCCCCTCTCCTCGAAGAGTCAGGGAGGGGCCCTCGGCACCCAAAGGGAGGAGGAGCGTCACCCGGACACCCTGGGGGTATCCACCCGGGAAACTCCAAAGGTGTCCAGGCATTCCAAAACCCCTCTGTCTGTGACCCTATTAACCCCAGCTGGTCAGGCTGAGGAGGGAAATCCAAGTAGGCCAGAGCCCTCCAGGCCTCAGACTTACAGTGGATGCCTGCTAAAGTCATCACAGACAAGAGGGCATAGTAGTCAACAGACTGCCTCCAACTATGTTGCAGATGTTGGGAATGCACTGAGACAAAGTGGTAGAGTTAGAAAAGTGAAGAAGTTCTGAATGCACACTGGTGGTGCAGGTGTACAATCATTGTGTATAATTTTGGCACTTGTAAATATACGTCCACTTGCACCATTTGGAAGTTTCCTAAGTTTTTTGTTGCTGCTAGTTGCTTTAGGGTGCACGTGCCCTCCACCCGGTCCAGACGAAGGACTTCCTGGGGAACCAAGGATGGGTCTCCCTCCTCTTAATACATGCCAGCGCATGGATCCTTGGGTCTTTGGCAAGGGTAGTGAGAGCCTTGTGTGAGAAGCCACTCTCTCACGTTAGTCTGCTTACCTTCACAACCCTGGAGAGCCTACAGACAGACCTTGGCCTTGTTGTAATGGAAAGACTATCCACATGAGGCCTTGTCTGGCCTGACATGTACCTGGGAGGATGGAGGTTTGCAGCCCCGAGCTGGCAGCCATTCACTAGCATGCTCCTTGTGGCCATCCACCTCCCTCTCTCCCTTCAGCCTCAACTGACTGCATCTGAGGGCTTATGGCTCAGAACGAGCGGTAGCTCAACACCTTGCTGGGATCCCGTAGATCTCAGAATTCCCTGGGCCAGACCAGCTCCTAGTGGGCTTCACCATACTGTTAGGATTTCAAATGACCACCACAATCATTGTTCCTATTATTATTAGGGCTTTCCTTTAATTGTCCAGTTGTGCTGACCTTGAGCTCGACCCACCCAACACGACCCTCCTCCCACCTGGCTTTTTTGCTTTTGAACATCGAGAGGGTCACCTTTCTACCGAGCTGCCTTTGTGAGGATGGTGTGCATCAGGTTTCATACCCGCTCTACTTACCTTTTACCCTCCCCCTGTCACCCACAAACTTCCCCCATTACCGGTGATTTCTCCCCAGTGTCACATTCAACCACCTCACTGTAACCCTTGAGACTCCCCCATCACCCTGGACCCAACAATAACCCTTCAAATGCATTCCCTCCTCGCAGAGCCCACACCAATCGCCATTTCCATGCTCACCTTGACCTTTCCCATTCCCCTTACCTGTGCAACATTTCTTGTTCCTCTCCATGATCCTCCTCCGAGACACGCAAACCTTCACCCTCCCATCCTACCACATACCGCTTCCTCCTGTAACCATGATTGTCCCCTCTGAATATTTGCACCCTCAGTTTGCCCCCCAGGACTCCATTGTCGATACCATCCAACCCGCCCTATAACCCAATATGTCCCCCTGCACCCTTCCCCCCGATCCCCTCCCCCAACTTTGCAGAATTGCCCCTACCTGGACCCCACCACCCACCCCTTGCAGAGTTGTCCTTCCCCAGACAAATGCCCCTTGCAGTGTTGCCCTTACTCAGACACACCCCACCCCCCGCCCCTTGCAGAATTTCCCTTACCCGGACAACCCCCATTGCAGAGTTTCCCTTACCCGGACAGCCCCCATTGCAGAGTTTCCCTTACCCGGACAACCCCCATTGCAGAGTTTCCCTTACCCGGACAACCCCCATTGCAGAGTTTCCCCTACCCGGACAACCCCCATTGCAGAGTTTCCCTTACCCGGACAACCCCCATTGCAGAGTTTCCCTTACCCGGACAACCCCCATTGCAGAGTTTCCCTTACCCGGACAACCCCCCTTGCAGAGTTTCCCTTACCCGGACAACCCCCATTGCAAAGTTTCCCTTACCCAGACAACCCCCATTGTAGAGTTTCCCTTACCCGGACAACCCCCGTTACAGAGTTTCCCTTAACCGGACAACCCCCATTGCAGAGTTTCCCTTACCCAGACAACCTCCATTGCAGAGTTTCCCTTGCCCGGACAACCTCCATTGCAGAGTTTCCCTTACGTGGACAACCCCATTGCAGAGTTTCCCTTACCCGGACAACCCCCATTGCAGAGTTTCCCTTACCTGGACAACCCTCATTGCAGAGTTTCCCTTACCCGGACAACCCCCATTGCAGAGTTTCCCTTACCCAGACAACCCCCGTTTCTGTTCTTACTATCAAAGTGAATAACCTCACACATATTTTACAGTTGCAGCTTCATTATGTTTTCATTGATATTAAGCCATATTACAATGCAATAGTCCCCTGCAATTAGTTACACTGTACTTAGAGTTCATGGGCAATCATTCTTTTAACTTTAAGCATAATTCATCCTCCATCCTGGGTCAGCAATATCCCATAAATAATAATCAGAAGCATGGCCAGTTAAACTGTTTTTGATGGCATTGGTCAAGAGGGGAATATTGATCAGGGCAACAGTAAGATTCCTACTTTGCTTTAAATATTGCCACGGGATCTTTAATATCCACTTGAATCGCCAGCAACATAGAACTCCGATTTAGCAACACTTCCAGAGGATAGCACTATTACAGCTCAAGAACTCAGCAGGTACTTTTTTGCCGATGCCAAATACTACAACCCTCCCTTGTTCCCAATAAAAGGGAACATATCATTATGCGTGCAATAATGTAGGATAAGGGTGACCCAGGTGAACAATGAACCGCTGGAATTCTACTACCCCTCACATCACTTCAAACACAATCATGCCCGACAGGTGTTCCACAACAGGCTCAGCTGTTAAATGGCTTTATACATGTATAGAATTATCTGTAGCAGTTAGCAATATAAGCACAATGACCTGGAGAGCCAGTTCACAACCGGTTGATTAGACATATCAATCAAATTAGATTCCTTTGCGATCGACTTTTCAGCACCTTGAATGCAATCTTTCTCAGAAACCAACCCACAATCTTGTTCCCTCAACAAACAAGTGCGTAATCATTTCTGCAGCATTTACGTTAATGCCTACCGTCTCCTGTGCCAGACAAAACCAAACTTCTGCCAATTGAACAGGCACTTGTTCTTTATGTTCATAAAGTTCTTTGAAAAATAGGCCCTGCCTTCAAGATCAGTCTGTAAAACAAATACTCCGTTTAAAGAATGTCAACAAACTGCACAGCGTATAAACTTCTAGCCCCTGATGATGATAACCTGTGTTGTTTGGTGCGAACTGTTTGAGTCTGGGCAGTTTCAAATGTAAACTGCTCATGCTTGTTTAAAACCTATTTCAGGAAATTCACTCTCTTTGGATCAGGATAGGAGCCTCTGTCATTGGATCATAACAGTTATTTCTTTAGTATATTCACGTTTAATAACTTTGGAGTCAAAATATTTACGAATTCAGAATACTTTGTTCTCAGCAGTGGCTCATTTGGGAGCACTCTTGTCCCTGTGTCACAAGATTTAGGGTTCAAGTCCCACTCTCGGGGCTTAAGCACAAAATTAAGGCTCACGCAGTGCTGATGGGAGGACAGCATTGTCAGAGGTGACGCCTATCGGATGAGACCCCACCTGCCTGCTCAGGTGGATGTAAAAGACTGACACCATTTCATAGACGAGCAGGGGAGTTATCCCCAGTGTCTTGGCCAATGTATATCCCTCAATAAAGATCACAAAAACAGATCATCTGGTCATTATCACATTCCTATTCGTGGGAGGTTGTTGTGCACAACTTGGCTGCCGCGTTTCCTACATAACAACAGTGACTACACTTCAAAAGTACTTCATCGGTGTAAAGGGCTTTGAGGTGTCCAGTGGCCATGAAAATGCTATATAAATGCAAATCTTTCTTTCTTTTCTCAGACTGTCGTAGTCATCTTATCTCAAATGTGTTAACTTTTGAATTAATCTTTCTTTTTGTGTGCGATATTTTAAGACTAACTTAAACTTTAAGGCACATGGTAATGAAAAAACATAAAAACATGGATGAACGATTCCATTTCTAGTCACATTCCTCTGATAATGCATCACTTCCTCAGGACAACATGGAAGTGTCAGCCTCGATGATGAGTCTAAAACTTCTGAACTGGTGGTGAAAGTGTTGTTGAACAAAACTGGCAACTTCTTTAACATGGAAGTCAAGTGGATTTATTGGTCACAGCTGTGTCTACAAAGGAAAAGAAAATACAACTTTAAGTTAGACTTTACAATAGATAAATATTCTTGTTGAATAACTATACTCAATAAGTAAAGGAAAATACATGTGGGCTCCTCAACAATTGAGCCCGGGTAAGACTCAATTCCTCAACTAGGTAATCTCATCTTCTTCACCAGGTCCCTTTCCCTTGCTGAGGGTTGGATACAATGTTGCACCAGTTGTTCTCCTGTAGGCAGCAGCATTTTTGCGACTAGGTGTCATTGCTAACCCTGGGATGATACTCAGTAAGGTCCTATTCTTTTCCGAGGTGACTGTTGAGCAGACGGCCTTGTCAGGAGAGTGCCCTGGATGTGTCAACCATCTTGCTGGTATCGAGCTTCAGGGCCATCGTCGTCTCGCTAGGATCAAAAATAAAATCTGGAATTAAAAATTAATCTCAGTAATGGTGGCCGTGCAACTATCATTGATCATCGTAAAAACCCATCTGGTTCACTAATGTCATTTAGGGAAGGAAATCTGCCATCCTTCACTGATCTGGCTTACATGTGGCTCCATACCCACAGCAAAGTGGTTGACTCTTAGCTGCTCGCTGAAATTGCCTAGCAAGCCACTCAGTTGTCAAGGGCAATTAGGAATAGGCAACAAATGTTGCCGCTGCCCACATCCCATGAAAGAATAAAACAAAATCATCTGCCTCTTCCATCATTCCAGACTTCATGCACTCAGAGGATTGATATCCCCTTGCCTACACCAGGCAAAGCTGATGACCCTCACTTAGTTCAGCTTGTCAGCCAAGGTGAGGTACCAAGATAATGTGAGCCTGCTGGTGTGCATTATCAGCTGTTTGGAGGCAAAAGTGGGAACTGAGGACACTGTGGGAACACCAGTGACCCTTACCCACTTTCAAAACTGGACTGTGCGGCTGGCAATGACTCAGAGGTACTAGTCCTGTCACAGAAATCCCCCCATATATTCTCAACTAGGGCAGCTGCAGACAGAAAATGACTAGCCTCAGTGATCCTAGTAAAGGGAGGAGAAGATCAACTGGGGAAACCAGGCAGCAATCTCAATGCAGTGTCTCATTCTGGAAATGTGGGCTTGTAGATATAAACTAAAATCAGGCCCAGCTGCAATTGCTTTTGTGACCAAATCTCTTATCAACACTCAACATCAAGGCTTATGCATGAATAAATGGTACTTCGATACGGGGACCAGAGGATATCTAATTCCGATGGAACCCTAACCCAGCAAGAAGATAACTCCTTTAAGTCTGGAGGAGCAAAGAAAATTATCAGAAAAAAATAACAAGAGTAATAGTTGATACAGCAATGATTTAAGATTTTTTTAAAAATACTAAATGACCATCAGAATATTCTCTGAATAAAATATCAATAACCCAACATAGGAATTCAGCTTCTAATACAACAGACACAGAAAAGGCATAAGTAAATAAAGTGTTCAGATCGATGGATAATGATTTGTAAAGATACACTCTGCTGACTTGCATCAAACTTCAAAATCCATGAGCATGTAAGATTTTTCTCATCTCTTTGCCAATGGGCTGCTGCACTTCACTGGCTTCATTACCAGAATGTTCAAGGTTCAGTATCAGAGGCACTCCAGAACTCACTTGTCAGAAAAAGGGATCATTCCCTGAATTCCCATGCCCTACCCAACAACTAATTCTCCCTCCTATTTTTTTTCTCTAGGCCATGCTCTTATCATTGCACAAACCAGCAACATTGTCATTTTTGTAAACATCAGCATCCCTTCAGTCCAGGGCAACGTTCCAGCTTTTGATTTTCACATTGTGAATTGAAGGCAAATTATTGACCTGGCTAACCAATTGACTGAGTGGTAGGAGACAGAGATTAGGGACAATGGGCAAGTAGTTTAATTGGTAGAATATGACCAGCAGTGTACCGCAAGGATCTGTGTTGGGGCCTCATCTATCCACCATTGTTATTAACGATTCAGATAATGGAATAGAAGGCTGCATTCTAATTTTGCCGATGACATGAAGATAGTCAGTGTTATAAGCAGCGTAGGTGACAGTGTAAAATTACAAAGTGATATTGATAGATTAAGTGAATGGGCAAAACCGTAGCCAATGAATTTCAATGTCAGCAAATGTGAGGTCATCCACTTTGGACCTAAAAAAGGATAGAGCAGTGTACTTTCTAAATAGAGAAAGGCTAGAAACAGAGGAGGTCCAAAGAGACTTGGGAGTCCATGTACATAGATCATTAAAATGTCATGAACAGTTACAGAAAATAATCAGCAAGGGTAATGGAATGCTGGCCTTTATATCTAAAGGAATCGAATACTGTGGGTTAGAAACAAAAACAGAATTACCTGGAAAAACTCAGCAGGTCTGGCAGCATCGGTGGAGAAGAAAAGAGTCGACGTTTCGAGTCCTCACGACCCTTCAACAGAACTGAGTATAGATAGGAGAGGGGTGAAATATAAGCTGGTTTAAGGTGGGGGGTGGGGAGAGAGAAGTTGAGGGTGGGGGGGTGGTTGTAGGGACAAGCAAGCAGTGATAGGAGCAGATAATCAAAAGATGTCACAGACAAAAGGATCAAAGAGGTGTTGAAGATATTATCTAAGAGAATGTGCTAATTAAGAATGGATGGCAGGACACTCAAGGTACAGCTCTAGTGGGGGTGGGGTGGAAAGACTGACGAGGTATTAGTTGTAGATTTAAAAATAGTAACAGTGGGTTAGAAGTTGTGCCACAGCCACACTAAACCCTGGTTAGACCACACCTGGAGTACAATGAGCAGTTCTGTGCAGGGTGTCTTTTTTTATTCATTCATGGGATATGAGCATCGCTGGCTAGGCTAGCATTTATTGCCCATCCCAAACTGCCCTTGAGAAGGAAGGATACATTGACCTTGGAGGGGCTGCAGCACAAATTTACCAGAATGTTACCTGGGCTCCAAGGGATAAATTACAAGGAGAGATAATACAAACTATGGTGTATTCCCTTCAATTTAGAAGATTAAAGGTGATTAGATTGATATTTTCAAGACATTAAGGGAACAGCTAAGGAACGTAGAGAAAACATCTAAAAATCAGGAGTGAAATTAGGAAATACCTCTCCATACAAAGGGTGGCAGAAGTTTGGAACTCTTTTTGCAAATGACAATTCATGCTATTGTTAATTTTAAATCTGAGTCTAATGCATATTTGTTAACCTAATAGGGGCGAAGCAAAGGTGGGGATATGAAGTTAGGTTGCATGATCTTATTGGACGGCAGCAGGGCCAGGGAGAGAAATCAAGGCTCCCGGTGCCTCTCCTGTTTCTGGGCCCTCAGGTGTCTCTGTGCAACAGAACTTTTAAGAGGCCAGGGAACAAAGACTGAATGGTTCATAATTGTACCTGCCACGAAAGTATAATAATTCTCACGATATTATTGTGATTTATTGTAAAAGTAGGTTAACAGTGGAGTTTGGATAGTTTCTGTGTGTGTGTGGGGGGAAATTAATTGAATGAGAGACAGCTGGTCTGGAGGCTTTGACTCATCAAAAGAAGCTAGGTTTGAAATGCTAAATACATAAACATGGCTGAAGTCTTAGAATGTGAGATTAGGAGAATTTGCATTTTTAGATAAATCAGGGTAGTTTGAATTTCAATGAGATGGTAGGATGTTACACCTAGCCAGAGAAGCTAGGCCAAGCTAGCTACTAGCTAGCTTCTAGTCATCGGTTATTTTTCCCAAAGGTTACTGATAATATTAGCACCATGAAATGATTTATATTATGAGAAAGGTAAAGTTCCAAAGACATATAGGAACAATGGAATTTACATTAAAAGGGAGAAACATGTATAAAGGAGAATGAGGCTCCTAGGGAAGACATTGTAAGATCTACCAGAAGAGTTAAAAACCTCCAGCATTTGTGCATTAAACCTACTGTCTACAGAAACCGAAGCTGGGGAAAGCCACTTTGAATTCTACTGCCAGGTTATTGTGTTAACTTGCTGGCATCTGTTTAAAATTGTTTAATTTTTTTTTTACCGTTGCCTTAATGGGAGTGTAACTGGAAGCCAGATTAATTAGGGGCTTTAGGAGTTATTATAGTAGTAATTTGTAGACCTATGTATGTGCTCGAAATCTTTTCTTTTGTTAATAAATGTTTAATTTAGTTTTCCAAAAAATCTCTAAAGTCTTGGTGGACTTATTGCTATTGAATTCTGGACACACGTCTCAAAAAGAAATATTAATTGCAAAACCGTTGTGACTGTGTGATCAAGTTTCCCTCGTAGATTTGATCTGCCTGGCACACATCATCTGCCACGTCATAACAAACTGGGGGCTTTTTGCGGGACATTTGAAATTCCTTGATTGGTTTGGAGTTGGCAAATCTTAAGGTTACGAGTACGAGAAGCACTTTGAATTCGGGAGTTGGTGTGAGGGATTTTTTAAGTGGTGAGGTTATGAAAATGGCTGTATCCAGGGCTAAAACCTTTATGGAAGTAGAAGATATAACTCTGATTGGGTTACAAAATGTATCTAAGGGTAATTTCACAGAGTTGGCAGATAAATTGCAGTTGAGGCAAAGAAAGCAGACATAACTAAAGTGATAGCACAGTATTTGAAGGTGGAAGTGATACCTGGCACAAGTGAGTCACAGCTGGAGGGAGTGAGACTTCAGTTAGAAATGAAGAGGCTTGGATTTGAACAAGCAAAGGAACTGAGAATTGGAGGTAAAAGAAAAAGAGAGATTATTTCAAAAAGAAATGGAAATGCCAAAACTTGATCTTCAGAGGGAAGAGTTAGCAATGGAGGAAAGAGAGAAGGAAAGAGACAGAGAGTACCGACTTAAAAAGCTGGACTTTAAAAAAAGAGACAACAGTTGCTGAGGAAAGCTCTGATGCTGAAAAAAACCATTAACTTAAAACCCAGTAGGGAGAAGCTTAAATTTGTGCAAGCTCTTCCGAAGTTTGAAGAAAGAGATGTGGAGGCATTCTTTATTTCATTTGAGAAGATAGCGAAACAGATGAAATGGCCACAAGAAAACTGGGCATTGTTGTTACAATCTAGATTAGTGGGTAGAGCACATGAGGTTTATGCTTCACTGTCAGAAGAAATGTCAGTGGACCATGATGTGGTAAAAAAAAAGGCTACTTTGAGTGCATATGAGTTGGTTCCTGAGGCAAACAGGCAGGAATTTAGGAATATAAGAAAACAGCCTGGGCAAACTTATACTGAGTTTGAGAGAGTAAAACAAAATAATTTTGGTGGATACGGGCACTAAAGATAGAGACAACATATTAGAGAAGTAATCCTTTTGGAAGAATTTAAAGATTCAATTTCTTCGGTAGTGAGAGCTCATGTGGAGGAACAGAGGGTTAAAACGGTAAGACAAGCAGCAGAGATAGCTGATTGTTCATTGATCTAAACTTTTTTTGACACCCTTTTAAATCAGAGAAGGATAGAAAGTGGGAAGGTGGGTAGTTAGGGAAGAGAAGGAGTAGGTGGAAATTCCCAGGAAGCTTTTTCTCAAACTAAAAGGGAAGGTGCTGAGGGTAGGAGTGACACTCAAAAATTGATGTGTCGTCATTGTTATAAAGTTGGGCACATGAAGTCAGTGTGTTGGAAATTACAGGGAAAATCTGTTGGAATTATTGGGATGCAGAAAAGTTCTGGAAGTAAAAGTACTGTGGGTTCTGAGGTTCAGGCAAAGGAAAAACCTGTGGTTTGTGTACAGGTAAAACAAGAGGAATCGGTGATAGATAAAGAAGTGGGAATATGTTCACAATTTACCCAAGGGAGTTCTGAGGAGCAGGTTGCAGAAATGTTTAAACATTTTGTATGTGAAGGGGAAGTTAACAGAGTGGAGTAGGTAAAGATATTAAAATTTTAAGAGACACAGGGTCGAGTCAATCCTTAATGTTGAGGGATAGTGATATTTATTGATCAGAGGGAGTATTGTGGGAACAGGTGATAATAAGTGGGGTTCATGGAGATGTTAAACCTATTCCATTGTGGAAGGTAAATCTAAAGAATAAGCCGAAACAGGTGCAGTGATTATTGGGGTAGTGGAAAAATTGCCCTTTGCAGGGGTTCAATTTATTTTAGGTAATGATATAGCTGGGTCACAGATGTGGATGATGCCTATGGTAATTGAGCAGCCTGTAGAGATGCTTTCAACAGAAAGGTTGCAGAAAGAGCACCCTGGATTGTTTCCAGATTGTGTGGTAACAAGGTCACAAGCTCACAGGTTGAAATGGGAATGAGAGGAAGTTAAAAAGCAGGGAAAAGGCATTGAAGTTCAATTAGCTGACACTGCCTTTGATAAGATTGTTTGATAGAAAGAATGGAGGAAAATGCAGCTCAGGTATTTAGCTTAAGGCAGTTGGTAGAGTTACAGAAAAGGTATCCACAAATAAGACAGTTACATCAGATAGCTTACTCAGAAACAGAGGCAGAATGTATTCCAGAATGTTATTCCCTTAAGGGTAATGTGTTAATGAGAAAGTGGTGGCCATATAAGGTTTCAGCAGATGAAAACTGGAGGGAAGTACATCAGATTGTTATACCATTTGGATATTGGCCTGGATTGCAAATAGGTGTAGTTAAATTCTGTAGAACATGTCACACATGTCAGGTGATAGGGAAACCACAAGCAGTGATTAAGCCAGCACCTTTAATTCCAATTCGAGCATTTGTCATGATTGATTGTGTAGTACCCCTTGCTAAGACTAAAAGTGGAAATCAGTACTTACTGAAAATAATGGATGTGTCTACAAGGTATCCTGAAGTGATACCTTTGAGAAATATTACAATAAAGAGAATTGTGGAAGAGTTGACTAATATTTTTTACAAGCTATGGTTTACCAAAAGAAACACAATCAGATCAGGGTTCAAATTTCATGTCACAGCTATCTAAAGAAGTAATGAACAGTTTGGGGATAAAGCAGTTTAAGTCAACAGCTTACCATCCTGAATCACAAGGGGTATGGGAAAGATGGCATCAAACTTTAAAAAGTATGAAGACGGCGTATAGTCAGAACTATCCACAGGATTGGGATCGGGGAATTCCATTCTTGTTATTTGCTATTAGGGATGCTCCTAATGCATCAGTTGGATTTAGTCCTTTTGAATTAGTCTATGATCATGAGGTAAGGGGACCAATGAAGTTGATTCATGAGAAATTGGTGGGTCAAAATTTGGAAACTACTGTCCTGGATTATGTATCAAACTCCAGAGAAAGATTGGACAGACCATGCGAGTTAGCTAGGGAACATTTAAAGATATCAAAACAAATGATGAAAGTGAAGGCAGGTAGGAAAGCTACAGCTCATAGTTTTGTTGCTGGGGGAAAAGTGTTAGTTTTGTTACCAGTGCTGGGTGACTCATTAAAGGCAAGGTTTAGTGGGCCTTACAGGATTGAAAAGAAACTGAGTGAAGTAAATTATTTAATATAAAGTTCAGATAGAAGAAAGAAGCAGAGGATGTGTCATGTAAATATGCTTAAAAAGCACTTTGACAGGGAAGACAAGCAAAAGGAGGTGGTAGATAAGGAAACTGAGGTAGAAATTAAGGATTCTGAAATTAATTTCCTCCAATCAAACTGGATAATGAGGGGGTACTAGAAATTTTAAATGTAACATTGAGTTACCTTCCAGACAGGTGTCAAAGTGATTTGGAGAAGCTATTGCAGTCACACAAAGCTAGTTGTGGGAATAAGCTGTGGAGGACAAATTTAGCTACACATGATGTGAGTGTAGAAGTTTCATCTTCGGTAAGGCAACATCCTTATAGATTAAATCCAGCAAAGTTATCACAAATACAGAAAGAAATTGAACTCATGCTTCAAAATGACATCATTGAGTCTAGTTGTAGTAACTGGAGTTCACCTATTATGATGGTACAGAAACCAGGTGGAACACAAAGACTGTGTGTGGACTATCGATAGGTGAATGCAGTGACATAAGCTGATTAATATCCTACACCAGGGTTGGAAGATTGCATTCAGAAAGTGGGACAATCAAAGTTTATCACAAAGATTGACTTGCCGAGAGGATATTGGCAAGCACCATTATCAGAGAGAGCAAAGGAGATATCGGCTTTTGTGACACCAAATGGGCTATATCAGTTTAAAGTCATGCCATTTGGTATTGAAAATGCACCTGCAACATTTCAAAAACGGACAAATAAAGTAATTTCAGGACTGAGCAATTGTGCTGTTTATTTTGATGACTTGATAGTTTTCAGTCAAATGTGGGAGGAGAATTTACAACATCTGAGAGAATTATTTAGTTGAATACAAGGAGCTAATTTGGTGACGAACTTGGCAAAAAGTGAATTTGCAAATGCACAAGTTATATATATTTACATTGGACATGATAAGGTGGCTCCGAGAGATGAGAAAGTCAAAGCCATCGCAGATTTCCCAGTGCGTACAACAAAATGAGAAGTTTTGAGATTTCTGGGCATGAGTGAGTTTTACTGGAAATTCGTACCAAATTTTAGCAGTACGGTTGCTCCATTGACTGAATTATTAAAGAAAGAACAAGACATTACAATGTAAACAGGAGTGTCAGAGGCATTTGACAGCTTGAAAACTGTATTGACTACGACACCGGTTTTGGCAGTACCCAATTATGCCAAGAAATTTAAGCTAGCCATTGATGCAAGCAATATAGGCATTGGGGCCGTACTGTTGCAGGAAGATTAAACTGGAATTGAGAAAACGATAGGGTATTTTTCACCTAAGTTGAATGTACAACCAAGAGGATATTCAATGATTGAAAGGGAGGCTCTGGGTCTGGTGTTAACGTTGCAGTATTTCAAAATTTACACTGCAAACAATTCGTCAGAAACAATTGTTTATACAGGCCACAACGCTTTAAAGTTTCTGGATAAATTTCGAGACTGAAATGCAAGGCTGTTCAGGTGGAATTGTTTTACTGCAACCGTTTAATCTACAGATTTTACATGTGGCTGGATGAGAAAATCAAATTGCAGATGCATTGTCAAGAGTTTAAAGCTCAAAGGAAAATGGACATTTAAAACCTGGACACTGTTCTGGGTTGATTTCAGTAGATACCAAGGATTTGGTATATATTGTTATGTTAACGCGTGCATCTGGTAATGTAATAGTGTGAGTTAGGTATAGGAGGTAATGATGTAAGATGGGTTAGGAAAATGAACAAATTATGACAGTTCATTTTCCCATAAGGAGGGGGCTGTCACAAAAGTATAATAATTCTCAGAATATTATTGTGATTTATTGGTAAAAGTAGGTTAATAGTGGAGTTTGGATAGTTTCTCGGTGTGTGGGAGGGGGGATTTAATTTAATGGGAGACAGCTGGTCTGGAGGCTTTGACTCAGCAAAAGAAGCTAGGTTTGAAATGCTAAATATGTAAACATGGCTGAAGTCTTAGAATGTGAGATGAGGAGGATTTGCATTTTTAGATAAATCAGGGTAGCTTGAATTTCAAAGAGATGGTAGGATGTTACACCTAGCCAGAAAAGCTAGGCCACTGACAATATTAGCACCATGAAATGATTTATATTATGAGAAAGGTAAAGTTCCAAAGATATTTCGGAACAATGGAATTTACATTAAAAGGGAGAATCATGTACAAAGGAGAATGAGGCTATGTGCTAGTGAAGGCATTGTAAGATCTACCAGAAGTGTGCAAAGCCTCCAGTATTTGTGCATTAAGCCTGCTGTCCATAGAAACCAAAGCTAGGGAAAGCCACTTTGAATTCTACTGTCCAGGGTATTGTGTTAACTTGCTGGCATCTGTTTAATTTTATTTTACCGTTGCCTTAACAGGGGTATAACTGGAAGCCAGATTAATTAGGGGTTTTAGGAGTTACTATAGTAGTAATTTGTAGAACTATCTATGTGCTTGAAATATTTTCTTTTGTTAATAAATGTTTAATTTAGTTTTCTGAAAAATCTCTAAAGCCTTATTACTGCTGAATTCAGGGCATACATCTCAAAATAAAATACAAATTCCAAAATGGTTATCACCGTGTGATCCTCATGGATTTGATCTGCCTGGCACATATTATCTGCTGCATCATAACATATCTGTTTCATATCTGAAGACTCTGCTGATGGCTGCTTCTTGCTGCAATATATTTTCAATATCTACCATGAAACACAACTTTATCACGATGCTTCAATACCTCAAAAAACTCATAAAAAGCATCAAGATAGAGTTGGAGAATAGATAAGCAGACAAAAGAACAAGAATGAAGTCAATGGAAAAGACTCTTGTGAATCATGTGCAGAATGAAACAGGTTACTGAGTCACTATGAGCCCATTATGCACTACTGTCCTGGCAATCTCACCCCACAAAGCCTGCTCACAGTAAATTTCCATTAGCAATAAAATAAACAGAACTCCAGCCTCTGTTCACATGATAATTTTGGATGGCAAAGGCCATCTAACCCAGCTCATCTCATCCATCCCAGGATGACATACGCACATACGAATTATGAACAGACATAGGCAATGCGACCCTCTGAGCCTATTCCGCCATTTGATAACATTGCCTACATTATACCAGTGGCTACAACATAGCAGTATTTAATTGGTTGTAAAGTGATTTGGGACATAGTGAAAGTTGTTGTATAAATGTAGGTTTTGTCTTTCTTTCATTACACCTGCATGCAGGAGGCAGAATGACTGCAGCAAAATGGGTGAAATTAGAGGGTCCAATGCTAATTCTCTCAGGATAATTAATCAAAGAGCAATCAACTGATGTTAGGAAAGTTGCTGCCAAGAAATCACTACATTGACAAAGCAATTCAACTCTCTAGCCCGAAGGTCAGAAGCTGCAACAGCAACCAGTGAAAGTGACATGACACTGACAGACCCGCTTAAAAAATATTGGAACTCTCAGCCTGACGGATCTGCTTTTTTTAAGCCAGACTTTCAGGTCTGCAGCTCGGGCTGCTCAGTGTGGCAACAAGAAACTGTTTGAAATACCAAGCCCATGCTTCTCCCAGACCCCAGCCCCTGGTGTTTGGCACCATCTGCATCGGTCTCTACTGGGCCCTGGGTAGTAGAGTAGACTCGGGGGTGGGGGGGCGGGAATAGGCTAAATGTCCTACTCGTATTTCTATGTTCCTATAACAGCCGTTTTGTGAATGATAGGTTTTATTTGCTTTAATTGGCATGTAATTTTACAGAGAAAATAAATGTTGTAAAGCAGTTTATATTTGTGTGTATGTATCATGTATATATAAAAAAATATATATATATATTTATATATATATATATTCTGAAAAGAGACATGTCAAACCTTTTCATTTTGCACTCATCAGGACACTTTGCAAGAATACCAATATAAGGGGAAAACAACAATTTATACTGTATGTGAAGAGACAGCTGATTGGTTGGCAAGTGAACTCTGATTTGTAGAGGCATTACCATGGAGAATGCACCAGTGATGGTGACTGACAGTTAACTGCCAATCGTTGTTTGAAATTTAAACCAGGCAGCTTGACTCTGATTGGCCAAGGCATTGCTCTGTGGAATGTGTCAGCGAATGGCTGTCACTTATTTTGTTTTGCTGAAAGAGGCACAATAGGCGTACATACAAACAAAAACAGAAAATGTTGGAAAAACCCAGCAGGTCTAGCAGCATCTGTGGAGAGAGGAACAGAGTTAACATTTCAAGTCCTTATTACCCTTCTTCAGAACGATGTGTGTACATGTTCTTTCTGTCTGCAAAGAACAGGGCCCTGTGTATTAATATATGTAGCTTCCAGTACATGCAAATGTGCCACAATGTGAGTCCAACTGACAATCTTAAATTGGTGGTCAGCGTAATTCTTAGCACACTGAGGATTATTTAGCAAATGTTGTCGAATCGCGGAATCACATCTAATGTTGAACACTGTGTTTTGAGTTTTGCAAGCACGGGCTGGTTGGGGAGACGGTGACATAGTAGTAATGTCATTGGGCTAGAGATCCAGTGTAATGCTCTGGGCACCCGGGTTTGAACCCCACCAGGGCAGATGGCAAAATTTGAATTAAATAAAAATCTGTAATTATAAGTCTGATGGTGACCGCCCATCACGACAAGGCTGGGAAATCCTGACCATAATTACACTGATGGAAAAGAAACACAGCCAATGATCAGAAGTATATAGGCTGACTTACACAAGTTAAAATTTCTCAAATACAACAGTCTACAAACATTTTAAGCCCTTTTCAGAATCTTTTCAGTGAAACCTTGATGAATCTAATATGGGAAATCAATTACTCCATAATGTTTCATCACACTGCTGTACCACTTGGAATAAATGGCTGAGGCAAATGAACTGAAGAATAAAATAAGGTAGTATTTATAGTATTCCAAGCAAACTCCTGGCACTCAATGATCAATGCACCCCTTTCATATAAGTACATAAACATGTTATTATCAATTTCACCTTGCAGGCAGCTAGAGTGTGATTCCCAGGCCTCTAGATCATTCAATGGATTTTGAGTGTTTTTGACATCTGACTGACACACTGGATAGCTCAGCTGTCGTTGACATCAATACGAGACTGCAAGCTTGAATGCACTAACACCTGAAAAACAGGAGAGAATTGGAGATGCAATTAACTTGTGAGATTTAGCAATTGGCAGCACCATGGGGCACGAGCTGCCCCCCTCCCTCCATCCCTCCCAATCTAATAATCATCACAAGGCATTGCCTCAATTTGTTTCAGAACAAAATAAACTGAAATCATTCATTGCAGCCATGTGACCACCTGAGCAACATGCCCTCGCTCTTGCACCACCATCTACTATTTCTCACTTGTGCTCCATGGTTCACTTTTTACTACAACCTCAACAGTGTCCACTGTGGTTCAGTGTCAGCCGTGGCTCACTGAGTAGCACTCTTGCCCCTCAATCAGAAGATTATGTGTTCACGTGCTACTCCAGACACTTAAAAATCTAGGCTGATGCCCAGGTGAAGTACTGAGGGAGTACTGCACTGTCAGGTTTTTGAATGAGACATTGAACTCAAGTCCTGTCTCAGGTGAATGGAAAAAGATCCCATTTTGAAGAAGAGCAGTGGATTTGTATCTTGATGTCCTAGTTAATATTTATCCCCCAATCAACATCACAAAACAGATTGTCTGGCTACTGGCGCATTTTTATTTGTGGGAGCTTGCTGTGCTCAATTTGTTTGCTGCATTTCCTACATTACAACACTTTGAAAGTTGGTCGTCACTGGCAGTAAGTGCTCTGTGACATACTGAGATCATGAAAGGCACTATATGAATGCAAATGTTTCTTTCTCGAATGCAGGCATACAGCAGGTAATCGTGAAACAGAGAAAATCCAATCTCCACAGAATGCAGGCCACCCCACATGTTGATGTGGTTTGAAAAAAAAATCAAACGTCTAATATTAGTTTGCAATGCCTGTTGTCTAATTTTAATTCAAAGGTTAAGACTTAACCGTCAATTTCTTCCATTCCTCACGATTCAACTTCATTTTTTCCACTCATATGAAATGGATGTGAACCGCTTCTTACCGTAGGACTGCCATATCTCACTACTTATCTGTTCGTGTGTATCTGTTGGTACAAGTGAGGGATTTACATTTTTTATGATGGCTGCTAGATTTGGGTCTCTGTCTCTGCTGTGGTTTTACTGAGCATTTGATATTAATCAAGCATCAGGCAGGTTCGGCTGCTGAGCTTTTGGCAGGCTTTGCTAATGTGCAAACTTTCCAACAAGTCATGGTGCAAATTCAAGAAATGTGTACTGCTCAGAGTCTCAGATGAGGAACAGTACAGCGAGAAAAGTCAGCACTGATAAGCAAGCCTCATTTTTTTTAACGTCTAGAAATGGCTGTTATCACTATGCTATGTTGAAGGTTCCATTCCAACTGTGGTCATCACAGGCAGCACTTATGTTTGAATTTGCACCAGATTTGTACTGGGGTGGGATGTTCTGGCCTTATCCATTCCATGCCATTCAACATAATGAGGTCTTGAGTGTTGCTGAAAAAAAATTTTGTCGAAGCTTTTTGTCTTGCACTGATCAGGACAATTGCAAGAATAACAATGTCAGGTGAAACAACTGGCGGATCATATCAAGCAGCATATCCCTTCCACTGTTCACAATGGGAAGGTGCAGACCGTACCCAAGCAGCCCATGCTTGCAAAACTCAAAACACAGTGTCCAACATTAGATGCGATCCTGTGATTGGACAACATCTGCTAAATAATCCTCAGTGTGCTAAAAAAATACGTTGATAACCAATTTAAGATTATCATTCAGGCTTGCAATGTGGCGCATTTGCGTGTACTGGAAGCTACATATATTAATACACAAGGCCCTGTTCTTTGCACACACATTGCGCCGGTTTCAGCTAAACAAAATAAGTGATAGCCATTCACTGGTTCATTCCTCAGGACAATGCCTTGGCCAATCAAAATCAAGCTGCCTGGTTTAAATATCAAACAATGTTTGGCAGTTAACTGTCAGTCACAATTAACTGGTGCATTCTCCATAGCAATGTCTCTACCAATCAGAGCCCACTTGCTAACCAATCAGCACTCTCTTCTCATACAGTATAATGTTGTTGCTTCCCCTGACATTGTTTTTCTTGCGATTGTCCTGGTGAGTGCAAGATGAAAAGCTTTGACAAAATGTCTTTTTTCAGCAATACTCAAGTTCTGTGCTACCAAATGACTGAAATAAGATATTACTCCTTCTGCACACCATGACCTCCCTCTCACACTGCCCCCACCCATTAATCACACAGCTCATGATGAGAAGGACTGCTTAAGGACAAGTTAGAAAAAACTCTGGGAAATTCCTTTCCAACAGTACACCAGTTGCTGCTCTTGACATAATCTTCATTGAACAATGGTCTTTGCCTGGTTTGTTGGTAATGGCAGAGTGAGGGATACGTTGGGTCATAAGGTTACAGATTATTGTGGAATGGAATTTTTCTGCTGCTGACAGGCAACAATGCCTCGTGGATACCCAGTTTTGAGCTTCTAGATTTGTTCTGAATGTATCCCATCTAACATGGCTGTCCTATGGAACACAATAGAGGATGACCTCAGTGTTGATGTGCAACTTTTTCTCCACAAGTACTGTGTAGTGGTCACTCCTAACAATGTTGTCATGGAGAGATACATCTGAAGCATCTGAAGGTAGATTGGTGAGGTCAAGCTTGGGTAGGTTTTCCCTTCTGTTGGTTCTATCGCCGCCTTTTGCAGGCCCCATCTAGCAACTAGACTCAACCAACTCAGTCAGTGGTGGTGTTACCAAGCCATTCTTGGCGATGGGCATTGAACTCTCCTACCAAGAGTATATTTCCATCCAGAGGTAAGTAGGGAACAAAGTTGAATTGTATTCTGTTGATGAATTACCTGAAATATTAACCTGTATTTTCCACTTTTTAAATACTGATTAATATCTTGCACAATTGAAATTCTTTCTGTTCTCTAAAGGGCAAGTCCACAAATTACTGTTGTTGATAATAAGGTATGAAGATGGCCACAGCACACGCCTGAACTATAAGCTAAAAGAACATAAGAAATAGGAGCTGGAATATTTGGTCCTTTGAGCCTGTCTACTATCCTACAAAAGCATGACTGATTTTCTGCTTGCACAATCCCCATGTCCCTCAATTCCCTTAGTTACCAAAAGACTATCAACCTCTGTCTTGAACATACTAAATGACTGAGCATCCACAGCTCTCTGTGGTAGAAAACTATAAAGATTCATAACTCTTTGAGTGAGAAATTACACCTCATACCAGTCCTAAATAGTTTTAGTTTTAGTGTACAAGGTAGCGAGGGAGCAAAATTCTTAAGTTGCATCCAGGAGAACGTTTTTAGTCAGTAAGTAGAAAGCCCAACAAGGGAGGTGGCAGTTCTGGACCTAATAAGCTCAGGCAGGTGGAAGGCTTATCAGTATGGGAGCATTTTGGAGATAGTGACCATAACTCAGTTAGATTTAGGATAGTTATGGAAAAATATAAGGTTGGGCCGGGAATAAAAGTTCTAAACTGGGGAAAGGCTAATTTTACTAAGATGAGATGTGATTTGGTCCAAGTGGACTGGGAGTAGCTACTTGCAGATAAAACAGTGTGTCATGAAGTTATTAATGTATATAATATTATTGGAATTTTTTTTTAAACAGAGGTTTAGTCTGTGGGTGTGTCTTAATTGGATTAAAGCCAGCTAATCTGGGTGCTTTGATGTATATTAGTTTTGAAATGTAAGAGAGGTAGAGTTCATTAGCATTTTGTTGAAAAGAGCATTCAAGGAGGGGAGTGAATTCTGGCACTTAGCTAGCAAAGGCCAAACACTGTTTATATTACTAATAAAATTGGTACTATGAACGGGGTTTTATTGTTAGAAGAGGTGGAGTTCAAAGCAGCTGGTGATACAATGGGAATTTACATTCAGTGAGGTGTGCTGGGTATAACAGATAGCAGTTTTGTGTGTGCAGAGCAGAGGCAATGTAAGATCAAAGCCTGTGTCTGCAAAGGAACCAAAGTGAAGGGAACCTCATTTTTAATTTGTAAGGTGAAAAAGCTTTGCCTGGTGCCTGCTTAAAGTCTATGGGTTGCTGTTGCCTTAATGGAGATTAGTCTAGGAATTTATTAAAAGGTATGATAGTAGTAATTTGTAGCCATGTGTGTGTGTTTATTGTGTTGTAACTTAATAAAACATTTCATTTAGTTTAATATAAAAGCCTCTCGAAAACTGATGGTCTGATTCCTGAATTTAGAGCTGCGTCTCAAACATACCACTTAAAAATATAGGTTATGACAGTTGTTTAAAGTTTCCCTCTGGGATTTTTAAATAATTCAGCTTTATCAACTGCTGGGTCATAACACTGTGTCAGAGCAGTGGGAGACATTCAAGGAAGAAATAGCAAGAGTACAGGGCAACTATGTTCCCCGTAAAGACAAAGGGGGGGACCAAGTCTGGAGAACCCTGGATGTTCACGGACATAAAGGTTAGGATTAAGAGAAAAAGAGAAGCTTATGGCAGATACCAAGGGCTCAATACGGCAGAGTCCCTAGAGGAGTATAAAAAGTGCAGAGGGGAACTTAAAAAGGAAATTAGGAAAGCTAAGAGAGTGCATGAGAAAGCATTGGTGGGTAGAATAAAGGAAAACCCAAAGGGTTTTTTCAATATATAAAGAGTAAGAGAATAAC
This sequence comes from Cetorhinus maximus, assembly GCF_964194155.1. Classification (NCBI taxonomy): domain Eukaryota; kingdom Metazoa; phylum Chordata; class Chondrichthyes; order Lamniformes; family Cetorhinidae; genus Cetorhinus; species Cetorhinus maximus. Next base: position 143,378,462 of record NC_135884.1, read on the forward strand.
TAGGGAAAGAGTAGGGCCAATTAGGGACCATAGAGGTAATCTGTGGTGGACTCAGATTACGTGGGTGCAGTCCTCAACGAATACTTTGCATCAGTCTTCACAATGGAAAAGGACCATGCAGGTATAGACATCAGGGTGGAGTATTGTGAAATATTAGAGGAAATGAACATAGAGAGAGAGGAGGTACTAGCAGTTTAGCGGCCTGAAAAGTGGATAAATCCGCAGGCCTGGATGAAATGTATCCCAGGCTGTTGAGGGAGGCAAGGGAAGAGATATCAGGGGCCCTGGCAGTAATTTTCAAATCCTCTCTGGCCACAGGTGAGGTGCCAGAGGACTGTGGGACTGCTAATGTTGTCCCATTAATAAAAAATGGAGGAAGGGATAGATCAGGAAATTATAGGCCAGTCAGTCTAATCTCGGTGGTGGAGAAGTTACTAGAAAGAATTCTGAGGGACAGAATATTTGCATTTGGAGAGACATGGATTAATCAGCGATAGAATGGATTTGTTAAGAGAAAGTTGTATTTGACAAACTGGATCGCATTTTTGGAGGAGGTAACCAGGAGTGTTGATGAGGATAATGCATTTGATGTGGTCTACATGGACTTTAGCAAGGCCTTTGATAAGGTCTCTCATGACTGGTCAAGACTGGCAGGCTGGTCAAGAAAGTAAGAGCCCGTGGAATCCAAGGCAAAGTGGCATGTTGGATCCAAAATTGGCTGAGAGGTAGGAAGCAGAAGGTGATGGTAGAGGGATGTTTCTGTGACTGGAAGTCTGTTTCCAGTGGGGTTCCACAGGGCTCAGTGCTGAGGCCCTTGCTGTTTGTGGTGTACATAAATGATTTGGACTTAAGTGTAGGGGGTATGATCAAGAAGTTCGCAGATGATACGAAAATTGGTAGGGTGGTAAATAGTGAGGAGTATAGCCGTAAACTGCAGGAGGATATCAATGGAATGGTCAGGTGGGCAGAGCAGTGACAAATGGAATTCAACCCAGAAGTGTGAGGTAATGCACTTGGAGAGGGCTAACAAGGCAAAGGATTACACTATGAACGGTAGGACACTGGAAAGTACTGAAGATTAAAAGGACCTTGGTGTGCATATCCACAGATCCTTGAAGGTAGCAGGACATGTAGATAAGGTGGTCAAGAAGGCATATGGGATACTTGTCTTTATTAGCCGAGGCATAGAATACAAGAGCAGGGAGGTTATGCTGAAACTGTATAAAACAGTGGTTAGGCCACAACTGGAGTACTGCGTGCAGTTCCGGTCACCACATTATAGGAAGGATGTAATTGCACTGGAGAGGGCGCAGAGGGGATTTACCAGGATGCTGCCTGGGCTGGAGGGTCTGAGCTATGAGATTGGATAGGCTGGGATTGTTTTCCTTGGAGCAATGAAGGTTGAGAGGGGACCGGATAGAGGTGTATAAGATTATGAGGGGCATAGATAGGGTGGATAGGAAGGCACTTTTTCCATTAGTAGAGGGGTCAATAACCAGGGAGCATAGATTTAAGGTAAGAGGTAGAAGGCTAAAAGGGGAGTTGAGGAGAAATGTTTTCACCCAGAAGGTGGTGGGAGTCTGGAACTCACTGCCTGAAAGGCTGGTTGAGTCAGAAACTCTCATAAGAGCTGGCACAAACATGAATCACCTCCTTCTGTGCTGTAAACATCCTTTTATTTGACCATTCTAAAAACCAGCAGCCAGGAATGCTGCAGTGTGTTACAGGAGCAGAGGAGTAACATTAACTCATCACCAAGAGGATAGCAGATTGCAAAACCCAAACTGCGGGCCAACAGCCGAGGACACACAAGAGCACAAAGTTGATCTTACTGTCTGTGGCTCAGTGGTAGCTCTCTCAGCCCTCAGACAGAAGGTTATGGATTCAAGTCCTACTCCAGAGGCTTGAGAACATAACCCAGGCTAAATCTCCAGTGGAGTACTGGGGAGTGCTGCACTGTCAGAGGTGCCGCATTTTGAATGAGAAATAAAACTGAAGCCCCATCTACCCTGATGGGTGGATGTAAAAGATTCCACATTCAAAGGAGAGTAGAGAAGTTCTTCCTGGTGCCCTATCAAATAATTATCCCTCGTTTAATGTCAATAAACAGATTGTCTGGTCATTATCTCATTGCTATTTGTGGGACTTTGCTGTACACAAATTGACTGGTTGCTTCCTACATTGCAATAGTACTTCAAAAAGTACACTAAGGGCTGAATTTTCCCCTGTCAGGGAGGAAGTTGATGGGCGGGTGCGTACGGGCGCACTTCCGATCGGCGCCCCCAATCGGAGGCGTGCCGCCATTTTACATGGGCGGGCCAATTAAGGCCCAGCGTGACATCTACACAGAAGCGCTATGCGCTCCCTGTGCGGGTGGGGGGGTGAATCCCAAAATCAAGAGTGAGCTCTTTCGCGCATGCGCATGAAAGAGCGCACTCATCTCCCTGAGGCTAAGTGCAGCCTCAGGGAGATCGGATGTACATGTAAAAAAGGACAAAAATAGAAAAATAAAATTTCCCTTAATGTCCCCTCATGTGACAATGTCACATGAGTTGGGACATGTCCTTAATTTTTACAAAATCTTTATTAAAATTTTTTAAAGCCTAAATGAAACCTCATCCCGCCCATGGAAGAGGTTTCATGTTTTTTCTAGTCCCCGCCGGGGCTCCTGGCCTGCCCGCCAACCTTAAGGTTGGACGGGCAGGTCCTTTAATTACTTCATTGACCCTGTCAATGGCCTCAAGTGGCCATTGACAGGTCAGCGGGCGCACAGCTGATTTGGCTGCACTCCTGCCTTCCTGAAAATTTAAATCGGGCGCGGTGACATCGGGAGATTCCCCCAACAACACCACTCATCATTTTACTCGTCGGTGAGCAGGCCCTGCCCCCGCTCGCCAACTCGTAAAATTCTGCCCTAAGATAAAAGCAAAATACTGCAGATGCTGAAAATATGAATCAAAAACAGAAAATGCTGGAAAAACTCAGCAGGTCCAGCAGCATCTGTGGAGAGGGAAGCAAAGTTAACGTTTTGAGTCCGTATGACTCATCCGCTCTGAAGAAGGGTCATTCGGACTCGAAATGTTAACTCTGATTCTCTCTCCACAGATGCTGCTGGACCTGCTGAGTTTTTCCAACATTTTCTGTTTTTGTTTCATAAAGTACACCTTTAGCTACAAAGGGCAGAATGTTCCCAGCCAGCTGGAGGCGAGTTCTGATGCATACAGGATGGGAAAGTGCTGGAAAATTACACGGAGTCAGGATCCCAAAGTCACCCTGCCCTCTTCCTGCTTCCCCTGGGGTGGGTTCCGAGTCCGGCAGGGATTCTCCCGTGAGTCTGTTAGGAAAGCAATTGAGGTAATTGAAAATGGGACTAAGAGCCTTTTAACTATTGAATTTCTTCTTTGCCAGCGGCACACAGGTTCCACAGTGTGACTGAGGTGAGTGCACAGCGGGAAAAGCTTCTCCAGTGAAACTGACAAGGTGGGAAGGCTTTGATCAGTTACATTGAAGAGCTCCAGCTATGGCCAGGTGACAGGCTGCTGTTCGAGGCATTTGTTCTCCCAGAGAATGCAATCACTGCTGACAGGTGATTGCAACTTCATGGAAGGCACCTCACCTGTCTAGCACTTCACTTACCTTCAGCTGCACTTTCCTGCTGCCAGCTTTCATCAAAGCCTTGGAGCAGCTTATGCAGCTCCTACTTCCATCTCAGCTGAGAGGCAAGAAAGGAGATCACACCACCACCAACTGCTCCAGCAGCAGCGACACCAGCAACAGCACCAGCCTGCCCGCTCCTCAGCCGCACACCCCCTCCACAGGGCAGATGGGATGGACACTGAGATCCCGCAGGAAGGAGCCGAGGCCAACCACACAGGGCCCATGGGTGGAGGATCGACTCTCTGATATGTCTGAGCACATGCGCCTCGGGAGGCTCAGGCTGTCTTGGCAGGTAGCCTCCAGGAACTCGACATCCTTCCCAGTGGGCTATGTGGGTACACACCTGTCACCAGAGGGCCACCTGCCCAGCCCCTCATTCTGGCCTGGGTCTCTGCCTCTCGCCAAGTAGTGTGCTCTCTTCTCTTGCATGGGGAGGAAGCAGAGAGATGTAAGTGTTCATATTGACATGTGTGCGGAGGAGGGAAGGACATCGTTTGTGGAGTGTGACTAAGAGGCAAGAGTGCAAGAGGACAATAGACCGATGGTGTGTGTGAGCCTTGGCTTTTCAGATGGGGATGTATGGTGTCTGCATGGAGAGGAATGGACAGGAGCTGCAAGGCGTGTTGTGCAGGTGAATGAAAATTATCAACATCAAAAACTGCCAAACTAATTGGGAAGTGGGATTAAAGCCTGTCAGAACCAATCAGAAAGAAATATTTATTTCATTGCATTTATATAGCACTTTTCATAACTTTCAGAATATGCTTCAGAACGCTGGGAAAGTCTGGGTGTGAGGATTGGCACCTGAAAGTCTTATGCCACTTGCCTGTCAATACCAACCTCTTGGGGCACTGTCTCCAGGTTGGAGGGACCACACTTCTGCTGCCGACTTCCTAGGCTACTTCCATCCAGGTCTACTTGGTTGGAGAGTTTGTTCCTCCCACCCTTGGGAAAGCTGACTCTTTGCAGCCTCTCCGAATCCACAGCAGGACTTCCAGGTAAGAGGGAGGGATCCATGGGGCATGCTGCCTGTAGGTCTCATCCTCATTCCTGTGGTTGCTCCAGCCTCAAAAATCCCAGTGTTGGTGAGCCCTCGTATCCTACGTCAAATTCCCTTTATTGGAAACTCTTCCTTTGACAGGATGGACGCATCATCCCACCCGCCGTCCCCCGATTGGTCGAGGAAAGAGCAACCACAAGTTGTTGACGTCAGCTGGAATCCAGAAATTGTCCTGACGATCTGGTAGGGGCTATGTGGACCGGATTCTGCCCAAAGTGTGCTGGGAATATCCTGAAGTTATGAAAGGTGTTATATAAATGTGATTAAATAAGCCTTTCTTTCTGCTTGGTCCTGACAGGCTTTAATTCCACTTTCCAATTAGTTTGTCAGTTTTTGACATTGATCATTTTCAGCCTGGTGGAAGTGTGATTAATCACTGACAGATAGCTTTCAACACTTCACATTTGGCATGTTCACTTTCAGCACAAACGACTGCAAAATAAACAAAGGTCAAATAGGTACATTCCAAAACCAAAATAATTGGTGCATGCAACATTTCAGCATGTAACCCAACATGGAGAAAACAACCACTCAATTCTCAAGAGGCTATCCTACAATGAATACAATGAAGCCCAGGCATTGAATTTTTTGCAAGCAAATTATAGATTTCTCAAGGCACGAAAGTGGCACCAAAAACATATAGCGGAGGCAACTATTGTGTTGTGAACTACAGAAACGTCATCCCATGTTTGAAATTAATTAGCAAAGTAAATCAAACCTATGCGTCATGATTTTGGAAACCTATCATGTTTCTCAAGTTTATATCAAAGTGTTACTAAAAGACGTTGTGATAGAAGCAGTTGTCTTGAATTCAAGGTATAATGTCATGTTGAGCAGGATTGCATGCAGTCAGTAGATCCTTAAATTTATTGAATTTCGCGAAAATATGTTGAAGCTGTCTGAGGTTATTGAATCATCGCTAAAGAAACATTCATTTAAGCAGAGACATCAGTCTTGGATTTCAGCAATGAGTCTTTTTTTGCATCTCTTTGCCAAAAAATGACATTGAAGAATTGGGTAGTGCAATGGATTGACAGGGTGGCCTGTCACCTCAGGGGGGCCTGTGTTCAAATCCACACCAAGCTGGTGGGATAGAAGTCTCTCCACTGTGCTCAATGGTAAGAAGCAGAGGTGAAGTTTGTTTTGGAAAGTCTCTGTTCATGTCAAACAGATGTGCACCGTCGCTCAGAACTGCCATCAGGATGGCTCGTGGGAGAAAGACTTGGAAATATATCACTGCTGCTGGGTCAAAATCCTGGAACTCCCTCCCTAACAAGCACTGTGGGTGTGCCTGCACCACAGGGACTGCAGCGGTTCAAGAAGGCAGCTCAGCACCACCTTCTCAAGGGCAGTTAGGGATGGGCAATAAATGCTGACCCAGCCAGCGAAGCCCACACCCCGTAAATCAATTAAAAAAATTCCTTGTTGAACAATCTTATTTTAGCATTGACTATATGATTCCTAGGGATTTAAGAGTGGCAGCCCTGTCACTGTCTCAAAATTCACCGCAAATTGTAATTGTTTTCCTTTGAAACTATTTTACAACTCATTGCAGCTGGTGACAACGTTGAGATAGATTTTCCTCCTTTTTTGATGATGTCCTTAAATAGTTCAATAGAGCAGGTTTCCAGATAGGTTTTCCAATAACATTAATAAATGGATGAAAATGTACCTAAGTATATTTAACTTCATCATCCTTTGGCATTGATTTTTTTGAAATATCTGTGTAAATGTAACATACTTTTGTGTTTGAGGCTAGAGATCATTACTAATTATCGAAGAAGGGCAATACCAGCACTCTGAAAGTACTATCCATTTAGTCCCATTCGCTTGCCTTTCCCAAAAGTCTTTTGAACTAATCTTTCTCAAATATTTATCTAATTTCTTTTTAAAGGCTGTTATGGTTTCTTCTTCCATCACTGCTTCTGGTCAGGCATTCCATGACAATCCTTTGAGTATAAAAATCTCCTAAGCGCCCCTTTCATTCTTTTGATGTTGATCTCAGGTAAATTAGATGTTTTCTACTAATGCACAAAGTAATCAAATATATGGGAAGCCAGTCTCATATCAGAATCAGTTAAACACCTATCATCTTCACAATTTATTTTCAATGTGGTTCATTTTAATCATGTTTTATTTTTTGCCTTTCTGGGAAGATTAAATGGATTGCGCAATTGTTATAGCAGGTCAAATTGTTTATTTTCCCTTTGATTAAGTGGAACTATAAAAACTCTATATTTAATAGATTTTCTTTCAAATACATTTAAGAGTGGTCGAGAGTAAGTTAAAGCAGCACCGTCTATATATAGAACTATATATCAATGTGAGGGCTAGTAATCATCATGGCCTGAATTTTACCTTTGGCGGGCCAGCCAGCGTGAAACGCGCGCTGAAAAGCTGCCGGGATGGGGGCAGGTGATGATGTCACCGCAGGCAGGGGCGAGCGCTGCGAGAGAGAGCTCCCTGAAGGCAGTCGGTTGCCTCAGGGAGCTGCAGACCTTCAAATGATGGAAAAAAGGTTTAAAAAGCTGCAAAAAAAAAAAATGTCCATGCATCACAATCAAGCACCTGAAAATATACCTGATAAAAATGCTGTCCACAGATATTTATTTTTAATTTATTTCACAACAGAGGTTTCATCCGCCCTTAGAAGAGGTTTGATGAAAAATGTAAAGGCCGCCTGGCCGATTCACCCATCCGCCTGCCTTAAGATTGGACAGGCCATGCAAAATCGGAGACAATTGCGCCATTAATGGACTTAATTGCCCTCTTAATTGTCAGCGGGCACGCTTCTGACTTTTGCGCGCACCCGCTGAGCGAAATATCACGCGAGTGAGCGATGACGTCTGGACGCTCGCCAGGCATCATCTCACGCGATTTTACGCCCAATCGGGTCGGGGGCGCGCCCGCCCGCGGGGCGTAAAATTCTGCCCCATATCTCCCAAGGAGAGTCTGTTCTAATTGTATCAGGAATTCATTTCTGTCTTTGAAATGCTGTTTACATACAAAGCTTGAAGAAATATAACAATCAACATGAGATGCTCCGAAGAATAGTTGTTTGACAGGCACTAGCTGATTATGGTATGTGACCCTTCCAAACATCAGCGATTGAAGGAGTCACAAGCTCCACATCTGCCTGAAACCTTAAAATTAACACAATAATGTTTACATGCCTAAAGCGAAAGGAGTCCTTTGATCTAGAGTATTGAAGCTCAAGTAGAAAATACAAGGTGTCTGAATTTCCTATTCTGCGGTTCCACATGTGGGGCATGGAGCTGTCAACTGTCACAAAATAAAATTGGGAATTGTGACGGTTGGCAGAGAAAAGGTTACGCGGGCCCAATGAATGTTTCTTCCATGTGTCAATTATTCTCCTATGTCCCCCATTGCAGTGACCACACTTCAAATGTATTTCATTGGCCCTAAAACATTTTAGGATGTCCTGAGATGGTGAAAGATGCTGGCCAGAATTTTCCCGTCGGCGAGCTGGGGGCGGGGCCCGCTCGTCGACAGGAAAATAACGTGGGATGACATCGGGGGGGGAACCCGTCATCATCTCGCCCCATTTAAATATTCAGGAAGGCAGGCGGACAACGAAATCAGCTGTCCACCCGCCGACCTGTCAGTGACCAATTGAAGCCATTGACAGGATAATTAAGCCAATTAAAGGCCCTGCCCGTCCAACCTTAAGGTGGGATGATGTTTCATGTCAGTTTTTAAAAAGTTTAATAAAGTTTCAGTCATATTTATTTACACGTCCCATCTCGTGTGACATTGTCACCTGAGCGGGACATGCTAATAATTTTTTTGTTATTCTATTTTTGATGTTAAAAACAGTCAGCGCTCTCCCTGAGACAGCACTTAGTCTCAGGGAGCTGTGCGCTCTTTTGTACGCATAGCGCTTCCCGTCGGGCAGCCCACTGGGCGGGGCTTAATTGGCCCGCCCATTCAAAATGGCAGCAGGGCCCGTTTCGGCGGCAGCGATACGGCTGCCCGCCTGACGCCAAGCTGGTGGGGCCCGCCTGCCCAACAAGGGCAAAATTCTGCCCGCTATATAAATGAAGTTAAAAAAGTGAAGGGTGACTTGACAGAGGTCTTTAAGTTTATGAGAGGTTTTGATAAGGGCAGACATAGAGAAGGTGTTCCACTTGTAGAGGAAACCAAAACTAGGAGTCATAACTATAAGATAGTTACTAATAATTACAATAAGGAAATAAGAAGGAATATCTAAACCCAGGGAGCTTTTAGAGTTGTCGTTGTTGGAGGTCAATCATCTCAGTCCCAGGACATCGCTGCAGGAGTTCCTCAGAGTAGTGTCCTAGGCTCAAACATGTTCAGCTGCTTCATCAATGACCTTCAGGCCATCATAAGGTCAGAAGTGGGGATTTTTCTTTTCCCACCTATTTTAAAATTTATTTCGATCTATCGTTTTATCTCCACCTTTTAGCCCATTTCGATCCCTTCCCCCCACCCCACCACCACTAGGGCCATTTGTCACTTGCTTGTCCTGCTTACCATTAGCACATTCCTTAGATAATATCACCACCGTCAATATCCCTTTGTCCTTTTGTCTATGACATCTTTGGCAATCTCTTCTTTGCCTCCACCTATCACTGGCCTTCTATCCAGCTCTACCTGTCCCACCCCCCTCAACCGGCTTATATTTCACCACATTTCTATATTTCCTTAGTTCTGATGAAGAGTCATATGGACTCGAAACATTAACTGTATTCCTCTCTGCAGATGCTGTCAGACCTGCTGAGTTTTTCCAGCTATTTTTGTTTTTGTTTCAGATTTCCAGCATCCGCAGTATTTTGCTTTTATCAGATGTGGGGATGTTCGCTGATGATTGCACAATGTTCAGCACCATTTACGACTCCTCAGAAATTGAAACAGTCCATGTCCAAATGCAGCAAGACTGGATAATATCCAGTCTTGGGCTGACAAGTGGCAAGTAACATTCATGCCACACAAGCGCCAGGCAATGACCATCTCCAACAAGAGAGAATCTAACCATTGCCCTTTGACATTCAATGGCATTACCATCGCTGAATCCCCCACTATTAACATCCTTGGATTACCATTGACCAGAAGCTGAACTGGACTAGCCATATAAATACTGTGGCTACAAGAGCAGGTTAGAGGCTAGGAATCCTGCGCCCAGTCACTCACCTCCTGACTCCCCAAAACCTGTTCACCGTCTACAAGGCAGGAGTCAGGAGTGCGATGGAATACTCCCCACTTGCCTGGATGAGTGCAGCTCCAACAAAACTCAAGAAGCTTGACACCAACCAGGACAAAGCAGCCTGTTGATTGGCACCCCTTCCACAATTATTCACTCCCTCCACCACCGACATACAGCAGCAGCAGTGTGTTCCATCTACAAGATGCACTGCAGGAATTCACCAAGGCTCCTCAGGCAGCACCTCCAAATCCACAACCGCTAACATCTAGAAGGACAAGGGCAGCAGATACATGGGAACGCCACCACCTGGGTTCCCCTTCAAGCTACTCACCATCCTGACTTGGAACTATATCGCCGTTCCTTCACTGTTGCTGGGTCAAAATCCTGGACATCCTCCCTAACAACATTGTAGATGTACCTACACCACAGGGACTGCAGCGCTTCAAGAAGGCAGCTCACCACCACCTTCTCAAGAGCAATTTGAGATGGGAAATAAATGCTGGCCTAGCCAGCGATGCCCACATCCCATAAATGAATAAAAAAATATGCAACAAGGCCAAGACAACATTCAGGCTCGTGCTGATAAGTGGCACCTGATATTTGCACCACACAAGTGCCAGGTGTCACGGACAGAATTTATATGTGTTCTTACTGCCGGCAATCAGTGTGTTTTGTATGTGAGGCGTATGTGTTTTCTTACCCTCAGAGCAATTGTCCCTATTTTAAAAATTCCAGCAGCAAGATTTTGTGAATATAAATAAGAAAGATTATTTATTAACACAATCTTACTCCAGAATTGAAAAAAGCAATGAATCACTCATTCAGTTTACCCACACTATCACTGACAAAAAATTAGATGCAGGTAATAAAAACAATAAATTACAATTTATGATTGTCTCAGTCTCTTTTGTGGCAGGCCTGTAGTTTTTTTTAGATGGATTGATGCTTTGGTTGAAGCGAAATCTTGTAAAGCAGAGGATTTTCAGTAAGCTGCGAAGCATCTTTCCAGGAGGTTGGTTCTCAGGTGAACTTGAAGTTGAAAGAGATTGGGGGAAATCCTTCTCCACTTTCAAGGTATGGTTGATTATTGCCTTGGTTGCATAGTTGACTTGCAGACGTCAGTCTGATGGATTTCTGTCTTTGAGCAGCTTCTTGCTGAATTTCAAAGTAGTCTACAAAATGGCTTCCTCACCATGTGACTTGCACAAGTCCAAAGTTCTTTTTTCCCAAAAACGGGTGGTGTGTTGATTAGCATGTTAGCGGTTGACACTTTTAGATTTGTCCTAGTTTGGATGAGACCATCATAATTCAATGGAAGGTCAAAGGCAATCCATTCATATTCGCTAACACGTCTTGAGTTTCAATGCTTCTTCTGCCCATGGTAAAACAGAAGGATGAGCCGGCTGGAATGCTATAGCTCTTTTGTTGGTGGTCCATCCTTATACAAAGGGATGTGTGAATTCTCCAGATGGCTGTGAATGTCCATACTTAATTAAGTATTTACTCAAGACTCAGGGTTGTCTGTAACTGTCACATGAATTGCAGTGGCCATTTGAATAGGCTTTTTGTGTTCAAAAGTTTTAATGTATTGACTGAAAATTCATAAAATACTGGAACATGACACAGGCACTGACCACTTCCAGCAAGAGAGAATCTAACTATCTCCCCATGACATTCAATGGCTTTACTATCACTGAATCCCCCACTACCAACATTTTCAGGGGTACCATTGACCAGGAACTGAACTGGACCAGCTATGTAAATACTGTCGCTACCAGAGCAGGTCAGAGGCTGGGAATTCTGAGGTGAGTAACTCACTTCCTGACTCCTCAAAGTCTGTACACCACCTATAAGCCACAAGTCAGGAGTGTGATGGAATACTTTCCACTTGCCTGGATGAGTGCAGCTCCAACAACACTTAAGAAATCAAATCCATCCAGGACAAAGCAGCCTCCTTGATAGGCAGCACCCTGCCATCCTAACATTCACTCCCTCCACCAGTGACGCACAGTGGCAGCAATGTGCACTAAATACAAGACGCACTGCAGCAACTCACCAAGGCTCATTTGACAGCACCTTCAAAACACTCTACCATCTAGAAGGACAAGGGCAGCAGGTGCATGGGAATACCACCACCTGCAAGTCCCCCTCCAAACCACATGCCATCCTGGCTTGGAATTGTGTAGCCATTCCTTCACTGTCACTACATCAAAATCCTGGACCTCCCTCCCTAACAGCACTGCGGGATGGGGAACAAATGCTGGCCTTGCCAGCAACGCCCCCATCCCCTGAAAAAATATAAAGAAATATTGTAGAACTTGCCAGTACTAGGAGTGATTGGGGTGAATAGCATCTAAGGGGAATCTGGATATGCTCAAGAGGGAGAAAGGAATAGAAGGATATATTGATGAAGGGGGATTGGCTGAGACTCAAGAGCATAAACACCAGCATGGACCAGTTAGGCTAAATGGCCTGTTTCTCTGCTGTATATTCAATGTAGTGATTCATTTCTTTCCATTTGGTGAATACTGAAGACTTCACCTGGGAAGCTCTCTCAGAGTTACTGATTTTTATAATAGATATGCCAGCTCTCAAAAAATTATCGAAAGATGCGATTTGTAAGTTAAATTAAGCCTCTCCCCCAATCTCATGATAGGACTCTGAAATCTCAGGACTTTTCACATATGTTCCAAAAATGGAGTGTTTTCTTATACCAGTGCTTCTGCACTTGCACCTCAGATTTTTAAAAAGCACCATTACAACAGAGAAGCCATTGGCAAACTTTGGGTGACTTGGATTGTATTACCAACTGTCAGAGAGTAGAACACAGCCATGTAATACATAAAATAAACCTCCCTCCCATTCTCCACCCCAACCCTGCAGCTGCCCCTCTCTCGGATCACTCTTTTGTGCCCAAGTTACTGCTCATCCCTTTATTGTCTATAAAGCCCAACTCCATTCAATATTTGATCGTGGTCCTGCATTTTGAAAACCTTTCCAGCACCACTCTCGGGCACTGCTTACAGGGCACAAGACAAAGTCAGTTGTCTGATAGCCAATCACTCACCTCTGGTTTTCTGTTTTTATTTGTGGCCTGCTATCTCTGTTCGTGTGTGTCTCTCTCTGCCTCTATCACTGACCATGTGTCTCCATCTCTGGTATAGTTGCTAGGGCTAACAAGATAACTCTTTCCCCTAACTGGAAGAAGGTCATCTCGCTAACCTTGTAGTCTTTACTCAGTGACTAAGATAAATGCTATTTTAATAATTGATGAATATCCTACTTAAAATATTTTACTGTAAGAATAATTGAATTTAAAAACTAGATTCTCTGTTCGAAATAAGATTGTATTTTCTATCTTGTCCTAGAACTATTTAACATTACAGCTAACTGTTTTCATCAACTGTTAATTGCGCGTTTGGTTCTTTAATAAACATCTATATATATTTTAGATTTTATATTGTTTCACATAGGCTTCTGTAGGGCTAACTCATGAACATGACTCTTTGATTGGGCCTACATTACTGAGGCGTTACACCCGGATCCTATTAATATCTGGGATATTGTAATCTGGAAGAAACTTGTTAAAAGGGCTATCTTGAGGATGATAACAATCCCAGGGGGATCCTTTCCTTTGGGGAGAGCTAGATCAGTCCTTCAGACACATTTAGCACTTTAAGGATCTGTCTTTCTCAACCTAAAGTTGAGAGGAACTAACTGAGAGGTACACTTGATTTGGGATTGTCCCAAAAAGGGGTTAGGACACAATCTACCACAATTTAATGTATCTTTCTTCATATCTACACTTCAAAAAATATTGGCACTATTAATATGATGTCCACAAGTAATCATAAAATCCTCCAGCACAAATAGAGACCTGTCTATGATTGCTGTTTGAATGAGTGATCAAATTAGTTCCACGCCTCTGCTCTTTGCCCATAACCCTGCAATTTTGTTGCTTTCAAATGTATTTGGCACAAACACAACAGACTAAGTGGCTTCCCTCTGTAATGTATTGTTCAATTCCTCAATTCAATTCCTATATTCAGTTCCTTTTTGAGGATCTCTATTGAATTTGCTTCCACCACCTTTTCAGGCAGAGCAATTCAAGTCAGGACAACTCGTTGGCTGTCGCTTCTGAGCTTCCCAGCATTGGATTTGGGGGGGTACCTCAAGGATGTGCTGGGCAGCCCCCCTCAGAACTTCAAAGGCCAGGGTTTGCAGAGCAATTGCCCAGAAGTGCAAACTTCCTTTGGGCAATTGCCCTGCTCTGGGAACCATCTGAAAATGTGATTTAAATCGCAAATTTTGGATGATTCCAGCTGTTTTACCTGCATAGTTATTCAGAGTAAGTTAGAAGAATTAAAACCTCTTCCAATTTCTGGATAAATATTGTAATGACGCGGACTGGCCGCCCCCATGGGCCTTCCCCCACACCTCCGACCTCCCCAGGGGACTATCCCCACCCCTGAACTGCCCACCCCACATGGTATTCCCCACCCCCCCTTCCAACTTCCCATGGGACTCCCCCAACCCAACTCGACTCGATCCCCCCCAACCCAACCCAATTACCTGCCCACCCCAACCTAACTCGCCCCCTGCTGCCCCGACAGCTCCCCCACTGCCCCCACCTCCACCAACCCAACCCAAACCTCACTGGCAGTACTGCAACCCCCCGCCCTCAGGTCTGACCCACCTAACCCCCGCCCCCAACGCCAGGCCCAACTGGACACCCACTTCCCCCACCCACCCGCAGGCACTACCTCGCTCCCGAGCCGACCAGACCTCCCTCCTGACTTCTGACACCACTTCCCTGAAGTCTGACCCCACCTCCCCAAACCCCCCCACCCCACCAATGTCCGATCCACCCCCCAACCCCCATTGATGTCCGACATTCCCCCACTCCCCCAATGTCCAACCCCGCCACCCAGATGATGTCGGCCCCCTCTCACCCGCTCCCATGTCAGAAACCCCCCCAGCCCCTGCTCCGATGTCCTACACCCCCCCATTCCCCTCCGATGCAGGCACCCCCACATAACACCCCCCCCTCAATGTCTGACCCCCTCCAATGTCTGCCCCCCACCCCTCCAGTGCCCAACCCCCCTCCAGCACTCCCCCTGATGTTTGACCCCCCCCCACCTCCCACGCCCTCACCCCCACTCCCACCCAAACTCCGATTTCCCCCAGAGCCCAAAGCCTCTCCACTTACCTTAGGTACTTACCTGTTCTCTGGCCTTTCACCTTTAAACTTTGTTGGTTTCTGGTAGCTAATGTTGTAAAAAAGGGGTTGTGTCCTTCTTCAATCCGGAGACGGAGCTGGACTGTGACACTGGGCTTCAGAGATAGCTGCACTGCCTGGATCTCTCTTGGCCTGAGTCGGAAGGTCGGGCAAGACAGTCACGGAAGAAATTTAGTGTAAACGATTGGGCACGGAGCAGCAATCCGATGCTGATTGCCACTCTGAGGAAGTTATAGCCCATTGTGTTAAAAAAAAACTCATCTTTTCTCTGGTTCTGTTGCCAATCAATGCCTGGAGTATGGTCTCTGGTGCTTAAAGATCCACCGATGGTGAGTATAGAATAAAATAAAATGTTTGATCATGCCTGAGTAGTAGCTCTTATGAATTTTCAATGCATAATGGCTGATTTTGCGTAATCAATTGTAAAACTGAATTGGCAAAATGTTGTTTAGGTGCACTGGGAGTTGAATTAGGTTTGCCTACTGTCTTTTGACCTCTAGGTTTCTAGGTCCAAGTCAAGAGTAAAAATGCCTCAAGCATCCTACTTCTCCCACCCCGATTAGCACAAGTCCAAAATTTGGCAGCAACTTAGTCACATCACTCAAAGCACCATGGCGATAGCTGGTGTA
The DNA here is from genome assembly GCF_964194155.1 of Cetorhinus maximus. Classification (NCBI taxonomy): domain Eukaryota; kingdom Metazoa; phylum Chordata; class Chondrichthyes; order Lamniformes; family Cetorhinidae; genus Cetorhinus; species Cetorhinus maximus. Next base: position 143,394,232 of record NC_135884.1, read on the forward strand.
AAGAATAGGGCCAAAACAAATCACACTGGCGTATAAGATGTGTGTGAGGTTGGAATTAAGTCACAATATTAGAGGCAAATTTGGAGGGAGCATGTGGAACGCAAGGTCTTATTCTGGGTGCCCCAAAATGGAAAAGGAACAATGATTAATATTGACATCACTTATTCAGATGAACGAAAAATTTTAACTCATCAGAGGGTGCAGGGGAGGGGGAGGGGAGGTGCGGAGAAGTAGATTAGAAATATATTGTATTTTTAAAATAGTTCGGCAAGCTTGGGCAAAAGTGGTGAATGGTTTACGATGCATCTGAAGGAGAGAAAATTAAATGGCAACAAGAAAGAAAAGAAACATAAAAATAATTATAATCCTGGAACAGTAATTCTTTTGTAATGGCACATTATTCTGCACTGCACTCTAGACCCACATATGCATTTCCCTTTAGAAAATTACAGGGTTGTTAGAAAAACTGAGTTATAACTATAAATTATGAAAACACTTTCCAATTACCCATGATTTTTTTTAAAGGAAACCAGATCCCTAAGGAAAGTAAACTTGGACCAATTTTGGTTTTTTTTTTAAGTTGTTCACTCCATTATTTTGAGCACGAGGCATAATTTTCAACTCATGTACCTTATTGTCAGGGATTAATTCACTACTTTAGCAAGGTTAATCTATATTCATCTGGCGACTTTAACGTTTTAAGGTAATAAAATGTCCCAAGGTGCTTCACAGGAGCATTATAAAACAAGATATGACACTGAGTTATATAAAGAGGTATTGGGTCAAAAGACCAAAAGCCTGGTGAAATAGATGGTTTTTAAGAAGCATCTTAAAAGAAGAGATAGAGTCAGAGAGATTTAGGAATGGAATTCTAAAGTCAGCTTTGGTGGAGGAGTCATGGGGGTTGGGGTGGGAAGCATTTGTGTTTGGTCAGTCTGAATCTGCACCCAGCAAACAGGGACTGTACCCCATAAAACCATCTTCAAGTCAGCACGAGAATGGTCATCCCATTCAAAGACCACAGAATGGCTGGTGCAAAACAGCAGAGTCACACTGGTGCAGGACCAAGTGTTCTTCTGAGGTTAGGGCAAAAGTACAGTGAGAGTGCTTTACTCCTCCTCCAACCGAAGCTCCCTCTCAACTGCAAATGCTTAGTGGTGACAGACAGGATACCTGAAATAGAAAGCACACGGGTCTGAATTCAAAATTTATGCCTTGGATGTGGAACACACAACTCCCTACATCCTCTCCTATTGCAGGGAAATGAGATGTGGTGTGGAAATATTTGGGCTTTCCCTTGAGGCATTTGTTAGTGGACAAGAACTTGTTCCTTGGATAGAGAATCTTCTTTAAACTTGGAAGGCACTGCAAGGTTAGAGCTCTTTCTCTCTCTTGTGCTCTCCAAGTTCCCCAACAAAGGGTCAGCCAGCTGTACCTCCTGTAATCCCATTTGTTTTATACAGCCTGAGTTCCTTTGCAGCCAAACAGGCTAATTCTATCTCTCAGAGTTTTGTGAAAACCTTGTAATCATTTTGTAACACATTGCTCTTTGCTGCTATTCAATTTAAAATAATCCTATAAATAATCTAACAATGGCAATAATGCTTAATTTTTTGTCGCATGAAGTATTTTTGCTTTAAGTACTTACCTCGTAAAAAGAAAGAAGCCTTGCATTTATAAAAGACCTTTTACATCCTCAGGACAACCAAGCATGCTTTACAATGAATTAAGTCCTTATGAAGTGTAGTCACTGTTGTAATATAGGCAAAACAGCACCCAATTTGGGCACAATAAACTGCCACAAGGAGTAAAATATTATCAGTGCTGGAAATCTAAAGTAAGGACAGAAAATGTTGGAAACACTCAGTAGGTGAAAGAGAAATTGATAAAAGTTAAGACATGTAAAATCTTAAACATTCATTCCCTCCCCCACCGACATATAGTGGCAGCAGTGTTTATCATCTACAAGATGCACTGCAGCAACTCACCAAGACTCTTTTGACAGCACCTTTCAGACCCTAGACCTCTACCACCTAGAAGGACAAGGACATGGGAACACCACCACCTGCAAGTTCCCCTCCAAGCCACACACCATCCTGAACTGGAATTGTATTGCATTCCTTCATGGTCACTGGATCAAAATCCTGGAACTCCCTTCTTAACAGCACTGGGTGTACCTACGCCAGATGGACTGCAGCGGTTCAAGATGGCGGCTCACCCTTACCCTCTCAAGGGCAATAGGGATGGGCAACAAATGGTGGTCCTTTAAATACTGGCCAGGTTCTTTCTTAGTTTCATAAATCTTTTCCTGCATGCTTTAGGAATTAAATCATAAGCCTCGCGAATACAACATTTTACAACATCATGTTTTATTCATTTTAATGGGCAGAAAATTATGAGCTGGGAAAGCACAGAAGCAGAAAACTCTGGTCTATTTCTCTCTGTGAGAAAAAGGAAAACAAAAGAAAGAAAATGAACAAATAAATTTTTTAAGCCCCTTATCAAATCTTTCAAGCGCCAAAAATCGCTTCATGTAAAATGAATTGCTTTGAAGAACAATGACTCTGGCTCTATCGTGTACAGGACAAAACCCAGCTTCGCTAAACCACTCCCACCATGATTGCTTTTAATTATTTCCTTCACACAGGTTCAAAGGGCATCCCTGTTAACTTAAAGCTGTCACAAAAAAAATACCCATCAGTGGCAGCGGCCTGCGCTCCCAGGACATGGTGTCCTGCTGCTCATTGTTGTTGGAATTGTTCTAGGAAACTGGGAGCTCATTTCTGTTTATTTTTCACCTCAATGCAGGATAAGTATTAACACCCATTAAAGAAATTCCCTTTTGGTTTTAATGACTAGTAAAAACCTGTTTTGTGACATAGCTAATTATAAAGGCTTCCTGTGTTGCCATTTAACCTGTCTCTGTGTGTTTTTTGCCTGCAGTAACACGCAGCATGGCATCATCTGGTAACAAAAGGTTGCTTAATGATCTCACCAGAGCAATAAATAACTGCTCTTTAGCCAGTTGAAAGCAGTCAGTCCGAAACTGGATTTTCCTGTTGAGATGACACAATGCAAAAACAAATTTGATGCTGTAGGGAAAGACAATAATGAATGTCAATGATTTAATTCTAGGGATTCGTTCCTCTTCCTCCCAAGACTCCATTTTTCCTTATTTTTCCTTAGCTCTGATGAAGAGTCATTCGGACTCGAAACGTTAACCGTATCCCTCTCCGCAGATGCTGTCAGACCTGCTGAGTTTTTCCAGGTATTTTTGTTTTTGTTCCATTTCCTCACCTTCCCTTTTTGCCTCCTCTGAAAGTGCTAGCTGAGGCTGTGGTTCGACTCCATGGGCACCAGTTGCCGTCAGTTATCTCAAACTAATTTCATCTACAGGTACAGGCATAAATGTGGCTTGTGTCTCCTTGTGCTACAAGATTGAGGAGTGATCTAATCAAGAGGTGAAATTGAAAGGCACTTTTTCACACAATGTAATAGTAGAATCCTGAAACCCCCTCTCCTCCAAATATTTGTGGCTGCTGTTATAATTGAAGCCATCAACATAGATAGGCTGGGAATGAATCAAGAGATATGGAGCAAAAGCAGTGGCATAATGGTACTGTCACTGAACCAGTATTCCAGAGACACAGGGGACCCAGGTTCGAATGGCACCATGAAATTTGAATTCAATAAAACCACTAAAACCATTGTCGTAAAAACCCACCTGCCCTTTAGGGAAGGAAATCTGATGTCCTTACCTGGTCTGGCCTACATGTGATTCCAGACCCACAGCAATGGAACTGACTCTTAAAATGCCCTCGGAACAAGGGCAATTAGGGATAGACAATGCTGGCATAGCATGAACGAATAAAAAAAAATGGAGTTGAGGTGCAGATCGGCCATGATCTAATTGAATGGAGCTAACCTGAGGGGCTGAATAGCCCCTAATATTCATAGGACACCAAATGTTGGCAGACTACACAGCTGTCTTTATCCAATGCTCACAGGTGCACTCTTTGCAGCTGGAATCACTGGATAGTGATCAGGGACTGCCACCAATTTGTTGGCTGATCTTATTTGTGTCCCCCCCCCACCCCACCTCCCCACCCCACCTCCATTATCCCTGCCTCCCTCTGCCTAGCCTGTGGCACTGCAGCAATTGGTGCTGCCTCTATTGCTGCCCCAACTGAGGTCATTTTCCCTGGCGCAAACTGAGAATCAAAACAGGGGTCTTTCTGATTCGGTACTACCATGTGTGGTGTATTTACTCACTGAGCAATCAATAGGAGCACATTGGGGTTCAAATGATTTCATAAGCTGTAGAATCATAGGGAGTAATTTTCCCCAGATACTTTAGGTGCTAAAGCATCTAGGGTAGCCAAGGTGGGGTCTTAAGTTGAAACACTGGTTCAGTTCAAGTTTAGATCAAGGCATCAGCTTAGTAAAGTTGAAATCTAGCTAAGAACGGCCACATGGAGGATCAGTAAGTGGCTGAAAGGCTCTTAAATTGCCTGTGAGCCCTCGTTAATGAGGCTACATGGCATTTTGGTGGATGGAACTTGACCCAACACTCTCTCTTAACATCCACCAAATGATTAGGAGCAAACAAGTCATTGCTAAGGATTTTGAATGCTACTTAAAAGTTATATCACATTTTACTGTTCACTTGCTGCCAAGGGGTTGAAGAGGACTTTTGAAACACATCAGAGACTTTCTGGAACAGTTTGTAAAGATTTTGCCAACATTCTATCAGCATTTATTCTGGAAATTCTATGAAGACCTCACCTAAAAGAGTATGTGCTGTGTTAGGCACATCTTGCTAGGCATCCCCTTTGTCTGCCAGAGGAATGGGAGGAAGATATGAGGCCAGGTAGAGCAGCATCAGCCCTTGCATGGGAAAGAGACAGGGGGACAAGGTGGATTCCTTCCCCACAGGACTTCCCTCCTCCACAAGGGCTGTGTTTGAGAACCTGTGCTCCCTCTCCCTCAGTCCCTGAGCCATCCTAAAACATGCTGCTATGACTGAGTCAGCCCATTCCAAACCTTTCGGTGGCAGTGGTGCATGGAACCCATATATGCTACTCTTTGAAAATTGTATCTGATCAGCATTAAAGGTGAATGTGCCTTCAGTTGCCTAAGCCCTAAGCTCTGGAATTCTCTCCCTACACCTCTCCTCTCTCTACCTTGCTTTCCTCCTTTAAGACACTCCTTAAAATCTACATTTTTGACCAAGTATTCGGTCATCTGACCAATGAAGATGTTACAAAGTTGACGGATTACTGCAGCACATGGCATCTCACACTGAATCCCTCTAAAACCATGTCAAGTGTATTCCGCCTCCACAGTGCCAATGCCAAAAGAGAACTGCATATCCACATGGAGACTAAAGCATGATCCCAACCCAACATACTTGGGAATGACTCTAGATAGGTCTCTGTCCTTCAGGGAACATCTGAAGAAAACAGCAGCAAAGGTCAAAACCAGAAACAATCTACTAAGCAAACTTGCTGGATCTATGTGGGGTGCTACTGCCACAACACTCAGGACCTCAGCAGTTGCCCTATCATACTCCGCAGCAGAGTATCGTGCATTTTCTGACAAAGCACAGGCATCTTGTTGACACTCGATTGAATACAACAATGCGCAATATATAATTGGAACCCTCCGCTTAACACCCTGCCTACCGTTTTCTGTCCTCACAAACATCACTCCCCGACACATCCACCAACTGATGAAAACCTACAAGCTGGTTGAAATCATCCATGCTGCACCTCACTTCCCACTCCACGATGACCTGTTCAACCCACCTATTGCCCATCTTCCATCTCGGTGCCCCATATAGAGCACTCTTCCTGAGCAAGTTCTACCAGCAAACATCCTTTGGAACAAGGAATGGGAAACATGGGGAATCAACAATAAGTTTCTTGTGACAAACCCCACCTGTAAAAGGGCAGGCTTTGATCTACCATGGCGAAAGTTGTCCTTGCTAAACAGCGTCAGGACAGGCTAGAGCCCCTGTTCAGTCAACCTCCACCACTGGGGCCCCAGTACAAACCCCTTTGGATTTGAGAAAAGACACAAACAATGCACATTATTGAGGAGTGTCTCCTCTACAGACCATGTGGTGGTCTAATCACCTTAAACTCAGCAGTTAGGAAACTGTCTTTTGGCTTCGGGGATTTGCATTCGCTAAATAATAATAATCTGACCTAATAACTCCTTAAGTGGTTCGGTGTTATGTTTTATGATTTAATGGTTCGATGAAATGACTTGGGACATAGTATTATGTCAAAGGTGCTATATAATAGTAAGTTGTTGTTGTTAAGTACCAAACCTGCAGGTGCGCCTATTTTAGCACCTCCGGGCAAATTCACATTACGGGAATCAGCAATTAGGGTCAAAATTGCGTGTTAAAACCAGACTTAAACTCGCGACTTATTAGCACAGCAACAATTTAGCACCTGTTTTCGCCCTTTCACCAAAATAATCCCCACAGACTCATTGCGGTGTTCATTTGTAACACAAATGCATTTGGACCATGTTACTGACTGCCCCCCTTGGAGGACAAGACAAACCTAACAGTTTACAAAAGCAAAGGACTGCGGATGCTGGAAATCTGAATTATAAACAGAATATGCTGGAAATACTCATCAGGTCAGACAGCAGCTGTGGAAAGAAAAGAACAGAGTTAACGTCTCAGGTCTGTAATCTTTCATCAGAAACCTGGAATGTGTGCTGTGTGTTGTGTGCTGTGGAGAAATTCCTTGTTCTCTGCAATGTGTACTGTAATTTATTCCAGTCATTGTCAGACAGGCGAGTAGCTTCAGATCTCATAGTGTAGATGTGATTGAACAATATGGCTGAGGAAGGTAGAGCCCTGTAAGAATGGTGAAAGGTTACAATGCACAAAGTGGAGCTTTAGTTAGCTTTGTGAAGACTTTCTGTTATCTAATGTTCTGCAAGTGTAATTATAGTTGTCCTTGGCTGGTAAAATAAAAGTATACCCTAATTAATGGGTTAGGTACTTCATTGGAGCTTTTCTTTTCCCTTCAGAAGTGATGAAAATTATTTAATTCAGAATGAAAGGACCAAAACCAAGCTAACATCTAAGGCAGAACTATCCATCATAATAAGGAAAATAAGAATTGCAAGTATTCATTGGCCTCTGAACCTCATCAGTATGAAAGAAGCAGGAAACTAGCAAAGATTTACCAGTCAATAAATTAGTGGGTAAGTGTGTGTGTGTGTGTGTGTGTGCGTGTGTGCATCTTAGTGTTTGTGTCTGTGTGTATGTGTGTGTGCGCGTGTGTGTGTGCGTGTGTGCATCTTAGTGTTTGTGTCTGTGTGTGGGTGTGGAGTGGGTGTGCATGCGCATGTGTTGGATATGTGTGTGTGTGTGTGTGTGTGCGTGCGTGTGTGTACACATGGACATGAAGGGGACTCATTTGCAGGATTATGGGGGGGGGGAAAGCTGGGTTGTGGGACTGAATTGGACAGCTATTTCAAAGAGCTGGCATAGGTGTGATGGACTGAATGGCCTCCTGCTGTGCTGTAAGATTCTATGGCCTGAATTTTTTTTGCTCATCGGGCACGCGCGATCGGTGGGCCCAGAAGCAGATGGGAAACGGGCCCCTGACCACGATCGGCCCCGACAACGATTTCACGCTGGCTGGCCAATTACCGGCCAGCCAGTGTGTAAGGCACACTAAGAATGGCTCAACACTGCTGGTGGGAGCGGGAAGAGGGCGTGTGCCAATGTCACTGCGGATGCTGGTGAGCACTTCCACTGAGGGAACCAAATGTAATATTTCCAAGTTTGATGATGACACAAAACTAGGTGGGAATGTGAGTGGTGATGAGAATGTTAAGAGGTTTCAAGGCGATTTAGACAAGTTCAGTGAGTGGGAAAACACATGACAGATGCAGCATAACATGGATAAGTGTGAAATTATCCACTTTGGTAGGAAAAACAGAATGGCTGAGTATTATTTAAGTGCTGATAGATTGGGAAATGTTGATGTACAAATGGACCTGGGTGTCCTTATACATCAATCACTGAAAGCAAGCATGCAGGTGCAGCAAGCAGTTAAGAAGACAAATGGTATGTTTGCCTTCATTGCAAGAGGACTTGAGTACTAGAGCTATACAGGGTCTTGGTGAGATCACACCTGGAGCAGTCTGTGCAGTTTTGGTCTCCTTACCTAAGAAAGGATATACTTGCCATAGAGGGAGTGCAGCGCAGGTTCACCAGGCTGATTCCTGGGATGGCAGGATTGTTGTATGAGGAGAGATTGAGCCAATTAGGCCTGTATTCACTGGGATAAAAACAAAAAACTACTGCGGATGCTGGAAATCCAAAACAAAAACAGAATTACCTGGAAAAACTCAGCAGGTCTGGCAGCATCGGCAGAGAAGAAAAGAGTTGACTTTTCAAGTCCTCATGACCCATTTCATTTTCACATGGTCCATCTCTGACACTTCCCTTCCCTTCCTTGACCTCTCTGTCTCCATTTCTGGTGATAGACTGTCCACCAATATCCATTACAAGCCTACCGACTCCCACAGCTACCTCGACTACAGCTCCTCACACCCCGCTTCCTGTAAGGACTCCATCCCATTCTCTCAGTTCCTTCGCCTCCGTCGCATCTGTTCTGATGATGCTACCTTCAAAAACAGTTCCTCTGACATGTCCTCCTTCTTCCTTAACCGAGGTTTTCCACCCACGGTCATTGACAGGGCCCTCAACCGTGTCCGGCCCATCTCCCGCGCATCCACCCTCACGCCTTCTCCTCCCTCCCAGAAACATGATAGGGTCCCCCTTGTCCTCACTTATCACCCCACCAGCCTCCGCATTCAAAGGATCATCCTCCGCCATTTCCGCCAACTCCAGCATGATGCCACCACCAAACACATCTTCCCTTCACCCTCCTTGGCGGCATTCCGTAGGGATCGTTCCCTCCGGGACACCCTGGTCCACTCCTCCATCACCCCCTACTCCTCAACCCCCACCTATGGCACCTCCCCATGCCCACGCAGAAGATGCAACACTTGCCCCTTCACTTCCTCTTTCCTCACCGTCCAAGGGCCCAAACACTCCTTTCAAGTGAAGCAGCATTTCACTTGCATTTCCCCAAACTTAGTCTACTGCATTCTTCGCTCCCAATGCGGTCTCCTCTACATTGGAGAGACCAAACGTAAACTGGGCGACCGCTTTGCAGAACACCTGCGGTCTGTCCGCAAGAAAGACCCAAACCTCCCTGTCGCTTGCCATTTTAACACTCCACCCTGCTCTCTTGCCCACATGTCTGTCCTTGGTTTGCTGCATTGTTCCAGTGAAGCCCAACGCAAACTGGAGGAACAGCACCTCATCTTCCAACTAGGCGCTTTACAGCCTTCTGGACTCAATATTGAATTCAACAACTTTAGATCTTGAACTCCCTCCTCCATCCCCGCCCCCTTTCCGTTTCTTCCCCCTCCCTTTTGTTTTTTCCAATAATTTATATAGATTTTTCTTTTCCCACCTATTTCCATTATTTTTAAATCTATACCTGTAATACCCTGTCAGTCTTTCCACCCCACCCCCACTAGAGCTGTACCTTGAGTGTCCTGCCATCCATTCTTAATTAGCACATTCTCTTAGATAATATCACCACCTTCAACACCTCTTTGTTCCTTTGTCTGTGACATCTTTTGATTATCTGCTCCTATCACTGCTTGCTTGTCCCTACAACCACCCCCCCCACCCCCAACTTCTCTCCCCCCACCCCCCACCCCCCCACCCCACCTTAAACCAGCTTATATTTCACCCCTCTCCTAATATTACTCAGTTCTGTTGAAGGGTCATGAGGACTCGAAACGTCAACTCTTTTCTTCTCCGCCGATGCTGCCAGACCTGCTGAGTTTTTCCAGGTAATTCTGTTTTTGTTCTGTATTCACTGGAGTTTAGAAGACTGAGAGGGGATCTCATTGAAGCGTATAAAATTCTGATGGGGCTAGACAGAATGGATGCAGGAATGATGTTTCCTCTGGCTGGGAGGTCTAGAACAAGGGGTCACAATCTTAGGATACTGGGGAGGCCATTTAGGACTGAGATGAGAAAATTCTTCACTCAGAGGGTGGTGAACCTGTGGAATTCTCTATCACAGAGGGCTGTGGAGGCTAAGTTACTGAATATATTTAAGAAGGAAATAGATAGATTTCTAGACTCTTAAGCCATTAAGGGGTATGGGGAGAGCGCAGGAGTATGGCTTGAGATAGACGATCAGCCATGATCATATTGAATTGTGGAGCAGGCTCGAAGGGCTGAATGATCTACTCCTATTTTCTATATTTTCTATGTAAGCAGACATTTTAAATCAGTTCAATAAAGACTTACAATGAGAAAGCACTACAGTTTTTAAGCACGAAACAGAGTCATTCAGCACAGCACAAATCCTTGCGTGGTCCTGGGGATTCATATAGCAACACCAGGTTGGATCCATTCTCACTCTGATGCCTTGCTGTCAGCTATGATCGACTGCCCTATTCTCCCACTATCTGGAGGGCATCTTCCTCAGCAGGGGTGAGGACCTTGAGATTGGGCACCCCACTGTCCATTTTCGCCCTTTCCTTCATGTTATGGGTCCACTTGTCCTGCAAAAGGAAATGGAGTTTTATTGCGTTGACAGATGCCAACTGACCCCTTTGCCTGCATATATCCCCATTACACAAAACAGACTGATGTGTTAGTCTGTATTCAAGCAGTCACTCAAGCCTACACACTTTGGCTTCAATTGCCATGCAGCCATCAGGCTGATCATACATTCGACCACCTAGCCGAGCTGCACACTCGCACAAATACGCCTGATGCCAACATGAGAGATAATCTCATGCCACCCTTGAACATTACCCAGGCGGCTCGAAGGGGGCCACTGACCCTTTTCCAGCATTACATCCATAACCTTTGGTGGATCACATGGTTGCTAATCTCCTCTGTGACCTCAGTCCGGGATGCCTTGCTGAGGAGGGAGGGTCTCCTGTTACCATCGCTCAGAAAGGGGGCCTCCTGCCATTCCTTGACAACCCAGACGAAAATCTGCAGGAAGGCATCGCTGAGTCATTGTATGTTTTTGCTCTGACATCTTCAAAGTAAGGGGCATAGATATGATTGGGAGGGGTGGCGGGAGTCCCAGGACAATAAAGATTAATTTTTTTTATTCGTTCACGGGATGTGGGCTTCGCTGGCTGGGCCAGCATTAATTCCCCATTCCTAGTTGCCCTTGAGAAGGTGGTGGTGAGCTGCCTTCTTGAACCACTGCAGTTCATGTGGTGTAGGTACACCCACAGTGCTGTTAAGAAGGGAGTTCCAGGATTTTGACCCAGCAACAGTGAAGGAACGGCGATATATTTCCAAGTTAGGGTGGTGAGTGACTTGGAGGAGAACCTCCAGGTGGTGGTGTTCCCACCTATCTGCTGCCCTTATCTTCTAGATGGTAGTGGTCATAGGTTTGGAAGGTGCTGTCTAAGGAGCCTTGGTGAATTCCTGCAGTGCATCTTGTAGATGGTATACACTGCTGCTACTGTGCGTCGGTGGTGGAGGGAGTGAATGTTTGTAGATGTGGTGCCAATCAAGCAGACTGCTTTGTCCTGGTTGGTGTCCAGCTTCTTTAGTGTTGTGGGAACTGCACTCATCCAGGCAAGTGTGGAGTATTCCATCACATTCCTGACTTGTGCCTTGTAAAAGGTGGACAGGCTTTGGGAGTCAGGAAGTGAGTTACTCGTCGCACGATCCCTAGCCTCTGACCTGGCTCTTGTAGCCACAGTTTTTATATGGCTAGTCCAGTTCAATTTCTGGTCAATGGTTACCCGCAGGATGTTGATAGTGGGGTATTCAGTGATGGTAATGCCATTGAACATCAAGGGGCAATGGTTGGATTCTCTCTTGTTGCAGATGGTCATTGCCTGGCACTTGTGTGGCACAAATGTTTCTTGCCCAAGCCTGGATATTGTCCAGGTCTTGCTGCATTTGGACATGGACTGCTTCAGTAACTGAGGAGTCATGAATCGTGCTGAACATTGTGCAATCATCAGCGAACATCCCCACTTCTGACCTTATGATGGAAGGAAGGTCATTGATGAAGCAGCTGAAGATGGTTGGGCCTAGGACACTACCCTGAAGAACTCCTGCAGTGATATCCTGGAGCTGAGATGACTGACCTCCAACAATCACAACCATCTTCCTTTGTGCTAGGTATGACTCCAACCAGTGGAGAGTTTTCTCCCTGATTCCCATTCACTCCAATTTTGCTAGGGCTCCTTGATGCTACACTCGGTCAAATGTTGCCTTGATGTCAAGGGCAGTCACTCTCACCTCACCTCGGGAGTTCAGCTCTTTTGTCCATGTTTGAACCAAGGCTGTAATGAGGTCAGGAGCTAAGTGGCCCTGGCTGAACCCAAACTGGGCATCAGTGAGCAGGTTACAGATAAACAAGTGCCACTTGATAGTACTGTTGATTCCATTACTTTCCTGATGATCGAGAGTGGACTGATGGGGCGGTAATTGGCCAAGTTGGATTTGTCCTGCTTTTTGTGTACAGGACATACTTAGGCAATTTTCCACATAGCCTGGTAGATGCCATTGTTGTAGCTGTACTAGGACAGCTTGGCTAGGGGCACGGCAAGTTCTGGAGCACAAGTCTTCAGTAATATTGCCGGAATATTGTCAGGGCCCATAGCCTTTGTAGTATCCAGTGCCTTCAGCCGTTTCTTGATATCATGTGAAGTGAATCGAATTGGCTGAAGACTAGCATCTGTGATGCTGGGGACTTCCAGAGGAGGCCGAGATGGATCATCCATTCGGAACTTCTGCCTAAAGATTGTTGCGATTGCTTCAGCCTTATCTTTTGCACTGCTGTGCTTGGCTCCTCCATCATTAAGGATGGGGATATTTGTGGAGCCTCCTCCTCCAGTCAGTTGTTTAATTGTCCACCATCATTCACGACTGAATGTGAGTGGACTGCAGAGCTTAGATCTGATCTGTTGGTTGTGGGATTGCTTAGCTCTGTCTATCACTTGCTGCTTATGCTGTTTGGCACACAAGTAGTCCTGCGTAATAGCTTCACCAGGTTGACACCTCATTTTTAGGTATGGTGCTGCTCCTGGCATTCCCTCCTGCACTCTTCATTGAACCAGGGTTGATCCCCAGGCTTGATGGTAATGATAGAGTGGGGGATATACCAGGCCATGAGGTTACAGATTGTGTTTGAGTACAATTCTGCTCCTGATTAAGGTCCACAGCACCTCATAGATGCCCAGTCTTGAGTTGCTAGATCTGTTCGAAATCTATCCCATTTAGCACGGTGGTAGTGTCCACAGCAGTGTGTGTCGGGGTGGGGGGGGGGGGGGGGGGGGGGGGGGGGAGAGTGATGGGGGGGCAATGTTTGAGGAGAGCTGAGAGGGATGAAGGGGTGCACTGAAAAAATTGCTCAGACTTCTGACAAAATGGAAGTGGACAAGAAAGTTGGGGCATTGATGCAGAGCCTGCCTGCTTTCCCAGGCAGCTCTTTCATAGCCTGTCCGGACTCTCCTGAGCTAGAACCTAACGGTGGGATCCTCCAATTGAAAACTTCCCTTTCCATGCAATTGCACGTTGTTCATGATCCTGCCAGCGGCCTTTAAATTTTCAGATGAATCATGTAGGCACCGGCTCCCAACACAAAAGTGGAAGTGGTGCTCACTTCCGGTTCCACCATCAGGCACGGCGCGGCACAGATTAAATTCCACCCGAAGTGACTGGAAACAGTGAATATTTTCAACTGCTCAGACAGAGCCAGCCTGGATTTGTAACAAGTAGATCGTGCCTGAAGAATTTGGTGGAATATTTGAAGAGTTGACTAAAGTAACGAACAGGGAAATGTCTATGGATGTTATTTATGCGGACTTCCGGGGGCACTTGATCAAGGCCCTTGTAATGACCATGAGCAAAAGTTGAAGCTCATGGAATTGAAGGCAAATTATTGACCAGGTTAGAAAACTGGCTGAGCAGCAAGAGACAGGGAGTAGGGATAATGGGCAGGGACTCTAATTGGCAGGATTTGTTAGTGGTATGGGAAGCCACATATCCAAATTTGTTAATGACTCAAAGGTAGACAGAATTGTAAGCAATGAATATGGAAGCATCAATTTACAAAGAGAACAGGCTCGATGGGCTAAGTAGCCACACGGACTGCAACAGCTCAAGAAGAAAGCCCAACCATCACCTTCTTGAGGGAAGCTATGGATGGACAATAAATGCCGGCATTGCCATGCCAGTATTCTGAGAAAGAATTTTTACAACAAAGATGGTGTAATGCCAGTACAGGCACAAAGATATTACAAACTTTTAAAATCTGTATTCCATTTAATATGGCTGATGAACTGTTAAGATGGCTGCCAAGAAGTTCAGGTGACCTTTTGCAACTTCAACAGGCTAACAAGCTTCTAGGAATTTCCAAATTGAATTGTGATGGTGGGGGTCTGGTCCCTTGAATGAACATGCCTAGACAGCACACCTCTGTAGAATTTCATACCTGCTGTTGTTGAAGCTTGCTCCAAAACACAGAGACAATAGGCTCCTAGATGCTATGACTCCAGGTTTGCAATGTAAGAAAGGAAGGCTATCCAATCCTGTTATCCACAAGTGAAGTGCGAAAGACAACCATTTACCTTCTGTTGAATATCATTGGCCTTTGACCATGTTACTGAAACTAATTCTTTACTTCTGAAAGGCTACTGTTTGCCTTCTATTGTGTATGAAAGGCCATTAATCATGTGATTGAAAGTGTTCTCTGATACTGAAAATCTTTTATTCGAAAATGCAGAAGAGACCTGGGAAGTCTGCAGACCAACATCAACAATACCGCATACTAAGAGAAAGGCTGTGCAGTTTTGCCTTTCAAGAACGGTAAGGCTTAGAAGTCTTTTTTAAAAGCCTCCTCCAGCCTGTTTCTGAAAAGCTCCACGTCGACCTGTAAAAGAAACTGGACTACTGGTTACAACAGCCACTAATGCCTGTCCACATGACCTGCTGAACAGTCTTCCCTTTGAAGGAACCCTAAATTAATCCGGACCTGACCCCAGCCATCTGAATTTACCCGAACCACAATTCCAGAGTGGGAAAAGCTCCCTCCTTCACTGGACTCTCAAAGATACACGAACTGCTAAACTATTCTATTTCTTTAATTGTATCTTTCCTGGATGTGTGGTGTGCGATTGATGAAGCATTAGACTTTCCAGGGTGAGTGTATGAATAAACAATCCACCTTGTTTAAATCCATGAAAGTCTGCTGTTGGTGACTTGAAAATTGATCATATACTAATGGGCGTTTGGGAACTCACCCATTAGCCTTTTCAAAAATAAGCTACGTTAATTATACACGGAAGGGAAGAGGAATTGGGGGCTTCAGTTTAACTCTCCAACATGTCCGTAACAATGATCGCGCAACATGTATTTTGAGGAGTAGCAGTTCGAGGCGTGAAGGAAGTAATTAAACCAAACATGGTAGATGTGGCGATGGGAATCTTGTTAAAGTTGTTCCGCTATGGGTGTGAGGGGTCAGAGTGGGCATCCTGAGAGATTGACACCCAGGATCCTCCATGCTAAAGTACTCACTAGAATTAGTAGTAACAATCTGGGAATTTTTATCCAGTTTACATTTCATTTTATCAAATTACAGCACAAAGCGAACTGTCAGGAAATAGCAGTGTACCGTACAGAATTAAATTTTAATTGGCACTTGTTATGACACCACCTTGCCCATAAGTTTGATGGAAACGTTAAGAATTTTATTTTGAACAAAGATGAACACATCTAACACTAGTACGCTGCTCTTGCAGATTTCTCGATTTTATTCACAGCAATGTTAGCACCTTTCAGAATCACCGGATATCCCAAAGCACTCTGCAGCCGAAGAAATGCTTTTGAAATATAGTCGTGGCTGTAACGTAAGAACCACAGCAGCCAATTTGCACATAGCAAACTCCCACAAACAGCAATGTGTTAATGATCAGATAATCTGGATTAATATTGTTGATTAAGAGATAAATATTGGCCTGGATACCAGGGAGAATGGGTGCTCTTCGTCAAAATAGTACCATAGGGCAGGATTTTCCCATTGGCGAGCGGGGGACGAGGCCCACTCGCCGATGCATAAAATTACATGGGGTGACGTCGGGTGGAACTCCTGATGTCACCGCACCCCATTTAAATTTTCCGGTAGGCGGGGGTGCAGCAAAATCAGTTGTGCGCCCGCCAACCTGTCAATGGCCAATTGAGGCCATTGACACCGAGTCATTTAGCTAATTAATGGACCTGCCCACCCAACCTTAAGGTTGGCGGGCAGGCCTGAAGCCCCGGCGGGAATTAGAAAAAGCATCCACTGGCGCAATGAGGTTTCATGTAGGTTTTTAAAAATTTTATTAAAGCTTTTGGCCAGAATTTCCCCCTCAGTGATTTGGGGGCGGGGCCTGCTCACCGAGGGGAAAATGACGCAGGATGATGTCGGGAGTAACCCCCGACGTCACCCCAGGTCCCTTTAAATATTCACGAAGGCGGGCAGACAGTGAAATCAACTGTCCACCCACCGACCTGTCAATGGTCCATTAAGGCCATTGACAGGCTAAGTAACGTTATTAAACACCCTGCCCGGCCAAGCTTAAGGCTGGCGGGCAGGCCAGGAGCCCCAGCGGGCTCCAGATTATTAATGAAACTTCATCCACTGTCGGGATGAAGTTTCATGTCAGTTTTTTAAAACTTTAATAAATTTTATGTGTTTATTATTAACATGTCCCATCTCATGTGACATTGTCACATGAGGGGGACATGTTAATAATTTTAATATTTATCTATTTTTAGAGTTTACTTACCTCTCACGAATCTCCCTGAGACAGGACTTTGCCTCAGGGAGCAGTGCGCACTTTCGCGGACATGCGTGAAAGAGTGCACTTTGACAGATGGGGAATCCCTCCCCCCCTGCACAGGAAGCGCAGCGCTTCCTGTCGGGCAGGCCGCTGGGTGGGCCTTAGTTGGCCCGCCCACTCAAAATGGCGGCAGGCCCCGTTTCGGCGGCGGGGTTTGCCTGCCCGCACGCCGCCGAGCCAGTGGGGCCCACCCGCCCATCGAGGTAAGAATTCTGCTCTTTGTAAAAATTATGGACATGTCCCAACTCATGTGACAGCGTCACATGAGGGGACATGTCAGGGAATTTTTTTTTTCTACACAGGGAGGACCCCTCGGTGTGCTATTTCCAAATCTTAGAGTTTTACAACCAGCTCCGAGAAATATTTGTACAGTATACTGCAAATACTGCCCTTACATCCTGAGGCGAAAATACACATGAATGCGTAGGCCTAAATTTTCCAGTCCCGCCCGCCGCAGGAATCATTGTGGGGCAGGACGGAAAATTTGACGGACCAGCAAAAGGTCCATTGACTTCAGGCAGGAATTTCCGGTCCTGTGGAAGGTGGGGGGGGCTGGAAAATCCTGACCTCGTAGTTCCTTTCATGACAAACAATAGTGACCCAAATTTTTTCTTTGCCCTGGTGTTTTTTTGAAGACATGTTGCAGATTAATTTCAGAATTTGGATAAACGATGTGGTTGAATTTGTTGCCCCCATGTTGACGCCAGGTAATGTCCTCCCAGAAATGCACAAGCAGCCTCATTAATTAACAAAGGCATTTCTCTGGGAAAGTGTCATCCAAACTGATGAAAATTCATGTCAGTAATCATATTTATTTCAGCAAGGGATAAACTATGACAGCTTCACAAAAATGGAATGAACATCTGAGGGTCTGAAAGGCAGAAATATTTAAATACTGAAGGAGGACTTTGATGGCACAATGTGGACTTTGATGATGCAATGTTTCCTGTGAGGGTAATTTACATACAGGAACAGGATGTTAATTTACAAATTTCCTCAAAAATGAACATTCCATCTATGCCATAAGGAACAAATATTCCACCAGATGAATTTGTTATTGATCCAGAGGCATCAGATAGCTCCATATATCTGTAACGTAGATTAAAGATAAAGGCCTGTATTATCTACAGGGAAACAATCATTTATGTTCTAAATGCCGTTCCCCATCACTTGAACTGAAACAAAACCTGACGCTGCAGTTCGAATCATGTGGTAGAATATCATGTGATTTAGTCGCAGAAGTTTGCCATCTGCTGCTGTCCACTTCCACAGCTGCCACTTAAAGCAAAAAAAAAATGAAAAAAGGGCAACTGGCTAAAGATGGATCCTACCTGTAAACATGATTTAGAATGGTTGAACTCGGAGGCTGTTTCAAGGACTGAAAGTGATGAGGGCCGAGGAGACGCTAACCTTTTCCTTTCTGCTTTATGGTGCCATGACAACCCCTTTAATGTGTTACTGAACACATTGCAGCTTCTACATGGGATCTGTTCAGAAAGCAGCATTTTCAATGCCTCAGGGACTTTGTATACAAAATTACAGTGATTGGGCAGTGAACTGTGCCACACAAATTGTGCATAATAATCGACTGCATCAAATCGCAGAATATATAGCACTTCATCATTTCTCTCTGATACACCCTACTGTGCAACATCCACAATGAATTATGAGTATTGCTGAAAAAAAATACATTTTGTCAAAGCTTTTTGTCTTGCACTCATCAGGACAATTGCAAGAATACCAATGTCAGGGGAAGCAGCAACCTTACACTGTATGAGAAGAGAGTGCTGATTGGTTGGCAAATGGACTCTGATTGGTAGAGGTGTTGCCATGGACAATGCACCAGTTAATTGTGCCTCATTATTGTATAAATGTATGCCACCACACTAATCATTAGGAAAATTGCCCAAGTATGCCCTGTACACAAAAAGCAGGACAAATCCAACCTGGCCAATTACCACCCCATCAGTCTACTCTCGATCATCAGTAAAGTGATGGAAGGGGTCATCAACAGTACTATCAAGGGGCACATGCTTAGCAATAACCTGCTCACTGATGCCCAGTTTGAGATTCCACAGGGCCACTCAGTTCCTGACTTCATTACAGCCTTGGTTCAAACATGGACAAAAGAGCTGAACTCCAGAGGTAAGGCGAGTGTGACTGCTCTTGACATCAAGGCAGCATTTGACCGAACGTAACATCAAGGAGCCCCAGCAAAACTGAAGTCAATGGGAATCAGGGAAAAACTCATACATGGCACAAAGGAAGATGGTTGTAATTGTTGGAGGTCAGTCATCTCAGCTCCAGGACACCACTGCAGGAGTTCCTCAGGGCAGTGTCCTCGGCCCAGCCATCATCAACTGCTTCATCAATGACCTTCCTTCTATCATAAGGTCAGAAGTGGGGATGTTGGCTGATGATTGCACAATGTTCAGCACCATTCGCGACTCCTCAGAAACGGAAGCAGTTCATGTCCAAATGCAGCAAGACTGGATAATATCCAGGCTTGGGTTGACAAGTAGCAAGTAACGATCACACCACACAAGTGCCAGGCAATGACCATCTCCAAGAAGAGAGTATCTAACCATCTCCCCATGACATTCAATGGCATTACCATCACTGAATCCCCTGGGATCAACATCCTGGGATTACCATTGACCAGAAACTGAACTGGACTAGCCATATAAATATTATGTTTACAAGAGCAGGTCAGAGGCTAGGAATCGTGCAGTGAGTAACTCACCTCCTGACTCTCCAAAGCCCCTCCACCAACTACAGGGCACAATTCAGGAGTGTGATGGAATACTCTGCACTTGCCTGGATCCCACAACACTCAAGGAGCTTGACAACGTCCAGGACAAAGCAGCACGCTTGATTGGCACCCCATCCACAAACATTCACTCCCTCCACCACCGACGCACAATGACAGCAGTGTGTACCATCTCCAAGATGCACTTCAGGAACTCACCAAGGCTCCTTAGACAGCACCTTCCAAACCCACAGCCACTACCACCTAGAAGGACAAGAGCAGCAGGTATATGGGAACATCACCATCTGGAAGATCCCCCCACAAGCCACTCATCAACCTGACTTGGAAATATGTCACCATTCCTTCACTGTCACTGGGTGACAATCCTGGAACTCCCTCCCCAACAGCACTGTGGGTGTACTTACACCATATGGACTGCAGTGGTTCAAGAAGGCAGCTCACCACCACCTTCTCAAGAGCAATTAGGGATGGCCAATAAATGCTGGCCTAGCCAGCAATGCCCTCATCCCATGCATTATTTTTTTTTTAAAAAACCTCATTTTTAGGTATGTTTGGTGCTGCTCCTGGCGGGCCCTCCTGCACTCTTCATTGAACGAGGGTCAATCTCTTGGCTTGGTGGTAATGGTCCAGTGGTGTTATGGCAGTCCATGAAGTTCCAGGTTGTGGTTGAGTGCAATTCTGCTGCTGCTGATGGCCCACAGTGCCTAATTGATGCCCAGTCTTGAGTTGCTAGTTCTGTTCAAAATCTACCCCATTTAGCTTGGTAGTAGTGCCACACAACACAATGGAGTCTTCACAAGGTGTGTACGATGGTCGTTCCTACCAATGCTGTCATGGACAGATGCATCTGCAGCAGGCAGGTTGGTGAGGATGAAGTCAAGTATGTTATTCTCTCTTGTTGGTTCCCTCACCATTTGCTGCAGACCCAGCCTAGCAGCTATGTCGTTTAGGTTTTGGCCAGCTTAGTCTGTAGTGATGCTACCAAGCCACTCTTAGTGATGGACATTGAAGTCCCCCCCTCAGAGTACATTCTGTGTCTTTGCCATCCTCAGTGCTTCCTCCAAGCAGTGTTTGACATGGAAGGGTACTGATTCATCAGCTGAGGGGTGGTGACAGGGGGTGGTGGTGGAGTATAGGTGGGGTACATGGTAATCAGCAGGAGGTTTCCTTGCCCATGTTTGACCTGATGCCATGAGACTTCATGGGGTCTGGAGTCGATGTTGAGGGCTGCCAGGGCAACTCCCTCCCGACTGTATACCACTGTGCCCCCATCTCTGCTGGGTCTGTCCTGCCAGTGGGACAGGACATACCCAGGGACAGTGATGGTGGTATCTGGGGCACTATCTATAAGATATGATTCCATGAGGATGGCTGTGCTGCTTAACTAGTCTGTGAGACAGCTCTCCCAATTTTGGCACTAGCCCCCAGACGTTAGTAAGGAAGACATTGCAGGGTCGACAGGGCTATGACTGCTGTTGTCGCTATGCAGGGTTGACACAGCTGAGTTTGCCATTGTTGTTTCCGGTGTCTAGATTGATGCCGGGTGGTCTGTCCAGTTTCATTCCTTATAGTTTCTAATGGTTTGATACAACTGAGTAGCATTTCAAGCGGCATTTAAGAGTCAACCACATTGCTGTGGGTCTGGAGTCACATGTAGGCCAACTCCAGGTAAGGTGAGGTCATCAGATTTCCTTCCCTAAAGGGCATTCGCGAACCAGATGGCTTCTTACAACAATTGATAACAGTTTCATGGTCATCATTAGACTTTTAATTCCAGATTTTTATTGAACCCTAACCCTTCTGCACTGTAAAGATGCTGTGATACTGTGAATTCAAATTCCACTATCTGCCATGATGGGATTCGAACTCAGGTACGATTACTAGTCCAGTGACAATACCACTATGCCATAGGGGAGGCGGTGGCATAATGGTATTGTGTTTTGGACTCATATTCCAGAGGCCCAGAGTAACGCTCTGGGGACCCAGGTTCGAATCCCACTGTGGCAGATGGTGAATTTTGAATTCAATAAAAAATATGGAGTTAAAAGTCTTGATGCCGACCACAAAACCATTGCCGATTGTTGTAAAAATCCAGCTTTTATCGCTAATGTCCTTTAGGGAAGGAAATCTGCTGTCCTTACCTCCTACATGTGACTCCAGATCCACAGCAATGTGGTTGACTCTTAAATGCCCTCTGAACAAGGGCAATTATGGGTGGGAAATAAATGCTGGCCTAGCCAGTGACACCCACATCCCATGAATGAATTAAAAAAAACTCCCCCCATATAATCCTTAGTATCTTGAAGTAGTTTTTTAATATATATTAATTCTGGGATAGAAGTGGATAAGCCCCTTCAGTATTGGCAGGAGAAGAAAGCAAAGGAGAGCATTCCAGTCCTACAAATTGGCGAGCTGGATATCACTAAGAATAATAACTCTACATTTACAGTTATCCAATCATTGCCATGCAGTGCAATGAGTTGATTGAAACATTACAAAACACAAGAATGTTAATTCCTAATTCAAGAATAAGCAGAAGGTTACAGGGTTGGTGTCTGGAACAAATGTCCAGCTTCAGTTTAAAATGATTTTATTATATTCTGTATGCTGTCCAATCCATCCTCCAAGCTCACACGCAGTTTACCAATGCTTGTAATAGCTTGTCAGGTGGGCAGCTGGTGTTTAGGGGGAAAGGTGATGAAAAGACTTGTCCTCAAAGTAGAACTAAAAGCAAAAGGCAGGATAAGCAATCTCTGGGCCCTGGCCAGGGAGTGTCTGATGATGAAGGCTTCCAAGGCCCAAACAGCAAATTACTGTTCCATCAAGTAGATATTTTGATAATTTAATTAACAATTTATTTTAAATACGAAACAGGATTATTTAAAAACAGACTTTAAATCCAGGATTTAAAGGTTTGGACTGCCTGCTCAGCCACGTCATTCGATGCTGGGTGGTAGGGTGAGGTTTAGATATGGGCAATGCCGTCAAGGGTCATGAACCAGCAACCCATGCACTGCAAAACTCTGCCGCAAACGGTCTATGGTGGCAGCCGACGTGGACTTCATAGACGTCCAACCATTTGGCGTGGGAGTCAAAATTATGCCCAAGAAGGGTCCCATGTAATCGATATGGAGGCCGGCCATTCCCATGGGTGCAATGGAGCTAAGTGGGGGAGCTTTTGCACCTACTGGCATTGAGGATGGATTTTAACCAGGGTTTCAAGCCTATGCCTGGCCACCACAAGCAGCTGTGTGCGAGCATCTTCATTCTGCTAATGCCAGGGTGAGCTCCATGTAGCTTGGCTAATAACAGCCTTCGCCCCCTCGGGGGGCACGATAACCCTTGCTCCCCAGAGTAATATGCCACCCTGGCAGGAGAGTTCATGTTTGCAATCAGAATAGGGCTTCATCTCCTCGGATTTAGATCCACCTGACCAACCATTCAAGACCTGCTCCCGGATGTTAGACAATAGCGGGTCCTAGCTTGTCCACTCACGGATTTGTCTGGTCTGAACAGGGGAGAAATCCAGAAAATTTAGCACTAAGACCGGTTCCTGGGGAATTGGAGCCTTCCCGTTATTAGCTGGCAGGGGAAGGCAGCTTAATGCGTCGGCATGTGCGATTTGAGTTCCCGAACGGTAAGAGAAGTGCGTTCGTAGGTGGCTAATGTTAGTGCCCATCTCTGGATGCGAGTCGATGCGATAGGTGGTATCATTTTATTTTCTCCAAATCATCCCAGTAGGGGTTTGTGGTCGGTTATAATATGGAAATGGCGACCATGGAGATATTGGTGAAACTTCCGGACACCGAAAACAATAGATAAGCCGTCCTTTTCAATCTGGGAATATAGTCGCTCTGCGATACTGAGTCTGCGAGGTGTGTAACCAATGGGCCGTTCAGAGCCATCTGCTATCCAATGTGAAAGGACAGCCCCTATTCCATAAAGAGACGCATAAAATGTTAAAATTAATTCCTTCTTGGGGTCAACATGGACCAACAAGGCTGACGACCTTAACAATCACTTCACTTTCAGGAAGGCATCCCGGTGTGTGGTTTGCCAACTCCCTTTCTGGTTCTTCTTAAGCAGACCGTACAATGGGGCCAGCACAATCGAGAGATTTGAGAGGAATCGGCGGTAGTAGTTTACTGTGCCTAAGAAGGCCTTAAACTCTGTGGTACTTCTCGGGGCAGGTGCCTCGTAAATGGCCTGGACTTTTTCTTCCACAGGATGAAGGCCCTGCGCATCAACCTTGTGGCCCAAGTAAACTACCTCCTTAGCTTAGAACAGACACTTCTCTCATTTTAAACGTACCCCCGCTTGTGCGAAACATTTGAGCACCTCTCCTAGATTTGCTAAGCGTTCATCGTCTGTCAGTCCCATGACCAATACATCATCCAAGTAATCGATAACATGGGGCAATCCTTGGAGCACATTTTCCATCGTTCTTTGGAAAATAGCACATGCCAAGGAGACCCCAAAGGATAGACATATGTATTGATACAATCCTTGGTGCGTATTAATAGTGACAAATTCCCTAGAGTCCTTTTCCAACTCTACCTGCTGGTAGGCATGGCTCATGTCTAATTTCAAATATGTGGTGCCGCCTGCCAACTTCAAATACAATTCCTCCATCTTGGATATAGGAAGTACATCAGGTCTGGCCACCTTATTGACAGTTAGCTTATAGTCACCGCATAAACGCATGCCTTGGTCTGGCTTCAGTACAGGTACGATGGCTGCCGCCCACTCAGAAAATTGCACTGGTTGTAGGATGCCCATTTTTTTCCAGTCTGTCCAGTTCAGTTTCAGATTTCTCCCATAGAACATAAGGGACTGGTCTGGCTCTTATAAATCTGGAGGTTGCGTTTGGGTCTACAAGGATCCTGGCCTGTAGCCCTTGAATCCTTCCTAACTCATCATTGAAAACGGAAGCATACTTTTGCAACAATTCCTGTAAGCCTTTCATTGTAATTTGAAAAATTATGGCCCATTTCAATTTAATCTTTTTGAGCCTATTAAGCTGGGACCCTCTCCAGCGATCACTAACAAGGGCAACCTATCAGAATGATCTCCATTTGACACCGAGACTTGACATAACCCTTTCAGTCTTATTTCTTCACCCGTGTATGTCCTCAGCTTTGTGTCCGAAACTTCTAACTTCAAAGGATGGTTTCCTTTACTCAGATATCTAAATGCTCTCCAATGACGGACATTGACGCTCACATATCAACTTCCAGCTTAATGGGCTGTCCGTTAATTGTAATGACTACTTGGATTAGCTCGGTTCTACCCACTTTGAGGTTATATAATGAATGGATGCCTGATTCTATTTCTTCTGGCTCTCCCATGAGGCATATTTCACGATTTTTCCTGCTGCCTTGATAGTGTTGTTTTAGCCTTTCTCTGCAGTGCCACCTTATGTGGCCATAGCGGTGGCAGAGAAAGCACACGACTTGTTTGAGGTGTCACTCGCTCACTGGAGGCCTGGATGTATTTCTCTCATTCATTTTGTGGATTTTCACTGCAGTGTCGTTGTTTTTCGATGGTCTGGAGCTAGAGAGCGCTTCCCGCCTTTCCGTGGAGTCTGAAGTTTTCGCGCCTTTTGTTGCCGGATTGTCCTGCCCGACCAGATGACGGCGCCCTTTTGTGCCTCTTTTATAACTTTAGAATTTCTAACAGCACTCTCCATCGCGGTAGCTAATTCTAATGCCTTATTGAAGTCTAGACTGGGTTCAGCTAGCAAACACCTTTGAATAGTATCATCTCCAATCCCACATATCAGCCGGTCTCTCAACATATCACTAATGGACATTCTGAATTCGCAATGCTCAGTTAATGCCTTTAAAATGGTCACATGGTCAGCTATTGTCTCCTCTGGAAGCCTGTTCCTTGAATTGAACTTGAAACGCTGCATAGTAACTGAGGGCTTTGCATGAGGAGAAAAGAATCGCCCTCCTGTTCTCCTCCCCCACGATGTTGTTAGTGGCAAATTAAAATGCAAAGGATTCAACATTCTGAGACCAGTCATCTGAAATGGAGCCGAATGGATCAACATGCCCGAACTGCGGCATCGTGAACGAGTGCAAGGGGGCTGCACTTCGGATAGGCTTTTCAGGTAATGATGAATTTAGGTGTTTGGCTTACCATGGAGTCACCCTCTCTCTGGGGTCTCTTATAATTTTCTGTCCACAGCCATTTTTCATGTGTTTACCCTTTTAAATGTATTGCCACTTTAAGAGCGGACAGCGTTTTTTTAACTCTGTCTCTGCAGCTGTTGGCTTCTCTCTGCTGGGTTTCATGCTCTTTTTCAGTTTTGGCAGGATCCCCACGATCGTGATTCCACAGGGTTTTTTTCACATTTTAAACTGCAGCACTGCTTTCTGCTCCGATTGCCGGCTGTCGTCTATTTTACAAGTTAAGTACAGATGCTCCTTCCAATACTTTGCTCACCCATTTTGAAATTTATTTTCTTTTGCTCTTTATCCTCATTGCCACTTTTATGTCTTGGATAAATGAGTCCATTGGTTAACTGAACTCCAACTGCACACCTTCCTATGTTCTTCTCAGTTGCTGCTTGTAATCAACAATGGGGAGAGACTGATGTAAGAATAAACAGTATGGTTTATTGAGACATAGGGCAGAGCACCAGATCATACATGCTCACTCGGAAAACTTCAGAACTAGACTTACAGTTCCCCATTGCCCACGCTGTACAGTGATTCGTCAGTGCTGTCACATGATCAGTACACTTTTGCATTCTCTTAAAGGGACAGGGTACCTCACTTTACCACAGTTTATAATTGTAATTGGCTTAACACAAGAAGATAAAAATGATAAACCGGGAGCAAATTAACAGTCACTTGGACCAAGGAATGCCAGCAGGGATTTGTTCAGGGAAAATCTTGTTTAACTAACTTTATTGAGATTTTGATGTGGTAACAGAGAGGGTATGATGAGGGAAATGCAGTTGATGTGATGTACAAGGAGTTACAAAAGACATTTGATAAAGTGCCACATAATAGGCTTGCCAGCAAAGCTGAAGCTTATGGAATGGAAGGGACAGTGGCAGCATGGATATGAGGTTGGCTCAGTGACAGGAAATAGAGAGGAATGGTGAACAGTTGTTCTTCAGACCAGAGGATACCGTGGGGTTTCCCAGCAATGGGTACTAGAACCATTGGGCGGAATCATCCCAGATTTGCACTAGGTGCGGTAGTGGGTGGGTAAAAAGACGTTTATTCACTGGCCGCAATGGCGATTTTTCATGCCGCATCATCCCAAACTTGCTGCATTAATTATGCATTCCCGGGAAGCACGCCATTTCCATGGCGGGCGGGCTGTCATTCGCCCACCATGCTGTCATCTTGCCTCTTCATCATGTTGGGCACCATATTTAAAGTGCAGCTGTGCGCACACCTCCCAGTGTTTCCAGCCCACGACTGCTGCAAAGAAGACATGGCCCTGAAAGGCAAAAAGGCTGCAGCCCCTAGGTTCAATGACGCATCCCTTGAGCATCTTTTGGATGCAGAGGAGGCCCGCGGCTCAGGCCGCAGGATGGGCAGCAACCTCACTAATCTGGCTTGGGTGGTGGTGGCAGCGACGGTCAGCGCCAATGCCCTGCAAAAGAGGACAGCCACCCTGTGCCGCAAGAGGACGAATGATCTCCTCTGTTCCACCAGGGTAAGTCACCCTTCTTATCTCTCTGAACTCACACACTCACAAATCCATCACACATCCACTTGGACCTCACTCGCTGCCAGTTCAACGGACATCACCATTCACTGTCTCATACACACCTTCATTGCCCTCATCCCATCCGTGGGACCACCCACACATTCTGCTTTCTGACCTTAATGCCACAATCAGCACCTCCTTTAGCCAGTACCACTACCATTAATACCCCTTTGTCCTTTTCTTCATGACATCCCTGCCAATCTCTCCTTTGCCTCCACCTATCGCGAACCTTCTATCCAGCTTCACCTGCTCCACCCCCTTAAATAGTTTAAATTTCATCACATTTTTAGTTCTCTTTAGCTCTGAAGAAAAGTCATACGGACTCGAAATGTTAACTCTATCTTTCTCTCCACTGATGTTGTTAGACCTGCTGAGATAGATTGGGTTATTTGAACTGTGCTTCTGCCAAGTCAATGTAAACTCTAATGGTGTCAACAGCAAGTGTGTTGTAGGTCAGGAATTACCGGCATTATATTGTGAGAATGCCTTGTTTAAAAAAACTGCCACGTAACTTTGAGAAAACCTATCCAAAAACCCCAAAAAGACAAGAGAATTACACATCTAATGCCAAAAGCTGGATTACTTTACATTCCGTGCTACTCCCTGACTGAGAAATGAAAACAGAAAGTGCTGGAAATGCTCAGCAGGTTGTTATGACACAGCAGATGATGTGTGCCAAGTGGATCAGATCCATGAGGGAAACTTAATCATGTGGTCACAATGATTTTGCAATCTGTATTTTATTTTGATATGCGTGCCTTGAATTCAGTAGTAATAAGTCCACCAAGACTTTTAGAGATTTTTTACAACATTAAATTAAACATCTATTAACAAAAGAAAAGATTTCAAACACATACATAGGTCACAAATTACTACGATAATAACTCCTAAAACCCCTAATTAATCTGGCTTCCAGTTACACCCCCGTTAAGGCAACAGTAAAAACAAATAGATTTAAACAGACCCAGGCAGAGCAACACAATACCCTGGATAGTGGTATTCAAAGTGAGTTTTCTAAGCTTTGGTTCCTTTAAACAGCAACTTGATGCACAGAGGTTGGAGGCTTTTCACACTTGTGTTAGATCTTAAATTGCCTTCTCCTCTTACACATAGCCTCATCTCCTTCATACATGTTTCTCCCTTCTTAATGCGAACTCCATTGTTCCGATATGTCTTTGGAACTTTATCTTTCTCATAATATAAACCTTTTCATAGTACTAATTCTATCGGTAAACTTTGAAAAAGAGTAAACACACTGTTTGGCTTAGCTTCTTCTGGCTAGGTGTAACATCTTACCATCTCCTTGAAATTCAAACTACTCTAGCTTATATAAAAATGAAAATTTTCCTTACACCTCACATTCTAAAACTTCAGCTATGTTTACATATTTAGCATTTCAAATCCAGTTCCCTTTTTGATGACTCAAAGCCTCCAGACCAGCTGTCCCCAATTCAATTGATTCCCACACACACAAACATACACACAGAGAAACTATCCAAATCCCACTATTAATCTATCTTTACAATAAATCACAATAATATGGGAATGGTTATATTTTCATGACAAGGTCTAGCAGCATCTGTGGAGAGAAACATAAGAGATAGTAACATCTCCTCAAGCCTGCTCCACCATCCAATAAGATCATGGCTGATCTGCTTGTGTTTTGAATTCCACATTGCCATCTACCCCCGGTAACCTTTGATTCCCTGGCTTAACAAGAATCTATCTACCTCTGCCTTAAAAATATTCAATGACCCTGCCTCCACTGCCTTCTGAGGCAGAGTTCCAATGTTACACAACCCTCAGAGAAAAACATTCTCCTCATCTCTGTCCTAAAAGGGTGACCACTAATTTTAAAACAGTGGCCCCTTAGTTCTGGACTCATCCACAAGAGGAAACATCCTTTCCACATCCACTTTGTCAAGACCATTCAGGATCTTGTATACTTCAATCAAATCACCCCTCACTCTTCTAAACTCCAGTGGAAACAAGCCCAGTCTGTCCAACCTTTCCTCATAAGACAACCCACTCATTCCAGGTATCAATCTAGTAAACTTCCTCTGAACCGCATTTACATCCTTCCTTAAATAAGGAGACTAAAGCTGCACACAGTATTTGAGATGCAGCCTCACCATGCTCTGTATAACTGAAGCATAACATCCTTACTTTTATGTTCAATCCCTCGCATAATAAAGGATGGCATTCCATTAGCCTTCTTAATTACTTGTTGTACCTGCATACTAACTTGTTGTGACTCGTGTACTAGAATACCTAGGTCCCTCTATACCTCGGAATTATGCAACTGTTCTCCATTTAAATAATACTCTGCTTTTTTATTCTTCCTGCCAAAGTGAACAACTTCACATTTGCCCACATTAAACTCCACTTGCCAGATCTTTGCCCACTCACTCAACCTATCTATATCTGTCTGCAAGCTCCTTATGTCCTCTTCACAACATACTTTCCTACCTATAATTGTGTCACCTGCAAATGTAGCTACCATGCAATTGCTCCCCTCATCTAATCATTGATGTAAATTGTAAAAAGTTGAGGCCCCAGCACTGACCCCTGCAGGACTCCACTTGTCTCATTCTGCCAATCTGAAAAAGACCCATTTATGCATACAGTCAAAATTTCAAGTGGAATATGACTCAATAGGACTTTTTTAGATTCTGAAAGTGAGACTCTGCCATCCTATTTCCACTCATTCTACCCTGTTTGCTTTTAGTGCATGTACAATACTGTTGTTTATCTAGGGGACAGCCTTTACAAGTACACATCCTGCTCACTGAAACAAAGCCAAAGAGTGGCTGCAACTTCAAGATTAAGCTACAGCAGCTGACTTCACTGAGAATGTAAGCAAACCTCTTCAAAAGGACATTAAGTTCACCCTTGTTTTGGTACAGTAGCTTGCTTAAATACAGAGCAATGTGAGAAAACATGGGGACCTTAATTCCTATTCCCTTTTTATGTTAAGCCAGAGCATCTACTGGGGAAAAAATGAAAGTTGTGCACTTCAAACATCGCTTTCATGTACACTACACAGAACTTAGCAATGACAAAGGAATTTCAGATCAAGATAATGAAATATGTTTGTTTAAGCTGTGTGTGCTTTCTTCCATTCTTTTCAGCGAACTTTTAAAAATATTATTATACAATATTTAGACAAGGTATTTCAAAATATGACAAAAAGATTGATGCCAGCAGTTCGAGTCATCCTCACATTATCAATTTTAATTTTGCAG
Source organism: Cetorhinus maximus (assembly GCF_964194155.1). Taxonomy (NCBI): domain Eukaryota; kingdom Metazoa; phylum Chordata; class Chondrichthyes; order Lamniformes; family Cetorhinidae; genus Cetorhinus; species Cetorhinus maximus. Next base: position 143,424,916 of record NC_135884.1, read on the forward strand.
TGGAAGCTGTTGATGATATGGCCACAACGTAGGAACAGATGAGGAAGGCCATTCAGCCTATTATAATTCATCTGTCCTGAGATATCGTAAAGTCCTTCCACTGTAGCATCTAATCACTTCTTAAATGACTATAGAGTTTACATCTTCATTAATCTATCTGGAAATCCATCTATAGATCAGTCAGCGAATCACTTGCTGCAAGTTAAGACAAAGGCAGCAGAGTTGTGGATAACCTCACATTTACCAAGGGTAGGATATGGGACAGTAGCCAAGAGTGCATTTAAATAGTCAAGTCTGGAGTTAACAAAGACATGAATTAGGATTTCAGTATTAAATGAGCTGAGATAGGGGTGAAGTCACAAGATGTTAGAGTGGTGATAATAGGCAGTCTTAGTGATGACACGAATATGAGGCTGTTATCTCATCTTGGGATCCAATGTGACACCAAGGTTGTGAACAGACTGGTTTAAACTCAGACTGTTGCCAAGGGAGAGGGATGGAGTTGGCTGCCACAGTTTGAGTGGGGACCGAAAGCAATGGCTTCCGTCTTCTCTATATTTATTTAGAGGAAATTTCTGCTCATCCAATACTGGATGTCGAATAAGCAGTCTGATAATTTAGCAACAATGAAGGAGCTGAGAGAGGTAGTGATGAGGTAGAGATGGGTACCATCAGCGCACATGTGAAAATTAATGCTGTGTCCTCAGATCATATCTCTGCAGAGTGCAAATGAGAAATAGGAGGGAGCCAAGAATAGATCCTTGGGGATATACCAGATATAATATATACCAGATATAATGATACAGGAGCAGAAAGAGAAGCCATTGTAAGTAATTTTCTGGCTACAATTAGATAAGGGAGCAGCCTAACCCATCTGGGTGACCATAGAGAGGCATTGGAGGAGGAGGATGGTGTGGTCAACTATGTCAAAGGCTGCAGACAGGTCAAGAAGGATGAGGAAGGAAACTTTACTCAGTTTTGCTCAGCTAACCTCAGAATAGAGCTTTCAAAAATGATTCTAGTCATGTGCTTTATCATGCAATTCCAGATTGGCACTTGGCCTGCTCTGTTGACCTATTTCTTTGCTCTAGCACTCTGGCACCTTCTCCTCCTTTGAATGTCTCACATTGTTCCACACCCCTCGCTTCTCATTCAAGATCCTGGGGCTGAATGATCTGGGCTCTTTGAGAATGGGCTGGGAGGGTCAGGGCTGGCATAATGGCAGGGGGAGGCATTGGAAGGGTAGTCCAACACCTTCCCACTGCCATGCCATATTACCAGCAGAGGGAAAGCTGGCAGCTCAAATGCCAGCCTGGAGGCCAATTGAGCCATTTAAGTGGCCAATTAAGGGCAACTTCCTGCCTCCGTGGGCATTTCCACCCTGCCCAACTTTCATTTATTCAACACCTATTATATTTCTAACTTTCCTCAGTTCTGATTCATTGGGCTGGATTATACACTGAGGGCGGGATCCCTATACAAGCAAAAATGTCGGTGGTGAGTCCGCCTCCACTTGGTAGGCTTGCCCTGCTTTAATCTTTCAATTGATGGACCATAAATTATTATGAGGTGAGACTTCCGCCCCTCTTCAGGAGAAAGTCCCATCTCATAAAGCTGATAGCTAATTGGAGGCCAGCAGCTCTGCCGTACTGACTGTGCCACCAGGAGCAGTGACCACTGCTAGTGCTGCACCAAGGACATCAAGGAGGTGTTCAGCGATGGACCCGGACCTCCAGCTATGTCTGGGATCTCAGGACGGCAGGCCCCAGCAAGGGGGTTGGGGGATGGTGATGGGACATGTTGGACAGGGCAAGACACCAGGGAGGGTGGGTGGACATGGGGTGGAAAAACTGTGGCAGGGGTCTCCAATTGGCACTGGGTTCCCAAAAAGGAGGCATGCCCTCCCTTTTACTGGCCAGTAGACAACAAGGTCAAACCTGCTGGGTTACACGTTGGGCATAGGCCCCTCCCAACCATCTGTTAAATCTGAGCAGCAGCAAGACGAGGTCCTTAAGTGGGCACTAACTGCCCACTTAAGGCCATTAATTGGACCATGGGAGGGAGCAGGGGGGCAGCAGTGGGACCGCTGTTGATATCACAGTGACCTATTTTACTGGTCCACCCACCAACTGTCTCACCCACGGGTGACATTTAAAATTCAGCCCATTAACTCTGTTTCTATCCCTCCACAGATGCTGCCTGACATGCTGAGTATTTTCCTGTTTTCATTTCCAGCATCTGCAGTATTTATTTAGTATTCTGATTTTAAGGTTATGGCTTCTTGTCCCAGATGCCCCCCCAACACCCCCCATCCCACCTACGCCAGAAGCAGAAAATGTTCTATCTACTCCATCAGTTCCTTTTAAAATCCTCAATGAAATCACCCCTTAACCTTTTATATTCCAAAGAATACAAGTATAGCTTATATAATTAGTGTCCCAGTAACATTCTGGTCAAGATGCACTGCTCTCCTTCCAAGGGCATTTTGCGTTTTCTAAGGCACAGTACCCAAAATAATATATGGTACTCCAGATGTTGTCTAACGAGCGTTTTGAATATCTGTAGGAATGTTTCCACCCAAGAAGTGTCTACAGATCAACTCTATCACTAATAGTACAAATTGGCCACCCTACAACAAACAGCCGATGAGGATAAAACAGGATTGAACAGAAGAAATCAAGTTGTGGAGAAGTCAGTACTGTGCCTCACTGGTGATTGTGGGTGGCAAGCTCCATTAGAATTGAGGAAGGTATCCCCTCTCAAAATGGCACAATTTGGGACAATTGATCCTTTTGAACCAGCCACAGATGATTGGTCTCAATACATAGAATGCCTCAAGCAAATGATGTTACAGAGGAAGAGAAGAGGTGAGCGATCCTCTTGGAAATCTCAGCCTGAAGTGGCGTGAAAAGGCAAGACTTTGCCGAGAAGCGGGAAAGAGCCCCCACCAGCCGAAGAATTAAGAAAAATAACTTGGCAGCAAAATCGAAGAATAGTTTCCGTAGAGGTGGAAACAATCAGACTTTTAACAATTGGCAGTTTAAAAAAATTGAATGCTACTATTGTCACAGAAATGGACACATGATGAGGCAATGCAAGGAAAGACTCAAGCAGACTTGTAAACAAAAGAAGAAGCCCAATGAAATCTACAATGTAGAAGAGCCTGAAACAACAACAGATTGAGATATTTACTCATTGTTTAATCTGAAAGTTGGAAAGACAGAACCAATATTTGTCACAGTGAAAGTAAACGGCAAACTTGTTAGAATAGAAGTGGACACGGGAGCTTCCACTACAGTAATTAGGGAACGTACCTTCAGATATCTGAATAACGGTGAACGCCAATTAAGTTTAGAAGAAACAGCTTCCAAGCTCAAAACATATACAGGTGAAGACATTCAGGTAAAAGGCATAAGCAGAGTAACTGTCCATCATGGAAGCTAATCAGCAAAGCTTGATGGTGGTAGCAGGTGAAGGGCCAAGCCTCCTGGGGCAAAATTGGTTAAAGGAGATTAAGTTAGAATGGGCTGAAATTTTCCAGTTGAGAGCAAGTGGGCTACCAGAGCTACTTAGAAAGTACACCACCGTCTTTAAGGATGAACTGGGGACAATCCTTGGCCTGCAGGCCAAGGTTCAAGTGGATCCGGAAGCAACCCCTCCCTTCATGAAGGCGAGTCCAGCCATATGGCCTGCGAGAAAAGGTCAACATTGAACTGAACAGACTAGAGAAACTGGGCGTTATACAACCTGTTCAGTTCTCAGAATGGGCAGCGCCCATAGTCCCCGTCCTTAAACCCAACCAAAGCATCTGAATTTGTGGAGACTACAAACCGACAGTTAATAAAGTAGCTAAGCTAGACAGGCACCCCATTCCCAAAATCGAAGACCTGTATGCCAAGCTGGCAGGAGGGACAACGTACACAAAGCTTGACATGAGTCAAGCTTATCAAAAACTAGAGTTGCATAATGCCTCCTGGGAATTTGTCATAATTAATACCCACAAAGGGTTTTTACCAATATACACGATTGCCTTTCAATGTCTCCTCAGCTTGTGCCATCTTTCAGAGAACAATGGAAAGCTTCCTGCAGAGACTGCCCCAGGCTGTAGTCTATTTAAATGATGTATTGGTGACAGGATTCACTGAAAAAGAGCATTTGGCAAACTTAAAAGAAGTCTTAAAATGTTTCTTGCAAGCTGGAGTGTGTTTAAAAAAAGCAAAGTGCACATTCCAAGCGAGGGAGGTAATCTATTTGGGTCACCAGGTAGATTCACAGGGCCTCCACCCAGTTGAGGAAAAAGTGAGAGCCATAAGAGTGGCACCTGCACCAAAGAACACCTCAGAGCTCAAATCATTCCTAGGAATGATCAACCATTATGAGTGGTTCTTACCTAATTTGTCTACAGTTCTGGCCCCCTGCATTCTCTACTCAAAAAGAACCAAAGTTGGTCTTGGGAGGCACCCCAGAAAGGAACTTTCATTAAGGTGAAACAATTGTTGCACTCGTCCAATCTATTAGTGTATTATGACCAGATGAAAGAATTGGTGCTTACATATGACACATCTCCCTACGGAGTGAGAGCAGTGCTCTCTCATCGGATGGACGATGGCACAAATGGCTAAAAGGTTGCATATCAAGAACGCTCACCACAGCGGAAAAGGGATATTCACAGATAGAAAAAGACCTGTACATCACCTTTGATCTCAAGAAATATCACCAGTACGTACATGGCTGCTATTTTACAATAGTTTCAGACCACAAAACATTGCTAGGATTGTTTAGTGAGGACAAGGCTATACCACCCATAGCCTCAGCAAGAACACAATGATGGGCTTTAATTCTGGCAGCATACAAATACACTTTCATACATAGGCCTGGCAATCAAATCGCAAATGCCTTAGTCATTTGCCTTTACAAGAAAATGATGAGCATGTCCCAGTTCCAGAAGAACTTGTTTTACTGTTTAATTTTTTAGATTCCTCGGTGGTATGTGCTCGACAGATCAGAGACTGGACAAGTCAGGACCCAGTCCTATCTCAGGTAAGAGAACAAGTGCTGCATGGTTGGTCACAGGAGCCTGTATCTGATGAAATGAAACCTTACTTTAACAGATGACATGAAATAGCCAGCCAGGATGGCATCTTATTGTGTGGAGCACAAGTGATGGTTCCTCCAAAGGGAAGGGAGCCACTTTTAATTGAACTACACAGTGCCCATCCAGCAATTTCCCAAATGAAGACCATAACAGGCAGCTATCTATGGCGGCCTGGGATGGATGGCGAAATAGAGAGTTTAGTAAAGCACTGTGTGCAATGTCAGCAACTGCGAAAGTTGTCAGTGTCAGCTCCATTACATCGATGGGAGTGGCCAGGTAGACCCTGGGTGTGCTTACACATTGACTATGTTGGACCTTTCCTGGGAACAATGTTTCTACTCATTGTTGATGCCCATTCAAAATGGTGTCACACCTGCGGAGCTATTGTTGAAACGCTGTCTCAGGACGAGATTGAACTTAATAATGCCGAATTTAGAGGGGAAGGTGAAAAGGAGTCAGGGAAGCTAGAAAATTGACACAACTGGCATAGTCGTGAGAGAAAATTTACCGTGGGAGAGCCAGAATATGTGAAAAACTTCAGGGAAGGACCAAAGTGGTTACCAGGTGAAATAAGTGCAGTGACTCGACCTCTATCTTACCATGTGGAGGTGGAAGGCTGGATCATCCATAATCATGTGGACCATTTAAGGAAAAGAGAGACAAATCATCAAGATATGGTTCCAACAGTGACCATGACTGGGTCTGCGGTTCCTGTTGAGGATGCTCAACCCAGGACTGGCACATCCAATGTTCCTGTAAGAGTTGAGGATATAGACCTGCAAGTGCCCATCAAAGCACCTGATGTTCAGCCAACTCTGGAAAAGAAGGCTCTTAACAAGTTTTCTGAAGTTGTGGAGCTGCGACGTTCTGCACATACCAGGAAACCACCTGAAAGACTGAATTTGTAAATTCCTTGCCCAGTGTAAATATTATGTTACCTTGAAAAATATGTACTTGCAAATACAATACGTATAGCCGAGTTAAAGGGGGAGAAATGTAGTTATTATGGTTTTATTTAGTGTGTAATGTACCTTTAAGAATAATACTTGTTAAGGAAAATCACAGGACCTGTAGCAACCAATAGGAGAGTAGCGTGGGCTACCTCGGCAGCCAGTGTAGAGGTAGAGTTGGAGTTGAAAGCACACGTGTAGTTGCTGCTGAGTATATGGTAAATAAACTTGATGTTTCCCCCAAGAAGTGTCTGCAGATCCACTCTATCACTAATAGTACAACTCAGGCAACTCCTACAACATCACTAATTTAAGGCAGAGATGAGGAGAAATTTTTTCTCTCAGAGGGCCGTGAATCTTTGGAGCTCTCCTCCTCAAAAGCCGGTGGAAGCAGAATCTTTGAATATTTTTAAGACAAGATTCTTGATAAGCAAGGGGGTGAAAGTTTTCAGGGGTAGGCAGGAATGTGGGGTTGAGGTTACAATCAGATCAGCCATGATCTTATTGAATGGCGGAGTAGGCTTGAGGGAACGAGTGGCCTACTTTGCTCCTAAATCGTATGTTACAAGCTCAACCCTGTCCCCATCTGAAACCCATACATTTACCTCCCAGCTGGAATCACCAAACACCAGTCAATTACTAGTTTTTCATTGCTCAGGGGTGTCAACATTAAAGGCAGCATTCCCACTGCTGCTATGATTGAAGGTAGCCAATTCAGTACACACATGCGAATGATACTTGAGATCTTATGCCCTGTGTGATGCAGGTTTAACCTTCCCCATGCCTTCGTCAACTAGGCTACAGGGAAATTCCTTACATAAACTGCTGATTTTTTTGAGCCCATATAATTGATGGGATCTCCACCCAGAGGTCACAATGCACTTGTTGGGAAATTATGGACAGTGCGTCCAATGGATGGGACCACCTGACGGTAGTGCATTTGAAAATTGCTCCCTTGGTGGTTAAAAATTCATCTCGAGTGGGCCACCTGTAATTCTCTTTGCTGTTGAAGTCAGTAGTATGGAACACTGAGTGGATAGGTGATGCGATACTGCCCATTTTGTTGAAGACAAATATCTACCTCTTGTTACTTAGCACTGAATTTTGAAGCATCCTGACTCCAGAGGCTGTGCAACGTTTTGTGCTTTTATTCAAATAAAAATGAACCAAAGCTTCCCTACAGAGCTTACGATATTTGGTTGTTAAATAAAATTAATTTTATCATTTTTCAGAATATAGTTTGCACTGCCTCCAACCCACCCACCTCACCCAATCTGCAACTCTTCCTAAATCCTTCCTTTCTCTGCATTCACACTTGCTGAAATTTATTTTTCCAGCTACAAAAGCAGTGAATATTTGAATGGGACTGAGAAGCCTGGTTCTCTACATCTGAGCCTCTCTGCCTCTTGGCAAAGTTAGCCCTGAGATAAAACAGATGGGACAGCACTTGTTCCCCTCGGTGAGATGTTCCAAATAGCAAGTCAACTGTAAATCACACTTGTAATATTTATCGGTCAGGAGATTCATGGGGTGGCCAGTTGCGCAGGCACAGTGCCTGGACTCATCATTGTTTGCAATTCTTCGAGAAGCGTGCAGTGATGTGTTTTGGAAGGAAGAATGAGAAGAGGTAAACTAAATGGTACAAACAGGTGGGGTTGCAGGAAAAGAGAGACCCAAAGGTATACTTACACATATCATTGGCGGCAGGACAACTTGTAAAGTTTGTTTAAAAAGCATATGGAATTATTTATAAGCAAAGCATAAAAGCAAGGAGCGTATGTGAAATCTTATGAATCACTGGTTAGGCCCTAGCTGGAGTATTGTGGGCACCACACTTTAGGAAGGGCGTCACGGCCTTAGGGAGGGTGCAGAAGAGATATACCATAATGGTACCGAGGAGATGGAACTTCAGTTACGTGAAGATATAGTACTAGGGGAGCTGGGGTTGTTCTCCATCGAGCAGAGCCCTAATTCGTAGTCTATCGGCACCCAATGCCCCAGATTCCAAAAGCTTTGATGAGTTGGTGAATCTTGTGAAAAGCCATTTCCAACCGAAACCCTCGGTAACAATGTAGCGTTTTAAATTCAATTCGAGGTGTTGTGTCCCTGGAGAGTGAGTTGCTTGCAATGTAGCAGCCTTAAAACAATTGACAGAGCACCGTGAGTTCAGGATGTCGATTAATGGCATGTTAAGAGGCCGATTAGTGTGTGGGATTAACTAAGATGCCATTCAAAAAAGGTTGCTGTCCGAGCCCTGGAGTTAGAGCTCGCATTGCAAAGCGCGATCAGGGACTCAGAAGAAATCAAGGGAACACAAAATGGCACCGTTCTTCACGTCGGGAGGGAGGCACTGGCTAGAAATGGTGCAGAAACGCAGGGCTCCGCGGAAAGGCAGGAAACAGCCGCCATTAACAGACCGACAAAAAGCAATGGCTTAAAGGATAAAAACCACATTCATAATAGCAGGACTGGAACCAGACAGCCTACAAACAAATGACAATTTGAAAGAACCAAGTACTTCTACTGTCATCGCAATGGGCACATTATGCGATATTGTAAAGAAAGATGGAGGCCAAAGTTCAAACAAAAAGGCAGAAGTCATGAAATTTATATAATGGAGAAGCCAGAATAAAGAGAGTCAGATATGCACAATTTAAAAATGGGTAAAACAGAGCCAATCTACGTGACAGTTGAAGTCAACAGAAAATCCATTGGAATGGAGGCAGATACAGGCGCATCCATGGCACCAATAGGGGAACACACGTTTAAGTATCTGAATGGAGGAGGCCACTCACCAAAGCTGGAAAACTCAGATGCCAGATGAAAGACATATTCTGACGAAAACATACAAGTAAGAGGTATATGCAAGGTTCCAGTACAATATGGAGGCCAGTCTACTAACCTAACCCTCGTAGTGGTAGCAGAGAAGGGTCCAACTCTACTTGATCGGAACTGGCTTAAGGAAAAAAAATTGGAGTGGACTGAGATTTTCCAACTCAGAACGAAAGGCCTACAAGAATTGTTACAGAAATATACACCTACATTCAGGGAAGAGCTCGGGAAGATTCAGGGACTGTAAGTCAAAATCCACACGGAGCCCGGTGCAACCCCAAATATTTGAGGGCGAGCCCAGTCCCCTGTGCATTACGAGAAAAGGTGGATATTGAATTGGACAGGCTGGAAAGGTTGGGAGTCTTACAACCTGTACAATTTTCCGAATAGTTCCAGTTCTAAAGCCTGACCAGAGTGTGTGAACATGCGGGGACTACAAGTTGACCATTAACAACGTGGCCAGACTTGTTAGGCACCCTATACCAAAAATTGATGAGTTGTACTCCAAGCTGGCAGGGGGAACCACATACACAAAACATGACATGAGCCACGCTTACCAGCAAGTTGAGCTAGAAAAGGCCTCTCGGGATTTTGTGACTATCAACACACACCTGTATACCAGGTTACCCTTCGGAGGAGACTCAATGGCTTCTGCCATTTTCCATGGAAAATTTGCTCCCAGGTCTACTCCATGTGGTGTTTTATCTCGATGATATCCTAGTAACAGGACTAACTGATGAAAAACACCTGGCTAACCTGGAAGAGGTATTGAAACATTTCTCACAAGCCGGAGTACGCTTGAAAAAGGAAAAATATATCTTCCATTCCAAGCAAAAAAAGTGATTTACCTGGGTCATAGGGTTAACTCGCAGGGCCTTCAACCAGTGGAAGATAAGGTGAGAGCTATTCATGAGGCGCCAGCCCTGAAAAATGCCACAGAACTCAAGTCCTTCTTGGAAATGGTTAACTACTACAGTCGTTTTCTCCCAAATTTGTCAAAAGTACTGGCTCCATTATACGGGTTACTCAAGAAAAACCACAAGTGGATTTGACAAGCCCCACAACAACAGGCTTTTACGGCAGTGAAGTAGTTACTACATTCATCGGCCCTGTTGGTACATTTCAACCCCAAGAAACAATTGATTTTAACCTGCGATGCATCCTCTTACGGAGTAGGGCCAGTACTCTCCCACCAGATGACAGATGGCTCCAAACGGCCCATTGGCTACATTTCAAGAACACTCAGTGAGGCAGAACGAAGATACTCACAAATAGAAAAAGAAGGCTTATCTATCATATTTGGCATTAAGGAATTCTATCAATTCTTCCATGGTCACCACTTCACCATCGTATCTGACTACAAGCCACTACTAGGCTTGTTTGGGGAAGATAAGGCAATACCCCCAATCGCACAGCACACATCCAAAGGTGGGCGCTGATTCTAGCTGCTTACGAATATACTTTCACCCACAGGCCGAGAAGCCAGATTGCCAATGCTGATGTGCTGAGCTGATTACCTCAGAAGGACAGTAATGTGAATGTCCCCATGCCTCGTGAACTTGTCTTGTTATTAAATTTTCTGGATTCATCACCAGTGAATGCCAAACTGATCAGAGAATGGACCAACCGCGATCCAGTTTTGTCTCACGTCAGGGAACAAGTCTTGCAGGGATGGTCCAGCGGGCTAAAGTCGGACGAAATGAAGCCCTACTTTAATAGGAGATATGAGCTTAACTGCTAGGATTGCATCTTACTGTGGGGAGCGAGAGTCATTGAGAGGAAGACAACCGTTATTGATAGAATTGGATAGCGCTCACTCCGGCATTTCCATAATGAATATATTGGCGTGCAGTTACTTATGGTGGCCAGGGATGGACACTGAGATCGAAAATATGGTCAAGAGCTGCATGCAGTGCCAACAGGTGTAGAAATTGCCTCCTTCTGCTCCACGGCATCCTTGGGAATGGCCAGAAAGGCCATGGGTCCGCCTCCATGTTGACTACGTGGGGCCTTTTTTGGGCACAATTTTCCTCTTACTTATCGACTCCCACTCCAAGTGGATGGATGTATACAGGGTGCGATCATCCACATCTGCCGCCATCATAGACAGATTGCGTCAGAACTTCGCGATACACAGTTTACCAGAGGTAATAGTGTCTGACAATGGAACGGCATTCACTAGCGGGGAGTTCCAAAGATTTACAACTCTCAACAGCATAACAAGTCAAGACCTCGCCATACCACCCTGTGTGCAATGGGTTGGCCAACAGCGCAGTCCAGACCTTCAAGGCCGGAATGAAAAAACTAGGGGGGGGCTCAATAGTAACGAAGTTATCACGCTTCCTTCTCAGCTACAGAACCATGCCACATACAACCACTGATATTGCCCCTGCAGAGTTATTAATGAAGAGACGTCTCAGGACACAGTTAAGCCTCATGAGGCCAAATTTAGTCGGGAAGAGTAGAGAAGTCAGGAGGCCCAGAAAAATGAACACGATTACTGTAGTCGTGAAAGAAACTTCACTGTCGGGGAAGTTGTTTTTGTGAAGAACTTTGGAGACGGGCCCAATGGCTATCAAGTGAAGTCCGAGCAGTGACACAACCCCTGTCCTACCATGTATTGGTTGAAGGTCGGATAATCAGGAGGCATATAGGCCACCTCAGGAAATGGGAAACAGATCCACAAGAAAAGGTGCGCCAAACATTCCCATTGGAGTCTACACCACAGGTAGAAGGAACTTCTCTTGCTTTGGAAGTACCTGTAGAACACGTTGAGCCTGAAAGAGTTGAAGAGGCAAAATTACAGATTCCTAATGGGGAGCCTAGTGGACAGAAAACTCCTGAGAGGGAGGCCTCAGATAAACCATCCAAAGTCGTAGAATACAACAATCAACATGTTTGAAAAAGCCTCCTGAGAGACTAAATTTGTAAATAGTTAACATATTGTAAATTGTGCTTTCAAGTAAAAGGGAGGAATATAGTAACCTGAGATGTAATATGCCTTTAAGAGACTGTGAGCAGATTGACCACATGACTGTAAGACCCAATAGCTGTGTAGCGCGGGCTACCATGTTAATGTTAATCTAGAGTAGGGTCTAGTTGGAGAAGCACGTATTATGTTCATGCTCTGTTGTTTGTGTAAATAAATAGTATGTGCTTCATTTCATATTGGTCTCTTTGTCTGCCATACATTGTAATCGACTCGCCTGCCAATAGATAAGCATGCAGCTGGTTCGCGAGCAAAGTGATCCATAGTCAAAACAGATTCATTAGTAAGTTTCAAAAGGGAATTGGATGAATACTTGAAGGGAAAAATTCTGCAGGTCTGGGAGAAAGTACAGAGGAGTGGGACTATTTGGATACCCCTACCAAAGAACCGGAACAGGCGCGTTGGGCCTGTATCATTCCCTGATCCCATCACAGAATTTTCGGGATGAAGTCCGATGGCGGGAGCGGGAAATCGGATTGAATTCCGCAGGATAGTGGGGTGGGTGAGCACGCCAAATCTTGTGCTCTTCAGCTGATTAATTATGCAGTTGCAAGGATCACGTCGAATAGCATGGTGGGGAGGGCAGTAAGTCACCTGCCCCACCATCATGTCCCAGTGATATATTTAGAAGGCACTGGTACAGCCATTCAATCACCGCACCAGGTCATTCAGATTCTGGCAAAGAATTCTATCTTGTAGATGACACACACTGATGCCACCATGTGTCGGTAGTAACAGGAGTGGACATTGAAGGTGATGGGTGGGTTGCCAATCAAGTGGATGCTTAGTCCTGGATGGTGTCGAGCTTCTTGAGCATTGTTGGAGCTGCACTCGTCCAGGCAAGTGGGGAGTATTCCATCACGCTCCTGACCTGTGCCTTGTTGATGGTGGACAAGCTTTGGGGAGTCAGGAGGTGAGTTACTCTCCACAGAACTACCAGCCTCTAATCTACGCTTTCATCCAACATGCTCACACTCAATCTATCTGTCCTTATATAGGAGAAGATAGCCCACAACAGGAGGGAGAGAGAGAAGATGGGAGGTAGAATGCCAGAGCTGAGAAACCTCGCACAATTTAAGCAGCAGATTGCAGAGCTGGCAGGAGAGGACACAGACTGTGCCTGTGCTGAAGGCGACATCAGCCTCTCCCAACAACCCAATGGGGAGTCATCCATTATACAGAGAACTTCAGAAAATGAATGTGAGTGATGCGTGCAATGTTTGCGTCAGCCTTCTCTTTTCTCTATTCCAGGTGCCTGCAGGAAGAGAGGGAGGCCAGCATCCTCTGCAGAAGAAAGCCCCAGCCCCAGGCCACCTTGGCGGAGGAAGAAGGGGATTTCACACCTGTAGAGCCATCACTGCATTCACCTGCACCCTCCACCAGTACAGAGACACACACATCGGTGTGTCTTTGTTCCAGAGTAGGCTCAGGGTTACTTACTGCTGGTCACTTCACTGACATGTGTCCACAGCTGGTGGAGACAGTGACAGCCGAGGTCTTTGGCACTTGGAGGACTGCTGGAGAACAGGCATCTGCAAAGTCCAAGTCAGCTGACAAGCCTCTGCAATCGGCCCTTGGACACATGCTGGAGATGCAAAGAGGTGCACATCCAGCAGAGGTGTCAGAGACACTCAACAGAGTGGCATGAGAGCTGGAGGAGTCCGTTCGTGTGTTCCCTGATGTCGTGGCTCCAGCATGCGAGCGCATCGAAGTCTCCATTGGAAGGGTGGCGGCCACTTTGGAGACCCAGGTTCAGTAAGTTCTGCTGGATTTATGCTTGAACCTGTACTCCATCACTCTAGCCATGGGTGTGTTTCAGCAGTGTCTAGACGAGAGGTGGACGGGGCACCTCTACCTTCCCCAGGTGATTCTTCCTCTCGAGGAGTCAGGGAGGGACCGACTCTTGGGAACCCAAAGAGAGGAGCATCGTCAGCTGGACACCTGGGGGCCATCCACGCCGGATACTCCAAGAGTGTCCAGACATTCCCAATCCTCTTTGCCTGTGACCCCATCAGCTCCAGCTGACCAGATCAAGGGTGGGGGCGCACCTGCCCCACATCAGGAGAGGATGGGGCCCTCCAGTCCTTGGACTTCCAGAGGAGCCCCACCAAAGTTATCTGAGATGACAGGGTATAGCAGTCAGCAGGCTGCCTCCACCTTTGCTGCGGTTTTCATAGTGTAGACGTAGTGGTAGAGCAAGAAAAATTAAAAACTGAACGCAGACTAGTGGCATTGGCATACAATCATTTTATATAGTTTTGGCACTTGTAAATATACGTTCACCAGCTTGCACTGTGTGTTTGTCTGCTGAATGCATTCTTGCTGCTAGTTGCTTTAATGGTCACACATACCCCACCCCTTTCCAGGTGAAGAACATCCTGGTGGATCAAAGATGGATGTTCCTCCCCCTAATACATGCCTTTGCATGGAGACATCGCTCTTTGACAAGGGTGATGGGAGCCATGTGTGAGAAGCCTCCCTCTCACACTGTACCACTTGCCTCTACTGCCCTCAAGATTCTTGTGAGAGATCTTTGCCTTGTTATAACATGAGCCCTCGTCAGGCAGGCCCATTCCCCCAGGAGGATGGAGTTTGCAGTCGCAAGATGGCTGCCATTCATCAACATGTCCCTTGTAGGCATCCACCCCTCTCTCTCTCTTCATCCCTAACTCTGACTGCAGTCGATGACAAATGGCTCAGCCATTTGTGAGCAGTAGCTCAACACCTTGCTGGGATCTCACTGTTATGAGAACCCTCTGGCCTAGACCTACTGCCGTGTGGACTTCACCAGAGAGTGAGGATTTCAAATGATCATTCCTCTAATAGAATTTCCCTATGATTATTAGGGGTCTCTCTAGTTGTCCAGTAGTGCTGACCTTAAGCTCCACCACCCGAAAAGACCCTCCTGCCACCTCGATGTATCACAGTTGGACCGTTGTGGGCGTTGCCTTGCTAGTGAGCTGCCTTGCTGCAGAGTTGGAGCGTATTACTTTCCAAACCCACTCCACCATCTATTACCCTCCCCTGTCACCCACCAACTTCCCCCCAGCACCATTGATCCACCCAATGTTACCTTTACTCTCCTCTTGGTAACCCTTGAACCTTCTGCCATTGTCCTGGGCCCTTTCATGATCAACCTGGACATGCCTTCCCCGGTCACTCCACACCCCCAGTTACAGCCTTCCACCCCTCTTTGTGCCTTCCACACCCCTTCCCATACACACCATCTACCGGCACCAGAGAACAGTTTCGAGAATGGGGAAGGCAGCGTCGAGTGCCAACTGGCAAGATTTGACCAGGGATAAAGATTCTGGTCTGATGGCCTGGTAATGAGCATTCATGTGATACAAAATGGACTCCCACCATTCATTAGCGGGAAAGTCAACCCGCCATTAACCCAGCATGAAAGTCGGGGGAACAAGATTCCGACCTCTTTTCCCGATGTCGGGAATGATTTTTTGACTCTCGTCAAATCTTCCGCCCCACTCGCCACAATTTCCACCACTGGTGGGAGGGGTCCATTCCGCCCTGTGTGTTTATGTTCATTGGATGAATGAAAAATTAATGATGGTCAAGGTTCTTGGTCATTGTGAATATTAATTCATTTTTAAATAGCTGTTTAGTAGTACTGAACTGTATTGCTGAAAGAAGAGACATGTCAAAGCTTTTCATCTTGCACTCATCAGGACATTTTGCAAGAATACCAATATAAGGGGAAAACAACAATTTATACTGTATGTGAAAGAGAGTGCTAATTGGTTGGCAAGTGGCATTGCTATGGAGAATGCAATACTGATGGTGACTGACGGTTAACTGCCAAGCATTGTTTGAAATTTCAACCAGGCAGCTTGACCCTGATTGGTCAAGGCATTGTCCTGAGGAATTAGTTGGCGAATGGCTGTCACTTATTTTGTTTAACTGAAACATGCGCAATGTGTGTACATGTTCTTTCTGCAGCTGCATGTAACAATTTCCTTACATGTCTTAATAGGCTCCATCATGTGCTCAAATTCACCTTTGAAATGGAGCAGTCAAATTAACTCCCATTCCTTGACACACTAGTTGAGAAATCTGCTGGGGGTTGTCTACCATGGTTTACCGCAAGCCTACCTACACTGGTTAATATATGCATTGGGATTCTTACGGTTCCACATGCCAATTGACTCCTGCTGGTTGTGCTGCCAAAGACTCCTCACGCAAGTGGTCAGTTTTCATAGGTTGTCTCAAAAGGGGCTCTTTGCTGTCTAGATGACAATGAACAAGATTATAACTGACCCAAATATTCTTTCCACTAAATGTCCACACCTTCCCCCCAACAGCCACACTTTCCTCTGCAGAGGATTAATTCCCTCCAAGGATTCAGGATTGACAATCCTGGCCAATTCTATCCTGTGTCCATGAATGCTGAGCGCAATTGCAGCGACTTTAAGTCTGGAAGATAGGGGAAACCCACATGAGGCATTTAGAAGATCATGGAATCCATAAAAAGAAAGAACTTGCATTCATATAGCATTTCTCACAACCTCAGGACATCCCAAAGCACTTTACTTTCTTGAAATAAAGTAATTTTTATAATGTAGGAAACTTGGGCAGCTTACTTGCACACAGCAAACTCCCACAGATAGCAATGAAATAGATAAGCGGTACCTATGCTTTTAGGTGTTGGTTGAGGGACAAGTGTTGGTCAGAATGTCAGGGAAAGCACACTGCTCTTCTTTAACATGCACCTGAGAAGGCAAGTTTACCATCTCATCCAAGGGACAACAGCTCCAACACTGCATAACTCCCTACTTTACTGCACTGAAATGCCAGCATAGATTATGCGCTTAAGTCCCTAGAGTGGCACTTGAACCCAAAATCAACCTTATCTCCCAGAAGCGAAAGTTCTATCAACTGAGCCAGAGCTGGCACTCCGCATAACAAGGGGTCTGATTGTTATAACTATATTTTGGGCAGTAAAATTATACTCAAGAATGTAGGGAACATGTGGCCTACTTACAGAAATGATTGGTGGCACTAAACCCAAAGGGATATACAGTGCAGACCCAAGATTTGTGACAATGATATTCTGCTTTTCTAGGGAACTCATACTTTATAATGATGTTTCATCACAAGCTTTACCATGGCATAATACATTCTCTACACTTTAAACTATTCACTTCTGATGTGCTGTGGAAAGATCAAACGCATTCCCAAAGGGGGAAAGTCAACATGCCCACTGCCATCAACCATGGACCTGAACAGGGGAACAAGAAGTGCATTCATCTCTAAGCAAGACGTATGGGAGGGGAAATAATACAAAGATAGGAAGAATTTATAAAATATCTTTAAAAATTAATAATAGAAAGCTATAATATTTGCACCCCTAATTTGCATATGAAGACTAAAAGTATGAAAGGAATTAAATAAATTAGACAATTTCTGTTTTAATAAATGAACTGGCCTGTTAACAATGTATTTATTTATTAACTTTATATTTGTTCCTTAATTAATACTTAGTTTAATATTTATTTGGCGGCGCAGTTACTTCTGTGTTTGCATGCATACAATCCTCGCAATTAGAGTCTGGAATATTTGCACATAAATATGTATCTTATATGATATGACTATGTCTACTTATATAGAATCATAGAATGGTTACAGCACAGAAGGAGGCCATTTAGTCTGTCATGTCTTTACTGGGTCACTGCAAGATCAATTCACCGAGTTCCACGCCCCGCCTTTTCCCCATAGCCCTGAAAATTCTTCATCTTCAGATCTCACCTCTACTTTTTAACAGAAGGGCTGGCCTGTTATTTTATAGAGGGTCAATGCCTCCATTGACAAAACAAAGTGATGTCCTATGAATGTATTAAGCCTCAATACTTCAATGGCCCCATATGTACCATTCAATTTTCCATGACCCTTATTTAAGTCATGGAGCAGAATATTGCACTCGTCGGGTGGGCTTGAGCCCGACCCAAACGAGCATAAAATTACGTCGGGCTAGCGTCCCAACGCCATTGCGCATTCACGTAATATTTCAGTCGGTAGGTGCGCGCAGGAGTCGGCAGCGCGCCCACCGACAATTGAGCAGCCTGTTAAGGCCCTTAATCAGCTAATTGTTTGGAATTTTCTGCTACCTGTCCAACCGTTCAGTCGGTGGGCAAAAAGGCCAAGCGGTCTTTTGCATTTTTGGCAAAACCTCATCCGCAGACGGGATGAGGTTTCGTCCGATGATTAAAAAAAAATAAAAGCTTTTTGCACTCATATTTTACATGTCCCTGCTCATGTGACAGAGTCACATGAGGGGACATGTTTTCGTTCATTTAAAATTCTTTATTTATATTGATAAAAAAATCTTCGGCTCCCTGAGGCAGCTCCGTGACTTCAGGAGCTTTTATTGCGTACACCCCCGTGCATGCGTGAACTTCGGCATTCACTCTCCTGCTGCCCCCACCCTGGCAGAGCTCAGCGCTGCAGTGCGCGATTCACGCTGGCTGGCCCTTAATTTGCCAGCCAGTGTGAAATCGTGGTCAGGAGTTTCTCTGACCGCTCCCGGGCCTGACCGCCGAGCCCGCCTGACCAGGGCAAAATTCTGCCCATGGTGTATGTTGTTTGCCTGCAGCCATGTCTTGGGTACAATTGCTGAGAATCAGCTGGTCATGGCAGATTGCTCCCTCAATGTGCCATTATCACTGACCATGGGGTACCCTTCAAGAAGGCTGGCATGTCTGACACAAATCATGATACCTAGAAATGCTTGTGTCTGCAGCCGGAAAAGATATAACTGCATTGTAATGAAGGCAGACAGTCCTGTCAAGAGACAAAGAAGTTCCAGACAGGTTTAGCAAAGATTTGAAGATGGATTTCAATCAGGCTTGACATTATAGTTGAACAGTTCATTACTCACAAGTGGAAGCCATACACCGGTAGCTGGGCTTTGACATGTGACACATAAATTTAACAGTATAAGTTGTTCCCACTCACAGCATTTTTACTGGTTTGAAACCAAGGCCTGAGTTTTCAGCTCGGCGGACAGGCTCAATCGGCAGACCTGGGAGTGGTCGGGAAATGGACCACCGACCGCGATCAGCTTCCGACCACGATTTCACACGAGCTGGCCAATTAACGGCCGGCTAGCATGAAGTGCATGCTGATACAATCAGCGCTGCTGGGGGGCAGCGGGTGGGAGGGATGGGAGGAGGGCAAGCACTGAAGACAGCACAGGCGCGAGGGAGCGCAGGATGAAAGCTCCCTGAAGGCAGAGAGCTGCCTCAGGGAGCTGAAGAATTTAAGTGCAAAAAAAATAAAGTTTTTAAAAACCAGGGAAAAAAATGCCTACGCGGCAGAAACAGTCCCTCGAACATACACAACATGAAAATTCTGTCCAAACAATTTTATTTTTTTAAATTTAATGTCGGAAACCTCACCCCGCCCTTGGATGAGATACCCTGGAAAATGCAAAGGCCGCCCAGCCGATTCTCCCGCCCGCCAGCCCTAAGGTTGGACGGGCAGTGAAAAATCCTAGTTAATTGCACCATTAATGGGCTTACTAGCCCTCTTAATTGTCGGTGGGCACACTTCCAAGTTCAGCGCGCCATCCGCCAACCGAAATATCACGCGAGTACGCGATGATGTCGGAATGCTCACCCGACGTCATTGCATGCTATCTTATGTTCGAGCGTGTCGGGCGCGCACCCTGCACGCCAAGTGAAAAACTCTGCCCCAAGATTCATTGCACGATTCTATTCTAACACCTTTTTCAGAATGTTAATATTTACCTCTCCAATTTTCCTTCTCCCATGGTTTGTTTTTATTCATTCTGGAGTGTAAGCGTTGCTGGCAAGGCAAGCATTTATTGCCCATCCTTAATTGCCCCTGTTCAGATAGTGGTGAGTCAGCTAAGCATTATGCTATTCCATTTCAGAGGGAAGCTAAGAGTCAAACAATTTGGTGTGGATTTGGAGTCACATGTAGGCCAGACAGGGGAAGGATGGCAGATTTCTGCCTCTGAAGGAAGTTAGTGAACTGGATGGGTTTTTATGATAATCCTGTATTTTCGTGATCATTATTACTGAAGACTAGCATTTTATTCTAATTGCCTTGGTAGGATTTGAACTCATATCTCCAGAGTATTAGTCTGGGCCTCTGTATTACTACCGTACCAACATTACCACTATGTGAGTGTCCATGGACTTTTGAGTCCCACGGGTGGTATCAGCTACCAATTCTTTTCAATTTACTTGAACTTCTCTCCCATTCATTTTAATGTTTTTTTACAGAGTAGAGCTGACCAGCTGTGAGGCAAGAGCCATGGCTATTTTGCTGGCACACGGTTAGAACATTTGGGTTCCACCAGGGCCACTCAACTCCTGATCTCATTACAACCTTGATCCAAACATGGACAAATGAGCTGAACTCAAGTGGTGAGGTGAGAGTGACTGCCCTTGACATCAAGGCAGCATTTGGCCGAGTGTGGCATCAAGGAGTCCTAGCAAAACTGAAGTCAATGGGAATAAAGGGGAAAACTCTCCACTGGTTGGAGTCATACCTAGCACAAAGGAAGATGGTTGTGGCTATTGGAGGTCAATCATCTCAGTCCCGGGACATCACTATAGGAGTTGTCCCAGGCCCAACTATCTTCAGCTGTTTCATCAATTACCTTCCCTCCATCAAAAGGTCAGAAGTGGGGATGTTCACTGATGATTGCACAATGTTCAGCATGATTCGCAATTCCTCAGATACTGAAGCAGTCTGTGTCCATATGCAGCAAGACCTGGACAACATCCAGGCTTGAGCTGACAAGTGACAAATAGCATTCATGCCACCCAAGTGCCAGGCAATGACCATCTCAAACAAGAGACAATCTAACCATCCCCCCTTGACATTCAATGGCAATACCATCACTAATTCCCCCCTCTATCAACATTTTGGGGGTTACCATTGACCAGAAACTGAATTGGACTAGCCATATAAATACTGCGGCTACAAAAGCAGGTCAGAGGCTGGGAATTCTGTGGTGAGTAACTCATCTCCTGACTCTCCAAAGCCTGTCCACCATCTACAAGGTACAAATCAGGAGTGTAATGGAATACTCTCCTCCGAACTGGATGAGTGCAACTCCAGAAACACTCAAGAATCATGATACCATCCAAGACAAAGCAGCCCACTTGACTGCAGGGAGGTGGTGACATAGTGGTGTTGTCACTAGGCTAGTAATCCAGAAACCCAGCGTAATGCTCTGGGGATCTAGGTTCAAATCCTACTGCAGCAGATGCTGAAATTTGAATTCAATAAAAATCTGGAATTGAAAGTCTGATGATGATCACAAAACCATTGCTGATTGTCATAAAATCTATCCCTTTAGGGAAGGAAGTCTGGTCTTCATATGACTCCAGACCCACAGCAATGTGATTGACTCTTAAATGCCCTCTGAAAAAGGGCAATAAATGCTGGCCTAGCCAGTGATGCCCACATCCTATGAATGAATTTTTAACAATCCACCACCTTCAATATCCACTCCCTCCACCGCCAACCCACAGTGACAGCAGTGTGTACCATCTACAGGATAGACTACAGCAACTCACCAAGGGTCCTTCAGCAGCACTTTCCAAACCTGCGATCTATAGCACCTCAAAGGACAAAGGTGGCAGAAGCATAGGGACACCACCACCTACATGTTCCCCTCCAAGCCACTCACTATCCTGACCTGGAGTTATATCACTGTTCCTTCACCGTCACTGGATCAAAATCCTGGAACTCCCTTCCACGTGGTGTACCTACACCACATGGCCTGCAGCAGTTCAAGAAGGCAGCTCACCACCACCTTCTGAAGGCCAGCAGGGATAGGCAATGTATGCTGGCCCAGAGAGCAATTCCCACCCTCTGTGAAAGAATTAAAAAAGTGCTAGAGCTTCAAAAAATATTCTTCTATTGTAAAGAAAGTTCATAACATGTTTAGTTCTCTGTAGGTTGATTGGGCTTGTACCATACATTCATTTGGGTTCAGTGTCACCAGTCGTTCCTGTAAAGTGGACCCCACATTCCCTATATTCTTGAGTGTGATTTTACTGCCCAGTATCTAGTTGGAACTATACTCTTGGCCGAGTCTCTTGATCTTGGCTTCTCAAACCAAAAATTGTGAATATAGAACTTTTTGCTACCGCTTCTAACACCCTTACTTATTGTGAATGTGTTCCTTCATATTCATCCTAGGCAATTCACAGAATCACAGTGCAGAAGAGGCCCTTTGGTCCATTGACTCTGCACCGACACATGAGAAACACCTGACCTACCTACCTAATCCCATTTACCAGCACTTGACCCATGGCCTTGAATGTTATGACGTGCCAAGTGCTCATCCAGGTACTTTTTAAAGGATATGAGGCAACCCGCCTCCACCACCCTCCCAGGCAGTGCGTTCCAGACCCTCACCACCCTCTGGGTAAAAAGGTTTTTCCTCACATCCCCCCTAAACCTCCTGCCCCTCACCTTGAACTTATGCCCCCCTGTGACTGAACCTTCAACTAAGGAGAACAGCTGCTCCCTATCCACCCTGTCCATGCCCCTCATAATCTCGCACACCTCGATCAGGTCGCCACTCAGTCTTCTCTGCTTCAACAAAAACAACCCAAGTCTATCCAACCTCTCTTCATAACTTAAATGTTTCATCCCAGGCAACATCCTGGTGAATCTCCTCTGCACCCCCTCCAATGCAATCACATCCTTCCTATAATGTGGCGACCAGAACTGCACACAGTACTCTAGCTGTGGTCTCACCAACGTTCTATACAACTCCAACATGACCTCCCTACTTTTGTAATCTATTCCTCGATTGATAAAGGCAAGTGTCCCATATGCCTTTTTCACCACCCGACTAACATGCCCCTCCGCCATCAGAGATCTATGGACACACACGCCAAGATCCCTTTGTTCCTCAGAACTTCCTAGTGCCAATGCCGTTCATTGAATAAATCCTTGTCAAATTATTCCTTCCAAAGTGTATCACCTCACACTTTTCAGGATCAAATTCCATCTGCCACTTATCTGCCCATTTGACCATCCCATCTATATCTTCCTGTAGCCCAAGACACTCAACCTCACTGTTAACCACCCAGCTAATCTTTGTGTCATCCGCAAACTTACTAATCCTACCCCCCACATAGTCATCTATGTCGTTTATATAAATGACAAATAATAGGGGACCGAGCACAGATCCTTGTGGTACACCACTGGACACTGGCTCCCAGTCACTAAAGCATCCTTCTGTCATCACCCTCTGCCTCCTACAACTAAGCCAATTTTGAATCCACCTTATCAAATTACCATGTATCCCATGTGCATTTGCCTTCTTTATAAGTCTCCCATGTGAGACCTTGTCAAAGGCTTTGCTGAAATCCATATAAACTACATCAACTACACTACCCTCATCTACACACCAGGTCACCTCCTCAAAAAAATTCAATCAAATTTGTTAGGCATGACCTCCCACTGACAAAGCCATGCTAGCTATCCCTGATCAAACCTTGCCTCTCCAAGTGGAGATAGATACTCTCCTTCAGAACTTTCTCCAATAGTTTCCCTACAACTGACATGAGACTCACAGGCACGTAGTTCCCTGGCTTATCTCTACAACCCTTCTTAAATAGCGGAACCACATTAGCTGTTCACCAGTCCGCTGGCACCTCCCCAGTGGCCAGAGAGAAATTAAAAAATTGGGTCAGAGCCCCTGCGATCTCCTCCATTGCCTCCCTCAGCAGTCGGGACACAAATCATCCAGACCTGGAGATTTGTCCAATTTTAAGCCTGCCAACACCTCCAATACCTTGTCACTCCCTATATCAATTTGCTTAAGAACTTCGCAGTCTCTCTCCCCGAGTTCGATACCTTCATGCTCATTCTCTTGGGTGAAGATGGATGTGAAGTATTCATTCAACACTCTAGCGATGTCCTCTGGCTCCACCCATAGATTGCCCCCTTAGTCCCTTTTGCGCCCTACTCTTTCCCTGGTTAGCCTCTTCCCATTGATATACTTATAGAATATCTTGGGATTTTCCCTACTTTTACAAGCCAGAGCTTTCTCATATCCCCTCTTTGCTCTCCTAATTGCTTTCTTAAGCTCCATCTTGCACTGTCTGTACTCCACTAATGCCTCTGCTGATTTGCTTCCCTTCTACCTGTTAAAAACCTCTCTTTTCCTTCTCATCATAACCTGAATATCTCTGGTCATCCATGGTTCTCTGGGCTTGTTACTCCTTCCTATCACCATAGAGGGAACATGTTGAGCCTGTACCCTCCCCATTTCCTTTTTGAACACCTCCCACCTCCCATCTGGTTTAGAGGTAGACCGTCCCGCTTGTACAGGTCCCACCTTCCCCAGAAACGGTCCCAGTGATCCAGGAATCTAAAACCCTCCCTCCTGCACCAACTCTTAAGCCACGTATTCATCTGCGCTATTCTCCTATTTCTGAGCTCGCTAGCATTACTGGAAGTAATCCAGAGATTACAACCCGAGAGGTCTTGCTTATTAGTCTACTGCCTAACTCCCTGAATTCTTGATGCAAGACCTCATCCTTCTTTCTACCTATGTCATTGGTACCAACATGTACCATGACCTCTGCCTTATCACCCTCCCCCTTCAGGATGCCCTGCAGCCATTCAGTGACATCCTGGATCCTGGCACCAGGGAGGCAACATACCATCCTGGAGTCATGTTGATGGCCACAGTAGCGCCTATCTGTTCCCCTGACTATAGAATCCCCTATTACTATTGCTCTTCCTCCCTTCCTCCCCTCCTGTACAGGCAGACTGCTTGTGGTGTCAGCTTGGCTCTGTCAGCACTCCCTGGAGGAACCAGCGCCCTCATCAGCCTCCGGAACGGAATACTGATTTGTGAGCGAGACCCCAGGGGACTCCTGAACTACCTGCCTGTTTCTCTTGGACTGTCTGGTGGTCACCCACTCCCTTCCTTCCTCAAGTCCCTTCATCTGTGGTGTGACCACCTCTCTAAACATGCTATCCACAATGCTCTCAGACTCATGAATGCTCCACAGTGTCCCCATCCGCCGTTCCAGCTCTGAAACCCGAGCTTCCAGGAGCTGCAGCTGGACACACTTCCTGCACACATGCTGGTTCCGGGCACTGGAAATGTCCCCGGCTTCCCACATGGAGCATGAGGAGCACAGCACGGCTTTGAGCTCTCCTGCCATGACTTATCCCTTTAAATTAAACCTTTTAAGTCAATTACTCTAGGGTCCTTCTTTCCTGATCCTCTTTACTATAGAATATACAAACAGTAAACCACAAAAAAACCTTAAACTATAAGCAATTAAAGTAGTAAATGCCTTACCCACTACTTACCAGTGATTCCTTTCCCTTGTAGCCTCTCCTGCTGCAGCACACTCTGAAGATTTAAGAAGTTGGATAGCAAGGAAAAAATGCAAAGAGCACCTCGTCCCCTATGCACCCAATTCCCGCTTTGCACCAAATTCTGAATACCCACTCTGGCTGTGCCCCACTCAGGACGTGCTCTCTCTCCTGTTCGTGTGCATGCACACTGTACTGTACTTCTAGATAGTCCCTTTCTTAAATAGAGGTAAGTTGACTCACCACTAGTTAAGCTTCAAATAGTAATTTAGACCTATTCAGGCCCTCATCAGGCTTCAGGTGATTGACAGTTAACTGTTACACAGTCAGCTGAGTCAGCTACCTTACCAACCTTTTAACTAGACTACTGAACTTACAAATATTAAAGAGAAAGACTTACCAGTTCAATTCCCGCTTTGCACCAACTTCCGAAAACCCACTCTGGCTGTGCCCCACTCAGGATGTGCTCTCTCTCCTGTTCGTGTGCAAGCACACTGAATTAAAGGTCACCATGTGATCACAGCAAGCTTTTCAAAAGTAGCCTGTGGTTAATTTTCTGGGAGTACTGTACCAAGTAGTAAGTTAAGTATTGGTGAGAAAGAAATATTATTTAAGCAGTTAATTGCACAATTTATAATTAAATTGTATTTAAAGATTTCCCTGGGGTTCAGCTTAATTTGTGGGATAACATATTGAAATGCAGGGTATGGATCTGTGCTATATTGGCAATGACAAGTATGACGATTTATTTCATGAGACTTTGCCTCCTGATATTGGTTTATTTGAAATCAATAGAAATAAAGATTAAAACAATAATATTTAAATTGAAATCTGCTGCAAAATATTATTTAAAGTTATCAATGGATCAAGAACTATATGAAATCAGATGAAGTGCTGTTTAAAAAAGAAAATGAAAAAAATAAAAATGTAATAAAGCATGTCCCCTCATGTGACTCTGTCACATGAGCATTGACATGTTATTGAATCAATTTTAAAGCTTTTATTTTATCTTTATTTGCTTTTAGAAACCTCATCCCGCCCATGGATGAGGTTTTCAAAAAAATGCAAAGGCCACCCTTTTCGCCTGCCCGCTCACTGTTAGGCTGGATGGGCAGCGAAAAGGTTTACGTTAATTGATTAACTAATGGCCTTAACAGGCCTTTTCATTGTCGGTGGGCGCGCTACCGGCTCCAGCGCGCACCCGCCAGCCGAACAATCACGCGACTGCACGTTGACATCGGCACATTCAGCCGACGTCAACACGCGTCATTTCATGCTCGATCAGGTCGGTCGCGTAACTGCCTGCCCGAGCGAAAATTTCTGCCCAATATGTTTCTTAAAAAGTTCACTTTTTTGTATAAATTCTGAGAAGCAGATATATTACAAAGTTTAATCTATGTTTTCTCTCCAGTCTAACAATTTGCATTTATATAGAATTCCTAACACAATGAAATGTTTCAGAAAGGGGCTGGATCAGAAAGGGGGCAGAGATTGAGAGAAGAGTTTAATAGCCATGGCTTTAATAGCTACATAAAACATAAAAGTTGTATAATTCTCTAGGGCAAATATATGACAATGTTTAATCTAGAAAGACCAAGAAAAATTAATGCAATAGCACAGCTCAACATACCAAGCTATTGATTTATAAATGTTGATTTGTAGATTTCACTGTATGGCTTCAGGTATGGCTCAAATTAAGATGTCTTTACTAAGTGGCAGTGTTCCAGTTTCTTCCTCCTTTACTGCAGGACACCTCTGTCTGTTTTTTCCCTCTATTGATGAAGCACTTGCACAACCTAGTAGATGATTTGCCCTTTTGAACACTGTAACAACCAATACCATTGAACCCATATGATGATCACTTAACCTCAACTACCAGGGTAAGTAAGGAGGTGACCATAGAAACAGTGGGTGCGTTGGTTGTCATCGTCCAAAATTCTATAGATCCTGGAACAGTCCCAGCAGATTGGAGGGTGGAAAATGTAACCCAGTTAATTAAAAAAAAGGAGGGAGAAAAAAGGAAATTGCAGAGTGGTTAGCCTAACATCAGTAGTCAGGAAAATGCTAGCGTCTATTATAAAGGAAGTGATAGCTGTACACAGAAAATATCAACAGGATTAGACAAAGTCAGCAAGGATTCCTGAAATGGAAATAATGTTTGACAAACCTACTGGAGTATTTTTGAGGACATAACTATGTGGATTTTCAGAAAACCTTTGATAAAATCCTACATAAAAGGTTGGTGTGTAAAATTAAATCGCATGGGATTAGGGGTAATATATTGGCACGGTTTGAGAATTGGTTAGCAGACAGAAAACAGAGAGTAGGAATAAATGGGTCTTTTTCGGAGTGGCAGGCGATGACTAGTGAGATCAGTGCTTGGGCCCCCGCTATTCACAATATATATCAATGATTTGGATGAGGGAACCAAACTTAATATTTCCAAGCTTGATGATGACACAAAACTAGGTGGGAATGTGAGTGGTGAGGGGGATGTTAAGAGGCTTCAAGGCGATTTATACAAGTTGAGCGAGTGGGCAAATACATGGCAGATGCAATATAACGAGGATATGTATGAAGTTATACACTTCGGCAAGAAAAATAGAATGGCAGAGAATGATTTAAATGGTGATAGATTGGGAAATGTTGATGTACAAAGGGATCTGGGTATCCTTGTACACCAATCACTCAAAGCAAGAATGCAGGTGCAGCAAGCAGTTAGGAAGGCAAATGGTATGTTGGCATTCATTGCAAGACGATTTGAGTACAGGAGCAAGAATGTCTTACTGCAGCTGCACAGGGCCTTGGTGAGACCACGCCTGGAGTATTGTGTGCAGTTTTGGTCTCCTTACCGAAGAAAGGATATACTTGCCATAGAAGGAGAATGGCAAAGGTTCACCAGACTGATTCCTGGGATGGCAGGATTGTCGTATGAGGAAATATTGCGTCAACTAGGCCTGTATTCACTGGAGCTTAAAAGAATGAGAGAGGATCTCATTGAAACGTATAAAATTCTGACAGGGCTGGACAGACTGGATGCAGAGATGATGTTTCCCCTGGCAGTGGGTGGTGGGGGGCGTGTCATCTAGAACAAGGGGTCACAGTCTCAGATTACGGGGTAGGCCATTTAGGACTCAGATAAAAAGAAATTTCTTCGCTCAGAGGGTGGTGAACCTGTGGAATTCTCTACCACAGAAGGCTTTGGAGGCCAAATCATATTGAGGAAGGAAATAGATAGATTTCTAGACACTAAAGGAGTCAAGGGGTATGGGGAGAGCACAGGAATACGGCATTGAGATAGAGGATCAGCCATGATCAGATTGAACGGCAGAGCAGGCTCGAAGGGCTGAATGACCTACTTCTGCTCCTAGTTTCTATGTTTCCAACAGGGGCCAACGTTTCTCCACATCAAGCAAGAGGAGGCTGGGGAAGGGGATCACATTATAGCCCATAGGTTTAGTTTTCGCAAACCTTCTAGCTGTTGGTTACGAAATGGTGTTTACACCGGATCCACTTACAGGGGTGACTGGCAACCCAGAATGCAAGGAACCATCTAGTGCGATCTTAAAATTTGTAGCATACACAGGCAGTTACAGTAGAAATTCATCTAATTCCTCAAAAGTGAAACAATAAAGTGTTGTAATTTAACCTGCAACTAACAATTATTTACAAAGCCTTCCTTTTCTTCTTGTATTTCTTACCACGGCAGGTGCTGTGTTAGTTTGAACTACAAATCTGGGGAAGTTTAAAACTGACTCAAAGATTTTGGTAGCTTCAGCTCCTTAAATATCTCAGGAGAACAGTAACAGGACTTCCTGGGTTTGAATAGCTGTCAACCGCATTCGAAAATAACAAGCTTCCAAAACATAGAATAAATCACAACCAGTAGTTTGGCTACTTCCGAAAGCCTTACAATTGACACAACCTGCAACATTTATCTGGTGTTAGCGAAAGTTGTGTGTCTATGTCAGTGCGTAAAGTTTTTTCTCTTTAAAACTAAAAATGGACACAAATGCGTTTGTAAATAACTGCTGTAAATTCACTGCTGATAAGCAACACGTAATTCCTCACAAAGACATTAAAAATTAATAAAGAGATACGTCGATCTAATGAGCAGATCAATACGTAGAAGTACGGCAATATAATAATGAATCCTCACTGCTTCGTGCCCAGCACCCAGCAGCTGTGAGACCCGAGTTCTGCCTTTTGCTGCAGCCTCATTAGCCTCTGAGAAGAGAATGTGGCATCAGGCCCGTCTGCTTCAGCGTTGATCACACCCAGATAACAGGCAGGGTATTTAAAAAGCTTTTTGTAAAGCAGCTTCAGATGTAATAGTGTCGTTTTTGTAAAGCACTCTGGCCTGTTAGAGATCACATAAATCCACTAATGAGGTTTTTCAACATGCTGTCAATCTGTATTGTTTCATAGAACAAAAACAAAAATACCTGGAAAAACTCAGCAGGTCTGACAGCATCTGCGGAAAGGGATACAGTTGACGTTTCGAGTCCGTATGACCCTTCATCAGAACTAACACATATAAGCTGGTAGAGGGGGGTGGGACAGGTAGAGCTTGATAGGGGGCCAGAGATAGGTGGAGGCCAAGAAGAGACTGCCAAAGAGGTCATAATAAAGATGTATTGTTTCATAGTTGTTTAAAGAAAAGCAACTCCTGGGCCCAGATTTTCGCTCCCAGATTGAGTGCGCAGAGATGGTAAAATCCCCAGCTCTGCATACCCAAACTTTAAAAATGGCTGCCCAGATGTCAGATCTTCAGTCTGGCGGTGGGGTGGGGGTGGGGGGAGAGGAGGGGTGGTTGGTGGGGTTGTGGGGGGGAGGCGGTGAGCTAGGAGTCAAGGCGAGCAATCCACGGGTCCATCAAGTTCAGGCACGCTCTTACCTGGTCAAATCTGCACACGTTGGATGGGGTTTTCAGGCAGGGCCGGAAATTCCTGGGCGAAGTCAACAGGCCTTATGCTGCTCCGGCAAATTTTCCATCCCACCCGACGATTCCCCCGGTGGGCAGGGCCGGAAAATCCCGCCCATTGGGTTTCACACTCCTGGCCTACCAAAATCCCGCTTCAGCGGAGGCAGCTGATAGTTTAAACTGCCAGCTGCGTCCGCAAACCGCCCATGCGTGAAACGTGCCCGGCCCCCAATCCCACCACCCCCCCAAAAATAGGAAGTGCTGTGTTCAGGGTTGAGGCTTATAACTGTCGTGTATTTCTGCTATTTTAGCCAATGCAGAGAGCCTCTCTGCTGTGGCAAAAATCTGGGCCATGATGTTGATACCAAATCCCTCAACTTTTTTAGAGTTTGACCTAGATTTTTGCTCCTGGGTTGATGCGCAGAGATGGGATATTCCTGGCTTTGCGAACTTGACCTCTGAAAATGTCTGCCCATAGTTCCAATTTTCAGTTTGTGGGGGTGCAGGTGGGGCCAGAATAGGACTTGTGACGGGTGACCCCCAGAAATAATGAGGGATCGGAGGTGGGCCCGGCGCAGGTTGGGTGACTCGGGCACAGATAATAAGTGGGCCCTCAGAAAGACCCATTTGAGAAGTTGGTCGTCAATGCCGAAGCCCCTGTGCCTTGGAGGAGATGTCATTGCCTTATCAGGTGAGTGTCAAAGCTGTAAATGTTGTCCAACTGTTAGCTAACCCTGGAACGGATGGCCCATCATTGGCTTTCCCTATGGGAGAAATATCATTGTTGCTGCCTAATCAAAATGTACTCTACTGAATGACTGAAAGCATAGGCTGGATTCACAAGACATAGCCAGGGAGATGGCATAGTCTTGCCATCACTACCTCATACAGGTATTATGCAGTCATATAGTTGGCTGCCGAGACACACTGGGTGGATGAATGATGAACAGTGCCATGCTCATTACCCCATCCACTTGCCCTCGCCACCCATCTATCAGAATGCGCTGACAAAGTTGACCCTTGACCAGGTCCCTCATAGCTGTGCACTGTCATAATATTGTGACTAAGAGGAGGAAACCAATAGGGCTGCCAGTGGTCGCACAGCACAGTATGTTATCTTTGGAGATATAGCTGCAACATATACCCAGTTTTGTCTGCACTGGAGTGCTGCTTTGGGCTGCAGTAGAGTGCTTAAGTTGGAGTTTGGTGACTGAGGGAGTTTGGTGAGGAGGGAACGAGGTGATCCTTTGAGTACCATGAGTACGGTCGGGTAAGTATTTACTACTTTTATCGCTTATAGTTTTTAAGGTTTTATTTTGTGGTTCATCGTTTGTAAGGGCTATATTCTGTAACAACGAGGAGTAGGGAAGAAGGGCCCTACAGTAAATGATATTATTTGATATTAAGTATCTTCCCAAAGGTTTAATTTAATTTAAACGGGTAAGTTATGGCAGGAGAGCTCAAAGCCATGGTGTGCTCCTCCTGCTCTATGTGGGAAGCCGGGAATATTTCCAGTGCCCGGGGCCAGCATGTGTATGGGAAGTGTCTCCAGCTGCAGCTCCTGGAAGCCTGGGTTTCGGAGCTGGAGTGGCGGCTGGGGACACGGTGGAGCATCCGCAAGGTGGACAGAACATATAGAACACATGAATAGCTCGTAGAGAGAGGTGGTCACACCGCAGGCTAAGAGTCCACAGGCAGGAAGGGAATGAGTGACCACCAGGCAGAGCAAGAGGACTAGGCAGGCAGTGCAGGAATCTCCTGTGGCTATTCTCATGCAAAACAGATACACCTCTTTGGATACTGTTGAGGGGAATGGCCTCTCAGGGGAAAGCAGCAACAGCCAAATTTGTTGCAACATGGTTGGCTCTGCTGCACAGTGGAGGAGTAAAAAGTGTGGGAATGCAATAGTTATAGGGGATTCAATTATAAGGGGAATAGATAGGCATTTCTATGGCCGCAAATAAGACTCCAGAATGGTATGTTGCCTCCCTGGTGCTAGGGTCAAGGACGTTATGAAGGGGGAGGGTGAACAGCCAGTGGTCATGGTACACATTGGTACAAACGACATAGGTAAAAAAAGGGATGAGGTCCTAAAAGCAGAATATAGGGAGTTAGGAAGTAATTGAAAAGTAGGACCTCAAAGGTAGTGATGTCAGGATTACTACCAGCTAGTCAGAGTAGAAATCGCAGGATATATCGGATGAATACGTGGCTGAAGAGATGATGTGAGGGGGAGGGTTTCAGATTCCTGAGGCATTGGGACCAGTTCTGGGGGGCGGTGGGACCAGTACAAACTAGACGGGTTACACCTGGGCAGGACAGGGACTGATGTCCTCGGGGGAATATTTGCTAGAGTAGTTGGAGAGGGTCTAAACTAAAATGGTAGGGGGATGGGAACCTAAGCAAGGAGTCAGTGGAGGGGGAATCAAGGACAAGAACAAAAGACAGAAAGGGGATTAAGAAAAGTGATAGGCAGAGAAATCAAAGGCCAGGATCAACCAGGGCCTCAGTGAAAAATAGTGGGAACGGGACAAGTAATGTTAAAAAGACAAGCCTTAAGGCTTTGTGCCTTAAAGCGAGGAGCATTCACAATAAAGTGGATGAATTAACCGCACAAATAGATGTAAACAGGTACATTACACTCGGGATTACGGAGACATAGCGGCTGCAGGGTGACCAGGGATGGGAACTGAACATCCAGGGGTATTCAGTATTTAGGAAGGACAGACAAAAACGAAAAGGCGGTGGAGTTGCATTGCTGGTTAAAGAGGAAATTAATGCAATAGTGAGGAAAGACATTAGCTCCGACAATGTGGAATCTGTATGGGTAGAGCTGAGAAACACGAAGGGCCAAAAAACGTTAGTGGGGGTTGTATATAAACCCCCAAACTGTAGTGGTGATGTTGGGAATGGCATTAAACAGGAAATTAGAGCTGCATGCAATAAAGGAACATCTGTAATTATGGGTGACTTTAATCTGCATATAGATTGGGCAAATCTAATTCGTAACAATACTGTAGAGGAGGAATTCCTGGAGGGTATACGGATGGTTTTCTGGACCAATACTTTGAGGAACCAACTAGAGAACAGGCCATCCTAGACTGCATATAGTGTAATGAGAAAGGAATAATTGGCAATCTAGCTGTGCCAGGTCCCTTGGGGATGAGCAACCATAATATGTTAGAATTCTTCATCAAGATGGAGAGTGACATAGTTAATTCTGAGACTAGGGTCCTGAATCTTAATAAAGGAAACTACAATGGTATGAGGCGCGAGTTGGCTATGATGGATTGGGAAATGTTACTTAAAGGGATGACGGTGGATAGGCAATGGCAAACATTCAAAGAGCGCATGGGTGAACTGGAACAATTGTCCATTCTTGTCTGCCGCAAAAGTAAAACAGGAAAGGTGGACAAACCATGACTTACAAGGGAAATTAGAGATAGTATTAGATCCAAGGAAGAGGCATACAAATTGGCCAGAAAAAACAACAGACCTGAGGATTGGGAACAGTTTAGAATTCAGCAAAGGAGGACCAAGGGATTAATTAAGAAGGGGAAAATAGAGTATGAGAGTAAGCGTGCGGGGAACATAAAAACCACAGAAAGTAGTTGAGGCCAAAACATTGTATGTTCTCAAGAAGGAGTTAGATATAGCTCTTGGAGCGAAAGGGATCAGAGGGTATGGGGAGAAAAATAAATGGCAGCGCAGGCTTGAAGGGCCAAATGGCCTACTCCTGCTCCTATTTTCTATGTTACTATATGGCACCAAACATTTGCGCAGCACCATTTTCTGTACCATTGATGATATGGTGAAAATAGTTAGTGCATGTAAACACACAAAAATGAATGAGAGCTTTGTAATCTGAATGGCTCACGACCCTACATGCCTTACATTTTTAATCATAGACTACCAAACAGAGGAGACACGGTGAAAGGGATGGGTCCATCTGCCCCACAATTTTCTGACCAGGACCTTCACGTTTTGGTGGAAGAGGTCCAGCAGAGGAAACCAGTCCTCTACCCTGCTGGCTGCCGTCGTGCCCCTGCAGTAACCAAGGAGGCCTGGATTCAAATTGTGGCTGAGGTGAGCACAGCAGGAGACCATCAGTGCTCATGGATTTGGTGCAGGTAAAGGCTCAATGACCTGCTGCGTTCCGGCAAGGTGAGAAGGTTGGCTCAACCACACGGAGCTCCAAGGGAAGAGTCATATCTGCATGCTGCAGCTGAAGTGTGAGACGACACATTCCTTTGCTTCAGCACTGAGGCTTATATGTGTAAGCTGCTCATGTGGGTGTGCACAGTACACATGTGAACGAGACCCATGGTTATGATGGTGAGAGTTTCAGCCATATGAATGTGACTGAGTCAAACTCATTGATGTTTATTGTCTCCCTTGTTGGGGGTGGGTAGTCCCTTGAGTAATTGTGGAGTCAGTGTGCAAGGTCCTTTTGGTGGAAGTCACCAGGGCATTTGTGATGGCAATTATGAGATTCTATTTTGCACAAGAACCCATCTGACAATGATCCTCTCCCTGCACAGAGTCAGCCCTGCCTACATGACCACGCCTCCCAGCTGCTCTGCCATTGGTGGCCTCCTCATCCATTTCAGAACCTTCCGAATGGAGAGTGCCTTCCTCCTCCTCCTCATCATCCTCCTCCTCCTCCTCATCATCCTCCTTCTCCTCCTCCTCCTCCTCCTCCTCATCATCCTCCTCCTTAGAGGTTGGAGCTCAGGCCATGACGCCATCATCATCTATTTGCATACCCATCACCTGCAGCATGCAGCACATCACTACTATTCTTGATACCCCTGCTGGGGCATATTGCAGAGTTCCACCTGAGCAATCAAGGTGCCTGAAGCGTATGCTTCTTTTATATTCATTTACAGGATGTGGGTTTTTCTGGCTGGGCCAGCATTTTTGTCCATCCCTGGTAGCCCTTGAGAAGGTGTTGGTGAGCTGCCTTCTTGAACCGCTGCTGACCATGTGGTGTAGGTACATCCACCATGCTGTTAGGAAGGGAGTTCCAGGATTTTGACCCAGCGACAGTGAAGGAATGGCGATATATTTCCAAGTCAGGATGGCGAGTGACTTGGAGGAGAACCTCCAGGTGGTGGTGTTCCCATCTATCTGCTGCCCTTGTCCTTCTAGATGATAGCGGTCGTGGGTTTGGAAGGTGCTCTCTAAGCAGCCTTGGTGAATTGCTGCAGTACATCTTGTAGATGGTACACACTGCTGCTACTGTGCATCGGTGTGGAGGGAGTGAACGTTTGTGGATGGTGTGCCAATCAAGGGGGCTGCTTTGTCCTGACAGTGTCAAGCTTCTTGAATGTTGTGTGAGCTGCACTCATCCAGGCAAGTGGGAAGTATTCTATCACACTCCTGACTTGTGCCTTGTAGATGGTGGACAGGCTTTGTGGGGTCAGAAGGTGAGTTACTCATCGCACGATTCCTAGCCTCTGACCTGCTCTTGTAGCCACGGTATCTATATGACTAGTCAAGTTAATTTTCTGGTCAATGGTAACCCACAGAATGTTGATAGTGGGGGATTCAGTGATGGTAATGCCATCGAACATCAAGGAATGATGGTTAGATTCTCTCTTGTTGGAGATGGTCATTGCCTGGCACTTGTGTGGCACGAGTGTTACTTGCCACTTGTTAGCCCAAGCCCGGATATTGTCCAGGTCTTGCTGCATTTGGACATGGACTGCTTCAGTATCTGAGGAATTGCGAATGATGCTGAACATTGTGCAATCATCAGCGAACATCCCCATTTCTGCCCTTATGATGGAAGGAAGGTCATTGATGAAACAGCTGAAGATGGTTGGGCTGAGGACACTACCCTGAGGAACTCCTGCAGTGACGTCCTGGAGCCGAAATGACTGACCTCTAATAACCACAGCCATCTTCCTTTGTGTTAGGTACAACTCCAACCGGTGGAGAGCTTTCCCTTGATTCCCATTGACTCCAGTTTTGCTAGGGCTTGATGTCAAAGGCAGTCACACTCACCTCACCTCAGGAGTTCAGCTCTTTTGTCCATGTTTGAACCAAGGTTGTCATGAGGTCAGGAGCTGAGTGGCCCTGGCAGAACCCAAACTGGGTGTTAGTGAGCAAGTTATTGATAAGCAAGTGCTGCTTGATAGCACTGTCAATGACCCCTTCCATGACGATGGGGGTATTTGTGGAGCCTCCTCCTCCAGTGAGTTGTTTAATTGTCCACCACCACTCATGGCTGAATGTGGCAGGACTGCAGAGCTTAGATCTGAACCACTGGTTGTGGGGTTGCTTAGCTTATGCTGTTTGGCACACAAGTAGTCCTGTGTTATAGCTTCACCAGGTTGACACCTCATTTTTAGGTATGCCTGGTGCTGCTCCTGGCATACCCTCCTGCACACTTCATTGAACCAGAGTTGATCCCCTGGCTTGTTGCTAATGGTAGAGTGAGTGATATGCCATGCCATGAGGTTACAGATAGTGTTCAAGTACAGTTCTGCTGCTGCTGATTTCCCACAGAGCCTCATGGATGCCTCAATCTTGAGTTGCCAGATCTGTTCGAAATCTATCCCATTTAGCATGGTGGTAGTGCCACACAACAAGATGGAGGGTGTCCTCAATGTGAAGACGGGACTTCGTCTCCACAACGACTGTGCAGTGGTCACTCCTATTGATACTATCATGGACAGATGCATCTGCGGCAGGCAGGTTGGTGAGGATGAGGTATCATCAAATATGTTTTTCCCTCACCACCTGCCACAGAGCCAGTCTAGCAGCTATGTCATTTAGGACTCGGCCAGCTCGGTCAGTACTGGTGTTACCAAGCCATTCTTGATGATGGACATTGAAGTCCCCCACCCAGAGTACATTCTGTGCCCTTGCCACCTTCAGTGCTTCCTCCAAGTGGTGTTCAACATGGAGGAGCACTGGTTCATCAGTTGAGGGAGGGCAGCACATGGTAATCCTGGCCCACATTTGACCTGATGCCAGGAGACTTCATGGGGTCCAGAATCAATGTTAAGGCCTCCCATGGCAACTAGCTCCCAGTATACCATTGTGCTGTCACCTCTGCTGTGTTTGTCCTGCTGGTGGGACAGGATGGTGATGGTGGTGTCTGGGACATTATCTGTAAGATATGATTCCATGTCAGGTTGTTACTTTGCTAGTCTGCATGATAGCGCTCCCAATTTTGGCACTAGGCCCAGATCTTAGTAAGGAGGACTTTGCAGGGTCGACAGGGCTGAGATTGCTGTGTTGTTTCCGATGCCTGGGTCGATGCCGGGTGGTCCTTCCGGTTTCATTCCTTTTTTGAGACTTTGTAGCGTTTTGATACAACTGAGTGGCTTGCTAGGCCATTTGTGGGTCTGGAGTCACATGTGGGCCTGACCAGGTAAGGACAACAAAGGTAGAGGATATTAGTGAACCAGATGGGTTTTTACAGCAATTGACAAGTTTCATTAGACTTTTAATTCCAGATTTCTTTATTGAATTCAAATTCCATGGTGGGATTTGAACCCGAATCCCCAGAGCATTACCCTGGCTCTTTGGACGACTAGTCCAGCAACAATACCACGATGCCATCACCTCACAATGGCCTGCATGATGGTATTCTTGGCGATGATGTGATTGCTGTTGTAGTTGCACTTTACCTCTCTTTGTGGGCCCCTTAAGGTGGTCATTAGCCAGTTTCTTAAGGGGTAGCTCTTGTCCCCTAGAAGCGAACCACAGATCTGCTTTGGTGGCTGAAATAGCTGAGGGAATTGTGAACTCCTTAGTGGGAAAGAGTTGTGGCAGTTGCCAGGGAACCTTGCACACACACAAAGGAAGGCCTTATGGTGGTCACAAACCACCTGTGCATTGACTGAGTAGCAGGACTTCTGATTGACAAAGGTGTCTGCATGTTGAGTTGATCTTTATGACAACATGGCTGCAATCAATAATACACTGCACCTGAGAGAAGACTGCATCTGCGAAGCCAAATCTGTAGGGAAATTAATGTGATCCTCAACACGAGCAAACAGGGCATTAGTTATAGCTTTAATGCAGCTGAGTGCTGCTGACTGGGATATACCAGACAGGTCTCCTAATGATCCTTGGGAAGATCCTGAGACATTGAAGTTGAGAGTGATGGTTACCTTCACAGCCACTGGCAAGACATGGGGGTCAATGGATTGGCGTTCAAGTTGTTGCTGGACCATACGACATATGTTTAGCCTCAGTCACCTTCAACACTGGTTTGCTGTCTTTTTGATGTAGGATGTTCTAAGTCTGTACGCCCTTCCCACAGGGGTATAACTGGTTATCCTGCCTCTTCTCCTCCTTCCTGGTGCATGGGCAGCAGTCTCTTCCGCCTGACCTTGTACTCTCCCTCTAGCCTCCGGCTGCTTACGATGACTGCCTTCCATGGCCTCCACTTGCATGGGAGCCACGCCCATCTTCTATCTTCCTTCGCACAAAGCTCCAAATGTCATTCTCCGGCACAAAGTTCTTCCTGCCATTTGGGTGCATGAGCCAGTATGGGCAATAATGATTGTCCTGCAAGACCAGGACCCCCACTCTCCTACTCCCTTGGATTAAGAGAAGACAATCGTAATTTGTTTTGTGCCACTGCTGGGACAGCGAATAAAATTTTAAAGTAAATTCCACTGGGGTACAGTACCCCTCCAAAGGGATCCCCTGGCTATCCAAAGAAATATGCCAAGTTCAGATCTGCTCTTGTCAGGTCTACTTTGCATACTTTGGATTTCACACTGCTAGGCTACCAAAATCTGACTAGAGAAAAGCCAGCTGCTGATTTAAATGGCCAGCTGCCTCCATAAAACACGCATTCACAAAACGCGGCCCATCCGCTTTCCCGCCCCGGCAAAAATGGGGAAATAGCATGTTCGAGGGCAGGACTTAATATTTTCGGGCAGTTACGCTATTTTCACCACGACAGAGAGGTTTTCCTTCTTGGTGAAAACCAGGGCCTTTTGTCTCTTGATTTAGAGCACGTGGTGACCTCGTACACCATTAGGCCCTCAGCAGCACAGGTTGCACTGGATGTATGCAGGGATTGTTTAAATGAGGAGGCAGTACAGAGCTTGTGTGCTGTCTGCCTACACAGGGACCAGTACAGGCTGGTCACCAATTGCAAGTCCAGTGGCAAAAAATCGTGCACAGACCAATTTTCTCCCTAAGTGTTGGTACCAAAAGAACTGAAGATCAACAGCAGACCGCAGGAGAGAATGAATAAACACAAATGGGCATACTCCAGATGTCTTGTTCATGTTTATGAGCTGAGAAACATGCATTGAAATAAATGGAGGAACCCAAGAGCAAGGTAGAGTTGGACTTTCTGTTCCTAGTGGACCAGAACATCTAATTTAGCTAGAACGTTTCACTGTGTGACATTTTAGTGTGTGACAGTTCTACAAATTAAATTTAAAGGTGCTTTTCATACTTAAGTAAATACGCTAGCGATGTTTTCACATTTGTAAAAACACTAGTTTATTCTAATCTCCTGATTTGCTGGTTTTGGAACCAAAATAAGTCAGTTTTGTTTAATTTAAAAAATAATCATGGAACTGCAGTTATAATTGAGTAAATGACAAGGTGGCAGAAACGCCCATTTGTTTAGAGGGCACCTTAAATCACAAGACTGAAGCTTCTACAGTTTATAGTCATCATTTAAACTCTTTTTCTGGACTATTTAAAAATATTTTCAGGCTCCTTAGCATTTATACTATAGAGTAACTTGTAGCATGTGAATCAGACAGCAAATCCTTTTTTTGATAATTTGTTTCTTCTTCATGATGTGGTGGCTTTTCAATTCTTTCAATTCAAAAAATACTCAATAAGAGTCAGCTGTAAGCCACCAACCAGTGTGAAAGATATAGGGTAGAATTATCCACCCGTCCGGGGGCGGGGGGGGTTGTGCGGGGGCGAGCGCAGGCGGGAGAGGACCTGATCGGTGCCCCCGATCGGGTCTGCGCCACCATTTTACGTGGGCGGGCCAGGTAAGCTGTGCACTCCCTATGCGGGCAGCGAGGTGGGTGGGATTCCCTGAGTCGGGACCAGGCGAAAGAGCGCCATGTGCTCTGTATGCTGCCATCTTACAATCAGTTCAATTAAGACCTCTCACTGAGAAGACACTGAGAAAGCACTGCTCCCTTTGAACACAAAACATGATGTCGGAAGTGGAGATATAAAATAGAGTTTGAAACCCTGGAAATGTGGCACAGAAGACACAACACAGAAATGTTCAAATCTGAAAGCTACTGAACAAAAAGACAAGCAAAAGCAAACACATACTGAAAGCAAGGTTGCAAGTAAAATACTGGGTGAGTGAACATGGCAGGAAACTTTCCACTCCCTGCTCCAGTAGAATTGAAAGGTGATTATGTGGCAGAACTGGCAGTTTTCCCACTTGCAATGGCAAAACTACGAGCTAGCAACAGATTTAATTAACAAGTCAAAACTGATAAGGGTAGCCACGCTTCTAACGCTGCTGGGGAGGGACTGCTACAAATTGTATACCACCCTAAATCTAACCAATGAACAAAGAAAACAGACAGCAGAGATATTGAAAGCCTTGAACAAATACTTTGAACCCAGAGTGAATGTTACTTATGAAAACTATGTATTCAACACTACAGCCCAATGTGCGAACAAGCCCATTGAACAGTATGTGACTGCAGCAACACAGTTTGCAGAATTGTGTGAATTCAGACAGCTAAAAGATAACTTCACTAAAGATAGAATACCCTTAGGCATACGAGACCCCTCAGTGAGAGAGAGAGTATACTGAAAGAGGAGAAACTTACACCCAGGAAAGCGAGAAACGTGTTGATATGAGGAACTTGTAAAACGTCAACTCGAGCATATATATGGCAGAGCAGGCCAGGAGTTACATTATGCTGAGAGACATTCCAGGCCAAAACAACAGAGCAATTGCGGGCAAAGGGCAGGATGCAAATACTGCAGAGGACATCACACAAAGGAAAAGGTGGATTTCCCAGGGTGGGGAAAGCAGTGCTTTAACTTCAAGAAGTAGAATAATTTCGCACACAAGTGTTTGGCGAGAAAAAAGCAAAACAAGTCTATATGGATGGCCACTGGAGAGATATCGGCAGAAGAGTCTGATGAAGAACTAAGCATGGTACAACAAGTTGGTTCCGTCACGTCTATAGGTGAGAAATGGATTGTGACTGTTACAAGGATGACTGCAGAAGGATAATATCAAGTGAACAAGTGTCAGATAGACACTGGTGCATCATGCAACATAATAACCTTCACAGATCAGTGTGAAGTGGCTCAAAATGGTGATCCAAAACTGAAGCACTTGAAAATGAGGCTATATGATGGCACAATACCCATAACAGGACAAATTAGTCTGAGATCCAATGCAATGGCAAGATGGAAGACCTAGAGTTCCAGATCATAGATGGGATGCAACGACCACTCATTTCAGCTGAAGCAAGTCTAAAGTGTGGGCTAATAACCCTAAGCATGTCGACTTAGATTCAACGTGAAGCAGTAGCTCGACATGTTCTGGAACTTGTCAACCCAGCAGAGATGAATCTGACAAACACTTTGCTCAAATCAAGAGAACTACTCAACATGATGCATCTCTCCAAGCGCTACAAGAAGTAATGATGAAAGGATAGCCTGAGAGCGTAAAGGACATGCCTGGGGTCACAAAAGCATATTGGGTATACCGAGATGAATTGACAGCCCAAGATGGCATCTTGTACAAAGGAAATAGAGTCATCACTTGAATGTGACTTACAACAGAGTGCCAGACTTGAGCGCTTCAGGGAGTTAAGCAGAGAAAGGGGAAGCGGTGTTCAGTTGCTTTTGCCTAAACTTTTTCAGCCTCCAGGAATTGATTCTTGCTCTACTACAGGAAATGAAGCTGGTTAATTGATGAGTATCTGGTAAGTTTTTTTTTAAAATTCATTCACAGGATGTGGGCTTCGCTGGCTGGGCCAGCGTTTATTGCCAATC
Organism: Cetorhinus maximus; assembly: GCF_964194155.1. Classification (NCBI taxonomy): domain Eukaryota; kingdom Metazoa; phylum Chordata; class Chondrichthyes; order Lamniformes; family Cetorhinidae; genus Cetorhinus; species Cetorhinus maximus. The sequence continues at coordinate 143,467,035 of NC_135884.1, forward strand.
CCCAGTTGCCCTTGAGAAGGTGATGGTGAGCTGCCTTCTTGAACCACTGCAGTCCATATGCTGTAGGTACACCTACAGTGCTGTTAGGAGGGGAGTTCCAGGATTTTCACCCAGCAACAGTGAAGGAATGGCAATATATTTCTGAGTCAGGATGGTGAGTGACTTGGAGGGAAACTTCCAGGTGGTGGTGTTCTCATCTATCTGCTGCCCTTGTCCTTCTAGATGGTAGCGGTCATGGGTTTGGAAGGTGCTGTCTAAGGAGCCTTGGTGAATTCCTGAAGTGCATCTTGCAGATGGTACACACTGCTGCTACTATGCGTCAGTGGTGGAGGGAATGAATGTTTGTGGATGTGGTGCCACTCAAATGGACTGCTTTGTCCTTTAAGGTTTATTCTATTCCTATGGCTCAAAATAGTATATTTTGAGTGAGAGGTGAGCGGGAGAGGATAAAAGGCGCGGATCGAGAAGCCTACCTGCAGTGAGGCCAGTGGCGGAGTGAACCACAACGTGACGCGAGTGCAGGGAAAGCATCTGATTGGTGAGTAGGATTGGTGAGTATTTCTAGTCAATCAAGTAAAAGTAAAGTCCTTAGTTTGTGTCTAGGTCTCTAGTATTTTTTTTCTCTCTTTTTCTTAAAAATAGCTTAAGTATAAGATCGATACTGGTGTAAAACAAAAATTATAATCAAGTGTAAAGACCAGGGGATTCTTCAAGTGTAAAGAGCAGGGATACTAGAGTAATTAATTAAATAAAATATGACAGTGATGGCAGGACAGGTGATGTGTTGCTGCTGCAGCATGTGGGCACTGCTGGACACCAAGGGAATCCAGAGTGACCACATCTGTAGCAAGTATTTGCAGCTTAAGAAACTTTGGATCCAAGCTGAGGAGCTGGAGTCCGAGCTGCAGACGATGCGCCACATCAGGGAGGGGGAAAGTTACCTGGACACTTTGCTCCAAGAGGTGGTCACACCCCTTAGGTTAGGTCATTCAAATTTGGTCTGATCAGGGACAGGAGTGGGTGACTGCAGGTATGACAGGCTTGGGAACCCAGGGAGTAGCATTTGAGGAACCTCGGCCCCTACAATTGTCCAACAGTTACGAGGTTTTTGCAAGCTGTGTAAACGAGAGTGGGGACTGCGGGGAGGATGAGCAAACTGACCATGGCACCGTTGTACAGGGAGCCATTCAAGTGGGGGTAAGAAATAGGAACGTAGTAGTGGTAGGGAAAAGTATAATTAGGGGGACAGATACTGTTCTCTGCAGCCATGAGCATGAGTCCCGAAGGCTGTGTTGTCTGCCCAGTGCCAGGGTTAAAGACATCTCCTCACGGCTGGAGAGGAACTTGGAGTGAGAGGGGAGGGATCCAGTTGTCATTGTCCGCATTGGTACCAACGATATTGTTCTGGGGGGATGGGTTTCACTTGAATTATGCTGGGACCAGCGTCCTGGCGAATTGAATAGCTAGGGCTCGAGAGAGGGCCTTAAACTAAATAGAGGGAGGCCAATGTGCCAATGCAGTGCTTGTAACGAATACCAAGCTAAACAAGCTAGAGAGCCATTGATGACACATGACATCCCAGACAGACCATGGATGAAGCTGGGAGTAGACCTCTTCACTATAGCAGGTATTGATTACCTTGTCATTGCAGACTACTATTCTGACTACTGAGAGTTAGACCAGCTGACTTCAATGACGACAGGAGAAATAGTAGCATGCCTAAAAACACACTTCAGTGTTGCAGCATTCCAGGCAATGTGATGAGTGACAACGGCCCTCAGTTCACAAACGCAGAATTCGGCCATTTCACAAAGGATTGGGAAATTCAACACTATACATCATCTCCGCACTATCCCTAGTTGAATGTAAAGGCAGCAGTGAAAGTCGCCAAAGTAATCATCAAAAAATCGAGCAAATCTAGACACAGGTATATGCAAAGCAATCCTTGAGTGGAGAAACACACCGACTGAAGGCATGGAAAGTATCCGGTCCGAAGACTAATGTCACACCGCACCCAAACTACTCTTCCAGGAGCAGAAAAGCTACTGAAACCAGAAGTAGTAACAGACGTGAGTGAAAAAATCAAGGTGGAACAGCAGAAAGCCAAATTTTATTTTGACAAAACTGCCAGAGTTCAGCACTGGGAGCCGGTCAGGGTACAAACGTTCAATGCTCTCAACAGGAGTTCAGCCCATGTGGAAACTTGGGACGTGCAAAGAGAAATTGTCACCTCGATCGTATATGGTGGAGTGAACAATCAAATATACCAGTGCAACCGCAGGCATATACAAACAATTACCAAAGCTGTTTCTTCATCGCAGTCAGCCGCTCAGGAAGATGGGGTCTCACCAGCTGTACTGAGTACAGAACTACCATCAATCCCAGAGGTCCACAGGTCCCCAACAACGCCAATGGAACAACAAGAGTTACTACAGGAAAGACAAGGAACATCACCCAGGCGGATAGCTAATAACTCACATACATACCATAAAGAGACCTGCATGATTTAAAGACTATGCATGCAATCAGGTGCAGCGATGGACTAGTAGAACAAACAATTGTTAATGCATGAGAACAGTGAGTGTATGGTGGGTAACTTTAGTAACTCACATGATTGTGCATGCAAACGTGTCTTCTGTTCATTAGGAAAAGGGGGGTGTTTTGATCTTTTGTTCATTATGTGGAGGGGGATGTTTGGGTTTTGAAATGCACCAGTACTACATGTCCTATCCAGCTTGCTACAGTCATGGGACCTCTGCCATAAGGAAAGCTCTGTAAACTGCCATCTTACAATCAGTTCAATAAAGACTTCTCATTGAGAAGACACTGAGAAAGCACTGTTGTTTTTGAACACGAAGTGTGTGAGTGTGGGTGGGATGTGTGTGTATGTGTTTTGTGTGTGTGTATGTATGTATCTGGCTCACTCGCAGTCTCAGGATTCCCACTCACCCTCGCTCCAACATGCAATCACACCCACTCACACGGTGGGTGAGAGCGAGTGAGTCAGACAAAAAGACTCTCTCCCTCTCCCACTCTAATGGTGACCTTTATGAATTACTCTTTAATATCAAATTATTGCTTTGACATTGCTTTATTTTTGCCCAGCAAGTTGCTTCTTTTCTTCATACCACAACTTTATTTTGAAGTTCACGTTTAATGTTGTGCCAAACCTTATCTTTCTGAAAATTGCTGATCAGCCCCTTTAGTGAGATGGAAATGGAAATGTCGCCAGGTGAAAAGGTTGGACGAAGTTGTTCTAATCTATGTTTCGATAATCTGCAGAACTAATCTCCAGCACTAATCATTGAATGTGACAGAGCAGGTTGAGGAAGTGGTCAAAAAAGTTGTAAGGGATCCTGGGCTTTATGCGTAGAAACAAAGAGCACAAAAGCAAATAAGTTATGATGACTCTTTGCAAAACACTGGGTTTGCCTCAGCCGGAGTATTGTGTCCAATTCTGGGTACTGCATTTCAGGAAGGATGTGAAGGTATTGGCGAGAGTGCAAAAAAGACTTACGAGAATTACTCAAAGGATGAGGGATTTCAGTTACATGGATAGATTGGAGAAGGTGGGGTTGTTCTCCTTGAGAAGTGGAGGCTGAGAGGAGATTTGATAGAGGTGTTTAAAATCATGAGGGAGTCTAGACAGAATAGATGGAGAGAAGCTGTTCCTATTGGCAGAGGACACAGATGTAAGGTGATTGGCAAAAGAACCAACAGTGACATAAGGAAAAACATTTTTTATGCAGCGAGTGGTTAGGATCTAGAATGCACTGCCTGACAGTGTGCGTGATGGAGGCAGATTCAATTGTGACTTTCATAAGGGAATTGGATAAGCACCTGAAGAGAAAAAAATGCAGGATTATGGTAAAAACGCAGGGGAATGGGAGTTACTCTTGCAGAGAGTATGATGGGCTGAATGACCTCCAATTGTGCTGTAACCATTCTATGAAGATGTTTGAAAACTTACATGTCTACGACTGTGACAGGACACAAATAATTTGGGGGTCATTACTAACACTTTGTTATGTAAAAACTGCAAAGAGAGATCACCTAAAATGCAAATCATAGGGAACAAGACCTGTGTATCATAATTGCTGCTAAACTACTGAAACAAAGACTGTAAAAGTAAATAATGCCAGTAATTGCTAATAAAGATTGATTAATCTAAATAGAAATGTTTCATTTAAATAAATTCAGAATGATTATTGTCTGTGTGCAGATGTTTAAAAAAGTAAATGGAGGTAACTTACATGTCAGTACAATAAAATTAAGCTGACCTTAGCATCAACCCAGGTGTCCATGTTATATTAAAATAAGGTTTAGTATTAAATATGGTTGGTGATAGTCGGAACAATCATAAAATTTGAGCAGTAGGACAATTGACTTCTGTGGCTGGTGTGGGTAGTTGTGTAAGAAACTATAAAGCCACTACTGGGAGACTACGTACCCTTTAGCTTTCCCTCTGTTTCCTGCCCAAAGTTTGGCAGCATAGAACCAGAAAGTGAAAGGACATGGGGCTGGAGGTGTGGGGGGAGAGCTTCTGCTAGATCCCCACTGAAACTTGATGGCCATATTGCATTTAAATGGTGGCAGGATGTGGAGCCAGGGAACCCGCCTCCATCACTGCCAACCACAGGATCTGCCAGATGAGAGATGGCAGTACTGTATACCCTGGGTGTGTGCCAGGAATCCTGCTAAAAGCAATATTGGGTGGCAGAGGGTGAGTATTCAAAACCTCTTTCCTTCCCTTCACATCCTCTATAGCTATTCTGCAGGTTCTGCCTCTCATGGAGACCTTCTGATGGCTATTACAAAAGAAAAGTTTTCAGTGACTGCGCCTTTTAGCCATCCTCCTCCCTAGGATGACAGTTTCAGGTGAGTCCAGAGTCCAGAATCAAAGTCCAATGGTGTATTCCTTCAGCCTCCGAAGGCTGAAAAGATGACTTCCACAATGAGATGGGCCCGTAAGGATGAATTTAGGCACTGGCACAGAAATTCAGACGTTCCATTAGAAAACAGTATGTATGGGGGCCAGGCAATTTAAACCTGGACAGCTCTGGTTCTGCTGCTTGGCTGATGGAAGATGGCAGAGTGAGGCAGGCTGCTAGCCTGGAATCCTATTTCTCTTCTGAAGTTAAACAGCGACTGGAGACAGAATTCAAAGGCTGCATCATAAAAGCAATTCAAACAGCTCAAGTCTTGGTCATGTGACAGGGTAGTTTTGGGTTGAGCCATTCAGCTAATGATTTACTTTAAGGATCTTTGTTAAAATCCATTGCATTTTTGGAGCAGATAACTGTGGAACCATTAACATAATGTTGGAGATGAGGAGTCACAAATAGCTCTGCCTTTGTCCAGAGCTGGCTGGGGCAGATGTCTCATCTATCACTCCTTTGTGTTGGCCGGGTTGGATGTTCATACCATGCAAAGGGTTGTCACATTTCAGGAGGATGATGAGTTCGCCTTTGTCCATTGGAACTGCACAGAATTTTCTAGAACTACCATGAACAGCATGTGACCCGCTGTGGCCATTTTATCAGTCCAGCAATTGTCCATTTTTTTAAAATTAGAATTTGAACAGGAGAATATGGAAGAAAACAAATTTCTTTTAGGTTTTTTTCTTCATGCGTTCTCAGCATGACACTCAGCTGCCTGCTCCTCGAATTCTGTAAGGTTCCTCAGTTCAGATGGGCCCCTTCCTGTCTTCTCTCTATCTCTCTCCTGCTGTGTGACAACTTTTCCTGCACAGAGAAGATGGGGTTGAGATCAATTGGGTTTCAGGAATCCATCTCATGTTTCCACTCTTACAAATAACCCACTGGATTGTGTGCCATGCGATTGAAGCATTGCAGGTTGTGCACAAGGGTTCTGAGGTAGCGCCCTCCAGAGTGGTGAGCTCATGCAGATAGATGGATAAGGCTCACAGAGGCATGTCATTAACAGAACTTGCTGGTGCCCTTAATGCCTAACACCCTTGTCCCCACCATCGCCACCCGCACCCTCCCTCCAACAGCATCTGAACTGTGTGTGTGGAAGTATCAGGGAACTCCACCTGCAGACTAGATGGATTGCAGTGGGGCTTTGAGACATCGCCTTATCACGTTGAGTAGCTTTTTTATGCATGGGCCGCAAAGATGGTGCCCTTGCCACTGAGGCCCATGACGCCATTGGGTGTGAGCAGCTGAGGGTTCACTTACTCTGGTGGCACAGATGAGGTCATTTGTCCATTTCTGACACTGTGGGGCAATCCTCAGGCCGTGGGCACTGACCAACCTGGCAACTTCCTCCTATGCAAGGGTTAGTCACACGGCTTGGCCTCCTCCTTCCATCCTCGGGGTACAGGACACCGCTCCTGTCTTCCACTACATTGAGCAGCACATCGAGGGAGGCATCACTGAATCTGGGGGCCAGAGCTCCCTGAGATCGCTGGTTCATTGCCTCCTTCCACGGTGGGTACGCGACAAAGAAGTTGGTGTCCGGGTGCCTTTTAAGTATGGCGCCGGATATGATGGCAGGCAGGCGTCATCTAGCCCACCCTGCCATGCAATACATCGGGAAACCCCTGTCTGCATAATTAATGAGCCTAGCATCGCACAATTCGGCACAAATTCTCACCGATCTCCACGGTGGTAAACACTCTTAGTTCCTGACCACACCATGAGATTTAGGCCTGGAATGGAAAACCCTAGCCAGGGAAACAATGTCCCTTTGGCTGTTTGTAATGGGCAAAGTACTGACCGTACCCAACCAGCCCGTGTTTGCAAAACTCAAAACATAGTGACGTTAGACATGATTATGTGATTGGATAACACCTGCTAAACAATCCTGATTGTGCTAAGAATTAAATTGAAAACCAATTTAAGATCGTCAGTTGGGCTCGCAGTGTGGCTCACTTATGCATGCTAGAAGGTCCCTGTCCTTTGCAGACAGAAGGAACATGTCCACACATTGCACCTTTTTCAACTAAACAGAAACTCGCTCTATGGTTCATTCCCCAGGGCAATGCCTTGACCAATCAAGAGTTGACCTGCCCAGTTTGAATTTCAACAAAGCTAGGCAGTTAATTGTTCCATGCTGCATTCTCCATAGCAATGTCTCCACCAAACAGAGTCCACTTGCCGACCAACCAGCACTCTCTTCTCATGCAGCATAATTAGTTATCCCGTTCCTGTTCGTAATTTCTTGCGGGCTATTCTGATGAGTGCAAGACGAAAAGCTTTGATACAATGTCTCTTTTTACAACAAAACTCACATTGCTAAAAAACAGAATGTTGCCATAGCTTTTTGTCTTGCACTCATTAGGACAAATGCAAGAATGCCAAATTGTTGCGATCATTTGAAATTTGGCATTCTTACTTATGTCCTGATAAGTTTAAGATGAAAAGCTTCAGCGACATTTCTCTTTTTTTCAGCAATATCCTAGACATCAATTACAAAACAAATCAAAATTAAGTAACAGATTACAGTTCTGCCACTAAGCGGTAATTAGGAGTTGAAGGGCAAGTATTGCAAGTTATTTTCCACATACGGTCAAGTTTTCAAAACGCTGAACACTTAATAGGAGCATACTCACTGTCAAATACAGTAATCCATTTAAAGAAACTGATAATTCTATCAATATTTAATGTCAGTGGTAGATGGTACTGATAGATCATCTCAGTGACTCTAACTCTACATTATAAAGTGTTCAGATTTACGGGAATACTTTGCAGCACTATACATATATTTATTATATATATCAATTTTGAGCATGGTTATTTATATTTCTATTTTTAAGTTAAAATCAAATTTGGTGCATCTGAAAACTAAACAGATTAATTTTGTCTGTAAGGAGATTGTTCTAATCATTTCTCGTTGAAAACAGGCAGCAGCAACTCTGCTAAATGAATGTGATTTAATTCTCTCCTTTATATACACTTCTTTATCGTTTTACGAATGCACAAGCTTTTTTCAATTCTAATTTTCTCTTCCCTATTTTCTCCAGGTAGTAATTCCTCAGTATTCAGTGCTTCACTCAAAGGAATGTTTCTCAGGTATTTGCTTAATGTTTGATTGGTGGAAGGTGGGACATCGTTGATTAGGAGCATATGTAGCATGGATACAATTAGCTAAGGATAGAAAACAAAGTTGTGGTGAATGGTTGTTTTTCAGACTGGAGGGAGGTATACAATGATGTTCCCCAAGTTTCAGTACTGGGACCACTGCTGTTTTTGACATGGACTTGGGAGTTTAAGGCATGTGGCTGGATTTCCCCCTGTTGGCAGATTTGAAAGTATGCCTTCTGCCTATCCATCGCCCCTGCCCCCAACACAGTTATACCAACGGAAGGGGTAGTGTTAGGTGGCCTGCCCACCAGTGGGCCAATTGAGGTCCTTATGTGGGCAATTATTTCCAACTTAAGGGCCCCATTCTGTCATCATTGGTGGCACGAGAGGCCAACACCAAGAAGCCAGCCCAATAGGTTTCCCTGAGGTGGACCTGGGCAGACGGGGGAGGGGTGAGATTCCCATCGGAGGATCACCCCAGGATTTAACCCACCCACCCATCCCCAGGCTGTGCTCCCACCATTGGCCTCTCAAATCCTACGCCCTTCAGCCCCGTCACTGTGGCCTGCCAGCTGTGCTCCTGGTGAGACCCATATACACTTACTCAAATCCCGACCCAAGGCTGCATGCCTCTGTCTCAAAATGCTGGAAAACTGGTGACCTCTGATTGGCTGGCAGATCTCTGAGGTGGGAGTCCCTGCACCTGAGGGGCAGAAATCCTGCCTGCAGTCTATTAATGCCCAATTGGCTCTGAAATGACTGTGAGACAGCTGATTTTCCCCTCAGCAGACTACCCCCCACCCCTCAACTTTTCGTCATGGGGACAGGGAATTCAGCCCATGATTTCAAAATTTGCAGATGACATGAAACTTGCAAATGTGGTAAATATTGAGGAAGATAGTGGATGGGATTTAATGGGTCCAATGGGATTCTGGCCTAGCGGTTAGAAAACCGGAGGGGAGGCCCAAAGGAATAAGTGCCCATCAGGCACTTAACTGGCCATCGTTGGGACTTCCCTGGGATTTAGGGCCTTTGTGGGCAAAAATCCGACCACAGGCCAGCAGCTCCTCATTGCTGTCAGCACCACCAGGAGTGCTGGCAGCTGCCGGTAATGCACCCAGGCCAAAGGTGAGTGAGGGCAGGGTGCGCATCGCAGGGAGGAGGTGGTCCGAGAGGGGGCATGGGGATTGGAGGCAAGGCCGTGAGGGTGGCTTTCAACAGCACCCCCTTCCAAAGCTATGTCCCACAGTCAGGCACTGAATGCTTGATGAGGGAACCCACATCCCCCCACCAACCTGGGAGGCCACTGGCAAACCTGACAGGATTTGCTGGGCAGCATTTGGAAAGCGTGGGAGGGCCATGCAGCTCCCACCAAATTGTGGTGGTCTCAGGGACAATTGGAGTCAATTGGCTTGTTAACGAGCCTAGTGGACATCCTGCCGATGGCAGGTGGGATTCCTGCATGTCTCTTCCCACCCCCAACTTGATTGGGGTCAGTTTTTCTGACACTGGGAAGCCAATGCCTTTACTTCTGCCAAATTCTCCCAGCCATCCTGCCCACTCCGGCGGGCTCAATAAAATTCCACCCTATGTCAAGGCAAAATAGAGAGATTGGAATGGGCAGATACATGGAAGATGAAATTCAACATGGAAAAGTAAAGGAGATGTATGTTCTCTCCTATTCTTCCTACCAAAATGTAAGTTACAAGTTTAAAGGAGGTGCAAAAACTGGAGGTGTTCGTGCACAAATCTTTGAAGGTGGCAGGACAACTTAACACACACGGTTTTTTAAAAAAGCTACAACTTGAGAACTAGAGCATAGAGTACAAATTCCAAAAAGTTATGCTAAACACTAGTTCGGCCCAGATGGAGAATTGTACCCAATTCTGGGCACCACACTTCAGGATGGACGTGAAGGTTTTGGAAAGGGTACACAAGAAATTTATTAGAATGGTTCCATGGGCAAAGGGTTGCAGTTATGTGGATAGACCAGAGAAGCTGGGGTATGTTAGCCTTCTCTGCTCTGCTCTAAGGCGAAGTTGAGATTTAATAGAAGTACTCAAAATCATGAAGAGTAAATAAAAAGTTACTTTTTATTTACTGACGGGTCGATAACCAAAGGACACAGATTTGCCTGCTTGGCAAAGTAACCAGATGTGACATGAGGAACATTTAATTATACATGCAAGTGATTTGGCTTTGGAATGCATTGCCTATAGATACAGATACAATAGTAGCTTTCAAAAGGGAATTGGATAAATATTTTGTTACAATCCAGCTAGGGACTGTTAACATTTAAAATAAATCCAAATACATCATTTCAACCAATAGAACTATGCCACACGATTTTACTTTTTCTTAACAAGACCAATTTTATTGTATATAAAACTTATTTAACAATATGGTTGATAATTGTACACATTATGCACTCAGGTTTACTTCCTACTTCCACATAGAATTCTCTTACAAGACATATCAATCTTAAAGTTATTTACTTCGAGTATGCCACAGTCCTCTGGAGAATTTTACTCAGCTCCAGCCATTTTCAGAGGTAAAATTTTCACTTACCCTGTCTTGACCCAGAAGGCCTCAGACCCTTGTTCTGGTTACTTTTCCAATACGCAAGATAATCTGCTAGTTTCGTTCTTTTCCAAAAAGACACTGAGACCAACTGCAGACCCTCCCACTGGCTTAAAATTAGACAATTTTCCAGCTTTTGTTCCCTTACAAAATTCAAACTGAGATTAAGCCTTAACCAACTTCCACACAGTCAATGACGAAGATTGTGTTTTACTCTGCTTACAATGCAGGTCTGTCTAACCGTCATTTATTTTGGCTAACTTCCCTCAGTGATCTGCAAGCCACATGAGGTCCAAGGTGCAACTAATTGCCAGAAGTGCCAAGTGGATAATCCATCAACCTCCTCCTGTGCTCCCCAGCATCACAGATGCCAGTCTCCAACCAATTCGATTCACTCCACATGATATTGAGAAACAGTTGAAGGAAATGGACACTGCAAAGGCAATGGGCCTTGACAACATTCTGACAATAGTACTGAACGTTTGTACTCGTGCCGTGCCCCTAGCCAAGTTGTTCCAGTACAGCAATAACACTGGCACCTACCCGGCAATGTGGAAAATTGCCCAGGTGTGTCCTGTACACAAAAAAGCAGGACAAATCCTACCCAGCCAATTACCGCCCCATCAGTCTACTCTCAATCATAGTAAAGTAATGGAAGGGGTCATCAACAGTGCTATCAAGCAGCACTTACTTAGCAATAACCTGCTACTGATGCCCATTTAGGGTTCTGCCTGGGCCACTCAGATCCTGACCTCATTACAGCTTTGGTTCAAACATGGTCAAAAGAGCTGAACTCCCGAGGTGAGGTGAGAGTGACTGCCGAGTGTGGCGTCAAGGAGCCCCAGCAAAACTGGAGTCAATGGGAATCGGGAGAAAACTATCCGCTGGTTGGAGTCATACCTAGCACAAAGGAAGATAATTGTGGTTGTTGGAGGTCAGTCATCTCAGCTCCAGGACATCACTGCAAGAGTTCCTCAGGGTATTGTCCTCGACCCAAACATCTTTAGCTGCTTCATCAATGATCTTCCTTCCATCATAAGGTCAGAAGTAGAGATGTTCGCTGGTGATTGCGCAATGTTCAGCACCATTCGCGACTCCTCAGATACCAAAGTAGTCCACGTCCAAATGCCACAAAACCTGGACAATATCCAGGTTTGGACTGACAAGTAGCAAGTAACATTCACGCCACACAAGTATCTGGCAATGACCATCTCCAACAAGAGAGAATCCAACCATCGCCCCTTGACATTCAATGGCATTTCCATCACTGAATCCCCCACTATCAACATCCTGGGGGGGGTTACCATTGACCAGAAACTGAACTGGACTAGACATATAAATACTGTGGCTACAAGAGCAGGTCAGAAGCTAGGAATCGTGCGACTCCCGAAATCCTGTCCACCATCTACAAGGCACAAGTCAGGAGTGTGATGGAATACTCCCCACTTGCCTGGATGAGTGCAGCCCCCACAACACTCAAGAACCTTGACACAGTCCAGAACAAAGCAGCATGCTTGATTGGCACCACATCCACAAGCATTCACTCCCTTCACCACCGACACACAGTAGCAGCAGTGTGTACCATCTACAAGATGTACTGCAGGTACTCACCAAGCCTCCTAAGACATCAACTTCCAAACCAACAGCCACTACCATCTAGAAGGACAAGGGCAGCAAATAGATGGGAACACTACCACCTAGAAGTTCCCCTCCAAGTCACTCATATTCCTGACTTGGAAATATACTGCTGTTCCTTCAATGTCGCTGGGTCAAAATCCTTTCCTAACTCCCTTAGGAACTCCCTTCCTAACAGCACTGCGGGTGTACCTACACCACATGGACTGCAGCGGTTCAAGAAGGCAGCTCACCTCCATCTCCTCAAGGACAACTAGGGGTGGACAATAAATGCTGGCCCAGCCAGCGAAGCCCACATCCCATGAATGAATTAAAAAACCTTCTCAAAGGCAGTTAGGGATGGGAAATAAATGCTGGCCTAGCCAGCGATGCCCACATCCTGTGAAAGAATAAAGAAACAGATAAATTGAAACCAGAGTGCCTTCCTGATCTCTCCCCATCTCCACAATGCTTTAGCATGCTCTGGGCTATTCTCAAACCGACCTGAGCCAATTATCCCTGAATTACATTTTCTCCAGCTCAGTAAGCCCACCTGCTGGTTTATCGCTCTCTCTCTTCTATTCTGACTCTATGGGTAACTTTCTGAACTGCCATTTCTTTCAGTGTTCTGGCACTCACTAAAGCCCAGCATTTTACTTAGCTTACCTTCACAACAGTAACCTTTCCAGAACTAAACATTATTTCTAAAATATTAACATGAACCATGAACTATAGATATTAACAACAACTTGGAGAAGAAATTGTGGGGTATGGAGAAAGAACCCGGGGTGTGGGATTAACTGGATTGCTCTTCAAAAGAAGAGATGGCTTCCTTGTGTGCTGCACAACTCTATGATCACAGCGACATCAATATTGTCCTCGCCTGACTTCCGCAAAAATATGTTTTCCAGCAAGTTGGTTTTTCTCCCCCATGGCTTATTGTTGCACCCTTGCTGCTGCCCAAAGCGAGGATTGCTCGCTCAGCTCAGATCAGGAATTGAACCTTGGGAGTATATTGATCTCTATAGTTTAGTACCGTGCCATGTGGCATAGTTCATCTGGTGCACCATCAGGAAACCAGCCTAAAAACAGTCTTATAGAAGTGCCATTTTGTTTGGGCACATGACTGTTTTCTTTAACTTTCAGTCGTGTGAATCACCCTTAAATTGCTGCCAAAGAAACCATTTTGTGGTAAAATTTTCCAAACTGTGCACTCCTATTGCGGCAACCAGCCCACTGAGAGGGCATAATCAGGTTAATTAACCCTTTACGGAAGAGGATTCATCCCTGTGAAGCACCGTCATTATTTTATGCTGGTAGGTCACTTTTATTATTTTTTTCTTTTGAACTCAATTTTTCAATCCAAGTCTTTGCTATTGTAAGAAGCAGATAAGCTGAATTGGTTTAACTTTAAAAATTCAAAGTCATTTCTGCTGGTGCTTAGAGTTCGCCGTTACTCCGTAACGTACTCAGTTTCATTCTTCTTTAAAGAACATGAGAAAATGCTTCCAAACATGATAGCATGATATTTCAACATAGATTAGGTGCATTTAATTTGGACTATAAGTATAATTTCTGTATTTGATCAAAAGTTATGAGAATTAAGTGGCTTTTTGGTAGGAAAAAAAACTTGATAGGTTCAAGTGCACTATCTTTCAACTTTTTGGCTTGAGATGGTTGATGAAAATAGTTTCATACTAGTTAGCTGAACCATAAAAACAGGAAGTGGTGCTTAACAGAAAACCTTTCATAAGTAAACATCTGTGTCAATGTCTTGTCATGTACTTTTGGATAGATGTTTGAAACCAGGGCTGTAAATTCCATTTGCCAATAAGCCAAATGCTTTCCAGATTTGATTTTGGCAGAGCAGAACAGCGACAGTGACAATGTGCAGAAGGATAGTAAAGGAAAAGGGACATTCTTCTACTTCTGTGTTAGTAATTAATGGAATAATGGAATTAGAGTAAATAATAAGTAAAGCTTACTTCAAATCGCTTGCTTCAAATTTCCAATCTTCTAACATTTTTTTTTTTTTTTACAGTTCTTTGTCCAACTTGTAATGTGTCATCAAGCAGTTCATAGTGCAGTATAATACAGGCTGGATAAAGAATAAGTCTCATCCTTATTGCTTCAATTCCCATATCTGCCATCTCTATAGCTTCTGCAAAGTAGTTTTCTTGTTGCATCTGATCTTTTTCAACTTGCAAGAACAAGGTTAAAGTAGAGAATAGAACAATACAGATCTAAACACTGTATTTAGTTAAGAGATACAATTCGACTAGTCCCTAGGATTAGGAAATTCAAAGGCGCATCATAAAGGCCAGTACAGCATATACCATAAATCACAGCATATAAGTGAACCTGGTGCATAAGTCGACCCCATTTTTCCAGCCCCCAAAATCATGTTTTTGCATATACTTAAGTGTATAAGCCAGCTCCCTCGCCCCACTTTACAGCCACAACATGCAATACTCTCATTAGTAGTCCGGCTCAATTTTTCATCCCACAAATGCATGTTTTACTTACCGGTACCTTATAACTGGGCACAAGGGACCAAGCAGATGATAGGAGCAGTGCTGCAAAGATGTGTGGAAATTTAAGACACACCCACTCTTTGCATCAGAAGCTGATGGCATTACATAGTGGCCAACCACACACGCTAATAGTTCACCTTTATATTCAGCGTATAAGTCGACTTTTTTAGGAGAGATTTTTCAAGGCTTCAAAGGTCAAATTATATGCCGACATCTATGGTATGTACCACCATGCCCAAAACTTCTAAACACGAGGGAATACAAAATAAATTTATGCAAAGTGACCTCAATTTAACCCTTCCAGCTATGGTATAATCCCAGTGAATCTGCACTGTATTCTCCAAATATATCCTCTCAGGTGAGACACTCAGAACTGAACAGTACTCCAGGTGGGATTTAATCAAGACTCTTCAAAAATGAAGCATAATTTCCTCCCCTTCATATTCCAACCTTCTTGAGATAAAGTTTAAGTCTATTAGCATACTAGATTACTTTGTGTACCTGTGCAATAGATTTTAGTGATATACCTGGACACCAGAATTTCTTTGCTCCTCCACAGCATCTAGCCTTTTCCCATCAAAAAATAAAAGGATAGCAAAAGAGTAGTTATGAGTTGGGAGTAGTGATGGTGGGGGGTGTGGGGCATCTAAACTATCAGGAATGGAGAAAGGTTGCATAACCTGCTGACAGGAAAGAGGAGACAGAAGGAAGGTCCTAGAGGGGTCAAGAAGGAAAAAGTAATAGAAGTAATGAATACATGGTAGCACAGAACTTGAATGTTGCTAAAAAGAGATGTGTTGCTAAAGTTTTTCATCTTGTACTCATCAGGACTAACACAAGAATGCCAAATTCCAAATGATCACAACAACTTATACTTTCAGAGAAAAGCTCGCTGATTAGTTGGCAAGTTGACTCTGATTGGCTGAGGTGTTGCCATGGAGAAGGCAATGGGGAACCATAGGCTCCCCAAGCAATTCAAAAAATGTGCGAGGCTTGCACATTTTCCTTTTGTTTGCAGAGAACAGGTCCTTGCATATGAACGTATGTCACTTCTACCAAGTGTAAATGTTACAAGCTCAACTGATTTATCAGATCTAATAATGGATGTTTTGTTTTGGATTTTGTAAGCACAGACTGGTTCAGTATGGTCTGTGCTGTCTATTATGAACAACCGAACCATACAAAGTCCACTGTTAGCTGTCATTTTGCGACTGGGCAGCACTTGCAGAACAATCCTGAGTACGCTAATAGCTATGCTAACAACCAATTTAAGGTAATCAGTCAAGCTTGTAATGTCATTTACACTTCTAGAAGTGACATACATTCATATGCAGGGACCTATTCTATGCAAACAAATAGAATATGTCAAGCGTTGCACTCTTTTTTAATTACCTGGGAGCTCGGGGAGCCATGGCAATGACTTGGCCAGAGTCGGCTTGCCAACCAATCAGCAGTCTTTTCCCTTGTAGTATAAATTGTTGTGATCATTAAAAATTTTGCATTCTTGCCTTGGCCCTGCTGAGTGCAAGGCAAAAAGCTTGGGCTACATGTCTCTCTTTTCAGCAATATAGAAGTAATGGGCTTGAGTTAGGGGTAACAACCAAAATACATACAAGTATAGACACAGAAGGAGTTCAGATTACAAAGGCATTGCAAAAATTAGGAGACGTGTACTGGTTATGAACACGGGAAACACAATAGGGAAGAGACTAAAGTCTAATGTGCTGTGGTGAGATGAAATTGACTTGTAGCTAGGTGGAGTCAGCTTGGCGTATTGACGAATGAACATCTAAGAGCAAAGGCAGTTATAGAAGGCAGGCAAGTCCAGGATCTTTGTGTTTTAGTGCACTGCCGGAGGTTGTCCAATTGAAATGAAAGGATGGGGAGTCAACCACGAGCAAGGAATTAATACCCCAGCAGAGGTGAGGTGATGAGCCGTAGCACTGATATTTTGATGTTACTAATACAGAGCAGCTGATCCATTGCACCAGCAAAATAGTGGGGAACAGTATAGCTCTGTCTTATTACTTCAAGTTGTCAAATTTTTTTCCAAACAATCCAAATGTACAAATCATCATGTATTTAAAATATCCCAAAGCTAATGTTTTGGAGGATCCTCAGATACGACTGGTTGTTAGCCAGTGTCAGTGAGGGCTATAGAAAAGTAGATATTCTTCATATTCATCAAGGCCTTTTTTCTCCAACTCTAGGACAGAACCATAGTTAACCCTATATCCCGTATAAATGTTTCATTTCTCCACTGATTGGGGAGGTGTAGAATATAGAACTGGAATGTAGATAGCACTTTTGTACATCTTCCAGCATGCAATTACAGAGCATGAGTGTAAAATAATTTTCATAATATATTTTCCGGTTATTGTAAGGTAGGTTTATGGGGGTAAGTATAATTAGGTCTGTCTGTGTAATTTAATTACATTTGGAGTCAAGTAGACTGCAGGCTTTGACTCAGCAAAATATGCTAGGGGCTTGATATGCTAATGAGTAAACATGGATGTTGGCTTAGCATGTAAGGTATGAAGGGAATTTGCATTTTTAGTGAGATGGAGAGAGATTTGGATTTCAGAAGGATCTTAGTCTGTTCACAAATAGCCAGATAAGCAAGTCTAAGGAATGTGTTCATTTTCCTAAGGGTTACTGACAATATATAGTGACATGAAAGGTTTTATATTGTGAGGAAGATACAGTTTCAAAGACATATGAAACAATAGAACTTATATTAAAAAGAGAATCATATATAAAGGAGAATAAGTCTATATGACAAAAAGGCTTTGTGAGATCTAACTGAAGTATGTGAAGTAGCCTTAACGATGCCTCCAGTGTTTGTGCATAAGTCTGCTGTCTACCAAAACTAAAGCTGGAGAAAGGTCATTTGGAACTCCACTGCCCAGGGTATCATGTTAATTTACTGGATCTGTTTAAATTCTAAAATCTATTTTTCGGCCATAGCCTTAAAGGGGGTGTAACTGGGAGTCAGGTTAATTAGGAATTTTAAGAGTTATTATAGTAGTAATTTGTAGTCCTATGTATGTGCTTGAAATCTTTTCTTTTGTCAATAAATATTTTAATTTAGTTTTTAAAAAAGCTCTAAAGTCTTGGTGGACTTATTACTCTGAATTCAGTGCATGCAGCTCAATAAATACAAATTTCAAAACCATTGTGACAGCACAATCAAGTTTCCCTCAAGGATTTGGTCCGCCTGGCACACACCATCTGCCCCATCATAAGAGCAACATTGGCAGGGAGTTTTCATCTGCTCACTGATGCCCAGTTTGGGTTCCGCAGGGCCACTCAGCTCCTGACCTCATTACAGCCTTGGTTCAAACATCGACAAAAGAGCTGAACTTCCGAGGTGAGGTGAGAGTGGCTGCCCTTGACATCAGGGCAGCATTTGACTGAGTGTGGCCTCCCTCAGTTAAGAAATGGCACATAAGTCAATTTGAAACAATTTAATTTATCTGGCAATTAAAAAACACATCTGTTGCCATGCTAATTAGTGAACCCATTTTACTTTCATTTCAATGACTGAGGTTTTGATGTCTGCATATAAGCACCATACCTTCAGACTGTAAACTATCTTCTCAATTCTAATTTGCACTTATCCTCTGGCATTAAAATTACTTTGGAAAAAAAAAATCCTACATCTTTCAGAATTCAAATCAGAAATAAAGGGACAGAGGTTGCAGATAAGAGGATGCCACAGATAAGAGGGCCATATCTGTGATCAAATTCGCTGCAGAAATAATGATGGCACAAAGAAGGTAAACAAAGATGAGTTATACAACATTGCCATTTATTTTTTCAAGTGTTTTCGAAAAAAACATGAATCAAAATTATTTAAGAATAAGTGTGATTCATAACCATGCCTGGTGGTCCCTCATACTGTCACAAGTTTACTTATTTAAGGTTATACTTATAGTCTGAACATTTCTTGATGCTTTTTGGATATATGCTCTGGGTTTATTCACTCGGATTCTGGATAACAATTAGAAGATATTCTTTATCTGTAAAGGAAACAAAAAGTACAAGACTGTTCAGATTATAGAAAGGCTTTTGCCAGCTGTACAAATCCACAACCACAATATTTTCCACATTTTAAATGCTCAACACTTCATACTTAAAAGTTAAAACAGATTAAACTGCAACATCTCAGATTACTTGTCATTGCAAATTAGATTTTACTTCCAGTTTGAAAAACGTGTTTGAGGACCATTCTATTTGCAGATGCAAAGCTATGGAGATCTTCACGGAACTCATTATATGACATCAGACATTCACTGTTCATCTGAACCATAGATTTTTGCTTTAATCAACTGGAGGTTATTTCGCTTCACAATTATTAACCGTCCTGTGTGAATGTCATTGTGCATTAAGGACACCAGGTGCAGATATGGCTAGTCTCCATTTATGACAATTGCTATTAGAACAAAAGCAGACCAAGAGCACAGCAATTCCACATGTTAAATTGAAACACTGTCAATCTGGACAGGTACCAGGAAGAAAGATTTCAAGCTGTAAACTGGAGTATCAGCTGCCTGTTTAAACACTGCTTTTGCAGTTTATGATTCTGCCCAAACCCCGTTGATTTTTGCTGCCAATCTCAGGTACCCATGTTTTTTTTAAAATGTAAAAACTCATTTTAGTATGAGGGGAACAGTGAAACCTTGCAGGATGTGGGGGAAAGGGGAATCTTTCATGGAAATTATGAGATGCATTACTTTCAGAGCCATATTTATAAAGTAATTCAATGTCTGACCATTCCTGAGCAACTTCACAGGAGATTCACTGGTGATAACAAAAATGAAATCACGTACACTGTTGTTCAAATGAATTGTAAATAATGATGCAACCACTACCATCATGTTGAATCTTGTGCAATTGTCAATGTTTTAATAAAGAGGTGAATTCATGCTGGGTTATGTTAAGAGCTTTCCCATATATAAGAAATCAAGTAGCTTTTTGTCATTAAAATTATTGGACCAGGTTTTTGCAGTCAGTGGCAGACTCACCTCTCACCTCAAAGAAAATTCTTGCCATTCTCGTGGCAAAAACTTGGTGCCGGGGGTGGGTGGTGGAGGAAGGAGAAGGAGATTTCTCTGTGCGTCCTCTCCCAAGGAGCTGAAATGCTCCTTAAAGAGCTTGTAAGCGTGAGATCACATGGGGTAGTCAACACAAGACACAGCCACAAAATCTCAGACAGGGGGATAAGACATGCCCTCAAATTGAAGACATGTCCACAAATTCAGGACTATCAAGGGGCCCGAATTGTTTAAATAGCCTTTTAAACATATTTTAATTGAAGAAAATTTTAAAAACTTATTAAAATGGGAGAATGAAATGTTCAGTTTGCAAAAAGGTGAGCATAGTAAAATTAATAATTTTTTTAAAAAGTGTGCAAATAGTTAACTTTAAAAAAGTCAATTACTCACTTAAGGAAAAAAAGAGGTAATGCAAAAGATAGATGAGAAGAGGAGGTATTACAACTTTAGTGAGGTGGAGGCACATTGTAGGAGGCTTCTGGGGAACAAGTAGTGTTGGGCACCATGAAAAGTTAGCATGTTGGCATGGAAGACCATACCACCACCACCTCCCTCAAGGACGGCTAGGGCTGGGCAATAAATGCTGGCTCAGGCAGTGAAGCCCATAACCTGTGAATGAATAAAAAAAAAAGTGGTCCAAGGTCTGAATGTTAAATGCACCATGCCATGGAACACCAAGCAACGTCAGAAAAAACTGAATGATTTAACGTGATCATCCAGGGTTTGTACAGTTAATTGAAATTTTTAAATTAAGATTTATTAAAATGTTACTGCTGCAATGAACAGTGAAGAGCTTGTTTGAGAGTGGGGTGGTCAGAGTTCAATCTAAAGTCAACTGGTTGTAAAAATTCAATTGCTTTTAGAGGTGGGCCTCGTCAAGTGCTTGGTAAGATCTTTGATTTGTTTCCACAGATTTGAGGTGTGAAATTGTAAATTATACCCCCTCTCCAAAGCACCCAAGTAGTCTGTGTCTTACTAAAAATCGAGCACAAACTAAATTTATTTTCCATGAGTAAAAGCAAAATGCTGCAGATGCTAGAAATCTGAAATAAAAAGAAAGTGCTAGAAAAACTCAGCAAGGCTGACAGCATTTGCAGAGAGAGAAACAGAGCTAGCGTTTTAAGTCCAATGTGACTCTTTTTTGGAATCGAAAAAGTCATATTAGATTTAAAACATTAACTCTTTCTCTCTCCACAGATGCTGCCAGACCTGAGTTTTTTCAGCACTTTGTTTTTATTTATTTTCCATCTCTGCAGAGTAAAACATCTTATAACACCTGTGAGTGGCCCATGAGCAGTACTGGTGTTGTTAACCAGCTTGAAGAAAGGGCCAGACAGCTGGTTGTTATCTAGTGCCCAGCAGACATTGGAGGGAGGTTAGATTGGTCATATGCAAGTTTAAAACATGTTTGTTGGCTGTAAGGTGTGAAAAGGTAAAAATGATGAGTGTGCACACACAACACATGAGCTCCTGTAACATGCCAGATGAACACCCTCCACTTTTGTAAATCTTAGTTTCTTCCTTTTCACAAGCGAACAGCTATCTTTGGATGCACAGGCTGCAGATGGCGGTGAATCGACAGCTATAGATGTTGACATGGGACCTGGAGGTGGTGTTGAGGCAGGGGTTGCAGAGGAGGTTGACGTGATAAGTGAGCCAGGAGGAGGAGAAAGAGCGCAGATGGCATCCGGAGGAAGAGGACAGGGTGCACCCTAGATGGGAGGGCAGACAAAGTGACGTCATCACTCCTCCACCCACATTACACCTTCAGGGTGCTGATATGGGGCCAGGGACGATTGTGGATGATACTTGGCTATGATAGACCTCAGCTCACCACATCTCCTCCTCCTGGAACCCTTGGCTCTGTGTGATGCACAAATTAGTGTCCTTTCACTGGCAGCCACCGAGGGGATGCTGCAGAAGGAAATGTGGTGGATGAGCCTGATCTTTCAGGTGTGAAGGAACCTCTGATAGTTATAGATGTGTCTTGGTCACCAATAAGACTGGGAAAACATCAATCCCATGTTGATACAGAGTTGGAAAAGAAGGACTTAATTATTGGTGGACTGAGATGCATATTTTAGGCACCTTGACACTCTTGCCTCCAGGCGACAAGACATGATGCACTTTGGGATTAGTCTTTATAATTAATTGGCCATAAAAGCCCAGAATATGGTGATCAACTGGCCCTAAATAATCTGACCATGTGCACTCTGTCCTCCTTTTCTATAAAGGCCATTAATGATCAGCTGGCCCTTATTGATCCGACCCATTTTAAATCAAATTTGCGCATGTTGGAGAAAAATTAAGTTGCCTTAGCTATGTACTTATACAAGCATTTGAGGTGCATACATCAGGTATAGCTGCATTATCTATGAGGCCCATTATATCCCCCTCCCAACTTGTAGGCCCACAAGCCAACAGTTGAACTTCTAATGGATGCAATGCCTCACAATGCCACCCTTGAGCAGAACATCCAACTCAGAGCTTGCCTAATGACGATCAACAGAAAAGATACAGGTTGGGCCTGTACTCATTGGAGTTTAGAAGAATGAGACACGACCTTATTGAAACAAAAGATTCTTAAGGGGCTTGACAGGGTAAATGCTAAGAGGTTGCTTACCCTTGTAGGAGAGTCTAGGACCAAAGGGCATAATCTCAGAGTAAGGGGGCGCCGACTTGAACCAGAGATGAGGAAGAATTTCTTCTCTCAGAGGGGAGTCAATCTGTGGAATTCTTTACCGCAGAGGGCTGTAGAGGCTGGGTCGTTGAGTATATTCAAGACTGAGATAGACAGATTTTTAATCAGTAAGGGAATCAAGGATTACGGGGAAAAGGCAGGAAAGTGGAGTTGAGGATTATCAGATCAACCATGATCGCATTGAACGGCGGAGCAGACTCAATGGGCCGAATGGCCTATTTCTGATCCTACGTCTTATGGTCTTAAGTCCTTTGGAATATGGCACCTGTGAATGCAGTCCCGTTAAGGGTTTTGGGTGATGCTACACATGTTGCTGGAGTCTAACTGAAATGACTCGTGTGCATAAAATTTGAATACTGTGGCCGCTGACATGGCTTACAACACAGCTGAAGGCCCTCCTTTGACATCATGAGTGGCAGGTGACTTCACTCTTTACTGAAACGTAGCCTCCTCAAACACAGTTCTTTTGACAACATCTTAAAGGACAGCCTCTCCCTATACGCTCTCTGGGGTGGATAAAGGTTCCTCTTGATAAGACCTTGGCATGATGCCTGACTCCTCTTTGTTCTCTGCACTGGACTCTTATGTACAAAGTATACAATATCAGAGCCGCAAGTACAAAAGGCATTTTTCTCCTTCACATCCTCTAAGTAATTCCAGCACTTGAAAAAATTTGAAGTCAGATGTGAACAAAATACAAAAAATCTCATCCTGTGGTTTTAAGTCTAAAAGGAAAATAATCATGTGAAAAAAAATCTGATACTTGGGACTTTGTGCACATTTCCTTCTGGTAGGATCCTGGCTTCATTAAAATGCGCCTCCTCGGACACGCTGTAAAACCTTCTGGCAATTTTAATTCATAAGAAGAGGGAAATTAATCCAAGTTCACATCACTACATTGATCTATTTATTCCATCTCCTGTGGAGAAGTATAGAATCACTGACAACTTCTGGATTTCCATGTTTAACTTTTCTTTCCATTCTTTGATGGGATGTGGGTGTCATAGGTCATCCCATCCCTAATTGCCCTTAAGTCAAGTCATTTCAGGAGGGCAATGTAGGCTGATGGCAGACTTACTTCCCCAAAGGGCACTTGTGAACCAAATAGGTTTGTACAACAATCGATGATAGTTTCATGGTTTCATGGTCACCATTACTGAAACTAGCTTTATTTTCCAGATTTATTAACTGAATTCAAATTCCACCAGCTGCCATGGTGGGATTTGAACCCATGTCCCCAAAGCATTAGCCTGGGTCTCTGGATTACTAGTTCAGCTACATTACCACTACGCCAGATGTCACCACCAGTTTCACAAAGGAAAGAATGCTAACAGTGTCACCATCCACACTATCTGGGCACAGAGCCAAAATGACATCAATACAACTCAACACTTCCATTGCATCTCAATATTGGTATCATGATTTATGGAATATATTTAATACCTTCTCAAATTAAACTCAAGCTTTCAGCAGATTTCATCATTTCTGTGGTATTAATTACAGAGAGGTTCACTAACATGTAAACCTGCGCAAAAGAAGCTGCCCAAAGGACAAGTCCTTTGAAATTACTTTCTGTTCTGCAGAAAATCCTTGGAATGTATTGGTGTTGTTTTTACAAAAGCTGGTTATGTTATATTTTCATGAAGAAACATTTTTATCTGCACCCCTCCATCCACTGAGATTTTGATAAAACAGTGATGGCTATGTGAAATTTTCATGATTAATCTTTATAAAGTAAAAGTTATATACAAAACAATTTGAGCTGTATTACACTAAGGTGTAGCACCGATTGCTACAGCTCTGTCAACAATGGTGGGCACAATTTGAAATAATAAATTAAAAGTATGACACACCACTGAATCATGCACGTATAAATGCAATTTTTCTCAAACCACATTAGCACCAATCTGCTAAGTGCACAGAACAGAAGCATTTGGAGGAGTAGACCATGCAGCTCCGATAATATCATGGCCGAACTGATTGTAGCCTCAACTCCACATTCCTGACCTGTCCCCATGCCCCTCGATTCCATTGATCAAAAACTTAACTAACTCAGCCTTAAATATATTCAATGACCCAGCCTCCACTGCTTTCTCGGTAAAATAATTCCACAGATTAATGACCCTCAGAGAAAAAAAACTCTCCTTAAATGGGAGACCCTCATTTTTAAACTGTGTCCTAGTTTCAGACTCCGCCACAAGAAGAAACATCTTCCCAGCATCCACCCTGTCAAGTCCCCTCAGAATCTTATTTGTTTCAATAAGATCACCTCTCATTCTTCTAATCTCCAATGGGTATAAACCTAGCCTGCAGTAAACACCAACATTCCATTTGCCTTCCTAATCACTTGCTGTACCTGAATAACCACTTTTTGTGATTCATGTATCAGGACAGCCAAATCCCTCTGTCCCATTGAGTTCTGCAGTCTCTCTCCATTCAAATAATATACTGCTTTTCAATTCTTCCTGCCAAATAATACTGATTACCGAAAGTGAAAATTGTTAGTTTCTTTGATGGTTGATAGAAAAGTCAATTTTGATAATTGATATGTGGTAGCTTATCTAAAGCATGCTAAATAGAAAACTGTAATGCACAGTTTATTTCATAAGTAATTAAGGTCCAATAACTCATGAGTGTAGTGCTGAAGTAATAATGAGTGAGTCAGATCTTTTCACTTGGCTTAATGAATATTCTGGTGTTACTCACAGCACACATTATAGATACAGAAAAATTGTAATGAATTAGATATAACGAGGAACATTATAACAGGAACATTACAACAGGCAATCAACTTTAATAGTTCACCCTTGCCTTTTAGCAAGAAAAATCTATTAAGCTCCTCCAACTAATTTCAACCCAAAACATAACACCTTATGGCACAGTGAGATGCAATACATGTATGGAAATAAGTAAAATATTTTCTGTTTTGGTGAGGATTCTTACATCTGAAAGAAAACTAATTCTGTCTCCTCCTTGCTGTTGATCTCTCAAGAGCATTTCTCATTTGTGCTCAAACTGCTCCCATATCTGTGCCAATACGGCTTATAGTCAACCATCAAGGAATTGCATGCAGAAGCTCTTTTCACTACCTACTCCTGGACATTTCATACTGGTGCTAATTCTACCACCTTCATTTATTTTTCAAATTAATATTTGCATGCCATAATGTAAAGAATCAAGTTACTGATTGCCAAACTGATTTATCGTGTATTTGAAAGTACTTTTACATTATCTCCATGATCCAGTAACAATAAAGTTTTATCCTAACTAAACTAATTCACCATCTGTTTTGAATCAAGCTGGGACAATGAATATAGCTCTTTGGCCACCATCTGCAAAATCCCATTAGTAGAAACAAAGACATATGGAGGAGGGAAAATCAATATGGGCTGACAGTACACCCTCACATTCATCATTTTGTGGCCTAGTTATAATTAGTAATAATTTATCTAAGCCTGTGGAATTTTATGGTTGGTGCAACAGGACATTCCAAGTGTGGGAGTCTCAGGCAAACACACTGGATGCAAAGTGGTGAGAAATGGTTTTGCAGAGTTAATCACACAGCATATTTGGTGTGCTGAATTCACCAGAGGGAAGCAATAAGTGCAGGATTGCTACTTCTCCAAAAGTGGAAAATTGGAAGACAAATTATTCCAGGGCTCCCTCATGCACATTCAAGCAGCTGACCAAGGATATTTGGCGGGCGCACAAGAGCGCATCACCCACTCTTAACAAGGGAACGGCATTTTTTTTTATTTTTAAAAATTCGTTCTTGGGATTTGGGCGACACTGGCAGACAATATTTATTGCCTATCCTTTATTGAAGATAGCATTAAGAGTCAATCATGGAACGCGGAGCTGGAGTCACCTGTAGGCCAGACGAAGAGGAGTTGGTAGGTTCTCTTCCCTAAAGGACATTAGTGAACATTTAGGTTTTTACAACAATTTGTCAGTTTCTGCAATCATTTTTTTCTGGTTCCAGTCGCACAAATGACCAGATTTACTGAATTCAGTTTCACAACTTTGAATTCACAACTTCCATTGAACTGAGTTGCTAGTCCAATAGTATAATCACTAGGCTACCATACCCAAGCATAAAGAGACACAAAATACTTCAAAATAGTTTTAAGAAATGACAGTAGGGCATCTATTACAGCCTGTGCATAAAGTAGCTTCAAGGATTTTGTGATTTTCACATGTGCTTTTGGTTAAAATTAAACTTTCCAACCTCTCTGTCCTGTGAAGCAGCATGTGGCTCAGCAGAAGGCAGCAGGTACTGCTGCTGGTGTTGCTCCTCATCAGAGGTACAGGTTAGAGGTGCATAGGCAACTCCCATGTCCCACTGAAAGCAGGGAAGTACAGATTAAGGGAGTGAAGTCCAAGAATGACTTCCAAGAGGTTGGAAAGCAGAGCACACTCTTGAGTAGAAGTGCTGTGTGCAGCAGCCTCTCACCTATGCTATTCAGTTTCACTGTTTGAAGGCTTCCCAGCCTGTCAGTGTTACTCTGTAGCACTTGCTGCTGTGTTCTCACACTCTGATTCTGGCAAATTCCACACAGCTTGGGAAACCCATGCAAAGGCTATTAAATGTGGAGTTACACCTTGAGTTACTTACTTCCTTGTGCATTTTAATTACTTTCCAGGCTGCTCCACAGGGTTTCCCCACTGGTCTGCAAACCCACTAGAATAGAGAGGATCATATTGAGTTCCTAACCTGACCTCACTTTTCAGGTCTTCAACTATTCCCCCTTCACTGAACCTGCTGACCCTTGGCAGTTCTACCTAGAGACTGTGTTGGAATAATTTGAATTGCCGCCAATCAGGGAAACAATCTATTTCACTCCTACAATCGAACAGCTTTTACCTGGTGCAACCATTATTTCATGTTTTTTTGATCGGACCCGTAGGAAGGTCAAGTCATTCTGTGGATCAATATCTCGGACAGTGCTTCTGGCCTTCATGGCAAGCTGATGGAACAGGCCTGCATACTGCACTGTGGTGGAATTATCCAAGGTTGTCCTTATTGGGATTCCTGCGGATCAAAACATCAAAAATTATATTGCTTTCTAAATGGACTTCATATTTCGCTTGTATCCAAAAAAAGACTAGACAGATTTTTAAAAAATTGTCAAATGTAACATCAGCATTTACAGTGGAGTCAGTGTGGAAACTTGTAGTCAAAAAGGGGCTTGTAATCAGTTAACGATATATCAACCTACATAATCAGCTCCTTCTTGAAATTGCCAATTCCACCCTTCTCCATCGTTTACTTCAGCAGCCAAATCTCTTCATAGATCACTGTGAATCTCAATCGTTTGCTTATTTGTTATATGTGCCCAAACTGCTCCCATATCTGTGCCAATATGGCTTATAGTCAACCAGATTTCAATAAATTAGTTATGATGGGAAGCAACATTGATCCTAACCCTCTTCACTCTGACAAAATGCTGCTGCATCTTCTACAGTATTTCTCCCCCTCCACATATACATATAAGGGGGTACAGTAGCATACTAGTTACTCGACTAGTAATCCAAAGGCTAGAAGCACAGGCATAATCTCACAATGGCAACTGTAGAGTTCAAGTTCAGTCAATTAGATAAAACTTCAAGCTAAAAAGCTAGCATCAGTAACGGTGACCATGAAACTATCAGATGTGTCACAAAAACCCATCTAGTTCACTGCTGTCATTCATTTAAGGAAATCTAGCCAATATATGGCTCCTGACCCACAGCAACGCAACCGCCATCTGAAATAGCCTAACAAGTCACTCAGTTGTACCAAACTGTATAATAAGCACTACAAGGAGAGCAGTGGCTGAAAGGAGTGGCTCAATGTAACCCTCTCAAGGGTAATAAATGCAGGGCTTGCCAGTGATGCCCACATCCCATCAGATTGCAAATTCAATAGTTGGACAAAGCACTCTACCATGGAACAAAAGCAAGAGTGCAGGTAAATTAAGGTGCTTTGCACAAATTACCTTGAGGCTGCTGACAGGATGTGATTATCAAAATAACAGATTTAAAGAGAATGCAAATACCCATAATAAAATAGAAACAGAAAGTGTTGGAAATGCATAACAAGTCAATCAGCACTTGAAAAGGTGAAAGAAAAACTTCCTTCAACAGCACCTTCCAAACCCATGACCTCTACCACCTAGAAGGACAAGGGCAGCAGGTGCATGGAAACACCACCACTTGAAAGTTCCCCTCCAAGCCCCACAGCATCTGATTTGGAACTATATCACTATTCCTTCACTGTCATTGGGTCAAAATGCTGGAACTCCCTCTCCTACAGCACTGTAGCTGTAGGTGCACCAGATGGACTGCAGCTGCTTAAAAAAAGTGGTTCATTATGTTCTCAAGGGCAATTAGGGATGGGCAACAAATGCTGGCCTTGCCAGCGATACCCACATCCCTAATAAGAATAAAATAAGGTACCATTTCATGACAACCTTTGCCTGGGCCACACCCAGCTCACTGAATGATTCAATTCATTGAGGAGTGAAGTGGCCTGCTGTGCAGTTGTAGAGTTTCTGTCTTTATCTCTAACAGCTTTCCTGCTTAGTTCAGTTGGGGAATTTCAGGATGACAAGAGATAATATTGCTACTAGCTGAATCTCAAGGCCATTTACAGGCAATGTGGAAAAATGCCTCAATAAATTCTACAGCTTCAATAAAATGCTGCCTTCATCATTCCATGTGCAATCTCATAGGAAATACTATGTTAATATCATGGACAATTTAAATGGTATAACCATCATCTTAAATTTGATTGCAATAGTTCTCATTTATTCAGCAAATCATAGGATGCACATGGGATATTAGCTATTAAAGCATCAATTAATGTAGCATGTCATCACTATGCATGTTAAGAAATAGACCATTTAGAATATGGTCCCAAATATTACAGGGCTTAAAACCATCCCAAACTGTAAATTACCATAAAATTTCAGGTTCTAAATTTTAAAATTTGAGCATAAAATTATTCCCTGCAAACTGGACATCTGCTGGGAGAGAATAAAAATGCCACATAACCAGGTATCTGGCATTACATTTTTATTAAACTTAAAAATTAAAATCAAGAGCTCTCTAAATGCGATGAGATTTTGAAGTTAGAATAATGAAACATTTAACCTGTCCAACGGTTGAACCCTTTCCTCCAAATAAATTCTCACATTCATACCCACATTCAGGGATACAACTCAGCCTCATCACCTCCACAGCCTCCATGTTGCCAGTCTCAATCTGTCAAAGCCACCTCTGACTACTTCCTTGTGACCCTCACTACTGTCATCCCCTTACCCTCCTGCTTTTTACCACATCTTCTGCCAGAAAACCCCTCTCACCTCTGAGAGGGCGACTATAAATATAGGAAGGGGAGTTTACCCAAAACGTCTTCAACTATGTTCTTGCCTTACAGGTCAATACCCACCTCGCTGGCAACTTCTTATTTGATCAGACAGATTTCCTTTTCCACCACACCCATGGCATCGAAACAACCATAACCAAAGGTTAGTGTATATGCTGGTTTCATTATACATGTTGATAACTTGCTGCACCACCTCTCCACCATTGCCTCCATGCTGCCAAAATACTTGTCTGACATCAGGAGGCACATAAGTACATCTCTCATTTACTTTCCTCACTGGATAGGGAGAATGCTGCTTTTGTTTTGACACAGCAGTTTGTAAAGGCGGAGTTATTTAAAATCCCAGAGGGAAACTTTAAACAACCTTCATAACATACCAATTGAAAATATAGGTTTTGAGCTGCAGCTAAATTCAGGAATAAGACCACCAGTTCTCGAGAGGTTTTCATATCAAACTAAATGAAACATTTATTAAGTTACAACAAATTAAACACATACACAAGGCTACAAATTACTAACATAAGTTTTAACGAATTCCCAAATTAATCTTCACTAAGGCAACAATAACCAACAGACTTAGACACCAGACAAAGCATTTTCACCTTACGAATTCAAAGAGGTTCCTTAGCAGACAGTTATAGGCTTATAGGCTTTGATCTTACATGCCTCTGACCTGCACACAAGCTCCTTTCTGTTACACCTAGCCTTCCCCTTTGAATGTAAATTTTAATTCTATCGTCAGGCCCTTTGAACCCCTTTCATAGTACCAATTTAATTATATACAATGCTTGGTGTCTCCTAGCCAGGTGCAAGATTTCACCCCCAGTCTTTGAATGCTCTATTGAACAAAATGTAAATGTCCTCTAACTTACTGTTTACATCTCAAAACTACTAAACAAAGCACCCAGGCTAGCTGGCTTTAATCCAATTAACACACAGAGACTAAACCACTCTTTTTTTTAAATTTCCAATAACATTATCTACATTTATATTTCTTCCTGACACTTTAGTGCAGGGCCTCAAACTTGAAAGATTGGGAGCAGAAACTTACTATGTGGTGAACTAAACAGTGCCCATGGACTTGCGTTCTATTATCCTGGTATGCAGAAACAGTGTTACATACACAGACACCCAATCATTTCTAGCTGCACTAATACAATGGGGCCCTGGGGGTGAACGAGAAATGGTATAAACAAACCAGAGAGCACCTTTCATTGCATAAATTTAATTCCGCTTTTAATTTTTACTTGTCTTTTTTTCTTCACCTGTTGTGCTGACCAGAAGGTGCACTGTAATGCTGTTGATAAACTGCAGTTTCGCAGTTCGTTTTGAGCTGAGAACAAGAAGTCAGATGGTACAAGAGCCAGAAATGTGTGTATGCACAGGTGTGAGGGTGAGGGCGTGCGCATTGTGGTGTAGATGTGGCACAGAAATGACAGTTAAGCCTGGTACAATATTTTAAATCTTCTGAATGTTGAGACATTATGGAGGCTCCCCTACTCAATAATCTCACTGGCTCTGCCTCTTGCACATAGCACAATGTACCTACATGCATCATTATCTGTAAAGGTCAAAAGTTTGCTCTTTACCTTCCCCTAACTGGAGTACCAATGATACGCACATATACAATAAGTACATGTAGTGGTACTTGCTGGTTGGGAAAGAATCCAGAACAACCAGTTGTGTGCAATCAGCATAGCTAAGGCAGCATTAATGAGCTTCACTCAAGCACAACTTATTACTGAAATGATAAGGCAGAGAAAAGGGGGAAAGAAAACACTCAACAGTGGCTGATAAAGACTTTCGGCTCCCCCTTAGGTGCAAATCGTGGATTTACCAGTCCAATGACGGAAAAAACCTGAGAATTACTGGCTGTCAAACTCCAATGAATTATATTTTAGAGCCTAACCTAGAGAAAATTAATTATGCTCACTACTTAACAATAAACTATTACTCCATTAATACAAGTTTTCTTTCCCACTTCGATTTAAGAATTATTTTTCCTTTTCATCTTTGCTTTCCTCTGCTTCCCACCCTTCTCCATCAACCCCACGAAAAAAAGATTACCTAGTTGTAGAGATGGACAAAATCTTGATCTTAATTCCTGCCACAGCTACCCTACAAAGAGCGGAAAAGTAGCACCTTATGCCGAAGTGCATGGAGTTTGCCAAGCAGTTCAAATATTAGATAGAAAGATTGTTGTGCAGGATAAATGGGGGAAAAGGAACTAGCTGCAAACCTTAACGTTTCTGCGATTATCAATTCATTCGACTTCAATATGAAATCTCATTTATTTATTTATTAGCATATTGCTCCCAAAGTAACTCAACTGGTTAACGATAAGCAATGGAAGATTTTCAATTTAGCCAGAATAATCATGATTACTTTATTCAGCAAGAGTTCTGTTAAGCTTCACCATCAAGGGATATGGAGAGAGCATAGGAACGTGTAGTTGAGATCACCATGATCATGTTGATCGACAGAGCAGGCTCAAGGGGCTGTAAAGTCTACTCCTGTTCCCATTCATGTTCTTATCGGTTCAAAAAGATTCAGTATTTATGTTTGATGTCAACAACAATATTACTAATTCTGTAATCAGTGACAGTAGGATAACACAATGCTGCTTCACTTTGGGATTGGATTTGAATCCAAACTGATGTGATGAAAGCCTCTTTTCTTTCCAGAAGTTGTACAGGTTTTAAAGGAAATGAAATCAACTTTGAACAAAGCACTGAAAGGGGCCACAAATGCAGCTAGTATACAAAAATTGACATGCTCTTTTGAGATGTGCATTTAATCCATACCGCACCTGAACCTATCTACTCTCTCTCTGCTGGTTGCACTGATCCTACTCAAAATGAATTCCATCAGCAAGTTAACTTTTCAATGTTCCAGGTTGACGTCACAGCAGTCAAATGCTTAAAAACAATTCATCAGCTGACTTACGAATACAGTCTGGCATAGATATCTAAGCAGTGTCAGTTGCTCTCTGAAACAGCATTCGGTTTGATTTGGAAGACACTGTATTCACAATAAGCAAAACAGAGTATGTTGAGGTTTACTCCCGTTCACAAACTGTTATAAAAACAAGAAAAATACTTTGCGTCGGTCTTCACAATGGAAAAGGATGATGCAGGTATAGACATCAGGGTGGAGGACTGAAATATTAGAGGAAATTAACAGAGAGAGAGAGAGAGGAGGTACTTGTGGGTTTAGCAGCCTTAAAAGTGGACAAGTCCGCAGGCCCGGATGAGATGTATCCCAGGCTGTTGAGGGAGGCAAGTGATGAGATATCAGGGGGCCTGGCAGTAATTTTCAAATCCTCTCCAGCCACAGGTGAGGTGCCAGAGGACTGCTAACATTGTCCCATCTTTAAAAAAGGGAGGAAGGGATAGACAAGGAAATTACAGGCCAATCAGTCTAACCTCAGTGGTGGGGAAGTTACTAGAAAGAATTCTGAGGGATAGAATTTATTTGGAAAGACAGATTAATCAGCGATAGTCAGCATGGATTTGTTAACGAAAGGTCATGTTTGCCAAATTTGATCACATTTTTGAGGTAACCAGGAGTGTTGAAGAGGGTAATGCATTTGATGTAGTCTACATGGACTTTAGCAAGCCTAAGGATAAAGTCCTTTATGGCAGGCGGATCAAGAAAGTAAGAGCCCATGGGCAAAGTGGCACGTTGGATCCAAAACTGGCTGAGAGGCAGGAAGCAGAGGGTGATGGTAAAGGGACGTTTCTGTGACTGGAAGTCTGTTTCCAATGGGGTTCCGCAGGGCTCGGTGCTGGGGCCCTTGCTATTTGTGGTGTACAAAAGTGATTTGGACATAAATGTAGGGGGTATGATCAAGAAGTTCATGGATGACAGAAATTTGGTAGGGTGGTGAATAGTGAGGAGGATAGGCATAAATTGCAGGATGATCTCACTGCACTGGTCAGGTGGGCAGAGCAGTGGCAAATGGAATTCAACCTGGAAAAATGTGAGGTAATGCATTTGGGGAGAGCTAACAAGTCGAGGAATTACAC
This sequence comes from Cetorhinus maximus, assembly GCF_964194155.1. Classification (NCBI taxonomy): domain Eukaryota; kingdom Metazoa; phylum Chordata; class Chondrichthyes; order Lamniformes; family Cetorhinidae; genus Cetorhinus; species Cetorhinus maximus. Next base: position 143,500,966 of record NC_135884.1, read on the forward strand.
TAGGAATGGTAAGGCAGAGGTCATGGTACATGTTGGTACCAAAGACATAGGTAGAAAGAGGGATGAGGTCTTCCATCAAGAATTCAGGGAGTTAGGCAGTAGGCTAAAAAGCAAGACCTCTCAGGTTGTAATCTCTGGATTACTCCCAGTGCCACGTGCTAGCGAGCTCAGAAATAGGAGAATAGCACAGATGAATATGTGGCTTAAGAGTTGGTGCAGGAGGGAGGGTTTTAGATTCCTGGATCACTTGGACCGTTTCTGGGGAAGGTGGGACCTGTACAAGCGGGACGGTCTACATCTGAACCAGAGCGGGACTAAAATCATTGCAGGCGTGTTTGCTAGTGCTGTTGGGAGGAGTTTAAACTAATTCGGCAGGGGGAGGGGACACAGAATGTTAGCAGAATAGGGACACATCATAATACAGTAAAACAATCAAGTCAGAGGGAGTACAGCTGCAATAAGCTTCAAGGGAGTAACACAAGGCTGGATGGCCTCTACTTTAATGCCAGGTGTATTACAGGTAAAGCGGATGAGTTAAGGGTGAGGATTGACATGTGGAATTGTGATATAGTAGCCATCACTGAGATGTGGTTGAGGGAGGGGCAGGATTGGCAGCTCAACATTCCAGGATATAGAATCTTCAGGCGAGACAGGGGAGGGGGTAAAAGAGGAGGAGGTGTTGCATTATTAGTTAAGGAGTCCATTACTGCAGGAAGGAGAGATGATATCTTGGAGGGGGCATCGAATGAAGCTTTGTGGGTAGAGCTTAGGAATAAAAAAGGGGCAACCACATTATTAGGTGTTTATTATAGGCCCCCAGATAGTCAGCAGGAAATTGAGGAGCAAACATGTGCACAATTTGTGGAGGTGTGTAAAAACAATAACAATAGGGTAATTATATTAGGTGATTTCAACTTTCCCAACATTAATTGGGATAGACATAGTGTTAAGGGCTTGGATGGAGTGGATTTCTTAAAATGTGGACAGGAGAACATTTTAGGTCAATATGTAGAGGGTCCAACAAGGGACAGTGCATTGCTGGACCTAATTCTGGGGAATGAAGCCAGACAGGTGGCTGAGATGGTGGTGGGCGAGCAATTTAGTGCTAGCGACCACAACGTGGTACAATTTAAGTTTGTTATGGACAAAGAAATCAACAAGTTGCAAAAAAATGTTTTGGATTGGGGGAAGAATGGATTTTAGTAAAATAAGGCAGGATCTGGCCAAGGTAGACTGGAAACATACTTGTGGGGAAATTTACAGAGGAACAGTGGGAGGTGTTCAAAAATGAAATGGGGTGGGTACAGGCTCAACATGTTCCCTCAAGGGTGATAGGAAGGAGTAACAAGCCCAGAGAACCATGGATGACAAGAAATATTCAGGTTACGATGAGAAGGAAAAGAGAGGCTTTTAGCAGGTACAAGGGAAGCAAAGCAGCAGAGGTGTTAGTGGAGAACAGAAAGTGCAGGGTGGAGCTTAAGAAAGCAATTAGGAGAGCAAAGAGGGGAAATGAGAAAGCTCTGGCTGGTAAAAGTAGGGAAAATCCCAAGATATTCTATAAGTATATCAATGGGAAGAGGATAACCAGGGAAAGAGTAGGGCCCATAAGGGACCAAGGGGGCAATCTATGGGTGGAGCCAGAGCACATCGCTAGAGTGTTGAATGAATACTTCACGTCCGTCTTCACCCAAGGGAATGAGGATAAAGGTATCGAACTCGGGGAGAGAGACTGCGAGGTTCTTAAGTAAATTCATATAGGGAGTGACAAGGTGTTGGCAGGCTTAAAAGTGGACAAATCTCCAGGTCCGGATGATTTGTGTCCCAGACTGCTGAGGGAGGCAAGGGAGGAGATCGCAGGGGCTCTGACCCAAATTTTTAATTCCATTCTGGCCACGGGGGAGATGCCAGAGGACTGGTGAACAATTAATGTGGTTCCGCTATTTAAGAAGGGTTGTAGAGATAAGCCAGGGAACTACAGGCCAGTGAGTCTCACGTCAGTGGTAGGGAAACTATTGGAGAAATTTCTGAAGGAGAGTATCTATCTCCACTTGGAGAGGCAAGGTTTGATCAGGGAGTCAGCATGGCTTTGTCAGAGGGAGGTCATGCCTAACAAATTTGATTGAATTTTTTGATGAAGTGACCAGGTGTGTAGATGAGGGTAATGCAGTTGATGTAGTTTATATGGATTTCAGCAAAGCCTTTGACAAAGTCCCACATGGGAGACTTATAAAGAAGGCAAAGGCACATGGGATACATGGTAATTTGATAAGGTGGATTCAAAATTGGCTTAGTTGTAGGAGGCAGAGGGTGATGACAGAAGGATGCTTTCGTGACTGGAAGCCAGTGTCCAGTGGCATAGCACAGGGATCTGTGCTGGGTCCCCTATTATTTGTCATTTATATAAACAACATAGATGACTATGCGGGGGCAGGATTAGTAAGTTTGCGGATGACACAAAGATTGGCTGGTTGGTTAACAGTGAGGTTGAGTGTCTTGGGCTACAGGAAGATATAGATGGGATGGTCAAATGGGCAGATAAGTGGCAGATGGAATTTAACCCTGAAAAGTGAGAGGTGATACACTTTGGAAGGAGTAATTTGGCAAGGAAGTATTCAATGAACGGCTTGGCACTAGGAAGTTCTGAGGAACAAAGGGAACTTGGTGTTTGTGTCCATAGATCTCTGAACGCGGAGGGGCATGTTAGTGGGGTGGTGAAAAAGGCATATGGGACACTTGCCTTTATCAATCAAGGCATAGATTACAAAAGTAGGAGGTCATGTTGGAGTTGTATAGAACCTTGGTGAGACCACAGCTGGAGTACTGTATGCAGTTCTGGTCGCCACATTATAGGAAGGATGTGATTGCAGTGGAGGGGGTGCAGAGGAGATTCACCAGGATGTTGCCTGGGATAAAACATTTAAGTTATGAAGAGAGGTTGGATAGACTTGAGTTGTTTTCGTTGAAGCAGAGAAGACTGAGGGGCAACCTGATCGAGGTGTACAAGATTATGAGGGTCATGGACAGGGGGGATAGGGAGCAGCTGTTCCCCTTAGTTGAAGACAAAAAATAAAAATACCTGGAAAAACTCAGCAGGTCTGGCAGCATCTGCGGAGAGGAATACAGTTAACATTTCGAGTCCGTATGACTCTTCAACAGAACTAAGTAAAAATAAAAAAGAGGTGAAATATAAGCTGGTTTAAGGGGGAGGGGTAGAGCTGGATAGAGGGTCAGTGATAGGTGGAGATAGCCAAAAGATGTCATAGACAAAAGGACAAAGGGATGTTGAAGGTGGTGATATTATCTAAGGAATGTGCTAATTCAGGGTAGAAAGCAGGACAAGCAAGGTACAGATAGCCCTAGTGGGGGTGGGGTGGGATGAAGGGAAGGGATCGAAATAGGACAGATGCTGCCAGACCTGAGTTTTTCCAGGTATTTTTATTTTTGTTTTGGATTTCCAGCATCCGCAGTTTTTTGCTTTTTTCTTCTTTCCCCTTGATTGAAGGGTCAATCACAAGTGGGCATAAGTTCAAAGTGAGGGGCAAGAGGTTTAGGGGGGATGTGAGGAAAAACTTTTTTACCCAGAGGGTGGTGACGGTCTGGAATGCACTGCCTGGGAGGGTGGTGGAGGCGGGTTGCCTCACAACCTTTAAAAAGGATCTGGATGAGCACTTGGCATGTCATAACACTCAAGGCTATGGGCCAAGTGCTGGTAAATGGGATTAGGTAGGTAGGTCAGGTGTTTCTCATGTATCGGTGCAGACTCGATGGGCGTCTTCTGCACTGTGATTCTGTAGGAACCTGGAAAGTACTGAAGATCAGAGAGTCCTTGGTGTGCATATCCACCAGATCCCAGAAAGTAGCAGCGCAGGTAGATAAGGTGGTTAAAAAAGTATATGGGATACTCGCCTTTATTAGCCGAGGCATAGAATACAAGAGCTGGGAGGTTATGCTGGAACTGTATAAAACACTGGTCAGGCCACAACTGGAGTACTCAATGCTGTTCTGGTCACCACATTATAAGAAGGATGTGATTGCACTGGAGAGGGTGCAGATGAGATTTACCAGAGTGCTGCCTGGGCTGGAGGGTCTGAGCTATGAGGAAAGATTGGATAGTCTGGAGTTGTTTTACTTGGAGCAGCAAAGGTTGAGAGGGGATCTGATAGAGGTGTATGAGGGATAAGGTGGATCGAAAAGCACTTTTTCCATTAGTGGAGGGGTCAATAATCAGGGGACATAGAATTAAGTTAAGAGGTAGAAGGCTAAGAGGGGAGTTGAAGAGAATTTCTTTTCACCTAGAGGGTGGTGGGAATCTGGAACTCTGCCTGAAAGGGTGGTTGAGACAGAAGCTCTCATAACATTTAAGAAGTATTTAGATATTCACTTGTGCTGCATTAGCCTCCAGGGCTACGGGCCAAGCGCTGGAAAATTGGATTAGTGTAGTCAGATCTTTGTTGACTGGTGCGGACCTGATGGGCCGAATGGCCTCCTCCTGTGCTGTAAACGTCTGAGACTCTGAGTCTAAAAATACATATGCTAGTCCACTTTTGCGGATAAGCATAAAAAATGTAAAAACATGAGCACTCCGACCAGCACAAGCTTCTCCCCTTGTAGCCTAGCTCACTGGTGTCCACATAGGATTTCTTAAAATCACATTCTTCAAAAGACTAATCATGAGTAAACGAGTTTGCCAACACGAAAGTATGATATTTCTTTCTGAATGTTCAGACTTTGCTAATGAACTCTCCATAGAGAGCCAAAGACCATCCACAATGACAACTGGAGCCAGAGACAAACATCCTAATTTCAAAATCCAAAGAACATAAAAGAAGCTTTTACGTGGTAGCATTTTACTTTGAATTCTAGAGACTAATACGTGAATCAGATCCCAGTATCTACACTGTCAAATTCATTTCTGGACATTGTGCAATCGGAAGAATGTCAAGGCTTTGGGGAGGGCACAGAACAGATTTATTACAATGGTACCATGGATAAAAACTCTGGTCAAAGGAGTGTGGAGGAGTTGGACTTGTTTCCTTAGAGCAGAGAAGGTTAGAGGAGGTTTGATAAATGTTCAAATTCATGAGTAACTTTGATACGGTAAATAGTGGCAGGAGGGTCAGTAACTAGAAGGCACAGATATAAGGTGACTTAAAACAAAAAACAGTGTTGTGATCTGGATTACACTTCTTGAAAGGGTGCGAAGCAAATTCAATAGTAAAATTAAAAATGAGAATTGGTTAAGTACTTGGAGGAATAAAATATATAGCACTATGGGAAAAGGGCAGGGGAGGGGAATTATTTGGATAGCTGTACCGAATAGCCAGCATAGGTGCAATGGGTTGAATAGCATCCTTCTGTGTTGCATCATTCTATGATTTCAACTAACTCCTTTATCACATCAGTAGACTTGATGACCCATGAGAAGTGGATGCACAAATTTGCCACTGGGCCAAAGAAACTGGTTTTTGGCCACTGGTTCCACTTGGATCAAAATTCGAATTGCATGAATGGACGGCAGTGGTTCAAGGTGGCAGCTCACTATCTCCTTCTTACAGGCAAGAAATGCTGGCCTAGCTAGCAATACCCACATCCCGTGAACAAATACACAAAAGAATATAAAAGCAGCTCTGTATGTCTTGTCTTGTGCATGGCTATGAACACTAACTTAAAAAAGCATTAAGACACAAAGAGCAACATACCTTCTGAGTTCACAACGATAGTTCCAATCACACCTTTGTGAGATTGAATCCTCTTCAGAGTTTCCTCTACCTCACTCTGTAAATAAGAGAAAACAGATTAATACAAGACAGCATTTGACAGAATGCAAGTTCTCACATGGCAGTTCTTCCAAAGTGTGTTGACTGGTAGAATAATCATTAAAAACTTGAGAAAATGGGAATCTACTGGATGGACATCTTCCGGATGGACAAATGTTCTAATTAAGGGCCTACTCTAAGCGAGTTCTACAACAGAGTATTTAATGGTGAGGTTTTGAAATATTATCGGGTGGATAAGACTAAAGTTGACCCAGCTTCCTAAAATTAGATGAAAGAGTGTGAGAAAGGTACATAAAAAGGGACAAAGGAAGGGAGAGAGTCATTTCAGAGCAACACAGGGCAAATAAAAAGAGGAATCAAAAAGTAATAGAGACAATATGATAGCAAGACTGAATGAGGGAAGATGTGAGGGAGATACAAAAATGAGAAGGTGAGACACTGCTGAAAACATTGAAGAGAAGAAGCAAGTTTCACAAGAGACAAGGGAACATAAGGGAAAGACCTAGATTCAAGCTAACAGCAAGTGAACCACATGTTACCAGAGAAAAAGCATCAAATCCAAAGGTGGTACAAAGTTATAATTTCACATGAATACAAATATTTCAAACTTTGGTCACCCATTTGAGAAAGATACTTATCTGAAATAAAGGGAAGGGGAGAAACACAATTGTCCAGCCAGTCTATACTGCATTGACATACATCTTGATGACTGTCTCAAAAATAGGTGAGACACCAGGAAATGGGCTCCCCCAGCAGTACAAGTGGAAAACAGAAGGGAAGTAAACCCACAAGAAACTAAAGGGGAAAATAAGAATCTACCTGAGTTTTTTTTCCATTAAGTATATTAGCGTTATAAATTCAATTCGAGATAGCAGCCAATAACTAACAAATCTATCAAAGATGGGGAAGATGGTGGCATAGTGGTAATGCCATTGGACTAGTAATTAATAGGCCCAGGCTAAAGTTCTAGGGACATAAGTTCACATCCCTCCATGGCAGCTGGTGGAATTTAAATTCAATTAAATCAACTAATCTGGAATTGAAAGCTAGTCTCAGTGATGATGACCATGAAATAATGACTGCCGCAAAAACCCACCTGGTTTACTAATGTCCTTCAGGAAAGGAAATCTGCCATCCTTTCCTGGTTTGGTCTACATGTAACTCCAGGCTCTCAGCTATGTGAGTTTTAACTGCCCTCTGAAATGGCCCAGCAAGCCACTCAGTCATAGATGGCTCACCGCCACCTTCTCTAGGGCAATTAGGGATAGGCAACAAAGGCTGGCTTTGCCAGCGACTCCTTGATCCGATGAAAAAATAAAAAACAGTTTTACTCATTTCATTTACAATATATGATTTATGTACAGTCTAAAAACAACTTCTTGTGCCTCAAACAGTGTTTGATAGTTTTGGAATCAAACATTTATTCGAACAATTTTCTTAAATATGATCAAATTAATTTTTCTTGAAACACTGACTCCATTCACCAGCTGGCGATGCTTGGATTGGAAGTGGCAGTAACAAAGCACTTACAGGCCACACTAAGCTGGCAGCATTACAAAGCCTGCTATGCCACACATAGTGACAAAAGTACAGAATGTTACCAAACATTTAAGGAGTTAGCCAACCAACCCTGCTAGAAACATTTCAGTTTAGCACGCAAGTATTCCTTGGATCAGAGTACTCAGGTGCATACATTGTAGCTTTCAGAAGTGATGCATAGTAATAGCTGTCCATGGAATAAATAGATCATTAGATGCCTTTAAAACTTGCTTTACCACAGACAGCGCACGAGCTTCAACTGGTAATTTCCTTGAAGATCGCAGCTAAACTGAAAGTAGGAGATAGAGGCATCGATAGAAAAACAAAAGGTTATAGCTGGGTCAGTGTGTGCCTTAGCAATTAAAATAATATAGGAGGGAGCATGAATTTTTTTAAAAAAGGATAGGTTTCATTTAAAAAGAATTAGTTCCCCTTACCCAACTGAGGTGTCAGGAAGGAAGGCACTATTTTCTCACAGGACTCTTCACAGTTTAGCCCGAGATCCAGGTTGATAGTTAACAACACCTATTCCATTACACTGTGGAACAGCAAAACACTGCACAACTGGCAGGGGAAAAAAATAATCATATGTAGTAGTTAGTGGCAAAAATAAAACAAAAAAGGGATAGGTCTCAAAAGTCTGTAATATTCCATGTTTCTTATTCATTCATGGATGCAAGTGTGGCTGGCAAGGCCAGCATTTATTTCCTGCTCTAATAGCTTTTGAGAACGTGGCGGTCCACCACTTTCTTAAAAGGCTGCAGATTGTGTGATGTTAGGTAGGCAGCTCCAGGATATTCTCCCAGTGACCACAGGGAAAGGCAATATATTTCCATATTCCCATTTCTGACCTTATGATGAAGGGAATGTCAATAACAAAGCAACAGAAGATGGTTAGGCCCAGGACACAACCCTGAAAAATTCCTTAGGCTGAGATGATTGGCCTGTAACAACCACAATCATCTTCCTTGTTTGACTCCAACCCCCATAACACCACCCACCACAACAAGCCCAATTCCCACTGACTTCAATTTTACAAGGGCTCCTTGATGCCACACTTAGTCAAATGTTACCATGATATCAAGAGCAGTTACTTTTGCCTCACCTTTGGAATTCAGCATTTTTGTCCATGCTTGGAACAAGGTTGTAATGGTGCCTGGGGATGAGTGGTCCAGGCGGAAACCAAACTATGCATCAGTGAACAGGTTACTTGTATGCAAGTGGTGCTTGATAGAATTATTGACACCACCTTCAATTGCTTTGCAGATAAGAGTAGACTGATGAGGCGGTAATTGGCCAGATTTGATTTGTTGTTCTATTTGTGGACAGGACATACCTGGGCAATATTCCGCATTGTCAGGCATATGAGCGTTATAGCTGTACTGGAACAGTATGGCTTCTGTTACAATATGGCAGGTGGTATTTGCCAGGCTGACCAAATCCCAAAGGGAAACTTGGCCAGGCTATCACAACAATTTTGCAACTTGTATTTATTACGAGAAGGTATGTACACTGAAGTCAGAAGAGTCCACTACCACCTTTAGAGATTTTAAAGATTAAATTAAAACATTAACAAAAGAAAAGATAAAGTTAAACACACAAGATTTCAGTTAAACTTAGTCTTATAACAGTTCTCAAAAGATTTCTACTTAATTAGACTCCTAACTACACACCCCTTTTAGGGAACAGTCCAAATAGATTCTTAGTCTATAAAACATCCAGCAATATTACCACAAGCACCCACTGTTGCTATATGGGAGGCGTTTCACAGCTTCCCTCTCCCATCAACAATGGAACTCCAAGGCTTTTAACAAAACCTTGCACTCTGGATCAAACCAGCACTTCTCTGGGGTGGATAGAGCCTGCTTTTTCACAGGTCTATTTCACAACAGCCCACCTCTCAAAATCTCACAGGGCCACTCACCATACAGCTTTCCATCTTTCTTTAAATGTATTTACTCTTTTGATCTTTAAATCGCATTGTTTCACAAGTTACAGTTCCCCAGAATATAAAAATCTTTCTTGTCGTCCTTTGTTATGGCACAGCCGATGGAAAATGCTGAGTTGTTCAAATCCCAAAAATCCCAGAAACTTGAAATAACTGCCACAATTGTTTTGCAGTTTGTAGGAATTTGAGATGCATGCCTTGAATTCAGTAGTAATAAGACCACCAAAGTCTTATAGGTTTTTATAAAACTAAATTAAACATTAAGAAGAAGTTTTTAAATACATACATAGACCTACAAATTACTATGATAACCCCTATTCAATCTAACTCCCAGATGCACTTTCGTTAAGGCAACGGTAAAACACAGATTTTAAAAGGCCCAGGCAAAGAAACATGATACCCTTGTTATGACCAATGCAGTTAGTAAAGCAGAGTTATTTTAAAAATTCCAGAGGGAAACTTAAAGTTATTGGTTATGACAGTTGTTTAAAGTGTTATGTTTGAGATGCGACACTAAACTCAGGAATCAGACCACTAGTTCTCAATGTGTTACATTAAAACTAAATGAAACATTTTATTAGTTTACACAGGTTAAAATATATGTATACATGGCTACAAATTACTATCATTGCTTAAATTCCCAAACTAATCTCCATTAAAGGCAACAGCAACCCATAGACTTAACCAAACACTAGGAAAAGCATTTTCACCGTACAAATTCAAAATGAGGTTCTTTTCACTGTGGAGCCAGTTGAAGGCCTTTTGATCTTACATTGCCTCTGCCTTAACGATCGAAAACTACTGAAGTTATACCTACCAGCCCCATTGAATGTTAATTCTCATTGTATCAACAGCCTCTCTGAACTTCACCTTTTAACAATGAAACCCCTCTCATAATACCAATTTTATTAGTAAAATAAACATATTGCTTGGTAGCTGCTAGAAAGGCGTCAATTTTCACCCCACTTGAACGCTCTATTCAAAAAAATGCAAATGCACGCTATCTCTCTCAAATATCAAAACTAATACATAATGCATCTAGCTGGCTTTAATTCAATTAAGACATACCTGCAGACTAAACCTCTATTTTAAAAGAAAAATGTTTTCCAAAATATTATATACATTAATCGCTTCATGGCACCCTGACCAAGTCGAATTCAAAGTTAGTTTTCTTAACTTTAGTCCTTCAAAGACAGCAGCTTGAGGCATAGATGCCGAAGGCTTTTTCACACTTGTAGGATCTTAAAATGCCTTCCCTTACACACAGCCTTCACCCCTTTATACATATTTTCCTCTTTGAACGCAAATAGCCATTGTTTCATTGTGTCTTTGGATTTTATCTTTCTGATAATAAAAACCTCTCATAACACTAAGTTTTACCAGTAATCTTTGGGAAAAATTAACACACTGTTTCTAAACTTCACCTGGCTGGGTGACACATTTCACCCCCTCCTTTGAAAACAATCTAGTCTGATTTATTTATTTAGAAACCTATGTTTCTAAGCTTCCCTATGTTTACCTAATTAACACTTCAAACCTAACTTCTCTTCTTACATCAAAGCACTGACTAATTCAATTAAGTCTCACACACACACATAGACACAGACACATCCCACTATTACTCTATCTTACAATAAATTCCAATATTATGAAAATTATTACATCTTCATGACATCCTTATGGCCAGCACTTTGCTAATTGGGACTAAAAAACTTAATAACTTTGCCTTATTTATCTTGCCAGTTGTAAAACATCTTACCATGTCACTTTGAAAATCAAACAACTTATCTACAAATGTAAATTCCATTCACACTGCAGCTGCTGAGACCTCATCTTAGCTTACCCATCTCCATTTCAAAATGCCTGTTTTTCTTTACACACTTAACTCATTTGATGATTCAAACCTTGCAGTCTGGCCATTTTTAGTTTAAATAAATTAGACACACGCACATGCAAACCTGCTTCAGTATCCCACAGTATTAGGAAAAAAATGATATTTCCTTTACACTTGGCTATGGATACAGCTAATTCTGGAGCATATCTCCAATATTATAGTCAATACATTGTCAGGGCTTGCAGCCTTTGCCATATCCAATGTGCTCAGCCATTTCTTGCTATCAAACTGGTGAATTGAATTGACTGAAAACTGATATTTATGATTCTGTGGATCTGAGGAGGTGGTGGTGGAGGATCATCATCCACTGAGCACCTCTGAAGATGTCTTTTTAATTGACATGTTGGGTTCTGACATCAAAGAGGATCAGGATGGTTGTTTCACTGTCTACACCTTTCACAGCTGGTTGTGGCATGACTGCAGAGCTTTGATTTGATCCTCTGGTTGTGGGCTGTCTATAGTACGCTGTTTCTGCTGTAGTCCTGTGCTGTAGTTTGCATTAGGTTGGTACCTCATTTCAGGTTCGCCTAGTGTTGATTCTTTTACACCTGCTGTATGCCTACTCTGGCAGGTATATCCTTCAGGACTTGGTAAACCTGGTCAGTAGTGGTGCTACCAAGCTACTCTAGATGATGGACATTGAAATACCATCCAAAATGCATTCTGTGCCCTACAGGCTCAGTGCTTCTTCGAAGTAGTGTTCAACACTGATTCATCAGCAGAGGGAGGACAGTAGGTAGGCAATCGGCAGGAGCCATGAATTAGCAGACACCTTACCGTGAAGGTACAATAATTATTAAAGAAACCAAACAGCTTACACATCAAAAAAAATTGAACACGCTTCTGTGCAGGATGTAATTTTTTGTCATTGAACTAAACTGTGTTTTCAAGGGTTGCATCACTTGCAAACAAAGACAGTTACAAAAGGAAATTTATAGATCTCAGTTGAGTTTTTCAAACAAGCACAATTCTATTTATCATTGCTTTTGTCTTTGACTCCTTTAACAGTGGGGAGATGGGGAGAGGAGAGAGGCAGTATAGTAGTAGTGGTAATATCACTTGACTAGAAATCCAGAGGCCCAGGCTAATGCTCTGGGGGACACATGTTCAAATCCCACCATAGCAGCTGATGAAATTTAAATTCAATTAATAAATCTGAGAATAGAAAGCTGGTCTCAGTAATGGTAATCGTCAATTGTTGCAAAAACCCATCCGGTGCACTACTGTCCCTTAGGGAAGGAAATCTGCCATCCTTACCTGGTCTGGCCTACAATAATGTGGTTGACTCAACTGGCCTCATTTCAGGCCTCTGTAATGGCCCAGTGAGCCAGTCAGTTCAAGGACAGTCAAGAATGGGCAACACATACTGACCTTAAGACCATTGCCCACATCATATGAAAGTATTAAAAAGAAAGAGGATGCTGGATTGTTTCTTGCCCAATGATAAGAGATTGAGTGTAATGGGTCAATGCTCTCTGGAGCATAGATGAATGCCATGGAAACATAGATTCTGAGGATTTTGAAAAGTAGATGCCACAAGGTTATTTCCCCTGGTTGGAGAGTCTAGAACTAGGGAGTATGGTCTCAGGTTATTTCAGACAGAGATGGGGAGGCAAGATCAGCTGTGAATCTTTGAAAAGCTCTATACCAGAGAGCTGGGGATGCCCAGTTGGAGTACGTTCAGGGAGATAGAATTTTGAACTTGGGCAAGAAAGTGGAGGCTAGGTCAAAGGTCAGCCATGATCTTTGGCACAGCAGGCTTGAGGGATCATATGGCCTGCTCCTATTTATGTTATGCTATTTTTAATTTTTAGCAGGATTACTTGGCATATTGATACAAGAACACTGCTGGGAAAAACACTTTTGTCAATATACAAATGGTGCTCTTAGATCAGTACCGCAAATTGCTTCAATCAGCAATGACCACCCCTTAACCCTAAAACTACTCGGCTCAACAGCTCCCCAGAAACAACACATATTTAGAGGGGCAAAACCTGTAATGAGACTGCTCGAGCTTATTCTACAACCGAAAACAGATACACTGCCACGAACTCACCTACCCACCATAACTGATGGCAACAAAATAATTCGAAAATAATTTACCCCATTGCTGAGTCTAAGATCCAACTAACCCCAAACTGGACAGAAACCCACAGCTACTTTTTTCTTTTTTAAAAAAAACGGGGTGGAATTGGCAAGGGGTAATTCGGCATCGCAGTTTTAAAATGTTAAAAGCTAAAATCAATACAGCCACACGCCCGAGAGACAGGGAAACCCTTAAAACAAAAAGCCATTTCCAAAAAACATCCCTACGAGAGCTTGTCGTTTAAAACCGCCAAGGACGGTGTGTTGTTTTGGCTTTAAGTATATTTAAATGGGTTGAGCAGAACGGGTTCAGTTTACATGGTAAACAAGGACATGATATTGAAACAGACACAGCTTTAAACCCAGCCCCAGGCCCTGAGTCAACGTCATTCCCCCGGCCCAGTGCTGGACATTCAGAGGCTCGGATGCTGACAGGGCGGGCGGGGGTGCATTAGGAAATGGCATTGGCACCCCTTCAAAGAATAACCTACTTCTCCCCCCCCCCCCCCCCGCCCCCCGCCCCCCGCCCCCCCGGGCCTCATTAAATAATAATATTTTTTTTCCCTCTTTTTGCTTTACCATCGTCTCCTCCCGAGGTCCCAGTCAGGAACAACACACCGGTACAACGAGCGGTTGCTAGGCGGAACCGGAAATGCCTCTTGACCCGGATGCAATAGCCTGTAGTTAAGGGGGGGGCGGGGTCAGGGAAGCGGTGGGTGATGAGAGCAGATCTGCAACTGGAGCTTGGAGTAACCGTTCAGCCCGCCACTTAAACTAATCATAGGATTATGACCACAGTACTTGACAAATTCGTGTTGAATGTGTAGGGTCAAGAGTTGGGTGTAGAGCGTGACTTGAATTATATAAAAGCAAAATAACGCGCGGATGCTGGAGATCTGAAACAAAAACACAAATAGCTGGCAAGACTCAGCGGGCCTGACAGCATCTGTGGAGAGGAAGACAAAGAATTAACGTTCCGAGCCCGTATGACTCTTCATCAGAACTGTACTTGAATTATATAGTTTGCTTTGCTCGTGATAGGAGTTAATTGAAACCCTTAACAAATAATGTTTAAATAATTGGAATTGGAGGTGATTGGGGTACAGTTTGGGCGGGGGGTTAAGTGGCAAAACACTTATTTTCCTGCTTTTGACAGCTTGGGTTAAGGGAGTGACCAACTGTCTGTCTCATTGTTTAAGGGATTGTCCCTTATTTTGATTGTTTCTCCTGCATCCCTCAAGCATGTCCCTTCCTTCTAGCACAGTGACTGAGTCTGGGATCCTCTTTTTGATTTTGCCTGTTTTCTTTAGTGAGAACTTTCTCCACAAGCAACCAGGGGGAGTTATGGTCAGAACCGCCCCCACCCCGGACACTATGGTCACCAGCCCGCTGCCCCTACCCCCATGGTCAAAGTGTCCCTTATTTTATTTCATAAGAGTTGGTCACTGTGGCTAAGGTTTCCAACTCTGGTTGGAGGTGTTCTTGAAGGTTATTACATTCACCTTATAAAGTTTAGATCCTTTATAGTTGTCTAGCTTTGCTTGTAGTTTTGCACCAACAGTTGTTGTCTGAGAAGTTCTGAGAACCAGCCACCTGCGGGAAGGGAAATCGAGGGCAATGAAGAGGGGAAACCAAGAGTGAGGAGGGATTTGTAGAGGTGTGAGGAATTTTGAGTCCATAAATAAGGAAGGGGACAGTAGGGATTATAGGCAGGTACGCTGATTGGCAACATGTGACAAGTGATGTCACACAAGGATCTATGTTGGTGCCTCAAATATTCATTGAATTTAAGAATGACTTAAATAATGGGATGGAAAGGCACAATTGCATATTTGCCAATGACTCAAATAAAGGTGTTATTTTAAGTAGTGTGGATGGAAGTATAAATTTACAAAGGGATTTCCATAGATTAAGTAAATGGGCAAAACTGTGGGAAATAGTTCTCAATGTTGGCAAATGTGAGGTCATCCACTTTGGACCTAAAAAGGGTAGTCTGTGAGTCTAGGCATGGTAGTGAAGGTAAATCCGCACAGCCAAGTGATTGCCTCTTCATTAGCTGAATTTAAGATAATTAGTCTACTACTTACCTCCTTGTGGATTGTGCCTTTGCAAAGGTCTGGAGAGAGATGCAGTGGTTTCTGTCGAGGTTCATCCCGAGCAGTTCTGTGACACAGGACTCTGTGCTCTATGGGCTGTTCCGGGGACACACACCGAGACAAACATCAACTGCAGCTGGAGGATCATCAACTCGGTGAAAGACGCTCTTTGGTCTGCCCGAAACTTGTTGGCCTTCCAGCGCAAAGAGTTGTCCCCGACCGAGTGTTGCAGACTGGCACATTCCAAGGTCCAGGACTACGTGCTGAGGGACGCACTAAAGCTCGGGGCAGCCGCTGCAAAGGCGCAATGGGGAAAGGTCCATGTCTAAGACCTTTCTGCCACAGGGTACCGAGGTGCTGGGAATTGTTTAGAGCCCCTCGGGCTGTACAGCTCAAAATGAATGTATTCAGTGAATACTAATTGTATTATAATTGTATTGAAACACCTCAGAGTGCAACATGATGTATGTTGATAACTCCAATACCATTGTCTGATTGTCTGCATTGACCATATTGAAATTATTGTAATATTGATTATATTGATGCACCTTGTGATCCATGTGTAAAAGTTGAATCTGATTGTACTTTTGTGATGGTGATTTTGAAATGTTTTGGCATGTTCTTCCAGATATTTTATGAATAAAGTATATTTTTCAAAAAAAAATGAGTCTATTACTTACACTCCAAGTAGTTGGACCATGCCATACCACCTGTCCCTCATGGAAAAATTTATGCAGAGAAACACCTTTGACCACAAGTCCATCAGGCAGTGATCGGCACATAACGTCTTAGAGGCCCTGCGGGAAAAGGAGAGGGTGGATCCTGTGGGATGGTTCCCCAAGCAGACTGTCAAAGTCATTTGGCAGAATGTCTCATTACCAGAACTTTCCAACAAGCAACAAGACGTAGCTTGGCTGGTGGTGAGAAAGGCCCTCCCCATCAGATCCTTCCTACACGCCAGGAGTCTCACCCCCACTGCACGTTGCCCTCGAGGTGGCTGTGGTGGGGACAAGACCATTGTTCACCTACTTGTGGATTGTGCCTTTGCAAAGAAGGTCTGGAGAGAGATGCAGTGGTTTCTGTCGAGGTTCATCCCGAGCAGTTCTGTGACACAGGACTCTGCTCTACGGGCTGTTCCCTGGGGGACACACCGAGACAAACATCAAATGCAGCTGGAGGATCATCAACTCGGTGAAAGACACTCTTTGGTCTGCCCGAAACTTGTTAGTCTTCCAGTGCAAAGAGTTGTCCCCAACCAAGTGTTGCAGACTGGCTGAGGGATGCACTAAAGCTTGGGGCAGCCGCTGCAAAGGCGCAATGGGGAAAGGTCGCTGTCTAAGACCTTTCTGCCATTGTGCACCGAGGGGCCGGGAACTGTTGAGAGTGTACAGCTCACAATGAATGTATGCATTGAATACTAATTGTATTATAATTGTATTGAAGCACCTCAGAGTACAACATGATGTATGTTGATAACTCCAATACCATTGTCTGATTGTCTGTAATGACCATATTGAAATGATTGTAATATTCATTGATTGTATTGATGCACCTCGTGATCCATGTATAAAAGTTGAACCTGATTGTACTTTTTGTGATGGCGATTTTGAAATGTTTTGTAATGTTCTTCCTGATATTTTATGAATAAAGTATATTTTTAAAAAATAAAAAAAAATTAGTCTACTACTTAGTCTGTCGAGGGGACACTCCTTGGCAGCAATGTTTGCATCTCTGCACAAGTACGGAGGCCCCAGCAGTGAAGATTGGCTGCACAGGACCCTGACTTGTCCTGATCCTGTTTAGCAAGGACCTCTCCTGCTGTGCTGGATCAAAGTCTGCTATTTGACAGGTGGGGTTTGTCACAGGCAACTTATTTTTCATTCCTTGTTCCAAAGGATGTCTGCTGGTAGACCTTGCTCAGAGGCATTACTCCATATGGGGCACCAAGATGGAAGGCAGACAGTAGGTGAATTTAATATATCATTGTGGAGTGGTAAGTGAGGTGCATCACAGATGCTTTCAACCAGCTTGGACAGGAAGCCAGGGCAGGGGTGTTGACCGGAAAGTTCCAGTCATGATGTGCATTGTTGTATTCAATTGCATGTCAGCAAGATATGCGTGTGATGACCTGTGCCAGAGAAGTGCACTGTTCTCTGCTGTGGAGTATGATAAGGCAAGTGCTGAGGTCCGGAGTATCGTGGCATCTGCACCAGACGTAGACCCAGCAAGTTTGGTTAATAAGTTGTTTCTGGTTTTTACCTTTGCTGCTGTTTTCTTCAGGTGTTCCCGAAAGGACAGGGACCGATCTAGAGTGACTCCCAAGTATGTTGGGTTGGGGTCATTCTTTAGTCTCTGACCATCTATGTAAACATGCAATTCTTTTTTGGCACTGGCAGAATGGAGGTGGAGTACACTGGATATAGTTTTAGAGGAATTCAATGTAAATTGCCATGTGCTGCATTAATCTGTCAACTTTGTAACATCTTCGTTAATGATCTGGGCCAGGGTGCAGAAGGACGGGGCTTAGGTGGCACAACAGATGCCATCAGCATCTATGAACTTGTGGGATATGGTTATTGTCAGGTCATTTTTATGTAAGTTGAACAGGATTGGGGCTTGCACTGGACCCTGTGGTAGCCTGTTGGCTTGTCTTCTCCGTGCACTTCTCCCTTGTCCAAGATGGACTCCAAAGCGTCTGTTGCGAAGGAGTGTTTCAACAACTTTCCTGACCTAGGTTGGAAGCAGCATGGACAGCTTTAGGAGCAGACCAGTGTGCCACACTGTATCGTAGGCGGCTGTGAGGTCCAATAGCATCATGCCTGTCTTCAAGTTCATTTGGAAGCCATTTTCGATGTAGATGGTGAGTGCCAGACCTTGATCACATGTGCTGCGCCCCTTATGGAAACCGGCTTGGTCGACATTAAGGATGGTCTCTACTTCTGGAGATATGCATTGCAGGATAAGACGCACAAAGATCCTAAAGCACACCGAAAGTAGTCAAATCGGTCGATAGCTGGTGGATCTTTTCCAGATTTTGGTATGCCACACTTGCGGGAGTGAGTTTGAGCTGGTGATTCTTGTGTAGAACTAAGTCAGCCCAATCTGAGCACAGGGGTCGAGTTGTTTCAGGAATTCTAGTGCAAAGCTGTCATATCCTGCTTCTTTGCCACATTTCAGGTCCCTTAATGCTGCCCCCAGTTCTATGATCTTGAAGGGATTAGGACTGTCATGTTCTGTATGTTGCTGGCGTTGTTTATTCAGTTCATTACAGAAGGTGCATTTTCTTATCCAATGGTGCCTTTGCTATATTGAGCAAATGGTGAGCAACTTGGTTTGGGGTGATTGATGGGCGGTTTAATACAGGTGATTTTTGGGCTGCTCCAAGGTGGTGAATAAGGCTACAGCACTTCCAACTGGAATGAGTGAAATTGAACCCTGCTGTTGTTTCCTCCCATCTTGCATAGTGTGCAGCATTGAGAGACTCGATGAGGTGGTCTGCTATGTCAGGGTCACCAGGTGATTCATATTCTTTTAGGAGTGCTGTATTCTCTGTATCAAGGTATGGGGCATAGGTGGGTTGGTAGCCGCAAGGGATGGCTGTGCAAGCAGCTTTGTGAATGGCACCGTGAAAGCGCTTATGTATATCTTCCACAGGTATCTTATGGATAGGTTGAGTTACAATGATGTAGTCCAAGGTCTAGCTGCATTTTTGCCAATCAGCTTTACAGAAGTTCCATTGCATCTTCCTTGCACTGTTGATGACTGGAAGGTAAGGGCCAAAATGGATGAGCGATGGCCTGTGTTGACTATATGGGAAATCACCCAGGACTAGGCACTGGGTCAGTCACTGAATGTCCAGGACAAGTCTAGAGGGATGACATTTAATGACCACTAACTCCTGCTGGCTGACTGTCACTTACAGAAAGACCAGAGGGTTGGCAAGTGGACATGGGAGCTGAACATGAAACTGTTGACCCCAGAAAACCATTGAGGAACTCAGAAGGGATTACGAAGATTGAAGAACGACTAAACCCCTCTTTGAGTCCCCGACACACCGGTGGGAAGCAATCAAGGAGAACATCAAGAGGTTTTTCTTCCTCAAAGGTGTTCAGAAGGCTAGAAAGGATCAGAGGGAAATTGTCTTGACTCCAGAAAAGCATGCAGAATCTGCTCCAGCTGCAGTCGATGAGGAGGATCTCCAAGAGATAAAGAGCCAGAAAGCCTCGCTCTTTGCCTCAGAGGTCTCCAAGATCATCTTCCGGTCCAGAGTCCACTCCATGGAGCAGGATGAGATGTGCTCGCATTTCTTCTTCCAAAAGGTACAAAGAGAGCTGTGATCAGCAGCCTGAAGGAAGAAGACGGCTCAGTAGAGTCCGACATTTTGACAATCAGCAAATCCTTTTATGCCGGATTGTATGACCTGAAGTCCACAGACAGCATGGCCTCCCAGTCCTTCCTGTCCTCTATCACGGAGGTCTTAGATGACAATACGTGGGAGAGTCTAGACAAACCATTAACTCTGGATGTGCTGATTAAGGCCCTTTGAGAAGAGTAAAACTCCCGAAAGCAATGGCATATTGGCTGAGTTGTATTCAGCTCTGTGGGACTCTATCGGCCCAGACCTGCTGGAAGTGTACGAGAGTATGCTTCTGGCCAGCAGCATGTCAGAATCCATGAGGAAAGGCATCATCGCCCTCGTCTCCAAGCCGAAGGGGGAAAGGGAGGAAATTAGAACTTGGCAACCCATTTCACTGTTGAATTTGGACTATAAAATTCTGTCCAAAGTCATCGCCAATCGGGCCAAATCTTTTCTGGAGTTGGTGATCTACCCAGACCAGATCTGCACTGTATCAGGCAGGAAGATCTCTGATAACCTTGTGCTATTCAAGTGTTATGACCACAGCCAATGTTAATTGCTGCGGAAGCCAAATCCCAAAGGCCTTACGGACCATACCCTTTTTTTTTGTATTCTGAAAATGAGAAGATGTACCGATATCAGCAGTAAGAGATCCAGTAACGCTTTTGGGATTTAAAAAAATTAAAAGTAAAAGTTTTATTAACAAGAATAAAAGAAAACTTAAGCTCACAAGATTACAGTTACACAGTTAAGGTTAGTCTTACAAAACATTCCCCCCAAAAAACTCTCCACTTGGTCGGACCCACATGTAAACACCTTCCAGGTAACACCCGCTTAAAGATGTTTAGTTATAAAATCCAGTAATATTACCTAAGGCAAACTGCTGTGGCTTCAATAAAGGCATACCACATGACCTGTAACTCGCTTCCACTCTGCTGTGGAAAACCAAACTTCAGAATGAAACTGTTTTTTGTAGCACAAGACTTTTCTGGCTTGACTGGATGGTTGATTCAAACTGCATCTCCTCCCAACCCAGAGTTATCAGCTCCCAACTCAACAGCCCAAACAGCTCCAGTTGCTATCTCAACAGCTCAAACAGCAGCTCCAGCTATAGCTATCCTAAGCTCTCCACAGTAACTTTAAAATACCTTTTTACCCCTTTCATCTCAAATTCCATTGTTCTCACACTCTTTGATACTCAAATCCTTCTAAATATAAAATCTTTCATATCTCTATCTTGTCTTTGCTGTTGAGTCAATAAAATATAATAACCCCACCCCCCTCCCCTTTCTATTTACCTATGGAACTCCTGCAAGTTGCATACCTCTGACTCTGTTTTAATATTCAAACAAACTCTCAACTCATTTAAAAATGCAAATTGTAGATCTAACCTATTTACTTAGACCTCAAACAAGCACCTCTATTCTTTTCACATTTTAAACCCCCCAGACAATCTGTCTCCTATTAATCTCTGCCCAGTTTAATTAAATCACACACACACACACACACACACACACACACATAAACACACACAAATACAGGCTTTCCACAGAGTAACACAATATTTCTCAAAAATATTTTTAAAAAACATCCATTTCTCATACAGCCTATATACGGGACAGGGGTGTGGACACCTGCCTCATTAGCCTAGACCAGGAGAAGGCCTTTGACAGAATATTGCATACGTATATGATGGATGTGCTCTTCAAATTAGGGTTAAAAGAGGAGACTTGCATGTGGAGGCAGGAGAAGTAGCAGAGGTATTAAACAAGTACTTTGCATCTTTCTTTACAAAGGAAGAGGATGCTACCCAGGCCGATGTGAGGGAGGAGATAACTGGTACACTTGAGGAATTTACAACTGAGAAAGGGAAGCTATTAGAAAGGCTCTCTTTACTTAAAATTGATAAGGTACCAGGACCGGATGAGATGCACCTGAGGATTCTAAGGGAGGTGACAGTGGACATCTCAGAGGCATTAGTGATAATCTTCCTGTCTTCCTTAGACATGGGTGGTGCTGGAGGACTGTAGAATTGCAAATGTTACACTCTTGTTCAAAAAGGGGTGCAAGGATAATGCCGACAACTACAGACCAGTCAAATTGACTTCAGTGGTAGGAAAACTTCTGGAAACTATAGTTTGGGACAAAATCAATATTCACTTAGACAGGTGTGGAATAATTAAGGAAAGCCAGAATGGATTCATTAAAGGAAAATCATGTTTAACTAACTTGCTGGAGTTTTTTGAGGAGGTAACAGAGAAGATTGATAAGGGCAATGTTGTTGATGTGGTGTAAATGGATTTTCAAAAGGCATTTAATAGAGTGCCACACAATAGACTTGTGGGTAAAATTCTAGCTCATAGAATAAAAGAGAAAGTAGGCACTTTGATAAGAAATTGGCTGAGTGACAGGAAACAGAGAGTTGTGATAAATGGTTATTTTTCAGATTGGAGGAAGGTCTGTAGTGGAGTTCCCCAGGGGTCAGTGTTGGGACCCTTGCTCTCCCTGATGTATATTAATGACCTAGACTGTGGTGTGCAGGGCATGATTTCAAAATTTGTGTGTGATACAAAGATTGGAAGCATTGTCAACTGTGATGAGGATAGTCTTGAACTTCAAAAGGACATAGAATTATTGGTGGATTGGGCAGACATGTGGCAGATGAAGTTCAATGCAGAGAAGTGTGAGGTGATACATTTTGGCAAGACGAATGTGGAGAGAGTGTATGAAATAAAGGGAGAAACTCTGAAGGAGGTGCAGGAACAAAGGCACCTCAGTGTATGTGTATGTAAATCATTGAAGGTGGCAGGGCATGTTGAGAGAGCAGTTAATAAAGCATATGGTATCCTAGGTTTTATTAATAGGGGCATTGAGTACAAGAGTAAGGAAGTCATGTTAAACTTGTATAAGACACTAGTTAGGCTTCATCTAGACAACTGCATCCAGTTCTGGCTGCCATACCTGAGGAAGGATGTGAAGGCATTGGAGAGAGTACAAAGGAGATTCACAAGAATGATTCCAGGGATGAACAACTGTAGCTATGAGGATAGATTGGAGAGGTTGAGGTTGGAGAAAAGAAGGCTGAAAGGAGACTTGATAAAGGTATTCAAGATCCTTAGGGGTGTGGACAGGGTAAATATTGAGAAACTGTTCCCATTCAAGAGTACTTCAAGAACTTGAGGGCATAGACTCAAAATAACGGGCAAAAGGAGCAGAGTTGATGTGAGGGAATATTTTTCACCCAGAGGGTGGTTGGAGTCTGGAACAAGCTTCCTGAAAGGGCGGTGGAGGCAGGTTCGATCGAGGTATTCAAAAGAGAATTGGATTGCTATCTGAAAAGAAATAATGCAAGGTTACGGGAATAAGGTAGGGGAGTGGGATTAGGTAGAATGCTCTTTCAGTGAATCAGTGCAGACCCGATGGGCTGAATGGCCTCCTCCTGCACTGTAAAGATTCTGTGAAATGGGGTTTGGGAGGGAATCTGCAATTGGATCCAACTGCTCTACACAAACATCAGTGGCGCAGCTTCAATAAATGGGTGGGAATCGGAAAGCTTTCCAATTAAATCTAGAGTCAGGCAGGGCTGCCCTCTCTCCCTGGTCCTGCTCGTGTGTTGCATAGACCCTTTGCTGAGTCCACCAGGAAGCATTTAGGCATAGGAAGAGTGACGATCTTGGGCAGTGGAAGCACTCAGGTCAAAGCCTCCCTGTGCGTGGACAATATCACCATGTTCGGCTCGGATCTGCTGTCAGCATGCAGACTGCTGAACATCTGCGATCAGCTCGAACTGGCCTCAGGAGCCAAGGTAAATCGTGGTAAGAGGCTATGTTCTTTGGGAACTGGGCTGACAATCCTTTGTCCCCTTCACCATCAGGTCAGACTGCCTGAAGGTGCCGGTATGTGGAAGGATCGGGGCATTCATTAGAAACTGGAAGAAGCGAGTAGCTATGGTCAAACAAAAACCGAGCATGTGGGAGTGATGCCCCCTCTCCTATGTGAGTAAGAACCTGGTCATCAGGTTTGAGGCTCTCTTGGTGTTGCTGTAGGTGGCACAGGTCTGGTCCATTTCTCACTCCTGTGCTGTGGCAAACAACCGAGCCAGCTTCTACTTTATCTGGAGATCAAAAATGGACTGTATTCGCAGGGACACGATGAACAAACCTCTAGAATAAGGGGGATAAAAACGTATCCAACATTGCCCTCATCCTGATGGCCACCTTTGTGTGTGGCTGTATTAAGCTGTGCGTAGACCCTCGGTATGCAGACACCAAGTGGCACTACGTGCTGAGGTTCTACCTGCCCCTGGTGTGGTGAAGTGTGGTGTGGCTACGTTGCCGCGGAACACTCCAAGTAGTTGAACTGTGCCAGACCACCTGTCCCTCATGGAAAAATTTATGCAGAGAAATGCCTTTGACCCCAAGTCCATCAGGCATTGGTCTGCAAGTAACTTCCTAGAGGCCCTGCGGGAATAGGAGATGGTGGATCCTGTCCAATCGTTCCCTGAACAGACTGTCAAAATCATTTGGCAGAGTGCCTCATCACCAGAGCTTTCAAACACCAATATGTAGCTAGGCTAGTGGTGAGAAAAGCATACCCCGTTAGATCCTTCCTAAACACCAGGAGTCTCACCCCCCTCTGTAAGTTGCCCTCAAGGTGGGGCTGTGGCGGGGAAGATACCGTTGTACACCTTCTTCTGGAGTTTGCCTTTACAAAGAAGATCTGGAGGGAGATGCAATGGTTTTTGTCAAAGTTCATCCCGAGTAGTTCTAAGACACAGAACCCTGTGCCCTAAGGGCGGATCCCAGGGGTGCACACCGAGACAATTGTGGCTAGAAGACCATAAACTCGGTGGAAGGCATTCTTTTGTCTGCCCGAAGCTTGTTGCTCTTCCAGTGCAAAGAGTTGTCCTCGACCTGGTGCTGCAGACTAGCACATTCCAAGATCCAGGACTATGCGCTGGGGGATGCACTAAAGCTTGGGGCAGCCGCCACAGAAGCACAATGGGGACCTTTCATACCATAGTGCACTGAGGGGCTGGGAATTGTATAGACCCCCTCAGGCTTTATGACTCACTTTGAATGTACACAGTAAATATTACATGTATCATAACTGTATTGAAGCACCTCTGAGTGCAAATGTAGAAAATTTGAATATCATTGTACTTTCTATAATGACCATTTTGAAATGTTTTGTAATGTTCTTTTAGATATTTTGTGAATAAAGTATATTTTTGCAAAAAAAGACATTTAGTGATGGCCTTAGGTTTGACTTAAAAGTGTGTTTTAGTATTATGTTCATGCAAACCCAACCTGTTGTGGCCACTCCATTTACTTATACTTAGAGCAAAACCACAAAGTTCTAGTCAGTTTGAATAACAAGTTTTCATTGTGATGCTATTTTAGAAAATGCCTTTTGTAAGGGTTTTTCTTTCTTGGGCATGCTGAATAGATTGATTACTAAATGTTGTAAAGCTCGAAACAGCAGTGGTCCAAAGCAATTAAAACAAAACATTGTGGGTGCTGGAAATCCGAAATAAAAACAAAAAATGCTGGAAAAACTCAGCAGGTCTGGCAGTATCTGTGGAGAGAGAAACAGAGTTAACGTTTCAAGTCCCTATGAGTCCAGCGATGCTGCCAGACCTGCTGAGTTTTTCCAGCATTTTTGTTTTTATTGTGATCCAAAGCAGCTTGGGAGGGAGGCTAAAGGTGCATAGATCATTAAAATGTCATGAACAGATACAGAAAATAATCAAAAAGGTTATTGGAATGTTGGTCTTTATATCTAGAGAAATAGAATACAAGGGGGTAGATGTCAAGCTTCAGCTATAGAAACACCTGCCCCTTCACTTCTTCTCTCCTCACCGTCCAAGGGCCCAAACACTCCTTTCAAGTGAAGCAGCATTTCACTTGCATTTCCCCTAACTTAGTCCACTGCATTCGTTGCTCCCAATGCGGTCTCCTCTACATTGGAGAGACCAAACGCAAACTGGGCGACCACTTTGCAGAACACCTGTGGTCTGTCCGCAAGAAAGACCCAAACCTTCCTGTCGCTTGCCATTTTAACACTCCACCCTGCTCTCTTGCCCACATGTCTGTCCTTGGCTTGCTGCATTGTTCCAGTGAAGACCAACGCAAACTGGAGGAACAGCACCTCATCTTCCGACTAGGAACTTTACAGCCTTCCGGACTGAATATTGAATTCAACAACTTTAGATCTTGAACTCCCTCCCCCATCCCCACCCCCTTTCCGTTTCTTCCCCCTCCCTTTTGTTTTTTCCAATAATTTATATAGATTTTTCTTTTCCCACCTATTTCCATTATTTTTAAATCTATAACTGTAATGCCCTGTCAGTCTTTCCAGCCCACCCCCACTAGAGCTGTACCTTGAGTGTCCTGCCATCCAACAATTGCAAACAGCAATTGATGCTGGAACAATTGTTACTTTTGAAACTGAGATCAATAGATTTTTGATAGCCAAAGATATTAAGGGGTATGGAGTTAGGTTGCAGATCAACCATGATTTCATTGAATGGTGGGCCAGGCTCGAGGGCTAAATGGCTTACTCCTGTTCCTATGTTCCTTTCATACACTGTAAATTCCCCAGATTTCACTCACCTGTTTACTGGCTGCTACTCCCTTAGTGCCCTTGCCACTCCCCGTGATGCTGCTGCTCCTCACTGCAGAAAACCTTACATAAATTTCAATTTTTCTAAAATTCAGCTGCCTCTACCATATCCCACCCCACACCAAGTCATGCTTGTCCATCGCAACCATTCTCACTGATTTATTATCTTAAAAAAATTCTCATCCTTCCGCTTAAATCCCATCAGGACCTTATTATCTCGCCGACTTTCTACAGGCCCCTTCTGTACTCTCTATACCTCTGATTGGTCTCGTTTGTATGTCCCTCTGTCCTTTTGCCCCATTAATGGTGGCTGTGCCTTCAGCTACTTGATCCCGCTCTGCAGAATTCCCATACTGAATCCAAGCTCTGTTGAAAGAGATAGGGAATACATGTAGCGCACTGAAACCTTGTACCCCTTGACCCATAGATTAGAAACAGCGCAGCTTGTTGCTTTTCTTTCTTTCTCTCCTCTGTCATCCTGGAACATTTGTGTTCTTCCAGATGAATTGTTGCTGCCTATAGTTTAGATATTGTTCTCCAGGGGCTTGTTAAGCCATATTTTTGACTTTGGTTAAGGCGAAGGCTGCTGTTGTTTACATTGTCTTCTTGTGTCCTGAGGGCAATGTATGTTATATATGTATGCATTACAAAAGAAAATTGTAATAAACATTTAATTTTAAAATATCATTTAAAAGGCAGAATAGACTGGCTTAGAAAATAATAATATTAGGAAAACAACAATCAAATCAGATAATCAGTTTGTAGAATCAATCATTGGGGTCAGTGCCAGCATTTTTGTTAGTGCTATATAACATCTTGGTTGTGCGTTGTAGCACTTGCTGCCTTTTTTATTGCTTCTATTTCTCATCTATATGTTGCTCCTTGGTGACATCATCTCGACACAGCATTAATTCCACTTGGACTCTGATGACACCCAGCTTTATTTCACCACCACCTCTCTTGACCTTTCTACTGTTTCGATATTATCAGACTGCTTGTCCGACATCCAGTACTGGATGAGCAGAAATTTCTTTCATACTATCAGGTAGACTGAAGTCTTTGATCTTTGGTTCCCACCATAAACTTTGTTCCCAAGACACTGACTCCATCCCTCTTCCTAGCAACTGTTTTTAGGCTAAATCAGATTGTTTGTAACATTGGTGTCCATATTTGACCACAAAATGAGCTTCTGACCACACATCGGCATCATCACCCAAGCTTGCCTATTTCCAACACTGTACGTGCCCAACTCTTGCCCTTGCCTAGCTCAACTGCTGCTGAACCCATTATCTATGCTTTTGTTACCCCTAGCCTTGACTGTTCCAACACACTCCCAGCCAGCCTCCCATTCTACCCTCTGTAAACTTGAGGACATCCAAAACCATGCTGCCCGTGCCCCAACTCACACCAAGCCCATATCATATATTACCTTGTGCTCACTGACCTACATCAGCTCCCAATTGAGCAATGCCTCAATTTTTAAAAAATTCATTTATGAGATGTGGGCTTCACTGGCTAGGCCAGCATTTATTGCCCTTCCCTAATTGCCCTTGAGGTGGTGGTGGTGAGATGCCTTCTTGAACCACTGCAGTCCGTGTGGTGTAGGTACACCCACAGTGCTATTAGGGAGGGAGTTCCAGGAATTTGACCCAGTGACAGTGAAGGAATGGCGATATATTTCCAAGTCAGAATGGTGAGTGGCTTGGAGGGGATCTTCCAGGTGGTGGTGTTCCCATGTATCTGCCCTTGTCCTTCTAGGTGGTGGTGGTTATAGGTTTGGAAGGTGCTGCCTAAAGAGCCTCTGCAGTGCATCTTGTAGATAGTGCACACTGCTGTTACTAATTGTCGGTGGTGGAGGGAGTGAATGTTTGTGAAATGGGTGCCAATCAAGTGGGCTACTTTGCTCTGGATGGTGTCAAGCTTCTTTAGTGTTGCTGGAGCTGCCCTCATCCAGGCAAGAAGTGAGTATTCCTTCACAATCCTGACGTGTGCCTTGTAGATGGTGGACAGGCTTTGGGAGTCAGGAGGTGAGTTACTCAGTGCAGGGTTCCTAGCCTCTGACTTGCTCTTGTAGCCACAGTATTTATATGGCTAGTCCAGTTCAATTTCTGGTCAATGGTAACCCCCAGGATGTTGATAGTGGGGGATTCAGCGATGGTAATGCCATTGAATGTCAAGGGGCAATGGTTAGATTCTCTCTTGTTGGAGATGATCATTGCCTGGCACTTGTTTGGCTCTAATGTTACTTGCCACTTGTCAGTCCAAGCCTGGACATTGTCCAGGTCTTGCTGCATTTGGACATGGACTGCTTCAGTATCTGAGGAGTCATGAATGGTGCTGAACATTGTACAATCATCAGCGCACATCCCCACTTTTGACCTTAAGATGGAAGGAAGGTCATTGATAAAGCAGCTGAAGATGGTTGGTTCTAGGACAGTACCCTGAGGAACTCCCGCAGTGATGTCTTGGAACTGAAATGATCGACCTTCAACAATCACAACCATCTTCCTTTGTACTAGGTATGACTCCAACCACTGGAGAGTTTCCCCCTGATTCCCATTGACTCCAGTTTTGCTAGGGCTCCTTAATGCCACACTCAGTGAAGTGCTGCCTTGATGTCAAAGACAGTCACTCTCACCTTACCTCAGGAGTTCAGCTCTTTTGTCCATGTTTGAACCAAGGTTGTAATGAGTTCAGAAGCCGAGTGACACTGGCGGAACCCAAACTGAGGGTCAGTTAGCAGGTTATTGCTAAGCAAATGCTGCTTGATAGCATTGTTGATAACACCTTCCATCAGCTTCCTGATGATGGAAAGTAGACTGATGCGGCGAGAATGGCCTGTTTGGATTTATCCTGCTTTCTGTGTACAGGGCATACCTGGGCAATTTCCACATTGCCGGGTAGGTGCCTGTGTCATAGCTCTACTGGAACAGCTTTGCTAGGGGCGTAGCAAGTTCTGGAGCACAAGTCTTCAGTACTATTCATGGAATATTATCAGGACCTGTAGCCTTTGCAGTATCCAGTGCCTTCAGCTGTCTCTTGAAATTATGCAGAGTGAAACGAATTGGTTGAAGACTGGCATCTGTGATGCTGGGGACCTTGAAGAGGCCAAGCTGAATAATCCACTCGGCAATTCTGGCTGAAGATTGTTGCGAATGCTTCAGCCTTATCTTTGCACTGAACTGATGGGCTAGGCTCCTCCATCATTGAGGATGGGGATATTTGTGGAGCCTTCTCCTCCATTGAGTTGTTTAATTGTCCACCACCATTCACGACTGAATGTGGCAGGACTGAAGAATGTAGATCTGATCCGTTGGTTGTCTATCACTTGCTGCTTATGCCGTTAGGCACACAAATAGTCCTGTGTTGTAGCTTCACCAGGTTGGCGTTTTTAGGCAGGCCTGGTGCTGCTCTTGGCATGCTCTCCTGCACTCTTCATTGAACTATGGTTGATCCCCTGGCTTGGTGGTAATGGTAGAGTGGGGGATATGCCGGGTGTAAAGAAAATCTAATTTTTTTCCAATATTACTGTGGGATACTGTGAAGCAGGCTTGTGGGGGCTGTGTGTATTTTTGTATATGTGTGTGACTGATATATTTAAACTGAAGACAGTCAGATTGCAAGGTTTAAATCATCAAAGGACTTAAGTGTAAAAGCAGGCATTTTGAAGTGGAGCTGAACTTGATAAGATGGATTACATGTAAATACAACATGAATAGAAATTTGCATTAGGAGATAAACGAGGAGTTGAATTTTTAGCTGTTGAAATTGAAAGGGAAATAACAGGAAGTTTACAATTGGCAAATATCATAAATGAATAAAGCAAAGTTATTAAGTTTATTTTTCCCAAAAGTTGTGCCCATAGAGACAATATGAAAGATTTTTATATTCTGGGAAGGGTAACTTCCAAAGAAAGTTAAGAACAATGGGTTTAAAGATGAAAGAGGAAAAAAACATATTTAAGGAAAGATTGAAAGCTGTATGAGAGGTGTGGCCATGTGAGGTCTTGAAGAGTGTGCTGTGCGAAGACAGGCCTGTGAAGGAAGCAGCCTCTAGCCACTACAGAGAAGTGGTTCTTGTTCCAGAAAGCAAGGTTTTGTTATAAGCCTTGGATTTCCATTGTCTAGTGAGAGGGAGAGAGAAGCCCTGTGACATACCATCCCTATAGCAACAGTGGATGCCTTGTAGTAATATTATTGGATGTTTTATAGATTAAGAATCTATAGAGACTGTTGCCCAGAAAAGGGTGTTTTATCTGTAAGTCTAGGTAAGTAGAAATCTTTTGGGAAATGTTGTAAGACTAAATTTAACTGTGTAACTGTAATCTTGTGTGTTTAAGTGTTCTCTTATTTTATTAATAAATGTTTTAATTTAATATTTAAAATCTTCAAAAGTGGTAGTGGAATCTTTAGTTCTGACTTCAGTACACATACCTACTTGTAATAAAAATACAAATTGCAAATCATTGTGATAGTTTGACCAAGTTTCTCTTGGGATTTGGTCAGCCTGGCAATTACCACCTGCCATATTATAACATGGGCCATGAGGTTACAGATTGCAGTTGAGTATAATTCTGCTGCTGATGGCCCACAGCGCCTCAGTGCCTTAGTCATGAGTTGCTAGATCTGTTAGAAATTTATCCCATTTAGCAATCTACACAACACGATGGAGGGTATCCTCAATGTGAAGGTGGGACTTTGTCTCCACAAGGACTTTGCGGTGGTCACTCCTACCGATAACGTTATGGGCAGATGCATCTGCGGCAGGCAGGTTGGTGAGGATTAGGTCAAATATGTTTTTCCCTCTTGTTGGTTCCCTCACCACCTGCCACAGACCCAGTTTAGCAGCTACGTCCTTTAGGACTCGGCCAGCTCAGCCTGTGGTGGTGCTATTGAGCCACTCTTGGTGATGGACATTGAAGGCTCCCACTCCTGTGCCCTTGTCACCCTCAGTGCTTCTTCCAAGTGGTGTTCAACATGGAGGAGTAGTGATTCATCAGTTGTGGGGGTCGGTACGTGGTAATCAACAGGTTTGCCCTTGTTTGGCCTGTTACCATGAGATTTAACGGGGACTGGAGTTGATGATGAGGGCTCCCAGGGCAATTCTCTCCCAACTGTATACCACTGTGCCGTCACCTCATTCTTCTTTTCAAATCCCACCTTGGCCTCTCCCCTTGCTAGCTCTGTAATTTCCTCCGGCCCGACGACGGTCCAAAATATCTGTGCTGCCTCCCTCCATGGGGGCAGGTGATGTGATGAAACCTCCAGGAATACAACTAGAGTTGGCAATCCTAATCCAGCATCCTGCTCTGAATTCAGGCTTCCAGCAGTATTTTGCTTTCATCCCAAGGATGTCCTAAAAAATACCAAAGAAATATTAACTCTATTTCTCTCTCCACAGATGCTGTCAGGCCTGCTGAGTTTTTCCAGCCCTTTCTGTTTTTATTTCAGATCTCTAGCAGCAGTATTTTGCTTTTATATTACTAAAAAGTACTTTACAGTCAATGAAACACTTGTGCAGTCTGGTCACTGTTGCAATGTCAGCTGAGCATTTCTACCGGTCTCAGTTTTTTATTTCGGATTTCCGGCAGCTGCAGGTTTTTATTATTTCGGGGGTGGGCAGAGCAGGAGACTACAACTCCCGCAGTGCCCCGCGGCTGGCGCGCCTGCGCCGTGGCGGTTGTTTCCGGCTCGGGGAGGCGGAAGTGAGGTAGGTAAACAGTCGGCGCGGGCCGGTCGGTTGGTGTGAGAACAGCGGCAGCTCGAGCGGCGGGGAAGCATGTCCGCCTTGAAGTACGCGGGGCTCGACGACACTGACAGCGAAGACGAGCTGCCTCCTGGCTGGGAGGAAAGAACCACTAAAGACGGCTGGGTTTACTACGCCAAGTAAGGAAACAACAACAGCCACAATAATAATAGAGGAATTGGGGGGGGGGGGGGAGGGACAGCAAAGCATAAATGCAAAGTAAAGCCCTCCCATTTCTCTGGCAGAGAGTTAACTGTCAAGCCTTTCCTGCTGCATATGCATTGCTGAAACTGTCCAATCCAATTCCCTACTCTTCATCCTTGTTTAAACTTTTTTTTTGATTTTTAAGAATGTATCTAACTTGATTGAATTGCTCACAAGTTTCGTTCTGTAGATTTCATAAGGAGAGTGGAGATCATGTTGCACAGCACGTTGGCACTTATGGCACTTGTACAATCACACACCTAAAATATAGATTATGGAGTGTTTTTCGAATGGGCGAGCAATGCATTGAATTAAAATTAGTAAAACAATGATGCTTTCTTTTCTCTCCCTTGCAGTTGATCTAAAAAGGTGAGCAAGCATTGACTTAATTGCTTGAATGCACATTTTTACAAGAAAAATCCAGCACTCTTAGCACATAGGTTGTTAACTAATGTTATACTGATAGGTTCAAGTGATAACTTGCAAACTCTCCTGGGTTTATATCTTTCAAACAGCTTGTCTCCTCTCCCTGGAGTCCATCCATTGGTAGAAGCTTTACCTTCCTTCTGTGCAGTTTGCTGAGGTTAAATGTGAATTTGGGATCTATCAGCTTTTGTCTCTGTCACCCCAATGGGAATCTTTGATTTTGTAGGCCAGACCTATGTGAAATTCATGGTGCAACTTTTGAATTTTTAGTAATGGTAAAGGGAGATTGCCTGAGCTTTGTTGTTGTCGCCACATAATTGTCTGTACAAAAGGTTTTGCTTTTCATCCTCCATTGCTGAGAGATAGGTGTCACTTCTGAAATCCACAGCAAAAATCATGTCTGTTGCTCCTGTGGAACTGTACCTCTGTATCTGTCATTCACCTTTAGAGAGGAGGCGAAAAGTGTACAATTGGAAAGGAGGAATAAACAGTCTGTTAAATTTTAACGTGGCTCTTTTCAAAGCCTTTATATGCATAGGATGTCTCAGACTTTTAATGCTTTGCTCATTTTTAAATTTCAACTGCTGCCAAGTTCGCAATGGTCAAACAAAGCAAGTGTTTCTGTTTCCACAACACTTGGCCCTCCTACTAAAGCTAACAAGCTGCTTCTAAAATGGAATTCAGCAAACAGAACCTACATCTTGTTCAAACTCTGTTGGGGTTGATCACATCACTACAGCACTCTAGGGAAACTGGTTGTACTTAATTCAGTGCATGTGAGAAGGGATAAGTTCAAATGTATTTTTAATTAAATGCTAAATTCTATGTGTTTACTACATGAGTGCCACGGGTTTTTGGTAAAAGACTTTCTTTGGCTGCTTATGTTTGTAAAAAGTTTCTTTTTAAACTGGAATGTGATTTCATTGACTTTCCAAAAATTTAGAATGGCAAACTTCAGCATACTGTGGATAATTGTGAAATTAAATTGTCATTTAAAGGGACTGAAATACTAGCGATAGGATAAAAAATCTATAATTGTTTCTAAATTTGGCATTTCTATTTATAAACGCTCTGCTCCTCCCATCATGAGTATTCTGATTGGTGAAATCAATGCATCATTGACATTTGGAGCAACAATAGTGAGAACACAAGCTTTGACCTCAATGCCCTCCATTGAAGCTACTGTATTTTATTTAATTATTCATGTAATATTGCTCCTCCAACGCATTCTCCTTCATGGAGCCTAATCATCTTATATGCAAAACAAGAGACTTGAAAAAGTACCTGTTTGGATTTGCAAACATGTGAAACACTGAATTACTGAATAACCTCCAGTGCAAGGCTCAAATTTAGCAGACCAGCTAAATGTATATCAGATTTCTTGAGTATTCAGCCACCAGCAAATACTTTTGTCAGTGACAGTCATAATCTTGTCACAGAAAAGTACTTGTTCATTTACCATTTTTTTGATTATGATTCATCTTGCAAATAGAATGTTGTATTACTGATAACATCCTCTGCTATCGATAACTTGTCTGATGTCCCTGTCTCCCTACCTTCTGAACTTTAACTAATCCAGCAGTATCATTTTCTGTGGCCTTGCTGTTTCATCACTCTGTCATTGTTGGGATCTACAAGGCCCCTTTGCCCCATTAAATTAATTTGAAGATCCTAAATCTAATTTTCAAATTCACCCACAGCTGTTCCCCACTTTTAATTTTCTTAATTTTCTTTGGCCATCCTGCCTAAACTCTCCACTCCTCCCAGACCCCAGACTGCTGTTTGTTTCTCATGCGCTCCACTTCAGTATTGTCGGCCATTCATGTGGTGAGTCACTAAGTGCTTGCCCCACGGAATTCTCTTCCTGGACCATTGTTTGTTTGGCTTCCTCCCCCTGCTATTTTCTAGACCTCCTTAAAAACCCACCTCTCTGATTGGGCAGTTTTTATTTCCACATCCTACCCCACACTTTTTCATGACGTAAGTGAGAGCAGGCCATGTGGCCTCTCACAGTTCAAAAAGATCCTGGCTGATCTTCAATCTGAATTCTACCACTATATCCCATAATCCTTTGATTCTCTTAGTATCCAAAGAAGCTTTCCATCTCATCCTTTAATATACTCAACAACTGAGCATTCATAGCTCCCTAGGGTAGAAAATTCAAAGATTCAAAATCCTCTGAGTGAAGAAATTTTCCTCATCTAATTTCTAAATGGCTGACCCCTTATTCTGAGACTGGATTTTCCAGCTGGGGAAGCAGCCTCTCGGCATTGAACCCTCTCAGAATTGTATCTGTTCATTTCATCAAAAGTTTATTTATTTAAAATCAAATTCTGTCACGTTCAAGGGCTGAATTGAGGCAAGTTAATAAAATTAATAAAATCAATAACTTTTCCAAGTAATTATTGAATCCCCTGCAACTAGCAACATACATTGTCCCTTCTTTTTTCCTCCTTCCTACCTCCTCCCAGTCCCTCTGTCACCCGCCTCCCAATTTGGTGGATCATTGTAATGTATGGAGCAAGTGCTTGCAGCCTGTGGCTGTATTTCAGCTGTTGACTTGGCAGCCACTTGTGCTGGGCATTGGATACTGAGGATATAATTTTGAGCTATACAACTTGTATAAAGTAACATCAAATATGTCTTCCTTAAGTAAAGTACCTTTGCTTGAAGTATTTTTTTGTTCCCCTTTTCACAATTTTACCTTCATTGAATTTTTTCTGTAATGCTTAGATTGTTTTGTCTTTTTCACCGTTGCATACAAGATGTGTTTTAATCTGCAAATAAATGCATTAATAAAAATAGTTTTACTTATTTTCTCTTCATCCAACAGTCATATTGAGCTGAAGACCCAATGGGACCACCCAAAAACCGGAAAAAAGAAACGTGTAGCAGGAGGTGTGTACTATAAACCATACTAATATTAGAACCCTTTTTGTGATGAGTTTGTTGTTAAAAATCTTTTTTGCTCTCAGTCATGGCGTGTAAACCATTAGATGTAGGAAAAGTGGTAAGGATACCTGGTATCTTAGAAGTTTAAATGGTTTCAGGAGTTTCTGTGTAGGTCTATGATATTCCAAATATTTTGATGAAGCTTATATTCAATAAATTCAATTAGGTTTGGCTATGATTTTGTTGAGTTGGAACATCATGATTCTATTTTGTCAACTGCTGTTTGGGGAATTTGGTATGAATGGAAATATTGCATACAAAATGAGAATAATTATAAGCTCTCATTAAGAATTTGTGGTGTGATAAAATTATTTCTGTATTTCTTCAGAAAAGCAATTTTTAATTAGAGTTTTAGAAGTGTCTCTTCCTGATCAACACTTTTTATTTCTAAACATTTCTAAACATGCTTAATATAAAAATGAAACTTTTAAGTAGGAGTGATATTTCAAGTTATCCTCTGGGCTAACAAGTGGCAAGTAACATTCATGCCACACAAGTGCCAGGCAATGACCATCTCCAACAAGACCATCTCTAACTATCGCCCCATGACATTAAATGGTTGAGAAGGTAACTAGCAGGATAGATAAAGGGGAGCTAGTAGATGTAATATATTTGGATTTCCAAAAGGCGTTCGATAAGGTACCGCACATAAGGCTACTTAGTAAGGTAAGAGCCCAAGGTGTTGGGGGTAGTATATTAGCATGGATAGAGGGTTGGCTAACTAATAGAAGACAGAGTTGGGATAAGGGGGCATTTTCAGGATGGCAACTTGTAACTAGTGGAATGCCGTAGGGATCAGTGCTCGGGCTTCAATTATTTACAATATATATATTAATGACTTAGATGAGGGGAGTGAATATGCTATCGCCAAGTTTGCAGGTGATGCAAAAATAGGTTGGAAGGCAAGTGGTGAGGATGACACAATGAGTCTATAGAGGGATATAGACAGGTTAAGTGAGTAAGCAAAAAAGTGGCAGATGGAATATAATGTGGGAAAATGTGAAGTTATGCACTTTGACAGGAAGAATAGAGAAGCTGAATATTATTTAAATGGAGAAAGACTGCAGAATGCTGCAGCACAGAGGGATTTGGGAGTCCTTGTGCATGAATCCCAAAAAGCTAGCATACAAGTTCAGCAGGTAATAGGGAATGGAGTATAAAAATAGGGAAGCCTTGCCAAAATTATACAAGGCACTAGTTAGATCACACCTAGAATACTGTGAACAGTTTTGATCCCCTTATCGAAGGAAAGATAAAATGGCATTGGAGGCAGCCCAGAGAAGTTTCACTAGAAGGATTTTTTTATGAGGCGAGGTTGAGTAGGTTGGACCTGTAACATTGGAGTTTAGAAGAATGAAAGCCACCTTATTGAAACATATAAGATTCTTAGGGGCCCTGACTGTGTAATTGCTTCGAGGTTGTTTCCCCTTGTGGGAGAGTCTAGGACCAGAGGGCATAATCTCAGTGTAAGGGGTCGCCCATTTAAAACAGAGATGAGGAGGAATTTCTTCTCTGAAGGTAGTTAATCTGTGGACTTGTTTTTGCAGAGGGCTGTAGAAACTGGGCTGTTTAGTATATTCAAGGCTGAGATAGACAGATTTCTAATCAGTCAGGGAATCAAGGATTATGGGGAAAGGCAGGAAAGTGGAGTTGTGGATTATCAGATTAACCATCAATGATATAGATGGGATGGTGGAGTGGGCGGTAAAGTGGCAGATGGATCTTAACATAGAGAAGTGTGAGGTCATACATTTAGGGAGGACAAACAGTTACAGGGATTACACTATAAGTGGGAATATACTAAGAGGGGTAGATGAAGTGAGAGATCTTGGCGTACAAGTACACAGGACCCTGAAGGCAGCAGTTCAAGTAGACAAGGTTGTAAAGAAGGCATATGGAATGCTCTCCTTCATTGGCAGAGGTATAGAATATAAAAGTAAGGATATAATGTTGGAACTGTATAAAACACTGGTGAGGCCACAACCGGAGTATTGTGTGCAGTTCTGGTCACCACATTACAGGAAGGACGTAATAGCTCTGGAAAGAGAGCAGAGGAGGTTTACAAGAATGTTGCCAGGGTCAGAAAAGTGTAGCTATGAGGAGAGATTGGATAGAACAAAGAACAAAGAAAAGTACAGCACAGGAACAGGCCCTTCGGTTCTCCAAGCCTGCGCCGATCATATTGCCCGTCAACTAAAACATTTTGCACTTCCGGGGTCCATATCCCTCTATTCCCATCCTATTCATGCATTTGTCAAGCTGCCTCTTAAACACCACTATCGTACCTGCTTCCACCACCTCCTCTGGCAGCAAATTCCAGACACGCACTACCCTCTGTGTAAAAAAACTTGCCCCGCACATCTCCTCTATAGTTTTCTCCTCTCACCTTAAATCTATGTCCCCTAGTAATTGACTCTTCCACCCTGGAAAAAAGCTTCTGACTATCTACTCTGTCCATGCCACTCATAATTTTGTAAACTTCTATCAAGTCGCCCCTCAATCTCTGTCGCTCTAATGAGAACAATCCGAGTTTCTCCAACCTCTCCTCATAGCTAATATCCTCCAGACCAGGCAGCATCCTGGTAAACCTCCTCTGCACCCTCTCCAACGCCTCCATATCCTTCTGGTAATGTGGCAACCAGAATTGCATGCAATATTCCAAGTGTGGCCTAACCAAGGTTCTATACAGCTGCAGCATGACTTCCCAGCTTTTATACTCAATACCCCTGCCAATGAAGGCAAGCATGCCATATGCCTTCCTGACTACCTTAACCACCTGCGTTGCCACTTTCAGTGACCTGTGGACCTGTACACCCAGATCCCTCTGCCCGTCGATGCACTTAAGGGTTCTGCCATTTACTATATAATTCCTACCTGTATTAGACCTTCCAAAATGCATTACCTTGCATTTGTCCGGATTAAACTGCATCTGCCATTTCTCTGCCCAAGCCTCCAACAAATCTATATCCCGTTCTATCCTTTGACAATCCTCTTCACTATCTGCAACTCTTCCAACCTTAGTGTCGTCTGCAAACTTACTAATTAGCCCAGTTACATTTTCCTCCAAATCATTTATGTATACTACAAACAGCAAAAGTCCCAGCACTGATCCCTGCGGAACTCCACTAGTCACAGCTCTCCATTCAGAAAAGCACCCTTCCACTGCTACCCTCTGTCTTCTATGACCAAGCCAATTCTGTATCCATCTTGCCAGATCACCTCTGGTCCCGTGCGACTTTACCTTCTGTACCAGTCTGCCATGAGGGACCTTGTCAAAGGCCTTACTGAAATCCATGTAGAGAACATCCACTGCCCTTCCATTGTTGATCGTCTTTGTCACTTCCACGAAAAACTCGATCAAGTTAGTGAGACACGACCTCCCTTTCACAAAACCATGCTGCCTCTCACTAATACACCCATTTGCTTCCAAATGGTAGTAATTCCTGTCACGAAGAATCTTCTCCAATAATTTCCCTACCACTGACGTAAGGCTCACCGGCCTGTAATTTCCTGGATTATCCCTGCTACCCTTCTTAAACAATGGAACAACATTGGCCATTCTCCAGTCCTCTAGGACCTCACCCATAGCCAGTGAGGATACAAAGATTTCTGTCAAGGCCCCAGCAATCTCCTCCCTTGCCTCCCTCAGTACTCTGGGGTAGATCCCATCTGACCCTGGGGACTTATCCACCTTAATATTCTTCAAGACGCCTAACACCTCTTTTTTGATCCCAACATGATCCAGGCTATCTACACACTCTTCGTTAGACAAATCGACCGCTAAGTCCTTCTCTTTGGTAAATACTGATGAGAAGTATTCATTTAGTATATCTCCCATTTATTCTGGCTCCACAAACAGATTCCCACCTCTGTCCCTGAGTGGGCCTACCCTTTCCCTGGCTACCCTCTTTTTACACATGTATAAAAGGCCTTGGGATTTTCCTTAATCCTGGTTGCCAGTGACTTTTCATGACCCCTTTTAGTCCTCCTGACTCCTCGCTTAAGTTTCTTCCTACTTTCTTTATATTCTCCACGGGCTTCATCTGTTCCCGGCCTTCTAGCCTTTATGAATGCTTCCCTTTTCTTTTTGACTAATCTCACAATATCCTTCGTTATCCAAGGTTCCTGAAACTTGCCATGCTTATCCTTCATCCTAGCAGGAACATGCCGGTCCTGAATTCTTATCAACTGACGTTTGAAAGCCCCCCACATGTCAGTTGTTGATTTGCCCTCAAACATCCGCCTCCAGTCTAGATTCCTCAGTTCCTGCCTAATATTGTTATAATTAGCCTTCCCCCAATTAAGCATCTTAACCTGAGGACTCCTGTTATCCTTATCCACCAGTACCTTGAAACTTACTGAATTATGATCACTTTTCCCGAAATGCTCCCCTACTGAAACTTCGACCACCTGGCCGGGTTCATTCCCTAATACCGGGTCCAGTATTGCCCCTTCCCTAGTTGGACTATCTACATATTGTCTCAGGAAGCCCTCCTGGATGCATCTTACAAATTGTGCACCATCCAAACCTCTAGCACTAAGTGATTCCCAGTCAATATAGGGAAAGTTAAAATCACCCACCATAACAACCCTATTGCTTTTACATCTTTCCAAAATCTGCCTACAT
Organism: Cetorhinus maximus; assembly: GCF_964194155.1. Lineage (NCBI taxonomy): Eukaryota > Metazoa > Chordata > Chondrichthyes > Lamniformes > Cetorhinidae > Cetorhinus > Cetorhinus maximus. Next base: position 143,541,240 of record NC_135884.1, read on the forward strand.
AACTGTTCCTCGATCTCCCGCCGGCAATTGGGAGGGATAGGGTGGGGTTATTTTCCTTAGAACAAAGAAGGCTGAGAGGTGTCTTGATTGAGGTGTACAAAATTATGAGGGGAATAGATTGAGTGGACAGGATAAAATTGTTTCCCTTGGTGGAGAATTCTAGAACCAGGGGACATAGATTCAAGATAAGTGGCAGAAGGTGTAGTGGGGACATGAGGAAGAACTTTTTTACGCAGAGGGTAGTGGGTGTCTGGAATTCACTGCCCAAGTTGGTGATAGAGGCAGAAACTCTAAACTTTTTTAAAAAATACCTGGATCTGCACCTTAAGTGCTGTAAGCTGCAGGGCTATGGGCCGGGGACAGGAAGGTGGGATTAGAAAGGGCACCTGGGTGTACTCGGGCTGGCATGGACAGCATGGGCCGAACGGCCTCCTGTGCTGTAACTTTTCTATGGTTCTATGATCTCATTGAATGGCAGAGCAGACTTGATAGGCCAAATAGCCTACTTCTGCTCCTACATCTTATGGTCTTATGGCGTTACCATCACTGAATCCCCCACTATCAACATCCTGGGGGTCCAGAAACTGAACTAGACTAGCCATATAAATACTGTGGCTACAAGAGCAGGTCATAGGCTAGGAACCCTGTGGCGAGTAGCTCACCACCTGACTCCCCAAAGCCTGCCCACCATCTACAAAGCACAAGTCAGGAGTGTGATGGGATACTCTGCACTTGCCTGGATGAGTGCAGCTCCAACAACACTCGAAGCTGGACACCTTCCAGGACAAAGTAGCCCGCTTAATCGGCACCCCTTCCACAAACATTCACTCCCTTCACCACCAACGAACGGTGACAACAGTATGTACCAGCTACGAGATGCACTGCAGAAACTCCCCAATGCTCCTTAGGCAGCACCTGCCAAATCCACGGCTGTTACCATCTAGAAGGACAAGGGCAGCAGACAAATGGAAACACCACCACCTGGAAATTCCCCTCCAAGCCACTCATCATCCTGACTTGGAAATATATCACCGTTCCTTCACTGTCACTGGGTCAAAATCCTGGAACTACCTTCCTAACAGCACTGTGGGTGTACCTACACCACAGGGACTGCAACAATTCAAGAAAGCAGCTCACCACCACCTTCTCAAGGGAACTGGGGATGGGCAGTAAATGCTGGACTAGCCAGCGACGCTCACATCCCGTAAGTGAATTAAAAAAATGTAGTGGAGTCACCAATGAAAGCTTTATATGCCCACAAGCACAAATTTATATGTTGTTTTGGTTGCGTGGTTCATCAGAAGCCAGTGTGTGAGACTGGATTTTTGTTGTAATATGGAGCTTTGTGACTAATTTGTAAAGATATGGTCAGATTTTAGCTGACCTTCATAATTCCCTTAACCCCTGGGAGTCGCTGTTCCTTTGAGAACAGTTATGCTGTGAACTACTTTGTGTCATTGTGAACAATATCAGTCTTCAATATTTTTTGCACCGGACATCTCAGTTGAAGTGATACAGAATAAAACACCTTCTACTTTACCTGACCAATAAGTCTCAATTTGAGCCTCATAAAAACACCACCTAATGCATGAATATCATGTCTCATTGCTCAGACCAGCCATGCTCATAACATTGTGATGCACTTATTGCTCTTGGAGTCTTATGCTGTTTTGTTTCTTAATGAATTACAAAAGTTCTAAGATGGAGCCCACCAAACCGAAGCTTCTTCCTTGACTGTTAATTCACTAGTGGAATAGTGTTCCTTGGGCTTCATCTTGACACAAACAGCTGACATGATGTTGCATATTCCAATTCACATAACACCATGAGCTGTGAAAATGCCATTGTTTATGCTTAATGGTACAGGTTAAATTTCTTGGGTTGACAGTGTCCCAGTTGGCACGTGTCATGGATACTACATTCAGTACACTTCCACTTTTTATTTCTAAGCACCACTATGAAGACATATACTTCTATGTCGTGGTAAGTTTCATTGGAAGCAAGCACATTCAACGTTCATCACAGCAGGAGTGAGGTTACCAGTTCTTGACTGGTTTTGTGCTGTGGATTCACTAACAAGAGGGAGCAAAACTGCAGTAGCTCATTCATTTGAGATACCTCCAGTTTTTGGAGAGAGAAAACTTTATGGCATTCATCTGGCTTGTATTTTAACCTGATTCTCAAAGGACATGGCAGCAACTGTCTTTTGACCTGATTCTCAAAGGACATGGCAGCAACTGTAGTTGGAACTTTTAACCCTGGGTACATATTGTGATCCTAGGATTTCAGCATTCAGTCATGGAAATCCTATGATAAGGGACAGTTACCAACAAAAACGTGAAATGTTCCTTCGTTTCAGCAACAACGTTTACAGAAGCTTGGGCATTTCAGACTGGTCGTTTGGTTACATAGTGCGCAGTACAGGAACTTGTAGGCCAGAGCCAAGAATGTTATCATACTGTTCACTTTTCATATTTTGCAATTGTCAGAATGCTACTATTTTACAATTGTTCATGGCGTAATTTAATGGCCTAATCATAACTGATTGAATTTTAGAAGGACTGCTATTCCACAAGTGTTAATGGGTCAATTGGAAGGGATTGATTATTGAATTGATTAGATTTTTCTGTTAATGAGTGATCAGAGTAATGCGGTCACAGAAACGCTGTCTTGTTCATTTCTAACAATACAACCATGATCCCAGTTTAATGGGCCAGTCTGAGCCAGGAGCAGTCGATTACAAGCCATAGACCAGGACAACAGAGACTAAGATGAGGAGTGCTTTGCTAGGCATGCAGGCATCTCAAAACTAATTGTTCCAAAAACTGCACCTACCCGAACATAGGAAGGGAGTTATCCCGAGAATCTGAACATCAGTGCTCAGTGTGAGCTGGCTCTGAGGACAATCGTAGACAATCGAGGTAGGGAATACCTCACCAGGCAAGCAGGCATCAGGAGGGGCCTACGAAAGGCAGGAGGATCAATGTAAGAGGAGGATACCCTGGTGATCAAGACAGCAGTCGGGAACGGGAGGACTCGTAAACCATCAGAGGATGCAGAGAGATGGGATGATGGCAGAGTGACTAACTGACGGAGTCCCATTCCATGCAAAGGCAAACTCAAAAGGCTTGAGTGAGAACATTGTTGTATTGCTAATTTGCTGATTGTTCAATAAAAGGGTTACTGTGTTTCAGCAGAATGCTTTGTTTCTGTCTGATTCATTAACGCCTAGGGTAAGGGTTGGAATCTAAACTCATTGGCCTCTTTTAAGGTCCTTACAAACTTTTTTTCTGATGTTGAACACCATCACCTGCAAGTTCCCCTCCAAGCACACACCATCCTGACTTGGAAATATATTGCCGTTCCTTCACTGTTGCTGGATCAAAATCTTGGAACTTCCTTCCTAACAGCATTGCGGGTGTACCTATGCCACAGGGACTGCAGGAGTTCAAGAAGGCGGCTCACCTCCACCTTCTTGAGGGCAATTGGGGATGAGTAATAAATGCTGGCCTAGCCAGTGAATCCCACATCCCGTGAAAGAATTGCTATCACTGTGCCATGCGGTATAACCCCTGGTTGCAAAAATAACCTTTGAATTTCTTTTAGATTTCAGGTTTGTCAGGGTGACAGAAAAGCTATTTGCAAGATTTTCCTATACACCTTAGAGTTGCTGACGCTTAAGTTTGTGATTGTTTCACACTGTCTGGTAACATGCTTTTCTGAAATGACTAGGTTTGTGATTTATAGTTCAAAAACAACCAGGATTACTTTGACTTAAAAGTTTCTGAATAAGTATTTGTTAAAAAAAATATATATAACCGCTTCTGTGTGACTGATCTGTTGCCTTGCTTTCTCTGGCATTTAGAATTCTGTTGTTCTTGTACGGGCTTACAATTTTCTTGATTCATTTCTGCTGAATGGGCCAAACCCAGTTCTGATGAAAGGGCGCAGACCTGAAACGTTAGCTATTTCTCTCTCCACAGATACTGCCAGAATGCTAAGCAGTTCCAGGATTTTTCTATTTTTTACCGGTTTCCAACATCTGCAGTATGTTGCTTTTATGTTTTGGGCCTAAATCAGTGGGAATAAGTTGTACAGTTTATAATTTCTACTCAGTGCTGTTATATTGTATTTTAATTATTCCTGTTTCTTGATTTGGAAAGGACCCCACCCCTCCTGTGTCCCTACTCAACTTAAATAATGTGGTAGTTTTGGGATCAAACGTTAGCCAAAACTAGGTGGGAATGTGAGTGGTGAGGATGTAAAGAGACTTCAAGATGAATTAGACAAGTTGAGTAAGTGGGCAAGTACATGGCAGATACAATATAATGCGGATAAGTGTGATAAGTGTACCACTTTGGTAGGAAAAACAGAATGGCAGAGTATTATTTAAATGGTGATAGATTGGGAAATATTGATGTACAAAGGGACCTGGGTGTCCTTGTACATCAGTCACTGAAAACAAACAGGAGGTGCAGCAAGCAGTTAGGAAGGCAAATGATATGTTGGCATTCATTGCAAGAGGACTTGAGTACAGGAGCAAGGATGTCTTACTGCAGCTGCACAAGGGCTTGGTGAGACCACACCTGAAGAATATGTGTGCAGTTTTGGTCTCTTTAGCTAAGAAAGGATATATTTGCCATAGAGGGAGTGCAGTGAAGGTTTACCAGGCTGATTCCTGGGAAGGCAGGATTGTTATATGAGGAGGGATTGGTTGCCTTGGCCTGTATTCACTGGAGTTTAGGAGAATGAGAGGGGCTGTGATTGAAACGTATAAAATTCTGACAGGGCTGGACAGATTGGATGCAGGGATGATGTTTCCCCTGGCTGGGAGTTTCAAGAACAAGGGGTCAGTCTGAGGATACAGGGTAGGCCATCCAGGACTGAGATGAGGAGAAATTTCTTCACTCAGAGGGTGGTGAACCTTTGGAATTCTGTGCCACAGAAAGCTGTGGAGGCCAAGTCACTGAATATATTTTAAAAAGAAGTAGATTTTGAGACACTAAAAGCGTCAAGGGGTATGGGGAGAGAATGAGAGTGTGGCGTTGAGATAGAGGATCTGCCATGATCACATAGCATGGTAGAATGATCTGCTCCTATTTTCTATGTTTCTGTTTCAGACCCTAATGAATATTTGACCTATAATAAGCATGCAGCTCTGATTTGCTAGCATAGCAACTTAAAAGAAAAATCATATAATACTTGAGCTACAAGTACTTAAGTCCAGCATCCTAATTTTGATGTTACTGGATTGATAGCTTGTTACACCTGGTAAATGCCTTGTTTTTTATTAAATATCCTCTCCACTGTTTTTCATATGACTGCACGATTTGAGTTCCTATGATGGTTCATTGATTTCATGCAGTGAATAGCTGAGATCATGAGGGTTCTATGCTCTATCTTCGATCTGAGAGTTGGGATGGTGGTAGGAAACAAAAGTTGGCCTCAGCAGCATAGAGCTAGGGAGAGAGAAATAATCATGGTTTTTTTGTTGTTGATTAGTGTGAACACAGGAAATCCTTGTTGAATATCAGTGGAGGGCACAGGCTCTACTTTGTGATCAGTGGTTAAAATAATCTTTTCTCTAAGGATTTTTTAAAAGTAAAAACAGTGCCTAGCTTAATCTTGTCAAAGGCTACATTTTGATTTTTGGGGGCTCCTTTTTAGTTTTCACTAACTTGTTTATTAGGCGATGTAATCATATTGTAACAGGGCCTGAAGCAAAGCGTCAATTAAAGGGTGAAAAAAATAAGAAAATTTACTTTAGACGTGCCATTGCGTACTGACGTATAAATTTCAGAGAAACTTAATTGCTTGATAATTCGTGAGTAGGTAATAATTCCGCAATGGGAATATTTGTTGGAGATCATAATTTTTAATTGCAAAAAATGCTACAAAAGCAAAGTGATTTGTATAATTCAAGATTTCACTTGTTAGAAACAAAGAATAAAACAAAGATAAAAGCAAAATACTGCGGATGCTGGAAATCTGAAACAAAAACAAAAAATGATGGAAAAACTCTGCAGGCCTGACAGCATCTGTGGAGAGAGAGACCAAATTAACATTTTGAGTCCGTATGACTCAGAGCTGAAGAGTCATATGGACTCGAAACGTTAACTCTGTCTTTCTCTCCACAGATGCTGTCAGACCTGCAGAGTTTTTCCAGCATTTTTTGAATTTGTGAGAGTGAAACAAAGGTTTTATTACTTGTTGGTCATTGGGAAAAACAGCTCCTTCCAGAAGGAAAATAATCATTCTTGATAGAGGTAAATGAACTTCTCTGTGAAGCTGCATTTTAATTTTCATATCATTATGCAGAATTCCATGTATTGTCATGTACACTGAGTGACAGAAATGCATAAAAACGAGCTGCTTGTAATGAGTACTGAAATTTTTAAAAGCCTAAGACACTCAAAACGGTAATTTTTTGAATTCCCAAGCAACCTTGACATATAATTTGTACATTTTAATTGTATGTTAAAGTACTATTGCATGTACTATATGTACAATAAACATATTGCATCTTACTCCGATGTTCACAGAACCTTATTGAAATCATTACAGTTGCAAGAGCATTTGTACTTTAAATGAGAAAGTGCTTCATTTATTAATTTTGATTAAGCTCCACCATCACTTTACTCGTCACTTTTTAATGGCCTTCTGACATTTTGAAGTTTGATAAACCAAACTCCACATGGTTTAATTTCCCCATGGATTCCAGAGTCTACCAGTCTGGTTGACATCCAGTTTCTGTGAATATATATAATAGACACGTTGTCATTTAACTGGATTCAGATGATCAGCATTTAAGGCAAGACCTGGGCCACAGGCAGAGATTTTAATTATAATTTTAAATTTAGCGCCTTCATATGTCCTTGCTTGATGCTCCAGAATTAAAATCTGCTTAATCTCCCAGATTTTTCTCCCTTCTGCAATCATTAACCCCTTCCTTTCCTTTCTTTCTTGTGTTATCATTTTGCTGCAGCATTGTCTAATCTAACGCTCACTTTCACCATTTAAGTTTGTTCTGCTATCATCACTGCTCGAGGATCCTCCTCAACCTCCAATCGCAGGTTCCCACCTTCCTGCTTTGGCTTCTCCTCCAGAGACAGAATCTATGATTGGAGGAGCAGCATGGGTAGTAGGGAGGGAACCTGTCATTGGAGGAGCTGGAGCATTGGGTGTCAGAGACAGAATCTGTGATTGGGCGAGTAGCTCCTCACAGATTCAGTCTCTCCCATGCTCATGTAGCCTACTTTAAGTGAGAAATCACGACAAATGGCATCAACCTGGCAACCTAATATTGATCAACAATCTCCCGGTATTCAGAGCGTTAACTCAAGGAACCAAGGTGGCCCTTTCCAGGGCCCAGCAATATGTCAGGTTTGCCTTGGAATAAGAATCCTACAATTTAACAACGACGGACTTCCCAGGCTAAGTGCGAGTATCTTGGGAACATCCTGATGTCTCAGAACATCGATGTCCTTGCACTTAAGAAGCTCAATAACCAACAACCAACCACTACCATATCTATGGATACAACCTCATGGCTAGTCTCTTCCACTCGAAATAGTGCTTGACCAAGAACAGTATTACAGAGTTCGACATCCTCCCTTAAACTGAAGAAGAAGCCACCTGCACCACTGCTATCTAGATAGGGGAGCTGCATATCACTAATGTGTACAAAGCCCCTAACTTGAAATGGCCGAAGCCAGCACACTTAAGTGCAGTAATCCCGGCTGTATATATTGGTGATTTTAACAGTCACCACACTATGTGGAGTTATGAGACAAATGAAGCCAATGGCGAAGATCTAACACTGGATGTCTGTAGAAGACCTACAAGTGGTCTTGGATTCCAAACAACAAGCAACTTTACACTGCCCCCATTGGCAATGAGGCTACAACCTGGACCTTGCCATTGCGGCCCATAAAATACACTCTGACTTCCCCAACAGCCACAGAGGCCCATCATTACCCGTGTCGGTATTGAAATGCCTTTGACCTCATCAAAATAAATCCCACGGTGGAACTTGGCCAAAGCCAACTGGGACTGCTATAGAGAAGCCGTTGAAAAAGCGATCCCGGAGTATTATCATCAGTTTGTCGGTCTTCTGACCGCTGCCAAAAAGAGCATCCCCTGAGGCTTTAGGGAAGAATGCACTCCCTGCTGGACAAAGGAGACCTAGGACCAGCTCTGGCAACTTAGAGGTTGCAAAAATCCTGCTCAAATCTCTAGATTCAGCTAGATGTCATCAATGGATTGAGTGCATTGAAGGCCTGGACTTTACACACTCTTGTCACCATGCCTGAGCCCTTATACGTTGTCTTGGAGCTGCTAATTCTATGGAATACCAGCACCCAAAAGCCTGGCCCAATTCCATAGCCTCCAAATTAGTGGACAGTACTGAAGGGCCTCATGACAAGAACACCAAAAGAGGTACACTGTCAACCATGCGGGACAATGAGCTTGATTCCTCCATAAGCTCCCACCCCTATCAGGCATTGAAGTGGCATTGAAGAAAGGGAAAGGTGGCTGGCAGAGATGGCATTATCCACCCCCCCCACCCCCCAAACCACCCTGGAATTTCTCCAACAACTAGGCCCAAAGGGACTCCAGTGGCATACCAATCTGTACAGAAAAGCCATGGAATCAGGATGCACCCCAAAAGCATGGGGAGACTATGGTATGTGCCGTACTAAAACCTGGCAAGCCAATCGATGACCCAGAAAGCTATAGGCTGATATCACTTCTGTGCATGACTTTCAAACTCCTAGAATGTAACATTCTGTGGAGAATCAGTCCTCTCACTGAGGCTGTGATCCCTGAGGAACAAGTGGGCTTCTGGCCTAAGCATGGTTGCTGCGACCAAGTTCTTGCCCTCACAACATATATTGAGGCCGGTTTCCAGAGGAAACTCTAGACCGGTGCAGCCCTGGTAGACCTGTCATTGGCCTATGACACTGCCTGGATTAAAGGTCTGATAATGAAACTCTAAAGAATCATCCCCTGCCCCAAAACGCTATGCCTGCTTTGGGCGGTGCTGAGCAATGGATGGCTCCCTTGGTGCCAAAGTCAGCTTGCCTCGATCCCTCAATAATGGACTGCCACAGGGATCAGTACTGGCACTGACGTTTTCAATGTCTGCATGAGCAACATGCTGCCAATAAAGTAGCACAAATTTGCATATGTGGATGATCTTGTCCTGGCAACAGAAGCAGCCACTTTCAACATTGAGTCCAACTTGAACAGGGACCTCAACATCATGTCTGAGTATTTCCAGAAACGGAGGCTCAAACCAAACCCCCACCAAACAACAGTCACCGCATTTCATCTTGATAACAAGAATGCCAAACACACCCTGAATGTGACCTTTTGTTGCAATCTTGTACGACATGACCCCAGTCTGACTTATCTTGGACTGAAGCTGGACTGCACACTACCTTCAGGTGGCCGCGGAAGGTTAACTGCCAAGATGAAGTCAAGAGTCAACTTGATACAGAAACTGGCAAGCACCAGTTGAGGAACCTTTGCACCAGTACTACGGACTTCAGCTGTGGCTCTCGTGTACTCCGTAGCTGAGTACTGTTTACCGGTATGGACCAGAAGTAGCTACACGCCACTGGTTGCAGTGTTCAGTTGGACGTTAATGTGATGCATCACTGGAACCCTTAAGTCGACTCCAACACCCTGGCTACCTGTGTTGGCACACATCACACCCCGCCCGACCCCTTCCCCAACTGATCCACTGTGACTCAGTGACCCTCCATGAAACTCAGCGAATCAAGGAAGACAAACGCCTCCCCATTCACCAGGACCTCACCAACGTCCCTCACTTCCACTTGAAGCTACGTAAGCCCTTTTGGACCTGTGCACAGAATCTCGGGCAATGTGATTTCAACCCTGAAGAAGCCTGGGGGAAAATAAATGGTCCTCGCAAGAAGTCACAAACAAACACCGCATGAAAGACCCGATGCAGAAAGTCCCTGATTTCAACCTCCCATGAAGCTCACGGGCATCCCTAAACTGCATCTCTACAAACCATGGCAGATGTGGATACCTGATGCACAAATGTAAAATTAAAAACGCTCCTGTGTGTGACTGTGGTCACCCAGAACAGACCATGGAACACATTGACTCAATGCCCGACTCATGAATACAATGGAGGTATTATAGCGATACACGCCACCACTCCTGAGGTAATATCCTGGCTTGACCACCTTGATGTAAAATTATAGCTGTTGCTTTATACCCAACCATACGAAAGAAGAAGACTACTCCTCCAATCAAACTCTGCTTTATTTTCTCTCTCACTGATGTTTGCACTTCAATTATTTGGATTATGGAGGAGCCATAATGTAAGCCAATATATATATATATATATATGTGGGGTTGGTGGGGGGAAACTTTTTTGAACTTCTCACCTCCGTCTTTGACTTTTCACAGGCTTTTGAGGTTTCAAATGTGAATTTGCCTGCTGCCCACTTGTATTTTGAATCCTAGTTGTGATGCCCTGCACAGCTGAATAATTTGCTAGCAGTCAAAGTTCATGCACGAAGAATGGCTCTTTGAGCAAACTCGTGCGGGATGACCAGTGCTTGTAGCACTGTGTTGTCAGCTTATCAGCAAGGGATTGATGACTCCTGAAGGGAAGAAATTGATGGTGCAAAAAGGACACTGGTTTGATTTGGTATTTGTTTTCTGCCTCTGCTTTGTATTATAATGTTATAAGTTCTTAAATTTTTAGACAAAGAAAATTAAATACCTGTAAGAAGGGCTTTACATGGAAAAGCATTTTGTTGCTTACATTTGAGACAGTAATCCATTTCATTTGCCATAAAGGGATGAGTTAAAAAGTTTATTCCAGAGCTTTTAGCGTTGGTTAAATGTTACATCATTTGATTAATGTTCAAATTTAAAAATCAAGTTAACAGCAGTTTATTGTTTGCAGGTCAGTGCAGATATGATGACAAAAGGGCAGAAAGAGGAGGGGTGTGGGTTGGAGAGGGGGCAAAAGTGTGTGGCCTGAAGAAATTTCTATGCCCAGTGTTATGAATTTTTAAAAAGTTGAAACGTTGCTGGGTAGCTGTGGTATGAACTGCTGTTACTTCAATTTCCTGTCACAGCCTACTGTAACAACAAACCTAACACCTAAAAATTGATGCGCAGCTGAAGGAGTTATTAGGATGGGTGCCAAAAGCTTGGCCAAACAGGTGAGTTTTAAGAAGGATCTTAAAGGAGGAGTGTGGAGACAGTGGTTCAATGAGGGAATTCCAGAGTTTAAGGTCTATATGTCTGAAGGCATGGCTACCACTATACCATACAGTGTAATCCTTTGCAGCCAACAGAAAATGCTTAGTCAATGCAGAAAATATTCCAGTTTAATTTCTTTATTGGGAATCAAAGTACAGGCCATTGTATTGGCTGAAATGACCGCTGTGATACTAGTTTGTATTTCTTCATATATTAAAAATTCATATGTCATTTGTGGGCTAAAGGGAGTGTGGAATGCATAAGAGGCTAGAGTTGAAGGAATGCAGAATTTGGAGAGGATTGTAGAGCTGGAGGATGTCACAAATAGGGAGTGAGAGGCTGAAGGGATTTAAACATGATTGTGTTGGAGGAGCTAGTGTACATCAGCGAGCACAAGGATGATGAGTACATGGGACAGGATAGATAGATCTTCCAAGTTAGGATTTACTTTTTACCCCTACTGAAATAGAAAAAAGCAAGTGAAATATGCATGGACTTGGGTTTTATTTGTGAATGGTTTCACTTCGTAAAAGATCTTGACACTTATTTAACAAAGCATGTTTATTTGGTGCATTTTGTGTGGTGTGTGGATTTTTAAATGAAATTTTTTTCAGACTTTGAGTATAACATCAAATGATCTTTTGAAAAACATTTATGTACTGCACAGTTGACTGATGCAATTACCGAAGGAAACACCCCTAGATGATTAGTTGAAGGGCAATTCAACCCAGACACCCCCTAGTAACAGATTACAGTACAACATTGGTGAGTATCAGGAATGGATTTCCTGTTTTCTAGATTGAGAGTTTGCTCTAAAAATCGAGGAAAAATTATCCAGCTATATAATTTTCTCCATAGAATTTAAGCATTTTTTGTTGTTTATGTTATCACCATGGGGTGATTGGCTAGGAATTAATGGTTTGAAATTATGAAAAGGTAAAAGATGCAACAGTAATACTTTTAATCCCTCATGGGATGAGTGTTGTTGGCAAGGCTAGCATTGTTCCCATCACTAATTTTTCTTGAAGGTGGTGTGAGCTGCTGTTGTGCTCCATGTGGTGTGGATGCACCCACAGTACTGTAAGGAAGGGAGTTCCAGGTGTTTGACCCAGCAAAATTTGCAAATATCCAGTTGTATAGATAGGAGATCCTTTTCACATGTGCTGTTTAAGCTGGAAGACGTGTTCCCTAATGTTGCAAGAGCTCTGTTGCACCCCAGTCTAAAATGATTATTTGACTGTTGCCAAATCTCCTTCAAATAATTTTTGGCTAAGAGTTGAGACACAATCCACAGTATAGATCAGGCATAAAATGGTACAAAATGCAATTTCAATTTCGGTCCAAATTGGGCCAAGCAAATTTCAAGACCAAACTTTTGACTGCAGAGAATAGGTGCAGAACACCAATGATAATTAGTCTTTGTTCGTCTCAAATGATCATGTTATGATTTAAAAGTGTTTATTAATCAGTTCCTACAAATGAAGACAAATTAATTTGTATAAAGATTAACACTGCTATACACGATGAGTGTTAATTTTATCATAAAAATAAATGCTGGAAATACTCGGCAGGTTCTGGCAACATGTAAAGAGAAACAGCATTAGGATTTCCAGTCGATGATCTTTTGTCAGACCTGGATAAAATTAGAGATGTAACAACTTCTAAGCTAGTACAGAGTTAGTGAAAAGTGCGGAGGGTGGGAAAAGGAACGAAAGGGATGTGGTCGGATTTTAAATTCCTGCCTGAAGTCAATGGACCTTTTGCTGATCTGTCAAATTTTCTAACCCACCCGTGACAATTCCCACGGCGGATGGGACTGGATAATCCTGCAGATGGTCTCTGATAGGGTGGAAAATAGGAGAGATTAAATGACATAAGATGGTGCAAGGCAAAAGGGAGTGATAATGGCACAAGTAAAAAAACAAAAGGAAACAGAAAATGCTAGAAACATTCAGCAGGTCTGGCAGCATCTGTGGAGAGAGAAACAGACTGATCAAGGTCACAGACCTTGAGAGAGTGACGGTTCCTCCTGGGGAATGCGGCCACGCTCATGGCACTGTGAGTGCTCAGCTGCATGGGGAGGAGGGGGAAGAGGGGACGAGCAATAGTGGCAGGAGACTCGATAGCATGGGGAACAGACAGTTGTTTCTGCGGCCGTAGACATGACTTCAGGATGGTATGTGGCCTCCCTGCTGCCAGGGTCAAGGATGTCACTGAATGGCTGCAGGGCATTCTAAAGGGGGAGGGCAAACATCAGAGATCATGGTACATATTGGTACCAACGAAAAAGGTCGAAAGAGGGATGAGGTCCTGCAAGCAGAATTTAGGGAGCTAGGAAACAGATTAAAAAACAGGACCCCAAAGGTAGTAATCCTAGTTTACTTCTGGTGCCACGCGCTAGTGAGTATAGAAATAAGAGGTTAGTCCAGATGAATGCGTGGCTGGAGAGGTGGTGCAGGACATTAGGACTGTTTCTGGGGGCAGTGGGGCCTGTACAAGGCGGACGGGTTGCACCTGAACCGGAACTGGGCCAACATCCTTGCAGGGAGGTTTGCTAGTGCTATTGGGGAGGGTTTAAACTAACTTGGCAGGGGGGTGGGATCCTGAGAGGAGGCTCAGCAGTGGGAAATGCACAGCCAAAATTAGAAGAGAGAGCAAGTGAGTCTGGAAGGCATAGAAATTATAGGCCAGTTAAGGCACGAGGGAGTTTGGCAAGGTTGGATGGTATTTATTTTAATGCAAGGAGTCTGATGAATAAGGCAGATGAGTTGAGGCACAGATTAACACATGGAAGTATGATGTCATTGCTGTCACAGACATGGTTGAGAGAGGGGCAGGATTGGCAGCTCAGTATTCCAGGATATCAGGCCTTTAGGCGAGACAGGGAAGGAGGTAAGAGGAGGGGGTATCGCAATATTGATCAAGGAATCAATAACAGCAGTAAGGAGGGATGACATCTTAGAAGGTTCCTCAAATGAAGCCATATTGATAGAACTGAAAAACAAAAAAGGAGCAATCACATTGCTGGGACTGTACTATATGCCCCCAAACAGTCTGAGAAATAGAAGAATAGATATGTAGGCAAATTTCAGGGAAGTGTAAAAATAATAGGGCAGTAATGGTGGGGGATTTCAACTTCCCCAACATTAACCGGGTTAATCATAGTGTGATAGGTTTAGAGGGAGCGGGATCCTTAAAATGCATCCCGGAGAGCTTTTTAAGCCAGTACGTAGAAGGTCTGACAAGAGAGGGGGCAGTCCTCGACTTAATTTTAGGGAATGAAACCGGGCAAGTGGTAGAGGCATCAGTGGGGGGGAGCATTTTGCAGATAGTGATCATAACTCCATTAGATTCAAGGTTGTTATGGAAAAGGACAAGGATGGGCCATAAATCAGAGCTCTAAATTGGGGGAAGTCCGATTTTAATAAGATCAGATATGATTTGGCCAGAGTGGACTGGGAGCAACTACTTTTAGGTAAATCTGCATCAGAGCAGTGGGACTCATTCAAGAAGAAAATAGGGAGGGTACAGGGCTAAAATATTCCAGGAAAGACAAAGGGTGGGACCAACAAATCCAGGGAACCCTGGATGTCGAGGGATATACAGGATTGGATAAGAAAAAAAGGGAGGCTTATGGCAGATACCGAGGGCTCAAAACAGCGGAAGCCCTAGAGCAGTATAGAATGTGTAGGGGGGAACTTAAGAAAATAAGGAGAGCAAAAGGGGGCCATGAGAAATCATTGGCAGGTAAAATAAAGGAAAATCCAAAGTTATTTTACAAGTACATTAAGAGTAAGAGGATAACTAGGGAAAGAGTAGGGCCCATTAAGGACCATAGTGGTAATTTGTGTGTGGAGCCGAAAGTCATAGGTAGAGTTCTAAATGATTACTTTGTCAGTATTCACAAGTGAGAGGGACGACGTGGGTATGGAAATCAGGCAGAATGGACTGTGATATAATTGAAGAAATTAGCATAGAAAGGGAGGAGGTGTTCTAAGTGGTCTGGCAGGCTTAAAAGTAGATAAATCTCCAGGCCCAGGTGAAAAGTATCCCAGGCTGTTCAGTGAGGCATGGGAGGAGATAGCAGGGACGCTGGCAATAATTTTCAATACCTTTCTGGCCACAGGAGAGGTGCCAGACGACTAGAGGACAGCCAATGTGGTACTGTTATTCAAGAAGGGAGGAAGGGATAAACCAGAGAACTACAGACCAGTCAGTCTAACCTCCTTGGTGGGGAAACTATTGGAAGCAATTCTGAGGGACAGAATTAATCTACACATGGAGAGGCAGGGATTAATCAAGGACAGTCAGCATGGTTTTGTTAAGGGGAGATCATGTCTGACCAATTTGATTGATTTTTTCGAAGAGGTGACCAGGTGTGTAGATGAGGGCAATGCATTTGATGTAGTCTACTTGGACTTCAGCAAGGCTTTTGATAAGGTCCCGCATGGAAGGATGATAATGAAGGTAAGAGCCCATGGGATCCAAGGTAATTTGGCAAACTGGATCCAGAGTTGGCTGAGTGGCAGGAAGCAGAGGGTGATGGTCGAGGGGTGTTTTTGTGACTGGATGCCTGTGTCCAGTCAGGTTCCACAGGGATCGGTGTTGGGTCCCTTGCTGTTTGTGGTATATATAAATGATTTAGACTTGAATGTAGGAGGGTTGATCAGTAAGTTCGCGGATGACACGAAAATTGGTGGAGTGGTAAATAGTGAGGAGGATAACCTTAGATCACAGTAGAATATAGACAGGCTGATCAGTGGCAATGGAATTTAATCCAGATAAGTGTGAGGTGATGCACTTGTGTAGGACAAACAAGGCACGGGAATACACAACGAATGGTAGGACCTTGGGAAGTTCCAAGGATCAGAGGGACCTTGGAGTGTATGTCCACTGGTCCCTTAAGGCAGTGGGACAGGTAGATAAGATGGTTAAGAAGGCATATGGGACACTTGCCTTTATGAGCCGAGGCATAGAATATAAGAGCAGGGAAGTTATGCTGGAACTGTATAAAACGCTGGTCAGGCCACAACTAGAGTATTGCATGCAGTTCTGGAATTCGCATTATAGGAAGGATGTGATTGCACTAAAGTGCAGAAGAGATTTTCCATGATGTTGCCTGGGCTGGAGAGTTTTAGCTTTGAGCAGAGATTGGATAGACTGGGGTTATTTTCCCTGGGGCAGAGGAGTTTTGGGTGGTTGTGGGGGCTGGGGTGGGGGGGGGGGGGGGTGGGGGGTGACATGATTGAGGTATATAAAGTTGAGGGGCATAGATAGAGTAGACAGGAAGGAACATTTCCCCTTGGTGGAGGGAATAACCAGAGGGCATAGATTTAAGGTAAGGGGCAGGAGGTTTAGAGGGGATGTGAGGAAGAATTTTTTCACCCAGGGGGTGGTGGGAATCTGGAACTCACTCCCTGAAAGGGTGGTAGAGGCAGAAACCCTCATAACACTTAAGAAGCATTTGATGCCATGGCATACAAGGCTATGGGCCTGGTGCTGGAAAATGGGATTAGAATAGTTAGGTACTTGTTTGACCGGTGCAGACTCGTTGGGCCAAAGGGCCTTTTTCTGTGCTGTAGACCTCTATGACAGACCTTGAGACATTACTGTTTGTTCCTCTCCCACTAGATGCTGCCAGGCCTGCTGAGTATTTCCAGCGTTTTGTGTTTTTAATTCAGATTTCCAGGATCAGCAAAATTTTGCTTATGTAAAGAAGCAAAAGATGTATCAAAGGAGGTGTGAATGGCAGAATCATGACCAAAAAAAGGAAAAACCAAAACCAGGCAAGAAAAAGGAAACAAGATGAGGGCAGTGGTTGCAATCTGAACTTCATTGCAACACTGCCAGAGGCTGAGTGGGAGCAAGGTGGGCAATAAAAAGACAGGATAAGTTTGGTGTCACAGTTGGGACTGAATGGAGGTGTTCTCTAAAGTGGACACCCAATATGCATTTATAATCTTCTCTACACTAGGGAGACTAATGTGACTAGTGAATACAGTACAAGTAAATCACTATTTTACCTCGAAGGAGTGTTTGGGTCTTCAGTGTTGAGGGTGTCTGAAGAGTGGACACAGGCATCATGGAGGGTATGGTTCCTCCGGAAGGTTGAAAGTGGAGGGTGGGTGAAGCTGGTGGAAATGGCGGAAGATGATCCATGAAAGCACAGGGAAGTGGGATGGAAGAAGAGGACAAGAGAAACCCTACTATCGTTCTGAGAGTGAGGGGAAGAGAATAAATTGTGAAATTGAGTGATTCGTATTTTATCATTGTAGTAATGTGATACAGTTGAAAGTACAACTCCTGTAACAAGAGCATTAAGGATAGGCAATAATTGATGGCACAGCCAGTGACGCCCACATCCTGTAAATGAATAAAAACAAAAATCAAGATTATTTAATCAAAAAATGCAACTTTTATCATATAATTAAACAAGCTGTGGAAAGAGAACAGTTGAGTAGCTTAAGTATTTCCCGCTACATATACAATTAAAGTTAATTGCTTTTCAAGAAATAACCTGATTGTGCTCAATTTGATTTGATAGACAATTTTATGCATTTTAAGTTCTGCATGATACCCACAAAAAAGATATCCCAGAATTTCAGTATGTACTGTGTTGATAGATATAGGGACAAATTTTGCCCTTCAGTCCCCTTTCCTTGCCTCCATTACCAACTTATTTGAAAATTGAATTGAGACTTGATCCTTGTGTCTGAAGTTTCTTATTTGATGCTGAAATTAGCTCACTTCAAATGATCAGACATAATCTGGTTTGGATATACCTAGCTGCGTCAACACCAGACCAAAAGTAAAATCTGTAATTTTAGCTCTTGAGCATCGAGATACCTGTTTTACTTTATTTTACAAATATGATAACACATGTTTATGCATCTGTAAAGTTAGGTGTGGATTAATCCTTGATATCCATTAACACAAGCAAAATATCATAAATACAGTTGTTTGTATATCATAGTAGCTCTCCGAGTTGGCTTTCACTTAGTAACAGTGTGAAGAAGTTACTTTGGATAAGTAAGATTGCAGTAGGACAGGGCAAGATTGAATCAGTATTCACCCTCATTAAAACGTGTTCATTGCAAGATTTGCCCTTTGTAATATGAACATAAAATCATTCAGTTGCTATGATTAAATACTGTGTTGTTATTTTTGGCTCTGGTTTTGACTTTGGAGACTCCTGCAGCTGGTGTCGTCTTCTGTCACTTCTTTCCAGCTAACCTTGCTTGTATTTCCCCATTGTGGTTATACTGCACTCTGAGCTATGAATCTTGTGTTTTGTAGTAACCGTTTTCTATTTGATCTGAAAAATTTTGCTTTTCTTAACTTTGTAACATTTTACTCTTGAATACGTGCTTTGATCTTTCAACGATTTCTTCAGCCTCCTGACCTTCACAAGCTTATCGCAGCTTCCCAGCAATCTATGAGCTTAAGTATCTCAAAAGAAGTTCTTTTTGGAAAATGACCATGGTCATAAGTGAGGAAGTGTATATTTCAGGCCCTAGTACTGCATTCATAAACATACAAACTTAGACTTCCCTGTAAAGTGCCTGCACTCTCCCATATTGCTTCTTCACTTTAAAGTATGAAAACCTATTGGGCTGGATTTTGCTCCGAGTAGCAAATTAACAATTAGACTCACATTTGTACATAGACTTTCTGTAGCGTCTGCATGCAACTTGCTGGTAGCCAAACATCCAAACAGCACTGCGCCCTCTATTAAGGTCAGGGAACGGCAACCTGTCTGTATCTCCTTAACCAATCAAATTGAAGAATCGTTCATGAGCAGCAAGGAATCTAAAACGGGAAGTGCCATGATAGTTAACTCATTGTCAAATCAGGCATTGAAAGCGAAATAAAGAGAGGGAAAGAAAGATTTGATTATGAGGAGAAAAACAAAAATTAAAAATAAATCAACTCTCCCAAGAAATAAAGGAATGAAGCTCCATACTTAAAGTTATCTTTCAGAGATGGAAAAGCTTTTACAGTGACTAAGACTTAAAATATCATTAACTGTTCTGACAAAAGATCATCTCGACCTGAAACATTAACTCTGATTCCCTCCATAGATGCTGCCTGACCTGCAAAATATTTTCAGCATTTTTTGCTTTTATTACATGCGCTCCAGTATTCTTTTCGCTGCATGCTCTTTTCTGACATCAACATCACAAAAAGGAGATTTTTTTCTGGTCATCATAACCAGGCCTTTGCGGGCTGCGGGTGGGTGGTGGGGGAGGATCTGCTCAAAACATAAAACGATAACCTGACCTTGTTTGTTCCTTTTAACAGGGCCCAACTCAAGTTGGTACAAATGCATACATTCTGGTATTGCCAGGTAATTAGAAGGCATATAGCTAGACTGAAATGTTTAGGTGTTTTATATACCTAATAAAGATTCTAGACTACAAAGAGTAGCCCTTTTAAAAGCGTTTCAAAATGCATGTACTGTTGCATGCATCATTGGCCTTTTTATATATTTCTGTTGTGCATGTCTGTTGCACGCTCAGACAGTAGCAAACATAAAAGGTAGATAATTACCTGGTGTTTTCTCTGACCAAGAGCAGGAACTAGGAATTTTCAATATGTGACAATCTATAAAGACTTTACCCTGAATTGCCCTCTAATTTCAAATTTTATCTACTAAGAGCACTTCCACAAAAGGATTCCCTGACCAATGGCCTTTAAAGGATGAGCCACATTGATGTGACCCAATTTTATCACTGAAACAGTACATTTGTGCAACAGATTATTGCCAAACTACTGTTGAACAATGACATGGGAGATCAGCTAGCGAATTGCAGCAATTTAAATTTTTCATAAAGTTCAAAGATTGCTTTTCTCCCAACCCCATGAATTGAATAAACTGGTTAGTTGGCATATCTGCTATAAATATGCTGCAGTATAATACCTTTCTTTGTCCTGAATCAAACATTTGTGTAGAGTCGGAGGCAATTCCAGAGTTTTTTAGTTGCAGCAAGATGTGACCCAGCTCATAAATATTGCAACACGGCCCTACAAACTTTGCACCTCCAATGTGTCTGTAAATTCAAGAATGTTGTATTTAAACTATGGATCATAGAATATATTATTGCACTACAAATTTGAATGTTTACAGCACAGGAGGAGGCCATTTGACCCATTGAGCCCATGTTGGCTCTGCAAGAATAATTTAGTTAGACCAACTCCCTTGTGCTTTTTCTGTAGCCCTGCAATTTTTTTTCCCTGCAGGTGCTTATCCAATTTTCTTTTGAAAGCCATGATTGAATTTGCCTGATTCTTGGGCAGCGCATTCCAGATCCTAACCACAAGCTGCGTTTTAAAAAAAAAGTTTTGCCTCATGTTGTCTTTGGTTCTTTTGGCAATGACTTTAAATCTACCTCCTTTATTTTCGACCTTTCGGCCAGTGGGAACAATTTTTCTCTATCTACTTCCGCCTACACCTCTCATGATTTTGACACCTCTAATAAATATTCTGTCAACCTCCTCTAAGGAAAGGAACCCCAGCTTCTCCAGTCTATGAATAACAAATGTTGGCCTTGTCAGCGACGTTTGCGTCCCATGAATGAAAAAAAAGGAAACCACATACTTGGAAGTCCCTCATCGCTGGAAATGTAGCAATATTCCATACTTTGGAGTTATAGTAAAGTATATTACTATAGATTTTTAAGATAAACTATAGTGTAAAATTTGCACTTTTTTTCTGTTACAGATTTGCCATATGGTTGGGAACAAGAAACAGATGAAAATGGCCAGGTGTACTTTGTTGAGTAAGTATGTAGATGTTGAAGCCAATGAGAATTGCATCCTTCAGCTCAGTATAATGATGTGAAAGTTTGTGGGGAAAATGGGATTGGAATAGGGATTTGAGAAAAATCAACATTACTTTTAGTTGTTTTGTAGTACAGAACTTGAATATTGCTGAAAAAAAGAGACATGCTGTTGAAGCTTTTCATCTTGCACTCATCACAACAGGCGCAAGAATGCCGAATTTCAAAGGGAGCAATGATTTATACCGCACCACAAAAGGGTGCTGATTGGTTGGCAAGTTGACTCTGGTCAAGGTGTTGCCATGGAAAATGCACCAGGGAACTATTGTCCTCACATTTTTGTTTAATTCTAGAAAGAGACAATGCCTGGACATGTGGTTTTTGCCTGCAGAGGACCTGTGTATGAATATATGTATCTTCTATCAAGTGTAAGTAAGCCACATTGTGATCCCGATTGATGATCTTAAATTTGTTGTTAGTGTAATTCTTAGTACACTCTGTATTGTACAGCAAGTGCTGTCCAATTGTGGAATCATGTCTAACATTGGAGCTTTGCAAACATGGGCTGGTTGAGTACAGTCAGTTCATTGCGAACAGCTGAAGGGACGTATCATTTGATGAGATCCACCAATCATTGGGATGTATGGCCTACGTACTTGGTATCGCCACGACACTGAAATTCATATACCACATTACTCATTTGCGTGGCAGGCAGAAAGTCTTCTTTGCTTGATGACAGCATCCTGTTAGTGGAAAATACCATTTGCATTGCTATTGCATAGCAACATATTGCATTTCAGTAATAGGAGCAGGAAATGCTGGCGATCTTCATTTAGCGCCTGAAAAGAGAAAATGTAGGTTAGCGTTGACTGGCGCACTAGAGGAGACCAAAAATAAAACTGGAGTGTGAATGGTTGACGGAATTGAAGTGCCGGGTAGTGGGGAAGTCAGAATCTGTCCTTGGAGTTGTTGGACAAGTAATTGTAATCTGCAAATAGACCATTAATTGTGCTCATCAACCAGCAAGTGCACCCATTTCCTGACTTGTTAGCAACATGCTAGGGTTAACAATGCGCACATGGTGAAGCTTGCTTCTGCAGTGAAACTGACAGTTTGGGAATGCTTTCAGCAGTGAACTGAAGAGCACCTTGACCAGAGTCGATTTGTCAACCTTTTTTAAAAATTCATTCACAGGATGTGGGCTTCGCTGGCTGGGCCAGCATTTATTGCCCACCCCTAGTTGCCCTTGAGAAGGTGGTGGTTAGCTGCTGCCTTGAACCGCAGCAGTCCCTGTGATGTAGGTACACCCTCAGTGCTGGTAGGGAGGGAGTTCCAGGATTTTGACCCAGTAAAGGAACGGTGATATATTTCCAAGTTAGGATGTTGTGTGGCTTGGAGGGGAACTTCCAGCCCATCTATCGGCTGCCCTTGTCCTCCTAGGTGGTAGCAGTCGTGGGTTTGGAAGGTGTTGCCTAAGGAGCCTTGGTGAGTTTCTGCAGTGCATCTTGTAGATAGTATACACTGCTGCTTGTGTGCGTTGGTGGTGGAGGGAGTGAATGTGGTGCCAATCAGGCGGGTTGCTTTGTCCTGGACGGTGTCAATCTTCTTGAGTGTGTGGGAGCTGCATGCATCCAGGCAAGTGGGAGGTATTCCATCCCATTCCTGACTTGTGCCTTGTAGATGGTAGATAGGCTTTTGGGAGTCAGGAGGTAAGTTACTCATTGCAGGATCCCTAGCCTCTTACTTGCTCTTGCAGCCACAGTATTTATATGGCTAGTCCAGTTCAGTTTCTGGTCAATGGTAACTCTGCAGGATGTTGATAATGGGGTATTCAGTGATGGTAATGCCATTGAACGTCAAGGAACGATGGTTGGATTCTCTCTAGTTTGAGATGGTCATTGCCAGGCACTTGTGTGGTGCGAATGTCTCGTCACTTGTCAGCCGAAGCCTGGATATTGTCAAGGTCTTGCTACATTTTGATATGGACTGCTTCAGTATCTGAGGAGTTGCCAGTGGTGTTAAACATTGTGTAGTCATCAGCAAACATCCCCATTTCTGACCGTAGGGTGGAAGGGAGGTCATTGATGAAGCAGCTGAAGGTGGTTGGGCCTAGGACACCACCCTGCAGTGATGTCCTGGAGCTGAGGTGACTGACATCCAACAACCACAACCATTATCCTTTGTGCTAGGTATGACTCCAACCACTGGAGAGTTTTCCCCCTAATTCTCATTAACTCCAGTTTTGCTAGGACTCCTTGATTCCAGACGCGGTCAAATGCAGCCTTGATGTCAAGGGCAGACACTCTCGCCTCACCTTGGGAGTTCAGCTGTTTTGTCCATGTTTGAACCTAGGCTGTGATAAGGTCAGGAGCTGAGTGTCTCTGACGGAACCCAAGCTAGGCGTCATTGAGCAAGTTGTTGCTAAGCAGGTGCCACTTGATAGCACTGTCGATGACCCCTTCCATAAGTTTACTGATGATCGAGAGTAGACTGATGGGGTGGTAATTGGCCCATTTGGATTTGTCCTGCTTTGTGTACAGGACATACCTGGTCAATTTTCCACACAGCTGGGGAGATGCCAGTGTTGTAGCTTTACTGGAACAGATTTGCCAAAGGCGTGGCAAGTTCTGGAGCACAAGTCATCAGTACTGTTGCTGTAATATTGTCAGGGCTCATAGCCCTTGCACTATCCACTGCCTTTGGCTGTTTCTTCATATTAGGTGTAGTGAATTGATTGGCTAAAGACTGGCATCAGTGATGCTGGGGATCTCTGGAGGAGGTTGAGATGGATCATCTGCTCGGCACTTCTGGCTGAAGATTATTGTGAATGCTTCAGCGTTATCTTTTGTACTGATGTGCTGGGCTCCTCCATCATTGAGGATGGGGATATTTGTGGAGCCGCCTCCTCCAGTGGAATATTGAGCTGCCAATCCTGCTCCTCTCTCAACCATGTCTCTGTGACAGCAATGACTGGATCTCCTCTCAGGATCCCATCCCCCTGCCAAGTTAGTTTAAACCCTCCCCAACAGCACTAGCAAACCTCCCCACTAGGATGTTGGCCCCATTCTGGTTCAGGTGCAACCCGTCCGTCTTGTCCACGTCCCACTGCCCCCAGAAATGGTCCCAATGTCTCAGAAATCTAAAGCACTCCCTTCTGCACCATCTCTCTAGCCACGCATTCATCTGGACTAACCTCTTATTTCTATACTCACTAGCGCGTGGCAGCGGAAATAATCCAGAGATTACTATCATTGAGGTCCTGTTTTTTTTAATCTGCTCCCGAAATTATGCTTGCAGGACCTCACCCCTCTTTGTACTTATGTCGTTGGTATCAATATGCACCACGGTCTCTGTTTGCTGTCCCCCTTTAGATGCCCTGCAGCCGTTCAGTGACATCCTTGACCCTTGCACCAGGGAGGCAACATACCATCCTGGAGCCACATCTACGGCTGCAGAAACACCTGTCTGTTCCCCTTACTATTGAGTCTCCTACCACTACTGCTCTTCCCCTCTTCTGCCCACTCCCCCCCCCCACACAGCTGAGCCACTCAGTGCCATGAGTGTGGCTGCACTCCTCAGAGGAACCGTCACTCTCTCCATTTTCCAACACAGAAAAACTGTTCTCGAGCATGATGCACCCTGGGGATCTCCTGACTACCTGCCAGAAAGCTTTCTTCTGACAGATGGTCACCCATTCCCTCTCCGTCTGCACTTCCGTAAGCTGTGGGATGACCACACCTAAAAACGTGCTATCCATGAAACTCTCAGCCTTGCGGAAGTACCTCAGTGCCTCCGGCTGCTGCTCAAGCTCCAAAACCTGGAGCTCAAGTAGCTGCAGCTGGTGGCACTTCCTGC
The DNA here is from genome assembly GCF_964194155.1 of Cetorhinus maximus. Taxonomy (NCBI): domain Eukaryota; kingdom Metazoa; phylum Chordata; class Chondrichthyes; order Lamniformes; family Cetorhinidae; genus Cetorhinus; species Cetorhinus maximus. The sequence continues at coordinate 143,566,127 of NC_135884.1, forward strand.
ACACGTGGTCGGTCAGAGCGCAAGCGCAAGGCGCGTCCAGGACTTCCCACATATTGCAGGTAGTAAGTAACATGGGACTGAGCTGCCCTGCCATGCCTCTAGTTGAAAAAAACCCTTTAAGTTAAATAACTTTTTTTTTACTGTATTTATGTTCTTTAAATAAAAACTAGAACTCTTAACTTTCCTTAGCTTAATCTATTTTAAACTGGAGAAAAACCATCAGCTCTCACCTTTGTGCTGACGTCCCTTTTTAAAGCTTCCCCGCACTCATGCTGGTTCTGATCTCCGCTGCTCTCAAACGCTCTCTTATGATGTCAGTCTTGTTATTTTCAACAAGAACTGACTGCAGGACACTCTTCCCAGGCTGCTTCACCGTGATGCTGACTGCAGGAAACTCTTCCCCTTGTTTTGTCTTTGAGTTGGAATGGCCACCCTCCTGCAGCTGATCTCCTTGACTTCTTCCATGCACCTGGTTGGACTGAAAGGCAAGCCTTTACCTCCCATCCTTAGGAAACATCATGTCACTGCAATTTCTCAGGTTCTGCAACTGGACCTTGGGTAAGACAGGAAGATATAGCATGCAGCCTTGCCAGGCCTCTCCATTTTTGTGGTTGCTGCAGCTTCAGGAATGCATGTCGACTTGAGCTTTTCTAATCCATGCTTGGAGTCCTGGGAAAGATTTGGAAATCCTTCCTTTGACAGATATAATTTCATCTGCCCTCCCTGGTCAGGAAACTTGGAAGCAAGATGCTAATGGTATGGCTGAGGTAAACGCCTATAGCGAAGCCTGGTGTTGCAGCAGTTGGTTCCTGACTCGTTGCAGATCCTGCCATTTCAGTGCAGACTAAGAGTTGAACATCCCGCTCACTGTCTTTTTGTGACAGTTTGCCTGCCTGACTCTTGACTTTTAATCCTTTCCAATTTTGATGGGGTATCCTGTCTGAAATGAAAATGAGTACAGCATAGAGAATTGCCTATACAACAAACCCACGTTTTAAACCCCTAGTTTCTACAGAGCAGGCAGATTTGTTTAGAGTTGCTTATGACCAAGAGAATAACTCTGTTTATTGGTAAAGATAGTATTCCAGCTCAATTTCAATATGGTATTCAGAATTTGTAATTTGATGTAAACAGTTAGAAAGTTGGGGTGGGGGAAGAAACAGTAGGGGTTATTTATTTTATATCTATTTTATTCCCCATTTGATTTTGTTTAGATCTTTCCTTTAAAGTTAGTTATTGAAATTGTTTATACAATCTCTTCTCTTAGTCACATAAACAAAAGGACTACATACCTGGATCCACGTTTAGCATTTACTGTTGAAGAGGCATCCGAGAAACCAAATATTCGGCAGAGATATGATGGGAATAGTGCTGCATTGGAAATTCTACAAGGTCGAGACCTAAGTGGCAAAGTTGTTATTGTCACTGGGGCCAATTCAGGGATTGGTAAGTAGAGTCAATGTGATCCTTAACTTCTTGATTAATAGAAAATATTGCTGTATAGTTGGAAGTTGTGGAACATCTTGCCTCCCTGAGCCCTTCCTTGCTCTTAATGTCAACCGTGGTTCAGTTGTTACGATTGGTCTACTTTGTTCTAATTTTTGTTACTTGAAACGCCGGGATACACACGCGTGCAGTTGTAATTATGGAGGGTCTGATCTTTATGCTTGTTCTAATTCAACTTTTTGATGTCTACTTTCCATGCATACCGCCAATAAATCATAGTACGTCAAAGATGCATACAAGTGACATCGGCAACGTGGGTCCAGTAAAATGCACTTCACCTCTCTCAATCTTTTGAGTTATCTTGTTATGATGGTTATATTGCCCTTTTGAGTTCTTTTGATCATTTTATTACTATAAATACAAGTGATCAAATTAACTATTTCAAGAACATCTCAGATTTTCCTATTATCGCAGATGTGCTATTAGACACCAATAGGGTGGCATATGCTTAGAAGTGCAGGGTAAGGCTAGATTACTTAATGATTACTTTGTATTGGTATTTACAAAGGAAGAGGATGCTGACAAAATATCAGTAAAAGCAGAGATGGATGAGTTAATGGTTGGGGTGAAAATTGATATGGAGGATGTATTGGAGGGGCTGGCTATGCTTTGAGTCGATAAGTCACCTGGTCTGAATGGCATGCATCCCAGGCTGTTAAAGCCAGAGTGGAGATGGTGGAAGAGCTTGCCATAATCTTCCGATCTTCTGTAGTTTCCGGGGAGATGCTAGAGGATTGGAGAGTGGCAGATGTGACAGGAAATGGTGTAAGGAATCAGTCATATTGCAAAGGTTTAGAAATAATAATCAGGCAAAAAAATCAAAAAGCACTTGGAGAGTTTGAGTTAATTAAGGAGAGCCGGCATGTATTTATAAAAGGCAGATTAGGCTTGACTGATCTAATTAACTTTTTGAAGTTATATATTACCTATATAATTTAAGAAAGCCTTTCACAAAGTAACACGTAAATGGCTGATTAACAAAATTGAGGTTCATGGAACAGAAGAGTCAGTGTCAACTTGAATAAAAAAAGGACAGGAAACAGAGTCATGGGAAAGTAAGTGGTTTGTTTTTCAGACTGGAGGATAGTAGACAATGGCATTCCCCAAGGCTCACTGCTGGGACTCCTGTTCAATGACTTGGATATTGGAATACAGATTAAAATTTCAAACTTGCCGATGATACCAAATTTGGAGGTGTGGCCAACAGTGAGGATGGCACCAGTCAACTGCAACAGGACATAGGTTAGCAGAATGAGCAGATAAGTGGCAGATGGAATTTAATAGAGAGATGTGAGGTGATATGTTTTTGACAAAAGGGATAGGGAGAGGCAGAGTTCTAAAGTGTATACAGGAACAGAGGGACCCTGGGGTGCATGTGCATCTTTGTAGGTGGCAGGACATAGAGAGAGAGTACTTAGGAAAGCATACAGAATCTTGTAGAGTCACTTAGTACAAAACCAGAGAAGTTAAGCTGAACCTGTATAAAACTTCTGGTTGGACCACAATTAGAGTATTGTGTTCTGTTTTGGTCACCGCACAAAAGATCAGAAGTAATACGAGTAGGAGTAGGCCATTTGACCCATCTAGCTTGCTCCATCATTCAGTAAGATAACAGCTGATCTGATTGTGGCCTTAGCTCCATTCACTGCCTGCCCCTTGTAATCCTTGATTCCACTTTAGGAAGGATGTGAGAGCCCTTGAGAGGGTGCAAAGGAGTTTTACCAGAATTGTTCCAGGGAGGAGGGTATTTAGCCACAAGATTAGCTTAGTGCAGCTGGGGCTGCTCTCCTTGGAGCAAAGGCGGTTGAGGGGAGATTTGATAAAGGCGTACGAGATTCTGACAGGTTAAGATAAGGTAGGCAAAAAATAGCTGTTTCCATTAGCTGATGGTACAAGGACTAGGGTGTACAGTTTTAAAGTACTGGGGCAAAGGATGCAGGCAGATGTGCAGAAGAGCTTTTTTTACAGTGAATAGTAGCAACCTGGAACTCGCTACCTACGAGGGTGGTAGGAGCAGAGGTGATGCATGATTTTAAAAGGAAATAATCTTGCACAGCTACAGGGATAAAAGCATGCAATGGGACTGACAGAATTGCTAAATAGAGAGCTGGCATGACTTTGACTCTGTATGGTTGAGTGTCATACGTTCCATCACCCCCTTGGGAAGATATCCTTGCCTTAACCCTGCTTGCACAATGCTGAGCAAAAAGCTGATTTAACTTGTGTGCTGATCCTACAAACAGCCTAAACATTCAGGTAATCAGAAAGCAATCTCTCCTCTACGTCAGAAAGTTGTGGCTTCAAGCCTCATTTCAGAGACTTGAATACAAGTTCAGACTGACACTCGAGTGCAGTACTAAGAGAGTGCTATGCTGTTGGAGATGCTGTTAAACTGGGGCCCTGCGGCTCTATTGAAAGGTGCTATTTGAAGAAGAGCAGGAAGTTATCCCCAAGACCTGGCCAATATTTTTCCCTCAACCAGTGTCACTAAAACAGTTTATCTGGTCATTACCACATTGGGGAAGACAGACTAGCTTAGTTCCAACCATCTTTTAAAAGCCTCCCTCTAGCCCTACAGGAGAATTCTAGTAAAGATCTGCCTATCTCCATTTTGTACATTCCATTGAGAAAGCCAGCTGAGGAAGCCTTGCCTGAAAAGTCAAGATCCCCAAGCTGGTATCTGATCTACTGTTCATGCCTGTCTGCTAATTCTCGGCAATTATAGATCTTAACTAGTTACTAAAACTTGTTACAGAAAATATGGCATTCTGGCTGTTTTCTCAGTGTGGGTAATGATTGGACCAACCTTGTGTTATACTGTGTTGTTATACTTTCACATTAAAGCCTCTTCAGTCTTGCAGTTCACTACTTTCCAGTTTATTAATCTGCATTTTCTGTCACAGCACTAAAGCATAGTTTTGGCCTACTGGATTAAAGCACCATCTGGTGTGGCATTAAGCCATATAAATAAGCAGTCCCAGTTTTGCTAGGCAATATGTACTGTATTAACTTGTCTCCACTGGGGAGGTACAGTTTGCATCAGTGCCACAAGGGACTGAAATACTGTGCCAGCATGGCACTCCCAAACATAAAACAGTGCAGATACTAGAAATCTGAAATGAAAACAGAAAATGCTCAGCAGGTGTGGCAGCATCTGTGGAGAGAGAAACAGAGTTAAAGTTTCAAGTCAATGATCCTTCATCAGAGCCTGAAATGTTAACTCTGTTTCATTCTCCACAGACATTCCTTGACCTGCTGAGCATTTCCAGCACACTGTCTTTATTATGGCACTATTGAATGTTGTTTATTGACTCTTGCTGCAAAGTGATGTGGATGTCTGTTAAGGGCACAGTTTAGATGCAAGGTTAAATAACCTGCAGACATTCGTTGTTGAATGTAGAACAGGCACATGGGTTAACTATAGGAAGACATTTAAGTTCATTTGAAACACTATCTCAACAAGAGTTGCTGCCTTTAGGAGATAAGAGGATAAAACTGGTACAGCAAAAAAAAAAATCTGAAGCAAAATTGATTGCAGTATTTGAAAGTAAATTTCAGGCACTCCATTTTTTTGAAGAAAAGATGAACTTGGAAATCCATGAGTTAGCAAGAGTTTAATTGGCTCCCATGCGTTGAATAAATGAGGAGGTCACAAGCAGGGGCATTCATTCGTTCAAACTGCTGCTATCCAAATGTGTTTTAACTTCAGTGACCTAGTGCTGATAGTTTGTTGTAGTTGGCTTGAAGAAAAATGCACAGAGCCACAACTCTGTTTTCATTAAAGGCCAAAGAGCAGTATTTTCTCCAGGCTTGCAAAAGCCATTAAAATAATTCTTAAGAGAGTTTTTACTTCTGTAGCAAGGAGAGGTTGAATGAATTAGCCAAATACTATGTCATAATTAGCTGTCAACAAAAAGTGATCAACTTGTAAGTCTGTTGAACCTGTATCACTATTTGGCCTCTTTAAATATTCACTGTATAAGTGAAACCCTATTCTGACCATGTACAGTTGAAAGATCATTGTTGAGGTACTTTTATAGTTGATAATAGGTAAAGTTGTACTCTTGTGTTATTGAAAATTTTGATCTGTTCCTTCAAGACTTACTGGTCAAGCACAATAAATTTTATTTACTCCCACAGCCTCAGATGTTTCTGGTGCAGAATGATTGTAGTGAGCAAAATCTAATGGAACTTGGATTAACAAATTTTGCTTGCCAATGGTCTGATCAATAATGGGTACCATGTAGACATAAATGAATCAATTGATTGTATAGGTTATCGGAACAGGTCTGATGGTTGGTTTAAGACCTAAAAATGTCAATTTCTTACCTATGTTCAACAAATTCAAAGAACTGTTGTGCTTTGATTGACATAGTTGGCAGGAGAATCACAATCATTCAACAAGCAGAAGATCAAATTTGAAAAAAAATTAATAAATACCTACCATGTCATAGGAGTTGGTGTTTTAAATCTGGATATGTTGTACAGACTACAGCTGTGTTTACCTGCCAACTTGCAACTTGATCCTATTTTGCAGGTGTTGTGTAATATAGTGATGAATTGTGGTAAGATCAGTGTGTATGTAACTGGACTGATCTGGAGGGGCTAAATTAGTTAGGTTAGAGTTGTGTTGAATTCATAAAAACACAAAGTTGGCTTTGTATTCTCAAGGTATAGGGGAACATTTATGTACCCATTTAAAAATTTTAGGCATCAATTACAGCTTGAAGTAGCTAGCTCAGTTTTATCCCAAAGATGACTCTCAAAAATTCTTCCATGCTAAAGAAATTAGGAATGCACAAGAGTTATTTTGTTTCTTTAATGGCTGATGTATAGATTTAGTTCTAATCGTTTTAGTAATAATTCAAATTTGCTGTATTTGAAGAAAATTTGGTGAAAATTGTGCATTATAAAGTGACAGCACTTTTCAATTTGCGCTGTTTGTTAAACTGACATCTTAGAATCGAAAGAAAGGTAGATTTTAAAGCTTGCCATCTTGTATCCTAATATTATTTGATAGTTAAACTACAGCAGTATGTTGAATTTATTCTTCTTGGCTTTGTGTAGGACTGTACTTTTTTGCATACTGTTTTGGTCCATCTTTCGAACCATTTTTAAAAAAAAGTCAGCTATCTTAAAGGAATTTTCACACATTAATATGACACCCAAGATGTTGATATCAATTAGCAAGTGCATACCAAATTGCGGATACTGCTATGATTAGTTGTTTTTAATTTTGAAAATTTGGAATCTACTGAGTTACGTAAGTAACAACTTATATTTATATAGCGCCTCTAATGCAATGAAACATCCCAAAGCACTTCAGAGAAGCATGATAAAACAAAGTGTGACACCGAGTCACATAAGGAGGTATTAGGTCAGTTGACCAAAAGCTTGATTAAAGAGGTAGGTTTTTAGGAGTGTCTTAGAGGAGGAAAGTGAGGTGGAGAGCGAGGGAGGGCATTCCTAGGCAACTAAAGGCATAGCCACCAATGGTGGAACAATTAAAATTAGGAATGCTCAAGAGGCCAGTATTAGATTAGGTTTGTGGAGCTAGGGAAGGTCACAGATATAGGGTGGGGCAAGGCCAGGGAGGTATTTGAAAACAAGGATGAGAATTTTAAAATCAAGACCAGGGTGATAGGGAAATGGGACTTGGTGCGAGTTAAGCAGGCAGCAGAGTTTTGGATGACCACAAATTTACTGAGGGTACAGTGTGGAAGATCAGCCAGGAGTGCATTGAATAGTTGCATCGAGATGTAACAAAGCCATTGGTGAGGGTTTCAGCAGTAGGTGAGTTGAGATAAGAACAAAGTTGGATGATTTTATGGGGGTGGAAATAGGTGGTCTTAGTGATGGTGCAAATATGAGTTTGGAACTCATGTCTGGATCAAATGTGACATCAAGGTTGTGCATAAACTGGCATAATCTCAGACTTGCCATGGAGAGGAATGGAATCGGTAGCTTGGGGACAATATTTGGAGTGGGGATCGTAAACAATGGCTTCAGTCTTTCCCATATTTTATTGGAGGAAATCTCTGCCCACCTAGTACTGGATGTTGCATAAGTAGTCTGATAATTTCACAACAGTGGAGCAGTCGAGAGAGGTGGTAGTGAGGTTGAGCTGGGTGTCATCAGCATACGTGTAAAAACTAATTCTTTGCTTTCGGATGATGTTGCTGAGGGGCAGTGTTGATGAGAAATAGGAAGGGCAAGAATTAAACAGTTCCTCCATTAATATTTTAAGTGATAAAACTGAAATTCTATTTGGCCCTTACCCCCTGCTTGCTGGGATGCCTTTGACTCATTGATTTATCTCTACTTTGCAGCTCTCCAAAAGCAAAATGCATTGTTATTGGTGAAATCAAAGGGATTGAAAATTGTTAAACGTTACCTTTATAATCAATAATGTTCAAACCATTTCTTCTGAATTCTGAGCTGCTCATCTTTGAAATAGAATGTTCAAATAATAGACAATATTATGATTCGCAATAAAAGCATTAAAAAATATTTTTCCTTAATTTAGTGATCTGTGGGGTGAATATCGCAAATTGGAAATAGTTTGGAGATCACATTGAGAAGTCACCAGAATTCTCCTTTTCCCTAGGCCAAAATATCCTTAGTTGAAAACGTTTAACTCAGTGCTTCCCAAATTTTTCCTGGTGTAACTCCCTTTTAACACTTTCGACTTGGTGTGATCCCAAAGTTGTTGAGTGGGGTGGGGGGGGTAGCACTGAAATAACACAAAACAGCAGGATAACCATTATTATTTTACTATTAAAGTGCCAAAATAAAACTAAACAGCAGGATAATAGCCTTCAGTACTGTATTATTGAAGTTTAAAGCAAAAAGGAGTACAATAACGCTTGCTACTATATTAAAGTGTCAAAATAAGACAAAACAGCATAAGACCAATGTGAAAGCTATTAGTTAGGTTTCTCATCAAAAAAAAATTAAAATACCCTCTAAATTGAAATACTTTACCTTGCTAAATTTTGATATGAAATAATTTTTAATAACTTTTAAATTTAAAAATTAAGAAATTGCCAAGCTAACTCTTTTTACTTACCACCTCTTTCGTGTGCACTCACCTCTCTCTCTCTCTCTCCCTCCCTTCCCCTTACACACACACACCCCCCCACCCCCCCACCTCTAATTCTCTGACTCTGTTTCCCTGCTGCACTGTCCTGTTGCTAATTCCCTCTCTGATTCTCCTGCACATCGCTTCCCAGACTGACCCTTACACTTGCAGCTACTCTTGCTTGCTTCCTCCCTCTCGTCAACCCTCTCATGAGCTCTCGTACACAGCGAGGGTTTGTGAGAGGAAGTGGCAAATGGCAGGGTCGGCTAGGTTGTGAGGGAAGTGGTGAGCAGGAGTCTTGATTCACAAATAAGTTAAGATTTTTGTTATGCCCCACACAGTTTCTTTGTAATTATTTAGGTGTAAAATTCTTGAAGTAATGGACTTTTGTTATCATTGATGTTGAGTATTATTTAATGTCAAAATGAGTGCAATCCCAATACAATTTGAAACTATTATCCTATGAACAAAAACTATTTTAATTATCTTTCTTGGCCATTAGGTATCGATTGTTAGGAAAGAGGCACTTACTGTTAGTTTTCAGCTTTATTCCAAATTGTGCTTGCCAAGGCTGCAGATACTACATAACAATGAGCAGTTTGCAAGTATTAGGTGTGCAGGGGCTGCTTCGTGGCCCCACACTCTAATCATAATCCTCTCCGACTTACTGTTCCTCCAATTGAGATTCCTGTTGAGGCTGCAAGGCGGAAAAAAACACATCGTGGGATCTTGGAGTCAGGATGAAATTTCCTCTCCATAGCCACCATTATGGTTTCGGACAATGTGACCCTCAAATTTTGCCCCGCAATCCCACCGGGAGTCAAGAAGCTCTGGTTTAACTGCTGATATTGTAAGCGTAGCATAGTACACAATGTATAACCATGAATGTTTCCTCGCTGACATATTCCATATAAGCAACTTGGACAACTTCTAAGTGTTCACTAGTCTTGCTTACTCAGTCCAGCTCTTGTGTGGAAGGGCTGCACTGACGCTTAAACTTCCAACAGCTAGTTTCCTAAAGATAGGGTCTTCTGGATTTTCCGAAGGATTCAGTGCTGCTTCCTGTCTAAGACTATATCCATAGAAAAGATTAACTTGGTGGGATGCATTTTAAAAAGATGAATGCTTGGGGTCACTACCTTCCAGAGGTTTGCTACTTCATATTTATACCATATCTTCTAATGTGAACCATTTTGGTTGCTTTCTACAAAATACACAAGAAATAGGAGTAGACCATATGGCCTGTCGAGCCTGCTCCACCATTCAATACGATAATGGCTGATCTTGGACTTCAATTCCATTTTCCCCACCCACTCCGCATATTCCACGATTCTCTGAAAGACCAAAAATCTGTCTATCCTGGCCTTACTCCAAAAAATGGAGTATCCACAACCCCCTTGGGGTAGAGAACTCCAAAGATACACAGCCCTTTGAGTGAAGTTCTCCTCATTGTAATCTTCCATGACTGCTTATCCTGTGACTCTGTCCTTGTGTTGATTGCTGTATATCAGATATTTGCATTTTGTTTTGTAACAGTGAGTTTTAAATAGTTTTGCTGACCTGATTGAGAGAGTTATTTCTTGATTGTGATGCTGATTTACCTCCTTCCGGATAGAACTGAATAAATTTCTGGTTTGGAATAGGATCTAAAGTTGTTGGGACTGCGATAATTTTTGTGCTGTAGGTGAGGGAGGAAATGGAGTGGAAGGAAAATGTAATTTCAGGCCTTTTCCTGTTCTACATTTTCCAGTTCTTTTTATGATCTGCTTTAAAACACACACACTCATTTTATATTTTGGCTGATGTAATTTTCGTTGTTCCTGGAATGTTGGAGATGATACTGGTAAAGCTGAATTTGTAATAACCATCCCTAATTTCAAAGGTTATGGGTGATGGTGCGGCTTCTCCTTGAATTGTTGTGGTACTTGCACAGATGGCACTCGTATGATGATGTTAGGTCAGGAATTCCACTGTTTCAATTCAGTGATGATGAAGGAATGGCACAACTTTCCAAGTCAAGATGGTGTGCGACTTAGTGAGCTTGGAAATTGTGGTTTTCTTGTAATGATCTTGTGTTCATGTTGTTTTCTCATTCCTGGTGGTAGAGGTTGTTGGTTGGGAGGTGCTTTTGAAACAAGCTTGCTCAATCAGTTGCTTCAGTACATCTTGTAGAAGGTGTATGTACAGTCACAGCGCAATAGTGATGGAGTGGGTAGATAATGTCTAGGGGCAGGGCTGCCAATCCTGCAGGATATTCCCTTCTGGATGCTTCTGTATTGTAGAAGTTACACCCATTTCATGGAGTGATAATTATCCTATCATAATCCTGACTGGATCCGTGTAGTTAGTAGGGATGGAGTTGGGGGGGGGTCAGGAGGTGAGCCACTCATTGTAGAGTACCACAACTCTGTCCCTTTTTTTGCAGTCTCAGTATTGATTTTATTGGTCCATTTAAGTCTCTGGAGGCACAAAATATGTTGATGGTGCCATTGAAGTTCAGTGAGGTGGTTTGGCCTTTCCTTGTTGGAGATGACCAATATCTTGGTGGAATACTCTTATCAGCCCCTTACCAGCACAAACCTGGTTATTGTCCAGACCCTGCTGTAGGCTAGCATGTAATCCTTCTTTATCAAAGGAGTTTATATTGGAGCTGAACGCCTGTAGGGTAGTCAGTGAACAGCTGCACTTATGACCTCATAAAGCAGCTGATGATGGCACTAAAACCCAACGGGAGAAATGTTCCAACCGTGGCTAACAAGTGAAGTTAAAGATTGTATTAGATCAAAGGAAGAGGCTTATAAAATTGCCAAAAGAAGTAGAAAACTCAAGGATTGGGAGCTTTTTAGAATTCTGTAAAGGACTGCCAAGAAACTGATTAAGGGAGAATAGAATATGAAAGCAAACTAGCGAGAAACATAAAAAGGGACTGTAAAAAGGAAAAGATTAGCCAAGATATATGTGGGGCCCATTACAGGCAGAGACAGGAGAATTTATAATGGGGAATAAGGAAATGGCAGAGAAATTAAAATATTTTGTCTGTCTTCAGAGGAAGATACAAAAAGCCTCCTAGAAATACGAGAGAACCAATGGACAAATGGGAACGAGGAACTGGAAGAAATTAGTATTAGTAGAAAGATAGTACTTGAGAATTTAATGGGACTGAAACTTGATAAATCCCCTGGACCTGATGATCTACACCCCAGAGTATTGAAAGAGGTGGCTGTAGAGATAGTGGTCACCTTCCAAAATTCTACAGATTCTGGAATGGTCCTGCAGATTGGTTGGTAGAAAATGTAACCCCACTATTTAAGAAAAGAGGGAGAGAGAAAACTGGGAAATACAGACCTGTTAGCATGATGGCAGTAGTAGGCAAAGCGCTGGAATCTATTATACAGGATGTCATACTGAACACTTCAAAAATAATGGCAGGTTGGAGCAGAGTCAGCATGGATTTATGAAAGGACAATCATGTCTGACAAACTTGTTGAAGCTTTTTTGAGACTCCAACTAGCAGAATAGATAAGGGGGGAACCAGTGGATGTGGTGTATTTGGATTTTCAGAAGGCTTTCAATAAGATCCCACCCAGGAGGTTAGTTTAAAAAAAAATTAGAGCACATGGGATTGGGGGTAATATACTGGCATGGATTGAGAATTGGTAAATGGATAGAAAGCAGAGAGTAGGAATAAATGGATTATTCTCAGGTTGGCAGGCTGTGACTAGTGGGGCACTACAAAGATCAGTGCTTGGGCCCCAGCTGTTCACAATCTATATCAATGATTTGAATGTGGGGACCAAATATAACATTTCCAAGTTCGCAGATGACACAAAAAATTAGATGGGAGTGAGAGTTGTGAGGAAGATGCGATGAGGCTTCAAGGGGATTTAGACAGGCTAAATGAGTGGACAGGAAGGAACATGGCCAATAGAATATAATGTGAAAAAAATGTGAAGTTATCCACTTTGATAGGAAAAACAGAAATGCAGAGTATTTTTAAAATGGTGAGGGGTTGGGATGTGTTGATGTTCAAAGGGATCAAGCTAGCATGCAGGTGCAGAAAGCAATTAGGAAGGGAAATGGTATGTTGGCCTTTATTGCAAGAGGATTTGAGTACAGAAGGAAGGATGTCTTATTTACCCGGAGTATTGTGTACAGTTTTGGTTTCCTTATCTAAGGAAGGATATACTTCTTTGGAGGGAGTGCAATGAAGGTTCACCAGACTGATTCTGGGGATGTCGAATTGTCCTATGAGGAGAGATTGAGGAGACAGGGCCTGTAATCTCTAGAGTTTAGAAGAATGAGGGGTGATCTCATTGAAACATACAAAATTCTTGGAGGGCTTGACAAGGTAGATGCAGAAATTATGTTTCCCCTGGCTGGAGTGGCTCTAGAACCAGGGGACACAGTCTTAGAGTAAAAGGTGGGCCATTTAGGACTGAAGAAGGATTTCTTCACTATAAGGGTGATAAATCTTTGGAATTCTCCACCTCAGAGGGCTGTCGAGGCTCAGTCATTGAGTATGTTTGAGCGAGAGATTGATAGATTTCTAGACTCTAATGACATCAAGGCATATGGGGATAGTGGGGAAGATGGTATTGAGGTAGAAGGTCAGCCGTGATATGATTGAATGGCAGAGCAGGCTTGAGGGGCTGAATGGCCTACTCCTCCTATTTCCTATGCTCCTACGTTCTTTCACTCTCACTGGGTCAAAGTCCTGGAACTCCCTCCCTAACAGCACTATGGGTGTATCTACACCACATGGACTGCAGCGGTTCAAGAAGGCAGCTCACCACCGCCTTTTCAAGAGAAATTAGGGGTGGGTGATAAATGCTGGCCTAGCCAGCGAAGCTCACATCCCTTGAATGAATAAAAAAATCCTAGTATTGTGCAATAGAATGCAGAAATGTACTGATAACATTTTCAGACTTTGTTAAAACTCACTAAAATAAATAACCTAGAAGTCAAGAAAAACTTATGCATTGTTACCTATATCATGAAGGTACACAATATGATTAGCAAGATATAGATTTTTGGCTTTCCAAGCAAAGAAATGAGCTTGCCTTGGCTTTTATATCTCATTTAATCATGCAGGAATATCTTGAGGAATTCTCTGGGAAATTATGAAAGAAAAAAAGGTAGATCTTGTGAACATATTTTAGAAGTCCTGAATGTTGTACTCATCTCTTCAATGGGATTATAGGCAACATAAATTTGACTGTTTGAAGATGGGGGTAGGGAGGCTGGCATGTTTTCCTAGGACCTTGAGTTTTGATGCAATTAATAGTTTGTTTCCCTAAACATCGGTCCTTTAAGTACTTCCAGTAGGAAAGCATCGTGGATCATTTTGATGCTGTGCATTAATGCATCTTGAGAGCACTGAATGCTTTTTTCCATTGGAGGGCAGTCTTGTTCTTTGCAAAGCCCTGCTTGAAATCACAATTGATTTCCATTACAGGAAAGTAGAGCTTTATTTCATGATAAATATTAGAATCTAGAATTGTTGTGTGCATTCCATAAAATACCAATTAGTAAACTTTTTGTGAGATTACAAAATCTCTTTTTTTCTCTCCAGTTTTTCCAGGCCACATAGCACCTGGAGCCAAGAGCACAGATGACCTGGTCACAGTTCATCCCCACTGACACTGCACTGACTACGTGGGATGTGCCATAATGGCCCAGGCATGAAAATATGCTTTGATTCATCTCCCCTTTGCGTTTGTTCCTTCAGAAGTTACAAAATATTTCAACTCTTCAACAGTGCCTTTGGTTTCCAATCCTTGCCTCCATTTTTTTCTACCTTTTTATGCTTTTGTGTCCACTGTATCCCTTTTCTCCTTGTCAAATGCACTAAGACAGAGCACTTTCTGCTAAGGAGCACAATGTATATATAGGTTGTAATTATTAAGGTCTGGTTGATGAAATTTGAGTTATGTTTGTTGATGGGGCACATGAGCAAGCACTGTCTTGCTGGCATCTCAGCTATTCCTTCTGATAAGACACATTTAATAAATGTACATGTATGATGCTCGATGTGGGCATGAGTATTTTTTGAGTTATCTTTGTTTCTGTAGATATTTTAATGGAAATCCTGTATTTTACTGAAAGAGCATCTTTGCCCAGGTAACAACATACTCCCAAGTGTTTTCAAAAAAATTGTCTTAATAGTGCAGTATTTGTTCTCTTTATTACTAGCTTTCGAATGATGTATGAAAAGAGATCTTATGAAATATTTGGAATTGCCTTGTAATTTCTTTAAAAAAAAGCTTTGGTCATTGATTAATTTATTTTTCTAGTTGCTGTATAAGCTAAGAGCATTGCACCAGTAAAATAAACAAAATGTTGTGCAACTTAATACATTGTAAAGGTTCTTTGCTGTGCTTCTAGTGCAATCTCTTTTTTGTTGCTTTTCATTTACTTGGTTCTATTTTATGGCCTAACATGGCAGTTTGTGGTGATATCAGCCACAATAGCTACAATAGTTGCACACTTCCAACAAAGGATGTTCCTCGTGTTCTGATTTGAATTTCAATTTTCAATTAAAATCTGTTTTTTTCAGTTTATCTCTCACTCTGTTTTGCAACTGCTACCTTGATAACATTAAAAAAATAACATGATGCAGAGTTCCATTCTGGTAAGATGTAGAATTTAAACTATTGGCTTCATTTAAAGTTGGTGATTATGTAGAAATGTATCCAAGATTTGTTAAAAGCTTTTTGGAATGTAACTTCTAAAGCAATTCTAGTGTGAGATCTAATTTCTGAACATACTTGAACTATGCCACTTATCCACCAAGGTTTTTTCGATCATTGTAACATGTTTTGTAGTTAGTGTGCTTCTGTTTCACAATTTTTCTGTTGCAATTGAAAATTATGGGGTATTGTTGTAGTGTGGCTGAGTTGCCTATTTGTAATAGAGTTGATCTGCAGACAACTTTCTAAATGGAAACATTAGATTTATTTAAAATACAGCCAGCAGCAACTACACGTGTACTTTCAACTCCATCTCTATCTTTACACTGCCTGCGGAGGTAGCCTGCGCTGCTAACACATTGGTTTACACAGATCATGTGATCTTACATCACAGGACTATTCTTAAAGGTACAGTCCAACATTTAACAAAACCATAATTACTACATTCCTCTCCCTTTAACTTTGCTGTACATATTGTACTTACAAGTATTTATCTCATGGCATTATTATATTCCAGGTCATGAAATTTACAAGTTCAGTCTTTCAGGTGATTTCCTGATACGTGTGGAATGTTGCAGCTCCACGACTCCAGATTCTTTTTCAGGAACCACATTCTCTGCAACCGCATAGACATCAGGTGCCTCGGTGGGCACTTGCAGTTCAGTGATTTCCACTCTGATAGAGATATAAGACATGTCAGTCCTTGGTTGAGCATCTTTAACAAGAAGCACTGGTTCAGTAATGGTTACAGGTGGAACCGTATCTTGTTGTGGCATCTCTCTTTCTTAAATGGTCCACATGCTTACGGCCTTCCACTTCTTCCATGTGGTATGATAATGGTCTGGTTACTGAACTTACTTTATCCGGCAACCACTTTACATATACTGCTTCCACTTCCACGTGGTATGATAATGGTCTGATCACTGAACTTACTTTACCCGGCAACCACTTTACATATGCTGCTTCTCCAACAGTAAATTGTCTGTCATGACTATGCAATTCATGTGTAGCTTTTTGGTTTCCTTGACTCTTCTCCACCTTCCCCTCCAAATTTAGAAATATTAGGGTCAGTTGCGTCCTAAGATGGTGTCTCATCAACAATTCTGCAGGTGCTGCTCCTGTCGTCATGTGGGGGGGGTTGTCCTGTAGTGCAAAAGAAAGCGTGCAAGATTGGTCTCCAGCGAATCACCTGTTAACTTCTCCATGCCTGCCTTAAAAATTTGAACTGCTCTTTCTGCCAGTCCGTTTGATGACGGATGGTATGGTGCAGTGTTCACATGGGTGATACAGTTGAGGCTGATAAATCAGTGGAACTTGGCCCTTGTGAATACAGTGCCATTATCGGATATGACTACTTCTGGTAGTCAGTGGATGGCGAAGCTCTAGCATAGTTTCTCTATTGTAGTGCCTGATGTTGGTGACTATACCTCATAAGCATCTAACCACTTGGAATGGGCATCCATAATCAGTAGAAACATGGTTCCAAGGAAGAGTTCGATGTAGTTGATGTGTAACCGCACCCAAGGTCTACCAGGCCACTCCCATGGGTGCAATGGAGCTGCCACCGGCAACTTTTGCAGCTGCTGACATTGCACACAGTGCTTTACCACATTTCCAATATCGCCATCCATCCCTGGCCACCATAGGTAGCTGCGCACTATGGTCTTCATTCGGGAGATCCCTGGGTGGCCATTGTGTGATTCAACTAAAAGTGGCTCCCTTCCCTTTGGAGGAGCTATTACCTGTGCACCCCACAATAGGATGCCACCTTGACTGCTCACCTCATGTTTTTGGTTGAAGAATGGTTTCATTTTATCGGAGACTGGCTCTTAGGAGCAACCATCTAACACTTGGCCTTACGCTCGAGATAGGACCGGGTCCCGACTCGCCCAGCCTCTGATCTGTCCGGCACATTCTGGTGAGAAATCTAGAAAATTTAACAGTAAAATGAGTTCCTGTAAGGGCAGGTGACTCAGGGCACTGGCCTTTGTGATATGAATACCAGGCCTATGCACAAAGGTGTATTCATAAGCTGCCAAATTTAGGGCTCATCGTTGTATTCTTGCTGAGGCTATGGGGGATATAGCCTTTTCCTCGCTAAACAAACCCAATAGTGGCCTGATACAATCGTACATGTATTGGTGAAATCTTTTTATGATCCCACTCCATAGGATGACGCATCACATGTTAGCACCAAGTCATTTGTCTGGTCATAGTGCACTGACAGATTGGATGAGTGTAACATCTAATGTCCTTTAGGGAAGGAAATCTGTCGCCCTTACCTGGTCTGGCTTACATGTGGCTCCAGACCCACAGCAATGTGGTTAACTCTTAAATGCCCTCTGAAATGGCCTAGCAAGCCACTCAGTTGTAACAAAACTGCTACAATGTCACAAAAAAGGAATGAAACCGGACAGACCACTCAGCATAGGCATTGGAAATAACAATGGCATTCGCAGCCCTTCGACCCTGCAAAGACCTCCTTACTAACATTTGGGCGCTAGTGCCAAAATTGGGAGAGTTGTTGCACAGACTAGTCAAGCAACAGCCTGACATAGTCATCCTCACGCAATCATACCTTACAAATAATGTCCCAGACTGCTCCATCACCATCCCTGAGTATGTCCTGTCCCACCGGCAGGACAGACCCAGCAGAAGTGGCGGTACAGGGTATATAGTCAGGAGGGAGGTGCCCTGGGAGTCTTCAACATTGACTCTGGACCTCATGAAGTCTCATGGCATCAGGTCAAACATGGGCAAGGAAACCTCCTGATTACCATGTACCACCCTCCCTCAGCTATGAATCAGTGCTCCTCTATGCTGAACATCACATGGTGGAAGCATTGAGGGTGGTAAGGGCACAGAATGTACTCTGGGTGGGGGGGACTTTAATGTCCATCACCAAGAGTGGCTCAGTAGCACCACTACTGACCGAGCTGGCTGAGTACTAAATGACATAGCTGCTAGACTGAGTCTGTGGCAGATGATGAGGGAACCAACAAGAGGGAAAAACAAACTTGACCTCGTCCTCACCAACCTGCCTGCTGCAGATGCATCTGTCCATGACAGTATTGGTAGGAGCGACCACCACACAGTCATTGTGGAGACAAAGTCCCACCTTCACATTGAGGATACTCTCCATTGTATTGTGTGGCACCACCACTGTGCTAAATGGGACAGGTTTCGAACAGATCGAGCAACTCCAAACTGGGCATCCATGAGGCGCTGTGGACCATCGGCGGCAGCAGCAGAATTGTACTCGAACACAATCTGTAACCTCATGGCCTGGCATATCCCCCACTCTACCATGACCATCAAGTGAGGGGTTCAAGCCTGGTTTAATGAAGAGTGCAGGAGGGCATGCCAGGAGCAGCACCAGGCATATCTAAAAATGTGGTGTCAACCTGGTGAAGCTGTAACACAAGACTACTTGCTGCCAAGCAGCATAAGCAGCAAGTGATAGACAGAGCTAAGCAATCCCACAACCAATGGGTCAGATCTAAGCTCTGCAGTTCTGCCACACCCAGTCTTGAATGGTAGTAGACAATTAACTCACTGGAGGAGGAAGCTCCACAAATATCCCCATCCTCAATGTTGGAGGAGCCCAGCACATCAGTGCAAAAGATAAGGCTCAAGCATTTGCTACAATCTTCAGCCAGAAGTGCCGAGTGGATGATCCATCTCGGCCTCCTCCAGAGGTCTCCAGTATCACAGATGCCAGTCTTCAGCCAATTTGATTCATTCCACGTGATATCAAGAAATGGTTGAAGGCACTGGATAGTACAAAGGCTATGGGCCCTGACAATATTACAGCAACAGTACTGATGACTTGTGCTCCAGAACGTGCTGCGCACCTAGCCAAGCTGTTCCAGTACAGCTACAACACTGGCATCTACCCGGCTATGTGGAGTATTGCCCAAGTCTTTCCTGGACACAAAGAACAAATCCAACTTGGCCAGTTACCCCCACCCTGTCAGTCCACTCTCGATCATCAGTAAAATAATGGAAGAGGCCATCAACAGTGCTATCAAGCGGCACTTGCTTAGCAATAACCTGCTCATTGATGCCCAGTTTGGGTTATGCCACAGCCGCTAAGCTCCTGACCTCATTACAGCCTTGATTCAAACATGGACAAAAGGGCTGAACTCCCGTGGTGAGGAGAGAGTGACTGCCCTTGATATCAAGGCACCATTTGACCGAGGGTGTGGTATCAAGGAGCCCTAGCAAAACTGGAGTCAATAGGAATCGGGGAAAACTCTCCACTGATTGGAGTCATACCTAACACAAAGGAAGATGGTTGTGGTTGTTGGAGGTCAGTCATCTCCGCTCCGGGACAATGCTGTAAGAGTTCCTCAGGTTAGTGTCCTAGGCCCAACTATCTTCAACTGCTTCATCAATTTCCTCCCTTCCATCATAAGGTCAGAAGTGGGGATGTTCGCTGATGACTGCACAATGTTCACCATTCGCGACGACTCAGATACGGAAGCAGCACATGTCCAAATGCAGCAAGACCTGGACAATACCCAGGCTTGGACTGACAAGTGGCAAATAACATTGGCGCCACACAAGTGTCAGGCAGTGACTATCTCCAACAAGAGAGAATCCACCCATCGCCCCTTGATGTTCAATGGCATTACCATCACTGAATCCCCCACTATCAACATCCAGGGGGTTACCATTGACCAGAAACTGAATTGGACTAGCCATATAAATACTGTGGCTACAAGAGCAGGTCAGAGGCTAGGAATCATGCAACAAGCAGCACACCACCTGACTCTCCAAAAGCTGTCTACCATCTACAAGGCACAAGTCAGGAGTGTGATGGAATACTCCCCACTTGCCTGGATGAGTGCTGTTCCCACAACACTTAAGAAGCTGGACACTGTTCAGGACAAAGGAGTCTGCTTGATTGGCATCCCATCACAAACATTCACTCCTTCCACCACCAATGTGCAGTAGCAGCAGTGTGTACCATCTACAAGATGCACTGCAGGAATTCATCAAGGCCCCTTAGACAGCACCTTCCAAACCCACGACCACTACCATCTAGAAGGACAATAGCAGCAGAGAGATAGGTTAGTCAAATGTTCCTTTTCAGTGAATCCGGTTATCAGCACATCTTTTAAGTAGACTACAACCTGGGGTAGTCCCTGCAGTAAGCTTTCCATTGTTCTCTGAAAGATGGCACGGGCTGAGGAAACACCGAAAGGCAAGCGTGTATATTGGCACAACGCCTGGGAGGTGTCATCCAACTCTAATTGCTGATATGCATGACTCGTGTCAAGCTTTGTATACGTTGTCCCTCCTGCTAGCTTGATATATAGGTCTTCAATTTTTGGAATGGGGTCCCTGTCCAGTTTGGCTGCTCTGACCATTAATTTATAGTCCCCACAAGTTCAGATGCTTTGGTCTGGTTCAAGGACATGGGCTATGGGTGCTGCCCACTCTGAGAGCTGAACCGCTTTCATGACACCCAACCTCTAGCTGGTTCAGCTCAATGTCAACCTTCTCTTTCAGGATGTATGGTACTGGTCTTGCTTTCATGAAGCGAGGGGTTGCTTCTGTATCCACGTAAATCTTGGCCTGCAGGCCTTGAATTTTGCCAGTTTGTCCTTGAAGACGGTGGCATTCTTTTTAAGTAGCTCTGGTAGCCCACTCAGTCTCAACTGAAAGATTTCGGACCAGTTTATTTTAATCTCCCTGAACCAATCTCGCCCGAGCAGGCTTGGCCTTTCACCTACTACCACCATCATGTGTAGCTGTGCCGATTTGGTTTCTATAATGGACAGTTACTTTGCTTGGATTTCTTCGCTTATGCACATTTTCAACTTGGCAGATATTTGTTCCAAATGTTCGCCATTATTTAAATATCTGTAAGTGTTCTCCAGTTGCAGTAGTGGAAGGTCCCGTGTCTACTTCCATTTTTACTGGTATACCATTCACTTGTACTGTAACAAATATTGGCTCTGTCTTCCCAACTTTCATGTTAAACAATGAATAAATGTCAGAATTTGTTGTTTCAGGCTCTTCGACACTGCAGATTTCATTGGGCTTCTTCTGTTGTTTGCAAGCCTGTTTAAATCTTTCTGCACTCTCATTATATACCCACTTCTGTGACAGAAGTAACGTTCTTTTTTAAACTGCCAATCGCTAAGACTGTTTATCGATTTAGCTGCTAATGTGAATCCCTGGCAGCGCTTTCCATGGCCAGCGCTATTACTAACACCTTAAAACCCAGATTCACTTCAGCCAGCAATCTTCTCGGAATAGTGCCGCCTTTCACGCCACACACTAAATGATCTCTGACCATGTCGTTCAGAATCTCACCGAACTTGCAAAGTTTTGGTAGTTGCTTCAAATTCGCAACGTAGCTAGCGACTGTCTCGTCCAGGGCTCTGCTTTGCGAGTTGAAGTGGAACCTTTGCATTGTGACTGAGGGCTTGGGTTGAAAATGTCCCTTCACAAGGTCCACCAATTCTCTGAAATTCTTCGAATCTGGAGCACTGGGTGCCTTCAAACTTCAAATCAATCTGTAGGTTTTGCTCCCACAGATACTCGAGAGAATTGCTCACCTCTTCCCTTGTGACTTCGTTCACTTGAACAAAGAACGGGAAGCGTTCTATATATTGAGATCAATATATACACCCATAGTACTGTTAAGCGAAGAGTTCCAGGATCGTGACCCAACCACACTGAAGAAATGATGATATATTTCCAAGCCAGACTTGGATACTCCCAATCGCCAGGTGAGGTACAGTACAGATTCCGACTTGGCCACACAACAACAAACTGGCAGTTGTCTATTTGTAATAGAGTTGGTCTGCAGACAACTTTCTAAATGGAAGCATTAGTTTTATTTACAATACAGCCAGCAGCAATTACAACTCCATCTCTATCTCTACACTACCTGTGGAGATAGCCCGTGCTGCTAACACATTGGTTTACACAGATCATGTGATCTTAGGTACAGCCCAACATTTTACAAAACCATAATTACTACAGGTATATTTTATTTTGTTTGCATATGGGCTGAGACTATTCCAGACTTATTTCAATTAGACCATTCTGAACTGAGAGAAGGGAACCATCCTGATGCATCTCTGATTTGAACCCAGAAGTGAAAAGAAGTGCACTGTACCCTAGAAACAGGAATAGGCCATTTAGATTTTTGTTAACCCAGCCATAGGTGCAGGCAAGCCAGTGTGTATTGGTGCCTGCTCCCAGTCTGATTAAATGGGGAGGGTTAGTGGCAGGAAGGGCATCTGGCTATAAAAGCACCTACCAAATCTCCCAAAAAATGATGGTTGATATGAGGGAGTGATCAACCAGCATTTTGGCAATCCCATATAACTTGGGGAAAGTTGAAAGAGAAAGGAGTTTTTTGAGTCTGTTCTGCCATTCAGTGAAGTCATGGCTGATCTGCAGCTGAACCTGCAAGTTCTCTTCTAAGTCGCACATTATCCTGACTTGGAAATATATCATTATTCCTTCAGTGTGGTTGGGTCACGATCCTGTAACTCTTCGCTTAACAGTACTGTGGGCGTATAGACACAACAAGGACTCCAGCGCTTCAAGAAGGCAACTCGCCCTCACTTTCTTGAGGGCAGTTAAGGATCAGCAATAAATTGGCCTTGCCAAAGAAGCCCATATCCCATACACTAATAAAAAAAAGCTCTTTATAAGCACCGTTGCCCCATATCCCTTAAGACCATTGGATAATAAAAATCTATCAATCTCAGTTTTAAAATTAACAATTGACCTAGCATCAACTGCCATTAGCAACAGTGTTCCAAACTCCTCCCTCATTTTGTGTGTAGAAATGTTTTCTAATTTCACATCTAAAAAATCTGGCTCTAATTTTTAGACCTTGCACCAGCCAACAGAACTGGTTTCTCTCTATCTACCCCATCTGTTCCCCTTAATATCTTAAACTTTGATCAAGTAACCCCATAATCCTCTAAATTCTAGGGAATATAACCCTAGTTTATGTAATATCTCCTTGAAATTTAACCCTTAGAGTTCAGGCATCATTTTTATAAATCTGCACTGCACTTCCTCCAAGGGCAATATGGCCACCTTAATGTGTGCTGCCCAGAACTACCCATTATACTCCAAGTTTGGTGTAACAAGGGTTTTGTATAGTTGAAACACCGTTTCTAACCTTTTGTATTCCAGTGCGGTTGGTATCAAGGCCAGTATTCCTTTAGCCTTTTTGATTATTTTATAAACCTGCTCATGACTTTTAATGGTTCAAGTCCCTGAACCTCCCTAAGTCTCTTTGGACTTCCACCTTTTCTATTTTTTCACCATTTAGAAAGCACTCTGTTCTACCCTTTTTAGGTCCAAAGTGGATGATCTTATACTTGCCTACGTTGGGCCCAAATGGGTTCCATTCACTTAATCTATTAATATCTCTTTATACTTTTATGCTTCAGTTTATATTGTTTACAGTTGAACCCATCTTTGTATCATTTGCAAACTTGGAAATATGCCTTTCCATCCCATGATGTAAGTAATTAATAAATATGGTGAACAGTTGAAGTTTCAACCGATTCTTGTGGGATACCATGTGTCACACCCTGCCAGTTAGAGCATCTGCTTATTATCCCTACTCCTTGTCTCTTGTGCCTCAGCCAATTTCTTAACCTGGCCAAAAATTTGCCTCCAGTTCCATGGGTTTCAACTTGAGCTGACACCCTCTTATGCAGGACTTTATCAAATGCTTTTTAGAAGTCCATATAAATAACATCCATAGGCATTCACTTGTCCACTACTTTAGGAACATCTTTCAAAAATCAATCGGGTTTGTTAGGCATAACCTTTTTACAAATCCACGCTGGGTTTCCCTGATCATTTGAAAATGTCCAAGGTATTCATTCACTTTATCATTAACTATAGCCCTTATTAATTTCCTAACAGCAGATGTTTGGCTAACTGGTCTCTCACCTTTCTTAAATTGTGTCTGCCACTCCATTATTTTTGAATGTAAAGGAACAAATCCGATTCGAGGCAACTTTGGAAGATTATAGCTGCTGCGATGTGCTCAACTACTTTCTTTAAAACACTGGTTAGTGGTATAAACTGGTTCTATATGCAGAGATAATGGATGCACTTGTGGTAATCTTCCAAGAATCCTTAGATTCTGGAAAAGTCCCAGAGGATTGGAAAACTGCCAATGTAACACCCTTATTCAAAAAGGGAGGCAAAAAACAGATAACTGTTAGCTTGAAGTCTGTCATTGGGAAAATGTTGGCGTCTATTATAAAGGGTTTAATAGCTGAGCATTTAGAAATGCATAATATAATCAAGAAGAGTCAGCATATGTTCATGAAGGCGAAATCATGCCTGACAAATTTAATAGAATTCTTTGAGGAGGCAACAAGCAGGACAGATAAAGGGGAACCAGTAGATGTAATATATCTGGATTTCCAAAAGGCATTCAATAAAGTACCACACAGAACAGGGAAAAACACACTTGACCTCATCCTCACCAACCTGCCTGCCGCAGCTGCATCTGTTCATGACAGTATTGGTAGGAGTGGCCATTGCACAGTCATTGTGGAGACAAAGTCCTGCCTTCACATTGAACATACCCTTCATTGTGTTCTGTGGCACTAGCGCTGAGCTAAATGGGATAGATTGCGACCAGATCTAGCAACTCAAGACTGGACATCCATGAGACACTGTGGACCATTGACAGCAGCAGAATTGTATTCGAACACAAACTGTAACCTCATAGCCCGGCATATCCCCAACTCTACTGTTACCAGCAAGCCAGGGAATCAACCCTGGTTCAATGAAGAGTGCAGGAGGGCATGCCAGGAACAGCACCAGGCATACCTAAAAATGAGGTGTCAACCTGGTGAAGCTATAATACAGGACTACTTGTGTGCCAAACAGCATAAGCAGCAAGTGATAGATAGAGCTAAGCGATCCTACAACCAATGGATCAGATCTAAGCTCTGCAGTCCTGCCATATCCAGATGTGAATGGTGGTAGACAATTAAACAACTCACTGGAGGAGGAGGCTCCACAAATATCCCCATCCTCAATGATGGAGGAGCCCAGCACATCAGTGCAAAAGATAAGGCTCAAGCATTTGCTACAATCTTCACCCAGAAGTGCCGAGTGGATGATCCATCTCGGTCTCCTCCAGAGGTCCCCACTATCACGGATGCCAGTCTTCAGCCAATTCGATTCACTAAACATGATATCAATAAACGGCTGAAGGCACTGGATACTGCAAAGGCAGTGGGCCCTGACAATATTCTGGCAACAGTACTGGAGACTTATGGTCCAGAACTTGCCGCGCCTCTAGCCAAGCTGTTCCAGTACAGCTACAACACTGGCATCTACCCGGCTATGTGGAAAATTGCCCAGGTATGTCCTGTACACAAAAAGCAGGACAAATCCAACTTGGCCAATTACCGCCCCATCAGTCTACTCTCGATCATCAGTAAAGTAATGGAAGGGGTCAAAAACAGTGCTATCAAGCAGCACTTACTTAGCAATAACCTGCTCACTGATGCCCAGTTTGGATTCCGCCAGGGACACTCAGCTCCTGACCTCATTACAGACCTGGTTCAAACATGGACAAAAGAGCTGAACTCCTGAGGTGAGGTGAGAGTGACTGCCCTTGACATCAAGGCTGCATTTGACCGAGTGTGGCATCAAGGAGCCCTGGCAAAACTGGAGTCAACGGGAATCAGAGGGAAAACTGTCTGCTGATTGGAGTCATACCTAGCACAAAGGAAGATGGTTGTGGAGGCCAGCCATCTCAGCTCCAGGATATCACCGCGGAGTTCCTCAGGGTAGTGTCCTTCGTCCAACCGTCTTCAGCTGCTTTACCAATGACCTTCCTTCCAGCATAAGGTCAGAAGTGGGGATGTTCACTGACCATTGCACAATGTTCAGCACCATTCACGACTCCTCAGATACTGAAGCAGCCCATGTCCAAATGCAGCAAGACCTGGATAATATCCAGGCTTGGGCTTACAAGTGGCAAGTAACATTCGGGCCAAACAAGTTCCTGGCAATGATCATCTCCAACAAGCGAGAATCCAACCATCGCCCCTTGATGTTCAATGGCATTACCATCACTGAATTCCCCCACTATCAACATCCTGTGGGCTACCATCGGCCAGAAACAGAACTGGGCTAGCCATATAAATACTATGGATACAAGAGCAGGTCAGAGGCTAGGAATCGTGTGGTGAGTTACCCACCTCCTGACTCCCCAAAGCCTGTCCACAATCTACAAGGCACAAGTCAGGAGTGTGATGGAATACTCCCCACTTATCTGGATGAGTGCACTCCCACAACACTCAAGAAGCTTGACACTATCCAGGACAAAGCAGCCCACTTGATTGGCACCACATCCCACAAACATTCACTCCCTCCACCACCAACGCACAGTAGCAGCAGTGCGTTGCAGGGATTCACCAAGACTCCTGAGACAGCACCTTCCAAACCCACGACCACTACCACCTAGAAGGACATGGGCAGCAGATAGATGGGAACACCACCACCTGGAAGTTCCCCTCCAAGTCACTCACCATCCTGACTTGGAAATATATCGCCGTTCCTTCACTGTCGCTGGGTCAAAATCCTGGAACTCCCTTCCTAACAGCACAGTGGGTGTACCTACAGCACATGGACTACAGTGGTTCAAGCTTACTACCACCTTCTCAAGGGCAATGAGGGGTGGGCAATAAAATGCTGGCCGAGTTAGTGAAGCCCACATCCCGTGAATGAATTATAACAAAATAAGGCTACTTAATAAGATAAGAGCCATGGTGTTGGGGGAATATATTAGCATGGATAGAGGACTGGCTGACTAATAGAAGACAAATAGTTGGGATACGGAGGGGGAGCATTTTCAGGATTGCAACCTGTAACTAATGGAGTGCCACAGGGCTCGGTGCTGGGCCACAATTATTTACAATATATATATTAATGACTTGGGGGAGAATTTTCTCCCCGTCGGTCAGGTTGGTCGGGAGTGGGCGCGGAGCCGATCCCGCCTGCAAATGGCGGCGCGCCGCCATTTTATGTGGGCGGGCCTTGATTGACAGTGTCACATGAGCCAGGACATGTTTATGAATTTTCATAAACACTTTTATTTAATTAATGAAACCTTCATGAAACCTCAGCCCGCCCATGGATGAGATTCCATGAAAAATGTGAAGGCCACCCGGGCTTTTTGCCTGCCCGTCAACCTTAAGGTTGGCCGGGCAGCTTTCTCAATAGGGTTAAGTTGTTTATTAATGACCTTAACAAGCTTTTGACAGTTCAGCAGGTGTGCAGCCGACTCTGGTACGCGCCTGCTGAACAGAAGATGAGAAAGACGCGCAGTGACCTCGGGACCCCTAAATCCCTCTGAGCCACAGCTTTCCTCAGTCACCATGTGTTATTTTACGCTTCGGCATGCAGGGTCTGCCCACGCACACCGAACAGAAGATTCTGGCCTTGGATGAGGGAAATGAATCCTTTTAGCCTATTTCGATCCCTTCCCCCCACCCCACCCCCACTAGGGCTATCTGTACCTTGCTCGTCCTGCTTTCTACCCTTAATGTCACCTATTAGCACATTTCTTGGATAATATCACCACTGTCAACACCTCCTTGTCCTTTTGTCCATGACATCTTTTGGCAATCTCCCCCTATCACTGGCCCTCTATCCAGCTCTACTTGTCCCACCCCCCCTTAAACCAGCTTATATTTCACCACTCTTCTATTTTTCCTTAGTTCTGTTGAAGAGTCATACAGACTCGAAGTGTTAACTGTGTTCCTCTCCGCAGTTGCTGTCAGACCTGCTGAGCTTTTCCAGGTATTTTTATTCTTGTTTTTGAAATGAATGTACTATCGCCAAGTTTGCGGATGATACAAAAATAGGTGGGAAGGCAAGTGGTGAGGGTGACACAAAGAGTCTGCAGAGAGATATAGACGGGTTAATTGAGTGGGTAAAAATGTGGCAGATGGAATATTATGTGGGTAAGTGTGAGTTTATGCACTTTGGCAGGAAGAATAGAGGAGCTGAATATTACTTAAATGGAGAAAGACTGAGGAAAGCTGTAGCACAGAGGGATTTAGGGGTCCTTGTGCATGAATCCCGAAAAGCTAACATACAAGCTCAGCATGTAGTAGGTAAGGTAAACGGAATGTTGGCCTTTATTTCAAAGGGATTGGAGTATAAAAATAGGGAAATCTTGCTAAAACTATACAAGGCACCATTAGACCACACCTAGAATACTGTGAACAGTTTTGGTCTCCTTACCTAAGGAATGATATACTGGCATTGGAAGCAGTCCAGAGAAGCTTCCTAGGTCAATCCTGGGGATGGAGGGATTTTGTTATGAGGAGAGGTTGAGTAGGTTGGGCTGTACTCATTGGAGTTTAGAAGAGTGATAGGTGACCTTATTGAAACGTATAAGATTCTTAGGGAGCTTGACAGGGTAGATGCTGAGAGGTTGTTCCCCCTTGTGAGAGAGTCTAGAACCATAGGGCATAATCTCCGAATAAGGGGTCGACCATTTAAAATCTGTGGAATCCTTTACCTCAGAGGGCTGAAGAGGCTGGGCTGTTCAGTATATTCAAGGCGGAGATAGACAGATTTTTAATCAGTAAGGGAATCAAGGGTTATGGGGAAAAGGTAGGAAAGTGGAGTTGAGGATTATCAGATCAGCCATGATCTCATTGAATGGTGGAGCAGAGTCGATGGGCTGAATGGCCTACTTCTGCTCTTACGTCTTATGGTAATTTCCACATCATGATTTCTCTTCATTCTTGAAGATAGGTACAATTGTCGCACTCCTGAGGGGTGGGTCGTGGGGTGGAGGTGGAGTTTTTCCCTCTAAGTCTGTAGGATGAATGCATAGACTCTTGATTTGAACAAAAGCCCACCAGCTTTGAAGCCCTCAGCTAGAATGCCATCAGGTCTGCAGGTTTTGTTGTTTTTTTCATCCGTTTGATTGCTTGTTGGAAATCTCCCATCGGTGGTGGTTCACCCATGGATTCTACCACAGGCTACTGGGGGATACCCTGGAGAGTATCAGCTGTCACTGTGGATTCATGGTTGAGGAGTTGTTGGAAATATTCTTTTCAGCGTTGATGGATGGTATTGTCATCCTTAAAACATCCTGTGAGTGAAGAGGATTTTGTCCATGTTATCTTGGTCTATAAATGTCCCTGGTGGCTTCAAAACAGTGAGATCTGGACTGTGAAACACATAACAGCTCTTGAAAAGTTCTACCAACATTGTCTCTGCTGCATCCCCTCTATGCAATGGGAGGTCCATCGAACAAATGCTGGTGTTCTTGAAGCCTCCTGCAAAACCAATTGTGATTGACTGGACACTGTGTCTGGATGGCTGAAAAGTGTCTCCCCTGATTCTGTTTTCTCAACTCAAATGGCCAGTGTCCCACGGGAGGACAAATAAAACATTTCAAAGACACTCTGAAGCTCTCCTTGAAGTGTGGCAGCATTGACGTTAATGACTGGGAGGAGCTTGTTACCAATTGTTCATAATGGTGACAGCTTGTCCATCAATCTATGTTGTGTTTTGACTCCAAATGCCTTTGATGAGGCAGTGCAGCAGCAGAGAAGGAAAGAAAAGGAAGCAAATCCTGCACTCAGGAATCCACTACCTCAAGGCACTTCCTGCCCCCTTTTTTATTCTTTCACAGGATGTGGATGTTGCTGGCTAGGCCAGCATTTATTGCCCATCTATAATTGCCCTTGAAAAGGTGGTGGTGAGCTGCCGCCTTCAATTGCTGCAGTCCATGTGGTATAGGTACACCACAGTGCTGTTAAGGAGGGTGTTCCAGGATTTTGATCCAGTGATAACGAAGGAACAGCAATATAGTTCCAAGTCAGGATGGTGTATGGATTGGAGGGGAACTGTCAGGTGGTGGTGTTCCCATGCATCTGCTGCCTTTGACCTTCTAAGTAGTTGCGGGCTTGGAGGTGCTGTCGAAGGAGCCATGGTGAGTTCCTGCAGTGCATCTTGTAGATGGTACACATTGCTGCCACTGTGCATCAGTGGTGGATGGAGTGCCAATCAAGCGGGCTGCTTTGTCCTGGATGGTGTTGAGCTTCTTGAGTGTTGTTGGAGCTGCACTCATTCGGGCAAGTGGAGAATATGCCATTCATGTGCCCAAAGATCTATGGGTTGAGAAATGGCCTGTTCAGTTACATGAAGACCCACGATAAAATTTTCTGAACCTCAGTATCCTCGAACCGAGGACAGCTAATGACAACGACACTTCAGAAGTACTTAATTGACTGTAAAGCACTTTGGGACATTCTGTGGTCATGAAAGGCACTATAGAAATGCAAGTCTTCTTTCTTTTTACTTTCACAAATTTTAGTTTCTCCTTTACCTGTGGTGCCTAAAGCACAATTCCTGACTGTTACTCTAATCTCCATTTGTAATGAAATTATTCATATTACTTTTTCTACCTGGGCCAACACCCACCATTTACCAGTTGAAATTCCTCATGTCCGTCTTAATTATCCTTTCTGCTATAACCCTGGTCCCAGCCTTGTCCAGGTGGAGCCTGTCTGAGCTGTATACTTTCTTCCTGCCGCAGTACTGGTGCCCTGTGAGCCAAGCCCATCTTTTCCACACCACTTCTTCAGCCACATGTTCACCCCACCTTAATCTTATCCATTTGCCAATTTGTATTTGGGTAATAATCCAGAGTTTATAACTATTGAGGCCCTGCTCTTTAATTTCATTCCTAGTTCTTGCTACTTTTTTCCTACACTCTCCAGTTTTGTTGGTCCTAACATGGGCCACACTGACTGGATCCTGAAAAGGTGGTGGAGGCAGATTCGGTTGTGACTTTTAAAAGGGAATTGGATAAGCATCTGAAAGGAAGAAAATTGCAGGGGAGTGGATCTAGTTAATTTACTCAGGCAGAGAGAAGGCAAGACTCTGGGCTAAATGGCCTCCTTCTGTGCTGTAACAATTCCATGATTCTATGATCTCCCCTCTTCAATAACCTTTCAAGCTGGTTCGAGATGTCACTCTGTCTTTGTTCCGGGAAGGCAAGGCATCATGTGAGACTCTCGATCCTGCTTATAAAGGATTCTATCAATTTGCCAAATTATTGAACTCTCTACAACTACCCTATTATGCTTTACTCTCCTCTTTGGACAGCCTTCTGCTCCAAGGTGCCATGGTCAACATTCTGGCTGTCCTTCTAACAGTTTTTACCTTTATCCTCATGGTACAAAATACATTATATCTATTGGATAGGATTAATTTTTGCAGATCCTCATTTTCTATCTCACTTGAATTACTCTTATTCTGTACACTTTTACTCACACCAACCCCGTTCTGAACCTGCACCTCTTGTTGAGGTGTGACAGAGGTCTGAATCAATCTGTCCAGATACTCCACTCCCCCCCCACCTCCCACCACCTCTCTTAAGTGTTGGAGTGTCTCCAACTCTCACCCTTGCTCAACAACACTGAGAGATTCAAGGACACCAGAGAGATTCGCGGAATACTATTGCAGATGTGTTCTCTCAGGACAGTTTTGCTGTCCACAAACACCCACATACTGCAGCGCAGACAACAACTTGCTCTACAACATCTCAATAGATATAAATAATCTGGACTTTTTAGTTTTTTGTTTTTTTACACGAGCACTAAGGACTAAATTATTGGACAAGTTATTAAATACTGCCTAAAGTTCACATGAACTACTACAAGTATTGGAGGTAAAAAGCAGCACCACCTTTCTCTTATGCATCAAATTCCAAACTCTGCACTCTGTGTATCAGCGTATGTTGTTTAATTCTATGTCTTTTTGGGTCACACCCAAGTTACAGTGGTCACTTAGCTTCCTGTTCAAGCAATCACTTAAAAGCTTTGATTTGACAGTTAAATGCAACTGATGGGCAACTTTTAATTTGCAATTTCTTTTACAGTTTTTAATGTTCTAAGTTAAAATCAAGAAGCTGAACTAAATTTCATTTTGAGACTACTAATTCACTGCTTCGCACCAGAGAATTCCACTCTTGCCAAATTCCCAACTTTTGTACTCTTTTTAGAATGCACTCTGTTTGATGCCACTCTCAAATCGAAGAGTGGTGACACAGCAGGGCTCATCCAGCAAGTCTTAGTTTGAAAACAGAAAATGCTGGAAAATCTCAGCAGGTCTGACAGCATCTCTGGAGCGAGAAACAGAGTTGACGTTTTGAGTCCGTATGACTCTTCTTCAGAGCTTCTGAGTCTTAGTTCAGAAGTAAGAGTTATTGGCTTTTACTAAAAAAAAAGTTGGGAGTGTAGAAAATTTGGAAAAAAATAAACTAATCATGCACCCTTACATCAACTTTGGCTTTCAGAAGGCCAGTTTTTGCTTATTCCTTTTTGCTTCACATGGATTATGATTTTAAGATACAAAGGACTTTAAGGAATGATTTTTTTAAAGATGAAGTAGGACAATATAGCACGTTGGAGCTGTAGTGTGCCAGGCCTTGAGGTGATAAAGTGCTGATTAGCAACAAATATCCTATTCTCACTGATCACTGATTTCTGTTCCCAACCTTCCAGTTGTCATGTGTGTATATGTTGAGTGCATTGATAAGTGCGAGATAAAAGTCAAAGGGCTGATCACCTGGGTCTCACTTTATTTCTTCATGTCTGTTTTGAGTGGGTTTAACAGAGATACTAGGAACAGTTGCACAGCATGTATAGCCATGGCAAAAAATGCTCACTAATAGAAATTAAGTTGAATTCAATTAACGAGTGAATGGAAGTACCTTTTTAAAAATTCAAGAATTTTGCCCTTGGGCACAAGGGGAGGGTAAATTGTAACAAATGATTAACATCTTTTTTGCTTCACTTTCCACCCTCCCCCCCCACCCCCAAAAAAATTCTCATCAAGAGAACTGACCAGGAGGGTTCAGGAATTTTGACTGGGATGGAGTTGAATCGCCATAGGCAGTCCTAAGTTAATGACAGAAAATGTAGGAATGACTTAGCAGGTCAGGCAGCATCTGTGGAGAGAGAAACAGGATTAATATTTCAGGTTGATGACCTTTTATCAGAACTGTTTAATGACTGTATTTTTACCTTTCAATTCGGATCACTCAAGTTGTCAGGCACGATGACTCTTTTTTCAGTCAGTTTTTCTTACTTCCTCAATGCTGTGTTTAGCACTTGCTGCTTACAGCAAAGCATATTTCACTTGAATCAAGAGAAAGATTGAAGTGAACAAAATTTTGAATTTTCTTTCAGTTTTCTTCCCCAGAAGCAACACACTGTTAAGTTGTGGATAGGATCCATGATACTTGAAGACTAAATTTATCTGCCATTCTGAATACAGAGTCTGAGCTGAGTTGAACCTAGTCCAGAATGTAAAAGGTTGAGATTCTCCTTCAGAGGGTCTCACCCAATTTTTGTCCCAGTCAAGCCTTGCCCTGATTCAAGATTTATGTCAGCAGTTTCACCATTTTTAGTTTACAGGATATGAGAGTCGCTGGCAAGGCCAGTATTTATTGCCCATTTCTAATTGCCTTTGTGAATATAGTGGCGAGCAACCATCTTAAACCGTTACAGACCTTGTGATGTAGGTACACCCACCGTTAGGGAGGTAGTTCCAGATTTTGACCCAGAGACGATAAAGGCGCGACTACTTCCAAGTCAGGATGGTGTTTGTCTTGGAGGGGAATTTGCAGGTGGTGGTATTCCCATTTGTGCGCTGCCCTGATCCTTCTAGGTGGTGGAGGTCAGGGGCTTGGGAGGTGCTGTTGAAGTCTTAGTAAGTCACAGTGCAGTACAGGACATACCCAGGGATGGTGAAGGAGGAATCTAGGACATTGGCTGTAAGATATGATTTGGTGAGAATGACTTTTTCAGGCTGTTACTTAACCAGCCTGTGGGACAGCTCTCCCAATTTTGAGCTCTCCCCAGATGTTGGGCAGCATGTAGCTTTGTCGTTTCTGTTCGATATCTGGCTTTATTGTTCCATGACATCTGAGTTGGTTTGATACAACTGAGTGGCTTGCTACGCCATTTTAGAGGGAATTTAAGAGTCAGCCGCCTTGCTGTGGGTCTGGAGCTACATTTTGACCAGATTTCCTTCCCATAATGACATTAGTGAACCAGATAGAATTTTTTTTTACAACATTCCAGTAGTTCCGTGATGATCATTACTGGGACTAGCGTTTAATTCTAGGTTTATTAATTAACTGAATTTAAATTCCTCCACCCGCCGTGGTGAGATTTAAACTCGTGCCTCTGGAGTATTAGAACAGGCCTCTGGATTACTAGTCCAGTAACATTAGCACTGCTACTGTTCCCAATGTTCCTCATTGGTGCAATGTGTAATTTCTTCACACTGACATTACTGTCGTTATTTTTTAAGACAATCCATGTTCGTATTGTTTCTTTTTACTTTGCAGAATGTCACAAGATAGCTAAGGATGCAGTAGGCTATTTGACCCGTCTTAATTTATTGATCCAGAAAATCACTTAATTTTCTTCTCTCCATTGCAGCATCCTTTTCTTAAATTATTCCAGAGTTTTTGCCTTTGTTACCATACTCTACTTATAAGTCCATCTCATGTATTGATTGCTTTGTGTGGAGAAGAATTTAATGATCTTAGTCTTAAATTTGCCCTTCACTACTTTGAACCTGTGTCCTTTTGTCTTACTGTTATTGTTCAGTATGAAGCAATAGTTTCAATTTGCCTTTACTACATAGTTTATATAAGAAAAAGTAGTAAACAATCGGTTGCCATATGCACAGAAAGGGCTACTGCAAGCTTGTGTTTTAGCAAGGCGCTATCCTATATATACATACCACTGACTAACTCATACATTCCGGTGCCAGAAGTTTCATATGATCTTTATGTTACCACTCAAAGCCCATCCCCTCATGAGATTTTTTAAAAAATTATTCATGGGATGGGAGCATCACTGGCAAGGCCAGCATTTTTTGCCCATCCCTAACTGTCCTTGCAAAGGTGGTGGTGAGTCATCTTCATGAGCCGCTGCAGCCCATGTGGTGTAGATGTACCCACAGTGTATTAGGGAGGGAGTTTCAGGATTTTGACCCAGCGACAGAATGGTGTGTGGCTTGGAGAGGAATTTGCAGATGGCAGTATTCCCATACATCTGATGCTGTTGTCCATGTAGGTGGTAGAGGCCACAGGTTTGGAGGGTGCTGTTGAATGAGCCTTGGCGAGTTGCTGCAGCGCATTTTGTAGATGGTGCGCTCTGTTATCACTGTGCGCTCGTGGTGAAGGGAATAAAGTTTTAATGTGATGGATGGGATGTCAATCAAGCAGGCTGCTTTGTCATGGATTGTGTCGAGCTCCTTGAGTGTTATTGGAGCTGCACTCATCCAGGCAAGTGAAAATCAAAGTGATGCAAGTGTCACCCTAGCTAGCCATCTAATACTATATCTCTGATTAACTGTGGATCAATCAGGGCCGGATGTAGGCTTGTATGCTCCACCTTAAGAATAAACAAACCAAATTTTGAAATGCAGTTTGGGTAGTACAGGAAAAGACTTGATCATTGTTGTAATCCTGTCTATCTTGGATTGTACTTTGAGTTACAAGAAACATATCTTCAGCACCAAAGCTCAAGTTAATTCTAGGAATAGCATGCTGTGAAATATGGCTCACTCGAAGTAGGGCATTGATCCAAGCACTATCAGGACTGCAACTCTGCCACTTTTTCTGCTGCTGAATGTGCTTACCTGTTACTAGAACCTTACATCCTTGCAAAGAAATTGAACTCTGAACTTGAACTTGACAATACTTGCTGCCTATGGATTACCGGTTGCCTTAAACCTACAGCTGTAAATGATCTTTAGCTAACCTTGGGTATACCACCTCTGACTCGATGAGCAACCAAAGCCAAAAGAAATAGATAATCTTATGATCTTCACTATCCATAGCTCTAGCACCATTTTGCTCAATATTAACTGAAGTTGAGATCAACTCCCTATGTTCTGGAAACCCTCTCAATTCCAGTGTTAAATGGTGGAGAATTATACCTGGAGAACAGAACACATCAAGAGAATAAGCCTCATTGTCTGGATAGTGAACCTGATGAGCATCTCCCAGCTTGAGCCATCTGGCAGCGCCTCAATTGGCTATGCAATTGGTACTGATCTTTCCAAGGTAATGATGTGGGAATGGGGTACAATGATAGTAATTCAGTGATGTGCAACTGTGGTGATGAGTCGCAAATGATGGACCATCTGCTCTGTTCCAAACTCCTGTTTGGGTCCTCTAATAGTACTGATCAAATACAGTGATAATGTCAAGGCATATGCAGATTTGCAGCAGGGAAGATGGTGAAGATACAATATAATGACCTCTTGATTGCCTCCTTTCAAGCTGAGAAAACTGAGTTCTTTCGGTCTTTTTTCATAACACAATTGTATAAGCTGGCTTTGATGGTTTCCAACTATTGAAGTTGGACATTTTCTATTTCAAAATATTTGGAGCCAAGATATCATTTGCTAAATAAATAAATCTCCTGTATTAAACATTTTAGCCTTTTGTAGGAAAACAACAAATCTTGTGTAAAATGCCTTTGATTACAAGGTCGTTTGGTAAAATAACCTTTTTAAAAAACTGTTCTGTACATTACTGTTCAAAATTCATTTTGGTTGGCTCTTATGAGTTAGTTTCCTTTCCAAGAATAACTGGAGTTTCTGTTTTAAAAGACGAGGTCTAATGCAGGATGTGGCTGAACAGGAATACAAAGGAATCCAGAATAGAATCAATTACTGGGCACAAACTTAAAAGCAGAGTGGAGTTAAAGTGACTGTTGAAATGTTGAACTGAAACTTGTGGATACCCAAGCTTTTTCAATGATTTTATAGATATTAGATGCTTGATTTACCTGCCAGAACTTTCAAGGGAATCAGGAATAATTGTGATCCCAGTACATATTGATTTAACTAAAGCTCAAGTTCTGCTTCTCATTCCCAAAATTAATCACTATTTTAGTTTGAACAGCTTAGCTGCTTCATAGTACCAATGTGTGCTTTTTTATGATAACTTTTGTTTAAAATAAAGAAACAATAGGAGTTTATATTCAGGTTTATTCTGTTCTTAGAGCCAATTTTAATCCAGAAATGTATGTTTATTTGTGCCAATGAAAGTGCCAAGTATCCACTGGTCTCTTAAGGCTCAAAACTGAACTTGCAAAACAAGTGGAAACATTGGATGTGGTGAAATTTAAAATGATTCAGTTAGTAAATGGATTGGTGGTTTTGCACCATTATTTTCTGATGGTAATGGGTGAGGGAGGGGTTGGAAAGTTTCTCATGCAGAGATTATAAAATCTCATAGATAATCTTATTTAGCATCATTTGCTATTAAATGGCTCTAGTTCAGATTTTTTTTTCAACTTGCATTATGAGGTAGTAAAACTTGAGGATTCAGTTGTCTGGATTTCATCTTGATTTTGTCATTAAAGCCGATTATAGCCACAAATTACTTTCAGCATATTGAACTTTTTAAGGAAGACGTGTGTGTTCTTAAAGAAATACAAGCAAGGATACCGAGCAAATGATGGCTGAAAACGTAAAGTGACCACTTTCTGGAAAAATTCCCATGTGCATTATACTGACAGACCTGTCCTGAGAGAACATGAAATGTCGCACCTGAAAAGGTGTCATGGCCTCCTTCAAGCAGAGACACTTGAAAGGGAGATAGGAAAGGTGTAAAAGACTGTGTGTTAATCTTCTGTGGTTGCAGAGACATAAGACTGATCACCACGTCTCAGCAGTCATCTAAAATCCATCTCCTGTTAATTCATATCTCAGAATGCGTAAAATGGTCAGAGATCAAAGAAAATAGACTCTCGGCTCTTACAGGAATACACAGGCAAAAATGGGTTAAAAAGTTAGCTGCAGAGCAGTACTAGTGTGCTGGTGTGCTGTGTGTGTGTATGGCAGCAAGAAGAAGACTGACTGGTCACCCCTGCAGTTGCAGGTGAAGTCTGTCTGTCTCTCTCTCTGTTGCTGGAGGTACGGGCACTTAAAGCAGAAGCCACAATCAAAAAGGAAATAGGACAGCTTCTTCAGCTAACCTGCAGAACCCAGTGTCTCCAAACCCACTGCGAAACTGCCAAAGTCAGCTCTACCAGAATCATCCAACTTAATGGCCACAGCGTTTCGCCATCTACGCCTCACGGACAAGTCAAAGACTGATTCGGATTTACTTTTATTTGGACTCTTAACTTTTTATTTCTGATCTGTGCGTATGCATGTTGCATTTTTGTTATTTTTCTCATGTTTTTAGTAACTAATAAACTTACTCTTTCACTTGAGAAAGCATGGCTAAATTGGCTCCTTCTAAAAAAAATACATTTGCACTGGGAAAAATATCCATGGGGGGGAGGGATCCCTTTTGAATTAACCTTGTTGCGACCAACCGAGGGGGTTGAATAAAGAAGGGGAGATGGCTCATTTCCTCCTCACCTGGGAGCATAACAGAATTCCCGTTCAGGAAGTTAACAAATTGGGGGACCTCACCCGGGGACCAGTCGCAACAAATATTAAATGATACGCTTTATTTCTGTAAATTTGTATCTTTTGTAGTATATTTTGTGTTTGTTTAATGATGTGAGAATTTTCTGGTATGTAATTTGTTTAAGTGAAGGGATGTTTTATTTACATTATTTGTAGTACCTGTCTTTCATTTTGATCCTGGTTTACAGATATGTATTCTAAAAATGTTTCCTGTGTCCAGTTTTTTTGTATATCTGAGAAGTTATAGCTGTTCTGGTATAGGTAGACCACTTGTATAGTTTTTCTTTTGTCTGCAGGTTTTTGGTCTCAGTCCGTAGCTGGGAATTAATTACAACAGCTTCTGTTTCTATAGTGTTTATGTTAGTAAATGTCAAGGTATCTCACCGAAGAGAAAAAGGATGCTGCACAGCTGTAAGAGAAGAGGAGTATATGGCTGAAAGCATGGTGGAAGAGCTTGTTTTGAAGAGGGTTTTAAAAGCAGATTTAAAAAGGTAGCTTGCTGGAAATGTGTTATGGCGGAAGTTGTGGAGAGTAGTACTGTGCTAGCTGAAAGGTCTGTTACCACCGAATGAAGAGTCATTCGGACTCAAAAAGCTAACTGTATTCCTCTCCGCGGATGCTGTCAGACCTGCCGAGTTTTTCCAGGCGTTTTTGTTTTTGTTCTGTTACCACTACTGGGGTAAGGGGAGATGATGCACAAAGAGGCTAGCTTCAGAGGACCATAGGGCTGGACAAGGTTGCACAGGTCAGATGGTGCAAGAACATGATTATTAAATGGGCATTTTGAATTGAATGTGTTGAGCAGAGGGAGCCCAATATGGATTGATGAAGGCAGTAATAATAGACAAGGGGGATTTTGTACAGGACATGATTTGGCCAGAGAAACTAGTAGACAAGTTAATGTAGTGGTGAGGAATACATTAGAAAGCCATGTTTAGGATGAATAAAATTGTGGCTAAGAGTGGCAATAGGATGAGGTCATTGTGGAGGTGTAAGTAAGCAGGTTTGATAGAATGCAGCATGGCTCGGGAACAAACAGGACCGAAGCTATGCATAAGTTGTTGGTCATCTGTAGCTTGATATTAGAAAAGCGATCAAACAATACTGAGTAGGCCAAAAAGTATAGGATGGTGATTGAGGACTATAGCTGGGTGTTAGCATATATTTGGAAACCAATATCATAGTTAGAGATAATGTCGCTGTTGGGACAACATGTAAATTAGGATAAGTAAATAAACCAAGGATGAAATCTTAGGACACTCTGGTTTGACTGTGAAGGGGTAAGAAACCACTGCTGGATATGTGTTTGCTATGTTTGGACATAATAGTGGAGCCAGGAAAAGGCAGTTCAACAGAAGTGGACCACATGAAAGAGAATGATGCAGTGGAACCTGTCCAACTTGACAGTGGTTGAGGAGCACAAGGAGGGATAATCTATCATGGTTCCAATTGCAGATGCTGCCATTAATAATTTTGACCAGGGTGATTTTGGTGCCATGGTCAAGGCAGAAGCTGAACTGTAAGGAGGTTGAAGGAAATTTTGAGAGAAGTGTCCATGGAGTTTTTGTGACATGTTCAAGGATCTTGGGATGGAATTGTATGGGGAAGTGAGTTGGTGTTGGATATGGAGAATTAGTTGAAAAAGATGGTGACCAGTGGGTTTTTTTTTAAGGAGGTGATAGAATGATAGATTTTGAATGGAAGGGTGAACAATGCATGTGCAAAGAATGCTTCGATTTTTTTGGGATGATAGCATTAACACAGTGAGGAGTGTACTTCAGAGACACAGGCAAGGATTTTGCAGTCAACGGTGAAGTGGTGGTGGTCACGGCTGACCTCAAAGAAAGCTGCCCACAAAGACCTAATGAGCTCTTTGGAGTAGAATTAACCTTTGCTGATGTTAATTTAACTTTGGAATCAGCTGAAGGGGACCTCTGGCTTCCAGCAACAGCGATAACAAGAAGCTGGCAAAGCAACCAATTACACTCAAATGTTCTCAGACAGCAAACCAGGAAGTAACAGGCAGGCTTTATCATTCACTTTTTATAATTTTACGCAAAGTGAAATAAAGATTGGGGCATACACATGGGCTTAAGGTTAAAAGTTGAAATGTAAACTTTGAAAAATATTTTAAAGTTTATGTATTTTTTATCACGGGATGGAGAAATTTGACATTGCACAAATATAAAATAAATTTTCCAGGGACAGAGAGGTTATTCATGAGTATTATGACTTTTCTGTAAATAAAAAAAATTACATTTTATTCAACAAGGCGTAACTTTTTCAAGGGTTTTTACAGTGACGATAATAGTGTAAAAAGTGGAAGCTGATGTCAATTAAATGATTTCTCCATCTGCATGAACTTAAAGGCACCCTGTGGATTAGTGAGGATCCGCTGACAGCAACTTCTGGATTTCCATATTTAACTTCACATGTGTGGACACTAGAAGTTGCCGTTAGGTTTACAGCAATGATGGCAAACACTGACAGTTTTTCCATCATCAAAGCCACAAAATCCAGGCCAATACACCTTTTTGAGTTTGCCCAAGATGTAAACTTGCCTCTTTCCTGTGGTAATTGTAATATTCTGCAGTGGCTCCACTAACTTATTGTGGAGATGTATTGGAGGAAATGTAGTGCTGCAACTTACTTTTGTTTAGAAATTATTTTTATTGAGCGCTTTGAAATGTTCAGGATGGAAGATCAAAACATTCTGAAGGAAACTAGTACAAATGGCAATGAACATGGGAAATCTCTGCTATATTATCAAGTTGCTGTTTCATATTTATATTCGTCTTGCAAATACAGCACAGGTTTATTTAACTAGATTTCCTGATTTGAATTTTTCTAGCTGCAGAAATGTCAAATCGGAAATATTTGAATATAGTAACAGTAATAGTAACAGGGCAAAGTAACAGTTTTGCAGGTCATAGAAATTCCACCACACACTCACTCTCACACTCTTGCTCTCACTCTCAGTCTCACACACAACATAAAATAGTTCATACTGACATCTGACAAATAATGTCTTGTTGGTGATCATGGTCATCAAGTACTAATAGTGAATCTTTCTGTAACCTGGTACCTGACCCTCATCCACTCGGGTCATCCTGATCTTCACAGGTCTGAGGCCCTGTATTTCTTTTGCCTGTGTGCGCTGTTGGCATGTATTGCTCAGTCAGCTCCTAAACATATGCTACTTCACAGTTTTACAGTGGTGTCAGATCAATAATGTAACTGTTCTGGTACTTGATCTTTACTGGCATATACTAAAACAAACATTTCTTAGAATAAACCTGTCCATCACAAGAAGCTAGGGAATACAGCTTCCACTGTTGTGCACTGAATAGACTCCATACATCAAGGTTACATTAATTAGTTTTGCAGGTGAAATTCTTTATTTTTATGCCTTTACGTTGAGGTCCATGTAGTATCCTTAGCCAAAGTGGTCTTTTGGAACAGTTTTTACTGGTCTTCAATAAGGTTGCCACATTTACAGTTGATCAGTTCATGACATGCTCGTGGTCTGATTTATGTGCATGAGTATAGGTATCCGCCAAGCGCATGGGTTGGACTCTGTCTTGTTACCAAGCAGCCAACTGGGTTAAATATTTGAAACAAAAACAAAAATTGCTGGAAAAACTCAGCAGGTCTGACAGCATCTTTGGAGAGAAAGACAGAGTTAACGTTTCGAGTCCGTATGACTCTTCTTCAGAACTAAAGAGAAGTAAAAATGTGGTGAAATATATACTGTTTAAGGGGGTGGGACAGGTTAAGCTGCATAGAAGGCCAGCGATAGGTGGAGGCAAAGGAGAGATTGCGAAGGATTTCATGAACAAAAGGTTGAAGGGGTGTTGATGGTGGTGATACTGGCTAAAGGAGGTGCTAATGGTGATATTAAGAGTAGAAAGCAGGATGAGCAAGTGACAGATGGCCCTAGTGGGGCTGGGGTGGGGGGAGGGGATGGTGTGGGAGAAAAGATCAAAATATTCTAAAAGGTGAGGATAAAACAATGAATGGGAATAAATTTTTAAAATAATAATAATGGAGATAGGTGGGAAAAAAATATATAAAAGTTAAAAAATAAATATTTGGAAAAAGGGGATCAAAAAGGGAAGGAGCGAGTTCATGATCTGGAGTTGTTGAACACAATGTTAAGTCCGGAAGGCTGTAAAGTGTTTAATTAGAAGATGAGGTGCTGTTCCTCCAGTTTATGTTGAGCTTCACTGGAACATTGCAGCAGGCCAAGGATGGACATGTGGGCATGACAGCAGGGTGGTGTGTTGAAATGGCAAGCGACAGGAAGGTCTGGTTCATGCTTGTGGACAGACCGAAGCTGTTCTGCAAAGCGGTCACCCAGTCTGCGTTTGGTCTCTCCAATGTAGAGGAGATCGCATTGTCAGCAGCGAATGCAGTAGACCAAATTGAGGGAAGTGCAAGTGAAGCGCTGCTTCACTTGAAAGGAGTGTTTGGGCCTTTGGACAGAGAGGAGGGGGGAAGTAAAGGGGCAGGTGTTTCATCAGCTGCAATTGCATGGGAAGGTGCTGCGGGAGGGTGTTGAGGTGTTGGGAGTGATGGAGGAGTGGACCAGGGTGTCCTGGAAGGAAAGGTCCCTAAGGAATGCTGACAGGGGGCAGTGAAGGGAAGATGTGTTTGTGGTGGCATCATGCTGGAGTTGGAGGAAATGGCGGAGGATGATCCTTTGAATGTGGAGGCTGGCGGGGTGATAAGTGAGGACAAGGGGGACCCTATCATGGTTCTGGGAGGGAGAGGAAGGTGTGAGGGCAGAGGCACGGGAGATGGGTCTGACACGGTTGAGGGCCCTGTCAACCACCGTGAGTGGGAAACCTCGTTCTGACATGTCTTCCTTCTTCCTTAACCGAGGTTTCCCATGCACGGTGGTTGACAGGGCCCTCAACTGTGTCAGACCCATCTCCCGTGCCTCTGCACTCTCACCTTGCTCCCCCGCCCAGCACCATGATAGGGTCCCCCTTGTCCTCACTTTTCACCCCACCAGCCCCCACATTCAAAGAATCATCCTCCACCATTTCCGCCAACTCCAGCATGATGCCACCACCAAACACATCTTCCCTTCACCCCCCCCCATCGGCATTCCGTAGGGACCGTTCCCTCCGGGACACCCTGGTCCACTCCTCCATCACCCCCAACACCTCAACCCCTTCCCGCGGCACCTCCTCATGCAATCGCAGAAAGTGCAACACCTGCCCCTTTACTACCCCCCTCCTCACTGTCCAAGGGCCCAAACGCTCTTTTCAAGTGAAGCAGCGCTTCACTTGCACTTCCCTCAATTTGGTCTACTGCATTCGCTGCTGCCAATGCGGCCTCCTCTACATTAGAGAGACCAAATGCAGACTGGCTGACCGCTTTGCAGAACAGCTTCGGTCTGTCCGCAAGCATGACCCAGACCTTCCTGTCGCTTTCCATTTCAACACACCACCCTGCTGTCATGCTCACATGTCCGTCCTTGGTC
This sequence comes from Cetorhinus maximus, assembly GCF_964194155.1. Classification (NCBI taxonomy): domain Eukaryota; kingdom Metazoa; phylum Chordata; class Chondrichthyes; order Lamniformes; family Cetorhinidae; genus Cetorhinus; species Cetorhinus maximus. Next base: position 143,610,405 of record NC_135884.1, read on the forward strand.
TGCTGCAATGTTCCAGTGAAGCTCAACGAAAACCGGAGGGACAGCACCTCATCTTCCGATTAGGCACTTTACAGCCTTCCGGACTTAACATTGAGTTCAACAACTTCAGATCATGAACTCGCTCCTCCATCCTCACCCCTTTTTGATGCCCTTTTTCCAAATATTTATTTTAAAATTTTTATATATTTTTTCCCACCTATTTCCATTATTATTATTTTTAAAATTTATTCCCATTAATTGTTCTATCCCCACCTTTTAGCCTATTTTGATCTTTTCTCCCACACCGTCCCCTCCCCCCACCCCAGCCCCACTCGGGCCATCTGTCACTTGCTCATCCTGTTTTCTACTCTTAATGTCACCATTAGCACCTCCTTTAGCCAGTATCACCGCCATCAACACCCATTCGACCTTTTGTTTATGACATCTTTTGCAATCTCTCCTTTGCCTCCACCTATCACTGGCCTTCTATCCAGCTTCAGCTGTCCCACCACCCTTAAACAGAATATATTTCACCACATTTTTACGTTTAGTTTTGAGGAAGAGTGATATGGACTTGAAATGTTAACTCTGTCTTTCTCTCCAAAGATGCTGTCAGACCTGCTGAGTTTTTCCAGCAATTTTTGTTTCAGATTTCCAGCATCCGCAGTATTTTGCATTTATCTTGGGTTAAATATTTACTGTCCTAAAGATTTAAAGTAAAATAATATATTTTTGCCTTGGTTTATTGCCATTTGTTAGGGACAGTTTACAAAATATATTTGACATAGCCATCTGTATTGGATTTAAATCTATATGTTGGTAGTTGAGAACTCCTTGTCTGTGCTATGGACATGTTTATCAAAATAAACCAACATTTTTCATCCCTTTCACGTTTTTTCTGCTAATGCAACCTGATGTGAAGTGCTGAAATCTGTCAAAGAATTATTCCTGTTGAATTGAGCTTGCATGTGAAAGTTCAGCAGCACATTCTGTTCGATCTCCAAGCCACAGAAAGTATAAGATGTGTGTATATAATGTTTTCAAAAATCTAACTCTGTAAGTAAATTGTTTGACATAACCAAGTTAGAGGGAACAGAATCCAGCTCAGAAGAGGCTAAATTTAACTATTTCATGTAGGGTTGTGATTATGTGAAACAGATTGTTAAGGCATGTGGGCTAGGCAAATAAGCACGTAGGAATGTACAGGATCAAAGAAAGACAATTTTGTTCTACCTGGTTAGCCTCAGTGTGCAAAATCAAAATATACAGTTCAACATCTACTTCTCAATAGACTCTCATGCCAAATGCCTGTCCACTTAAAATTTCTCATGTTATCAGCCGTGGTATTCCATTCCAAATATTTCCCCTACACTTTGAAAATTATCCCCTATCTGATCTTCCCATTTACTCCTCTTCTGAATTTCAACCAATGCACCTCAATATCATTTTAGGCATCATGACAAACAGTTTCCGAGGATTCTTCCCGCTTATGCCTTTACAAATCTTCGACACCTCACTAGGATCCCTTAAATTTGTTCTACTATAAGCAAATTCATCTTCTGTAGTTTCTCCTTGTAGCTCAGGTGTCTGACTTCAAATCAAATGCACCTACAATCTGGTGATCAGAACTGCACACAGTACTCCAGGTTTTTTTGGGTGTTCAATGATGTTGCCACATTTACAGTTGATCAGCTCATGACTTGCTCATGGTCTGATTTATGTGCATGAGTATAGTATCTGCCTAGCGCTTGGGTTGGACTCTGTCTTGTTACCAAGCAGCCAATTGGGTTAAATATTTACTGTCCTAAAATTTAGGGTAAATTAGTGTATTTTTGCCTTGGTTTATTGTCATTTGTTAGGGACAGTTTACCGAATATTTTTGACATAGCTGTCTGCATTGGATTTACATCTATATGTTGGTAGTTGAGAACTCCTTGTCTGTGCTCTGGACATGTTTAGCAAAATAAACCAACATTTTTCATCCCTTTCACGTTTTTCCTGCTAATGTTGGAGTACTCCAGTTGGAGATGAACCAACATCCTGCACAAAGAATCAAGATGAATGATCAACTGTAAAGTCATGGATAGATTGGGAAGTTGGGCTAAAAATTAGTAAATGTAATTCTGTCTTTGTCCTGTGATTTGTGTTTTTTCTAAGCGCTAAACACTCGAGATCCTGTTGTCCCATTTTATGGCTGTGCAGATGGTTTCAATGAGCTGTTTGTAAATATCCCCAAATGCTTTATTTGTGTTGTTCCTTACAAATTAGCACTGAGTAGTTTACAGGTCCAGTCTCTTAACTTTCCAATCATCAACATAAAGTTATATTCACTATTTGCCAGCCCAGTTCTCAATCTACCTACGCCTCTGCAGTTGAAAAACTTGTTTGATTTGTTTGTAATCCCCTCCCATCCTACCATGGCATTGTGGTAAATTTTGGCAGTTGTGTCTATCCACATTTCCAAATTATAGATATACGTGAATAGCAAAGATTCTATTCCTAGGCACTCTGCCACAGCTTCATGTGTGACCACTGTCCATAGATGAGGTCAGTTGCATATTGACTTCTATGGTTGTTCACCTATACCATTCTTCTATCTTGTAGACCAACTTCCTATGTGTTATATCAAAACACGTTTTGAAATCCAGATAAAAATTGCCTACAGGATTCCATTTTTAACCTAAGTTCTGATACCTCCTGAAATAATTGTTACCATTTGTCAAGTATGGTCACCATTCCTCCACCCTTCCTCCCCTTCAAGCAATGCTGAGTTGCTGTGATCATTTCCTAGTATCCTTCTGCAAGATATCCTGCAACAAATCCGAATCATTGTAATCATCTAATCTCCATGAAAACAGTTTTTTCCTTAAATTGATGTTCCCTTTTCTCCAGTCTTTTAGTTCAATTCCTAATCCTCATAATTCCTTAACGATCACCATCAGACTCTGGCCAATTTCATTGCTCCTTTTCTTAAGTACCCTCGTGTAGAGACCATCTGGCTCCAGGGTTTTGTCTCCCTTTCAATGGCTTCAATCTTTTTGACTTCCTGGTCCTGAAAATTAGCTTCTTATTTCCCAGAAAATCAACTCTGCTTCTATGAATACCAATGCAAAGAAATTGTTCAAATTTCATAATTCATATTCATAATTTTTCTGATCTACCGGGATGCTTAAGGCCTTCCATGACAATGTGAACTAAAGGATATTATCAAATGAGCAGTACAAGGAGTGAGATTCTTTATTTATATTATATACATTGGAGGCAGTGGCATTGTTGTATTGTCAGTGGACTAGCATTCCAGCGACCCAGGGTAATGCTCTGGGGGCCCAGGTTTGAATCCCACCATGGCAAATGGTGAAATTTGAAATTAATAAAAATCCAGAAGTAAAAGTCTGATTGTGACTACAAAACCATTGCCGATTGTCGGAAAAACCCATCTGGTTCAGCAACGCCCACATCCCATGAACAAATAAAAAAAATTCTTCTGCAGTGATTCCTTTTTATATTTTATATTTTGACATTTTTCCTAACCATTTTCATCTTGCCCTTGTACTTATTTTGCCAGTGAACCTGAAAAATGTAAGGAATGTTTGCTTATTTTTTGTCTATTCCTCTTTCTTCCTCACATAGGTTTCCTCTTAATATTAACGTGTTTCTTACCAAAGCTGTACATTGACTTTATTCCTTATCTCAGTCCATAATGCAATAACCTTACCATACTAAATTCAGGATTAATTATTTCTTGCATTTTCAACCTCCTCCCAGCCTAAGGTCTTCATCCTTCCATGTCAATTTATATCCTTAGAGCTCTAGCCCCCTAACCTGCATTCTTATTTAGCCATGACTTTGTGATATCTATTATGATATCATCCTTGATTTCAGCATGGAGCTCCTGGTCAACTAATATATTCTTATTGCTCCTTGCATTTGTATATGCAAGTTTCAGAACCCCTATGCCTGGCACAGTTCTGGTGTTTTCCTTCCTCTTAATCTCTCCTGCATACTTTTTGTATAGATATCATTATGGAAATGCCTATAGATACAGGCTGATTAGATGAACATTTTATGTTATTAAAGGTACTGAACCTGTGAATGTTGTTACCAATTTTAGTAAACATTAGTTATTTATAACTTTTTGGAATTTATTTGCAATTTATCTCTTTTTCTGAATCATCTAGCATGGTGTGGAACAAAAGAAGCAGCTCTTGTGCAAATTATTAGATTAACCTTAAGGAATAGTAGCTATGGAAGAATTTCAGTGCATGGGTATCTGAACTCTAATTTAGTGATAGTTGGTAGTATTTTAGAATTTTAAACAAGAATTATTAATAAGCTGCCTAATACCAGCATTTCAATTCCAAGAAAATGTTAATGAGGTTTTCACATTTTCAGTGCTACACACAAGTTCCATTGTTTGCCTTTAAACACAGAGTTGAAATCTTCTAGTTGTGCAATTGGCTTGGTGAGAAATCTTCAGTTCAAAGATCATGCTCAAAATCTGGGAGTCATTTTTTGGTTCCCATGAAACGATTCTTCACCATCCACACATGGGACAGACTAAAATTAGTAAAAACACAAACATGGTTATAAGAATTAATTTGTGTTAACAGCAAGTGAAAAATGTTAGTGTCCTTCATAATTCAATGAATCAATAATAATCTGTACTTGGGTAACCATAGCATGATGAGTGCTCTGGGATGACTGCTTGCAATTCTCAAATGCCTACCATTTGCAAATAATGTTGGAATTTGCAGGAAGCTTTAGTTAATTAAAATCCTGCTCCTTCTGGTACAAAGCAAGGAATCATACAGCATAGTAGGAGGCCATTTGGCCTATCATGTTTGTGCTGATTCTCTGTACCTATTGGTACACAGGAATCCAGGTTGTAACAGCACCCAACAAAACAAGATAATACATTTGAATATTTAATAAGCCTTTCTAAATAGACCTGTTGCAAAATAATATATCTATTTTAAAATTCTGTGTTTTTGTACCTAAAGTATACACTTACTGCAAGTGTCATATTTATGCCCTGTTGCACTATTTCTATAATGCCTGCTTGTTCTGTTTAATTATATTTATATTTAACCTCTAATGAGTCATCTTCTGCTTCTGCTTTGGTTGTGTTGGCATCACAGACTAACATCCGTATTCCATCAACATTTATATAGTTAATGCTAGCTAAATCAGATACGACCTGCTGATCTGGTAGTCCTGATAATGAAAAATTTATAAATGGAAATAATCTAGAGATGGGCCTCGAAGATTTCAAGTGATGGGGCTGTGACTGTTTCCTTTGCCAGCTTGTTCCAATGTGGGTTTGTCCTTGGGGAAAAAAGATTGTTGATATATTTCATCTCTGTTGCCAAAACAGATGACACAAAGGCCACTTTCTTCATCCCAATTTAATTTTGGGCATTTTGCCTGCAGGACCGCCTGCAATTTCTCTCTGTAGCTCTGAGCCACCCACCCGTTTTCATCCACTCTGCTTCCTGAGGTGGCCTTCTCTCTTTCTTTCCCCTTCTCTGCTCTTTGTGCTGCTCTACTTGCCTCATTGCCATGACTTTCTCACCTTTCTCTTGTCATCACAGTGCAAAACTTTGTTCCCTACTATGTGTGATAGGAATAGGCTTTAAATTGTGTGAGCTTTCTGTGCTTTTACCATCATGAGTGAAAGGAAACTGCCTGGGACACAGAAATGGTCTTGTAAAGATTATAAGATCATAAGAAATAGGAGCAGGAGTAGGCCATTCAGCCCCTTGAGATTGCTCCGCTGTTCAATAAGTTCGTGACTGATCTGATTGTGGCCTTACCGCCACTTTCCTGCCTGCCCCCCATAATCCTTGACTCCCTTGTCAATCAAAAATCTGCTCAACCCTGCCTTGAATGTATCCGATGACCCAGCCTCCACTGCCCTCTGGGGAAGAGAATTCCAAAAACTAACGACCCTCTGAGAGAAGAAATTCCTCCTCATCTTTGTCTTAAATGGAAGACCCCTTATTTCTAATCAGTGCCCCCTAGTTCTTGATTGACCCACAAGGGGAAACATCCTCTTAAGCCCCCTCAGGACCTTATATGTTTCAGTAAGATTACATCTCATTCTTCTAAACTCCAGTGAATGTCAGCTCAACCTTTCCTCATATGACAACTGCTTCATCCAAGGAATTAGCCTAGTGAACCTTCTCTGAACTGCTTCCAAGGCAAGTATACCCCTCTTTAAGTAAGGAGACCAAAACTGTACACAATATTTTAGGTGTGGTCTCACCAATGTCCATATACAGTTCTAGCAAGAGGTGTCAGCTGTGGCTCAGTTCATAGTACCCTCACCTTTGAGTCAGAAGGTTGTGGGTTCATGTCCCACTCCCGAAAAAAAAAGTCAAGAACTGTGAATGTACTCGAAAGAGTTACAGTTGTAGCAAAACTTCCCTACTTTTATACTCAATTCTCCTTGCAACAAAGGCCAACATTCCATTTGCCTACCAAATTACTTGTCATTCCTACATGCTAACGTTTTGTGAGTCATGTACAAGGGCACCCAGATAGATCCCGCTGCACTGCAGCATTCTTCAGTCTCTCTCCATTTAAATAATATTCTGCTTTCCTATTCTTCCTGCTAAAGTGGACAACCTCACATTTTCCCACTTTATACTCCGTCTGCCAATTTTTTGTTCACTCACTCGACTTATCTATATCCCTCTGCAGACTGCATCCTCCTCACAGCTTGCTTTCCTACCTATCTTTGTATCATCAGCAAATTTGGCTATAATACGGTCGTCCAAGTCATTAATAAAGATCGTAAATAGTTGAGGTCACAGCACTTACTCCCTGTGGCGCTCCACTAATTATGGTTTGCCAACCTAAAAATGATCCATTTATCCTGACTGTTTCCTGTTCATTAGCCTTTCCTCTATCCATGCTCATATATTAACCCAAAGAATGCTTATCTTGTGTGGTAACCTTTTATGTGCACCTTATTGAATGCTTTTTTGAAAATCCAAGTGGACTACATCTACTGGTACCCTTTATCTACCTGGCCTGTTGCATCCTCATAAATTTGTCAAATCTGATTTCCCTTTTACAAAACCATGTTGACTCTACCTAATTGTGTAGTGATTTTCTAAATGTCCTGCTACTCCCTCCTTAATAATGATTCTAGCATTTTCCCAGTAACAGAAATTAAACTAACTGGCCTTTAGCTTCCTGCCTTCTGCCTCCCACTTTTCTTAAATAGTGGTGTAACAGTTTTCCAATTCACTGGGACCTTGCCAGAATCTCAGGAATTTTGGAAGATTACAGCCAATGCATTCACTATCTCTGCAGCCACTTCTTTTAAGACCTTAGGATGCAGGCTATTGGGTCCAGGGGACTTGTCAGCCTTTAGTCCCATTAGTTTTCTTCTCAATAAGACAACAATCCTGTGCTCTGAAAGCTTTTGAGACTGCTGCTCTAACTTGGTGAATAACCTCTTTTGCTATGTTTTATCACAGAGAGGTGCCGCCAATAACAAGTGCAAAGTTTTATTGATAAATGACCATGAGTTTCTTCAATCTCCATGTATAAATAATGCCCATTTGCCTTTGCAGACTTGTTTCTTGCTCTATACATGCAGGGTTAATAACCTTAACATGAGGATCATTATAGTTGCTTTTTATTGATGAATTTGAAAATAATTTGGGGTTATGGGGCCTTTTTTTTAATGTCAAAAGTGGAGGTGGTAAATTTTATACCTCACTGCATGTTCAAAGGAAATTATTAAAAGTCATTTTATTTAGGGCATTGCTGTATTGATGAATGCAATGAAGACCAATTGTATAATGCACACTTAAGCTAAATGATAATCCACAATTATTTACACAGTTCGAAACAACACTTTTGGCTTTAGTGGGAGCTCCAAAAGTTCTGGCAAGCCTAAGCCCATAAGGGAGAGAAATTTGTTTTTGATGCTATGCAGACTTGCACAGAATCCCTCAGAGCAGGCAGTGCTGCAGGCTGCTATATACATGGCCCATTCAGCTTTCTTCATTGAAGCAGTGCTACGCAACTGAATTTCTTCTCCTAAATGTTTGTGCAATTCATTTTCCAAAACTCAGTTGGCATTATATCCTCATTTGAAGGAGGGTAGGCCAGGATGTGTGAATTTCATTTTGTTGTTTTGCTTTCTCTGCAGTAGAGGGGGAAATCTAGGAAAATACTTGTTTAACCTTGCGGATAAGGCAGTACTTTCCTGATGGTGACCAATCAGCTGAATCACTGTTGAATCCCTTGAGAGATACATTCTTATCCACAGTCCTATTCCATCTTTTTGGCACTTGCTGAGACAAAGACTAGAACTCATTATCCTCATCGATGCAGACAACACTGATAGGGAAGTAATTTTTCATTTATGCACTTTTGGTCTTGGGGGAGTGGAAAAAGACATGAGAAATATAAAAATATATATATTTATGTATATATGCATACATTTATGTAAATGTATATGTGTATATTGCCATTCACTATTTCAAGGTATTCCAAACTGCTTCACAGCCAATTACATACTCCTGAAGTGCCTCTCTCTGTGTTCAGGTTCCATGCCCTAAGATGGCGTTGCTGATCATGGACCTCCATGTTCCTCTTGCTCTAGGGGTGTGGATCATCATCTTTGGTAGTACATTCATCCGGTTTGTGAGGCTGTTTAAAAATCTCTCTTCTGTTTATTCCGATCTCTTTTACCATCAATCTTTCACATCAGTAACAGACTTTCGAAATCACAATTTCTTATGTCATGCCCAAGAAATTCCAACTGTCTCTTCCTGATCTTGGTCAGCAGAGTTCTTCTGGTCTCAGATAATACTAGCTTCTCTTCATTGGTAGTGTGACTTGTCCAAGATATCTTCATTATTCACTTCAAAAACCACAACTCTGCAGCCTCAATTCTTCTCCTTGCTACACTGATCGTCCAACCTATGTCAAAATTGGTGTGAAGGTTTCTCAGCTTTGTTTTCATGGCTAATTTTGAGTTGAGCATAATCTTTTTCATTTCTTGTAATACATCTTTAGGCATTTCAATCCTTTCTTGGTCAATTTCTTGGTCGCACTTTCCACCCTATGTTAACATACATACAAAATTTGTCTACCTGTGCGATCTTTTCATTCTTCACTGTGAACTTACATTCTGATATGGTTTTATTTTGGACACTATGAGACATTGTTTTCTTACAATTTATGCTAACCCCTTTCTTCTCACTTTCACTTGCTACTCTGTCCAAAACCTTTTTCAGTTTCCCTTCAGAGTTGGCAATAAGAATGGTGTCATCGGCATATTTTACATGATTAAAGTTGTAACCTCCAACTAATAATCCAGGAAGGTTTTCAATCTCTCTGGGACTATTTTCACTTAACAAGCTGAATAAATCTAGGGATAGAAAACACCCCTGTCTGACCCCTCTTAAGGAAAGCTCCTTGCTTTTTTTTGCAATAGTGCCATTGGGCCTGAGAGGCAGACAGGCTCTTGGTTTAATGTCTCACTCAAAAGATAGCACCTTCAGTCATGCAGCACTCCTTCAGTAAGACTCTGAGGTGGCTACCTAATTTGCCCAACTTTTCGAGTATTCAGTTTTGTTTTCAAAGAAGGGACATTTTTGCAGCCAAACTTTGATCGATGACAGATGGTATCCCAAGTGGATCTTTTAATAAATAAAATGTGTTTCTCATTTGATCTGCATGTGTTGCCCTGCACCAACAATTAATGATGAATTGCTCCACAGCAGTAAAGTAAGAGACTGCTTTTTTTTAAAAGCTTCTGTAACTTTAAATTTAATATCCATCAATGGAAAATTGCACAATCAGTCTTCCAGATGTCTGGAAAAATGCACAAATTGAAAACTGACAATGTATTTAGAATTCATGGAGGCTAAAACCAGTATAACCTGCAGTTTCCCAATGTAAGTGCATGGTGGTGAGGTACATTGTGTAAAATTAAAATGACACTTTAACACATAATCTTTCCCCCGACCGCCCCACAAAGGATTGTGGTAAATTAGAGGACAGCTCAAGTTGCTGTGGAGCGACCCCACAATGAGCATCTGGAATCAACATGAGACATTATGAATAGGCTAAACTAAATCAAACTTGAGGAGGTGTAGGATATATCCCCATTATGCTCAGCCATGTTGAAGATCTAAAGAACTGAAAGGGAGAAACATAACTTCTCCAAAGTGACTTACTGTTTGTTTCCCTCTATTCATTCACTCTCTAGATGTTAATGGAGCAACTGGTACTGGTATTTCTTTGCTGCGCTCAATGTTTTACTTGCTGCTTTGCTGTAATCAAGTTATGCTGCAAATATTACTCTCAGGGGTTCTGCATGTCTTCTTAGCCATTTAGTTAATTCAACTGCTATCTAAACTTCCCTATCATGTTCTCATATATAAATAGGACAGTTTAAAATTAATCCATCAGCTAAAGAAAAGTTCTTGCCACAATAGTTCATGGTTGCAAAGTCGTGGCCCGAATCTTCTGTAAAGGGTTAGAACCCCTATTTCCCCTGCCAACCCCGAACAGACCAAAAAAAAAATCCGCTTGCATTCCTCCCATTTTTCTGGGCAATTTAAAGCCACGGCCCCTTTTGGCATCAGTAGCTGCTATATTCTGATAAGTAAAGGGTTTAAATATCCCAAAGCTGGTTTTAAAAGCTACAGAGAGAAGGTAAGGGGTAGAGTGGTTAAGGTAAGTGGGTAAGGAGGTAGGGTGGCTAAGGGAGGTGCAGTGCGCTTTAGCTCAGCAGGTCAGTGACAGGGACAGCAACTCCAGCGACTGCTGCTGCCCTCTACAGCCACATACGGTCGGATGGAATAGAGGAGATGGACACAGGCTGCATCTTGGAAGGATGAGATGCCCTCAGCATAGGGTCAGATTCCTTGACTTCTCTAAATAGCAGTTCTTCTGAAGGCTCTGGCTTTTATGCCAGATGGTCTGCAGCCACTTGGAAGCAGACCTCAGCCCAAAAGGAACACTGGCCATTCATGACCCGTGATTGTCAAGGTGACCACAACCCTCAATTTCTTCGTGTCCAGGTCACTGATGCTTTAGCTGTGAGGGCTTCCAAACTGCATCAACTTTGAAACAGATCAGGCTAGTCAAATCCAGAAGGCTATCAGTTCCGCTTCTCTTGCGGGATTTTTACAGATCCAGGGGGTTGTAGACTACCCATATTGCAGTCATGGTGTCATCAAAATAGTTAGGCATCAATCAGAAGGGATTACAATTGTTGTGGTAAAAACGACCACTCTCGAACCTGAGAGATTCAAGCAAGCAAAGATTTATTTCAGCACTTGCTGGGAGAGAGAACCTCAGCCAGCCCAAGGAATCTCTCTCAAAGCTACAGGGTTTACAGCACATATTTAGTGTCCTTATCTTCCTACTTTTCATTACAATGTTTCTCATTAATTTCTTAACTAACCATGCTATTCCATCAGCAAATATTCCAATTATCTCAACCCTCAGCCTTAGGTATGGCCTTCAGTTCCCCCTTATCTCCTTCTTCTGTATAACAATGAATATTCTGTTTATACAGGCTGTTAAGGGAGTAATTGCTAGCTACTAACCAAATCCCAATAGTCACTTTGGTCAAGTACCCCATCATGCCTATGCATTTTAATATTAACCCTACTAGTATAAGCCCCCTGGTTCCCACCATGCACTTTTAATGTGTAGCTGTTTTGTAATCAGTGCAAGAGGATAATACACATATAACCACATGCATCATATAACCAGGGAGCTGCCATGAAGCATTCACCCTTTGGCTATCTCAGGATCAGTAGCTCCTTTCTCCATCAGACAGCCTCAGCATTTGGCTCCTGGGAGATGAGGGATACCCACTCCAGACCTGGCTGATGACCCTAGTGAGATACCCCACCAGAAAGGCAATGGAGAAGTACAACTGGAGCTATATTACCATTGGGGCCACAATAGAGCTTGGCCGTTGGCTTGTTTAAAATGAGGCTCTGTTGCTTTGACTGAGCAGGAGGCACCCTGCAATACACCCAGCAGGGGCCTCCAAGATCATAGTGGTGTGCTGTGCCCTGCATGACATTGTCCCAATCACATACGTTAAGCTGAACTGGCCTATAGTTTCCTGCTTTCTGTCTCCCTCAACATTTTCCAGTCTGACGGGACCATTCTAGAATCTAGGGAATTTTGGAAAATGAAAACCAATGCATCTACTATCTCAGCAGCCGCTTCTTTTAAGACCCTAGGATGAAGTCCTAGGATGAGGTCCATCAGGGCCTAGGGACTTGTTGGCTTTTAGTCCTAATAATTTTCCCATCAATTGCAATTGTTTTAGGTTCCTCCCTCCCTTTCACCTCTTGATTTACAGTCATTTCTGGGGTGTTATTTGTGTCTTCTACAGTGAATATGGGCACAAAATATCTGTTCAATTCATCTGACATTTCCTTATTTTCCGAATATTAATTCCCCAGACTTACTCTCTAGAGGACCAATGCCCACTCTTGCTACTCTTTTCCTTTTTAAATATATGTAGAAACTCTTACTTTCTGTTTTTACATTTCTAGTGAGCTTTCTCTCATAAACTAACTTTCCCTCTTTTTTTTAAGTCATTGTTTGCTGGTTTTTATATTCTGTCCAACCTTCTGACCTGCCACTAATTTTGAGGAATTGTATGCTTTTTCTTTCAATTTGATGCTATCTTTAACATCCTTAGTTAGCCACAAATGATTCATCCTTTAAAGAGTCTTTCTCTTTGACTGGAATGTATCTTTGCTCAGTGTTATGAAATATCTCCTTAAATGTTATCCACTGCATCTCTACTGGCCTACCTCTTAACCTAATTTCCCAATCCAGTTTAGGCAGCTCTGTCCTCATACCCTTACAATTGCTTTCATTTTAGTTTAAAACAGTAGTCTTAGACCCACTCTTCTCTGCCTCAAACTGAATGCGAAACTCAATAATGTTATGATCACAGCTGCCTATTATCTCCTTTACTATGAGGTCATTAATTAACACTGTCTCATTGCACATTACCAGGTCAAGAGTAATCTGCTCTCTGGTTGTGAAAGTGCTGCTCTAAGAAACTGTCCTGAAAACACTGTATGAACTCATCCTCCAGGCTACCTTTGCCAACCTGATTCATCCAATCTACATGTAGATTAAAATCACCCATGATTATCGCCATGCCTTTCTCACAAGCCTCCATTATTTCTTCATGTATACTCCATACTCAGGGGACCTAGAAACTACTTCAACAAGTGACTTCTTACCGTTGCTATTTCTTACCTCTATCCAAACTAATTCTACATCTTGATCTTTAGAACTAAGGTCATCTCTCGCCATTGTACTAATGTCATCCTTAATTAACAGAGCTACCCCACCCCATTTTCCTAGCTTTCTCTCCTTCTGGAATGTGATGTGCCCTTCGATATTCTGGTTTTAGCCTTGTTCATCTTGCAGCCATGTCTATGTAATGGCTATCAGATCATACATGTTTATTTCTGTATGAACTGACAATTCATCCATTTTATCACGATGTACCCTTCAATATTCTGGTTTCAGCCTTGGTCATCTTGCAGCCATGTCTCTGTAATGGCTATCAGATCATACATGTTTATTTCTGTATGAACTGACAATTCATCCATTTTGTCATGAATGCTATGCACATTCAGACACAGAACCTTTAACTCTCTTTTTACTATATTTGCAACCTCTGGCCTTATCTGCTGGCGCATTGTTAAGTTGTATGCTCTGTTCCTTCCTGCCGTGTTCTGATTAATTAGCATTACCCTTATTGCTACCTTATTCTCTAGCCTTGCCCTCTCCCTTTAAGTTATCACATTTTCCCTCACTTGATCCTCACCCCCACCATTTAGATTAAAGCTCCTCTATACTGCCCTAGTTATACAATGCATCACTTTCCCTGCCATCATTATTGTATTTTAATTAAAATTTAATTAATAAAATAATTAGTTAATGTCCGTGGTCCTGCCTGTGCTTATATTCTTATTATTTCAATTAATGTTCGACTTGCTGTCATGAACACTTAATCACAGAAAATCGTTCATCTCCAAGGACTGAGGACATTCTGGAAGAATTTGTGTTTGAAAAGACGCTGTCCCTTAAAGAGTTAATGGAAAACTCTGATGCTCCTGCAAAAAGCATCTTTTTGCAAGAAAGGGTAATTGAGCAATTGAAAAAATAACTGTCAACCTCTTGACCCGGGTGAACTGTGTACAAAGGGGTCACGTGGGTTTTATGGCTTTGGAAAAAAAAACATGCCTGGAAGACTGTTTTAAAAGTGGGTTTGGTTTTGCTTTGAGAAGAGAAGGACCAACTGCTTGAGAAGGAGGACAGCAGCCTTTTGCAGTCAGAGTCAGTCCACAGCTGGAAGTGAATGTAAGCTGCTCCTGTGATGCTCTACATGCTAGAATAGAGTACCCTCGCGTATTCCTGTCTACCCTATCTATGCCCCTCATAATTTTATATACCTCAATCATGTCCCCCCTCAATCTCCTCTGCCCCAGGGAAAATAACCCCAGTCTATCCAATTTCTCCTCATAACTAAAACCCTCCAGTCCAGGCAACATTCTGGTAAATCTCCTCTGCACCCTCTCGAGTGCAACCACATCCTTCCTATAATGCAGATTCCAGAACTGTACACAATACTCTAGCTGTGGCCTAACCAGCATTTTATACAGTTCCAGCATAACCTCCCTGCTCTTATATTCTATGCCTTGGCTAATAAAAGCAAGTGTCCCATATGCCTTCTTACCCACCTTATCGACCTGTCCCGCTACCTTAAGGGACTGGTGGATGTGCACACCAAGGTCCCTCTGATCCTGGTACTTCCCAGGGTTCTACCATTCATCGTGCCTTGTTTGTCCTATCCAAGAGCATCACCTCAGACTTATCCAGATTAAATTCCATTTGCCACTGATCAGTCCATCTGACCAGCCCGTCTATATCCTCCTGTAATCTCAGGCTATCCTCCTCACTATTTACCACCCCACCAATTTTCGTGTCATCCGCGAACTTACTGATCAGCCCTCCTACATTCAAGTCTGAATCGTTTATATATACCACAAACAGCAAGGGACCCAATACCGATCCCTGTGGAACCCCACTGGACACAGGCATCCAGTCACAAAAACACCCCTCGACCATCACCCTCTGCTTCCTGCCACTCAGCCAACTCTGGATCCAATTTGCCAAATTACCTTGGATCCCATGGGCTCTTACCTTCGTTATCATCCTTCCATGCGGGACCTTATCAAAAGCTTTGCTGAAGTTCAAGTAGACTATACCAAAAGCATTGCCCTCATCTACAGACCTGGTCACCTCTTCGAAAAATTCAATCAAATTGGTCAGACATGACTTCCCCTTAATAAAACCATGCTGACTGTCCTTGATTAATCCCAGGCTCTCCAAATGTAGATTATTTCTGTCCCTCAGAATTGCTTCCAATAGTTTCCCCACCAAGGAGGTTAGACTGACTGGTCTGTAGTTCCCTGGTTTATCCCTTCCTCCCTTCTTGAATAACGGTACCACATTGGCTGTCCTCCAGTCCTTTGGCACCTCTCCTGTGGCTAGAGAGGTATTGAAAATTATTGCCAGCGCCCTGCTATCTCCTCCCTTGCCTCACTCAACAGCCTGGGATACATTTCATCCGGGCCTGGAGATTTATCTACTTTAAGCCTGTCAGACCACTTAGAACCTCCTCTCTTTCTATGCTAATTTCTTTAATTATATCACAGTCCTTTTGCCTGATTTCCATACCCACGTCGTGCCTCTCACTTGTGAACACTGAAACAAAGTATTTATTTAGAACCCTACCTACGTCTTCCGCCTCCACACACAAATTACCACTATGGTCCTTAATGGGCCCTACTCTTTCCCTAGTTATCACAGAATCACAGTGCAGAAGAGGCCCTTCAGCCCATCGAGTTTGCACCGACACGTGAGAAACACCTGACCTACCTACCTAATCTCATTTACTAACACTTGGCCCATAGCCTTGAATGTTATGACGTGCCAAGTGCTCATCCAGGTACTTTTTAAAGGTTGTGAGGCAACCCGCCTCCACCACCCTCCCAGGCAGTGCATTTCAGACCGTCACCACCTCTGGGTAAAAAAGCTTTTCCTCATATCCCCCCAAAACCTCCTGCCCCTCACCTTGAACCTATGCCCCCTTGTGACTGACTCTTCAACTAAGGAGAACAGCTGCTCCCTATCCACCCTGTTCATGCCCCTCATAATCTTGTACACCTCGATCAGGTCGCCCCTCAGTCTTCTCTGCTCCAATGAAAACAGCCCAAGTCTATCCAACCTCCCTTCATAACTTAAATGTTTCATCCCAGGCAACATCCTGGTGAATCTCCTCTGCACCCCTTCCAGTGCAATCACATCCTTCCTATAATGTGGCGACCAGAACTGCACACAGTACTCCAGCTGTGGTCTCACCAACGTTCTATACAACTCCAACATGACCTCCCTACTTTTGTAATCTATACCTCGATTGATAAAGGCAAGTATCCCATATGCCTTTTTCACCACCCCACTAATGTGCCCCTCCGCCATCAGAGATCTATGGACACACACGCCAAGGTCCCCTTGTTCCTCAGAACTTCCTAGTGTCATGCCGTTCATTGAATACTTCCTTGTCAAATTATTCCTTCCAAAGTGTATCACCTCACACTTTTCAGGGTTAAATTCCATCTGCCACTTATCTGCCCTTGTGACCATTCCGCCTATATCTTCCTGTAGCCCAAGACACTCAACCTCACTGTTAACCACTCAGCCAATCTTTGTATCATCTGCAAATTTACAAATCCTACCCCCCGCATAGTCATCTATATCGTTTATATAAATGACAAGTAATAGGGGACCGAGCACAGATCCCTGTGGTACGCCACTGAACTCTGGCTTCCAGTCACTAAAGCATCCTTCTGTCATCACCTCTGCTTCCTACAACTAAGCCAATTTTGAATCCACCTTATCAAATTACCATGTATACCATGTGCATTTGCCTTCTTTATAAGTCTCCTATGTAGGACCTTGTCAAAGGCTTTGCTGAAATCCATATAAACTACTTCAACTGTACTACCCTCATCTACACACCTGGTCACCTCCTCAAAAAATTCAATAAAATCCTCTTACTCTTAATGTACTTGTAAAATAATTTTGGATTTTCCTTTATTTTACCAACCAATGTTTTTTCATGCCCCATTTTTGCTCTCCTAATTTCCTTTTTAAGTCCCCCCCCTACACATTCTATACTCCTCTAGGGCTTCTGCTGTTTTGAGCCCTCAGTATCTGCCATAAGCCTCCTTTTTTCTCTCTATCCAATCCTGTATATCCCTTGACATCCAGGTTTCCTTGGATTTGTTGGTCCCACCCTTTGTCTTTACTGGAATATGTTTGCCCTGTACTCTCCATATTTCCTTCTTGAATGAGTCCCACTGCTCTGACGCAGATTTACTTAAAAGTAGCTGCTCCCAGTCCACTGAGGCCAAATCACATCTGACCTTATTAAAATCGGCCTTCCCTCAAATTAGAACTCTGATTTCTGACCCATCCTTGTCCTTTTCCATAACAACCTTGAATCTTACAGAGTTATGATCACTATCTGCAAAATGCCCCCCCCCCCCACTGATGCCACAACCACTTGCCCGGCTTCATTCCCTAAAATTAAGTCGAGGACCACCCCCTCCCCTGTAGGACCTTCTGCGTACTAGCTTAAAAACCTCTCCTGGATGCATTTTAAGAATTCCGCTCCCCCTAAACCTATCACACTATGACTAACCCAGTTAATGTTGGGGAAGTTGAAATCCCCCACTATTACTACCTTATTATTTTTACATTTCTCTGAAATTTGTCTACATATCTGCTCTTTTATTTCTCTCTGAGTGTGTGGGGGCCTATAGTACACTCTCAGCAATGTGATTGCTCCTTTTTTGTTTTTCAGTTCTACCCAAATGGCTTCATTTGAGGAACCTTCTAAGATGCCATCCCTCCTTACTGCTGTAATTGATTCCTTGATCAATATTGCAATATCCCCTCCTCTTTTACTTCCTTCCTCGTCACACCTGAAGACCCTATATCCTGGAATATTGAGCTGCCAATCCTGCCCCTCTTTAAACATGTCTCTGTGACAGCAATGACACCATACTTCCATGTGTTAATTTGTGCCCCCAACTCATCTGCCTTATTCGTCAGACTCCTTGCATTAAAATAAATACCATCCAACCTTGACAAACTCCCTCGTGCCTTAACTGGCCTATAATTTCTATGCCTTCCAGACTCACTTGCTCTCTTCTAATTTTGGCTGTGCATCTCCCCCTGCTGAATGTCCTCTCAGGATCCTATCCCCCTGCCAAGTTAGTTTAAACCCTCCCCAACAGCACTAGCAAACCTCCCCGCAAAGATGTTGGTTCCATTTCGGTTCAGGTTTTGGAGCCTGTATGGGCCCTTGTACAGGGCTGACCCACCTGTAATTGTGCAGGGGCAGGCTTGCTCATTGGGCAGGTCTTTGTTGGGGGCACAGGGTGAAGGCAAGGGCCGTGAAGTGTGGACACCCTGAGAGGAGGTTCCACTGCCATCTGTATTTTCTCTGTCTCCCTTTCACAACCATTTGGAATGAGTTGCAGCCAATTATATTTACAAAAGTCAAACAGTCAAATAAAGACATTTATAAAAATTGACATGAAGAATAAACAAAGTACAAGTTATTTGGGCACAAAACTGTATTTTTAACATTGTTCCATATTTCAAAATAGTGGTTAATTCTTTTGCCAGTGAGTAATCCTGGGTGAGATGAACTAGCCTTTTTTAAAAAGCTTCCTTTATAACCTTTTCCTTCCAAATCATCAGTGTGTTTGTGAATGCTGATGTAGTTGTGAACTGTATGGGGTAAACACTTCTTGTTTCTCTTCTATCCCTTTTCTCTTTCTGTGCGCTGTATGGAGAATTGCTTGCTAAGGACATGTAAAGTAACTAATTGTCTGAAGCTGTGAGATATTTATGTGATAAGCTGCCATATAAATGCAGGTATTCTTTATTATTAAAATAGCCAGTTTAGCTCATGCATACATTCCTTGCATGAGCATGACTTCTTATTGTGAATGAGGGGGGGAAAGCTTTTGTTGTTAACTTCCATTAAAACCAGTGTATAAGTAGTCTTCTACCTTGCAGTAGCCAGGCTAGGGAAAAACATGAAGAATAACTGTTAACATCTCATGGAGAGGATATAACTTGTACGTAGAAGCATCACTTGTATCTTTGAATGCAAAAATAGGGCTGTATTTAGAGAAGGATAAAGAAGCGATATAATAGAAATGGACAAAATTTTAAAAGGCTTTGAGGGGTAAATGAATAGATTATTTTCACTGGTTATTGAATATGCAATGAAGGCATAGAAAAATGGGAACATAATAGCATTTTTCAAAAATTATTACAAATTGAAGTGCATTACCACAAGTGCCCATTGAAGCAGGGTAATTTATAATATTTAAGAGGGCATTGGATAAAAAAGTTGGGAACAATGTTAAAAATACAGGTGCAAAGTAAAACAATGGAATAATAGTAGTTTGGATGCCACTGCAGGCAGGATGGAACACATTACTGTGATAAAATCCGTGATTTCAAAGCTCATATTTTTTAAGACAGACCCTAATTGAAAAGGGAAATTGATAAGGAAAATTGAGGAAGGAAATTGACACTTCCAGTTTCCAAAGAAAGTAAGACTGAAATTGAGATTGGAAACCAAAACTCCCAGGAAGTCTGAAACTGGTTGAAACCATATAAAGGGACACAGCCATCAGAACTCATGATGGTTCCAGTGGTGCTCATGTGCAGACAGGCTGAAGAAGGCAGAGGCTAAATCCAGAACCTGAGCATAGGCAAATATATGGTTGCTGTTACTTGAAGGTAACATTGGTAGATCAATGTCATCCAGACCATTGTACGCAAAGTTCAGGAGTTTCTGCAGACGTGTGCCATTTTTGGTGAAGACCGTGCCTGTGTAACTCAGGTTGGTTGTGCGCTGCTGTCAGTTGGGGATCAGGCTAAATCCTAGAAGAGGAGCTGAAATCCTTGTGAAGAAGAAAGTGTTTTGAAGGACTTTGTGACTGAGGTTGATGACATACATGCCGAGTGAACTGCTGAGTCAATTTGTAAGATCTATCTTAGTTGTATCTGCCGTTTAATGTATAATTTATAGTTTATAATCAACTGCAGTTAGTCTGTTAATTCATGTTTAACTTATGTGAATTCTCGGTTTTGGAGTGTAGGTGGTTACCCAAGATAATGTTGGTGTTTGCTATGTTTGACTCTTGTATACTAAAAATTCCTTTGTTTTAAACCGTGGAATATTGTGGCTTCATTCTTTCGGTAAATAACTGGGATTTGGATTGCTTCTTTTTTTAAACAAAAAGTTACTGGTCTCGACTGAGATTTTAATACCATATTCTTCCATGTCAAATTGTCTGTGAATCTGCATGAACTGAGCAGGAGGTAGGATTGTTACTTTTATTTAATTTACAGTATGTACACTGTTAAAAACTGCTACAATTTTTTTTACAAAAAACGAAAATGACTTTTGCGCACAATCAACTTGATTGGAATAACACATAGCAAGATAAGTAGTCATTATTTCAGTCGTTGTTCCCTATTTAATGTAATTCATGGGTAATTAGAAAAATGCAGTTTATACTTTCCATACCCTTTATGCATTAGTTTTGTGTATTGTGAGCAGGGTGAAAACACCTCTTAAATTTAGAACTATCAGTTTGTCTACCAGCGTTTCTCCACCACTCTTCAAAGCTACTTCACCCACAGTCCAGCTCTCAGAATTGTCAAGGGAGTTTACAAATTAGTTACAATGCATATTTAAGTTCATCAATTGTAGAGAGAAACTGAAGAGTGTACTTAGTGTGCAGTTGAGGTTTTGACACTGGAAAACCACTGGACACATAACTCAGTACAGAGAACTGATATGTGATGATGGTGGAGAAATTACCAAGTATACCAATTGTTTCTGACAATTAATTTTTTTTATTTGTTCATGGCATGTGGGTGCCAGCAATTATTGCTCATCCCTAATTGCCCTTGTTCAGAAGGCATTTAAGAGTCAACCACATTGTTACCAGGTAAGGATGGCAGATTTCCAGTGAGCCAGATAGGTTTCTTTAACAACAGTCGGCAATGGTTTCGTGGTCATCATCAGACTTTTAATTCCAGATTTTTATTGAATTCAAATTTTACTATCTGCCAAGGTGGGATTACCCTGGGTTTTCTGGAATACTAGTCCAGTGACAATACCACTATGTCACTGCCTCCCCTTGCAGTGAATTTTGCAGTGATGAAACAAATCATCATTCCTAATTCAGTATCACAATGCAAATATTTTAAAGCTTAAAGTTGTTGAAATTCTTGTGTAATGTAGTACCACATCACACTGATACACCAGTGGACTATACTGCAAAGTTATTGCGCTCCAGGGACAAAGAGGAGAATTTTGAAGAATAACTTTCCCAGAATGTTCTTGTGCATCAAGTGGCCAGATCTGGAGTACTTTTGATGCAGATATTTGCCATTTAAGGTCCATTGAGCATTTAGGAAGTGAAGGTGTGTATTCTACTATTGATTTCTGGGGTTGACTAGGTGGAACAAATAGTCTTTTCTGGTCCTGGATCCTTCTGTATAGTGCCACATGAGCTTGTTGTGAACTATCACTTAATCAGGAGTTGGGTGAATTAAGTCTTTTTTGAGTTCACCTTCATTTTGGTACATAAACAAGGGGCAGAATTTTCCCCCCGTTGGGAGGGAAGTTGAAGAGCAGGCACGTGGAGGCACCTCTCCAATAGGCACCTCTGATCAGCAGCGCGCTGCCGTTTTATGTGGGTGGGCCAGTTAAGACCCACCCAGCGTGACGTCCGCTCGGAAGCGCTATGTGCTCCCTGTGCGGGCAGGGGCGGATCCCTGAGCCGAGAGTGCGCTCCTTCACGCATTCGCACGAAAGAGCGCACTCATCTCCCTGAGGCAAAGTGCTGCCTCAGGGAGACTGGCTGTACATTAAAAAATATTAAAAATATAAAAACAAATTCCCGGACATGCCCCCTCATATGACACTGTCACATGAGTTGGGACATGTCCTTAACTTTTAAAAACACTTTAATTAAATTTTTAAAAACCTACATGAAACCTCATCCTGTCCACGGATGAGGCTTCATGCTTTTTCTAATGCCCGCCAGGGCTCCTGGCCTGCCCACCAACATTAAGGTTGGACGGGCAGGTCCATTAATTAGTTTAATGACTCTGTCAATGGCCTCAATTGACAGATCGGTAGGCCCATAGCTGATTTTGCTGAGCCCCCGCCTAACTGAAAATTTAAATGGGGCGGGGTGACGTTGGAAGTTCCGCCCGACGTCATCCCGCGTCATTTTACGTGTCGGCGAGCAGGCCCCACCCCCCGCTCGCCAACCGGAAAATCCTGGCCAAGGTCTAGGCAGAAGTGCTGATGGAGGAGAGGTACTTGCCTATCATTTTAAAATTTGTCTCTCCACACCCCATATGAAAATAAGGGCTTGAGATTTGACACTTCATTCATTGAAGAAGCCCTGTAATATGGCCCAAGAGCCATGGACCTATAACACCGAAGTCAGAGGGTTGTGGATTCAAACCCCAATTCAAGACTTAAGCACATAATCTAGGCTGACACTTCAGTGCAGTACTGAATGAGTGATGTCGCTGTCTCTGTTTTCTTAGGCTCCAATTGAAGAACAACAGGTTGAGTTCTCCCTGTCTTCTGAGCGATATTATTCCCCTAACAACAGCCACCAAAGACAGATTTTCTCAAAATTTTATCTCTTTGCTTGAGCATCTTGCTATGGGCAAATTGGCTGCAGCGATTCCCTACAATAGTGACTATGATTCAAAAATATGTGAAGTGCTTTAGGCCACCCTGAGCCTGTGTATGACTCACAACCCAAGTTCACAGTGTTAAACTTGTATTATTGACCTATGTAACACTGGACTCCAAAACTGAAACTTTATGCATGTTATTAATATAGATTTTCAGAAATTGATAATGTCACTCATGAGATTGTTAGCGAGTTGAAGCTCATGGAATTGAAGTCAAATTATTGACCTTGGTAGGAAATTGGATGAACAGCAGGAGATAACATGTAGGGATAACGGGCATGTACTGTAATTGATGGGATGTGACAAGAATCTGTGGGGCCTCTGCTATTTACTATATTTATTAATCACTTAGATGATGGGATAGAAAGCCACATATCCAAATTTGCTGATGACGCAAAGATAGATAGCATGGTAAGCAGTGTAGATGGAAGTGTTTCATTAAAAAGAAAGATTGATGGATTAAATGAATAGGCAAACTGTAACAAATGGATTTAAGTGTAGACAATTGAGAAATTACCCACTTTGGACCTAAAAAGGATGGAATGGAGTACTTTCTAAATGGTGGAAAGATAGAAACAGTGGTGGTCCGAAGAGACTTAGGGATCCAGGTACATAGATCATTAAACTGTCATGAAGAGGTGCAGAAAATAATTAAAAGGACTATTGGAATGCTGGCCTTTATATTTAGAGGACTAAAATACAATGGAGGAAGTCACGCTTCAGCTGTCTAAAGCTC
This sequence comes from Cetorhinus maximus, assembly GCF_964194155.1. Lineage (NCBI taxonomy): Eukaryota > Metazoa > Chordata > Chondrichthyes > Lamniformes > Cetorhinidae > Cetorhinus > Cetorhinus maximus. The sequence continues at coordinate 143,634,031 of NC_135884.1, forward strand.
TGGTTAGACCACACCTGGAGTAGTGTGAGCAGTTCTGGGTACCACGCCTTTGGAAGGATATATTGGCCTTGGAGGGAATATGGCATAGGTTTGCCAGAACGATACCTCCAAGGGTTAAATTATGAGATGAGATTACGCAAACTAGGGTTGTATTCCCTGGAATTTAGAAGGTTAAGGTGGTGGGGGGTGTGCGGGTGGGGGTTGCAGTTTGATCAAAATTTTCAAGATCGTAAAGGGAATAGATAGAGTAGATATAGAGAAACTAGTTCTGCTGGCTGGGGAATCTAGAACTTGTCTCAAAGTAAGGCATTGTATAAAAATTGGAGTCAGACCTTTCAGAGGCAAAATTACAAAACACTTCTCCACACAATGGTTGGTAGGAGTTTGAAACTCTCTTCTGCAGATGGCAATTATTGCTTGATCAAATGTTAATTTTAAAGCTAAGATTGATACTCTTCTGTTATCCGCAGATATTAAGGAAAATGGGGCAAAGGCGGCTCCATGATGGTAGGCCACAGTACAGCTATGATCTCATTGAATGGTGCAACAGGCTCAAGAAGCTGAATGTTTACTCTTCCTATGTTCCTATGAAACGCTTTAGTCTGTTTTGATTATGTGATAAAGTGCTATGCAACTGTAATTGTTTGTTTTACGTGCATAATATTTTACAATAATTGTTTCAATAATTTATTGAAATAGACACGGGCCAGGATTTTTCAGTCGGTGTGCGTGGGTGGGCCCGACATGCCGGTGCGTAAAATGATGCGATGACATCAGGCGTGCATCCCAATGTCATTGCGCTGTCTCGCGATGTTTCATTCAGTGGGTGTGTGACGGAGTCGGCTGCCCTCCTGCCGATAATTGATAGGCCTATTAAGGCCATTAATGAATTAATTAATGTCAAGTTAACGCTGCCTGTCCAACCTTACAGTTGGCGGGTCGGCGAAAAGGCCAAGCAGCCTTTACGTTTGTTAGGAAACCTTTTCCACGAGCGGGATGAGGTTTCCTAAAGCTTTTATGAATTAAATAAAAAGTTTTCCTGAAAAATAAAAACATGTCCCATCTCATGTGACACAGTCACATTAGGGGACATGTTTCATTAAATTTTTATTGATCTTATTTATTATTTTCAAAAGTGCTTCAATCCCCCTGAGGCAGCTCCGTGCCTCAGGGAGATTTCTGCACTCTTTTGCGCACATGTGCGAAGGAGCGCTGGCCCCGACTCTCCCCCCCATAACCGGCTCCATAACCGCACCCAACGAGCCCGCCCGATGCAAGAAATATTCAGGCCATGATATCCACAGGTGATTTTTTTTTATTGTGCAATTGCATTAAATTCTAAACAATGACTTTAAAAAAATATTGTTAATTCTCCAGGTACAGATGGTAAAACACTTATAATGTCAGCTGAACTGAGTGTGCTTGATAAATTTAAATCCAAACCTTAGTCACTTATGTTTTTACTGAACATGTTCTTACTCCAGGGAACATTTTTGGAGTGCATTGAAAGGGGAGAAATTCATGGTTTCGTAAGGAATAATGTTTTACTAACTAGCTAAGCACTTTGGCTGATTTTTTTTTTTCAATAATTAGCCAAGGGCCACAAATGCTGACCTTTTCCATTTGTTTCTAAGCCAATTGAATTGCATTAGCAGCTTGGTGAAATTGAAGGAGTTTTAGCTAAACTTAGCTCTGACAATGCATTCAACTAACGGCAGTTTAAACACTTCAATTATCCTTCTTATAGTAAATGGAGGGTGGTGAATTCCTTAGTAAATCATTATCCAGAAGAATCCATTATTCTGTTAAGTCCTATGGCATATGCGTTACTAGCCTGATATTCAGTGAACATGAAAGATAAGAGTTATTTGACCTGTCAGGCCCTCTCCATCCATAACCCATATCTGAATATTCTATCATGGATATTATGTAATTCTCTACCTGCACCCCCTCACCCAACATTCCACTGCAAGATTCCCTACTATAAAGAGAATTACGTTCTTCTCCTTTCCTGAAAAAAATAACTAGTTCTGTCAATACCTTTATAATCTTCAATCCCTTTCTCAATTGATATTGATCCAGCTCCTTACCAGTGAGTTTACCTCTGAAATTATCCCTGAAACAGCCATCTTCCTTGGAAGTCTGGTTTCCTATCAGCACCTTACAGTTCCATCTGATTTCCGAGCATTGGTAATGAAGAAATAGGTCAGATATATGATTTTATATGACATAAGATGATGGCAGAGGATTGCATGCAGCTGGGTTCACATGAGCAATAGCATGCTTGAAGTTTGTTGGTTAGGGATGTTATCCAAACTGGACATTGGATTGCAATCATGTAATTCACTTCTACCTACCTTGTATTCATCTCTCATGATTCTGATCGAGTGTGCTTTCCAAATGATCTGTTATGTTGCTTTACTACTATTTATTAATGTTTGGTTCTGAGGAAGTGAGGGAAATGTGGATGTTCACTCCTGATGCCCAGTGCCATCCCTCCTCTGCATAGCCCTGTTGCTAAAGCATTATTGAAGACATTTTCAAATTGAGATAAGGTATTTATTGACAGTTCCCTTCTACAGTCATTGCAGCTAATTGAGACTTTGAGTAGAGTCTACAGCTTAAAGATTATTTTGCATTGGAGCCAAAGGTGTCATCAGGGATTCCAAATGTTGGCCTAGTTTTAAGTGAGCTTAAAAAAATAAGTAATTTGCCACCACTATTAAAAGATGCAGTATGTTTGAGTTTGTGCTACAGTCGCCAATTAACGGCCACCCTGCAAATGAGAGTACTAGTTTGAAAACAAAGATATACCTCGAAGGATTCTCAATCATTTCTATGGGTTTGCTTATAATAGGATAACATTTTTCCTTTCTCTTGAAAGTTATTTCTGCAAAAAGGTTTTTAAAATTGTCTTTACTTTTGAATATGGACTTGCATAGAAGTGTAACTAATATAAGAGCATTTGTTGCCAAACTGACTTTGTATTTGATGAGAACACAGAGTTCCATGAAAATTTGTTATGGATATCCAAGAGACAAGCCCAAACCACGTCCTCCCTGGCCCAATGCATGTTCGCTCGGGATTTGATTAAATCTTTAGTTTCACCTTTGGCATACGTGTGAGAGTTCCAGGTGAATGGGCAAAAAACTGGAAAATGGAATTCATTGTCACTAAGCACAAGGTAAATTTTGGTTGAAAGAAACATTCTTGGGCTGTGTAAGGGCAGAGGCATTTCGGGGTACAGATTCATAGGATAGCACCTCAGGTTGATATGGCTGTCAAAAATAATAATGAAATTTTAGGTTTTATCACCAGAGGTGTAGAATATAAAAGCCAAGCTTTTATATGAGCCTGCATACGATCTCAAGAAGTCCTCAGTGAGAATACTCTGCAATATTAGGCTCTATACTGTAGGAATGATTTGAGGCTTTTGAGAGAGTGCAATGTAGATACACTGGGTTGATGCATGGTTTGAGGAGATATCAATTATAAAGAAAAATGTAATTTTTTTCCCTCAGAACTATGTAGGTTTATGATCGAAGTAATTAAAATTATGAAAGGATGTGATGGGGGTAGATATAGGCAGGTTGTTTTCAGCAGTTGAGAGTTCAAGAACAAGAGGCCACAGATACAAGATTCAATGTGAGAGATTCCGAATAGAGGGAAAACTTCTTCAGAGAGTTATGAAACTGTGGAATTCACTTCCAGGGCTGGAGGTTAAGCCAGGAACTATGACAGCATTCAAGATTAGATTGCATAGGTGGATGAAGGAAAAGGAGTTGAAGGGATATGGGACAAGGATGGGTGAAAGTAAATAGAACTATTTGTTATTGTGGAGAACGAAAGTGGACATGGTCTGATTGGCTCAATGGCTTATTTCTATTTGTACCTTCAGTGTATTTATGTATGTCAGGCAAATACAGAGAGAGGGTGACTGTTAATCTTGACTGTTTTTTAAAAATCCTACCTCTTCTTTCCCTCCACGCTCCCCCTAGTTTCCTCTCTTTAGGACCCTTATTTTCTGAGGCCATGATAGGTTGGGGATAGTTCCACTGGCATTCTTTCCTCCAGTGTCATTTCATGTGGGGATCTAGATATTGAGTCTTGAGAGGCTGTTTGACCACAGGTTGAAATCAGACCAGAGGTTGATCCAGTAGTCAGAAAATATTCAAATACCTTTGTTTCTGAAGCTGGGGGTACTAAACCCCCTAGCCTCATCCTTCAATAACCCAGTGAAACTGACCAGAGGTGCTTTGAGAGAAAGCTCAACAAAGCAGGAGTTGAACCTGAGACTTTCCTTGTCTCGTAGTAAGGTATGACAGCATGGGGAACACATGCCCCACTGAATCATTGGTGGAGCCTTATTTTTTTATTTTGTTACATTCTTCTGCAGATAATTTGCTTTGTGCACATTAGGACATTATTTTCAAACCCTGCATCCTACAATCTTTAAACAGTATGACCTGTGATTTCTGGCAATTTCTACACATCTTTGTTCAGAATCTTACTCTTTGGCACATCATACGTAACACTTCTAGATGTTTTTATATTGGCCTGAGGGTGGGAGTTTAGGGGGCTTGTACACTAATAAGACATCCAACCACTTACTTGCACTCTTAGATTTTATTTTGAGGAAGTCCTGGTCCTTTTTTTAAAAACAGCTATTTCTTTAGCTCATGTTTTGCCATCATAAACTGAAAACTTTGGATATCAATATTAGTTTTCCTGTTGGCAGAAAGAACAGGTAGGTCTTTAACAGCATTCCAGAATAGCAAAGTTAGTTTAGCAGGTATTTTCAAGCCTTGGATGACTGGGATTATGCTCTTGCAAACAGCCTTTTTTTAATTTGCAAAGCTTCAAGGACCTTTTTGACATGGAATTTCCTACAGTCTTGCAAATGAGTAGATGTTGAATTGTGATCATTTTTGTCACTTTAGGTTCTATTTGAAAATATAATTAGGAATCATTTGTGCTTGACATAATGTACTTTTTGTTTATGGTTGCCCTATTTTTGTATATTTAATTTTATACTTTATTACCTCTGCTTCGTCTCTTAAGTTCTGTTGATCATTGCACACTTCTGAGCTGAGAGGGCAGACTGAAGATAAAAGCAAAAAACTGCGGATGCTGGAAATCCAAAACAAAAACAAAAATACCTGGAAAAACTCAGCAGGTCTGACAGCATCTGCGGAGAGAGATACAGTTAACCTTTCGAGTCCGAATGATTCTTCACCAGAACTAAGGAAAAATAGAAAAGAGGTGAAATATAAGCTGGTTTAAGGGGGGGCGGGTGGGACAGGTAGAGCTGGATAGAGGGCCAGTGATAGGTAGAGATGGCCAAAAGATGTCATAGACAAAAGGACAAAGAGGTGTTGACTGTGGTGATATTATCTAAGGAATGTGATAATGGTGACATTAAGGGTAGAAAGCAGGATGAGCAAGGTACAGATAGCCCTGGGGGGGGTGGGGTGGGGGAAATGGATCGAAATAGGCTAAAAGGTAGAGATAAAACAATGGATGGAAATACATTTAAAAATAATGGAAATAGGTGGGAAAAGGAAAGTATATGTAAATTATTGGAAAAAGGGGGATCGGAAAGGGGGTGGGAATGGAGGAGAGAGTTCATGATCTAAAGTTGTTGAACTCAATAGTTAGTCCGGAAAGCTGTAAAGGGCCTAGTTGAAAGATGAGGTGCTGTTCCTCCAGTTTGCGTTGAGCTTCACTGGAACATTGCAGCAGACCAAGGACGGACATGTGGGCATGAGAGCAGGGTGGAGTGTTGAAATGGCAAGCGACAGGGAGGTCTGGGTCATGCTTGTGGACAGACCGAAGGTGTTCCGCAAATCAGTCACCCAGTCTGCATTTGGTCTCTCCAATGTAGAGGAAACCGCATTGGGAGCAGCAAATGTAGTAGACTAAATTGAGGGAAGTGCAAGTGAAATGCTGCTTCACTTAAAATGAGTGTTTGGGCCCTTGGACGGTGAGATGGGGGGAAGTAAAGGGGCAGGTGTTGCATCTTCTGCGTTTGCATGGGAAGGTGCCGTGGGAGGGGGTTGAGGTGTAGGGCGTGATGGAGGAGTGGACCAGGGTGTCCCTCCCACAGCACCTTCCCATGTAACCGCAGAAGGTGCAACACCTGCCCCTTTACTTCCCCCCTCCTCACTGTCCAAGGGCCCAAACACTCCTTTCAAGTGAAGCAGCATTTCACTTGCACTTCCCTCAATTTAGTCTACTGCATTCGCTGCTCCCAATGTGGTTTCCTGTACACTGGAGAGACCAAACGCAGACTGGGTGACTGCTTTGCGGAACACCTTCGGTCTGTCCGCAAGCATGACCCAGACCTTCCTGTCACTTGCCATTTCAACACACCACCCTGATCTCATGCCCACATGTCCTTCCTTGGCCTGCTGCAATGTTGCAATGAAGCTCAACGCAAACTGGAGGAACAGCATCTCATCTTCCGACTAGGCACTTTACAGCATTCTGGACTGAATATTGAGTTCAACAACTTTAGATCATGAACTGTCTCCTCCATCCCCACCCCCTTTCTGATCCCTCTTTTCCCAATAATTTATATATATTTTTCTTTTCCCACCTATCTCCATTATTTTTAAATGTATTTCCATCCATTGTTTTATCTCTACCTTTTAGCCTATTTCGATCCCTTCCCCCCACCCCACCCCTACTAGGGCTATCTGTACCTTGCTCGTTCTTTCTACCCTTAATGTCACCCTTAGCACATTTCTTAGCTAACATTACCACCGTCAACACCTCTTTGTCCTTTTGTTTATGACATCTTTTGGCAGTCTCCACCTATCATTGGCCCTCTATCCAGCTCCATCTGTCTCCCCCCACCCCCCCGACTCTCAGCAAGCTTATATTTCACCTCTTTTCTATTTTCCCTTAGTTCTGGTGAAGAGTCATTCGGACTCGAAATGTTAACTGTATTCCTCTCCGCAGATGTGGACAGACAGAAGAGTTGTTTTCAGGATAGACGAGTGAATGGGATCATTTTTTTCCCTTTGTTTACCTACAGGAAATGCTTGGCTTCATCTCAGTACCTCCCCATGACAACACGACTGAGATTGTTGCTCTCTATGTCGGTAATTGCCAGTTATAGAGCTGCACACTTTCGCCTCTGAATCACTAGGCTTTGGGTTCAAGTCCCACTCCAAGGCTTGAGCACAAAAATCAAAGCTGACTGCAGTACTGAGGGAGTGCTACATTGTAGGTGCCAAATTTTGGATGAGACATTAAACCAGGGCCCCATCTGCCAGAAGAGCAGGGGAGTTATCCCCACTGTCCTGGCCAATATTTATCCCTCAAAAACAGATTACCTGGTCATTATCACATTGCTGCTTGTGGGAACTTGCTGTGCGCAAATTGGCTTACAACAGTGACTACACTTCAACAGTACTTCAACAAGCTGTGAGGCATCTGGTGGTTCTGAAGAACACTATATAAATGGAAGTATATATTCTTTCTTTTAAAAGAAAATTGTTTGAATTCAAAGATCCTTCAGTTTGAGAATGCCTGTACTCTGCCCACGTTGGTCCTATACGCTCAGCAGACAGGAGACTTCTATCCTATCAGTGTAGGTTGGATTTGAAATGTGCCCCTCCCTGAATGTCTGTTTGTTCACACTGCACAAGATCAGCAGAGCTGCAAAGTTGAACTTCTTTGCTCTGATACTAAATTTGGGTTGAAAGTTAAATGTGTAGCACCAAAACCAAACTGATTCCAAAACAAAATTATTTTCCTGCTCAGTTTTATTGTGATCATATCATGCTGCATTTACACTTGGTGCAATGCCAATGTAAAGCCACTCTTACATTTTGGTGTTGATTGCATCACTGGGCTGAATTTTACACTGCCCTTCTGATGGGGGTGGGGGTGGGGTCATAAAATCCAGTGGGTGGCCTGCCCACTTCCGACCTGATAGAAATTTTACAAGAATTAATGGGCACCTAAGGGCCTCATCCTGCTGCTGCTGATATTTTACCCAGGGCAAGGAGAGGCCCACATCAAATGAGAAGCCGGGTGGCTTTAGCAATGCAGGCTGCTGTGGAGCAGGTGGGGGGGACCCTCCATTGCGGGCCCCCTGGGTTCATTGGAGACATCCCTCTTCCTTTAATCCTCCCCATGGCCTCTTGAACACGGCCCTCTCACTCCCCTCATTGAGCCCCCCAACCCGGGGCTTACCTGGGCTCCTCGGCGTGATGGAACTGCCTGTAGCCCTGCCAGCGGCCACAGCACATGTGTGGCACTCCTGGGACTATGGTGCTGCTGGCCATACAATTATTGGGCCCATTTTAATTATATTTCAACTTTTACAAACCACTGCCTTGATAACCCTTTCTTCTAGTTGTTTGACAGCTTGCACTTGGCAGCCTCTGAACATATCAGACTGTTGCTAATGTCTAAAGTCATCACAACAGACAGGTAGACAGGTAGGTGGAGTTGAGACCACAATCAGATCAGCCATGATCTTATTGAATGGTGGAACAGGCTTGAGGGGCTGAATGGCCTACTCCTGCTCCTAATTCTTGTACTCTTGTTCAACCTTATTTTCCACCCTGGTAAGAACCTTGACTCCATGGGAGTGATCTTTCTCCTCTTTAGAAATCAGCCGATTTATTTTTGTGCCGTTGCTGTTTACAGTGTCACCTACTGTGCCTGACTTTGCAGGTTCATGAATTTAGACTAATTGTTTTTGTTCTGTTGTATCACAGTTTTATTGTTAAGGTAGTAATCCAGGAAAATTAGACAATGGATCAGTTGACATCTGTGACAGTGTTTCTCAGATAACTTATGGGTAGCTAGCCTGACTGATACTTACAACTTGTCAATGGTCCACCATTTGGTACTCAGTGGAAAGAGAGTTCAGCTTTTTAAACCCAAGGTATTTGAATTTACAAAATATACAAAACCTTATAATGTTCCAAGCATTCAAAAAATTATAAGAAACCTTAAAGAGAAGAAATGGATTGTGTATTTTTTTGTTTATTTGTTCATGGGATGTGGGCATCACTGGCAAGGCACCATTGTGTGCTAAGATAAAAGCAAAATACCGCGGATGCTGGAAATCTGAAACAAAAATAGAGGGCAGAATTTTTGTGTCGGGGGCGGGGCCTGCTCGTCGACGCCGGATGACGTCGGGCGGAACCCCCAACGTCACCCCACCCCATTTAAATTTTCAGGAAGGTGGGGGCGCAGCAAAATCAGCTGCGGGCCCGCCAACCTGTCGATGGCCACTTGAGGCCATTGACAGGATCAATTAACCAATTAAAGGACCTGCCCGTCTAACCTTAAGGTTGGTGGGTTGGCCAGGAGCCCCGGCGGCAAATAGAGAAAACATGAAACCTCATCCAACGGTGGGATGAGGTTTCACGTAGGGTTTTAAAAATTGTAATAAAGTTGTTCTGTAAATTATGAACATGTGCCAACTCTTATGTGACATTGTCACATGAGGGGACATGTAAGGGATTTTTCTTTTCTCTATTTTTAATAGTTTTAAAAGTCGAGGCCATCTCCCTGAGGCTGCACTTAGCATCAGGGAGGTGTGCGCTCTTTCATGCGCGAAAGAGCACACTCTCGATTTTAGGGGCTCCCCCCCCACCCACACAGGGAGCGCATAACGCTTCCCGGCGGATGTCACGCTGGGGGGGCCTTAATTGGCCCGCCCACATAAAATGGCGGTGTGGCCCCGATCGCTGGTGGTGATCAGCTCCGCGCCCGTCCACCCGACAGGCAGAAAATTCTGCCCAGAAAATGCTGGAAAAACTCAGCCGGCCTAACAGCATCTGTGGAGATAAAAAAACAAAGTTAACGTTTCGAGTCCTTATGAGCTCTGAAGATGAGTCATAAGGTCTCGAAACGTTAACTCTGCTTTTTTTTATCTCCACAGATGCTGTTAGACCTGCTGAGATTTTCCAGCATTTTTTGTTTTTGTTTCACCATTGTGTGCCTGTTTGCGGACAGGTTTGACACTTGCCTATATATTAATAATAAAACTGTAATTTTACTTATTTATCTTGGAATTTACTGTAGATTGTGGCGTAGAAGATGACCTTTGAAGCCTCCAAAAACAAGGGTCAAATTATACGCAGAGCATGAAGTGTGAAGTACCAGTGTATGTGTAGGTGTTCGCCATTATGAAATGTGTAAACAAACCACAACTCTGATGATTCAAATGAAATCAATGTCACAAGTTTTATTGGATTAATTAATTTTATAGGGATACCTTAAAAACAGACGTCGACTTATACGCAAAGTATAAAATGTGAACTTGCAGTGTTGGTGTAAGTGATTGTCACTTTGAAAAGTGAAAAAAAGCCATAGCACCGATAATTCAAATGAAATCAATTTTATTGAATGAACTAATTCTACAAGGTTCCTTTAACAACAATCAAAACATTTCAAAAATTGTCAAATTCATTGTCTTTGGTCTCCGACGCAAAAAGTTCATCAAATTCATTCTGAGTCACTTTAGCTAGAGCATCATTGTAAGGATTCCACTCTGAATCAGATTTGGCAATTTCAGTTTCCGAATCAGCCCTCCACAACAAATCATCTTCCTGTCCATCCATTGATTTGGATACTCCGCATTTTCTGAACAATCTGATTGACAATTTGTGCATTAATTGCATCCCATGATTTGCTGATGAAATCACACAAAACATCAAGCGGGTAATCATTTCAAAATTGCACAACGCTACCTCCATGTGCATAATGTCTATTAACAGATTAGTTCAATCTGGGTATGTAGTGATAAAAACAAAAAACTACTGCGGATGCTGGAAATCCAAAACAAAACCAGAATTACCTGGAAAAACTCAGCAGGTCTGGCAGCATCGGTGGAGAAGAAAAGAGTTGACGTTTCGAGTCCTCACGACCCTTCAACAGAACTGAGTATAGTTAACTATACTCAGTTCTGTTGAAGGGTCGTGAGGACTCGAAACGTCAACTCTTTTCTCCTCCACCGATGCTGCCAGACCTGCTGAGTTTTTCCAGGTAATTCTGGTTTTGTTTTGGGTATGTAGTGAACAATCTTACTAAACTCAAACAATTTATTCAAACTGTCATGCTAAAAAATAAACTTTACCTAGACCCAGCATGTTTGCCTATTCATTGTAATGGAATCTTCTGTACTGACATAAGTGTTTAAGTTGTCATATTCTATTTCCAATATTCTCACAACTGCTCTGAGTGTTCTCTGTTTATTAAGCATTAAACCTTACAGCACCACTGCTTGTGTGGTAGATTTCTCTGCTGAAGTATGTGTAAGATCTGGGGTTCACTACAACTGTTAGAATGAGTAGGGGAAGTTATCTAAAAGGAACCTGCAGCTCCAACTAGCTGCAGACTTCTTTGGGTACAAGCATGTTGTCACAAGTTTCACCGAATTTATGAAGTTAACTGCAATAAGTACAAAATGCAGTACTTAGCAAAGGCAGTAGATCAGTCAGTTCATACTGGAATACTGTCTCTCAGTTTCCAGTTGATTGTGGCACTGTCTCTTGTTCTGTTGACCAAAATCTATCATCATCTTTTCTTTTTGCTGCGCACCTAACTACTGAAAGTTGTTGCTTATTAATCTTTGCTAGGCACTACCTCGATGAATGGTCAATAGTATCCCTTAGTTCTGATTGGCCCAAGCAGCACATGGTCAATCTCTGATTGGTAAGTGGTGCATGATCAATATCTGACATGGCATTCCTTGATATTGCAACATTGGTTCTTGCATGGTTGTTAAACTGCAAATTTTGATATCAAAATTATTTACTATGAATGCTGGATATCCATAGTACATTAGTACATTATCCATATGCTTTAGCTTGCAACACATAATAATATTTTTAAAAATTCATTCATGGGATGTGGGCGCCACTGTCTAGGCCAGCATTTATTCCCCATCCCTAATTGCCCTTTTCAGAGGGCATTTAAGAGTCTACCACATTGCTGTGGATCTGGGGTCATATGTCAGCCAGACCAGGTAAGGTCAGTATGACGGTGTTAATCCTATACCTTGGCTTGGTGTGGTATTCACTGCATTTCACACTATACATCTAGGATGTCTATATGCTTTCTAATATATTTTATAGTTAAGTCGTTGTAAGACAAATTACCCTTCTCACAGAATGTATGCATTTGCCTCATAGAAATTTGGTCATTTTGTTGAGATAAGTGTTCATGGAAAAGAAGCCAGGGAGGAAATAGCGGATGCCCTGAGGATCATTTTTCAGTCCTCACTAGATACAGGTGAGACACCAACGGATTGGAGGTCTGCGAATGTTGTATCATTGTTTAAAAAGGGTACAAGAGATGGACCAAATAATTATAGGCTGGTCAGTCTGACTTCGGTGGTGGGCAAATTATTAGAAGCCATTCTGAGAGCCAGGATAAACTGTCACTTAGAAAGGCATGGATTAATCAAAGATAGTCAGCATGGTTTTGTTAGGGGAAAGTCGTGCCTTACTAACTTAATTGAATTTTTTGAGGAAGTAACAAGGAAGATTGATTAGGGTAGCATAGTGGATGTGGTCGACATGGATTTTAGTAAGGCATTTGACAAGGTCCCACATGGCAGACTGGTCAGAAAAGTAAAAGCCCATGTGATACAGGGGAATGTGGTGAGTTGGATCCAAAATTGGCTCAGTGACAGGAAACAAAGGGTAATGACCAATGGATGTTTTTGCAAATGGAAAGTGATTTACAGTGGCATTCCACAGGGCTCAGTGTTGGGTCTCTTGCCGTTTGTTGAATATATGAATGTTTTGGATTTAAATGTGGGAGGCATGATTGGGAAATTTGCAGATGACACAAAAATCGGCCTTGTAGTTGATAGTGAAGAGAATAACTGTGGACTCCAGAATGATATCAATGGTTTGGTTGAGTGGGTGGAAAAATGGCAAATTGAATTCAATCGGAGAAGCTTGAGGTAATGCATTTTGGGAGGGCAAACAAAGCAAGGGAATACACAATAAACTGGAGGATATTGAGAGGAGTAGAGGAAGTGAGAGACCTTGGTGTGCATGTCCACAGGTCCCTGAATGTTGGCAGATCAGGTAGAGAAGGTGGTAAAGAAGGCATATGGAATGTTTTCCTTTATTGGATGAGGTATAGAACACAAAAGTAGGGATGGAATTCTGGAACTCTATAAAACGCTGGTTAGGCCACAGCTAAAGTTTTGCCTACAGTTCTGGTCACCACAGTACAGGAAGGACATAATTGCTCTGGAGAGAGTACGGAGTAGATTTACAAGAATGTTGCCAGGGCTCAAAAATTGTCGCTATGAGGGAAGATTGGGTAGGCTGGGGCTGTTTTCCTTCGAACAGAGGAGGCTGAGGGGTGACCTGATTGAGGTGTGAAAAATTATGAGGGTCCTAGACAGAGTAGACAGCATAGACTTGTTTCCCCTGGCGCAGAGGTCAACTTCTGGGGGCACAGATTTAAGGTAATTGATAGAAGGATTAGAAGGGGATATTAGGAAAAACATTTTTCACCCAGAGGGTGGTGGGTGTCTGGAATTCATTGCCTGGGTTGGTAGTTGAGGTAGAAACCCTCAACTCATTTAAAAGGTACCTGGACCTGCACCTGAAGTGTTGTAACCTGCATTCTACGGACTGGGTGCTGAAAGGCGGGATTAGGATGGGCGGCTAGTTTTTTCAGCCAGCACAGACACAGTGGGCTGCATAGCCTCTTTTCTGTGGTTCTATAGTTCCCATAATTGACTTCCCATATTTCTACTGGTTCTAAAACCTGAACCATAATGATTGGTCTCTGAGAAACCCAGAACTTGTGCTTTTGGTTGCTGTATGCGTTGTTTTTAATATAAAATTCTATAGAAATTTGAAGTTACCTTTGCACCTGATAATCAGAAAGGTCTTATTAGGGTCGGGGATGTATATACAATGCTATTTTATTCCTACTCTGGAGGAAATGTTTGATTGGTTGAAAAATGTTTAAATTAAGCATTTGTGGTGGTTCAAAAGTTAACTTCCCATATTTCTACTGGTTGCTAATTTTTTTTTAGAACACAGAACAGTTTATTTTAAAGACAGTTTTGTATTTAGTCAAAGAGGCCAAAGCCCATCATCTGATTCTTCAGACTCTTCTTTCTTCTCCTCTTTCTTTTCTTCAACAGCAGCAGCACCTGTAGCTAATAGCGTATTCTTTGTAATTCAAGTTTGCAGTTCCTGATGTAATGTCTTGTATGAGAAATGCAAGAGTGTGATCTTGCTCAGCATATTACATCACATCCTACTTCAATAATGTGCCAAACCAGTGGGTGGAATTTTACAAGAGATAACTTTTTCTTATCTGAGATTATATGACAATCGACATTGGACCATCATTAGGCTTTTAATTCCGGATTTTCATTCGATTCAAATTTCACCATCTGCTGTAGTGGGATTTGAAGCAGGGTCCCCAGAGCATTACCCTAGGTCCCCGGATTACTAGTCCAGTGACAATACCACTATGCCACCACTCCCAGATCCCCATTTATAGCATTTATCATTGAGCGCGGAGGCTAGCGCAGTTTGCCTTAGCAGTTAAATCGCTCATAGAGGAATTTGACCCTCTTGTTGAGATTGTGACGATCCCCCTCAAACATCCGCTTGTCCACAAAGCAACGCTTCCTCTGGCATCGTACCCCCGCAGCGAGACAGGCCCGCGGATAAGGGAGCAAGGGTGCACGGTGAAATCACCCAGGATTCCTATGTTATCATATGTTCCGAACATTATTCTCTTCTCATTCCAGCAATCCACAGATTTGGGTTTGGGAATGGTGTGCATCTGGATTAAATCTGTAACTCCAAAGGAAAACTGCCTGCGTGCACCGAGGATGGGCAGGCTCCGGCATATCAATGAAACCATCGTAGATCACTCTTTCTTTCCCATGGGCGCCGCCATCTTGGTTTACAAAAACCCATCAACTGTTTAATCATGTAATTACCATTGAACCGTAACAGTGTAATTGCCAAAGCCTTAACAATGTAATTGCCATTAAACCAATATAATTAATAAGACATTGACAAGAAGTGCCAAGTTAGTACATTGCACTACAGCCCCATTCCTTCGAAAGAATAGCACTGCTAATCAATGGTTTTCAAACATCCAAGGTGAATTAGAGTGTGCAATGATCCAGATATGTTCAGTGACTAACATTTGGAGGGGAAAAAAGATACAATTTATGACAAACTGGATGTGCTGATTATGTTAATATGGCCAGTAAAGATCTATGCAGTGGTTCCCCACTGTTATGTATGCCTTGAATTGTCTGAGCAGGAGTTCATAGTGGGGTTTTAAAAAAAGCCATTAATTGGTAGGGTAATCTGAAACCACAGACTAACCTTAGAACATTGTTGGCTCATTAAATGGAAAACTCCATTGAAATGAAAATATCCATTGAATTGTTCTGGATCAGAGCCATGTCACTTTCACTTTTTTTTTATATCTTGCGCAGATTTTAAAGCACATTTTTGTGACTCTGTGCCACATAAACCCAGATTGAACTGAACTGTTAATAAACATGATGCATGTGGAGGTAATGTTGAACAATTTTGGGATGATTCCCAAGGTACTGAAAAGTAATTTTTCCCCAACTTCATTTGCAGTGGGAAGAAGTGAGCTGAAAATTGAAAATAGGCAGTCACGCTGAACTTTTAGAAGACTGCATTTAAACTATAGCAAATCATTACTTTGAGTGTTGGCTAGATTTTGGGAGGAATTTTGTCCCATTTGCTATAAAATGACTGAAAAGATATTTGGAAAGATTGTACAGCTGGCAAGTGACTAGTATAGAAATAAATAGCACTGAACCACATCTCATTTAGTATATAGTTTATAATAAACTTTAGGTGAATCTGCATGTCTGGTATTATATTATCCCTTTGGGTATTTTATTTCCTTTGCAAATGGAAACCAATGTTGCAACATCAAGGAAACTGAAATCCTAAATTCAAAATGAACAGAATTAAAAATGGGAAATGTAGAGGTTTGCACTATTGTTCTGTCAGAAAAATTGTACTTGTAGGAGATAACAATACTCCCTAGTTTTGAAATAAGTGACCAATGCCCACTGTTTTTCGAGAAAATTACTCTGTTAACTTGTATGATAACATTTTTAAATCAGGCACTAATGGCAAAGGTTACCTGACAGATTGGTTGCCAGTTGGTAAGTTGCACTCTAAGGCCTTCATGTAAATCAGCACTTTGAGATTGTGCAGTCCCACACAAAGCATTATGAAATTGTTGCTTATTCAAGCAGAGATGTATGGAAGTATTGAAACTGTACTTTCCCCCACTCCCCCAAAACATATTTAAGCAATAACAATGTTTTTCTTGGTAGGCTATGAAACTGCGCGCTCTTTAGCTCTGCATGGAGCACATGTTGTCCTAGCCTGCAGAAATCGAGCTCGAGCCAGTGAGGCTACACAAAAGATACTGGAGGAATGGGTGAGTGCTTCCATGTCATGTGCAAACAAGACCTCTCTACACTTAATTAATTCATGCTCACCAATAAGCCTATTTAGTAAATTCTACTTTTTGGACCAAAGATCTTCAAATTACACACTGAGATTTGAAGATTTATCTTTCATAAAACCCAGCTGTTCAACAGAAAGGTTAGATTGTTAATAGCTTAATTCTGGGATATTTATAGTGATCATTCTCCTGACTATTTTTTCTTTCAAATACAAGGGATAATTCCATGATCTGTATTCCCAGTGGGGAAGCCATGCTCACCAGAAGCATTGGTTGCAGCTGGGGTTAGAACATTGTTGTATCGATTTTTCCCTCTTCCCCCTGCAATGGTAGCTCCCCACAGGGATTGCAGAATTACCACAGCTATTGAATAATCTCATTAGGAAATTCCAAGACTGGGGCAAATGTAAAACCATATTCATTGAACAGTTAATGTAAAAAACTGAAATTGATAAGAAACATGCTATGTATAAAGTTTTATTTTACATAAAATTTGGCATTTCTGGGATGATGTTTCAGTATGGCAAAATGTATCAAATGTCAGTTTCCCCTTTTTTATATTCAGCCAACTAAGACCCCCAGTTGCAAAACAAATGAGCTGCCTGGGCAGTGTGTTTTCACTGTTTGAAGCATTGGACTTCAGCAAGGTTTGAATATTATACCAGAAGTGTTGTGATTTGTTGTTTCTGAGAAATGGGTGTTATTTTGGACAAAATTACATGCACAGGTGACACTTTTCTAATGAATGACATCCTCAGCTAACAGGTAAAGGGAGAAATTGTTGAAAATATGCTGATATTTCTCCTTTAAGAGCTTCTTTCCGTTCTGGAGGTTACAACAGCACAAAGCGTTACTGCATGTTGTCAGGGTGGCAGCATTACAGCATCCCTGAGCTAGTTGGTTATAGGTTGTTCCTAAATAATACATTCTTAGCTAATTGGGACAACAAATGTAAACTCCAAAATCATATTGTTATTATACAATGGAGTGCTCTTGTCTGTTGCAATTTGCCAGCCAAAAGACTGACGATATGTGGGAAGAGACACTAATGGGACAATGCTCTAATATGACTTACATTCCTGCAGGATTGAGTTTTCCTTGGGGGAAATTTGTATGATACAGTTGCAATAAAAATAAAAATCACTGTGCAGCCACTTTTCTTTGCACTGCCTATTGCTGCAGTTTGTAAACATTTTTATTAGATTGCCAATTTAAAGGGAGCACTATTGTTTCTCAGGGAGACGTGACTACTGTGCATCTGGCTCTTTTGAACCAGGGATCTGAGCACCTAAAGGCATTCAAATATGTTCTGTGATCACTCGCTTTGTGTCTACAATACAGTCAGTATTTTGCCGTTGGACAGAAAGAGACTATAAGTAGGAAAATG
The DNA here is from genome assembly GCF_964194155.1 of Cetorhinus maximus. Lineage (NCBI taxonomy): Eukaryota > Metazoa > Chordata > Chondrichthyes > Lamniformes > Cetorhinidae > Cetorhinus > Cetorhinus maximus. The sequence goes on from NC_135884.1 coordinate 143,651,909, forward strand.
ATCATGAAAGAGACCATAATATGGTAGCTCCATTTGAAAGTACATTGGGAGGTTCCTTGCAGAAGGAAAGAATTGAATGGTAACTACAGCTACTTATTTCTGAATTCAAAATGAACTTGAGCTGAAGGGCTTTAAGTTGTGTTGCATGAAAGATTATTTTCTGCTTTTGCTTGCTCTCCCCATGTGTGAAAAGTTGACTAGTTTTAATTTTTTTTCTTCCTTCTTGGATCTGAAGCTCAGGGACTGGATATGTGAGGAATCTTATGCAAAACTTTATCTTGGCACTTCATGGTTCAAGGGGTTAGTACACCAATGCAACACAACGCATTAAGTTGCAATTATTTGGAAATAATAATTCTTACCTATTTTCCTGAGCCAGTCTCCACATGCTGCCAAGACCAAGTGTAGACATCTGCTCCCAGCACTGTCGGTATTCCTTGAGCTACCAGAGATACCCAAGAGTGTCAATGACAATTCCCTGCCTAATTTTATCCCATTCACCCCTGAACTGGCGTGACTTTGATTGGAAATTCAGTGGAGTAAAGGGAGTAAATTGAACCAGCCTTTGATTGCAGCCCACCAATGCTGCCTTTTCAGTTGCAATTTCTGGTACTTAGTTACACTTTTAATGAAATTCCAAACATAAGTATGTGGGATTAATGTCATCTGTGTGAATTCACCCGGTACCTTGAAATAAAATCCAGAAAATACGCAGCATAATTAATTTCTGCTTTCAACCCAAGTTACTTGGGCCTGGAATTATTAACCTTTTCAATCAAGGCAGATTGTTTGTTACTTAGCTGTAATGCTCGAACGTTTATAAATCAATTAGGTTTGCATCAGTATAATTTAATTATAATTACAGAACTGTGTTTCAAGCAGAATAAACATATTAACAATTGCTGATTTTCTTAGGAAACTGTACGTGTCCTGCACATACATGGTGGTGTTGATGCCCAACTACTAAGGGATATGAATTTAATGTTGATGTGTTAAGTTTTACTTATTTAATTGCAATGAAATTCCAATGGCTTTCATGACATATTACAATGTTACAATGTCAGAAATGTGGAGCAGGGAAAAGGCTCAAGTTCTGTTACACGGAGCAGTCTCCAGCTTACAATGTTCTGAATGACAAACACCTATTTTGGGAATAGTCTGAGAATATTGCAGTTGTGCCTCCTAGTAGCATGTTTATTTCACTGTAGACACGATCGTCCCAGCATGGGACCGAAGTGCATCAGACGGACTTTTAAAAGGCAGGCGGTACCCAAATCCAGGATTCCAGCCCCTATTACCGGTGTCAGCAATGTTCAGTGGCGTAGGGTGAGGGGACGGGTTGTAGGCACACATGCTGATGCCCAAATTTTGCTGGCATCATTGTGGAAGTGGGCATTTGAGATCTTTCATAATTTTCATGGAATCGGCTTTGGAAGGTGACCTGATTCACACCAGCACAGAGATGGTGTGAACCATGGAGGAACCATGGTTTGGAGTTGGGAACTGTATTAAAGGGAAGTTAAAAAGGTGTTGCCAAATTCACATCATTATGAAATGCTGTATCATAAGTTATAAATGTTTTTAGTGCAGTGAGTAATGATAGGGCTTTGTTTTGAAAAGGTAAGTGACTATGAAATAATGTGTTTGCTACGTTGGCACTTCTGACATCTGGCAAGCTGTCGGGGCAATGAACAGCATTGTGAAAGTGGAAAAAGTCTTCAATGGCATTAGAGTACATTATCCATTTGATAATGTGCTATTCCACATTGTACAATAGTGAAATTCAGAGATGATATTGTGAAGGTGCCCAGAGTTTCTGTTCAGCTCAGCCATCTGTTTGGCTGTTTCAAATCCTTGACAGATGGCTGAACTTCTGGCTGTCTTCAAAGGACAGCTTGTTGACACAGTTATTTGGTGGAATCTCATTATGAATGCTTGGCTTACTTCCAAACCCACTAATAGGATTCTGCGCAGCATGGATTGTTGACACAACTGACAAGAGAAATGTGAGCCTGTTGATTAAGACACATTTATGAGCTGTTTAGAGGATTTTAGTTTTTAAAGAGGGTTTCAAGTAATGTTTGCTTATTTGATAGATTTATGAACTTCTCAATTTCCAAATTTTATTATAGGGCTCATGAGTCCTGTTTATACTGGATACTGGCTAAGTGAATTGGGGGGCATGAGGGTTAGGGGGTCTCACATTCATCTCCAGAATGGGGCTGATGTTTCAGCGAATGGAGGCGGGCCTTTTTTCCTGCCGCCTCGGCTTTTGCCTGACTCCCTCTCCGCAGCATTTGTGGGCACTGCTGGTTAGTAGGTGGGTTTGCAATGTCCGGAAATCACCCAACTCTCTATTACCGCTTCCCGGGGTGAAAATCTGGCCCAATGTGTTTACCTCTGCCTAAACATTTGCAATAGAGTTTTGCCTTTGAATCGCTTTTTTATTTATTAAAGATGAAAATAGATTATTGATGTCATTTTGTCATCACAAATTTAATTACAGTATCAACTAAATCATTATCACCTCTATCTGTAAATAGTGTTTCTTGCAGCACACTTCATCATGGTGATATTGTGTTTGGAAAATGGATTTTAGCTGATTTTAAAAGGGTAAGATCACAGAATCATAAAACTGTTACAGTACAGAAAGAGGCAATTGGTCCATATTGTCTGCACTGTCTCTCCAAATGAGCAATTCATCTCGTGTCATTCACCTGCCTTCTCTTCATAATCCTGCACAGAATCAGAGAATTGTTACAGTACAGAAGAAGGCTATTTGACCCATCATGTCTGTATCGGCTCTCTAAGCAATTCACTTAGTGCCATTCCCCTGCTTCTCCCTGTAACCCTGTACATTCTTTCTTTTCAGGTAAGATCATAAAACGTAGGAGCAGAAGTAGGCCATTTGGCCTATCGATTCTGCTCCGCCATTCAATGAGATCATGGCTGACCTGATAATCCTCAGCTCCACTTTCCTGCCTTTTCCCCATAGCCCTTGATTCCTTTACTGATTAAAAATCTGTCTATCTCAGCCTTGAATTTACTTAACGACCCAGCCTCTGCAGCCCTCTGTAAAAAATTCCACAGATTGACTACCCTCTGAGAGAAGAAATTCCTCCTCATCTCTGTTTTAAATGGATGCCCCAATACTCTGAGATTATGCCCTCTGGTCCTAGACTCTCCCACAAGGGGAAACAACCCCTCAACATCTACCCTGTCAAGCCCCCTAAGAATCTTATATGTTTCAATAAGATTGCCTCTCATTCTTCTAAATTCCAATGAGTACAGGTCCAACCTACTCAACCTCTCCTCATAAGAAAACTCCTCCATCCCCAGGATCAACCTAGTGAACCTTCTCTGGACTGCCTCCAATGCCAAAACATCTTCCCTTAGGTAAGGGGACGAAAACTGTTCACAGTATTCTAGGTGTGGTCTAACTAGTGCCTTGTATAGTTTTAGCAAGACTTCCCTATTTTTCTACTCCATTCCCTTTGAAATAAAGGCCAACATTCCATTTGCCTTCCCTATTACCTGTTGAACTTGTATGTTAGCTTTTTCGGATTTATGCACACGGACTCCCAGATCCCTCTCTGCTGCAGCATTCTGCAGTCTTTCTCCAATTAAATAATATTCAGTTCCTCTATTCTTCCTGTCAAAGTGCATAACCTCACATTTTCCCACATTATATTCCATCTGCCAAGTTTTTGCCCACTCACTTAATCTGTCTATATCCCTCTGTGGACTCCTTGTGTCATCCTCACCATTTGCCTCCCCACCTATTTTTGTGTCATTCGCAAACTTGGCGATAGTACATTCACTTCCCTCATCTAAGTCATTAATATATCTTGTAAAGAATTGAGGCACCAGCGCTGATCCCTGTGGCACTCCACTAGTTACAGGTTGCCATCCGAAAATGCCCCCTTATCCCAACTCTCTGTCTTCTATTAGTTAGCCAATCCTCTATCCATGCTAATATAGTACCCCCAACACCATAGGCTCTTATCTTATTAAGTAGCTTTATGTGCGGTACCTTATCGAACGCCTTTTGGAAATTCAAATATGTTATATGTATTGGTTCCTCTTTATCTACCCTGCTTGTTACCTCCTCAAAGAATTCTAATAAATTTGTTAGGCATGATTTTCCCTTCATGAAGCCATGCTGACTCTGCTTGATTAGACTATGTATTTCTAAATGCTCTGCTATTACATCCTTTATAATAGACTCCAATATTTTCACAATGATGGACGTGAAGCTAACTGGTCTGTAGTTTCTTGTTTTTTGTCTCCCTCCTTTTTTGAATAAGGGTGTTACATTTGCTGTTCTCCAATCCTCTGGGACTTTTCCAGAATTTAAGGATTCTTGGAAGATTACTACCAGTGCGTCCACTATCTCTTTCCTTAGCTACTTTCCTTAATATTCTAGGATGCAACCCATCAGATCCAGGGGACCTATCGGCCTTTAGCCCCATTAGTTTGCCTAGTACTTTTTCTCTAGTGATAGTTATTGTATTTATTTCCTCCCCCACTTTTGCCCCTTGATTATTTAGTATTTTTGTAATGCTACTAGTATCTTCTACCGTGAAGACTGAAGCAAAGTATTTATTCAACTCGTCTGTCATTTCTCCATTATTATTTCCCCAGCCTCATTCTCTGAGGGACCTATGTTCCCTTTTGGCCTCTCTCTTCCTTTTTATATATTTAAAGAAGCTCTTACTGTCACAACCTAATTCCTTTTTGACTGCTTCGATTGAACCTGCCTCTGGCACGCTCTCAGGCAATATATTCCAGACCTTAGCCACTCGCTGCGTGAACAAGTTTTTTCTCATGTTGCTACTGTTTCTTTAGCCAATTACTTTAAAACTGTGCCCTCTCATTGTTGATCCTTTCATGAGTGGGAACAGTTTCTCCCTATCTAGTCTGCCTAGACCCCTCATGATTTTGAATATCTCTATCAAATCTCCTTTCAACCTTCTCCAAGGAAAACAGTCCCAACTTTTCCAATTCATTTTCATAACTGGAGTTTCTCATCTCTGGAACCATTCTCGCGAATCTTTTCTGGATTCTCTCCAATGCCTTCAGATCTTTCCTGGAGTGTGTCACCCAGAACTGGAAGCAATATTCCAGTTAAGTCCGAACTAGTGTCTTATATAAGTTCAACATAACCTCCTTACCCTTGTACTTTATGTATCTATTAATAAAGCCTAGGATACTGCATGCTTTATTACGCGTTCTCTCGACCGGTCCTGCCACCTTCAATGACTTGTGCCCATATGCACCCAGGTCCCTCTGCTCCTGAAACCCTTTAGAGTTGTACCCTTTATTTTATATTTTATTCTCCATGTTCTTCCTTTCAAAATGCATCACTTCACATTTCTCCGTATTGAACTTCATCTGCCACTTGTTTGACCATTCCACCAACTTGTCTATGTCCTTTTGAGGTTTTACACTATCCTCCTCACAGTTCATAATGCTTCCAAGTTTCGTATAATCTTTTGAAAAACCCTGTTCACAAAGGTCTAGGTCATTAATATATATCAGAAAGAGCAAGGGGCCCAACACACTCCTGGGGAATTCCACTACAGACTTTCCTCCAGCCTGAAAAACATCCATTAACCACTACTCTGTTTCCTGTCATTCAGCCAATTTTGTATTCATGTTGCTACTGTCCCTTTTATTCCATGAGCTATAACTTTGCTCACAAGTTTGATGTGCAGCGTTGTATCAAATGCCTTTTGGAAGTCCCGCTACATTACATCAACGGCATTGCTCTTGTCAAAGCTCTCTGTTGCTTCTTCAAAAAACTCCAGCAAGTTAGTTAAGCACTGTTTTCCCATAAGAAATCCATGTAGGCTTTCCTTAATTAGCATGCATTTGTTCATGTGACTATTAATTTTGTCCTGAATTATTGTTTCTAGAAGTTTCTCCACCACCGAGGTTAAACTGACTTGCCTGTACTTGCTGGGCTTATCTTTACACCTTTTTTTGAACAAGGGTGTAACATTTGCAATTCTTTAGTCCTCAGGCACCATCCCTGAGTCTAAGGAAGGCTTGAAAATTATAGCCAGTGCCCCCGCAATTTCCACCCTCACTTTCCTCAGTATCCTTGGATGCATCTCTTCTGGTCCTGGTGTCTTATCAATTTTAAGTACAGGCAACCTCCTTATCAATTTTAAACTTTTCTAGTGTATTAATTCCTTCCTCTCTTGGCCCTCGTAGCATCTTCTTCCTTGGTATAGACAGATGCAAAGTATTCCTCAGCTAAGCCCCCTGCCCCATGCATAAATCCCCTTTATGGTCCCTAATTGGCCCTACTCCTCCTTTTACCATCTTTTTACTATTTATATAACCATGGAAGATTTTTGGATTACCTTTTATGTTAGCTGCCTGTCTCTTTTCATACTGTCTCTTTGCTTCTCATATTTGTTTTTTCACTTCCCCTTTGAACCTTCTATATTCAGCCTGGTTCTCCATTGTATTATCTACCTGACTTCGTCAAAAGCACACTTTTTCTTTTTCAATTTAATCTCTATCTCTTTTGTCATCCTGGGAGCACTGAATTAGTTTGCCCTGCCATTCCCTTTTGAGGGAATATACCTTGACTGCGCCCGAGCTATCTCTTTCTAAATGCAGCGCATTGTTCAGCTACCGTTTTTCCTGCCAACTGTTGACTTTATTCAACCCAGATCCATTCACCAATCTTATTTACCACACTCCAGGCATTCACATGCATGCACATTAATGCTGATTTAGACTTCATTTCTTTCTCCATTTCTCTGACCTGTGTTTAAAAATAGTTTCAGCTACCTGTTCTGGATGATTTTGACAATCCTTTGTTTTGTAATAGTTTGTAGATGGCTAGCGTATGTAACTGGTCAGACTTAGGGCAGGATTTTTGCCCTTGGCGGGGGTGCTTGGCATGCCGACCGCTGCCTGTGACTGGCTCCGCACTGCAATTTCAAGCAGGCGGGCCAGTTAAGGCCTGCCCAGCGTGGAATGCGAGCGGCAGCGCTGAGCGCAACCTATGTGGGCAGGGGGAAGAGGGAGTGCGGGCCTAGCGCATAGTTAGCGCATGCACGTGAAAGAACGCTTCAATCTCCCTGAGGCACGGAGCTGCCTCAGGGAGATGAAGCGCCAGTTAAAAAAAATAAAGAAAATAAAAATGTCATAAAACATGGTCCCTCATGTGACTATCACATGAGCTTGGAGACATGTTTTTAATTCAAAAATAAAATTTTCATTTGATGTTTATTTGTTTTAGGAAACCTCATCCCGCCCGTGGATGAGGTTTCCTAAAAAATGTAAAGGCCGCTTGGCCTTTTCGCTTGCCTGCCAACTGTTAGGTTGGACAGGCAGCGTAAATTTGACTTTAATTAGCTTCTTAATGGTCTTAATAGGCCTGTTAATTGTCGGCGGGCGCACGCCCGCTGAATGAAATATCGTGAGACTGTGCGATGACGTTGGGATGATTCGCCCGACGTCATCACGTGACATTTTATGCTCAGGCGTGTCGGGCACGCATCTGCATGCCAAGCGTAATATTCTGCCCTTAATATATTTATTTATTTATTTAGGAAGTGTCTGGCCTAAAATGGATTATTCTGTCGTTTCGATGGATGCATGTTCAGCAAGGAAAACAATTTTTCATTGCCTAGGTTGGTGTTGTCTCATATGTGATGTTAAACCATTTGCAGATCTGATTGCAAATATTACATATATAGTTGAACTTACAGTTGAAGGGGCGGGTGAAGGCACTGGCTTTGCGGCATGCTCATTTGTCCTGTAGGGACCTGACTCTACTCTCCTCAAATGTTGAGATTGCTTGATGACAGAGACATCTCCATTTGGATCTGTCCAGGGTTGTTTTCCCCATGTATTGGGGTCCAACTTACAGGTACTGAGATTGGTTTACAGAATGTATTTATATCTGAGTTTTGGAAGTCCTATGGTGTAGGTTTCTGTGCTCAGCTGGCTGTAGAATACTACCTTTGGTATGTAGAAATTCTCCATGTGAACCACATGGCTGACCCCGTGAAGCTGAGCTCTGATGGCACCCTGAAAGAATATCAGTATTAGGGAATTTGTCCAGCCATTTGATATGGCGGATAGATCTTAAGCAGCAGAGATGGAATGCATCTAGTTGTTTTGCATGATGCCGACAGGTTGACCATGCCTTACAGCCATAGAGAAATGATGGGAGAACCGCTGCCTGGCAGACTTTGGTCTTTATTTTGAGACAAATTCCATGTTCTCCAAAGTCTGTCGGTGAGACTGCTGAATGCTGAGCTTGCCTTTGCCAGGCGATGGGCGATTTCATCATCCAACATGGTGTTGTTGGAGAGGATACTCCCAAGATAGCATAACTTCTGAACTGAGTTGTGGGATGTATTGTTTATTGTGAGTATGGGGCCTTGGTGTTTGTGGCCAGGGGCAGGTTGGTACAAGATCTAAAATAATAAAAAACAAAAACAGAAATACCTGGAAAAACTCAGCAGGTCTGGCAGCATCGGCGGAGAAGATCTATCCTTTCCAGGCTTATTTTTAGGCCGAAGGGTTCTGAGGCTTGGGCTAGGTGGTCAGCTAGCAGCTGGATATCCTCTGGAGTGTCTATAATATGAAAGCACAATTGTCAGAAAACAGGAGGTTACTTAAAAGATGTTCTGTGAACTTTGTGCAAATCTTGAACCCTTGCAGATTGACATGTTGCTGTAAGTCCTGAACTGAATGTGTGCTCCTATGTCAAGATCTTGAGTGCAAATAAGAGCATGGCTAAAAAGTAGATGATATACAGAACTGGAGCCATTCTGCAGTCTTGCCTTGGTGATAGGAGAAGCATCTGACAATGTTATTGAATCACTTGCACAGCATCACATTCTGAACAAGCTTGGCCTTGATCCATCTCAAGTTGAAGTCACCAAGGCCATAAAGCATCTGTGCATGGGTAAGTCTGCAGGAGCCAATGGCATTTCACCTAAAAATACAAGTACGGAGGATCTTACATGGTTAGAAAACTCACTCACCTCTCCTTAATCTAGAACCAGGGCATTGTGCCCCAAGCTTACAAGGATGCTTCTATAATTCACCTGTACAAACAGATGGGAAGCAAGTTCATCTGTGACAATCAGTGTAGTGTTTCACTTCTCTCCACAGTGAGATTCTTGCAAGGATTGTTCTCAACAGGATTGTCACTCATCTTACAGACTCAGTTACCCAGAATCACAGTGTGGCTTTTATGCTGGACGAGGAATGGTTGACATGATCTTTATGGTGTGTCAAATTCAAAAAAGTCCTGTGAACAGGACAATTCCTCTACGTGTATTCGCTGACCTGACCATGGCCTTTGACACAGTAAACCTTGAAGGCCTGTGGAAGGTGCGGTACAAATATGGCTGCCCTGAAAAGATAAGGGTCATCCGCTCATTTCATTATGGCATGATGGCCAGTGCGATGCAGAATGTTAGGTTACCGAATACAATCCGTTGTTTGTGTCTGTTGGATTTCTCAACATTGGCGGTCCATGAATTCCATTTAGTCATGGCTTATCAAAAATTATTTCCTGTACCGTTGGCTGTTGCAAACCAGTCAACCTGGAAGATGTGAACACCATGATACAGACTTGTCTATGTGACGTTAAACCATGAAATGTGATTATATTTAAGGGCAGATCTCAAAGAACCTGTTTGCACATCAAAAAGAGAAGACCTGTATAATTCTAAGACCCTATTAGGGAACATAGGAACAAAAGTTGGCAACTCAGTCCTCCGAGCCTGTCCTGACATTCAGTCAGATCAGGATTCATCTGTACCTCAAGTCCATTTTGCAATCTTTGATCCAAATGCTTGATACTCTTGCCTAACAAAAATTTATTGATCTCGCTCTTGAAAATTTCGAATGACCTACTATATTTTCCACTAACTTTTCCAGAAGAACTGTTTCCTGATTTCACCCCTGAATAGCCCAGTTTAATTTGAAGACTATCACAGAATCATAGGAAATGATACAGAACTGGAGGAGGCCTGTGCCAATTCTTCAAAAGAGCACTCTTCAAAAGAGTTCCATTTCTCCGCACTTTCCTAAGCTATTGCTTAGCTTAGAAAAGCTGCAGGAATTTTGGATTTGTGTTCATTGTCAGACCCGCAGTTTTGAGAGCAAAATACTGTGGATGCTGGACACCTGAAACAAAAACAGAAAATGCTGGAAAAACTCAGCTGGTCTAGCAGCATTTGTGGAGAGACTAATAGAGTTAATGTTTCGAGTTTGTATGACCCTTCTTCAGAGCAGTTTTTAGAGATGTATCTCACAGTATACACTTTCTCCAGATCTGACAAAGGGTTATTGATTTGAAACATTAACTCTGTTCTCTCTCCTCATATGCTGTTTGACCTGCTGAGTATTTCCAGCGGTTTCTTTGTGAAAGATTGATTATTTTCTGTGTTGCTATTCCCTTTTCTTTGCTGCCTGCTTGTAAATCTTACTAAGGAGCTCTGCATTTATGCATTGGGCGAACAGTATGTCATGCCATTTGACCCATCGTGCCTGTGTGTGCTCTTTGATAGGACCGTATAAATGTGCAGAGGGAATTTGTGTATTTCATTTCATTTTGTGATCACTTCCAATGGCAACAAAGATTTCCATTGATCTATGAGGTGAATTTCATTGTTACATATGTACCAAACCATGGATGACTGCTTTGATTTTGGACTGTAAATAAAGCGTGATTTCATTGCAATTTTATTCTGTTGAAATCAAAATTTTCTTCATCAGAATTTCATTGCTTTTATGATTTTGTGCTGTGTTTAAAAGCTGAATAGCAGAAATTTCTTTCTGTGAAATTGCATTTCAATTTTTAAAATACTTTTTTTTAAAGAATTATTAGAACTAGGAATTTTGTTTATGGCCAAATGGGTCTATGATGCGTGTGGAAACTTTAAAGGCCTCCAAACTAAGCTAATGAGAAATCCACTGAGGTTTGATCAAGGTATTCAAAAGGGAATTTGATTGCTACCTGAAAAGAGAGAATGAGCAAGGTTACAGGGATAAGGTAGGGGAGTGGGACTAGGTGGAATGCTCTTTCAAAGAGCCAGTGCAGACTCAGTGGGCTAAATGGCCTCCTTCTGTACTGTAAATATACTGTGACATTGTAAACTTGTGGTTGCCTAATTTGGAATGTACACAGTATCCTCGGAACAACACCCCCTTCACTTACCGAAGCATTTCTGCACAACTTGGCAGAGATTCCTGAGTTTGCATCTTGGTATTTAACCAGATAAAAACAAGCTGGCTATTAGCACATATCACTGAGAATTTCTTACATCCTGTCTGGGAAGAATCACTTTTCTCATTAGGATATTGATTTACCGGGTTATCTGGAGTTAACTGGCAAGACCCCCAGCTCCCAGTGATAGTTTGATTGCTTCCAATTCAATTAGTGAATCAGGTTGGTTAAGTGGTTTAGCCAAATTCATAATTAACTGTTAACCTTCAGCATGTTAATTTTGTACACTTTGATCAAGCGTAACTACTGCCCTAGAGTAACATGGACCTGCCTGGATGAGATATTGAATTGTGTGATTGACTTGTGGGATGCTCCAAGGATCAGTTCTGGCATCTTTACAATTTGTGTTGTGTTTCAGTGGTTTGGAAATTGGGATGGAGACAAACCTGTCAAAATTAGCTGGTGATGACAACTTAGAGAGCAGAGCTTTTCACTCAAGACCCAGTTAATCAGGTACAGGAGGAGTTAGATAGAGGAGGAGGTTGAGCTGAGAAATAGTAAATGTAATTGTGTCAATTGTGCAAAGTGGTAAGATAAGGAAGAATAATAAACTTTTGAACCACAATTTAAATTATAACCTACAGGATACTAAACAGGAAAAATAATTTGGGGGTATTGGTGGGCAGGTTGTTAAAACTATAGTGTGCAACAGCAGTAACTAAGACAAACAGGATCTTGGGGTACCTAGTTCATGGAATAGGTAAAAAAATCACAGGATGTGATACTGTACCTACTCAGTGCATTGATTTGCCCACATTTGGAATGCTATGTGCAGTTCTGGTCGCCGTGATTAGAGGAGCGATACTATTGCATGAGAAAAGATGCAGCAAAGAGTTAGCTGTCTTAATAACATCAGGCACCAGAGCTGCAAGAAGGGATGAGAGGTGATGAAAGCAACATACTTTAAAACACCATTCGGATGCTGGAAATCTGGAAGCAAGTAGAATTAGTTTTGGGTTAATGATCTTGGTTTTGATAAAAGGTAATTGTCCAAAAACCCTATCTTGCTGCCTGACCTACTGTATGTTTCCAGTATTTCCTGTTTTTACTGTCTCCCTTTATGCAACATGAAAGGGATGTTAGTAAAGAATTAAAGATCTTCAAACATATCAACAGGTTGAACCATGGCCTTAATATGACCACAAAAACTACATTGTGAGAATGAGCTTCTGAGGGTCAATAAAAGCTGTTATCAATGTTAAAGGGAGTAGGCAGACATTAGAACATTGACTAAAGGTATACGTGGTGGTCTGTGCTTTATTTTGCTTAACTCTGGTTCTAGATAAATGAAGATGATCTTTTTCAGTCTTCTTTATCCCTACTTTCCTTAGATTCTCTTGTGTTACGTATTAGAAGCATATCTTCAAGAACGGTATTTTCTTTTAAAATTTGGAAGGACATTGCATTATTTGGACACGTTTTTTTTTGAGAAAAGGCCATAAATTCACCTTGGACTGTGAGAAAGCATGCCTTTTCCAAGAAATTTCTTGACTTGCGTGGCACTTGAGGAGGAGAGCTGTTTGCTGATTTGAACTGCAGTCACTTTAATTGATGAAGAAAACTGTTCTAGAGGCAAAGGCATGGTGATTGGAAATCACCTGATGGAGGATCTTTAAGCTTTGAACTTGTTTTTTTGTGAATCCAGTTGGGAATGAACTGAGAAGGGGAAAAGCTGCCCAGCTTTTTTTATTCATTCATGGGATGTGGGCATTGCTGGCTAGGCCAGCATTTATTGCCCATTCCTAATTGCCCTTGAGAAGGTGGTAGTGAGCTGCCTTCTTGAACTTCTGCAGTCCATGTGGTGTAGGTACACCCACAGTGCTAGTAGGGAGGGAGTTCCAGGAGTTTGATCCAGTGACAGTGAAGGAACAGCAATATATTTCCAAGTCAAGATGGTGTATGGCTTGGGGGGAACTTCCAGGTGGCGATGTTCTCATGCATCTGCTGCCCTTGTCTTTCTAGATGGTAGCAATCGTGAGTTTGGAAGGTGCTGTCTAAGGAGCCTTGGTGAGTTTCTGCAGTGCATCTTGTAGATGGCACACACTGCTGCCACTATGTGTCAGTGGTGAAGTGAGTGAATGTTTATGGATTGGGTGCCAACCTAGCGGGCTGCTCTGCCCTGGATGGTGCCAAGCTTCTTGAGTGTTGTTTGAGCTGCACTCATCCAGGCAAGTGGATAGTATTGTTAGGAAGATATAGTAATTTTCATAATGTAGAGCAATAGTGGGGTTTGTGTCAGTGCATGTGTGTGTGACTTAATTGAATTAAAGGCAGCTGGTCTGAAGGCTTTGATGTATCAGAAGATAAGCTAGGTTTGAAATGTTAAGTAGGTAAACATGGGGGAAGTTTTAGAATGTAAGGTCTAAAGGGAACATTTGCATTTTTAAATAAACCAGACTAGCTTGAATTCAAAGGAATGGGTGAAATGTTTCACCTAGCCAGGAGAAGTTAAGAAACAGTGTGTTTATTTTCCCCAAAGGTTATACTGGTAAAATTAGTACTATTTTACCAGATTTTTATTATTAGAGAGGTGAAGTCCAAAGACATAGTGAAACAATGGGAATTTGCATTCAAAGGGAAAAATATGTTTAAAGGAGAGAAGGCTGTGTGTAAGGGCAGGCATTCTAAGATCTAACACAAGTGTGAAAAGCCTCCAGCATCTAAGCCTCAAGCTGCTGTCTACAAAGAACTGAAGTTAAGAATACGCACTTTGAATTTGACTGTTCAGGGTATTGTGTGTTACTTTGCCTGGGTCTTTTAAAATCTGTGTGTCTTACTGTTGCCTTAACGAAAGTGTAACTGAGAGTTAGATTAACTATGGGAATCAGAAGTTATCATAGTAGTAATTTGCAGATCTATGTATGTGCTTCAAATCATTTCTCCTATGAATAAAGGTTTAATTTAGTTTTGTAAGAAACCTATAAGACTCAGTGGTCTTATTACTACTGAATTCAAAGCCTGCATCTCAAAATTTATACAAATTGCAGAACAGTTGTGGCAGTTGTTTCAAGTTTCCCTCTGGGATTTGAGCAGCTCAGCATTTATCATCGGCCGTGCTATAACAGTATTCTGTCACAGAATCTTAATGGCACAGATGGAGGCCATTCGGCCCATCGTGTCTGCACCAGCTCTCCAACTGAGCATTATGACCTAGAGCCATTGCCCTGCCTTTTCCCCATACCCCTGCACTTGGTTTCTGTTCAAATAATCATCTAATGCCCTCTTGAAATGCCTCGATTCAACCTGCCTCCACGACACTTCTAGGCAGTGCATTCCAGACATGAACCACTCATTGTGTGAAAAAGTTTTTTCTCATGTCACATTTGCTTCTTTTGCAAATCACTTTAAATCTGTGCCCTAGAGTTCTTGATCTTTTTACAATCCTTTCACATTCCTGACTTGTGCCTTTTAGATAGTGGATAGGCTTTGTAGAGTCCGGAGGAGAGTTACTTGCCGCTAGATTCCTAGCCACTGACCTCTTTTAGCCACAGTATTTATATGGCTAGTCCAGTTCAGTTTCTGGTCAATGGTAACCCCCAGGATGTTGATAGCGGGGGATTCAGCGATGATAATGCCATTGAATGTCAAGGGGCGATGGTTGGATTCTCTCTTGTTGGAGATGGTTGTTGCCTGACACTTGTATGGCATGAATATTATTTGCCACTTGTCAGTCTAAACCTGAATATTGCCCAGGTCTTGCTGCATTTGGACGTGGACGTGCTTCAGTATCTGAGGAGTCATGAATGGTGCGGAACATTATGTAATCATCAGCGCACATCCCTACTCTGGACCTTATGATGGAAGGAAGGTCATTGATGAAGCAGCTGAAGATGGTTGGGCCTAGGACACTATCCTGAGGAACTCATGCAGTGATGTTCTGGAACTGGGATGATGCTTGCACTCTCTTTACCTTGATTGAATACAGTGTGGCCATCTGTATCCAGCTAGGAATCCTCAGCTCAGCGAAACTTGTCTGTATTTGGAATCCAGAGAGGCTGAGACAAGATGGATTAATCCGGCTCTAATCTCCTCCATGCCAAAGCTCCATTCGTGAGAACCTCCAGACATCTACTGGGACTAGCAATCTATCTTCACAAGAGGGAGCACCAAATCGATAGCGTCGAAACCCTATGAGCTTTATCCTTTTTTTATAAAGTTTTTCTTCAACCGCCCATCTATGCAGAGACTACTTGTTTGTCTATTTGTGTGTGCGCATGCATGTGCATGTATATGCATGTGTGTGTACGTGTGTGTGTGAGTGCATGTGTGTGTTCATTGTTTTACAAAAGAAGTTTTGTCATGTGATACATCAATTATTTGGAGTTTATTGAAAGAAGCCTGGTTAAAATCTCTTTTATTCTGGGTCTAACAGTAGCAAAGGTATATAATTGGCCATTTTGGTGAGTGAATTAAACTTTTAACCTAATGGTGCGATCTGTGGAATAGTTGGGCTGCATAAACTGTGCACTCTTCCCATCCGGATCGTAACATATGATAAGACAGTATGCCAATATTTTCAGGAGATTTCCACACAAATGTTTGTAAAGCACTGCAGCATATTGCTGAGCATGTTTCCTAATATCAGAGAATGTTATGTGTTTTATTTTTTGTCTGCAAAGTGCACTTGCTAGATAGATTGCTTTTCGTAAATGCAAACTGAATAGTTAACGCTTCCCTTGCTCATATCCGGAAATCTGTGGTGAAAACAACCAATCAGTAAATTAGTACTATCATAAAAGCACCAAAAGGAATCCTGGACTCGTGGCCTTCCTTCCTGTTCCAGAACATACTGAGCCACTGCATAATTTTTAGTTCAAAGTAGAGGTAAAAATAATACATCAAGCTTCCAGTAGAATTTAATCAGTATGAAACTGGGCATTTTTTTCCTTAAATACCAGTCACTTGGGATTTCATATTGCTGTGTTACTGATGAATCATTTGCAACTTGGTATATGGAACACTCTAAATGATTCTCTATTATAGCCTTGTTGTGATGTATTGAGAGAGCTAATTAACTTTGATTACTGCACTAATATTATGGCACATTGACAGTTGTGCAGATTTATGACTATGGGAAAGTAAACAAATGAAATGCAGGTGCTGGAGCAGAAAGAGTAAGCTACTGTATTACAGAACTTTAATTACTAAGAATATGTAGTCAGAAGAGAATCACTTGATTAATTACAAGATGCTAAAGTTTACTGCAAAACCGGAGCATTCTGTAGAAAATGATCACAAAACACTACTGTGATTTTAAAAGAGCGAATGCCCATGTGGCACTATTTATTTTTGATCTTAAATATTTTATAAGTTTCTGACTATTTATTTTCTTGGCAATATATATTTCTCTTCCATATATTAGAAAATTATTTTCCCTGTGGAAGTCCTTTGTAACAAATGTGTTTTGTTGGAAGATGCTGGTTCAAATTTGGGCTCATTCTATTTGATTATGAGAAGCTCCTTTTGATTCTTCAGTTTCATGGAAATTTACCTTGCATAGAAAATAGGCGTAGAAAAGTGCAAACAAGCTGGAATGGATAGATGATATGATCCATAGCAAAACGGTTAGCAAAGTGAAGAATTCAAACGAGTCTACTCGTGAGTTTTCTGCTTTACACAAACACTAAACTATAAATAAATCCAAAGGGTGGTCAGGCTGTGTCTCGAGTGGTACTCCCTAGAGTGGATAGTCTTCAGTTTGAAACTGTATGGAGTACAAATGCTCTGTGGTGTCATATCTAATTTACAAAGCGCTCAGGAGCTCCACTGGCTTCCCTTGACACTTTTTAAACCTACTTGACCTCAATTTAACTCGTTAGAAAAGCAGAATTCCCCTCACTCCAATCTCTAAATGTTTATACTTGTTAGAAGAGAGTTATTTGTGTCCATATCCAGACTTGTGCAGTGTAGCCTCCTATACAGAACAGTTGAAGTTCTAGCCAGTCAGGAATGGAGCATTGTAAGCAGGTTGTATCTAAATAGAGCTAAAGATGCAGCTATTGTTTTCAAGCTGATAGAGATTACTGCCATGCAAGTGCAACCTAAATGAAACGTAAGGAAGCTTAAGACTTAGTTTAGACTTAGCATGAGGCTTAGACAGTTGTCATGGGATAATAGCTGAAGCACCCTGGACCAATGACTTTATCCACGAATTTAATTTCCTTAAAGTTGGATTCTGCAACATCTCATTATTGATTGCCACATTATGTCATCTACATTTAAATAAAGATATTAAGGCCAAACCAACAGAAATTGGAAACCTACATATTTTGTAAAGGATAGGTTTCAACAGAATCTCAAATAGGAAGGGATTTAACATTTTTGCATGTGATATACCCTACAGATGGCCTGGATTTTGCAGTATAAATAGCTGTGGCTATCAGTACTCACCTCAGACAGCAACTTCCAATGACCGCATTTACACAGTTAAACATGGAAATCAGAAAGTTGCTGTCCCAGTTGCCCTGTTCCTCCAGAGGCTTTTTTTCTACTAGTATCTCACCCAGAGACTTGCCATTGAAGCTGTGATACATAGAACATATGAACAAGAAGCAGGATTAGGCCACTCAGTCCCTTGAGCCTGCTCCGCCATTTAATAAGATCATGCCTGATCTGATTGTAACCTCCACTCTTATTCTTCTAGTGGGTAACTGGGATTGAAAACTTTCTCTACTTTAAACAAAAAATTACTGGTCCCTAACCAGACCGTAACAAAGCTATCTAATTAGTGCGCTTTCCTCTTAGCCCTGCCAATTTTTTTCCCCTTTTTAAGTATGTACCAACTCCCTTTTGAAAGTTGCTATTGAATTTGCTTCCACACCTTTTCAAGCAGTGAATTCCAGATCATAACAACTCGTGTTCAAAAAACTTCTCATAATCTTCCTCTGAATCTTTTGCCAATTATGTTAAATCTATGTCCTCTGGTTAACAACCTCACTGCCAGTGGAAACCGTTTCTCCTCATTTACCCTCGTGAAGCATAATTTTGAACACCCCTATTAAACCTCCTCTTTACTTTCGCTGCTCCAAGGTCAAACATCCCAGATCTCAAGATTTCATATCCTTGTTTTAATCCAGTGTTGGATACACAGACATCTTACGTTGCAAAATCCATGTAACCATTAGTTTTCTCATATCATAGAGTTATAAATTTAGGTTGCTCTTCTGTTTTGTGAAATGTGTGCCAGCTTCTCCTTGTGTTCTGTGTTGGCAAGTGTACCTCAACCTTCTCTGAGCTTCTAGCAGTGAAATAGAGGAGCCAAATTTCCTCTTCAAACCAAAGGCCTGAGTCTACACGTACACTCCTCCCTACTATCCCCCAATCCTAATCTGCTCCATACAGAGTGCATTAAGATTGTAAATGAGCTGGGGAGTTCAACCAATCAGTTGGGCTAGCAGGGTCTATAAGGCCTTCTCAAGTAATCATGCCACATATACATATGCAACAAAGTTGGGTGTCACATAAGGACCAGCTTCCATTAGGACAAGCATCAGATACATATATATACATACATACCCACTGGATACCAACTGAACTTGCCAGAAAATGTTAGGACTTGTTCCATCTAGTGTTATTGGACTCTTAATAGTGTTAAAAGTCTTAATTACTGCCAAGCAACCTCTCTGACACTGAAAGTTAATAGATACAAGTGTGGGGTCTCATTCCTTAAGGCTTTAATTATTATTGGATCTCCAAAAGATTGTTTTTTGCTTTGCGTTTTTGTCTATTATCTCACTCTAACTCCTTAATCCTATCTTTCTTTCCCTCTCTTTCACTTTCTGTGCTTGATTTAGCATTGAATTAAATATGCTGACTTGTACTTCCTGGTTCAGACTCTGCGTGTCTCAATATGTTATCTTCAATCTGAATGATGAAGGAGATGCATAGTTGCTTGCTCTGCTCATGCAGATCCCAGAAGCGGGCATTCCTCTGTTTTAGATTTTCAATTATCTTGAGTTTCCTTCCAAAGTTCATAGCAAATCTGTTGTCAGGTAGAAGCCTAATGAACCACTGGCATCATTTAGTCATCACTGTCCACAAAACCTGGGCTAATGTCCAAAGTAGGAAATAGAGAACTATAGATATTGCTCAGTGTCAAATTTTGTTTGGTATCCTGCAAATTGAATTTTTTTAATAAGTTAAAGCTAATGTTAAGAATCAAAATTATGAATGCAAATTGATGCTGAGAGGGTTAGGGAAAAGTGGTTTTGGAAATCCCTTTATCAGACTCTAGCTATGTGTTATGCATTCAAATTCCTTACCAGTTTTGTGCAGTGGAACTTTAAAATTCCTGTTCTTCTCTCTGAAGACATTTCCATTTCTTCCTTCTACGCAGTTCCATCATTTTCTGTTTTTATTTCACTGTTTGAACTGCAGTACTATAGAATATCGAATAACCATATGTCCAGCTGTTCACTGGCTGGTGACAATCCAATTAAATTCTGTAGAGAAAAATTCATATAAACAAAAAGAAAACTGATACTGCAAATGCTGGAAAATTGAAAACAAATAGAAAAACTGGAAATATTCAGCTGGTCGGGCAGCATCTGTGGAAAAATTGAATCATTTGATGTTTCAGGCCTTATATGAGCAGTACTAGGATTTATTACTCATGAAAAGTATTTCAAAGGCACAATAAAGGGAAAGGAAAATAAACACAAATGCATAGGAAAAGAAATAGAATGACCCATGTTGTGCTTGGGTGGAGAACAGCAAATGAATGTGATAATGGCAGGAGTTGAAAGGAGGCACAATAAGATAAATTAAATAAATAAAAACATATAGAAGACACAGAGTCTTCACATACTCCTTTGGAAATGTGATGAGGATTTCAATTCCACCAGCAAGTCCATCTGCCAAAATGGTTATCGCTGAGTAAATGAATAGCCATGGTGGAGATAGGTAGGAAAGAAAGCATGGAAAACCGGCAAGCTGGTTGGATCCAGGGGCTTGTGCACAGATTTGGGAAATAAATTGCTGAATAGCAATAGGCCTAGAGTGATGTTGTTACTGTTGTGGTGTTTCTTAATTTATTGTTAGAGATTATTTTAATTTATATTTTTGTTTAATTTTAAAAAAAATTAATGTTGGTTCTAAATCAAGACTTTTTTTTCCTTGCAGTGCTCACAGTAGTGTGGTGGGGTAATTAAACTGGTATTGTGTGCTTTGTTGGCGGTCACCGTTTTTGGACAGTTGAAGGCAATTGGACCAAATGTATGTAGGAGGGAACTTTGCTGTAAAAAAAACAGCAATGTGCAGAATTTTATCCTGGTAACCTGCATCTCACCTGTCCACTGGAGAGCCAACAAGAGCCCCGCATTGCCTTCACTGGGGAAGGTCCATTGTATTAAGTGTCTATTGGCCAGTGGAGGGCCTTGCCCAGGATTTAGGACCTCAGGGACAGAAATTCCACCCTACGCCCAGCCCCTCCCTCTGAGCGTTGCTGGCCAATCAGAGGCCAGCAGCTTGCCATTACAGGCAGCACCACTGCGAGCAATGGCAATTGCTGGTAATGCACCCACCAGAGGTCTTGGATCGCTGGGGAACACAGGCTACAGTTAAGTGACAATGGAATGCGGGTTGTGGAGAAGGGTTCACTGGCCCCTTTGGGGGGAGGAGGTCAGCAGAAAGGGCAGGCCATTGGCTCTCGGTGGGACCCCCACCACTTTTCCTGATGCTGGAGTCCCTCGATCAGGCACTGAATGCCTTTGTACAAGGGGCCCCCTCTGGGAGCCTGCCTTTGGGCTTCCCATGTAGCAATTCCACTACCTGTCACTGGTTGAATACCAGCGGTGGCTGGATGAGACCCTTAAGTGGTCATTAGTTGTACATTTAAGGGTCTCAATTAGGGTTCGGGCGGAAGGCTGTCCATGAGCCTTCTTGCCCCAAACTTAATCAGGCAGATGTGGGAAGGCGGCACTGCTCACTCTCTTGGCCAATTAAATGCCCCCCACTTCCAAACTGGGGGTGGGGGAGGGGGGCATTCAATTTTGCCCAGTGTTTGGGATGGAGACTCACATAAAACTGAAAGAGTCATCCCAGAAGTCAAAGTTAACGGTGCACAACCAGGAAGGAATTGAATTATCATCACCCACCAACATGCCAATCAGAGATGGTTCTGCAAAATTATTTTCAGTTTGCACATCTGATGTGAGAATGCTGGAGAGTGAGTGTAGGCAAGGCTTATGGCTGAAAGCTTGTATATGTGTAGGTACATGTTGAATTTCATCATGGAGTTACTGATTTTAAAAATATCTATTTGACCTTGAGTATTTGGAAATGGAAAACTATCACAAATGTTTTAAAATATGTTTCCCCATAGTTGCCTGTGAACAATGTATTAGTTTGTGAATGCATATGTTTTACCCTTGGAGTGAGTAATTCAATTTAAAAAATAACTCAACAGCAAAGCATTTTTACTTAAAAAGGAAAGGGCTAGTTTATTTCATTCTATTGCCCTGGAAGTAACCTGAGATAAGTAAAGTTACTGACACATACCCACACAAAGATTAGCTACAAATCAAGATAAAATGATACTTATAAACTTGAATCAAGTTTAGACTGTATTTGGTGCAGGCCTGATATATTTTGAAGTTGCATTGTCCAAAGTGAAGGTTGAGAGATTGTAAAGTTGTCTCTGCAGCTGTGATGACTTCCACTATCGAATTGGCAACTAACAGGTAGATTAGTAGGTGGAATCAGGTTTACAGGGAGGAGCGAAGGTTCCTTACTTCTGTTCTGCAGGCACGGCACTTTTAGCTGCCTAATTACTTTACAACAAACCAGTGGCTGTTTTTAGGTACTTTACTCCGTCTCCTTGGATTAAAGCTTCTTCAAGATGGTTCTTTCTGTTGTAGCCAGCTTCCTGGCCTTTTCAATGTTTTTTGCAGGTAAGCCAAAATGTCCACCATTATCATGTGACCTGTATAAGAATGCCGAGACACTTTTCATATATGATATTTCCATTACATTTATCCGAAGTCTTCTTATCCCCTGTAATGATCAAAAAGGTTGTTCACACCTCATAGTCACTTATCAGTTAGTGTCTTTGTGTTTGGAGGAAAAACTATCAAGTCAATGATTTTCTGTTTACTCTTTTGGAACACTCATTGAATTTTAAATATATGTGTCTGAGGATCTGGCTGAAGGAGTTCCAGTTTGAATCCACAAGGAGAAAGTCAGGTGATCCTTGGAGTCCATTTTGGCAACAGTCTTTATACTCAGTCCAAGGCTTTTTTTCAATGGAACCTTTAAAACAGTTTTCTAAAAATTTGGAATATCATAGCTGTTCATTGCAACATAAGTGACTTATTTAAGCAACCACAACACAAGCTTAGGGGGGCTGGTTAGCTTAGTTGGCTAGATGGTTTGCGTGGATCAGATTAATGCCAACAGTATGGGGTTTGATCCCTGTTCTAGCGAAGATAAACCCGGGGCTTCACTCCTCGTCCTATGTGGAATAAAACCATGGCTCTTCGCCATGGTTCAGCGAATAATCACTAAGGACCTTCCTTCAGGCAGAGAGCTGAAGAAGAGAGAAAAGAACAGAGGTTTATACATCCTGGAAATTCAAAATATTTTTATTTCTGAATGAGAATTTGACTTGTTTGAATCATTGTGGGAATGGTATCACCTAAAGACTGTTGCAGTTCGTGGCGAAGGTCCGCCACCAATTTCTCAAGGCAGTTAGAATTGGCAATGGGTGGCATCCTTGCTGATGTCATCCACATTCCTAGAAGAAATAGAAAATAACAATTATTTTAAAGTTGATTGTATAATTTTTTAAAGTTTTATTTTGTCTACATGCATTTCAAAATACTTGATACAAGTTTTAAAAAATGACCAATGTAGCAACTTTGCAGCATGGAAAGGTCATCCCAGTGGACATTTTCAAACTGTTATTTTGATCTGAAGCATTCCCCAGCTCCATCTCTGGTTGATGTTGCCTGCTACAACATTCAAGCTAACCTTAATCTCCAGTATCATTTTGGGAAGATAGAATTCTAACTTGTTCCTTAAATTACTGAAAGTGCATATGCTGCAAGAAACAATGCTAATATGAAAGAACATTTCAGTGTGTGAAAAATCACAATTTTCTTTAAAAACTGTCCTTGAAATTTACTTGCCCTGGGTAACAGGAAATGGTATATTTGGAGTCATGATTTGTATTAACCTACAATGAATTATCTGACATAAAGCTCCCCTGGAGCAGAACAATTTTCATAAAGCAGCCAAATAAAGAAATTAATATGTAGAAATTGGCAATGATTGCTCCAGTTGCTCTTTACCCAATTTAACACATTTTTGCCAGTATTGATCTGTAGTTAGTCTTGACTAGCAACATTTGAGAAGATTAGTAGATATGAATCGTTTTTCAACTTTTGTTTTACTTTGAAATGTTTACCATATACTTTTCGTTTCTAGTGGGGAGCAAACAAATTACTGAGAGAATTCATATCATTGACGGGTCTTCATTTGGCTGTACAGTGATCCTGCTTTATTTCTTTGAATTTCATGAGCTGAGATTGGGATCTTGCTGAGGGTATCATTTTAAATATTTTACTAAAACAGGGCCATATTATGTCACATGAAGGTTGAGCATGGGTCTCTCTCCTTGATTAAACACAAATGGTAAGAGCCTGACATAGCCATAGCCATGGAATCATAACTTAAGCATTCACTCCCTCCATTCACAAGATACAGTGCAGCAACTCAGTAAAATTCCTTTGACACCACCTTCCAAACCCATGACCTACACCACCTCAAAGGACAATGGCAGCAGATGCATGGGAACACCACCACCTGCAAGTTTTCCACCAAGCCACACCATCCTTACTTAATACATACATATGAACATATGAATTAGGATCAAGAGTAGGCCATTCTGCCCCTTGAGCCTGCACTGCCAATCAATAAAATCATGGCTGATCTGATTGTGGCCTCAATTCCACATTCCGCCTACCCGCCCCCCCCTTGTTAGTCAAGCATCTATCTACCTCTGTGTTAAAAATATTCAATGACCCGTTTCCACTGCTCTCTGGGAAAGAGAGTAGCAAAGATTCACGATCCTCTGAGAGAAAAAATTTCCTCTCATCCCTGTCTTAAATGGGAGACCCTTTATTTTTAAACTGTGTTCCCTACATCTAGTCTCTCCCATAAGGGGGAACATCCTTTCAGCATCCACCTTGTCAAGTCCCCTCAGGATCTTATATGTTTCAATAAGATCACTGCTCAATCTTCTAAACTCCATTGGATACAGGCCCAGCCTGTCAGACGTTTCCTCAGGAAATAACTCTGCCCATCCCCCCCTCCTCATCTCCCAATCCCAGGTATCAGTTGAGTGGACCTTCTTGGAATTATACCACTGCTCCTTCATTGACGCTGGGTCAAAATTCTGAAATTCCCTTCCTAACAGCTGTGAGTGTACCTACACCACGTGGAGTGCAGCAGTTCAAGAAGGTGGCTCACCACCACCTTTTCAAGGGCAATTATGGGTAGGTGATAAATGCTGGCCCAGCCAACTACATCCACATCCTGTGAATGAATAAAAAAAGTCTAACTTATAATATTATATAATACTCAAAATATGAAACTGCTGCATGTGAAGACTGTTTTAATAATGTTTGAAAGAAAGCAGGTATTTACTTACTGATAATTAGGGAGATGGGTGTACCTGCTTCTCATGCAGCATCTATCTGCCCCTATGTGCTTCCCATCTAGGTGAGACACCCAACCCACTTTGAACTGCTCATTTGGCAAGCTCACTCCGCTTCTGCCTCCTGTTTTGCATTTCACGATATTTTGCAGATCCTGTGAAAATTCTTTAAGGATCCTGCAGGAGCCTGCAGACCCCAGTTGAGAATCACTGACGTGTGAGATCGCCCATGATCATATTGAATGGCAGAGCAGTTTCGAGTGGCTGTACAACCTAATCCTGCTCTTATTTCTTATGTTCAACAATACAACGAAACACACCAGCCTGCGAACAATGTTAGGCAGAAATGATCTTTTGGTCCATCCAGCCTGTCCCACAATAGATATTTAATAATGTAGGCGCTGCCCGAAGCATAGACTTAATCTTGCTTGATTGCAGATTTCATAGTGCTTACTTTGCAACTTGATATTACTGATGAATGAATTTGAGCATCATGAACTTTAGAATAATTCTGAGTGTGATGGTAATATATCTGCTGGAAACAAAAAAAAGTTGCTTCCTGCATGGTGGGCTCCTTGTTCATTCTCCAGACAATATCAGGTCCATTCTGTTAGGTACATCAGTAATCTTAAAGGATTACCATTTCTATTTAGAGGCTAAATACCTCGATTCAAATAAGTTTGGGGCCCATTTTGAGATCTGTGTAAATGCACAGTCTGCATAGACCATTATGATTTATCGTTGAAGAGACAAATAGAATTAACCAACCAATTTTAGAATGTTGACAAGGGAGTTATAGAATATGAAATAAAAAGGTTTGTTATATACCCAGAAACTTCTGTTGGTTATTTTCAAGTAGTTAATGTTTAAACTACCTAAATATTATGGCTAGTCAGGCACAATAGTGCATTGTTGTAAAATCTTTTGCAGTCTTCAATATACCAACAAGTTATTGTTAATTTTCACATGAGGCCAGGATTTTCCAAGTATAGTCTGTTTTCGAGCAGTTTGTGGGAGGTAAAATATGCTGGGTAGCCATTCTGTTGCCACCCCATCATCTTCCACCACCTGTGTCCTTCTAGGATTTCCTGTGGAAAATGATAGCAAACGTTTGATTTTTAAAAAAAATTCATTTATGGGATGTTGATGTTGCTGGTAAGGCCAGCATTCATTGCCCCATTCCTAATTGCCTTTGAGAAGGCGGTGGTGAACCACTTTCCTGAACTGCTGCAGTCCTTGTGCTTTAGGTACACCCAAAGTACTGTTTGGTAGGGAATGCCGTTCCAATTTAGATGTGTGTTCAAATTAACTGTAAATGACAAATAATGATGTCATCCAATGTATTTTCCTGCATTAATACCTCAACAGTTCTAAGTGGCAGGAATCCCATTGTGTTTCTAATGACACTAGTAATGGCTGCTTGTGTGTGTGCATTGACATACAGTGCACATATATTGTTTATTTCTTTAGTGGTTGGAAAATATTACTTGGAGATGAAGAAAATTAAGGAAGTTTGCTTCTGACTTTGTCAATTTTTTTTCTATTTCAGTGAGAAGAAAAAGTATGCAGAGCAGAAACAGCAGAGGGAAGGTGGGATGGAAATTAGTGGGAGAAGTGAAACACTAAATGTACTTGGTTGATAAAATGAATTCACAGCTTAGTATAAGCATTGTTTATCAATGTCCATTTACTCAATCACATTCACTGGACTACTTACTTGTGTTAAAGAGTTGAGGATATTGATATCAAAATGATGTTGTCTATGAAAATCTTAGAAAATATGCTGAAGTATGGGGAAAAATAAATGGTAAAACCTTGTTAAGTCACTGGGACATGAATTAGTAACAGGTGGTGTGATAGTTATTGTTCAGTGCAATTTTCAAAAATAACTGTGAGTGCAGTTTTGTGTTGCTTGATTTGTTTGCTTAATGCTTATCATTCATTTCTCAAAAGGTGTACAGAAACAGTTATAGAAAAACAGCTTTCAGTACTTCATGTGTCTTGTGTATTTGGTGGTTTGATGGACAACAAAATTGAAAAAGTGGTAGGATTATTGACTGAATGTTGTACAACTGAAGTTGGGGAATGGAGGTACAGAATTTGAAGTAGTAAGGTGCTTAAATATTGAGACACTATTTACCTTGTGACTGGATTTTTTTTGTAATTCATTTATGGTGTGAAAATTCCTTATCCTTGCTTTGTTTACTTGGGCTATTCACTCACTACATGCGAGTGTACAGATTTATGACATGCTCCCTCGCCTCCTTCAGTGTTGCTTTGAGCTGTATGCCAGTAGTTTGCAAGTGCCTGCAGAGGAAACATTCTTTAATTTTACTTTTCCCATTCCTCGTGCTAAGATGGTTTCTGCTTGGAACCATGCTAAACACATTGTTTTATCAGGAGCTCAAGTGGTTATGGAGTGCAAATGTGCATGGTTATTATCCTCAATTTACCATGCCATGGAATTCTGCAACATAAGAGGGAGTCACCAACATGAACTGAAGTCAAGCTGACTTTTGCAAGACACCAGGCGTTACCTTGGATGAGAGGAGTAGGTTGGTAGTTTGGAGGAAGAGTGATTTCTAAGCTCCTTTTATGCACATAACATATCTTGCTACTATGATATAGCTTGGAGAACAAGAATGTGTAAGGCATGGTTTTAAAATCTTTTCTCTGTGAGCCTGTCCTGCTATATGGTTACGGTACTTCTGCAAATACTGAGGCATTTCTGAGGACCCAACTTCCAAAAGACTACACCAGCCATCCAGCGCAGAACAATGCAAGCTTTCTAATTATAGTAAATAGTCTGTAAAGTTAAAGTATGGCAAGGCAGCTCGGCTGAATGGATCATACAGCCTGTGGAATCTGGGAAGTTATGGACACATCATGTGTCCTAGACAAGCGCAACTGCAGGAAGTGCCAATGGCTGCACAAGCTTGTTCTCTGGGTTTCGGAACTCGAGTGGCGGCTGGAGTCATTGTGGTGCATCCGCAAGGCAGAGAATTATATGCATAGTACGCTTAGGGAGGTGGTCACACCACAGGTTAGGAGCATGGGTTACTGCCAGGCAGTCTAAGAAAACCAGGCAGGTAGTGTAGGAGTCCCCTGAAACAATCCCGTTCATCAATCAGTTTTCAATTTTGGATACTGGTGAAGGCGATGGTTCCTCAGAGGAGTGCAATCAGACCCAAGTCTGTGATCCCACAGATGGCTTAGCTGCACAGGGGGGGAGGAACAAGAGTGGAAGAGTAGTAGTGATAGGGGATTCATTAGTTAGGGGAATAGACAGGCATTTTTGCAGCTGTAGACATTACTCCAAGATGGTTTGTTGCCTCCTTAGTGCCAAGGTCAAGGATGTTACAAAGCGGCTTCAGGGCATTCTTCTTGGGTAGGGTGAACAGCCTGTGATTGTGGTCCACGTTGATACCAATGACTTAGGTAGGAAGGGGCATGAGGTCAAAGGAAGTGACACAAAGGATGCCAGAAAAAGTGGTAAACCTGAGGATTGGGAGCAATATAGAACCCAGCAAGGGATGACCAAGAAACTGATAAAGAAAGAGAAAAGGAATATCAATGCAAGCTAGTGAGAAACATAAAGGCAGATTGTAAAAGCTTCTAGGTATGTGAAGAGGAAAACATTATCAAGAACAAAGGTAGGGCTATTACAGGTGGAGACAGGAAAAGTGATAGTGAAGATCAGGGAAATGGCAGATGAACTAAACAATTATTTTGTGTCTGTCTTCACAGAAGAAGATGCAGAAAATCTCCCAGAAATACTGGGCAACCAAGAGACTTATGAAACTGATGCACTGAAAGAAATTAATATTAATAAAGAGGTAGTACTTGAAAAGTTAACTGGATTGAGGTTTGATAAATCCCCTGGACCAGATTGAGTGACATCCCAGAGTACTGAAGGAGGTGGTTGTAAAGATAGTGGATGCATTGATGGTTATCTTTCAAAATTATATGGATTCTGGAAAGGTTCCTGCAGACTGGAAAATAGCAAGTGTAACCCCATTATTTAAGAAGGGAGGGAGAGAGAAAACTGAGAACTACAGACCTGTTAGTTTGATGTCAGTAGTAGGGAAAATGTTAGAATCTATTATAAAGGATGTGATAAGTGACACTTAGAAAGTAATGATAAAATTAGGCATGGATTTATGAAAAGGAAATCATGTTTGACAAACCTGTTGGAGTTTTTTGAGGATGTTACGTTTAGCTTAGATAAAGGAGAACAAGTGGATGTGGTGTAATTGCATTTTCAGAAGGCTTTTGATAAGGTCCCACACAGGAGGTTAGGAAACAAAATTGGAGAGCATGGGATTGGGGGTATCATACGAGTACAGATTGAGAGTTGGTTAACAGACAGAAAGCAGAGCGTGGGAATAAACGGGTCATTCTTAGGATGACAGGCTGTTACTGATGGGATACTGCAAGGATCAGTGCTAGGTCCACAACTGTTCACAATCTATATAAATGATTTGGATGTGGGGACCAATTGTAATATTTTCAAATTTGCTGATGACACAAAACTGGGTGAGAATGTAAGTTGTGAGGAGGATGCAAGAAGGCTTCAAGCCTTCTTAGGCAGGCTAAGTGATTGGGCAAGAGTACGGCAGTTGGAACATAATGTGAATAAATGCGAAGTAATCCACTTTGGTAGGAAAAACAGGAAGACAGAATATTTCTTAAATGGTGAGATATTGGGAAGTGTTGATGTCCAAAGGGACCTGGGTGTCCTTGTTCATGAGTCACTAAAAGCTAACATGCAGGTGCAACAATCAATAAGGAAGGCAAATGGCCTTTGTTGCAAGGGGATTTGAGTGCATAAGTAAAAATCCTTGCTGCAATTGTAGAGCATCTTGGTGAGACCAAACCTGAGATATTGTGTACAGATTTGGTCTCCTTATCCTTATAGAGGGAGTGCAGTGAAGTTTCACCAGACTAATCCCTGGGATGTGTTTCATGAGAAGTGCTTCTTGAAGGGAGATTGAGGAAGCTGGGCCTGTATTATTTAGAGTTTCGAAGAATGAGGTGTGATCACAATGAAACTTACAAAATTCTTGCAGGACGTATCAGGGTGGATGCAGATAGTACGTTTCACCTGGCTGGTGAGTCTAGGACCAGGGGACATTATCTCAGAATAAGAGGTACGCCATTTGAGATTAAGATGAAAAGGCATTTCTTCACTCAGAGGGTGGGGAATTCTGTACCCCAGAGGGCTCAATCATTGAGCATATTCAAGATAGAAATCTATAAATTTCCGGAGCATAATGACATCAAGAGATAAAGTGCGGGAAAGTGGCTTTGAGGTAGATTATCAGCCATGGTCTAGTTGAATGGTGAAGCAGACTTGACGAGCTGAATGTCCTACTCCTGTTCCTATTTGTCTATTTCTGAAGATGTGAAAACTCAGCAACAGGAATGACATTCTTTGTTAGTTTATATGTGGAAAAATAGAATTCATAAAACGTGTTGCGTTCATGGAAAACCGTGTATCTGACCTCAGATGGGTAGAGATTTGATCTTGCTTACTCCTTTGAATCCCCTCATAAACAAGGATCTAGGGATCCTATTTTGAAGTCTTCTTAGGGTGAAGTCATTGGAGCAATCTTGCTGTTTTTTAACAGTTGTTCATGGGATTTGAGCATCGGTAGCAAGACCAGAATTTGTTGCTCATCTCTAATTGCACTTGAGGAGTTGGTGGTGGGCTGCTGGCTTGAACTGCTACAGTCCATGTGGTGTAGGGACACTCATAATGCTATTAGGGAAGGGAGTTCCAGGATTTTGACCCAGCAACAGTGAAAGAGCAGTGATATAGTTTCAAATCAGGATGATATGTCACTTAGAGGGGAACTGCAGGTGGTGGCGTTCCAATGTGTCTGCTGCCCTTACTCTTCTAGGTAGTAGAGGTTGCGGGTTTGGAAAGTGCTGTCAAAGGAGGCTTAGTAAGTGGCTGTAGTGCAGCTTGTATATGGTACACAATGCTGTTACTGTGTGCTGGTGTTGGAGGGAGTGCATATCAAGCAGGCTGCTTTGCCCTGGATAGTGTAGAGCTTCTTGACTGTTTTTGGAGCTGCACACAACCAGGCAAGTGGAGTGTATTCCATCATATACCTGACTTGTGCATTATAGATTGTGGATAGGCTTTGGGGAGTCAGGAGGTGAGTTACTCACCTGCTGTTGTAGCGGCAGTATTTATATAGCTCGCCCAGTTAAGTTTCTGATCATCTGAATTCTAACTATTGCAGACGGGCTAAAGGAAAAAAATGCAAGAAGAGTCTCAACTTTGTTTTCCTAAACCTTATCCTTTTGCAAACAAGATGAAAGTTGACTTTTACTTACCACATGCAGTAAGTTTTGAAATGAATCTGTCCCAAGCTCATCTGTGAATGACATTTGTTAAAAAGAAATTCAAGCTTCCAGTTAATAGCGAAAAGGTTGACATGAAAAAAAATTAACATTTTAAGAATTTTACTGTAATAAAAGACTAAAAGCACCAGTGTCTACACACTATCTTTGTAAGCAACTTATACTTTAAACCATAAAATAGAACATTCCCCTTTTCCTTTCGGCACAACCAAAAACAAATGTCACTGATATACTTTCCATTTTCCTGGAACTAGTCCCAAGGTGATTCTTTGCTCCCAAGGGTTTACTTCCATTCTTCTCCTTTCCCAGCCTGGGAACTTATAACCTCAGAACTGTCTTTCGCAGCAAGTGTTTTTCCATGGAGATTCTTTCTCTAATGCAAGCTAGGCGAAACTTCCAGCCTTGTTTTATTGCCTCATGAATTCAGCCTTTTCAATCTGAGCGTCAGCTCTCACCCACTTTCCTACTTGGTGAACCACAGTGTCTTTCTGCCTATAACTGCTCTCCCTCTCCTGGATCCTGGCAGACTAACATTGTCTGTGAGTTTTTTGGGATACGTTAGAAATTTTTAAGCCCATCTCCGTGGCAAGATGACTCACATGGGCCTTGTATTGAGGTAGAAATGCTGATTAGCTATCTTTGAGACCCCAGCTCTCTTTTATCTTGGAGGTAAACGGGCAGCTTAAAGCACAACTGCTTACAACCTGACATTTCAACACTTCTGGGACTTTGGAAATTCAGTTTATCTACTGTCAGCACACAGGCTGCTACCATTGTCTCCAAGTACTTATGCCTTCTTCCCAGTTAAGCAATCTGGACCCCTTTTAATTTCTAACAATCAAACCATCCAGGCTTGTTGTCAGGCAGACTTCAGAACAGATCACATCACCCCCTTCATTTTATCTTAAGTTAAAGGCATAATCCCAAAACATGACAATCTTTTAAACCTTATAATTGTAACACATTACTACAATAGGAATAAGCTACAAAGTTATTTTTTTAACCTAGTTGGTCTGTTTGTAGTAGATGTAGCAACAGATGTTGCTATAGTTTATGCCCAAATTATTTTCAATGAACTTTCACCTTTCTATAGTTAATATAGAAAGGAAAAATCATTAAAACAGGTTTGAATTCAAATTAGGATCTCTCCGGAAAGGAGTTCTAAATCTGGTTTCAAAAAACATTTCTGAGTGCATTGGGTGAATGGGAACCTCTAGTGGAGTAGGAAACTCTTAAATCCCGCTGGTTTATGATGCATCTGAATTTTCGGTATTGCAGGCAGCAGAGTATATCAGTAGTATTCAGAGCATTAGGAACGATTTTCATTGAAACTGCTGTGTATTTTCTCAAAAGGTTTTTTTCGAGATTTTATCACATTTAAATTAGAACTCAATAAGGGTTGCTGATGTAGTTTTGCTTGCAGTAATTATATTCTGTGGTACCTTAAGTTGTACAATTATTTCATTCTGTTTGATGCCATGATTAGATACAAAGATGAGGCGAATTGCACCTTATAAGTATTTTGACACCGAGTTTAATTTATGAAAAGCTTGTGCCCATTTTTGAGCTAGCCTCTAAACCAAATAATGTTCTTTTTGTTTTCCTTGCCACTTCGCTTTATTTGGTAATTTCAAAAGCAGTTGTATCCTGAAATTTAATTCCACAAGGGTAGGGGAAGAGGAGGGGGTAGAGTGAGAACCTTCTATGTTTTTCAGCCAAATAGCATTCAGGCACCCATTTTATTCATAAACACTTTAGAATGGGAAATTAGACATATCTATTATAGACTTATTACTCATTGATATGCTGCATGAGTGGGCCCGAGATGAAGTGTACATTAAAATCCAAAGGGTATAAGTATGGTAATATTATTTTAGTTAAGTCTCTCGTTTGTACGTTGATTTGATTTTATGACAGTTCTGACAGCTGTATCCATGAAGAGAATGAGATGGCCTGTTGGAGATACTAAACAGACAGCCAATTTTTGGCTTTATCTTTGGTATTTTACATTATCCCCTTTAAAATTCTGCCCTTCTTTTCATTGCAACTCCCTGGAGGACATATAAAAGTTCCCCTGAAGAGAGTAATTACAGGTCGGCTCTGTTACAGATGCTTCCTTGCAGTTGCTGGGAAGAAATCCGAGCTGGTTTTAAAGTAGGCCATTTTAAATAAAAATGCAAATGAGCTGCTTTGCAACCACATTAATTACCCACCCAGTCTCAAATTACTACATCTGTGTTGATTCCAAACACTATTTACGATCTTGCGAAAATTAACATTACTGGTGTTGAGAAAAATAGTTGTGTTAGGTGTGCTTTGGAACCAATTAGGGTGAACTTCTTCTCCACGGAGACTTTAAAAAAACATAGCCTTGCAGTGTCAAATAATAACATTAACTCAGTCCAGATAGGAGAAAGTACTGTAATTACATTAGTAGGCTTGTTTTTGCTTCTGCAATGAACTTTACTGTCTGCATTTTAAAGGCAATTGAACATCAAACTTTTTTTTTGAACTAGTGGTTCAATATTTGTAGTTTAAAGTAGTTGATGGAAAACATCAGAATATGCAATGGAGCTATTATTATTCAGAGCAGATGTCTTCATTATATTTATTTAAAAGTTATTTCAGTAATATATGTAAATGGAGTGCTCTAGACATTGCAGTTCATTTTTTTGGGTCAGGCAATCGTATTAATTTAACCCTATTTAGGAATTTGTAAAATTTAGATTATTAACTTCACAACAACAACTTTAGCAGTTTAACGTAGTAAAACATCCCAACGTACTTCACAGGCGCATTATCAAACAAAATTTGACACCAAACTACATAAGATTAGGACAGGTAACCGAAAGCTTTGTCAAAGAGGTAGGTTTCAAGAATCATTGTAAAAGAGGAGGGAGTGATAGAGGAACAAACAATCTTGGGGAGGGAATTCAATCTTGTCAGGAGGGTGCAAGAGGCCTGATTTGGAGGAGCATATAACTCTTAGAGAGTTGTAGGGCTGGAGGAGATTACAGAAATAGAGAGGGGCAAGGCGGTGGTGAAAACAAAGAAAAGAATTTTAAATATTGGCTGCCAGTCCAGCAACACGTCAATGTGGATCGGCAAACAGAATCAGTGGGTGAATGGGACTTAACGTGTGTTAGGATAAGGGCACAGAATATTAGATGAATTCAAGTTTTTGGATGGTGGAAGATGGACGACTTGCGAGAGAATTAGAATGGTCAAGTCCAGCAGTAACCAAGACTTGGATGAGGATTTTAGCAACAGATGAGCTGGGACAGAGATGAACGATATTTTGGAGGTGGAAGCAGTTGGTCATTCGAATGAAATGAATATGTGGATGGAAGCTCACCACCTCAGGGTTGAGGTTGTGAGTGGTCTGTACTTTCTTTTAGGTTCTAAATCCATTGTATTCTTTCTGCTCGCTGACCATTATTTTTGAAGTCTCCTCAGGATCTATCTTTGCACTCCATTCCTATTTCTCATCTACATGACCCCTCTCTTTGGTGACATCATCTGAAAACTCGCCATCTCTCTGAACCACTCCGTTGCCTCTGTGTTGTTAGACTGATTGTCTGACATCCAGGACTGAATGAGCTGAAATTTCTTCCAATTATGAAGCCTTAAGCCTGAAGCCATTGTTTTCGCTCACCCACCACAAACTCTGTACTCTGGCCACTGATTCCATTCCTCATTCCTCTCCCTCGCCACTATCGCAGGCTGAACAAAGGCTGCTCACAACCTCAGCATCCTATTTGTCACTGAGCTGAGCTTTCTATCACTGAGAATACCAGTGGCTCTCCAACCTGCTTGTGTCCTTTACGCTTGAAACTTCCTTAGGTTATGGGGCCTGAAGGGGCCAGTGAGGCAAGGGAGACTCCAAAGTTAAGTGTCTTCTTTCTTTTGCTGCCTCCCATCAGACAGTCAAGCCTTGAAGCCTTTGAGCTACGCTGCTCCATCAGCAGCATGTTGGCCCCAAAGTCGTGGTTTTGTTTCTGCTTTTGTTTCCAAGCATGTGGATACGAGAGCACAGTGGCTATTTTACTGGACTAGTAATTCAGAGACCTGGGCTAATGACCTGAACTAACTTCACCACTGGGGAAATTAAATTCAGTCAATTAAATAAATTGGAATAAAAGCTAGTACAGTAAAGTCCCTCCGTTCGCAATTTCCTGGTTCGTATTTTCACTTACCCGCGCTTTGAACTTTGTATACAACATCGCGTGAGTAATGTTCACTCATCTGCATTTTCATCTCCCTCTCTCTTCTTTCCCCGGAGAGACAACAACCATAACAGGGCAGAGACCGGAATGGTTGCAACTGAAGTGCAGCCCGAACGAAGGGATTAACATAGAAGCATCTGAATCTCGCTGCAATAATGGCTGTGTTCATTTTGAAATCTTCACCAATGCATTGCTCAGAGGCTCTCCCATCTTTCGGATACGGTACTGCACCACAATTTAGACTAGAGTAACTCCAAACCAATGCTCCCCTCGCATGGCTGGAACCTATCTAATTCAGCCGCATGGAAAAGCATATCATTGTTCGTGATTTTGCTGTTTGCGAGGTTTCGCGGGAACGCAACCTCTGCGAATGGCAGGACTTTATTGTATCAGTAATGGTGGCCATGAAACTACTGTATTATTGTGAAAACCCATCTGGTTTCTTAATGCCATCTAGGGGAGGAAATCTGTTGTTTTCACCCAGTCTGGACTATATGTAATTCCAGATCCTCAGCAATGTGACTCTTAACTGCCCTCTGAAATGACCTAACATGTCACTCTATTGTATCAAACCATACCCAAAACAAAAAAATAAAAGCAGACAGACCACCAAGCTTCGATCTAGGCACCGGACACGATAAAGACACACCCAGCCCAGTCGACCCTGCAAAGTCCTCCTCTCTAACATCTGGGTTGGGTCAGGCAACAGCTTGACACAGTAATGCTCACAGAATGAGGCATATCAGCAAATGACCCAGATTCTCTATCACCAACCCTACTAACAGGCCACACCCACCAGAGGTGGTGGCACAGGGGCATGTATGAGGCACTGTGGGCCAGCAGCAACAGAAGAACATATACCACCTCATGGCCAGTCATGTCTCCCACTCTGCCATTGCCATCAAACCAAGGGAACATCCCTGTTCAATGACGACTGTAGAAGAGTATGCCAGCAGCACCACCAGGTATATATATAAAAATGTGATACCAATCTGGTGAAGCTACAACTCACGACCACGTGATTATATCAAATCTCTGCAGTCCTGCCACATCCAGTCATGAATAGTGGTGGACAAGTGAGCAATGAACGGGAGGAGGAGTGTTCATTCCAGTCATGAATGATGGTGGAGCCCAACATGCGAGTACAAGAGACCAAGCTGAGGAATTTGCCACCAACAAGCAAAAATAATGGAACAGTAGGCGTCCTTTAAAGAGAAGATGGTTTGAGTACAGTTGAGGTACATTCCCTCCGAGGGGAAAGGTAGGGCAACTAAAACCAGAACTCCCTAGTTGAGGAAAGAGCTGGAGAGTAAGAGGAAGCTGAAAAAAGTTGTGTATAACAGATGTCAGGTTGATCATACAAGTGAAAACAAGGCTAATTATAGAAAGTTCTTAAGTACTTTGCATCTATCCTTACTAAGGAAGAAGATACTGCCAAAATTATAGTGAAAGAGGAGGTAATTGAAACAGTATTTTGGCTAAAAATTAATAAAGAGGTATTAGAAAGACCGGCTGTAATTAAAGTTGATAAGTCACCAGAACCGGGTGCGATGCATTCGAGGATGCTGAAATAAGCAAGGTGGAAATTATGGAGGTACTGGCATTTGATGAAGTGTCATATAATAGGCTTCAGATGAAAGGTCATCGACCTGAAACCTTAACTGTTTCCCTCCATAGATGCTGCTTGACCTGCTTAGTACTCCCAGCACTTTTGCTTTCATTATTAATGTGGAAATCTGTATCTCCTTTCCACAAAAGCAGGACAAATTAAATAAAGTCATTTACCATCCCATCAGCTTACTCCCAATCATCAACAAGGTGATGGAAGGGGTCGCTGACTGTGCTGTTAAGCAGCACTTACTCACCAATAACCTGCTCAGCAATGCTCAGTTTGGGTTATGCCATTTGTCTCCAAACTTCATTGTCTGGACTAAGGACCTGAATTCCACAGGTGGGTGTGATTCCCCTTGACGTCAAGGCAGCAATTGTGGCTTTAAGGAGGCCTAATGAAACTGAAGTCAGTGGGGGTCAGGGTGAAGACTCTCCATTGGCTGGAATCATATCTGGGGCAAAGGAAGATGATTGTAATCATTGGAGGCCAATCATCACAGCCCCAGGAGGCTAATCATCACAGCCCCAGAACATTGCTGCAGGAGTGCATCAGAGCAATGTCCTAGGCCTATCTGTCTTGAGCTGTTTCATCAATGACGTCCTTGCATCATAAGGTTAGAATTGGTGGTGTTTGCTGATGATTGCAGTGTTATGTCCTATTTGCAACGCCTTAGATAATGAAACAGTCTGTGTCCACAAGCAGCAAGAACTGAACACCATTTAGACTTAACTTGTGTGAATATTACTTGTCATCTAAGTGCCAGGCAATGAACGTCTCCAACGGGAGAGAGTCTTGCCACCTTCCCTTCAATGGCATTACCATTGCTGATTTTCCCACCATCAATATCCTGGGTTTCACCATTGGTCAGAAACTTAACTGGACCAATCACATAAATACAGTGGCTACAAGAGGAGGTCAGTGGCTGGGTATTCTGCAGCAGTGAATCACCTCCTGACTTTGCTAAGACTTCCCACCATCTACAAGGCACAAGTCTGGAATGTGATGAAAATTTCTCAACTTGCCTGAATGAGAGCAGCTCCAACACTAAAAAGATTTGACACCATCCAGGACAAAGTAGTCCGCTTGATTAGCATCACATCACCATGATGAACATCCACTCCCTCTATCATTGCTTCACTGTGATACAGTGTGTACCATCTATGGATGTACTGCAGTAACTTGTCAAGTCATCTTCAGTAGCACCTCCCAAACCTGTGACTTCAATCACCCAGAAGGACAAGGGCAGCAGGTGCATGGGAACACCATCAAGTTCCTCCCCAAATCACATACCATCCTGACTTGGAAATATGTTACTGTTCCTTAATTGTTGCTGGCCAAACTTCTGGAGCTCTTTCCCAAGCAGCAATATTGATGTAACTTCATCACATGGACTTCAGTGGTTCAAAAAGGTGACTCAATACCACCTTCTCTTGTGCAATTAGGGATGGGCAATAAATGCTGGCCTTAGTAGTGATGCCCTCATCCAATTAATGATTTTTTTAAAAATGGCCCTGTCAGGAGTGCACGTCTGTGCATGGGGATGTAACTGAGCTATGTTAATGACACAGTCCTTCAAATTATGATGTACCTGTCCTAAGTATATGTCGCTTTGAACACACCCGTGCCTGGATAGTGACATGTTAGATGGGAGCAAAAAAAATCCTTCCATTTGGTTTTTAGGTATTGCCTTTAGAAACCTGTTTAAAGGCAAATTTGTGGAGCTTCTTTGCCTCATTCTTCCAAAGGTTCTAGCCAGGCCTCTATTTACTTCATACCTTGGTGGTGTTCTGTTCTATATATCCTGGCCTTTCGCTTATGTTTTCCAACAAATAAATGGAAATATAGCCAGATTAGATGAATGTCTCTTGTTCCGTTTTCATAGTGTGACATTAAAGATACTTCAATTTTGACTCTTTTAAGCCTGTCTAACGAATGAAGCATGGTGACCGATATCAGCAGTGGGCAGTTGAGGTGGGTGGGTGGAAGCAGTGTTTTGTAATAGGTTGATGGTTTGATATGGGTCCTGCAGTCTTGTAGTGGAGTTATTTTTGTTACTGTTTTTTTAAATTTAACACTCTGAATAATAAGGAAATGGAGTTGAGCAGTTTAAAATTTGCCCAGTATTTTTCGATTGTTTATAATGCTAAATGTGATCAGATGCCTGAGCTCCTGCTTCAGAATATATACAATGGTTTTAACCTCCTTTTGCTATGGGTTAAATTATTTAAAATTTAATCGTTAAGTGGTTGCATTTAGATAATATTTTCAATTTAATTTTCTTTATAAATGTCCTGCTGAGATAATGGCATGGCTGATGTAACTATTTTTCTATTGTGCAAAAGCAACATTTATACAATAATGGAAAGTTAACATAATTATACTGGTCCACATTTCATTGCGGTTGAAGCATTATGTAACAAACACATTTATATTGAATGTGAATTGAAAGCTTAACCCTAGGACTGCCAGCAAAACAAGGGAAATGATAACCTCCTTGTAGTGATGGTTTCTTAAATTCCTTTTAAATGAAATTTCTGACAGATTGAGAAATTATTTGTACAGAATCCTTTTGCTCAGTGTGTATTAAAACTGCAGTAATATCACTGTGACCAATTTTTGTCCCCACTGCAAATATGGGTAGTACGAAAAATTCAGATAGAGGCATACATTAAGTTGGGAAATATTATCAGCTCATGGTTTTATGTGCGAGAGCTGAGGAGAGATGATCCAAAGCTTGGTTATTAGAAAGAGATTTTGAGAAGGCTTTTTAAGATGAAAAGAGAGGAGAGCTCCAAGGGAGGGAGGCTGAACAGTTGTATAGGAGTTACAGAGAGCATAATTGAAATGGTGAAAGGCTTGCCATTCAACTTGGAGTGGATCAAAAGGTGAAAAATAAAAATAGCTAGAGTCTGAAGTTGGAAGGAGAACTATGATTGGTGAAAGTTATTAAGATAGAGCAGAGCAGGCAAAGGCACTATTTGGATTTGTAGAATGACTATCCAGTGTTGGTTGGGAAAGTCAGGGGTTTGGGAGTGAGCAGCGGAATGGATGAC
This sequence comes from Cetorhinus maximus, assembly GCF_964194155.1. Lineage (NCBI taxonomy): Eukaryota > Metazoa > Chordata > Chondrichthyes > Lamniformes > Cetorhinidae > Cetorhinus > Cetorhinus maximus. Next base: position 143,692,101 of record NC_135884.1, read on the forward strand.
TTTCAGTTGATGGGGAGAATGGAGATTGGAATTTAGACAGCATCTTGCACTTGTACTTAAAAGATGTAACTGTGTTGGGGGAGGAGAAAGGATTTAAGGAGTTGGATATCCATGGGGAGGGAGAATCTTGGACTTTTGCTGTTCTCCAGCGTGATCTTGGAGCAGCATTAAATTTTAACTGCGGAGAATGTGTACTTGCCTTAGAATATTCTATTGAGTAGAGTGGCGGTGTTACCATGATTCAGTAAGTTGATGGTAGCAGAAGCGTTGTGGAGGCTGAAGGGTCAGAGAAGAGGAATTTTGGAATTAGAGTTTGTAAGGAAGCTAGCAGAGAGTTTTATCATGTTTGAAATTGAGATTAGCAGGGGGTAGAAAAATGTGGATTCTGAAGGAGATAAATGATAGATGTGATTCAAGGATAATCAAGAGCTTGGATGTTGAGAAGTTACAAGAAATAGTAAGATAGATTCACCTGTATTGAACTTGTAGATGACCCTATTTTAAGGAACAATTATTCTAGAGGGAAATACAGAATGGGATGATGGTTACTTTACTGCTGGTTAAGTTAGGTGCAGTGGAAGAGGTAAGAAGACACTGGAGGAGGGCATTGAGATTAATTTCCAGAGAGAGTGATCTGATTGCCATGATTGTTTCAAATGACAATGGGGCAATTGGGGTTGCTGGTTAGGTTCTGAATACAAAGGGAGAAACAGAGTAAATTAGGGGCTCTTTCAGGAAAGACTCCAACCTGAGACAATGAGGTTGACTAACATCCCAAGAGGGTTATATTGCTGTCCAAGGGAGGGAGGCTGAATGGTTGTATAGGAGGTGCAGGCTGAAGGAGATGGAAGAGGAAGGAGTAAATGGTAAATAGTAAATGGGTAAATAGTAAATGGGGAAGTCTCAGATCTGGATGGCAGCCAATAATGCTCATGAAGCGTATGTAGGGCGAGGATTTTGTGGATATGATAGTGATGTTTTGTTTTTGATACACTGTTCCAGGAAACTGAAAAACTAAGAATTCATTTTATCACTGTGTTTCTTAAAAAGAACAGAAAGTCACATGGAACCAGTGGTGGAGGAATGGGTGTGGAGGTGGGGGTATTGGTACAGGGCAGGAAAAATGGAGATGTACAAGGAAACTCGTGCTGTCCAGGTTTTAGAAGAAAATAATACTTCTTTGACAGATAGTTGTAATCAGAAGTGCAGTTTGATCCCCCTATATATGACTATGTACTAAAAAGTGGGAGCAGTAAATAAACTATGGACATTTCAAATATTCTGATATTCCTGGCTTTTAGTACTTTTTAGAAAAGAACTTTTCAGTAAGTGCAAAGTGCCACTGAAGGAGTTCAAATTTTAATAAATGATGAAAAAGACCTGTGTTTATGATAAGCCAGAGGTCATGAGGATAAGATCCACTGTGCATTTTAAAGCAAGACAATTAGAGAGATTATAAAATTTCCAGTGAACAATATGTCTTTTTGAAATGTATATCTTTCAGATCTCAGTTTCATGCTGCTGATAGTATTGACATCTGGGGACTCCCACATTTGTTTGCAGAAATATCACTTCAAAAGTAAAGAGGTCCTCAGAGGCCTATACTCTTCTACATCCAGTGAAATTATTTCTAAACAAGCCTTCTTCTAAATATGTGGCAGTGAAGTTGTCTTCTTTTTGTTGTTTTACATCTGCCGTGAGTGGTATAAACTGTTTATTACAGTATTTGTCTTCCTGCAGCCTTAATACTTACATTACAACTGAAGGTAAGGCTCAGAAGGGAGTTGAGGAATTTAACAGGGTAGTATGGCCCTGTATCATAAATTATAATGGTCAAAGTAAATTGTGTTGGGACAATAGCCCAGAGTCCCTGCCTACACTGAATGCAGAATGTAGTAAAATAAGATTAATGTGACACTTTACATAACATGTGCTTGATGGTCTACTTTAATTGTTCAGTGGTGTAACAACTACGAATAGATTAACAGTTAAAACTACAGAAAATCAGTTTCCACAGGGGCTTGGTTTTGTACTACATAATGAAATATTCATGCAGTGTTAGGAGTGGGGGAAATATACCAAGCAGAGTATAGAATCATGAAGTAGAATATAATAACTGTATTATGTACATCGTGATTTACCTCTGTGATTTACATAGATGTTGTCAGTGTGTCTTTGTGTTTACCCGTCAGGAAGCAGAATTAAGTAGTGGGAAAATCCACTTTGGAGAAAAAAATGATTTTTCGTCTGGAGAAAGTGCAAATCTTTGGCTTTAGTGGTAACATTTGAAGAAAGACCTGAATAAATTTGTCGATAATACTTGCAGTTTTTCTTTGCATTTGTGTTCCTGTCTTCCAAATTGGAAGTCCAGCACTTCTCTGTTATAATTACGCTACTTGGAGACACAGGTTTGTTTGTTTTTCACTAATTTTCTTGCTTTACCTCTCTACTAAAGGTGGTAAACATATTAACGCGGTTTAGTTCTATAGGTGCCTTTTGTTCTCTGATGCTCATTTTCCTGCATGAATGTCAACACTATTGACAGGAAATCTGATCATGACCTGTATCGTCACTGAGTCGAATCCTATATTTATGCAACATTCACAAACATGCACTTCCAAGTAGAGATAGGAGACACCAGACAACAATCAGAAACTTAAGCCTTGACCCATTTTCTCTTCAACCCAGGGCCTTTGTTACTTTCTCCACCTCCCTCTAACCTGGGAGACTGAGGCTGATTTTAATACCCTATTGTGATCTTGAGATCAGTTGACAGCACAGATTGAGGACTGAATCCAAGATTCACCTCTCACTGTTACCTTTCTTGGCAATTGTATCCAACGTTGATGTTGAGAGTTTCATTACCATAATGCCTTGCACCCTATGCTCCTTCTCCAGTATTATACAATGCATTTAAATGCTATCAAGTACGTATTTAAGCACATTATAAAATTTACTTCAGTCTGATCTGTAGACCTCTTTAGGGATCTTACATTTTCTAGGCTCCTATATTACCTGAGTTATCCTATATGATTGGGGTCTTGCCTTTGTCCATTTTCATAGTTAATACTGTCGTATATCTACACTGGCACTGTGTCTATCATAAGCCAGCTAGGATTGAAACCTGCTGATGTGGCATTGACACCCAGTTGGGTTGTCGGTAGATAGGACTGAATGTTTATATTTCAGGCTTATTCTCAAAGGGCTTCCTTTATCCAACCATTTTTACTTATGTAAATTGATTATTCTTCTAAGTCTCTAGTTGAATACACCAACAGAACACAAGCGATTTTAATAATGCAATTGCCTGTATCAAACCAGCTTTGGATGATTGATTTTTGAAAGACTATTATGTAAACTTTTTCTTAGCCCATTACTGTATACAACATTAGTATTCATCAGCCTAGAACATAAGAGAAGAATACAAATTCAGGACTGATTTCCAAACCCATTTCTTTAGTTTCTCTGATGCTTTGCCTTTTTAATAATAATACAAAAATAATTTTCAAAGCTGCTTGCTGCAGATTGTTGAAGCATTTCAGCTGTCATGTGTGTTGTCTGAATTTGAATAGTCAAAAATAGATATTGTATATGCCATTTGTTTCATTATTATTAAAAAAATCTTAGAGCTTCATTTATACTATATACTTAGAATTTGCAGGCCATTTGGCCCAACTAATCTGTGCCGGTGTTTATGCTGCACTGAAGTCTTTTCCACCTTACTTTGTCTCACCCTTCCAACGTAACCTACTACTCCTTTCTTCCTCATGCATTTCTAGCCTTTCCCTGAGCTCCTTACTGGATTTGATATTTATGATCCCCAGTTTTGGATTCCCTCACATAGGGAACCATTTTCTCTTTGTCTACATTACCAAATCCTTCATAAGTTTAAATGTCTCTATCTGGTCACCTCAGTCTTCTCTTTTCTAAAGAAAAGAGGCCTAGTTTGTTCAGTGCATCCTGATAGTTGTAACCTCCCAGTTCTAGTTCTTTTGACTTGAAGGCTGTTTCCAGTGGGGTTACACAGGGCTCAGTACTAGGTCCCTTGCTTTTTTGTGGTACATATTAACGATTTGGGCTTAAATGTAGGGGAAATGATCAAAAAGTTTGCAGATGAGGCAAAAGTTGGTCCCGTGGGTAATAGTGAGGAGGGAAGCTGTAGACTGCAGAAAGATATCAATGGATTGGCCAGGTCGGCAGAAAAGTGGCAAATTCAATTCAACCTGGAGAAGTGTGAGGTGATGCATTTGGGGAGGTCAAACAAGGCAAAGGGATGCACAACAAATGGGAGGATACTGAGAGATGTAGAGGAAATGAGGGACCTTGGAGTGCATGCCCTCAGATCCCTGAAGGTGGCAGGACAGGTTGATAAGGTAGTTAAGAAGGTATATCGAATACACTCCTAGATTAGCAAAGATTATAAGAGCATATAAATGTTATATGCTGGAGCTATATAAAACACTAGTTAGGCCACAACTTGAGTACTGTATGCAGTTCTGGTCATCTCATTACAGAAAGGATGTAATTGCGCTAGAAAGGCTGCAGAAGAGATTTGAGAGGATGTTGCCAGGATTAGAAAATTGCAGCTATGAGGAAAGATTGGCTAGGCTGATGTTGTTTCCCTTGCAATAGGCTGAGCAGAGATTTGATTGAGGTATACAAGGTTGTGAAGGGCCTGGATAGAGTAGATGGGAAGGACCTATTTCCCTTCGCAGTGAGGTGAATGACTAGGGGGCATAGATTTAAATTGATTAGTAGAAGAATTAGAGGTGAGATGAGGAAATATTTTTTCACCCAGAGGGTTTTAGGGGTCAGGAACTCACTGCCTTAAAGGGTAGTAGAGGCAGAAATCCTCAACCCATTTGAAAGGTGTCTGGATATGCATCTGAAGTCCCGTAACTTCCAGGGTTATGGACTAAGTGCTGGAAAATGGGATTAGGCCGGGGGGGTGGACTTGTTTATCACCCGGCACGATGGGCAAAGTGACCTCCTTCCATGCTGTAATGTTTCTTTGATTCTATATATGCAAGGCAGAGTAAGTTGGCTGTCTCACCTATGAGGGGAGCACTGAGCGTGGCATGAAAATAAATATCTGTTTTCTTAAAATCATGATGTTAAGAAACCTATACATACCTTTGGAGGTCGGGAACTCTGGTTCCCGATGAACCTCAGGCCTCCTGCGCATGCGCTGGCTGGGAAATGGCCACACGTACGCAGTTTATTTTGTTTTACGTTCTTCAGACTGGGGACCAGACCTGTGCAGAAGAAAAGAAACAGAACAGCATGAAAATTCAGGTCAGATGACCTGGAATAGATCGAGATTATCTCGTAGGTATCCCAGGGAGCAGGACACAGGAGGGGGAAAGCTAGGAAGAAGGTCCCAAACCTGTGGGGGGGAGAGGGAGAAGTCTCCAAAAGTAGTCCCAGGTAAGGAGCAAAGCCAGTGGACATAAATAGGTCCCTTAAGTAAAGTTATAAGAAAGGAGCAGGGTAATAGGCTCCAAATTCAAGAAAGAGCTGCAGGGAACAGGGATGTTAAGCAAAGTAGGCATGAGAGGAGCCCTTAAGATCCGAGAAGGCAGCTGAAGGTTGATGACTTGGTGCTGCGGGCCGTTGGGGCAAAGGTACCCCTTTGGAGCAGTGGTGATCTGCTTGGCACGGCCGAAGATCTTAAATTGTGCTTAGAAGGTAAAGCTTGAGTGTGCTCAGAGATCCAGGAGAAAAGAATCTTGGAAAGCGAGATTGAAATCCTGTGAGGTGGGCCATTTTTAAGGATGTCTGAGTGGGAGCAAAATTTGGAAAGAATTCCAAGGTGAGATCTTCAAATGTGGAGGCTGGAAATCCTCGTGAGAAAAACGAAGTTTCAGTGAGATTGGTTAGCTCACAATGTGACAAACGTCTGGGTGGGTTGTTAAGAAATCCATGGAATCTGTTTTGCTGCATTTTTCATCTATCTGGTCATATGGTGTGTCCTACCACAGTTTGCCTATTAATTCAACGTACCTCGTACTTAGCCTGAATGTTAGAGTATAAGATAGATATTGTAAATTGTTTTAACTTTCTGAACTTGTATGGGAAAGTTTATTTTGGTTTGTTAAACCCGTAGAATCTTGTGACTTTATTCATTTAGTAAGCATCTTGTCTGTCAAACTTTACCTACTTTAAACAAAACGTTATTGGTCACTAACTGGATCTCCCCCCCCACCGCCCCGGCCCCCACTTCCTGGGCTCTGGTCAAGGATCATAACAATGATCAAATCATTTATTAGAAACAGCACTTTCAAATTATAAGTTTTATATAACATTATAATTTAGATGGGTGAGAGGCGGTGGGCTGGTGAGCTGTGATTACGAATTTATTTTAAAAAGGGGCCCTTCAACTGAAAAAGTTTGAGAATCACTGTTTTCAATGATATGTGTCTCTACTGGATGGGTAATCTTTTTTTTAATGTAACATATTTTTAGGAAGTGCAAGGAAGGAAAAGCGTTCCCTCTAAATAGTAATTAACTTAATTCCTTCTGTTTGTAACACACGTGCTCTTATCTTTGTCTGTGTTGCCTCCAAGTCAAGTTACAATGAGATGCACCTAAGTGAATGTGGTAATTTTTATTACAAATCCAGTGGCAAAAAAAAACAAACACAAGAAGGAGGAAAGTTCCATTTTATAATTAAACTGCTGAAGATGTGATTGAGGGAATATGAACTTTGGGCATTCAGTGCAACGAAGTTGGAGGAGTATGAAGAACTTAGCCAGTTTGTATTGTCGACTGAATTACTGCTTCCCTGGAAATGGACTTGTACAAAATATCTTCAGTTAATGGTAAAGCAACATTCATAACACATGCAGATATCACTAACTTGATTAATATTAGTCTGTGTAAATATATTCATTATTTGTGCTTTTCATAACTTGTTCCCCGTAAACTTCCCTGCCCAATGGGTGCATTATAGTTACTTGCATAGCATACTGTAGTGCTTGATGCATGGAGAGGGAGAGTAAGTGATGGTTGCACTTACCAAGAAAAATGCCCTTGGCTTCTACCATTACACAACAGTTTGATTGTATAAAGTAGAGGCACTAATCACTCATTGGCAATACTAAAAATGCTGATTTGTAATATTGGTGGGCATGTGCTGTTCAGTTTTGAGCAGCGTCTTCCAACTGGGTAATGTATGGGGATTGCAGCACATTTTATCTGAGTTTAATTTGAGATTTTCTTATTGTTAAGTGAACATATTAATTAGGTTACCAGCTAGGTCAACTCATGAAAATTATATTTTCCTTGCATTATGACATGCAATTTGAGATTGGAGCACTTGGCCCCAATATTCATGTAGAGGTTTTGGGTTAAGACTGAATCGGCCGGAGAATCTGGCAAGGCTGAGGATGAAGCAATGCTGCCGACCTAGATGGCAGGACCTCATTATAATATTTTTGATTCGTTTCCAGCCAGGCAGCTAGCCAAATTGACAACCTGGCCGGCGGCTGGGAGAGAAAACCAGCAACTGGAGCCCGTAGCTGAGGACACTCAGCGATAGTCTCTGGAGGCCGAGTTTCAAAGATTCCTCTTTGAAATATTTGATTGCTGGTTCACTGCATTTTTCTTTCTAATTTAGATAATTGTACTTGCATTTATCTAGAAGTTTAAACTTCTTTTTGTACTTTTTGAAATGTAGCAACAATTATGTTGAAGGATGGGTAAGGAAGAATGCGCAAAGCAAATAAACCATACATTAATTTTAAATTATTTTAATGTCTTGAACAAGTTACTGATACTAGTTTAGGATTAATTCTTTGATCTTGCATTTGACAGTAAGTAGTGTTCTTTGTATTGTCTGTTGGATGGAACACAAATATTTTTACAATCCATCACACAGCCTGCTATGACATTGTGCCTTGAAGACTTGATGACATCATTCATGCTCAGTTCTGGGATTTTACTTTTAAATCAGTCATCTTGACAGCAAACCTGTAAGCATTTTACTTTAGAGAATTTCCGTAGTTTATTTTAATTTTCAAGCATGATATTTGCTGATGTAATTATACTAATTAATAAACAAATATTTACAGGTTTTTATTTACCATTATTATCTGAGAACCTTTGTGACTTTCTGAAAGCATCTCATAATAAATTCTTTCAACTGTCAGAAATTAAACAGAAACACGAAATAAAAACTTGAACGAAAATGAAATAAAATCCTCCTTATTAAGGAATTGAACACATTACTTCAGACTACTGCTAAGTTGCCAAACTGGGTTTTATTTCATGATTTGGGTGCCCACGTTTTTAGAGTGAGTGTAAAACGTTCAGGCTAATTGGCTTGAAAATTCAGTTTTTATCAGCATTAATGGCCCTCCTCTGGAAAAAAAAATTGTTCAGTTGAAATTTGCAAAGTTTTATAACACTGGGAAGAGGGTGAGATTTCTATACAGTAAACGCCTGTCACTTAATCCCTAGAACTGATAGACCTTCTAACCAGGAGCTGAATTTTGTCCTCCAAAATTTGGATTTATATGATTTATTCAGAATGGTAGCCCTTCTATGTCCCTACAATCATTTTAGTGAACATTTTGGTCTAAATTCTCAGTACCATGTTCTCATTGTCATCCTTCAGCCAAAAATAATGGCGACAAAAAACCCAAGGACATCTTAATGTCCCTTGTACTACCAGTGCCACTTTCTGTTCATCAGATGGGTTGCATTGAAGTTTCACGATGTTAAGTTACCCGGCCTTCACGGTGCATATCAGCCAAAATTAGTGGCATTAAATGCACTTCTGGGTTAGAAGGTTGAGAGCTGAAGTCTCCCCTTCCAGATATTTAAGTACAAAATATAGGATGAGAGTTCAGTGCATTGCTGAGGGAGTGCTACAATGTTGAAGCTGTTGCCTTTCAGATGATGTCAAACTGAGTCCCTATCTGCCCTCTAGTGGATGTATAAGATCCCATAGTACTATTTCTAAGAACAGCATGGGAGATATTTGTGGTGTCCAGAGCAATATTTATACTTGGATCATCCTACTATAGTACTTTGGAAAACATCTTGATGAAATTGCACTAGAATGACAAAATATAGTTTCAGTCTAAAGCATTTGGCAGGATTTTCCCCTTGTTGGGCGGGCGGGCCTAGGAATGGCCACAAAAGGGACCGCCACCTACCATCCGGCCAATTAACAGCCAGCCAGCGTGAAATTCACGCTAAGAGCCTCAGTGCTGTGGGGGAGAGGGGGGAGGAGGAGCGCGAGTGCTGAAGTCTGTGCATCCGTGGGAGAGCACACGCTGAAAGCTCCTTGAAGACCCGGAGCTGCCTCAGGGAGCTGAAGAATTTTAAAATGAAAAAGAAACATTTTGCAAATGATATAATCATGTCCCCACATGTGACTCAGTCACATGAAGAGGGACATGTTAAAAAATTTTTATTGTTCTTTTTTAGTAACCACTGGAAACCTCATCCCGCCATGGATTAGGTTTTGTAAAAAATGGTTTTTACAACCAAATGGTTGAGCGGGCAGTGAAAATGACATATTAATTACTTGTTTAAGGGCCTTAATAGGCCTCTTAATTGTCGGCGAGTGAGCTGCCGCCTCTCGCACGCACCCGCCGACCCAAAGATCGTGAGCGTGCGCGATGACGTCGAGACGTTCGCCCACTCGTGGGATGAAAAATTCTGCCCGTTGTGTTTGTCAGTTTTGACCTCCTTCTGGAATCAGAGGTATTCCACGATTTATGACTTTGATATAAATGGGATGGAAGCCCTAAACAAGCTGCTGGAGATTAAAATAAATATCTAGTATTTGATGTTATGTATGTCAGAGAAAGACTAGTGAGGAGATTTGTGTGCCATTGACAAATAATTATGAATGAGTTAAGAGACATAGGGAGTTATCAATAGATTGAGAATAGGCTAATGAATGTGGTGCTCATGTTCAGAAATGGTGACTAAACAGAAACGGATAGTTCATTGGAAAGTAATGTTATTGATTATCTAGAATAAACTTGAGTAAAAGAGCAGTCAACAAGACTTTACAAGGGGTTGAAGTGTGACTAACAGCCTTGATTTCTTTGAGGAAGTAACAACTCAAGTGGACTGTAGGAAGCCCCAAGTATTAGATGAAATAGACATCTAAATGTGTAACAGAAACAGAATTACCTGGAAAAAGTCAGCAGGTCTGGCAGCATCGGTGGAGAAGAAATCAGTTAACGTTTCGAGTCTTCATGACCCTTTGGCAGAACTCAGCTTTTTGTTTTTATCTAAATGTGTATTCAGATTTTCAAAAGGCATTTGATAAAATTCCACATGAAAGGCTAACAGCTAAGCTCAATAATAGTTTTCAAGGTAAAACTTAGAAATGAATAAGGAATCAGCTGGAGGATGGTAAACAACCCGTACATTTTAGAGGAATTGTCTTGGAGTGGTGTACTCCAAGGCTTGGTATTGGAACCAATATTATTTCTAAGTTGTGTCAAGGACAAAGATCAGAACAGAAATGTAAAGGTAAGTGGGCAAAGCAGCAGCAGATGAAATTTAATGCAGAGAAATGTAACATATTGCATAAAGAAAGGAAAAAATGGGCATGAATAATGTTGAAATAGCAAAGGGTGAAATTGAAGGGGATTAAGGACTTAATGTAAATGTCCAGCTAGATATCATTTAGCAACGTTGAATTTCTTAGCCTAAAAAGTTGAAAATGAGTCCGGGGAGATTGTGAGCAAACTGCACAATGCTCTGGTCAGACCTTGAATCTTGAATACTGTATCCATTTCTGAATGTATCAAGAAAGAAGGATGCTATTCAAGAGCTGGAGACAGTGTACAGAAAAGCCACAAAATTGACCTCTACTGTCAGGAGTCTGAATTACAAGGAAACACTGGGGAGACTTGGGCTGCTGAGCCTGTAAAGAAGACACCTGAGAGATGATTTTTAATAAAGGTATATAAAGATAATTAATGGAATGGAAAAGGTTAGTTTGAAATACTACTTTAAATTAAGCTCTGGGCATAAGTCAAAGAGACATGCAGTTTAAACTAGTAAAAGGTAACTTTAAGATTGATATAAGGACCTTCTTCATGCAGAGAATGATTCAGTGCTTGAAGATTTCCAGATCATGGGGACAAAAATCCTCAAATTATTTAAAAAACAGCTCAATACAGTATTGGGGGAACCACAGGGTCTTCTAAATTCAAATGGACCAAATAATCTTCCCCGTAAGTATCTTGTGGAACTTTTGAAATTTGTTAGTAGTTTCTAACCACTTATCAATTATAACTGTCTTCTCATTATTTTGTACGTATTGCTTAGTACAGAGATCATATCAGGAAATTCAAAATGCTGCACTCTGCATATTCTGTTACTATTGATTGAGGTTAGACTACTCCTTCATGCATATATCACTGCTTCAGTATCTTCTCCAGGGATTTGCAGCTTTCTTTTTTTCCTAATTATTCATTAAGATTTATTGGTGTACTAATTGCCAGCGTTTTAGATCATCCACCACAGATTTACATCTTCTCGTTCTGAAGTGAAGTTCAGTGCTTCTTAAATCTTCTGGCAGTCATGGGGATGTTCATTTATATTAAAAAAGAGTCTGTCATTTTTCAGGTTACGGCATTAAGTTGGCAATCTCTTTAATGTAGTGAAGTGAAACCACTCTATCTGATAACACTCAACAGATCTTCATTGCTACCCAGCAAGTTTTTACATTGCTGGGCTGTAAATTTTCACCTGGGTTAAAAGTCCACAGAACTTAAATTATTACATTTATTTCTTTTTCTTTGTTTAATTTGTCTTCAATGACTTTTGACTCAGCTTTCTTCTCGCAGATGAACTTGCAAAAACTCTCATAATACAATAGTATTGTTAGGATTTCAATTAAGTGTAATGATGGACGTGTAAGATTTACTGTGAATGGGACATAAAGTCCAGAAGCAGAATTACAGACGCTGCCATTCCAATCTTGCTCTGTCTCACTTGAGAAATCTCTGGAGAGCTCAACAGTGAGCTAAGTGTAGTTGCAATTCAGTCACCGGCAGTGGTAATAGCGAGAAGAATTTGAAATGAATTGAAAGTATTGAAAGAAACTTAATGTCTAACAATAAAGAATGTTGGCATTCATAAAAATTTTCCCATAACCTACTAGCAATACTGAAATTTTTATCCAAACTTGTCGCGTGGTTGAGAACTGAGTAAAAACAATTCAAAGTGTATTGGCGGATTTGAGTGTCAGGCCAGAGCCCTTTATACTGAAGTCGTAACTGTAAGTTTGTGAAGTGATCTAGACATGTTGTAAAATGTGTATTTCTAATCAAATCTAAAATGATTTTACATTATCTTAAAATTCACTTGTAAGAATTTAATGTGCATACAAACATCTTTGAAGTTGGCAGGACGAGCTGAGAAGCCTGTTTCTTACTTTATAAACAGAGGCATTGGGCAAGATTTTAACTCCTTCAAAACCCACCCACTTACACAGAGCTAAAGTTGAAACCATGGAGTAAAACAACAAGGAAGTTATGTTAAATCTTTATAAATCTCTGGTTAGACCCCAGCTGGGATATAGTGGTCAATTATTCTAATTTATTTATTTTTTTCATGGGCAACAGGTGTTTATTTTATTCTTTGTATAAAACACTTTTATGTTGCTGGAGCAACAGCCGACTGGGACCTTTGGACAGACACGGGTGTGGGTCTTGGCCAGATGATCAGTGAATTCCTGGTATGGGGCCTTGGTAAACACAGTCTCTTTCCACAGATCTGGGGTCAGGTAACTGTAGGTCTTAGAGATGGCATCAAAAGTAGCTTTAGCAAAGTTGCCCAGTGTGGCTGTGCAGCCTCTGGCTGAGGTGTAGCAATGGTCGATACCAGCCATCTGAAGCAGTTTCTTGGGTACAGGGGCTGAGACAATACCAGTACCACGAGGTGCAGGGATAAGACGTACCAAGACTGAACCGCAACGACCAGTCACCTTGCATGGTACGGTATGTGGCTTTCCAATTTTGTTACCCCAGTAACCCCTCCTTACAGGGATGATTGACAGCTTCGCCAGAATAATAGCTCCACGAATGGCAGTGGCCACTTCCTTGGAACACTTGACACCCAGTCCAACATGTCCATTATAGTCACCAATAGCAACAAAAGCCTTGAACCTTGTGCGTTGACCAGCACGGGTTTGCTTCTGGACAGGCATGATCTTGAGAACCTCGTCCTTCAAGGCCGATCCCAGGAAGAAGTCAATGGTTTCAGACTCCTTGATAGGAAGGGAGAAGAGGTAAATTTCCTCCAAAGTTTTGATCTTCATATCCTTTACCAAATGCCCAAGCTTAATTACTGGCACCCACTCCTTATCTAGATGTCAAGGCTTTGGAGAGGGTGGAGCTGAGATTTACTAGAATGATACCAGGGATGTGGAACCTCAATTATGTGGTGAAACTAGAGAAGCTGGGATTGTTCTCCTTACAGTACAGAAGGGGAATGGGAGATTTGATACAGGTGTTCAAAGTCTTGAAGGGTCTTGGTGTAGTACATAAGGAGAAACCTTCTTGTGGCAGAAGAATCAGTAACCAGAGGCCACAAATTTAAGGTTATTGGCAAAAGAACCACAGAGAACATTTCCTTGCATAATGAGTTGTTGTGATTAGGAATGTGTTGCCTGAAAGGATGGTGGAAGCAGATTCAATTGTAACTTTCAAAAAGGAATTTATAAGGATTCGGGAAAAGAACAGGAGAATGGAATTAATTGGGTGGCTCTTTCAAGGAGACGAGATGATGAATAATTAGATAAAGAATAATGTTGTTCTCTGATTAACATAAATTGTAGAAATGTTTTTGACCATAAGTTTAAACCAAAGCTTATAACAGGACTGAAGAACTAAGCAAAGCAAATTTTTGTTAATAAAGCATCCGACTTCTCACCTGAGTTTTTTTAAAAGCTGACGACTGAAAATCAAAATTAGGGCCAGAATTTTACCTTTGCCGGGCGGGTGCACGGAGGCTCGATGCTTCATGAAATGGGGCGTGATGACATGGGGAGGGGAGCTTCCCAATGTCATCGTACCACCTTGCGATACCTTGGTCAGTGGACATGTGCGGAAGTTGGAAGCACACCCACCGACAAAGGGCCAATTAAGGCCATTAAATCCCCAATTCACTGCGATTTTGAGTGGCCTGTGTACTTTTACACTTGGCGCACAGGTCAATCGGCTTGGCGGCCTTCATGTTTTTCATACAGTCTACATCCAAGGCAGGATAAAAGGCTCAGAAGATGTTGGAAAGATGAGGAGTTAGGAGTTTTGATGTGAGTTGTTTGTTGGTGGATTATAGATCATTTTTGGAATTTTTTGGTTGATTTGGATAATTCTAGAATTGTCAAACATTTGCAGAGGTTTTCTGCAGAAAGGCCCCTTCATGCTGAAACCTGTGTAACCATCAGGTGAAACATGGGGATTGTGTACTCAACTGGAGGGCCCTCCTTAAAAGAGGAGGAGAGGGCAGAAGGGAGAGGAGGCCAGTTTCCCGCAGGCACCTTGCCCTCTGAACCGAGAAGCACAGCCAGTAGGGGTGGAGGGCCAGCAGGCTTTGCAAGGGAGAAGGGTCAGGAGAAGGCACCAATACCCAGCAGATAGCGTGTATAGACAGTGATTGTGCTACCTGGACATGACAGAGGTTCAATGCTGAAGAAGTCTCGACCTCTCCAGGGAAACAGTCATCTCTATCTGCGATATGATCAGCCCCGAAATAGCCTCAAACTTTGTACGTGGCCACCCTATGCCAGTGGCTCTGACGGTGATAATGGCCCTGGACATGCCACAAGATTGTTCCAGGGCTCAGTGGGAGACCTCTGCGGAGTGTCGCAATCTGCTACGCACAGTCGCATCAAGTTGATTACAGATGCACAGTTCTGAAGGGTCAACACCTTCATTCACTTCAGGATAGATGAGGCCAGCCAGGCAGAGTGACCCAGAGGCTTCGCTGCAATTGTAGGATTTCCGAGAATTCAGGGAGCCATTGGCTGCACACATGTACCCATTAAGGCATCAGTGGGGGAGCTGGGTGCCTTTGTGAATAAAAAGGGCTTCTGCTCTCTAAACCTGCAGATTGTGTGTGACCACAAGAATGAGATACTGCAGGTTTGTGCCAGGTATTCAGGAAGCTGCCATGATGCCTACATCTTGCATCACTCCCAGGTGCCAAGGCTCTCCATTGCACAAGCACGGTTGGATGGCTGGCTGGTTGCTTGGGGACAAAGAGTATCTGTTAAAAAGGTGGCTGATGACACTGCTAAGACAGCCAAGGACTGCTGCTGAGCAGAGCTGCAACCGCAGTCATGCCTCCACAAGGACAATAATTGAGAGGACAATAGGCCTGCTCAAGACGAGGTTTCGCTGCCTGGACTGCTCAGGGGATCACTGCAATATCCTCTGCAATGCGTCTCTCTTATTATAGTAGTCTGCTGCACCCTACACAATCTGGCTCTCTCAAAGGAGGACCCTTTGGAGGACAAAGACAGCACGCAGACGACAAATCCAGGGCTGAGTCTGAGGAGGAGCCTGATCAGCTCCAGGGTGAGGAGCAAGATCCAGCATTGAGGCTACTTATTGGAGACTGGGAGACCAGGGAGGCCTTAATTCAGAGTACTTTCAGTTAGGACTCCAAAGGCAGGAGTCAAAATGATGGCAAGGAGACCGCCGCCTTACTGATCTATGCTGCTGAAGCCCTCCTGTCACCCTTTGCTCATGTTCATGCCTCTCAAATAAACCTTGCAGCCCAGTCTATGTGTGATACACGACTCCTAGGCTGCCTCCATAACAACTGTATGAAACACACTAAGGCCATTGGAGATTATCTCATAATTTAATAGTGAAGTGTGAGATATACAAACACCATTACACACGTGGCAACGAAAAATTATTCACCCATGAGACCCCTTATGTGATCATAGTGACTTAAGTTTTAGCTTTATGAGTGCTACGGCTTGGTGTTTCCCCCTTGCTGGCAGCTGCATTGGAGGCAGGCTGCTGACTCTGTTGGCCTTGATGACTTTGGGGGGCATCTCTGGTCGCTAGGGCCTGTGTGGGCCCTGACTGGGTGGAAGAGTCCAGCATCGTGGCTGGGCACTCCTCAGTCATCGGGGTGTCATCAGATGCGACGGCCACTGGCAGAGAGGTGGAGGAGCTGCTGCCATCATCAGGAGTGCCCTGAGAGGAGCCCCCCGATGCATGGGGCTGCAGGTTGTCCACCACTGTGAGGTTTATTTGAACCTCCCTGCTAGCAGAGTCATAGATGCCTCATCCATCTCTCACATTGGCAGTGACATAGAAACATAGAAAATAGGAGCAGGAGTAGGAGTAGGTCATTCGGCCTTTCGAGCCTGCTCCACCATTCAGTATGATCATGGCCGATCCTCTATCTCAACGCCATACTCCTGTGCTCTCCCAATACCCCTTGACGCCTTTAGAGTCCAGAAATCTATCTATTTTCTTCTTAAATATATTCAGTGAGGTCACTGCCAGTGTGTGGGTTCACAGGTCTGAATCCCTGATTGAGTTTCTGGAGGTGCCTTTCCATGAGAGTCGCCACTCTCCCTATGGAGGAAGCTGTGCGTTCAGAACTCTGGGTCATCGCAGTGCTCACGCTTTGCATAGATTCCTCCAATATGGAGACCATGGCACACAGACCCTCCGGGATCTGTGCCAGATCTTCACGGGCATCCCACTGGACATCCAGCATTTACCGCCTAATAGATGAGTCCAGGGACTCATCATCTGTCTTGGGCTCAGCATCATCCTGGTCTCCAGCAATCCTCCTTGCCTCTGCCAGCTTCTCAAGGAGGTGTGATGTGCTTTCCCCAGTGTGCACTGCCATCTGCTCCAAAATGCTTATGTCACCGATATGCTTGTATCTGTGCTGGTTTATGCTGCAGAAGGAGGGTGCATATGGCTGCAAGTCCTCCTCTAACATCAAGGGTGCGTCCTCGGGGTCCTTCCGTGGTTTAGAGGCTGTTCCATCTGAGGGAGGGAAAAAATATGTAAGCCTAGAGCAGCCTTAAGTGGTTGGAGTGCATGCAGCCTGATTGCTTCTCAGAATGGACAAAGACTTCTGAATGGATGAGCAACAGGGATTAGTGGAATTCACATGTCAGTCTTACAACCGCTGCTCGACATCTCTCACACCCTCCCCCAATCTCTTCCTTGCCCAGTGGATTAATATCCTCCTCCGAGACTCCTGCCCCTCGCGACCAATGGACCTGTCTCCATATTCACATGCCATCTCAAGGATCAGCTCCTCCGCCTTACTTAATATCAGATTAGGGACACCACCACCTGTTTGTCCTCACTCCTGTGCTTTGTAACTCCTTTTCTCCTGTAAGGACAAAAGTGTTTTCATTAGCGCCCCCCTCTACATGCCAGAACATACCAAACTCCCCCCACCCAAAGATGCAGGTAGGTTCAGGTGCCCATCACATTGCAGCACCTCACCCTAATATACATGCCAGCCATCCAGTCTAATCATGTTCAGTCTTTAAAGGCACATGAAGATGTGCCAATTTAAGCTCAGAATTTCACACCTGTGAGACCCAACAAATGTTACCACCCAAAACACACCTCTTCACAGATACATCTGGAATCAGTACTCACCCTGGCAAAGAGCTGAAGGTCATTGAACCTCTTCCTGCACTGCTTCTAGGTCTTTTGGACTACATCATGTCCACTGACCAGAGTTGCAACCTCTGTCCATGCCTTCTTTATGTGTGGTGGCCTCTTCTTGCCGTCTCGCGGCAGTATCTCCAGTTGTGTACTCTCAGCCTCCATTAGAACCCGCAGGCACTCATCTGAAAAGCCGGGGCAGACTGGCTCCAGCTATTTTCATCCCAACTAGCATGGGTTCCGTGTGCAGAAGACATATTCCAGCCACACCTCATCACACATTATCTCAACACAGCAATCTGGCCCTTGCAAAATCTCAGCAACTCCCTGAGGCAGTTCCACAATGATTGCCAGCCTTCAGGGAGCTCCTTTTAACACACCCTCATTCATTATAGCACCCGTTCTCTTCCCGCCGCCACCACCAACCCCCCAGCAGTGCTAAGCCTCTCTCAGCGCGTGTTTCATGCTGGCCAGCAGTTAATTGGCCGGCCAGCAGTTAATTGGCCAGCCAGCGTAAAATTGCTGTTGGAAGCCGATTGTGGCTGGGAGCAGATTCCACATCTGCTTCCGGTCTCGCCGATTGCGCTCATCCAACAAGCCTAAAATCCAGGCCTATAAGTTTGCTAATGAATGCCCCTTGAGCTGTTTATGTTTTTCACAATCTATGTTTATTTTCAGTCAGTATATTTGTTCTTTTGATTCTAAAAATAATTTCACTTATATACTTTGATCAAAGGAATTTTCTTGCCAAATCAGATTTGATTTGTGCTCTCAAATTAGTTTTGGTGTTCTTTATATTTTTTTTAAAAATGTATTACAAGGTTGATTGGGTGATAGTATTGATTAAATTGTGAAATGGTGCACTTGCTCATTACTGGACCTGCACAAAATGGTTGCTGTAGCCCTTTCCTAGGCAAGTTTTGATATTTGGTAACTATTTGATATTTAATTCTAACTTGGCTTTCTCCTAACTTTCTCTTTATGGTGAGGCATAGGGAGTGTAATCAAGAGCAAGATTATTGCACCATGGAGCAAGGGAAACGTGAGGCTAGCTCTAAGAACAGGAGAGTAAATTTTATAATTTGGGGGTCAGATGGTGTGTTTTTGAAGCTGTGGCCTGGACGTTCAAACGATGTATTGCATCCGAGGTACCAAGGTAAGGGATGCAATGGAGCGGGTGAATAAATCAAAATGCAAGGATTCAAACAGCTTGGGAAGAATAAGATGGAAGATTCAGAGATTTCAAGAAGTTGGGGAATAATCTAACATGCAAGATCTCGAGAATAATAAATTCAAGATTACTCCCCATGCCATGCAATGGACAAGTTGCTTGGAAGTGGCACTGTGTGGTTGGAATGTTGTTTGGGTTCTCCAATCATATTGTGGAGAGATATTGGATGATAACAAATACTGTAGTTTGTATGTGGCTCTTAGCTCTGTGTCTTTTAAAGCAGGGCACCTATCATTGTAATTTCATCTCTTAAATCTCAGGAAGCTGCCTGAAGATCATTGTAAGAGAGAGGCTATGGTATCAGATATTACAGATACTTGGCTCAACGATGACATGAGCCGGCTACGTGTATAAAGAAACTTCAACAACTTATATTTACATCGCACCTTTAATGTAATAAAATGTCCCAGGGTGCTTCACGGAACATTATAAACCAAATATGATACAGAGCCATATAAGGAGATAGTAGATCAGGTAACCAAAGAGGTGGATTTTAAAGAGTGTCTTAAAGGAAGAAAAAGAGGCAAAGAGGTTTATGGAGGGAATTCCAGAGCATAGGACCTAGATAACTGAAGGCTTTGCCACTGATGGTAGAGTGATTAAAATTGGGGATACTCA
Organism: Cetorhinus maximus; assembly: GCF_964194155.1. Taxonomy (NCBI): domain Eukaryota; kingdom Metazoa; phylum Chordata; class Chondrichthyes; order Lamniformes; family Cetorhinidae; genus Cetorhinus; species Cetorhinus maximus. Next base: position 143,711,592 of record NC_135884.1, read on the forward strand.
AGAGGTCTGAAATAGATGAGTGCAGATATCTTGGAGGAGTTGTAAGTATGGAAGAGATTAGAGAGATAGGGAAGGCTGAGGCCATGGAGAGATTTGAAAACAAGGATGAGCATTTTAAAATTAATTGACCATGAGACAGTGTAGATCAGCATGCTCTGGGGTGATAGGTAAATGGGACTTGGTGCAAGTTAAGATATGGACAGCAGAGTTTTGTATGACTTCGAACTTACGGAGATAGAATGTGGGAGTGCAGCCTGGAGTGCATTGGAATAGTCAATTTTATAAGTAACAAAGGCATTTGATAATAACAGATTATTTCATAAAGATACAAAAGAGAAGCTGGGAGCTGTTGTTGCTATTTATTGAAAAAGAACTCGAATGTAATGAATTTGAAGCTTTAGTCTATATAAAAATGATGAGGAAGCTCTGTGGATAGGGGTGAGAAAATATGGAATAGAGGCAAACACGTGAAGTGGTTTGAAAATTGAAAACTGAGAAAGAAAAGGGTGGTTGTGGGTGGAGCTCCAGCTGCATTAAGACATCAAGGGGTCAGTAATTGGGTGCTACAGGGTTCAGCGCTAGGACCATTACTGTATACGGTACACAGAAGTGATATGGAGCTGTGGCTGAAACAAAACTTTTTTGATGTTTGCAGTTGTAGGGGGAAGGAACAAGTCAACTTGGATAAGTTGGAAAGGTGGGCTGATGAGTGGCAATTGCTATTTAATGTGCACCGATGAAAGATCATGAGACTAGAGAAAGGGGATAAGCAGTGGCAATCTGAACTAAATGGTGCTTAAGAGCAAAGACTGCAGATCATGGAAATGTGAAACTACAACAGAAAATGCTGGAAACACTCAACAGGTCAGCCAGCATCTGCAGAGAGAACAGATGAGTTGTTTCCTGTGTAGACCTTTTGTCAGAATTCTAATGAAAAAAATGCACTGTTAAAATTTTCTATTGATTATCTTTCCATCTTTTTTCGATGCATACAGGGCATTCCAGTGAGGTGTTCACTGTCCCTTTGTTCTATTTTTATTAAAATGCTTGCTCATCTTTCATATTTTCACTTCTGATGAAGAACTGAATGCTTGAAACATTATTCATTGATCCTTCCTGACCATTTTTGTGTTTCTAGCATTTTCAGTTTTGGGTTGAGCATCATCAGTTGATGAGCAAAATTTCACACCCTGTCTGGTCCTTGATGTCCTTTTAATGCTTGAATGAGGTACACTCATATTAGTGCTAGGAAAAAAGTCTCTGCTTTCTATGATTTTGCAAATCAAAGACCCTGGCCTTTGTCCTGCAGAGTCTCCAGCGTTAGTGCTCCATTTTATGGCCAACTAAGTTGGTTCAGAAATAGCCACATTACCCGATATTAAACTAAATGAATATAGAATGAGCCATTTATTCCAATAATCTTTATTTTCCTCTTTCCCAAACTGTGGTGGTAAAACATTGGTAGCGGCAAAACACAACAATTGAAAGGGAATTGTAGATAAATTGACTTCACTCCAGAAGCTGAAGAAAACATAGGGCAGGATCCTCCCCCTGTCGTGGGGGTTGTGCGGGAGCGGGCGCAAGCGGGCGGGTTCCCCCAGTTGGGGGCGCTCCACCATTTTACGTAGGTGAGCCACTTAAGGCCTGCCCAGCGTGACGTGTGCTAGGAAGCGCTATGCGCTCCTGTGCGGGCGGGGGGATTCCCTGAGCTGGGAGTGCACTCTTTCAGAGCACACAGATCTCCCCGAGGCAAAGTTCAGATCGGCTCAGGTTTCAGTCAATAAAGATGGGAAAAAAATTCCTGACATGTCTCCTCATGTGACGCTGGGACATGTCAATTTCTTTTTTAACATTTTATAAACATTTTAAATCCCTCATGAAACCTCATCCGGCTGTGGATGAGGTTTCATGTTTTTTCTGAAGGCCGCCTGGACTCATCGCCTGACGCCAACCTTAAGGTTGGATGGGCAGGTCCATTAATCAATTTAATTACTTTTTTAATGGCCTTAATAGGCCTTAGCCGAACTCGCTGCGCGCCCATCAAACTGAAAATCTAAATGACGCGGAATGACGTCAGGACACACGCCCGACGTCACCCCGCGTTATTTTATGTGTCTGTGAGCGGGCCCCGCCCTCCACTCGCCAACCAGAAGATGCAGCCCATAGAGTTTATGTACTTTATGTGCAAGAAACCAAAGGGAGAGAATATTTTCCATTTGGAGCATAGTTTATGGTTGATCATGTTTTTTTGCCTTCTATTCTGATATTCTGTATTCTGCTTGTGAAGCACACCTTAAGCTACATGAGACTAATTGCTGATTAGGGTGTTTTTTCTTGTAGCATGCTTTCCAGCTTTGTAACTTACTGTAACTGTTGATGAGTACAATTATTAAACAGTCGTTGATAAAATAGTCGTGAGTTAGCATGCATTAGGAACTGAATCACGGTCTTGAGATTTAGTTAATAAACTATAAACAAATAAACTACTGGGGTTTCTTTTTCAATGTTCATGGAGTACAATCAATTCATTTTCATCCATAATTTTATATCTATTGTCATCATATGCAGTGGAACAAATGCCCAAACCTTTTACTGTGAGGCATATGGTTGATGTTGGAGTAAGTCAGCATGTCAGTTTTGTTGACTGTTTTCACGCTTCTAACAATGTAGATTAGTGCACATAATAGATATTTCTAAACAGAACCAGATTCTGGAGTTCAGATGCCTCCGGGACTTTGCTCTTTCATGTTGATACCCTAACCTCCTTATTTTTGTTACCTTGCTGCATGCTCCTTGTCAAGCATTGCCATGGCATTCAAACCGAATTGTAATGTGTGTACGCTTCCAGATGTAATGTTATTGATAATTCAGTATTTAAAGCCACATCCCACCAAAAAAAAACTTCGAATCAATTCTCATTGAAACCATTTTTCCACGTCGCCTTAACATAAACTTGTATGTATCATTTTGCAGTGCTGCAATTCTGTATGTATGGCCGATTTCTTGAATGAAATGTGTACAAGGCATGTACAATCCAGTAAAAATGAGTTTATGTCAAACTACTGCTGTAATTGTTCAAGAATTCAAAAACAACACAATTAGAACATAATTTCCAAATACTGAACTTTGTATATGCAAAGTACAATTTTCTTTGTGTAGGACACATTATTTGTATAATCAGAAATTCATTGCTATTTGTATTTAAATCTCATCGTGAAAGAAGTATTTTTTAAAGTGACTGTACTATTTACTCAAGCATGTCTCCCACTAAGGTATTGAATTCAAAACAGTTGTGTTGTGGAGAGTACTACTTAAATTTGTCTGTGCATCATTAACCTCATTCAATATTCTTCAGAAGATTTAAAAAAAAAATTCTTCTACATTAAATTTATTGAATTCTCTAACCTCCTTCCATTGATACTTAAATAAAATCATTGGGAAGGGGAGAGAATTAACTCAATAAATGCTGGAACCTGGTAAAATTGAATTGATATTCAAATTTACTGATGCTGCTAAAACAGTGCAGAAGTTGTGAAAATAAAATGAATTGAATCCATTATCATTTTGTAAAAATTGAACTGGACTGATTGATTTGCCATTTAGCTAGTTGATATGTACATGCCAAAACTACCATGTTTGGCTTCTCTCACACTTGATTGGATGATTCAGATCTGTCACAAAGTAGACCACTTAATCATTTCAGTCAGACCCACATAAGATGTGTATAGATCTTATTTTAAATGGAGTGTCAATTTCGAAATTTCGCAGTGGGCATATACACGACAAAATGTGTTACTTTAAATAACACATCATTCAGAAAAATGCATATATTCAGCTGGCACCATAGCATGGTGGTATATGAAATCAAAATAACTAGGTTTGCACGCATGATTTTTCCATAACATAAGTCTTATCCATGCCTCATTTTTCACAGATGTGTCAAAGTCTGCCTTGTGTTAAATCTTTCTATAACATTGTCCCACTAAAATTCCCGTGTACATCATTTTTATTCTTATTTCTTACATTAAGTCAGATTAACTGAATCTAATTTATTGGGCAAAATCTGGGGAAAGATTGGATTCTGTGTCAAATTATTCTCATCAAACAGTTTGCTGTAAGGAATTGTTGATGACTGCTATTTAGAAAGAACATTATGCTCGAGTCCTTCACTTTGAGCACAGCAACCTCCAACTAAATGACTGTTCTTCATTTGTGATCTTAAATAGTTTTGGCATTCAGTCCAATTATGTTTGGGAACATAAGAAATAGGAGCAGGAGTAGGGCATACAGCTCCACCATTCAATAAGATTATGAGAGATCTTCTACCTAAACTCCACTTTCCTGCCCTGTCCCAATATTTCTTGATTCCCTTAGTGCTCAAAAATCTATTGATTTCCTTCTTGAATGTACTGTTATGAATAACTAATTTCATGATTCATATGTTTTAGGAGTGTAACTTTTAGTTTGGAGATTGAAATTTTTAAATGCAAGATAAATTAAAACACCGCATTTGAGAAGCTGGTAACAAACCTAAAGTAATTGCAAATCAAAGGGTGGCCTATGTTTATTTTGTAAGCAGTGGAATGTATTGGAAACTAAACAATCGGCTACCTCTTTGAGCTTCTTGGTGGAGACGAGACGTATACAGCTGTTTCAATAAAGGGTTTAAATTATTCATATGGTTTTCCAGAACAGAGGAAAGGTTTAGGAATTGGGTATAATTAGTTTAAATCCATATCTGGAACATCACAGGCATGCTATATAAAGCAAGGGAGGGGATTGCATGGGCTCTGACAGTAATTTTCAAATCCTCTCTGGCCACAGGAGAGGTGCCAGAGGACTGGAGGACAGTGAATGTGGTACCATTATTCAAGAAGGTTAGTAAGGATAAACCAGGTAATTATAGGCCAGTGAGCCTGACATCAGTGGTAGGGAAACTATTGGAAAAAGTTCTGAGGGACAGGATTAATCTCTACTTGGAGAGGCAGGGATTAAGCAGGGATAGTCAGCATGGCTTTGTCAGGGGGAAGTCATGGCTAACAAATTTGATTGAACTTTTCGAGGAGCTGACTAGTTGTGTAGATGAGGGTAGTGCAGTTGATGTAGTCTATATGGACTTCAGGAAGGCTTTTGACAAGGTCCCTCATGGGAGAATGGTCAAGCAGATAGGAGCCCATGGGATCCATGGCAATTTGGCAAATTGGATCCAAAATTGGCTTCGTGACAGGTGGCAGAGGGTGATGGTCAAAGGTTGTTTTTGTGATTGGAAGCCTTTAATGAGTGGTGTACCGCAGGGATCGATGCTTGTAGTGTACATTAATGTTTGTAGTGTACATTAATGATTTAGATGTGAATATAGGAGTCATGATCAGTAAGTTCGCAGCTGACATGAAAATTGGTGGTGTCATAAATAGTGAAGAGGAAAGCCTTAGATTACAGGACAAAACAGATGGGCTGGTAAGATGGGCAGAGCAGTAGCAAATGGAATTTAATCCTGAGAAGTGTGAAGTGATGCATTTTGGGAGACTAATATGGCAAGGGAATACACAATGAACGGTAGGACCCAAGGAAGTACAGAGGATCAGAGGGACCTTGGCGTACATGTCCTTGGATCCCTGCAGGCAGCAACACAGGAACATAAGGTGGTTAAGAAGGCATATGTAATACTTGCCTTTATTAGCCGAGGCATAGAATATAAGAGTAGGGAGGTTATGTTGGAGCTATATAAAAGGCTAGTTAGGCCACAGCTGGAGTACTGTGTGCAGTTCTTGTTGCCATACTATAGGAAGGATGTGATTACACTGGAGAGGGTGTAGAGGAGATTCACCAGGATGTTGCCTGGATGGAGCGTTGCAGCTATGAAGAGAAACTGGATAGGCTAGGGTTGTTTTCCTTAGAGCAGAGAAGGCTGAGGGGGGAACCTGATAAAGGTATACAAAATTATGAGGGGCATAGATAGGGTAGATAGGAAGAAACTTTTCCCTTTAGCGGAGGTGTCAATAACCATGGGGCATAGATTTAAGTTAAGGGGCAGGAGGTCCAGAGGGGATTTGAGGAAAAGCTTTTTCACCCAGAGGGTGGTTAGAATCTGGAACACAGTGCCTGAGGGGGTGGTAGAGGCAGGAACCCTCACAACATTTAGGTATTTAGATGAGTACTTGAAATGCCATAGCATACAGGGCTACGTGTCAAGTGCTGGAAAATGGGATTATAATAGATAGGTGCTTGATGGCTGGCATGGCCATGATGGGCCGAAGGGCCTGTTTCTGTGTTGTATAACTCTATGACTCTATGAGAAGCGAATTAGAGTTTGTATACTGTACTCATACTGGAATTGTGAAGTGTGATGTCTATGAACACGGTGATGATATATGTATATTTTTATATTTCTGTGTTTATGTATATATTCTGTGTAGGTAAGGGTAAGCTGTGTCCGCGTGTGTTCATGGTTAATCAAAGGTGAGGTTGTTGGAATCAAATTGTCTGTAGAATCCCATCCAGGACAAAGCAGCCCGCTTGATTGGCACCACATCCACAAACACTCACTCCCTCCACCATCGATGCACAGCAGCAGCAATGTGTACCATCTTCAAGATGCACTTCAGGAATTCACCAAGGCTCCTTCAACAGCACCTTCCAAACCCACGACCACTACCATCTAGAAGGACAAGGGCAGCAGGTAGATGGGAACACCAGCACCTAAAAGTTCCCCTCCAAGTCACTCACCATCCTGACTAGGAAATATATTGCTGTTCCTTCACTGTCGCTGGGTCAAAATCCTGGAACTCCCTTCCTAACAGCACTGCGGGTGTACTCACACCACATGGACTGCAGCAATTCAAGAAGGCAGCTCACCATAACCTTCTCAAGGGCAACTAGGGATAGGCAATAAATGTTGGCCCAGCCAGATAAGCCCACCTCCTGTGAATGAATTAAAAAAAGTAGATCTGAAATTATCATTTGGGGATAAGTTTTGAAATTGATTTGTAACTGTAGCACTACAAAGGAATCTCAAAGGCATCGAGGAACATTTGCATTTTACAGGAGATTTGTGAATAAACAAGGACAGGCGTTTTAAATTTTATTGACTCAGAATAGAGGGAAAAAAGGAACATGAAAGGTTTTAATATTTGGGAACCTGAATATTCAAAGGAATATTAAAAGACAATGGAGAACTAAGATGAAAGGGTGAAAAAGATATTTATGAAAACCGGTTTTCAGCTGTAGTGAGTTGATGTGGGGGAAGGCCACTGAAGGCCGATTCCTGTGTTTTGGAGTGTGTTGAAAAGCTGTGAAAGTCATTTAATTGAAGAAAGCAACTCAGTTTTGGGCCAGGAGAATATTTGTCATAAGACCATAAAACCATAAGACATAGGAGCAGAAATTAGGCCATTCAGCCCATCGAGTCTGCTCCGCCATTCAATCATGGCTGATAAATTTCTCAACCCCATTCTCCCACCTTCTCCCCGTAACCTTTGATCCCCTTACCAATCAAGAACCTATCTATCTCCATCTTAAATACACTCAATGACCTGGCCTCCACAGCCTTCTGTGGCAATGAATTCCATAGATTCACCACTCTCCAAAGTCCTTTATAGGGCTGAAGTTTTGGAACCCTCTAAAGGTGGGAAAGGAGGTGGATTGGCCCTGAAATACCGGCATTGGGCAGCTTCTCGATTTCAAGATGAGAGAGGTGCAAAGTTTGGGGAGTGGGGTGGGGGAAGGTGGCAGGATAAAAGTCCTGCTCTCCAATTAAAACAATTGAAAAGCTTGTTTAGAGCTTGTTGAAGGGGTAGGGCATGATACTGGTTAAATTCATACCTAGCACCTAGGAAAATGGTTGTGGTTGTTGGAAGCCAATCATCACAGTCCTGAGATATCACTGCAGGAGTTCCTCAGGGCAGTGTCCTAGGCCCAGCCATCTTCAGCTGTTTCATCAATGACCTTCCCTCCAACATAAGGTCAGAAGTGGGGATGTTCACACATCATGGCACAACATTCAGCACTATTCACGACTCCTCAGATCTTGAAGCAGTCCGTGTCCATAAGCAGCAAGATCTGGACAATATTCAGGCTTGGGCTTATAAGTGACAAGTGCCAGGTAATGACCACCTCCAACAAGAGAGAATCTAACCATCTCTCCTTGAGATTCAATGGCATTACCATCACTAAATCCCCTACTATCAACATCCTGGGGGTTACCATTGAGCAGAAGCTGAACTGGACCAGCCATATAAATACAGTGGTTACAAGAGCAGGTCAGAGGCTGGGAACTCTGCGGTGAGTAACTCACCTCTTGACTCCCCAGGAACAAGTAAGGAGTGTGATGAAATACTCTCCACTTGCCTGGATGAGTGCAGCTCCAACAACACTCAAGAAGCTTGACATCATTCAGGACAAAGCAGCCCAGTTGATTGGCACCTCATCCACCTCCTTAAACATTCACTCCCTCCATCACTTCCTCCACCACTGACGCACAGTGGCAGCAGTGTGTACCATCTATAAGATGCACTGCAAAAACTCACCAAGGCTCCTTCAACAGCACCTTCTAAACATGTGGCCTCTACCACCTAGAAGGACAAGGACAGCAGGTGCATGGGAACACAGCCACCTACAAGTTCCCCTCCAAGTCACACACCATTCTGACTTGGAACTATATCACTGTTCTTTCACTGTTGCTGGGTTAAAATCCTGGAACTCCCTTCCTAACAGAACTGTGGGTATTCCTACAACACATGGACTGCAGCGGTTCAAGAAGGCAGCACATCACCACCTTCTCAAAGGCAATCATGGGACGGGCAATCAATGCTGGCCTCGCCAGCGACGCCCACATCCCCATGACCGACTATTAATGAAAAAAATTAAAAGGGAAGACATGTTTTATAAGCTGTCAATTTGAGAACAGCTGAGGGGAGAGGGGCTACATAATGGGCTGTAGTCAAGGCTTCCCCAGGTCATCATTGTAGCCCCACAAGAGGTTCAGTGGGGCAAAGAGGAACTGGGCACTTGGTAAGGGGGTGGCTTAGGTACTGCAAGGTTGACAGGGAGAGTGGGTAATTGGCGACCAGGCTTTGAATATGGTTGGCAACCTCCTAGCAAGAGCAGGGGACAAGACTACCAAGGACAATTGGGCAGTCACCTTGCCAAAGGTGAAGATTGTCAGCTTTTGGGCCCCATCACAGTGAGGGAGCAACAGCCTTTGCAGGAACGCTAGCACCCTGGGCATCAGGAGGGCACTGGAGATGAAAGAAGGGCAGAAAGGCAACAGTGTCTGAACCCTCAACACAGATTCAACCACTAGATGGAGCTAGCTAGAGATGCCTGAGAACCAGTGCTGCAGGAATTATCAACCTCCAGGCAGGTGATCACAAGATCTGTGTCCTTGACTCTGAAGACCTCGCACCTCGCAACACGGCTCGCCATACCTAGCCAGTGTCCATTAACGTCACTGTCATCCTGACCACCTTCACTTCTGACTTCTTCCACAAATCAGCTGTGGACCTTAGTGGATCTCAATAATGGCTGCACTCCACTGCATCTCACTGGTCACTGATGCCACCTTTTCCAGAGCTAGACAGCACATTCATTCAACAACATAAATGGCCTTGCAGAGACAGAGCAGTGGGTTTTGTCTCCATCGCTGATTCCCCCAGGTGCAAGACATCATCAATTGCAGCCATATGGCTACAAAGGCACCCAGTGATTGGCCAGCAAGATCCATAAACAGGAAAAGCTACCACTCCCTCAATGTCCAACTGGCCAGTGGCCGCAGCAAGAGCTTCCTCCATGTGTGTGCTCACTTTCCTGGCAGCTGCCACGACTCCTTCATCTTCTGCCAGTCCAGGCTGCCTCAGATTTTCAGTCCAAGCCCCAACGTGCATGATAGATTGAGGAGGAAGGGAAATCCCATGAAGAGGTAGCTACTGTTCCCTCTACAGACGCCCCAGACAGCGCCTTGGAGGCGATGCAACAATGCCACCTACTCATCAAGACAACTATTGAGCAAGCGATTCGGCTTCTGAAAATGTGTTTCCAGTGTCTGGACTGGTTGGGTGATGGCATCCAATACCTTCCTCCAAGCATGTCATTGTAGTGGTTGCTGCATTATCCATAACAAGGCGCTACAGAGAGGTAAGGGCCCCTGAAATGAGACAGCCCATTGGTCGAGGAGGAGAAATTGGAGGCAGAGGGAGATGATGTTGAACAGAGAGGTGCCTCTGTTGCACGACACAGTGACCTCCTCCTGCCACCCTTTGGGAAGAGGACAAAGCCCTTCTTCCTCATGGCCTCCAGCATGAGATCCAGGTTGGGATGAAATGAGGGGCTGCTTTGTCTGGGGTACGAAGCCTTCTGCTCTCCTGTAACATTTCACTTCCCTCTGGTGTAGTGGCAGGCTTTAGCACAAACTGTAAAACCCTCCCTCAGGATAACCAGCAGCCTCGTGATGGCTGCAGTGGAGTGCCTAAGTGAGTCCCACATTATCTGATCCGCCTCCATTCCCACCCTCACTGGCTTTAAGTGGACAGGAAACCTGTCTCTATATCAATAAAAATCTGACCTTCAATCAGTTTCCTACCAGAGCCGGGTTTCTGACCCAAAAACGGACATTGCTCATGTTTCCTGCCTCCATGGCGAAGATTTAGCCCATAACTTCAGCAAGACTTCTTTACCCTCGCCCAATAAGGATGAACATGTCATTTGCCTTCCTAATTTCTTGCTGTGTCTGCATTTTAACTTCTTTGATTCATGTACAAGAACACCAAATCCCTCTAAATACCTACATATACTAAACTCTCACCTGTTTAAAGAAAAATTCTGCTTTCCATTCTTATATCCAAAATGGATTACTTAATGTTTTCACACATTATATCCCATCTGCTACAGTTTTGCCCAATCAATTAATTGGCCCAAATCCCTTTGGAGTCTATTTGTGTCCTTCTCATAGCTTATCTTTCCACCTAGCTTTGTACCGTTAGCCAACCTCATCTAAATCATTGATATAGATTGTCAATAGTGAAGGCCCTATCACTGAACCTTGCGGTGCCCCACTCGTTACATACCGCCATCCTGCGAATTACTTGTTTCTTCCTATTCACTGTTTTCTCTGTGTGAACCAGTCCTTCCCTTTTGTTCTTTTGAAAAGTGCCATGGGATCTTTTGCATTCATCTGAGAGGGCAGATGGGGCCTTGATTTAATGTTCCATCCAAAGATAGGACCATTCCCTCATTACTGCACTCTACTGCCTGTATCCTAACTTGCTCAAGGTCCTTTTCATTTATCACCCCTCTGCTTGTTGGCCTTTATTGGCTCCTGGTCCAACACTACCTCAATTTTAAAATTCCCACCCCTGTTTTCAAATTCCTTTTGTTTTTTGAAATGGCTTTACCTGTAGCCTCCTCTAGCCCTACGATCCCCTGAGATCCCCTCCAATTCCAGCTTCTTGCGCACTCCCAATTTTGAGCCGTTTGAGCCTTCAGCCATCCAGGTCCCAAATTCTGAATTTGCCCCCCCACCCCCCCAAAAAGCCCTCTGCCTTTCTCCCTGACTCTCTCCGTCTCTTCCATAAAGATGCTCCTTAAAATCTAACTCTTGGACCAAGCTTTTGATCACCTGTTTTAATATAGTCTTATGTGTTTCAGTGTCACATTTTGTTTGATAACACTACATAAATGAAAGTTGTTGAAGTGTCAGCCTGGATTATGTGCCCAAATAGCCATCCTTCTTGAATACTCAATTGAAGCTGCCTCCACCACCCTCCCAGGGAGTTCATTCCAGACCCCAACCACCCTCTGAGTGAAGAAATTTTCCCTCACATCACTTTTCCTTCTTTTGCCAATTATTTTGATTCTATGCCCTCTAGTTCTTAATGCTCCCTTGAGTGGGAACAATTTCTCACTATTTACCCTGTCCATACCCCACAGGGCCTTGAATACCTCTATCCAGTCTTCTCTCAGCCACCTTTCCTCCAAGGAAAACAGTCCCAACCTATCTAACCAATCTATCCTCATAGTTACAGTTCTTTATCCCTGGAATCATTCTTATGAATCTCCCTTGTACTCTCTCTAATGCCTTCACATCCTTCCTCACGTATGGTGCCCAGAACTGGATGCAGTCCTCCACATGAGGCCTAACTAGTGTCTTATATAAGTTCAACATGACCTCCTTACTCAATGTCCCTATTAGTACAGCCTAAGATACTACATGCTTTATTAACTGCTCTCTCAACGTGCCCTGCCATCTTCAATGACTTGTATACATATACACTGAGGTCCCTCTGCTCCTGCACCTCCTTTAGAGTTTCTCTCTTCATTTTATACTATCTCTCCATATTCTCCTGGGCAAAATGAATCACCTAACACTTCTCTGCATGGAACTTCATCTGTCACTTGTCTGCCCAATCCACCAACATGTCTATGTCCTTTTGAGGTTCAAGACAATCTTCACCACAGTTAACAACGTTTCTGACCTTTGTGGCGTCTGCAATTTTTGAAATCATGCCCTGAACACTACAGTCTAGGTCATTAATATATTTCAGGAAGAGCAAGAGTCCCAACACAGACCCCTGGGGAATCCCATTACAAACTTTCCTTCAAAAAATCCATTAACCGCTACTTTGTTTCCTGTCATTCAGCCAATTTCTTATCCAAGTGCCTACTTTTCTTTTTATTCCATGAGAATTTTACTCACAAGTCAGGCACTGTATCAAATGCCTTTTGAAAATCCATAACACGACATCAACAGTTTTGCCCTTATCAACCATGTATGTTACCTCCTCAAAAAACTCCAGCAAGTTAGTTAAACATGATTTTCCCTTAATGAATCCATGCTGGCTTTCTTTAATTATCCTGCACTTGACAAAATGACTATTGATTTTTTCCCGAGCCAGAGTTTCCAGAAATTTCCCTACCACTGAAGTCAAACTGATTGGTCTGCAGTTGCCGGCTTTATTCTTGCACCCCTTTTTGAACAAGGGTGTAACATTCACAATCCTCCAATCCTCTGACACCACCCCTGTATCTAAGGAAGACATGAAGATTATCACTAGTGGCTCTGCAATTTCCGTTCTCACGTTCCTCAGTACCCATGGATGCATTTCATCCAGTCCTGGTAACTTATCAATTTTAAACTCTCCTTCTCAATTGTAAATTCTTCTAGTGTACCAGTTATCTCCTCTCTCACCTCAGCCTGGGTAGCATCTTCTTCCTTTGAAAAGACAGATGCAAAGCACTCATTTAATACCTCTGCCTTTCTCCTATCTTGAGATTATGCCCTCTGCTCCTAGACCCACCCACAAGGGGAAACAACCTCTCAGCATTTACCCTGTCAAATCCCCGAAGAGTCTTATATGTTTCAACAAGGTCACCTCTCATTCTTCTAAACTCCAATGAGTACAAGTCCAGCCTATTCAACCTCTCCTCATAAGAAAATCCCTCCAAACCCGGGATCAACCTAGTGAATCTTCTCTGGACTGCCTCCAATGCCAGTATATCTTTCCTTAGGTAAGGGGACCAAAACTGTTCACAGTATTCTAGATGTGGTCCAACTAGTGCCTTGTATAGTTTTAGCAAGACTTGCCTATTTTTATACTCCATTCCCTTTGAAATAAAGGCCAACATTCCATTTGCCTTTCCTATTATCTGCTGATCTTGTATGCTAGCTGTTTGAGATTCATGCACAAGGATCCCCAAATCCTTCTGTGCTGCAGCTTTCTACAGTCTTTCTCTATTTAAATAATATTCAGCTCCTGTATTCTTCCTGGCAAAGTGCATAACCTCACGTTTTCCCACATTATATTCCATCTGCCAAGTTTTTGTCCAATCACTTAACCTGTCTATATCCCTCTGTAGAATCTTTGTGTCATCCTCACCGCTTGCCTTCCCACTTATTTTTGTGTCACCTGCAAACTTGGCGATAGTATGTTCACTTCCCTCAACCAATTCATTAAATAGATTGTAAATAATTGTGGCCCCAGCACTGATCCCTGTGGTATTCCATTAGTTATAGGTTGCCAATCTGAAAATGCTGCCCTTATCCCAACTCTCTGTCCTCTATTAGTTAGCCAATCCTCTATGCATGCTAATATACTACCCCTAACACCATGGGCTCTTATCTTATTAAGTAGCCTTATGTGCGGTACCTTATCGAACGCCTTTTGGAAATCCAAATAAATTACATCTACTGGTTCACCTTTATCTATCCTGATTGTTGCTTCTTCAAAGAGTTCTAATAAATTTGTCAAGCATGATTTCCCCTTCATGCAGCCATGCTGACTCTGCTTGATTATATTCTGCATTACTGAAAGCTCTGCTATTACATCCTTTATAATAGACTCCAAGATTTTCCCAATGACAGATGCTAAGCTAACTGGCCTATAGTTACCTGTTTTTTGTCTCTCTCTCTTTTTGAATAAGGGAGTTACATTGGCAGTGTTCCAATCCTCTGGGACTTTTCCAGAATCTAAGGATTCTTGGAAGATTCCTACCAGTGCATCCACTATCCCTGTAGCTACTTCATTAATATCCCAGGGTGCAATCCATCAGGTCCAGGGGATTTATCAGCCTTTAGCTCCATTAGTTTCCCTGGTACTTTTTCTCTAGTGATAGTTATTGTATTTATTTCCTCCCCAACTTTTGCCCCTTGATTATTTAGTAACTTTGGAATGCTATTAGTATCTTCTACCGTGAAGACTGATACAAAGTATTTATTCAACTCCTCTGCCATTTCCTGATTCTCCATTATTTCTCCAGCCTCATTCCCTAAGGAGCCTATGTTCACTTTGGCCTCTCTCTTCTTTAGTATATTTTTAAAGAAGCTCTTGTTGTCCGTTTTTATATTACTTGCTAGTTTACCCTCAACATTTATTTTCTCCTTTTTTGTTTTTGATCACCTTTTGTTGGTTTTTAGAACTTTCCCAATCATCTGGCTTACCACTAATCTTTGCCACATTGTATGTTTTTTTTTCTTTCAATTTGATAGTGTCCTTAGCTTCCTCGGTTAACCATGGCTGGTTTACCCCCTTCCTCGAATCCTTCTTCCTCACTGGGACTAATCTTTGTCGTGAGTCATGAACTACTTTCCTTAAACATGTGCCATTGTTCATCAACCATTTTTTCTGCTAAACTCCTTTCCCAGTCCACTCCAGCCAACTCTGCCCTCATTCCTTTGTAATTACCCTTATTTAAGTTTAGCACAGTTGTTTCCAACACCACAGTTGTTTTCTCACTCTCAAACTGAATGCTAAATTCCACCATGTTAATGTTACTATTTCCAAGGGGATCTTTTACTCTGAGATCATTTATTAAATCTGCCTCATTACACACTACCTGATCCATGGTTGGATCCACAACGTATTGTTCTCGAAAACTGTCCCGAATACACTCTATGAATTTTTGCTCATGGCTACCTCTGCCAATTTGATTTTCCCAATCTACATGAATATTAAAGTCACCCAGGATTAATGCACTGCCTTTTTACATGCCCTCATTATCTCCTGATTTATTCTCTGTCCTACAGTATAGCTACTGTTAGGGGGCCTATAGACTACCCCTACCAGTGTCTTCTTCCCCTTGTTATTTCTTACCTCCAGCCAAATGGATTCTACATCTTCCAATACATGATCAGTTCCAGCTATTGTACTTATTCCACCTCGTACTAACAAAGCTACCCCACCACCCTTTCCTTCCTGTTTGTCCTTTCGAAAAGTCACATACCCCTGAATATTTAGCTCCCAGCTACCTTTCTAACCATGTCTCCATAATGGCTATAAGATCATACCCATTAATTTATATTTGTGTCATTAATGAATTTGTTTTCACAGAATACTATGCGTATTTAAATAAACATCCATTAATTTTGCCTTTTTACCATTTTTCCCCCTTTGACCCCATTTGCTGCTTTTTTTTAATGTTTGTACACTCCGTATCTTCACACTCTGGGTATTATTACCTAAATAGCTGCCCTGCAATGCTGCCATATCCTTTTGCTTTGTAAGCCTTGGTATCCCCTCTCCAGAACCCTCCTCCTCCCCTCCTCCTACTCCCCTCCCTCTCCCTACTCTTATCCTGAACACACTTCTGGAACTCTCACCCCTCTTGTCCTTTTGTATTATTCCTATCCCAATCTAGATTTGTACTTCTAAACATTCTGAACACGCATATGTACATGCTCAGATTTCTTTCCAGATATCTCTAGTGTCTTATAACTTGAACCATGATTAATTTTACAGAGTCTTCAGCCTCTCAGATAAAAATTCTATAAAAAAAAAATCATTGTATGTTGGGAAGTGGTAGGTTTCAAAATTTATTTGCTAGACATGGTTCCGAGTAATTGCATCTCCTTTAAGGGAATGTGTCCTCTTTGCCGTGTTGGAGATATTTTTAATTTACAGCTTTTTTTAAAAAATGCATTCTTTTTTTAAAAGACACTGATGTTTAATGAGATTTATTTGAAAATCTAAGTTTATGGATCAGGACTCAGTGATCATCAAATTTCTGGGTGTCGTCTATTTGTTCATTAATCTTTTTGTTGCCTCCCTAGCACATTATTTCTATTACATATATATGGCATTTTTAGTTCTTTGCAATAATAGCACTATTTTTCTTTGGTTAGCTGACAGCTGTCTTTTAGAATTATGACAGGATTCCCAGGAATGTGTTAATGTTTGCAAGGGATACCTTACACTCAAAAAATAATTGAAATCCTTTAAAATTAAGCTTTTTGTTTATACTGGAGGAAACAATGTTTCATGCCCATCTGTGATAGTAGAGACGGTTGTGTAGTGTAAGAAATCTGTTTCCTGCCAATCTGAGGGGAGTAGTCATTGTATTTTAATATGATTTCAAAAGAATCAGTATCCTTTCTGTGACTGAACTTGGCAATTTTTAGTATAAAAATTTTGCATTCTAATCACCTGAGCATTTCATTGTTTATGAATTCAGGGTAGCTGTAGTGTAGATACCTGTTTGGTTTCTTATAGCATGATATTTCACTGCATAGCATAAACGGGGTTGTTTCCACAACACTGGGTCCCTGAGGCACTATTGAAGAATTGCTGATCTCTGCTACAATACTTAAAGTGCTCAGCCCAGGTATTTTATCCTAACATTAATTCCACAGCATTGTTAATACATATCACTTTCTTCAGTTCTTCCCCTTGCTAATTTCATTTGAATGTACTTTGTCCCATCTTCAGACCCAATTGTCCATGTTCCTCACCACGAGAGTATGTAGACAATGTCCTGAAACCTCTACCAACACTGTTGTGGTGATAAGTGCTGAATAGGTTGTACCATCAGTTAACCAAGCCTTTCCATCTCAGATTTTTCTCTTTCATCTTGGCAAATACAACCAGTTTTCGGACACTGCCAAGGATACCTGAGGTCATGGTGGGAGAAATTGTGACCATCTTATGTTTTTTAAAAACAGATACTTAGAGCTTATTTTTATAGTTATATTTCAAATATACACAGTCAACCAGATAAGGTAATGTGTTATGAATATAAGAATACAACAAAAGAAAGGAGCAGAAGTAGGCCATTTGGCCTACAATAATCGAGAAAGATGTGTCAAATAGGTTCATGCAATTCTTAAAACAAAATGTTTTTGCGTTTTCTTTGTTGATACATGGTATTAAAGGCAACATCATTCCAAATGACTGTCATAAAAATATTAGGATGGTAAAGGTATTAATGTTTAATTTATGCAATTCTTAATTTTTAAAAAAGATGTGTTCCAAAATATCGGCTGGAGTAGCTAGCCCATTGAGCAACATACTATTGTAAAGAATTAAATGTTAGTGCGCATGGAGCATTGCCTCAACTCTTGACTAATCTTTGAAAATGCTTGTATACTAGTTCTGGCATTAGGACTGCAACTGAAACTACCTGCTGGAAAATTTATGATTTTTGGATTTATATGTAAAGACAGTATCGGACCTCCTTTCCATATATTTATGCTGTTTAGGCTATCAATATTGGTTTACAATTAAGTTACTTAATGGCTCTGCATGGAAGAACAGTGAAAAGGTTTGCATTGGACAACGTAAGACACAATCATAATTATTAGTCAACAGGGTGTCGTGCCAAATTTTGAGGTGCTGGAGCTCTAAGAAAATGTGTTGGCCATATCACTTCTAAATCGACCATTGCATTGTTTTCATATGTATTAATCGTTTGAGACCCCCAAAAGTCAGTAATACTATGCTTTTTAAGTGAAAAATATTAGTGCCCCCAGTGCTATCAGCCTCTTTCTCATCCCCTCTCTCCAACAACCTCCTCAAACTTTCGAATCCCTCCAACTCCCACCCCTCCCCCCAACATCCCTCTCCATCCCCCAACACCCCCCCTTCCCACTCCCCAAACTCCCCAACCCCTCAGCAGCAGCGCTGCAATGAGCGAAATTGACTGACAGACTGGCTTGAAAAAAGCCAGAACACTCAGTTTGAAAGTTCTGTTTGTTTTTAAGCCGGCCTGTCAGGTCCTAAGCGCTGGCTGCTCAGCATGAATGACAAGAACTCCATTTAAAACACCAAACCCGGGCCCCTCTAGCTCCCAGGCCCTGGTGTTTGGAACCATCTGCATGCCCTCTCCCAGGCTCTGGTTGGAGGTGCTGGAGCGGCGCTCCGGCAGCACTACACTCTTGTTCCTAGACCATAGAAAGTCACAAAAACAGAAATCATCTCTGTTTATGTAATTAGCTAACTTCATGAAAATATCTTGTTTAAAGTAACTCAGTGAAACTTTGTAAATATAAATTTTATACACAATTAGTTCTTCTGAGGTAAAAGTGCAAAATATGTTTTTAAATTGGAATGTGTTGTGACTGCAGGGTGAAGACAACAGGTTGCACATTACCAGAAATGCACAATTATCACATGCTGAAGATGGAAACCAGGGGTAGCGCAGCAAGAGTGAAATTGTGCCTTTAATTTTTTTTGTATGAGTGGTGCATTTTTATTTGGCATATATTCAACATTACCTTTCCTTTAATATTCTATCCACTATGACCTTGTTACCTGTTAAATTTGTTTGTCTATTTTGTTACTGTGTGATTGTTACATATGTATTTGCATGTTTTTAACTTGATTACTTAGTCTATCTGTGAATTTTTCGATGTAAGTCACTGCAATTCAGCCTTCGAGTTGCTAACTTGTTTCTTGAATGAAATGTCATTATCGTTATGATTGGTGGTGGACTCACAGCATGTTACCGCCATTAAGTGTTAAAGCTTAATTATAAGATGCCTTATCACATATGAAAGTACTTCACATAATGAGTTACATTTTGTACTGCAGTGACTGTTGTAACGCAAGCAAAGTGCACAATGCCTATAGGGTAACATGTATATATAATTTAAAAGTATGCCTTTAAATGAAGTAGACTTGTGTTCTAAAAAACATTTAGTTCACAGGTGCTGAAATTATTTTAATGCAAAAGTTGTAAAGGACTAAGGGCTGAAAATTTGGAGGAGGTTGAAAAGTTTTATAGGGAAGGCATGTGTATGCATGCAGTGTGTAAATAAAGATAGGACGGTTGATAATTTCATCTCACTTCAGAGGACGTGTGCCTCTTGTCACCTAAATGCAATATGTCTGCAGCAGTGTCAAAATCTGAAGGCAATAAAGAAATTCGTGCTTTCCCTTCCTTCCCCATATATAAAATATGTTAAAAATGCTGTCTGAATGAATGTGTGTAGTTTAAAACAAACAGAAAACCTACCAAGAAAACAGTCTTATTGCGGCTGTGGAATTATTTGTTCCGCTTAGAATAAGAAACAAACTTCCACTTGTTCCAAGCTTAAACAGTACCTTTTTTATCCAGTGACCAGCACAAAGTAAGCCTTTTGAAACTCAGTTGACCAGAATTGCATTACAATGTTATGGTGATTAATTCTTGAAACAGAATACTGGTATGCAAAAACTGGAGCCTTTACTTTGCAGCCTGAAGGGTGTAGAGAAGCTGAAAGGAAGAAAGATAGAAAATGAGTGGGGGCATGGAGGGGATAAGAATTTCATTGCATAAAGAAAAAAATTGGAAAGCAAACGTCTAACAGCAAGTCAAATATATGTGAGTTTAAAAGTTATTTTGAATGATGAGCAAAGTGGTGAATAGTTGGATATTTTAAACCTGTGCTGATTAATTTTTGCTGTCCTTTTGTGATGATATTCTCATAATGGTCACTGCTGTTGGTTGTAACAATGTCACCCAAATACCATTTAGAGGTGTTTGGGAGTCCACAGATGGAGTGGCCAGAACCTTCAAATGCTTTATTAATGAGTATGCTCTGTAGAGAAAACCTGGACTATTGCATCTAGTGGAAAAAAGAAAAAAACCATATGTCACAAACGGTGAGATAAATTATCCCACTTATTAAAGTGACATCTAACGTACAATGCATGAGTTGGTAAAAATATCCAGCTGGTGCAGTACTGTTGCGATATTTGTGTTTGCTATGTCTTAATGCTGTGTGCAGTTCATAACTTGCATGCTTCCCAACTCATGATTGGTTCAGCGGAAGCCCTTAATTTTTGATTTTAGGAACTATCCTCCCAAATTGAGGACCCTGCATGCAGCAACTCCCATTAATTCACATTATTTCCCCCCCGCAATTTCTGCGCTGCTAATGGTGTAATGATGATATCAACAAAAGCTCAAAACAGTTGCTTGTTAATTTTGTAGTCTAAAATCAGAATTCTCAGTATGGTTGACAATGCGGGATAATTATATTGGTTGGATTTTGGCTGTTCATTATGCTTACAACTGCCCACAGACTTTTCATGGACATTTGTGTGGCAATCTACGATAATTAGAGATCCATTTTCAGCATGTTCTCTACGGAGGATCTTTGACATGTGAGAACAGGGCAAGCAACAGCGTGTTTCTTCAACCAGTCAGATTGAAGAATCCTCACTGAGACATGGGCTGGATTTTCATCATGGAGGCAAGAATCAGCAGTCAGAAATTTCCTGATGTTGTCATCCCGCCTCCATAATGTCTGGCAGGATTTTCATCTGGCTGAGGTGTGGACGGCATGGAGTTGAGCTGATGCTGAGTCAGCCAGGTTAAAAGGTCCGGCTCTTCACAGAGACATCGGCTAAGTTTCGCAGGTTTGCGTAAAGACCCCCCCAAACCTTTTCCCCCATTCTGCTCACACTCTTAACCCCCAAAACCCTCAAACTCTCTCTTTACCCCTTCACCCCCTTACTGTCCTTACCCCTCAACCTCCTTACCCCCTCACCCCTTTCCCTCCCACTCCCTTACCATTTCATCCCCTTACCCACCCCAATCCCCCTAACTCCCTTACCCCCCTCACCCCCTAACCTCCTGTTACCCCTTTTCCCATCCACTACCCTGCTAGCCCCCTTACCCCTTCATGCTCCTTGCCTCCTCAACACTCCCAATCTACTCACCCAGTATCCACTATAAGCAGAACTAATGAACCCTGTAATAATACTTGAATGTCTTTGAAGCACTCATAAATCTGTCAAAGTAAAAATACATTACTTTGTCCATTTCAAAAACCATTATCCTTTTCAGAAGCTCATAAAGCTGTGCAAGAATCACGGAAAAATGAAAGCAGTGAGGACAGTTCACACAATCAGCTCTGGATTTCAAACTCGGCTAGCCTTTCAATATTGTATAATACAGGATAGCACTTTACCTAGTGGATAATCTACTCTAATGCATCATAAGATTTTTCCACTTTTTGCAATGTTGTTCTTTCCCTTGACCGTTTGCCAGACAACCTGGCCAGCCATATTATTTAATGGTCACTTACCTCTTCAAATCACAGCACTATCATCACTCACTTTAGTAAAAACAGATGCAGCTTATGCTAATATTTCATAATGACATGTGAAGTAGGGAACACTTTTTGTGCTGACATTTCATACCATTCCATGGTTGACCCATGGTTCATGACACCTCTCTGCTGGGGTGATTTATATTGCATACGAAAACCTGTCTGCCTCCACCAAACTTACGGCAGTTCTGAAATGCCATCTTCTGTAATGGTGCCACCAGCATCAATACAGCAGAGTGTAAGTGCCTGACCCTCCACCTTTCCCATGCTGATGAAAATTGTCGGCACCAGAAATGAGTGAGGAAATGCCAGATCCGGGCTCTGTCTGCCAATTTAAAAAATCGCCTGATGCACTTTCGCCTGGCCTAGGAATGGGAAAATCTGGCTCATGCAGTCCAAATCCAAAAGTATAAGTTAGAATATTTAATTCAGTGTAAAATATGTGTACAGAAAGCGAAATAAATATAGGGAAAGAAAGATGGTATTAAGAGAGAAATAAAAGAAACAAACAAAACATAAAGTGTTTAAAATCTGCGATAATAATTAATGCAGGCCGATATTAACAGCATCTGAAACACAGTTTTGAATTTGAAATATTGTCAGTGGAAAGAGATAATGGAAATGTTAAACTTGAGGAGAATTACAAAGATCACCTCACAGACCAGGTTATTTGTGTTCTAGCAAGGGAGTTGTTCAAAATCTCAACATC
Organism: Cetorhinus maximus; assembly: GCF_964194155.1. NCBI lineage: Eukaryota > Metazoa > Chordata > Chondrichthyes > Lamniformes > Cetorhinidae > Cetorhinus > Cetorhinus maximus. The sequence goes on from NC_135884.1 coordinate 143,734,100, forward strand.
CATTGCTGAATTTTACCACTCATAGGCCTTAGTTTGTCATTTTCAGAGGCGGGGACTTTCTGTGCCCGCTGGCGCTGGGTTTGTTCAATGGTATGGCACGATTGGCTTCATGACGCCGTGAAACCAGTTTGCGATTGCCCGCGCAGCCCACCGGTGGCAGGCCGTGTTGCCTGCCATCGGACGCCATGAACCTCATTGTAATACATCTGCATATCATTATTAGGCCAGCCCGCTGAAATTGTCCTCCCACGGCAGTGGGAAAACACACTGACCTGTTTCAGAACAGCACTTCGCTCGGGACTTCAAGGTTTGTTTGCCTACCTTGCTTCGGTCAGCTCTCGCAATCATCAGCGCCAGGCTTCACAGACAGCACCACATCACTTTTAGGGGGGCTCACCTGCAGGTCTCTACCTCCCAGGTCAGCCATATGTGATAGCTTTTCAATGGCTGCAGGGCTAGGGCTTGCTTGGGGAAGTGGAAGTGGCCTCAGGCAAGGGAAGAAGCTGCAGGACGAGGGCTGTACTGCAGAAGGACGGTATCTCAGGGTGTCTGTGGCGGCACATGTTGATCTATGCAAGTGGCTTCAAGATGGTGAGGGCTGAGGAGGCAGTTTGCAGAGGAGATGAGGCCAGGTGGACATGTGAGGTTACGTGTGTGAGAATGGGTGGTGATGGCCCTGGAGCTGGCAGTGAGTGAGATGCCAAAGAATGTGTAATGGGCTTGAGTGTGTAAGATTAGAGTGATGAAATGATTGCCATACCCTGGCTGCACAATTGAGATCATTCATACTCTATCTGCATTGATTGGCCAACCTGTTCTGTGCAACATTGGCACTGATCACCACTGTGATTACCTACCAAGCCAAAGTGGTAACGTTGCTGCCCCTCCTGCTGCCAGAGCGGGAATAGAGGACATCACAGTGTCCACAGCGCCCAAAGGGTGCTCAAGGGCTGCAGTCTTGTTGGGCCATGTCTTTTTTGAAGCACTGAGTGCAGCTGTTCTTTAAATACGGTGCCTGGGGTGATGAAGCGGTGAGGTGATGGCGTGGCAGACGAATCGGAGCCCACCCATCATTGAAACAGCATGTATATCGGGAATGCATAATTAATGTGGCAGGTTTGGGATGATATGGCGTGAAAAGTTGCCATTGTGGCCGGTGGGTAAAGCATCGTTTTTCCCAGCCGTTACTGCACTTAGTACAAATCTGGGATGAATCTGCCCAGAGTTTTGTGCGCTTGATATAATATATATTCTTAATATATTAATATGTTTAATAATATAACCTAACATATAATATATTTATAATGTATAACTTTGCAAGTGTAGCAGTACTCTTGAGTACGGTGCATAAATTAGCATGATAAACATTTGCTGGATAATAGGAGAGCAAAATTCGAATGCACCGCTGATTCATTCTGGGAGGGAGGTTCGTAGAGGAAGCAAATGCAGGAAATGGTCCGCTTGTTTAGATGATGACTGAGACTTTAGGGCTATGGTTGGCAATATGGAGTGGGGGAAGGGAAAAATGAGATGGACAGCAGGTTACTCTCTGGATTATCCAGATGGATTGCCTGGTTGGCTTGTGTCTTCACTTTCAAACTGAAAAGTTGTAAAAGAATTACATTTCAGCCAGCAATAATTGACTGACCACTGCCCCCAAATCAAAACAAGGATAGAAAAATATCAAAGAAAAGAGTTGGTGCCAGGGAGGACCACATTTTGAATAAAACACTGGGTGAGTCCTTGATGTTTTCAGACTTCCTCCTGGTCCAGCTGTAGTCAGTGCTGCCAGCAGTTTATGTATCCAGGATTAAAAATAACATCCTGTAAAATGGATATATGTGGTTGAGATGGGTGTGTAGCCTTATAGTTATAAAAATATGGTATTAGCAATAAACAAAATGTGAACAATGCACTGTTTATATATCTTTGATTTTTTTATATTTAGGCAACAGGAACACTTATTATAATGCTATAATCCTACTTGTCATCCATTAATAACTCAAAATCTATTGCGGACAATGAGTGGATGAAAAGAGAGACTAGTAAGGTTGTGTTGAAGAGAGGGAAGAAGTAGCAGGTTCACAAAGTAATGGCACGAATAGGGATATGGGGGAGACAACCATAATTGTAATTAAAGGATGGTAATGATTAACATAGAAATGATAAGTTGAGAAGATCTGAGGTTATTTTAAATTGTGTGTTTTTTCAGTTTTGGGACAAGTGTGTGAAAATCAGTACTGTTACAAAAACAGTCAGGGGAGTTGTCAAATATTTATAAATCTTTGTGTGGCTGTGCATTTTTCCTCAGCCTCTTTGAAGCCTGGACCTAAGGGATCTTTGCTATGTACTGGCCGACAGTCACTGGTTGTTCTTGATTTACTTTGTTGTACTTTTTTTGCACAGTTACGTTGGGAATTTTTCAGTTTGGAGCAGGCAGGGAGAGGTTTACAAGGAAGTCTTCAGGTACTAAATTCATTCCAGCTGTCGAGGGACAAGTGCGGCAAATTATAGGTTAAGGCCTCATTTTGTCTGCAGGACATGGCTGTTGCTGCAGCCAACTTGCCATTGACCTGTGCTCAGAAATATGTTCTTGGGGACCATCTAAGGATGCCCAGAGGTGTCAATACTGCTTCATTTTGTGTTAAAGCATTAATTATACTATAGTCTTTTGGGGAAAACAGACATGTGGTGATATTGTGTATACAGGAATGGACAGTGGATATTTGGACTTTTTAATCTTGTTGCACTTCTTAGCCCACAGAAATAAAATCACAATAACCATTGTAATGTTATTGGCAGGAAGCAGCTGAAAACCCTTCAAGCATTTAATCTAGGATCAAATCCATTTATAACTTTACAGTTCTCTTTGTCATTCTGCACTCCTTTGCTTCAACCAGTACTTAAAGGAATATGTTGATACCTCTATATCTAACCACAAACAGCAAGTAACATCAAATAATTGACACCTCGGTGTTTTATATTATCGCCTGCAGTGAACACTTTAAATTGTGATCCGGGCATGCTCTAGATTGAATACTTCCATATTTGCAGAGTTGTGAAAAATGCATCAGTATAGCATTGCAGTTTGATTCTTTAAATAACTGTTTTCCATATGACGTGGGTATGGAATTGGTTGGGAGGTAGGAGACAGAAAAGGTAGGGATAATGGGTTTACATTCAGATTGGCAGGATGTGACTAGTGATGTCCCCCAAGAATTTGTACTGGGCCCTCAGTTTATCACTGTGTTTATTAATGACTTAGATGAAGGAATAGAGAGCCATATTTCCAAAACAAAAACAGAATTACCTGGAAAAACTCAGCAGGTCTGGCAGCATCGGCGGAGAAGAAATCAGTTAACGTTTCGAGCCTTCATGGCCCTTTGGCAGAACTGAAGCATAGTTAGAAGAAGGGAGAAATATAAATCCAAGTTTGCTGATGACACCAAGTTAAGTGGCACAGTACAAAGTATAAACGGGAGCAGAAAATTCTAACAGAGCATTGATAGATTAAGTGAGTAGGCAAAACTTTGACAGATGGAGTTCAATGTGAGGAAGTGTAACATGATCCAGTTTTTACCCAAAAAGAAAAGATCAGAGTATTTTCTAAAGTGAGAAGCTAGGAATTGTTGAGCATCAGAAAGATTTAGGGGCCCAATTACACAAATCATTAAAGGTAGTGGACAGGCACAAAAGCATAAAATGATAAGCCAGAAATTTCCCCCTGGTGGTGGGGTGGCGGGGGGGGCGGGGGGGGGGGGGGGGGCGGGGGGGTTGCGGTGGGGTTGGTGGTGGTTGTGCAAGGGCGAGTGCGAACCTGACCAGCACCCCCAATCGGTGCCGCGCCGCCATTTTACATGGGCGGGCCAATTAAAGCCAGCCCATTGTGACGCGTGCCTGGAAGTGCTGAGTGCTCCCAGTGCAGGCGGAGGGGTACTGCCTGAGTGGTTCCCTGCACTCTTTCGTGCATGCGCGCAAAAGAGCACAGAGATCTCCCTGCGGCACCTCTGTGCCTCAGGGAGATTTGTTTCAATCTTAAACTTTAAAATAAAGGATTTTTAAACTTTTAAAACATGTCCCCTCATGAGCTGGGACATGTCAAAGAATAAATGTATAAATTTTTATTCATGAAACCTCATCCCGCCCGTGGATGAGGTTTCATGAAAAATGCGAAGGCCGCCTGGGCTCTTCACCTGCCCGTCAACCTTAAGGTTGGATGAGCAGCTCATTAAATTGAGTTAATTAGTTTTTAACAGGCCTTAATAGGTCTTTGACAGTTCAGCAGGCCGCCGAATTGACAATCTAAATGACACGCGGTGACGTTGGGATGCACGCCCAATGTCACCGCGCGTCATTTTAGGCGTTGGTGAGCAGGCCCCAGCCCCCGCTTGCTGATGGGAAAATGCTGCCCATAGAGTAGTTACAGCACAGAAGGCAGCCTGTTGTGTCCATGCTGGCTCTCTGCAAGAGCAATTCACCTCATACAACTTAACCCACCTTTTTCACATAGCCCTTTTTTTTGCCTCAGAAAAATATCCAATTCTCTTTTGAAGCCTCTGATTAAATTTGCCTCCACCACACTTTCAAGCATGCATTCCCTGTCCTAACCACTTGCTGCATGCAAAACATTTTCCTCATGTAGCTGCTGCTCCTTTTGCCAATCACCTTAAATCAGTGTCCTCTTGTTCTCAATCCTTTCACCAACAGAAACAGTTTCTCTCTATTTACTCTGCCCAGAGCCATAATGATTTAGAACACCTCTATCAAATCTCCTCTCAATATTTTCTTCTCCAAGGAAAACAGCTGCAGCTTCTCCAATCTCTCCACGTAACTGAAGCTCCTCATTCCTGGAACCATTCCTGTGAATCTTTTCTCTATCCTCTCTAATACCTTCGTATCCTTCCTAAAGTTTGGTGCTCAGAACTGGATACAATATTCTAATTGAGGCTGAACTAATGTTTATCATAACTTCCATAATTAAGAAAATTAATGGAATGTTGACTTTTATCTCAAGCAGATAGAATACAAAGGGGTAGAAGTTATACTACAGTTATATGAAGCTCTGGTTAGACCCCATTTGGAGTAATCATTCAGTTCTAGGCACTGCACCTCAAGAGGATATATTGACCTTGGAGGGGGTGCAACAAAGGACAGATTGCATACGCTAGATTTACATTTCCTTGAGTATAGAAGATTAAGGGATAGTCTAATTAATGTGTTGAAGATGATCAAAGAAGTTGATAGGGTGGGCCCTCCAGAACAAAGGGGCATAACCTTAAAATTAGAACAAGGCCATTCCGAAGTGATATCAAGAAGCACATCTTAACACACACACCGGTGGAAATCTGGAACTTCCTCCCCCAAATAACTGCTGAGGTTGCACTGTGGGCTGGGGTCACGTGAAAATTTCAAAACTGAGATTAATAGATTTTTGTTAGGAAATTGGGTAGGGTTACAGAACTAAGTCAGGTAAATAGAGTTAAGGCACAGATCAGCTATTATCTAATTGAAAGGCAGAATAGGTTTGAGGGGCTGTAAGGCCAACTCCTGTCCCTGGGTTCCTTTGTTTCTGACTCTGAGTAGATGATTTCAACAGCACAAGTTCTAATAAGATCGCTTGTTTTCAGTTTGCAATATTCCAGAGATTACTGTGAATTAAGGAATGCTGACTGGAGGTGCTCTAACTCATTCCACGTTTGCTGGTGGTGAAATGAAATGCAGCCTTCCTAAGAAAAATATTATTTTAAAACTTTAAGGCAGCTGATGTTTGTATTATAAAAAATCAAAGGCTACTACTGTTTGTTTTATAATAATTCATAAAGACTGTGACTACAGCTGATCATTTTGAAGGATTTTGTTGTGGAACATTCTAAGTGGCTAAGCCATGCCAAAAGTAAAACATTACATTGTTCATTTGAATTTGATCTGATCACTTGCACATTTCTTTAACCCTACCTGAAAATTTTCACAGTTTTGCATTCAAGTGTGCTCAATGCGCTCAATTGCAATTTGACATCAAAAGCTCTAATTTGGAATGAATTTGACATTTGATAGTACGTTTAGCTATAGTGCACTCAAAGGTATCCAGCGCGCTCAAAGCTATCAAATATGCTCAGCAACCTGCATTGAAAAATACAAGGAAGTTAATTATTTAAATAATATCATGCATTTATTCCGTTTTTCATTTAGTTCAAAAAATTGTTCCGTTATACAAGACATGCTTAACAGCACCACCAGATCCCCATCAGTTCTTAATTAATTTTAGTCTCAGGGTCTATACTTTCCACCCACCTACCCCCCAGGTCTCAGGGCCTAAATTATCCCCCTCCTCAATTTCAGGGACTAAACTCTCTCCACCTGCCCCCAGTCTCAGGGTCTAAACTCTCCTTCTCTCCACCTCCAGTCTCCAAATTCTCTTCCCTGCCCTCTCCTTCCAGTCTCCAAACTCTACCCCCACTCTCTCCCTCCAGCTTCCAAACTCTCCCCACTGCCCTCTCCCTCCAACCCCCAATCTCTTCCCCCCCATCCACTTCCCTCTCCCTCCAGTCTCCAATCTCTTCTCCTCCACCCGCTACCCTCTCCCTCCAGTCTGCAATCTCTTCCCTCCCCCTGCTTCCTCCCTCTAGTCTCCAATCTCTTTTCCCCCACCTCCTGTCATCTCTCTGCAGTCGCCAATCTCTTCCCTTCTCCCCTGCCCTCCCTTCAGTCTCCAAACTCCCTCCGCCTCCTCCCTCCAGTCTCCAATCTCTTCTCTCCCCCGCCCCCACCTCCATCCATTCCCTGCAGTTTCCAATCTCTTCCCCCCTCCTCTGACCCCCAGCCCTTGCCCTTTCCGACCACTTTCCCCGCCCTCCCCCTCCGGTCTCTGGGCCTTGTGCCCTGCTGAATTCCAGGCCTCGCTGATCCTGCAGGCTTTGCTGAACGAAGCTACAGGGACTGCCAATGCCATTCAACTACAGGCCCACCTGACCTCTCACGACCCTCCCCACCCAACCTCTCTCCATGCAACCCCCGACTTCCCGAATACTTACCTCGTTCCAAGCTCCTCACTGCTCCTGCGCCAGATTCAAAACTACAGCAGGGTGGCCGGAAGAGTCACTTCCGCTTTCTGGCCAGCTGGCCAGCCCTGTAAGCAGAGATCTGTAAGGGGGGGAAGGGGGAAAGAGTTGGGAGAAGAAATAGGAGAGAAGGGGAAAGGGAAAGAAGGGAGGAGGGTTAGGGGAATAAGAGGGGAGGGGAGAGGAGAGATAGAGAGGGGGGTTGGGGGAGAGAGGAAGAGAATTGCTGCAATCTGGGGGAACGGGGGGGCATTTTTTCTAATTTTTCTAATAAAAATCCAAAAGTCTGAAAGACCTTCCTACTGGGATTTTCTGCTCCTGCCAGCGGCGGGTCCCACCAACGCTGGGACCGGAAATCCCGACTTCTATTTCAGATACCCAGCCCAGGACTTTTCCCACAGGCTTCAGGATTCTAACGTCAGTGTTAAATAGGGGTCAGAAGGCTGCATTGGGGAAAGCAGTCCATGATTTTCCCTGAATCTTTAAAACCCATTTAATCTCTTTGACCAAGCTTTTGTCATATAACTTGTGTTGGCTCACCTTACCTGAAAAGTTTGACTTTTGGAAGTTTTGTGGGGGAGTGGGGGAATACGGGGGTGGGGAGAGGTGGAAGAAAGGAAATTGCTCTAGAGGACTGATGAGACAGAAAATTGCTCGTTGTGGGGGAGTGATGGGTGAGAAAATTGCTCCAGTTGGGGAGGGGGGTGGAGGATGTTGATGGGGAGAGAACAGCTGCAATCCAAGTGGGAGGGTATGGGCATGCTGGGGTGGTGGGGTGGGGGTTGGCTGTGCAGGTTGTGCTGCACGAGTTATAGGTTATAAAGAAAAACAAAAAAGTACCTCATCCAAACAGGATCTGCTTTTTCTAAAGCTAGCTTGGTTTTATGGGCCAGGATTTTCCGGTCGGCGAGCGGGTTGCGGGGTCCATTCGCCGACGCGTAAAATGACACGGGATGATGTCGGGCGGAACTCCCGACGTCCCCCCCGCCCTATTTAAATTTTCAGGTAGGCGGGGGCTCTGCAAAATCAGCTATGCGCCCGCCGACCTGTCAATGGCCAATTGAGGCCATTGACAGAGCCATTGAACTAATTAATGGACCTGCCTGTCCAGCCTTAAGGTTGGCGGGCAGGCCAGGAGCCCTGGCGGGAATTAGAAAAAGCATGAAACCTCATCCATGGGTGGGATGAGGTTTCATGTAGGTTTTTAAAAATTTAATTGAAGTGTACGTAAAAGTTATGGACGTGCCCCAACTCATGTGACGGTGTCACATGAAGGGACATGTCAGGGAATTTTTTTTCTATTTTTAATATTTTTTTATGTATTGTTGATCTCCCTGAGGCAGCACTTAGCCTCAGGGAGATGACTGCGCTGTTTCGTGTGCATGTGCGAAAGAGCGCACTCTCGGCTCAGGGAATCCCCCCCCCCCCACGCCCACACAGGGAGCGCATAGCGCTTCTGTGCGGATATCACGCTGGGTGGGCCTTAATTGGCCCGCCCACGTAAAATGGTGGTGCGCCCCAATCGGAGTCGCACTTCCATGCACTTGCTCTTCAACTCCCCCCCGCCCCCCACGGGGGGAAAATTCTGCTCATGATGTCTGAAGCTGGCAAAAATTTAGAAATATGGAAAAAAACAACTATGATCATTCTTGGTGTCCAAATGCTTAAATGATGTTGCTGATCGCAAATGTTTGAGCGCTGCGGTTTGAGGTAATTGTTGACATTGATGTCAGTTACAATACTTGTAATGTTGCATGATAGCTAAATGATTGGTTTTGAGTGCAACTGATGTCGAATATTGACTAAATGATTGCTTTTGAGTACAATTGATGTTAAATGATTGCTTTTGAGCGCAATTGATATCAAATGAGTGCAAATGAATGCTGTTGAAAGCAAATGATGTCAAACTTTTCAGGTAGGGATTCTGCTTTATAACCAATTGTTGAAATGAACGGCATGGCGCATGTTACAATGTGCTCTTGAATGTGGGAAGCTTTTTTTAAAAAAAAACAAAAACAAACACAGTGCGTACACCATAATTGTAAGTACTCGTACTGCATTAGATAAGTATGCCTTGGCTCTAAAAGTGGGTGACAGAAGGATTTTCAGAACAGGCTGCTTCTTGAACTCTGATGCCTCCATATATCACACCACTATCTCTGGAGCTAGCTCTGCTTTTGAAGGTGGTGCTGTAATATAAACCATGTGGTCTGAATCCCTCAGGGTGCATGGAAACTCACCTTGTCAGGTGATTTCATTCCTTTGCACCTTGCTTCCACGCAACTTAGATGGTACAAAAGTAATGGCATGTAATAAAGACTGATATTTCACTTTAACTGTGGGTGGGCTGGGTTCACAGAACAAACAAAATTTTAACGGCATGAAACATGACTTCAGGGTGAGCATATGGTCAAGTTTTGTGCTTGCTCAATTGTTTGAAATTTACTACCAGTGTTCTGAATCTATTCCACAGTGTAGATGACATGAATTAGGAATAAAGACAGCATATAAAATCATGGAACTGCTTCCTTAGAAGTAATTCCAAAGTATAAATGGGCCATTAGCCTGCGTGAAAACTTGATAATTAGGCAATAATGTCCTTATTGATTACATAGTTATTTCATGAGCATTCATATTAATGTTTAGAGATGATAGTAATAATCAGGAGCTAAATCCTAAAATATGTTTTCACACTTTGAGAATGTACATATCAGAAATTTGAACAGATTTAAGTATGGTAGAGTACTACCCTATCATCTTGCAACCAAAGTTTGAATCTAATTTAGAATCATGGTATGTAAATCTCTCTTAGATGCCTATTGAAAGATCTTCAGGCTTACGAAAATTTTTCACAGCATTATAAGCCTCTTTTAATCTAATACTACTCTTGACTTCTTTAGAAAGCCATGATTGATCACTTTTCCCATGGAGTTTTTTGTTTCTCAATGGATTGTCAATTTTCATTGAGAATTTTGAATTGTTTCTTTAAACGTTTGCCACTCTTTATCTACTGCCATAACTTTTCATCTATTCTCCCAATCTACCTTAGCCAACTTGCCTCATACCTAATTGGCTTTGTTTAAACTTAGACTCTTGTTTCAGACTCAGAATTGCACTGAGTTTGTGAATGACATACTGATCAAATTATAATCACTCTGCCCCATAGAATCCTTCAGGAACATAGGAAAAGGAGAAGGCCATTCAACCCATCGAACCTTCTCCGCCATTCAATACGATCATGGCTGATTGAACACTTCACTGCCTTTTACCCACACTATCCCCATAACCCTTTGTTAATGTTAATCAGAAATCTACCAATCTCCACCTTAAACATACTCAATGACTGAGCTTCAACGGCCCTCTGGGGTAGAGAATTCCAAAAATTCACAATCCTCTGAGTAAAGAAATCTCTCCTCATCTCGGTCCTAAGTGGCTTCCCCCTTATTTTGAAACTAGTTCTAGACTCCTCAACCAGGGGAAACATCTTACCAGCATTTACTCTGTCTATTCTTTTAAGTATTTTGTAGGTTTCAGAGAGATCACCTCTCATTCTTCAAAACTCTTCATAAGACAGATCCCGCCGTCCCCAGAACAAGTCTGGTGAACATTTGTTGCACTCCCTCTATGGCACTAATATCCTTTCTGAGGTAAGGGGATCAAAACTGCATACAGTACTCCAGGTGAGGTCTAACAAAGCTTCTATAGAATTGAAGCAAGGCTTCATTACTCCTGTACTCAAATCCTCTTGTGATAAAGGCTAACATTCCATTAGCCTTCCTAATTGCCTGCTACACCTGCATATTAGCTTTCAGTGACTTATGGACAAGGACACCCAGGTCCCTTTTTTACATCTACACTTTCTAATCTCTTACCATTAAGAAAATACTCTGCACATCTGTTCCTTCTATCAAAGTGGATAACCTCACATTTTTCCACATTATATTCCATCTGCCATGTTCTTGCCCACTCACTAAGTCTGTCCAAACCCTGCTGTAGCCGCTTTACATCTTCCTCACAACACATATTCCCACCTAGCTTTGTATCATCTGTGAACTTGGAAATATTACATTTGGTCCCCACATCCAAATCATTGATATATATTGTGAACAGCTGCGGCCCAAGTACTGATCCTTGTGGTACCCCACTAGTCACAGCCTGCCAACGTGAGAATGACCTGTTTATTCCTACTCTCTGTTTTCTGCCCGATAGCCAATCCTTAATCTATGCCAGTATATTGCCTCCTATCCCGTGTGCTTTTATTTTGCTAATCAACCTCCTGTGGGGGACTTTATCAAAAGCCTTCTGAAAATACAAGTATACTGCATCCATCGACTATGATATTACTGATTAACCTGTCTAATTACATAATACAAAATCTAAAATAGCTTATCCCTGGGTTCCAAGATATTATTTTCAGAAACTATCTTGAATTCATTCCATGAACTCATCCGTCCTCCAGACAGCCTTTGCCAATAAGATTTGTCCAGTCTATATGAGGATTAAAGTCCTCCACAATTATTGCATTACCTTTGCTACAAGCTCCTATTATTTCTTGATACTCTGAGCAGTGGTATTGTTAGCAGGCTGGTAAACTACTCCCACCAGTGTTTTCTGCCCCTTGCTATTCCTTATCTCAACCCAGACTAATTCTCCTTCTTGATCTTATGAGTCAAGATGCTTTGTCACTACTGTCCTTGTGCCATCCTTTATTATCTGGGCTACTCTCGCTCCTTTTCCATTCTGCCTATTCTTTCAAAATTTCAAGTACCCTGGAATATTTAGTTCACACCCTTGGTGACCTTGCCACCATGTCTTGGAATGGTTATTATATCAAACCCATTTTTCTCTATTTTGTCTCACTACGACATCTATCTAGTTATGAATACTTTATGTATTCAGATAAAGAACCTCTAATTTTATTACTTTTAACCATTATTTCCTGCCTTGGCCTTATTCAGTGATGCATTATTACTGTTACACTGTATGTTCTTTCCTGTCGCACTCTGCTTATCCTTACTCAAATTATTGTACTCCTCTATGGCCTTGACTTTTCCCTTTAGATATCTAATTTTCTTCTTAGATTTCTAAATATCCCCTCAACTGACTCACTTTCCACTTTTTTAGTTTAAATCCCTATCTACAGCCCTAGTTATTTGATTCACCAAGGCACTGATCCCAACCTGGTGTAAGTGGAGCCGTCCTAATGGAACAGCTTGCTCTTTCCTCAGTACTGGCACCACTTCCCCATGAATCAAAACTTCTTGTTGCCAATACCAGTCTTTGGGCCACGCATTTAACTCTCTGATCTGCTTGATCCTATGCCAGTTTGCTCGTGGCTCAAGTAGTATTCCAGAGATTATTACCCTTGAGGTTTTGCTTATTAATTTAGACTCTAATTCCTCAAACTCCCTCAGCAGTACCTCACTTTTATTTCTACCTTTGTTGTTGGTCCCTTCATGGGTCACAAGAATTGAATCCTCCCCTCCCCATTCCAAGCTCTTCTCCAGCCATAATGAGATATCCTTAACCCTGGCACTGGGCAGGCAACAACATCTTTGAAACTTGAGGTCGTGGCTGCAGAGGACAGTATCTATTCCAAAATAAAAGCAAAATACTACAGATGCCAGAAATCTGAAATCAAAACAGAAAATGCTGGAAGTACTCAGCAGGTCAGGCAGCATCTGTGGAGAAAATGAAGTTATTCTTTCATAACATTCCTGATGAAAGGTCACAAATCTAAAACGTTAACTCTGTTTCTCTTTCCACAGATTCTGCCTGACAGTATCCATTGCCTGACTATACTATTCCCTACCACTACCACATTCCTTCTTACTCTCACCAGTTGGATGGCCCCTCTCCTCTTAAGCACCTTTATTTCTTTAATCTTCCTCATATTTAAAGCCAATTCCTCTTTGAACTGTGAGGAAACATTATTGCTGATAAATTATACCTTAAAATAAATCGGTGCTAGAATCTTTGGACTGATATAAAATTTTGAGATGAAGCTGGAGTAATTTACATTCATGGTTTAGCTGCTAATGACTTTTCTGTTGCTTTGTTCAAGATTGTGTAGAAGATTGAAAGTTCACCATTAGATTGTGGTGTAGAATATATCTGGTCATTCAGCCTATTTACCCCTATAGCTTCGTTATGTACTGAATGCTGGAGAAAGACCGAGGTTTTCTCTGAATTCTATTGAATAATACTATAGTATCCAACCACTGGGCAGAGCTCTGAGGTTCCTACTCACCTGCTGTTATTTTCCAGGTACAATACCTTTGCCATTTTATTTTGTAGCTTGAATGTGATTTCGTAGCTGAGGACATAAATTAATTTTTATATTTGACAAGGCCTTGGATTTTAGTGACTTGGAAAAGGTGCCAGATAATACTTACGTTTTGTTTGCTAACCTTTTCAATGAATATGTCCACTTGACATCCAAGAAAAACCTAAACATAGTATCAATGAACTGATATTTTTGACACTTACGAACTCTATTAGAGCAGCATTTTGAAAGTGGCAACACCTGCATCAGATGCTGCTAAACAATAGGTCTGGCGGTATCTGTGGAGAGAGAAACAGAGTTAACATTTCAGGCCAATGACCTTTCATTAGAACATCAAGTCATTCATCTGAAAAGTCAACTCTTCCTCCCTCCACAGATGCTGCCAGACTTCTTAGGAAGTATAGCCAACACTTTTTTTATTTCAGATTTCCAGCATCCGCAGCATTTTGCTTTTATGTTGCTGTAAACATATTAGGATCAGCTGATTTTTCAATGAGGTTTACATATCTAGAGAAATTCAGTTTTTGATGAGCTACCTGTGGTGTACAATGGTATAAAATTCCACTTTTGTGTCATGGCATGAAGATGGTTCAAGAATGCAGATGCCAATACAGTGCAGCTAGCACGATTATCAGCATATAAGTGGAACCAGTAGCTGAATATTGTATTGCAAAAGTGGCTATTGCCACCTTTTTAAGGACTCCAAACTATTGAAAACACTTGAATAATTTCCTGCTTCCTTGGTGATTTAATCACTCTAAACTAAGTTTATTATATAGGATGAGTGCAATTGTGCAACAATCATCAATAAATCAGTGTGAGAAAGTCCTGGCTCATAAAAGTGAGATGGGTATCCTCTAGTAATAAAAATGCCACTAAACCATATAACGTTGTTTTCAACCAACTTGCCATGTCGCTTTCCCCTTGCTGCATAGGATGTGACATTCAAGATTAGTTGCTTAATACTGCTGTGGGCCAGAGAAAATCCTGAGAGTCGGCGATGTTGATCTCTGGTCTCTACCAACCACAAACTTTACCTTCACTTTTGCCATGTAATGAGAATTATATAGTTTGTTACCTTCCCAAAATCCAAAGCAGTTATGTAGTAAGATTCTCCAAGTAACCAAAAAAGGTTCCTTTTGCTATGTTTATTTTTTAAGTATAACAGCATCCTTTTGGAAAAGGTTGCTGCATTTGTCTTATCCGAGTTGCTTGTTATGTCATTTCTTCTGCCTATATATATAGTAATAAAGACTAAGGAACTAAACCAACATGGCAGGTGGTTGTCAAACTCTGTGGACCACTTTCTGGAAAAAGAGCAGTGTTTGTACTTGTCCCTTCAGACTCTGGAGATTTACTGTTGGGGAAGGCATCTATAAGCTCTCATAAATTTTTCACAGACCAGTGATGGATAGTTTGTATTTATTCACTATTGAGGCTAGCAATTCTGTTGCTATAGGACTCATTTTAATGCATTATATATTCATGGCAGGGGATATATGGACCTGATTATTGATGTAGCACAGTGGGAAGCTTGCATCTGTGTTCTTCAACTGCAAACCTTATTAAATGTGGTGCAGTAAATACATGGATTTCTCACTTGTGTCATTAAGTCTTTAAATTAAATAACTTAAATATTTCGGACTTAAATACATTTCTTGAATTGAAACCGTCTCGGTTATCTTTTGAAAAAACAATTCCACACTGCATTGTTTTGGTATTTTTTAATTCCTATGGTTTACGCTGTAAAGGGCTGGCTACCCAAATAACAAATTCAGAAGTGTCCCTTTTTGTATTTAATAATAGTACCAAAAAGAAGTTCAGCTTCTGAGTGTCACGAAATTCATGGGCTTTATCATCATGCTTCTGTGAGCTTACAGTCCCAGTGACATGAGGCAATAAATTCTGGGTCTTGATCGGGAACAGGCAATGATTATTGTCGCTGACGCTTGATTTTTCAACACTATGTCACTCCTTAAAACCTCCCTATTCGACTAAGCTTTTGGCTATCTGACCAATATCCCCTTATGGAGCTCAGCCTCATAGTTTGTTTTATAATGCTCCTGTGATGTGCCTTCGGAGGTCCTATTATCTTAAAAGGGCTATACAAATATGAGTTGTTTTTTTAAAAAACTCAACAATACCAAAAACAGCCAAAGTCTTGGTCTCAGTACTTGTTCTTTAATTTTGATGTGTTAAATTATTTATCTTGAATCAGCTGAGGACAGTAATTTTAAAAAACTCATCGGTAAACCAACATCGGTATGATATTGGCAGTGAATTTAATAACCTTCTTTCTTTCTACAATTTTCTGATTTTAAAAATCCAAGCTTGGTGTCATAATATTGCTACATTCTGATTTACCTTTCCTTCTCTCCGATCCTTTTCAACCTTGGCGATTTTCTGCCTTCCGAGGTTTGGCCCTTCACACTGACTTCCCAACAGTAAAAAAAAAGTCACCAGCCAATGAAAATAATTCATGAAGACTTATATCTGCTAACAGTGAGGCCTTGCACCACTTTGCTTTATCATTAGTGAACCAGATTGCTTAGTTGCAGGCACTTCATATGTGTTACACAAGTAAAACATTTACACCAATTCAGCGATAGTATGCCATAGGAAATGTTGAACATACGTACCTAGTTTCACAATCATGTATATACTTTAGGTAATGGTTTTCTCAAGACTAACAACAGGCATCTATTAAGTCTAGAGTGGTCTCTTTTCAAACATGTTAAGAAATAGCTTGGATAGATGGATTTTTAACATGGATTTTGACTTAGCTTTCCAAAAATAAATTGTGCAAATTGTGGGTGCCAAGGTCTTTGCAACTTGCAATAGGACAGGAAGAACTATTGTGTGAGGGAGCTGAATTAGCATCACCTGTGAGTGGTGGCTATTTTAATGGGAAAAGCTTACATTGGGATATGATGACAATTATAGTTCCCCTGGACTGTGTACAGGGTCCTTTGCTGTCCATTATTTTTATGGATAAAATAGTACTGCTATATTGTCCAGAATTTTCCAGCCAGAATTTCTGTGCCATTGAAATCTCCATTCACATCGGCGGGACTGGACGAGCCCGCCGGCGTGAGTGGCTGGAAAATTCCAGCCATTAACTTTGGAGGTTATACACCTAGGCCCCACAAGCCAACGCATAAAATGAGGCGTGGTGACGTAGGGCATGCGTCCCGACGTCACCGCGTGTCATTCCAATCTTCAGTTTGGCGGGCGCGCACCGGAGTCGGCTGTGCACCCGCCGAACTGTCAAAGGCCTGTTAAGACCATTAATTACCTAATTAAAGTGATTGGCAGGGCTGCCCATCCAACTTTAAGGTTGGCAGGCAGGCGAAGAGCCCAGGCGGCCTTTGCATTTCTCCACGAACCTCATCCACGGGCGGGATGAGGTTTCCTGAAGGGTTTATAAATTAAGTAAAAATTTTTATTGAAATTCATAAACATGTCCCAGCTCATGTGACACTGTCACATGAGGGGACATGTCTGAATAATTTTATTTTTTTATTTTAAACATCTTGTGAATTGAACTTGATCTCCCTGAGGCACGGAAGCGCTCAGCACTTAATTGGTCGCCCACGTAAAATGGCTGCACGCAACCAATCGCGGGCAGTGATCAGCTCCACGCCCGCACCCGACCGGCCTACCCACCGGGGAGAAAATTCTCCCCCTAATGTTTGGAAGAATCTGCAATAAGGAGGTGACTATTGGGTTTCAAGATGGTTTGGTTATAGTAAATTGACTCATATAATATTCTGCAGTTGTGGCCAGGAAACTCATGGCATGTCTATTCCTACATGTATATCCATTCAAGTAATTGAACAGGAATGAGGCTTGGGTGGTAGGAGATGGTTTCTGATTGGTCCCTGATGGTTTATAAGAAATATATCTATCTATAAACTTATAGATATCTAGGAAGTATTGCTCAGTCAATGAAGCAAAAATTACGTTTTGAAAAAGATTGGGCATATTTGCACAGGATTTATTGTTCATTTTTGATTTGCATGTCTGGTGGTGGAAGTTGAGACTCTAGAGATGCTGGTGAGAGGGTAACGAGGATTATACCTAAATGTAGTTTTCTAAGCATATCTTTATAACCATCAGCGGTGTCAGCATGGACTCAGTGATAGTAATTTTGCCTCTGATTCAGGATTGTGGATTCAAGCCTGAATCCACAGACATGAGCATATAATTTATGTTGACACTTCAATGCAATACTGAGGGAGTGTCGCACTCCAGAGGTGGTGCACTTTCAATGGGATTTTAAATTAAAGACCTGTCAGATGGACGTAAAAGATGCCATGGCACTGTTTGATGGAGGGGGAGGCGCGGGGGGGGGGGGGGGGGGGGGCGTGGGCGTGGTTTCTGGTGTTTGAGATTGAGCTGTCTATATAGGATGAACCTTGATAGTTTTAACTATCTTTTCTTACGCATTTCATATGTTTCTATTAATTTCGCTTAATTACAGCTTTACCTGTGTTTATTCATTTAAGTTTCTTGAAATGTCAAGCTCAAGGTAAGTGATGGCTGTGATCTAGGCAACTGTCATGTTCTTTTAGATTTTTTTTTCAATCTTTAAATGTAATAGCTGGAATTTTGTGGTGAGTGATGAAGGAATGTCACTCCTTCATTACTCTTATCGCTGCTTACAGATTTTTTGCCAGACTTTGCTGTTGATCTGGTATGCTGTTGGTCCTGACAGGATGTATGACATGTGTGAACAGGGAAAGTAACAACTTGGTTCTTCAACCAATTAGATTAAAGAATCCTCACTGAGGCATGTGGGGTCTAAACCAAAAAGTAAAAATGAGAATATTTGCATCCAATGCATAACTATCAAGCATATACAGAAAATAAAGTAAATTGAGGGAAAATTATTAAGACAGTGAGATAAAAGAGTGAAAAAGTTAAAGTAAATTGTATTATTTTAAAATCTCCAACAATAATTAAATTCTGAAGGAATGAGACTCCACACTCCAAAATTAAATTCTCAGGACTAGAGAGTTTTTTTGGCAGTAATTAAAACTTAGAACGTTGTTAAAAAAAAATCACTTACACCTGCATGCACTGGTCCTAACTTTTTCTGGCATTTTCAGTGGGTAACTAATGGATAAATAGAACACCTTTACATGGATTTCGATGCCAAGTCCAACAATGAGATACTGGTATTCTTCAGCTTGTGGAGGAGCCGGGTAAACTTGACAGCAACTTCAGGATTTCCACATTTAACTGCACATATGCAGATTTTGGAAGTTGCTAACTGATAATAATAATGGTGTGCACTGGTAGCCTCACTGTTGTCATAACCACAATATTCAGGTAGTAATAGCTAACTCTGGATTGCTTGTAATTTTGGAGGCCAGGAAAGATCTGTTCACAGATTGCAACATTTGTACTCCACAAGTTTACCACAACAGTAAATTTAAATATTTGTGCATCAATGGCCTTGTGAGTATGAGACATTTTGTGCATGTAGTGCAAATTGATTTTACTTGCATTTGCTTAAAGGCCCTTTATTTTTAATTTGGCAGACCTTAAAGGTGTATTGTTACAGTTTCTTTTCCAGTAAACTGGATCTAGTGTGGAAACAAAAATATTTTCATAGCTGCTAAAGCACTTCAAATGCAGTACTTGGTGAGTTCACAGTCATCCTGCACAGACTTTATTAAAAACATCCAGTTGTTAATGATTGAGCCAGTTCAGTAAGAAGCGTCAAGTAAGATTCCATCTAGCAGTCTAGCAGCTCTGCTCTTAATAAATCAAACCTATGTAAAGAATAGTCTTTCATTTAGCACAGACTCTTCTACCCAATTAAAAATGCTTCCTCTCCCTGAAATAATTCTGTACGTGATCAAGATGGTGTGTCCTTCCAAAGGCAATGTGTTACAATTGCCACCTTTTAACCCATAACAAGGTTTAAGTGAACTCACACACGGTGCACTATATCCCACTGTGCCTTTTTTGTGACTGACTGACTTTATGCTATTCACGTGATGCATATTTTTAATTTAAATGTTTAAATTTACTGCACTTGGAAAGTTGTGGAGTGCAAATGCCGTGATCTTTGAACAGACCTTGTTTAATGTGCCAAATTCTGTAAGTAATCCAGAGTCCGATATTATGGCCTGGATTTTGTGGTAATAACAATGATGGAGTGTATCAGACAGCAAATTTCACAGTCGCACCTGTGTAGTTAAATGTGGAAACCTAGAAGTTGCTCTTGTGTGTACTGTAAATGTAAACTCCATTGATGCAGTTATACTATATAATTCACATAACATAGTCCATTCCAATAGTCTATTGAAAAATGCAATAAAATTGACTATTTCTAGTTCTTAAAATTTAATTGGACATTAAATACCTACCACTTTTAGCATCAGTCTTGCAAACACTAACTTTCATGGTAAGAAAATATGTGAAAGACATAAAGATGATTTTTCCATGTAAATGCTTCCATTTCCCAGTAAAATGCTCCAGAAGTAAATGGTAATGGGAGTTTTATATCCAGCTGTGAACACAAGCAGACAGTAATTTCACCAATTTATTGTGACTGAGAACAAGGTATTTTCTTTTTGAGTGGTTTCCACAATTTCTGTACTAACAAAACTTGTAAATACAAGGGAAATTGTGAAGCATTATCCTTGATATGCATTCTATTTAATGAACATAACTGGTAAATTCATGATTTTCATGTCACTTGACTTAATTAGAATTTCCAATCCCTGACAATAATTCTGTACATGATCAAGGTGGTGGGTCCTTCCAAAGGCAATGTGCAGTAATTTATCATTAATGAAAAGTTAGATGAATGTAAGTTTTTCAAACTAGCATCTTTAAAACAAATTTTTAAAAATCTACTGGAATATGTCATGTGTTGGTATTGCAGCTTGCTGAATCTATTGCTTCTTTTTTTACATACAAACATGAAAATATGGACAGAAAATGACCAACTGGCCTATTGCGTCTGTGCCATTCAGTCACCTTGCAACTGAGCAACATGACACTCAAAACTTCCCCACTCACCAGTAGCTATGTAATCTCCTGAGAGGCAGAATAAATGATTGAAAAACTAGAGCGCCATTTGAGGAATAAAGAATTTTGGAAAACCCTTTTATCCCCAAAGGTTATCCAAACAAATTTCAAAGAGCACCCAAGACCATGAGGTACATTACCCAACCTCCCACATATATTTTTTATGCAGCGATGCAACCTTCTCCAGGAGCCTGTTCAGGTCTGTTTTGAACATTTTGAACTGCATCCATTGCTTTAGTGGCAATCTATTCCAAAGAGCTGTGATCTTCTGGGAAAAGAAAATGCTGCATAACATCTAACTTCTGCTTAAACAGCTTGTATGCATGTTCCTTTTTGCTCCATAATTTATCTAATCTGTCCAGGTATATGCACTTTAGCTCTTTCATCATCGCAACCACTTTAGTCAAGTCTCCACGAAGACAACACTTTTCTAAAGTAAGGTGTAGAGTCACAACTCTGAGTTGATTGTGACAACTAAGGATCCTTGAATTAGATATGAATCTGTTGGCCCTTCCTGGTTAATTTCTAGGGGCTCTCATATCTCCCACTCTTTGAGGGATCCACTTTATTTTAAATGGAAGCCTAACCAAGATATTATGCAGTGACAGCGTGTAGCTTTTTTTTGCATTGCATCATTCTAGCTATAAGCACTAATAACTCTGCTTGCATTCCCAATGGCCTCACTGCACTGGTTGTATGCTGTTAGAGCACATTTGCGATGGTTCTTAGTTGGCTTTATGTAAAAAATCAACAAGTAGCTCATTTACTATAGTAATAAATTTTGAGACTGGTTTCCCTAAATTCCTTCCGCAACATGCTGTCTTTCTTGTTCAGTAGTGGCCTCATTGTGGCTTACTTGGTTGTTCTGTATTATCTACCTATTTATCTTGTCATTTGGAGGCAATAAGTGGGAGTGCAGTCTATTAAAAGTGTGCGCGTGGACAGTGAACTAATATCCTGCATAATATAAGATGACAGACAAAATTACAGTGGTTCCTCTGCCACTTGGGTAGCACTATGCCAAGTAATATTCTTGCTAGTGTTTGAAGCTGTCAGCAGTTCTGTGTAGCTCTGTTGAGAGCTATAACAGTATGGGAGAATGGGGAAGAAGGGGCTGCCTGTCAGTGAAGGTTCTATAATTGTGATGTATATCCACAATCTGTGATTATAGTTTAGTGAAAGACAAAAGTAAAACGTATACATACTATTTTATAAGGATGTAGTTTAAATAGATGTAACTTTTCTGTATTTATAAACGTTGGTCAACACTTTGCACAATAATAGCAATAGTTTGTTGGTGCAAATAAGATATATCATGATAAACAAAAACCTCATTTGAAATGTTTAAATATTTCACCATGGGAACAAACCTACTGTGGTTTTGTTTATGGTAAATTGAAGATGATGCAAGTAATGGGAGGCTGAGGTGCAGCAGGATTACAGATTGCTGCCTAAATATGACTTGGATAGAAGTTAGCAAGAGATGGTCTCAGAAACAGCGAAACATTTTTTTTTGATTAGCTTCTAGCAAAAATAAAATCAATAATGTTTTCCTTATCCACTGAAGGCAGATAAATAAGTGAATCTGTTCCCCTCATGTAGCACATAAATCTTTTATTCATATGTGCATGCTTCACATGAGGAGAGGCACTTCCACTTCAGTGTTCCGAGTTATTGTAGCTACTCTGTTTCTTTAGTACATAGGCACATAATTTAAAGCTCCTCTCAATTAGGGACAAGGTCAGTTGAATATGGTTATATTCTGACCACAAGGTTAGTTTCAATGAGGCCAGGTCATCATTACTAGCTACAATATCAAATGGGCTGTCTATTTAGATGGTAGGCATTTTCTAAAGAAACTGAAGATTGACAGAAAAAAATTCAAATCCATGTTTGTGAACTCAATTACTTAGCAAAAGCAGATGAACCAGGTTATGGCTCCCTGTTTTAACCGGCAGCTTTTATAAACACAAGTTTAAGTATTAATGGAACATAAATTGCTGCAGCAGGGCATTGTACGACATTTCCTGTTGGTTAGCCTTAAACGTTTAAGTTTTTACATTTTCTGTGTGGCAAGATGCTGAACACGAGAGTTGATGTCACAGCGAAGGAACAGGGCATCTTTGTATCTCTTTTACCAGTCAGATCGAATGATTGTGAAATAAGCAGCGCAAGGACAGAATGAAATGTAAATTAGAATGGGCGAATTCAGTCTCAAACCAGGGACAGAAAGAAAAATAAAGTTTGAAAGAATGATTGAAGTAAGAGAAAATAGAGACAAAAAGATAAATTAAAGATTTAAAATTTTAATTTCAAGTTTATATTTTTAAACTCAACAATTAAAACCTGAAGAAATGAAACTCCACATTTGGAGTAGTTAATTTTCTGCACCAGGGAGGTTGACAGACAGCATTTAACATGCATCATGTCATTGGAAGGGTACTTAGACTGAATGGATAAGTCTTAACTCACAAGTGTAATTTGTATCTATTGTACAAGTAGAACAACCTCATGCCATTCAATGGTGAACTGGTAGCGAGATGCTGCTCTCACAAAGCTAATGGCAGAGTAGCATAACTCAGACAGCAATTTTTGGATATTTGCATTTTTTTGCTGTATTTTTCATCATAGTTCCTTCTCTACGTTATAGCATGGTGAGCACTGGGGTATCACAGTTAAGATTGCTGTCAGGTATTTTGGAGTACTTTGGGATGACTAGCATCTGGTGGAACTTGCTGAGGCAGGGGGAGCTTATGAATGCAAGTATTTGTAGGGTGGTATGTGATCTGAGCAATACTGAGGAAGTGGTCAGATCACTCAAGGGGAAGCACTAATGATTAGGAGGACTGAGAATGTTTTGAAGCCTGGGAGAACAGGTAATTCTGGAGTTTGAAAGAAAAAGATTTGCATTTATATTGCTGTTTTCATGAACACTGGAGGTCTCAAAATGCTTCACAATGAAGTGCTTTTGAAGTGTAGTCACTGTTGGAATGTAGGAAACTCAGTAACCAATTTCACACAACAAAACCCCCAAAACAGCAATGTGATAATGACCAGAAGTCCAGAACTTGGATATTGCTGAAAAAAAGAGACATGCTGTGGCAGTCTTTTGTCTTGTGCTGATCAGGGCAGAGTTGCAAGAATTACTAAATCTCAAAGGGAAGAGCAATTTATACTGCATAAGAAGAGGGTGCTGATTGGTTGGCAAGTGGACTCTGATTGGTAGAGGTGTTGCAATGGCGCATGCACCAGGGAACAGTTAACTGCCAAGTTTTTGTTTAAATTCAAACCAGGGAAGTTGACTCTGATTGGTCAAGGCATTTCATGGGGAATGAACCAGGGAATGGCTGTCCCCCAAACATTTGTTTAGTTAAAAAAGGCACAATATGTGGACATGTTCTTTCTGTTTGCAAAGGATAGGGCCCTGCATTAATATATGTAGCTTCTTGTACACATAGGTGAGTCACACTACAAACCTGACTGATAACCTTAAATTGGTTGTTAGTGTAATTCTTAGCACAATTGGGATTGTTTAGTTGTTGTCCAATTACGGAATCACATCTAACTTTGGACACTAGGTTCTGAATTTTGCAAGCATGGGCTGGTTGAATATAGTCAGTACCTTGCCTGTTTGTAAACAGCTGAAGTGATGTGCTGTTTGATATGACCTACCAGTCATTGAGATGTAGAGCCTAAATACTTGGGTCCACCTGCCAACCAATCAGCACCTTCTTTTCATGCAGCATAAATTGTTGTTCCTTTTGAAATTTGGTATTGATGAGTAGAAGACAAAAAACTTCAACAGCATGTCTCTTATTTTTTCAGCAATGACCAGATAATCTGTTCTTTTGTCTGCAGGCAGTTTGGTAGGGATTTGTGGGAACTGGGATCTGGGAGCATGATACAACAGCTCCTACAAGGCCAATCAGCTCCTGACCTCATTACAGCCTTGGTCCAAACATGGACAAAAGAGTTGAACTCAGAAGTTGAGGTGATATCAAGGCAGCATTCGACCGATTGTGGCATCAAGGAGCCCGAGCAAAACTGGAGCGAGTGGGAATCAGGGGGAAAAATTCTTCTCTGCTTGGAATCATACTTAGCAGAAAGGAAGATGGTTATAGTTGTTGGAGGTTAATCATCTCAGTCTCAGGACATCGTTGCAGGAGTTCCTCAGGATAGTGCCCTAGGCTTAACCATCTTCAGCAGTTTCATCAATGACCTTCCTTCCATCATAGGGTTGGAAGTGGGGATGTTTGCAGATGATTGCACAATAATCAGCACCATTCACAACTCCTCGGATAATGAAGCTGTCCATGTCCGTATGTAGCAAGACCTGCACAACATTCAGGCTCGACTGACAAGTGGCAAGTAACAAATGCCAGGCAATAACCATCTCCAACAAGAGAGAATCTAACCATATCCCCAACATTCAATGGCGTTACCATTGCTGAATCCTCCAGTATCAACATCTTGGGGGTTACCATTGACCAGTAACTGAACTTGGCCAACCATACAAATACAGTAGCTAAAAGAGCAGGTCAAAGGCTAGGAATTCTATTGGGAGTAACACATCTCTTGACTCCCCAAAGCCTGTCCACCATTTACAAGGCACAAGTCAGGAATATGATGGAATATCCTTCACTTGCTTGGATGAATGCA
This sequence comes from Cetorhinus maximus, assembly GCF_964194155.1. Classification (NCBI taxonomy): domain Eukaryota; kingdom Metazoa; phylum Chordata; class Chondrichthyes; order Lamniformes; family Cetorhinidae; genus Cetorhinus; species Cetorhinus maximus. The sequence continues at coordinate 143,759,150 of NC_135884.1, forward strand.
GCTCCAACAACAACAAGAAACTTGACACCATCCAGGACAAAGCAGCCTACTTGATTAGCACCCATCTACCACTTCAAACATTCACTCCCTCCACCACTGACACAGAGTGGCAGCAGTGTATACCATCTGCAAGATCCACTGCAACAACTCACCAAGGCTCCTTTGACAGCACCTTGCACCTGCGACCTACACCACCTAGGAATATAAGGGCAACAGATGGAAGGGAACTTGCAGGTGATGTTGTTCCCATTCAAGCCACACAGCATCCTGACTTGGAACTATATCACTGTTCCTTCGCTGTTGCTGGGTTAGAATCCTGGAACTGTTTTCCTAACAGCACTGTGGGTGTACCTATGCCACATGGATTGCAGCGGTTCAAGAAGGCAGCTTGCTATCACCCTCACAAGGGCAATCAAGGAGGAGCAATGAATGTTGGCCCTGCCAGCGATGCCCATATCCTTTGAAAGAATATTTTAAAAATGAGAAGCATTAAGGGGAGGCTAGCTTGAGGAAGGAGCGGGATTGTCCATGTTAAGGAATTATTAGAGGGAATTATTAGAGATTGTCTAGGTCTTAAGAACATTGACAGAGAAGAGGAACTGAAGACACAGAAGAACAAGGTTATTGAACATGCTAGTTTGGGGCAGGGCTGTATGGCATTGGATTATCCAAGAGTTGAATCAGGGTAGGTCATTCCATGGGTAGGGGGTAAATGGGTCAGATTATCAAAACTTCAGCAGAAATGGTTGCCGGAGTTAATATGGAGGGGAGAAGTTATCTCAACTGATAGGGACATCATATAATTGGAAAGAATGCAGAAACTTTCAGAAAAAGGGGCTATAAAGCCTAACCCTGTAAACTTCAGCTAAGAACTTCAAATTGAGCTCAAGGCTCCTGACATACAGGATTTGCAACACTATTAAAGACAACCCTTTGCATTTTTCACTCTACATTGCTTATATTTTTATGGAGTTCCAATGTTATAAACATTATTATTTTCAGCTAGCTGAAAAATTCAAAGTAACAGTCCAAACCAACTTCACCCAATTTATTTTCGAAAGGAAGACATATTTACCTCAACTCTCCAATAAATCCCAGAGTGCTTCACATTCAATTAATTACTTTGGAATGCCGCCAATTTGCACACAGCAAGATCCAACAAACAGTAACTCAGTGACCATCCATCTGTTTTACCTGATGTTGGTTCTTTGCAAGGACACTGGGAGAACTCTATTGCTCTTCAAATTGTGCCAATGTGATCTTTTGCATGCACTGGAATCTCTACGGGATGATGCTTCTTACAATGCAGCACTCCGTCAATACTGCACTAGAAGATGTGCCCAAGCCTGGGAATAGATGATAAACCCAAAGTCGATTTTAACAATTGTAATTGGTCAGTTTCTATTACTTGCTAGTTTGGAATTGTTACCTTTTGAAAAAATAAATTGAGCAGTTTGATTGCTCACTCCTAATTGTTTGTTATTGACTGAATTAAACTGCTTTTGTTCATTTCATGTTTACTCAGATCGCCAGATCTTGATGGTAATTTAACAGTTAACTCATTGTAGCCGGTCATTAATTTCTGTCCTGCTGTGTTGTGATGCTGTTGAAAAGCATACCACAATGGATGTGCACTAGCTGCAGGACTCTTAATTATATAGAAATTGATGAGTCTGCAATATAGACTGAACAAACTGTTTTTTCAGAAGACTACAAAACCTACATTCCAGTTCCTTAGTTTGTTCAGTTAACAATATTTTCTGTGTGTGGTGTTTCGCAGTCAGAGGTCTAAGAGAAAAAGGTACAAATTAATATAAATTGTACTTGAAACTTAACTTAATCATTACCAACCAAAACAAAATTCCATGAATTTTATTTCTGCTATTTTAAGATAATTAACTCTTCCTTCACAACAATCATTGTTCAGATGTTTTACAAGAGTATTAGTACTATGTTAATTAGCCAAAGCCTCATATTTGTATTTCTTAAGGGTTATTCCCATATAATAAATTTTGAAGTGTCATGGCATTCAGTTATGTACAGTAGGTTGATATAGACAAAAAAAAATCTTATTACCCTGCTGCTTGCCCATGAGGACCAAAACTAGGACCTGATAACAATATGCATATGTCAGGAGACCAACGGGAATTTGCACAGCATGTATGTGGATGGCATAAGAAAAAGAATTTGGACATCTCGTAGGGATTCACAGCCAAGAGAAACATCGAAAATCTCAAGGCTGGATAGGATCACCGGTCCTTGAGACCATCTACTGTTATTGTGGTAGTTGTAACTGACCATCTGTCTGCCCCCAAGATACTTGCCAACTTTGGCCTTGAAGACATCTAAATCATTTGCCCCAACAGTTTCCGTTGGTTAGCAATTCCAAATGCCGATCACATCCTTGGTGAAGGATTACAAAAACAGAAACAGAAATACCTGGAAAAACTCAGCAGGTCTGAGACAGTTCTGTTGAAGGGTCATGAGGACTCAAAACGTCAACTATGCTCTTCTCCAACGATGCTGCCAGACCTGCTGAGTTTTTCCAGGTATTTCTGTTTCTGTTTTTGTTTTGGATTTCCAGCATCCGCAGTTCTTTGCTTTTATCTTGGTGAAGGATTGTTTTCTTCTGTCCTGCCTGGATCTGAGTTACTTTTCAAAAGCAGTTGCTGTTCTTGTATTGATAATACTTCTCTGTGGTTTGAAAGTGGCCAAAAACAATTTATTTCTGTTAATAGGTTGGTGGAATGTAATAAATTTTCTAAGTAGCTTTGCTAGAATGTTATCAGATAAAAAAAATTCTGATGCAGGAAAGGAGATATTGGAATAGGTGACTGAAAGCTTGGTCAAAGAGGTAGATTTTAAAGACTATCTTAGAGGAAGAGAGAGAGATGGAGAGGATTCTTGACCTTGGGGCCTGGAGGCCTCTAATGGTAGGGTGAAGGAATTGGGAATACCCAAGAGGCCAGAGTTGGAAGAACACTAAGTTCTTAAAGAGTTGGGTTGGAGGAGGTTACAGAGATAAGGAGGGGCAAAGCAGTGGAGAGATTTAAGTGTGTTCTTTTTTTATTCTTTCACGTGATGATAAAACTTGAATGTCAAGGGGGGATAGTTGGATTCTCTCTTGTAGGAGATGTTCATTGTCTGGCACTTTGGTGGTATAGATAAGAATTTTAAAATCAAGAAAAAGCAAAAAATTGCAGATGCTGGAAATCTGAAATAAAAAAAAATGCTGGAAAAACTCAGCAGGTCTGACATCATCTGTGGAGAGAGAAACAAAGTTAACGTTTCGAGTCGGTATGACTTCTTCAGAGCTCTGGACTTGAAACATTAACTTTGTTTCTCTCTCCACAGATGCTGTCAGACCTGCTTAGCTTCTCTAGAATTTTCTTTTATAATTAAGACATTGTTTGACCAGGAGACAAGGTAGGTCAGTGACCACAGGAATGATGCGTGATTGGGAATATAAGCCTTGTGTTCCGTTTCATGTGCTGTCCCTTCCTTAATGCATTGGATAAAATTGATTATACCTACGTATGCATTAGTAGAGTTTAGAATGAATGCCTTTTATAAAGATAACCATCTTCATTTGGAAAAATGTGTTGCCAGAAGGAGCACATGGCTCTTGGCATTGACATGGATAATGGGTATGTAGCACAAAGTGTTCAAGACGAGCTCAAATTTATGTAGGGTGGAAGATAGGTGGCCAGCATTGGAATAATTAAGTCTGAAGATAAATAAGGATTTCAACAGCAAATGAGCTGAGGCAGAGGTGGATTCCTGATGATGGAGCTAATGTGTGACTGCAAACGCATCTTGAATCCCAATATGACCACATGTTTGAAAATAGTTCAATTCAGCCTCAAACAGATGCCAGGGAGAGTGATGGAGGGAAAAGACTTTGTGGTGGGGACCAAAGACAAATGCTTCATTCTTCTCAATTTCTATCCTCATTTTGAGTGTTGCAGAAGTATTTCTTACGAAATTGGAGAGGTCATTGGAATTTATTGGCCCAAATTTTGCCGCCAAAATAACGAGTTAAATTGTGTCACATTATGAATGTATAAATTATCCATCAACTTGTGGCATAGAAGAAACATCCTGTGAATTGTGTATCACCTTAAGTTGCTAGACAATTTCTTCTGCTCTGTTCTGATTCTCGCAAAAACTGCAGCTTGCACTCAACCTCACCTTTCATTTTGGGCAGTTGCTGCATTTGTTCATTAATTGTTAATGAAACTTGCTGCAGCACAAGCATCTTTTAATGATGTGCTTTATATTCTTGCAATGCTTATCAACCTCTCTGGCACAGAAAGGAAACTACCCAAACTGTGGAATCTCATTCCTGCAAGTAATAAACAGCTGTTAGAGGGTTTTTGAATTTTTCTTTAAAATTGTATCTTACTTCTCATTGTCCCTTTTTCCCTCAATACAATCTGTCCTTCCATTTCATTTCCCTTTCTGTACCTGATTTGACATGAATTTGTTTTGTTTTCTGCTCTGACGTTCCTGTTTCTTAATTGTTAAATTCATTGGTTAAGTCCCATCATTCACCAAGGTCCCAGATGCCTTGCTGCCCTCTCTGCACCATTAGCAGATTTCACTTGTTTACAGTGCAAAAGATTTTTGAGCTTAAGGATGAGGGGAAAAAACCCAACAAACAGGACACACCTGAGCAAAATCTGGGGCAGTATATTGAATTGGGTCAGCATTGTATTGCTCTCGAATGTTATTGCCTGTGTTAATCACCTGTTTGATTTGGACCCCCTTGTGTCCCTCCACAATCACAGAACCACAGAATTGTTACAATGCAGAAGGAGGCTATTCAGCCCATCATGTATGCACCGGCTCTCTGAGCATTTTAACTTAGTGCCAATCTCCTGCCTTTTCCCCGTTACCCTGAACATTGTTTCTATTCATCCAATGCCCTCTTGAATGCCTCAATCGAACCTGCCTCCACCACACTTCCAGGCAGTGCATTCCAAACCCTAACTACTCGCTGTGTGATAGTTTTTTCTAACCTCGCATTTGCTTCTTTTGCAAAACACTTTAAAACTGTGCCCCCTGGTTCTCAATCTGTTTACGAGCAGGAACAGTTTCTCCCTATTTACTCTGTCCAGACCCCTCATGATTTTGAAAACTTCTATCAAGTCTCCTCTTAGCTTTCTCCTCTCCGAGGAAAACAGTCCAAACTCCCTCAATCTTTCCTCATAACTGAAGTGTCTCATCCTTGGAACCATTCTCGTAAACCTCTTTTTGTCGACAATCGAAAATGGTTTCATGGTCATCAGTAGACTTTTAATTCCAGATTTTTATTGAACTCAAATTCCAACATCTGCTGTGGCGGTATTCGAACCTGGGTGCCCAGAGCATGACCCTGGGTCTCTGGATTACTAGCCTAGTGACAATGTTACTTTGCAATCACCTCCCTGTGCCATCCGCAAACTTTAAAATTGTCCCCTGCACACCAAGATCTAGTTAATTTATATATATCAGGAAAAGCAAGGGCCCCCAATACTGATCCCTGGGGAACTCCACTACAAACCTTCTTCTAGCCCGAAAAATATCCATTAACCATTATTCTCTATTTCCTACCCCGCAGCCAATTTTGTATCCATGTTGCAACTGTCCCTTTTATTCCATGATCTATAACTTTCCTCATAAGTCTGTTGTCTGGCACTGTACTGAACGCTTTTGGAAGTCCATATACACCACATCAATGACCTTTCCCTCATTAACCATCTCTGTTACCTCTTCAAAAAACTCCAGCAAGTTAGTTAGACTCAATTTTCCTTTAACAAATCCGTGCTGACTCCTCCAAATTAATCCACATTTTTCCATGTGACTATTAATTCTATCCCAAATAATTGTTTTTAGAAGTTTCCCCACCACCTAAGTTAAACTGATTGGTCTGTAATACCAGGGCAGATCTTTACAACCTTTTTTGAACAATGTGTTAGTGCTTTAGCTGTGATGTAACCTGCATGTAGTTATTTCCTTCATTCGACCCGATTTGTGTTTATTTCATTTTACTAATACTGTTGCACAGGAAAGCACCTTCAGATGGAACTTCCCCATTAAGCAGGGAAACAATGCGGCTAACTTGTGCAAGTTGTTTTATTTTTATTTGTTCATGGGATGTGGGTGTCAATGATGAGGACATCATTTGTTGCCCATCTCGAATTACCTTTGAGAAGGTGATGGTGAGCTGCCTTCTTGAACTGCTGCAACCCATGTGATGAAGGTACTCCCACAGTGCTGTTAGGAAGGGAGTTCCAGGATTTTGACCAGGATAGTGACTATGAAGGAATATCAATGTATTTCCAAGTTAGAATGGTGCGCAACTTGCAGGGGAATTTGATGGCGGTGTTCTCACGTGCCTGCTACCCTTGCCTTTGTAGGTAGTAGGGGGTCACAGGTTTGGGAGGTGCTGCTGAAGAAACCTTGGCATGTTGCCAATTGCAAGATTATCCGTGAAAATCATAAGTTCTTAATTGCTATTCATTTTTTAAGGGTTACTCATGTCAAGAACATTTTATTTTAGTGGTGGTTTTGGCGGCAACATTTTGATATGCATGGTTATCTTGACAAAACTGATAGCCTGTTCATGTGTTGTATCTATAATAAACTGACAGAACTTTACAATTTTTGCCCATGCATAGTTTGGTAATTCATTGAAGAATGTTAATTATACATAAACTGTAATAACAGGATGGATTATTGTGTAAACTTTCTTTTATTAGACAATTGACAAACACTTGTCATTTATAATCTTCTGCCTCTTCCTCCAAATGGGGAGCAGTAAAGTTAATTGTAGCTGTTCATTTACATTAATCTCAGTGCTGAAGTCTACAGTAAGCCATTAATATCATGTCATGATAAATTATTACAAATAAAATTGAACATATTGATTAATGATCTTAGGGTGCTGTATCCTCGTTAAAAGTCTTTTGGCGGCTGATTTAACTTTTATTTAGACAGGGTCCATCTTGTTACATTGTAGTAAAAAAAAAGTCCACTTGCTGTAGCCTGGAGACAGTTAAAACTCAAATCACACATTTTTTGTAGTATGTGTGTAACCCTTTTCTGTGTTTTTTTAAAGCTAGTTATTCAGAGATATAAAGAAAAATCTATTTTCATTTAATTTTGAAATTTGGTGCTTGACATTTTTCCCCGACAAATTTCCTACAATAATTTTGCGAAGCAGAAAATGTTTTTGATTAGGTCATTAATCAATCGCACTTTGATTCCCTTCTATTGTAAAGGTACTATAATAAATACTTTTTATCAGAAGGACAAAATGCAGGAGATGGATGGCAGCACCTCATAATTAATTGTACCCAGTTACAGAACATCAGCAGGTTTGCACAGTGCTCTTGCATTCACATGCTGCTTTACCATATGGCTGCCCAGTGGGTGGAGAATTTGATTAATGCTTTGGTGAAGATATTTTCAGCAAATATTGCACCCTGAAAATAGTGGTAGTACTTCCTTGCAGTATTTCATGCCAGAAACATTGCTTTTATTTATTTTTTTAATGCAGTTATTGTTCCACTGGCTTGCAAGAGACACCTGTAAACAATAAAAATGATGTGATATATGTGTTTGTTTTTCCAAAAATTAAATTAAAAGAAGGCAAATCCTAGTAAAGTGAAGCATTGTACAATATTTATTTATATTGATCTAAACTGATGATTTATTTACAATTGCGGCAAAAAATTAAATGCTAGAATAGGTATTGCGGCAAAAAATTAAATGCTAGAATAGGTATTGCAGGCACTACGTTCTTTTGGAATAATATACTTTAGGAGAAAACACTTGTGACTCACCCATGCTCCCTCTTCAACATATTCTTACTGTGTAAGCTTTCAGCAGTGTGTAGAATTTAAGTAAATTCTTAATTAGCGCATTCCTTTTGATGTTGCGGAATGTTTTGAAGCAAAACTAAGCCACAGCAGGAAGCTTATAGTTCTCACTAAGTCTCACTGATTGGAGAGATGATGAACAACTGTGAAAACACAGAGACATGGTAGTGGACTGGAGTGAGAAAAGAGGTATATGGGCACAAGTGGACATTTCATGAGCTGATACTAAGCACACAGGTAAACCTTGGGCTACATTTGTCTTGGGACCTATTTATATAGGTTTTCCTTTTTTCCCGTTTTATTTATTAGGGGTTTATATTATGGAAAGTCCGTCTGTACTATGCTTTCAGTTGTGAATCTCTCTTCAAAATAGTTTTCATGTTATATCTGATTCTCAAGTTCCTTTAAATGAAAGGAACCTATTTTAGCTTAAAAATGGTAAATCTCTGTTAGGGCACCAAGAGTCAAAGATCAGAGAAGTCAGGATAGCTTTGTTAGCCGTCTGTAACATTTAAATCGACTGGCTGTCATACTGCAGATCATGCAGCATGGATTGCCAAAGTGTTCCTTTGGAGGAGCTCGGAAGTTGCACATGCAAGTGTTTTGGTAGCAGCCAGTTGACTCGTTTTGAATGCTATTGTAGCATTTTTTCTTTTTTGTTTGTGCCCATCTTGAATTAAGTTATTTATGATAGAATGTGAGACCTTATATATGTATATATTTCTTTTTAATAAAGCTGCAACTGAACTAGTTGAAATATTTTTTATTGGTGTAATGATTACCCCTGGGTGCTAACATGGAGCATAGACCTCTTAAGTAGGTGTCATCACCTCCTGTGGTCAGCTTCTGCGAACTAAGTAACCTTTTAGCTGCAAATATTAACTGCTAGGGAATATGTATTTCTGAAAAATTCATTTAAAAAAATGTTATGCAGAATATCTGGTATGTTTTCAGTTAAGGTTTTATTTACTCTGCTTGCTAAGCACGATGGGATTTGTTGACTGGCTTGGATTTCATCACTGCAGTCATGCAGAAATCTTATATGAAATGTTACTACCGCTGTAAACTGGCACAAAAATACAGTTATGATGAAGGCTAGGTTGGGTGAGGGGCTGGGTGTGGGGTGTGTAAAAGAATGCATTCGTGTTAAAGGAACTTCTATTCCCGTAACAGCCGGCTCATGTTCATTCATTCAATGAGACTCTTACATGAGGCCTTCTTTCTTCCCCTCTAGACACCAAAAACTGCCAATATAAGTTATGTGAAAATATTTGACACACATCCACACACAATTAGTGAACCTACATAACCCTACTTCAATGTGTCAGTCAATAATTTATGAAATCATTCTCACAGAGCTATTGGTTTCTGTCCTCCTGAGTTTTAATTCATTTAGTGCTGTTTGATGCTGCAAAGAAAACAAAAAGCTAACATTCAATTATGTCTTTTTTTTAGTTAGGTCCCAAGGTTGAAGTGTCCTGGCCTGATCACCCATTATCTCTGTTCTCATTGACCTACACTGGCTTTGTAGCTCCCAACACCTAAAGTTTTAAATCCTCATTATCATCATAAATCCCTCCATGGTCTTGCCTAGCCTATCTGTTCAATTTCCTCCAGCCCTGTTACTCTATCCACTCCATGAACTCTGCATTCTTCTGACTCAAGCCTTTTGGATCCCTCTCCTCCCTTTCCTCACCATTGCTGGCAGACTGGGTGCTGCTGTCTAGCATTCCCTCCATAAACCTCCTTGGCATTTTACCTTTTTCTGTTTCTTTAAGCACCTTCTCCAAACCCATCTCCTCCACCAAGCTTTTAGTCACTTCTCCTACACTCTTTCCCTGATTTGGTGTTGACCTATGAAATATTGAGGGATGTTCTTTGTATTAAATATGCTGTTTAAATGCAAATTCTTGTTGTGGTTGCATAGTGCACCCAGTTTTTTGAGAAATGTTGAGTTATTGATGATTGACAAGAGCCTATCTTTAACTAATTCAAAATGTACAAACAAAAGTCTAGTTTATTTTCAATTGAATGCTACAAATGCCTTTCTCTGCTAGGTTTTTACAAGATATGCTGCAAATAGAATTGGGAATCAATATCTGAATATCAGTCCCATATGTCAAAATGATGTAAACTGAAGTGTACCTTTATATAAAACAAAAATAAAAATACCTGGAAAAACTCAGCAGGTCTGGCAGCATCTGTGGAGAGGAACACAGTTAACGTTTCGAGTCCGTATGACTCTTCAACAGAATTAAGTAAAAATAGAAAAGTGAAATATAAGCTGGTTAAGGGGGGGTGGGGGTGGGTGGGACAGGTGGAGCTGGATAGAGGGCCAGTGATAGGTGGAGATAGCCAAAAGATGTCATAGACAAAAGGACAAAGAGGTGTTGAAGGTGGTGATATTATCTAAGGAATGTGCTAATTAAGGGTAGAAAGCAGGACGAGGAAGGTACAAATAGCCCTAGTGGGGGTGGGGTGGGGTGAAGGGAAGGGATTGAAATAGGCGAAAAGGTAGAGATAAAACAATGGATGGAAATACTTTTAAAAATAATGGAAATAGGTGGGAAAAGAAAAATCTATATAAATTATTGGAAAAAAAAATGGGGATCGGAAAGGGGATGGGGATGGAGGAGAGAGTTCATGATCTAAAATTGTTGAACTCAATATTCAGTCTGGAAGGCTGTAAAGTGCCTAGTCGGAAGATGAGGTGCTGTTCCTCCAGTTTGCGTTGAGCTTCACTGGAACAATGCAGCAAGCCAAGGACAGACATGTGGGCATGAGAGCAGGGTGGAGTGTTGAAATGGCAAGCGACAGGGAGGTCTGGGTCATGCTTGCGGACAGACCAAAGGTGTTCTGCAAAGCAGTCACCCAGTCTGCGTTTGGTCTCTCCAATGTAGAGGAAACCGCATTGAGAGCAGCGAATGCAGTAGACTAAATTGAGGGAAGTGCAAGTGAAATGCTGCTTCACTTGAAAGGAGTGTTTGGGCCCTTGGACGGTGAGGAGAGGGGAAGTAAAGGGGCAGGTGTTGCACCTTCTGCGGTTGCATGGGAAGGTGCCGTGGGAGGGGGTTGAGGTGTTGGGGGTGATGGAGGAGTGGACCAGGGTGTCCCAGAGGGAACGATCCCTGCGGAATGCCGCCGGGGGGTGTGAAGGGAAGATGTGTTTGGTGGTGGCATCATGCTGGAGTTGGCGGAAATGGCGGAGGATGATCCTTTGAAAGCGGAGGCTGGTGGGGTGAGGACAAGGGGGACCCTATCATGGTTCTGGGAGGGAGAGGAAGGTGTGAGGGTGGATGTGTGGGAGATGGGCTGGACATGGTTGAGGGCCCTGTCAATCACCGTGGGTGGAAAACCTCGGTTAAGGAAGAAGGAAGACATGTCAGAGGAACTGTTTTTGAAAGTGGCATCATCAGAACAGATGCGATGGAGGCGAAGGAACTGAGAGAATGGAATGGAGTCCTTACAGGAAGCAGGGTGTGAGGAGCTGTAGTTGAGGTAGCTGTGGGAGTCGGTGGGCTTGTAATGAATATTGGTGGACAGTCCACCACCAGAAATTGAGACAGAGAGGTCAAGGAAGGGAAGGGATGTGTCAGAGATGGACCATGTGAAAATGATGGAGGGGTGGAAATTGGAAACAAAATTAATAAATTTTTCCAGGTCCAGACGAGAGCATGAAGCAGCACCGAAGCAATCATCGATGTACCGGAGAAAGAGTTGTGGGAGGGGGCCGGAGTAGGACTGGAACAAGGAATGTTCCACATACCCCATAAAGAGACAGGCATAACTGGGGCCCATGCGGGTACCCATAGCCACACCTTTTATTTGGAGGAAGTGAGAGGAGTTTAAGGAGAAATTGTTCAGTGTGAGAACAAGTTCAGCCAGACGGAGGAGGGTAGTGGTGGATGGGGATTGTTCGGGCCTCTGTTCGAGCAAAAAGCGGATAGCCATCAGACCATCCCGGTGGGGGATGGAGGTGTAGATGGATTGGACGTCCATGGTGAAGAGAAGGCGTTTGGGGCCAGGGAACTGGAAATTGTTGATATGATGTAGGGTGTCAGAGGAATCACGGATGTAGGTGGGAGGGGACTGGACAAGGGGAGAGAGAATGGAGTCAAGATAGCGAGAAATGAGTTCCGTGGGGCAGGAACAGGCTGACACGATCGGTCTGCTGGGACAGTCCTGTTTGTGGATTTTGGGTAGGAGGTAGAAGCGGGCCGTCCGAGGTTGGGAGACCATGAGGTTGGAAGCTGTGGAAGGAAGATCTCCAGAGGAGATGAGGTCAGTAACAGTCCTGGAAACAATGGCTTGATGTTCAGTGGTGGGGTCATGGTCCAGGGGAAGGTAGGAGGAAGTTTCTGCGAGTTGACGTTCAGCCTATACCTGGTCTTTTAAAAAAAAACGGTAAATTTTCTGCCCGTCAAGCTGATTTATGTTAGTGCTAGGGAATGAACACATTCCATTTTGTCATTTCATTTTCCATTTTCATTCAAATATTTGCAAAACAAGTGTACCACCTTTAGATCTGAAGCATCCCATATTTGGCCCTAACAGTAGATCTTAGCCCCAGCCTTAAGAGAACTCCCTCATGTACCATCAAGCGTTCCACTTCCCACATCAGCCAGCTTGTGCTGTTGCTGAGCAATATTGCCATCCAGTATATTGCCGTCCAGTGCAGAATAATTCATGGCATTTTTGACCAGTTCTCAACAAAATGCCTCCTCACCTGGATGTCTGCATAACATCCCAAGCTGGGATGGTGGGCAGCTATCAGGATGTGCATGAAAGCAATCCTCCATGTGCTAGTTTTGTCTTCTCTTCCAGGATTTTGGAGAAGTATCTGAGCTGCACTCCATGCCTTTATTTCTGATTAAACTTCTGATAGCCAGTTGGTGAAGGACTCCAGAAGTCAATCTTTACTCAATTTTAGATTTATTCACAAAGTCAGACATAACAAATGTATAGCTCTTAACTCTATTCCCCCACACCAGTGCCAATAAGTGTCTCTTTATAGTCTTTTGAGTATACCACATGAACAAAATAAACTAATTAACTGATGAACCACCCCTTAAAGGAGCACTGTAACAAAAATAAAACTTTAAAGGAAACTTGGCAAATTAAATTAAAATGTAATTTTGGGTGGACTCTAGCCCCTGCGGTGCCGATAATCAGAGAAAGCCATGGTGGACACTGCGCGTTCCCTCTCCAAGGACACCCAGGCCCGGACATAACCTTGGAAGAGCAACAGGCAATCAGGTTGAATGACCCCCTCAACTGCTCGCTGCCAGGACCTAAGTGTCTCTTTATGCTCTTTTGAGTACACCAGTAAACAAACTAATTAACAAAATGACTGCCCCTTAAACCTGCACTATAACTAAAACCAAAAACTTCAAAGGAAACTTATCAAAGTTAAATGAAAATAATATTTTGGGGGCTGATGATTCACTCCAGCCCCTGCAGCAACCACCATTTTTGAAATGCTCAAGTGTGCTGGTGGACACCACGTGCTCCCGTCCAATGACACCCGTTCACAGACTTTACGACAATGTTTTCATGGTCATCATTAGACTTTTTTAATTATAGGTTTTTATTCAATTCAAATTCTACAGAGCATTACCCCTGAGACTCTGGATTTTTAGCCCTGTGACAATACCACTATGCCACTGCCTTCCCAAGTACGTATCTTTATGTGCTCGAGTAATTATCCAATGAATGCCCTCCACTGATATACACTTTGGGGAGAATTTTGTCTTTGGCGTCCAGGGGCGGGCCCCGCATGCTGACGTGTAAAATGACACTTGCCAACGTTAGGACATTCGGCGGACACGCACCGGAGTCGGCTGCGCAACCACCAAACTGTCAAAGGCTTGTTAAGGCCATTAATAATCCAATTAAACAAATTGACAGGGCTACCTGTCCAACCTTAAGGTTGGAGGACAGCCGAAGAGCCCAAGTGGCCTTTCGCATTTCGCGGGTGGCAATCGGCTCCGCGCCCACTCCGGACCGGCCCACCAAATGGGAAGAAAATTCTCCCCTTTAACTTTAATTCATACAATTAACATCACACACTGATGTGGCTGTGTCAAGGATTCTGCATATGGAGGATTATGAATACAAACCTGCATCCTATTATGTTATGATGCAGTTTGCTACAGCTTCATTTTGTAGAGCTGAGGAGAAAGAAATATGGAACTTCATCAATTTTGTGCTTTTGTTGGGGAGACATTCTCAAGAGTTGGGTGAGAGAGTTTTTTTTCCTTTATCCTTTTATGGGATGTGGGCATCCCTGGAAAAGCCAGTATTTGTTTCCCAATCCCGAATTTCCCTTGAACTGAGTGGCTGGCTAGTCCATTTCAGAGGGCATTTAAGAGACCCACATTGCTGTGGGTCTGGAATTGCATGGTAGGCCAGGTAAGGACAGCAGGTTTCCTTCCCTAAAGGGATATTAGTGAACCCAATGGGTTTTTAAAACAATCGATGATAGTTTTATGGTCACCATTACTGAGACTAGCTTTTTATTAAATTCCAGACTTATTAATGGAATTGAAATTCCACCAGCTGCCATGATGGGTTGAATCCATGTCCCCAGAGCATTAGCCTGGTCCTCTGGATTACTCGCGATAATACCGCTACATCACCATCTCCCCACAAGAATTGGCATAACTGCATTCTAGCCCTAATTTCAGCCAATTCCCTGCAGTGTGTCTCAGTGTTGTGAGTAAAGGGGTTGTAAATTTACCCTCGTATATATTCTTGAAAGGTGCTGAATTATTGAACATGATGATTTTTAAAAAAATGTAATTGTTTGTTTGATCATTCCATATTTTTCTGTTCAGGATTATAGTTTGTCATCTAATATGTTTAAATAAATAGTGATGAAAATCCATGTTTCTATTATAAAGTGGCCTGGTTACTTAAATTTAAATCTTTGGTATGAGAAAATATTTGCAAAATGTTTCCACAGTTTGCTGATATGTGTTTCTCCAGGGTAAAGAGTTGAAACTACTTTGGATTTTTAAAATACAATAATGCAGCCTATTCATTGTGCTATTCCTGCAGTTCTCACTGGGCGTTGTGCTTACTGCGGCCAGACAGATGGGTGACCGTCAGTACTGCTCTTCAGCTGGCCACCTGGAGGTACACAACACTAACCTGGCAAAGACACTTCCTCTGATTTTTCCTCCCCCCCCACCCCCAAACTTCCTCAGGGAGCCACCTGGACTTGATTTGTCATCATTCTACCTCAGCAAAGTTTTTTTTTTATTCGTTCATGGGATGTGGACGTTGCCGACTAGACCAGCATTTATTGCCCATCCCTAATTGCCCTTGTTCAGAGAGCATTTTTTTAAGAGTCAACCACAATGCTCTGGGTCTGGAGTCACATGTAGACCAGAACAGGTAAGGACGGCAGATTTCCTTCCCTAAAGGGCATTAGAGATCAGCAACTCTGTGGAGTGGGTTGGGAGAGGGTAGGTGATCTTTCACTCTATTATTGTTTTCAGGCTGCTGCTTACTTTGCTTCTCCAAAATCCTTTTCCATCCACGTTCTTTTTATTCAGTCGTCTTTAGCGGTGAAATTCCCATTAAGTCAGTGAGTTTTTTTTTGTGTGGCTTACACATTCCACCTTACTTATAGTCAAAATTGTAATTGCCTTCTGTAGGATGTGTTGTAGGATTTGCAATATTTTAATAAATTGTGGAAGTAATGTAAGTTAAAGGTAATCACAATATAAACTAGGTTATTAACTACACTAATATTTCAATGTAAATTCTTGATGAGTGAAAGTTCATGAGAAGAAAGACATTGCTCACCAACCATCAATGAGTTGTACTAGTGATCTCATCAAGAGGAAGAAGACTTCCTTGTTTAATGACCTTAAGACATGTCATAGTCAATTAAATGCCCTTAAAATGTAGGCATTGTTCTAACATAGGGAAACTTGGCAGCCAATTTGTGCAGAGTGAGGTCTCACAAACAAAAATGAGATAGGCGACCAATTAAACTGGTTATAGTTATGTTGATGAGGGACAAATATTGGCTAGGGTGCTTAAAGAACTCTCTTCTTTTTTTGAATAGTTCCATAGAATCTGAGAGGACAGATGGGACCTTGGTTTATCCAGCAGACAGCACCTCCCAAACCCTTCCCCCCGCCACCCCCACTGCCCCCCTCAATACTTTAGTGTCAGTGTAGATTATGCACTCATGTATCTAAAGTGGTGCTTGAATTCAAATCCTTCTGACTCAGAGGTGGGAGCAGTACCAGTGAGCCAAAGCTGACACCTTGAGTTGAATAAGCAGTTGTGTAACTCCAGTATCTATGGAAACAGGCCTTTTGACCCCCTGGCCTCAAATACTGAATATTGATGCAGTTCAGATACGTAAACAAGGCAGATAGTTTTGGTTTTGTAATAACATAGTGTTACATCATTTTTTTTAATGGATAGAAGAGAAACTTACATTTATAGAAATAATCACTACAGTCTGATGTATTGGTGCAAAAATGACACACAAAATGAATGCTTGGCAGTATGCTGACAAAACTTCATCATACAAGGTCACAAAAATCTGCAGGAGGCCTCTTTGAATTGCACACTTCAGTTGGCAAAGGTTCCTCCAGTATAATGGAGATTGTGGTATGTCTGCACCAAGGTTCCTGTAAGCCTAGCTTGTTTCATAACTGCATTTCGCTGGGTTGTAATATTTCAACAAATACTGAATATAAATGGTATGCAGAAGGAGTCAATGATTGATTTTTCAAGTTAGTCAAATAACTCATTAAGGTGGATCTACAACTAAAACTGCTCTGAGAATAACTGCTAATGAAAATTAATGTTTTCATCCCACTATTCAAAAGTTGAAAGCTCTGAAATGACAACTATTTCTTCCGCTAATTGTTACGACGTGGCAGATGATGTATGCCAGACGGATCAATCCACGAGGGAAACCTGATCATGTTAACACAACGGTTTTGCAATTTGTATTTACTTTGAGATGCATGCACTGAATTCAGAAGGTTTTAGAGATTTTTTTAAAAGCTAAATTAAAACATTTATTAACAAAAGAGAAGATTTCAAGCACATACATAGAACTACAAATTAGTACTATAGTAACTCCTAAAATCCCTAATTAACCTGACTCCCCGTTACACCCCCTTTAAGGCAACGGTCCAGAAATAGATTTTAGATTTTAAACAGATCCAGCAAATTAACACAATATCCTGGACAGCGGAATTCCAAATAACTTTTCTCCAGCTTCAATTTCTATAGACAACAGGCTTATGCACAAATACTGGAGGCTTCATTAAGGCTATTTCACACGCTTCTGTTAGGTCTCACAATGCCTTCTCCTGACACATAGCCTAATTCTCCTTTATATATGTTTCTCTTCTTAATATGTAAATTCTGTTGTTTCACAAGTCTTTGAAACTATATCTCCCTCATAACATTAAAACTTTCATGTTGTCACTATATATTGTCAGTAACCCTTGGGGAAAAATAAACACATTCCTTAGCTTGCTTGCCAGGCTATTTGTAAACAGACTGAGATCCCTTTGAAATCCAAATCCCCCTTCATCTATCTAAAAATGCAAATTCCCTTCACACCTTACATGCCAAGCCAGCATCCAAGTTTACTCATTAGCATGTCAAGCATCTAGCGTCTTTTGATAACTTTAACTTGCAGTCTGCTTGGCTACAAAATGTGATTAAATCATACACACAGAAAAACACAATCTCCCATAAACATACTTTATAATAAACCAGAAAAATATGAAAATTGTTATAATTTTGTAACATAATATTTCTTTATTTGTGATTATGAACTGAGATATTAGGTTATCACAGATTAATTCGATAATACAGTGAACATGATCCTGTGTCAACATTTTTAGAAGTTTGCTGTTAATAATTGAGGTGGAGAAATGATAATAACATGGACTAGCAGCAGAGATTGTGCATTGGTTAGCATGTATGCTCTGCATCACTGTTGATGTGGGCTGGAATTCCAGTACTGTCTGACATTAAGTTTATTGGCTGCACTATAACACACTTCTGCCTTTCTTGAAGTGGTGTCCTGGGTCAGCTGTTCTGACTTTAAAACATCCAATTTTGTACCATATTGAGAGTGGGGCATGGTTTTGTGTTTGGATAGAAGTAGCATATAGTTAATGCTAGATGATAGTACTAAAGAGCTACTTTTGAAAATTTAGTTCCATCTGCCAAATTTCTTCGGCATTTTTTTTCCTCTCTTAGCACAAGCGTGGTCTTAAAATAAAAGCACTTCATCAAATCATACCCACTATGGTTTGCTGGATAAGCTAAAATGCAAAACCTTAGCTATGTTCTTTTAGATTGATAAATTATTTTACTTAATCAAATAATTGATATAATTCTACTGTGTGTGGCAGTTATTGGGATCAGTTCTGAGCCAGTTACATTAATTTTATAAATTATAAACAAATGAACAGTACCAATTGAACTGAAGAACATTTTATAGTTGTTTTGAAACAATCAAAAATTACCACAGCCACAAACACTAATAGAGTTGTCAGTGAGTCCATGTCTATTAAGCAGGGTGTGAACAACATGTTTTAAGAGGTATAGAGCTGCTGGTTGCTAGACAGACAGTAAGAAGAAAGTTTTTATTGAAATGAATGCAATTCCTGAGGTATTTTTCCAAAGGTATCATTTTTCAAGTAACTAGCATGTGGGACTTAATGTGTGATGAGTAGCAGCATCAGAACAGTTGACCCAGGGAGAGTGACTGATTTTGATCACCTCGGTATCCTTCATTAAATAGTGATCAACAGTGGGAATGTTGGTCATTGACTATGTTACTTCCTCATTATGATGATGAAGCTAATTGTAGACATCATCCCATTCCGGGGCTCAAACTTCAATCCGTTTCTGATCTGTGTGGCTCAGCATTTTATTGGATCAAGTCGCTAAACCATCAGGGCTAATCAAAAGAAATTCTCTCGCTGTTTTGCTTTCGCTCTCTCTCTCACTCTCTCTTTCCCTCTCTATATATAATGATGCAAATAGCTAGCTTGCACAGATATACTTGAACCAAGAAAAATAATTCCAAGGAAATTCAATTACTTTAGCATTGAGAGAATTTAAGAAAAAGTGAACCAATCAATTAGCAATTTTTTATTGTTTTTTTTCTTAGAAATCTTATTGAGGCCATTTTTGGCTTCAACAAAAATGATAATATTGAACTCTTTTTTTTACACCATCAACAACTATTTAGCAAGTAAAATATGCTAAGTTAGAATGCGCTAAAATTATTATTTATAGTTACTCGCAGCATGTGGCTAGCGGTTGTCTAGCTGGTTCTCGTAGTCTCCCTGGTCCTTTTTCATTTTGAAGTTTAAGTGTTTGCATGATGTAACCTTGTTTAAAAGTAACATTTTTCCTTTATACTTGTAAGCTGTGCAGTTCTCCCTCTCCAGTAGAGGGTGCTGACTAGCCTTTATAAAAGGCTGAGCTGGTTTATTATTCTATACAGGGGTGGCATTGACTTCATACCCTCAAAATGACCAATTGGAAATAAATGAATGATTATTACCATATTTTCCTGGCTGGTGAACAATACTGAATTTTCTGATTATAATTCCAACTGTACTTTTGCATTTTGCAACAATGAAATTATTAAGCTTTGAGTGCAGCCACTCATGTAGTCACTATTGTGATAGTAATTTCTGCTGCATAATTTACCGGATCGGACATTGATTCTTGAGTTTTCCCTACCTCACAAAATTGATAGTATCTAATTATGTAGCAATATAGTTGAAATGTATCTGTAAATCTGTAAAAGGATGAATTGAAAATGTAACTAACTCATTGTTGACATAATTGTTGTAAATCTTACCTCCAGGACTATGGATTGGTAGAATGTGGGATCTTTTTCTCAGTCTGAGAGACATCTGACAAAAGGCTAGAAACCTTCATTTAAAAAAAGAGAATCTAGTTTGTGTTATTCCGTATATCTTTAGTGGCTGGGTTGATATTGGCCACCCCCTTGTCATTTCTGGCAGAGAAAGTGCAAGAAGATGTTGAAGAAACAGAGAGGAAGGTATTTTTGGCGTTGTTGCGGTGGTGATGAGTGCGGTGGTGATTAGTGCAGTGGGGAGAGTCAGTTGCTTCTAAAGAGCCTTGAGTTTCATTCTGTTTGACATAAGAAGGAACAATCATGTCTTTATAAGGTACTTTACACATCTCCTTGTTGCACTCAGATAGACCTGTAATTAGATGAGCGGTCTGCCTATCTGAAACAGTCTTAAAGGTAGTTTATTATGCAAATTCAGGATCTGCTCTGATGCAGAATTCAGATGCAAATGAAGCTTTGCCTCTGGAATTGATTCACCTAACCAACAATCCTTAAATGGACTGCTGTAGACCGTTCAAAAACAGCTCCACAATATTTTCAGTCATATTTTTGTTCCTCTTGGAACAAAAAAAGTACTGCATGCTGCTGCCAGCTCAAGCTCTCCAGTTTCGCCTCGCCTTGCCCACCTAGGGGCTTACCTGTGAGCTGCCTCAGCTTTGGAGTTGCTGGGATTTTGTCAGGTTCCAACTGGTGACTCCTATTAGCCACTGCAGCTCGCCACTTCCAACAACAACTTGTGTTCATGTAGCACCTTTAACGTAATGTTCATTTAGTGAATGCAAATCCCCAAAGCCAAGCAATGGTTTCCTCATTTGCTGAGGTTAAAGCGATTGGTCCATCACTTAGTCTGTAGAGGTGACATTCATCGGTAATGTTCAGCATTGTTTGTGTCTTTTTACAAGTGCACAAGGGGTTTACACTGAGGCCCCAGTGGTTGAGGTTGGCTGCACAGGGGCCCTGGCCTGTCCTGAACCTTTTCAGCAAGGACCACTCTTGCCATGGGACCACTCTTGCCATTCTACAGATGGGGATTGTCACAAGAAACTTGTTAGTGACTCCCCCTGTTTCCCATTCCTTGATCCAAATGATGTTTGCTGGTGGATCTTGCTCAGGAAGAGTGCTCCATATGGGGCACTAAGATGGAAGGTAGGCAGGAGGTGGGTTGAGCAGGTCATCATGGAGTGGTAAGTGAGTTGCAGCATGGATGGTTTCAAACAGCTTGTAGGTTTTCGTCAGTCAGTGGATGTCTGGCAGAGTGATGTTTGTGAGAACAGGAAGACAGGGGAAGGGTGTTGCGTGGAGAGTTCCAGTTATATGATGCGCATTGTTGCATTCAATTGTGTGTCAACAAGATGTGTGTGTGATGACCTTCGCCAGACAGATGCACAATACTCTGCTGTGGAGTATGATAGGGTAAGCACTGAGGCCCTGAAGATTGTGGCAGCACTGCCCCACGTAGATCCAGCAGGTTTGGTTATAGATTGTTTCTGGATTTGACCTTTGTTGCTGTTTTCTTCAGATGTTCCAGGAAGGATAGAGTTTTATCTAGAATCAGTCCCAAGTATCTTGGGTTAGGATCGTGCTTTAGTCTGTGGCCATCCATGTAGATACGCAAATCTTTTTTGGCACTGGCATTGTGGGGGTGGAATCCACTTGATATGGTTTTAGAGGGATTCTAGAACCATGAGTTGCCATGCAACATAATTAAATGTTTAATGTAATAAAACATCTCGGGCACTTCACATAGGCATTATAAAGCAAAATATGACATGGAGCCACATAGTAAGACATTAGGAAAGGTGATCAAATGTTTGGTCAGAAGTAGGTTTGAAGGAATGCCATAAAGCAGGAAACGAGGTAGAGAGAAGGAGAGGCTAAAGGAGGGAATTCTGGACCTTAGGGCCCAATGAGATCGAATGCCTAATTTGGCTCAGACCTCAGGCCAGCACAAACTGGTATATGGAGCAAGTGCTGCAACAGCCTACCGCCCATTTTGTGCAGTCAAATTGGTCCTTATGTCATACTGTAAACTTAATACTTTCTTTCACTTGTGAATTGCTACATCTAGAAGAACAAGAGAAGTAGGTGTACAGGAACACCACGACCTGCAAGTTCCCTTCCAAGTCACACACCATTCTGGCTTGGAACTATACTGTTGTTCCTTCTCTGTTGCTGGGTCAAAAACCTGGAACTCCTTTCCTAAAGCCAGTGTGTGTGTACCTACATCACATGGGCTATTGTGGTTTAAGAAGGTGGCTCACCACCACCTTCTCAAGGGCAATTAGGGATGGGCAATAAATGACATCCCTCAAATAAATAAAAAAAAACACATTTCATTCTTCACTTGTGCTGCTGGAATTTGTCATACAATGTTTGACTGATTTCTAGGAAATGGTTAGATACTGCAGGTACATTGTCTCAAATCTGGCTGTCTGAAAACCAGAGTTGTCAGAAAACTGGATACTTATATAATGTTCCATACGTCAATTTTAATTAAAAAAATTAAAAACTTATCTGAACAAATTGGCTGGTTGTTGCACTGGCGCAGTGTGGCTGCTTCGCGTGCCACTCTCTCCCATGCTCCAAACGATCCTTGACCCCCACCGGACCTGGCTTGACTCAAACTGTGCACTGCCCAAACTGCCCGAACTGAAATTCAACAGTATCCAAAATCCGGCACAGCCTCGGTCCAAAGGCTGCCGGATTTGAGGTGCTGTACCTATATAATGTAGCATTTGAGTAGCAGCCTAACGGTAAAGGTTTTGAGTTTGATGAGGACAAATCATAAGCTCTTAATCTTTATAAAGTCATCAAAGTGATGGCTCGTATTATCGCTAATTTTGATGATGCCGTTGGCTGTATTCCGATGTTTGATTAATTGGATTTGAGTGTAGCCAATTGGATTCCATGATCTATATTTTAGATTTACTTTATTCCCCCTGGAGTGTGGCAGCTTAGAAAATAATAAATTTTGGTTGTATTTGTTCCTCAGAGATTTGTGTAGCAGTCAGACATAGACACAGACATATTTATCTACTGTAGCATTCACAAGTTACAGTTTTGAGTTGTATCAGTATCACTTAAAAGCACTAAGATAAAAGCAAAATACTGCGGATGCTGGAAAATCTGAAAGCACACTGTTTTGATGTTAGCTTCAGTCTCTTCATGATTTAAGCACATCTCTATGGAGTATAATCAGCGTTTATTCAGTTTCTCATTGTCGTTATTTCCCTGGATTTCAGGCGTCATCCGAATGAATTGTTGTTGAACTCTCTGTAAGGCCAGAATATCCTTTGAATGATAGAATTTCACAGCACAGAGGAGGCCATTCGGTCCATAATGTCTGTGCCAACTCTTTGAAAGAACCTTTAAACAGGCCCCAGCTTTTCCCTTTTAACCCTACAAATTGGCCCTCCTCATGTCCAGCTGCTTTTTGAAAGCTCCTATGGAGTCTGATTCCATCACATTTCAGGGTAGTACATTCCTCTGTTCTTTCCATACATTCTCCTAATTCCTTCTCTAGTTCTATAAACTGAGATAAACAGAGTGGTAAGGATTGGAAAGGAGAAGAATTTCTGACATATGCATATACAGAAGAAATTTTACCATCAATACGTCTTCACCCTAATGAGGAAGGAAGCTGTATTGGATCTGGTTAAGAACATAAGAAATAGCAGAAGTAGGCCATTCAGCCCCTCGAGCTTGCTCCGCCATTCAGTAAGTTCATGGTTGATCTGATTGTAGCCTTCACTCCACTTTCCTGCCTGCCTCCATAACACTTGACTCCCATGTCAATCAAAAATCTGTCTAACTCAGCCTTCAATACATTCAATGATTCAGCCTCCATTGCTCACTGGAGAAGAGAATTCCAAACACTAATGACCCTCTGAGAGAAGAAATTCCTCCCCATCTCCGCCTTAAATGTGAGACCCCTTATTTTTAAACTCTGCCCGCTAGTTCTAGATTCCCCCACTAGAGGAAACATCCTCTCAGTATATACCCTGTCAAGCCCCCTCAAAATCTGATATGTATCATATTTTATGATTTGTATATGGTTCTGGAATATGAAGGAGGGCAAATGTGGTGTGTTACAGTAGGAGATCATCTAGTTAACAGTGACAGCAGCATAATTTGGTTTAATGTAATTCTACAAAAAGACTAGAAAATATCGAAGGTATAAAAGCTCCACTGGGGAAGAGCTAATGTCACGGATTTAAGATTAGAAAAGATGATTGCAAGGTAAAGGAGCAATGGAGAGTTTTCAAATAGGAGATAAGGTGCAAACTAGGCATTTTCCTTTGAGAGGAAAAGATAAATCATCTACTGCTCATGCGCTATGGATGACAAAAAAAAATAAAAGTTAAAATAAAACAGAAAAAATAAGCTTACAAGAATATCAGGATCCTGTTAATAGCCAGGAAGATTATTACAAGCCCAGGAAGAAATTGAAAAAGTTAATGGGAGACAAAGTGAGGTTATGAGAAAAGGTTAGCAGACTTTGCTAAAATGACTTGTTAGGGGAAAAAGTTGGGCTTGTTAAGGACCCAAAGGGAATTTAAATCTCCACGTAGAGGCAGAGTACATGTCGGGCACAAGGATTAAATGAGCACTTTGCACCTGTCTTTGCAAAAGAAGCAGATAATGTGAAGAATGCACTGAAGGAGGAGAAGCAGGATATGGACAAGATAGTAAAATATAACATTAGTGAAAGTTGGTAAGTTACTTGGTCTAAATTGAATATATCATTGATTGCTGAAAGAAGCAGTAGCAGAGGCATTAGTCACAATTTTTCAATCCTTATTGGATACAAGAGTAGAGCTGGAGGGTTGCTAATGTTATGCCATTGCTCAAGATATGGGAGAGAGAGATAAACCAGGAAAATACAGGCTGATCAGCCTAACATTGGTGATGGGGAAATTATTGAAAACTCATTATCAGGGATAAAGGAAACTTTCATTTGGATAGGCATTAGTAAAGGAGAACCAGCATGGATTTGTTAATGGTAAACATTATCTAACTAACTTGATTGAATTTTTTGAGGTAACAGAAAAAGTTGACCAAGGTAGTGTAGTACATACGGATTTGTGTGTGGCATTCAACAAAGTATCACTCGGGAGGCATATTAAGAAGATGGAAGCCCATGGAATAATGCAGGAAGTGGCAGTTTGGATACAAAGTTGAATCAATGAGAGGAAGGTGGTGGTGGATGGATGTTTTTTCAGATCGAGGGGTGGTTTGCAGTGTGCTCCCTCAGCATCTGTTTTGGGTTCATTACTTTTACTAAAAAAACCTTGACTTGGTTGTGAGGAGCAGCATTATAAAATTTGTGGATTGTACAGAACATGGCAAAACTTAGCAGATAGTAATGAGCATCGTTATAGGCTGAGGATGGCATAGATAAGGTGGTGAAATGGGCAGAAGCATGACAGGTGAAGTTTAATGCAGAGAAGTGTGAAGTGATGCACTTTGTCTTTCCACAATACTTCCCCCAATGTACTGTAAGTGGCACTATTTTGAAAAGTGTAGATGAGCAGTGAGGTCTTTGTGCCCATATACACAAATACTTAAAGGTGGAAGGGCAGGTTGATAAGGCGGTTAAAAAGCACAGGGCTACTTGGGTTTACAAATAGAAACATAGAATATAAAAGCAAATAATTAATGCTAGAATCTTATAAATCACTGGTAAGATCTCAGCTGGTAATGTGGATAATTCTGGGCACCATACTTCAGGAAAGGTGCTAAATCATTAGAAGGGGCACAGAAGATGTTTACTTGGATCTTATCAGTGATGAGCAATGCCAATTATGAAGAGAAGCTGAAATGTTAGGATTGTTCTGCTAGGAACAGAGAAAGTTGAGAGGTGACCTAATAGAGATTTTCAAGATGGTGGGAGATTTTAATAGAATAGGTAGGGAAAAATTCTTCCCTTTGGCAAGTGGGTCAGCAATCGGAGGCTATAGATTCAAAATCATTGACAAAACGCTAGAAGGGGGATGAGAACTTTATTCACTCAGTGTTGTCGAGAACTGGAATGCTCATGAAAAAGTGACAGAAGATGAAGCCTTTAAGATCTTGAGGGGTCTTGACAGGGTGGATGTGGAGAGGATGTTTCCTCTTGTGGGAGAATCCAGAACTAGGGGTCACTTTAAAAATAAGGGGTTGCTCATTGAAGACAGAGATAAGAAGAACTTTTTTTCTCTCAGAGGGTAGTGAGCCTTTGGAACTCCCTTACTCAAAAGGTGTTGAAATCAGTCTTTGAATATTCTTAAGGCAGAGCTAGGTAGATTTTTGATTAACAAGGGGGTGAAAGGCTACTGGGGGTAGGCAGGAATGTGGGGTTCAGGTTGCAATCAGATCAGCCATGATCTTATTGAATGGTGGAGCAGGCTCAAGGTGCTGAGTGGCCGACTCCTGCTCCTAATTCATATGTTTGTATGTGTGTGTAATTTTAAAAAAGAGCTGGACAGGTACTTGAGGATGAAGAACATGCTGGGTATGGACAAAAAGTAGGGATGTGGGACTATAAGCACGATGACTCTTTCAAAGAGCAAGTGCAGGCATGATGGCTGAATTGGCTTTTTCTGTGCTGTGAGTTTCGATGATTCTAGTCCTTATGCAAATAATTTGAAATCTGTGACCTCTGGTTATTGACCCACACCAGAGGAAACAGTTTCTCTGAGAGCTCTATTATATCTACCCTTCTGTACACTAAGGATAACAATTCCAGAATACTCTGGCCCTGCTCTGCTGAAACTGTTCTGTTGTGGATGCAGTTTAGCAAATAGCTGTCACGGAAAGAAAGTCTTGACACATTTCCGTACTCGTGAAATCATATTAAACATAGTACTCATTCTTGCCTGGGGTGGGTGTGGGGGCAGATGGGCAGGGAGTCTGGTGCACATAGATGTGGCACAACTAACCAAGAATTCTCTCTGTGGTTAGCCTGATGAGTAGTTATGTCTCGGGGAGGGGGAAGGTGGTTGTGAGTTGACAGATTAGCTAGTTGACGAGGATGTAATTAGGAACTGGATGGCTGGTTGAGGCATATTAATCAGCAATATTGGGAAGCTGGATTACTGTTTGTTTTGGCCACTGGGTGGGTTGGAGGTTGTGCTGCTGTAGCGGGGGAGAGCCCTGATTTTTGCTGCCATTTGAATAACATTTTTTAAAAATGAGGTGCATTGTTTGGAAGGAGATTGAGGATTACAATACTAAGTACAATACCAAGTAGGTATAATTGAGTACCTGGGTATCGTGATAGTTCCAAAGCTACTGGAAATATGGAAATGCTGAAATAAGGAATCTAAAGATACAGAAATATAGTTAGAATGATATTCTGGGTTTTGCTTTATTTAATTTTGAGAGATGGAGTGAGAGATGTGTAGAGTGTTTGCAGAATTTTTCTTTCAAATAGTTTGGGTAGAATCTGTAATAGAACAAATTACATGTGGTTCTGTGCATGGGACCGATTTGATGGGTAAACTGGCTTTTGTGATGTGCAATTGGTTTGCATCTACATTGTTCATTTGCCTCAATCATTTGGAAATTTGGGTCATGTCTTCACTTCCATTCCTAAGGGTATGCAGGAAGAAAACAAAGAGTAGTTCACAGACAGAATTTGATCATTGTTTGGGTGCACAAATAACTTTTTTATGAGAAGCGTTACTTTGCTGGATAATTAAAAGTACAGGCAGAATGCTTGTAGGAATCGTTTTGAAAAATGAATGCATTTATTGATTTATTAAACCAAAGTAGTCAACTCAAGACAACCTACCACGTTTTAATGAGTTCCAATGCAAGGTTTCTTAAACTGAGGGAAAAAAACGATTGATAGATTGCTTTAAGTTCTCTTGAGACATATAACAATGGGCATCTGCTGCTTACCTAGTTTATTTTTTGCATGATAGTTTAGTTGTTGAAGGCTAGAAATAACACAATGGAAATATTAATGAATTCAGATACTATTCTCCACTACATTATCTATGAGCAGTATATCAAAAATCCTGGTAGTGTAGCACTGTAATGTGTTGTGACATATGTCAAATAATTACAATCTGTGTACATTACTTTCATAGGAATGTTTTAGAAAAATGAATACATTTATTGATTTATTAAACTTAAGTAGTCAACAAGATAATCTGTGTTTAAATCATTACTATGTTTGGATGACAGGAAAATGTTATAATAGGATATCTAATTTGCCTATGTATTCAATGGCCTCCTAAGCAACATTCCCCTTAATTTCTTTTTGATAGCATGGATGATTTCCTTAAGTGCAGAATCCCTTTAATTTTTTTTGTGTGGCTGAGGAAGGTGTGGTAATTTGAAGGGACTGGCTTGTGCAGGAGCCTTTCGGTTACTGGTGGCTGCTCAGCGTAGATGCAATGTTGCCTTTGAGATGCCAAGTAGAGAAATGAGGTGTCTCCCACAATAGATCTCAGTGGGCAGGTTGATGTGATATGTTCTGTAGTCTGAGCCTCACGTCCTTGATCTTCCACTTTTGGAGCAGGAGGCCACATTGTCCATGCTCAGTCCGGGTTTGATTGAGCACAGTCCACTATCTTTGAAGCTGAGGACTTCTGTTGTTGGGTCAGTGATAAGATATTTGATTTTTTTTACTGCATGCATTCCATGATTCTTTCCAGTTGGGTAGTGGGTTGATACCAGCTACATAAATATTCGCTGCTGTTTCCCAGAATGACCGGTGTGATTTTAGGCACTTTCTTGGTGTGTTTTTTAAATGCTTGTGAATGGGGAGGCCAGTGTTACTCATGACCTTTTCCATCTCACAGAGCATGATCGAGTTGTGGCAAATGGCAGGCAAGGTAATCTGGGAACAATTCACTTGGAGTGCTCTTAAGCACCTGGCCTCTTGTCCTTTCGCTGGTGTTTAGTTATATGCCGATGGTCATTGTGTGGTGGCTGCAGGGCCATGAGGCGGAGCAGTATTCTGGAACAGAGTAGTCTAGGGCCACTGCTGTGTTGTGAATTGTTCTGCTGTGTTTTAATGAGTTCATGTGACATATATCAGTCACATGATTTCCTTTGTATAATTTCAGCTTCTGCACCAGTATGAACTTTTCTTGTAATTCTACTTGTTACTGGCTCTCCTGTGCCCAATACATTGTAGACAAACTTTAAGTGAATTGGACAAGATAGGGTTAAATTGTAAACTGAAATAACTCATGGCCTTGAAAAATATGCTGACCTTGACCAGAAATTATACCTAAATAAAAAAGTAGCTTACCTTTGACCAGTCTTCTCCATTCATTAAGAACATTCATAACAGTAGACATTGTTCTTAAGTGGAGTTTGGAAATGACAACCGTTGAGAACCATTTGTAACTATAACATTTTTGTTAGAAAACACAGATTATGAGCTGACATAAGAACATAAGAAATAGGAGCAGGAGTAGGCCATTCAGCCCCTCGAGCCTGCCCCACCATTCAATAAGATCATGGCTGATCTGACTCAGGCCTCAACTCCTCTTTTGTGCCAGCTCCTCAGAGCCCTCAACTCCCCAATATTTCAAAAATCTATCTACCTCCTCTTTAAATACTTTCAATGATCTAGTTCCACAGCTCTCTGAGGTAGTGAATTCCAGATATTCACTACCCTCTGAGAGAAGAAATTCCTTCGCATTTCAGTTTTAAATGAGTGTCCCCTTATTCTGTTACTATGTCCCCTAGTTTGAGATTCCCCACTAGTGGAAACATCTTCTCAACGTCTGCCCTGTCAAGCCCCCCCAGAATCTTGTACGTTTCAATAAGATCATCCCTCATTCTACCAAACTCTAATGAATAAAGGCCTAACCTGTTTAGCCGTTCTTAATAAGTCAACCCCTTCATCCCAGGAATCAGCCCAGTGAATCTCTTTTGAACTGCCTCCAATGCCAGTATATCCTTTCTTAAATATGGGGACCAAAACTGTATGCAGTGCTCCAGGTGCAGCCTCACCAACACCCTGTACAAGACTTCTCTATTTTTAAACTCCAACCCCCTAGCAATATAGGCCAAAATTCCATTTGACTTCTTAATTACTAGCTGCACCTGCATGCTAACTTTTTGTGTTTCATGCATAAGAACACCCAGATTTCTCTGTGCTGCACTTTTTTGAAGTCTCTCTCTATTTGAATAATAGTGTGCCTTTTGATTTTTCCTACCAAAGTGCATGACCTCACACTTTCCTACATTAAACTCCATCTGCCAAGTTTTTACCCACTCACTCAACCTGTCTATATCCCCTTACAGATTCCGTATGTCCTCATCACAACATTCCCTCCTTTCGTATCATCAGCAAATTTGGATACATTACACTCTGCCCCCTCCTCCAAGTCATTGATATAGATAGTAAATAATTGAGGCCCCAGGACTGATCCTTGTGGCACTCCACTAGTTACGTCTTTCCATCCTGAAAAAGACCGAATAATCCTGACTCTCTGTCTTCTGTGTGTTAATCAATCCTCAAACCATGCTAATACATTACCCCCAATACCTTGAGCTCTTATCTTGTGCTTTAACCTTTTATGTGGCACCTTATCAAATGCCTTCTGGAAATCCAAATACACTATATCTACCAGTTCCCCTTTATCCACTCTGCTTGATATATCTTCAAAGAACTGACCTTCCCCTTAGTCTATTTTCCCAGCCTGTTTTAGACAATTCTTTCTTCATACCTCTGTAATTGCCCTTATTTAAGTTGAGGACACTGGTTTGAGATTCAAGTTGCTCACCCTCAAACTGAATTTGAAATTCTACCATGTTGTGATCGCTACCTCCTAGAGGATCCTTAACTTCGAGATCTCTTATTAATCTTACCTCATTACACATCACTAGATCTAAAATAACCTGTTTCCGGGTTGGTTCTGCAATGTATTGCTCTAAGAAACAATCCCTGATGCACTCTACAAATTCATCTTCCATGTTACCCCTGCCAATCTGATTTATCCAGTCAATATGCAGATTAAAATTACCCATGACAATTGTAGCGCCCTTCTTACACGCCTCCATTATTTCTCGAGTTATACTTTGCCCTACAGTGAGGCAGCTCTTTGGGGGCCTATAGATGACTCCCACCCATGACTTCTTTCCTTATTGCTATTCCTTATTTCCACCCAAACTGATTCAACATCACGATCTATTGCACCTAAATCACTACTCCCCACCGCACTGATACCTTCCTTTATTAACAAAGCTACCCCACCTCCTTTTCCTTTCTGCCTATTTTTCCAGAACGTTGAATACCCTTGAATATTGAGTTCCCAGTTTTGATTACCCTGCAACCATGTCTCTGCAATAGCTATCAAGTCATATCCATTTATTTCTATTTGTGCCGTCAACTCATCTATCTTGTTACAAATGCTGCGTGCATTCAGATAAAGAGCCTTAAGCTTTGACTTTTTACCATTATTACTCATTCTGGTTCTAATTTCTGCTACACCCTTCTGCTTATATTTTCTGTCTCTTCCTGTCACACTTTGATTATCGTTCACCTCTTAACTATCCTGCACCTCTGCTCTCTTGCTTATTTTTGATTTTCTAAACTTCCCTTCAATTGAAACCCCCCCCAAACCACCAATCAATTGGTTTAAAGCCCTATCTACAACCCTAGTTATATGATTCGCCAGGACACTGGTCCCAGCATGGTGCCCCATGAATCGGAACCCATTCCTCCCACAACAATCTTTGAGCCACGCATTTATCTCTCTAATTTTATTTACCCTACGCCAATTTGCACGTGGCTCAGGTAGTAATCTGGAGATTATTACCTTTGTGGCTTTGCTTTTTAATTTAACCCCAAGCTGCTTGTCGTCCCTCAGCAGAACCTCTTTCCTAGTCCTACCTATGTCATTGGTACCTACACGGACCACTACAACTGGATCCTTCCCCTCCCACTCCAAGTTCCTCTCCAGCCCAGAAGAGATGTCCTTAACCTTGGCACCAGGTAGGCAACACAGCCTTCGGGACTCTCTGTCTTT
This sequence comes from Cetorhinus maximus, assembly GCF_964194155.1. Lineage (NCBI taxonomy): Eukaryota > Metazoa > Chordata > Chondrichthyes > Lamniformes > Cetorhinidae > Cetorhinus > Cetorhinus maximus. Next base: position 143,790,883 of record NC_135884.1, read on the forward strand.
ACTGCAGAGAACAGTATCTATTCCCCTAACTATGCTATCCCCTATTACTACTACATTTCTCTTTTCTCCCCCCACTTGAATGGCGCTCTGTACCATGGTGCTCTGGTCAGTTCACTCATCCTCCCTGCAGTCTGTGCCCTCGTCCACACCGGGAGCAAGAACCTCGTACCTATTGGACACGGGCACTGGCTGAGGCTTCTCCAAAGCTAAATTCTGGATCCCCATACCTGCCTCACTCGCAGTCACACCCTCCTGTCCCTGACCACGGACCAAATTTGATGTATTTAATCTAAGGGGTGTGACTGCCTCCTGAAACACAGTGTCCAGGTAACTCTCCCCCTCCCAGACATGTCGCAGTGACCGCAGCTCGGACTCCAGCTCATCAACTCTGGGCTGAAGCTCCTCGAGCAGCCAACACTTGCTGCAGATGTGGTCACCGTGGATTGCACCAGCATCCACCAGTCCCACATACTACGGCTGCAACACGTCAGCTGCCCAGCCATCTCTATTCCATTTAATTAATTAATTTAGATGTTAAATATTTTAACAGTCGATTTCTTAACTGCAGTCTTCAGCTATAAATAACGTCTCCTGATTTAAACCACTTGGCCAATCAAAAGTGACACGGAAGAGATACCGACCAATCATCTACCTGTTTTTCTTCGATGTCACAGTTTGGCCCTGACAGGTAGAAACAGGTTGAAGGGACTCTCTGCGTTCTCTGTGTGCTCCCGGCTCCCCTTTCGCTGTTTTAAACTGTAAAAATCCCAGCTCTCCTCTCGCTATTACAAACAAGCACCCGGCTCTCCTCTCATTGTTTTAAACTGTGAAAATCCCGGCTCTCCTCTCGCTGTTTTAAATTGTAAAAATCCCGGCCCTCCTCTTGCTGTCTTAAACTGTGAAAATCCCGGCTCTCCTCTCGCTATTTTAAACTGTGAAAATTCCGGCTCTCCTCTCGCTGTTTTAAACTGTGAAAATCCCGGCTCTCCTCTCGTTATTTTAAACTGATAATAAAAGTGTTTAAAATTGTTAAAGGATCGGGCACAGTAGATAGAAATGAACTGTTTCTAGTAGCTGAGGAATCATAGGTTCAAGATAAAATGTGAGAGATTTAGAACAGAGCAAGAGGAACTTCTTTATACAGGGACTTGTGAGGCTCTGGAATTCACTTAGTTTATGCTTCAACCATTATTTCAACATACAAGTTTATATTAGATAGCTGGATTGTTGAAGGAAAGGGGAATGAAGGAATATGAGAACAAGATGGGTAAACTGTTTCGGGCTGTTTGTTCATGTTAGGGATAAACAGTGATGGACAAAAATGTCCAGAAATTGGGCCAAAACCTTTTCTTGACAATTAATCTATTGTTTTAATGATTTGAAAAATAAAGTTTCCAAAATCCAGGGGAAAATAAAAGCAGGTTGCTTAAAAGGAGAGTCTCTTGAAACACAATGATGGGAGTCTGCTATTTAACTAGATTCACTTTTTGTTTAGCACTGTTTGTTTAGGGGTTGGACTTTAGTTGTCACTGCTAAGGTAAAACTCATAATTGAACAGGCACATCCGCAGGATGGAAGATGGTTGCATACCCAAGGACTTTCTGTATGGTGAGGTGGCGGAGCCAGATGACCAGTGGAGCACCCAGAGCTTGACTTCAGGGATGCATGCAAGCATGACATGAAGGTCCTAGACATCGAGTAACACACCTGGGCATCACTAGCTGATGACAGAGGGAAATGGCGACACCTCCTGTGGGCTGGCATGCACCACCACGATGACCAGTGGCTACAGAGACTTTGAAACAGACGCCCACTGCCAAAAACAACAACCCACAGCGTCACTTGGTAGCTTCAGGTGCAGCACTTGTGGCAGAATCTGCCTCTCAGACATTGGCCTCTTCAGCCATCATCAATGGTGCACAAAAGAAGACACCCCATCTGAAATGAATTTGTTTGCTGTGTATCAGACATCTTTTGTAGATGGAAGGATACCAGTACCTAATTGAGTGGAAAAGGCAAGAGCTAGTAAGAATAGAAAAAAAGATCTTGAAGTGTAAATAAGTGTCACTACACTATAAAAATTACTTAATTGGCTGTGAAGTGCTTTATTATGTCCTGAGATCATGAAATCCACGATAGAAATGGAAGTTGTCTTTAAGTGGAGCAGCAGGCAGGGAAAGTAGTCAAGAATAGCTAATGTTTTTGTAATATATGATATATATATATGATGAGGTGTTGTATGCTGAAATGAACTGGGGAAGAAGTAGTAAATTGAGGAATCAGCATTGTAGGAAAAAATGGATGACATTTCTGCCAGTGGACTGCTTGTTTTGGTTGATGTACTTGTTTTACAGCCAAGTATGATCAAACCTTCATCACTTTCTTATTTTTGGTACAAATTTTCCAATGTCCTCCTAGGGAGCTTCCACATTACAAAACATTGTACCTCATCCGGCGTTAATTGTATATTAATTAGGTATTCATTGTATTCAGGTGATGAGCATTAACTGCGGATTCAGCTGTGCTCATCTATTTATATAGGAGCAGACTGGAACTCATTGCGTGTTTAGAGGCAAACAATATGTATCATGTATCTCTGTAAATAAAAGTTAGTAAGATTTTAAAAGACTATGCTCCAGTTCTATCCTTCGCCGCCTGGCTATCTGAGTTCTAATATCCAGAATTTTGCCACTTGCATTATATCACTTGTTGTACTCAGCTATGACCATAGTCCTCTCCAATCTCCATGTGTCCCAAGCTTCCAACATATCGATTTCAAAATGATTCGATTGACTCAGTCCAAGCTAATGTTGCAATCTACACTGTAACAACATCCCAGCTTGTGCATTCCACTTTTGTAAAGTCTGCACTACTGACCCCCCTCTACATATGATGATATAGCCTTTAGCCTTAACAACCTTGCACTTTGGAATTCTTTTCCTAAACATTTGCACCTTTTAAAGCTCCACCTTCAACAGACACCTCAACATCTGCCTCTTTGACCTTATCATTCATCATTGCCCCAAAGTTCCTGCTCAGTACCTAATCCATCTCCATTCATGAAATGCTTTGGAACATTTTGATGCATCAGAGTTGTTATATAAATGGGTACATGTGTTTAGGGCTGTTTGTTCACGTGGAGAATAAAAGGTGATAGATTCTGGATGGGCATATGGTTGTTCAAAAATGTCCAGAAATTGGGCCAATTTTTGTTTTGGCAGCCACCTAACATTTTATTGAATTAAGAAATAAAGCTTCGAAAATTCAGGTTAAAGTAAAAGCAGATTGCTTAAAAGGAGAGTGTCTTGAGGCACAATGATGAGATTCTGCTATTTAACTAGTTTCATTTTTTGATTAGTATTTTAATTGTTTGTTTGCTTACGGGTTGGGCTTTTGATAGTGTTGCTAATGTTGGACTCTTAGTTGAGTTGCCTAAAAAAGCAGTGTTTGTCTAATTGTTTACAAATGTCATGTGAAAAAGAGTAGTGGAAGTAAGCCTTATTCAAAGACACTTAAATGATAGTCATTCTAATATTAGAAGCAGCTTATTAATAAATTATAATTCAATTAATTTACATATGTAAATCACACCTAATTAGAGTTTCACTAAAATCTTAAAACTTTAAATGTCTACCTTTGTTGAACTTGGCGAATATAATTGTTATGCCTTTAGGGATAATATTTTAATAAAATATGCTAATAAGATCCAATTTACATGCACAAATTGGGTTAATCACAGACTATCTCTTTCGGACTAGCAGGCAAACTAAACATTCACTTCACTTGAGGGAATACTATACTGTAACAAGTTATTAAAATAAGTTTCCAATCTTGTGCAAACATTGACATGCAACTTTTAATGTTTTTCAAACTTTATATTATCAAATGGCAAGAATAGAGTTTAAACCTTTGGCTTTATGGATGGACTAAGTGGCAGGACGGCTCTAGTTCATATTTTTGGGGAATGATTTCCTTGTAGAATAATTGGGAATTAAGTTGGATCTTATAAGAAATATTCCATAATCAGAAATTGTTTCTTCAGCTGGAACCAATATATTTTGAGGTTTTCAATAGAAACATTAAGTAGTTTTAAATTGATTGAATTTGACTAAAATTGATCAAATAAATGCTAAATAAAAGCTTAGAGCTTACCTGTTTAAGATTGATTTCTGGCAGCCGAGTAGTGGTACAGGACACTGGAGCAATGCAATGCTGCACTGTGGAGTAATAAGAGACCAGCCTACACCTGTGAATTGTCTCCTTATTTGGGTTCCTAACCTTAGCCATGCTGTAAGAATGTTGGAAAGACTGTGGCACTGACCTAGGTAGAGGGAAAGTTAAGGGAACAGGCCTAGCAGACTAAGCTTGGAGCTAGCTCAAAAATTACTTTAGCAGAGACTTGGTGCAAAGTCACTCACCTGCCTTGCTACATCTGAATTTATCCATGTATGGAGACTGCGGGAGGGGAATTTTGTTTGTTTCGTATCTTCACACTGTTTCCTTTGGAGAAAAGTGTACAATATTGGAAGGCTTTGCAGGCTGATTAGCAGCCTTAAAGGCTGCATCGTGGCCTTGACCATCAAGATCTGTAGCGGGACTTGAACCTGGAGCATTCAGAGTCAGGAATGCTACCATCTGAGCCACAAAACCTGGTTCTGGAGGGGGGAATACATGAAAGACCTAACTTGAGGATAAACAGAAGAAAATGTGATATTTTTAGTACTGTTATTAATATCCTGTTTTGTATGCATTAGTATAGTTACATTAGGGCACTTAGCTGATGGTTTTCATAGTTGCCTAGTTTGTACAAAGAAAATGTTGGTAGAACATTGACAAATGATGTGCATGTTGTTCATCTTTTTGCTCTTGATACCACAGTGTTTAATTTGGGGAACCCTCACCTTCTGCTTTATTCACCAACTCCTTACTTTTTTTTAATGATAAGCAAATAAGTTGTTTGGTGCAAATTTTTATTAAGTATTACAATGCATTGTTGATGGGCTGGCTTTTCTTTGTGATGCTATGTAATGGCTTCTTCACAAGTAGGGAATCCATTTTATAAATTAAAAGAACTTCCCTTATAACATGTTCGTTGTATATCTATCAAAGACAGTTTTATAAATATTTGTAATTCAGTTTGAACAATAACTTGAGTTTAATGTGTACAGAATATAATAAAATACATTATTTTATAATATTCCTTTTAAATTTGATCCTACATTGTGGTTGAAAATAGAACAGAAATTGCCTCCTTTTTTTGAACAAAATGATTGGTTCACGTGAAATGTGGCTAATGTGTGAGAAATAGTTTTACTCTCAGGAATTTATTAAGTCAAGAACCTAAAAGAAAGCTTGCAAGATACTCATTTGGAAGAAACCTCAAACACCAATTTTTCTTTGAAAACAGTCTCTTAATGAGATTGACAGACTCTTAATGATTAAAGTCAGTGCTGTGCCATGTAGTTTTGAAAATTAAAAACAACTATGTAACACAGTTAAAACAAATCAGACTACTGATATCCTTGAGAAAACAGAAATGAATTGAGTGTGGAGGCTGAATTATTACCCACTGTCAACTGCGTGTCCATTCTGCTCCATCACACTATTAAGTTCGGTAACACCTCTTTAATGATATTGGCACATAGCATTTAAACAAAATACTCCATAGAAAAGGGTAAGAATAACTTAAGATATTGAAATTAGTTCTTCCTTTTTTAAAAAAAAAGCTTTGAGGCAAGTCTCTAAGTGAATTATGTTGCATTTATGCTGTTATTTGCAAATCGAAGTTTAACTCTGCTTCAACCTGATTTGCAAATAATTATGCCCCAGACTTTTTATTGAAGTAGATTGCAACAGATCTACATTTATTGATGGTCTGTTTGAAACTAGTGTAGATAGCAATCAGGACAAACCTGGCTTATCCAGGATAGACTTGGGAGCTCACACAAACATATTAGTACAGGATATACTGGAGCGAGGAATTTTGTAGGATGCATGTTTGCTAGATTTTTTTCCTCACTCTTTGCTTTGACAAATTTTTGTGCCTCAAATTGCTGGAAATGCAAGCTCTTAACAGTACTTGTTTTATTGAGGCTAATGTTAGAGTGGTGCAAATCATCCAGTAAATTGTAGCAATTCGCAACTCAGTGGCTCTGTCTTCCTTGTCACAAATTGCTGGCCGATTTACACACTAGTAACAGCATGTACATTGTACTCGCTGTTACTTCTCCAACAATTCCTGGGCCATTGGATTTTAACCCTTTTTAAACTGTTTCACGAAATGGTACCATTTACTGTGACATGTCTTTAACCACTTACTGATAGAACATGAAGCAGCATTTATAGTACTTCATTAAATTAAAGAGGAGGGCTGAAGTGTTTAGCAACTGTGCAATTATTCAACGAGAACAATTAATTGAAAGATATTTGCTTGTACTGGTGATAGTCCATTAGTCTCTTTGTCTTTGTGATCGTGTTTGGTAAAAAGGAAGTTAATTACTGTGATGAAGAATGCGTCAAAGTTCTGCTAGTGATGGCAAACCCTGATTTTACACACATAATCTTCAATTAGTGATCTCACTGTGGGGATGTTTTTCAAAAGGGTAATAGAGAAGTAATGAGATCAGAAAAGGTCAAACCCAGTCGTCTTAGTTTGTCAGTTTGATTAATATATTTCTAGTTCTGGAGATGGCTGTAAGGGTGTTTTGTCACCTAATGTTTTTCATGGAAACGTAGTTGAAGTGACCGCTTATTAGCCTTAGCACGGCTTAGTCAGCCATTCAGAATCAGGAACATTTATAAGGCTTGTTTGAAATGATACAAGATCACCTTAGTTTTCCCCTCTTAGGTGTTCTCTTTTAAAAATATGAAAGTGCGCCTTTGCTATAAGAGATTATTGCAGCTGAATATCCTTTTTGGTTTAACCCTTTTGCTGACACAATGAGCTCGTGAAAAACTTTGCTTATTGCTAGTTTGAGTGCTGATCATTGTGAGATTGGGTTTAACTTTAGTTTTATTAATGCATGCTGACTTTTTTTAACGTCTTCATTAATGACACTAGGAGATTTTATAAACTAAAATATCTGCAATGACAAAGGACTTTCCTGTTTGTCATTTGTGCTGCTTACTTCTGTTTGAACATCAAAATTGCTGGAGCCAAAGTTATTTTTCTGTAAAATAGATCCAAAAGTTAACTGAACAAATGATTTGTATTTTGTTCAAAGTGAGTTATCTGGAATTATTTTAATTCCTTTTTGTAAAGTTTTGTTGATGGTGACATAATTGCATCCATATGTTTTATAATGTTGAACTGCTTCAGGCTAACATTTGCATGTAAGTGCTAATTACACAAGATGCTCCACAATGTACCTAGGTTCATAATTTTGAGTTGATGTTTCTTATTAAGTGGGGGCGGGGGGGGGGAGACTAAACTTAATAGCAATAATAGTTGCTTTCAATTGAACTAAGCAGGATCAGGAATGATGCATTTAAAAGGCACGCCAGATATTTGTAACGTACAGTTTTTTTTAGTATATATCTACCCACTAGAACAACTTGCCCTCAGATAATGCTATGGAATAGTCATGTATGCGTATTTGAAGTTCTTGGCACAGTTAGTTTAACAAAGGCATTATCTCATTTATTTTAAAAGGTTAACGTCTCTGCAAAAAAAAGGATTTCAGCCAAATGCACAAACCATGCGACACTTGTAGCCCATGGCATAATTTCAGAGCCACAGAGAATAAAGACTATACGGGAGGGATTTTACACTTCAGATAACTAAGTGAAGGGTTCAGATAACATCTTAAGACTACAAAAATGAAATTTGAAGGGTTTATAGCAATTACTTGATCCCCAAGATTCAATTACTGCCTTGAAATTGCTTCAATATTAATTTTTGACATACTATAAATTACATTGGGTGGTTTTTATCCTGATTTTGGTTCATCTGTGAATGTCAGTGTGCAAGTATGTTCTACCTTGTGAAAGCTTGATGATGCTCATGCGGAAAGATTAATGATTATGACATCTATATTCTAAGCATTATTGAAAATAATTAGTCGTTGATTGCTGTAGAATTCTGTGACCTATATATATTTGGATAGCAGCATGTTACAGACCAGATAACATATCGTACTATTCAAGCGATATCGGAACTGGGAAAGTGATGCTTGAATGATTTTGTCTGAAAAAAACACTTCTAAAATTTATATACTTGATTTTATTATTACCTGGTGGTCAACTGTAGTTTATCACCCAATAAATTAGCAGTGGTTGCCATGATGTTGATCTTTCAGTATGGATCCTCATGCCTCAATGAAAGCACACAGGCTGTTAATGACTGCAATACAAAGACATGGAATTAAACCACTCCCATGCAATTTATTTTGAACATTAGTTAAAAAAATACTTTGTAGTGATTTTTAAAATTCATTTTGCCATTAGGTTTTGAGATGACAATTGAAACCACACAAACTCCACCCTTGTGGTTCATGGTATCATCTTAACCTTTAATCAGACCGCTACTTTGCAATCACTTATAGGCATCCATTATTCTCACTGTGATACGTTTAATACATACAACATTAACAGCTGGTTGGTAGCTGAGTTTTACTGATGGGCAAAGGAGACTGGTACAGGCTCTGCTTTGAATGTCTACCATTTCTAGCAGAAGGGCTTTCGCAAACCGCAGTTCTGATCTCAGTCATGTTGTCCTGATGCTAAACAAAGGAAGGTACTTCTGCAAAGGGAGAAAGAGGCAATTAAAGGATTAAAACTTTCACATTCTTCTAAAATAGTTACTGACTAAGGATATTGTGTAATGGCATTACCAAAGAATTGAAGGATGACGATTTTAAAACAGGGAGTGTCACCCCTACCAAAATGGAAATGAAACATGAATGCAGTATGCAAGTCAAACTTCAATGTTGTGTTGCATGACTAAAATGGCAGTTATGCTTGTGTTTGAATACTTGATGCCAGTAAATGTATGTTATACTTTGAACTGTTTTTTTAAAATTTTGATATTTAAAGTAGGTTTAGAAATATTCCATAGGAAATTTAAAATGTAATTATTTTAGTTTTAGTGGGTTGGATGCAGATTTGGTTTGTGAACTACCAAAATGTGTTGAAGCATCAGTCTACTTGTAGAAAAAGAGTTATGTTTTGATTTAAGTAGAGACTACTCTGTAAAGGCAAGTATATAGTGGTACAGAAGAATAGAAGTCAATTAGCTAACACCCAAACTAGCTTATGGACTAATTCTGATGGGCTTTAACTTATTTGAAGGAAAAAACAAAACTTTTATTTTCCTATTTTTCATTGTCTGACCTTGTAAATGGTTTCCTGCTTTTTCACCTGTATTGCATTCTGCTCTGTGGAAAATAAAATAGGATGGGGAGCAGTATGGCAATGATGAACATCTTTAGCAATGTCCTTCCAATGTAGTCTTCACCTCAGCTGGAGGCCGGAAGGGCACCCGCTTGTGTTTTTCCCCTGTGTCATGCCATAATGTAACACAGTGAACCCTTGTGCAGCTGCTTAGGCTTCAGCTTCTACCCAGTGCCAGCAGTCCTTTAGCAGCAAATGCCACCTAAATTTTTGTTTTGGCTGGTAGTCTGAGAACTAATTAGCTGCATATGCCTGTTGCCAGCTGTCAAGCAAGAGTCTGTCCCTTAACCCAATGACCTTTTATTAGGTGAGTAGATCAGAAGAATAAGGAAATACAAGTGCAACTTGTATATCTTGTATATCTTGCATATATATTGGAAAAAAATATTTTTTTCTAATTCTTTCCTTGAAATATGTAATTAATATGCTTCACATTCTGGAGCCAATAGATTTTGCTCTCTTTGACCTTGCTGATTAAAACTAGCTGTGGCCAGTGAAATCATTCAATTGAGGAAGACGTTTCTGCAGACAATAAGTTGATCTTCTCATGAAGCAACTTGAGTGTAAAAGCTTTTTGTGTTTGATTCTTAGCACCCACATGATTTTTATGTGTTTCCTTTTGTTTTGACTTGAGGGTAAATTTAATTTTAACAAGTCTGCAGTATTTAATGGATGGTATCTGTCCTTGCCATGTTCAGCAGGATTTTGTTATGTGCGAAGTCAAGGCATGACAAAAGTTGCATCTAACTAGCGTTTTGAACAATGAGTAGTCATAACCATTTTAAATAATTATTCAGCTACAGTATATAGAAATTGTAGAACAGGAGTGGGTCATTCAGTCTTTTTTGCTTGCATTGAACTTAGTGCCTTCTCAATCTGATTTTGCATATCCCATTTTCTTGATTTTTCATCATATCCTTTATATCAGTTAGTAATTAATTATCCAGTATATAGTTGCAATTGATTTAACGTTACTAACCACATGTGGTAAAGCATTCCACATTTATGTTTATGTAAAAATACCTTTTGATATTTTTATATTTCTCATACTTCTCTTGAATTTATTGACTTCAATTCGCCTACAAATAGAACTTATCTGTGTTTGCCTTTAATCACTTTTTAAACAATACTAACAGCATTAACTTGCATTTATATAGCAGCTTTAACTTAGTAAAATGTCCCAAGGTGCTTCACAGGAGCGTTAGCAAACCAAATTTTGACACCGAACCAAATGTAGGTAGAGATATTAGACAGATGACGAAAAAGTTGGTCAAAGAGATGGATTTTAAGGAGGGTCTTAAAGGAAGGTAAAGAGATGGAGACATGGCTGCCAATGATGGAGCGATTAAAATGGAGGATGGTCAAGAGGCTAAAATTGGAGGAACACAGATACTTTGGAGAGTTGTAGACCTGGAGGAGGTTACAGGGAGAGGTGAGGCCATGAGAGCATTTGAAAACAAGGGCGGGAATTTTAAAATCAAGGCATTGCTTAACCGGGAGCCAGTATAGGCCAGCCAACACAGAGACGATGGATGAACAGGACTTGGTGTGAGTTAGGATATGTGCAGCAGGATTTTGGATGACCTTAATTTTATGGAAGGTAAAAAGTGAGAGGTTGGCCAGGAGTGCTTTGGAATAGTCAAGTCTAGAGTTAAGAAAAACATGGTTGAGGGTTTCAGCAGTGGATAAGCTGAGGCAGGATGGAGGTTCTGTGAAATGTCCCGCTCAATCTGCAGCCCAAGAGAACACTGCACTATTTGTTCTATCCTTTTCTCAATCCAGACCCCTCTTCCCTGGGATAATTTTGGGATATCTGCCTTTCAATTTTCAAGGACCGTCTATATTGTTCCAATAACGAGGATCTTGAAACTGCACACACCATATTCGAGATGTGGCCTTACAATCCTTTTAATATTGTCTTTGTTTTCCTTTCCTCTTAATATAAATCCAAAATCCCATTTGACTTTTTATTGACATTATAAAATGGTCGATCCATTCATAAGGATTTGCTGGTCAATTTCTCCACACATATTAAATTGGAGAACATTGTCTCTTTCTCTTGTGCCCTGCTTCAATTGTCATTGTGTAGCAGCTTCTCTCTTTCTCCTCTTTGCGTCTTTCTATCTTTTTGCTTCTCTTTCTCTTCCACTCTCTTCTTTTCTCTTTCATTTCAGATGGGAGTGGAAAATCCCACAAATGGCAATAACCATAAGCTTCATTTGGGGTTGTGTTTGTGGGGAATGTGTGGCTCCCTGCCCCTCCCACTCTTCCCTTAACCCTCCGGATCCTGTTGCACCTGCTACCACTTTGCTTTCCTATTCACCCCTGCCCTTGTTACCACCCATAACTATCACCACCTCTTCCTTCCCCTTTGAACAAACCACTGAGTCATTCCCTCACCTTGTATATTGCCTTACCTTAAACCTCTCTCCACTATGTTCTATTCCTACATCCTCTGTTTTAGGGTGGGTGGTGCAAGGCAGGAGGCCCCACCCACCATTAGGCTGTTTCTCCCCCACGATCATTCAGGACTGTAGCCAGGTTTTAGGTCACAGTGTGGTGAGAAATCTAGTCCAGAAGTAGAGCAGCAACAGAAAGGAATGCAGAGCTTTGCTATCTTCTCCCTCAATCTCATATTTTCTCTCCATCACTACATCTTCCAATTTCAACCATTCCTACACTTTCATCCTGTCATCATCAAAGCAAAAGAGGGCTCAAGGCATAGGTGAGGTGGTAACATTGGATGTGCAGCCCAAGTGCAGACAAATCTTACTAACCGGACAAGCCTCTGGTCTATGCAGGATAAGGTAAGGTGAGTGTCCAGAAGGTGCGAAATCTAAAGTGGTGTTAAGCAGCTTAAGATCCTCATAGCTGAGCAAGCAGAATGGTCCAGAACAGCAGCAGGGTAAATAAAGTGAAAGAGATATTAACTTTAAAAATTAAAATACTGAGACAAAAACTACCTGTGGGGAACACAGGCACAGCGAAGTTTAAAATAAATATAAACTTAGCACAGAAGAATAGGCTTGGGAGCTGAACATTGGATGGGTAGCAGTCCAGACTTCTTTTTAGAGAATTGAAAGGTAAATATGCATTCCTTTTTAAAGTAATTCATTCACAGGATGTAGCTGTCACTGGCAAAGCTGGCGTTTATTGCCCAATTGTAGTTGCTCTTGAGAAGGCGCTGGGGAAGAATTTTCCCGTCAGCGAGCGGGGGCAGGGCCCTCATGTTGACATGTAAAATTATGCGCGGTGACGTCGGGCGGGCGTTCCGACGTCACCACGCATCATTTAGATTGTCAGTTCGGCAGGCGCGCAGCCACATCGGCTGTGCGCCCGCCAAACCGTCAAAGGCCTATTACGGCCATTAACAAAATAATTGAAGTTGTTAAGAATGCTGCCCGTCCAACCTTAAGGTTGACAGGCAGGCGAAGAGCCCAGGCGGCCTTCGCATTTTTCATGAAACCTCATTCACGGGCGGGATGAGGTTTCATGAAGGGTTTAATGATTAAATTTTTAAAATTGGAAAAATTAATGGACATGTCGAAGCTCATGTGACAGTTTCACATGAGGGGACATGTCCTTAAATTTTTTTTCACCTTTATTAAATTTTACAAAACTTAAACTAATCTCACTGAGGCACGGGGGTGCCTCAGGGAGATTTCTTTGCTGTTTTGCACGCATGTGCAAAAGAACGCAGGTCACCACTCAGGGAATCCCGCCCCCCCACCCCCCCGCCCGCTCAGGGAGTGCTCAGCACTTCCGAGTGTGCATCACGCTGGGCAGGCCTTAATTGGCCTGCCCACGTAAAATGGCGGTGCGCACCCGATCAGGAGCACCAATTGGGTTTGCGCACCCTCCCACTCACCCCCCGCACAACCCCCCCCACCGACAGGGGGAAATTTCAGCCCTTGCAGTCCTTGTGGTGAAGGTGCTTTTGCAGCGCTGTAAGGTGCAGAGTTCCAGGATTTTAAACCAGTGATGACGAAAATACGTCTGAGTTAGGGTGTTGTGTGACTTGGAGAGGAGCGTGGAGGTGGCGGTTGTTTGGGTTTTGAAATGCAACAGTACTACATGTTCCATCTGGCTTGCCATAGCCATGTAACTATGCCATGAGGTAGTCTCTTTGGAGGATGCCATTTTAAGATAAAGACCTACAATGAAAAAGCATTGAGAATCTCTGCTGTCTTCAAACACGAAACATGTGTCAGGAAGTGGAGCTAAAATAGAGATTTAAAATCCTAGAAATTCTGCGGAGAAGACAGAGAACCCAGGCACACAGAAATGTTCAAATCTACTAAAAGCTGCTGAAAAAGGACAAGGAAAAACAAACAAACCAAAGGCTGCAAGTAAGATTCTGAGTGAGTTAACATGGTTACCGTGAACTTCCCCATCCCAGCTCCTATCACAGTATCTTTACAGTGCAGAAGGAAGCCATTTGGTCCATTGAGTTTGTATTGGCTCTATGAAAGAGCATTCCGCCAAGTTCCACTCCCCTGCCTTATCCCCGTAATCTTACACATTCTCTCTTTTCAGGCAGCAATCCAATTCCCTTTTGAATACCTCGATTGAACCTGCCTCCACCACCCTTTCAGGAAGTTTGTTCCAGACTCCAAGCACCCTCTGGGTGAAAAAACTTTTCTTCACGCCACATTTACTCCTTTTGCCAATTATTTTGAATTTGTACCCTCTCGTTCTTGATGTTGTCTTGAGTGGGAACAGTTTCTCACTCTTTATCCTGTCCATACCCCTCAGGATCTTGAATATCTCTATCAAGTATCCTCCTAGCCACCTTTTCTCCAGGGAAAGGAGTCCCAACCTCTCCACTCTATCCTCATAACTACAGTTCTTTATCCCTGGAACCATACTTGTGAATCTCCTCTGTATTCTCTCCAATGCCTTCACATCCATCCTGAAGTATGGCACCCAGAACTGGATGTAGTACTCCAGATGAGGTCTAACTAGAGTCTTTTACAAGTTTAGCATGACCTCCTTACTCTTATGCACAATGCCCTATTAATAAAGCCTAAGATACTATATGCTTTAGTAACTGCTCTCTCAACATGCCCTGCCATCTTCAATGTCTCATGTACATGTACACTGAGGTTCCTCTGTTCCTGCACCTCCTTTAGAAGCTCTCCCTTTATTTTATACTGTTTCGTCATAGTTTTCTTGCCAAAATGAGTCACCTCACAATTCTCTGCATTGAGCTTCATCTGCCACTTGTCTGCCCAATCCACCAACATATCTTTGGCCTTCTGAAGTTCAAGACTATCCCCATCACAGTTGACAACATTTCCAATCTCCGTATCATCTGCACATTTTGAAATCATGCCATGCACCCCACAGTCTAGGTCATTAATATATATCAGAATATATATCCTGTTGAAATGAAAGGCAACATGTGGAAGAATTGGCAGTTTTTCCACTTGCAATAGTAAAACTACCAGCTAGCAACAGAGTTAATTAATAAGCCGGAACCGATAAGATAAGCCACACTTCTAACACTGCTGGGGAGGGACTGCTACAAATTGTATAGCACCCTAAATCTAACCATCAAACAAAGAAAACAGATGGCAAAGATTTTGAAAGCCTTGAATGAACGCTTTGAACCCTGAGTGAATGTTACTTATGGACGCTACGTATTCAATACTAGGGTGGAATTTTCTGTTCCTGCTGGTGTCGGGCGTCATGGCGGGTGCGAGCGGACAATATGGCGAAAAGGCCAAAAATTGGTTTCACAAGTTCTTGAAACCAGTTTGCATTCGTCCACTCTTCCCGTCAATGGCAGGCCCCGTTTCCCGCCGTTGGATGTCGGGAACTTCATTGTGATACATCTGCATATCATCATAAGCTCAGCTCACTGGAATCATCCCCCACGTCAAATTTACTGCCCACGTCGGTGGGAAAAGATGCTGATGTCTTGACAAGTGTGACAGGCAGAAGTTGGGAATGACCGTCAAGACCTCGCTCGCATCGCGGACATCTGAGGGGCGGAAGATGCTGGATCCATACAGCAACAGGACCCTGGAGGAGTGTCCATCGCATGCTGGGTGGATCCTGATGGACATGGCTCTGCTGCAAAGCAGCTCACGGAAGGTAGAAACTCACGGTTGACGGTCTGCTTTGGGACTTCAGTGTTTTGGCCATGGTCTGTCACGGATGATTGTTGAAGGGATGGAAATGAAGATGTACCAGGGGTGGGAGAGGAAGGTCTAGGTTCAACTGGGGTGGGTAAGGTTGGGAAGAGGGATCCGAAGGTGTCTGGGGGTAAGGTTGGGAGGGGGGAAAGAAGGTGTCGGGGAGGATGAGGTTGGGAGTTGGGGGCAGGGTGGGTGGTTGCTGAAGGTATGGTGGGGTGAGGTTGGGAGGCGGGCAGGGAGTATGGGAGAAGGAGGGGGTAATGGGTGAGAATACGGCAACTGGGCAGGTAGGTATAAGGGAAGAGGAAGGAGTTTGGGGGGAGGATGGAGTCCTAAGAAGGAGAGTGCAGAGGGAGGAAGGAATCTGGTGGGAGGGGAAGGAGTCTGGAGAGGAGAAGAAGTCCAGGGGCAGGGGGGGAGGAAGGAGTAAAGCTGGAGGAAGGAGTCTGGAGAGGGGAAGGAGTAAGGGTGGAGAAAGTAGTCAGGAAGGGGGAAGGACTAAGGTGGGGGGAAGGAGTCCGGGGGGTGGGGGGGAGTCCTGTGGGGAGCTGGGGGGGATGGAGTTTCAAGGGGGGAAGGAGTCCGGGGTAAGGGATGTCCAGTGAACATTCAAGGGAGGGGTCTGTAGTTGATGACTGCCTCCTGGGGAGTGAACTGAAGGTGGGTGTGGTAGGAGGGAAAGTAAGAATGACAGAGGGTAGAGTGACGGGTTAGGGTGGGAGGGTGAGGGTGCTATTATATTAGTAGAAGGTACGCGAGGGTGGTTGGTGAGGACTCGGAGGCAGACACGGACCCTGGGGGCAGGAAGGAGGAGGTCAGGGAGGTTAATGTGGATGGGGGTGGGATTTTTGGGAAGGTAGGGGACGTGCATTTCACCAGGACATCCCTGAAAGAAAAGGGTTGTGGCTGGTAGGTGACGTTCGGAAGGTGGAAGGTGATGCCAGGGGAGTCGGCAGTGATGGGGGAAAGGACATGGGTGACTGGGGGGGGTAGGAAAGGATGGGGGACGTGAAGAAAAATATTAGATGCACCATGCTTGAAAACCTGAAAGTGAAAGGAGACTCGTGGTGGGCGGGAACAGGTACCGAATGGTGTGTGATCAGTGGCTGGGCAGAACTGCGGGTTGGCCCAGATAGGCAACTGAAAGCGAACCCCAGCTGGCATCATTGAAAATGCTCAGGACATTTACTGTGATGGAGGAAGGATCTGTGTGCATGGGAGAGTGCTTGCACGAGGCTCCGAAAGGCCCTGCCACACACACACACACACTTCTCCCTCCAGAATCACTCGTGGTCCGCCTGCATGCAGCTGAACTGGTGGTGGGGGGATGCAGGGGGATGACTCGCGAAGCCAGTAATTGAAGCCAAAAGACACCATTACACATTATTCAATGAAAGTGAAAACATTTCCTGATTATAAAGTGACAAAATGTGTTCACTCGTGCAACCAGCTGTGATCAGAATTTCTTAACCTTTCTAGGTCTTACGCTGTCCTGACATTCACAGCAGGGTTGGAGACAGCCTTTGCAATAGTTGGTCCTGTTGCCTCTGATGACTTTGGCTGACCTCCTGTGGGCTAGCTGCTTCCTTTGTGGTGATAGAGGACGAGGTTGAGGGTGGGGGGGGGGGGGGGGTGGGGGGTGGGGGGCGGTCACAGGCAAAGGGGACTCGGAGGGAGAGTACAGCCTCTGAGATTCCTGAGTGGATGACCCAGAGGTATCCAGCTGCCACTCTTCCTCCCTTCGGGTGCCCGAGGGCCCCGGCCTGAATCCTCTTGCCACTGCAGGAATTCAACCATGGCTATTACGATGGAGTGCAGGTCTGCGTGCATCTCCACATTCTGCTGGACCAGGGTCTCCATGGCATCTGCCATCCTTCACATGGAGACCTCCATATATGGACATGTGGGCACCACTTCATCAGAGAGCAGGCGGATGCACTCTTCCAAATTGTGTGCCAGTCTGCTGAGGGCTTCCAACACCTCTGCTTGATGTTCTCCCGCCATCTGCTGATTCTCTACAATGAGTTGGAAAGCTGAATCCAGAGGCTCATCATCTGACTCTGACCTCACAGATGCCTCTTCCCAGCAGTCCTCTGAGTGCCAGGGAGGTTGGCTGAACTTGCCTCCTCCTGCTGCGGACATGTGTACGTGCGGTGACCACCAAACTGTGAACCCGAGCCTGCTCTAGATATAGATCCCACGAAGGTGTGTGTCATTGTACCGGTGGAGGGTGTGGGTAAGCACTATGATGGGGTCTGCCAAGCTGCTTACTTCCAGCTCTTCAATGCAGGAGGTGCCCTCTTGGCTGGAGGTGAGGACATGGATGGAGATGAGGGGCTGGCTGGCTGGTTGAAGGTGTCGGTCACTTGGCAGAACCCCCTGTGAACCAAAGTAGAGATAATTAGTGCATGACAGCAGAGTCAAAAGCAGGAGAGAGAGCACTCACAGTTGCGTTGAGGGAGGGATGATGTGGTGCAGGATCCTTATGTGGGTGAAGCAATGAGGTGACAGCTTGCTGGGCGAATCAGAGCCCGCCCGCCATTGAAGTGGCATTTTTCCCAGGAATGCAGGGGTTGGAACGATATGCCGTGAAAAGCCGCTGTTGTGGCTGGTGGGATTGTTTACTTTTCCCGTTTTGTACGTAAGCTGTAGTAGCCTTGTGTTTGATTTTATGATATACAGAAAAATTAATAGATTTTTTAAAGTTTGTATATAAATTAATTTGCATACTTTGTGCCATTTAGCATTTTCTATTTCCTTTGTGCGCTAATGACGCTGCAGTTAAAAGTAAACCAGCTACATAAAGACTCGTCTGATGACCATAAATGTACCAAATTTTAAAAATATATAATACTTTTGGGTGAAGTTGCAATGTTTAATAGTGACCAATAGGTTTTGTGTACACAATCACTATTTTCCAAAAGGCATACTTGTTTAAACTAGTTTTCTGTGCAAAAAAATGTTTTTACCATGTGCAGGTGCCTTCATAAGATGTACGTTTTTTATTGTGATGATGTACAAAAATCTTTGATTCATAGTAGTTGCAGAATTAAGTAGTACGGTAATGTAAAATTGACTTGTCTGGAATATGGTGCAGTGTGACTTTTAAAGAGTATAAGCAAATTAGGATATTCAGAGATGCTGCATCAATTTTATATGAAGTTGTGCTTAAAGGAGTAAGAGTGCAGTAAATATGTCTATTCCATAGACACAGTTGGAAAATAAAGATACATTACGATCTGGTGCATGATGGCACAAATTTACATTTTTATTTTATGTTTGTACAGTAAATGCATTTCTTGTTTAAATGAGGTATTGCAGCTGGAAAATAGAGTCATACTTGTCACTATTTGTTGTTGAACAAAATGAAGAGAAATGGAAGTGTTGGTACAAACTGCTCTGAACAGTGTATCCTGCTAAAGCCACTGCCTGCATGTATGAACTATCTAGCATCATAAAAAGAAACAGACTTGTACTGCAGGGTGTTGTAACCCGAATGCAAAATGGAGTGAGGGATCAGGAATGGCAGAGTACAAGTTTCTCACTTAAAATAAAACCAGGAATGCAGAGGAAAATCTGTTGGGGGTCTTTGAAATCCCTTTGCCTCCCTGTTTCACTTGTTAGGCAGGTTTCTAAATGAGCGCTAAGTATTCTGTCTGAAATAGGCAGGATGCTTTTTAAATATGCAAGTCCTAGTTCAATGCTAGTTGTTGGAGCTCCAATTATGCATGGAAAAATGGATGGTCCATGCAAAGTGAATGGTAGTCCTACTTTTTGCAAGCTTTGAGGAAAATAAGATTTTTGTGAGGTCAGGAGGGGCATTTCTTCCTGCCTCATGCACCCCCCCCACCCACACCTCCAATCCTCCATTGCCCAGTACATCCTACCTGTTGACTGTCTCAGCTGTATTAGGCTGTCCCAAGTTTGCGACCACCCTTTGTGTGCATGCAATTGGCTGGTAAAGTTTGAAACGAAGCGCATATCATTTGAACCTTGGCTGGGTGGTATGGGCTGATATGGCACCTGTTTTAGGATATTCTTGGAAATCTCCCTCAGAGCGAGTTGCTGATTGAAAACTGTGTCTGTATAGGCCGGGGAAAGGAAAATTTAGACCTGAAGTAGTCACCCAGCTGCTGATTGAATGTGGAGATCCAAGAAAGGGAAGAAGCTACTGTAAGTGGGCCAGACCAATTTTTTTGTCCTCCAATTTTACACTTGGACTTTTCAACTTCAGTAGATTCTCTTTCTCTTTGCTCACAAGCACAAAAGAAAGAAAGAACTTGTATGGCATCTTTAAGGATTTTAAAGTGCACCACAGCCTATAAAATTATTTTGAGGCGTAGTCACTGTTGTAATGCAGGAAAACGCTGCAGCTGCTTTGCACGCAGCAAGATCCCGCAAACAGCAATGATGTTGACCAGGATACTGAGGCAACCGCTATGATATTTGAACAATACTGTGAGATCTTTTATGTCCAGTTGTGTGGGCAGATGGAACCTAGGCTTAGTATCTCATCTGATTTCCATTGATGCAGTGTTCTGTTGGTATTGCACTGCAAGTGTCGGTTTGCTGTAGGACTTGAACCGATCACGTTCTGACTGAGGTGAAAACATTACCCAGCCAAGTTGACACTTTATGTCCCATTTCCTGAACAAGAAGAGAACAGTTAACTTGAAGACAGAACTTTGCTGATGTTTTACAATCAGCTGAAGGATATAGAGCTTTGATTTTGCATCCAGTTCTGTCAGTGGGCAAATGTGTTGTCTTGACCTCCTTGATGGTGACAAAGAAACTTGCTTAAATCATAACACTGTGTGCTGTAGTATGTGAAGTTACTGGTGAGCGAAACCTTCATGACTGTCAGCACCAGAGTAAATTCTTGTACATTTTATTTATTTGTTCTTGCTGAAGGCAGGTCTTATAGCAAAATAACCACCAAGTAAGTGTGGATATTGTGCGGGTGGGAGTTTCATTCTATTTTTGTTTTTGCCTTTGAATTTTCTGAACACTAGTGGAATGGTTATTTTATATTTGTACAGAAGTTGGTGTATTCTCATTGAGACCAATGGAGATTGGATTTGTGCTAATATCTTTTTTTCTGACTTTTGTTGTCTTGGCAAATTGATAGACTGATCACAATTTAATGTTACAGCGTGCATTTTTAAATACTTAATTAATGGCTATCATTCATAGAGCTGACGAGTCTTACCGTGGTTTCATCAACAGCACAACTATTCAGCATTGTTTTTGCAGTGGAGTAGCAATATGTGACATGTAAAATCTCATACTCATCATGCTGTGTGCCAAAACTGCCCAAAGTGTGCTTTCTAATACAAATCTAACCCTTCTGGCCCAGAACCTTGTTTTGGCAAGCAGGTTTAAAGTGTAATTTACCAGTGCATGTGGGTTTTGCACAGTTGATATCGGACAGGCAGTCAGACAAGGGCGGAATCAAGGTGGATAGTGGAGAGGTACTGTTGGCCAAAATATGAAAGCTGACCTCATTTATAGATCATGTTGCCAAGTAAACCAATGACATTATGGTATATTTAGAAGCATTGTAACTTAGTAGAAAAATATGCTGTTCTTCAACAAAACAGATCGCTATTGTCATAGCATACAAGTTTGCATAGAAAAAAGTTACCGTCCCATCAGTCTATTCTCGATCATCAGTAAATTAATGGAAGGGGTCATCAACAGAGCTATCAAGCGGCACTTGCTTAGCAATAACCTGCTTACTGACGCCCAGTTTGGGTTCCACCAGGGCCGCTCAGCTCCTGACCTCATTACAGCCTTGGCTCAAACATGAACAAAAGAGCTGAACTCCTGAGGTGAGGTGAGAGTGACTGCCCTTGACATCAAGGCCGCATTTGACTGTGCGTGGCATCAAGGAGCCCTAGCAGAACTGGAGTAAATGGGAATCGGGGGAAAACTGTCTGCTGGTTGGAGTCATACCTAGCACAAAGGAAGATGGCTGTGGTTGCTGGAGGTCAGTCATCTCAGGGTAGTGTCCTCAGCCCAACCGTCTTCAGCTGCTTCATCAATGACCTTACTTCCAACATAAGGTCAGAAGTGGGGATGTTTGCTGATTATTGCACAATGTTCAGCACCATTCGCGACTCCCCAAATACTAAAGCAGTCCATGTCCAAATGCAGCAAGACCTGGACAATATCCAGGCTGGAGCTGACAAGTGGCAAGTAACATTCGCGCCACACAAGTGTCAGGCAATGACCACCTGCAACAAGAGAGAATCCAATCAGCGACCCTTGATGTTCAATGGCATTACCATCACTGAATCCCCCACTATCAACATCCTGGGGGTTATCATTGACCAGAAACTGAACTGGAGTAACCATATAAATACTGTGGCTACAAGAGCAGGTCAGAGGCTAGGAATTGCGCAACGAGTAACTCACCTCCTGACTCCCCAAAGCCTGTCCACCATCTACAAGGCACAAGTCAGGAGTGTGATGGAATACTCCCCACTTGCCTGGATGAGTGAGGCTCCCACAATACCCAAGAAGCTTGACACCGCCCAGACAAAGCAGCCCGTTTGATTGGCAGCATATCCACAAACATTCACTCCCTCCACCACCGATGCACAGTGGCAGCAGTGTGATACCATCTACAAAATGCATTGCAGAAATTCACCAAGGATCCTTTGACAGCATCTTCCAAGCCCACGACCACTACCGTCTAGAAGGAAAGGGCAGCAGATAGATGGGAACACCACCAGCTGGAAGTTCTCCTCCAAGTCACTCGCCATCCTGACTTGAAAATATATCGCCGTTCCTTCACTGTCGCTGGGTCAAAATCCTGGAACTCCCTTTCTAACAGCACTGTGGGTGTACCTACACCACATGGACTGCAGCGGTTCAAGAAGACAGCTCACCACCATCTTCCCAACGGCAACTAGGGATGGGCAATAAATGCTGGCCCAGCCAGCAAAGCCCTCATCCCGTGGATGATTTTTTTAAAAATCGCCCATTTATAATATCAGCATTCAGCAGCTAGAGAGCACCAAGTTCTAGAAGTGAAATGTAAATAGGAAAGCTCATTAACTGGGGAGGAAAAATATCTAATTCACAGAGAATTTTTAAAGGAGTTTGAATGTAAGTACTGCATGATTGTGGGGCTCTGGATGTTGGTTGTACTTTATTATACTTTGTTTTTTAATATATTTTCCAAGTCTTGTGGTTAATTTTTGTTAATACACTGTTAGACATCTGTTCTCTTTATGCATGAAGTTGCAATAGAGATTGGTAATATAAAAATTGGATTGGAATTTCATGTTTAAAAAAGCTATCGTCCAACCTCACCAGAACTATTAAACTGAATGAGAGTTAGCATTCTACACAATGTCAACCAGTTTACGTTGGAACATCTTGGGAATGCAAAGAACAATGTGTATTTTGTTGCAAGAACTTTTTTTTAAAAAAAACAAGGATGCTCAGCATACCTTAGAGGTGTAATGTGTTTTTTCTACATACTAGTTGGTTCGTGTACAATTCTGGAATTCTTTAATAAAGTTGTTAAATGAAGTGGTTTTTTTTTAAACAATAAATCGCTGAACAAAAATCTAAATTAGACTGATAATCCACTGCAGTACTTAGGAAATGCTGTATGGTTGGAACTGATGTCTTTTAGATGAGATGCTAAACTATTTCTATAATTCAGGCGGTTGTTGAAGATCCCATAACACGATGCATAGGAGATCAGGGAGCTATACTGGTTGCCTGGTTAACATTGCTCTCTTGACCAACACTTTTAAAACTGATTAACTGACTATTAATCTGATTGCTGTCTGTGGTATTTGTGCAAATTGGCTGCTGAGTAAGACTACATAACAACATTTACCGCACTTCAAAATAATTATGTGGAAGCACTTTAAGAGACTGGGAACTTCAAAGCGCACTGTAAATTAGAGTCTTGCTGTCAGTCATGAATATTTCTAGAATTTTTCTCAGAGAAAGATTATTTTGATTGCATGAAAGTTCTATGTTCATAGTTTATGTTACCAGATTTTGAATAATAGTTTTATTGGAAATAGCACAAAAACTTTCAAACAAGTATTTTGACTGACTGGATTGGTTTACTTTGATTGCACTTTTATTCCATTATTTAAATCATGGAGGGTGAAGTTGAACAATAACTAATTAATTTTCATATAATCAGTGCAGAGGAAGGTATTTGAATTGAGATGGGATGGATTTGGATATGAGCCAATTGCTAACTGTGACACAGAAGCTTGGCTAATGTAAGCATAATGCTTAATGCCAGTGCTTAACACTTAATACCTGTGTGATGGACAGGAAGTACGCAAGGCAAATAATTTTAGTTCAGCTCATTTTCTGAGGTTAATTAGTTTGAAATGTACAGAAAGTAGTCTTTGCAAAAACAATGTGAAAAATGGAGTGATTTTTTTGAAAGATCAACATTTTACTCAAAGAATTAAAGCTATGATGTCATTATTGATGATTGTATTAGCTAAATTGTGAATCTTTGATGTTGAAAGCAGCTGGTGGATTAAAAGCCTTGTCTCAGTTCCTTGGGTTTGAACAGATAATATTTTGGAATGTATTTTTGCTTCTGGAATGAAAATTTCCTATTGTTCCAACAATTTGGAGGCTGTTGTGCTGTTGATTGTCATTGCAACTTACTATACAACTACACAGCATAAATTTTGTAGCCAGAGATGCACAGTTTTGTTTAAAGTTACCCGATTCTATGAATATTGATTAAAAAAACCGATGAGATATGTATCTTCTAAATTAAATTAAATCTTTGGTCTTGTATCTGTATTACAAATCTATTATCTACTGACTCATTTTTAATAAACTATTTAATTTCCTCCTCCAAGTATCCATTCAGGTTTTCCTGTACCAGGCTGACCCAGGCTGAGGGTGGACGGATACTTTGCCTGATTAACTCTATCATTAATGCTCACTTTTTTTCATTCCAAAACTGACTAATGTGATTCATAATTTTCTCTTCTTTGTTTCATTTATGAATAAAAGTAGCTTATTGATTTAGTTTCTGGAATAATGTCCATTCTATTTGGATAAATTAAGCTTGTAAAATACAAATGGGCCGACACCTTGC
Source organism: Cetorhinus maximus (assembly GCF_964194155.1). NCBI lineage: Eukaryota > Metazoa > Chordata > Chondrichthyes > Lamniformes > Cetorhinidae > Cetorhinus > Cetorhinus maximus. The sequence continues at coordinate 143,815,519 of NC_135884.1, forward strand.
TTTTAACATGCGTGTAGCATCTTGCATGCTGCTGGTACCATGCTGATTAAACCCAAACTTAGTAGTGTGTGCAGGTTGCCATGCTGTTAAACTGAGGCATGAAAATGTTTTAGGTTTTAGTTTGTTATTAAACTATTATTGTTAGTTTTGTATAGAGAACATATATCGCAATCAGACCAATATGCCATACCTTTATGAGACAAATTATTACATTTTCTGCTGATTCGGATTTGGTTAGACTGCTCTGTGCTTCTCCTCATTAATTCTGAAATAAACCTGAAATTAGAAGGTGGCAACTTCAAATCCTAGCCTTGGCTGACATTTGGACGTGAACACCCGCTTTGTGATCTTTCACATTTCTTGGGCAAGACAATGGATATAGTACTTTGCTGTGAAGTTCTTGGAGCAAAAGTAATATTGGTCAATTGAATTCCTCTCCACAGCTCTGGTTTATCACCTCACACTATTGACAACATATATAGCAAAGTTGTCAGCCTATACCTTAGTAAAAGCCTTTGCTGATGAAGTAAGTACAAAAATGGTTGTCTGTAATGGAAATCTGAAGAAGAAAGGGGAGCCCCATGACTTAATGGTACTGAAAATACATTGTTCATCATTTGTAAAATGGGATTATTTAGATTAGCATTAATGTTTGAATTATGCTTGACCAGAAGAAATTTATCCTAAAAAAATTATTGAATCAAAAATTATTGAAGTCAACTGTCAAGTAAAAGGCAACAAAGGTTTTGCTTTCAGACGCAGTTCTGCGCAGGCAAACCACCTGAAACTTGCCTCGAATTGTCAGCTGTGGATCACACGTTTGCATTGTCACCTGTGATTCAGAGGCCGGGATTTTCTGGTCTTGCTCACGGTGGGAATTGGTGTGGGCGGGACCAGAAAATTCAGAAAGCTGCCAAAAGCCCGTTGGCTTTGACCAGTGGGACTGGATAATCCCACCCAGAAGGATGGCGAAACCACACCTCGAGTACTGTCTTGACGCCTTTACTTAAGGAAGGATATTCTTACTTCAGAGGAGCTACAATGAAAGTTTACTTGAATGATTCCTGGGAATAGAGATTTGTCTGATGAGGAGACATTGAGTAGATTAGACCTGTATTCCCTATAATTTAGAAGAATGGGAAGTGATTTCATTGAAACACATAAAATTCTTAAAGGGGTTGACAGAACTAGAAGTTACAGGCACAGAACTTTGGGGTTGGCCCTTTAAAACTGAGATGAGGAGAAATGTCTTCACTTGGGTTCTGAATCTTTGGAATTCTCTACCACAGAAAGCTGTTGATGCTCAGACATTGAAAATATTTAAGTCAGAGATTGACAGATAAATTGCGTACTAAGGGAATCAAGAAATATGACGAAAGCATAGGAAGGCGTCGATGAGATAGATCCTCAGGCATGATCTATTTGGATGGTGGAGCAGGTTTGAGGAACTGAATAGCCTACTCCTGCTCCTATTCCTCATGTTTCTTATATTATGGGTTCAAGTCCCACTTCAAAGACTTGAACAAAAAAATCCAGGCCTACTCACTAGTGTAGTACTAAGGGAATGCTGCACTTTCAGAAGTGCCTCTGTAGCCTATGTTAAAGATCATGGCACTATTTGAAGAAGAGTGGGGGAGCTCCCTCTGATGTCCTGGTCAATCCTTATACCTCAATCAACCAGAACAGATTATTTTGTCATTATCACATTGCTGTTTGTGCGAACTTGCTGTGTATAAATTGGCTGTCTTTTTTTCTATAACATGGTGCAGGAAAAATATATTCTGCAAAAAAACAAAAACAAATTAACACACTGTGATACAACGAATGAATAAAAATACAAGGGATAAATTGAGGATAAGAAAAGGGGCATGTACTAAGTACCTGGACAGCTGAGGAGAGCAAAATAAGGGAGAATACAGAGAAGCTAAAAGAAGTTAAAAAAAATTGGAGGGCAAAGAGGATCTATGAATTTAAATTATCAAGGAACATAAAATGGTAAAATATTCTGTAGGCACGTCAATTAAAAAAAAAAGGCATGTCGGGATGGAAACAGGGACATTAAGGGACAGTTAGGAAAAATATCAAATACAGTGATAGCAAATGGTAAGTGTATTTAAGTTTTGTTCCAGTGGTTACTAGGCAGACTGATCAATATGACAAGACATTGAAAGATGAGATTAGAAATGGTGGGCAGGATTTTTCAGATGGTGGGTTTTCGCTGTAGAGTCAGCGGGAAACACATCACCGCCAATTACTGTGCCCCACAGCCATTTCATGCTCTGTGGACTTCTGCTCCTCACTTGGGCGGAAGACCCACCTCAGAGTTCCCAGCTAATCTGACTGGCTGGCAGCTCTGCAGTCCCAGCAGTGCCACTGGATGTGGTGGCCAGGACTGGGACTACACGTAGTCCCCAGATTCTAAGTCCTGGAGTTCGGAACTAGGTAAGTGACAGGATGGAGGGGGGAGGTGAGGCCCGGGAGGCAGGTGTGGGGAGAGGGTGTTGGGGATCTTGATGGAGAGACCACGAGAGGGAGCATCCAGAGAGTGGGAGATGCCAGATGTGAAAAGGGGACCCTTGAGGGAGATGCCCCACCATTCCTTCCACCGAGGCCTGAGCTGGGTGACCTGCTGGGCTCCCCCCTGCCCCTGAACTCCTCCCTCCAGCCTGAAGCTGGGTGAGAAGCAGCCCTCCAGTGGCCAATGATTGGCCACTTAAGGGCCTCAATTGGGGTGAGGGCAGGTGGGCCAACCTAGATCTCGCCCATCCCTCTTAAACTTGCAGGCAGGATGGTGGCGGGAAGGTCATTGAGGAATTTTATGGGTCCCCTCTCCCCGTCTGCAAACCCACTGATGGGGGGCCATAAAATTCTGCCTTGTACAACTGAATTTACAGTAAACCGAAGAGAAATATTAAATAAACCAAGCAAGCGCAATGATGATAAAATGCCTGGTCCAGACAGATTGTATTCCACGTTCTAAAAGAATCTAGGAAAGCCATAGCAGAACACTATCAAACATATTTAATAATTTAGTAGAAAAAGTTGTGGTGCCAGAGGAATGGTGGATAGCTAACAATATACCTGTATGTCAGTCAGCTTAACAGATGGGAAACAAATGAAATCCCTACTAAAGGAGAAAATCAAAAAAAGTATAGAAACAAAATACATAATAATGAATAATTAATGTAGATTTCAAAAGGGAAAGGCTTGCTTGGCCAATCTCATTGAATTCTTTGAAGAGGTTACAGAGACCATTAAGGGGAAAGAAGTAGATGAAATAGATTTCCAAAAGGCCTTCAATAAATTGACTAATCAATAAGGTCAGAGCATGTAGAGCCAGGGACAAGCAGCAAAATTAATAGCTGGCTGACTGAAGGATGGAAAGCAGAGGATAGGGGTAAAGGTTCAGAGCAGCAGAAGGTAGGAAATGGCATCCCACAATAATCAGTGCTGGGATCACTGTTGCTCACAATGTATAATAACTATTTAGAATTTGGAATTAAAACACAATTTCTAAATTTGCAGGTGACACCAAATCGGGAGGTCTTGTGGTGCGGTGGTAGCGTCTCTACCTCTGGGCCAGAAGCTCTGGGTTCAGGTCCCACTTCAGGACTTGATGGCTATGGAAGGTGCATTCATAAAATGGCCAAGCAGGTTGATTATCAGCCTGATTATAGCTTTCCAATATACCTGATGGCAGGTGGTAAGAGCATAATCATGAACCAATCCAATGGGAGTGCATGGTCACCCATGCCCTCTTAGGGCTTTGTTGCTGCAGGAGGAGGAGGAGGAGTCAACACGGAGGAAAACTGGAACAAATTACAAGAACTACTTGTGGAATGGACATATAATTGACAAATGAATTTCAACATAGTTAAATGTGAGGCTTTACATTTTGGTATGAAATATAAGGCGGTCACGTATTATTTAGAACATAAAAATCTAAATGAGATAGGGGAATGAAGGAGTCTGGGAGTACAAATACACAAATCATTAAAAGGTGTGACACAAGTCAATAAAAAAAAAACAAGCACTATTATTTATTTATACAGTGAAAGAATTGAAAAGTAGAGAAGCTGTGCTAAACTAGTATCAAACGTTGGTTAGACCATACTTGGAGTGCTTTGTATAGCTCTGGTTGCCATTTCATCAAAATGATCTAGAGGCACTGGAAAGGGTGTGGAAGAGATGTGCAAAGATGAAACAAGAATTGTAATGTTATAAGCATCAAGAAAGGATGGAATAGACTGAGAATCTTTTTTCTTCAGAAGAGAAAGTGGAGGGGGTGACCTAATTGAGGTCTTGATCATGTAAATTTAGAGTAGATACAGGGAAAGTATTTCCACTTGTTGGACAGAACAAAACTAGAGGCCATCAATATAAGGTAGTCATAAAGAAATAAAATAGGTAATTCAGAAGAAACACGTTTACCCAGAGGGTGGTGAGAATGTAGAACTCCCTACAAAGGGAATAGTTGGCACGAATACTCTGGATGCATTTAATGGGAAATTGGATAAACTGAGAAAAAAGGGAATTGGGGTTTATACTAGCATTGTTAGATGAGGAAGATGGGAAGAGGCCTGAGTGGACAATAAACATCAGCACATCCTGGGTAGGCCGAACGGCCTGTTTCTGTGCTGTATTTTCTGTGTAATTGAATATAATTACAACAGTGAAGAGTGCACGAGGGCATGCCAGGAGCAGCACCAGGCATACCTAAAAATGAGGTGTAAACCAGGTGAATCTACAACACAGGACTGCTTGCATGTCAAACAGCATAAGCAACAAGCGCTAGACAGAGCTAGGCGAATCCTCAACCAACGGATCAGATCCAAGCTCTGCAGTCCTACCACATCCGGCCATGAATGGTGGTGGATAATTAAACAACTCGCTGGAGGAGGAGGTTCCATAAATACCCAATCCTCAATAATGGGGGAGCCCAGCACATCAGTGCAAAAGTTAAGGCTGAAGCATTTGCAACAATCTTCAGCCAGAAGTGCTGAGTGGATGATCCACCTCAGTCTCCTCCGGAGGTCCCCAGCTTCACATGTGCTAATCTTCAGTCAATGCGATTCACCACTTGATATCAAGAAATGACTGAAGGCACTGGATACTGCAAAGGCTATGGGCCTTGACAATATTCCAGCAATAATACTGAAGGCTTGTGCTCTAGAACTTGTTGCATCCCTAGCCAAGCTGTTCCAGTATAGCTACAACACTGGCATCTACCCGGCAATGTGGAAAATTGCCCAGGTGTCCTGTACACAAAAAGCAGGATAAATCCAACCCGGCCAATTACCGTCCCATCAGTCTGCTCTCGATCATCAGTAAGGTGATGGAAGGTGGTCATCAACAATTTTTTAAAAATTCATTTACGGGATGTGGGCTTTGCTGGCTGGGCCAGCATTTATTGCCCATCCCGAATTGCCCTTGAGAAGGTGGTGGTGAGCTGCCTTCTTGAACTGCTACAGTCCATGTGGTGTGCACCCACAGTGCTTTTAGGGAAGGAGTTCCAGGATTTTGACCCAGTGACAGTGAAGGAACGGCGATATATTTCCAAGTCAGGATGGTGAGTGACTTGGAGGGGAACCTCCAGGTGGTGGTGTTGCCATCTATCTGTTGCCCTTGTCCTCCTAGGTTTTAGTGGTCGTGGGTTTGGAAGATGCTGTCTAAGGAGCTTTGGTGAGTTTCTGCTGTGCATCTTGTAGATGGTACACACTGCTGCCACTGTGCGTCAGTGGTGGAGGGAGTGAATGTTTATGGATGTGGTGGCAATCAAGCAGACTGCTTTGTCCTGGACGGTGTCCAGCTTCTTGAGTGTTGTGGGAGCTGCACTCATCCAGGCAATTGGGGAGTATTCCATCACACTCCTGACTTGTGCCTTGTAGATGGTGGACAGGCTTTGGGGAGTCAGGAGGTGAGTTACTTGTAGCAGGATTCCTAGCCTCTGACCTGCTCTTGTAGCCACAGTATTTATATAGCTAGTCCAGTTCAGTTTCTGGTCAATGATAACCCCCAGGATGTTGATAGTGGGGGATTCAGTGATGGTAATGCCATTGAACATTAAGGGGTAATGGTTGGATTCTCTCTTGTTGGAGATGGTCATTGCCTGACACTTGTGTGGCGCGAATATTACTTGCCACTTGTCAGCCCAAGCCTGGATATTGTCCACGTCTTGCTGCATTTGCTGCTATCAAGCGGCACTTGCTTAGCAATAACCTGCTCATTGATGCTCAATTTGGGTTCCGGCAGGGTCACTCAGCTCCTGACCTCATTACAGCTTTGGTTCAAACATGGACAAAAATGCTGAACTCCAGGGGTGAGGTGAGAGTGACTGCTCTTGGCATCAAGGCAGCATTTGACCAAGTGTGGCATCAAGGAGCCCTAGCAAAACTGGAGTTAATGGGAATCGGGAAATCTTCGCTGGTTGGAGTCACACCTAGCACAAAGGAAGATGGTTGCGGTTGTTGGAGGTCCAGGGGATCACTGCAGGAGTTCCTCAGGGTACTGTCCGAGACCCAACCATCTTCAGCCGCTTCATCAATGACCTTCCATCATAAGATCAGAAGTGGGGATGTTCGCTGATGATTCTACAATGTTCAGCACCGTTCATGACCCCTCAGATACCGAAGCAGTCCATGTCCAAATGCAGCAAGATGTGGGCAATATCCAGGCTTGAGCTGACAAGTGGCAAGTAACATTCGTACCACATGAGTGCCAGGCAATGACCATCTCCAACAAGAGAGAATGTAAGCACCGCCCTTGACATTCAATGGCATTACCATTGCTGAATCCCCACTATTAACATCCTGGGGGTTACAATTGACCAGGAACTGAACTGGGCCAGTGATACTGTGACTACAAAAGCAGGCCAGAGGCTAGGAACCCTACGGCGAGTAACTCACCCCCAAAGCCTGTCCACCATCTACAAGGCACAGTTAGGAGTGTGGTAGAATACTCTCCACCTGCCTAGATGAGTGCAGCACCAACAGTACTCAAGAAGCTTTGCACCATCCAGGACAAAGCAGCCTGCTTGATTAGCATCCCTTCCACAAACATTCACTCCCTCCACCACCGACACACAGTGGCAGCAGTTGTACCATCTGCAAGATGCACTGCAGGAACTCACCAAGGCTCCTTAGACAGCACCTTCCAGACCCACGACCGATAACATCTAGAAGGAGAAAGGCAGCAGATACATGGGAACACCACCACCTGGAAGCTCTGTCCAAGCCTCTTACCATCCTGACTTGGAAATATATTGCCGCTCCTTCACTGTCACTGTGGTCAAAATCCTGGAAGTCCCTCCCTAACAATACTGTGGCTGTACCTACACCACATGGACTGCAGCGGTTGAAGTATACAGCTCACCGCCACCTTCTCAAGGGCAATTAGGGATGGACAATAAATGCTGGCCTAGCCAGCGACACCGACGTCCCATGCATGAATAAAAAAAGTAATATAAAAGCAAAATACTGTTGATGCTGGAGGCCTGAAATAAAAACAGAAAGCGCTGGAAAAATTCAGCAATTCTGGCATAATCTGTGGAAAGAGAAACAGGGTTAATGTTTCAAGTCGAATATGACTTGGAGTTCCGAAGTAGAGCCATAATCGACTCGAAATGTTAACTCTGCTTGTCTACAGATGCTGCCAGACCTGCTGAGTTTTTTCAGCACTTTCTGTTTTTATAATTATAACTGTAATAGTACAGTTGAGTGTAAAGTGCTTTGGGAAATCCTGAGTTGTGAAAAGTGCTATATAAGTGTAAGTCTTTCTTTTTTCCTTCCCTTATTTCTGGCAGAATATACTGAAGCCAATTAAGGGAAATAACTCTTATCGCTTGAATTAACACACTGACTCATATTAAAAAATCATTTTGCGATTTTGAGAATATGCTTTATTACAGAAATGATGAACAGGGATCACTTAAGAGCATTGAAGGATGCAGATAATAGTTGAATAATGAATCCTATTTAAAATACTTAAACCACCAGTGTCAGTAAATTATTTGCAACTCCCAGTACTGTTTTCCTTCTTGAATTGTGCATGCCATTGGCTTAAATTGAGCCTTATTGAAAGGAAAGCTCACATGGTACTGCAGTTGGTGTAACTTTTGTTTAATTTTCTTTTCAACCTAAACAATTTTGATTTGCTTGGGTAGTGAGCATCTGTTAGTTTGCACCTATGCACCCAAAGCATGCTTCGTCTGCTGAATAATTAACCCTTCAATGGGACCAATTCCTGGGTCACTGGAAGTAGCTGCCTATTGGTGTAGAAGGAGAGAACAAACTTTTTTTTTTCCTTTCCCTGTGGTTTAAACTCAAGTGGCACCGTTGGTGCTTTTCATGGAGGAACTTACTGCTTATTGACCGTAATCTTATATCTCAGTTTTTAGAGGTGATGAACATTGGGGAATATGATTGTGTTTGAATTTAAAATGGAAAATTCTGCAGCATTGTATCCCCAGTTGATTGTTGGGCGCAAGGTTCGTAGATGTTCAGTTGTGCTGAAAGGCGGACCATTTTGCTGTGATTGGATTGAGGGAGGGAGAGGAGAAATATCTCTAGTTTTGACCCATTGTAACTGTTCTTCCAACTCATTGATTATGAAGTATTATATTTGAAGCTTACAGTCTAGATTGACCCGCCTGTCACAAAGTAGGCTTTATATTGGCGAGCAACTTCTGTGGAGACGTATGGCAAGGATGGAGCAGTCTGCCTATAAAACATGAGTTTATGAACATTCAAAACTAAAGCAAAATGTTAAGTTTTAAGTTCTGCAAAGAACAGAACAGTTCTGTATGTGATGACTAGTTGTGTGGAATTTGTAGGCAATGCAGAAATTATTTATCCATCACCATCGTCTGCTGAAAAGGCACATTCAGGCCCTCAGGAGAACCTGAATTTTTTATTAATTGTGTGGAGTGTGTAAGAAGTTTAGGGGTCTTTGCCCCTACTCTTGTGCTTCATCATCACTCCTTCGCTGCGAATGGGGTATTAGTGCTAGGGGCAGGAGGAGATGGTGTAATTAGTGAATTACATGGGGCTGAACAGTAAACTCAGCCAGGTGTAGAGGAGATTGGATTGTATTTATGAACGAATGTCATTATTCTGACAGCATGATGAATTAGCCTGCAGCTTTCACAGATTCTTTGACGACTAGTTTTTGTGTGGTCTGGTCATTCTGAAACCCACTATTTGTATCGGCTCCAAAAATTGCACAGCGTTGTCAATGCAATATTTCCATCGAATAATGTCAAAGCTTGACCCAGCACAAACTCCTGATGAAGGATTTGATCTTAACCATCACCTGAGGCAAAGTTGTTCAAACATACCATCAGGTACAAGTAATTTCACTCATCAAGCTTAATAGGGCAGCTTTTTAAACCAAGATTTCTTTTTTGTGGATGATGGACCTTTTGAACAGCCGCAATATAGATGAAAATGAAATTGACCCAAAAGATGCATGTGTGTATATGCTCATGTTAGGCTTGGAGCTGTAGTTCAAAATTAATTTGAAATCATTTTACCTAAAGCATGGCAAGGAATTACTTAGTATTACATTTATACAAACAAGTTATATATCTGATACAGCCTTTTAAAATCTGCACTCCTGGTTGAAAAAATTGTTACCTGTTATATTTATTACTTACTTGTGAATCTAGAGGGTATCCTGCACAACTCTTCAGATAATGAAGCAGTCTGTTTTTGCATGCAACAAGACCTGGATAACATTTGCAATACGCAAGTGCCAGGCAATGATGATATCTCTAACAAGAGATCGTCTAACCACTACCACCGCCCCCCCGCCCCCTTAATAATCAATAGCATTGCCGTGGCTGAATGGGGTTGGGGGAAGAGAGGAGGCCATATTCTGCATTGACCAACAGCTTAACAAGACCAGCCATATAAATATTGTGGCTACGTGTACAGGCAAGAGGCTACCCTCTTTAAGTGACTAATCTTCTAGCTCTTCAAAGTAATTTCACCATCTACAAGGCCCAAGTCAGGAGTTTGCTGGAATACTCTCCACTTGTCTGGATGATTACAACTCCAACACTCAAAAAGTTTGACAATTTTCAGGACAAAGCCATTTGATCGATTTGCACCCCATCCAGCACTATAAACATTCATTCATTACTTCCAGCACCAGCATGCCGTGGCTACAAGATGCAATGCAACTACTTGCCAAGGCTTCTTTGAAAGCACCTCCCACAGACATAGCCTCCACCATCTAGACAGAAAAGGGCAGCAGGTGCAAGGGAACACTATCACTTACAAATTTTCTCCAAGCTACCCACCATCCTGACTTGGAAGTATATTGCTGTTGCTTCATTGTCACTGAGTCAAAATCCTGGAAATGCCCCTTCAACAGCACTGTGGGAGTACCTTCACCACATGGTCTGCTGCGGTTCAAGGCAGAGGCTCACCACCACTTTCTGGACGGAAGTTATGAATGGGCAATAAATGCTCACCTTGTCAGTGATGCCCTTATCCATGAATGAATAAAAAAGATAACCCTTGGAATCACGCTGATGCGTAATGTGTTGCTGCCTAAGACTGGAACTAAAGGATTTCTCCATTGCTAGTGATATAGCTCATTGCTGCAGTTTTGCAATAAAGTCTAATCCTTTGCTTTCACTATGCAAGTGTCAATTGTTTGCCCATGTGGCTGACAATGCATGAAGCAATGTCTATGTAACTGACAGTTGCGTAAGTGAAGTACTGCCATTAGTTTGTCTAAATTACTGTTTATGAGTGGCAAGGTTATTATTCACACTACTGTACCTTTGGCCTAAGTGTGTGGACTGATTTTAACAGCTAAAATTACATTTACCTTAAACTGAATAATAAGCTTTTATTACACACAAGCAGTGAATGTAATTTAGCTTTTCCATGAATTAATGCAATTGTCGCTTTTTTTGGCCTTTGTTTTTTCAGTTTGTAGTTATTGACAACAAAATATTTGTGACCATGTAAGACTGAGTTACAGCAAAGAAAGTGCTTGTCCATGACTTTTGAGTCAGGCAGCTGAACAGAAAGCTAAACCTGCACTGTTATGCCTAATTATTTTGTAACTGCATGGACACAGCAAATTTTCATCTCCTTCTCTTCATGCTATGAGAATTACAATAAAGTTCACAGTGGCATTTACTTAGAATTCAAACCGTAGCGACAAACAGTTTCTAGTATAAGTGGATTGCATTAATATATTCATTTTTAAGTTCTCTGGAGAATGCGAGTTGGGATATGTTCCTAGTATTAAATATTAATAATGGAGATTAATTGTATAAATTTTAGGTTTTCAGCAAACTCCAAATTTAAATGAATTATATGGTACTGTAGGTTTGCTTGATTTAATTGATAAACTACTGGTTTTGAAAATCCCTTCTAGATGCAATATTCCCTTTGGAAGTAATAGTGTATCCTTCTTAAATCTTAATACTTCCTTTGAGAAATGCATCTAATTTCAAGGAATGTAACCATGTCGGCGCTATTAATGATCCTGCTCTGTCTAATTTACAGTGTTTTTTAAATTCCATGGACCATTTGGCCAGTGAGCAGTCATTTTGTTTTCTGTATAGATCTGCTTCTTTCTTTTACATTTGCTTGATATTATAAACTTTCACTTCAAAATTGTGCTAAAATATTTATTTCTATATTGCATGTGAATACATCAATATTCAACTAGACTAGTAGAAAAGGGGGTTTTTCAAAAGCATTTTAAATAACTTTGTGGAATGATTTCTTAATTTTATGCAGTTATACTTATGTATACTTTTGAGTGAATGTTTTTGTTCACAGATGAGAGGCGTTAGAACAGGAAAATGGACTATTTTTCCTTTTATTTTCATTCAGTTTCAGGACCCTCCAGGTTAAGGTATGAAAGTGGTTAAATGCAAGGCAAGTCTATACTGAATCATCATCACCCCATCTTCGACACTTCACTTCATACCCCACTGTTGATATAATTTCCCAAAGTAAAGCATCCAGTTTAGCAACAATTGGAACTAAAATGCATTCTGTTTTGTTCTGAAATGTCATATCCATTAGGCCCTGCATTGAGATTATTCAGCCTAATTCCTCTTTTCCACTGTTGTAATTAGATGGTGATTGTGGGATTTGGAATGCAGTGGAAATTAATATGGAGAACAAGGAGAGTTTAGAATCAAACCAACAAAAAAATGGGCCAGTCAAAATGAGGCTGGCCTCACTGAACTTAAGTGATGAAATCAGACATTAGGGAGTGGCTTATGTCACTGTGATCCAATCTTACTGTTTTAACAGAGTCACCAAGTATGCATACTGGACAACGTAAATTCACCTTGTATTTAAATAGCCACTGACTGCTTGACAACTCAAACCTTTTATGAACACTTTCAGTGGATAGTAGCATCTATCGATTGTTAACCATCTATGTCCTGTGCAATTCCTCTGACATGTCCTCCTTCTTCCTTAACTGAGGTTTTCCACCCACGGTGGTTGACAGGGCCCTTAACCGTGTCCGGCCCATCTCCCGCGCATCCGCCCTCACACCTTCTTCTCCCTCCCAGAAACATGATAGGGTCCTCCTTGTCCTCACTTATCACCCTACCAGCCTCCGCATTCAAAGGATCATCCTCCGCCATTTCCACCTACTCCAGCATGATGCCACCACCAAACACATCTTCCCTCCACCCCCCCGGCGGCATTCCACAGGGATCGTTCCCTCCGGGACACCCTGGTCCACTCCTCCATCACCCCCTACACCTCAACCCCCTCCCATCGCACCCTCCCATGCAACCGCAGAAGGTGCAACTCCTGCCCCTTTACTTCCCCTCTCCTCACCGTCCAAGGGCCCAAACGCTCCTTTCAAGTGAAGCAGCATTTCACTTGCACTTTCCTCAATTTAGTCTACTGCATTCGTTGCTCCCAATGCGGTTTCCTCTGCATTGGAGAGACCAAACGCAGACTGGGTGACTGCTTTGCAGAACACCTTCAGTCTGTCCGCAAGCATGACCCAGACCTCCCTGTCGCTTGCCATTTCAACACTCCACCCTGCTCTCATGCCCACATGTTCGTCCTTGGCTTGCTGCATTGTTCCAGGGAAGCTCAACGCAAACTGGAGGAACAGCACCTCATCTTCCGACTAGGCACTTTACAGCCTTCTGGAAAGAATATTGAGTTCAACAATTTTAGATCATGAACTCTCTCCTCCATCCCCACCCACTTTCCAATTCCCCCCCCCCTCCTTTTTTTTCCAATAATTTATATAGATTTTTCTTTTCCCACCTACTTCCATTATTTTTAAATGTATTTCCATCCATTGTTTTATCTCTACCTTATGGCCTTTTTTGATTCCTTCACCCCACCCCACCCCCACTAGGCTATCTGCACCTCGCTTGTCCTGCTTTCTACCCTTAATTAGCACATTCCTTAGATAATATCACCACCTTCAACACCTCTTTGTTATTTAGTCTGTGACATCTTTTGGTTATCTCCACCTATCACTGGCCCTCTATCCAGCTCTACTTGTCCGCCCCCCCCACCCTTAAACTAGATTATATTTCACCTCTCTTCTATTTTTACTTAGCTCTGTTGAAGGGTCATTCGGACTCGAAACGTTAACTGTGCTCCTCTCCGCAGATGCTGCCAGACCTGCTGAGTTTTTCCAGGTATTTTTGTTTTTGTTATGTCCTGTGCAGCATTGCTGGGCATTAGAGATAATCGTTGCTTAGGTGTGGATGTTGTCAAGTTGCTTCTAAAGGGAAAGGAACTGTGCCTGGTGAATTCATATAGTAAAACGTATGTCATTAACAGAAACAATTGCTCAGCTGTACTTTAAACATCTAACCATAATACCCGATTACAAGACATTTTCTGTGTTCAGCATTCACTCTGAAGTTAAAGTGAAGAATAGCTGCAATGGGTTTTACTTCATAAATGTCCTTGAACAGCATTAAAGTTGTCAGTATTCCCATAAAATTTCTGACCGATAGTGTCTTTCTATCTCTTTATTTGCAACCTGTCCTAAAATGAACATCTGCCTAATTGTTCACCTTCATTACCTTGGTGGTTTTACCGTGCTTTTCTCTTTCCAGACAATAAACTTTATTTTCTTCATAGGATTTTAATCTATTAGAAAGCTCTTTGCACTTTTTAAGATTGGACAGGATCCAAAGCTGTCTTTTTTGAATCTTGCAAAGTGGATCCGAGTATTCAGTATAACTTAACAAGATATTTTATGTCTTGCCATGATTGTTGTTTATCTTGGAGCTACAGACCCTCCATTTTGTTTTAATGTTCATGTTGATGAGCCTCAGAGCTAACTCCACTACTTTTTTTTCAATTTAGAATTGCTTTAATTATCGCAGTCCTGCTGATAAGCATATAATGTCTATGTAAAGTTCTTCTACAGATTTGTAAGAATGTCTTGTATTTAAGAAATAAAGCTATAAAGCAGCACTGTGCGTTGCCACTCCAACCTGCTGTTTCACAGTGGTGCGCGCACAAGGTGCATTCATATTCTGTCATGTTATCAGGGTGTATCCTGGAGTGAGGAAACATTGATCAGTGGGTGAATTACAATTTAGTTTGCACATCTGGTTATGTAATGTCACGCAGTAAATTATAATTATTCAATTCGATATACTTTAGGAAGCTTTCCCCTATTATTGATGGTCCATTTTTGAGTTTGCAACTTTGAATTAATTTGGTACAATGTTGTTGACAAAGAGAATTTTCATGCATTGTGTTAGAGAACAAGGATAGAATGGCCTTTACTTGAATAAACTTGATCTTTCAAGGCAATCTTTTGTCATATGTGGTACTATCAGTTTTGCGTTTGTCTGCCTCAATTCTTAGGGCGGAATTTTCTGTGCCCGCTGGCGTTGGGCATGATCAGTGGATGTTAGCAGACAATATGGCACGATCGTGTTTACGATGACGGGAAACAGGTTTATGATCGTCTGCTCAGCCCATCAATGGCGGGCCACGTTTCCCGTCATCGGACGTCGGGACCCTCATTGTAATATGTCAACATATCATTATCAGGCCAGCTCACTGGAATCGTCCATCCACGTCAGCAAGAAAGCACGCTGATGTGTTTCACAAGAGCGCATAATTGGTGTGCACTTGGCGGCCTGCACTTTGAGGGGAACTCGGAGGTGAGTACACAGTAACTTTGTGCAGCGTCCCCAGGGTCGTTGGACTTCAACCTTCAAAGGCGTCAGGGGATTGAGTTGAAGGGCAGCCTTGCCATTGAGGTGACTCCTGGTGCGGTGGGGGGTTTAAGAGCAGTTCTGTCTTTGAGGTGACTGATGGTCGGGGTGGGGGGGAGTGCGCACGGGCAGCCCTGTCATTGAATATAGCGCCGAGGTTAGGGTGGACAAGGCAAATGGCCACACATTAGGGAAACCTGTATAAAGTGACCATCCCTCTGCAACTGAGACAGTTCAGGTGCATCCTCATTGATATGATAGGAGTCGGGCTCCTGCCTTATCTGCCCACTTAAGCAACGCAGACGTATCAAAGTGCCACCAAATATTTCAGAGCTTCACCCCCCTCCCCAACACAGACAGCAAATTCTTAACATTTTAGTGGACTGCAAAACATTTGGACGACTGCACATGTTGTACAATCTCCTCACTAAAGCTGGCCATGGAGCAGTCACTGCTGGAGGCACTCACAACCCCTTGCAGTGTCAGCATCCCGGTTTGGACCAGTCATCCCCATGGTTCAAGCTAACAGGGCAGCCATTGGGCGCACTAATCTTTGGCAATCCAAGTGGCAGCCAGTGGTCTCCGGGAACCGTTAAGGGTGTCACACTTAACCAAGACAGGTTCTTAGTACAGCCATGCTAACCACGTGTCTCACTCTTTCATCCTGCAGGAGGAGTGTATCAGGAACCTGGTGACCTAGCTGTATGCATGATGGCCTACAGAGCGTGAAGACGATGGAGGAGAGAGCGACTGAGACTCCTGGCTGTGCAGAGGCAGGAGCAGCAAGCACAGGAAGAAGGTGCAGCTGGGGGTCCCACACACACTGCCCAGGGGCCACAGCGAGCCGTTGCAGGCCAGTGCCTAGCAACACTCAGGGTCTATAGACGCCGCCTTTCATTCCTGCAGAAGACCGAGAAACAGTGTTGCCGAAGACTGCGCATGTCAGGGAACTAGTCGGTCACACCTGCCAGTTACTACAGGATTTGGTGCCATGGGGCCATAGAGGGCATCCACTGCCAGTGGCTGTGAAAGTGACAGCGGCACTCAATTTCTATGCCAGTGGCTCCTTTCAGGGCTTCACAGGTGACCTCTGCGGGATCTCATAAGCTTCCATCCACAAATGCACCAGTGAGGTCACGGATGCCATCTTTGTGAGGGCGCACAATTTTGTGCATTTTGCCTGGGACTAGGAGAGCCAGGATGCAAGAGTGATTAGATTTGCCCAGATCTCGGGTTCCCCGTTGGTGCAGGGTGCGATCGGCTACACTCATGTGGCGCTCAGATCTCTGTCACAACCCAAGGTGGACTACATCAACTGCAAGGGGTTCCATTCGTTGAATGTGCAGCAGGTGTATGACCACCAGAAACTCACCCTGCAGATGTGTGCACTGTTTCCAGGGAGTGTGCATGACGCCTCAGTTGGTCACAGAACCCTGGAGTCTTCCAGGGTCCACAGAAGCTGCAGGGATGGCTCCTCAGGGACAAGGGTTACCCGCAGAGACCGTGGCTGATGACATCCATGCGGTGGCCTCAGACTGCAGCAGAGCGACGGTATAATGAGGCTCATGCTGCAGCTCGCAACTTGGTGGAGCAGACCATCGGTTTGCTGAAGGTGAGGTTCTGGTGCCTGGATTGGTCTGGTGGAGCCCTGCAATACAGTCTGTAGAGGGTGTCACACATCGTCATTGTCTGCTGCGCCCTATCCAACCTGGCGCTCTAATGGAGAGACGAGCTGGCTGAGGAGGAGTTGGAAGAGCTGTACGTCAGGGATGAGGGTGAGGAGGCCCTCTGAGGCGACGATGACGGGGATGAGGTCCTCGCACTGGCTAGATGAGGCAGAGGCACTCAGGAGGCCCTCATAGCTGCTAGATTTGTGGAGGATGATGACGACATGCAGTGAGGTGACCCCATAGATCCTCACATCACATCTGTGAACGTTTGATTCCAGTCTGGTTTATGGCAGCATGAATACCCTCTGTGAGAATGCTCCTGTCATGGAAATGCAGAGGAGGCCCTAATAGTCACTTGATTGCAGGAGGATGATGACGAAATGCAGTGAGGACACACCATAAGTCCTCACATAGCCTCTGAGAATGTCTGATTTCTGTCTGGGCAAGGGCAGATTGCTTGCACTCTGTGATCAGGGTCGTATAGAGATGCAGCCATGAAACTAGAAGTACTTGATTCTTTGTCTGCCCTCAGCACCTGAGCCCTTCAGGAGCACAGTGTCACTGGTTACAGAAGCTGAAGAGATGGGGGCCAGCCCCACCTTAAAGGTGCTGAGAGCACACAGAGACAATGATGGAACTTTGTGGGGTCTGCCTGCTACATTCTGGCAGCAATGACGAGTACCGCTGAGATGCAGGCATCAGTAATGTTTCCAGGGAGTGTGAGGCTGGACCATCACTTTGGTCTGAAGCCTGTATAGAGCACAGTGAAGATCCCTGGACTGAGACACCTGCCTTTATCTTGTGCAGAAAGGTTTCACATCTGAGTGACAAGAACACTGTTCATCAGAACAAGGAGCCATAGGCAGGGAGATATTCTTGGGAGTTTATTGACAAGTGACCAGTATGTACAAGTGATTAACACCCGTGCCCAAGCTGTGCAACCAATTCTCCTTAACTTCCCTAACCCTGCCGCTATGTCTTGGTGCTCCCCGGACATCCACAGCGGAGGTGGAGGCAGTCTGCTGACTATGACGCCCTGTCTGTGATGACCTTGGCTGGCATCCTCTGGAGGGCCAAGACCTGGAGGGCCCCAGCCTGCTTTTGGGGTCCTGCTGTGTGGCAGTGGCACCTTCCTCGGCCTGTGAAGCTGGAGCTGCTGAGGTCACAGGAAGAGGGGTGTCGGATGGGCCGGACACTCTCGGAGTCACCTGGATGAGTGGTCCCAGAGTGTGCACCTGCTGATCCTCCTCCCCATGGGTGCCCAGGAGCCTCAGGCTGACTCCTTGAAGAGCAGGGGAAGCTGGAGTGAGATCGAGCTGCCCGGCACCCCTCTTGTGTACACACTATTGGAGGCCAACTATGGCACCAGCAATGGAGCAGTGCATTTGTGCAGTCCTGGACCAAGGTCTCCATGGCGCAACCATCCTACCAGTGTTAACCTCAGTGCGTTGGCATGTCAGCGCTATCACCTCAGAGTGAAGCGGATGGACTCATCCATTGTGCCTTGCAATCTAAGGAGTGCAGCGGACATTCCTTCCTGCTGTTCCTGAGCCTGCCTTTGCAGCTCTAGCAACTGTAACATGGCCGAGTCCAAAGGCTCATCATCGGACTTGGACTCAGAAAAGTTTTGGTCTCCAGCAGTCCTCCGAGTGCCAGAAACCTGGGAGTTCCCTGTCTCCACCTGCTGTGGATTGGACGTTGAAATGTGTTCACCAGATTGTCATCCGTGGCTATTCTAAAGCTAGTGTTATGACACAGCAGTTGGTAATGGCTGAGTTATTTAAAATCCCACAAGGAAACTTTAAACGACCGTCATAACGTTTATTTTCAATTGGTATGTTTGAGATTCAGCTCTGAATTCAGGAATAAAAACCAACAGGCCTCAAAAGGCTTTTTTTATATAATCTAAATTAAACATTTATTAATTTAACAACAAACTTAAACACGTACACATGTCTACAAATTACTACCATAATAACTTTTAAATAAATCCCCAAATGAATCACTCCCAGGTAATCTTCCCCAAGGCAACAATAACCCATAGACTTAAACAGACACCAGGCAAAGCACATTTTATCTTACAAATTCAAAATGAGATTCCTTTCAATTTGGTTCCTTCGCATAGTTGTAGGCTCACAGGTGGCATGCCTTTGACTTATATACCCAAAACTCTTTTCTGCATATACCTAGCCTTCCCTTTGAATGCAAATTCTCTTTGTATCACCAGGCCCTTTGAACGCCTCCTCTTCTAAGGATAGAATCCCTTTCATAGTACCAATTTTATTAATGGTATAAACATTTTGCTTGGTGTCTCCTAGCTAGGTGCAAGATTTAATCCCCTGTCTTTGAATGGTTTATTCAACAAAATGCAAATGTACCCTTTACCTTACTGTTAACATCTCAAAACTACTATACTAAAAGTACCCAGGCTAGCTAGCTTTAATCCAATTAAGCCACACACACTCACACCCATAGACACAGACTCTACTACAATTCCAATTTAAAATAATTTCCAATAACATTATATACATTAATATCTTCATGACACTAGGTCCCACTGACATGTGTGTCTCTGCGCTGGTGGAGGATGTGAGTGAGCACTGTGAAGGGACTTCAGGGAGTGTGCTTCCAGATTCCTCCTCAGAGGCTTCTTTGGGACTTGATTGGAGGCCCTGGGTCGTAGACTCTGTTGGCTGTTTGGCAGTTGTACCTGCAAAAGAAAGGAGAGATAATTAGTGTATGGCAGTGGCCTATGAAACAGGGTTCATCACTCACAACATGGTTGTCTGATGGATGTTGCACTGCTGGACCCTCACTTGGTAGAGCACCGCTGACCTCTCCATCAGCATAGGACTGATCCAGATCCTTGCCGGACAGCTGGATGGCTCTGTTTTCAAAGTCCGTGAGGCCTTTGATTTTGAGCAATCCGCCACCTGTCCACGACCTCTCCCTCTTGTTGTGTGCCAGCTTGTCCTGCATGAATAGCGATGGAGAAAGTGTAAGCAGGACACCTGTCGGGCCAGATGATAAGTATGCCTGACCTGTGTGGGTGGTGAGTGGTCCCATGGACGGAATGAGGACAATGACACTGAATGTGAGAGAGTGAATGGTGATGTCCCTTGAACTGGCAGTGAGTGAGGCCCCTGTGAATATGTGATGGGTTTGTGAGTGTGTGAGTTGAGAGTGATGAGAAGAATGACTTACCCTGGCGGAACAGAGAAGATTATTCATCCTCTTGCGGCACTGGGTGGCTGTCCTCTTTTGATGGGCATTGGCGATGACCATCGCTGCCACCGCCTGCCAAGCCGTGTGGGTGGTGCTGCTGCCCATACTGCGGCCAGAGTTGGGGTAAAGGATATCCCGGCCAGCTTCCATCGCATCCAAAAGGCGCTCGAGAAACATGTCACTGAACCTGGGGGCTGCAGTCTTCTTCAGTTTTAGGGCTATGTCTTCCATGCAGCAGTGAGATGTGTGCTTGCGGCTGGACTTTAAATAAGGCGCCTGGCGTGATGCAGCGGCGAGGTGATGGTAGGCAGTCGAATGAGAGCCCGTCTGCCATGGAAAGGATGTGTTTCCCAGGAGTGCATAAATAATGAGGCAGGTTTGGGATGATACAGTGTGCAAACCTGCCATTGCGGCCGGCGGGTAAGATGTCATTTTACCTGCCCATTACCACACTTATTGTAAATCTGGGACGATTCGGCCCTTAGTGTCAAAAGCAATTTTTAAAAATTCTTTCGAGTTATTAACAGTCACAGATTGTAACTCTTTCGAGTACAATCACAGTTCTTGGTTTCCGGGAGTGGGACATGAACCCACAACCCTCTGATTCAAAGGCGAGGGTGCTATGAACTGAGCCACAGCTGACACCTCAATTTTTAAAATTCTTTCGAGTTATCAACAGTCACAGATTGCAACTCTTTTCAAGTACAATCACAGTTCTTGGATTCCAGGAGTGGGACAAGAACCCACAACCCTCTGATTCAAAGGCGAGGGTGCTATGAACTGAGCCATAGCTGACACCTCAAAATTCTTTCGAGTTATCAACAGATCGCATGTAACTCTTTTCAAGTACATTCACAGTTCTTGGTTTCCAGGAGTGGGACATGAACCCACAACCCTCTGATTCAAAGGCGAGGGTGCTATGAACTGAGCCACAGCTGACACCTCAATTTTTAAAGGTGCAGTAATTTCAAGTTGAAGTCAATTAGAGGTCAGTGTTGGTAAGGAATGTTTGCAGATTAACCAGGAGCAAGGAGCAACCAAAAAGGAGCAAGGGGCTAGAGAAAGCTTAAGTAAATTATATTTGTATTTGTGGGTGTTAGGAATGAGTTTTAGCTTTACGTTTAAGTTTAATTTGTATTTCTGTATTTGTGTGTTGAGAAAGGGGAACTTGAGTTTTAGTTTCACTTTAAAGGATGCCTGCATTTTAATGAGGTTTTACAACTCTTGAAGGGAAGTTACAACAAGCACACGGTAGAAAAAACCTTTGCTATTGCCTAGCAACAGGTGTCCAGAGAGAAGGAGTCAAAGAGACAGAAAAAGACAGAAAAGCAGTTTTTTAGTTCGGTTGCAAGTAGCTGCCAGGAGGAGCTGGACAATATTCAGTTGGAGGTAGACCCTTGTTGAAGGCATCCGAGAGGAAGTGCCTTTTGGGAGAAGATTCCAAAGTGGGTTCTTTGAGAGTGGAGATTGGAAACCCTCATGTAAAAGACGGAGATCACTGAGGCTGGTTGGCTCACAGTATGACAAGTGTCTGCTGCTTTTGTAGGTGGTGTTCTCCTTACGAATCTGTATATATCTGTAAAGTTATAGTTGTGGGTGAAGGAGTATTGTAATATAGTTCATCTTGTTTAATAAATGTTTTATTCTTTTGTTAAAAGTCCATCAGCTGATTCCTGTGGCCCTGTTGAGTAGCCACTCTCCACTTTTCTAAACAAAAAATTAAAGTTAGGATCTATCAAGCTATGTTCCACCCTGGGATCCAACTTGTCCAGCAGTAACATCAGCTGGGATCATACCAGAACTTACAGAACCAGGCAAACTGCAAGCTTTTCTTGATAGGGATTAACCTGTAATTGACCTCTGGTCTCATTTAGCCCACTTATGCACAAGATTACCTGAGCACCAGTCATAAAAGGATGAGCCCAGTTAGCAGCCAAGCATCGTAAGTGTGCTCCAGCAAATTGCATATGGTGGTGGATTTTATAGGCAATCGTAAGGGGACTCTGTCTCAGCAAGAGGCATACAGAGTTGTGCAGCGAGCCCAAGGAAATTTTGCAGTGTTACAAGTTACCAACTCCAAAATTTCCAGGAAAATGAATTCCATGGTAAGGGTTCACATCATAGAGCCTTGGCCTATATCTGGTGGACTCCATTCAAGTGGTTAGCTAGCTGCAAACAATAACAAAAATACAAATACTGATATTTGTTCCTAAAAGCAGCTGTTCCTATTAACAGTGCATGGAATAGACACTTTAGGTAGGGGATGCAACTCGTTCAACTCCATCTGGAGGGAGAGATGAGGACTGTATGCACTTACATTTTATATTCAATCTAGCACGTCTTCCATGGCATTGCTCATGATAATCTAGAGCATGTATGATTTTAGAGGTCATTTTGAACCTCTAACACACTGGAAAGGTTATAGATAAATCAAGTGAGTGGGCAAAAGTTTGGCAGTTGGAGTATAATTTAGGAAAATGTGAACTTGTCTACTTTGGCAGGAAGAATAGAAATTCAACATATTATCTAAATGCAGAGAGATTTCAGAACTCTGAGGTACAGCGGAATCTGGGTGTCCTGGTACATGAACCACAAGAAGTTAGTATGCAGGCACAGCAAGTGATTAGGAAGGCAAATGGAATGTTGTCGTTTATCGCAAGGGGATGGAATATACAAGTAAGGATGTTTTGCTACAGTCGTATAGAGTATTGGTGAGACCACATCTAGAATACTGTGTGTAGTTTTGGTCTCCTTATTTAAGAAAAGACATAATTGCATGAGAAGCAGTTCAGAGAAGGTTCACTCAACCGATCCCTGGAACGAGGGAAAGTTGGACAGGTTGGGCCTATGTCCATTGGAGCTTAGAAGAATGAGAGACGATCTTATTGAAATATTTAAGATCCTGAGGGAATTTGACAGGGTGGATACTGAAAGGATGTTTCCCCTTTTGAGAAAGACTAGAATTATGGGATACAATTTAAAAATAAGGGGTCTCCCATTTAAGACCGAGATGAGAATTTTTTTCTCTGAGAGCCATGAGTCTATGGAACTCTCTGCCTTCACCAGAGTGTGGTGGAGGAGGGATCATTTAGTAATTTAAAGGCTGAGTTAGATAGATTCTTGATTGACAAGGGAGTCAAAAGGTATAGGGGGTTGGAAGGAAAGTGGAGTTCAGGCCACAATCAGATAAGCCATGATCATATTGAATCATATGTTTGTATAATAGCCCAGAGGCTTTACAAAGAATCACTCTGGCCAGTTAACTTGAATCACACTGATTGTGATAATGTACTTCTATACTTTAGAGTTTAAAATATACTGTTGAGGGGTGTGCCATATACGATGGACATGAAAATGTTGATGTAATACCCTGATAAAGTGGATATATTCAAAACATGAACTCAATATGGACTTGCATATCCAAAGCGTTCTGTGGAGAACAGTATGACTTGATCATCTGGACAAATTCTTGCGTTTTCCCAATATTGCAAAAACAGGGAAAAAGAACATTGATATACTACACCTACTTTCTGATAAATTATAGTGAAGATCCAACCTAACCCAAAATTTCTCATATAATGTAATTTGATGGGAAGGTTAGTCATCAAACACCTTTAAAAACCTTAATAAACTTGAGAAGCTAATTTTCTCACGGTGTGCATGTTTCTCTGATAGGTTTATTTCATTAATATCAAACATATGGGTATAATTTTGATAAACATAAACTACGGAAGGTGAACAGGTCATATGACCCACCCAACCCTGCTTCAACTGCAGCACCAGTTGCAGTTTGAACTGCTATGACCTTTCCTGGGTTTTGTTACTATCCTGAGGAATGTAAATAATTTCGGGTAGAACTATGAAGAAAAAACAAAAACTTTTGCCTAGAATTTGCAGGAGTGGGGTATCTCGTAGCGTGCCAACAGTGACTCACTCTTCCCCGCCACAAATTGCCGAGTGATTTGTCCAACAGCAGCGTGCATATTAAACTTGCTGCTATTTTCCCAGCAAATTCTGGGCCATAGGATTTTAAACCCTTTTGTACTGTTTCAAAAAGCTGTACCATTTATTATGACATATCTTTAACCATTTATGTATAGAAGAAGCAACATTTATAGTATAGAATTAAAGCGTATTTATCAAGTGTACAATTATTCAACAAAAACAATTACTTGAAAGATATTTGCTTGAGCTAGTGATATTTCAGTATTCTCTGCCTTTGTAGTCTTTATTGGTAAAAAGAAAGTTAATTAGTGAGCTGAAATTGTCCAGCAGTTTGTGGCGATTCTGAACTCACAGGATATCTCTTGGTCACTGGGTTATTTATCAATTTTTAAATTTTTATTTGTTCATGGGATGTAAGCATCCTTGGCAACACCATCAGTTGTTGCCTATTGTTTTGTGCTCTTGAGAAAGTAACGGTGAGCCGCCTTCTTGAGCCCATGTGGTCTACGTGGTGTAGGTACACCTACTGTTAGGAAGGAAGTTCCAGGTTTTTGATCCAGTGACATTAATAACATTGTGGGCATTAAATACAGTTATTTGCCAGCAAATTCTGGACTCATGTCATTTCAAACTAACTCCCAGAGGCGATCAAGTGAACAGCCTGAAAGGATATCTTACTCTGCCTATTATATTTTACATTTTTGAAGCAGCTGGATTTTACAGATGACATCTTACCAATTCATCTACTTGGTTCCTCAAGCAATCTGGTAAATCTTTATTAGACTTGATGTAGACACATTTGGGTAAACATTTATTTGTTTTTAACACACATGGTGAGTAACTAGAACATTAGAATAACAATGGGATACTTTTTAAAAAAGACACAGCAAAGATGCATAATAAATGAATTCCATTTAAAGAGAAGGAAACTACTAGTATTTTCAAGATGCCCTTGATAAGTAAAGGTCAAAAACCAATTAAGAACTGTAAGGGCAAAAAGAATAATAATGAAAAAATCTAAAGGAGAACATGAAATAAATAGAAGTTTCAGCATGGGATAAGGAAACTCAAGAGGGAGGGTTAAGAAACAAACATTATGAGAATTATTAAAATTGAGAAGGAACCCCTGAAAGGAGAGGAGCGTCAAATTTTGGATAGCCAAATAAATGTCAGAAGTATTCATTAAGTACTTTTGATTGGGCTTTGCTAAAGAGAAAAATTTCAGGGAGAAGATGCATCCTGAAATGGCTTGGAGTGCAGTGAGCAATATTATAATGGGCAAAAGGAAAATTTTGGTTAAGTTAGTCAGGCCAAAGGAAGACAAAGCGGATGGACTTGATGGGATTTATTTTAGGAATCTGAGGGAGATGACAGATGAAATTGTTGAAGGTTATGAGATTATATTTCTATTGAGTATTGATGTGTTCAGGCTTCAAATAGGAATTTTGATATTGACTCAGCGTCCTGGGAGAAGTGTGCCCAGGATCTCTGCACCTGGTGGAACCAAATAAAAAATGTTGCAGCTTCCTTCAAAAGCATATCAGAGGCAGAGAGAAAATGCAAGGAGAGGAAACCTCAAGCCAACAACTCATCCAAAACTCAGTCATCTGTGGTATCCTGTCCTACTTGCAGAAAAACCTTCTGAATGCAGATCGGCCTTAGCTGTCACCTACATACAAAACCCTACCAAATACTCCAGATGATGAAAATGGTCATTTTCACTTCAAAGGGCGAACAAGAAGACAGTAACCAAAGTAGAATCCATTTTTTAAAAGGCTTACAAGGCACAGCTCACTTTTCCCTCTATTCCAATTAGCATAACAGGAGTAATGCCATTTTGTTGTAAAAACATGCAGGCATAATATAAGTGAACAAGAGAAAGCTGTTTGATCCAACCAGTCTATTTCTCTGCAGAAGAAAGACTGTCTCATCTTGGGGTGAATCCAACATAACTAATGTCTTGAGGAAAAGACCTTCAATTTTTTTCTGATTCTTAAAAGCGAATTAAAAACCAGAGTATGTACTTAACTTTATTTTTCAAAGAAGATTGGTTACTTTCCACAGATGTCAATTCCATGGACCCAAAAATTTAAGCTCTGTTTTGCACCACAGAGTATTTGACCATCCCTCCCAATACGTCCTTACATAGTCTTCAGTTCAATTCTTTTGTTAAAGGTGACCAAAAGCATGGTATTACCTGAAAGTTGGTTGCTGAGCTTCAGTGGGTGGAAATGCGCCCAGGCAAAATTAGATTGTTAGTGCATGCATGCACAATTGCAGTAATTAGAAAGTAGACAACGTAAATGTTTGTGGGGAGTGATCATTTGCACTTTAGTAAAAATGGATTCTCTTTTCTTAACTTTTTTTTTCAGATCACCAGGCACTTTACTTAGTTCTCACAGTTGCTTCCTGCAAATCCGATTGTGTAGCTTTGCAACAGGATGGTTCAGGTTCAAGAATATGTGTTGCGAAATGTCTAATATCATGATTCATATATTTTGGGAGTTTAACTTTTAGTTGGGGGATTGAAGCATTAAATGTAAGATAATGGAATCCCTGATGCAAAGCTGGCAAACAGATCTAAAGTAATTGCAATTCAAAGGATGGCCTGTGTTTATTTAATAAGTCAGAGTTAGAAGTGGGAAAAGATTAACCAATGGATGGCTCCTTTCGGAGTTTCTTGGTGGGAGATGGAATATCTACAGTTGTCTTCATAAGGAGTTTAAATTGTTCATGTGGTTTCCCAGAATCAAAAGGATGTTTTGGAAGCAAGTTAACAATCTCTATCTGGGACATCCCAGGGGTGCCAGGTTGCCATGGGAATAGGTTGCAGGAAGGCACCCTATTGTTTTGGGTTTATCTGTCTGTTTTCTCACAGACACAGGCAGTTTAGTGTGGAGCTGGAACAGCTTGGAAACAGGCAGAGAGAGAAAGCTGCCAGCAGTTGTAGTTGGGTCCTGGGAGCAGAGAGAGAAATTGTCAGAAGCTGTAGACCAATAGCAAAAGGGAGCTATCGGAAACAAAGGGAGTTATCTGATTTGGAGTCACTGAGCAAGAAAGCAGTGAGGCTCATGCTTGAGCTTGGGTATCCACAACTATGCGATGCTTAAAGGAAGTTGGAGGGTAACCTAGCTGGATGCTAGTGGAAGGGCCCCAAGAAATTTGATACCTATGAGATTAACATGAACACTGAGGAGAATCAGATTGGATTCCTGAAAGCTCTGGCATACCTTGGTTTCGTCTCAGGAGAAGTGAAGGAACCCCCCAGGACCCTGTAAAATGCAAGGGAGCACTTATGTGGAAATAATAGTAAAACAAGGAGTGTGCTGTTGATATTTTTGGGCTTCAAGAATAAGTGTTTAAGGAATATACATAGTATTAAGTTAGTAGTGCTTGCTTTTTTATTTCTTATCCAGTACAAGTTATTTTTTAAAACCTGAAATCTTGTGGCATAATTCTTTAAGTTAATAACTGGGAGTTTGATTTCTTTCTGAAAGTTAATTGCCTCCCTGGAGATTATAACAAGTCGTTCATTGCGTTACACTCCCCATAAAGATCGATAACTTTTAAAAGAAAAGAATCCCCACAAAGCCAACGGAAAGAAAACTGATGGACAGCGTTTCACATTTTAAAGCTTTTACTGTAACAAACCAATTAAAATCAACATTATTCAAACATTAATTATGAGGCGAAGGATATTTCAAATAAAAAGGTAAATTACACTTTAACTAGTCAAGACAACAAAGATATGCCTCATATAGTTAAAAGCACTTGCATTGTTTCCCACACAAATGTGGTACTACTGGCAATCCCACAGTCTTTCCAACTTAGTCTTTATTTTGTAGGATCTCTTATTTCCTATCCGCTCGTTTCAGCCTTGAGTTACATTCACCAGCAACCGTATTCAATCCGAAGTCCCTGGATCTGTTTAGCACCAACAAGACGCTTGTCTACAAATGCCCTCTCACTCGGGTCGTGACAGCCCTGATGGCACAGAATCCCCAGAGCCTCCCTTCTCCAACCCTTTAAGCAGTCTGGTGGGCCATGGCAACACTGAATCAGCAGCAATCGGTATTGTCCAATCCACAGTCCCTTGCCCTTCCTCTCTTCAGTGTTCTGTACTTTCCAACTGTATAACATAAAGTAATACAGTCTCTGCTCTATTCTCAGTCCTGCTTCAATGTCAGGATCTGTTCCAACCTGCCAAATAGAAAACTGTTCCATTTGGAAAGAACCTTGCTTGTTTTCTCTCACCTGAGTTCTCAATGTGTTCTGAACTGCCAAACAGAAAACACAGGCTGAAACCCAACCCCACTGCAATTAGCTTTCCATTTACCCACTGCTTCTGAGCTGCTAATCCCCATGCAACTCCAGTTCACAGGGCCATTTTTGGCACCTAATGAAGTCATAATCAAGAAACCAAGTAACCCTCTTTGAGAATACTCCCCAGCCTACTTTAATCTTATAGAGATGTTGCATGCTTCCCAAAAAACATGGGTCATCACAATTGCTTAATTTTTCCTTATTCGCTGTAAGGAAGCACCAGCATTCTACTTGATGCCTTCCCAACATAATAGTTAAACTTGATAGCTTGCTGCATGGTGTGGTTCTATGATGCTGTGTGACACTCCTCATCTTTCAACTAGTAACATGGTTTAATAGAAATTCATTTTGACATGATGTTAAATTGAACTTTTCTACTGGTCATTCGTAAAAGTTGTCGTTATAGACGCTGACTACATCTTTTTACTAATATGTATGTTTCACAAACTACATTCTAAAGTTGCTTATTTTGCATTTTCGTTGACACGAATATATTGGCTTTTAATCTATTTTGTAGTAAGTAGATATAAAATAGGAAACATTCAGCACATCAGGCAGCACCTGTGGAGGCAAAAACAGAGTTTTTCAGGCCGGAGACCTTTCATGTTCTGATAAAAAGGTTAATTACCTGAAACATTAACCCTGTTCCTCTGTCAACAGATGCTGTCCCATCCGCTGATAGAAATTGCTGGAAACTGTTTTTATTTCCAATTTCTTGCATCTGCAGTAACTGCATCTATCATTTAGATATAAGATTCAGTATCAATTTGGCAATTATGATCTTTAGGATTTGCTGCCAAATACAATGCTCACAAAAACCTTTGCAACAAACTGAGTCTAGTTCTGTTGTAAGACTGTCTGCCTAACCAGCATTGTAAAAGTGCTAACGAATCATTACACGATAGTGGATTATTTAATTGGAATGAATCCAAAGGAGATGTGAAATATCTTTTGGTATAAATAGTGAATTATTTCCTATTTCTTTCAGTTTAAAAATTTAAAGTGGGATTATAAGCATAAATAATGCATTAATTATTGTGGCAGTCGTAACAAATGAAATTGATAACCGGGCTAAATACTGTTTATCTGTGCTCTGGTCTTGTACTGTCAGATATTGTAGTAATTTTCACGCATTAGTGAAGATTGCCTTGTGATAAATGACAGGTCATTTGGTATTGGTCTTTCTGAGATCATTCACTGTATTTGGATAATCGTTGTTACAGTTTATAGTAAGTTTTACATAATTTAGTGAAACAAACTGCTGCTTTTTGGAGTTAATCAGATCTGTATTAATTTAATGTATGTTTTTGTTATCTGAGAAAATGTAGCTTGGCGTGTATTGCAGCAGACAGCAGCTTTGTTAGTCTAGTACTGCATCACTGGTTCCCAGGAGGGCATGCTGCCCAGAACACTAGTGATATGGCACATATTGCTTTATGTCAAATGTAATCTTGTTTTTTTCCAACACTAAATAAATCTTCAGTCCAGCTTGAAGAACATTTATGGTTGTACCGTAATAAAAATAAACTGTTTGTGGTAAAGTGTAGTTGACATTTATCAGCTTATTTGTGGGCTCTTTTGCTGTCTACATACAACACAAAACATAATTTGTCATTTTATAAATACATTTCGACCTAAAATCCTGCCAGCATCTGTTAGTGTGTGGAGGATTAATGTTGTGTGCAGCTTTAGCACATGACTGCATTGCCAGGAAGCAAGACTAGGCCATGACTTCTAGCTTTGTCGGAAGATTAAGTTTCTGGCAGTATGGCTAACTGATGAGTTTTTTTAGTGTCACAGGATAATATTAAGGCACATAAAAAGACAGAATTTTAAAATGCTGCAAATGATTTCAGCTGGCAAGTAATGTTATGTGAATTCTATCCCGTGGTTTGCATTTGAATATGGCCACTTACTGTCTACTTAACTGTGTGCTGTTATGATGTGGCAGTTGATGTGTGCCAGGCAGACTAAATCCACAAGGGAAACTTGGCCATGCTATCACAACGATTTTGCAATTTGTATTTATTATAAGAAGATTTGTTCACTGAATTCAGAAGTAATAAGTCCACTAACACTTTGAGATTTTAACAAAGCTAAATTATAACATGTATTAACAAAAGGAAAGATTTCAAACATATACATAAGATGACAGTCGCTTAATACTATAACAAATCCCAAAAGTCCTATTTAAACTGATTCCCAACTATTCACCCCATTTAAGGCAACAGACCAAAATAGATTTTAGATTTAAATAGCAAGCCAGCAAGTTTACCACAGCACCCACTCGACAGTGAACTCCAAAGGCTTTCCTCCACCTTTGGTTACTGGACACTGCAGACTTTTGCAAACATGGCTGGGGCTTCCCTGAGGCTGTTTTACACACCCCTTTTAGTTCTTATATGGCCCCCGCAGCATAGCCTTCAATTCTCTTTAAATGTTTCTCTTTCTTTAATTTGTAAATTCCATTGTTTTATATGTCTTTGGAAATTTACATCTCCCATAATATAAACATCTTTCATGTTGCCAATATGGTCAGTATCTTTGGGAAAAATAAACACATTGCTTGGCCTTGCTTATCTTGTTAGTTGTAAACACCCTATCATCGCTTTGAAACCTAAACAACCCCTTCATGTATCTAAAAATGCTAATTTCCATCACACCCTACATGCTGAGCCCTCATCCATATTTAGTCATTAGCATTTCAACTTCTTTTGATAATTTCAAGCTTGCAGTCTACTTCAGTTAAATCACACAGGCAGAACCATCTACACTCACACCCATAAACTTACTTTACAATAAACCACAATAACATAATGAAAAAACATGTTAGTTTCATGACAGTGCTTAACTTCAGATTGTCAAATCATTCCTGCATGGTCATATTTTTGTCTACTTCTGAGAAGTGTATAGAAAACAGTACAGTTCCTACCAGTTAGACTATCCACACTTACCATGAGCAGCTGGCTATATCAATTTTGAACAGATCAAGCAACTCAAAACTGAGCATCCATGAGGCACAGTGCGCCATCAGCAGCATCAGAATCGTATATAACCACAATCTGTAACCTCATGGCCTAGCATAGCCCTGACTCTACCATTACCATCAATCTGGGGGATCACCCCTGGTTGAATGAAGAGTGCAGGAAGGCATACCAGGAGCAGCACCAGGCATACCTAAAAATGAGGTGGCAACCTGGTGAAGCTACAACACAGGACTACTTGCATTCTAAACAGTGGTAACAGCATGCAATAAACAGAGCTAAGCAATCCCACAGCCAATGGATCAGATCGAAGCTCTGCATTCTGCCACATCCAGTTGTGAATGGTGGTGGACAATTAAACAACTCACTGGAGGAGGAGGCTCCACATATACCCCCATCCTCAATGATGGTGTAGCCCAGCACATAGCGCAAAAGATAAGGTTGAAGCATTAGCAACAATCTTCAGCCAGAAGTGCCGAGTGAACGAACCATCTCAGCCTCCTTCGGAGGTCCCCAGCATCACAGATGCCGCTCTTCAGCCAATTCGATTCATGCCATGTGACATTAAGAAACGGCTGAAGGCACTGATACAGCAAAGGCTATAGGCCCTGACAGTATTCAGGTAATAGTACTGAAGACTTGTGCTCCAGAACTTTGCGCGCGCCCTAGCCAAACTGATCCAGTATAGCTACAACACTGGCCTCTACCTGGCAATGTGAAAAATTGCCCAGGGATGTCCTGTACAAAAAAAAAGGACAAATCCAACCCAACCAATTACCATCAGTCTTCTCTTGATTATAAGTAAAGTGGTGGAAATGGTCATCAACAGTGCTATCAAGCAGCATTTACTTATCAATAACCTGCTTACTAATGCTCAGTTTGGGTTCCGCCAGGGTCACTTAGCTCCTGACCTCATTTCGGCCTTAGTTCAAACATGGATAAACGAGCTGAACTCCAGTGGTGAGGTGAGAGTGACTGCCCCTGACATCAAGGCAGCATTTGATCGAGTATGGCATCAAGGAGCCCTAGCAAAACTGGAGTCAATAGGAATCAGGGGGAAAACTCTCTGCTGGTTGGATTTATACCTAGCACAAAGGAAGATGGTTGTGGTTTTTGGAGGTCATTCATCTCAGTTCCAGGATATCAATGCAGGAGTTCCTCAGGGTAGTGTCCTCGGCCCAACCACCTTCAGTTGCTTCATCAATAACCTTCGTTCCATCATAAGGTGAGAAGTAGGGATGTTCGCTGATGATTGCACAATGCTCAGCACCACTCACAACTCCACAGATGCTAAAGCAGTCCATGTCCAAATGCAGCAAGACCTGGACAATATCCAGGCTTGGGTTGACAAGTGGCAAGTAACATTTACATCATAGAAATAGCAGGCAATGACCATCTCCAACAAGAGAGAATCTAACCACTATCCCTTAACATTCAATGGCATTACCATCGCTGAACCCCTCACTGTCGATATTCTGCGGGGGGGGGGTTACTACTGACCAGAAACTGAACTGGACTAGCCATATAAATACTGTGGCTGCAAGAGCAGGTCAGAGGCGAGGAATCCTGTGGCAAGTAACTCACCTCCTGAACCCCAAGGCTGTCCACCATTTACAAGGCACAAGTCAGGAATGTGATGGAATTCTGTCCACTTGCCTGGTTGAGTGCAGCTCCAGCAAGACTCAAGTGATTTGACATCATCCAGGACAAAACAGCCTGCTTGATTGGCACCAACTCACAAACATCCACTCTCTCCACCGCCGACTCACAGTAGCAGCAGTGTGTGCCATCTACAAGATGCACTGCAGGAACTCACCAAGATTCTTCAGGCAGCACTTTCCAAACCTACGACCACTACCATCTAGAAGGACAAGGGCAGCAGATACACAGGAACACCACCACTTAGAAGCTGCCCTCCAAGTCACACACCATCTTGATCTGGAAATATATTGGCATTCTTTCGCTGTCGCTGGGTCAAAATCCTGGAACTCCCTCCCTAACAGTACCGTGGGTGTATCAACAGCACATGGACTGCAGCAGTTCAAGAAGGCAACACACTACCAGCTTCCCGGGGGCAATTAGGGATGGGCAATAATTGCCGGCCTAGCCAGCGATGCCCATGAACGAATGCACAAAAAAAATTGATTTGCCAGTTCTATTACAAAGTCAATACTAAAGTTGCATTAAGTAGATTGGTTATTTCAGACAATTCGATGAGCTTTTCCCATCTCATATCAAACTGCAATGTATTTAAACCTCTCAGTGTATCATTCTAAGTGGTCTCTTCCAGAGGGTCTTAATCAAAACAGGGTAGTGCACCTTCACTTTGGAGAGAATTTCGCCTTTTGTGAAATGGCAGGAGCTTAAACAGACTTGGAGTGGTGCCTGGCTGTGAGAACAAGTGGGTACCCTCTGTTGACTGCCCTCAGTCCTTCATTAATAAGGAATGTCTTAGTCACTATAAAAGATGAAGAGATAATGTCTATAATGTTATGGAAATTATTTTTTTTAAATAGTGTTTAGTGGTGTCTATGTGTGTGCCTGTTGGTGTTTTAATTGGATTAAAGCCAGCTAGTCTGGGTGTTTTGATGTATAGTAGTTTGAGATGTTAATTGGGTAAATAGTAAGTAAGGATAGAAGGTAAAGAGTACATTTGCATTTGTTGAATAAAACATTCAAAAGAATGGGTAAAATCTTGCACCTAGCTGGGAGATGCCAAACAATGTGTTTATATTGCGAATAAAATTAGTGGGATGAAAATGTTAGAAGATGTGACGTTAAAAGCCTAGGATACGATGGAAAATTTACATTCAAAGGGGAAGCTAGGTATAAACAAAAAGGAGTTTTGTGTGTGCAGGCCAGAGGCATGTAAGATCTAACCAACTTGTAAGCCTACAACTGTGTCTGCAAAGGAACCAAATGGAAAGGAATCTCATTTTGAATTTGTACGGTCAAATATGCTTTGCCTGGTGTCTGTTTAAAGTCTATGGGTTACTGTTGCCTTGGTGAAGATTTACCTGGGAGTGATTAATTTGGGGATTTGTTTAAAAGTTATTAAGGTAGTAATTTGTAGACATGTGTATGTGTTTAATTTGTTGTTAAATTAATAAATGTTTAATTTAGGTTTATATAAAACCCCTTTCAAGCCTAGGTGGTCTTATTCCCGAAATCAGAGCTGCATCTCAAACAAACCAGTTGAAAATATAGCTTATGACCGTTGTTCAAGTTTCCCTCTGGGATTTAAACAATTCAGCTTTTACCAACTGTTGTGTCATAACATCCTCCAATGCTTCCAGGGGCTAATCCTGTCAAAATTAACTATAATCTGGAATTGCATATGTTTAGCTGAACTGCGCAGGATGGTAGCATTTGATAACAATCTTTATATTCTTGCAGTGAGTTAGCTCCATATTTCTTGTACACCTCATCGAGGTATTAGTCTGACCTGCCTTGCCCTGTTGTTGAGCAGTGCGTAAATCTCAATGCTATTGCTAAAGTTATGTAAAATTGTATAGCTGAGAGAGGAGTGGACCCTTAGACTGGTTGGGTGGGTTTCATGCATTTTTCCATCGGCACGTAGCTTTTTTGTGCATGTGGTTCTGAAGCACTGGGCATCTACCTACACCAGATGAATTGTTCAAGAAGGCTGCTTACTGCCATCTTCTCAAGGGCAATTTGGAATGAGCAACAAATGCTAGCCTTATCAATGATGCTCACATCCCATGTAAGAATAATAAAAATTACTTGCAGTTTAGTCTTTATCTGAGTACAATTGTAAGAACATTGTACAATTAGAGTTATAAATGCCGTGTTTGGGCACAGTCAGCAAGAGGAGGAATAGATCTTCTGCATTGGTGTGTTTAATTAGCTATGTTAAAGCATGTAGCTATGCTAAACCCTGGCAATTCTGCTCTTTGAGACCACACGTCTCCTTCAAGCATGCACTTCTGTTCAGTGTACAATATAGGCCCGTAACTTACATACATGCGCTGGAGACCCCACCCGCCTCCCAGAAGTCCTCACGTAAGGATTGCCCGGGAAATTCAGGCTTCTGGTGGGCGATTGCCTGCAATCGGAACCGTCTGACAATGATTTAATTCATAAACATCGGATGATTCCAACTGTCTTACAGTAATAGTTACCCAGGGACAGTTAGAAGAATTAAAACCACTTCTAACTCCCACCCACCACTGGGAAACCCACCTGACTCACCCCCCAGCCCCACTCTCCATCTGACCCCCCAAATGACCACCCCCATTGACCATCCAACCCACTTACAAACCTATCTTCTCCATAGCTTCTGAAAATTGCTTAACTTTTAATCTTATCTGCTTTACAGCAGCTAGTACTGTTAAAAAAAATGGGGGGTGTAGTTTCCTTACTTCTGATTCTGCAGCCCCCGACTGAAGGCCTTAGGAGCGCACTGCCCTACACAGTTCTTGCTGGGCCTGAGTCGAAAGGTTGAGTGAGAAAGGATTGGCTGATTTTTGATAACTGCACCGCTGACATTGCGACACCCCCTCAGCACTGAAGTGAAGCACCGGCTTAGATTCTCACTGCTCTGATGCAGTTAAGACTCTCAATCTTTTGACTCGGAGCTGAGAATGCTACCACCTGAACTAAAGTTGCACTTGAGTCTATTTGGCCCTTCTCTAGAAACCTATGGCCTACCAAAGCAGCATCAAACTGTCTTTTGCAAGAATTTGAAGTGTGTGCTTCCATCACCCTAAATAGACGACCGTCCCAGGTAGATTCTTTGTGTGAAGAAGTCCTTTCTGAAATCTGCCCTTTTGCGACTTCGTACCGACAGATCCTTGCTCTGCAGTTGTGGTTTAACTTGAAATTTCACAGTATAATTACTTTGTAGTCTTTTTTGAGTAAGAATATGAGCTTTATAATTTTCTTAAAATGCGCAACAGCTTTCATTTGCCAATAATGAATTTCGGCTGATATCATCTCGTGCACTTGCAAATCTTATCCTGTCCTCAATTTATATTCTCTGTAAATTTCTATACATTTCTAAATCCAGACTGTTTATCTAAATTAGAAACAAACTAAATTAGCCCTGGTGAGTTCCTCTTAGTACATTGCCCTAACTGACACCGACCCTAATGTGCACTTGTGCTTCCTCTTTTTTTGCCAAATTCCATAATCATGTACAGGATTCACTTAGGATTCCTGCTGCCTAAAACATGTGTAGCGTCTTCTGATTCAAGACTTTAGAAGTATTCTGGAAGTCCAGGTGCACTACATCAAATGACGTCTCCTCTAAAAAACAAAATCAAGGAGGTTGGTGAGATAGAATTTGCCCTTCTCAGACTGTATTAGTTAATTTTCTAACTTATTTTCATAAAAGTAACCCTTGAGGATTAGTTCCTTATAGTCTTTCTAAGTATAGAGGTTAGATTGCCTAAGCAAACTACAGAGGTTTCAACTGAGTCCTAGATATATACCCCCCAAATGATTTTAGCTAAGATAAGTAACTGCCAGTTGTACATGTAATTAAGTACATCATTCACTCAATCCAAGAAATTCTCATTTTGGGTTGAGTTAGGCTTGGAACCTGATTCTGGCTGCAACATTTTTCAAAACTGAATGAATTTCCACATGGGCCCTCCTGCTCATTTGCCTTAACTTTGAAGGAAGAGCTGCGAAAAAAATGGAAAAACGACATAAACAATATTTACCCTGTATTTTCAAGGTTTCAGCTGCTCATCTGCATAATCTGAATGTTAAAGGCATTGTATAAATGCAAGCTTTTTTCCCTTTGACTCAGTTAAACTGGACTACCACCAAGCTAAAAATAGATAAAACTGTTTCATTTTTTCCACTTTCCTCGTGCTATATTAAGCTGATCACAAGGTATAAATTGCTGTGCTGACTGTAAAGATTGTGGACTGCAGATTAATTAATTGCATCTGGTAAAATTGCAAATTTGACAAAAAAAACTATTACAGCAGATCTCCTGGTAGGAGTAGCTAGAAGCAGACAGACAGACAGGGAGAGTATAGTGATGTATCTCTCAAAGAGTTAATGTTGGAGAGGAAATTATTTTTAACTTAGGAGTTTCCCCCTTGCCAGAGCATCACCCTAAACATAAAATTTCCTTTGATTTGGAATCTGAATATTTTTCTAATGTCACAAATAAAATGGTGGCCCAGTCAATATCATTAAAACTGTAGCTGCCCAAGATGCATATTTTTTATTCGAGCTTTTAGGCTTTTAACTTATGTTTTTGAAAAACAATTAAGAACTTCATACTAGGAATGGCCCTATTTTGACCTGACACTCTGTAAAAAGTGGCACGAAAAGAACCTTTTATGATCCACCAGCAATCTTTTGACCTCAAAACAATTCAATGTAAGTATCACCCTCCTTGCTTGGTCTGATGAATGCTGCTTTCTGAAAATTGGATTTTGACCTTAACCAGTCATGTAGTTCTGATATTTGACAGATGACAAAAAAATTATTTATAGACAAAATGTGTAGTATAAAATAAAATTCTTTCTGTGATGGAAACAATTTGCAAAACAAATTATGATGGAAAATAATTTTTTTTTTGTAATCCATTCAGCGGATTGTCTTCCCTTTCCTGCCCATCTTAGCCATTTTCCTTCTCTTTCCTAGACAACTTAGCTGAAACTAGAATTCAAACTGGAGTGCCCCAATTAAGAGCCCTGTGCTGTTGGATGCCTGGTATAATGTTTTAACTTCGGCTACTGTGATCCTATCCTTTGTGTAATCTGTATTTCCACAACATCATTAATAATGGATTTAATATTTATGATATGGCATAAAAACCATAACAAAGCTTTTAGCAAGAATGTAAATCTATTTTATTCATGAAAATAACTTTTTAAATAGAGCTCTTTTGTTTTAAGAAAGAGCTTTATGGTTGACCAGAAAATGCAGGGTATTTACAAAAAAAAGGATACTTGAAGGTTGAATAAAATTGCATTTACTGTGAATTTTAACACCATTCTCACCTACTCAATGCCATCTTTTTATGAACATGTGTAATATAATGATTCATTTAAGGAAGAATGCATTACATGCTGTGGTTCAGAAAAGCTTTTAGGAGCAGTTGTTTTGTTTTGTGTTAACTTTCTTAAGTGCACTTTTTCCTCCTGCTGGGTTGTGCTCCAAATGTGTATTTACACAGCAGCTCACAATTCAGATTGCTAGAATCACTTCAGCAAATTGCCTTATACCCAAATAACTCAATTGGTAGTCCTACTATAAGATCGGAGTGGTGTGCGAGAAACACATTACCTAGCACAAAAGTGCTTGATAAATGGAGTCAGCAAGAGAATGAAACTTATAATTTACAACTGCCAAACTGCCTCATCAAGCTTGTCACCTAAGCAACTCAGGGTAGTCTGTGTTTTATTTCATGAGCTTGTCATGAGATAAGTTTTTTTTATTGTGCCATTTCTCTTATATACTCTGTTATACAATTTTTTTTGCTGTTCATGATTGAGATCAAATCACAGTTTTCTCTGTTGTTTTTAATATTTGGAAGAATTCTGGCTCTGATGGCTCAAATTTGTTACATTGTTCACTTGTGTTTTGTTTCAGCATAAAGCCAAGGTAGAAGCTATGACCTTGGATTTATCTTCCCTGAGAAGTGTCCAGCAGTTTGCAGAAACCTACAAGACAAGAAAACTGTAAGTAGACATAAAAATAGCATTGTTGGAAGACGTCATTATATATTGTAGATGGACTTATCATAACACCATTAACCCAAACCCCACCTTCACGCACCAAATTTACTTAGAAATGATTTATTGCACTTGCTGAGACATTTTTTGATGGTAAAGCAGTAGGTTCGAGCAGTTGCTTCCAACCTGTGGTCCTTTAGCCTAATATAGTTTTATTCTGTTCACATTTGGTGGGCCTGAATGTTTGCATTGGGCTATTTTTTTTAGAAATGTTATCTCATTAGTGGATCAGTCCTTACTCAAAACCCAAAGACCTGGTCCTATAGCATCTAGAGATAGTGTACTGATAGTCTATAACATCAAATTAGCCATAATTATACATTCCTATAACACCTGGTGTGATATGTTAAAAGGAAGGTCACATCCGTGCAGTAGGGAGATATTTTCAGGTTGAGGTGAATATACTTTAAGGGGGTAGAGTGGAGCAGCTTTGCTTAGTTTTGCTATAACGGTTGTAGAATCATTGAATGGTTAATGCAGAGAAAAAGGCCATTTAGCCCTCCATGTCCATGCTGGCTCTCTGCAAGAACGGCTCAGCTAGTCCCACTCCGGCCCCGCAGTTTCACCATAGCCTGCAAATTCTTTCTATTCAGATAATTATCCAATTCCCTTTAGAAAGCCATAATTAAATCTGCTTCCAAAATACTCTCAGGTGGTACATTCCAGATCCTAACCATTCTCTGCATAAAAAAGATTTTCTTCCTGTCGCCTTTGATTCTTTTGCCATTCAGCTTAATTCAGTGTCCTCTGGTTCTCGACGTTTCCACCAGTGGGAACTGTTTCTATCTATTTGTCCAGACCCCTCATGATTCTGAAAACCTTTATTAGATCTTCTCCCCACCTTCTGTTCTCTAAAGAGAACAGCCCCGGCTTTTCCAATCTACCCACGGAGCTGAAGTACCCAATCCCTGGAATGGAAACAGAAAGTGCTGGAAAAACTCAGCAGCATCTGTGGAGCAAGAAACAGTTAATATTTCAAGTCCCTATGGCTCTTCTTCAATGCTCGAAACGTTAACTCTGCTTCTCTCTCCACAGATGCTGCCAGACCTGCTGAATTTTTCCAACATTTTCTATTTTTATTTCAGATTTCCAGCATCCACAGTATTTTGGTTTTATCCCTCACCTCTGTAACCATTCTTCTGCCTCTTTGCTAAAGCCTTTCGCATCTTTCTTAAAGTGTGCTGCCCAGAATTGGACACAGCACTCTGGTCAAGGCCGAACCAGGTTTTTAGAAATGTTCACCATAACCTCCTTGCTTTTCTACTCTATGCCTCTATTTATAAAGGCCAGCATGCTTTATTCACAACTTTCTCAACCTGCCAGCTGCCACCTTCACTGATACATGTGCATAAACTCTCAGGTCCCTCTGCTTCTGCACTCCCTTTAGAATTGTGCCCTTTATTTTCTATTGCCTCTTCTCATCTGTCGTACCAAAATGAATCACACCACACTTCTCTGCATTAAATTTCATCTGCCATGTGTCTACCTGTGCCATTTTGAAGCCTGTCACTCTTTCCCTCACAATTCACAACACTTTCAAGTTTGGTGCATCAGCAAATTTTGAAATTGTGCCCTGTACACCCAAGTCTAGGTCAGGAAAAGCTGTGGTCCTAGTACCGACCCCTGGAGAACCCCACTGTCTACACTCCTCCAGCCTGTAAAACAACCATTCGCTTCTGCTCTCTGTCACTCAGCCAACTTTGTATCCATACTGTCACAGTCCCTTTTATTCCATGGCTTTGACAATGCTGACAAACCTGCTATGTGGCACTTTATCAAATGCCTTTTGAAAGTCCATGTACACCACATCAACCACATTCTCTCATTATTTAATCAAAAAAACTCAATCAAGTTAGTTAAACATGATTTGCCTTCAACAAATTAGTGCTGGCTTTCTTTAATTTAATCCACATTTTATTCTACTGTCATTCACCACAAAATTAGAGAAATGTTTATTTTCTCACACTTACATTCCTGACTTTGAAAATGAAATTGATTAAGAAAAAAATAACTGATTCCCCACAATGGCTAGACAAGTTTATCTGGTGAATAACTGACCTTTACTGACTAGGGAGGTACTTGGTTTGATTCCTGATGTGTGCTGAGCTGACCTATCCCAACTGGATAGGATATTGATGCTGCAGTTGGTTTCAATCTCTGTGGGTGAGGAAGAGAATAATCACTGAAGACTGTTGCCTCAGCTCAATATACCTGCATGTAGGATAATGTGAAGCCAGGAACAGGCATGTTTGCAATGCTTCTGTGGTCGATTGGTCGGCCAACACTCGGCTTTAAAATTTTAGAACAAAGATAGGTATTTGGATGAGGTCCTCTTGAGGTAACCAACATGCATAGAATCAGGTCCCATCAAGGAGCCAACAGCTTCAGGAGAGGGGTGGAAATTTGCATTAAACTTAAAAAGAAAATGAAGCAATAAATACAGAACTGTGTATCTGGGCTTCCCACTTGTATCAATTCCTGTTTAACAATCCAACGCATTGCTATTATTGAAAGGGTGTAGAAACAACTCAATGTTTGACTCTGAAACTAGATCCAGTAGAAGCTGTATCTCATTGCTCCTGGTTTAATAAATATTTGCATGCGTGCTCTGTGGGATGGGGATGAATGAATGATATACTGTAAAATAAAACATGAAATAATGGGCCAAGGTCACTGAGTGATCACGGATTATGGTGCCAAACATGCACAGTTTATATTTAGTTAAATCAACATTCACAAGTAGTGTGTCTGGTTTGTATCCCTTACTTATGCAAAAGGAGCTTGAAACAAAAGAACTTTTATTGGGGATTAAAGGCAACTTTAAAATGCATGTAAAATAAAACACTCATTTGACAGCCCCATTGTAAACGAGCACAATTGAGAACCAAAATGTGTACATCACATGTCTGAGATTAAAATCTAAACATTGTACTTAGATTATGGAGTAATCTTAAAATGGAACAAAAATAAGAAAAATGGAGGAGACTGCTGCAATGCCCTGGCAAATTGTTAAAGTATTGCTTTAAGTGCCCCCAGGATACACATATTGAAAGGAGAAACCAAGTAACTGCTACAACGCAATAAAGAATCAACTTTGTAGATGTGATTTGAGTATGTCAATTGTTGTTCTCCATTCCAAGTTCTTTTTTCCTCCTATATAACAATTTTTTGAAATACATGGAGGAAGAAAATGGAACAACATGCTTGTTAATTTTAATACAGAGGCTTGTTCATCCTTAAGAAACTAAAACTCTTCAGTTTTATTCCCCAAGTGCATGTTGCAGCAATGGCGGTGTGAGAGGCAAGCTTACAGTATGATTCTCTGTTTAACTCATGGTCATCAACAGAAACTAGGAGATGTAGTGATAACCATACATATGCAGCTTCATTCATCTAAAACTTGTATGTGCAATTTGTTTATGATCGACTCCGTGTAAGTACGTATCTGATCTGAGCCAAACTATCCAAGCATGTGTCACTTGGATGTTGCTATCTTTAATGCGTTGTGAATAAATACAGCATGCAAATTCACACACACACACACACACTGAATTTATAATCTCACTTGGATGTTCTAGTACATAGATCTGTAAAGGTTCATGAGCAATTCTGTGAAGCAATAGTTAAAGAGGATAAGGTGTGAGGGTGCATTGACAAAGCACACAATTTTGTCCTTGTACAGGACCTTGGTCAGCCCTCAGTTAGAATACCATGCTAGTTTTGGTATTCTTACATGTCGGGTGATATTGAAGCTTTGGAACGGTTGCAAAGGAGGGCCAAAGGATTAATTCACAGTTTGAAACATCTTAATTATCAAGATAGGCTTGTAGTGGTGGGGCTTTAGAGAAATATAGACTTAGGGGTGATCTGACTGAGGTTTATAAGACAAATAAAATAGATTGTGTTTGAGTTGACAATTTGTTCCAATTAAATAGATTTTGGGGGGATGGGTCACATTTGAAAATTGCTTGAGGCCAGATCTAGGATAAATGTCACAAGGTTGTTCTTTTTCTGCAGATTGCTTTCCTCTGGAGCAGGCTCCAGGCTTGCGTGAGCTGTATTTGTTTCTGGCTGTTGTGAAAGTTGCCTTGTATGAAAGATAGGCACTCCAAGGAATTATCAAGATCAGAGTGATCTCCTGGACCAGCTTCGATCACCGTGGGAGGTTGGAGAGGAATTTCCCTGAGCAATTTTTCTCTCTCCTCAGATCTGGTTTTGCCAGCCCCCCAGGGATCACATTGTTTTGGGTGGGGTGGAAAGTATACATATATATATAATGTAGGGCAGGCTGGATGGACCAAAAGGCCTTTTCCTGTCTGTCATTGTTCATAAGTTGTAGTCGTTCCCTCAACTATCCTATTTTTTTTGGGACATCACAATAGTAATTAGTACTATTGGAATAACTAGGTGCAGCTCTCACAATA
Source organism: Cetorhinus maximus (assembly GCF_964194155.1). NCBI lineage: Eukaryota > Metazoa > Chordata > Chondrichthyes > Lamniformes > Cetorhinidae > Cetorhinus > Cetorhinus maximus. The sequence goes on from NC_135884.1 coordinate 143,859,010, forward strand.
GACTTGTCATTTGTCCACAAAGCTATGCTCTGCCCAAACTGTTGAACTAAAATCTGCTGTTCCAATTTAATGGAATTTCATTGGCTATGGTATTTAGTTGTGGTCAGATTACTCTACATAAGACAGCCATGTAAGTAATTTTGGACCAATCTGATGCCTATTCTAGTTACAAAATGGTAATGGCAGAGGCTGGAGAACAGGTACATGCTATAACAATGTCCAAGAAAAGAGGAAAATGAGGGCAGAAAGGTAGAAGAAAGAAAAACTAACATTTGGGCCAGAATTTTACATTCGGTGTGCGGGCACGCGCCCATCACTCTGGAATGGAAAATGATGCGCGATGACATTGGGCAAGCGTCCCAGTGTCACCGCGCACTGTCACGATATTTTGCTAGGCGGGCGCATGATAAAGACATTAATTAACGGGCCAGTTAAGGCCCTTGAGACACCAATTGTCTGTGATTTTACACAGCCCTTGCGATTTTCAGGGCATTGCACGGGCGCAATGGGCAGGCAGGTAGGCCACGTTTTCAAAAACCTCATCCACGGGCGGGATAAGATGGGTGACTGGGTTTTCTAATACGAGTTGTTTGTACTTTAGCTTATAAGTTGCTGCTGCTTGCTTGTGTGAACAGGACATCTTCATTTCGCTTCAGAGCTGCTTTGACAGAAATAAGAGGCATCAGTTCAGGACTCCGGCGGAGTCATATCACTTGGGGCCTTCCAGGTATCAGACAGCCTTCCCTTACCCTGGGAATGGGGATTGTGGTCTCCACTGGAGGAATCTCTGAGGAGGAGGGGGCCAGAAGGAGGAGGAGGCCAGGTGTCCCTTTTCAATCTCCAGGAGAGCGACCTGTGGGAGGACAGGTGCAGGCACAAGGGGCGCAGGGCCAACAGGAAGTGCAAGGCGGAAGGGGCCGCAGAAGACACCACTATCCTGCTGCCAGGGTGTGCAGGCGGCAATGCAGCTATCTCAATATGTTGATGTGCAATGCCAAAGGAGGCTCCGTCTCCCAAGGGAGACAGTGACCTCCATCTGTCAGATGATTGGCCATGGGATCAGCTCCATCTGTGTGGGTGGACACCCCATGCCAGTGGCACTGAAGGTCACAGTGGCCCTCAACTTCTATGCCTTCGGCTCTTTCCAGGGGTGGTTGGGTGATCTTTGTAGAGTCTCACAATCAGCTGTCCACAGTTGTGTCAAGCTGGTGACAGACGCTCTGTTCAGACGTGCATTGGCTTTCATTCACTACCGCACGGACAAGGCCAGCCAGTCAGAGCGAGCCAGATGCTTTGCTGCGATTGCTGGGTTCCCCCGCATCCAGGGTGCAATCGACTGCACACATATGGCCACCCAGGCACCAGCAGGTGAGCCCGGTGCCTTCGTCAACAGGAAGAGCTTCCACTCCATTAACGTGCAGTTAGTGTGTGATCACAGGATGCAGATTCTGCAAGTCTGTGCAAGGTACCCAGGCAGCTCCCATGACACTTACACCCTGAGACACTCCCAGGTGCTGAGGCTCTTCAGTTCTCCAGCCGTGCTGGATGGATGGCTGCTGAGAGACCAGGGCTATCCCCTCAAAAGGTGGCTCATGATGCCTCTCCACCATCTAAGAAGAGACGCCGAGCAGCGATACAATAGGAGCCATGCCTCCACAAGGGCGGTAGTAGAGAGAGACATAGGTCTTCTCAAGATGCGCTTCCAATGCCTGGACCGTTCAGCGGGCACACTGCAATACCCCCCCGCCAGATCGTGTGTCGCTGATAGTGGTTACATGCTGCGCTCTCCACAATCTGGCGCTGGAAAGGGGGGATGCAGTGGAGGAAGAAGATGTTAACGCAGCTGTTCTGGTAGCAGACAATGAGTCCAGTAGTGAGTGCGAGGACGAGCATGGTTAGGAGAACACTGAGGGGATAGACACTGACCTGGGCAACCTCCAGTGTGGCAGGGGCAGGCTTTGATTCAACGCTCCTTCAGCTAGCCTACCAAAGAAGAACCACCACCACATGCCAGGGCTGCAGGCTTCATACTCGACACCTGACAGGAACATTTGCTTGGTGAACAACATGCACCATGTGCCATTTCAATAAAGCCCAATGATAAACAAGTCACTCATAACACCATGGGTTACCCTGCACCTGCAGAACCATAGAAGCATAGAAAAGTTACAGCACGGAAGGAGGCCACTCGGCCCATCTTATCCATGCCAGCCCGAGGACTCCCAGGTGCCCTTTCTTATCCCACCTTCCTGCTCCCGGCCCATAGCCCTGCAGCTTACAGCACTTAAGGTGCAGATCCAGGTACTTTTTAAATGAGTTTAGAGTTTCTGCCTCTACCACCAACTTGGGCATCGACTTCCAGGCACCCACTACCCTCTGCATAAAACGGTTCTTCCTCATGTCCCCCCTACACCTTCTGCCACTTATCCTGAATCTATGTCCCCTGGTTCTAGAATTCTCCACCAAGGGAAACAATTTTATCCTGTCCACTTTATCTATTCCCCTCATAATTTTGTACACCTCAATCAAGTCACTTCTCAGCCTTCTTTGTTCTAAGGAAAACAACCCCAACCTATCCAATCTCTCCTCGTAGCTACACTTTTCTAACCCTGGCAACATTCTTGTAAACCTCCTCTGCACTCTCTCCAGAGCTAATGAAATACCCAAAGGCTTGTTGAACACAAGCACTTTTAATGGTGTGGTGCCTGGCATACATAATACAAATTAAATGGAAAGGTGCTATCCATCACACCTAATAATAATTATTGTGAAAGTGGGGGAAAAAAATATCACCAGCGTTAAGCCCATGTTGTGCTTAAGGTGCTTTAAGTTTTCGCTTGTGGGTGCTATGTCTAGGTACTCCCCCCTTGCTGGCACCAGCATTGGAGACATCCTGCTCACTCTGCTGTCCTGTTGGCCTTAATGACCTTGGCGGGCGTCCTCTGGCCCGTGGAGCCTGTGCTGGCCCCGCCTGGGAGGGAGCAGCCAGTGCCATGGCTGGCATCTCCCCAATTGCCGCAGCCTCATCAGATGCCACGGTCACTGGCACAGGGGCGGAGGAGCCTAACTGCTGTGCTAAGTGACCCATGCCAACACAGTACTCACCCTTCCCGATCGCAGGAGGTCATTGAACTGCTTACGGCACTGCATCCATGTGCGCCTCACCACATCCTGGGAGCTCACCCTGGATGCTACCTCCAACCAGGCATTTTTGGTGAGGTCGGGGGGCCTCCTCCTCCCGTCCCTGGGGACAAGTATATCTCTGCGTGCTGCCGCCTCCTCCAGGAGGGCAGTGGGACACTCATTGGAAAAACGTGGAGCTGACTGCCCTGCCGACCTGCCCTCCCGCCTGCCATGTTCAGCACTGAAGTGCTCCATACCGAGGTTCCTCCGAGTCACTGGCAGCCTTCGCATGGCTGCTGCAGCTGCTTTTGAATCGGCTGCCGGGTCGCCATTGGACCTGGCGGACATTGGGCCCCCGCCCCTTCTCACTGATGCCGCTGTCGTGTATTACGCTGTGCAGACCTTAGTTGGCCGTAAATGGTGGTGCGGAGAATGTAAAGTTCTGGCCATGGTACCTTTCATGATCTAAGGATATCCTAAAGTATTTTCAAGTACTTTTAGAGTGTAATCACCGTTGTACTTTGGGAAACTGCAAGAAACATGGCTGCCAGATAATCTGTTTTAGTGACAAAAACAAAAATAGCTGGAAAAACTCAGCAGGTCTGACAGCATCTGTGGAGAGGAAGACAGAGTTAACGTTTCAAGTCCGTATGACTCTGTTCTACTGATATTGGCTGAGGGATTATTATTGTCCAGAGCTAGGAAGAACTCCTCTGCTCTTCTTTTGAATAGTGGATGGGATCTTGTAAATCCATCTGAAATTGCAGATGGGATCTCAAATTAATGTTTGATTTCAAACATGGCACCTGACAATGTAGCGCTCTCTCTGTGTTGCGTTAAACTGTCAACCTGAGTTTTGTGCTCAAGTCTTTGGAGTGGAATTTGAACCCACAAACCAATTGGTTTAGAGGTGCGAGTGCAGTTATGGAGCCCATACCTCAGATTTTAACTAGGAAAAAGAATCAAAATGTAAAAAAAAAACTGTTCACTCCCATCATGTACAATTTATGAAACACATAATTCTTCAGAATGTCATAGTTTTTAATAATCAGAACACTGAACATAGTCCATTTCATGCCAACAGATAAGATATATTAGAATGTTTAAGTACCTCTGCATAAATATGCTTGGTTATATACAGTATTCTGTTTATTTTAAGATTGCATTACTGAACAGATGATTTAAATGGTTGCCACTGAAAGACTTAAAAAATTGCTTATTTTTAATCTTCAGTTTGTCATATAATTTATGACTCGGGAAGAACAGTTCTTAGCTGGTTAGTTTATCGAGAATTAACTCTAATACAACTCTATCTCAGTATTTTTTTTTATTCATTCACGGGATGTGGGTGTCGCTGGCTAGGCCAGCATTTATTGCCCATCCCTAATTGCCCTTGAGAAGATGGTGGTGAGCTACCACTCCCCCATTGTGATGCACCCTGGTAAAGTACAGCTCCTGCAATAGTAGTTGTTTGTTTATAGCTGGTTTACTAACAGAAAACTTAAATGAACCTTTTGGCCTAGTGTTTCCGTGAGATTGCCTGAAATTCAAATTAGTGAGTTTTAAGCACAGGTTACATGAAGCGTATATCGAATTTCTGCAATCTTTAAAACTGGCTTGTGCCATTTACAACCATTCGAAGATGCTCTTCAGTTATGCTTGATTTTTAGGTGCACAAGCACAAGTAGGCACACTTGAAGGATTTTTAAATATGAATTAATAATTTTTTAAGTGATTTAAAAATATAGACAGGCAGTCGAGTAGACACTGATTAAAAAGGATTTTTTTTTTGCAATTTTCAGTTTCCTTAATAAAACTGCACCTTGCTACTCCTAAATGGATCAATGAATATTTTTCAATGCAAGGAGAAAAAAGTTATGTTCTGTTTAATTTTAATTTACTCTTTCATGGGATGTGAATGTTGCTGGCAACGTTGGCATTTGTTGCCCATCCCTAATTGTCCCCAAACTGAGTAGCTTGCTAGTCCATTTCAGAGGGCAGTTGAGAGTCAATCACATTGCTTTGAGTCTGGAGACACATGTAGGCCAGACCAAGATTTCCTTCCCTGAAGGAGATTAGTGACCCAGATGAGTTTTTACCACAACCGATGATAATTTCAGCGCCTTGACTATGTCGTGCATTTACATCCGGGATTTCCGATCCCAGCTGAAGCAGAATGGATCAGCTCAGCCTTTCCAGGATATAAGTCGAGGAAGCATAGGAGAGTTGAAGAAAGGAGAGGACACGCCTTTTTACGGAACGAGCTACTGCCCTGAGGTCGGTTTTTAAGGGCTCAAGTCAGTAAGTGAGTGGGTTAGTGACTGGATGACTGGGTGAATAGATAGTTGGGTGATTGGGGGAGGAGGTAGTCGGGAAATCGGGGGGTGTAAGTTGGTTGTTTGGGGGGGTAAGTTGGTTGATTGGGGAGTAAGTTGGATGATTCATGGGGGGTAAATTGGGCGTTTTGGAGGGGTAAGTCAGGTGATGGGGAAGTCAGGCGATCGGGGGAAGTCAAGTGTGGTAAGCCGGGTGATCGGGCGGCTAGCTGGATGGTTGGGAGGCCTAGTCATATGGTAGTCAGGTCAGTGGAGGGGTGATTGGGCGGAAGTCAGTTGTAGTACTCAGTTGAGTTACGCTGGCTAATCTCTGAATTAGACCAGGTATTAACAAGCGTTACATTTCCAGGGTAAGTATTCAGGTAAGTTCTGCATATCTGGCCCAAGTCTCTGACACTGTGCTCAGTGTTGGAGGCATTCACAGAGGGTCCTTTGCACTGGAAATCAGCGATCGGAAGTTTGAACTTCCCAGGCAATGTGTGTGTGTCAGCACTTCCGCAGGGTCCTGTCACACTTCTCCGTACTTGTGTTCCATCTCTGATGATCAAGACAACGGAAGATTTGGGCCATTGTTTTAAACCAGATTATTTTTGTGCAGTCTATTTGTGATATATTTCCTTATAGATACTTGACACGGGCAGTTAAAATAATTAGTTGTATTATTTGATATTCTACAAGGAATTATTTTTTAAGCAAAATGCAATTCAACAGGTTATTGAGTTACTCTGGGCTATTAAAGTAATGTAATAAAATTACATATATTAAACAGCAGCTCTGTGGGTAATACCTAAAGGACAGTACACGTGGCACAATCATTTGTCTCAAAGTGGTCCTGACAGAGAAATAAACCCCTGCTCTTCTATTCACACGTTGTATAAAAATAATTTTCTTAATACTTTGTACAATAAAGTGACATATGACCTTGGCTTGTAATTTTAAAAAAGTCTATAAAGTATCTCTATCTGTCAGAGGGTTAAATGAAGTGGCAGCTACATTTTGATCGAAATAGTTATGTTTTACAGTATTTATTGTGACCCATTAAGAAAAGGATGGAGGGGTAAAAGACTTATTAAATTGAATATTCACAGTGGGCTTCTAAAGTCAAAGGTTTGAGAGTGCAGTGGTTGGTATGACTCCAGTCACTGCTTTCTACTCAGCATGGCCACGTACTATAGCAATAATAATTTTCTAAAGGTTCAACCATTTCACCGAAGGAAGCTGCAGCTTAGTAATGTGCAGTTGATATCTAAGTGGAAGAACTTGTGGAAGCGGGAGGTGCCCAGTAGTGGGGCGCTAATGGAATGAAGGGGTGCAAAGTAAAGAACAGCTGCCTAATAAATTCACAAATGAAAATTGAGCTTTGAGTGTAGTTATTAGGCTTATTTGAAGACAGTATATCCTCAATGCTGCCTGTATTTTCTTGGTACAAGAAACAAAGAGCTAATCTTGCTTAAAATTTTCTGATAAAATTTTGGAGCTTTTTTTTGTAAAGCATGTAGTTCCCACCTGCGCATAAGTTTCTTATTCTCTAACATTTAGTGGACCATCAGGTTAATGGATAACTCCCTAAAACATGCAAGTGAGTGATAAATGGGCCTGCCTGCTGCTTGTTGAAAATATGGAATTATTTTGGTCATATGTATATTGTCTGCATAGTCATCCACATATTATAGAACTGATGGAGCAAATAATGATTGTTATCCCCATGGAGATTAATAAGCTGAATTGACATCCTGTTGCTGGCAGCTGGGAATTCCACATCTGCCCCATCTGCCCTCCAACTTAATCAAGGGAGGTTTATCGCTGCCGGGAGACTGATGGCGGGGCCTATCCTGCAGTTAAGTGGGCCCAGCCGCCACATTTCCTGCCGTCACATGCTGCATTAAATCCAATCCAAATTTGAAATCAGGGATTCCACAATATATTGAGAGTTTCAGTTTACATCCCTAACACTTGTGGTTTCAGAAGTACATTTGCAATGTTTTATATGCCTTAGTGGTGATGTTTTTCTGTTAGTCTCTGCTGTGAGCAATGAGTGGATTGTTTCAGTTAAGTTTGAAAGTAGATTGTCTTCATAATATGCATTTTGCAATGTGAGATTTAAGTTTGGCTGACAAGTCCCCAGGTCCTGATGGACTTCATCCTAGGGTCTTAAAAAAAAGTGGTTGCTGAGATAGTAGATGCATTGGCTTTAATTTCCCAAAATTCCCTAGATTCTGGAAAGGTCCCATCAGATTGGAAAATAGCAAATGTAACTCCTCCATTCAAGAAATGAGGGAGACAGAAAGCGGGAAACTACAGGCCAGTTAGCTTAACATCTGTCATAGGGAAAATGCTGGAATCTATTATTAAGGAGGGTATAGCTGGGTGCCTAGAAAATCTCATTGCAATCAGGTAGAGTCAACATGGTTTTGTGCAAGGGGTATCATGTTTGACTAATTTATTAGAGTTCTTTGAGTAAGTAACAAGTAATGTGGATAAGGGGGAACATGTAGATGTGGTGTGCTTGGATTTCCAGAAGGCATTCTAGCTCACCACTACCTTCTCAAGGGCAGTTAGGGATGGGCAATAAATGTTGACCTAGCTGACGATGTCCACATCCCGAAAATGAAAAAAAATTAACAAGGTACCACATCAAAGGTTATTACACAAAGTAAGAGCTCCTGGTGTAGGGAGTAACATATTAGTATGGATAGAGGATTGGTTAGCTAACAGGGAACAGAGTAGGCATAAATGGGTCATTTTCGGCAAGATGTAGTGAGTGGGGTATCGCAAGAATATCAGTGGATGACGGGTCTGAATGTATAATTCCTAAATTTGTTGATTAGGAAGGCAAATAGAACGTTGTCATTTATTGCAAGGGGAATGGAATATAAAAGTAAGGATGCTTTGCTACAGTTGTAAAGGGCATTGGTAAGACCACATCTGGAATACTATGTACAGTTTTGGTCTCCTTATTTAAGAAAGGACATAATTGCATTAAGAACTGTTCAGAGAAGGGTCACTTGATTGATTCCTGGGATGAGGGGGTTATTTTATAAGGAAAGATTAGGACAGGTTGGGCCTGCATCCATTGGAGTTTAAAAGAATGAGAGGTGACTTTCCTGAATCTCCCAAGACTCTGAGGGTGCTTGACAGAGTGGATGTTGAAGGCAGCAAATATAATCCCGCTTTTTGAGAAAGGACTGAAAGAAAAGACAAGGAACAATAAGTCAGTTAGGCTGGCATTGGAACTAGGAAAATACTAGAATCTTTAATAGTTTGAGGGCACTTAGAAAATCACAATATAACCAGGTAGAATCAACATCTACTTATGAAAGGGAAATTGTGTTTGACAAATCTGTTGGAATATTTTGAGCATGTAACTAATAGGGTTGATAAAGAGGAACCAGTGAATCTAGTGTATTTGGATTTTCAAAAAACATAGATAAGGTTTCACCTAAGAGTTTATTGCACAATATTGTGGCTCGTGATATTCGAGGATAATATATTAACAGGGATTAAGGATTGATTAACGGACATAAAACATTGTGGAATAAATGGATTATTTCCAGGTTGATGGGCTGTACCTGGTGGAACTGTAACTAACCCAAGGATCAGTGATGGGCCTCGGTTATTTACAATCAAAATCAATAACTAAGATGAAGGGGTGAGTGTAATGTATCCATATTTGATGATGATACAAAGTTAGGTGGGAAAGTAAGCTGTGAAGGGGATGCAAAGAAGCTGCAAAGGAATATAGACTGATTAAGTGTTTGGGCAGTAACAAGGAAAGTGGAGTATAATGTGGGCAAGTGCGAAGTTATCCACTTTGGAAGGAAAATAGAAAAGAATATTTTTAAATGGTAAGAGACTGGGAAATGTTGATATTCAGGAGGACCTGGGTGCCTTTCTACACGAATACCAGAAGCTTAATGTGAGGGTACAGAAACCAAATAGTATGTTCTTCTTTGTTACAAAATGATTGGAGTAAAAGAGTAAAGAAGCTTAGTACAATTATATAGGGCCTTAGTGAGACCATACTTAGAGTGCTGTACAGTTTTGGCCTCCTTACCCAAGGATGAATATATTTTTCCTAGAGGGAGTGCAATGAAAGTTCACTAGACTGATTCCTGGACTGAGGGGATTGTTCTTTGAGGCAAGAATGGGGCTATATTCTTTAAAGTTCAGAAGAATGAGAGGTGATCTCATTGCAACGTATCAAATTCCTAAGGTGCTTTGCAGGATAAATGTTGGGAATAGATTTCCCCTGGCTAGGAGTCTAGAAGTAGGTGTTATGCCTGGTACTGGCATGTCATATTGTGAACTTTCAGACAAAAAATTGGACACAAACAAGCTGTTAAGATGGCTGCCACAAATCATGCGACTTTTAGCATTTGGGCTACAGACAGTATCAAGTCTCTGGTGAATACCTAATTAAATAAGGACATAGGTGGGGATGCCTCACAGCCATCCGTAGAATTCACACATCTCCATGTTTAAGGATAGGCCAACACAAAAGACTATGGAGTTTCTAGACTGCCTGTCTCCATGTTTCATACTGGACAAAAGAGTAGATTGAAACTCAATTTGTGGCAGATGGAAATGAATGGCCACTATCAACTTCCCATTGTACCACAATGTCCCCCATCCAAAGTAGACTGGGTGCATCTCAGAAGTGATAACCAACAAAGGATGTGGAATCAACATGAACACCACACTTTATTTGGAAAAGACCTTGAATTTAAAAGCCACATGGTGAGTCAGCCATGTTATCTTTGACTGTATAAAAGATCAGCTAAGAGCAATTTGCTGATCAGATCCAGCAGAGCCATCAGAACCATAAGTTCAGCGAGCCCATGAACCAAACTCAGAAGTTGGCTACAAGACATCAAGCAGCCAAAGTATTTAACCTATTCCAGTTTTCAAAGTTCGCTTGAGAACCATCCTCCTAGATATTCGACTACAAGAAACCGCACAACCTGCTGTGAACCCTTCCCTTTACGAGACCCTCATTTCAACTTTAAATCATCCAAATGATTCAAGCAACCACAGGCTTTCCACACGGGATGCAGGAAATCGGAAATCAGGGACTGAATTAACCGTAATCTGTTAAAGTGCGTCATCTTGTTCTGCATCCAATCTGTGTGTGCGTGCGTGTGACCAAGTGTGTGACATGTTATTGCAGGGTAAGTTTGTGATTTTAAATAACCTCCATTATTTTAAACTATCAAAAGCTTGCTGCTGAATATTTAATTGGAATACTCATTGTGTGCCATTCCATACAAAACACACTGATTACAGATAGTAAGAAAACAAGTACATTCTGCCTGCGACATGGGGTCACTGTCCTAAAATAAGGGGTTGGCCATTTAGAATTGAGATGAGGAGAAATTTCTTCACTCAATGGTTGTGAATCTTTGGAATTCACTATGCCGAGAGGGGTGGATGGTCAGTTGTTGAGTATATTCAAGACAGAATGTTACAATCATGAGGCTTATAAAGTTTTATATGTTTTGGGACTGAAGGTTAAATTTAGGGTGAATGAAAGGGGTTATGTGACCTGCTCTGAAGCCTGCTTGTAAATAAGCCTTGGGTGGTTTGATTGTTAGAGACAAAAGGAAAGCTTAGATTGTCTTACTGAGAAGATGCAATGGAGACATGACAACAGTCTTTGAGTTTACAATGAATAAACCCAGAGTCTTCCAAAGTCCAAGAAAGGTGTAGTAGGTATCTAGTTATAAACAATTATGCTGTAAATTGTCTATTTACTTCTAAGCTGAAAGGGAATTAGGGTCAAGAATTGCTAATTAGAATTTCTACCTAGATACAAGGTTAATATGTTTCACATTGCCATGGGGAAGAGGGCAGAGGAAACCACTTTTGAGATCAGGTTATAAGTTTCCCTACAAATTAGTGAATATCATAGATAGACAGCAGTGTTTTATGTGGTTGGTAAACATAAGAAGCTGCTTGGCTTTGCAAGTTACCACAGCCGGAAGTGGGAGGGAGACAATCTCTTGTCGAAGAGACGCATCCTGCAGCCATCTAAGGATTCTGGGAGATTCAACCTGGCATTTCCAGGGGGAAGAAGAATGATTGGAACAGGCTTTGGTGGTGAATTTAAGAAACTCTCCAAAAACTGAGGAACACATCTTGTACATGGTCACTCGAAGTTACTACTTGGTGAAATGGGGATGGGAGCTCATTGGAAGCTGGGAGCAACTGTGGACAGTTGTTAAAAGTACTATAATTCTGTGGAGAGTTTGATGGGTGTTAAGTATAAAAAGACAATGTCACTTTCTATAGTTTGAAGTATAAATTGCCTAAGAAAAAGAAAATAGTGTTTAATCAACAGTGTTTTAGTCATTTGTTACAGTAATAATTTTAAAACCTGAGACCTTGCCGGGTAATTCTTTTAGCTAATAACTGGAAGTTTGAATGTCTTTAAAAGTTACCATCTCTACAGAGATTGTAACAAGAAATTGAAAGATTTTTGTCTACTAAAAGAAATAAGGGATGTGGGGATAGTTCCAGAATGTGAAGTTAAGGCAGATTCCAACAGGTTGAAGGGCTAAATGACTTACTTCTACTCCTATTTCTTATGTTGTTATGACACCCAGCTCCACCTCACCACCACCTTTCTCAAACTATCCATTGTCTCTGTTGTCAAATTGCTTGTCTGACATACAGGCTGCATGGACCTAATTTCCTTCAGTTGAGAATTGAAAAAGCGCAAGCTATTGTCTTTGGTCCAAGCCACAAACTATTGTTGCCCAGCTACTGACTTCACCCATTCCCTAGTCATTCTCGCCAGACTGCTGCCACCTTGGCATTCTATCTGACCCGAAGCTGAGCTTCCAGTCCCATACCCAAGCCATTACAAAGACAGCCCACTTCAACCTCTGTAATTTGGCCCATCTCCTCTTCTACTTCAGCCCATCTGATGCTGAACACTTAGACCCATACCTTTTTTACCTTGGGACTTACCCACTCAAATACTTTCTTTGTCGGCCTCCCATCTTTTACCATCCATAAACTTAAGCTCATCAAAACTCTACTACCTTGCAACAAGTCATAATCACTTGTCACCCCTGTGCTGGCTGACCTACACTACCTTCTGTTGCAGCAACAGACCAATTTTTAAATTCTCATCCTCATGTTCATATCCCTCTGTGGTATTGTTTCTTTGGACTATCTTTGTATCGTTGTCCACTCCTACAATCCTATGAGAACTCTGTATTCCTCCAACTCTGGCTTGAGTGCATGCCCCACTCCCTTTGTTCTGCCATTGGCGGCCATGCTACCAGCAGTTGAGACCTTTATCTCTGGGATTTCTTCCCTAAACCACTCTGACTCTCTACTTCTCTCTCCTCTTCTAAATTGCTGCTTAAACATCCTCTTTGGTCATCTCTCTTAATCTCTACTACTTTGGCTTGGTGTCAATTATTGGTTTATTTAAATGCCTGTGAATCACCTCGAGATGCCTTACGATGTTAACACGTTGTTGTTGTTGCTCCAATTCCTTCTAACTTTGTGTCACCTGCAGACTTGGGTATGCAATTTTCACCCAAGTGGCTATTCTCCATGTGTAAAAGGAATACAAATCTACAAAAATGATGAACAAGAAAACATCAAGCTTGTCCCATAGAGCCATTGTAATTAAGCACCATTAAGTGCTCCCATCACCCAGGTTCATGTAATCTTCTGGAAAGGTCAAGAAGCCCTAAAAGTAAATCCTAGTGCTGCATTGGGTTTGGTGCAATGAACATCGGGAAAGATATATTGGCTTTGGAAGGTGAATAGGGTAGATTCACCAGAATTATACCAGGGTTAAACTTTGAGGACTGGTTGCATAAACCTGGCTTGAATTCCCTTGAATTTAGAAGGTTAAGAAGCGCCATATTGAAACTTATAAAGGGTTTTGATAGGATAGATACAGGGGAGCTATATCCACTGATGGCAGAAACCAAAGCAAGGGAGCATTTTTAAAAATTAGAGCTAGGCTATTGAAATTGGGAAGCATTTTCTTACACACGGAGTAGAGGAAGCCTGGCCTTTGTCTCCCAGAAGACTGTTGATGCTCAGTCAGTTGAAAGTTTCAAGACTTAGATTGATTGATAGGTAAGGGATAAGGAGTAAACATGGGTAAATGAAATTGAGCTGGAGGGGAGATGGTGACGAATTGGCAATGTCACTGGACTAGGAGCCCAGAGGTTAGGCTTATGCTTTGGGAACATGGGGTTCGAATTCCACCATGGCAATTGATGTAATTTAAATTTGATTAATAAAACATGGAATTGAAAGCTAGTCTTAGTAATGGTAACCATGGAACTACCATTGATTATTATAAAAACCCATCTGGTTCACTGAAGCTTCACTAGGGAAGGAAGCCTGGTGTCTTTAGCTGGTCTCGCCTACATGTGATTCCAGATCCACTCTTTACTGCCCTCTGAAATGGTGTAGCAAACCAATTAGGGATGGACAACAAGTGCTGGCCTTGTCAGTGATACGCACATGCCATGAAAGGATAAAAAAAAGTTACAGGTCAGCTGTGATCAGATTGAATAACCAGACAGGCTTGAGGGTCTGGCCTTTACTTGTTCCTTTGATCTTGTATCAGTCTGCCAGGAACATGTTCCACTCCCTTTTGAATGTTGCAATGAATCTGCACTCACTGTACATGCAAACAAGTTCTCCCAGAGGTCAATATGCCCCATACCGAAAGAAAAGCCTCCTGACGTAACTTAGATGGTTGTCATTAGCAGAATCTTCAGCCGTAGTAGTAGTCAGTGTGGGTGAGGGCAAGCAATAACTGCTGAGCCTGATTATGTACACATGTATACACATTTCACCATAAGTTGCTGGATAGTCGCCAGGAGTGCAAAGCTTAGTCGTGTTCCATTTCCTTCTGTACCATTAGGGAGCTAGTGATAGTGTGTGTAGATCTCCTTTTACTGTCAGATCTGAAAATGGAGGCTTAATGCTTATAATTTTTTTTTTGTTAACTTTCCACATCTGCAGATAAGGCTGGTGGACAACAACAATAGTTTGATAGAAGTAATATTGTACATAATTTTTAAATGAACAATTTTATACCTTACCCAGTTTACATGATTAATCCTTTTTGAAAAATGTGTTCACTTTATTTATACAGCTGCTTTTAATATGCTCCCTCAGAATTATTGTATTAGCAAGTTCCTGGGGTTTCATTGCCAAATAGTAAGGGGAAAAAAAATCTGCTTTGACAGAAATATGGGGTGACTTTTCAATCTTGGATGAAAGAAATATATTCTGTCCAAAACAGACTTTTATTACACGAGGTGAGATCTCTCATTTGCTTCGTGCTGAATGTCATCTGAAACTTCAGTCTTAGTTTCCTTTTCTGAAATCTTTTTTTTATTAGACTGCATTGCTGTTGAATAAAATCCACTTTATTCATAAGGCACATTGAATTACATTGCTTTGAAGTAAAAGTTATGGTCCATTCTGCAAACATTTTTGAAGTATAGAAGTTAAATGTTGATTATGTATAGCTCCATTGCATCTTCCAAAATAACCCTTAATTGATAGCTGGGGCTGGGGTTACGTAATGTGCTCTGAAATTTCCATTCACCAAATTACCCTGCAAAAATAAATTGGATGTAAGATATTCAATGTAAAAAATGCAGTGACTGATAGATTTAGAGTTTAGTAATGCTAATGTTTACTTTTGTTTATCTTTTTAGCACTGTTGATCAACTTAATTGGCTGTGCTAGGCAGTGCCAATTTGGAGATTGGATGTAAAAGTGTACCTGATTGTATTTATTTATTTTAAATATCTTTGGAGACAAAACATATTTAATAAAAAATTAAGAAGTTGAAGGCCAGAGCTTTAATGTAATTTTGAAGGGAGGTGATCTGCTTTCACAGTGTAATGTGAAGCTATGGCAGACCAAATTGTTGAGGGGGGGCTAAAGGATTGCACCCCTAAAAGCAAGAAAAATTCCTCCAACTTAAAAGTTATTAAATGGGGATAGACCATGATGGGTGGGTAAGAATCACTGAAAATTGTCAACTTTATCCTGCAGTTGGGCTTAGCATTTTTAAGCTGTTTTAACAGTGGTCGCTCTTTGGTTTTGTGCAAGATTATTGCTTACCCCCTCTGATGATTAATTTTTTAATGCCTTTCTGATGTAGTGAGAAGACATGCCTGGAGTCGATTAGTACTTTTGGCTGTGTTGAGGAGCCTTTCACCCTAGTAGATGGCACAACAGCTCCAGGTGCTCTTGCTGGCCTGATATGCATTTTAATGCAGAACCAGCTGCTTCTATTGTCACACTGATCTCAGGGGCATTAGCATGGAGAGATGTTGCTTTTGCAACTTCAAGCCATACATGCTGAGCACTAAGGCTGCTACTATCCTCATCGCTATATTCTTGAAGATCAGGGCTGTACAAAGACTGCTAGTTTCTTATAAATAGAACTAAAATGGTTGCAGCCATCAGTTGTATTTTCCTCTATTACCGCAAGTATCCAGTTGTGTTCAAATGAAAATATTCATCTAGGCAATCAGCCTAAAGATGCAAGGAAGCTATAAGGAGCATTTTAGAAGTAATTCCTAATGTTTCAGAATGTCCTACCACACGTAGAAGAGCAAGTATTGTGTGTTATACATCCTCTAGACCGTGCATTCCATGCAGTGCTCGGTAATTTAAGACCTGCTTCTCATCCTGACAAATGTAGTACCTAATTGCTCAGGAGTGATTATTTTAAAACATGCTTCAGAGTTTATTATGGTGCAGTATCATATGATTTACTGCCTGTAATTATACAGAAATTTAAAGCAGGGTTATTAAATATTTCTTAAATGTACATTCAACTGCTATACCTCAAGCTAAAAGATAAACATTTCAAAGCTTGTCTTTGCGTGACTCTCAGTAGATAGGTAATATAATATGAAAATTGAGCTTTTAAATTTGTTGCTGTTGGTATTTCTTTCAAATATGTTTTGTTGAGGAAACTGGGACACTTTAGTGTTTATTAATTGCCAGATGAGCAATAGTCTTAGAATTTCCCTATATGTAATTCTATGCTGTAACTGGCAGTTTTCAGAATCTGAATCAAAAACAGAAAATGCCAAAAGTACACAGTAGGCAAGCTACAATGTAAAAGGGAAAAGACAGGTAGGTTAATATTTTAGGTGTAATCCTTCATCTGAGCTCACTGATGTGTGACCTGACAACGTTTTCTATGGATGATTCTGATTTCCAGCGTTCGGGTTTCTCTATCTGTGCTGTTTTGCCTTCTGTGTTCTGTAACATAATAATTAGAAGAAAGTATAATCCTGATGCCACATCCGCCTGCATAGGCCATACAATATGCTGAACGTTTGCATTCTAGTTTTTGACATAACTATTGCTGAAAAAGTGGTCAGAAGGATTCAAGTAAATTGCAACTCAGATGTTATGTTGTTTGTTTATTGAAGGCATACTTAGTGTCCTGGTTAATGTTCAAAGCCTATACATGCTGTTCAGCTCTGATAACATAGTTCCTCCGAAAAGTATAACTCATTAATTATCAGAGGCACTTGGATTTTAATAAAAATTAAAATTTGTTCATGCTGGTACTATTTTTAATAAGCTTTAATTGCCAAGTGTTTGGTGAAATTAAAATAAGTCATTGTTGCAACAGATGTTCTAGAGAATAACGAAGTGAAACAAAACACTGCATAGAAACAATAGCATCTTCTTTGGATGAGCTTTTTTACTCATTTGAACTATTCCCAAATTCTCTTGATCAAGGTCTATGTTGCTGCACAATTTAAGCAATGATAACTGCAGAACATTGCTGGAGTTGTTTTCCTATTTTACTTGATTGGATTTATATATTTTTTAAATACCGCTATCTGAGTTGCGCTATGTTCCATTGATGTCAGAAAAAAGTTCTATTTTGGACAACAGAAGAAAATTTAGATTATTTTGCACAACTACTTTTCTATGTAAATATAAATAATTACATTGACATGAATTACAATTAGGTTAGGGTTGATGTTTGCATTCCTGTCACAAATTACCATGTATTTTCTAGATTTAAAGCTCACTGCTACAGTAACAATTGGTAAAGTTATTAAGGCCACGCAACTTCACTGCCCCGTACATACACAAACACCATAGAACTTTTCCACATGTGCAATACTCGAGCAAGGTTGTATTTCTTCATTAGCTATTCCCACAGCTGAGAAAGTCTCAAAGGATGTCAAAGAACATTAATTTTCATCGTAACATGGAGTCTTTCAGGTGTGAATGGCAGTGAACAGCTGTCATGGGTTTTCTGAACTCTATTACAGGCTATATCTCTAGGCAAGAAAGTGATATCTTTGTCATTTGCAGGTGAAATATAATCTGTTCTTTTTTTTTAAGAAAGAGTCAATACCCAGCCTAGACACTTCTGGTAAATAACTTGCTGTTTGACCTGACCACAAAGGAGAAGAGAAGGAACGACATAAACAACAGCTATAAGTGAAGTAGAAGCTACTTGATGGGAGGCGGGCCTCCTGTGTATAATAGCTAAAGGTCATTTTGATAGTCTCCTTTAATATCAGGAAAGCAGTTCTGATGCAAAACACTAAATAAATTATGTTTTAGGGTGCTTCCAATGTATCACAAGATAAATTTAATTTTTATGCGGAACAAGACAGAATATCCTGAAGAAAATGAAGCCATTTATCTCTGAGATGTATGTTAGCAGTTGTTTTGATGTAGTATCGAGAGTAGAAGGAAAGAACTCCACACGGACCAATTGACGATTTGCAGACATTCAGACTGATTGAAGTCATATACTATGTTTTTCCTTGGGAAATTATTTTAGTGTCAGAGGTTACTGCCAAGGGGATTTTCAAATAAATAAATTGCACTCCACCTCTCATAACAGTGTCATTGGGGATCGCTGAATACACTGGTCTAATTATGTACCTTGTGAGAATATTTCCCCACTTTGATGAGCACTGAAGGAAAGAAATGTACCCGTAGAAGAAAGAAATGACCAATCTGTTACTTACATTTGTTGTTGTATGATGACTGTTTGCTTCCTTATGACAAGCCTGGCAGTGAGAGTGGAGCTAATTGTTATATGTTGCCTATTTTTCTATGTGGCAGGCATTGCCAAGAGACCTGGAATAATGTTTGTTATTAACTTTGCCTACTCAACATCCATCTGTAATTGAGGCTTAATTCTGATAAATTTTTTGCAGCTTAAGAATAAAACATTTCTATTCACCTTATTCACCTTCAGCTTAAAAGCAAATTACACCCTGATATTTATTAATGGTTTTCACTTTTTGTTTTAATTTTTTGTTTTTATCGAGATGAAGATTAAGAAGGTAATTTAGCCCTCTTTGCTGGAAACATTAATATGTGTATGCTGATGACACAAAGTATAAAAACAGGCAAAAGAAACATAAAAGCTAAAATTACATCTCATGGTCACCTTTTCCATGCAGGAGGAAAAATAAAGGACAGTTAGCTTTTCAGTTAAAAGGATTTTCTGATCCCTTTCTTAATCGATTAGGTAAGATGCAATACTTACTAAATAAATACTTAGTTCTTAATATTTGCCAGTATTTGTATTGTTTAAGGGCATCATTGGGGGACTAATGATTGCTTTGTTTAAAAAGAATCAGTTTATCTGACCTAAAATAAAATGTGTGGGTGCGGAGCCCCAGCAAGGAATAATTATCTCATAGAATAATATTTTGTTTGGTGTCATTAGAATCTTAGATACATTATTACCTTAACCCCAAATATTTGTGCGACATTCTTGGACAACTTCTGCTTTTGCAACATCTTTTATTATTACTACATTTTTCCTGTTTTTGTAAGGACTATTTGCATTCTCTCCAAAAATGCATAATTACATTTAATTTGTGTTGCTGTTAAAAGTAGCTTAACTCTCTACATGTTGGATACTTTCTATTTTTGATATATTGGACTGCATAATGCTGTATATTTCTAATGCAAATTATGTCAAATAATGTCCAAGCAACATAGTGCCGTCTTGGAATTGTTATATTTCTATCTGGTGTTCTGTAACTACTACTTTTTCTAATGGGTGCACCAGACTGCTTGTTCTGGGCAGCTGCTTCACGTAAAGTTCTTAAAGTGGATTGTTGTTTCTGCAGAGACTCTTAATTAAGAATATTGCTTTTTAAAGCAAAATTGTATGCGTGTTCAGATTAAATTCACTTTTATTGTAGTGTAACTGTTGCCTGTTTTGTTAGCTTTGTACTGTGTTCTTTGCTGTTGTATTTACTTAGGTAATAATTGGTGGTATTTCACAGTTGAGGAAATCTGAGTGTTATTGTATCTTGTACATGTTAATATAGCTGTAAAACTAAGTCTGCAATGAATTGATAAGAAGGTGAACCCAAAACTGTGAAACCATAATTTTAAATAAATTTTGATTTGGGTTTCTAGAGAAGAGTAAAATAAAATTATTTTACTCGTTTCAGCAGTTTTTTTGGGATTTCCTTTTCAAATTCTACACTTTCTGTTGTGTGGTAATCATTGGCATACTTCTGTTCAATTTCCCCTTAAAATATAAACCTCAGTTCGTTATGGCTTAAAGGTGAAATCTTGTGTTCGCCAATGGGCATCTTCATTTTCAGGTGTCTTATTTGACATGTTTAGGCAGAATGTTTTTGCTTCCAATTGCATTACACTCGGAAAAATATTTTCAACTTATGGCTGTTTCCTTGATTTATTTTGATGCAGTTTGTATACTGGATTTTTTTCTTGCTAGAAGTAAATGTTTTTGAATGACTGACTAGATTCATGAGACAATAATGGACTTTCTCTTTGAATGTAATGTTTATATTATTTGTGCTTTATAAACAATCCTTTAAAGACACATTCCACATTAGAGATTTTATTTGGCAGGGTGGCTACAATTCTGGAGCTCTTAAGAAACCTAACTTATTATTATACTTAATTATTGTCTCAACAAACTGAGGGATGCTGAATTTCAGCATTGAGGACCCCTGAATCAGGTGTAGCATGGCCATATAGAGAATGAAGCTCTGTCTAAATCTGTTTCAACAGTATGCGTGAACCATAACATCTGAAAAGTGTCCTCTACTGCGCCAACGTGAATTTCCCATTTCTGCTTGCGAGCCACTTTTGTTGTTTTTCGGACAAGGCCACATTTTGGCAACTTTGTGGAATAAACCTGTGCCTTCTGTGTTCAGATTAGGGAAATTAATTTTCTCTCAGACCTGTAGCTGAGGGAGGGGTGAGAGAGAAGGCCCATCATTCCATTGCCGAAATTCAAACCTTAGTCTCCGGAGTGCTTTAACCATGTCCCACCCACCCATTGAGGCTAAAAACACAATTCTATAAATTATGGTGGAGTGGATGATGTGACTGTTGCCATATTAACCACTGAAGCTCTTTTTATCTGTTGCCATAAATATTCTCTTCAAGATATTGTGCATTTAAAGGGTTCTGCTGCCACTAGCACACCAAAATGTCTCCAAAAATATGCCTATCTTGTAGATTGGAAGCAGGATAGTTGGAGAGCTGCAGTTCATCTGCAGCTTCATAATAAGGCAGCACTAAGTTAACTGCTAGCTATTGCACACTGAATGTCGAAAATGCCATAAATGTCATTTGCCAGGTATCAAAATTGTGCAGCTGACCTTGTGATAAAACCTCACACACTTGAGAGCAATGACTTCCTAACTCGAAGCCAACGCCACTACAGATTATTAACACATTAACTATATGAGTGAACTTGTAAATGACAAATTAAACTGCAATTTTATGCAATAATTCACCTTTTGTGGTTTTATGGTTGGCTATAAATTGAAGTAAAAATCCTAGTTTATTGCAAATCATTTTTATGTGAGATTTTGGGCATCACTCTCTAACATTCTGCTTTAGAAATTATGACCTGGCATGTTTATTTTAACAGGGGACCTGTCTTCTGTGGTTGGTTATTGAACTTTAATTTTCTAGCCAGCGAGAAGGTCAGTACAGAGGAAAAATGGCAGATGCCATGGG
The DNA here is from genome assembly GCF_964194155.1 of Cetorhinus maximus. Lineage (NCBI taxonomy): Eukaryota > Metazoa > Chordata > Chondrichthyes > Lamniformes > Cetorhinidae > Cetorhinus > Cetorhinus maximus. The sequence continues at coordinate 143,880,486 of NC_135884.1, forward strand.
AGTCACAATCAGCAAAAGCTCATCTGTTGAATTTGTGGCTTCAACTAGTGTGTATGTTTTTCCTTCAGCCACTTGAGAAGTGCCCTACTTACTGTCACATTTCATTGTTCAGAAGGGTGTATGGGAAATATTTACCTTATGGAAGCCAAGTGTGAGGAAGCAGTTCACTACTTTGCATCTAACTTTTTAAAAAAATGAAATAACAAAGCTTTTCAGTTCTTAGCAGCTTGTTTTGAAAATGCCTGAGTTTAATTTATTTTTTCTCAAACATATTAACTTATTGAACCTTGCACAAGACTTTTTTCCAATGTAGTCAAACATTTGGTTATCTTCTATTTTCAGCTCCTAGCTAATAATGATAAATACAATGCACTTGTATTGTATTTAAATATATTTAATTCAACAAGAATTGTATAGGACAATTAGAACCGCAAACCAAATTGCTAATGTAACTATTATTTTTAATAATGTTGTTTTACAAATTTTATAGCATGCAGATCTTTTCTACAACTTTATTTGGGAGCAATATAAAAAGCTGTCATGCCAAGATTGTTACATGGGTTCTCTGACAAGTGGCGGAAAACATATATTGTTCGGGTGGTTTTGATGTATGAGAAAGTTGTATGGAGGCAATTCGACAAGCTGAATTTGAATCTCAAAGTAATCCATTACTAACTTATTGTATTTTATGGTCGCTTAGTAGTACAGAACTTGAGTACTGTTGAAAAAAGATATTCCGTCAAAGCTTTTTGCCTTGCACTCAACCGGACAGATGCAAGAATGTCAAATTTTGAAGGAGGAGATGTAAAAAAACAGGTGATTCAATTCTTCTTTAAAAAAGATAGATTTTGTTATGATGTGGCAGGTGATATGTGGACCAAATCCACAAGGGAAACTTGGCCATGCTATCACAATGGTTTTGCAATTTGTATTTATTATGAGAAGATTTGTGCATTGAAATCAGAAGTAGTGAATCCACTAACACCTTTAGTGATTTAAAAAAATTAAATTAAAACATTTATTAACAAAAGAAAACAATTCAAACACATACATAAGATTACAATTAGTTGATATTATAACAAATCTCAAAATTCCTAATTATCCTGACTCCCAACTCCCTTTAAGACAACAGTCCAAAACTAGATTTTAAATTTAAATAAGCAATCCAGCAAGGTTAAAATGGCTTCCAAAGGCTTTTAACACAACTCCAGCAGACTTCTGCAAAAGTGGCTAGAGGCTTTTCCCTAAGGCTGCTTTACACAGTGTACCTTTCAAGATGTTACACAGCCACCCCCACATAACCTTCCATCCTTCTTTATATATGTTTCTCTCTCTTTAATGTGTAAAATCCCATTGTTCTACGTGTCTTCGGAAATTTACTTTTCCCAGTAATAAAATCTTTCACGTGGCCAACATGGTCACTACGTTTGGGAAAAATAAACATGCTGCTTGGGCTTGCTTACCTTGTTAGTTGTAAACATCCCACCATCCCTTTGAAAATCAAACAACTCCCACTTATCTTAAAATGCAAATTTCATTCACCCTTATCCACTGACTCTTAGACTCTAGCTCACTCATTAGCATTTCAAAGACCCTTTTTACACCTGATAATTTCAACCTTGCAGCCTATCTGACTCTAATTCAGTTAAATCAGTCACACAGACAGAACCATCCACACTCACAGCCATAAACCTACCTTACAATATTGCACAATATTATTATGAAAAATATAATTGTTTTTGTAACAATTTTAAGGACTGTCTTAATGAAGGTGGAGAGGCAGAGAGGCTATGGGGTGATTTTCAGAGCTTATGACCTAGATGCTTCAAAGCACAGCCTCCAACGCTGAGAGGATGGACAAAAGGCCAGAATTGGAGAATGCAGAGCTCTTGGAGGGTTGTAGGACTAGAGGAGATAGGAGCATGACGTGGAGAGATTTGAAACCAGGGAGGGTTTTTATTTTAAATCAAGGGGTTAGTGGATCAGAAGAGAATATGAATTGGTGATTGGAATTTTGTGTAGATTGGGATATGTGCAGCAGAGTTTTGGATGAGTGTTCAACCTCTTGACTTCAGAAATAACCTAACTGCCCCCAGGCCCATGTCAGGTCTGAAGAGATGGAAGTGTAATATATCAACCAAAACTATACAAACATAATCAAGTTGTTGAATTCCATTTCATTTGGGAGTTTATATGCCCTCTAATTATAGAAAAAATTGGAGGATGGAGGCAATGATCTTTCTTGTAGTTCATTGAATTTCCATCTTTCCAAGACTTATTGATGATGTCTTTATGGACACTAATACACTACTTTCCTTGTCTCTAGGGATATCATGTTAGTCCAAATGCCATCTACCTATCATCAAGCTGGTGAAAGGAAAGAAAAAAATTACATTTAAATACTGACTTTCAGGTTCTTAGGATGTGCTGAAGCTCTTCACAGCTAATTAAGTGCGGTCATTGGCAAGAGCAGCAGCCTATTTGTGCACAGCAAAGTCTCACATAGCAGATAGATAAATGAGCAGGCAAATTATGTTTTTAGTAAAGTTGGTTGAGGGTAGCATGTTGGTCAGGATATCAAGCAAACTTCCTTGCTTTCCTTTGAATGGTGCTTTGGGCACTGACCTAATGCCTCATCTGAAATCCATGACGTATGACATTGCAGCACCTCCTCAATGCTACACTGAAATCTCAGCCTAGATTATATGCTCAAGTCTTTGAGCGGGACTTGAACCCATGATCTTTCCAGTCAGATATAAGAGAGCTGTGATTGAACAAAGGCTGACCTCTTGGATCAAAATACCAACTCAGGATGCTATTTAACATAACTTAATGCCTTTATCTATTAATTATAGATAGCTGTCCAAATTATAACCATATTCAGAGGTCAGACACAGTGATTGCCTAGGTTAATAATTAGCACTTCAATATACATCTGTGGCATGGGTTCCAATGTGGTTGGGAAATCTGGGCTGCTGGGAATTCTCAAAAGAGATGCACAAGAATTCCTCTTATTGAAATATGCTTCCAACAAGTGGATTTGTTCCCAATCCCCAATTGATGATGATCAATTGTGTAATTAATTTTTTTTTGCATACTTGCAATTTTTATTTCAGTTTTTCTAAGAAACATAATTGTGAAACATAATTGTGAAATGAAGTAAGCTTTTCCCACCCAACATTTCTTATTTCTTCATCAACATTTGGGGACTTATGCCAAATTGGGAGAGCTATCCCATAGGCCAGTCAAGCATCAGGCTGACACAGTTATACTTACAGAACCATATCTTTCAGCCAATATACCATCACCATCCTGGGTCTGGGTATGTTATTGTCTCACCAGCAGGACAGACACAGCAGAAGCGGCATTACTGTGGTATGCATTCAGGAGACAGTTGCCCTTAGAGTTCTCAATATTGACTTCAGATCCCATGAAGTCTCATGTCATCAGATCAAACATGGGCAAGAAAACATCCTGCTGATTACCACCCACTGCCTTCCTTCTGTTGAGGATTCAGTACTTTTCCATGTTACACACCACTCAGAAGAAACAGTGAGGATAACAAGGGCAAAGCATGTACACTGGGTGGCGGACTTGGATGTCAATCACCAAGATTGGCTCAGTGGCACCCTTATCAATTGAGCTGGCTGAGTCCTGGATGACATAGATTCAGACTGGGCCTGTGACGTCTGATGAGAGAACCAATATGAGTGGGAAAAACTCCTCACTCTGAGAACACCCTCCATCATGTGTGGCACTATCACCATGCTAAATGGGATAGATTCAAAACAGATCCAGCAGCTCAAAACATGGCATCCATGAGGCATTGTGGGCCAACAGCAGCATCAACAGAAGGATTGTGCTCCATTACAGCCTGTAACTTCATGGCCTGCATGTCCCTAACTCTACCATTACCATCAAGCCAGGAACCCAACCCAAATTCAATGAGGAATATAGAACAGCATGCCCAGTAGCAGCACCAGGCATATCGAAAAATGAAGTGCCAACTTGTGAAGTTATAACACAATACGACATGCATGCTAAGCAGCAGAAGAACATGTTTATAAACAGCTAAGTGACACCCACAACCAGTGGATCAGATAAAAGCTCTGCAGTCTTGCCACATTCAGTCATGACTGGTGGTGGACAGTTTAAAAAAAACTAACAAATGAAGGAGGCTCCATAAATACCCCCATCCTCAATGGTAGAGTCCAGCACAAGAGTACAAAAGACACGGATGAAGGATGTGCAACCATCCATCCAAAAGTGCTGGTTGGATGATCCATCTCTGCCTCTTCCTGAGGCCCCCAGCATCACAATAGCCAGCCTTCAGCCAATTTGAGTCACTCCACATGATACCAAAGAAAAACAGCTGAGTGCACTGGATATAGCAAAAACTCTGGCTCCAACAATGTCCCAGCTGTAATGCTGAAAATTTGTGCTCCCGACCTCCAGCGAAATGTTTCTGTATAGCTACAACACGAGCATCTACCTGGCAAGTTGAGAATTACCTGGGTATGTCCTGTCCCCAAAATGCAGAACAAATCCAATCTGGCCAATTATCACCCCATCAGTCTAGTCTCAAACACCAGTAAAGTGATGGAAGGGGCAGCAGTGCACTTACTCACCAATGCTCAGTTTGGATTCCGCGAAGACCACTTGGCTCCAGGCTTCATGATAGCCTCGGTTTGAACATCTTGACATCAAGGCAGCATCTGACTGTGTGGGAACAAGGAACCTTAGTAGGGTGGAAGTCAATGGGAATCAGGAGGAGTCAGGTATCACTGGTTATAGTCATATCCAACACAAAGGAAGGTAGTTATGGTTGTTGGAGACTAATCACCTCAGCCCCAGGACATCAGTTCCTCAGGGAAGTGTCCGAGGCAAAACCATCTTCAACTGCTTGACCAATGACATTCCCTCCATCATAAGGTCAGAAGAGGCGATATTTGCTGATGACTGCACAATGTTCGCATCTTTTCAGATAATGGAGGAGTCCCTGTCCATATGCATCAAGACTGACAACACTCAGGCTGGATAAGTGGCAAGTAACATTTGTGTCTCGCAAATGACAGGCAATAGCCATCTCCAACAAGAGAGAGTCTAACCACCTCCCCATGGCATTCAATGACATCGTCAAATGCCCCGCCATAACCACCCTGAGGGTTTCTATTGACCAGAGACTTAATTAGATCAGTTACATAGATACTATAACTGGGGGAGACGGCGGCGTAATGGTAATGTCACTAGACTAGTAATCCAGAGGCCCAGGCTAATGCACTGGGGACATGGGTTCAACCAGCAGCTGGTGAAATTTAAATTCAATTAATAAAATCTATATACTATAACTATAAAAACAGATCAGAAGCTGGGTTTTCTGGGTCTGGATCCATCTCCTGACTCCCCAAAGCCTGTCCCCCATCTACAAAGAGTAGCCAGGGGTGTAATGGAATATTCTCTACTTGCCTGAATGAGTGCAGCTCCAACAACACTTGAGAAGCTCAAAATCATCCAAGACAAAGCAGCTCTCTGAATTGGCGCTCCATCCATCACCTTAAACCTCCAAAATCTTAAACCAGTAGCAGTGTACCAACTTTCCAAGTCTCCAGCAACAACTCCCAAACACAAGGGTACCTCGACCATCAAGAAGGACAAGGACAGAAGCACATGGGAACTCCACCACCAAGCTCCCCTCTAAGTCACACATCATCCTGCTAGAGCAATATATTACTATTCCTTCATCATCACCGCGTCAAAACCTTGGAACTTCTTGCCTAGCAGCACTGTAGTGTGCCATCCCGAAACGGATATGGTACAGGAAGGCAGCCCCCCCATCAACTTCTCGAGGGCAATTAGGGCTGGACAATAAATGCTGTCCTTGGCCGTGATACCTACATCCAGTGAATGAATTTTTAAAAAAAGCTTTTGACATTGCCTTGCTTGTCCATAATCCTGTTTTATCTGGACATGCCTCCTTCATTTTTCTTAGCCCAGCATGCTGTTCTCCCTCAAAAGAGAGAAATATGGGAACTGTGTCAAATCTGATTTTTTAAATTGTGAAGATCATGTTCTTAGTGAAAAGCTGAATATTACTGAATATTTCTGTTCTCCTGAATTGCTGTTGTTATTAGTAAATAGGTGATTATCAGCTTTAAAATAGGCTGGGTTCTGGTGCCTTATCCAAAAAAAACAATTTGGTGCTGTGTGTTGAGAAAAATTTCTAAACCAGTTTACTTGGTCTAAATTTGTATTCAGTGAGTGAGGTACCATACGGAGAGACTGCTGCTCCTGCCAAATACCATGCTGTCCTGGTCACACTTTGTCATTGGTCCCTGTTATATGTCCTTGCTGTTTATAATAGCAGCAGAAAAACATGCAAGGCTTTGGAATATCCCTATCTTGCTGGGGAGAATAGACTCCTTGGAACAATAAAATGTTCCTAGAGACAGTGAGAAAGGCTGCTTTGATCTTGATAACATATTTACTAACCCCAAAGGACAGAAGAGGAGAGAGGACGAGTTATTATTACTCTGTCTTGTACCTCAGGCACCTTAACCCAACAGTGCTGAGCAGCTAGGGTTGATTAAGCACCTCAGTAAGTCATGTATTTTCTAAATCAGGACACCATGTGAGTGTGCCAACGTGTCCCCATTGGAACATCCTGTCAGTGGATTGAAAGGTTCAAAGGTGGGGGCAGTGGTGGGGAAACACTTTTGAAACATCCAGAGAGAGAGAGAGAAGAATTTCGAGATGATGATAATTGGAATGCAATCAGTGAAAATGAGGAATTCCCAAAGTGTGTCTCTCACCTTAGGAAGTGCCACTTAATGGTATAATGCTAGCTTTAGGCTGTTTGGAGGACTTTGGTAAACCTTTAAACAAAACCAAAATATTTAAGCTGGATACATATTCCACAATGATTGATACACAGATTTCTTCCACAGTTCCCAACCACATTTTAATTGGTTGCTGCATAAAGGGCAAAATATGTATAAATTAGACAACCTGCCTATATATGTGACAATAATGCATTTTGCTCTGTACTGCCGCAAAAGTAGTATGAGGTTTGCCACCCATGACCCCTAACATGAGACATGTATGTCAATCGTTAGCCACGTCTTCAGGAGGAGGTTCGAAGTGGAGGCCAGTTACTTGGTAACAAGGCGAGGTGAAAGAATATTGAAAGCAAGCTTTCCAAGACTAGTCTTATTCCACTCTCCATGCTGTGACATGTTATAGAAAAGCAGAGCTTCTGCTCATTGAAAATTTGAAGGTCAGAAGGATAGAAAAGTACAAAATAGGTTTCTAAAAAGAAAAACCTTTGGCTGTTCCAAAGTTAATAATTTTATCTTAGATACCACTGATACATTTGATAGATATTGGTGTTGCTGAGGGTGCCTTTGAATAGGCCATTAATGTTTCCCTACTTTGAATGTAATATTGAACTTCCAAAAACCAGTCATAGCTGTCAAAAACAAATGATGATTTCAGAATGCTAGATCCAGCAGTGTTCCTTGCTGATTTAAAGTTCTACCATAAACATTCCACTATGCATTGCTATCTACAATAGAACAGTTGGTTTAGAATTTGCCTGTAAGGGAGTCACACAGCACAATATTGCTGTCAGTGCTGTGGTTTTCATTTATTTGATAAAGATTCTCTGCTGCATTGTTCTCCAAAGCATATATTTTAAGTAGATTAATAGCCTATCTCTATTGCTAGAATTGCTAGAAGATGTGGGGTGGAAGTGGGGGTAATAAAGAAGTGTGGCCGATTACCCCTCTTTTCTATGGCCTTTCTTATTTAAATTTGTTCTCCATATAAATGAGGGCTATTGTTTAAAGGCAATAGGCAAAAACTGAGTGAGAGAGGTTATTTTGAGTCTGTGCTTTGCCATGGTGGAAAACCCCATGTCCCCCAGTACCATACTAAGAACTAAGACCCAATTCTTGAATTTTTATAATAGAGTTAGTGTGCACAGTGAACCGTATACAATGATTAAGAAGATGAGGTTGAATATATAAAGTAGGGACATAGTTGCGTAAGAAGGGCCGTCAAACTATATGTGTGGCTGACAACCGTCATTGCGAGAACAAAGAACTTACCCATTGCTTTCCTTGACATTGTATATTCACTTTGAGTTTCATTGTAACTTAGGCACTTGATTTTCAGTTATTGACCTCTAGTTCATTTCATTCTTGCAGTATTTCATGGATCTTGAATAAACACACATTATTTGATACAGATGATTTTACATACAAGACTCTAGCTAATAAATCAATAATGGTATATTTATTGATTTGTCTGCGTTAAATAGAATTTATTGTTGGGGGTTCCTATGATATGAAAGGAAATCCAACACTGTATGTATCAAAATTTTATTCTTTTTGCTATTTTTAAAATTGACTTTTAAAACGGACTGCTGAACCAAAGAAAATGGCTGCTACAAGTCAATGACCACAAAGTTAACCCTTAGTTTTAGAAGATACCAGCAGCAGTTGCAAGAACAAAATAATTCCTCTCTCAACCTGTGGAATCTCTCACATTATGCAGACCCTTTTTAAGCACAAAAGCAGGGTTTTGCAGATCGAAGTTCATTCTGCCTACAGAGCTGTTAACAGACCCATCTCACAACTGGGACTGTCCAGGTCCATTTCAAAAGGGGACTATTGCAGGGACAAAGGGATGTCATTTGCATCTTGATAAGCTTACTCTTCTAGCGGAGTCAGAGGGTCTGCCCAGACCAAGGCTTCCCGACACAACTCGCTCAATATGGATGGTAACTCTTTCAACAGCTCATGACTGGGACATTATCAGTCCTGAAATCAAAGCCAGTTCCAGACACTGGATAACAACTCTTTTGAAATTGTTATGATGAAAGAAGGTCATATGACTTGAGTGACCATTTTGAAATCTCTGTATGCCTTTGAGAACTGCGAAATCCTCAGAATGCTGTTTTAACGCCAACTGAGAAAGACTCTAGCAATCTAGCTGAGCAAGCAACTGGTAACCATCTTTCCGCTCCAGGAAGCCTGCTTGATTTTAAAAGTCTCCAATCAATGTGTGCCAAGGGGTCTAAGCACAGAAAGCCCATTGTGCTGCAACATCGTTCATTTCAAGGATTTTTGTATTGTTGCCTCCAACCAGAAACTCATTGAAACTGAACTCCGCCACGAAGGAAAACACCCTCTGGACTTTGACTTCTCGGACTCTGGAAATCATGTGACCTAATATCCATTCCTTTGGCTCTTGTACTGTTACTATCTATAGTAGTGAAAATTTTTCTATCCCCTCCTTAAGTGTGTGTCTGTGCAATGGAGTGGGATTTTGCGAACATTCCTTCCCAGGTTCAGAATGTGAAATAAATCAGCATTTTGAGTTAATCATAGCATTAGTTTGCTGCATGTTATTAGTAAATTGGACCACACAAATTGAGGGTTTGGGAAAACACGCCACCCTATACTTTAAAAATAATTCAAAACACCTTCTGCTTACAGACAGTCGGTGAGAGGAAAGAAGTACAGTTGCCTGTCTCTTTCCTGTCTGTAACAGTATCTAGTTCATACACTGAATACTGGATTTTGAAATTACCTATTTAGATTTAAGTTCACAAGCATCATTACCAAACTTCAGCATTTTCTGAGCAAGCACACGGGGTCAAAGAAAAATTATCTCATGATGTACACCTATAGCTTTGATGCAATATTGATGGAACTTGTTCTGGATAGATCTCCAAAGTAATTCAAGTCACTGTTGAGATGATGTCAAATCTGAATTCACTTTACAACTAGAGCAAATTTTGTAACTCCGGAGTTACTGATTTCCAGAAGTTATGTAGAACTATTCATTCCTCAATGATTCTTAAATAGTTTGAGCATTAAAAAAATACTTACAATATGGTGTCTTCCTAGATAGTATTATTGGGAACTCCAATTCATCCAAAAAAAATGCATTGCTCTAAAATTAGCCCCTTTCCTTGGATTTCTTCCGGCATTCTCCAACCTCCCATAATTTGCCGGTTTTAATGTTGAAAGTAACAGCAACATCAACTTATATTTATCTAGCATCTTTAACATAATAAGACATCCCAACACACACCGCTGTTGTTATGAAGCAAATTTTGACATTGAACAACATAAGGAGATTTTAGGGCAGATGAGCAAAAGGTTGGTCAAAATGGTAGGTGTTAAGGTGTGCCTTAGAAGAAAAACAAGTAAGGAGCTTTGGGGAGGATGTTTTAGAGCTTTGGGCCTTGGCAGCAGAAGACGTGGCCACCAATAGTGGATCGATTAAAATCAGGGATACTCAACAGTACAGACTGAGAGGAATGCTAATTTCTCAAGAGTTAGGAAACTGGAGGAGATTACAGAAATATGGGCAAGACTTTGGAAGGCTGTGAAAAAAAGGTTGAGAATTTTAAAATCATATCCTTGCTTAACTGGGAGACTACGTATGTAATCTGAGGATAGGGGTAGGATGGGTGAATGAGACTTAGTGTGAGCTAGGACATGGAGAATAGAATTTTGAATGATGTCAGGCTTTCAAAGGGCTGAAATTGGGAGACTGGACAGAAGTGCTTTGGAATAGTCAAGGCTAGAGGTAACAAAGGTATGGATGAGAGTTTGAGCAGCATAAAAGTTAAGGCAGCGTGGAGTCGGGAAATATTAGTGAGGTGGAATTAGGTGGTCTTAGAGGTGGCGTTGATATATGGTTGGAAGCTCATCTCAGACATGATATCGAGGTTGTTAATGGCCTGGTTCAGCCTCAGATATTTGCCAGGGAGAGAGGGATGGAGTCAGTGGCTAGGGAACAGTATTTGTTGTGGGGACTGAAGGCGATGGCTTTGATCTTCCCAATAGTTAATTGGAGGAAATTTCTGCTCATGCATGACTAGATATTAGATAAGCAGTCTGACCGTTCTGAGAAAGTGGAGGGGTCAAGAGAGATGATGGCGAAGTAGAGCTGGGTGTCAACAGTGTACATGTGAAAAATGATGCTCTGTTTTTGGATGAATGGATGCTGGGGCAGTATGTAGATGAGAAATTGGGGTGGGACTCAGTGGTGGGCAGACCAAGGCTATATTCTTGGAGGACATCAGAGATAACCATGCAGCAGTGGGAGGAGAGACCATTGAATGTTTTCCTGCCTTTGGCTACAATTGGCCACATACGGATGTAACCAAACAAGGGTGCATCCACCCAGCTGGACAACTGTAGAGAGGCTTGTTTATTTGAATGTTCATACCTGACCTTTTCTCTCATGTCCACTGTGCTCCCCCTGAAATTATTTCCTAAAATTGTTCTTTAGCCATTCTTGGATTTATTATGATATGGCAGATGGTATTTGCCAGGCTCTCCAAATCACAAAGAGAAACTTGGCCAAGCTATCACAATGATTTTGTAATTTGTATTTGTTATGAGAAGGTTTGTGCACTGAACTCAGAAGTAAAGAATCAACTACCACCTTTGGAGATTTTAAAGATTAAATTAAAACATTTATTAACAAAAGAAAAGAAAAAGTTGAACACACAAGATTAGAATTACACAGTTAAACTTAGTTTTATAACAGTTCCCAAAAGATTTCTACTTAACTAGACTCCCAACTACACACCCCTTTCGGACAGCAGTCCAGTAGATTTTTAATCTATAAAACATCCAGCAATATTACCACAAGCACTCGCTGTTGCTATAAGGGAGGTGTTTCACAGCTTCTCTCTCCCTCTCATTCAACAATGGAATTCCAAGGCTTTTAACAAAACCTTCCTCTCTGGAACAGGCAAACACTTCTCTGGGGTGGCTGGAGACTGCTTTTTCACAGGTCTGTTAAACACAGTCCACCTTTCACGATCTCAAATGACCACTCCCCATACAGCTTTCCATCTTTTTTAAAATATATTTCTCCCTTCTGATCTGTAAATCCCATTGTTTCACCCTTGCTTTGGTAGTTACTTTTCCCAGAATATAAAAATCTTCCATGTTGTCATTATGGCCAGCACTTTCGGGAAAAAAAAACTTAATAACTTTGCTGTATCTATTTTGCCAGCTGTAAAACAACTTATCATGTCGCTTTGAAAATCAAACATCCTCTCAACTTATCTACAAATGCAAATTCCACTCACACTGCATCTACTGGGACTTCATCTTAGGTCACCCATCTCCATTTCAAAATGCCTATTTTTACACTTAATCCCTTTGATGATTCAAACCTTGCAACCTGACTGCCTTTAGTTCGACTAAATTAGCCTCACACACACACACACACACACACACACAAACATTCACATACGACACAGCCCCCACAAGCCTGCTTCAAAGTATCCCACAGTAATATCAGGAAAAAAAGTGATATTTCCTTTACAAATTGTTATTTTTAAACAAAATAAAGTTTCTACAATGGGTAGACAATTACAGTTTTTTTTCAAAGGGACAACTACCGATGCCATGTACATTATACTATTACATTCATAGACGTTTACCGCACAGACGGAGGTCATTCGGCCCATCGTGTCTATGCCGGTCAACAAAGATCTGACTACACTAATCCCATTTTTAAGCGCTTGGCCCATAGCCCTATGACAATGTAAGTGAATATCTAAATACTTCTTAAATGTTACGAGAGTATCTGACTCAACCAGCCTTTCAAGCAATGAGTTCACCACCCTCTGGATAAAAAACTTTCTCCTCAATTCCCCTCTTAGCCTTCTACCTCTTACATTACATCTATGCCCCCTGATTATTGACCTCTCTACTAATGGAAAAAGTGCCTTCCTATCCACCCTATCAATGCCCCTCATAATTTTATACAACTCTATCAGGTCCTCTCTCAACCTTCGCTGCTTCATGGAAAACAACCCCAGCCCTTCCAATCTTTCCTCATAGCTCAGACCCTCCAGCCCAGGCAGCATCCTGGTAAATCTCCTCTGCTCCTCTTCCAGTGCAATCACATCCATCCAATAATGTGGTGACCAGAACTGCACGCAGTACTCCAGTTGTGGCCTAACCAGTGTTTTACACAGTTCCAGCATAAGCTCCCTGCTGTTGTATTCTATGCCTCGGCTAATACAGGCAAGCATCCCATATGCCTTCTTAACCACCTTATCTACATGCTCTGCTACTTCAGGGATTTGTGGATATGCACACCAAGGACCTTTTGATCTTCAGTACTTTCCAGTACCGATCATAGTGTAATCCCTTGCCTTCTTAGCCCTCCCCAAGTGCATTACCTCACAAGTTTCCGGGTATTCTGGGGGTGCAGAGGAGATTCACCAGGATGTTGCCTGGGATGAAACATTTAAGTTATGAAGAGAGGATAGACTTAGGTTGTTTACGTTAGAGCAGAGAAGACTGAGGGGCGACCTGTTCGAGGTGTACAAGATTATGAGGGGCATGGACAGGGTGGATAGGGAGCAGCTGTTCCCCTTAGTTGAAGGGTCAGTTACAAGGGGACATAAGTTCAATGTGAGGGGCAGGAGGTTTAGGGGGGGTGTGAGGGTGGTGACGGTCTGGAATGCAATGCCTGGGAGGGTGGTGGAGGCGGGTTGCCTCACATCCTTTAAAAAGTACCTGGATGAGCACTTGGCACGTCATAACATTTAAAGCTATGGGCCAAGTGCTGGTAAATGGGATTAGGTAGGTAGGTCAGGTGTTTCTCTCGTGTCGGTGCAGACTTGATGGGCCGAAGGGCCTCTTCTACACTCTGTGATTCTGTGAATTCCATTTGCCATTGCTCTGCCCACATGACCAATTCATTGATATCCTCCTGCAGTTTATAGCTATCCTCCTCACTACTTAACACCCTACCAATTTTCAGTCGTCAGCGAACTTCTTGATCATACGCCCTACATTTCAGTCCAAATCATTTATGTGCACCACAAGCAGCAAGGGCCCCAGCACTGAACCCCACTGGAAACAGACTTCCAGTCACAGAAACATCCCTCTACCATCACCCTCTGCTTCCTACCTCTCAGCCAATTTTGGATCCAACGTGCCACTTTGTCTTGGATTCCATGGGCCCTTACTTTCTTCACCATCTGCCATAAGAGACCTTATCAAAAGCCTTGATAAAGCCCATATCGACCACATCAAATGCATTAGCCTCATCAGCACTCCTGGTTACTTCCTCAAAAAATTTGATCACATTTGTCAAACATGATCTTTCCTTAACAAATCCATGCTGACTATCGCTGATTAATCCGTGTCTCTCCAAGTGCAGATATATTCTGTCCCTCAGAATTCTTTCTAGTAACTTCCCCACTGCCGAGGTTAGACTGACTGGCCTGTAATTTCCTGGTCTATCCCTCCCTCCCATTTTTAATAATGGGACAATGTTAGCAGTCCTCCAATTCTCTGGCACCTCACCTGTGGCCAGAGAGGATTTGAAAATTACTGCCAAGGCCCCTGATATCTCTTTCCTTGCCTCCCTCAACAGCCGGGGGTACATCTCATCCTGGCCTGCGGATTTATCCACTTATAAGGCCATTAAACTCGCTTGTACCTCCTCTCTCTTTATGTTAATTTCCTCTAATATTTCACAATCTTCCACCCTGATGTCTATACCTGCATCGTACTTTTCCATTGTGAAGACCGACGCAAAGTATTCTTTGAGGACTGTACGCACATCTTCCGGGTCCACACACAGATTACCTCTATGGTCCTTAATTGGCCCTACTCTTTCCCTAGTTATTCTCTTGCTCCTTATATAGTTAAAAAAAACCTTTGGGTTTTCCTTTATTCTACCCACCAATGCTTTCTCATGCACTCTCTTAGCTTTCCTAATTTCTTTTTTAAATTCCCTCCTGCACTTTTTATACTCCTCTAGGGACTCTGCCATATTGAGCCCTCTGTATTTGCCATATGCTTCTCTCTTTTTTTCTTAATCCTAATCTGTATGTCCATCCAAGGTTCTCCGGACTTGGTCCCCCTTTTGTCTTTACAGGAACATATTTACCCTGTATTCTCGCTATTTCTTGCTTAAATGTCTCCCACTGCTCTGACATAGTTTTATCTGCAAGTAGTTGCTCCCAGTCCATTTCGGCCAAATCATTTCTCATCTTAGTACTGCGTGGCACTGGGAGTAAGCCAGAGATTACTACCTTTGAAGTCCTTCTTTTCAATTTCCTACCTAACTCCCTAAAGTCTGCTTGCAGGACCTTGTCTCTCTTTCATCCTGTCATTGGTCCCAATATGAACACGACCTCTAGCTGTTCACCCTCCCTCTTCAGAATGCCCTGCGGCCGTTCCATGACATCCTTGACCCTGGCACCCGGGAGGCAACATACCATACTGGAGCCACATCTACGACTGCAGAAGAGCCTGTCTACTCCCCTCACTTATGAATCCCCTACCACTATTGCCCTTCCAGACTTCTTTCTCCCCTTTGAGCAGCTGCATCACCGACAGTGCCATGGATCTGGTTGGCTTCCACAGAGGAACCGTCACACTCATAATTTTCCAAGGCCGAAAAATGGTTTACGAGTGAAATACACTCGAGGGATTCCCTCACTTCCTGCCTGGTCCCCTTCTTCTGTCTACTTGCACTTCCTTAAGTTGCTGGGTGACCACATCCTGAAACATGCTATCCACGAACCTCTCAGCCTTGTGAATGCACTGTAGTGCCCCCAGCTGCCGCTCAAGCTTCAAAACCCAGAGCTTGAGTTGCTCCAGTTGGAGGCACCCCCTGCACACATGGTCATTCAGTCCACCAGGAGCGTCTAGGATTTCCCACATAGTGCAGGATGTGCAAATCACGGGACTGAGCTCCCCAGACATATCTTAACGAAATAGAATATGAACCCTTGCTTTTATTTTACCCTTAATCCTACTTGAGTATAGACCGGATGATAGATCCTCTAGGAAGACTAGATCCTTTAGGTGCTGCTGACTTTCTGTCCCAGGGTCCTCCTTTCGCACTCTCCTCTTTGTGCTGCTGACTGCCTATACCAGGGTCCTTCTGTCACGCTCTCCTCTAGGTGCTGCTGACTGCCTGTCCCAGGGTTCTCCTCTCGCACTCTCCTCTAGGTGCTGCTGACTGCCTGCCCAGGGCCCTCCTCTCCATGAAGACACAGTCTTCCTTTTCCTATGTTTATAACAAGGTTTGCCTAAGATATGGGGTGGCTGTTAATCCATTTTTAGCATCAGCTTCTTAGATCCAACATGTGTCTGATTTGATGGACAATACTCTGCATGTTGATTGAAGTAACCATCTGCTTATGGTAAATTGGGGTATCCACAATTAGCCACCCCATATCCAGGTTATTAACACAAATAGAACTCACACTTGATTTCTATATCTGTTCTTAAACATTGTCATGTTTACTGATTGAACTTAACAGTGCCCTTTCAGCAGAAAAAAATAGTAGCTTTGTGTGATCAAAGGCTTCTTATGCTTAAAAAGAAATTGTTTGAAGAAAAGAAAATCACCCTTAATGCAAGAGCTGGTATTGTAGAAGAAATGGCTGCACTGTTTGAAAATCAAATACCTGAATCAAAATTTTGATTACTCCGACAACTTTGCTAAAGTGCCCTAGACACCCAACCCTAGTGTTTGGTGAGCAACGTGTTCAAATGACAAATGTTTCTAAGACAACAAGGTAATAAAATGCATCCAGTGCATAGACACATGTGAAAGCCTAACATTTTTGCTGTTTCAGCAAAAGATAACATAAATAGCTGAATTAAAAAAGAATTATACTTCTGTTAAAAGTATTTTTTTAGAAACAGAAATATGTTACTTTTAGTTTTTTTAACAAGTTTTGTTTAAAAATTTTAATGAAAAATAGAAGTAAGTTGGCAAAGTAAATTTCATTTAACTTTTATATTTTGATTTTCGTTTTCTTCTGTCAACATGAACATATTTCTTCCAGCAATGACCGCTGAGGAACTGGCAGGGAGGAGTAACTGAGCCTGGCAGTGTGAGGGAGATGAATTAACACACAGTTGAAATCACCCAATCCCTGAAGCGTTTGGGTTAATGACTGTCTCTGCAGATATTAATTCATCTCTTTCTGTATCCTGGACTCAATCACTCCTCCAAGACATTTTTCCCTGTGATGCTATCAGCCCTGATAAATTATATATTTTTTGGAAGAAAACCAACACAAAAGCATTTTGACTTGTTTATTTTTTGCACTAAATATAAAATTGAAGTTAATTGGAATTTTTTTTAAAAGTGTCTCTCTCTCTCTTTCATGACATAATTGCCACCTTGGAAGTAGTTGGCAATTTTTAAGTATCAGGGATATCAGCCACACGAGCCTGCTCTACCATTCAGTTGGGCCATGGCTGATCTGTACCTCAACTCCATTTGCTTGGCTTTGCTTCATATCCTCTGATATCCTAACAAAAATCCCTCAATTTCAGTCTTAAAAATTTCAATGACCCAGCATCTACAACCCTTTGGGGGAGAGAATTCCAGATTTCTACCAGCCTTTATGTGCAAAGAACACTTCCTGGTTTCACTCCTAAATGGCTTAGCTTTAAATATGAGATTTTTAAAATATTATTCATTTTATGGGGTGTGGCCAGCATTTATTGCCCATCACCAATTGCCCTTGAGAGCATGGTGGTGAGCTGCCTTCTTGAACTGCTGCAGTCCATGTGGTGTAGATACACCCACAGTGCTGTTAGGAAGGGAGTTCAAAGATTTTGACTCAGCGATAGTGAGGGAATGGCGATATATTTCCAAGTCAGGATGATGAGTGGCTTGGAAGGGAACTTCCAGGTGGTGGTGTTCCCATGTGTCTGCTGCCCTTGTCCTTTTAGATGGCAGCCGTCATGGGTTTGGAACGTGCTGTCTAAGGAGCCTTGGCGAGTTTCTGCAATGCACCTTGTAGATGGTACACACTTCCACCACTGTGCATCAGTGGTGGAGGGAGTGAATGTTTTTGGACGGGATGCCAATCAAGCAGGCTGCTTTGTCCTGGATGGTGTCGAGCTTCTTGAGTGTTGTTGGAGCTGCATCCATCCAGGCAAGTGGAGAGTATTCCAGCACACTCCTGACATGTGCCTTGTAGATGGTGGATAGGCCTTGGGGAGTCAGGAGGTGAGTTACTTAGTGTAGGATTCCTAGCCTGTGGCCTATTCTTATAGCTACAGTATTTATATGGCTGGCCCAGTTCCGTTTCTGGTCAATGGCAACCCCCAGGATGTTGATAGTGGAGGATTCGGTGATGGTAATGCCATTGAATGTCAGGGGAGATGGTTAGATTCTCTCTTATTGGAGATGGTCATTGTGTGGTGCGAATGTTACTTGCCACTGGTCAGCCCAAGCCTGGATATTGTCCAAGTCTTGCTGCATTTGCACATGGACTGCTTCAGTATCTGAGGAGTCATTAATGGCGCTGAACATTGTGCAAACATCAGCGAATATCCCCAATTCTGACCTTATGATGGAAGGAAGGTCATTGATGAAGCAGCTGAAGGTCATTGGTTCTAGGACACTAGCCTGAGTAACTCCTTCAATGATGTCTTGGAGCTGAGATGATTGACCTCCAACAACCACAACCATCTTCCTTTGTGCTAGGTATGACTCCAACCAGCGGAGACTTCTTCCCTTGATTCGCATTGACTCCAGTTTTGCTAGGGCTCCTTGATGCCGCACAAAGTCAAATGTTGCCTTGATGTCAAGGGCAGTCACTCTCACGTCATCTCCGCCCTCACCTGTGCTGTTTTGTCCCACCAAAAGAGATAGGCTTGGAACTTCCGAATTAAAGAGAGTATTCCCAGCGGCATTCACTACAGTTGCACATTGGGACCCTGTTGAAGTCCTAACGCATGCATGTGTGCAGTGCATTCGCGCGGGATTTAAACTTCCTTACTGGCTTTTTACTCTGCCTGGCTATCAACAATAGCTTAAAGAGCAGCCATTTAAATGAATACAGCAGTGCAGACTTTGGCTGAATGCCCCGTTGAAACAAAGATATTTAGAGGCATTTCCTTACATGTTTTCATTCCTAGCCTAACAGTAGTTTCTCTGTACCACCTCATCAAAACCTATTATTTTAAATAGCTTCATTAGATCATCTCTTAACTTTTTAAATCCAGGAGAGTACAAGCCAAGCTTAAATAATCTGCCCTCAGAATTTAACCCCTTTAGCCCCAGTATAATTGTGGTAAATTGCTACAATTTTGGTGAATTAACACTGCACTGGCTCTAAAACCAATACAACTGAAAGAGAGTTAAAGTTAATGACCTTTCATCATTGACTGAAACGTTAACTCTGTTTCTCTCTTCACACATGCTGCCTGACCTGAGTATTTCCGGCATTTTATGCTTTTTTTTCAGATTTCCAGCATCCGCAGTATTCTGCTTTTCGATTGGTGTATCTTTCCTGAGGCTCTGTGCCCAAGAAACGCAGAACTCAAAGGCTATATACAACTGAAGTAGCACTTTTGAATTCTAACCCCCTTAAGCTAAAGACATTAACCTTTTTGGCTACGTTACATCTTTGCACTAGCTGTTTGTGATTTATAAATGGATGCCTAATTTCAAACTGGAAAACCTCACACTTACCTACATTGAGCTCGACCTGTTATACCTACACAATTTCCTAACTTAGGATCATCTACAAACTTGGCCCTCTTTCTCCATCCAAATAATTCATACAGATGTTGAAAAGCAGGGGCTCCTGGGAACATGACTTGTTATATCTCGTCAATCAGACAAAGTTCCTTTTATCCCTACTCTGATACTTGTCCAAGTGCTCAACCATTTCTAGATGCAATTTTAACCCTGCCTGTCTGATGTCTGGGCTAATGACAAACCTATAAATAACCCTGAAAAAGGTAGGATCAGCTGCAAAAGAAAATGGCACAGCTGTTTTAAAAATTGCCCGTTTTCCCTTCATTCTGCCCAATGCAGCAAAAAAGCACATGGACCTTGCTACTTCCTTTCCATCAACATTTATGTATGCATCTCCATTGCAGGATCAACTGTGCAACAAACACAGTCAGAAAATTACCCCATGATGTTGTAGAAGTTTTGAAAATTGGACCTCCAAAATTGTCATTTGTGTAAAATGGGCTCGGAAGAGATTTTTTGTTGAAATCTTGCATAATAGATGAGCAAAAGGAAGAAAGATTGATGCTTGACTGGCAGCCAGGTATGTGTGTTTGGAAGTCAAAGAATCCACTTAACAATTATCTTAGGAACCAAAGGAATTTGAATCCAAGCCCTGCTGAGATTTTAATTTTGGGTTGAATTTTATGTCAATTGAAACTGAGAAAAACAAATTTGACATAAAGCAAGTGTTGCTTCTGATCTAGAAAGATTGAAAGTACAAATTTGGCAAAATGAAATGGTTCAACATTTTAGACTTCCATAATTCTGCAAGTGGATTACAAGGTAAAGATGGGATTTAGTGAGGTTCTTGTAACTCTGTTGGAATGAACAAAGCTGACCATTTTCATTGATCCTTTTTAATCGCTGCAGCAAATCTTTTTATTTTTTGCTGCAGTCGGACCGACAATGGCAGACTTCTGCAGAATTTGAATTGTTCAGCATAATATTAATAACAATAAAAATCTGAAATTGAAGTCCTACATTTATGTCCGCAAATTAAATGCTTCATTTTGTTCTAGTTGTAAAATTACCATTATGGAAAATATAGTACTGTTCTTATCAAATGTTCATAAATTTTTAAAGGACCCTTGGGTTGTTAGGATTTCTCAGAGATCCACATTTTGCTATTTCTTGTAGCTACTTTGAAGCAAATTACATTAGGGCAATAATTTTATCTTAAGTGAATAAATTCAGCTAAAATACATTTTTTGCTATGTTGTGCTTGGTTTAGTTTATAAAAATGGAAAAGACGGGTAAATTTATGTCACAACTGGGGATTTAAGAAGAAGAATTGTGGAATAAATTTGTTCCATGAATACTGAATAACAGTTGTATTCATAATGATGAGATCTATACTGTGAGTTGCTTCTTCTCTCCTCTCCCACCTTTCTCATGAGTCCCAGTTGTTTACTCACAAACCTTGAACTGCACGACACAACTGAGGTACACGAGCTGCTGAAGAATTGACCGTTGATCTCACTTATTGCATTCTCGACGATGCTTGAACTCCAAGTGAACCACAAAGCCCACCAAATGCCACAGACTGATTCCTCCTTGTGTTCTTGGAATGAATGCCTATGCCCTCTACAGGAGAAATCCAACGCTACTGATAGCTGCAATACGTTTCAAATATATCTTAAAATACTGCAAGCGTGAACATGTCAGTATTTAAAATTTTTGGAATAGTTGCACTTTAAATAGTGCCTAATAATTTTATTTATTGTTGCATTTTCAAAATTAAGGGGAAAGAAAGCAAAATCCTTGGTTACTTTAAACATGAAAAATGTCACAATTCATCCAAAATACCACTCAAATATTGAAAGGATTGTTTGGAATGACATTTAAATTTTCGCAGAGTAAACATCCTCATGACCACACCCTCTGAGGGAAGAGAAGAAATATAAAATGTACAGACTTGTACACAGTTTAACAACATAATAGTTGTGTTTTTTTTCCATCATCTTCTGTGTGCAGTGCAGTGAAATCTTGATTGATAGCCTCAATTATGACCTGCTGAGAAGTAAAGTGATAGCTTGAAATAAAATTCCGTATAGTTTACATGTTCAGATCTCAAAACAGTCACAATGTTTATGCCATTTTTTCTGGAATGAGATAGTTTAAAAAAAACTTTGTATCTTGCAAACTTTATAGTTTTCTTTTAAGAGTTCATGGGTTCTTTACAAAAAGTTTAAAATGTCTTGAATGCTGAGAGTTGCACTGAAATTTCAACACAGAAATAGGCCGTCCTGACCAAGGTCTTTGGCGCATCCCCTCCACCATGTGCTTCGTCTATTCCTATGTTGCTACGAATTGTGATATTGGCCTGGGTTTTGAGACCAGTGGCGGTGACAGCACTTGGTGTTGACCTTGAAGGAAGCTGGCCACAAAGACCTTGGGGAGAATTTTGACGGGCCACGCACGCCGACGTGTAAAATGACACGCAGTGATGTTGGGCGTGAGTCCGGACATCACCGCGTGTCATTCAGATCTTCCATTCGGCAGGCGCATGGCGGCTTAACTGTCAAAGGCCTGTTAAGGCCATTAATAAACTAATTAGACTAATTCTCAACGCTGCCCGTCCAACCTTAAGGTTGGCGGGCAGGCGAAGAGCTTAAGCGGCCTTCGCGTTTTTCGTGAAACCTCATCCAGGGGCAGGATGAGGTTTCATGAAGGTTTTATTAAATTAATTTTTAAAATTTTGACAATTCATAAACATGTCCCAGCTCATGTGACACTGTCACATATGGGGGCATGTCTGAATAATTTTAATCTTTCTTTTTTTCAAACTTTAAAACTGAACTTAATCTCCCCGAGGCAGCTCCGTGCCCCAGAGGGAATTCTGCGCTCTTTCGCGCACATGCGCGAAAGAGCGCAGGCCCTGACTCTCCCTCCTCACCCCGCCCGCACAGGTAGCGCTGAGTGCTACTGGGTGCACGTCACGCTGGACAGGCCTTAATTGGCCCGCCCATGTAAAATGGCTGCATGCAGACGATCACGGGCAGTGATCAGCTCCGCGCCCACTCCCGACCGGCCCGCCCAACAGGCAGAAGATTCTGCCCCTTGTGATCTCTGTGGCATGGATTTCACCTTACCCAACATTAATTTCACTCCGGCTTCAGTTGTATTGGATCTCTGGCATCCAGCACAGTAATGTCATCAGGCAGGCTAAACGCCCATTTGAGCAATAATTTTATTTTGAGTGAATAAATTCAGATTAAATACATTTTTTGCTGTGTTGTGCCTGGGTTAGTTTATAAAAACGGAGAGGATGGGTAAATTTATGTTACAACTGGGGATTTAAAAAGAGGAATTGTGGAATAAATTTGCTGGATACCAGAGATCCCATACAGCTGACGCTGGAGCGAAATCAATGCCGGGTAAGGTGAAATCTATGCCACAGAGATCACACAGTCTTTGTGGCCAGCTTTCTTCAAGGTCAACACCAAGTGCTGTCACTTCACCACTGGTCTCAAAACCCAGGCCAATATCACAATTCGTGGCAACATGGGAATAGACGAAGCACATCAAGCAGGCTAAACACGTAATTACACTGAAGAATTTTCAGACACAGTGCAAACCAGCAAGTATCAAGCAAAATTTACTATTTACTTATCATTTAAGAGAAAATGAAATAAGGGACATAAGATAGAGACAAAAATATTGTAAGCAAACTGCAGAACTTTTTTTCATTACTTTAAAAATCTATGAAATTATCATGGAATGATGAAATTTGACACTCCTCTTATTTAATTAGTTTCTTTCAGGGACAGAGAGGTTGCTCATAAGTCATTATGACATAGTAAGGCAGTAAGATGAGGAATAATTTCTTCATAGGTTTTTGCAGTGAAAATAATAGCATGAAAGTGGAAGTTTATGGCAATTCAGTGATTTCTAATTGATTAGCAACTGGGAGGATTTCAACAGCACAGTATATGGAGGAGCAGAAAATCACTGACAGCAGTGTCTGGATTTCTGCATTTAACTGCCCATATGCAGATGCCAGAAGTTGCTGTCAGTTTTACAGAGAAATGACGGTGAGTGTTGACAGTTTTGCTGCCACTAAACCAGCAAAATCTAGGCTGTCTCTTCTTCAGTCCACAGCCTCATTAAAAACAAAAGCTTCCTCTTGCTCTCTGTCCTAAATATTTAGAATACTTGTGTTCTGTACTTTCTGCAGACCCCTTCACCTATTGATCTGCAATGCCGGTGTGTTTGGTTCCCCATGGCAATTGACAGAGGATGGCCTAGAGACCACTTTTCAAGTCAACCACTTGGGCCATTTCTACCTGGTACAATTACTTCAGGATGTTCTACGCCGTTCAGTACCTTCAAGAGTGATTATTGTATCCTCTGAATCACACAGGTTAGTGGTCACCAGTTCAAGTTTTGCAGCACTCTATCAATTTTTTGTCAGATTCTGTTTTCAATTTTATTTGACTCCCCAGAGATTTTGAAATATTTTATCTTGCCTTTATAAGTGAACTGAGGTGGCTCCCTAGTTAGTTTTCAGTTTCGAAAGCCAAATAGTATTGGCATTGCCAAAACCAGCTTGCACTTCCTGGTTTGCAAATTGCTTTGATGTTTGTTGATATTGCATCATTATGTAAGTGTAATACTATCAATACATTTGAAACCCGTGTGCACGCAACAATTTGTAACATTTATCAGCATTGAAAAATATTTAATTCATCACCCTTATGAGGAACATCCAATATTTCTCATTGAATTCACTTGCTGCAGATTAAGACACTTTGCTCCATTTGTGGGCTTCTAAACACATTCAGGAAACCCCATTTACATGTTGGTCTGCGATCTGTAGTTTGTCTGTAAAAGTCTTAGTCTCTGTGGGTTTCTCTTCATCAGCTCAAGTACGATCTGCCCTGACAGCGCTAGCAACAGTCTGTTTACACACCAACTGCATTATCTCAGCAAATATTAGACATCATCTCCTTGTGATGCTAAAGTTGGTGCGTAAGTGCACCCTAAATATTGTGTAATACTTATTTGTAACATTAAACCGTTATCCCAAAAGAACTACCATAGAAATTAATTTTTCTTTGTGGTCCCAGTGTGCATAAAGGTTTAATAAAAGCCAGAGACTTGCACTCAAAATTATACTTGAATGTGTGTTATACCTAAAGTGAAAGTTTTGTAAAAAAAAACCTGCTCCACGTTCTAATTGTAAAAAGCTATTGTTTTACTAATCTGACCACTTATTTATATATTTCAAAAATTTTTGATTTTGAAACAAAATATACATCGTAAATAATAAAATAATAATCGAAGAATTTGGTTAGGTTGCTGTTCCTGTTGGTGTTAGTTACTGTAAATGCTTTCTATTGCTGGACTTTGTAACTTGTCAGCCTGTTTCCTCAATATTATTATGTTACAGAAATAATAATCAAGAATGTACAGAAAAAAAACAAATATCTCTCTATTTCTGAATTTTTTTTTAAAAAGATAAAGCTCTTGTGAGTTTTAGTAAATTGCTTTATAGAAGCATGATAAACATCAAATCTTCCAAATCTGCATGAGTTTCAATTTTATTGAAAGTGTTAGGGTCCATCATTAGGTGCCAAAGGATTTAGCCTGTACCCTATAATTTTCATTATTAAATTTGTTGGTTAAACCCTGCTGTGCAGTACGTCTTTGAGACTAGGCCAGCAGCATCCTTAGCTAGGAAACAGCTTTCTCCTTCAACCTTGTAATCCCAAGACACCTTCCAGCTGGTGGTTCAGAAGTAATGATTGGTTACTGTGTACCACGTAGTCACTGAGTTTTAAACCTTATGATCCTTCTTCAGTCACAACCAAGAAGTCCTCTCTGCTACATTAGGCATTCTGTTAATGGATGACCTCCTATTTCTACCCATCAATCCTCATATCCCTGGGTCACAGCACACTTGACTGTGCACTATATCCACATCTCTAGGTAGACATTATAATTGCCAGCCATTCTTCCAGTGCATTCCCTTCAGCTCTGCGTGCTTATTGATCTTGCTTCTAGTGGGCTAGATCAGTTGTTTCTCTTGAGCTTCTATGAACTGCACCATGATGACCTCTTCAGTTTCACTCGACCACTAAATTTCTGTCTGATCTCTGCGTTGCAATAACTACCCTCACGGGAAAAACATCCTCTAAATCCACTCTTATCTTCTAGTATTGTGTTGTTGATAAAATATCTTTATGGCACTTATATAAGTGGAATTTGTTAAGAAGAGATACTGCAGAGTTAGCAATCTTTACCTAGCCCAAAACTGGACAATGCAGGAGCTTAGGGGTCGAGTTAATTTGAGCTTATTTTATACACTTTGGCGGTGAAATTCGGCTCCTTAGCACCCATTTTTTCTGTACTATGAGTGCAGTTTGGCCTCCAAAATGGCATCTGCAGTGCTTCCTCACACTTCTGGTGCGAGCTGTGCCGGAGGCTATTTTGGAGAAGGCGTTGGTGTGCACACAGGAATCAAATGCCTGAAATATGCAGAGTAGGCAGACTGTGACAGTGCTGCTGTTTTGGAGCTCTACTCTCTAGCTAAAACCCACTCTTAAGCTTGCACAGCTGCCCATGCGTTCAGCAGTAGGACTGCCCCTTCCACCTCCAGCAGTGTTATTAAAATGGACCATCATCTATTTTTTGCTGATTGGTTTCTGCTCTGCTTGTAGAAGTGTTTGGTAGTTTCTAGCATTGTTTAAAGTTGCTGAAGTCCATAGGTAGTGATTTGGCATATGCTCAATGCCTTTGTCCTGATCTCAGTGATTTTGCACAAAATGTGATAGAACAGATCATTGGGGCACTTGAACAACACTTCCGATGCCTAGACTGCTCTGGAAGAGTTCTGCAGCACTCAGAAAAGCACGTGTCAAGATTCGTTGCTGTTTGCTATATGGTGACCAGTTGAGGAAGAAGAAGAAAGCAGGGGACCAACACAGCCCCTTTCTGGACTCAAAACATTTATTTTGTTTCTCTCTCCATGGATGCTACCAGCCCTGCTGAGTTTTTCCAGCACTTTCTGTGTTTATTACAACTCCTTTCTGACCAGACTGTCCATGATCGACTCATCTGGCTGCAATATCAGTAAGCACAACCCCAATTCCCCATTCACCAGCAATCTAACATGTTACCCCCCTCTCTGTTACTGACCAACACAGTGTTTGCTTGGCCACAATGCTGATTTAAAAGACACCACAAAATAAATATTTCAAATCGAATTTATAAATCAACTTTACAAATCAAATTATTCCATATTGCAAACAAACATCGGCTAACCAACTGTATAAAAACAAGAAATAGTAGCAGGAATAGACTATATGGCCCCTCAAGCTTGCGCTGGCATTCAGTATAATTATGACTGGTCTTCTGCCTCAACTCCACTCTCTCACCCATTCCCAATATTCTTTGATTCCTGAGAGATCAAAAATCTGTCAATCTAAGCTTTGGATATGCTAAATGATGGAGCATCTACCCTCTCAGGTAGAGAATTCCAAAGATTCATAATCCTCCGAGTGAGCCTTCTCACCTCAGTCCTAACCGCCCCTCATCCCAGAAGTTGCTGTCAGATTTCTTCTATTATAACGATGAGTGCTGCTAACCTCACCCATTATTCTTGGTGAAGATGCTGGACTATTAATTTTTCCTTCTGAATGTTAAGGTGTAAGTCAGGAAAATGATTTAGTATATGGGTTGGGGATAGGGCCCTAATTCATACACGTGTTTTCTGCAAAATAAATCAAAAGCAAATGTTATTTGCAATTTTGTTTCCACATATATGTCTATTCAAATCCCTCCTCCCACATAGCATATGCATATCTGAAGAAAACTATGTGTCTGGGTGGTCACAACAGCTATTTATCATACTCTCAGCTGTGTTGTTCCACCTGCTTCATCCATGGACTATTTGGGGAGGGAGGAAAATTGTCATCATAGTCGCACATATTATAATGTACCCCCACCCCCAACCCAAAAATACTTAGTCTTCGGGGCGGGTTGTGCACAATTATTCTTTGCGATGAATCTTTAACAAACATTGTGAAAAGATGAGAGTGTTTTGAAACTAAAAGACCAGAAATGACTCTGTCTCCTGTTAAGAAACTGAAATTTTCAATGTAAATATGTATGCAAGTGCACTACAAGGTCAGAATCATGAACATTTAGGTAGTAGTGTAGTATTGTGCTAAATTACTTTCAATTGTGCAACTGGGACAAGTTAGTTTCCATATGTAACTGCAACGTGCCTATCTGCACCATTGTGACCGCAATTACAGTTTTCTTCCAATGCTCAGGCCAGTTGGTTCAAAGGTGAGAAATTGATTTTGGCTTTGTACGGAATAAAGATTGATTAAATCAGAATGGCATGACCTTTATTGATTTGTTGTTTGACAATCAGTACAGCTTGCCAGGAACCACTTGAGGTTACTGTAGCATGAGAAAAAAATGCAATTAAATACTGCTTCGATGAAAATCAAGCATGAGAAGTTCAAGCATTGCATCTCTTGTAGATCAGCTCTGAATTTTTTTTTTAACTGAAGTATTACTATTAAGGAAAGTACTTTTAGGAATAAATATTAAAAAGCTAAAGAACTGAGCACAAGAGTGTCATAGGTTACATTGGGTCAAGGAGCCAATGATTGATGAGCAATTTCAAGTTCCAACTTGCAAATCCTAGGCACCTTAGCTAAAAATATATTCAAGTTTGTCATTAAAGCAGTACTAGAAAATGGTTTCTGCAATTCTAATATTTCAAATTCTATTTTCTCAATTTATCTTACATACATATGTGATCATTCAGGATTATATAATTGCACTTAATCATCAAATTTTTGTTCTTTTTTTAAAAAAATCATCATTAATTGTACAGAAAAAGTTTAAACTGCAAAAATAATGAGTTTGTAGCATTAGGTTCCTATATTTTCATCTTGAAAGGAACAGAAACTTTGGGCACCTCTGAGCTATTGAAAAAGTCTGGATAGATTCTGGAAATTTTTGAAGTATGATTGCAGGATTTTACAAAAATGCAGGTACTATTTATTCCTGTGATCAACATAGGCATAATTCTTTCTCAGTGCACATTCTTGCATTCTTTTGTTTTATAATTTTACCTGTAGTAAGTATGATCATTATGTGTTCTAATCATATCCTGCTTGCATAAGTCTCTATCAGAGGAGTAAGTTCATTATTTTTGTCATTTATCTCAACAGTTTATTGGAGTTTTGAACTTGATGTTTATCGAGACTGACATTGTAATAATCCTCACTGATATTTATACCTTTTAAAAGGTGAGGCGTTAAGTTCGGGGCGTCATTTTTCATAATCCTTTTCGGTTTGTTATAATGTTTGTTTCGAACAGACTCTAGAAAAATAGGATGCCATTGAATGATGGTTGGGACCCTGGGACATCTGAAAATTTCAGACCAGCATCTTCCAGAAGTTTACCAAAGAATAGCAAATCTGCTAACCTAACTTTCCGTGAGGCTGAGAGATCTTTTAATGCCAGTATAGTCCGAAGAGGTTTTATAACAAAAATGAAGTAACTTTATGCTAGTGCTGTGATTTGTACCATTTACACATTTAGATGGCCTGAAGAATATAATTTGGAAACGCCTCATAACAAATAAGCTAAACAAGGTGGCTAATCACAGGATATAAAACGTCAGTTGGCTCCATACACATGTCTGATTCAAAGGCAGTGCAATATCTCCATTATGCATCTCAACAACAATATTAATATACGTGACAACCCTGGCTAGATTGAAATGAGTACTTTGGCTCTTTGTAGAGTGCTGTGTTCTGTAAAATTTCTATGTTTCTTTAAAAAAGAATCACACAATATGCGGTGCTTGTCATGTTCTCGATTATCTCTCCAGTAATTAAAAGCATGGAAAGGAAATAGTCACATTGAAATGGGGAAGATCTTGGTAATCAAGGATGAATGAGATCCATGTCTTCAGAATTCTCAAGGGTGTGGGAAAAAATGACTCATTTGATTTTTGTTTTCAGAAATCTCTTAGGACGACTTAGAGCTTGAATAGTGTACGTAATCAAGTAATGAATTAATTTACTTATTCATTGAACTCTGGTTTCAATGTCAATAGATTCCAGCACTCAATATGGTATTGGGTGTCTTAAATAAAGTTACTGAAAGTTGAAGCTGGACAGAAAAATGGCAAGACCTACTTGTCTGCTTTGGTGGTCCCTTGCTATTGTTACAAATATGAGGTTTATAAGATAATGGGCCAGAACCTCCTTGGAGTGACAATCACAGTTGGATTGCCATGCTGCTCATATTTACTTATATGGCAAGGCAGCTGCACCTTTCTCACCTGACCTTCCAACTCAGGCCGGATGAGAATAGTGCAGTGCAGCTGTTCAGGAATTCTCTCAGTTGAGTGCAGCAGAGTTGGGGGATAGGAAGCCACACCTCCCTTTTACGGCACTAGCTGCCGTAAAGCAGGTAAGTTTGAATGTCCAGCCATTCTGAGAAGTTGGGGGGGTGCTGGAGGGGGAGCGGGGAGGTGTATGGGTATGGGCCTATTGGACTATTACTATAGTTACCCAGGAGTTAGAAGTGGCTTTAATTCTTCTAACTTTCCCTGGGTAACTATCCTGGTAAGATAGTTGAAACCATCTAAAGTCTCCAATTTAAATCGGAGTATTGGATGGTTCTCAGTGCAGGGTAATTGACTATCAGAACTTCTCCGGCAATTCCCATGCAATCCTTGCGTGTGGCTACTTGCGTGGTCGGGGGGGTCCCCCAGTGGATCTTGCGGGGGTATTGCCTGGTTACGATTCGCCAGGGATCAGAAGTTATCAGCCCATGTTTCAGTACTGTGTCTTTAATTTTGAGAAAAATTAAGGCGGTTATGTGCTGTTCTGAGGCCTGCCTGACAGCAGGCCTGGGTGACATGGCTGTTACAGATTAAAGGGAGGGCCGGGTTTTTTTGCTGGAAGGGTGTAATGTGCTCACACTTGGAGACAATGGCAGCATCATTGTTTACTGTGGGTGGACTGAGAGTCTTCAAAGTCCCAGGAAGGTGTTGAGAACATTGGGTTGAAAGCTGTTATGCTTTAAAACTGTCCATTTTCTTTCAAGATAAAAGAGAGTTGGGATCTCAAGGATAGCTAATCACCATTTCCACCTGGATACAATGCCCATGTGATTCACATTGTTTGGAGATGAGCTTTGAGAGGTGATGGGTTTCTAACATATTCCTCAAACTCAAAGACATATTTAGCCTGCTAGTATCTGGGAGAGGGTTCACCACAGAAGAATGCGGGTGGGAGCTTGTGCTCGATTTGATAACACCAAATTTGTGAGAATTTGAAATGAGGCTGAAAGATTCACCTAGTTTGTGCTAGAGGGAGGATCACTCGGAAAACCCCTCGGTGTGAAAGACAATTCTGGGGTTAAAGATTACGAACTTGGAAAAGGAAAGGAATGGAAGTAAACCTTTGGAAGCTAAGAATCACTTTGGACTGGGCCTAGGGAAAACCGAATGACTACTTAAGGGACAAAGTATAGTAAAAAAAAAGCAAAGTATACCCGTGATGTTTGCTTTTTGGTTGTATTATAAATTAAAGGGGAAAGTACAGTTCTGTAGCTTGAAGAATAAGTTGCCTACAACAAGTGTTTAGCCAATAGTGCTTTTAGTCTTAAAAGTCTTAGAACGTGGAAGCTTGTCATGTCATTCTTTAATCCAGCAACTGGAAGTTCGAGTCTTTTTTTTGTTATCGGTCTCTATGTCATCATAACACAGTTTTCCCTAAAGAAGTGAAAATAATTCACCTAAATTTAAAATAATTTTTCTAAAAGATGATTATTGCCTCGATGCAGGTGCATGATCAGCAATGTGGGATATGATTTATGCCTCAAAAGTGAGGTGACATGACAAAAATAATTTTTGATCTATGGTTAGTGTTCCACTCCTGGCTATAAATTGTATTCTAATTTACCACATTGGAGAAGTTAATGCAATTAAAATGGAGGGAAAAAAATCAACTGAGTGGCTTGCTGGACCACTTCAGAAAGATGATAAAAGTCAACCACGTTGGTGTAGGACTGAAATCACATATAGGTCAGACTGCGAATTTTTACAACAATCTGATTGTTTCACGGTCAGTCTTACTAATGTATATTTTTAGGGGGCGCAGTTTAAGAATAAGATGTCTCCCTTTTAAGGTGGAGATGAGAAGAATTTGTTTTCTATCAGAAGGGCTATTAGCCTGTGGAATTCTCTTTCCCAGAAAGCAGTGCGGGCTGGGTCATTCAATTTATTCAAGGCTGTGTTTGATTCATTGTTTATAGGCAAGGGAGTCGAGGGTTATGGGGGGCAGACAGGAAAGCAGAGCTGAGACCACAACCAGATCAGCCATGATTTTATCGAGTGATAGAGCAGGCTCAAAGGGCCAAATGGCCTACTCCTGCTCCTAAGTCTTAAATTCCTATGTTTTTGTTTCTCTATCCAGATTTTTAAAAACCATTCAATAGTGCAGTTTCTTCTATATTGAGGAGGCCAATCATGGGTTTGCTATGCAGACCTGACCTGCTGAGTGTTTCCAGCATTATTCAAAATTATTGGGCTTTTATGGACTTCCCTAACTGCATTTTAGACTAACGGTCTGAGCTACAATGTAGTATTATTGTACAGCATTCTCCAACAATATTGGTAGTAGTAGACATTTTATGACTGCATGAAACTTGCTTTAGAAACTTGTAATGCAAGAAATTGAAGACGGATTGTGGGTAATTTCTACAGAATGGTGTAAATTTTACAATGGGCTGGATTTTATGCGGCCTCTCTTGGCAGGAACCATGCTGGCCGGGCCCACTTAATCGTGGGAGAGGCCCCAGGTCATGCTTCCTCGTGGTGGGAAAATGTCCCCCGATTAATTTGGAGGGTGGAAGGGACTAAACCAGGATTCCTGGTCACCGGCGGCAGGCTATCAATTTGGTTCATTAATGAGCCAATTGACACCCATTATTCCTGAACTATTTACTGGTGGCTCAGGGATTAAATATAGGCTACAGGGGACTCCCGTGCCCTCAGAAGGCCGTCCAGTAAAACCTGTCAGGTTTGCCAGCAGCGTAACGGGGGGAGGGGGAATCCCTCATTATCAGGCACTTTCTGTCCAATTGAGGCATCTGGCATGGGTCAGGGGGAGGCCACTGAAAGCCACCACTCAGCCCTTCCGCCAATCCTCCTCCCACCCGCCCTCTCCCATGGCTTCTACCCCCTGATCCCCATTCCGCTTTCACTCACCTGTGGTCTGGGGTCCCTATGTGATTCTGGATCTCAAGCAGTGCAGTGCGCATGCTGCCAGCAATGATGAACTGGCAGCTCTTGGCTGGCAGGATTTCTTTTGCTGGGGCCTCAATCATGGAGAAGGCCCAACCGTGGCCAGTTAAGTACCTGAAGGGCACTTCATTCTTTTGGGCCTCTCCCACTGAACCACCGGGGGTTCCCCACCCAGACTCCACTTGGCCTGACAAAATCTCAGCCAGTCAGACAGAATATTATTGTTGGGATATTAAGGGTATTAATGCCATTTGGTGCACATAGGTCAAGCTCAGCACTAAATGATGATAGACAGTAAAGTGAAAACATTATTCAGCGGGTTATGAGAATCAATTTAATTGAGTTTAGCAATTACATATTCTGATATTTCAAAACCATTATGACATAAGGCACACTTAGACTAATTTTACCACCACTATAGATCTAAGCCTAAGATGTTGGATCTTTAAAAATTCTAGCACAGTTTATAATTCAAAACAAATGAATTAAGCTTATTGATGCAATGTAATGCAAAATGAAATGTTATTGAATTTCCTAATGTGTTACAAATCTATTTTTGTATTAGGTTAAATTACTGCAGTGTTTTTGACACTTGGGTTGGGGGTGAAAGGGTTGAAGAAATTGCAGGCTAGATGGCCGACCATTATCAGGAAAAGGTAGAAAATCCAGATTTTATATATATAAAATAAATGTATAAAAAGTATTTCAAGGGACGATTTAAATGAAAGAATTAATAAGAGTGAGACCCAAGTGGTCAAAGGACACCAGGTTACAGAATCGCAGCAAAGAGGTTGGTTAGGCAGTGTGCTGCAGGAATTCAGTCCACATGAAATGGGAGGAGAGAATTGGCTTGAAAGAGAAAAGAGGACATTGGGCAATAAAGTGATAAAAATGTAACAGTTTAATAAAAGTACCCCTTACATTTTTATGAGTATATAAATATAATATCTCTGTTGTAGTAGGAAATACATATGTAAATATGTAGTTAAACCCCAATATGAGATGAGTTTCAGGATGGCACTGTTAGTGCTTTTTACAGAGAGAGTTTTTGTGTGACACAACTGATCAACTGATTGTGGACATCTTCAAATGCATCTATTTCCTCCCTGATCATTACGGGGTAATTTTAACCTAACTGGCCAGATGCCCATTGTACATACCGCCCCATTTTATTCTTTGCCCTGTTTCACACTCTGCCCCCTTTTAATCTCCACTGACTTCAGCCAAGAGAAAAATCACCCATTGTTTAAAATGGGTAGCCGACTCATCTGCTCTAAAGTAAATCGCTAGATTGACAGACATCCGCTTTACTTCCACTTCAGGTAGTAAATTTTAATAGCCAACTGGATTTTGGTTTAAGTTATCTTCATAACAGCTCAATTGCAGATGTTACAGAGATATGGATAGGAAACTGCTAAATTTCTTCTGGATGTGCTTATGGTTGAAAATTGTGTCCATTAGGTGAAAGAGAACAAGGTATGGTTTCCAGCTGACATACACTGTTCTGTTTTTCAAACAGTTGCAATCTGAAGCTGTTGACATTTTTCTCCTTACTGGAGGGAGATCTTATTGGTGTGAATAGAGTTGTCTCAGAGAGGTGAAGAGATAGACACATGGAAATCTGTTTTCAGGAACCTTATGCTCCTCCTACCTTTGAGCATATTGACCTGGAGGAGATAAAGAATGAGGATATTATTTAAAAAGAAAAGTTAACCAAAGAATAGGCTCATTATCTGTGTATCTTACCTGTGCTGTGTACCTTGTAAAGTTTTTGATGACTTTGTCTTTTTAGCACTCCACTAGTTATGTGATGTTAATGAGGAATGAGACATGTCAGAAAAAGCTCACCAGGGAAAAAGTAATAGGAATACTAATGGGACTTAAGGCTGACAAGTCCCCATCTCCCCATGACATTTAATGGCATTATCATCACTGAATCCCCATATGTCAACATCCTGGGGGTTACCATTGACCAGAAACTAAACTGGACCAGCTATATAAAAAATACTGTAGCTACAAGAGTAGGTCGGAGGCTGGGAATTCTGTGGAGAGTAACTCACATCCTGACTCCCCAAAGCCTGTCCACCTTCTACAAGGCATAAGTCAGGAGTGTGATAGAATACTCTGTATTTGCCTGGATGAGTGCAGCTCCAACAATAACACCCAAGAAGCTTAACATCATCCAGGACAAAGCAGCCCGTTTGATTGGAACCGCATCCACCACCTTAAACATTCACTCCCTCCACCACTGATGCACAGTGGTAGCAATGTTTACAATCTACAAGATGCACTCACCAATGATTCTTCAACAGCATCATGCAAACCCATGACCCCTGCCAGCTTGAAGGACAAGGGCAGCAGATGAGGGGAACACCACAACCTGTAAGTTCCACTCCAAGCAATACACCATCCTGACTTTGGAGCTCTATCGTCTTTCTTTCATTGTCATTGGGTCAAAATCCTGAAACTCTCTTGCATACAGCGCTGTGGGTGTACCTGCACCAGATGGCCTGCAGAGGTTCAAGAAGGTGGCTCACCACCACCTGCTCGAGGGCAATTACGGATTGACAATAAATGCTGGCCTAGCCAGCGACTCCACATGCCATGAAAGAATAAAAAACAATACTCATTGGAGTTTAGAAGAATGAGAGGTGATCTTCTTGAAAAATGTAAGATTCTGAGGGAGCTTGACAGGCTAGATGCTGAGAGGATATTTACCCTCATTGAGGAATCTAGAACTGGGGGCCACAGTTTCAAATTAAAGGGTCTCCAATTCAAGGTGGAGATGTGGATTTTTTTTTCTCTCAGAGGGTCGTTACTATGTGGAATTCTCTCCCCCAGCAATATATTCAAGTTTGAGTTAGACAGATTTTTATTGACAAGGGAGTACAGGATTATGGGGACAGGCAGGAAAGTGGCGTTAAGGCAACAGTCAGATCAGCCATGATGTTATTGAATGGCTGAGCAGGCTTGAAGGGCTGAATGGTTTACTCCAGCTCCTAATACTTATGTTCTTATGTCAGATGATTCATTTTAAAAACAATGACAGGAACAACTAAAATAATCTGCTGAGAGACTTAGGAATGGAGTATTGTGTTTCCATTTGATTTTCTTAATGATGGGTCTTTCCCCATACTACACACTTTGAACTAGATTACTCTTTTTGAAAATATCTTGGAAATGTTATACAACTGTTGTCCTTTATATTATTCAGTAATTCCTTCTTCAATAGAGTCTCAAGAGGGAGGCCGTTACTTGGGAGGAAATCAGTGAGGTGCAGAAGTCAGTGGTGCTTTGACAGTGAGATGCAAATGGAGCCAAGTATTCTTGTAATCAAAGAACAAATAAGAGCAACAAAGCTGCCATATATAACTTGGTATATAGGGAGTAATTTCAAAGTTTGCAGATGACACAAATATTGGAAACATTGTAAACAATGAGGAAGATACAGTAAATACTTTAACGTCATTTCATTTTAAAGTTGTTAATTCTTTTGGGCCTGTTTCACTGATTTATGACGCAATTTCCATTTTTATGTTATCATTGTGCACATTGTGCACCGTCATCGCTGTTGCCATCATGTGCAGTGTCATCACCCTTGGCATAGTCATCACGCCACCTTGTGTCATTATAGTGAGTCATCATTGCTGCTGGTGTCAACATTGCGCAGTGTCATCACTGTCGGCATCGTGATAGCATGCATCACGTGTCGTCATCACCATCAGCGTCAACATGGCGTGCATTGCACGGTGCCATCATCGTTGACATTGTCATCAAGTCCATTGTGTGTTGTTATCCCGAGTCGTTGTCGTCATCGTCAGCTTCAACATTGCATGCACTGCAGTGCCATTGCCATCACCATCAGCATCATGGGCGTTGTATTGTCATAGTGATTCATCATTGCCGTCAGTGTCAACATCGTGCGTCGGCTCATTGTTTAATGTTGATATGACGTTGAGCCATTGGCGCCATTGTGAAGAAAGTGAGCTGTTTTTCTACACTCGAGGGAACTTCATTTAAAAAAAGAAGGCTGAAGCAAAGTTCTGAAGAAAGAAAATCCAAACCAACAGGTTTTTTTGGGAAGCAAAAATTTGAAGCTTGGGCTGCTCATTTCTGTTAAAGCAAGGCCTATTTCTAGACTCTGCAAGGTGATTTCAATTTTGGAGCCCCAGGAGTGTGTCCTGTGGGTGAGGCACAGAAGCCATTGAAGTCTGTGAGAGAGATGTATCACTGTACACAGGTAAAATTGCTTTCCTTGCCTCAGGGCTTGTTTGGGTGTAAAATAAAGGATGCACAATATTTACCCTTCAAGAAGCTGACTCTCCAATCATCTGATTGATTTTGGAGCTCCCAGGTGTTTCCTTTCTTCAAGTCTGCAGCAGGTGAGGCTGGAGCACCAGCAGTGTTTTCCAAATCCAGTGGCAAGAAATGCAAAGCAACAACAGTCATCCCCCAAGGCAACATGCCCAACATTGAGGTGCTAAATCACTCAAAGCCACCTTTACTGAAATGTTTTAGGGATGTCCCCAAAAGCATCCTCAAAAAGGTCAAATTTCTCCACCAACTCATGGTGACTGACCAAAGTGGGAGAAGGTTCATTTGGGAAGGCACTGAACACAGAGACTTTGTCAGGAACATGCAGAGACTAAGTCAAGGCAGCGGAGAAAGTGTAGAAAACCCCCAAGCAACTCATCTAACACCCTCCAAGCAACATTTGCCCACATTGGCAGACTCTGGCCACTGCGCATTGGACTTATCAGCCATCTCAGAACCCATCGAGCCTAAGTGGAAGTAAGTCATCCCTGAACCTGAGGGACTGCCTAAGAGAAACTGGTGAGTGTTACCTAATTTAAATTTATGCAGAATTTCTTTTATATTTAGTGATTTATTTTATTTTTCAAGTTATTTCAGCTAGGAACGCACTGCGCTGTACATGTATGGTACAGTATTTCAACTTACACTGGTTTTTCTGGGCAAGAAATGTCTGAAGGAACCTAACTCTGGCTTTAACATAGATTTCTATGGGAACCCGCGGGTCACTTATAGTTGTTTCACTTAAGGTCATGATTTTCAGGAACGCAACCACAACTTTAAATGAGAACTTAGTGTAGCAACGGACTTCAGGAAGACATGGACAGACTAGTGAAATGGGAAGACACATGGCAGATGAAATTTTATACAGAAGTGTGAGGTGGAATGAGACGATTCAGTACGAACCAATTGCAACAATGTTAAAGGGGGGTGGTTGTATGTAGAAACAGAGGGACTTGGGCATGTACGTATACAAATCTTTGAAGAAGTTGGCAGGACAAGTTTTGTTCAAAAAACTTTTGGGCTTTATTAGTAGAGGAATAGACTATATAAAAAAGAAAGTTTTGCTAAATTTTTATAAAACATTGACTAGGTCTCAGCTGGAATATTGTGTTTAATTCTGGGCACCACACTATAGAACAGATGTCCCTTATACAAGGTAAAGAGGTGATTGACGAGAATTGTACAAGGGATAAGGGACTTCAATTATGTGGGGAGGCTACAGAAAACAAGGTTATTCACCTTGGAGCAGAGGAAGTTGCGAGGAAATTTGATAGAGGTATTCAAAATGACAAAGGTTTTTGATTGATTTCATTGGCAGAAGGTTCAGTAACCAGAGGACCCAGATTTACGGTGATAGACAAAAGAACCAGTGATTTGGAATGCAAAGCCTGAAAGGGCAATGGAAGTAGGTTCAAAGGCAACATTGTAAAAAAGAATGAATAAATACTTGAAGGGGAGAAATTATAGGCCAATGGGGAAAGAGTGGAGGGTGTGGACTAACTAGGTAGCTCTACCAAAGAACCAACATAGGCATGATGAACCTAATGGCCTCCTCCTGTGCTGCATCATTCTATGATGACAAAGAAACAAGATGGACTAATTTTGACCCTAGAAAATAATGGTAAGAATGAACCCAATTTTATCAGACTACAATAGCAAAGTAGTAGAACAAGCACTGTAATATGGTGTTGAGCATGGCAGATAAGTATACCTAATTTGGCTTATATAAGTTTTTTGCAATGCTTTAGCATGCTTTATAAATTAGAACTTGGAGGTGAACCCAACACTTACTGGTATTTAACATCTACTACTTAGATGAAGTTCAGAAAAAGAAAAGCCAGAGAGGCTTCTTAGCATCCTTGGCACATTGGTGATGGTCTTTGCAGTACCAGGCTGAAGTCCATACTCTGTTGAGAAAATCTAGAATATATTGGCAATATTGGCCTGGTTCACTGGAGAAAGTTTAGAATTTATTGGCAATATTGGCATGGTTCATTGGCCAACCAGAGTCGACCTGCCAGGTTTGAATTTAAACAAAAGCTTGGCAGTTAACTGTTCCGTGTTGCATTCTCAATGACAATGCTTCTACTTACTAATCAGAGTCCACTTGTCAACCAATCAGCACCCTCTTCTCATGAAGTATTAAGTGTTGTTCCCTTTGACATTTGGTATTCTTGTAAATCTGTTCTGATGAGTGCAAGACAAAAATCTTTGACAGCATGTTCTCCTTCTTCAGCAATACTCAAGTTCTGTAATACCAAGTGACTATTATTATACCAAACATATTTTATGTATTTGCACAATTTATCACATCATATCTTAAATGTACTAATGTTTTGGTTTTTGTCCAGAAATGTTTTGGGTTATAGCGACTTCTGTTTTGGTCACATTTAAGGCATGTAGATATTTTTGAGATTGTGATAATGCACAAATGATTGTTCTGTACTGCATTCAAATCAGATGTTGTGTATTCTTTGCTGAAATCAATATATTTGCTGCTTTTGCTGAGTTCAGCAAAAAACGAGAGAAATTCAAGGCTTTCTACATGGAGCCCTGTGCCTTCATACATAACTGTATAATTAAGTTTTACATCTGGTGCATGTCCAATGTGTCCGTAGGCCGTGGGAAAATATCCAACAAATTTGTAGAGCGCGAATTATGTTGATTGGCTCAATTTTTTCCCAATCAAGGTTGAATTAAATATGCTGAATTTCACTATCTCAAAAAACAATCAAACTCTTCAAAAAAATATTTTTAGTGAACCACCATAGCACTTTTCCATCCACCCCATTGTTCATTCTTTTCCCTTAAATTTTCATAAGCTCTACTAACTAAGTTGTTAATTCCTAAAACCCCCTTCTTCCGTCCTTTAATTTTTATATTCTAGCTGTAAGAGCCCATGGGATCCAAGGCAAAGTAGCACATTGGATCCAAAATTGGCAGGGAGGCAGGAAGCAGAGGGTGATGAGAGAGGGATGTTTCTGTGACTAGAAGTCTGTTTCCAATGGGGTTTCGTAGGGCTCAGTGTTGGGGCCCTTGCTGTTTGTGGTGTACATAAATGATTTGGACTTAAATGTAGGGAGTATGATCAAGAAGTTCACGGATGACAGAAAATTGGTAGGGTGGTAAATAGTGAGGGGGATAGCCGTAAACTGCAGGATGATATCAATGGACTGGTCAGGTGGGCAGAGCAGTGGCAAATGGAATTTAACCCGGAAAAGTGTGAGGTAATGCACTTGGGGAGGGCTAACAAGGCAAGGGATTACACTATGAACGGTAGGACCCTGGAAAGTACTGAAGATCAGAGGGACCTTGGTGAGGATATCCACAGATCCCTGAATGTAGCAGAGCAGGTAGATAAGGTGGTTAAGAAGGCATTTGGGATACTTGCCTTTATTAACCAAGGCATACAATACAAGAGCAGGGAGGTTATGCTGGAACTGTATAAAACGCTGGTTAGGCCACAACTGGAGTACTGCGTGCAGTTCTGGTCACCACATTATAGGAAGGATGTGATTGCACTGGAGAGGGTGCAGAGGAGATTTACCAGGATGCTGCCTGGGCTGTAGGGTCTGAGCTATGAGGAAGGATTGGATAAGCTGTGGTTGTTTTCCTTGGAGCAGCGAAGGTTGAGAGGGAACCTGATAGAGATGTATAAGATGATGAGGAGCATACATAGGGTGGATAGGAAAGCACTTTTCCATTAGTAGAGGGGTCAGTAGCCGGGGGCATAGATTTAACGTAAGAGGTAGAAGGCTAAGAGGGGAGTTGAGGAGAAATTTTTTTCACCCAAAGTGGTGGAAGTCTGGAACTCACTGCCTAAAAGGCTGGCTGAGTCAGAAGCCCTCGTAACATTTAAGAAGCATTTAGACATTCACTTGCATTGCCATGGCCTCCAGGCCTATGGGCCACGCACTGGAAAATGGGGTTAGTGTAGTCAGATCTATGTTGACCGGCGTGGACACGATGGGCCAAATGGCCTTTTTCTGTGCTGTAAACATCTATGAGTCTACGAATCTGACTTCTCTGTGTGTTCATATTTCAGGCCTGTGCTCATCTCGGGCATCATTTTACCTTTTGCAGTGTTCCCAGAGTTGGCATGTATTGCTTGGAGATTCCCTCATGTTTATTTGGAAACTAGTTTCTAATCCTCACCCCATTGCATGGTTGTTCAAGTTCTCTGCAACATTATGCTCGTTCTTTCTGGTTTCTACGTTTCTGTGCTGTACCATGAAATTCAGAGCTGTTTTTGCAATCTCTGGTTATCATGCTTGCTTTTGGATTTTAATCATTCTTATTTTATTTATTGATTTTTTTTCCTTTTTAATTTCCTTGCTACTCATTTTAGAGAATGGTGGCATGCATGTATTGATACTATCTCAGGTTCTTTAGTGTTTCTTCAGAGCCCTAACGCAATTATAGGTCTTCACTACCTACCAGCCTCAACCTTTTATTTTATTCCTTTCCTGGAACTCCTGTAGTTAACTCAAACATTCTTTTCTCACATATTTAGGGAAATGCATACATGAGGTCTTCCGGTGTTGCACGCATTTTCTCCTGGACCATAAGAAGCTACTCAGTTGTCCTAATTGATGTAATTGATTCTTCGAATGTTTCACTTAAAGGTGCGGGAGACAAGAAATGAATCAGGGTCAGAGCAAAATAAGGGGAACCAGATGGAAAGAGAACAACAAAAAAGTCAATAAAGAAACATTTTAGTAAAAGTGAGGAAGACATATTTCAGAGAATGGAGTTGAAGATTTAAAAGGAATTGTTAAAGGGA
Source organism: Cetorhinus maximus (assembly GCF_964194155.1). NCBI lineage: Eukaryota > Metazoa > Chordata > Chondrichthyes > Lamniformes > Cetorhinidae > Cetorhinus > Cetorhinus maximus. Next base: position 143,922,429 of record NC_135884.1, read on the forward strand.
AAGTAATTGGCAAAGGAAAAGGTAGTGACGCGTAGCAAAGTGATCACTGCAGAACTGAGAATACTGTAACTTAACAGAAGCATTAAAGAACAGCAAAAGTGAGCAGCAGGTGGGAAAGATGAATGGAAGGCTTTAAAAAATTTTTTTTCACGGAATGTGGGCATCGCTGGCTAGGCCAACATTTATTACCCATCCCTAATTGCCCCTGAGAAAGTGGTGGTGAGCTGCCTTCTTGAATCACTGCAATCCATGTGGTGTAGGTACACCCACAACACTGTTAGGGAGGGGGTTCCAGGATTTTGATCCAGCGACTGAAGAAATGGCTGCATTGTATTTTGTTACTTTTGCATTAATACCAAGGAGTTTGACTGTACATTGAGGCAAAAGTGCCAGTAAAGCTCTTGATTCAGCTCTTGGTCTAATTCCACAATGAACTAAAGCCAAGTGGTGTGAAACCCCCAGCCAGGAACTTGTAGATTCCACGATTCTCTTGTCTGTAGTGAACATCCATCAAATTTCATCTTTGAATGTTTGCCAGGTTTTCTTTTGGTTGAGCTTCCAGACGACACTTGGAGAAGAGCAGATTCAGAAGTTTTGAGACTTTACAGCAGGGTTGCAGTAAAATGCACTTCAAACCCAGATTGCTAATAAGCAACACCACAAAGGTGAATATATTTCGCCTGAGTTTTGGCAACTAACAACAGTGCTTTTGTTGGGATATGAGATAAAAAATTATGCCACCATACAAGCAATTACAATTAAAAATGGCATGTAAAACTATATGAAAATTTGATCATTTTTGCAATATTATTTAATTCCATGGAGACTGATTATTTGATTGTATCTACCTCTGATTGTTCAAGGCAGATGGCTGTAAAATTTGGCAGTAGATCTATGCAAGCGTCGATAAGGGCACACAAGCCAAATGTGAGTGATCATTGATGATATGACAGTACACAATGCTGAATCACCACAGCCCATACATTCAACTAGGAGGAGATGAGACCCAAAACCTTCAGGAAGGCAGTAATCTCGGAAAAGTTCTTCTACACATGGCATTACAGAGCACTTCCACATTCATGGCTTGGCAATATTTTCCAAAAGACTTCCTCATTATGAGTAATTGGTTTTGGAGCTAAATGTGAGCAATTTGATTGGACCGTGGCCATTTGGAAGACTTTCATTCCTGTAGAAGTCATGTTTGACCTGCTGTTGCTGCTAAGCCGATTCAAGAAGCCAGATACCAGGACATGCTAACCTGACAACAGCATCTGTTGCCTGAGACTTGGAATGTGACAGGAATGCTCAGATGATGCCAATTTCTTCACTGCTGCCAGAAATGAAATTGGAACATGCAAGCTAACAGTTACTGACTTTTACATGGATGGACAAAGCATGACTTTATAATGAGATGAACTCAAGATGTACTGTGTTTCTTATTTGTAATAGAAGTGTTGTCCTGTGTCCTTGTTGAACTTGTAGCACAATGTGCTGGGTGTGTTTTTGGAAATGGAAGAGTAATTGAACACACAGTAATTTGGAACTCAAGGAAGACATTTCTCACCTGGCTGTTAGTAGAATTCAATAGCCCTATGGTGAAATAAACATTGATGCCACGTGGCATTTGTTCCATTAGTGGATAAATAATTTGCGGTTCTGTTGATCTGATTCTCAAAGTGGCAAAATGCAGATTGCAAATGTTCAAAACCATATCATAGAAAATGGTTACAGCACAGATAGAGGCCATTTGACCTGATGTGTCCATGCTGGCTCTCTGCTAGCCTACTCTCCTGCCCTTTTCCTGTGGTCCTGCAATTTTTTTCTCTTGTGCTTATTCGATTCTCTTTTGAAAGCCATGATTGAAACTGCTTCCACCACACTCAAGGGCTGTGCATTCCAGATCCTAGCCACCATGCTGGACAGGTCGTGTTTTCCTCATGTCGTCATTAGCTCTTTTGCCAACCACCTTAATTCAGCATCCTCTGTTACAATGGGAACAGTTTCGATCTATTGTACAGAGCCCTCATGATTTTGCACACCTCTATCAAATCTACTCTCAACCTTCTCTAAGGAGAATCACTCCAGCTTCTCCAATCTTTCAGGGTGCACAATATTTTGAAAAGACAGGCAGAATGGCAAAGGAGGAGGGGTAGCTTTGATAGTAAAGGATGGCATAAGGACTTTAGTGAGGAAGGATCTTGGCTTGAGAGGTTATTTAGTAGAATCAATATGTGTGGAGATTAGAAATAACAAGAGTCATGTAAGTCATGGAGCATGTAACAAAGGCAATCTAATAATTGTGGGGGACTTTAATCTTCATTTAGACTGGACCAATCAAATTGGCAAGGGTGGTCTGGGAGATGAGTTTGTAAAATGTTTTCATGACAGTTTTCCTGGAGCAATATGCTGTGGAACTAGTGATAAATCTATTTTGGATCTAGTATTGTGTAATGAGGCAGGGTTAGTTAGTAATCTTATAATAAAAGAACCACTGGGAAATAGTGATCATAATAACATTGATTTCCATGTTAAGTTTGAAAGCTACCTACTCCAATCATAAGCAAGAACTTTAAACATAAACAAAACCAATTACATAGATAGTAGGGGAGAACTGTCCATTGTTGATTGGTAAATAGATTAAAAGGTATGACTGTAAAGAAATAGTGGGTAACACTTAAAGAAACAATTCAAAATGTTCAACAAAGTAAGCCATGGAATCTATCATCATGCAAGTCTTAATGCAGTTAAAAAAAGGAGAGCATAATTAAAACAAGTCATCACGGTATTAAGTCATTTGTTGAACATATTCTCAATACATGCAATTATGGCAAATGTATCATCCTGAGATAAATTCTCCAAAGTTCGCGCTCTTGCTGTATTTTGCTGTTTGTATACTTCAATTTTGCGTTAAAAGGTTCTAGACACAGTGAAATCAATGGTATCTGAGCAGACCTGAGCTATATCTTATCACTTGTCCCAAAAATCACTTACTATTCCTATATATTTAACAATAAAGCCTTAATATTTCCATAATAAAAGTATCCCAATGGCAAAAAATACAAACACAATCTCTTTCTTCCTTTTGTAGTAGGTTTACATCTAAGGTAGAAGGCGTACAATGCTCTAATGTGACCAACATACAGAAAGTTGATAAGTCACCTTGTCCAGGTGGAAAGCAGATAAGGCGCGGAAAGAAGCAAAAGTAGAAATAGCAGAGGCATTGGTCATGATCAGAAGTAGTGCCGGAGAACTGGAGGATTGCGGATGTTATGCAAGAAAGGAAACTATGGGTCAGTCAGCCTAACATTAGCTGTGGGGAATTTATTCACAATAGTTATCAAGTACAAAATAAACTTTTATTTAGAAAGGCATGGGTTGGTGAAGGAGAGCCAGCATGGTTTGTTAAAGGCAACTCGTGTCTAACTAATTTGATTGAATTCTACAATAAGATAACAGAGAAGGTTAATCAAGGTAATGCAGTAGATGTTGCAAATATGGACTTGTGGAAGGCATTTAACAAAATACCACGCAGGAGGCTTATTAACAAGATGGTTGCCCGTGTTACCCAAGGGTCAGTTTTGGGTCCATTAATCTATGCAACATTTATAAAGCACCTTGACTCAAGTTCAGGAATCAACATTATACAGTTTGCAGGCAGTACAAAACTTGGCAAAGTAGTAGATAGTGATACGGCTAGGTCGAGATGTCAGGGTGACAGACAAAAGAGTGAAATGAGCAGAAGCATGGCAGATGAAGTTCAATGCGGAGAACTGTGAAGTGGTGCGCTTTGGGAGGACGCACAGAAAGCCAGCATACTATAAATGGGACCATTTTGAGAAGGGAGTGGACTGGTATTTGAGACTAAAGAGCTTGCAGGTTTACAGACAAAACAAAGGAGGGTGTGGGCTAAACATGGCTGATTTTCCAAAGGGCTAGTGTGAGCTTGATGGGATGAAAGACCTCCTGTGCTTTATGTTTCTGATTCTATGGTGTTGGCTGGGCTCTTAATTCAATTGTACTGCATAACAGTTTCTCAGTAATGTTGCTCTAGCCGTGGCAAAAAGTTGTATAAGGTTATCTCAAACAGGCTTCAAAATGTTGACGCTCTTTATTTCATTTTTGACCATTTTATTTTATACTTTGCTGCCATGTAATAGAGAACTAAAGTTCAAGGTGTTAAAAAAATATTGGTTTAATGAACCTCACCAAATGGATCTGTATAGCTTGCTGATGACTTTAATTGTTTTTCCTTATAAAAGTGTGCTTATGATTTAAAAACATCTTTCTGCCAGATGGTTAGACAGAGCAAAGTTCTACAGAAAGAAATTGCTGTTATTGGAAATAACGATTACCAGGTAGAATCCTCTTTATCAGAAATCAGATTTTTTTTTTAAAGGATGGAGTTTCTTCTCATTTCTAGAACAAAGGAGAAGCAATGAAATTAGTTTCTTACTAGGTTAGCATCCTTTGAAAGAAAGTCCGTTTATTTCTAGTTGAAAACAGGATTGAAAGTTGTGTGAATACATACAGATGTGAATGATCAAAAACTGTTTCATTGTAATGGATCCTTAGTTGTTGGAGATATAAAAATGACTTGTCGTGGAATGCAACTGGTCTAGGATGTTTAATGTATGATGTCAAGGTGGAGATTACTTTAATTACCATTTTGTGCAGTCAGGAAGTGGTAGGCAACTAGCCATAGTCCAAGAACATAGCCATCTCTCTCCATCAGAGAGAGAGACAATTGTTTATGTAGCTTGAGGGGCACCACTCCACATCGAGTGTGGGGCAAGGCTAAGAGGCAGGCCTCCATGAACTACCACAGCCAGTATGGGGATTGAACCTGTGCTGTTAACGTCATTCTCCACCACACACTAGATATATAGCCAATTGAGCTAACCAGCCCCCAAGCTTAAACGGAGGGGAATAGAGTCCATGATAGAGCAAATTATATATAGTTGATGGAATGAATTGGCATGATGAGTTCAGTTTACCTTCCTATTCCCTACTACGTTATTCAAATACATTGCATATACATTTTCCAGTGCTTGATGCAGTATACTTCTATAGGAAAGTCCGAGGGCTGACAGGATGGACAGAAGAGTGTGAGAGCTGAGTGAGGCAGACAGAAGACTGCGAGAGCCTAGTGGGGTGGACAGAAGAGGGCAAGAGCCAAGAGAGGTGGACAGAAGGAGGGGGGGAGTAGCGTAGTGGTATTGTCACTGGGCTAGTAATCCAGAGACCCAGGGTAATGCTGTGGGAACCTGGTTTGAATCCCATCATGGCAGATAGTGGAATTTGAATTCAGTAAAATATCAGGAGTGATGATCATGAAACCACGTTGATTGTTGTAAAAACCTACCTGGTTTACTAATGTTCCCTTAGGGACGGAAATCTTCCGTCTTTACCTGGTCTGGCCTACATGTGACTCCAGACCCACAGCAATGTAGTTGACTCTTAAATGCCCTCTGAAATGGCCGAGCAAGCCACTCTGTTGTATTAAATGGCTAAAAACAAATCAATAAGGAATGAAAGCAGACTGTTGTAACGTGGCAGATGATATATGCCGGGCAGACCAAATCCACAAGGGAAACTTGGTCACGCTATCACAACGGATTTGCAATTTGTGTTTATTACGAGAAGATGTGAGCACTGAATTCAGAAGTAATGAGTCCACCAAGACCTTTAGAGATTTAAAAAATTAAAATATTTATCAATGAAATAAAAGATTTCAAGCACATACATAAGACTATAGTACTTACTACTATAACAAATCCTAAAATTCCTAATTGATCTGACTCCTAGTTACACACCCCCATTTAAGGCAATAGTCCAAAAATAGATTTTAGATTTAAAACAAGATCAGCAAGTTAACATAGTACCCACTTGACAGTGGAATTCGAAATGATTTCCCTAACTTCAGTCACTTTACATAGCAGACTTATGCACAAGTGGCTGGAGGCTTCTTGAAGGCTGCGTCACGCATATCTGTTGGATCTTACATGGCTTTCTCCTCACATAGCCTTTCATTCACCTTTATATATGTTTCTCTCTTTTTAATATGTAAATTCTATTGTTCCATATGTCTTTAAAACTATATTTTCCTCATAATATAAAAACTTTCGTGTTTCCAATATTGTCAGTAACCTTTGGGAAAAATAAACACACTCCTTAGCCTTGCTTATCTGGCAAGTTGTAAACAGACAAACATGCCTTTGCAATCCAACAATCCCATCCCTATCACAAAATGCAAATTCCCTTCACACCTTACTTGCTTAGCCAGCATCCATGTTTACTCATTCGCATTTCAAGCACATTTCGACACCTAGCTTCTTTTGATGATTTCAAGCTTGCAGTCCAGTTGACTCCAAATGTAATTAAATCATACAGATAGAACCACCTATACTTACACCCATAAACCTACTTAACAGTAAACCAGAAAAATATTATGAAAATTATTATACTTTCGTCACAGGACAGACCACCCGGCATCAACCAAGGCACTGGAAACGACAATGACAAACTCAGCCCTGTCGACCTGCAAACTCCTTACTAACATCTGGGAGCTTCTGCCAAAATTGGGAGATCTGTAAAGCCAGAGCCTGACATAGTCATACTCACGGAATCATACCTTACAGATAATGTCCCAGACACCACCATCACCATCCCTGGATATGTTCTGTCCCACCAGGAGGACAGACCCTGCAGTGTTGGTGGCATAGTGGAATACAGTTGGGAGGGAGTTGCCGTAAGAGTCCTCAACATCAACTCTGGACCCCATGACATGTCATGGCACCAGGTCAAACATGGACAAGGAAATCTGCTGATTATCACGTACTGTCCTCCCTCAGTTGATGAATCAGTGCTGCTCCATGTTGAACACCACTTGGCGTAAGCACTGAGGTTGGCAAGGGTACAGAATGTACTCTGGGTGGGGGACTTCAATGTCCACCAGCAAGAGTGGCCCAGTAGCGCTGGGTTGAGTCCTAAAGGACATAGCTGCTAGACTGGGTCTGCAGCAGGTGATGGAGGAACCAGCAAGAGGGCAAAGCATACTTGATTTTAGCCTCTGCCTGTCGCAGATGCATCTGTCCATGACAGTATTGCTAGGAGTAACCACCGCAAAGTCCTTGTGAAGACGAACAGGTCTAGCAGCTCAAGACTGGGCAAACGTGAGGCGCTGTGGGCCATCAGTAGGAGCAGAATTATACTCAACCACAATCTGAAACCTCATGGCCTGGCATATCCCACACTCTACCATTACCACCAAGCCAGGGGATCAATCCTGGTTCAATGAAAAGTGCAGGGGGGCATGCCGGGAGCAGCACCAGGCACACCTAAAAATGAGGTGTCATCTGGTGAAGTTAAAACACAGGACTACTTGCATGCCAAACAGCATAAGCAGCAAGTGTTAGACAGAGCTAAGCGATTCCGCAACCAATGGATCAGATCTAAGCTCTGCAGTCCTGCCACATCCAGTTGTGAATGGTGGTGGACAATTAAACAACTCACTGGAGGAGGAGGCTCCACAAATATCCCCATCCTCAATGATGGAGGAGCCCAGCATATCAGTGCAAAGAGAAGGCTGAAGCATTTACAACAATCTTCAGCCAGAAGTGCCGAGTGGATGATCCACCTTGGCCTCCTTTGGAGGTCCTCAACACCACAGAAGCCAGTCTGCAGCCAATTTGATTCACTCCACGTGATATCAAGAAACAGCTGAAGGCACTGGATATTGCAAAGGCTATGGGCCCTGACAATATTCGAGAGATAATACTGAAGACTATTGCTCCAGAACTCATCGCACCCCTAGCCAACCTGTTCCAGTACAGCTACAACACTGACACCTACCCAGCAATGTGGAAAATTGCCCAGGTATGTCTCCCTGTACGCAAAAAGCAGGACAATTCCAACTCAGCCAATTACCACCCCATCAGTCTACTCTCAATCATCAGTAAAGTGTTGGAAGAGGTCATCAGCAATGCTATCAAGCGGCGCTCACTGACGCTCAGCTTGAGTTCCACCAGGGTCACTCAGCTCCTGACCTCATCGCAGCCTTGGTTCAAACATGGAAAAAAGAGCTGAACTCCAGAGGTGAGGTGTGAGTGACTGCCCTTGACATCAAGGCAGCATTTAACTGAATGTGGCATCCAAGAGCTCTAGCAAAACTGGAGTCAATGGGATTCAAGGAGAAAACTCTCTGCTGGTTGGAGTCATACCTAGCACAAAGGAAGATGGTTGTAGTTGTTGGAGGTCAATCATCTTAGTTTCAGGACATCATTACTGGAGTTCCTCAGGGTAGTGTCCTAGGTCCAACCATCTTCAGCTGCTTAATCAATGACCTTCCTTCTATCATAAGATCTGAAGTGGGGATTTCTGCTGATGATTGCATATTCAGCACTATTCGCAACTACTCAGATACTGAAGCAGCCCATGTCCAAAAGCAGCAAGACCTGGACAATATGCAGGCTTGGGCTGATAAGTGGCAAGTAACATTCACGTCACACAAGTGCCAGGCAATGACCATCTCCAACAAGAGTGAATCTAGCACTGCCTCTTGACATTCAATGGCATTACCATCGCTGAATCCTCCACTATCAACATCCTGGGGGTTACCATTGACCAGAACTGAACTGGACTAGACATAAAAATACTGTGGCAACCAGAGCAGGTCAGAGGCTAGGAATCCTGTGGTGAATAACTCACCTCCTGACTCCCTAAAGCCTGTCCACCATCCACAAGACACAGGACAGGAGTGTGATGGAAAACTCTCCACTTGCCTGATTGAGTGCGGTTCCAACAACACTCCAGAAGCTTGACGCCATCCAGGACAAAGCAGCCCACTTGATTGGAACCCCATCCACAAACATTCACTCTCTCCACCACAAATGCACAGTGGCAGCAGTGTGTACCATTGTTATGACACAGCTGATGATAAATGCTGAGCTGTTCAATCCCAGCAGGAAACTTGAAACAACTGTCACAATTAATTTTCAGTTTGTATAAATTTTGAGATGTGTGCCTTGAATTTAGTAGTAAAAAGACCACCAAGTCTTAGAGGTTTTTATAAAACATTTATTAATAAGAGAAATGATTTTAAACACATACATAGATCTCCAAATTACTACGATGATAACTTCTAAGACCCCTAATCAATTTAACTCCCAGTTACACTTTCGTTAAGGCAACAGTACGACACATAGATTTTCAAAGACCCAAGCAAAGAAATATGCTACCCTGAACAAGTCGAATTCAAATTGAGTTTTCTTACCTTCAGTCCTTTGAGGACAGCAGCTTGAGGCATAGATGCTGAAGGCTTTTCACACACTTGTAAGTTCTTAAAAATGCCTTCCCTTACAAACAGTCTTCTCTTCTTTATACATAAATCCCTCTTTGAATGCAAATACCTATTGTTTCACTATATCTTTGGCCTTTATCTCACTGACAATAAAACCCTCTCATAGCACTAAGTTTTACCAGTAATCTTTGAGAAAAATAAACACACTGTTTCTAAACTTCACCTGGCTAGGTGACACATTTCACCCCTCCTTTGAAAACAATCCAGTCTGGTTTATTTCAAAATGCAAATGTTCCCTTGACACCTATGTTTTTAAACTTCCTCATGTTTACCTAATTAACATTTCAAACCTAACGTCTCTTTTTAGATCAAAGCACCCAGACTAATTCAATTAAGTCACACACACACACACACACAGACACAAACACACACATCCCAATATTACTCTATTTTACAACAAATTCCGATAACATTATGAGAATTATTATAACTTCTTGATAACCATCTACAAGATGCACTGCAGCAACTCGCCATGGCTCCTCAGACAGCACCTTCCAAACCCACAACTGCTACCATCTAGAAGGACAAGGGCAGGAGACACATGGGAACGCCACCGCCTGGAAGTTCCCCTCCAAGTCACTCACCATCCTGACTTGGAAATATATCGCCGTTCCTTCACTGTCGCTGGGTCAAAATCCTGGAACTCCCTTCCTAAACAGCACTGTGCGTGTACCTACACCACATGGACTGCAGCGGTTCAAGAAGGCAGCCCACCGCCACCTTCTCAAGGGCAATTAAAGATGGGCAATAAATGCTGGCCTAGCCAGCAACACCCACATCCCATGAACAAATTTTAAAAAAAGGTGAGAGCCGAGAGGAGCGGACAGAAGAGCATGAGAGCCGAGAGGGGTGCAGACAAGAGCGCGAGAGCCAAGAGGGGCAGACAGAAGAGTGCGAGAGCTGGGAGTGGCGGACAGAACAGCTAGCCATTCAGTGGCTCTTGAGCGAACCAGCTGAGTTCTGAATAATCAAAGTGTGATATTACAAGAAAATGGGTAGTTGATTGGTTGGTGAGTTTTGTTCTCATGTATCTTGACTGACGAGTCAAAGGTTAGCGGGGGTATTTGGGAATGCGGAGTTGGGGCCATGATCAAATCAGCCATGATCTTATTGAACAGCACTCGAGGGGCCAATGGCCTACTTCTGTTCCTAGTTCATATGTTCTTATGCTCTCGGTGCCTATGAAGACAAAATTTACCTTTGAGTTAAGCATTCTGGCAAAGCAGGCTCCAGGGTGGCCACTGGACCCTCTTCACTATGTCATAGAAATGGCACAATGTCTCACTGTATAATTCTGAAAAATATCACTTGTGAAATATTTATTCTTTGGCTTCAACTTCATATTAAATTTTAGTGAGAAATCAAATTAAGCATAAGAAATCCAAACAGTGGATTTCACTGGATTGTAAAACTTCACTGTGTTTGTTTGAAATTATTAAGTGTCCCAATTATCAAGCAGATCTTGAAATTGCATTCACAGTTTAGATCAAGTGCCCAAGAGACAAAGTTCTGCATGAAATTGGATAATCATGTAGAGCTATGGAATTATCAACCAAAAGGGCTTGGATACTGGGACAAGGGGAGGTGATGGCATAGTGGTATTGTCACTGGACAAGTAATCCAGAGACCCAGGGTAATGCTCTGGGGACCTGGGCTTGAATCCCGCCACTCCCTCAGATGGTGACTGCATGATGTTCAGTACCATTCACAACTCCTCAGATACTGAACCGGCCAGTGTCCATATGCAGCAAGACCTGGGCAACTTTCAGGCTTGGGTTGATAAGTGGCAAGTAACATTCGTGCCACACAAGCAATGACTATCTCCAATAAGAGAGAATCTAACCATCTCCCCTTAACATTCACCGGCATTTCCATTGCTGAGTTGCCCACTATCAACATCCTGGGGGGTTACCATTGACCAGAAACTGAACTGAACTGGCCATATAGATATCGTGGCTATTAGAGCATATTAGAGGCTGGGACTTCTGCGGCGAGTAACTCACCTTCTGATTCCCCAAAGCCTGTTTTACAAGGTATAATTCTGGAGTGTGATGCAATCCCCTCCACTTGAATGAGTACAGTTCCAACAGCACTCAAGAAGTGCAACACCATCCAGGACAAGCTTGATTTGCACCCCACCTAAATATTTCTTCCACCAACATCAATACACACAGTGGCAGCAGTTTGTCCCAAATACAAGATGCCCTACAGCAACTCTTAAAGCCTCCTTTTAAACCTGTGACCTCTACCAACTCAAAGGACAAGGGTAGCAGATGCATGGGATCACTACCAGCTGCAAGTTGCCCTCCAAGCCACACACCATCCTGACTTGGAACTTTATTGACATTCCTTCACTGCTGCTGGGTCAAAATCCTGGAACTCCGTTCCCTACAGCACTGTGGGTGTGCTTCTCCAGCAGTTCAGGAAAGTGGCTCACCACCACCTTCTCAAGGGCATTTAGGCATGGGCAACAAATGCTGGCTTAGTCAACGTGCCCACATCCTGTGAAAGAATTAAAAAAACCTAATACTCTGATTGAGAAGGTACAGAAATTGCCTGACCAATTTTCCTAGCACTATCCTTGCTACAATGAATAGCAGTCTTTCCTTCTGTGGGTTGGTCAACAGCACTGATGGTGGTAGTGATACTTGTTAATTAATCCACCTTGTCAGGGTCATACAGCATCTATTGAGGTGACATTAAATCATTATTATTAGTCAAGATGTGTAATTGGCCCATTGGAGAGAAACGAGCTTCAAACATAAAGCCAACATTTTAATGTTGGCATGATGTGCCCACTTTGCCAGTTTCATTGAAGAAATATAAATATTTCATGATTCAAAATAACGTAGGTCTCCAATCTGTTAAAATCCTGTTCTTGTGAGATTAAGTGGATGGGGTACAGCCTATGACAGATTGTGCATGGCCTGTGAAATTTATTGACTTGGTTAGCTAAATTGGCTTTTCTTTCCCGATTTCATGCTATTGTATTGCAGCTTCCCCAGATTTAAAAGGTTTAAAATACACCAGTACAAAGCAAACAAATCTTTTTTGGAGGAAAAAAAGGTCATGTTGTTAGATATTTTACAAATGTATAGTTTTTGACAATTGCACCTTTTAAGGGAAGAACAGACGGAAGATAAAGTGCAATTGGGAGAGAGCAGGCCAGTGGGATTAGTTTTTAATTGCTTTGTCGAAGGACTGGCAGGCGCAATGGGATGAATTGCTTCCTTCTGTGTTGAAAACTATGGTTTTAAAAATGTTAAGACTAGAGCAATGTTTCTGTTAGTTTAAATTAAGATGTCTACCAACATCAAAGATTCAGGAATGTGATTTCCAGTTCATATATTTTAAACTACTTTATTGCATTTTGGAATTGACATTATGGTTTTTTAAAAAAAGTTAAAAGCCCCTGGTGCATCATTATAACAGAAGCCAAAATAGTGTTTTTTTGCCAACATTTCTAAATCCATAATTCGAGGGAAAGAATGGTCAGGATCAATTATTGTTAACCCTTTAACAGCTACATTGTGCTTCTTAGACTAATTACACTGAGACTAATTTCTGTTGGGACTTTCTATGGATTATTATTTCTTTTTGCACGTTTCTTTTCTGTGGGGTTCTTGCAGTTATTTTACAGAAGTTTTGTCTCTGATTCTGCTAAGATTTTAGATTTTTCAGTCTGTGGAGTGAATTGCAGAAAAATAGGATTGTTTTTGTTACCTCCTACACTATTATTGTGACCATTTTCCTTTTACGAGTACTTGTTCCTAGGTGCTGCAGTGTACCTCGTATTTTTATTTTCTAAGTTAGAAAAACCTATTAGTCACTGATCTAATGCACCAACAGAATATCACATACATCCAGTTGTACAGCACACACTGATTTCCACAGATCTTTTCCTGGTACCACGCTGGTCAGGCCCTTGCTGAATGGAGGTGAGCAGAGGCAATCTGATGCTTCAGTAGGAAAGTCAGCAAATTGCTGTGTTGAGCCAGTCCAAGATTTCTTTCTCACACAACCCAATAACTGTCAATAGAATGACCTAAGGAGCCTGGAAGCTGTTGGTCCACTTGATCCATCTCAAACAGTAGTGTAGAGGAATGTGAACAAGGATGAGAAGAAGGAAAATAACCCATTTCGTAAAAGTGATGAGGGAAAGAATCTCTATACTGTATTGGAAAATTAGGAGCTTAGGGACAGAAGTAGGCCATTCAGCCTCTCAAACCTGTTCTGTCATTCACCTAGATCATGGCTGATCTATACTTTAATTCCATTTACTCTATTTACCTTCCCTGGTTTTGTAAACCTTAGTACCCTTACCTAACAAAATCTATTAATCTCAATTTTGAAAATTTCAGTTGACCCCCAGACTCAATAGTATTTTGGGGGAGAGAGTTCCAGATTTCCACCACCCTTTGATGACAGTCACAATGATGACAGATTAAACTGGCTGATCAAATTCAATCCTCCTAACAGTGGAAGGCAGAAAACAGTGCATTCTTACAAAGGTTTACTTATCCTGCAAGAGTGGTCTGTGAGATTTGTAAATACATTGCATTTCACTGCAATGAGCTTGATTATTTTTTTGGAAGAGGCCAAAATGCAATTAATTTACATATGACTGGTAAGTTGTTTATATGTCTATTTTAGAATAGAGAAATGGTAATATGCTTTAAAAATATCTACAATTCTGTGACATACAACATGAAGTTTATTGCTCTGATCTCTTCTGGAATTACTTATGGAATATTGAAGATTCATTGTTGTAAAAAGTGACTGGATTTCTGTGGTTGGGGAGAATTGCTGTCCGCTGGAAAGGATTTGTAAAGAAATTTGTGAGTAATGTGTTCAGAGATATCCAAATTTAAGTGTTACTTATTGATTGCTGGAAAATAAGTTAATGGTATTTTTCTTGCCCACTGTGGACTAGATAAATAACAAGATACATTTTTCCCTCATATTTCAGATAAAAATATTACAGCAAAGTAAATAAATCTAAGCAGGTGCCATGGGAAGTTGTGTATACAAATTGATTCTGGGAGTTATAGTTGGATCTCCTAATAAAGCTGACTGTGACAGCTCTGGGAAACAGTTTAAACTCAAGTCCTAGGCCTCTGAGAAAGGCATAGGCCATGGACACTCGTCGCACTTAACCCCTTAACAGCACAAACACGAATTTGACTATGCCATCCTTATCCTAAGCCTTACCTTCACCATCCAGTTTTGCGACACTGCTCCATTATTACCTAGGAGAATGTACTTAGCACATCATGGGGAATAGTTGTGCTTCACTTCCTGGTATCATAATCTCTGAAGTTCTCCAGGAATTTATTTTTTCCAGATGTACATGCTTCCCTATAGTGGCATCATCTGCAGATATGTAGGCCAGCTTGTGCATTCATGCTGATGACACCCAGCTCTTTCAATCCCTTGACTGCATTCAAGCTGTTGGATTGCTTGGCTTTTTAAAAATTTATTCACGGGATGTGGGCTTCGCAGGCTGGGCCAGCATTTATTGCCTATCTCTAGTTGCCCTTGAGAAGATGGTGGTGAGCTGCTTTCTTGAACCGCTGCAGTCCATGTGCTGTAGGTACACCCACAGTGCTGTTAGGAAGGGAGTTCCAGGATTTTGACCCAGTGACAGTGAAGGAACGGCGATATATTTCCAAGTCAGGATGGTGAGTGACTTGGAGGGGAACTTCCAGGTGGTGGTGTTTCCATCTATCTGCTGTCCTTGTCCCTCTAGGTGGTAGTGGTCGTAGGTTTGGAAGGTGCTGTCTGAGGAGCCATGGTGAATTCCTGCAGTGCACCTTGTAGATGGTACACACTGCTGCTACTGTGCGTCGGTGGTGGAGGCTAACATTGGAAAGATCATTTTTCTCCTAAAATTATTATGGAATACTTTAAAGCAGGCTTGTGGGAGCCTTGCCGTGTGTGTATATTTGTGTGTATCTAGTTTAATTAAACTGCAGACTGCAAGGTTTGAATCATCAGAAGGGGTTAGGTGTAAAACAGGCATTTGAAATGGAGATGGGTAAGCTAGGATGAAGTCTCAGCAGATACAGTGTGAATGGAATTTGCAATTTTAGATAAGTTGAGAGGTTCTTTGATTTACAAAGGACATGAGATGTTTACAACTAACAAGATAAATAAGGCAAAGTTATTAAGTTTATTTTTCCCGAAAGTGCTAGCCATAATGACAATATGCAAGATTTTTATATTCTGGGAGAAGTAACTTCCAAAGGAAGGTTGAAACGAGGAAATTGAAGGATTTGCAGATCTAAAGGAGAAACTATATTTAAAGAGAGATGGAAAGCTGTATGACGTGTGGCTGTATGAGATCTTGAAAGGTGCACTGTGTGAAACAGATGTGTGGGAAAAGCCTCTAGCCACCCTGGGGTAGTTTGCTGTTCCAGTAACCAAGGTTTTGTTAAAAGCCTTTGGAGTTGCATTGTTGAGTGAGAGGGAGAGAGAAGCTGTGACATACCTCTCTTAGAGCAACAGTGGATGCTTGTAGTAATATTGCTGGATGTTATATAGATTAAGAATCTATTTGGAATGTTGCCTGAAAGGTGGTGTAGTTGGGCGTTTAGTTAAGTAGAAATCTTGTGAGAACTGTTATAAAACTAAATGTAACTGTGTAACTGTAGTCTTGTGTGTTTGAAGTTTTCATTTCTTTTATTAGTAATGTTTTAATTTAATCTTTAAAATCTCTAAAGGTGGTAGTGGATTCATTACTCCTGACTTCAGTGCACAAGCCTCCTCATAATAAATACAAATTGCAAAATCGTTGTGATAGCCTGGCCAAGTTTCCCTTTGGGATTTGGTCAGCCTGGCAAATACCACCTGCCATATCATAACACTTATGAATATGAATTAGTGTTTTTTTTTTTAACTTTCCACTTCCTTAAAAGCTGCTTTCATTACAGTCCAATAAAACTATCAATGATCCGGACACTTTAAAGTGCTTTATAGCAGAAAGTACAAGAACTTGAAACTTCTTTATCTTGTGTAAATCAACATTATTCTATCAATTGCACAGACCAGAGAGCCAGAGCTATCAATGAAGTAATGTTTTCCCTGGGGCACAGCTGTTTCAACACACGAATGGATGGCTTGGCTCTTAGCCATGAATGCAAAATGAGTCTTTGTTGAGAGCCGAACAACTGTTAGAGTGGCATGGAGGTATGAGGCACCTTGGGCTGGTTGGGAGGCATGAGGTGGCATGGATGGGGCATGGGGGGTGTGTGGAGGGGTGAGCAGGTGTGAGGGGTGAAGGCTAGCGGGCTGTTCTTTGTTTTTCTCTTGTTGTCATTTTTACAACTGGGGCGAAGTCGCAGAGCAATGAGGCAGGCCTTTTAACCAGCCTATCTCAGCCCCTGTGGCCTACTCTGAATGGTATCTGGGGCGGTGGGCCTGACTCATATTATCACCCACACCCCTCACCACCCCCCATGGAACGAAAATCCCGTCTCTGCTGGCGCGTTCTCCTGAGGCGGGCGGGCTGAGCCAGGGAATATCCTGACTCCTGCTAACCGCCTCGAAGTTGAAAATCCAGCCCCAAGTTGGATCAAAGCTTCTCACCCTCGTGCTTAAATCCCCAAATTTTTCCACTCCTTCTACTCCCTCTCTCCCTTTATAAAGATTCTAAATGGCCAGCTTTTAGTCACACCTTATCATCTGTTACTTCATGCATTAGTGCCCATATTTCTTACAGCTGTCCATGAAGCATCTTGAGTTTTTTTTTAAATTTAAGGTGCTATGTAAATTTAAGTCACTGTAAGGGTGATGTTTAATTGTTTTCCTGTAAAATGCGTAACTTTTGGTTGGTGGTTAAAAAGCTTTTCAAAGAAGTTGATCATTGCTTTGTCTCACTTTCATGTTTTGCTGATTGTTTATTTGGTACTTAGTGAATTCTAGGATGTCATACTTTTTCCCATTTGCTACATATTGAGTAGTTTGTTACATACCTGTTCTTCTTGTATTTTGGCAATTAAGTTTATATTTAACTTTGTTAGTTGCAGTTGGTGTGGTCATTAATATATGTGATGGGAGACTGACTTGCGACCTCTACCACCTAGAAGGGCAAGGGCAGCGGATGTATGTGCTTGCATACCACCACCTGCAAGTTCCCCTCCAAGCCACACACCATCCTGACTTGGACTATATTGCTGTTCCTTCACTGTCGCTGGGTCAAAGTCCTGGAGCTCCCTCCCACACAGCAATGTGGGTCAATCTACATCACATGGACTGCAGCTGTTCCAGAAGATGGCTCACCACGACCTTCTCAAGGGCAATTGGGGATGGACATTAAAAATGCTGGCCTAGACAGTGACGTCCACATCTCGTATAAGAATGCAAAAAGGACTCTTCATAACAGGAGCTTTTCTTCATTGAATAGACACGCTCACCTGCTGCACTCACTATTTGATTTCCTGTAACTTTCCAAAGTGAGATTCCCAATGTAGCATGTCTCTGATTATTTTGACAGTCTGCTCTGCCTAAAAACCTTTTGTGGAACAAAGCTCCTCTTCAGTCGCAGAACTGAACTACATGCCAACGATAACAAAAATGAAATCTAAAAAGTCGTGTTTTCAGCCACCTTCAGTAGTCAAGTGGATACAAATAGTGTCCTTGATTGTATTCCATCAGTTCAACTGAACTATTGTTTACAAAGATTTTGGTCTTTCAATGAAATATATTTTGTTTTTAAGTGATGATTGCACATACCTTCAGCTTTCCATTTTATCCATTCAGTAGAAATTGTTTAGTGCAACCACCCTTGGAAACTTGATCACACTGACTCACTCCAAGTCATCACTTTGACCCTAAAATCAATTTGTACTGCTGCCATGGAGCTTCTCTCCTTTTCTCATTTACTAAATAGACAATTGAAGAACCACCCCTACTGCCACACACCGCCCTCCCCTCCCCGCGCGCCCCCCCCCCCCCTTTTGCAGAATGAAAATCCCATCTCTGCTGGTGCGTTTTCCTGAAGTGGGCGTGCTGAGCCAGGAAATATCCTGGCTCCCGCTAATTAGTGTAAGTATGCCAATCTAAACTGATGTAAATTTATTACCTTTATTTCCCTCCAAAATTATAAAACAGTTATCATTTGACATTAATTTGGGCATTGCATCAATGAGAAAAGAAAGACTGGCAGTTATATGGCACCTTTCATGACCTCAGGATGTTCCAAAACTCTACTGACAGTAAAGTATTTTTGAAGTGTAAGCACCATTACAATGTAGGAAATGTGGCAGTCAGTTTGCATGCAGCAAGTGCCCACAAACATAAATGTGATAATGAGCAAATAATTTATTTTTAATGATTGAGGAATAAGTATTATCCAGAACACTTTGCTTTGTAGTAGTGCCAAAGGATCTGTTGCGTCCACCTCAGAAGGCAGACAGGGCCTGCCAAAGTTGCATCTGAAAGACAACACCAACGATAGTGCAACACTCCCTCAGTACTACACTGGAGTGTCAAGCTAAATTTGTGCGCTCAAGTCCCTGAGATGGGCCTTGAATCCACAACCTGAATGACTTCAGTTGACCACAACAAGGAAAGTATTGCTGCACTGATGGATATTTCTGAAGTTTCTCAATAAACTATTTTGTGTTGTTAAACTCAGACATGTGAAGATCAGAATTAAAACTAATTTTTGGATTTTGCTGACTTTGCACAGGAACCAAAGCAATGTCCTCCATTGCAAGTTGCAGAAGGCTGTCTGGGGCAGGAAAAAGCAAAATCGAAATGTGATAGGGGACTCTATAATTCGGAGGCTGATAGCATCCTCTGCAGCCAAGAACAAGAATCCTGAAAGATGTGTTGTCAGAGTAATGAATATCTCACAGCAACTGGAGAGGAACTTGGAAAAAGAGGGGTTAAATCCAGTTGTCATGGTCCATGTTGGAACAAGATAGGAACAGGGAGGAGATCCAGGTGAAAAAATATCTGGAGTTAAGCTCTAAATTAGAAAACAGGACCACAAGGGTAATAATCTCTGGATTATTGCCTGAGGTATGTGTAAATTGGCATAGGAAGAGACAAATCAGATGAATTAACACATGGCTAAAGGGCTGATGTGGGAAAGAGTGCTTCCTTTTCATGAACTGTGGCACCGGTTCTGGGACAGGAAGGAATTATAGCGATGGGGCAGGCTCCACCTGAACTGGGAGGGGGCCAGGGCCTACCGGAAAGGGTAATGCGGAGGTGGCATGGCTTTAAACTAGTAAGGCGGGGGGTGGGTGCGGGGCAGGGGATCAACAAGAAATGTCAGCAACCTAAATGTAAATAGAACAGAACAGGAGAATATAGGAAAGTATAAAGTAAATGAAGACGTAGATGGCAAGGCAATATATAGAGTTATAGAAAAGGAGTCTAAAAAGATTATTAAACATAAAGTGAGTGGAAATCCTTTTAGAAATGTGTTATCTGTAGAGACACACCCACATACCCACACACACACACCCACACACACACAATGTCCAATGTCCATAATGGAACAAGGGAGCTCGAGGCAGTTATGCATTGGAAGGAACCTGACTTAGTAGGGATTAAAATAAGGACTGGGAAGTAAGCATTTCAGGGTATAGCATTATTTAGAAAAGATGGAGAAGGAAAATGGGGAGGTGGAATAGCTGCACTTATTCAGGATAACATAATGGCAGTAGAAAAAAGGGATGCAGCCATCAGCAAGACAAAAATAGAATTCATATGGATAGAAATAAAAGATAATAAAGAATCTATCACACTTATAGGTGTAGTCTGCAGACCACCTAGACAATAGTGACAATGTAATATGCTTTATTTAAGGTGATGATAGAGAAGGACATACATATGACAAAAACCAGGTCAGTAGATTGGAAAAAAGTTCATTTTGAGGGGCTGAGAAATAGAACTTGTAAAAATACAATGGGAAACTATATTGGCAAACATTGATGTAGAACAACAATGGGAAACATTTAAAGTGTGCTCGACAGAGTGCAGGAAAATATATTCTGCCTAAAGAAAGTAATAATTTAAACACTGGTGAGTCTCCATGGATGACTAAAGACATAAGGGAACAATTGAGGGTTAGGAAAGAGGCATACATTAAGTACATAGACAGCAGAATAGTGCAGAATGAGAGAGAATACGAAGAGATTAGGAGAGCAGTCAAAAAAAGCAATTAGGAAGGCAAAAAGGAAATATGAAATTAAATTATCAAGGAACATAAAACAAAATAGTAAATTATTTTCAGGAATATCAATAAAAAAGGAAGGCCGAGATGAAAATAGGACCACTAAGGGATAGACAGGAAAATACTACAGATAATGACAGAAAGATGCAGAAATATTAAATATTTCTAAAAAAAGACATTTTGTCAAAGCTTTCTGTCTTGCACTGAACAACTTTATACTGTATGAGAAGAGAGTGCTGATTGGTTGGCAAGTGGACTCTGATTGGCAGAGCCACAGAGAACGCACCAGTTAATGATGACCGACAGTTAACTGCCAAGCATTGTTTGAAATTTAAACCAGGCAGCTTGACTCTGATTGGTCAAGGCATTGCTCTGCGGAATGAACCCGTGAATGACTATCACTCATTTTGTTTAGCTGAAAAAGGCACAATGTGTGTTTATGTTCTTTCTGTCTGCAAAGAACGGGCCCTGTGTATTAATATATGTAGCTTCCAATACACGCAAAAGCGCCACATTGAGAGCCTGACTGACAATCTTAAGTCGGTTGTCAGGGTAATTTTTAGCACACTGAGGATTATTTAGCAAATGTTGTCCAACCGTGGAATCACATCTAATGTTGGACACTGTGTTTTGAGTTTTGCAAGCACGAACTGGTTGGGTACAGTCTGTACCTTGCCAGTTGCAAACAGCAGAAAGGACATGCTGTTTGATATGATCCGCCAGTCCTTGAGAGTATGGCTTACATACCTAGCATCAGATTGGCACTGAAATTCATATACTACATTACTTATTTGTGTGATAGGCAGAATGTTGTTTTGGCTTGAAGGCAGTATCCTATTAGTGGCGAATACCATGCATGTTGGCTACTACATAGTAGCAGTGTGAAACAGCTAGCTTCACCCGTTGCTCAAAGTTTTGGGATACCTTGCCCTTCCAGGGTAATCTGAGGTAGACTGGGCACTTTTCAGGGCCAAAAGTGATGGCCTTAGCCCCGTTCATGAGTTTGTGTGATATACAGCGCAAAATGATCTGATCAGGGTAGCCATTATCCTGGAGGATATTTTTGATGCTCCCTATTTCAGTATCAAGCTTGCATGATGAACAAATGGGGGGTTTACCGTTAAGACCAATCTTATAGCTCGTGGTGCTGTAAGAATCCCATCAGATTGTAAGCATTGTAAGAACTCTTGAACTGAGTGGCTTGATACGCCATTTGAGAGGGAAGTTAAGGGTTAACGACACTGCTGTGGGTCTGGAGTCACATGTAGGCCAGACCAGATAAGGATGGCAGATTTCCTTTTCTAAAGTACACGAGTGAACTAAATGGGTTTTTATGTCAATCAATTATAGTTTCGTAAAAGCAAAAAACTGCGGATGCTGGAAATCCAAAGCAAAAACAAAAATAAAATTACCTGGAAAAACTCAGCAGGTCTGACAGCATCTGCGGAGAGGAACACAGTTAACGTTTCGAGTCCATATGACTCTTCATCAGAACTAAGGAAAAATAGAAGAGTGGTTATAAGCTGGTTTAAGGGTGGGGGGGAGGGGTGGGACAAGTAGAGCTTATATAGTTTAAATTATAGTTTCATGGTCAGCATCACTGAGCCTAGCTTTATATTCCAGATTTATTAAATGAAATTAAGATTCTACCAACTGCCATGGTGGGATTCAAACCCATGTCCCCAGATCATTAGCCTGGGCCTCTGGATTACTAGTCCAGCGACATTAGCACTACACCATTGTCTCCCCACATATAACATATTGGAAGCCTTGTGTCCAATGCATTATTCCTGTAAGAGTCACAATTATGTGTAACACTTTCTCATCACATTTGTTTCAAAGGACTTGCATTTATATAGCTCCCTCCATGAGTACTCGACGTCTCAAAGCCCTTTGCAGCCAATGAATTACTTTTGAAATGTAGTCACTGTTGTAATGTAGGAAACTCCCACAAACAGCAGTGTGGTAATGGCCAGACAATCTGTTTTTTGTGTTGTTAATTGAGGGATAAATATTGGTCCAGGGTGCCAAGTGTAACTCCTCTGCTCTTCTTTGAAATAGTGCCATGGGATCTTTGACATTTACCTGAGAGGGTAGGCAGGGCCTTGGTTTAATGGATCATTCAAAAGACAGCACCTCCAGCAGTGCAGCACTCCCTTAGAACTGCACTGTTGGCGTAGATTTTTGTGCTGAAGTCTTGGAGTGGGATTTGAACGCAGAATCATGTGACCTCCTATTGTTATAAAGCAGCATATCCTTTGACTCAGTGTGAACAATACTATGGTATATAGTATTAAAAATGATAAATACCAAATATTGACATCAAGTCTATTACTAATCATGGGGATCAAATAAGTTAGAACACTTTAGCTCTATATTTTGATATACTATGAATCTTTTAATTGGATTACTCAGGCACAATCAGTTGTGCATTCTTTCACATATAAATGATCTGAACCCCTCAATTAGATTCCTGACTTGTTATCACTCATGCGTATCCATTAATCCTGGCCTAAAGTGTAGAAGAGAATTGTGCAAAGGCAATTTCACTGATGGCAAGTTATGGCATTTCTTTGTTGAGTGCAAGACCCATAACTCACTCATTTTAGATGTTTAGTGAGTGATAGCTTACCTACCATTGTTGGTGAGGGATTCCTTTTCTTTGTGTGGGTTTGCTCCTCTAAGTGCTTTTTTTAAAAAATGGATTTGGGAACAGTGTAATCAAGTATTTAGTGTTTCACTCATGTAAATGATCAGCCTTGAATTTAACGTGGGTAGAGTATCGATCCCCTGGGCAATGGAATTGGTAATCGTACTATGGAACCTTTGGGATAACTCCACCAAAATTGTATGCAGCTGTCTAAAGGTATGTGAAACAATTGAGTTTTGTTCTGCAACATTTATATTTTGCTTTGTGCAATATATGTACGTTATCTTAAATTACAAGTTTGTGTCATTTTCTTTTCCTTTTAAAATCCTTTGTCGCAATTCCAGAATTGTTTTATTATTTCTTCAGGAGAAAATACCAGTACTTAGCTTAAACTGTTAATAGGTGTAAGCATCTTTATATCAGTGATATACTGTATCACATTTGCTAAGTTTTGGTTGACAGTATTACAGTTTTAATCACCCATTAACTGGACTTGATGGATGATCTGTCAGCAATGAAAATTAAAAAGCAACCTTATTTGCATGTAATTGCATATAAAGAAAAAATGGTGAAATAAAATCATTTCTCACAAGCATGCATGAAAGTATGTGTCACCACCAGCTCAAAAATTTCCCATTACAATTTACAAAATATCTATTTCTGGAATAAGGCATTGGTGTCTATATACATTTTCCTAAACTAGTAACATCTACATATTTCGAAGTGCGATTACATTATACCCTTTCTCAGTCAGTGAAATGTATAATACTTGATAAAAAAATTAAACATCTGGCATTTAACGATTATGTCAGAGACAATTAAACATCACCATGTAGTTTCTTTGTTTCATGCTCCATCAAAGAATTGTTTGGTACCTCGTATGTCACAGTCCTTTTTATAGATGTAGGAACATCAAATCCTGCCACATTAATTTCTGGTTTGTAAGCAGTTATATTTTTAAATTCCCCCTCTCCTCCCCTCCTTTTGACAGGCACTGGTATTTATTATAAAATGCTTCTCTACACGTGTGAAGTTATTGGTTGTGCAAAGTTATAGCTTTAGATTGTAATGATTAAATATGTAAAATCTCATATTTCTTAATTATCTGAAGGAAGTAATTTTACTACAAAGTTTCTTCAGTCTGTAAAATGGAAAGTGATTTTCCAAACTCTAAATGTAAGCCTGTTTTAGATGTGGTACATCTTGTTTAGCTGTGCTTGATACTGATTAAGGAATTCGCAATTAGCTGTGGAAATGTACATGCGCAAACTTAATCTTGGAAGCTGATGCTCCCAGCTGCTCCATAAAAATGTAAGAACATAAGAAATAGGTGCAGGAGTTGGCCATTAGGCCATTCGAGCCTGCTCCGCCATTCAATAAGATAATGGCTAAAGAACTTCTATTTCAACTCCACTTTCCTGCCTACCGCCGGTTTGGATTAAGTGGACAAGGAAATACTGTACCCATTAGTTGATAGTACAAAGGCTAAGGGGCACAGATTGAAGGTTTTGGGCAAGGGCTGCAGGGGAAATGTGAGGAAGAACTTTTTTTACGCAGTGAGTGGTAATGACCTGGAATCCACTGCCCACAAGGCTAGTGGAAGCAGAAACAAAGTGAATGATTTCGAAAGAAAATTGGATAGGCACATGAAGGAAATAAACCCACATGATTACAGGGATTGAACAGGGTAATGGAACTGATTGGATTGCTGTGCAGAAAGCTGGCACGGACTTGATGGGCTGAATGACTTCCTTCTGTGGCGTAAACCACTCTATGGCCAGAATCTTCCGTTTGGCGTGCAGGGGCGGGCCCCACATGCCGATGCGTGAAATGACGTGTGGTGACATCGGGCGTGCGTCCCGACATCACCACGCATCATTCCGATCTTCAGTTCGGTGGGTGCACCCCGGAGTCCGCGGTGCACCCGCCGACCTGTCAAAGGCCTGTTAAGGCCATTATTAAACTAATTAAACTAATTCTCAATGCTGCCCGTCCAACCCTAAGGTTGGCGGGCAGACGAAGAGCCCAGGCGGCCTTCGCATTTCGCATGAAACCTCATCCACGGGTGGGATGAGGTTTCATGAAGGGTTTATAAATTAAATAAAATTTTTAAATTAAAATTCATAATCATGTCCCAGCTCATGTGACACTGTCATGTGAGAGGATGTGTCTGAATAATTTTTTTTTCTCTTTTTCACTGTTTTATAATGAAATTAATCTCCCTGAGGTAGCTCCGTGCCTCAGGGAGATTTCTGCGCTCTTTCGCGCACATACGTGATAGAGCGCAGGCTCCGACTCTCCCTCCTCCCCCCGCCCGCACAGGTAGCGATCAGCGCTTCTGGATGCCTGTCACGCTGGGCGGGCCAACATAAAATGGCAGCACGCAGCTGATCGCGGGCGGCGTTTGGCTCCGCGTCTGCTC
This sequence comes from Cetorhinus maximus, assembly GCF_964194155.1. Taxonomy (NCBI): domain Eukaryota; kingdom Metazoa; phylum Chordata; class Chondrichthyes; order Lamniformes; family Cetorhinidae; genus Cetorhinus; species Cetorhinus maximus. Next base: position 143,948,047 of record NC_135884.1, read on the forward strand.
CTGACTGGCCCGCCCAAAGGGGAGAAAATTCTCCCCTGTGATTCTCTGACTTTTGATTCAGTCAGTGCTCAAATATCTATTGATCTCAGACTTGAATATACTCATCTATAGCCGTCTGGGATAGAACATTCCAAATATTCTTAACGCGGAGTGAAGAAATCTCTCCTCATCTCATTCCTAAATGGCTGACCCCTAATCCTGAGACTCTGAACCTAGTGCTATTTTCTCCTTCCAGTTCCTTTCGTGTCTGACCTGTGCTATGCCCGTTCTGGAGGGGAGGGGGGTTGGAGGGAAGGGGTGCCCTGCTGTTTCACCATAGGTGGCTTAGCCACTTTTCAAGGCGTTTCATAGGAGGTGGACAGCTTCCATTATCTGTTTCTTGACTGTAGAAATCTGGTTAGGCTTCAAAAAAGTCAAAGATTAATTACTGGTGGGCAGCATTGGCAGCTGCTACTCTGCTGAAATGAATGGAAACCAGCCTCTTTTATATTTTTGGAGCTGATGCATGGTTCAGTCTGAGGAGTTGACTACACTGTGCAATGGTTTTGCTTAGCTGCATCTTTTGACCAAATCCTTGTGGTGGAAAATACAAAAAGGTGTGAGCTTTGCACAACTCACATTCATGTGTAAATGTGTGAAAAGTATAATATATATATAAAATATACATATATAAAATATATATCTACATCTATGGAAGCCATAATTGTATACAATAAACACTGGAGGGATTTCAATGATCAATCACAAAGTTCCTCTGAGCAGCAAGCCACGTAGGGCTTGTGTTACACTTCGAAACTCAGTACTTTGTTTATAGCTCATATTAAATCAAAATGGCATCTGTGCATTTAATAAAAATCTTATTTTATAGCGTTTCCCTCGAGTCCTGAGAAGTGTTTTGCCAAACACTCTTCACATCATAAATTTCAGTCTTCGTGACTGTATTTTGTGAGGTTAAGACAAAATTACACACAAATTTCTTTTGATAATGAATAAAAGTAGCAATTACTCTGGATCAATTTAAATGTGTGCAGCCTTTTTAGAATTACTGTAATTAGTAAGGCTCTGCGGCTTCATAAATTTTCAATTCCCTTTATGCAAGACTTGCCTATTATTGAGGTTAACCTAAGGTCTTGATTTATAGGCTCTTGAAATAAAACCACATTGGTCCCGACTGACTGGTGACTACTGGTCAAGACCATATTTAAACTTAAAAACTCTGCTTACTCAAAACTTACCAACCGATTTAACCAGAATTCAGTTGATTATTTTCAGAAATTTTGGTTTAAAAAATGTAAGTTCCTTAGTAACAGTCTAAGGCTGGAGCAATATTTGACCCCGGATGGGCATTTGACCACAATCATCCCATCAACAAGTCTATCTACTTTTGCTCCTTAATGTTGCCTGACTCTGCCCCTGCCTCAGTTCATCAGCTGCTGAAACTCTTACCCATGCATTAGCTACCTCTACATTTGACTATTGCAATGCTGTCCTGGCCACCCTAAATAAACTTAAATTCATTCAAAACTCTGCTGCCCACATCCAAGATTCACCTAGTCCCGTTCAACCATCACCCCTGTGTTTGCTAATACCTGCTCCCAGTCCAGCAACACCTCAATTCTAATGTTTTCATCCCTGTCTTCAAATTCTTCTATAACCTCCTCCAGCCTTACAACCCTCTAAGATCTCTATGCTCATTCAATTCTGGCCTCTTGCGCATCCACAATTTTAATTGCTCCACCATTGGCAACTGAGCCTTCAGCTGCCTAGGGCTGTAACGCAAATTCCCTCCCTAAATCTATCTGCCCCTCTACCTCTCTCTTCACCTTTAAGACACTTTTTAAAATCTTCGTCTTTACTGACCTAATGTCACCTTATGTGACTCAATGTCAAATTTTATTTGATAGTCACTCCTCCCCAGCTAGCAGGACATCAGTGACTGCATGCATGGGTATGTTTAGTGATAGTCATAATATAATAGGCAACAATCAGTTGCATTCAAGGCATTCAGTAACGATAATAGACATGTGTACTATGGGAGGAAGGGGAGAGAAAGAGCACTTTTGGTGACCCATTGAGGTTTAAATGACATTTCAGCATGAAGGAAGTGAGAACAACTGAAGAACATATTACTACGTGTAACAGATATTTTTTAACTTTGTGGAATGGTGAATTAAAATGCAGTGTTTTGTTACTATTGCCACTTGAGGTCTTGTAATAGCGGCATGATGGTCTGTGCACTGTTAAGGCTCTCAGGTGAATTATTTTGATTAATATTAAACCAGTTCCCAATAAATGTGCTAGTGATACATAACTAACCTGACATTTTGTAGTAACATACAGTAGTTAATTTCATTTTCCAAAGCTTGAAGAATGGTGAATATGGGTAGGAAAGTAAATTGTGAAGAGGACATAAGGAGGCTACAAAAAGATATGGATAGGTTAAGTGAGTGGGCAAAGATCTGGCAAATGGAGCATAATGTGGGAAAATGTGAAATTGTCCATTTTGGCAGGAAAAATTAAAGAGAAGCATATTATCTAAGTGGTGGGAGATTGCAGAGCTCTGAGATGCAGAGGGATCTGGGTGTCCAAGTGCATGAATCACAAAAGTCTAGTGTGCAGGTACAACAAGTAATTAGAAAAGCTAATAGAATGTTATCATTTATTGCGAGGAGAATTGAATACAAAAGTAGGGAGGTTATGCTTCAGTTGTACAAGGCACATTGTTGTACAGGGCACACTGAGACCACATTTGGAGTACTGTGTACAATATTGGTCACCTTATTTAAGGAAGAATGCAAATGTATTGGAAGCAGTTCAGAGAAAGTTTACCAGACTAATAGCTGGAATTGGTGGGTTGTCTTATGAGGAAAGGTTGGACAGGCTAGACTTGTATCCACTGGAGTTTAGAAGAGTAAGCGGTGACTTGATTGAACCATATAAGACCCTGAGGGGTTTTGACAGGGTGGATGTGGAAAGGATGTTTCCTCTTGTGGGAGAATCTAGAACTGGGGATCACTGTTTAAAAATAAGGGGTCACCCATTTAAAACAGAGATGAGGTGAAATTTATTTCACTCAGAGGGTCGCGAGTCTTTGGAACTCGCTTCCTGAAAAGGTGGTGGATGCAGAGTCTTTGAATATTTTTAAGGCAGAGCTGGATAGATTTTTGGTAAGCAAGGGAGCAATAGGTTATCGGGGATAGGTGGGATGCAGATTTCAGATTACTATCAGAGCAACCACGATCCTATTAAATGGCAGAGCAGGTTCGAGGGGCTGAATGGCCTACTCTTGCTCCTTGTTCGTATGTTCATATGGGCCAATTTTATTATCCTTGCCTTTGCCATCCCTCCCCTTGATAAGTAAATACAGCATACACAAATACACACACCCCAGAAATAGGTACTCTATTGGATGAGGTGATATAAACTTGCCTGAACTGAGCAAACTGGGATTTCTTTGGATAAATATAAACTTGGACCATTTGGATTAGCTGTAGCTGAACCGTTTTCATAAAAAGTAATACAACAAGTCTGTCCTTTTGTGTACATCTTGTAACTTGGTTTTCAAGCTAAATACTTGCCTCTGACAATGTTGCAACAATGTTTATGCTGCGCAAAACAAGCGTGTGTTTGTTCCTGTTTGGTTTATGATAGCTGAGAAGTTTGTGCTGGTTTTCTTTTAAGATTAGTGCAAATGGCTCATTTTTCTGACAGGCTCTCTGTGGCTCGTTTGTTTCTGGGTAGTCTAATTGAGTTGGCCAAGGAGGGGAAAGAGAGGGTGTACCAATCCGAATCTTTGGTGACTGATGGAAGGGAAGGGTCATCTGATCCGTGTTATAAACCTGATAGCTAGCGGTTCCAAGCTCAGGAACCCTGTTATCTTCAAAATTCGAATTCAGAGACTATTAGGTTTGACGCACAAACACTGGGGTCTAGATTTTGTGGTCAGGGGCAAAGTGACGGGACGCACCACTATCCTCGAAGAAATCTGGCAACAAAGAACTGTGGTGTGGATTGCTGCTTCTCTGACAATAGTTTGAATCTGGCGCCAAGTTAGAGAAATCTTTACACAAATATAAAATTAGTTTTTCAGGGCCAGAGAGGTTGTTCAAGGATTATGACCTAGTATACCGCTTACCTGCGCATGTCCGGATGCCAGATATTGCTGACATTTTACAAGAATAAACACAACAAATGCTGACAGTTTCACCATTGTTGCAACTGCAAAATTTGCCCTAGGAGTTTCTTTAGATAAAATGGAAGTAGTCGTTTAAAAAAAAAATGTTTCAGAACAAGCTTCTGGTCTGTTTTTTTCAGCTGTTTCACAATTATTTTCTTTGCCAGACACTGGAAACATTTGATATTTCTAGCCACACTCATTGAAATTAGAAAAAAGATGACCACTTTTTCATATGTATTTCAGATTCATTGATATAAAGGATCCCTTGGGGAAGCTGGATTTTAGTCTGCTTTCTGCTGCTAAGAAAGATTACTGGGCCATGCTAGCCTATAACCGGTCGAAGCTTTGTAATATCCTCTTCTCGAACGAGCTGAACCGCCGCCTGTCGCCTCATGGAGTAACATCCAATGCTTTGCATCCAGGAAACATGATTTATTCCTCAATACACCACAGCTGGTGGTTGTACACCCTACTGTTTGCCTTGGCTCGTCCTTTTACCAAGTCAATGGTAAGTAACCAGCTCACACAGCACTTTCAATTGAGTTGGATTGCATGTCGTGGGAGGTGCCTGCCCAAAATTAAAAATCCAGCTGTACATATTTTGTATTGAGATTATATAAGTTAAACACAGTGTTTCACGGACTAGGATACTTGAATTGGTGTGTAGGAGGATTTCGTTTTTGAAAAAGGTGGGAGAAACAATGGAAAATACAAGCTATACTTGTAAAGGTAATCAAATCTTTGGAACAGGTGACCCAAACTAGAAAGGCCCACTGTCATGTCTGTCATCTCAGCAGATCTGCAAGAAGGCAGGGCCAACTGACAGTTTGGGTGTATTATATTCATTTCTAAAAAAGCTAATGATACAATATTAAGTTAATAGTAATTCCTTGAAGACCAACATAGAATCAGATAATGTAACAGCACAGAAACAGGCCATTCATCCCATCAAGTCTGTGGCTGTCATATTGATGATATTGCACTTTGCTGCTCTTCTAGTTGTGAGAAAAACTTACATAATATTTTACTGGTGCCCTTGATACTTTTAAATCATAGACTTTGATATTTATAAAAGAAGAGCATTAATATCCTGTCACTACTGTAGTGTCCTTATTTTAGATACATGGCATTAAAGTATCATTGTCCTCGTTTGCATTCTTTAGTCAATCCTGATTATGTGCAGTGATACAATTGTGTCATATCTTAAAAAAAAAGACATCTGCTTACACCATAAGGGCTCAGTGATGTTTTCTGTTTGAAAGAGCAAGTGACCAGCTGGTTGTGATGTAAAACCTAGGTCTTTGGCCAAGTAAAACGTGATTCCAACACAAACCTTAGGTATTTTTCAGGTGAAACCATCTATCATCTTCTTTCCTACAGAGCAAGTGCCTTGGAGCAATTTGTGTCTTGCAGCCTTAGTTTATTTGTTTACTGCAATGCTTGTGCATTAATTTTAGAGGGGGCAAGCATTTTGCGGATGCAATACTAATATAAGAGACTTGTCTGGTAATCTTGCTCAAGTGGTTAAAAAGCTGTTTATTGGTTTTGATAGTATATTCTATTTTTTCTTACTATTTTAATCTCATCTTGTGATAATTGCTGTTAAGGTTTGCAGTTATTGAATTAAGGAAGTGGAGGAAAGGGCATTTTTCTCTCCCATTGTTGTAAATGCTAAAATTTATAATGGTCAATATTTAATAATCCATAAAATAAATCAGGATCTACTTTTGAAAAATGTGAACTAATTGCACTGAATGAAGGGTCATCTGGAGGGATCTTGCCTGAGCTGGTTTCTCCATGATCATATTTGAAATTTGTAGGCTCGTCAAGCAGATTACCATTATCCCACAATTTGCACAATCCTTCATTCAGACAAATATTTTTTTTGGCAGGTTATGAGTAGAAGACTAGTGTGTGTTTGAGTAGTGAGAGCTTAACAGATGTTTCAAGCAACCAAAGTGTTTTTTTCCCCTTCTCAACGTGATGGATCAAAATGCCCAGAGCTCGCAAAAAGTTCTGAGACTATTCGGTTACTTATCCGGTTCCAGTGGGTTGCCACCCATTGTATTGGAGTTTTAACAGATGTGCTTCCCTCCGTTAATAGATGGGATTTAGCCCAATGTCTGTCTCAGTGGTATAAATTAAGTTGAAATAAAATACGCCAATCTGTCACTTTGGTTGTGGGCACCTTCCTTTCTGCTTCATTCAGATCAGGTGATTTTGTTTTACAGGTTATTGCTTCACTCGAGCTTGATTTGAAGCAGAGAATTCAATACTTTCTTTGGCAGAGTTCTACGTTAGTTTGGCATCTAGGTATCTGAATATTACTGGATCTCAAATTTTCATTTTACGTTCTGCATCCTTTGTATGCAGAGCCCTTAATAAAACAGCGTATGTTATTATTCAGCGATAAGTCTTCCATCATTTGACAAGAGAGATAGTGAAGGTAGAGCAGACTTACCCCCCATTTTATTGTAGTCCATTTCTGCACTATAAAGTTTAAGAAAAAAATAAGCTTGTATTACTTTTAAAAGTACTTTTCATTTATCATATGTGAATTTTAATTATGTTTGTTGAAGGGAGAAAAATTGTTTTTTTTCTTTTCCGAATCTATGGTAATTTTACAAAATTTATAATGTTTATTCAGCTTGATGCACTACATAATTTATCTGAGGTAAAAGGAAATCTCTTCTGACTTTGCAAGTAAAGGACTATAAACATGCGAATAACCATATAATTCGAACTGGAGAGTTGTACTTTTTAAAACACAGCAATAAAAACTTAGCTGCGGATCCCAAAGAAAATATTTCTCTTAAATGCATCAATTTATTAAGTTAGCAATATTCTTTCTTTTAAAATGTAGTTTTTTACATGAGCTCTAATTAGAATATATTTTGCAGCTATGGGCAACTGCGTCATAGGAGTAGTTCCAAGTTTGTATGTTAGCGGGATGAAAACTCATGCCGTTTCATAACCTCTATACTCTACCAGCCACTTTTAAGCAGTAAAGCAAACACTCATATTAAAACATTAACTTACAGACAAGGCCCCAGTGAGTCCCAATAGATTAGTTTGTGTTTTCCTCTGTTATTTGACACCTGTAATTCTTGAATATTTTGGCACTGTGGGAGTGCCTTCACCACATAGACTGCAGCGATTCAAGAGGAAGGCCCACCAGCACCTTCTTAAGGGAAACTAGCAAAATGCAATGAATGCTGACCTTGTTAGGGACATGTTTATGCTGAAAATGAATTTGAAGTAAATCAACCTGGACAACAAGAACACTAATGTTAGAGATAAGAAATAAAAAAAAGACTTGCATTGGGAGTAAAATTAAAGGTATGATAGAGTAAGACATATCAGAAAAAGAAGTAAAGAAATCAATTAACAGACCGAGAATAAATAAGAAGATCACAGGGAATAGATGTATTTGGAGAAAACAGTGGAACCCTTGGTTTCTCTGTGGGATATGGAGGACATAACAGATTGCCAACGAATGGCATCTGTCCTTTATGACTCGTCTGTGCCACTTTTTAGAGATGCGTCAGTTGACTGCCTTCACCGTGCAGGGCGAGAATTTAAAGGACAAGGGGCAGAATAGTTGATTAGGATTGAATTTTCTCTTAACCATTTTTAAAATTCATTCACGGAATGTGGGCTTCGCTGGCTAGGCCCATCCCTAGTTGCCCTTGCCCTTCTTCTCCTGATCCACTGCCATAATTGGAGCAAAGGAAGTAGCCGTTAAATTGCTCGCATTCTGGTGGATATTTTGAAAGAATTGCTGAATACTGTAGTTGTGTTAAAAGATTGAAAAGAAATGGTTTTGGTGCCAATCTATAAAAAGGGATAAAAAAGGGTAATCAAAGAAACTATAGATCCAAGAACTTGATGTTGATGGCGGATTAAGAAAATAGAAAGCACCTTGAAACAATGGTGAAGCATTAGGAGAAAGATAATGTAAGGCATCAGGGGAGATCTAATATATTAATAAGTAGTCAACAAGTAATTGATCTTGATTGATACATTTGCTTGAGTTTTCTGAGAATTAACTGAGTTTGTTGACTAGGGGAACTCAGTAAATTTTATATTTCTAGACTTTAGCAGCAAAGCCTTTGACAGAGTGCCACATCAGAGAATAGTATTTAACACATTGTTGGAAAGGCACAAGATTTGGGAAGAAGTTTTGAAATGGATAAATAACTGATTGAATAAGACAATGCAAAGTTATAATAATTAAAAGAGTAACATCAACATGGAAATTAGTGCCGAGTGCAGTAATGCAGGGATTGCTTCTGGGTCATTTTGTATGATTAATTTGCATAAAACAGATTAACGCTGCTATTAAGATTGGACAGAGGGAAGTCATAAGAATGCGTTAAGTGTCTGCCGACTAATATTGCAAACAATAGGTCAATGTGCATGGGGACTGGGAGACTAATATCATGTAGCTGTTTATGTAGCATCTTCTGTACAGTCACTTTGGGAATATTGCAATTCAACATTTTATTAAAGTAAATTACTCTGGTGCCCATAAAAAGTGCTGAACACAAAAATATAATTTTCAAATTCTATAACACTGCACGCAATATGATCCAGAAACTATTCATAAGCACTAGCGGTTTCATACATCTACTTGTGTGTTGTGTAGAAATTATAGCTATTTGATTTCACGTGTTGTAGATAATATTGAAAACATATCTTAGCTCTCATTTTTATCCATGTATTTCTAAATGCAATGTTATGTTGTGCTAATAGCTCCAGGTTTCCAAATGTGGTTTGCATAGAATTAGTCGCTTGATAATACTGAACTTGAGTGTTGCTGAAAAAAAGAGAGATGCTGTCAAAGCTTTTCGTTTTATACTCAGCAGTAAAAATTTGGCATTCTTGAGACTGCCCTGATGAGTGGAGGACAAAAAGATTCAACAGCATGTCTCTTTTTATATAGAGTTATGTAGAATGTACAGCACCAGAACAGCCCTTGTGCTCCAACTGGTCCATGCTGGTGTTTATGCTCCACACAAACCTTCCCCCACTCTGTTTTGCCTAACCCTATCAGCGTAACCTTCTGTTCCCTGTCCCTTGTGTGTTCATCTCACTTCTCCTTAAATGCATCCATGCGGTTCACCTCAGTTACTCCATGTGGTAGCAAGTTCCACAACCTAACCCACCTCTGGGTGAATAAATTTCTTCCAAATTCCCAGTTGAATTTAATAGTGATTATCTTTCATTTATGGTTCCCACTTTTGATCACCTCCACAAGTTTGTGGACAGCCACTTTAGAGCCAAGTAGCAAACAATTAGGAATTGCTTACACCAGTGGCCTGAAAGAGTGACTAAAAATGGATATTCTTGATAGCTGGTCTCGGAGGGTCCTCACAGTTTTACATTTGAGTAACAGCTGTCTACAGTGAACCCAGCACTGTATAAGCATAATAAAAGAACATCTTACACCTTTTAAATCAGTGTGTTGACAGTTCCAAAGTTATGTTAACCATGTTCTATGGTTCTATTAAATTGGATAGATACTTGGATGGGAGAGGTCTGGAGGGTTATGGACTGGGTACAGGTCAATGGGACTAGTGGAATAATATTTCGGCGCAGACTAGAAGGGCCGAATGGCCTGTTTTTCTGTGCTGTAGTGTTTTATGGTTCTATGAGTTTTAAAATAATGTTAAACAGAAAAATAATCCACAAGAAAGCAAAAGCCGAGGAATGGATGGTGCAGTACCTGCACATTGTCCTTTCAATCCTGAACCTAGACAAGACAGATGGAATGCAAGTTTTGTTACATTTCATCCTGTAACGATCTAATGTGAAATACGTTTCAACCCAGTCCTGCTGGGTGTGCATTCATAATACCACAGACCATACTTGGCACACCAGTTGCAACTTCACTCAGATGCCACAAAGCTGGTTAGTGTAAACGGCATTGAAAATTCTATACTGGTGCATTTGGAAAATTCATTGTTGAGGAAGAATAATGGCAGCTTTCCTCTACATTTGGTCATTCTATACATGGCCTGGGAATTCATAATGCTGATATCGGGTGCCAAAAAAACATTCAGTTTCCTAGGATTTATGTTAGCCTTGATCAACAGATTTAAAACTAATTATATTCAGAACAGTTTCCTTCTCCCCTCTGCCCTAAAAATAAAAGGAGAAACTTATGTTCAAGATCTTTGAATGATTTCCTTTCCTGAATGATCTTGTGGATTTTAATTCTGGTGGGCAAGAATTCCTCAAGTGTTTATGCTTTGCTTTAATTCCAGTAATTTTAGGGAGAGACTGTTCTCCAAATAATGAAAGTTATAACTTGCTGATTTAATTTTTTTCCAATTGCGTCAATAAGGGAAAAGTAAACTGATCTTGTAACATTTGTTAATATAATTGGAACAATCCAAATTCCTTGTGATATCTGCTTCAGGCAATACAAAGCTGCCACGAAGGAAATGGTACAAGGCAGGGATACATCCCACTGTTAAATCACTGTAATGCACTCTGCCTTTGTCCAGCAAAATTCACTACTAAATCCTTGAGTGTCTATACTAAACTTTTGTAAATCACATTTAGTTGCAATAAAATATGGTGTCTCATTAATGGCTTGAAGTGTATTACTAAACTAGTCTTCTTAAGCTACATATTAGAACATTTCATCCTCAAAGACTTTCTATATTTAGTTGAAGACAGAGCATGTGTTTTTGTCAGGAAAACCTTTTGCCATCTTCCCAACCAGGATCATAAGTGGTTAATTGTGAAAATATCTCTCACCCTGAGACAAAAAAGAGCAAGTATCAGATTTATTTTATTTGTACCTATCTGTAAACCAAATTACAAGAAAGGAAGCGTGGAGGTGATCTTCTCTTTCAGACCTCAGTTGTTACTTTTCCAGTCCTGTGGCTTTGCTGCTCTTCATCTGTGTACAATCTTTACTTAGTGGTGCATCCGGTATTAGTGGTGTTCTTACCGTGCTGGAATGCACACTCGCCTTCTTTCTTGAGAACAGCCTGGCATCTGCACTACTGCTCCCCATGATAGCCCTGTTGAGACTGAAAACTCGGTGTGTGGGGTACCACAGGTGTGAGTGAGTCTACGTCCTAGCACTCTGTGGCACATTGGGTTTGAACACCAATATGGAATGTCATTAGAAGACATATTTTATGTTCTGCTTAATGTGATATTTCTGTTTTGTGATTAACAGGATATGCAGGAAAGTTCGCTAATACTAAATTTCCGTGCCAAAATTCATCATCTTTCACTCTTTAGCAGATCTGCATTATAGCACTTGGCCTGGGGCAGTAGTCTGCATTTCTTCCAGGCTCTCTTTGTCTTTAGATATACTGTTTTTTTTTGGAAACTTGTCCTATAAATCGTGCAATAGAGAAACAACATTACACAACATTTTTTAAAATTAATTGAGTTCTGCAATAATTTATCAGAGTGGAAGCAGTGCAAAAATAAGAATTGCAGCAATGAGGAGTGGACAGTTGGCGTGTTAATGTGGTGAATCAATCAGATAATTATGGGGATGCTGGGAGTGTAGCCAGTACAGGGCGGGGGAACTGTGTATGGACTGAAAAGAAAATGTAACGTTGGCTGTAGGAGCCTAACAAGAGGAAGAGATTGATTTCATTTCCCCTTCTTCATATTGTATATCCTTAAATCCCCCAAAAGAAGAGCATTGTATCTGGAACAACTCAAATGAAATGATGTGGGAGATGCCTGATATGTAAAGTTGTAATAAAGAGGGAAATTATTAAGAAAAAAAGTAAGGGGAAGTAATTGGCTCAGAATGTCACACTTCATGCGTGATCCACATAATGCAAGCAGCAATTCATCTAAGTGATTTATTAGAATGCCTGCTGCGTTTGATTAGGAGCCAGGGACTGGGGAATTTCACCACCTACTCTTAACTATTTCAGTTAGTACTCTCCTTATAATTATACATTACCCATGTTTGCATCTCAAATTTTCAGGTTTGTTCTGTGAGGCTAAAGCTGGTTTAAAACTTCAAGCAGCTCTTAAAAAAAAAACTCGTTTAGATCATTGTGCAAGATTTCTTATAAATGAGATTTTTTTGAACAAATGTAGTCCCAGCTTCAGCAATGTGTCATTTTTAATAAATAAAATTATTTTCTTTTTGAAATGAAGCTCTGATATTTGTTAGATATTTATACTTTCCTTAACATCCAACATCATAGTTCTTCTACATATTTAGTATGTTTTAGGTGTGTGTTTCTTGGGGCTTTGTAGGTTGTTGCTGTTTCTTTTACTATGTGCAACCTGAATGTTGGATTGAAAGTTGAATATTCCTTAATTTGTGGAGCAATGTGGACTGACAGGGGGAAAAAATACCTATTGATCCACCCTCATACTTATTTGCATTAAATGTTGGTAAAAATGCTGTTATGGATTTAAAAATATAGCAGCAGGAAGTTTTTTTTACATTAAAAAAGTACAAAATGAGGCATGAAGAGAAGTGATTTTCCCTACCTTTTCCAGTTTTGGATCAAAATTTGGCCTTCGAGGAATGATTTGGCAATAGGTTTGTGTCCTCTGTCAATCTCACTCGTGAAGCAAACATGAGAACCCTTGGAGTTACTTTTAACAAGTGTCTTTACCCTTTCTATGGAGAAGTACATCATGTCATAGAGTCATAGAGGTCTACAGCACAGGAAAAGGCCCTTTGGCGAATCGAGCCTGCGTCGGTCAAACAATTACCCAACTATTTTAATCCCATTTTCCAGCACTAGGCCCATAGCCTTGTATGCCATGGCATCGCAAGTGCACATCCAAATACTTCTTAAATGTTATGAGGGTTTCTGCCTCTACCACCCTTTCAGACAGTGAGTTCCAGATTACCACCGCCCTCTGGGTGAAAAAATTCTTCATCATATCCCCTCTAAACCTCCTGTCCCTTACCTTAAATCTATGCCCCCTAGTTATTGATCCCTCCACCAAGGGGAAAAGTTCCTTCCTGTCTACCCTATCTACGCCCCTCATAATTTTATACACCTCAATCATGTCCCCCTTCAATCTCCTCTGCTCCAGGGAAAGTAACCCCAGTTGATCCAATCTCTCCACATAACTAAAACTCTCCAGCTCAGGCAACATCCTGGTAAATCTCCTCTGCACTCTCTCTAGTGCAATTACATCCTTCCGATATTGCGGATTCCAGAATTGCACGCAATACTGTGGCTGTGGCGTAACCAGCGTTTTATAAAGCTCCAGTATAACCTCCCTGCTCTTTATTTCTATGCCTCAACTGTTAAAGGCAAGTATCCCATATTCCTTCTTCACCACCTTATCTACCTGTCCCACTACCTTAAGGGACCGGTGGACATGCACACCAAGGTCCCTCTGATCCTCGGTACTTCCCAGGGTCCTACCATTCATCATGCATTCCCGTGCCTTGTTTGTCCTGCCCAAGTGCATCACCTCACACTAATGTTGATAAAATTTCATTTGCCACTGGTCAGCCCATCTGACCAGCCCGCCTATATCCTCCTGTAATCTAAGTCTATCCTCCTCACTATTTACCAACCCACCAATTTTCGTGTCATCTGCGAACTTACTGATCAACCCTCCTACATTCAAGTCTAAATCATTTATATATACCACAAACAGCAAGGGACCCAACATCTACCCCTGTGGAACCCCACTGGACACAGACATCCAGTAACAAAATCACCCCTCAACCATCACCCTCTGCTTCCTGCCACTCGGCCAATTCTAGATCCAATTTGCCGAATTACCTTGGATCCCATGGGCTCTTACCTTCATTATCAGTTTCCCATTTGGGACCTTATCAAAAGCCTTGCTGAAGTCCAAGTAGACCACGTCAAATACATTGCCCTCATCTACACACCTGGCGTGTGAAAAATTCAATCAAATTGGTCAGACATGACCTCCCCTTAACAAAACCATGCTGACTGCCCTTGATTAATCCCTGCCTCTCCAAGTATAGATTAATTCTGTCCCTCAGAATTGCTTCCAATAGTTTGCCCACCACTGAGATTAGACTGACTGGCCTGTAGTTCCCTGGTTTATCCCTTTCTTCCTTCTTGAATAACGGTACCACATTGGCTGTCCTTCAGTCGTCTGGCACCCCTCCTGTGGCCAGAGAGGTATTGAAAATTATTGCCAGCGCCCCTCCTATCTCCTCCCTTGCCTGGGATACATTTCATCTGGGCCTGGAGATTTATCTACTTTTAAGCCTGCCAGACCACTTAGAACCTCCTCCCTTTCTATGCTAACTTCTTTAATTATATTGCAGTCCTTCTGCCTGATTTCCATACCCACGTCGTCCCTCTCACTTGTGAACACTGACACAAAGTATTCATTTAGAACCCTACCTACGTCTTCCGGCTCCACACGCTAATTACCACTATGGTCCTTAATGGGCCTTACTCATTCCTAGTTATCCTCTTACTCTAATGTACTTGTAAAATAACTTTGGATTTTCCTTTATTTTACCTACCAATGTTTTCTCATGCGCCCTTTTTGCTCTCCTAATTTCCTTTTTAAGTTCCCCTCCTACACATTCTATACTCCTCTAGGGCTTCCGCTGTTTTGAGCCCTCGGTATCTGTCATAAGTCTCCCTTTTTCTCTTTATCCAATCCTGTAAATCCCTCGACATCCAGAGTTCCCTGGATTTGTTGGTCCCACCCTTTGTCTTTACTGGAATATGTTTGCCCTATACTCTCCCTATTTCCTTCTTGAATGAGTCCCACTGCGCTGACGCAGATTTGCCTAAAAGTAGCTGCTCCCAGTCCACTCTGGCCAAATCACATCTGATCTTATTAAAATCGACTTTCCCCTAATTTAGAACTCTAGATTTCTGGCCCATCCTTGTCCTTTTCCATAACAACCTTGAATCTAACGGAGTTATGATCACTATCTGTAAAATGCTCCCCCACTGATACCTCTACCACTTGCCCGGCTTCATTCCATAAAATTAAGTTGAGGACCGCCCCCTCTCTTGTAGGATCTTCTACGTACTGGCTTAAAAAGCTCTCCTGGATGCATTTTAAGAATTCCGCTCCCTCTAAACCTACCACACTATGACTAATCCAGTTAATGTTGGGGAAGTTAAAGTCCCCCACTATTACTACCCTATTGTTTTTACACTTCTCTGAAATTTGCCTACATATCTGTTCTTCTATTTCTCTCTGACTGTTTGGAGGCCTATAGTACGCTCCCAGCAATGTGATTGCCCCTTTTTTGTTTTTCAGCTCTACCCATATGGCTTCATTTGAGGAGCCTTCTAAGATGGCATCCCTTCTTACTGCTGTAATTGATTCCTTGATCAATATTGTGATACCCCCTCCTCTTTTACTTCCTTCCCTGTCTCGCCTGAAGATCCTATATCCTGGAATATTGAACTGCCAATCCTGCCCCTCTCTCAATCATGTCTCTGTGACAGTAATGACATCATACTTCCATGTGTTAATTTGTGCCCTCAACTCATCTGCCTTATTCGTCAGACTCCTTGCATTAAAATAAATACCATACAACCTTGCCAAACTCCCTTGTGCCTTAACTGGCCTATAATTTCTATGCCTTCCAGACTCACTTGCTCTCTCTTCTAATTTTGGCTGTGCATCTCCCCCTGCTGAACCTCCTCTCAGGATCCCATCCCCCTGTCAAGTTAGTTTCAACCCTCCCCGCAAGAATGTTGGTCCCATTCCGGCCCCATTGCTGCTGGTCAGAGCTGTCACCAGATGTGGGCAGTTGTGTGGGAGAAGCTGCATCCTGTACTCACATCTTTCCTCCTGCATGAGTTTCTGAAACAAATGACTTAATTCCAGTCAGACTTTCGTTTGGAAACTTCAAACTTTGGAAAATTCAAATATTTGTTTCACTCTGATAATGTACTCATCACCTCTAAAATGATGCAGAGTTATTGGTCTAGCCATTTCATTTTGAATGTTAAATATTTACTTCAAAATAGGTCATTCATTAGAAATGATTACTTGTTCAAGTGAACTTAGAATTGAAAATCATTTTCAAAAATTTTATTTTAGAACAGTTTTTTGAAAGAAAAACAAAATGCTCAGATTTACATTTTTATTTGTTAATGCTGCTATTTCCCTAAAAAAGAATCTCCCCATGATTAGGTGCTGATAGCTACTGACTTATTCAAACAGAATATTTGGGGCACTTAATGTATGAACAAGCATATCTGAAAATAAATTGAATAGCCTCTGCAATTGTGCTGCATTATCCCTGCTTGATCTTCTCGATGTCTCTGCAGTATTTGACATTTTAAATGGCACCATACTACAGGGTCCAGTATTTACTACCAGTCCTACCAAAACTATTGAAACTGCCGCTTTTCCTGCCTTGCAAATTAAATCACCTCCAGGATTCTCAAAAGAGCCATACTTGGCCCCATATACATGCTTCTTCTGAGTGACAATGTGCATAAGCATGCAGTCAGCTTCAATGGCCATAATTTTCTGGCCCCATTAGCGTCAGGTGTCATGGCGGGTGGGGGTGTGGTGGGGGGTGGTGACAATATGGCAAGAAGGTCAAAAATCAGTTCCACTGATGTGAGCATTCATCCTCTTCCTGCACTGGATGGTTGACCTCCTCTGTGCTCCAGTGGTGCTGACCGCTGCTGCCAACGCCTCCCAGGGCGGATTGGTGACTTTGGTGCACCTCCTATGGCCAGAGAGGGGGTAGAGGACATGGCGATGGCCTTTCACTTTGTCCAGCACACGCCCCAGAGAGGTGTCACTAAATTTGGGGACTGCCATCTTCTTTATTTTCAGGGCCTTCTGTCGCCTGGAGCAGCCCTGGTCTGAAGACATGAAGTAGACTACGCTCTGGAGCGCTTTAAAATGGTTCCCGGAGCAAGGAGGCGCTGAGGTCATGGCTTGGTGGGCAAATCCGAGCTTGCCTGCTAGTGATAAAGTGTTTTCCCCATGAATGAATAATTAATGAGGTGGGATGTGTCGGGAATGAGACGATAGAGTGCAAAAAGCTGCCATTGTGGCCAGCGGGTAAAACATCCTTGTTTCCCTGTCCGCTACCGCACTTTGTGCAAATCTGGAATGATTCTGCCCGATATGTCTGCTGCTAACACCCAACTTCACCTGTCCACATCTTGCCTCACTCCCTCTGCTATCAGACTGCCTATCTGACCTAGGTAGGTGACAGGTCTGGATTTCCCCTCATTAAATTCTGTGCTTGGGCTATGGCAGGTGGAAAGCTGGGCTTAAAAGCAAAAAACTGCGGATGCTGGAAATCCAAAACAAAAACAAAAATACCTGGAAAAACTCAGCAGGTCTGGCAGCATCTGCGGAGAGGGACACAGTTAACGTTTCGAGTCCGAATGACCCTTCAACAGAACAGAACAAAAGCTGGGCTTGCTGGGCAATGAGAAGGGAGAGGTGCAACAGGGGTAGCTGAATGGACGTTCTCAATGTTAGTGACATAGAGGCCCATATGCTCCATGCGCCCGAAGGGAAAGGAGATTAAGAAGGCTGATGGTAGTGAAGAAAAGTAGCCAGTGGTTACCGTTGCATTCCAGCCTGACCCTGGAGTGGTGAGCTATTTTGGCAGAGAGAAATGCAGTAAAGTGTTCTCCAGCTCGTGACTAGCAGTGGAATGTGGATGGACTGTGAGAGGGAAGATAGAGAATGGGGATGTGGAAGTGGGGACTCTGCTCAAAGTGCATCCACATGACCCCTTCTCACTTGGTTATTTAGAGGGATATGAGGTTGTGATCAGAGATGATCCTATCTGTGATTGAAACAGTGGGAATAGAGAAGCCACATGAGACGTTGAGGCCGTGTGGATGTTTGAATACAGGCTGGTGAGTTTAAATGAGAAAGGGAGGGCAGGAGAGCAGTGAACTAAGAGAAGAGAGGGGCAGGTGAATTGAGATGAAGGTGGAAATCACTGAGGTTGAGGTTGCTTAGTAGAGAGGCTGTGTGAGAAACTTGTGGAAGTAGAAAATGAAGATGTTAAAGGAGAGGACAGGAGGTGGGGCAACATGACATGCTCAAAGGAGGAGAAGCTGACAGAGGAGTAGCAGGTCAGACCAAGGTGAAATTTTGTGATCTTATACAATTTCTTTCTGTGCATAGATAGAATAGATGTTACATCAATCCCATCCTCCAGAGTTGCGTGTTCTCTGGACTCATTCGGACTTTGAGGAAGACTCAAGATAGCATTTAATATTAGGGCTTAGTTTGATAGATTGTCTGGTGCAAAGTTCATTTTTCTGTTCTCTCTCTCTCAAATGAGAACATTTCTGCAGTTATTTTGGGGCACTGCTGCCAAGAATATATTAAATCAGAATGCTTTTACACGACCTTCACATTTTGGGAGTTTCCAGCATTTTGCTTCTATTTAAGTGATGGATGTTGGCTTGTGTCCTGACATTAAAATTTTTCTGACAAACCTTCTTCTCATTGACTCTTGGGTAAACATACTTGAACAAGTCTTCTCAATGGGAAGTCTCAACCCTTGTACTCAGTTAACAGCAATGTGTATAAAGATATGTGTGGATAGGGGGATTAACAGCAGGCAGGAATGTGGCAAAGATTGGACAATGTGACAAAGATTAGTGGTAAACCCAAGGATTGGGAAAGTTTTAAAAACCAACTGAAGATGACCAAAAAATGATAAAGAGAGAGAAAATAAACTTTGAGTGTAAACTAGCAAGTAATATAAAAATGGACAGTAAGAGCTTCTTTAAATATATAAAAAGGAAGAGAGAGGCCAAAGTCAATATAGGCCCCTTAGAGAATGATGCTGTTTAATAAAATGAGTCCATGGTGATGGGTATTAGCATGGATAGAGGACTGACTAACTAATAGAAGACAGAGAGTTTGGATACGGGATGTATTTTCAAGATGGCAACCTGTAACTAGTGGAGTGCCACAGGGATCAGTGCTGGGGCCACAATTATTTACAATATATGGTAATGACTTGGATGAGGGAAATGAATGTACTATCGCCAGGTTTACGGATGACACAAAAATAGGTGGGAAGGCAAGTAGTGAGGATGACACAAAGAGTCTACAGAAGGATTATAGAGACTTAACCTCTATAGAGAGGTTAGGTAAGTGGGCAAAAATGTGACAGATGGAATATAATGTGGGAAAGTGTGAGGTTATGCACTTTGCCAGGAAGAATAGAGGAGCTGAATATTATTTAAATGGAGAAAGACTGAAGAAAGCTGCAGCAGAGAGGGATTTGGAGGTCCTTGTGTATGAATCACAAAAAGCTAGCATACCGGTTCTGCAGGTAATAGGGAAGGCAAATGGAATGTTGGCCTTTATTTCAAAGGGAATGGAGTATAAAAATAGAGAAGTCTTGCTAAAACTATGCAAGGCACTAGTTAGACCACACCTAGAATACTCTGAACAATTTTGGTCCCCTTATCTAAGGAAAGATACACTGGCATTGGAGGCAGTCCAGAGAAGGTTCACTAGGTTGATCCCGGGGATGGAGGGATTTTCTTATGAGGAGAGGTTGAGTAGGTTGGGCCTGTACTCATTGGAGTTGAGAAGAATGAGAGGTGACCTTATTGAAACATATAAGATTCTTAGGGGGCTTGACAGGGTAGATGCTGAGAGATTGTTTCCCCTTGTGGGAGAGTCAAGGACCAGAGGGCATAATCTCAGAGTTAAGGGGGCACCCATTGAAAACAGAGATGAGGAGGAATTTTTCCCTCAGAGGGTAGTGAATCTGTGGAATTCTTTACCGCAGAGAGCTGTAGAGGCTGGGTCATTAAGTATATTCAAGGCTGAGATAGACAGATTTTTAATCAGTAAGGGAATCAAGGGTTATGGGGAAAAGGCAGGAAAGTGGAGTTCAGGATTATCAGATCAGCCACGATCTCATTGAATGGCAGAGCAGACTTGATAGGCCGAATGGCCTATGTCTGCTCCTGCGTCTTATGGTCTTAGGAAGAGAATCTTTTCTCCTTCCTTATCTGTGCTTTATTTTCATAAATTGACAGCTTTAGATTTAAGAAAATTGCACTACATTTTTTAGCTTACACACAGTGCTCTTTCCTGTCACTCTTGTTCGTTTTATCACTCTTTCACTGCTTTAAGGCTTAATGAAACCTCAGGTGCAGATGGAGTTATTTATTTTATTTTCTACAATCCAGAGAACTCCATTGTAACTACACAAGGGGCATTACAGAATATAACACTGTTAACTTGGGGTGCAGCCTTGCAATTTAGATAACCTGAGCCAAAAATACTGTTGATAGGAATTTACAATTCAGAGTTATTAAATTAACAAAAGCAGAGGAGTGAAGCTAATTAGATAACCCAGAAGAGACAGGACAGGCATAATAGGACAAATGGCTTCCTTCTGTGTAGAATTATTCCATGATTTCTATAAAATATGGTTTATTCAGTTGGAAGTATATACTGATTGGCCAAAAACCTAAAGCAAATGCATTGAGAAATATTTTTAAGGGACCTCTTGTATTTTTGGTGAATCTGTCTCGGTTTTTGGCTTTTTGTAGAGACCAAAAGGTTAGTTGTTTTGCCACTAGAGTTGTAGATGAGATGTCTTAAGTGAGATATGCATTGCATTAATGATTTTTAAAAGGAAGTCTAAATTTAAAAATATTTCTATTCAAAAAGTGTTGTTGCTGCAATGTTGGATATGTTGCCAATTGGATTAAATGAGTCTGTTTGTCTGAAGAAGAACTAGTTGTTTTCGCAGCATCCAGGCCAATAGCCACCACCACCCCCCACCTTCCTCCACCTGCAGCCTGACCAGCATCACCAAAAACAGATTACTTGGTTATTCATTATTTGCTGTTTGTCGTGCCTTGCCACATGCAGATCGGCTACTGTTCCGTTACTTAACTAAACAGTGACTATGTTTCAAAATAAGCCATTAGTTATAGAGAGCTTTGGGATGTCCTGAGGGTGTGATAAGTTCTATGTGAATGGGAGTTTCTTTGTAATCATCCAAAACTATGGTGAAATTTTTAAAATGACTGAAGTGGCAACAGCACTCATGTTATTAATTGT
This sequence comes from Cetorhinus maximus, assembly GCF_964194155.1. Classification (NCBI taxonomy): domain Eukaryota; kingdom Metazoa; phylum Chordata; class Chondrichthyes; order Lamniformes; family Cetorhinidae; genus Cetorhinus; species Cetorhinus maximus. Next base: position 143,969,237 of record NC_135884.1, read on the forward strand.
TGTGGCTTTGAGATTGTACGGAGAGATTGAATCTTTGATGGACTAGACACTATTTTGAATCAATGTGGTGTGTTTGAGAAACTATTGTTCAATTAGGCCTGGGTAAAGTTGGGGGGAAAATGACTCTTTGTCAGACTAGAGAAAATTTTAATGAGTTGGTTAATGAAAAGTTATCACCAGTGCCTGGAGGAATGCATTTTGATTAACTAGTTTGATCCTTGTAGCAATTTATGTTGTTATAGTTTATTATCTTGCAATCACCAGAGTGAAAGCCCAACAGTGGCTTTAAGTGAGTAGACTTTTGAGGTCCTGGAGGTCTTTTGGTGGGTAGATTTTGTCTTGGTGTGTATAAAATAAGAGATACCTTGTTGCTATTGTAAGGTCATTACCCAATAGAAGAGCTGCAATGACACATTGAGAAGTATGCTAATTTTCAAATTCTGGTCTTCAGTCTCATGACATTTGACTCCTTTTTGGATGATTTCCAACGGCTTCCCTATCAGCACATTTTTGCCAGCATTTGGTTTCATTTGAGCGTGTTTGCATGTTGTCTGTATTTCACAATCAAATTCCATTTTCAATTTATTTTTTGCAAAGTAATGGTTTCCATGACTATGTAAATGTGTTGGCTCAATTTTTGCCAAGTGGAGGAATTGCATGCATTTAATAAGTTCCCTGTTTAACTGCTTCAAGTATGGTCTATATAAGTGTACAATCAATACCCAGTTCTGTCAGATTCATAAGGAGCTGTATGCAATATGTAGAATAAGAATTGGCTGTGACTGTTAAAAGGTTACAACACATCCAAGGCTGCTGATGACTTACATACTTGCCAGAATGCAGAGATTGTGCTGCAGTTGTAAAGCATTTGCAGCTGACTTTTGTTTAATGTAATATGAGAGAGTGAATAATTCTGCATTTCACAGTTGACTGGGCCATCAGTTCTGCTGCTGAGTTCCTACATGTGAATTGTGTTGTTTAGGTTTAAATCAGGTGACATGAAGAAGGAATGGGACAAAATGTTGTGACAAAACGCCTCCACTACTTTGTGCTCACTTGAAGGGTGGAATAGGATATGTAGGCATATTTTGCAACATTTTTATATGATAGTTGTCTTGTATATATAACGTTATAATATACAGAAGACTTCCTTTTCTGAGGTATTGAGTATAAAAGCTGGGAAGTCATGCTGCAGCTGTATAGAACCTTGGTTAGGCCACACTTGGAATATTGCGTGCAATTCTGGTCGCCACATTACCAGAAGGATATGGAGGCGTTGGAGAGGGTGCAGAGGAGGTTTACCAGGATGCTGCCTGGTCTGGAGGTTATTAGCTATGAGGAGAGGTTGGGGAAACTCGGATTGTTCTCACTAGAGCGACGGAGATTGAGTGGCGACTTGATAGAAGTTTACAAAATTATGAGTGGCATAGACAGAGTAGATAGTCAGAAGCTTTTTCCCAGGGTGGAAGAGTCAATTACTAGGGGACATAGATTTAAGGTGGGAAGAGAAAACTTTAGAGGAGATGTGTGGGGCAAGTTTTTTATGCAGAGGGTAGTGAGTGTCTGGAATTCGCTGCCAGAGGAGTTGGTGGAAGCAGGTACGATAGTGGTGTTTAAGAGGCAGCTTGACAAATACATGAATAGATGGGAGTAGAGGGATACGGACCCCGGAAGTGCAAAATGTTTTAGTTTGACAGGCAATATGATCGGCGCAGGCTTGGAGGGCCGAAGGGCCTGTTCCTGTGCTGTACTTTTCTTTGTTCTTTGTTCTTAACTGAACATAAAAAATGTGTTTTTCTGCTCAAGTGTCCATTCTGGTTTTATGCTGTTTTAAAAATTCTTCTTGTCACTTACTATGAAGCTGCATGTCAACACTTGACTATATGGGGAAAATTATTTATAATAGTGGAGATTGAAACTCTGGACAGTTAAACAAGGAACAAAAATGGTTAGAAAATAATATATTATAAGTGTGTTCAATACTATATCATTTTTGAGTTTCAAATGATGTTTCAAAACTGTGTGGTTTTTATTTATTGCGCAACTCTGAACCTCTTGAGTGCTTTTCAGTCACCTAGCATGTTGAATTTCATTGAGATAACTACAGTGTCATGAGATTTACTAATGGGTATTTCTTTTTTTAAAGGTCAGCATTGTAAGGAACTTCTAAAAGTTTTATTTGGCAATTACCTAGGTCTAAAGGGCTAAGTAGGATTCACTGTAGCAAACAATTACAAATACAAATAGATTTAAATAATGAAGCTCTACAGAGGCAACTGTGAACTCCTGTTATAGAACTGTTATAGAAACTGGAACATGTTACTGGAATCCAATTGAGCCAAAACGTTTGTATCCACCTATCCCACTGGTGTTCACTTTGGAGGAGCCTCTGTAGAGCACTTTCAGCATTTTGCTGCAATTATTTTCCTCTGCCTTGGGCCCTTAGGCAATCTAGTACCTTTTTACATATGCACATTATGATCTTTTGACCAAGACCAAATAGTCATATATTAGGCAACACTGCTCACAGCCAGATTTAACAAGTTCCACTGAGTATTTTTTTTTTGTACCGATTGAAGTTTGATGTGGGATGGTATTTTGTTTAAGTGCCTTACATTAAGGCCGCTATAGACTCTAATGATGGCCTTTTTTTAACCGTGATTTTCTGGAAGACAGCAGAGAGAGTGTGTCTTTCTGTATGTGATTGATCTTTACTCACCAACTAACAAGGCCACTGATTCTATTAGTGCTGTACAAGAAGAAAGAGCAGCAATTTAATGAAGTGTCTAGTGGGTAGATCTCAGATATATTGTGTTGCCTTTAATTTGCTCAGTGTTCTATCTGAAGGAAGCTCCTTGCTGCAGTTAGGCAGGTATTTTTCCCTCTAAATTGTCAGAAGGTCAGGTGTAGTTATGTGAAGCAGGCGCTGTCCTGGCTTATCCCTGTCTACCGATGACAGCAGCTGTGCTGGGCTCATCGAAGCAGAAACACAAGGACCAGAGGTTCTACTCCTAGTCCCCTTCAGCTGCTGCAAGAGCAAATGAGCTGCCAAGTAGGGCTAATAGAGTCATAATTGGCGATTAGGATTGGAAGGGTGTAGTAACATCTTAATACAAACTGGCGTATATTAAATCTGCTGGCAGAAGCAGTAAAGTTGTAGGGCAGCACAAAAGGACTACATTTTGCTGCTAATAATTCTGTGAAATGAAGCAATCCATTTTTACTGCAGGATTGTACAAATGCAGTAAAGTTCAAATGATTATTATTTTAAGGTGACATTACTGTGGTATCTGTACAGTACTTATCAGCAAGTGACTCTAAGGGGACACCTGTAAAACTCTGAATTAATTCTGACCTTCAGAGCCGTTGAGTCAAGTTGAGTTTAAAAAAAGTATTAAAACATTAATAGTGATGTTCTGCAATAGAGCTTGGTAATGTTTTAGTTTCTACTTGGACCAGCGTTTAACTCTTATTATATTCCATGTCTGTTCATTTTCATTTCAAATAAATATTGTTGAATACTAACAGCAGAAATGTGAGGATGAACAGAACTGTAGACCACTTACAGAGAAATTTTACAGTGTGACAGAAGTGTTTTAATGTAAAACCTGCACTAGGGATGGCTGAATGGTGGCTTTACTATACCTGTTAGAGGAAATTATGTTTGGTATACCCTTGCCTTTGCCTGTAATGCTTGTTCTGGCAGTTGTGGAAGTGTCAATACACTGTAGATTTACATGGATTGGATATTGTTGTTTGTTTGGCTAATACAGATTTTGTACATTGCTGAACATTGGCAAATGGATACTGATAATCGATGAACTATACAGCACAGAACAAAGCCATTCAGCTCATTATGTCTGTGCCAACTCTTTGAAAGCCATCTAATTAGTCTTATTTCCCTGCTCTTCCCCCATAGCCCTGCAATTTTTTCTTTTAAAGTATATGTCCAATTCCCTTTTGAAAGTTACTATTGAATCTGATTCTGCCACCTTTTCAGGCAGTGCTTCCCAAATCATAATCATCAGGAGCCCTTTACTGGTGGAACCTGTGGAAGACATTGTTTTTTTCCCACTATCACAGCAGATATGGCAATATGCAGCTGGCTGTTGGAGGTGGGATAAAGATTTTTCTAACATTTGAGTATATTTTATTTGCTATTTTCTTGTAATGAAAGTATATTTACCTAGGTTGATGTTCCTCTCTATGCAATTTCCAGCATTATATTTTTAAAAGCTGATTTTTTTTCTTTTGAATATTTAGCGGTACTGCTACAGAGTTCAAATTGATTAGCTAAACAGAATCCAAACCTTAAACAGCTGCGATTTTTTTGGAAATGTTTCTTCAGGCTATAATTACTCACATGTAGCATCTGAAGTGCATCACCTGAGTACGTATACTGCTTGGTATGTTGGAGCTGTATAACTAGGCCTGCGGGTTTGGCACTCTTACTGTGAAACTAATTCTTAGGAACAGCTCTTTGCTCAATTTTGGGATGTAGGCATGCTAGAATCATCTTATATATTCAACAATCTGATGAATGGCCGGCACTCCATTTAGATGCTTTGAAGGGAATCCACTCTTCGCAGATTGAACAGTATATCAGTTTCATAAAATAGTTGTTTGGTGTTACAGAAGTTGAGTATTGTTGAAAAAAGAGACATGTCGAAGCTTTTTGTCTTGCACTCATCAGGACACCACAAAAATACCAATATAAGGTGAAAACAACAATTTATACTGTATGCGATGAGAATGATGATTGGTTGGCAAGTGGTCTCTGATTGGTAGAGGTGTTACCATGGAAAATGCACGAATTCATTGTGACTGACATTTAACTGCCAAACACTGGTTGAAATTTAAACCAGGTAGCTTGACTCTGATTGGTCAAAGCGATGCCCTGAGGAATGAGTCAGCGAATGGTTGTCACTTATTTTGTTTAGCTGGAACAGACACAATACGTGAACATATTCTTTCTGCCTACAAAGAACAAGGCCCTGTGTATTAATGTATGTAGCTTCCAGTACACGCAAATGCGCCACACTGTGAGACTGCCAATCTTAAACTGGTTGTCAGTGTAATTTTTAGCACACTGAGGATTATTTAGCAAATGTTGTCCAATTGCTGAATCGCATCTAATGTTAAACACTGTTTTGAGTTTTGCAAACACGGGTTAGTTGGGTATGGTCTGTACCCTGCCCGTTGCAAACACAAGACCAAAAGACATAAGAGCAGAAGTGGGCCATTCGGCCATTCGACCATTCAATGAGTTCATGGCTGATCTGATAATCCTGAACTCCACTTTCCTGCCTTTTCCCCATAATCGTCCATTCCCTTACTGATTAAAAATCTGTCTTTCTCAGCCTAGAGTATTCTTAACGACCCAGTCTCTACAGCCCTCCGAGGTAAAGAATTCCACAGATTGACTACCCTCTGAGAGAAGAAATTCCTCCTCATCTCTGTTTTAAATGGGTGACCAGTTACTCTGAGATTATGCCCTCTGGTCCTATACTCTCCCACGAGGGGAAACAACCTCTCGTCAAGCCCCCTAAGAATCTTATATGTTTCAATAAGTTTGCCTCTCATTCTTCTAAATTCCAATGAGTACAGACCCAACCTACTCAACCTCTCGTCATAAGAAAATCCCTCCATCCCCGGGATCAACCTAGTGAACCTTCTCTGGACTGCCTCCAATGCCAGTGTATCTTTCCCTAGATAAGGGAACCAAAACTGTTCACAGTATTCTAGGTGTGGTCTAGCTAGTGCCTTGAATAGTTTTAAGCAAAACTTCCCTATTTTTATACTCCATTCCCTTTGAAATAAAGGCCAACATTCCACTTGCCTTCCCTATTACCTGTTGAACTTGTATGCTAGCTTTTTGTGATTCATGCACAAGGACCTCCAAATCCCTCTCTGCTGCAGCCTTATTCAGTCTTTCTCCATTTAAATAATATTCAGCTCCTCTATTCTTCCTGCCAAAGTGCACCAGTTCACATTTTCCCACATTATATTCCATCTGCCAAGTTTTTGCCCACTCACTTAACCTGTCTATATCCCTCTGTAGACCCCTTGTGTCATTCTCACCACTTGCCTTTCCACCTATTTTTGTGTCATCTGCAAACTTGGCGATAGTACATTCACTTCCCTCATCTAAGTCATTAATATATCTTGTAAATAATTGATGCCTCAGCACTGATCCCTGTGGCACAGGTAACCATCCCGGAAATGCCTCCCTTATCCCAACTCTCTGCCTTCTATTACTGTTTGACACAATCCGCCAGTTTTTGGGACGTACAGCCTACATACCTAACATCACACAGGCACATAAACTCGTACACCAGATTACTCACTTGTATGATAGGCAGAACATCTTTTTGGCTTGATGGCAGCATCCTGTTAGTGGCGAATACCATTTGTGTTTCTACTGCATAGCAGCAGCATGAAACAGCTAGCTTCACCTGTTGAAGATCTCTGAGATACCTTGCCCTTCCAGGGTAATCTGAGGCAGATTGGGCACTCTTCAGGGCCGAAAGTGATGGCCTTAGGCCCATTCATGAGTTTGCGTGATATAGGGAAGAATTTTCGGGTCAGCGAGCGGGGCCCACTCGCTGACGCGTAAAATGATGTGCCGTGACATTGGGCATGCATCCCGACGTCACCGCGCGTCATTTAGATTGCGCGCCCGCCAAACTGTCAAAGGCCTATTAAGGCTATTTAAATAATCATTAAAACAATTAACAGGGCTGCCTGTCCAACCTTAAGGTTGGTGGGCAGGCGAAGAGCCCAGGCGGCCTTCACATTTTTCATGGAACCTCATCCACGGGGCGGGATGAGGTTACAAGAAGGTTTCATTAATTAAATAAAGTTTTTTATCAAGAAAGGAAGGAGTAACAAGTCCAGAGAACCATAGATGACCAGAGATATTCAGGTTCCAATGAGAAGGAAAAGAGAGGCTTTTAGCAGGTACAAGAGAAGCAAATCAGCGGAGGCATTAGTAGACTACAGAAAGTGCAGGGTGGAGCTTAAGAAAGCAATTAGGAAAGCAAAAAGGGGATATAAGAAAGCTCTGGCTGGTAAAAGTAGGGAAAATCCCAAGATATTCTATAAGTATATCAATTGGAAGAGGATAACCAGGGAAAGAGTAGGGCCCATAAGGGACAAAGGAGGCAATCTATGGGTGGAGCCAGAGCACATCGCTAGAGTGTTGAATGTATACTTCACATCCGTCTTCACCCAAGAGAATGAGGATGAAGGTATCGAACCCGGGGAGAGAGACTGCGAGGTTCTTAAGCAAATTGATATGGAGAGTGATAAGGTATTGGAGGTGTTGGCAGGCTTAAAAGTGGACAAATCTCCAGGTCCGGATGATTTGTGTCCCAGACTGCTGAGGGAGGCAAGGGAGGAGATCACAGGGGCTCTGACCCAAATTTTTAATTCCTCTCTGGCCATGGGGGAGGTGTCAGAGTACTGGAGAACAGCTAATGTGGTTCCGCTATTTAAGAAGGGTTGTAGAGATAAGCCAGGGAGCTACAGGCCATTGAGTTTCACATCAGTGGTAGGGAAACTATTGGAGAAAATTCTGAAGGAGAAAATCTATCTCCACTTGAAGAGGCAAGGTTTGATCAGGGTTAGTCAGCATGGCTTTGTCAGAGGGAGGTCATGCCTAACCAATTTGATTGAATTTTTTGAGGAGGTGACCAGGTGTGTAGATGAGGGTAGTGTAGTTGATGTAGTTTATATGGATTTCAGCAAAGCCTTTGACAAGGTCCCACATGGGAGACTTATAAAGAAGGCAAATGCACATGGGATACAGGGTAATTTGATAAAGTGGATTCAAAATTGGCTTAGTTGTAGGAGACAGAGGGTGATGACAGAAGGATGCTTTAGTGACTGGAAGCCAGTGTCCAGTGGCGTACCACAAGGATCTGTGCTCGGTCCCCTATTATTTGTAATTTATATAAACGACATAGATGACTATGTGGGGGGTAGGTTTAGTAAGTTTGCAGATGACACAAAGATTGGCCGGGTGGTTAACAGTGAGGTTGAGTGTCTTGGGCTACAGGAAGATATAGACAGGATGGTCAAATGGGCAGATAAGTGGCAGATGGAATTTAACCTTGAAAAGTGTGAGGTGATACACTTTGGAAGGAGTAATTTGACAAGGATGTATTCAATGAACGGCATGACACGAGGAAGTTCTGAGGAACAAAGGGACCTTGACGTGTGTGTCCATAGATCTCTGAAGGCGGAGGGGCATGTTAGTGGGGTGGTGAAAAAGGCATATGGGACACTTGCCTTTATCAATCGAGGCATAGATTACAAAAGTAGGGAGGTCATGTTGGAGTTGTATAGAACCTTGGTGAGGCCACACCTGGAGTGTGCAGTTCTGGTCGCCACATTATAGGAAGGATGTGATTGCAGTGGAGGGGGTGCAGAGGAGACTCACCAGGATGTTGCCTGGGATGAAACATTTAAATTATGAAGAGAGGTTGGATAGACTTGGGTTGTTTTCGTTGGAGCAGAGAAGACTGAGGGGCGACCTGATCGAGGTGTACAAGATTATGAGAGGCATGGACAGGCTGGATAGGGAGCAGCTGTTCCCCTTAGTCGAAGGGTCAGTCACAAAGGGACATGAGTTCAAGGTGAGGGGCAGGAGGTTTAGGGGGGATGTGAGGAATAACTTTTTTACCCAGAGGGTGGTGATGGTCTGGAATGCACTGCCTGAGAGGGTGGTGGAGGCGGGTTGCCTCACATCCTTTAAAAAGTGCCTAGATGAGCACTTGGCACGTCATAACATTCAAGGCTATGGACCAAGTGCTGGTGAATGGGATTAGGTAGGTAGGTCAGGTGTTTCTCACATGTCGGTGCAGACTCGATGGGCCGAAGGGCCACTTCCACACTCTGTGATTCTGTGAAAATTCATGAACATGCCCCAGCTCATGTGACACAGTCACATGAGGGGACATGTCTTAAAATATTTCCTTTACTTTATTTAAATCTTTAAACCTTAAACAGAGGTGCCTCAGGGAGATTTCTGCACTCTCTCGCGCGCATGCACGAAAGAGCACATGCCCCGACTCAGGGAATTCCCCCCGCCCGCACAGGGAGCGCCCAGTGCTTCCGGGCGCGCGTCACGCTGGGCCATAATTGTCCCGCCCACGTAAAATGCTGGCACGGCCCCAATCGGGGGTGCCGATCGTGTTCGCGCCAGCCCTCACACAACTCCCCTGACCGGGGGAAATTTCTGCTCATAAATACTGTGGCTACAAGAGCAGGTCAGACGCTAGGAATCCTGTGGTGAGTAGCTCACTTCCTGACCCCCCCTGTCTGCCATCTACTAGGCACAAGTCAGCATGTGTTGGAATACTCTCCACTTGCCTCAATGAGTGCAGCTCCAACAACACTCAAGAAGCACGACACCATCCAGGACAGAGCAGCTGACTTGATTGGCACCCCCTCCACCACTGACGCACAGTGGCAGCAGTGTGTACCATCTACAAGATGCACTGTAGGAACTCACCAAAGCTCCTTAGACAGCACCTTTCAAACCCACAACTGCTACCATCTAGAAGGACAGGTACAGCAGATACATAATTTGGAAGTTCCTCTCCAAACCGCTGATTTGGAAATATAGTGCCGTTCCTTCAATATCGCTGGGTCAAAGTCCTGGAACCCCCCTCCCTAACAGCACTGTGGGTGTATCTAGACCACATGGATTGCAGCGATTCAAGAAGACAGCTCACCACCACGTTCTCAAGGGCAATTAGGAATGGGCTATAAATGCTGTCCTAGCCAGCAATACTCACATCCCATGAATGAATTTTTAAAAATACAGTGCAAAATGATCTGATCAGGATAGCCATTTTCCCGCAGGATGCGTTTGATGCTGTTACAGAGGGAGTTCCAGGATTTTAGATTCCAGGTATATGAACTTCAGTGCCACTGTGATGCTAGCCTCATGTCGCAAAGACTAGCAGATCACATCAAACGGCATGTCCCAACCGGTGTTCGCAACGGAAAGGTACAGATTATATGAAACCAGCCCGTGCTTGCAAAACTCAAAACACAGTGTCCAACATTAGATGTTATCCTGCAATTGGACAGCATTTGCTAAATAATTCTCAGTGTGCTAAGAATTATGCTGACAACCAATTTAAGATTATCAGTCGGGCTCTCAGTGTGGCACATTTGTGTGTACTGGAAACTACATAGACTAATACACAGGGCCCTGTTCTTTGCAGACAGAAAGACATGTACACACATTGCGCCTGTTTCAGCTAAACGGAATAAGTGGCAGCCATTTTCTGACTCATTCCTCAGGGAAATGCCTTGACCAATCATGATCAAACTGCCTGGTTTAAGTTTCAAACAACACTTGGCAGTTAACTGGCAGTCACTGTGAATTGGTGTATTCTCCATGGCAACGTTTCTACCAATCAAAGTCCACTTGCCAACCAATCATCACTCTCTTCTCATACAGTATAAATTGTTGTTTCCCCCTTATATTGGCATTCTTGCGAAGTGTCCTGATGAGTGTAAGATGAAAAGCTACAACTTGTCTCTTTTTTCAGCAATTTCATAAAAATGAAGGGTGGTGAAATATTGATGTTATGCCATGAGATGTCATTGGGATATTTAGTATATGCTGTATTGTATTACTAAAGAACGTTGGTGGCCTTGAGGATCATAACTAGTTACTTCCACTCCCCCTGCCACCGCCTCCACTTTGGATCTAGTGCACGATATTGGGCTTGAGAGGGTTGAACTAATTTCTAGGTCCCTTATCTCTTTACGCTGTATTCACAGAGTGATATCTATTAGACTACATCTGACTCATTCATCCCCATCTTTTGACATATCCTGCCCCTCTGATGGAATGGACCCATCACATGGTTTACTGTTGGGTGGGAGTAGTCCAGAGAAACCTTGATAGCTCAGAAAGTCTTGTGGCTTCAGATCAATCAATGCCCACACAACTGTTCATTACTAGAATCCTCTCAAAAACTGATGAGGCAGTATTTGGCAATGCTGAAGGAAGCTCTGAATGAGTAAATAGCATTAGAGGGTAGGGGATGTCAATTTGCACCACCAAAATTAACTTGGAAGTACCATCACTGATTGAGCTGGGCTAGTCTTGAAGGACATAATTGCCATGTTGGACCTGGCTGGTGTTGAGAGAACCTAAGGAAGGAAGTAATCCACTTAATTTTGTCCACAGCATCATCGCAATTGCAAACATTTCTGTCCATGTTAGAATTGGTAGGAGTGACAACCACGCAGTCTTTATGAACACCCTTGTCTCCACAGTGAGGACCTCATGTAGTGTGGTACTATCAACAGGATACAGGATAAATGTAACCTGGCCAAATACGAACCTATAAACCTACTCTCAATCATCAGTAAAGTAAGAAAAGAAGCTGTCAGTAGCATTATCAATGACACTTAGTTACCAATAACCTACTCACCAACTCATCGTTTGAGATCCACCAGATCTTCACATCTCTAAACCTCTTCAAAGCAAGGGCTGAATGCTAGAGGAGAGGTAGCAATTACTTGCCTCAAAATTAAAAATCATTCAACCGAATACATCAGAAAGAAACCTTAGCAAAACTTCAAAGAAAAAATCCTTCTTTAGCTGGAGTCATACTTGACACAAAGTAAGGAGGTTTTGTTTGGCGGATAATTCAGTGCTGGGGCATCACTGAGGGAGTGCCTCAGACAAATGTCCTTGACTTAATGATCTTCAGCTGTTTCATCAATTACCTTTCCTTCATTCTAAGTTGATGAGTGGCATTGTTTGCTGACTATTCCACAATCTTGCAATACATCCAGAACTGTTCTGTTATTGAAGCAACCTATTCCCTGTATGGTAGGATCTGGAAAGCATCCAGGCTTGGGTTTGCAAGTGTCATATAGCGTTCACGTCAAACAAGTGAGAGGTGATGATCATTTGAAACAAGTGAAAGTCTAGACAGCTACTTCTGACCTTCAGTGCACCACCATTGACATGTTCCCCCGCACCACGAAGCCACTGTCATCCAGAACTTTAAATTAGAACAGTAGAGTACAGTATAGGGAATGGGTCTTGCATTTAGAAGGGGTTCAAGAAGGATCTAGGGTTGAATTTGGATTTCAAGAATTAACTGTAGGTTGTGTTTAGAGACAAGGTACCTTTTTTTTTGAAAATCTAGTATAAGCATTTCAAAATGTTTCCCTGTCAGGGTTCTGAAACATTACTGCATGCACTGCTAATATCCTTTTTTAAATTCATTTACAGGATGTGGGCATCACTGGCTAGGTGAGCATTTATTGCCCATCCCTAATTGCCCCTAAACATCTCCAAAAGAAATTAACAATGAGCTGGCAAACGTGAATTAACTTAAACCCAGAGGTTAATGGCCAGTGCATTTTATACAGCACAGTAGAGTGTTTGCATCTATACAGGCACTGTGAATTAATTTTAAGACTAAGAATTCTCAGGCACAAACCATCGAAGTGTTTGGGATTACAATTCTGAGCCTGCAGAATAATTTGGCCATATAGTTTGCAGAATTTGCTTCTTCATAGTGGAAAATGAATTGCACTGAGCCCAAAACCTGCCATCTTGATTTTGGTACAATTATGAGGTTTATAAGATGTTTTGGATTGAGTCTTTAAATTCGAGTTAAAATGAAGAGAGTCATGTGACTATTCTGAATTCTACCTGACAAGAAGTCTGGTTTAGTCAGGGGACCTGCTGAGCAAGGTGCAAAGTTCTCACACCTAAGAACAAAAGGCAAAAGCAACTGTGCTAACAGTAAGTAGACTGCTGGCTTCAAGCTTTTGGGAGGAAGAGAAAAGAGTGAGAGGAAAAGTACAGCAGTTGGTTTGGTCAGCAGTGAGTAAAGGCTGCAGGTTCTTTGCGAGCTACCAAAGCTGGATGCAGGAGAGAGATGGTCTCTAGTCGAAGAGATGCATTCTGTAGCCATCTACGGAATCCGGGAGATTCAGTCTGGCATGGCCAGTGAGGGAAGAAGAATCATCGGAGCACGCTTTACTGCTGGTTGTGGATTGGGAAACTCTCCGAAAACTGAGATAAGCACCTGGAGATGGTCACTTGAAGCTTCTGCTCAGCAAAATGGGAAACATGAATCCATTGGAAGCTGAAAGTGACTGTGGACTGTTTGCTTTAATGACTGTAATGGAGAGTGTGATGTGTGATAAGTATAAAATGGGAATGTTCATTTCTGTAGTTTAAACTATAAGTTGTCTAAAAAAATAGTGTTTAGATTGTGTTTTTTTGTAGTTTGTTATTGTAAAAATCTTAAAATGTGAAATCTTGTGTCATCCTTTTCAGCTATTAATTGGAAGTTCAAATTTATTTTTAAACATTATCAATCTCTGTGGGGTTTATAACAAGTTATGCTGTGGGTGTGGACAATTTGGCTGTTGTGATCACATTTTTTATTCTCTTGTGCATTAAGAGGAAAAGCTTGTTGGGAGTAGGGGGGAGGGGAAGCATGGTCATTAAAACTTGGGAGTTATGATGATCAACAAGCTAAAGTTGAGTGATATCTTCTAGGCTAAGCCTCTAGTCCTGTAGCTGCTGCAGTTGAGACCCAGAACCAAATGCCCTTTGTTGGCCACAGGAAAAAGAATGGAGGAGAATAACTTTATCTTCAGGCATAACAGAAGATCAAGAAATTCAACAGTCTGCTACAGGAAGGTGCAGGGGCGTTTGTTTCTATGCGGTGAAAAAAAGATGTGGAATTTCAAATCCCAATGAAAAATGAATTCCTGTTGAAAAAAATTAAGATTTAATCTAACAGTGTCTACAAGTTTAAATGATTTGTAGTTGCAGAGTTGAATTTAAACAAGAATTTTTGAGAGGTAAAATTAAGAGTTTAAAGAAAATAAACTGAGTTATAAAGACTGGGTAAAATCTGCCATATAGTTGTCTGCTGGTTGAATGTGAAACTATTTATTTCACTTGTAATCTGCTGACGACATTTGGCTTTTCTGTTAGAAATTGCATCAAAAGCTGTAGAATTTAAATTAAATGTTGTTGTTTAAATGATGAAAGAGACCACTAAAAGAAGCTGAAAGAAAAAATAAATCTGTGGTAAGAAACTACCTGAAAGAATTGGAGACAGAGTAGGGATGAAAAAAGGACTTGCATTTATATATCAGCTTTCACAACCTCAGGACATCCTAAGCACTTTACAGCCAAAGTATGTTTGTAGGAATTGCTGAAGTCAGTTTGCACACAGCAAGCTCTGACACCAAAAATATGATAAATGATCAGATAATCTGATTTTGGTGATATTGGTTGAGGTATAAATGTTGGCCAGAACATGCTTCTCTTTAGAAAGTGCCCTGAGATCCTTGCAGTCACCTGAGAGAGTAGACAGGGTTCAAAGTCTCATCCATTTAAATAATTTAGGTGTTTGTAATTATTAAGGGATTCAGTAGGGTAAATACAGATAAACTATTTCCTCTTGTGGGAGAAATCCAGAATAAGGCGCCATGATATTAAAATTAGAGCTAGACCATTTAGGAGTGAAATCAGTAAGCAATTTTTCACACAAAGCGCAGTGGAAATCTGAAACTCTCTTCCAAAGGGGTTTGAAGACTGGTGCTCAAATGAAGTTTTCAAGTCTGCAATTGATAGATTTCAGTTAGGTAAAGGTATCAAGAGATGAATAAAAGTGGGTAAATGGAGTTAAGGTACAATACAGTTAGGATTGAAATGGAATGGTGGAACAGGCTTGCGGAACTGAACAGATAACTATATAATAGTTCTATTCCCATCCTATCTTGCACCATGCACTCCACCCCCTCCCGAAAAAACAAGCTTTTTGAGGTTTATTGCTGTCATCTGGTCATCCTATGGGGGACTAATGCTACAACTTGCTGTACATTACCAGATCTGGGATTCTGCTGTGATATGGAAAGTGAGAGAACAGATTGTGTTTCCCAGTACTGGTATCAGTCATTTTCATGAAAATCCCATGGAAATTCTGTATAGAGGCTGTTGGGTTAAGCATACAATGCTGCACTCTGCCATCTTAGCATAGACTAATCTTTTAACATTTGGACATGATTTCAAAACATTCAGTTGAGTCACTTAAATTTAAATTTGCATCACTTACATGGTGACAATGTTGTGGGAAGCTGCTCAGATATTAGGGAGTTAAAATGTGTCTGTCGTTTCTATTTCTAATTAAAGAAAACTCACTTGTTGGATTATCAGATACAGGCATTTGAATACTTAAAACTTCAATCCAACATCCTTAAAACGTCAACCATAGAGGAAGATGGTGCTGTAGTAATGTCACTGGACTAGTATTCCAGAGGCTCAGGCTAATGATCTGGGATTGGGTTCAAATCCACCATGCTACTGCTGGAATTTAAATTCAATGAACACATCTGGAATATAAAGCTAGTCTTAGTAGTGGTGACCATGAAACTATAATCGATTGTCATAAAAACTCACCTGGTTCACTAATGTCCCCTTAGGGTAGGAAATCTGCCATCTTCACCTGGCCCGACTTACATGTGACTCCAGGCCCACAGTGATGTGGTTGACTCTTAATTGTCCTCTGAAATGGCCTAGCAAGCCACTCAGCTCAAGGGCAATTAGGGATGACCAACAAATGCTGCCCTTGTCAGCAATGCCCATATCCCATGAAAGAATTTTAAAAAGCGTTGGTAGATTGAGGACAATCCCGGTTTCCCTGGGCTGACGTTTTTTTCTTAAGTTATTAGCTTAAACATATGAAGCTGAAATTTGTCCTAATTTTACAGTAATAAAGCTGCACGATTAAAAATAAACACTTGGAAAACTTAAGGATAAATATATTGCAAGGATGGGTTGAAAATGAAACTATGGCAAATGTGGCATAGATACTCTGGAAAGGGAAGTTAATATTAATTATTTTATGTATTTATTCCAACAGTTCACTATTGTTTTGGAAAGAGATCTACTACATAGGTTAATTTTAAACCTTGCTGTTTCAGTCCCACAATACTTCTGGAGCAAGTAGTTATATGATATCATTTGTTGCCCTTATAGGTCAAGAAAAAGGTGAATCATTAACTGGCTAGATTGAGTTTGGTGCTTTAGAAATTGAATCACCAGTGCAAGTGAGCTATGTTTGTATTGTCCATTTAACATAAAGTCTTTCAGCTGCACTTAAAGCAATAGTGACAGTTTCGTTTTTAGCATGCGTAACCATTCAGCCAGGCTTGATAGTGTATCTGTTCAATCTGTATTGGAGAGTTGCATGGAATTAAATAGCTGTGCCAGAATTAACTGAATTAATGCCCGATGGAAGATGAGTGGAGGTTGAAATCTTTTACTACATCCTGTATATTCTGGGGGAAAATAGTAACAGTGCAGATGCTGTCAATATTCAGTCTTGTTTCTTTCTAAGATGGTGACTTCATGCTTAATGATTTTACATAACTGAGCTCTATACAATCTTTGTCTCTAGTGTTATTGAGCCCTCTGGTACCTGTTAAGTTCAAGGTTTCTTGCGCATTTAGTTCATTGTTTACAACAAAAAGGCCATTTCTGCAAATGGCCTAAATTTCTCATGCATTAAAACCTGCTTCTTACACATGCTGTGATTACTTAGTTTGCAACAGGAATATCAATTTCTACAATATTGCAGCAGAGATCATCTGGGATTCCCAATGTATTCTCCCGTATAATCCAAAAGGTCAGGGTGTTACGCACAAGATAATGCTAATAGATTTATTTACAAAAGATGCATTACGTAGAATCAGAAGGACACAGTAAAAAACTAGTAGTACAATACTTGATTAACTTGATTACAATAACTTGATTTTATGAACAAGAAAAATAAATTGGAATCTTTGTAGTTTTTCGGTAGTTTTTGACCGAGCCTCTGACAGATGTTTCGTGGACGATTGATCTTCCATGGACCTCTGCAAGCCCCTTTTATGTTTAAGGCAGTATGAAACAAGGAACAGAGGAGCACAGACTACTCCTGAGTTATTTTAATTGATGCTTAAGCTGACTCATTTCCAAATCAAATAAATTCTTGTCATTGATGAGGTTGTTGAGATATTACAGATAGATAAGGTATGAACAGTCATCTCATGACTATATGATGATCTTTTTTGCTTTTGGCACATAATTCCTCTTAAATGCAAAGCTTACTGAATGGTTCAGCCAATAACAATATAATGCATCTGACTGCAAACTTGTATATTTTACCATTTTCTAGCAATTGCAATCATTCCTAAGTCTGAGTGACATGGTACAGAATCTACAACTGAACTTGCCCTTCAAACGACTAATATAAACTTCTGCATCTTGGCACATTTGCAAATCTAACATCATGCTAGCAACTTATAGGTAGAATGTTTCTGGGCTCCATTTTGATCTTAGCTTTATTTCTAAAATATACTTGTTCTGTGCATTCTCAGTAACAATACAAAAAAATGAATATGGTGGTCTCCCAAATTGTTACATCAAAAAAAACCTGTGTAAGTACCGTAAATATATCTAATCGGGTAGACACATGACTCATGTAATACTTATCATAGGTAATTAGGTGCAAATAAATGAAATGATCTAAACAGCGTGAGGTAAATTTTTGTTCTCAATGCCAGGGTGGTAATCTTAAATTAAGGTTCTATAACCTGATGGGCAATCCGGTCTGTCAGGCAATGAACTGAAAAGCTGCACCTATGTTTTAATTGGTAATCATGTAGATAGAAGGTTGGAGATGTGGCACCAAATTAGTGGCTTGGATATGCTTGCGTGGATTGAAGTTTATGATTTGAAATGCTTGTTTGCAGCAACAGTGGATAAACTGGAAATTCAAAATCTAACACTACGAGCAGATTTTTATCAGGAACAGAAGAAAAAGCAGAATGTTTCAATTTACTTTGTGTATTGGAAGAGGAGTAGGTAGAAGTTTATATGCAACTCCTGATGTGAAGTACAAAATAAACGCTTCAGATATAGTTAATATTGTCCTGATTTATGGTTGTTTGACATTAAGTGATTCATGGTTTAAGCTATTTAAACTTTTTGTTGATGTGGTGAAGTGATTTTGTCTTGTTATATTGTTATTTTTGCTGGCTCATAGGATGTAAAGCCATTGGAGTCTACAGTATAAATGGCTTCAAAAGTAAATTTGATGCTTTTCTAAAGAGGCAGGACATTGAGGGATATGTTGAAAACAAGAATGAGTGGGTTAGTCTATTAAAAAATTGACTTGTCCTTCCTTGATGGCTTTTTAGAACAAAGAAAAGTACAGCGCAGGAACAGGCCCTTCGGCCCTCCAAGCCTGCACCGATCATATTGCCTGTTAAACTAAAACATTTTGCACTTCCAGGGTCCGTATCCCTCTATTCCCATCCTATTCATGTATTTGTCAAGCTGCCTCTTAAACACCACTATCGTACCTACTTCCACCACCTCCCCTGGCAGCGAATTTCAGACACTCACTGCCCTCTGCGTAAAAAACTTGCCCCGCACATCTCCTCTAAAGTTTTCTCCTCTCACCTTAAATCTATGTCCCCTAGTAATTGACTCTTCCACCCTGGGAAAAAGCTTCTGACTATCTACTCTGTCTATGCCACTCATAATTTTGTAAACTTCTATCAAGTCGCCACTCAATCTCCGTCACTCTAGTGAGAACAATCCGAGTTTCTTCAACCTCTCCTCATAGCTAATAACCTCCAGAACAGGCAGCATCCTCTGCACCCTCTCCAATGCCTCCATATCCTTCTGGTAATGTGGCGACCAGAATTGCACGCAATATTCCAAGTGTGGCCTAACCAAGGTTCTATACAGCTGCAGTATGACTTCCCAGCTTTTATACTCAATACCCCTGCCGATGAAGGCAAGGATGCCATATGCCTCTCTGACTACCTTATCTGCCTGCGTTGCCACTTTCAGTGACCTGTGGACCTGTACACCCAGACCCCTCTGCCCGTCGATGCACTTAAGGGTTCTGCCATTAACTGTATAATTCCTACCTGTATTAGATCTTCCAAAATGCATTACCTCGCATTTGTCCGGATTAAATTCCATCTGCCATTTCTCCGCCCAAGTCTCCAACCGATCTATATCTCGTTGTATCCTTTGACAATCCCCTTCACTATCTGCAACACCTCCAACCTTAGTGTCGTCTGCAAACTTACTAATTAGCCCAGTTACATTTTCCTCCAAATCATTTATGTATACTACAAACAGCAAAGGTCCCAGAACTGATCCCTGCGGAACACCACTAGTCACAGCTCTCCATTCAGAAAAGCACCCTTCCACTGCTACCCTCTGTCTTCTATGACCAAGCCAATTCTGTAACCATCTTGCCAGCTCACCTCTGATCCTGTGCGACTTTACCTTCTGTGCCAGTCTGCCATGAGGGACCTTATCAAAGGCCTTACTGAAATCCATGTAGATAACATCCACTGCCCTTCCATCGTCGATCATCTTTGTCACTTCCTCAAAAAACTCAATCAAGTTAGTGAGACACGACCTCCCCTTCATAAAACCATGCTGTCTTTCACTAATACGCCCATTTGCTTCCAAATAGTAGTAAATCCTGTCACGAAGAATCTTCTCCAATAATTTCCCTACCACTGACGTAACGCTCACCGGCCTGTAATTTTCTGGATTATCCCTGCTACCCTTCTTAAACAATGGAACAACATTGTCCATTCTCCAGTCCTCTGGGACCTCACCCGTGGCCAGTGAGGATACAAAGATTTCTGTCAAGGCCCCAGCAATCTCCTCCCTTACCTCCCTCAGTACTCTGGGGTAGATCCCATCTGGCCCTGGGGACTTATCCACCTTAATATTCTTCAAGACGCCTAACACCCTCTTTTTTGATCTCAACATGATCCAGGCAATCTACACACTCTTCCCTAGACAAATCGACCGCTAAGTCCTTCTCTTTGGTGAATACTGATGAGAAGTACTAATTTAGTATCTCTCCCATTTCTTCTGGCTCCACATACAGATTCCCACCTCTGTCCCTGAGTGGACCACCCTTTCCCTGGCTACCCTCTTGCTTTTTACATATGTATAAAAGGCCTTGGGATTTTCCTTAATCCTGCCAATGACTTTTCATGACCCCTTTTAGCCCTCCTGACTCCTTGCTTAAGTTTCTTCCTACTTTCTTTATATTCTCCACGGGCTTCATCTGTTCGCAGCCTTCTAGCCCTTACGGATGCTTCCCTTTTCTTTTTGTCTAATCTCGCAATATCCTTTGTTATCCAAGGTTTCTGAAACTTGCCATGCTTATCCTTCATCCTAGCAGGAACATGCCGGTCCTGAATTCTTATCAACTGATGTTTGAAAGCCCCCCACATGTCAGTTGTTGATTTGCCCTCAAACATCCTCCTCCAGTCTAGGTTCCTCAGTTCCTGCCTAATATTGTTATAATTAGCCTTCCCCCAATTAAGCACCTTAACCCAAGGACTCCTGTTATCCTTATCCACCAGTACCTTGAAACTTACTGAATTATGGTCACTTTTCCCGAAATGCTCCCCTACTGAAACTTCGACCACCTGGCTGGGTTCATTCCCTAATACCAGGTCCAGTATTGCCCCTTCCCTAGTTGGACTATCTACATATTGTCTCAGTAAGCCCTCCTGGATGCACCTTACAAATTCTGCGCCATCCAAACCCCTAGCACTAAGTGTTTCCCAGTCAATATAGGGAAAGTTAAAATCACCCACCACAACAACCCTATTGCTTTTACATCTTTCCAAAATCTGCCTACATAACTGTTCCTCAATCTCCCGTCAGCAATTGGGAGGCCTATAGTAAACCCCCAACATTGTGACTGCACCCTTCCTATTCCGGAGCTCTACCCATATTGCCTCACTGCATGAGCCCTCTGAGGTGTTCTCCTGTCGTACAGCTGTGATATTCTCCTTAACCAGCAGTGCAACTCCCCACCTCTTCTACATCCCTCTCTATCCTGCCTGAAACATCTAAATCCTGGAACGTTTATCTGCCAATCCTGTCCATCCTTCAACCAAGTCTCTGTAATAGCAATAACATCATAGTCCCAAGTACTAATCCAAGCTCTAAACTCATCTGCCTGGCCTGTTATACTTCTCGCATTGAAACAAATGCATTTCAGACCCCCAGTCCCACTGTGTTCAGTAATTTCTCCCTGCCTGCTCTTTCTTTCTTGTTCCTAATAAAGCCTTATCTTCTGAAGGACTGTGCCATAACTTTCCCTATGTTTTTATAGACAGACTGATGATAGCTGCTACTGACCTTGCCATTATGCTACCCCCATTCTCCTGTTAGCTCCTGCTCCTGTCTGTAGTTACTCTTTCAGCTGCAGGTATGATTCATTAAGGGTAATTTTTCATCATCTTAAATCTGAATGTTCCCTCCTCTGTATTGATGAGGTATTTGTCTGCTGCTGGATCCCTTAGGGATCTCAAAAGTAATGGGGTGCACCAGGCTTGTGGAGGGGACCTCACGCTAAAGGGCTTTAGTTCCAGCGTGTTAGTTCCAGAGCTCTTGATTACACTTCTGTTGATGTACTCCCTACATCACTTTATATTGACACAAAAATGGCATTATAAATACAGCATTAAAGAACAGTTGAATGCAAAGGCCACATTCTGTACTTAAAATGACCAATCAACATAAACTCCAGTCATAAATCTTTCTCAAAAATTGTCTTTTAGGCATGTTTTATTCTGAGTACCCCACACTGAGTAGCATAGAGAGATATAAGCTAATAGTGATAGAAGGTCTCAATTAAAAATATGGTGGCAGTAGGTCTATCCTATCTCCCAAGGGGAGATGAGCTCCAATTTCTGGTCAATCTTCCCCACTGTCCCTTCAGGAAGCCAGTGACCCAGTCACCATAAACTTTGCAATACAATGGAACCTGTTTAATTGAAGCTGCTGGAGACAACCTGGAAAGTTGTGATAAAACAGGAATTTCTTTTAAATGGGAAGCAGCAAAAGTCACAACAATCACATCTAGTATAGCACATAATGGCCAATATTTGCACAAATTTTATACAACAGAATACAACACGAGCCAATACTTTTCATAGTCTTAAACATTCTATCATCTTAAATCTTAAGGTGAATGCAGTAATCTGTTTAAAAAAAAACTAAAACTGTTCAAGTCTCTGGTGAACACTTGAAACCACCAACACTAAAACAGTCTATCTGACCATGTGTCTCATTGATCTTTGTGGGCTTTTGCTATTTGCAAACTGGCTGCTGTGCTTTCGTTCACTTCAAAAGAGCTTAATTCACGGTGAAGTACATCAGGCTCTATATAAATGCAAGTACTTTTGTTTCAACAGGAATTCCGGTAGGAACATGAAGAGCGGTTACGTTATGCCGGAAAGACTTGTTTAGTTCTGTCGTACAGTTCAAAACTACTCAGAGGCCAGAATCTTCAGGTCAGCGATCGGGGGCGGGCCCCGCTCACTGACACGTAAGATGACGTGCGGTGACATTGGGCGGGCGTCCCGATGTCACTGTGCGTCATTCAGATCTTCCGTTTGGTGGGTGCGCAGCCGAGTCGGCTGTGCGCCAGCCAAACTATCAAAGGCCTATTAAAGCCATTTAAATTCCAATTAAAATAATTAACTGAGCTGCCCATCCAACCTTAAGGTTGGCGGGCAGGCAAAGTGCCCAGGCGGGCTTCGCATTTATCATGAAACCTCATCCACGGGAGGGCTGAGGTTTCATGAAGGTTTTTAAACTTTTAATAAAAATTTTTAATAAATTCATAGACACGTCCCAGCTCATATGACACCGCCACATGAGGGGACGTCTTAAAAATTTTTTTCTTTCCTTTATTTAAATTTTTAAAAATCAAACTAATCTCCCTGAGGCAGCTCTGTGCCTCAGGGAGATTTCTGCACTCTTTCTCATGCAAAATGTAAGATGGCGGTGCGCAGCCGATCGTGGGTGGTGATCGGCCGCACACCCGCCCTCGCCTGCTCCCGCCCAAACCCCCCCCCCCGCAACGGGGAGAAAATTCTCCCCAGAGTGATTATGTCATTCATATCTTGAACAGCGTGTTGAAAAGACGTTTGAATAGCTTTTTACTTTCTCCTCCCCGAAGTGTTTTTTCCCTTCGGTTCAATTGCTTCAGGTAGGAACAATACTTATGTTTATATGGCACCTTTAGTGCAATGAAATGTTCCAAACTGGTTCACAGGAACATTATAAAATGAAGCATGGCACCAAACTATGTAAGGAGATATTAGATCAGATGACTAGAAGCTTGGTCAGAGTAGATTTTAAGGTGTGTTTTAAAGGAGGAAAATAGGGTAGGGAGGCTGAGAAGGTTACGGGAGGGGGGTGTTCCACAGCTTAGGGCCCAGGCAACCGAAGGCACAGCCACCAATGGTGGAAAAATTGAATTTGGGAATGCACAAGAGGTCAGAATTAGAGGAAGACAGATATCTCGAAGGAAGGTGCTTTTTAGGTGGAAAATACATAAATAAAATGATTTTTTATTGTTAGAAAATGTCACTACATTTGTCATTCAAAGCCCCCTTCAGATTTGGTATCTAAAAGAGTTCTGTTATAGCGCCATGTACACATATATTAACTGCAAAGCAACTGTAAGCTCATAGGCCAGGATTTTCCAGTCGGGTGGGCTTGGCGGTCCCGGAGCTGACCGCTGCCTGCGATCGGCTGCACACAGTGATTTCATGCGGGCAGGCCAATTAAGGCCCGCCCTGTATGGATCGCAAGCAGTCGCTACTTGTGCAGGTGGGGGGAGGAGGAAGAGCGGGCCTAGCGCGCAGTTTGCGCATGCACGCGAAAGAGCGCTTCAATCTCCCTGAGGCAGCTCCGTGCCTCAGGGAGATTGAAGAGCCTTTTGAAAAAATTAACAAAGAGCAGGAAAATTCAATTAAACATGTCCCCTCATGTGACTGTGTTCAAATGAAACTCTTTATTTAATATGTAATAGCTTCAGGAAACCTGACCCTGCTCGTGGATGAGGTTTCCTAAAAAACGTAATGGCCGCTTGGCCTTTTTGCCTGCCTGCCAACCGTAAGGTTAGAGGGGCATGTGAAATTCAGTTTAATTACCTGGTTAATGGCCTAATAGGCCTTTCAATTATCGGCGGGTGCGCAGCTGACTCCGATGCGCGCCCACCAAACGAAATATTGCGCGACTTTGTGATGACGTCGGGATGCACGCCCGACATCATCGCGCGTCATTTTACATTCCAGCATGTCGGGCATGTGCCCACACGCTGAATGTAAAATTCTGCCCATAAGGTATTTTAGCAGCACAATTATAAATGGGGCTAAAAATAAATCCTCTATGCAAATTACATTGTTGCATAAGGAAACATAATTTGGGTTGTTAAGATGGTGAAATTTGAAATGTGATCTAAAGGAATTCCCTTGATTGGAATTTATTATTCACATTTTGCTAACACAAATGAATTAAGTTGGTAATTTAAAAAATAGCTCAAGTTATTCAGTTTATATTCACTTAAGTGGAGTTGACTGGAAAACTGACATAGTACACCTGTGTCTCTCGCACTGACATTGAAAGAGCTTTAAGCCAAATTAACTTGTGCTGTCTGTCTGGAAACTGGATTCTTTTCTTAGTGGGAAATGGTAGTTTTTCAGGAAATTTGCTTTCCGTTTGCTTGACGAGTAGTGTAAAAGCGACTCCCCTTAATTAACTTTTCCATCTCAACACATTTGGTGTCAAGTTTCATTTCGACAAGTGTTGCCAGGTATTTTAGAATAACTTCCATTTATTCCGTCTTGTTTTGTCTAACAGACACGGCAAATACCATGAGAACCAAATGCAAGTCAAATTTTTAATTCTTGCTTTGCTGACCCCTTGAAATAACAGCAGTTATTTTTCATTCAAAAGATTTTAGTACTTCAACACACTGATAACTGTGGAAGTTTTTGAACTTCTGATATATATTCTGTACATTACTAGCCGTGAAAATATTGTGATTGTTCGTAATGGTTTATTTATAACGCAAGTACGAAAAACAGATGTTAGAACGATGAAGGTTCCCTTCTTAGCCTTAGAACCTCCAGTCACATTTTTGACATCTAGGGGAGAGAATAGTTAATTTGAAGAAAAGAGTACATAACAATACCAATCAATACACTTTTATTGTCCTAATAGAAGTTTGCTGTGGGTACAATTGTTTATGTACAACCAAAATTAAAAAGTTAAACTTATATCAGCAATACCACAACCTGTGTCACCACAGTGCAGCACTGACATCACAACCAAAAAACACATTAAAGAGAGGAGAAAATAGAGAAAGAGTCTGAGGCCTTCGTGCTCTATCCCGACACAGATACAACCAACTGAAATGAATGTGGCTATGTCCTCCAAAATGTCTCCTATATCAGGCATTGGTTAACTGGGAATGGAGATGAGGAAAATGTGGAGTTTTGGAAAGCTCTCCAACCCTGGGGAGACACAGTCCGTCAGCAGACGCTCAGCCAACTTTGGAATCCTGCTATTCCTCTGTTCCAGAAAGCTTCAGGCTGAGGACACTGCCTTCTTTTGCTGGCCCAGCTCTCTTGTGCTGAGGTATACCGGCCCAAAAACCCCCTGTTGAGTAGCGCCTTCTCTAGCACAGTAACGTTCATCTCCCAGGCCATGCAGTCACACGTTGGGTGCTGACCAAAGAACTGATCCATAGAAGGGGTTGCGGGGGTGGGTGCGGTGGGCGGGTAGATGACCAATGCACTGGACACCCCCAATTTACAGCACATATACCCAAGCTGAACCAGGCTACTCCAGCATGACCAATCGCTGTTCTGGAGGCTTCACCTCCCTGTCCATGAGGAGCATCAAACTGCAACATCTTTAAAAAATTGCAAAAAAAAAAGCATGTTAATAAGGCTGTAGTTTAGTGTCTTAAAAGTAGAGTAGCTAGCCATTACTTGTGTTTTGCTTTCCAGCAGGCTGTGCTATACTCTCAAGGTTTGAAATATTTTCCTATGTTGCATCCCCTAGAAATGGATGATACCATGGGTCATAGTGCATAGAATTATATAGAAATTACAAAATGGAAACCAGCTATTTAGCCCTGTGTTGTTATTTATTCTCCACATCAGCAGTAGTCCTAATCCAGTGTGCCTAGCCCTGTTCCTATATCCCTTTGTTTCCCTTTCCTTCAGCCACCTATTCTTAAAAGTTACACTGAAAGTACAGTATAAACTGGCCTTTTGGCCTAACTGGTCTATACTGGCATTTGTGTTCCCACCATACTTCATCTAACCCTATCGGTGTGTCCTTCTATTCCTTTCCTCCATACGCCTATCTAGCTTCCCCTTAAATGTATCAATGTTATTTGCCTCACATATGCATACATGGTTACTGCATTTATCACTATCATTCCATGGCCTCACAAACCTCTTTCTTAAACATTCCCTGCTCTCTGTCCTCAATCTATGTCCCTTCATTCTAGACCTCTCAGTCACTGAAAACCATGGAGCGCATTCTGCATTTTTGGGGCAATGAAGTTGCCCTTGAATTCCATACTGAATTTATTTGTGACGATCTTATATTTTATGACCTTTAGGTTTTGATTCCATACGGACTCTTTCTGATGAGCTCATACTTGTACAAATGCTCAGTAATCAATGTTCCCTCTAATTATTCTTTCATGTGCACTTCTTAAAGGAATGTTGATTGTGCGCGGCCTGTTTGTTGCACTGCGTGCTGTGTTCTGGATGGCTGCTTACCTGTGCAGCTTAAAGGGAACATTGTCAGTCACTCTGCCCCCAACTCTAAAACAAATTTCAGTAGCTTCTCTGACAGGAATATAGTTTTCTGGTTTCTCTCTCTTTCCTTAAATAATGAATGAAATTTGCAATTTTCCAATCCAAAGGGACAATTATTGAATCTAGACATTACTGAATCTGCTTTGATTGCACCTGTATTCTGCAGCCTCTCAACTCTCTGTAATAAAACATTCTCTTGCTGCCTGTATCAAAACTGTTATATTTAATCTTCAAACTATGTCCACTTGTTATAAAAAACCCTGTATTTCTATGTAACCTTCCACATTCCTTCATATAAACACCTCTATCAAATCTCACAGGAATCTGCTCTGTTGGAACAAAAATGGCTCTGAATTTTCAAGCCTTCCTCACATCAGGCAACATCCTCATGGAGTTACACAATGCACTCTTAATTACCTGGACATCCTTCAACTAGAGTGGAGCCCAAAGCTGCATGCACTGCTCCAACTGAGGTCTTAACTATGGTTTTATAAAAATTCACCACTAAACCTCAACTTTTATATTCTATATTTTTTGCCATAAAACATTATGGGATGGAAATGGCTTTAGTTCCACAAGAAACATGCGTCTCGCTTGTTGACCTCATTAACATGAGTATTATCTGGGTGAACTGCCAGTACCTGTTGTGCCTGGACACACAGCATGCCTATTTTAAAATGAAGAATCCTGCTCAGCTTCCCTCACTGGTAACATCCTGTAGGTAAGTCCCAGCAACGGGCAGGAATGATTAGGATACTCAATTCAGTTCGATTTCACTTTATTGTCCATACTGTGGCATTGGAGGTGCTGTTCCTGACTCCTCAGCAACAATTCTTCAAAGATTTGTAGCCGACCGCTACTGAATCTGAGGCCGACTCCTGTGCCCTCTACCCTGCAATACTGAGAGTAAAACAGGCTTTAAGCCCCCTTCATTTACATATGATAAAGTTGTTTGCTTTCTGTGCGCATGGTGAGATTATTGGCTGTAAGCAAAATTCCTTTTCTTTTCCAATACTTTTCTAACCATTTCCTTTGTTCCAGCTGGGCCACCGTCTGCATCCTTATTCTTTCCAACTTGCTCCCTGAATTCTCACCAGAGGGACTGACAGCATCTTCAGCTGTCCTAGCTGTGGCCTTCCTTTTGGATCATTTATCTATTCCAATCTGCCTCAGCACATCCTCAGTCCAGTACTTGCATGAACAGAATGCCACTTTTGTCTGAGAAATTAATTCCCTGATTGAGCAATATTTTCTCTCTTGTGCTTGTCTGCGATGAGACGCCTGCATGTATGTGTGTGTGTGTGTGTGTGCGTGCACCTGGCTGTCAGTATATGTCTGTCTGTGTATATGTGTATACCTGTCTGTCTGTGTGTGTGTCTGTGAAAAAAAAAGAGAAACCAGGTGCAACAAACATTTCAAAGGGTCAGCCGTGGCTTGGTTGGTGGCATGCTAAACTCTGAATAAGAAGGTCCTGGGTTCAAATTCTACTCCAAACATTCACAGAAATCTAGGCCGAGATTTTCTGGCCCTGTCACGGGCGGGACTTGCTGCGGGTGAGACGACGCCCCAGCCAGAAATCCATTGACTTGTGGTGGGACAGGAAGATCCCAGCGACGGGCGGGTGCAGAAAACCACGTCCCGAGGCTGACACTCCATATTGCAGTTCTGAGGAATTACTAAACTGTCAGAGGTGCTAAATTTCGGATGAGACAATGGATTAGATTTCCATCCTCGAGCAGGTAGTAGGAGTCAGGAAAATTCCTGGCTCGGCCAGCCTGCCTCAAGAGAAAGTGCCAGGAAAGACGGGATTTTCATTTTGGGGCGGAAGAGGGGGGTGGTGAGTGGTGAGTGTTGGGGGGGCATGGAAAGCAGCAGTTGTGGACTGCAGTCGGGCCAGCTGACCCAGGAAAGAGTTCGGAGGCAGCCATAGGGGCTGCCGGATGCCGAGGTGGCCATTTTAAAAGGCCCACCTGAGTGCTGTGGGACTTCATCCCAGTTATAATGAAACAAGCAAGACCATCTTAACCTCACCCCCACACATTCCCATGCCCCATCCAAGTCACGTCATGCCCTGCACCCACCCCCTATGACCCCTCATGCCCCCAATGCCATGGTATGCCCCCACCCATACCCTATGGCCCCCCATGCCCCTATGCCAAGCCATGGCATTCCATGCCCAATCACCCACTATATACTGCATAGAACCAACGAAACTATAGGATGTTTAAAAAAAATAGAAAAGCAGTCATTCATTGATACCTTTACACTTTTAAAAAAAAACTCATTTTTACTGCAGGGCCAATGAAGTGTCAATCATCCAGACCCTTTAAAGCATTAATAGCTGAAACTGCAAGCACCTGAAACCACTATCTTGTGTAAATAAACATTGTGCAATTGACAGAAGAGATCAGATAGCTAGAGCTGTCAGTTAAGCCATATTTTTTCTAGCGTTCAGGTGTTGATTTCTGGGCTCTCTGCCAAGGATGCATAATGAAGCTTGGATGAGAGCCCAGAAATACATTAGAGGAGTGAAACACTTGAGCCCTAGAGAAAACACTGCTGGATTGACAGCTCTTGCTCTCTGATCTCTTCTGTCAATTCCACTATGTTACTTAACTGGCCCGCCCACGTAAAATGGCAGCGCGCAACGGCTCCATGCCTGCCCCCGCCTGCTCCTGCCCAGCCTGCCTGATATAGGTAAGATGCAGCCCAAGTGTTTGCAGTTTCGACTATTGTCACTTTAAAGGGTCTTGATGATTGACAATTTTATTGGCCGATAGTATAAAGGAGCTGTATTTCAGTGTATGGTGGGTGAATGGGCACGAGGAGCCATAGGGGCTGGGCCGGGATTCATACCTTGGCATGAGTAGGGCATAGGGGTTGGGTGGGAGGCCTACCTTGCCATGAGGAGGCATGAGATGGATCTTTTGAATTTACCGGTTAAAAGGTTCTCTCATGCAGTTTATGGTTTACGTCACTTCTCAGGTGCTGCGTAAACCACAACTCTTTG
This sequence comes from Cetorhinus maximus, assembly GCF_964194155.1. Lineage (NCBI taxonomy): Eukaryota > Metazoa > Chordata > Chondrichthyes > Lamniformes > Cetorhinidae > Cetorhinus > Cetorhinus maximus. Next base: position 143,998,995 of record NC_135884.1, read on the forward strand.
AAAAGCTGGCCCAACTCCATGAAAATTGCAGAGTACTAGGACATGCCTCTTCCTGCAATGGAGCCAGCCAGGTTGGGAGTGCAGGGTGTGGCTCACGACCCAAACTAGCCTCACCCTTAAAAGGCACTCCAGAAAATTGGAAACCCTGTGAATTGGGTTGGGAATCCTGGAATCGAGTCCTGGCCCCCATTTTCACCTCTCCACAGAGTCTCTCAGACTCCATGAAAATCCAGTCAATTAAGTCAAGGCCCTGTCTGACCCCTGTGATGGATGTAAAAGATCCCATGGCATTACCTCAGGAAAGCACAGGGGGTTCTTTCTGGAGTCTTGGCCAATATGTATACCTCAATAAACATCATCAAAAAAAAAGATTGTCTTTTCGTTATCACTTTATTTGTGGGAGCTTGATGTGTACAACTTGCTGTGTTTCTTCTACAGTAACAGTTACTACACTTTACAGATACCTCATCAACTGTAAAGCACTTTGGGACACCCTGAGGCTAAGAAAGGCACTATACAAATGCAAGTCTTTTCAAAAAGTTTAAGTTTGCAAAGGCCTATGCACAGAAAAAAAGGTAACCTTTTGGTGAACTGAATGTGGTGATTTCCCAGTGCACGACAGAACACCTCTCCAAAGAGCAAGAGCTCTGCCTGTACACTGGAATTGCTTTTCACTTTGAATTCAGGCAGTAGTCTGGGGTTCTGCTTCATTTTAGTTCCACTCCACCTGCTGCAATTAAAAACTACAGCACTGTGCTGTGCATAACTTCATCAGCCAGCTGATACCATAATTAATGACTACAGGGGTTTATAAATATGTTGTACTTTTTGAGTCAACATTACCTTTCAACAAAAAAAAGACAAAATTACTGAAAGGTCTTACAAAACTTTGTAAAATTATTTTATTCCCACTGCACACTTTCCCTTCTGTGCGAAATAACAATGCAAGAATATGGACTTTGAGTTCAGCACAGTGCAGCGAATTGAAACAGGTCCATCATGGGGTACATTCTAACATATTAACTTCACTTGATTCTACAGGGAATTGATTAATTCATTTCAATTAGTTTTAAGTGTGACATTTCATTTGAGAAGCGATGCGTGTTTTTATGCACTTGGAGTCAGTAACTTAAGTTAATACGTACATGCTGAAGGGCTGGAATTCTAATTCTTGCCATTAGAACTGGAAAATTTCCTGATGTTCCAGCTCTTTTATCATGGGAATTGAAATGTCATACAAGTTGGAAATGGATCAAATTTAATTTCATATCTAATAAAAAAAAAACTAAAAGAAAGAAAAAGTCCCTTCTGGTGGATAGAGCGACTGTGTTTTGTTGCACACATCCATGAGATGTGTGTGGATAGCTATTGGTGGGAGGTTATGCTGTGCTGTACTTAATATTTGCAGGTAGGTTTTAAAGGTTATGGAGAAAGTCTTAATATCAGGATCTTTTTAAAAAATACTGTTCACTGGAAATGTGATTAATGCACAGCATACTTTCGGGGTGTCCCTTATGTCTGTCAACTTTCTATTTTTTTGTAATATTTTGTTTAAAAATGAGTACTGAAGACACCCAGGGTCTAGGGGGTGTTGGGAGGGGAACAAATTGACTTGGACGATTTACCAGACCTGACAGACTTTTAAGAGCCTTAATCATCATTTACACAATGGAAATGAATGAAGATGGCTGAAACACCCCTGGCATAATGACTGATAATAGTTCAGGTCCCCTGATCTATTGTGTTTGGCAAAATAATTCCTTTTATATCAACTTCATTTATTGGTTGAACAAAACTTTCAGGAAACCGGCACTTAGAATGTATAGAAATACTGATTGTTATTTTCAGATATCATGAGACGCCCTCTTAAACCAGTTAACTGGCTAAAGTTATCAACCAGAATGTAACCCAAACTGTTTCATGTTGGTTGCTTCTGGGAATAATGTAATGTTGCACTTGGTGCTTAATTTTGATTGGGATGTATGGCCCCTTTAATGTAAAAAATATCCCAAAGCACCACACAGTTGTAACCAAAACAGAGACTTTTCAGAAACTGGGGCAAGTGTAAGAATGCAGGAATCAATTTCCTGGAATGTTAACTTGCTATTTTATGGTTATAAAAATATAGTCACACTCATTTTTTGGATAGAACGGAGCTAATATAGTTCTAATCCAGGGTAACCAGTACAATCGCCCAGTGTTATAAGGCTTATGTGATAGCAACAAATGGGATTCATCTAATAGGAACATATGTCAATGAACTGGAATGTTTCAGAGGTTTAAGCTGTGTGCTGATTGTATGGCATTCAAGGTATGTGTAATGTAACAAAACCCCCAAAATTCCACCAAGGAAGAAATTCTAGCCGGATGTAATTGCATCAAGTTATGATACTGTCAGGTAAATTCAAAATAATTAAATAAATGCTGAACATTTGGTTTTAATTAGATGGTTGCTGTGTATTCTTGTTCAATACATAACCTTGTAGAGACCACACAAGGAATATTTTTAACCTGGAATAGATTCATTAACACACTGTTTACTTCTCATAAACTGATCATGTAAAATTGAAGAGGTTGAGCCTCGGTACCTCAGTGCCTTCCAGCTGAATGATATTTGTGTAATGCCATGTGTTCAATGAGCACAAGAGACAAAATTAGAGTTCTTTATTGTAGCTGTGTTATTTAATTTGATGAGTCCACACTTTCAGTTGTAAAGACTTAGGTTTTGTATGGCAAAGGTCACTTTTTAAAAAAAATTCTCCCTCTTTCCCCAAGCTTCTCCTGAAGGTTCTTGACTTTTGAGATTTTGTACCATGAATGCTAGCTGCTTTGCAATACACTACCCAAGTGGTCCTTCTTCACATTTGACCAAGCCTGTCCTAGGCATGAGTGCAACGTTGTGCTCACAGTCAAGTTCTCACTTCAAATACGTTTTCTACCAAGGCCCACTTTGACAGGATAGAACCTAGGACATTTTGGTTTGTATAACTTAGCATCAAACCATGTAGTGTTTTACGCATAGAGACATAGCGTGCTCCCGCTTTCTCCACATATCCTTTGATCCCTTTCACTCCAAGAGCTATGTCTAATTCCTTCTTGAAAGCATACAATGTTTTGGCCTCAACTACTTTCTGTGGTAGCGAATTCCACAGGCTCACCACTCTCTGGGTGAAGAAATTTCTCCTCATCTCAGTCCTAAATAGTCTACCCCATATCCTCAGACTGTGACCCCTGGTTCTGGACTCCCTCACCATCGGGAACATCCTTCCTGCTTCTACCCTGTCTAGTCCTATTCGAATTTTGTAGGTTTCTATGAGATCTCCCTTCATTCTTCTGAACTCCAGCGAATATAATCCTAACCGACTCAATCTCTCCTCATATGTCAGTCCCGCCATCCGAGGAATCAGTCTGGTAAACCTTCGCTGCACTCCCTCTATAGCAAGAACATCATTCCTCAGATAAGGAGACCAAAACTGCACACAATGTTCCAAGTGTGGTCTCACCAAGGCCCTGTGTAATTGCAGCAAGACATCCCTGCTCTTGCACTCGAATCCTCTCGCTATGAAGGCCAACATACTATTTGACTTCTTTACCACCTGCTGCACCTGCATGCTTACCTTCAGTGACTGGTGTACGAGGACACCCAGGTCTCGTTGCACATTCCCCTATCTCAATTTATAGCCATTCAGATAATAACCTGCCTTCCTGTTTTTGCTACCAAAGTGGATAAGCTCACATTTATCCACATTATATTGCATCTGCCATGCATTTGCCCACTCACTCAGCTTGTCCAAATCACCCTGAAGCATCTCTGCATCCTCCTCACAGCTCACCCTCCCACCCAGCTTTGTGTCATCTGCAAATTTGGAGATATTACATTTAGCTCCCTCATCTAAATCATTAATATATATTGTGAATAGCTGGGGTCCCAGCACCGATCCCTGCGGTACCCCGTTAGTCACTGCCTGCCATTCGGAAAAAGACCCGTTTATTCCTACTCTTTGTTTCCTGTCTGCCAACCAGTTTTCTATCCATCTCAATACACTACCCCCAATCCCATGAGCTTTAATTTTACATGCTAATCACTTATGTGGGACTTTGTTGAAAGCCTTCTGAAAGCCCAAATAAACCACATCCACTGGCTCCCCCTCATCAACTCTACTAGTTACATCCTCGAAAATTTCCAGTAGATTTGTCAAGCATGATTTCCCTTTCATAAATCAAGCCAAGTGTTGCAAACAATCTTTTTTTTTGTTTTTTTTTTGTACCACAAGCTCTGCTTAAAGCAAAAGTGACAACCACAGGACCCTGACTACCAAATGTAGAGTAACCTTTAACACTGTGTATATGGAAAAGAATTATATTGCATGCTGTTGTAACAAGAAATATTATAAAGAAGGGCACATAAGTATAAAGGAAATGTCACAAAGAGTGTGCTTTACAGAATAATATTCATTGACTGTTAGTGACCTGAAAAATTTGACCTTGTCCTATTCCTTGAAGTAGTGCCACTATACAAAAACAAAGTGATTAGCCTTCTGTAAGAGTGAGTGTAAATGAAAACATTGTACCTTGTGATATCACCGTTACCTTACAAAGTAGGGCCATAGTGTTGGATGATGTCTCCTTGGTTCAACCTGTATTTTTAAAATTGATTTTAAAATGTTCTTAAGGAATCATCTTCTGTCCCAGATTACCTATTGATTTTATATATGAAGATCTCATTACATAGATGGTAACTTAAAAAAAACAACTACTGAACCTTTGCATAAATCCTTTAATTGAATTTACAAAGCCTGTGGCTCTACATTTTTTAATTAAATCCATTTCTTTCAAGTGTTGGTTTTAATTTGCACATTCTGAAGTAGCTGTGTCCCAGATAAACTGCCATTGATCCTTATTAAACCTAACCTCTGGGCTTTCTGCGAAAATAAAAGGGAACATGGAAGCATTCATGTTGTGCTGCACATAGTCCCTGCAAGATGACATTCCAAAAAGTAGAAGTGATTTCGAGAAATTACCGGTAATTGTTAGTTTTATGTGGGCACGGTTTTCCTCTATATAATTGATTGCTTAGTTAACTATTAATTTGGTGAATCAGTGCAGTGAAAGACACTTTGCAGACTCAGACAGCCCTTGTGTCTAGCCCGGTATTTAAGTGTCCTCATGCACAGGCAATACATTTTGTGTGTGTGTGTGTGTGTTTTTGACAGATCACACAATATTAACAATGGACAGTATCATTTTCAAGTGATTTGAACACATGGGTAAGGGTAAGATGGGTTGGCAAGATAAACCCAGGATTCACAATCAGCAAGAGTGAGAGATTTCAAACCTATTTAAGTATGTGGAATGCTGTTTATCTTCAAGAGTACATATTAACATGGATAATATTTTAATTAAAAATTGGGTGAGTGTTGCTCTGAATTAGTAAAACCTGGAAGATTTCCTTGCTGCAAGTAACAGCAGGCAATTTGGTTTCAGATTTTGTCAGAGACTTTTGATCTGGCCACTAGAAGGTGTGGAAGAGCAGTGTAAGGTAATATGCCCACCTTTTTATTTATTCTTCTATTTCCTTGTCTGTCTGTAGGAGACACCCTACCACTCCCTATTAACCCCTGCCAGTATGGCTGAAATTAAAATGTAGTGTATGATAAATTGCCAGTGTGAACCTGTACTAAACCACTTTGTAATACAGCACCTTAGAGCCCAAACACAACGTAACAGCTAAATTGGAACTGAGATTTGGGTGTGTACTTAGGCCAGGATCTTCAGTTTGGCGTGCGGGGGTGGGTCCTGCACGCCGACGCATAAAATGATGCGCAGTGACATCAGGCGTGTGTCCCGATGTCACCGCGCGTCATTCTGATCTTCAGTTCGGCGGGTGCACACCAGAATCGGCTGCGCACCCGCCGAACTGTCAAAGGCCTGTTAAGGCAGTTAATAATCTAATTAAACTGATTGTCTGGGCTGCCCGTCCAACCTCAAGGTGGTGGGCAGGCGAAGACCCCAGGCGGCCTTCGCATTTCTCATGAAACTTCATCCACGGGCAGGATGAGGTTTCTTGAAGCGTTTATAAATTAAGTAAAAAATTTTATTAGAATACATAAACATGTCCCAGCTCATGTGACACTGTCACATGAGGGGACATGCCTGAGTATTTTTTTTTTTCTTTTTTGCAATGTTTGATTCTTAAATTAATCTCCCTGAGGCAACTCTGTGCCTCAGGGAGATTTCTGCGCTCTTTCATGCAGGCCCCGACTCTCCCTCCTCCCCCCACCCGCACAGGTAGCACTGAGCGCTTCCGGGTGCGCGCCACACTGGATGGGCCCTAATTGGCCCGCCCATGCAAAATGGTGGTGTGCAGCCAATCGCGGGTGGCGATTGGCTCTGCGCCCGCTCCCGAACCACCCGCGCCCGCTCCTGCTCCTGAATCGCCCGCCTGATGGGGGAGAAAATTCTCCCCTTAGGCTGAGATTTTCCAGCCCTGTCGTGGCACAGTATTTTTCTTTTATTTAAGCCTTCGATATGTCCCTGTTGAAGTACCTGAGGTGTATTACTCTGACTGTGCTCAGGTACAATAGGCATTGAGAAAAAAAATATAGGAGCAGGCGAATAGATAGGGGCAAAAATCCAACTCAAGCTGAGAGCTACAACATTCCAGATGAGACTCAGTTTAGAATGAATTGTCCCTAAGTTTCAATTTGCATGTCACTATTTGTTCAATAAACAGTAACGATCAATAGAGCGCCGCAGCAAAAGGGAAAATTGGGTTCCCCAGATAGATTGTTGCCCTCCCACTTCTGATGGATTGTGGCTGTTGATCAAGATAAGAGATTTCCATTTTATTTGCAATGGCCAAGAAGTATCAAAACATGCACTTACTTTAGCCAAATATTAGTGTGGGTTATCACTGTGACTTGAACCTGGAGGCACAGGGCTGTGATGAAAGTGTGTAAAGTGTCATCCGAGGTTCCATTTGCAGTCTTGAACTGTTTGTATACTCCTGAGATATGATTTACCATGAATATATGTTAGTTTCTTGTTCCAGTGGTAGAGGCAGATATACAATAGGATCAGATAAGTTCATTTTTCAAGATCAAAGAGTGGTAAAAAAATATTCTGATTCGTAACATGAGGCTAATCCGTTTAATTGATTAAATTATGATTGGATGATATTCGCCTGTAGATATGAATTCTACATTTTTCTATTCTTTCATGGGGCGTGGGCGTCGCTAAGTGCCCTTGAGAAGGTGGTGGTGAGCTGCCTTCCTGAACTGCTGCAGTCCATATGTTGTAAGAACACCCACGGTACTGTTAGGAAGAGAGTTCCAGGATTTTGACCCAGTGACAGTGAAGGAACGACGATACAGTCCCAAGTCAGGATGGCATGTAGTGTGTTTTGGACAGTAAGCTTTGTATCTGAACAAAATAAAAGGTCAGGCAGATATGTGATTTATCCACAGTAAATTCTTGAATTTGTTTTGCTATTACATCAGGTTACTAGTTATGGGGAGGAAAGGCACTTTGTACTTATTGCTAAGCTTTGGACCTCTTCCCAATCCTCATTTTTATGTTAAATTTTGAGGGGTTTCCCTTTTTAAAAGACAGGTAATCATTTCCCTTACATTGAAAGATCAAAACTCCAGGCTGAATTGAGCCCAGGAAATGAAATCTTGGCACAAAGCATTAAATTTTCAAGAGCCCTTCTAGAATTTTCACAGTTGTGAAATGCATACTCCCATTTCTATGTACTGCTTTGACCCATTGTCACCTGCAATGCCTGATAAAATCAGGAAGAAGATGTCAGAAAAAGCTTTGAACATTTGAATACAGTGTTTGAAAAGTTAGAGGTTATGACTTTTTCAATTATGCTGGCCCACTGCGGGACTGGAAATTCCCACCTGAAGTCAGCGGACCTTTAGTTGGCCCATCAAATATTCCATCCCTCTCGCAATGATTCCCGCCACGGGAGGGACTGGAAAGTCCCGGCCAATGTGTTAGCCTCTCGGATGAGATTTTAAACCGAGGCACCATCTGCCCTCTCAGGATGATGTAAAAGACCTCGTGGTGTTATTCGATGGAGATCTGGGGAGATTTCCCCAGTGTCCTGATCAATATTTATCAACCATCATCATTGAAACAGGTTATTTAGTCATTATTGCATTGTTGTTGTTGGTGGGACCTTGCTGTGCATTTTGCTGGCGCATTTCCTTATTACAACAGTGACTACACTTCAAAAATACTTCATTAGCTGAAAGTCTCTTTGGGACATCCTGAGGTCATGAAAGGCACTATACAAATCTTTCTTTCTTTAGCGGCATGTTCTGCAGCACAAAATTATTGATGAAATAATATAAAAATTAATACTGCATATTGTCAAGTTGGAAAAGCTTTTGATAAAGATGTTATGCATGTGATTTATTTACATTTTTATTCATGCTTTGCTTTCCTCCCCTTTTTATTTATCATGGGGGACACATGGGGCAGGATTTTTCAGTTGGCGTGCGGGGGCGGGCCTGACACACCGATGCGTAAAGTGATGTGCGATGACATCAGGCTGTGTGCCCGCCGATATATAAACGGCCTATTAAGGCCATTAAGGAAGTAATGAATGTAATTGTTAACGCTGTAAGGTTGGCGGGCAGGCGAAAAGGCCAAGCGGCCTTTACGTTTTTTGGGAAACCTCATCCACGAGCCGGATGAGGTTTCCGAAAGCTTTTATTAAATAAATAAATAATTTTTCCGAGGCATAAAAACATGTCTCATCTCAAGTGACACAGCCACATGAGGAGACATGTTTAATTAAATTTTTCCTCCATTTATTTAATTATTTCAATATCGATTCCATCACCCTAAGGCAGCTCCGTGCCTCGGAGATTGAAGCACTTTTTCGCGCGCATGCGTAAAATGGCAGCGTGGAGCTGATTGCGGATTGCGGGCAGCAATTGGCTCCACGACCACCCCCTGCTCCCGCCCAACCCCCCTGCCACCTGAAAAATTCAGGCCATCAAAAGCCCTGATCATTGATGCTCACAATTGCATCATGTGATTAGGTTAGAAATGCTGTGGTAAGGTGAACTTAGGCTGGGAGTCTTTGTGAAGTGACAAAGATGAGGGAAGGCCATTTGGCCTATATAGCTCATCCTTCCAAAGAAACGTATGGTCCATTCAGAGTCCTCAAATATGTGTCAAATTAACACTTTGAAGAGTACTTTAGCAATTTGTTATCCATATATATCTGTTGCTTATTTTTATATATACATATTCATGAGGGCCTTAGAATTACACTGATAAGAAGCCAATTCTGCTAAACTGTGTGGTAAATTAATGTAACAGCTAGGTATTTTTTTGTAAAGTGAAGGGAAAGATGTTTCACAGCAGTGAGATCGTTTGACTGGATATAAACCACTACCTGCCATGGATACCTGCTTGTAAGTGAGTGATTGTGCTTTTGATTTGGAGCAGCACCTTCACTTTGATGCTGGCTCTTGCTGAAAGGAACAGATTGTTGTTGTCCTGTTTTTTTTAGGGTTTCACGACCCAGCATGTGTTCTGTACATTGTTGAAAGCAAATTCACTTATATTCTAGACTGGTACAATTATTTGGCAGCTTTATTCAGGGCGTCAGTACTGATTAGTTTTCAAAGAGGAAGGCGGTCTGAGATCAACAAGATAAATTATTCAAGGTATTTTAATTATCGGTGAACCAGTTTATTAAACTTCACTGTTACTGTATATAATAAGCTTTGAATTTAAAAGTGGAGGTGAATTTAAATACTATAGCCCTCAGCATATGACCATTATTTTTCAACTTCTAATTCTCGACATTGCCAGTTTGGGATATATATTTCTGAGACAATAAGAAAGAAGGTAATTCGAGCCTCATTTTAACAAATATTAATTGAATATAATGATTTAATAATTGCACAGTACTGCTCATCAGCAGCGAATTTCACTTAAGATGTTGAATGTTTAGAGCTTCCCCCTCCCACCCTGTTCCTCTTTGTGACATGGTGACTCGATGGAATTAAATACTAAACAAATTCCAGTTCTACTTAGCAATTCCCTCAATAATGTAAATTTTTATAGTTTATTAAAACTGCTTCTAGTTTAAAATTGTGGAAACCAAAATTGGTTTCAGTCGAGGCAACTTGACAAGATCATTACTCAGATCTCTCATTCGAATTATCTGCTGTGGGACTTCTTCATAGTGATCACTAATCTGTTGAAACATGTCAAAAATTAAAATGGTGCAAAACACAAAGTTTTATTCCTATGTTTAAAATGGTTGAGTGCTCGGAACATCTGCAAGTCAAGCTTTAACGTTTCATTGTTTATTGTGGCCTGCACTAGATTACACTATATACCACAACTCAGTTTAACCCTTAGCTTTCATTTTAGTTTTGACTATTGTAATTCACAGAATACATAATGAACTTGAGGCAGCCATGCACATTTTCTACCGTCATGTAAACAAAACTTTCCTATAAATTTGACAACAATTCTCATGTTTGTTGAGACTCTTTAGCAACTCTCTTCCTGTTGGCCCGCCACCTGACAGTTACTTGTTCTTTAACTTTTCTTTGTCCCTTTCCCTCATTTGTTCATTTGCTGTTTGTGTCTGTAAATCTTTCACTCTGTTCTCCCATTCTCAGTGTTCCCGTTCATGGCCTTCTTTCCTCCTGTGTTCTCTACTCTAGTTACATTTCATAGAACTGCGCAACACAAATGGAAGATTCCAAATTCTCAGGCCGAGCTCATGATGGCAGTGGGCTCTGACATCATCAATCCACCAGCACCCAAAGACTGCAATATGTAGGATGAAAATTTATTTTTTTAAGTCAGCTGATATGTTTAAAACAAAGATATAACAATTGCAACTTGTATTTATATAGACCAATATATCTTTGATTAGTAGTAGACCACGAAACATGAGACACTCTTGACATGTTTAGCTAAACTCAGTTACATCTTCATGGCTCGAGAGTTTGGTGCCTTCAGCTTATTTCCTTTAAAAGGTGATGACGCATCAAGCAACCTGCCCACGTGATGGTCCTAGTCTGTGAAGCAGTTATGCAACAATTGTGTACCATGTGCGAGTCTTCCTTGACATTGTAGAAAGGGATACTGCTCTAAGCGGAATGCATGGTTGGCAGCTGTGATCAAGAATGTTTGGACACTCACACAGCCACAAGCAGTAAAACAAAAATTATGTCCTTTTCGCTAAGTGGATTATGCAACTGGGTTCGTTTGTTGAAGAATAAATAAAATGTACAGTGCAGCTGGTGCCATACATCATCTGTCTAAACTTGGAAATAGTTTGTTGCTTTTTGTTTGCTGATATCCACTTTGTGTGGAACTTAAAATGGTGAATTCTACTCCTGCACGTGGGCAGTTTCCTTTGAACTGCATCAGACTCGGCCTAGTTAACGGAATAATCTGTCAAAGCACTATAGTATTTTTAAAATAATTATTTTAAAATGTTTCAACAGTATTAGCAAAAGCAGACTATGTAGAATAGACTTAGACACATTCACGAAATGGGGTTGCTATGGCCTCAGCCCTTCCCATCTCTATAATCTCTTCCAGCCCTACAGGTCTTCACAACCTCTGTGTTTCTCCAATTCTGGCATCATGTGCAGCCACAAATTGAATTTTTGAATTTGATGAGAAAGTGAGATAGATCAGTGCTTAGATGACTGCATGCTTAGGTTTTAAACTTCTGAAGTTAATACTAGGGAATGAAAGTCGAGCCAAAGTTTGGAGATCCTGGACAGCAATGAGTACTTGTTAGTAAGTGCGCTTGTAATGAATTAGAATTGATGCTTGTCTTTGGATTTGCTCAGTCAAACAATCATAAGACTTGATTGCTTATCTTTCAGAATGAAAGACAAGGGCTTTTTAAATTTATATATCAGAATGATATTTCTCCACATAATTACATAAGTCACCTTTACTTGAATCCCTCAAGTTATCATTGTTGTTAATTTGCGTTTATTCACCTTTTCATCAGTTAAAATTTGAAAGTTTAACATCATGCGATCAATTTTACATGAACTGTCCTTAAGCCATGCAGCATGAAGAGGCCTTAGCAGCACATTGACTGAAGTAGCATCGAAGGTACCTTGTAGAACTCAGTCTAAATCCTTCCTCCTCCTCCAGTATTGGAATAAAATGGCTGGGTCAGAGATTCTGCTCCTAGAATCCACAGAAACCATAGAAAAGTTACGGTGTAGAAGGAGGCCATTCATCCCATCGTATCTACACCAGCCAAATAAGAGCAGAAAAAGAAACTAGCTGCTCACTTTTCAGCACCTGGTCCGTAGCCTTGCAGGTTATTGCAATTCAGGTGCTGGTCCAGGTACCTTTTTAGGCAATGAATTCCAGATGCCCACCACCCTCTGGGTGAAAATGTTTTTCCTCATGTCCCTACTAATCCTTCTACCAATCACCTTCTATCTATGCCCCCTTGTAATTGATCCCTCAGCTAGGGAAACAGGCATTTCCTGTCAACCCTATCTAGGCCCCTCATAATTTTGTACACTTGAATTATGTCAACCCCCTCAGCCCCCTCTGTTCTAAGGAAACCAACTCTAGCCTATCCAATCGTTATTCATAGCTGCAATTTTGAAGCCCTGGCAACATTCTTACAAATCTCCCATGTCCTTCCTGTAATGTGGCGGCCAGAACTGTACACAAAATTCCAGCTGTGGCCTAACCAGCATTTTATACAGTTCCATCCTTACATCGCTACTTTTGTATTCAATAACTCATCCAATAAAGGAAAGCATTCCATATGCTTTCTTTACCACCTTATCATCTGTCCTGCCACCTTCAACGACCTGTGGACATGCACTCCAAGGTCTCTCAAATCCTCTCAATATCCTCCCGTTTATTGAATATTCCCTTGCTTTGTTTGCCCTCCCCAAATGCATTACTTCACACTTCTCCGGATTGAATTCTATTTGCCACTTTTCCGCCCACTCAACCAAACCATTGATATCATTCTGGAGACAACAGCCATCCTCTTCATTATCAACTACACAGCCAATTTTTGTGTCATTTGCAAATTTCCCAATCATCCCTCCCACATTTAAGTCCAAATCATTAATATATATGACAAACAGCAAGGGCCCAAATACTGAGCCCTGTGGAATGCCACTGGAAACTGCTTTCCAATCTCAAGAACATTCATCGACCGTTATGCTTTGTTTTCTGTCGCTGAGCCAATTTTGGATCCAACTTGCCACCTTCCCCTGTATCCCATGGGAACGCACTTTTCTGACCAATCTGCCATGTGGGACCTTGTCAAATGCCTTACTAAAATCTATGTAGACAACATCCACTGCACTACCCTCATCAATCCACCTTATTACTTCCTCAAAAAACTCTATTGTTAGTAAGACAATATCTTCCCCTAGCAAAACCATGCTGATTATCCTTTATCAATCTGTGCCTTTCTAAGTGAAAGTTTATTCTGTCTCTCAGAATTGATCCCAATAATTTGCCCACCACTGAAGTCGGAATGACTGGCCTATTGTTTTCTGGCCTACCCCTCGCACCCTTTTTAAATAATGGTACAACGTTTGCAGACCTCCAATCCTCTGGTACCTCTCCTGTATCTAGTGAGGGTTGGAAAATGATTGGCAGAGCATCCGCTATTTCCTCCCTGGCTTCCTTTAACAGCGCAGGATACAATTCATCCAGCCCTGGTGATTTATCCATCTTCAAGGATGTCAGTCAAACCAGTACTCCCTCTCTCATTATGCTTATTGTATCTATTATTTCACATTCCTCTTTAACTAGAATGTCTGCATCATCCCTCTCTTTAGTGCTCCTGTCAGAGGAAAATGCATAGACAAATTCTCTATCTATTGTTTGGATGCTGACTCTGGCCAATCCATTTTGTTCATTTACGGAATGATAATTTGTACGTGGATCAAATCGCCTATGTGCCCTCAATGTCCTTTCACTATATAAATGAGTAGGTCACTAGAATGCTGCATCAATTGAGAGTGTCACAGAAGCCTCCATTTGGGGAAATGATACATTTATATATGTGGTTTATGTTGCGCTGCTAAATCCCTCACTCTTTAGTCACATCAGACTGTGATGGCATTTAGGTGCACAAAGCAGATTTTAGAATCCATTAAGTAATAATTTAAAAAAAGATCTTCTCTGTGGATACCTGGACTGCTGAAATAGGGAAGGTTCCTATCCCGAAAAGAGTTAAAATAAAATTGCTCAACCTTTTGAAACGATTTGCAGTGGAAGCCAAAATTTGATTAAGGAGGAACTGTCCTCAGCAGCTGTTTCTTGGGGTATTTTCAGGGAAGAAGCTGAATAAGGATTATTTTACCTTTGGTGAAAAGCCACGCTTTCGTTGTACATTTTTTGTCTGAGGACATTAACAGCATTGGCCACTAGGAGGTGTAGTGGTTTTAATTGTCCTAAAAGTTCTTCTCTTTTTAGAAAGGCTTCTTTTTAATGTATTTACTCAGCATCAGTTGTGTATCATTAGATCGCTATAAGAAGATATTGTTTTAACTGTTCAAAATGTGTTCAAACAAAAGTGGAAAAATTTGAAGGTGGTCAGAGTGGGAGGGGGTAGTGGTGGGGAGTTGGGGTGGAAATCCATCTTCCAATGGCACCTAATTACATACATTTTTTATGTTCCTTGGCAGTGGCTCCTGCCCATTAATCTGACAGAATAGATGTACAAAAAAAACAAAAATTAGCTGCTTCATCACAACCAGTGAGGTTCGGATGTTTTACTTTTCAAAAATTAAATATTCTTGACAAAGAAAAGCTGCCATTTCTGCAGTTTAGGAGGAGGAAAAATACAGAAGAACTGTATAAATTTACAACACTAATGATTTGCCCGCTGCATGTAACCTTCCCCATTTCTCTTTATTCAGCTTCAGTACTGCAATCAGACACAAGTTGCCAATAAAGTTTATTGTACAAAGCTCACTGTCAATATCGTCAGTAACACCTGCCCACAGTGGCTGCAATTAAAATGCCACCGATAGTCTGGAATTAAGGGTCAAAATTTGATGGCTAATTGATTTAGGTTCATTTGGACATTTGTCCTCAACTATTTTTGATGCTTGTGACAAACAGTGGATGTCAAATAATTTGCTGGACAGCGATGACTTGGTCGGATATTGAATGCCGCTCCAGAATTATAATAGATTATTTTCTTTTTTTTAAACTGTGTGGTTATTGCTATTGTTTTTTTGTGCTGGATTGAAATTGAAACCACTAATTCACAAGACTACGTTATCTCTCAATTGTTTGCCAAGCCTGTCCCTGCTTAATCCTGAAACTCAAGCAACAACCACAGGATAAAGTCGTATGAACCAGTTTTATTGGTTTAGGAGGAAAGTTACTTTCATATACAGGCAAGATTAAGGTTCCACCTTTCTAAAATGACTCTGAGCACGGCTGTTCCTCAAGTGTATAAAGAGCACAACACAGCACCTGACTTTTGAGGCTTCTCGAGTTGGATGTGTATTAAGGTGCTTAATGAGATTTTCATCAGTCACTGTATGGAATTCTTTGTTCTGCCAGCTAGCATTAATTTTATTAGCATTGATTGCATTGGTTAAGATATGAGCTCTGCTTTTTAAACATGCAAACTAATCTATGCATGCAACGTGGTTATATTCACCTCAGAGAAAATGAAACAAGCCTTTCACTTGGAGAGCAGGACAGATGGGAGATCTCTGTTGGAACCTGTCCTACTGATAGATGTCATACATGGTCCAGTACAAACACACTGTTGATATACAGGACAGATGTAACATAATCTATAAGGCCTGCCATGCTCTCAGTATGTTGCTGTTTGACCCAGTTATCTTTCTTTGTGTTTCTATGCGTAGTGACACATTTGTGGTGTTTGTTTTCAATCAATTTAATAATGAGAAGTGTGAAGTTTGATAGTTTTTTTATTTTCAGTTGAGTTCACATTGTTGATATTATCGAAGTAATATTAATGGACAACTGCTCGTGCTGTACTTGGGAACTAAGTATAAACAAGTCAATTGTTGTCTTTCAGTTAGTCTACTGGCCTCAGTGTCTGGTATAAGGATGCATGGAATGATATTGTCTGTGAGTGTGTACAAATATGTGAAAGGGCTAGGCTGTACTACTATTTGAGCTAATAACTTGCCTTTGTAGCTCAGGCACACACTGCAATGGGAAGCTACTCATTGCTGCTGATGTACAGAGAGGGCTGATTGGCTAACACCTCATTATGGATCTGAGTATCTTTTGAAAGTGTACTCAATTGAGTTTACTAATTCTCAGCCAGAAAATGTGTACTTTCAAGCACTGATGGCTCTCAGTTCCATCACTTATTGAGTGATTCATGTTCAATTTTCCAACACAGCTGCTGTACTAGAAGGCTGACGCAAATTAATGAAAAAGATGTGATAAATATATTTGAGAAAGTATGAGCATTACATATTATTGAAGAGTGGTTTGTGTTAGCCCGTTTCTTTTGCCCTCAGAGTTCCTTTGTTACTGATTACTTATTCCTGTGTGCGCCATTCATGTGTTCTCGTAATCATTCAGATACTGAGTATTATCAGCTCATTCTCTAATGTGGTGTGAAACACTAACTTTGAGATGAGTGATGGCAATCAGGTCAGTGGAGAATCTGATTTGACATCTGCCATCTGCTGAACTTTATACAGACTAAGTTTTGAAGAGGTTGGCAGCAGAGGTATTACCCTTTTTGTATCTGAAAGAAAGGGATTTATTTCAAAATGTTTAAAGCAGCAGTGCTGAAATCTATGTATGAGGAGTTACTTTGTCTTTTAAAGTTATTTTTCTTATCTCATTTGCATACAGTGTGTAGCTAGGTGGGAGGGTGGGCTAACTTCTCCTCATCCTGTTAAGAAACTAGCCTTCAGGAGCTATGTGAGAGCAGACTGACTGCCTCCAATTTTACCCCATCACTGGCCTCCAGTTAAGAGTTCCTAAAGGCGATATGGCTAAGATCAATAACATAGCATGCAAGGATGAACAGTGCCAATACTCCCACCACCATGTAGCTTGCAAAGTAATTTATAAAACTGCAATCTTCATGTTTGAGAAAGGCTGTTAGCTATTAACATAATGAGAAAAATAGGTAGGATAGAGTTACAAGACAGTAAACCAATGGAGGAGTTCCACTAATATCATAAGTCAAGAAATAGGGAAGATCAGCACAATCTATAGGAGGCATCAAAACTCTTAGGACATGAATTTGTCTATCCTCTACATATTAGGAATTTTAAATATGGTTTTGACTTTTGCTTGTGGATGTTTATGGGGTTGTGCAGAATTTTCCTGGTGTGATGTCATTGCACATTCCAAACAATGTGATGCCGACAGATAGAAAATATGTAAGTTGTCCAGTATTTTGCATATACAGGTAATAATGTTTAAATTAGTAATTTAATAAATGTGACATAATAGTACAATGACTTTCAAGAATGGTATTAATGGAAAATTCTGCCAAAAAGAAATCTATAAAACTCAATTGTACAGATAATTTGCAAAATGGAATCGTTCATTGGCATATACACAATTTTAACATCAAGATACAAACTAAGCACAATTACTTATTTGAAGATAAATCTGATATTAAGGCTGAACTTAAAGGGTAATTTGAAAAAGCAAGCTTAAAAATGGCATGAGTATTGTTTGCAGATCTTACATGCATTAATATTGTTCATTATGGCCAGGCACCTTATGTTGTCTGAAGGCAGTAATTTTAGGTGAAAGTGCAGGGTTAAATCAACTCATTTAAATAGTCCCCAACTTTTGGGAAACAGGATAATCGACTCCTACCTGTATATGAGCATGTGGCTTTCAATCAGACTACAACTAATCAACGAAATGTTCATCTTTCCACCCCTCCCATCCTTCAGAAGCTATTATCTGACCCTCAGATCTTTCACCGAGTCTGTGTATTACCGTTGAAAGACAGCCAGATTGGGAAAGTGCAATTTTCCTGTTTTTATTAATATTTTATCAGCTGTGAGAGGTAATGGGATTCTTTTGCAACGCAAATAAGTAATTGAGCAGATGATATGTCTTGGTTGCAAGAAGATCGGGCGGAACTGGAGGTTAGTGAGCAGACTTTATTGAAAAAGTGATGAATGAATGAACATTCGGTGGTTAAAAAAAGGAAGCCAGGTAGGTTTTTTTAAAATCATGTTCTCTGCTGCTTGTCGGCTCCCATGATATGAAAATAGCTAATGTTACTTCCCCTTTCCATCAGACCTGTTCGACCATGCACTCAAATGTGTTAGGAAGAGAGACCTGTCATCCCTTTTCTCACAGGGTGCCTGAATTATTGATGAACAACACTGTATTGAGATCAAGGTGGAAAGCTCTGATTTCTTCATCCTGAATTCGCTTACATCTTTCACATCTGGTTTGAAAGTAAATGGTTTGAGGGAAGTCTCACTGCAGGGATTATTGGGGCATATGTTAGAGATCTGTCTGAAAAGGTGAATTTTGTAGGCTGTATGTATCTCACAAGATATATGTTTGCGTGAAGAATTCACACGCTACCTTTCCCATGGTTCCAGTGATGTGTAAATTGCTTGAATTAAAATCCTGCAGCTAATTAGACCATCATGCTATTGATTGTGTGACTGCCTTGATACACTTATGTGCGGTAAATACTGATATAAATACATTCTATTGTATAAGCTGCATTGTCAAAAGAATGTCCTTGCAACAGTGAAGACCAAAACAGGACTGAAATGCAAGCCAATGCTATACAAATACAGATTTCTCTACCCCAGAACGTGGTGGATGCTCCATTGTTGAATACATTTAAGGGTAATATAGACAGATTTTTGTTGTGTCAGGGAATCAAGAGATATGTGGAGTGGGTGGGAAAATGGAGTTGAAGCCCAAGAACAGTCATTATCATACTGAATGGTGGAGCAGGCTCAATGGGCTGTATGGTCTACAGCTGCTCCTATTTCCTGTGTTGTTGTGGGTGGTTATTGAATGATGGCAGGGCCTCTCTTCCCCTCTCCTCTCCTCCCCTCCCCTCTCCTTGCTTTCCATTCCTCGACTCTCTACTCCTAACTCTCTTTGCTCCCTTCTCTCCTCCCTGCTCCCTTCCACTCTCTTCCCTCTTCACTTCTCTCTTTCCCTCCCCTCTTCCCTGCCCCTCTCATCCTATTCCCTCCTGTCCCATACCACCCCCTCCTATCCCATGCCCTCCTCTCCCGTCCTGTTCTTCCTCTCCCGTCCTGTTCTTCCTCTCCTGTCCAGTGCCCTCCTCTCCCATCCCGTGCCCTCCTCTCCACTTCTCTCTTCTCTCTCCCTTCCATCCAGTCATCCCCCCTCAATGAAATTGGATCAACATTCAGTACTGTAATACAGCATGTATAGTCATCATGATCAGAAGGGTTAAAACAAATTGCAGTAGATATGAATCATTGTACAAATACTAAAGAAGATTTTGAAAGAAGCTGAATGAAAAATGTCTAAATATTTAAGATCTGAGTTTGTGAACTGCAGGAATGAAAATCATGTTGCATAAAGTTAGTTGCCCTTATCCCTCCCTCTTCTCTGCATCACCCCACCGTCCAACTCTCTGAGCTACTTCCCACATTCTTTCCTTCATGTACTGTCCTCTCCAGATAACTGTACAAAGTGCTACCATAAGGCTTTGGTTCTGCAGCAAACTGTACGTAGTGGAATTTTTGTTTTCTTCGTTAAATGGTAGATGTTGTTACGAGCGGTCCCCGGACAAGGTCCCCCAGTTTGTTATGATCCCGGATGAGATAACTCAAATTGTTAATTTCCTGAATGGGACCCGCAACAAGGTTAATTTAAGATGGATCCCTTGATAGACTTTCCCAGCCCAAATATGTTCATGTTTTAGAAGGAGCCAATTTAACCAGGTTTTCTTGATTCAAAGAAAGAGTACGTTTATTAGTTACGAAAAACCTGAGAAAAAAATAATAAAAACGCAACGCACATACACACAGAACAGAAATGAGAAGTTGAGTCACAGAATCACACAGAATCACAGTGCAGAAGAGACCCTTCGGCCCATCGAGTCTGCACCGACACGTGAGAAACACCTGACCTACCGACCTAATCCCATTTACCAGCACTTGGCCTTGAATGTTTTGATGTGCCAAGTGCTCATCCAGGTACTTTTTAAAGGATGTGAGGCAACCCGCCTCCACCACCCTCTCAGGCAGTGCATTCCAGACCGTCACCACCCTCTGGGTAAAAACGTTTTCCTCACATCCCCCCTAAACCTCCTGCCCCTCACCTTGAACTTATGCCCTCTTGTGACTGACCCTTCAACTAAGGAGAACAGCTGCTCCCTATCCAGCCTGTCCATGCCCCTCATAATCTTGTACAGCTCGATCAGGTCGCCCCTCAATCTTCTCTGCTCCAACGAAAACAACCCAAGTCTATCCAACCTCTCTTCATAACTTAAATGTTTCATCCCAGGCAACATCCTGGTGAATCTCCTCTGCACCCCCTCCAGTGCAATCATATCCTTCCTATAATGTGGCGACCAGAACTGCACACAGTACTCCAGCTGTGGCCTCACCAAGGTTCAATACAACTCCAACATGGTGGCATTCCGTAGGGATCGTTCCCTCCGTGATACCTTGGTCCACTCCTCCATCACCCCCTACTCCTCAACCCCTACCTACGGCACCTCCCCAGGCAAACGCAAAATATGCAACACCTGCCCCTTCACTTCCTCTCTCCTCACCGTCCAAGGGCCCAAACACTCTTTTCAAGTGAAGCAGCATTTCACTTGCATTTCCCCCAACTTAGTCTACTGCATTTGTTACTCCCAATGCGGTTTCCTCTACATTGGAGAGACCAAACGCAGACTGGGTGACCGCTTTGCAGACCACTTCGGTCTGTCTGCAAGCATTACCCAGACCTCCCTGTCGCTTGCCATTTTAACACTCCACCCTGCTCTCTTGCCCACATGTCTGTCCTTGGCTTGCTGCATTGTTCCAGTGAAGCTCAACGCAAACTGGAGGAACAGCACCTCATCTTCTGACTAGGCACTTTACAGCCTTCCGGACTGAATATTGAGTTCAACAACTTTAGATCTTGAACTCCCTCCTCCATCCCCACCCCCTTTCCGTTTCTTCCCCCTCCCTTTTGTTTTTTCCAATAATTTATAGATTTTTCATTTCCCACCTATTTCCATTATTTTTAAATGTATTCCACCCATCGCTTATTTCACCCCACCCCCACTAGAGCTACCTTGCTTGTCCTGCTCTCCACTCTTAATTAGCACATTCTTTTAGATAATATCACCACCTTCAACACTTCTTTGTTCTTTTGTCTGTGACATCTTTTGGTAATCTCCTCCTATCACTGCTTGCATGTCCCAACAACTCCCCCCCCCCCCACCCCCAAACCAGCTTATATTTCACCCTTTTCCTATTTCTACTTAGTTCTGTTGAAGGGTCATGAGGACTCGAAACGTCAACTTTGCTCTTCTCCGCCGATGCTGCCAAACCTGCTGAGTTTTTCCAGGTATTTCTGTTTTTGTTTTGGATTTCCAGCATCCGCAGTTTTTTGTTTTTATCCAACATGACCTCCCTACTTTTGTAATCTATGCCTCGATTGATAAAGGCAAGTGTCCCATATGCTTTTTTCACCACCCCACTAACATGCCCCTCCGCCTTCAGACATCTATGGACACACACGCCAAGGTCCCTTTGTTCCTCAGAACTTCCTAGCGCCATGCCGTTCATTGAATACTTCCTTGTCAAATTACTGCTTCCAAAGTGTATCCCCTCACACTTTTCAGGGTTAAATTCCATCTGCCACTTATCTGCACATTTGACCATCCCATCTATATCTTCATATAGCCCAAGACACTCAACCTCACTGTTAACCACCCAGCCAATCTTTGTGTCATCCGCAAACTTACTAATCCTACCCCTTACATAGTCATCTGTGTCGTTTATATAGATGGGACCGAGCACAGATCCCTGTGGTACGCTACTGGATGCTGGAGTCCAAAAATAAAAGTTAAAATGATATACGCATCAGTCTTTGGCTTGCCCGTGAGGAGTAGATGGTGAAACGTTGCAGATGTTAAGGAGATTCCAGGAGAGCTGACTTTGGCATTTGAGCTGTTGGTTTGGAGACACTTGATTCTGCAGGTGAGCTGAAGGAGTTGCCTTATTTCCTTTTTGACTGTGGATTTGCTGACTTGCCTCCAGCCAGAGAGAGAGAGAGAGATAGACTTTTACCTGCAAGCTGAAGGGATACCTAGTTGTTGTTTTTCTGCTGTGATCCTCATAGCCCACACTAGCACACCAGGACTAGAAAACGCAGCTCAAGTTTGCAGCTGTTTTTTCAACTTGTTTCCTTGTGTATTCCTGAAAGGGAAAAAAACAAACATGTCTTTCACACAGAATCTGCTTTCTTTCAATTCAGAACATTTCCACATTCCAGGTATAACTCAACAGGAGATGGTTTCTGCTGAGATGTGGTAATCAGTCTCCATTGTCTCCACAACCACAAAAGATTAAAGTTCAGTCTTTTGCATTGCATCTTTTCCTTTCAAGTGTCTCTGTCTGAAGTGGGCCTTGACGCCTTTTTAGGTGCGACATTCCATGTTCTCTTTGGACTAGTCGATCAAGTATAATACACATAGGAACTTAATAGAAAGTGGTTATTTTACATTCTCAGCCAGCTTTTGCTTGTATGTCTTTTGTTTTAAAAACACATGTCTTCCTTAAAAAGTTCAATATACCTGTAAGTAATTCGAGGCTGTGATCCACTGTCGTGACAATGCCCGATTCCTCTTGGTCTAGACCCCTCATGCAGAAATTCTTTTGAGTGGATGAAGGGAGGGCTGATCATTGAGGCTCTATTATCTCAATTAGGAAACTTCCGAGTAGATCAAGTGGGCGGAGAAATTATGGTTTTCTCCCTCTTTTAGGTTCCTCCTTGTCGATGTCATTTCCTGCATTTGAATACAGCCAGAAATTTGATTAAGACCCATCCCCTATGCAGCTCTGGAACTATCTTATAGGATGAGGTGTTGAAACTAGATAATGGGCAAATGACTGGAAATGCTGAGCAGGTCGGGCAGCTGAAGGAGCTGTCTGATTTCCTTTTCTGTTCTGATGAAAGGCCATCGAAACATTAACTCTGTTTCTCTCCACAGATGCTGCCTGACCTTAGAGTATTTCCAAAATTTTTTGTTTTTATTTCAGATTTTCAGCAACCACAGTATGTTGCTTTTCTATCAATGGTTAAATTTCTTTCTGTTTTTATTTTATGTGTACTTTGTGGGTGATGCAGTTTATTCCTTCGTCTCCGAAGGTCAACCTGAAGCCAGAAGTCCTAAGCTTGTGAGGGACCCGGGCAGTGATATACAATAAAAGTATGCTAACTAGGCATGCTATCATGGATTTGTTACCCTCTCTTAGGTCCCTAATTTTTCTTCAATATTATGGACACTACCTAGCTTTGAAAACCAACATGTTCTGAGTTAAGGAAAATTTCATTAAACATTTGATCACTGGTGGGTTCACAAAATCTACTACAAAGAATGTTTGTGATGGAGGTATATTTATTCAGCAGTGCAGGCTGTAATGCCAACTATAGCACAAAATATCTGAGAGTTTAAGTGGGCAAACTGGTGTTCAGTTATACAGTTTTCTGTTCAAATGTCCTGGGATGAAGGGTTCCACCATTGTCAGAACCAGCCAGCAGAATCACACCGTGGCTTTGTGCTTAAGGCCTGTAACTTTTTGTCACACCAACACATGACGCCAGCAGCGCAATTGAAGAGGAGCTGACAGTTCTGCTGACCTTAAACTGCCTTTGCCTGGCTTATGCTCTTCTGTTAAACCAAATAAATGTGTCCCAAACGCTAAAATTGTTTGAAATTTCACCTCGGTTAATGCAGAGTCTGCACTTCACCCATGTGTCACTCTGGAAAGAATTTCACATCTTAACCCTTTCAGCAACATCAGCCCTTTGATTGCACATTGTGGGGTTTATTAGAGTGTAAACTTTGACATATTTTCTGGTAATCGGCTGAAGGTGAACACTCCATAAACCACAGTGATTGTGTTGCAGCCGTCAATCCCTCAGTGAGGATGTCATCACACATCAAACTGCACGGATTGTTTTGGGCATTGATGACTTCAATGACATCTACCACTGCTTTTAAAAAACAGTGCTGCAAATGGAATGAAATGACTCCATTGGCAGCTTTTTAAAAAGAACTTTAATGATTTCAAGGCTGTGATTTCATCTTGAGCTTCAGATGGTTATAAACAGCTTGATTTTTCATTGAGACTATGGCCATGTAATCACTCCTGGGTATTGATAATTTTTCCTGTCTGTCTCTCTGTGTATATGTATGGGAACATATATTAATATATAAAATTTATTTTAATCAATAGTAATGCTGAAACCTTGATCAAGATGATCATAAAATGAATTACTTCTGTAGGTTCCCAGGAGTTCATAATAATGAGGTTTGATTGGACATGCAAATGCATTTTAATAAACACCCTAACAGATTTATTTTGAAGAGTGGAAGTGAATTTGGTATCTAAATTAAAGAGACGGGTGTTGCTGTGATGACACTTTACTAAGTAAGACACTTTACTGTGTGTTTATAGAAAAGTTCAGAATAATCTGCGGCTAAATGGCACAGCAATTAATTACTTCTCTCTCCATTCATGTTGCACAAGCTGCAGGTTTATTTCAGCAGTTTCCATCACGTGAAGCCACTGCTGCTGCAGCACCCAGTGTGGCAGCTTTTCCGCAGTTTCAGAGCAGAGAGGGCCATGCTGGAAACTGAATCTGGCAAAGAACACCTCTCAAACATTAACCCTTCAGGGGTTGCAGCTATGAGACGACAATCCATTTTTGTACTTCACAATCGTGTATTTTTTTTCTTGATTTTTTTTTAATGGGATATGGGCATCGCTGACAAGGCCGGCATTTGTTGCCTGTCTTTAATTGTCTTTCAACTGAGTGGCTTGCTAGACTATTTCAGAGGGCAATTAAGAGTCAACCACATTTCTGTAGGTCTGGAGTCACATGTAAGCCAGATTAGGTAAGGATGATAGATTTCCTTCCCTAAAGGACATTAGTGAACCAGATAAGTTTTTGCGACAATCAATGATAGTTGTCATGATCACCATTACTGAGACTCGCTTTCAATTCCAGATTTAATAATTGAATTTAATTTCTCCATGGTGGGATTTGAGCCCATATCCCCGGAGCATTTACCGGGGCCTCCGGATTGCTAGTCCTGTGAAATTACCACTACACCGCCATCTCTGTGAAGGTTTAAATTGTGTTTACCATCAACATTCTAACTTTCAACTATAATTTTCTGAAAAATCGTATATTATTTCCAAATATGGACATTTTATTTCACACTTGACTTCATTTCACTCATTGATTCTTTGAACTGTTTAGATTTCTGAAAGTTAATTTATAATTAACACATTTGTTATATTCATCCCAATGAAGAGAAGGGGCATATAAGACTTCATTTCCCTTTGAATATTGTCCAGTCTTTCGGAAACTGGGGATGGAAATGGATCAAAGGCTTATCCTTCCAGAATCTGGCCACATTTTTACGTTACTGCATTTTCTGGATGTGGGCTTTGCTTTTGCAGAGAGTGGGGGAGGGGGGGTGATGGGTGGAGGAAAAGGGAAGGAATTGGGTGATGTTTGAATATTAGTTTTAGGTGGGGAGAGTCCGTCCCATATCCCATTTTTCAGTGTTGTCTCAAGGTAAGTAGTGCTAAGTATACTGGAGCTCATGGAAAGGACACAGTATTGTAGCCAATTTTTCATAATCTTTACTCAGCTTTTACCTGGGTCTTAGTACCATGTTTTGTCATTTATTTTGCATTTTGCCTGTGCCAGCACTGTTACTAATGAGGTTTCCAATGTGAATCCCCCTGTCTGATGCGGAGGATTGAAAGGGAGATGCCATGTGGGTCAAATTGCCTGAGAGATGCTCTGTGCTAACTTCCATGCCTACATCTGCAGAAAAAGAAGAAGGTTACTGCATTTTGGTAGATAGTATAATGATTGAGTTAGGGACCAATAACTTTTTGTTTAAAGTAGACATAGTTTGAAATCCCAGTTATCCACCAGGAGAATAGCCACAAGATTCCACGGTTTCAACCAAACAAAATAACCTTTACTGTACAAAGTCAGAAAAGTAAAACAATTTACAATATTGATCTAATACTCTAACATTCAGAATTAGAATGAGGTAAATATGAATTAATAGGCAAAGTGTGGTCAAACACACCACTGTACATTAAAATAGCAAATGTGACCAAGACAGATCCCACAGATTTCTGAGCAACCCACCCAGGCATCAGTGTTCATTGTGAATCACAAGACTTCATTTCAACTTTGCCACCCACACTAGGGATTTCAATACTTCACTTTTGAAGATCTAGCCTCTGAATTGCCTTGAAAATCACTCTGACTTGGACTGCCTCAATAACTGCTTACCTCAATCTCCTCTTCTGAGCCTGTGTTCCATGGGATTCACAAATTTGCACTCCCACCTCTAATTACAGGTACACTTCCAACTCTTTTAAACATCGCTGGCTTCATTAAGCTAGCACTGCCCCGGTTTTCTCCAAATACCAGTCTTCCAGCTGCACCAAGCTATAAATGGCTCCCAGGGCTTCTCTGAGCCCTAACTATCTGACACAGAACCAGTGACCTTCCGCCATCTTCTCAGATCCCTGGAACTTCTCTGAGCCCTAACTGCCTATAGTCTGCTAACAGCTCACGTAGCTGCTTTCTGAGCTACAAACCACATGAGGTCCAAATTGCAACCAATCACTGCAACCACCACCACCACCCCCCCACCTCTTAGAAACCACATAGATGAATTGGAACCAGGGAAGTTTCTTAAGCTCCACCCATCTCTATGACAACGTAGCCTTTCAGGGTTCATTGAATGCTTTTAAACTAATGTAACTCTAACTCCCAAATCAAAACATCTCTCTGGACTGCATTTTTTTGCAAGCATGTAGACATCACATGTCCATGCTAAGTAAGCCCACCTGCTGTATTAGGATCTTACCTTTCTAGCTGTTAACCCCTTAAGTCAAGATGGCCCCAATCTTTTAAGTGTAATAGGCTCCATGCTCCTGTAATTGCATTTGTCCAATTTTCTACAGTTAAACTTTAATCTTCCCAGAACTAAACATTACTCCTAAAATATTAACATGAACCATGAACTGGATATTCGTCACAATAGTTTGTGCTTATGTAATCTTGCATTCCCTAAGAAGCTGCAATAGCAGCCACTAAGTTATGCGAATGATTAATAAATAGTAATGTTGGATGCTTCACAATATATCATACACTGCATGAAACAAGACATCAGGATGATTAGGAGCCAGTGTTGCCAGATTGGGTGTACTTGTCAAGGTACCATTATCCAATACCACAGGGTTTGGGTCAGCAAGAGAGAAGATGACGTACTGTGTCAACTGCTGCAAGAGCATCCACAGCATCGGGTACATGAAGTGACAGAAATGGTCATCTTAGACTGAAACATAGCTTCACAAGCCTTCACACGTGCTGCAATGCTGATTCATGGGGATGGGGTTATAGAATTCTACATGGAACAACTTGCCTCCCAATCACCCCATGCCAGCACCAGAGGGTGCTGGATTGCTGCAATCCTTACATAGAACGAAAACAGTTACAACATGGTAACAGGCCATTCAATCCAACCAGACTGTATCTTTTCTACCCTCCATGCGAATAAATGGTTCTGATCACATTTAGCCATCGTGTTTACATATCCATTCATCCCTTTTTCTTCATTCACCCATGCAAAATAAACTTGAATGTTTCTATCTCAAACGTTGACTCTGAAAGTAAATTCCACAGCCTGACAATGCTCTTTGTGAAGAAGTTTCTAATGTTCACTGTTCTAAATCTCTTTCATTTCATCTTGTATCTATGGTTCTTGTTCTATAACCCCCTTAACTGCTGAAAACAGTCTGCTTCTATCTACCCTGTCCTATCCTTGCCTCATGTTAAACATTTATATAATTTGCCCTGTTATTTACATTGTTTTAAAGAAAGCCTAATTTTTTAAGCCTTTCTTCACATTTGTATTTCCTCAAATCAGCCAGTGCCCTTGTGAATCTGCATTGTACCCTCCCCAGAGCTCAAGATTTCCCTATAGTGTGGAGCACAGTACTTCATACTGTACTCTAACTGAGGCCCTGCTAAGGTTATACTGCACACTGATAGGCTGTATGACGGTTGTATTGAAAAATCCACTGTATTTGCTTTGCCATGGGTTTGAAAATGATATTCCACAGCTCTGTTGCAATCCAAAATGTCTGAGCTCCTACACATTAGTCTGCATGTTAATCTGACACAACAGACTTGTCTACAGACTCATACCTTCATTTTTGCCTGGCTCTCCTTCGTTCCCTTCCCTTCATCCTTTGCTGGACTTCAGGAAAAGAATTGGCTGATAATCAATTATTGTATGACTAGGCACTGCCTGTTCAAAAGCCAAGAGCTTGAGCTGCAACTGGCTGTGGCTTGCTGGACATCTCTCTAAGAGAATATGGCAGTCAGACCAATGTGAATGCTCAATTTCCACTATGCAGCAAAGTGGGCATGAAAAGCACCAGAATTGGAGTGAGTGGTAAATCTGCTGGCAATACTACTGCTGTCAGTAATAGCAGCAGTAACCATGAGCTGTGTCACATCTCCAGTCACAGCCCCTCCTCAGCACTTGCCCAATGAACAGGGGCCTGACATGGGTTAAAATGCAGGGAATGTGATATGTACACGTGTAGGAGGAGCCTCGGGGCTTATCTCTGCAGAAAGAGCCTTATTGCTTTTATTAATCATCTATCCAGAATATTTTTTATATTTCAAAGTCTGAAGCAAATAGTGTTTGAACTTTTCCTACAAGATCTTTTCCTACTTACTTTTGGGAGTGTTGACCTTGATCACTGATATACTGCATTTGTGTTAGTGTAACGCTAATAGCTGCACTAACAACTAATTTAAGGTAATCGGTCAAGCTCATAACATGGCTCATTAACACTTGATAGAAGCAACATACATCCATACGCAGGAACCTGTTCTCTGCAAACAAAAGGAATATGTTCAAGCCTTGCGCCTTTTTTAGATGGGGAGCCTATAGTTCCATGTTGCTTTCTCCATGGCAATACTTCAGCCAATCAGAGTTGACTTGCCAGCCAATCAGCACCCCTTTTCTCCTGTAGGATAAATTGTAATGACCATTTGAAATTTGGTATTCTGGTGTTTGTCCTGATGAGTGCAAGATGAAAAGTTTCAGCACCATATCTATCTTTTTAGCAAAATTTATATTTCTCTTGCAGCCTGAGTCCTAACTCCTTGAGCGCAGGTGCTGGTGTACCATTTCTGACTGGATGTACAAACAGTTCCGTCTGGTGTCTTAAGAGGTTTTTTTTTAGCGGTTGTAGCACTGATTTGATGAACAACAATTAGTGTGTGTGGAATTTGTTTATCCATGAAAACATCCATTTTTAGTGCCATATTTGGCAAAATCATATTACTGACTCTTTTATTTATAGTGGGAATTTTATTTCTCCCCACGTCCCCCATAAAAAAGAGATAAAAATTGAATCATGGTGTGTGCATATCAAGTCAGCTTTCTAATCAACCAGGTTGCTCCAATACTTTTTATGCATCTATTTTTATACAAAAAATAGATTTTTGTTTGTAATAAATGCCAAAGTGATTTTCTACACCTCTCTCGTGCTGTTTTTATAAACCGAAGTGAAAGAAATCTGCAGCTACTAAGGTAATTGTGAAATTTTAATTCTTAAATTGGTGTAGATATGTTGTATTCAGAATATTATTTTGATTTTTTTTAAATCAAAATTTTTCAAGGAAAGTGCAAACACAGCACATTCTGCATGCAAAATTCCGCTGTTTTGAAAGGCATATTAATGTACTCTGCACAAAGCTCTGTAGATTTTAAGCACTTTAGCTTGTACAGTGCATGCTTGTGAAATGCTGGTGTTATGCACTGAAATTTCCTTGTATATTTCTGTTGTAAAATTCATTACAATCATTTTAGTGTCATATATTATTTCATTTCCATCGTCTTTGAATGGTATTAGTTTTTATCCCATATCTTTTGCCCAGTTATATGGATGATAACATTCAATACAGATCTAATCCTAGATGCCTACTAGTGTAAAGGATTCATGCCCTGTGGGTAGGTTACATTTTATTATTGGGCAATGAGCATGCCCACCACTTAGCAATATTTTCAAAGTGCAATACTGTTACTTCCCATAAGTAGATATTAGTGTACTATTGGCCACAAAGTAGGATATTTTGTTTTGAAACAGGATCTCCCACGCAAAGGCCAGTGTGTGCAAGTACAAACAGGCGTCCTGTTTGAAAGCACAGCGGTTGGTGCTTACTCTTAGGATGAGTCTGACTGACGTCATGATGAATGATTTGATGAAAACTACTTTCAATCAGCTTACCGCAGTCACACTACAAAAATTATTGTTCATCCTATTCAGCTGACTATTTTTGATCTTTCTGTACAACTTGTTAACATATAAATTGTGTCCTTTTTTGACTCTAGAAGATGAAAATATTCACTAAAACATAACAGCATTGGAAGAAATGTGATGTTATGTAAAATATGCCAAATTCACGTGTTTTTTTTGAAAAGGCCTGAATTGTCAATGTTTTTACTAACTTTATATGCAACACAGGCATAGTTTCCGTACATTTTCTTTAAATTTTACACATTTTTTTTTAGTCCTTCACGGGATGTGGGCATCGATGGCTAGGCTAACATAACATAATTGCCCTTGAGAAGATGGTGGTGAACCGCCTTCTTGAACCGCTGCAGACCATGTGGTGCGGGTACACCCACAATGCTGTTAGAGAGGGAGTTCCAGGATTTTCACCGAGTGGCTGTGAAGGAATAGTGATATATTTCCAAGCCAGGATGATATGTGGCTTAGAGGGGAACTTCCAGATGGTGGTGTTCATCTATCTGCTGCTCTTGTCCTCTTGGGTGATAGAGGTCGCCGGTTTGGAAGGTGCTGTCGAAGGAGTTTGGTGAGTTGCTGTAGTGCATCTTGTATACAATACATACAGCTGCCACTGTGCATCTGTGGTGGTGGGAGTGAATGTTTAAGGTGGAGGATGGTGTGCCAATCTAGTGGGCATGGTGTCCAGCTTCTTAAGTGTTGTTGGAGTTGCACTCATCTAGGCAAATGGAGAGTATTCCATCACACTACTGACTTTTGCCTTGTAGATGGCGGACTGGCTTTGAGGAGTCAGGAGGTGCGTTACTCGTCGCAGAATTCCCAGCCTCAGAGCTGTTTTTGTAGCCACAACATTTATATGGTTGGTCCAGTTCAGTTTCTGATCAATGGTAACCCTCAGGATGTTGATCATTAGGGATTCCGTGGTGGTAATGCCATTAAATGTCAAGGAGAAATGGCTAGATTCTCTCTTGTTGGAGGTGGCCATTGCCTGGCACTTGTGTGGCATCAATATACCTTGCCATTTATCAACCCAATCCTGAAAGTTGTCCAGGTCTTGCTGGGCACAGACTGCTTCAGTATCTGAGGAGTCATGAATGGTACTGAACATAGTATGATCATCAGTGAACACCCCCACTTCTGATCTTATTTTGAAGTTAAATATCATTGATGAAGCAGCTGAAGATGGCTGGGCTTCAAAGACTACCCTGAACTCCTGCAGCAATATCCTGAGGTGAAGTGACTGACCAACAACCACAACTATCTTCCTTTGTGCTACATATGACTCCAACCAGTGGAGAGATTTCCCCCTAATTCCCAATGACCTGCATAGAGCTGTATTTTATAGTGATGAACAAGGATCACATTTGTCTGAAAGTCTAAACTGTAAATGCAAACTGAGATATGCAATACGAACTGGTGCTACCTTATGGGCACAGTACATAGTATGTCTCATGCCTTTGCTGATCAGAAAGGTGTCCATATTAAACTAACAATATATCTGCAATCTTAATTCTTAATCTGGATCCTGTGTACACACATATGCATGCAGCAGGCCATAGGGTGGGTGGGGAAGAGACCCCATACATTATATAAAACAAAATGTACACAGTGGAGCTACACAGTGGTACAAACAGAGCCATTTGATGTGCCCGCACAGACTGGTTGCTGAATCTGACTTGTATCTTTGGCATTCAGCATCATACACACATACGAAATAGGAGCAAGCAGGCCATTCGGCTCCTCGAGCCTGCTCCAACATTCAATAAGATCATTGCTGATCTGTTTATGTTTCGGGTTCCACATTCCCATCTACCCCCGATAACCTTAGATTCTTGTTAGGCAAGGGAATCTATCTACCTCTGCCTTAAAAATATTCAGTGACCCCACCTCCACTGCCTTCTTAGGCAGAGAGTTCCAAAGTCGCATAACCCGCTGAAAGAAAGAAAAAATTCCCCTCATGTTTGTTTTATAAAGGTGACCCCTAATTTTAAAACAGTGCCCCCTAGTTCTAGACTCACCCACAAGAGGAAACATCTTTTCCACATCCACCTTGTCAAGACCATTCAGGATCTTGTATACTTCAATCAAGTCACCCCTCACTCTTCTGAACTCCAGTCGAAACAAACCCAGTCTGTCCAACCTATCCTCATAAGACAGCCTGCTCATCCCAGCTATCAATCTAGCAAACCTCCTCTGAACTGACTCCAGTGCATTTACATCCTTCCTCAAATAAGGAGACCAAAACTGCACACAGTATTCGAGGTGTGGTCTCACCAATGCCCTGTACAATTGAAGCATAACATCCTTACTTTTATGTTCAATTCCTCTTGTAATCAAAAAATAGAGGCTAAGAAAACAAAAATCAGTGAGTTCTGTATTTCAGAAATTAAATCATGAGTGTTTGTGTGATGTATAGTTTTACTAGGAAATACACCTGCAGAGCTTTTGTCAGAAGTTATTCCACAGTATAGATCTTTGTGTGTGAGCAAAGAGCTGACTTTGGAGAAGCTGCATTTAGAACCTTGCTTAATTTTGTAGTAAAATAATAGTTTTATGCATTTACATATTAATCATTGACTGTTTACTTAGTCTTATGGTTTTGTGCTAAATTTAGGATGCTGAGTGGTTCTTGGGAAATTTTGACAATTTAAGGATTAAGTGTCCCTCTGCCAGGTTGCTTTTGAGAACCATGTCAAATATGATATTTCTACTGGGCAAATTAGCGATGTACCAGAATGCATTATCGAAAGTTTGCGCTTTGTATGAGATCTCTAAGGAGAATCTGTACTAGACTGAAGACTGTTTTTAGTGAGTGACTAGTGCACTTCTCCTTTAACTTTAATTGTGCCACAGGGACTTTTCTTTTTTGCTTGGTCTTGGCAAATTTCAAATAAAACCAGTCAGTTACCCAGGCTGTTAGCTGTAAATTAATCATAAAGTATATAAAGAAACACTTTACCAATTGTACTTTGAAAAGATTTAATGGTATAAATTAGTAGTTATTTTATTGACAGATTGAATTAAACATTAAAATTGTTTCATATAACAACATGGTATTTTGGCAAGAAAGTTAAATTTGATGTGTGTTTAGTTAATTGTTAATTTTTTGTACACTGGAATGAATTTGTCATTCAGAAGATTCTTCTCCAATATGAACCTAGGGGACACTATAACCTCTGTGGTAAGACAGACTGAGCAGAAATCTGCATGTTAATAGGTTTAGTGTGAGTCATAAATGCATTCACATTTCATGTTTCAAATGTGCGCTTATTTTAATATAAATTCTGGATCACATTCAAATTGATTGAATGTAGCTCGCAATGTTAATGTATTTGTTCAAGTTACTTGCACTCTAAAGCTTTTAGATAAGAACCAATGAAGGCAAGCTTTCTTATTCTCTGTAGTAATGTAATTTTTTCCCCTTCCTAATCTCTTCATCAAGGCTTTTCTGAAACTCGTGATACATAGTTCACTGGTATTCATACCCTTCATTAATCACTACATCTTGCTTCAGCATATCTACTTTTTATCCATCTTTTAAATCAGTCACTCAATATTGGCAGAAATCTGGGAGCTTTCCAAGCAAATGATTGAAGTGGCATTGTTTGGTAGACAAGCCTTTCTTAATCAATAGGAAGTCTTACCAAATTACACTATACATGAATAATGAAGCCTTAACCAAGTCTACTCTAGGCCAATAACTGCATACAATTTATTGCAGAGCTGCATACAATTTGTTGTAGAGCTGCATAGAGGCACCATAAAACGCACACAGATGAAAAATGGAAACAAGTTTGATATTTTTGATATTACCGCAATTAAGAACACTGGATTCAATCATTTTACAACAGTAATTTGAATTCATAGAGTGCCTTAAACATAGTAAAATGTTCCAAGGCACTTCACAGGAGAATTATCAGATAAATTTGACACCAAGCCATATAAAGAGATATTAGGACAAATGGCCATAGGCTTGCTCAAAGTGGTAGTAGTGCCTTAAAGGAAAAGAGAAAGGAATTGATTCCATAACTTAGACAGCCGAGGTAGCTGAAGAGATGGCTGCCAATGGTATAATGATGGATGTGGGGATACACAAGAGGCCAGAATTGGAGGAACGCAGAGACCCTGGAGGGTTCTAGCGCTGGAGGAAGTTAAAGAGATAGGGAGGGGGCGAGTCCATTGTGTAATTTGAACGCAAGGATGAAAATTTTAACTGACATTTCCGGACGGGGAAGACAGGAGGCCAACCAGGAAAACATTGATACTGTTCTCTGTAGCAAAGAGCGAGAAATCAGATAGCTTTGTTCCTGCCTGGTGCCAGGGTTCGGGACATCTGCTCAGGGCTGGAGAGGTACTTACAGTGGGAGGGGGAGGATCCAGTGGCCGTGGTCCATGTAGGTACCAACGACATAGGCAGGATTAGGAAGGAGGTTCTGC
Organism: Cetorhinus maximus; assembly: GCF_964194155.1. Classification (NCBI taxonomy): domain Eukaryota; kingdom Metazoa; phylum Chordata; class Chondrichthyes; order Lamniformes; family Cetorhinidae; genus Cetorhinus; species Cetorhinus maximus. Next base: position 144,034,010 of record NC_135884.1, read on the forward strand.
ATGGTCAGTATGATGAGCTAGGCACCAAATTAAGAAGCAGAGCCTCAAAGGTAATAATTTCTGGATTATTACCTGAGCTTTGTGCAAATTGGCATAGGACAAATAAAGTTAGAGAAATGATTGCGTGGCTCAAAGACTGGTGTGGGAGAAGTGGCTTCCAGTTTGTGGGGCACTGGCACCAGTATTGGGGAAGTGGGATCTGTACCATTGGGACGGTGTACACTGAACCGTGCTGGGGCTGGTGTCCTCATGAGCTGCCTAAATAGGGAAGTAGAGAGGGTTTTAAGCAGAATAGTCAGGGCAAGGGATCAAACTTGGGAAGATGTGGTAAACCAAAGAGTAGAGACAAGGCAAGAGAGACAGGTATTAATATGGGAAATGATAAACAGACTGTGACAGGAAGGGACAGAGAGTACAATTCTAAGAGTAAATCAACAGATAAGGCTGGACGCTACAAAAATAATAAAGGACAAAACGAAAGCTCTGTAACTTAATGCACATAGCGTTCGAAACAAAACAGATTAACTGATAATGCAAATAGAAATAAATAAGTATGATTTGATAGCCATTACAGAGACATGGCTACAAGGTAGCATAGATTGGGACCTGAATGTTGAAGGGTACACGAATTTCGGAAGGACAGGAAGTTAAGAAAAGATGGAGGGGCGGCTCTGTTAATTAGTGATGGTATTAGCACATTAGAGAGTGATGAACTAAGTTCAGGAAATCAGGATGCAGAAGTGGTTTGGGTTGAGATGAGGAATGATAAAGGCAAGAAGTCACTTGTGGGATAGGCGTACAGGCCTTCTAATTGTAAGTACACAGTAGGACAGAGTATAAAAGAAGAGATACTGGGAACTTGCCAGAAAGGTATAGCATTAATCATGGGGATTTTAATCTACATATAGGCTGGAAAAATCAGATGGGCAAAGTTGGCTTAGATGAGGAGTTCATAGAATGTTTTCGGGATAGCTTCTTAGAACCAACCATAATTGGAGCCAACCAGAGAGCAGCCTATACTAGACCTGGTATTGAGCAACGAGATAAGATGAATTGATAATCTCCTAGTGAAGGCCCCCTTCGGTAGCAGTGATCATAATATGATTAAATTTTATATTCATTTTGAGGGAGAAAGGAGTGCATCCAAGGCTAATATTTTAAACTTAAATAAGCGTAATTATGAGGGCATGAAAGCAGAACTAGCTTAAGTGAACTGGCAAATGAGGTTAAGGGATATGTTAATAGAAGTTCAGTGGCAGACATTTAAAGGGATATTTCAGAATACACAGAATATATACATTCCAATGAGAAATAAAAATTTCTAAGGGGAGGGCCCACCATCTGTGGTTAACTAAAAAAGTTAAAGACAGTATCAAACTTAAAGAAAAAGCATATAATTACGTAAAGTTGGATGGCAGGTCAGAAGATTGGAAAGAATGTAAAGAACAGCAGAGAATGACAAAAAGATCAATAAGGAGGGAAAAATTAGAGTATGAGAAAAAGCTAACTAGTAATATAAAGACGGATGATAAGAGTTTCTATAGATATTTAAATAAGAAAAAAGTTAACAAAAAGTGAGCGTTGGTCCTATAGGGAGTGCATCTGGGGAATTGATATTGGAAAGTAGGGAGATGGCGGATGAATTAAACAGGTATTTTGCATTGGTCTTCATTATAGAGGACACAACTAACATCCTGGAAATAGCTGTAAATCAGGAAATGGAAGGGAGGGAGGAACTCAGGAAAATTACAATCATCAGGGAAATGGCATTGAGCAATTGTTGGGGCTGCGGGCTGACAAATCCCCAGGTCCAGATGGTCTTCACCCTAAGGTCTTGAAAGAAGTGGCTAGTCAGATAGTTGATGCATTGGTTTTAATTTTCCAAAATTCCCTAGATTTGGGGACGGTTCCATTAGATTGGAAAATAGAAAATGTAACTTCTTTATTCAAAAAGGGAGACAGAAAGCAGGAAACTATAGGCCAGTTAGCCTAACAGCTGTCATAGGGAAAATGTTGGAACCTATTATTAAAGATGTTATAGCAGGACATTTAGAAAAATTCAAGGCAATCAGGCAGAGTCAACATGGTTTTATAAAAGGGAAATTTATTGAAGTTCTTTGAAAGAGTCACATGTGCTGTGGATAAAGGGGAACCAGTGGATGTACTGTACTTAGATTTCCAGAAGATGTTTGATAAAGTGCCACATCAAAGGTTATTTCAGAAAATAAAAGCTCATGGTGTAGGGAGTAACGCATTGGCATGGATAGAAGATTGGTTAGCTAACAGAAAGCAGAGAGTTGGCTTAAATGGGTCTTTTTCTGATTGGCAGGATGCGACGAGTGGTGTGCCCCAGGGATCAGTACTGGGGCCTCAGCTCTTTATAATTTATGTAAATTACTTGGATGAAGGAACAGAGGAATGGTGGCTAAATTTGCTGACGACACAAAGATAGGTAGGAAAGTAAATTGTGAAGAGGCCATAAGGAGGCTACAAAGTGACAGAAATAAGTGAGTAAATAACGATCTGGCAATTCTTTTTTAATTCATTCATGGGATGTGGGCTTCGCTGGCAGTGCCAGCATTTATTGCCCATCCCTAGTTGCCGTTGAGAAGGTGGCGGTGAGCTGCCTTCTTGAACTGCTGCAGTCCATGTGGTGTAGATACACCCACAGTGCTGTTAGGAAGGGAGTTCCAGGATTGCGACATTGAAGGAACGCCAATATATTTCCGAGTCAGGATGGTGTGTGGCTTGGAGGGGAGCTTCCAGGTGGTGGGGTTCCCATCTATCTGCTGCCCTTGTCCTTCTAGATGGTAGTGGTCATGGGTTTGGAAGGTGCAGTCTAAGGAGCCTTGGTGAATTTCTGCAACGCATCTTGTAGATGGGACACACTGCTGCTACTGTGCACCGGTGATGGAGGGAGTGAATGTTTGTGGATGTGATGCCAATCAAGCGGGCTGCTTTGTCCTGAGTGTTGTAGAAGCTGCACTCATCTAGGCAAGTGGAGAGTATTCCATTACACTCCTGACTTGTGCTTTGTGGATGGTGGACAGGCTCTGGGGAGTCAGGAGGTGAGTTACTTGTCACATGATTCCTAGCCTCTTACCTGCTCTTGTAGCCACAGTATTTATATGGCTAGCCCAGTTCAGTTTCTGGTCAATGGTAACCCCCAGGATCTTGATGGTGGGGGTTTAGTGATGGTAATGCTATTGAATGTCAAGGTGCGATGGTTAGAGTATAATGTGGGCAAATGTGAAACCATTCATTTTGGCAGGAAAAATAGGAAAGAAGCTTATTATCTTAATGGTGAGAGATTGCAGAGCTCTGAAATTCAGAGGGATCTGGGTGTCCTAGTGCATGAATTCCAAAAGTTTAGAATGCAGTTACAGCAGGTAATTAGGAAAGCTAATGAAATGTTATCATTTATTGTAAGGGGAATTGATTACAAAAATGCTTCAGCTGTACAGGGCATTAGTGAGACCACATCTGGGGTATTGTGTACAGTACTGGTCTCCTTATTTAAAGAAAGATGTAAATGCGTTAGAAGCAGTTCAGAGAATATTTACTAGACTAATATCAGGAATGAGCGGGTTGTCTTACGAGGAAAGGCTGAACAGGTTAGGCTTGTATCCACTAGAATTTAGAAGAGTAAAGGACGGCTTAATTGAAACGTTTAAGATCCTGAGGGTGGATGTGGAGAGGATGTTTCCTCTTGTGGGAGAATCTAGAACTACTAGAGGTCACTGTTTAAAAATAAGGGGTCGCTCATTTAAGACAGTGATGAGGAGAGTTTTTTTCCTCTCAGAGGGTTGAGAGTCTTTGGAACTCTCTTCCTCAAAAGGCAATTGAAGCAGAGTCTTTGAATATTTTTAAGGCAGAACTAAATAGATTCTTGATTAACAAGGGGGTTAAAAGTTATCGGGGGTAGGCAGGAATATGGAGCTGAGGTTACATTCAGATCAACCATGATCTTATTGAATGGTGGAGCAGGCTCGAGGGGCGGAGTGGCCTACTCCTCCTAATTTGCACGTTCATATGTATGTATGTAGCATTGAAATAGTCAAGTCTGGAGGTAAGAGATGCATGATTGAAGATTTCAGCAGCTGATGGGTGGAGGCAGGAACAGAGATGGTTGATGTTGTGGAGGTACAAGTAGACGGTCTTGATGATGGAGAGGATACGAGGTCAAAAGCTCAGCTCCAAGTCAAATTGAAAGCTAAAGTTGCCAACAGTCTGGAATATTTTTTTAACTTTAATTTCAAAATTTGGAGAAAGAGCATCTCCGTGTTGGGGTATCTTGATGACATCCTGCTACTATTCCGAGCTGGAGGACTTCCTACTGCCCTCAAGAGCCCGTCTGCTCTCATTAATTGGATGGCAAGCCAGCCCTCTGGCCATTAATTGTCCAATATGGGGAAAATCACCAGTGAGTGACTGTTCTCCACACAGTGTGGACTTCTGACCTCCATTTGAGCCTGACAATGGTGCCCTAAGGCCCATAGGGAAAATCCTTCCCACTATGCTTAAGGTAATTGGCAAAAGAACCTTCGTCCACTTCCATTGGGACCAGGCCAGCCAGACACAGCGAGCCAGAGGCTTCACGGCGATTGCTGGCTTCCCCCGCATCCAGGGTGCTATAGACTGTACACATGTGGCCATCAACGCATCAGCAGGTGAGCCCGGTGCCTTCGTCAACAGGAAGGGCTTCCACTCCATGAACGTGCAGATAGTGTGTGATCACAGGATGCAGATTCTGCATGTCTGTGCAAGGTACCTAGGCAGCTCCCACAACGCCTACACCCTCAGACACTCCCAGGTGCTGGGGCTCTTCAATGCTCCAGCCCGGCTTGATGGATGGCTGCAGGGTGACAAGGGCTATCCCCTCAGAAGGTGGCTCATGACACCTCTCCACCATGCAAGAACAGAAGCTGAGCAGCGGTACAATAGGAGCATTGCTTCCACAAGGGCTGTGGTGGAGAGAGTCATCGGTCTCCTCAAGATGCGCTTCCGATGCCTGGACCATTCAGGGGGCACACTCCAGTACCTCCCAGATCGTGTCTCGGCGATAGTGGTTGCATGCTGTGCTCTCCCCAATCTTGCGCTGGAAAGGAGGGAACGCAGTGGACGATGAAGACGTTGACGCAGTGTCTGCGGCTGCACACGATGAGTCCAGCAGTGATTCCAAGGATGAGCATGCACAGGGAAATGCTAAGGGGGTAAATGCTGACCCGGGACTACCCCAGGGAGGCTGGGACACCAAGGATGCTTTAATCCAACGGACCTTCAGCTAGCACAACACAGATGGATCACTAGGATAAGCCTGGACTGCCGCCTCGACACTCGACACCTAAGTGCAAAATCTGCCAGGTCAGCAGCACTAACTAAGGGCCTTGTACATAAAGCTGAATGTCCAACAAATCACTCATTACACTTTTCTTAAACATACACATACAGAAGAAACGAGGCACCCTCAGCAATGGTCACACATTTGGCATTTAATGTGTGAAGCAGAAGTTATCACAAATAGAAAACAATAGTGTAAACAATCAAAAAGAAATCATAAGGACCTAATCTCGGGCCAACACAAAAGTACCAGTGAAAAACCCTTGGGTGCCTTATGCTTTCGTTTACGGGTGCTACGTCTTGGTGCTGCCCCATCGTTCGGAGTGGCATCTGAGACAGCCTGGTGACTCTGCTGTCCTGTTGGCCTCGATGACCTTGGCGGTCGTCCTCTGGCCCATGGCGCCTGTGCTGGCCCCGCCTGGGAGTGAGCTGCCTGTTCTGCAGCTGGCATCTCCCCAGTCGTCGCAGCCTCACTGGATGATACGGTCACTGGGAGAGGGGTGGAGGAGCTGCCGCCCTCGTCCGGAGCGCCCTGAGAGGTGCCCGCAGAGATGACAGGCAGCTGCTGCGCTGATGCGAGGTCGCTTCGGACCTCCCTGCTCGCTGTGGATGGATGGGCAACGAGCTGGGAAACTTGATGCCCACACCATCTCCCACACTGGCAGTAACCAGCTGAGGTCAGTGCCGAGGTCAGGGCTTTCTTGTCAGAGCGCATCCCCAGGAAGCCCTGGTGGGTCTCCTGGAGTAGGCTCTCCACGAGAGCTGCCACTCTCTCCATGGAGGACGCTTGGCGCTCGGACATGTGGCTCATTGCTTCGGGGAGCATCCACGTGGACTCCTCCACCATGCACACCATGCCAAGCATAGCCTCATGTATCACCCCCAGATGCTTCTGCACACCTGGCCGCATTTCCTGCACTTGCTGCGTCGAACACGACTCCAGACCCACATCATCTGGCACCAACTGAGCGTGTGACTGGTCCCCTGGAGCCCTCTGCTGGCACCATGGGCACTCTCTGTTTCTGCTAGCTCCTTCAGCGAGTGCAAAGTGCCGTTACCACTGTGTCCCAGGACACTAGCCATTGTTCTAATTCCCACCGAGGTGCTAGTATCTGATGCCAGTGAAACTTCAGGCCCCTCAGGTGTGAGAGGGGGTATCTGCTGCTCCTCTTCCCGGCCGTGCTCTGATGATGCTGAAAGGAAGAACAAGGACAATGGATCAGTTAGCGTGCAGACAATGACAAAGTTGATCCCTGTCCCCCCGGCTCATTATGCGCTCAACCTTCCATAACCAATGGCCCAGCAATGTTGCAACAATAACTAATTTAACAACCATCAGTGCTATGGCTGTTGGGAGGACAATGCGGACCTCACTGTTGGGCATAAATACCTGGCCGTGGCAGCCCAGTCTCACTGACACCAGTAGACCTGGGTGCATGGCGCCTCTCCAGTTCAAGGGCCTCCTGCTCGAAGCAGCTTAATATGGAGAGCTGTGCCTGGCCACCTCCAGTCCTCACACGTTTGGCCGCGTTATGAGCATTCTTCTCCTGAAAAAGAGAGAAGAGCATTGATTAGGGCAAATTGCACGTGGACTCTGCTCGCGCACGGCCAGAGTGTGACATATCAGGCCTCCAGTGCCTCCTCATCTCGCTGCAGCCGATCACTCAGACAAAGATGCTAGGCCTGCTCCCCCCCCACCCCCCTTTGGCCACATGCTGCCTGTATCACATTAGGAACCACACTGTATTTCCTCCCATAGCAAGGAGGCGCAAGCACGTGCAGCGAAGCGGGCAGCAGACGGTTCGTTGCCACGTCACCTTAAGGCTCCCCTTCCACCATCTCATCACCCTGACTAGGACACGTCCTGGAGTGCTGACTCTGCACCTAGGTGCCTCTCCTCCAGGTTGCCCCCAAACCAGTCATGTGGGACTAAGATCAACACATGCTCCGGGGGAAAACTCATCTCCTCATGACCCACTCAGGCTGACCTCAGCATGGGCACTATCTGCTTGTCCACCCAGCAAAAGAAAAATGCCCTCAATGATTCAATGCAGTCACGACACTAAGACTTGGGGGTGGGGGGAGGGCCGCAGAGGGTAAGACTACCTGCTGGGTTAAATGCCCAATGCCAACATGGTACTCACCCTGCCAGAGCGCAACAAATCATTGAAGCGCTTGCGGCACTGGATCCAGGTGCGCCGCACCCCATCGTGGGAGCTCACCACCTCCACCACCTCCTCCCAGGCATGTTTCGTCATGTGGGGGGGGCCTCCTCCTCCCATCCTGGGGGACCAACGCCTCCCACCGTGCTGCCACCTCCTCCAGGAGGGCAGCAAGGCAGTCATCAGGAAAACGAGGGGCGCATTGGCCCCCTGCTGGCCTACCCTGCAGCCTGGCCTGCTCCACTGGTCTACCCTCCAGCCTAGCCTGCTCACCCGAACCCCTCTGTTGCGGCCTGGAACCGGCCATTGTGAGCAGCCTACAAAAGGCTGCCAGGCCTTCTTTTACTCAGACTGCCGAGTCGCCATTGAACTCGGCGACCTGTGCACTCCTGCCGCTGCCAGCACATTCCTGCTATCCTTGGGAGTCGGGAAATACGCTGGGCGGGCCTTAATTGGACTGCCCGCATAAAATGATGGCGCGGACCCATGCCCGTGCCTGCGTCTGCTCCTCCCCTCCACCAAACGGAAAATCCTGGTCCAGCAGCTTTTGTAGGAAGCCGTAATCCATTTGTCATCTGGGCAGATCATTTGGCATCAGCACCATCCAGAAATTTCCCCCATTGCGGTAGAGATTAGAGTTGGAGATTTGTAGACTATATTTAAGTAGCTTCAAAGTAGACCTTTATAGGCCAGACAAGAATAGCTAAACTTTGACTGTTCTTCTGGAGAGCTTATAAGTTTTGGTTGTGAGGAATATCACCAGTCTGTGTATAGCTTGGTACTTCTTCGCTCCATCTTCTGAATTTCACTTGGTTCTCCTTAAACTTGTTTGGTTAGAACCAGAGTGCTATTCATAGCTACTGTTAAATGGTATGAAAGGCAACTTTTGGACTCTGAGGCTCTGGCACAGCAAAGTTGCATACTGACTGTAGCAGAAGGCTTTTTCTCAGCACCTTGAGACAAATAATGCAAGAATTTGGTGCCACCCTTTAGATTCCTCCCAACTAAGTAGGAGGTTGGAATCTCCTATGTGAACAGCGATTGATATTTCACTGTCTAAATCCCATCATATGGGACCAGTTGAAGAAATTCCACTTTGTGAGGAAGAAAGATAACCTTTCAAAGGGACTATTTCTGCGTGGTTATATCTGAAGAATCTAGAGCATTGAATCAATACATTTCATAGAAAAGATTATGAATAGCATCCCAAGTTCTAACCAAGAAAATCTAATGGAAAGCCCTGAGAGACTCAGGAGGTGATCATGGATTATTTCCGCAGAATCAGATAACTTCTTACACAGAAAGATCTTAATTTTCTTTGTGAAATATCTGAATGGATCTGGGTCTCAGTTCATATGGCTATTAAATAAATATGCATCACAGCATTTGCAAATATTACTACACAGTCTTGATCTTCCAAGTTATCCTCCCTTTATTTCTGAAGCAAAGTTTTGTGCTTCCACATCATGTAAAAAAGGTAAAGTAGTAAAGAGAATATGGATGATTTTAACCCTACCCACCCAGTAGAAACTATGTGGGTCGGCAATTAAAATGAGCATGTTTCTTATCCACAAAGAAATTGCTTTAAAATTGGCTGGTGTACTTTAAACACTATACAAATTACAGTACATCAGTGAACCTAGTCAAAACATTACTAATGTTAAGACACAGTACTTCATGGGGGGAAAAAACTCCTAGGTGTTGACACCCAAGTGAAAGATTTATTCAAGTCTAGTAAAATGAAGATAGAAGTGTGAAATGATGCATTTTTGAAGGAAAAATGAAGAGGCGCCATGTAAAATAACGATGCCATTTTAAAAGGGCGCAAGAACAGAGAGATCTGGGGTTCATTATGCAATGCTTTGAAGGCTGCAGAACAAGTTGACAAATCTGCTTTTAGAAAAGCATACCGTGTTCTTGGCTTTATAAATAGAGGCTTCGAATGGAAAAGCAAGAAAGTGATGGGTAAACCTTCGTAAATCATAGTTTAGATGTTGGGTGGAATAATCTGTCCAATTCTGTGTGCCATGCTTTAAGAAGGCTGTCAAGACCTTGGGGAGGCAACAAAGGAGATTTACCAGAATGGTACCCAGTTGGAGAAACTGTAGTTTATGGACAGTGTGCAGAAGCTGTGAATGTTCTCCTTAGAACAGAGAGGGGAGATTTGATAGAAGTGTTCTAAAAGATGTATGTTTTGATAGACAAGTTAGGGAGAAATGGTTTGTACTGGGAGGAGAATTGGTAACCAGAAAACAGAGAACACAGGTTCAAGGTAATTGGCAAAACAGGCAGGGGGAGATTTTTTTTCACACAGCGAGTTGAACTGAATGAACTGCTTGAAAGGGTCTTGGAAGCGGATTCAATAGTAACTTTCAAAAGGGTATTGGATCTCTACTTTAAAATAAATAAATTGTAGGACTGTGGGGGAAAAAGCAGGGGAGTGGGAGTAATTGGAAAGCACTTTGAAGGAACTGAGACAGGCTTGATGGGCTGAATGGCTTCCTCCTGTGCTGTATCATGCTATGAAAATTCTTGTCGCAGATGCAGCATTTTAATGTATAATCATACAGGCAAACTGTTAGGGGACAGTGCAGAGAGGAGCACAATACATTGATTAATTACGAACAAAAGATTTGTTATGCACCAGGTATTACTGTATCCATTTTCAGGCAAGAATTTGTATTCGTTTTAAATAACACATGCTCCTGATGAGAAAGGTGGTAGGGGAAGGATTGTTGCATGCAAGGGAGTGGGGTTAAATGGTGTCATCAGCAGCTGCAATGTTTAATGCTGAATTTCAGGAGGCCATTTCCTTGTGTCTCTCTCACTGCCATGCAGCCTCCCACGCCTAATGGCCGCAGCCATTGGTTTATTCCCAATGGCTTTGGGTAGGAGTCAGATTTTAGAAATTAATATGAAGCCAAGGAGTTCAAATGCCTCGAGCCTCATGCCTCCATCAGCCGAGCTCCCCTTCTTGTGCTGCAGTTAAACACAGGGCTGTTGTGATGGTGGAAGATGTTTTTGTTATTTATTCTTTCATGGGATGTGGGCGTTGCTGACAAGGCGAGCATTTGTTGCCCATCCCTTGAACTGAGTGGCTGGTAGGCCATTTCAGAGGGCACTTAAGAGTCAGTCACATTGCTGTGGGTCTGGAGTCACATGTAGGCCATACCAGGTAAGAATGGCAGATTTCCTTCCCTAAAAGACATTAGTGAACCAGATAGATTTTTGCGACAATTGATCATAGTTTTTCACCATTACGGAGACTAACTTTATAATTCCCGATTTATTAATTGAATTCAAATTCCATCAAATGCCGTGGTGGGATTAGAACCCATGTCCCCGAAGCATTAGCCTAGGCCCTTAGGTTACGAGTAGACTAATGTTGCCACTGTCTCCCCCTATAATACGGTGTTTTCCGATGGGGCTGGATATGCGGTTCCATTAACTTCTGTTCTTGTTCAGCTTGGTTGTGGATAGTTGCACTGGCTTGACATACTAGTTAAAATCCAGGGAATAGTGTTGTGCCTGAGAACAAAAAAACATTGGAATACCTGGAGCCGCTGGTCTGGCCTAATCCGAGCTATTAATCATTCAAGTACTTTATTTACTGAAGTTCATTCATTGTTCCATAGAGGTACCTAGAGGGTCAATTAGAGACTACTGACAAGATTTTTCAGACACAGGAGGGTCAATTAGACTCTCTGTAATTTTTTTGTGTGAAAGTGGTGATCACGGTTAAAGCGCAACAGATGCCTTGGAGTTTGGAATTAAACAGAGTGGCCATTCAGTGTTGTCTGTAGAGAGTAACGTACGGTTTCCTGTCAGTAACTGGTCAAGAACAGGTAGAGTGTTTTCATCATCATGACTTGAATGGAGCAAAGTTCTTTTTGGGTCAGGGCTTCATGTGCAAGTAGGGAATTTTCATGATGGAATATTCTGTTCCCCTTACTGAGGGGCATCATCTATCTCTGGGAGTGGCCTCACTGCTCCTCTGTTGTTCCCATCTGCTTTACCTTTGTCAATTACTTACATCTGGCTATTCGAGACTCAAAGCTCAAGATAACTTCCAGATTTAAAAAAAAAACAAGAGAAAAATGAACATTTAATTTTGCCACGTGCATTTTTAATTTCCTTTTAAAATAAAATCTTTATACATATTTTGTAGTGTTTTGATAAGTAACTGTACTTGCCAGTAATGTACCATCATGAACCCTTTACACCAGCACAAACTGAAATGCACTGTAGGTTTGGACAAAGTGCCTTCAGGATAGTATTATCCTATATTAAGTCTGAGCTACTATTTTTATCCTTGTATGATCAATAAAATGCCTCTTGTGTATTCCATTCTGTGAAGGAGCAACATTGTACTGGTAGTGTAGAGCAGAGACTTTAATAACGTCTTTTTCAATCTCAAGCAGAAGTTGAAAATAGGAAAATAAAATGTGTTTGGACTACATTAACCTTAATTAATTTCCTCCACTTTAAGTCCTATTATACAAATCTATAAAGTATTGAATCCTTTTGGGAAAGTATGTTGCAGAATGTGACAATCTTGAGATTATGCTCACCATGTCTGTAACCCTGACTGCCAATTTAACACTTTGATAGTGAAATAACACCTTAATGACTTAACGTTTGCATACTTGCTTCAGTTGCAGTTCAATTCCAGCTGGTCACAGCCATCAATAGCAACTATTTGTGCAGATGAGGCGATGAACCTTCATTTTGCATTGAGGCTTTTACAACATTTGAAATTTGGATGAGAGGATTAAATTGCATAATAACCCCTAGTGAGCTTGCATACCAAATTGTGAATATTGACCACTAGTTTTACCATAACACATCCCTCCTGGTCAAGTTCTTATTGTGTTGTGTGATTAAAAGTGTGTAGAAGGTTGCTGCATTTTTGTTTTGCAGCATGACAATTATCACAACGTATCCCAAGTACAAAATCCATGAAATGTAGGACTGATTTCACCCAAACATGCTGGGCTGCAAACATTTTTGATGGGCAACCAAATGGAATATGCAGTAAATTAGTTGGCAGTCAAAATAATTGAATTTCTAATCCATTGTTAACTTTGAATTAATTTAGTTACACAATCTACATTGCATGCTGTTCAGATTTGATCTGAATCAATAGTTCTGGTACCAACTGGGCTTTTTATGTATTTATTTGGCTATGCCGAAAACTCCACAAGTGATTAGCACAACCTTGTTTTCATTTTAAGAGATGAAACAGTGTTTCTTAATTACTTTTGTATTCTAATCAGCCTTCTGGAGCTCACAAACAGCTGTATTTATTTTTTATGAATATGCTGCTTCAAGTGCTAAATAGATCTGTTCTTCTTAGCACTGTACATAACTTTGTAATGAACCATAGAAAACAAAACAATATTAAAGCATTCTGCACAAAGAGAGTAATGATTTATTGTGGAGCTAACTGCCACATTAGTGAGTGAAAAAAGGTTTAATTGCAATGCAAATTACTACTTGATGTGAATTTGTTAAGAAAATTACTTTCTGCTTTGAGAGAATGCAGCACCACCCAATGTTATTTTACGACTTCCACATCTTAAAGGCCCCTGCAGTAGTTTTTAGCTCCAAGTAATAGTCTCAGTCAATTGCCTTAGAGTTTATTTAAATTTTATTTTTTTCCCTCTGCTATCAGCTGTGAAATTCAGGCATTTGTTCCCTTAGAAAGTCATGTGACAAAGGCCTTTGGAAAGGGCTGGGAACTGAGGAAGCTCATGAGAGATTCACTTTCATTATATGAAGTGTTGATAAACATAAAGAGTTGGCAAGTATCTTTTGTGAAGCTCTAATTAGGACAATTTAATCTTTAATGAATAAATTGAGCTGAGGACAATTTTCAAACATTGGGATTTTTAAACTTAAGGTAAATTATTTTTGTTTTGATCTTTCTAGCATGAGACTCAGGTTGCTATGGTGAAAAACTCCCAACGGAGGATTTTTACACAATGTTGAAGAATTGTTAGTACTTGATGAGTTTTCTAACTTGTCTGATTCATAAATGCTTTGAATATTTGGACAAGATTAGGTTGATGCCATTCTAAAGTGGGCTCTGCGTATTTTTGCTTTAAAAAAGAGTATTCTAGAAAGATGTATCTCATTAACCGCAGTTCTCTTGATGGTGATACAGAAAATGAGAGTCTTTGGGATTGAGCAAACCAGTGTGTTTTTTTCTGACATTAAAATAGCACATAGAACATACAAAGCCTTTGTTGGACCTATCAGTAATACACACCATTGGGGGACTCTTTGAAACTTGCAGAACCGTTCATTGGATGATTAAATGAGCCCATGATAAAAATTGCACTTGGCTTGGTGGGTCAGAGGAGCTTTTCACATAAAATGCTTCTTAATGTTATGAGGAATCTGAATCTACAGTTAAAATTATGAATCTAAATTGCTGAGATTTTTTATTCGTTTGTTGAAGTACCAAACACCACAGGTGATGAACATGATCATCTGCTCTCAAATGATGAACAGGAGGTTCATAATAATTGTCAACTATATCCTCTTGGGTTGTTTCTCCCTGAATGGGTGTTGTACATTTAAAGGTACATGTCCTCTGGATACTTTTCTTTTCTATTTTTAACTCTTTTGCCACATTCATTTCATAGGTTGGTTTGCATTGTTCCTTTTTTGTCTCAGTAATAAAACTACATTAACTTGAGAATTCTGTAAATGAGGGATGCACATTGGAGTCACTGAAGATGTTTTCTCCATTGACAAGCTTTTTTATAGCACAGTAGGAATGTCTTCTATTGCAAGAACCAGTGGGAGCAAGTCAACACAAGTTTTCTTCAAAAACTGAAGAGATCCACAGCTTTTATTGTGAATTGTGCAGATTGTTTGTGGTCTCCTGTGAACAAAGGCTTGTGTGTTCTATTCCCTTTCCACCACTAAGGTTTTGCCCTTTGTACTCCTGCGCACCCTGACCTACACATATCCTACACGGAACACTGACTAATGACACTGTATCTGTGAATATAGTACAAATGGCCACATGCGACCACTGAACATCCATCTTGTTGACCCCAAGTGTACAAGCGCCAAAGTGCCACCACTACTTGCATCCTTCTGGTTAATTATACCACATCTTGTGAATTATTCTTGCAAATTGGTCTGCCCTTGTTGCAGGCCTTTTTAAATCTATACTCTTAGTTTTTAATTCTGAAGCTTTTTTCTGATGGGCAAGAATAGACTCATATCATGTTGAGAGAGATGGTGTTGTAGGTATTGGGAGCAAAAAGATTTACAGCAGTTTTGACGACATTATTTGTTCCAGTGATAGGTAAATGTGCACAAACTTCTGTTTCATGGGATGAACCAAAAACAATACTTCGCAATAGTATAATTTATTATAACACCGCTAGGATACAACATGAAAGGAACAGGTGGAAACACCAGCAAACTACTATAAAACAGCCTTAAAATCTGTACTTTAGGATTATCAGGATTATATGGCATATTTGACATAGATCCCCTCAGCAACAGAATGTACTGTGGTATCATACTGCTGACATAGATTCCCCTTCAGCATATTTATATAGGTGGATAATTTTATCCTGATAATCCATTTGAACTTGCAATTTTAGGTGTGTATATATCAAAAAGTTCATAGTTCATAGACCATTAATATGGGAAATATCTTGTTCTTAAACAGCAGAAGACCTGAACTGATGCTATGTATCATTTAATGTATGTTTCAATTAAGTCTACAATCTTTTTTACGAGGTGTATATTTTCAAAGTGTGACATTCAGATGTACCAGCACACAGTAGAAGGTGGGAAAACGATATGTGTGCATAAAATATTCAGATTCATCCTGTTGTTTTCAACTTTTACATTATCAAAAAATCAGGTCAATAATTTGTTTCTAACCTCTGCACCTCAGAAAGATACATTAATACTCACAGTACATTGGATACCATAGCACAATGTACTATTCTGCTGCTATGGGGGATCTATGTCTTTTTAAGGCTGAAAAATATGAGTAAATAGTGGCTTGGGTCAGAGTTTAATTATTGTTTAGTTAGCGAACATTGTAGATTGGATAGTCAGAAGTTGTTTCAGGCTTCACATCAATTAATTTTTACTTCTTAAGCTAGTTTTACATCTTCAATAAAATGCAGCTTGTGGTGTGTGATAGGCATTTGTCAAGTTCCTT
This sequence comes from Cetorhinus maximus, assembly GCF_964194155.1. Lineage (NCBI taxonomy): Eukaryota > Metazoa > Chordata > Chondrichthyes > Lamniformes > Cetorhinidae > Cetorhinus > Cetorhinus maximus. The sequence continues at coordinate 144,049,712 of NC_135884.1, forward strand.
TTTTTTAAAATATCTACACATTTATATTAAAAGTATTGTGTATTTGCGGATGTACTATACCACATAATTAACTTCCTATTGTGATGATCCCTGTGCTTTGGGAAAAGCCTGTTTTTTTTTCATGCAGTGTCCGCTTTAAGACCAAAGTGAAACTGGAGAGTATTCTGAGAGGGGGTTAATTGGCTTCTGGTTATAACATCATTACTTAATTATTTGGACTAAGTTCCTCCAGTCCCATGTTGGATAATGGGCAGCAAAACTTCACTGCCAGCCTCGGTCCATCGCAGCCTTTATCAATCAGCCCAGGTGGTGTCCAGCTCTTGGAGGTCCTCCTTAAATGTACTTCACCAAGTCTTCTTTGGCTGGCCCTGTTGTTGTCTTTTGTCTGATTATGTCCATTCTACTGCCACCCTGGCAGGGCGTACATCTGGGAAGCAGAATACATGTCCTGCCAGCCTCAATTGTCTCTCCATCACAATGTCCCACAGGCACCTCTGACCAGTCCCCTGTAACATTTTGTTGTTTTTGTCTCCATGTGATGGTCAGTTCATAAGAACACAAGAAATAGGAACAGGAGTAGACCATTCGGCCCCTTGAACCTGCTCCGCCATTCAATAAGATCACGGCTGATCTTCTTGTGTTTCGATTTTCCCTTTGCCATCTAACACTGATAACCTTTGATTCCCTTGCCTAATAAGAATCTATCTACTTCTGCCTTAAGAATATTCAATGACCCCGCTTCCACCACCTTCTGAGGCAAAGAGTTCCAAAGTCGCACAACCCTCTGAGAGAAAAAAACTTCTCCTCATCTGTGTCCTAAAAGGGCGACCCCTAATTTTAAAACAATGCCCTCTAGTTCTGGACTCACCCACAAGAGGAAACATCCTTTCCATGTCCACCTTGTCAAGGCCGTTCAGCATCTTGTATACTTCAAACAAACCACCTCTCAACCTTCTAAATTCCAGTGGAAACAAGCTCAGCCTGTCCAACCTTTCCTCAGAAGACAACCCACTCATTCCAAGTATCAATTAGGTAAACCTCCTTTGAACCGCCTCGGATGCATTTACATCCTTCCTTAAATAAGGAGACCAAAACTGCACACAGTATTCAAGGTGCAGTCTCACCAATGCCCTGTATAACTGAAGCATAACATCCTTACTTTTATGTGTGCAGCTTTGGTCTCCTTATTTAAGGAAGGATGTAAATGCATCGGAGGCGGTTCAAAGGAGGTTTACCTAATTGATACTTGGAATGAGTGGGTTGTCTTCTGAGGAAAGGTTGGACAGGCTGAGCTTGTTTCCACTGGAGTTTAGAAGGTTGAGAGGTGATTTGATTGAAGTATACAAGATCCCTCGTGTAATAAAGGATAGTATTCCATTAGCCTTCTCAATTACTTGCTGTACCTGCATACTAACTTTTTGTGACTCATGTACTAGAAGACCTAGATCCCTGTGCACCTCAGAATTATGCAGCCATTCTCTATTTAAGTAATACTCAGCTTTTTTGTTCTTCTTTCCAAAATGAACAACTTCACATTAAACTCCATTTGCCAGGTCTTTGCCCACTCACTCAACCTAACTATTATCCATCTGCATCCTCCTCATGTCCTCTTCACAACATACTTTTCTACCTATCTTTGTGTCATCTGCAAATTTAGCTACCATATCTTCACTCCCCTCATCTAAGTCATTGATGTAAATCGTAAAAAGCTGAGGCCCCAGCACAGACCCCTGTGGGACTCCACTTGTCAATCTGCCAATCTGAAAAGACCCAATTATGCGTACTCTCTGCTTTCTGCCAGTCAGCCAAACTTCTACCCATGCTAATATGTTACCCCCTACACCATGCACTTTTATTTTCCATAATAACCTTTGACGTGGCACCTTATCAAATGCATTCTGGAAATCCATGGACAATGCGTCTACAGGCTCAAGTTCAAAAGGAATTCTGGATAGCTATGCCACCAGGATTATTGTGACCTGAGTAAGAGGGCTTGTAGACTGTGAACCTTATCAATATTAACTGTGTCTGGGGACTTTGGATGGAATGCAGCTGCTGGTAAATGCAACTCAAGGGCCGAAACAATTGAGTAGGTGAGAGATCGGAGGCCAAGTTGGAAAGACTATGAGATTGCACCTGGTGCCACCTTTGTGCAGGAAGTCATGTGATTACTTGAACTAAGTGAGAGATATATTTGTCGTATCAACCATTCAATGCGAAATTTACCTTTGTATTTGAAATATACTTTGCCTGTTAATTAAAATTTGAATATTTTAGCTAGTTTGTCGAGGTAAATTTTTAAAAAGTGAAATCTTGCCCATTGGTTTTCTTTCAAGTGGCATTGTGGGGATCCCTTTTTTAAAAAAAACGTTATCAGCCTCTATGGCGATTGTAACACAATTGTCACGAGTTTTGAGTGGTGCTATTATTTTAAATTAAATATTATACAACATTTGAAGAAGAAATTTACCTTGGAAATTTCTTATTTACCTCACGTCAACAATGGGCTGTCACCATTCAAATTTCCATCCAAGAGGTAGTTCTATGTGAGATTTTAGGGTCAACACTTTCAAATCTTCTGTGCCGTACTGAATGTTCCTGTAAATTCTCCATTTTTGGAACTATTTATGACTTACTTTTAATAGATCTGAATCTGCGTCCTACAGCTTTCCCCTGTTTATTTTTATCTGGAACTTTGATCTACACACCGGCTCTGCTCGTCAACTGCCATGGGCAATGCCATTTGAGATTTATTGAGGCAAATCTATCATGGCATTGTTCGTGTTAAGTGAGATGATATACTTTTTCATAATGATAGGATTATTGTACCATGTATAATATATTATTCTGCTATTCTGGAGTTGTGTCCCTTCAGGGACTAATTTCTAAGTCGACAAAGCCTCTGGTGTATCAGAATTCAACTGTTTGATGAGGAAGTTTAAAAAACTGGAAAATGCTTTTTTTCAGACTCTTGGTCAGATGTACCCAGCATGAAGTAACTGGCTTTCTTTTTCTTTGGATAATACTTTATGTAATGATATTTAATGTTTAGTGTGTGACATCTGGATTGTGCCTGATCGAGTGTACTCAACATACTGTGCGATGTAATTTTGGGGAAACTATGAATTTAAACAAAAGCTCACGAGAATTGATCCAAATTGCTGCTTTGGTGATGAAGAAGTGATGCATTTAGTCCAAATCTGAAAGTTGATCACAGTTCAGTCATACATAGATGCAAAACCGGAAATTACTTCAAACACTCAGTAGGTCAGCTATATGATGAGTGCAAAACAGATGAGTCATGACAGCAGATCTCCTGGTAGGAGTAGCCACTAGCAACAGCACCAGCATCATAGGGATATGTCCTTTAAAGGTAAATTGACATTTACATTGACCAGCTTTGTGTATTTATTCATATGTACTATAGTGCTTTTCCAATGGAAAAAACACCATAATGCAGTGAAAAATAACCGTTTGTTAGTACAGAACTTGAATATTGCTGAAAAGAGAGACAAGTTGCCCAAGCTTTTCATCTTGCACTCATCAGAGTGAGAGTGCCAAATTTCAAGCAATCACAACAATTTTTACCCCAGGAGAAAAGAGTGCTGATTGGGTGTTCAGTCGCCTCTGATTGGCCAAAGCATTGCCATGGAGAAAGCCACGGGGAAAGCCACGGGGAACTATAGGCTCCCCAAGCTCCTGGGTAATTCAAAAAAAGTGCAAGGCTTGAACATATTCCTTTTGTTAGCAGAGAATTGGTCCCTGCGTATGAATGTATGTTGCTCCTAGCAAGCTTCGGCAGCATGTCTCTCTTTTCAGCTGTGAAACATGTTACAAAATGTTCTGGAAGCCTGTGCTGTCATCTTTTCTACTGTGATTTAAATGGCTCTTGCTGATTTAAAAAAAACTGGTTTTAACAATTGAAAATTGACTTGAAAATATCTAGCCACCTGCTCCTTTACATTGATTGACAGGCACTCTGCTTTGAAATTGAAATGAGCTTTACTTATGAGTTCTTTACTTCCCAGTGAGTATTGTTTGGACAGCTGTGGCCATTATCAATGCTTGGCTGAGTTTCAAGTGCTAATGGGTTTCAGCACAGTAGGTGTTCCATTCACCTAAGAATGAATTACAATTACGAGAAGTTGTAGTAACAGATTATCTTTTTGATATGGTTTCTGATTTGTTAACACGTAACAATAGGTTTACAAGTATTACATGGTTTTTTCACATGGCAGAATGCAATTTTTTCATAGGATCAGTGATGTGGAGACTTTTATTAGATGGTGAGAGGTTTATTCCAAGGAACGCAAAATATTTTTCATTGATATTGTATGGAATCTGAGGACTATACATGATACATACTGGGTGAGTGGCTATGAAAAATACATGGAGGGGGGATAGAGATGGCATGGGTGATCTGAGGGGGCATGGGCTGACATGGTTGAGAGTGAGGATGAGGGAGGTGAGGGTGAGGCTTAGGGGGCAAAAGATAAAAGCAAAATACTGTGGATGCTGGAAATCTGAAATAAAAACAGAAAATGCTGGAAAAGCCCAGCAGGTCTGAGAGCATCCGTGGAGAGAGAAACAGAGTTAACATTTCAAGTCCGTATGACTCTGAAGAATCCAACCCAGGTGTGAAAGGACAAAAATGGCGTGTGATGTCACATATGGGTCAGGTGTGCAGCTTGTGAACCGTGAAAGTGCGCAGGTCAGGATTTCCCAAGCCCAGAGGAAGATTCAGCCCATTGTCTCTAGAGATGTTGCCTTAGCTGCTAGATGTTTTCAGCATTTTGCATTGAATTTCATAGACCTTTACAGCACAGAAACAATTTGGCCGAACCGGTTATTATGTTCCATGGGAACCTTCTCTCGCCATTTTAGTATGTTTTTCTACTCTTTTCTCCCTAATTCACTTATCCAGCTTTCCCTTATCTAGTTTTCTGTTTTCGATCAGATTTCAAGTACCTGTTTTTTTTTGTGTGTTTAGCTTGTACAGTGACACAGAATATTGTGTGGAAACAGTTGAAAACCTGAGTATGGCTTGACTTAGTTTTCCTTTGATCTTGCGGAATGGAAAAGTTTTCTGATCAATGTATTCTTGACTGGCATTTAAAAATGGAAAGGTGCACAGGGAAAGTTTTTCCTGTAATTAAACTGGATTGACTGATGCAGCTTAGCATTTAACTTTTTTAAATTTAAGGAAACGTTTTTACGTGCAGATTATAAAGAAATTGTTCAAGGAGAGAACAGAGGCGTCTTGTGTTGCAAAGCTCTATGTGGCTACTTCCTACAAAGAATCAAACCAGTGACCCTGGATAAAGCCATAAATAGTACAATAATGTGTTTAGTGCACAGCCTGTGAAAGTGTTGTAACTCAATCAACTTATCTCCTGGTGAATGGAAAAAAAATGCCAATCTGTTGTTGCTTTTTGCTGTATTCTGTCAGTTTTAATATTTTCATGTTGTCGTGTAATAGAAGTGTGTTGTTATGCTATGTGGTGGAATGATTTCTCTATGATTTAATTTTTAGATTGTTTTTGAATTTCATTTGTATTTGATTGTATTTGGTTACACAAATCAACACTTAAGGGAAAATATGAAACCTTTACAATTGAAAATAATTTCCAAAATACAGGTTTCGAATACATCTCGAATCACTATTAATACCATTGAAGCATTCCACTAACCAGGTCACAAGATGCCTATGTGGCATTTTCAAGCCATTTTCACTCTGTGGGCTAGCAGCTACTTGTGTTTTAGGTCATTGGGATTTCAGTTTTATGGATAATTTGTCTTAGGAAAATTCCAGATTGTGGAATTGTTTTAAGAAATGAACTAATCTCATGCATAAAAGAGATGTAGACAAATTCTGGTTTCCTACATACAGAATAAACTCCACTATATTCCCCTGGAATTAAAATAAAATTGAAGGTGATGGAAGTTTGAAATTCAATATTTCAAAAGCTCCCTGATATTTCTGCATATGACATGCTGTCATTTTTTAAATTAACTCTCCATTGCTTAAGGTCTTCCTGGGTCATGTACTGTTCCTGTTTTATTTGTTCGTGGGATGTGCGTGTTACTGGCTAGGCTGGCATGTATTGTCCATCCCTAATTGCCCTTGAGAAAGTGGTGGTGAGCCGCTTTCTTGAGCCGAAGCAGTTCATGCGGTAAAAGAACACCCGCAGTGCTGCTAGGGAGGGAGTTTAAGGATTTTGATCCTGCGACAGTGAAGGAACGGTGATATCATCCCAAGTCAAGATGGTGTGTGGCTTGGAGAGGAACTTGCCGGTGGTGGTGTTCTCATGCAGCTGCTGCCCTTGTTCTAGGTGATAGAAATCGTGGATTTGAAAGGTGCTATCAAAGGAGCCTTGGTGAATTGCTGCAGTGCATCTTATAGATGCTACACACTGCTGCCACTGTACAGTGGTGGAGGAAGTAAACGTTTTGGCTGATGAATGGTAAGCGGGTTACTTTGTCTAGGATGGTGTTGAGCTTCTTGAATGTCATTGAAGCTGCACTTGTCCAGGCAAAAGGAGAGTATTCCATCACACACCTGACTTGTGCCTTGTAAATGGAGGACTGGCTTTGGGAAGTCAGGAAGTGAGTTACTTGTCTCTGACCTGTTCTTGTAGCTACACTATTTATGTGACTAGTCCAGTTAAGTTTCTGATCAGTGCTAATCTTTAGGATATGGACAGGACATATGTGGGCAAATTTCCACATTGTCGGTTATATGCCAATGTTGTAGCTGTACTGGAACAGCTTACTAGGATTGCAGCAAGATTTGGAGCAAGTCTTTAGTGCTACAGCTGGGATATTGTTAGAGCCTGAAACAAAAACAGAAAATGCTGGTAAAACTCAGCAGGCCTGACAGCATTTGTGGCGAGAGAAACAAAGTTAACGTTTCGAGTCCATATGACCCTTCTTCAGAGCAGACTCATACGGACTCGAAACGTTAACTTTGTTTCTCTTTCCACAGATGCTGTCAGACCTGCTGAGTTTTTCCAGCATTTTCTGTTTTTGTTTCAGATTTCCAGCATCTGCAGTATTTTGTTTTTATCCTATTGTTAGGGCCTATTGTCTCTTCTGTGTCCAGTTACTTGCTCCAGATGTCCATGAGTTTCAAGCACCCCTTTGAAGATGTGAAAGGACACTCTGCCTGACTCATCCTTTAGTTTTCTTCACTTTTCTTAACCACTTGGTTTCAGCTCTGTTCCTCATCCTGGTGGGACACCCAATACCGGGAATGCATTTAAGAAAGAAAGAAAGGATTTACATTTATATAGCCCTTTTTTGCCCGGGCCATCCCAAAGGGCTTTACATGTGATGAATTTCATTTCAAGTTTGTCCTGTAGGCAAATGAAACAGTCAGTTTGTTCATAACAAGCTAACATAAGCAGCCCTGAACTGGCAGATGTGACTTTGGCTTTGAAGATACATCACTTTCCCAAGATTGAGTAGTTGCTCAAGCCCTGGAATGTGGCTTGAACCTATAACCTACTCACCCAGACATGAGAGTGCTACTATCAGAAAGGCATAAATGGTAGACCAGTAGGTGATAAAACAATACAGACAAGCGTCAAGTACTGTAAATTGGAAGAAAGTATGAGAAATACAAGGATTCCTGAATGGTGTTGAAACAGCTCATGGTTAAACTGACCATGCAGAGATTTCAGTGCTTTGAAGTCAGTTGTGCTCCATTTAGATTGCCATCAATCACATCAATCAGCTTGTCTTCAACTCTTTCCTACATTTTTCTCTTAATTCTAGTGAAAGTATTCCTCCAAATTGGCTGCTAGTTTGTACACAAATGAGCCCAGCTAGTATAACTCTTCTCTGCAGAAGCAAAATACTGCAGAGCCTGGTAATCTGAAATAAAAACAGAAAATGCTGAAAGTCCTCACCAGGTCAGGCAGCATCTGTGGAGAGAAAAACAGAGTTAACATTTCAGTTTTTTTCTGCCTTTGCATAACTCTAACATAGCCACTGTACAAATAACCTCTGGTATCATAAATTCTCTTAAAATATTTTGTGTTCAATATATGCAGATAATTATTTGTTGTCGGACTTTGCGTGCGAGGGAAATGGCAGTTTAGTGTTCAAAATTCAGTTCCTACATAGTGCTTCGTAAATGGGAATGTTTGCTTAAAAGCACCATTTGATTTTTTTCCCAGTCACTGACAGTGCATTCTGCAGAGTTTATTGGAGTGATCGGATAAACGGATGTTTTTGCACAAGAGTGTTGCCTTCTCATAAAGAGGCAAGTAGTGTAATAATTGTTTAATAGGGAATGTGATATCCTTATCTACTTTCTACTATTAACCTTTGTTCCTCTTGAATTTTGATTGACCCTTGCAAAAGAAGTTCTCCATTTATGAGTAACCACTTTTCCATGAAGCTGTCCTGGCTGATTCTGATTGTTTTTGCTCCTGGCAATGAAATCAAGCCATGATATGCCATAAACCCGAAATGGATAATAAAACCAGCTTTAGCTCTGTGAGCGATGCTGCACAATAAAAAAATAAATAGATATAATAAAACTGTCTTAAGCACTCTGTTGGTTGCCTCTGCGGCTTTAAGGCCATCTGCGGATAAGGCTAATGACACGAAGGCTGTCACACATGAGGGCTTGTTATTTTTCCAGCTATGTAAACAGATGGATAACCCAAGTGAGTGCTACAGGCTTCGTGCCTTGTAGTAGCAAATGTACAATAAGATTGTCAGGCTGTTTGTCAGGGTTTATGGTTCATTACGACCAGCAAAATCTCTGCATAGACTTCACCAGGGTCAGGCAGGTTACCTCTGGGCAGAAACCGCTATGTGTGTGTTACTGTTATCGCCAGGGTTATGAATGGCATTATAGGATTATGAAAGACAACTCTGCTCTGATCCTTTTTTTAGCTGGAGTACTATGCATGGTAGAGTACTAGGTGCGATATAATTGACCCACAGCATTCAGCTGAAAGAGGCTTAGAAAGAAAACAGGCTTTCAGGCTGGCTTTCCACACACATTTCCACGTACTGTTCTTCCAATTAGTGAACAAATAATGGCTGGATTGGAAGAAAATAAAAGTTGAAACAATAAGATTCCTGGTTCTCTCCAGTAATCTGGTTTAAGGAATTAGCTTTATTAGTCTGAGACTAATTTGGTTTTATTAAACAGATGTATACTTAGTTGAACATTATTGGATATTTGTGCCCACTCTAGAATTCAATGGAGGAGTAAAACATGCAGATTCTATTCAATGGATCGTTGATATCCTTTAGCTGCAACAGTTTACACAACTTTGCAGTCCTTGCCACCTTTTTTCTTTCGTGAATGTTTAGAAATTAATATTAAGTAGATTTTGAGAAATTAGTAAATAATACTTTTGTGACAAAACTTAGGAGAAAGTTTAGCTTTTTTTGGTATTTAACCCATTATTGAGCTCCCAAATTAAGGCAGGTGAAATGATTTGAATAAAGCAGTTCTTCCAATGTGTACACCAATGAACCAAATGAAAACGGACTTCAGGACAAGCTTGAGAAAACAAAAGTGAAAGGGATTTAGAATTTATTGAGAAATTACAGTTGTTTATACAATATAGCAGATTTAAGACTTAGCAGAGACGACAGATGGGATGTTTCACTGCAGGTGAAAAAGATATATTCTATATAGAATGTTTCAATGTCTGTAGCAAGTGCTGCATTATTTTTGGATATAGATGACAGTTCTATATGTAATACCACTAGTTAAATGTTTCATCATGCTTTCTTTCATCTATGAATATCTATTCTAAGAGTGTCCCAATCTTTGTGTTAAAATACTGAACTGGTGTCATCAATTTTCCCCTAACAAAATGCACTACTAAAAAAAATTACAATTTAATTTCATTAACCTGCACTGTAAACATGTTTTCAGTCATAATTTAAAGGAAAAAATTATTTTTCAGCACAACTTTTAAGAGCAATATTAAATTGGATCCTGCAGAATCACATGTGAGATGTAATTTTGTGTGTCTGTTATGCAATGGCAGTTATGTATGAGAATTTCCAGATGATATGGAAGTTTTCTGTGCACAAATCATATAAAATTGAATCTATGAAAATCTTCTGACGGATTTATTTTTGATGTTGCATATAGTTATACAGTGAGTAGTTGAAACTTGCTTTAATATTTGCTAGATTCTCATAGGATACACTGAAGCGTATGTATAAAATATGACAATGATAACCTTTATTTTGCATTTTGAATTTGGAAGCATCTTGTGCTAAACTGATGCTCCAGTGCACTACTGAGGGAATCCTGCGCTATTTGGATTTTGTCCTTTGGATGAGTATTTAAACCGAGGCCCCGTCTGTCCTGTCAGATGAACGCAAAAGATTCCATGTCATTATTTTAAAGAAGAGCAGGGAAGTTGTCCCAGGTGTCCTGGCCAGTATTTATTCCTCTACATCACAAAAAAAAATCTGGTCATTTTCATATATCTGTTTGCGGGAGCTTGCTGTGCGCACATTGACTACCATGTTTCCTATATTGCAACAGTGACGACATTTCAAAAGTACATAATTAGCTGTAACATGCTTTGGGACGCCCTGAGATCATGAAGGGTACTATATAAATGCAAGCCTGACTTTGTTTTCAGTCCAGTGAAGACTATAGTCATCTCTTTTGCTGTTATTTCACAGGATTAGTTTAGCTCCTGGGAACAAACTGAAAAGTCTTACAAATGTCAACCAAAAACCCAAGGAACCAGCTAGTCAAATAAAATCACATTAAAAGAAACTGCTTTGAAAACTATTATTGATTTGAAGTTCTGTTTGAATTAGGGATGTGGTTGGACCAGAATAAGCAAGAAAGCAATGGCAAAAATGACTGCAAATTTTTGCTGGATGGAATCAGAGCAGGAAGTGCTAACCACGGAGGACAAACAGTGTCTTCCTGTCTCCTTTGCATTACGCTCCAAAACATTTTTTTCCTCCTTGTGTCTGTATATGTGATGTGGTCTGTGGAAAGCATTCATTTTCTTCTACAGAACTCTGCATTCATTTTTAATGAGGAAGTTTTTAAAAGTTCCCTATTCATCCTTAAGGATTGGATTTATTTTTCTTTTGCTGATCTCAATGCTTCGCTGATTGCTTTATATAAAATTGCTTACTATAAATTCATATTACCTATTCAATTATTCTTTAAAGTTATAAATTGTTACCTCCCATTCAGGTATCCTCATGCTACTCATTCTGTGACCCAAGTGGACAGGCATTTGACCTGCTACCAGCATTTTGCTATTGTTGTGTAATCGGTTTCTGATAACTGCACATAAGCAACCAAGGATAAATCTTCTATCACTTTGATTTATTCTCTCATTCTTTGTGAGAAAGTGTCTGGTCTTTATTTTGCACTTTGCCCGAGTAAAGATTTGATTGCGATTAGGTGCTCAGCTATGAGGTGAAATGTGGTCTCGAGTCAGCAACCCATTAGCTTGTACTAATATCTCAGTATTTAGAATATTGGATTAAATAAATATCCAGACCATTTTTAACATCTTTTGGGGAATGAACAAAGAAAAAGTTCTCAACCCAAAATATCATAAAAGTATTCTAAAGGTTTGAACTCGTTTGTCAAAATATCTTTCTTATTATGGTACTTGTTCCTCATTATAACAATTTTTGTTTTGATTTGAAATATAGTGTGCATTACTTTTGACTTTATCTTCAGTGGTGAAATCATTCTCTTTTCTTAACATATTAATCTAATGATAAACAAAAGACATTTATCTTTTATATTATATCCATTTCAAATCTTTTGGATAGTACAATGTGGAAGATACTGGTGGGCTGCGTAGAAATAATAAGATTAAAAACATAAATTTATGGGTATATTGTTTCAAATGTTGATCTACTTAGGGACTAAGTAAAAATCACAAACAGGACTGAGTTCTAGACATAGAATCTCATGTCAGTTCGGTGGAACAAAGCAGCCTACAGGAAATGTTGAACCAGAAAGTTATTTTGCCAGTTGCACCATGGCTTTTAAAGAACTTTAATGTTTAACTAGCCCTTTGACACTGAAGATAACAAGGGTTATAAGTTAAAATAAAAACAGAAAATGTTGGAAATACTCAGATCTGGCAGCATCTATGGAGAGAGAAACAGAGTTAATATTTCAGGTCTGTGACCTTTCATCAGAACAGATTGAAGTGGGGAATCAGCACTCTAGTCTTGCAGCCCACCTTTAACCTGTCCTGCCTCCAAGCTAAGCACCCTGCTAGGAGTGTGAGTTCAATGAATTTACCCATCAATGCCTTTTGCAACATTGGAGTTTGAATCTTGTGGTTCATAACATCCTAATTCCACATATATGTTGCAAATTTGTAACATGCAAAACAACCTATCATTCAGTTTATACTTGTCAACTTTCCATGGCACCAAAGGTGGCCTCACAGGGCAAGTTTATTGTCTCCGATTCAAAAAAAACTATTTTGAAAGGGGTACAATAACAGAGAGATCTTGAGGTGTTAAATCCTTGAAGGTAGCAGTTAATACAGCATGTGGGATCTGGGCTTTATAAATAGAGGCATAGGGCTAGATTTTCACAACCAAGGCAGGTACCTCAAGGCAGGAAATTTCCAGACTCACCGAACCCACCTCGGTAAAAAGTTCCCTGGTGCATGCAATTTTTGCTCCAGTGGTGGGGGGCAGGGGGGACAGGGGGGAGGGGGGGGGGGGGGGGCGGTGGGGAGTGGGGGTGGGGGGGGGGTGATAGAGTCAGGCCTACTATCCCTGAGGTGAGGTTGTCTATAGGCCTGCCTTGGTTCTCTGGGATTTTGTCCCAGTTGTTTTAGAAGCTGTTGGGTCCTCTAGCCCTCATCCTTCACACTTCATCACCCCGCCCATCCACCCACCCTCTGTAGCACCTCAAAGCCCCCATGCCAACTCCATAGCTACTCACCCAGTATCCATCATGGGCAGACCTCGGCAGGCATGTGGAGATGAAAAAATAAGTTTCCAGCAATCTAATGCAGCTCTAACTCATACAGAATTGATAGTGAAAAAGACTTCCATTCATGAAATCCATTTAAAACTTTGAAATCTCCTCTAGTGGATAATTTCTTATAGAAACAAACATACTTCTTTTTGTACCCCACATCAAAGACAGTGATCCTTTAATAGACTCTCTAAACTGTCAATCAAATTGAACTCGGAAAGCCCTGCTGAGGTAATTGTATCTTTTGAAACTCAGCCAAGAATTCATAATGACATAATAATAACCTCTCCTTGGAGAAATGTCAACAAAGAACTTTATTGAAACTACACAACGAGATGCTAATGATTTTTTTTCGAACCGACACCAGATGGCCTAATAATCAAAGCAGTCCAACAGAAGATTTTATTTGGAAAATTGAACTTCTGGGTTCAGGTAGATTTAAATTTTGAACCTGATCCTTGAGGACTCAGAACTTAATTCTGTGTTTGCTACACTTGAAGATCCCTTGTAGCTGTTAAGTACGGTTTAACTTCAGGGTTAATGACTTCCTCATTTCTGTTACTTTAGCAATAGGTTGGCGCCAAGTCTGTCCCATGTCCTTTGGGACAGTTTTTCCCACAGGTGACTGGCTAGCTTCTGTTGCACTGCCCTGTGGCTCTTCAACTGAGTGAGGCATCGCCCTCAATGTCTGTCTGCTGCTTTGGGAACTTTCTCTGCATATTTAAATCTGAAATGAAGGTGTCTGTTAACCAGACCTCTTGTTGAGTCCCTTTGTTCTTTTAAAACTCCACGGGTTGCTCCTTGAACCCTTTTTAAACTCTACTGGCCTGGTCTCAGCCTTTTTAACCTTCTGGGTTCCATCTAGACACCTTTTTACTTTGGTAGGCTCTCTGTTGGCCTCTGGAAAATTCTCTGACTTTTCTTCTTTTTCCCTAATCTCTTTTGGCTCTGTCACCCCCCCCCCACCGCTGCCCCCTCCCATGCCTCTCTCCACCCATCACCACCACCACTGTAGGATGATAGGTTCGTCTTCAGCTTCCAAATGGCCAAGTCGTTTTTTAATGAAAGATTAGTTTGGGATCACACCCACCATTATTAGCCCTGTAACAAGCTCGCTCTTCAAATAAATTTTCACTAAAGGCACCTCTACCCACTCTCCAATGTGTCCTTTGACCAGCACACTAGTATTAATTCTGTTCTTAGGGAGGAAGCTCGCCAATTCCTGCCACTAGAAGATCCTACAAACAGCCAATATCGTGGAGAATGCTGATCTCCTTTTCTGGCTCTTTTGAACTACTAGCTGCCATTTTCCCATTAAATACAAAATCCTGGTACGTATTTGGGCCTTGAACCACATTTGTACAGAGGCTCATGACTTTCATGGCCATGGACATTGTCTTGGCTGCTGTACCTCCTGTAGGTCTTTTTGCATGCCAACGGTTTTCTTTCAGGTGGCCTGGCTTACCACCCTGAAGACACACTGGGCAGTTTCCTACTGGTTATCAATCTTTGTTCCTTCTTTTAAAACTTGGGGATTGTTCTAATCTGTGTTCCCTACTCCCCTATCCTCTGCAGCCTAGTTCTGCTCCATTTACCTCCTTCCTATCTTTCCCTTCCCGGTGACAGCTACCTGACATGAATTTATTTTGATATAGAGGTTTATGGGTTAAATCATAGTCATCAGCCATGATAGCTGCAGGTCTGACTTAGGAAACCTTTTGTTCCTCTATGTGAGTTTTGAGGCTTCGTGGGAGACAGTTTTTAAACTCCTCCCAACAATTTTTTTTTCTTTTAGCTTTTCATAGGTGTGGTCTATCTTTGAAGCTCAGGCCCACCAATCAAAAGCTACCTGTTAAATTCTTTCAATTCAAAATCAGTCTGTGTGGCCTTTTTACAGGAGTGCCGTAATTTTTAGTGGTATGCCTCTAGTACGAGTTCATTGCACTGAGAATAGCAGCCTTTGTCTGATTTATAACTGGCAGAAATTCTAGCAGACAACATAGAGTAAACCTCCCGAGATTTTCCTACCAGCCTTGTATCAGGCGTGTCCAAAATTCTCTTGGCCAATGTAATTGAGCTGCCAGTTTCTCGATGGCTATAAAGGATGTTTCTACATCCTCCTTTTCTAATTTGGTGACAAATCAGGAGAACTTCAGGAAATCAAAATTTTTTTTTCTGGGCTAAGGGCATTTAATTAACCATGAGATAAAGTCAGATTCTCCCTGGCTGCCTCAAGCTGTCTCAGTTCTCTATCTTTCTGGGCTTGCAATTCTCAAGCTTTACAGGCTGGAAAGCACGTGCTTCCCTTTCCTTCTTGGTGTCTCTTTCCCTTGCCTGAAACACTAACTTTAGATTCCGACCTTCCAGGCAAATTTTGGCTCGAGTAACCTGGTCTGTTCCAGGTTCTGTTTCCTCTGCCTGTTCCAAATCTGGAGTGAGGTCCAGATGCACAGCCAACATCTTTAGTACCTCGGATCTCTATGCTTTAATTTGTATCTTAAGTTCTACCTGCTTAGCTATGGCCTTGAGCTGTTCCATGTTTAGGGATGCTAAATTTTTGCCAAGTTTAAGTCTTCCTTTTGCTGAAGTGCTTCTGAACTGAAAGTAGCCATCCTATTTTCTATTGTTAGTACTCATAAGGCTTACTGATGTAAACCCGTGTGTTATTTCAACAATCTTGACTTTATGTTACTTTTGCCTTCTACTTCCGATTCTTTTAAAGTCAGATTCGGCTAGTTTGCAAGGATTTAATACCAGATGCAGCCCCCCAATTTTGTCACGGACAAATTTTAGGTATTTCCTTTTATTTGGCCATGATCCAATATATTTGTATGTGGATGTGTGTATTTTCTTACCTTTGGAGTGATTGACTCAATTTTAATAACCCAGCAGTGAGATTTTGTGTATTTAAAAATGAAGAAGGTTATTTTATTTCTCTCACACTTGCCCCAGAGGTTAACAAAAACATGATATCTAGCTCAATCAACACACCCACACTATCACACATACACAGAAAACATACATAGATACAGATGAAGATAAAACAGTAAATATAAAAATGGAACTTAACTCAATCTCCATATCGGTGCAGGCCTGATCTCTCTTCGTTAAGTTGAACCTGGATTTTAGACATCAAAGGCCAAAGCCTAACCCAGTGCATCATCTAGTGCCACTATTGAGTATCTGCTTTATCAAATCTTGCTATGTTTCTCAGGTGGTTTAAAAAAAAATCATTGATTTCTTTTAAAGGCAGAAAAACAGTGAAATTATTGCAAATCATAATGTGAAAATCACAAAACAGTTGCAACACATGCACTAGAGTTTCCCTGCTGGATCTAAGAGCTCAGTGTGAAAGAAGCTGTTCCAACACATTTTCTAAAGAATACAAACCTGATCATAATCCAGCACAAATAGAAAACATTTCTACAGTTGGCAGCACACACAAGTGCCATAAAAGCACAGCAGTCAGTAATTTCTATTCAAACTTTTGTTTATTGTTATTGCCCTTTCTAAATCTTAGTGCCTAATAATTAAGGTAGTCAATTCATAGTTGCCTTTGAAGCTTATAATATCTCCTGTTTTGGATTGCTTCTAACTTGCTTCCCTTATGTTTCTTTTTCATCTCCCCATTTTTGTTCTTGAAAGCAGCAAGTCCCAGCTATCTTCCTATACCTCGGCCAAGTAAGCCTAGACATTGAGTGTTGGCAGACTGTACAATCATGGGGGTGCCGTAGCTGAGGCACTCTTGTTCACACCTGATGTCCACATGCACATTTCCCAGCAGGTGACATTGGATAGCAATCAAGGGCAGAAGTCCTTGGCTGTTTCACCCCGCGCACACACACACCCCCCCCCCCCCCGCCCCCGGGCCCCGAACCCATAAGTATTAAAGCCAATTGTGGCACCCTACTGTTTCCCCCAGCTGAGATCACACAAATGTTTTCTTTGAATGTGCCATGTTAATAAAGGAAACTCGGACTTCAGAAAGCTGAGTACTGCTGGAATCTCCATTGCATGAACACATTTCATTCCCAGGAAACCTCTCATTCATTGAACTGTAATAGAGAACTGGAATGGTCTGGTGGAAACAGAAAAGGACTCTACTCAATTATTTTGCACACTGGAAAGATTTGTGTCAATATAGTGCCTTATCAGAAACATTTCAAAACACCTCAAGCAATTATTGATTTGTAGACAAATGGAGCTGCTATTTTCTACATAACAAGATTCCATGAATTGTAGTTAGATTAAGGAGTAGTTGTCTGTTATTTTGGTAGTGCCACTTGATGGAGGAATGTTGGCCAGGACACCGAGAGAGCAGAGCTGCCTTTGCTTTTCCAAGGTGTCAGCCTTGGCTTAGTGAAGCTATCATATCTCTGAATCAGAAAGTTGTGGGTTCAAGTCCTATTTGAAGCCTACGCACTTGAAGCGAAATGTTAATATTGCTGCATTGCGCAGAATATTAACCTAAGCTTTTAAAATTTTAAGTTGATGCTCTGAAAAAACTGTTATGCTGTGACAGTGCAATGATTTCACCTGAAGTGCTGACTGAGTTACTGATATTTGCATATGTACGACTAAGTTGCTGAAAATATCAAAATATATCTTAGCTGCTTAACTTTCAATGTGATTGAAAGTACTCAGGTTGCAGCCATGAGGGAGAGCTTTTCTATTCATGAATAATGTCCAATTGTTAGGCTGTTTGCGTCTTGTCCTTTTCCAGCCTCACCTAATTTTCTTTCCTCAGCCTCTTTCCACTAGAAGGACCGAGAGGTGGAGAGGTTTACGGAAGGAATTCCAGAGCTTAGGGCCTTGGCAGCAGAAGGCATGGCCGCCAATGGTAGAGTGATAAAAATCAGGATGGGCAAGGGGCCAGAATTGGAGGAGTGCAAATATTTCTCTAAGGTTGTAGGGCTGGGATTTTCGTTGTAAGTAAATACTTTTCCTGGATTAGAAATGCTATCTTACCTTTAGCCTAAAATGGATACAGTTGTTACCTGCTATGTAACAGTGCATGACTTGTATTGTTTCTACATATTCACCTTACTATAGCAAGTTAAAAGAAACGGCTGCATTGGGTGATATGCCTTTTGGAAAAAGTCTTCCATTCTGATTAAATGTTTACTAAAGGTTATGACTAATAGTTCACTTTGAATAGCTGATTGCATAATCTGTTTGAGACAAATGTGCTATTCACCTCCAGCAATTGGAGGTAGTGCAGAATGTTGCTGAATGCCTACAGCTGATTAGATTGACGAGAGAAGTAGCTGTGCTTATGTCGAAGAGGTTATTTAAAAAAGAACACGCTGCTTTTATTGCATGCTCTATTGGTGGATAGGAACACTTTATTCATGGCGCTGAAGTACTAGACATTATTGTTGTCAACAACCTATAAGCAAAAGAAAATGAGACCTCTGGAGCTCCACAATTTTATCAACACAAAAATATGCTTGTCGAATGGCTTGACAAACAATGACCTTTAATTAAATCTAGTCAATAGTTCAGGACAAATTGTTGGTGAGATATCAATTTAATAGAAATGTGTGATCACATTTAAGTACTGTAAATTTAATTGTGCACTTTTACGTAAAGATTAGGAGAATTTATTGTGTTAATTTATATGGAAATTGCTGTCCACATAGTATTGGAGTGCACATGTCATTTGTTTTACTGTTGTATACGGCTTTGGAAACAACCATGTCGTTCCGTGGATAAGAGAAGTGTGCTTCTGCTGGCGCATTCACAAACTTGTTGAATTCACTCTCTTGATTGTATTTCATTGTCAAGAACTAACGCTTACTAATTTGGCAGCTTTTAGCTAGCTATCCTGTGGTGACACAGGCAGTAATTGGGCTTTTTTGCACTAATAGGAGATTCAACTGGAAAAAAAAACGAGAATGAAAGAGAGAAGAGAGAAATTTCCAGACTGTGGGCTATTGATTCTGTTGATTGTGAACACAGGGGAAAGCTGACATTCAGTGCACCTAATTGTGATTTTATTGACTATCATTTCTGCCTTGTTTATACTGCCATGACTCGTAGCTCACCATGACTGATGGCTCTCGTTCAGATGGAACGTTGTGATTCAATCCACGCATATCCCATCTATTCAGCTTTCTGAATGCAGTGGTCATGCCTATACAGGTCTCGTGTGGGCCAAGAGGGAAGTAGAGAATAATAACCCTGGGGCATGACTGCAGGCATCGAGGTTATTCCCTCTGCTGCTAGACTAGGCTGTGCTTCATAGATTAATGCAATCAGTCCCAGAACGGGTAACTGCTATGATTGCAGAAAGAGCAAAAGACTTGTTCGAACAGTTGATTATATACGGCTTATGGTTTTATAAACAAGACTGTATAATCTGCTTCCCTTTTCTTCCCTTCTGCACTCCACAAGTGAGCACACACTTGCAATACTGAAGACAATTTCTCTAGTAAGCTTTGGAAGAATACTACAAAACGCTGCTGACACATATCCAGCTACAGTACAGTAATCTCCAAGCTATGGTTCATGAATTAGCCATGAAGATTTTAGTCAATGAGATTTAAAAGATCCGCCTTCAGCTTGTCATGGATTTTTTTTTTTAGCCACTGAATCAGCTCCGTAATAGAACGTTTTGATTTTATTAATGACCTATTCAGTGTATTAGTCATTTTGTTCTGGCTCCTGAGTGATGTATTTATATATCTAAGTACGATTATTAAAAATACTGGCCAGGAAGTTGCTCATGGTCTCTCATGCATTGGTGCTGTATCATTTGCTGAAATGCTATTTATGTGAATAAAGGACTTCCACTGAACTATGGTGGTAGTGGGACAAGGGAATTCCCGGCAAATGAAAAAATGAAATAACTCTGTAATTTTAATTTGATTACATTTCCATTCACTTTAAAGCTAGAAATCAACAGCATTCCTTCTGTTCAATAAAAGGCAACGTAAAGCTCTTTGAAAACTCAGGTTAACTTTATCAAGCTTATTTTCTGAGCTTTCACGAGTATGAGCATTGCTGACAGATCAGGACATTGCAGGAATGTTGCTTATGATTTGGTGCAGACGCTGGACTGCAGCCGCAAAGGCTCAAGGTTACGCACGTGTCCTTTCTCATGCACCATCTGACTTAACTGGCTTCCCTCCTTCCTCTGCTGTCTTGAACTCATCTTGACTCTTTGGAGCTTCTGCCTCTCTCCACACTGTGTCAAAAATAATTTCTTCAGAAAGGCTTCGCCTAATTCTCTAATTCTCCTATGGTGTATGTACAGTTTAAATGCTAGCCGCTATCTTCTGACATTTGTCCTTATTTATAAAGTTCAGTAGAAGAGACATCTGTGACACAAGTTTTGTACTAAAACGTCTTATTGGCATCAGAAGTCATCAGCTACTTCAAGGGAGCACTTGATTTTTTTTTTCTCCAAAGATAAAAGACTACAAGGAATAGAGGAAAGAGAAATGGTTATGCAGTTTGCAGCATCTGAGCAGCAGTCAGATACCACATTGTACAAGGCAAAAACTAGCTACCATAAAATGAGGTTGAAGAAGTGTGTGAGATTTTGGGTTCCTAATTGCAGGAGGATGTCAAGGCAATAGAGAGAGTTCGGTTCAGACTTACTGGGCTTTTGCCAGGTTTGAGAAAATACATGTGCAAAGAATTAACTTTTTTATTTCAAGAGAAGACTATAAGGTGATTTGCTTGAAATCTTTAAAATTAAGAGGTCTTTAATATTATGAAGGAGTGGCACAGGCTAAATAAAAACACTCTTGCCAGCGATTGACATCTCTAGAATGAGGGGATCAGACATGAGATTAAATATAATAGATTTAGGACTGAGAGCAGGAGAAACCTATTTACACAGAGGGTTGTGAGGTTGTGAATGCACTGCTGGAGTTAGCGATTGAAGCAGTGACCATGTTGACATGCGAGAATTGGTTGGATAAGTGTTTGAAGATAATGGGGTATCGGAACACAGCAGGCACAGGGGATTAAGATGACTGCTGTTGTGGGGGATCAATACCAACACGAACTGGTTGGACTGAACGGCGTGTTCAGTGTTGTAATTTCTATGTAATGCTTTGAAAAGACATACATCTCATTTGATGAGAATTAACAGCCCTTTTTGTGGTTGTATCATTACCCAAAGTTTACTCATATGTTGATGTGCACACTGTGTAAGACCCAAATTGTGTGGCAAGAGGATATGGAGGTGAGGGATAGAAATTGTGAATGAATGGCCTGCTCCTGGTTCCAAGTTCCTCAGGAGAAGGGGAATAACTCTGGACTGGTATGGAGCTGGTAATTAGTGAATATTTACTTGTTCATCATTCAAGTGTGTATCCTGACAGGTTAGGTGAGCAACATTGTTGATAACCACTGTGGAGATGCGATCATGCTGGATTATTTTCTGTTTCTCACAGAATACTGTGGTCAATTGTAGTCTATCTTCTGTTGCCAAATCTGAGATCAGAGCACAGACGAGATCTAACCCAGGACCTTCGAAGTCTATATGGTTAAACCTCATCAAATAAACTCATTGAGCTATCAGATTCATACATTGCAACAGTGACTACACTTCAAAAGTACTTAATTGAATGTAAAGCTCTCTGGCATGACCTGTCATGAAAGGCTATATATAAATACAAGTAATTCTTTTCTCAGGGCTGCCATGACAGCAATGTTCGGCAAACACAGAACCAGGATTTAACGAAACACTTTAATTCATAAATTAACAATTTGTTCATTTCAGAAGTTCATTGTCTTGTTGATCATTAGTATACACCTTAAGTTTTCCGACAACTTTATTGGAGTCAAAATTATGATTGGATGAACTTAGTTTCTTGAAAATTCAGTATCTGTGTCTGGATCTTAGTGATAGACGATCTAAGTGAACTGAATGGCTTTTCCTCATTTCATGCTTCAGATCGAACATGCAGAGAGTTATTACTGCATGTACTCCATTTCTTGCCCGACAGCGAGCAGCTCTCCTTCCGGGGGGGAGAACCAAACTACCTTGGTGTTGAGTGGGGGTGTGGAGCAGTTTTATCCACTTTCTTGATTAAAAAAGGATGCGTGGAGTTGATTTCCGTGGAAGAGTAACAGCAGAGTCTAGTACCGTCTGGGTTATGCTTTGGAGAGGGCCAATTTCTTTGCTTGTAGCCAAGATTTGCATTCCTGAATCAAAATACCTTTGAGCTATATCCATCATACCTCAGGTGTCACATGATCGCACATAAATTTATATTTCACAGCACAGATTTCTGAAAAAGTAGGAGTGCAGGATCTGAAAATGCCTACACTAACCTGATCACGCTAAACAGCTTCTGCTATACCAGGTAAATTTCTAATACTTTTCCAGTTTGCATGGATGGTGGACTTGGTTATTGGTGGTTGTAGAGACACCCATGTGCATTGTAGTACAAAAGCAAAGTTCTGCAGATGCTGGTAATCTGGAATAAAACCAGAAAATGCTAAAAATACTCAACATATCTGACAGCATCGGTGGACAGAGAAACAGAGTTAACGCTTCAGGCTGATGACCTTTTTGTCAGAATGGCTGAAAATATTCTGATGATCAGTCCTCGATCTGAAACATCACTTCTGTTTCTCCCTCCGCAGATGCTGCCAGACTTGTTTGCATTTCAGGCATTGTAGTCTTTCAGCATTAATAATTAAAGTTTCTTGATTTGCCACTAGCAAAACAAAAGCACAAAACAAAATGGATGAAGTGATCTCCTGAGCAATGTCACAGAGTCCTTCTGCTTGTGCATTGGCTGTGCTATGACTGCATGAAAAGATTACACTGTGGCATTACCACTGAAACTGCATGGAGAATAGATCAAGTGCTGGCTATGGGGTATGCATTTCTGTTTGATACTTTCTCTGTTTCCCCATTGGGTGCCTGGCTCTATAGAATGGCAAAATAATATAACAGCTGCTGCTGTTCTTTTCTTTCTGTTTCATGTTCAAATGTTATCAGATGCCAACAACGTACAGAAAGCACAGTGTGATGCGCCTTTTGGGAGAAGCTTTGTATCTCCCTTTTTAAAGGGGAATTACTTGACTTACGGCTGGATTAAGAAACAATACGGAAAATTGCAGGTCATATTTCATCCTCTGAGGTTTAAAGCATTTGAAATTAATGCAATCGACCCATGAGGAGAAGAAAACTCTGGCGTAGTGTCCTTGGCTCCTGGTAGCTGCAACCTGAGCATAAAATGGTAGGTAATCAGGGTAGAAGCTAGGAATGCATAAGAAGTTGTCTAATAAAGCAGCCGGTATCTATTAGCGCAGCAGTGCCAGGGCAGGGGGAACTGCTGAGTAAAGTAACCCAGAGGTTATTTTGGTGATGTTTTTAATTTATGTTGATGACTTGATTTGAGAAGCTCAATGCAAACTGATCAAATTTTCAGGTGTTAAAGATCTTGAATTTAGGGAAATTGAATGACCTGTAGAATAAGTAAGTGGGCAGGATAGAAGCAGGTAAAATTGAGCACAGGCAAGTTCAAAGTATTGCTCATGGGAAGAAATAAGAAAGAGTTGTGAGATCTGCATAAATTATATTCAAATACTTCTTGAAGTTGAAAAAGGTCTAAGGATTTTAGACAACTCAGCAATTAACATGCCTAATCAGCGATAAACAAGGCAGATGAAATTATTAAATATAAAGCCATACCAGTGGAATACAAGGCAAATAAAGTTATGCTTAAGCGGTTGAATGCCCTTTTAACCACCATACCTTGAGCATTATGTTATGTTTGGTTGTGGAGACATGTGGGAAATTTCTAAGCTCTAGAAATGGTGCAGAGAAACACCACAAGACTGAATGTTAACGTCAGAGGACTGACTGATGAAGGAAGATTGGACAAACTTAGGCTACTCATCTTTGTAAGGGAACAACTGGAAGTGAATCTTGCAATTAATGGTATGGTAAAGATAAATCTGAAACATTGTTTCATATTAAACTGTTGGATGAGGGAGCACAAGTTCAAACCAATGAAAAACAAAATTAGACTGATGTTTGGCAGTTCTTTGCACAGAGTTATGAGCATATGTAATGGACCTCTTGGTAGGGTATTGGAGGCAAAACTCCTGGAATCATTTAGAAAGTAACCAGAGGCTGTGTTGGCTTTTTCTAGATGTAAGAGCTAGGATAGATCAGTTGAGCCTCCTCATCCGTGTTTATCTTGTAATGTTGTGAAAGTGTAGTGAGTTCAGTGCGGCCCTGTATCACGTTCAATACCAAGTAAGTAAAACTGCCAATATGTTTAATTTTGATAGCCAATCACAAAGTTGAAAAACACAGCTCATAATGTTAAATGCATTTAAATAAATAGAAATAAAGTTAATTCCTCTGCCTTTTTGTTCCCATTTTGTCTCTTTATAGGAACTTTTACTTGCTTCTCCAGCTGAAATATAGGGCTGAATCTAGTGGAGGCGATGGGGATCTTGACCTCTGGGTGGAGAGCCGTGCGTTGCCTGTTTTCAGGAAAGCCCTCTGCATCCTGTGCCAATTAGGCACTTGACAGGTTAGCAGTGGGCCCCCCCCGGGATCAAGGATCCCAGGGGTGGAAGCCCCGCCAGCTGAGAGCTGCCAGCCAATCAGAGACCAGAAGCTCTATTGAATGGCAGCACCACCTGGAAGGGGGTGGCTGCTGCCAGTACGACACCCACCCAAGACCTAGGATTGTCACTGGATCCCAGACCAGGCATGACTGATGGCAGGAGGGGCGTCGGGTGGTGGCCATCGTTGGGGTGGGGGGAGGAATGAGGAGGGGATCAGCAGCAAGGGCCGGGGTGTGGCCCACAGCGGTACCTCCTTCTCAATCCTGGGTCCCTCAATCAGGCACTGAGTTCCTTTGAAGAAGGGACTTCTCCTGGGAGTCTGCAGGCTAATAAGCCAGGGTTTCCTTGTTGTGAACCTCCTGCCTGTCACTGGGTTAATATCATTAATTGGCCATTTAAGGGCCTCAATTGGCAGTTGGGCTGGAAGGCTGTCCGCGGGCCTTTCTGCCAGCGTCTTAGCAGGGGCGGAGGCAGGAAGGCAGCAGGCTCTCCACCCAACACCCTCCTGCTCAATTAAATGCCCCCACCACTATACTCGCCACGGACGCAGGGAACAAGATTCTGCCCATAATGGCCACAGTCTTCAATACGCCTGCCATTGCTATTATTCTGCAATTTGCTATGAAAGGAGTGAGACCATGTTCCTGTGACACTGAGTCATAATGACAGGATGTTTAGCTCACCAAAATTTGAAAAAGCTGTTTTCATTAGGTTCAGCATGAATTATCCATTTTGTGTGCCAAGAAAATGCGTGCCAGTACAATACCGACCCAAGACCACCTCCTTCAACAGAAGCTGCTAACAGGTAAATGACATTGCTAATTTTGGTGTACCCAAAATTGTTGCCCCTTTCACCTGCATAGCAACAGTCACTGCACTATGTGAAATTCTTTGAGACATTTCTAAGAGATCTGATTAAGTGCTATATCAGTATGTATTTTTTCATTACTGAGGCATATTAATTGAAAGCTGTTTGCATTTGTTTACCTTCAGAACTGCTAATCAACTTAGTGTGTGGGGATCAAAGTTTATAGCCCGGCAGTCTGTGGTCCCAGTCACATCCATATATATGACAGTTCAGAAAATAGAGTTTGTACAACTTTCCGGTTATTAGACCTTAATAATGAAAGACGATTGGAAATTGATTAATTTTGCCAGACTGTGATTATTTTCAGAAGTACTTTAGAATGATTTTGTTTTTTTTTTAATAAGAGCATTCTTACTGACCTAAATTGTTTTTTTGTGTTTTGTATCACTCCATATATTTCTATTATTGAGGCAAGTTTTCTGCAGAATACATGTGAATTTTGATTTCAAAAGTGATAAATGTTTGAATGCATAGATCAGATGCTGGAGAAAAACTGCAACATTGAGAGATAACCATTTGAAATTAATTTGCATTGAGGTGAATTCCAAGTTTATTTGATGTGCATCCAATCAAGTTTCAGTATGTAACTGATGTGCCAGAAAGACCCAATAGGGGACCTTTCAAGAAACTGCATTGTTGGGTATTTTTCTTGCCCTGTGTCTGGAACCATTTCCTGCCACACAACACTGTATCTACCAGCTAGACTGAGAAGTAATCACATTTACAGGCGCAGATGGATTAAAGTGACTGCTTTACATAAGGCACAAGCCACAACCAAGTATTCTGGGTGTGAAGCAGATGCTCCATCAGTTGTGTTACTTGGCAATGTATTGTCATGTTGAGATTATACTTCTCTACAAAGAATCAGAAAAATGAAAGAAATTGAGTAAGTTGTTAGTTTCTGGGGTGACATGCATTGGGACACACTGAATAATACCTTTTAAAATGCATTATCATGTGGGGTAGATGCAGTGCATCATTTTAACTGTTTCATATTCAGCACATTTACAAATATCTTGCTTGAATGAGAATCGAGATGCTCTACTTCTCAATTTATAGATGGGGTGGATTAATAGTGCATTTGCAGTAGCCATTAAATTAGGTAGAAGAAGCAACCTTTCCTCCAAAACCACTTATTCCAACTTGTCATAATCTCATTTGAGCTGATTGTTTTTCAGTAAATCCTCCCCTTCCACAAAAAAGGAAATGGAAGACACCAGCTGTTTAGAGAACAAATTAGTTTCAAGTTCACCATTAGTTATTTTCATCGATTAGCTGCCGATTCCCAATTTTTTCACACGCAACTGGTTGCATTTAATCAGGTAATAATGGTTTCATCTGCTACTTAATCATTAGTTTGCTTAGATGTTACAGTCGTCAGATTATGACAAAAACACCTTGAACTTATAACTGATGACCACCTCAATCAGACTTCAGATGAGACAAAAAAATCATTGTGCACTTGATTAATACATTCCTGTAAATGTGGATACTGATCAAAATTGGAAAAAATGTATATAACTGTAAATGAAATGCTTTTTGAAAGTCTTTCAGATTTTACACTTCAGTGAGTATTTCTGGTTACTAATGAGGTATTTTTGTAGAACAAATGATTATTGTGCCAATAGCCTACTGTTATTTTTGCATATTATGTTTCAGTTAAAAACAATACAAGACAGATTAAGTTGATAATAGGACAGTAAAACTAAGCTGTAAATGTCTGCCATAGTGGAGAAACAGTTCAACTGATGAGGAAGATTTATTGAAGGTACATGGCACTCTTTCATTACACTATAAAAACAGAAGAGCTTCTGAAGGGTTATAAATGCAAAGAAATAAAAGTAGTGTAAGAGAGCTTGTATCCCAGACCCAAGATTAACATTCCCGTCACGCACTAGCTACAATTGCGAAGTGCTGCTGACGATTTTTTTCTTTCTGTAATGTGGAATGAAATACCAGTCTGTTTCAGGGACAACTACACAAAGATAGGATGTCACTGGCTCCAGACTTAATCTTCTGTTTAATCCTGAAAGATCAACTGCGGTGTAGTTGTAAAAGTTTCATCACATTAAACGCCCTGGAACATTGTGATTGTGTGAATACACAAATAGCACAACACAGGCATGAGGTCACCCATGTTATTGATGAGAGAGAAGGAGATCTTTCTCGTGGTATTCTTCTGCGTTTAATAGGCCCTGTATTGTTCTAGCCTGTAAAGACCTGGTTCAGTTCGTAGGAAAAGGGGAACCAAAATCAATAGTCCACTTGTTGGGGACAAATGAATTATTCTTATGTGAATGTAATGCAGCACTTCCACAGCCCAGTGAGCAGCTTTGTGAAGGAGTTGAACTGTGGAAAATCATCTTCAGCGCTCAGTAATAACACATTGTGCAAGTTAATTTTTATTTCATATAATGGGACAAGACACTGTCCTTGTGTAGGAACAATTTATAAAAAGAAATACTTCCATTGCAATGGAACATAATGCATGAGAACACCACAAGCACATTTAGGAGATGAAACAATTCACAGTTGAAAGTTTAACCCTCAGTTACTGTATTTTGCAATAGCACCTTATTATAGTTTATGTCCCTCTGCAGATTCTTGTTGAGTGAAATGCAGAGAAGAACGTGGAAAATAAAGTGTTGCTTGCATTCAGTTAAATGTAAAATGCACTCTCTGCAGGAGGATCATTTTGATCCATGTGTAAAGTTTAAAATTAGGTTTTTTTTAACTAAACTGGTAATCTTTAAATGGCAGCTGAGTAAGATCGTTTATCTTAAATTTCACACACAGGAAAATATTACCCCCTTGATTCTTGACCAATGAATGGCTCATGAATTCACAATAGTGATGTCCAAATTTTTGTCTTGGTGACTTAGCTTTGCTTTGAAGCAGATTATTGAGGGCCCTCTCCAAATAGTGGCAATACAAATATTGAAAGCAAGCAATATTTTAAGACATAAAGCTTTCAATCATTAAAAAACTAAAGCTAATAAAAAATTCTATGACCATTTTTACAAAATATTTCTTAATCCTTCTCGCTGGCAGAAGCTCCTAGTAATTTATCATGACAATCTTTTGCATACATTTGTAAATCAAAATATGTGAATAAAATAGGCAGTGATTTTGTTTGTGCTGCTTTTCTAAAATCGTTGTAGTCTTCTAATTTGCATTATCAGAAGAAATAGGAGCACAAGTAGGCCATTTGGACAATGAGCCAGCTCTGCCATTCAGTAAGATCATGGCTGATCTGATTGTGGCCTTAAGTCCACTTTCCTGCCTATCCCCCATAACCCTTGAAAATATTAATTATCATCTGTTGTATTTGTGCACATTTAATAGCATCTGTTAAATGTGTTTAGTGCTCTTGTTTAGTGCAATGTGCTCATTTTGCATTGGCCCATGAAATTTCAACAGTTTCCAAAGTGTAAGAAGCCACAATCACCTGCCAGTGACTCCAAGATGGCAGAAGTTGTGTCATGTGGAGAAAGGAAAGGTTATAATGACTGTATCCTGTCACATGACAGTGTGGGATATTGATCTGGAAACATTGCTTCTGCTGTAATAGTGGGAAAGTGCATTCTGTAGCTATTATGCAAATCCAGTGCGTGGAGTGTACATAACTGGCACTTCTGTTTCAAAAAAAATCTATTCCATGAATCATTCCCTCAAATGACCTTTATTTAGTAAAGGCATATCTCTAAACTGGTTGAATGTATGATTGCAATCTGTATAAAGAATGCTTATTCAGCAAGGCTCATTTCTGATGTGTAGCAAGGACTACTTTATTTCAAGGTGTCCTCTATTGTTGCTTTTGAATCTTTTTTTCAAATACATTTGATTGCTTCATCTTGCATTTGAAATATTTTTTAAAGAAGATAAACAGAAGAATCCAGTTAATACTCCAACTCTTCCTTTGCCCCTTTTTATTGCGCTTGCTTTCGGATATACCCTGGTTAAAACTGTTGTTGCCATATGTTCAGTATTAGAACGTGCAATCTGAGGAGAAAAGTAATCAAATATTTTAGGGTGAGCAGAAGAACTTTGAAAAAAATTCTAATTGTAAATTGATCATTGCAGCTTACGTGCATAGATCCAGGACAGGAGTGTTCAATAAAGTTATCGTGTTCTTGTATGTGTTTTGAAAGCTGAAGTTTTTAATATTGCTGTTGGTGCTGTTACCCTCTGGATAGGTTTGAATAGACTATGAAGGAAATCATTGAGCTCCTGTTTCTTTTCTTAGTAAAAAAACTTTGTGAGGATAAATTGTTTTCCTTGCATCTCGTTCAGTGAATATTTTTTTATTCCAATACTACAACAATAACTTATTCCTATAGAGTCTTTAACGTAATAAAACAACCTGAGGGTCTTCATGGGAAAGGTATAAAGTAAAATTAGACACCAAGCCACATAAGGTGATGTCAGGGCAGATGGCCAAAAGCTTGGTCAAGGAGGTATGTTTTAAAAGGAAGATGGAGAGTTAGGTAGTGGATAGGCTTAAGGGTGGAATTTCAGAGCTAAGGGATTTAGTAGCTGAAGGCATGATCACTGAAGATGGAGCAGTTAAAATTGGGGATGCTCAAGAGGCCAGAATTAGAGGAGCACAACAACTCAGGGGGTTGTAAGGCAGGAGAAGATTTCAGAGCTAGGGAGGGATGAGGCCATGGCCGGACTTGAAAACAAGTATGAGAGTTTTGAAATCAAGGCATTGCTTTGACACTGTTAGAAATGCAGGTCCCTTTAAGAGTAAACCAGGACAAGCTTCAGAGTGAATTGAGAGCAGGTGATGCTCATTGAAGCCTGTACTTAACAGCTAGGTTTTTCCCTCATAAGGGGTTTCTTTTTTTGCTTCTGGACAGGATAAGGATCCAGAAGGGAAGAGTGGAAACTGGTATTTGTACTGAACTATAGTTTAACAATAGAACAGTTGTGATTCGCAGAATGTCTCCTGCTGCCTAATTTGGTAAATGGATATGCACCTCTTAAACATGCTTGACCGAGAGCCAATATAGGTCGGGGTTGATAGGTAAACAGGAGTTGGTGTGATCACAGTAATACCAAACAATTTTTGTGATGCTAGATGATGGTTGAGTGATAAAGGATTATTAATAACCTTTTCTGCAGTTTTTACATTTTTAGCTGTGCAGTGCACCCTCATAGAATTGACCCATCTATAGGTACAGCGTAGGTACAGATAAACATGGGCTTTCTAACTCATTCAGAGCACCAGATTACCAATATTTTAGGATTGATTTATTTGGAAAATACATTAAAAAATACATTAAATGTGTTTTCAAGATAGAACATTTAAAACAGTGCAGTGACTTAAGTTATGAGTTTTAATTGCATTTCTGGGGGTTTTAAAATGGTAAAACCATTGCAAAGTGATTTAAGTGCCCATCATGGAATAACTGAAGCTACGTTGTGCTCTGGATTACAATCAGGGTTTCAGAGTTTTTGATGCAAAGATTACCGGCCTCACTAAAGCCTTGAAGTGTGAGATGCCTGCAGGAAGCCAACTCAGTATGCAGTATAACTTCAGCCGAAGAAACTTGTTCAGTTAAAGGTTGAAACTATTGCTGAGCCCTTTCTGCCTTTCTGATGGCACAGACAAGATTGATCTTGTTAAATGTCAATCTTTATGCCTAAGGCTTTATCTGGGGGCAGATATTTTGTGCAGAATATCTCAAGATATGGCATCATGGGGTTCCATTCCAGTGACAAGATGCCTTAAGGCATTGGCATCACTTTCCATTCAGAACCTTTATGCAGTAGTACTTTGCAATGTCACCTTTGATGAGCTGTGCACACAATGGGCTGCGTATTCTGGAAGCAAAGTCAGCATGGAGCCAACTCACTCTGCGCCAGCTCACCCCGCAGCCATAATGTGCTGCAGGCGGGCTAAATTGCCTGACAGTGGGACTCCTCCTCCCTCACTGAGGAAGAATTCTTGCCCTTGGGAGCTGCTGGCCAATCCGATTGGCTGGTAGCTCCAGCAGTCCTGGCAGTGCCAAGGCGCCGTGGATCCTGCAGTAAGGTAAACCGGGGGTATTGGGTGGGGACAGTTTGGCCAGTTTAGGGAGGGGGGTCAGGGGGCTAGGGTGGTGTGTTTTGGAGAGTAGGCAGAGCAGAAGAAAGGGGGGCTATTATCTTAGGCTGCTTCCCAATGTGCGAAGTGCATCTTCCTCAGAAGAGAGTACCCCCTTCCTTCCCACCCTTTTAAAACTTTTCTAACAAAAATGTCCTGCCCACTCCCATCTGACTACCCATGTCAACCATATTGTGGCATGGCAAAATATTATTGGGTCAATTGACTTGTTAACAAGCTCAGTTGACCCTTGATTATTTATTTAAGTATGGTGTACGAGCTGCCAATTTTGCCGCCTGCCCACCTACCTTTTTATGGTGGTGAGCTTGGGGGTGGGCAGGAAGGGTTCTTCCCCCTCCCCTGCCCCACTGAAAACATGCCTGGTGGGGGCATGTAAAATCCAGCCCAATGTGTCAGCATTGGTTATTTCTAACTGGTTGCTACAAATTGTAAAATAGGGATAGCTGACAGACACTAAGCTCCTTATAATTTTTGAGAGTTATGAGGCATTTCAGTGGAATATACTTCCCTTTGAAGAATTGGATTGAAAACTTACTCCTGAATAATGGTAAATTTAATCTTTGTTTTGCTCTGTTTTTAAAAAATTTCTGACATGGCTAAAATCTTCTTCAGGTTTCTTCCTCTTGCCATGGGTTGGATGCAATGTTGCACCAGTTGTGCTACTGTAAGCAACGGCACTTTTGCGACTAGGTTTCATTATTAACTCTGGGATGATACTCAATAAGATACCAATCTTGTCTGAGGTCCACAAGTCTGCTTCGTCGGGAGAGTGTCCTGGATGTGTCACCCGTCTTGCTGGTACCTACCTTTAGAGCCATTGTCCTCTTGCTTGGATCACCTGCCTGTTCCATTGTTCCAGGCTTCATGCATTTAGAGGGGCGACATTTTTTATCTACATGAAACAAAGCTAATGATACCCTCACTTAGTTCAGCTCCTCAGCCAAGGCAAGGTACCAGGGTATGCTCACTGGTGTGCATTACCGGTTGTTTGGATGCATAAGTGAGAACCGAGGACACTGTAGGACAACAATTAGTCTTACCCACATTCAGAACTGGAGTGTGCGGCTGGCAGTGACTCAGAGGTACACATCCTGTCACAGAAATCCCATCCCCCACCAATATACTGTGCAGTTAAAATAAATAAGTTTAAACGTTAAAGTAACAGTGGGAGAAACAGTGGCACATTGGTGTCTGTATTGACTATGGAAACTGAGCTAAAATATTGACAAAATAAAGCAGGAAATTTGAAAAATAAAACAAGAAAGAAGATGTAGAAATGGTTATGTTGAAGAATGGGAAGGCGAGGCAAAAGTTCTTTAATATCAGGCAAGGGATTGGGAAAACAAAAATAAACAAGAATGAGATTAATGAGGAAGAATGGAGTAAAAACAGAGAGGAAACGAATTAAGGGAAGTGTTTTTTAATTTTATTAATTACAGAGAATGAAAAATTGAGTAATTGGAACTTGGGGAGACTGACCTCATTATGCACTAGTTCTGCTTCAGCTTCTGAAAGATTATACTCTGAAAAACACTTAGATTCTTAGTGTAATGCACTATCTATAACAGGGTATTATCTGCCACTTTTTGGTGCAATTGTGCAAGACTGAAAGGGAGCCACATATGACTACAACAGGATTAATAACGCTGAACTTTCTGATCCTTCACCACCTAGGATAAAGAGGATAATTTAACGGCGTGCATTTGGCATAATGGTTATGGACTCCAAGTTACTTTTATTAGCAAAGCTTAAGAATTGGTGGATTTCAACTCCCCGCCCCCCGCCCCCCCCCCACCTCCAAAATATACCAGGTGCCACCAAATCATGGCTGCTGTAGGATTACACATGAAGTTTATTTTCTTCCAAATAAGTTTTAATGAAAATTGCCTTGTTTCAAAGCAAAAACAGAATTACCTGGAAAAACTCAGCAGGTCTGGCAGCATCAGCAGAGAAGAAAAGAGTTGACATTTCGAGTCCTCGTGACTAAGGGTCATGAGGACTCGAAACGTCAACTCTTCTCTTCTCCACCGATGCTGCCAGACCTGCTGAGTTTTTCCAGGTAATTCTGTTTTTGTTTTGGATTTCCAGCATCCGCAGTAGTTTTTTGTTTTTGTTTCAAAGCAGTTGGACATCACAAATAAAATGTGGTGGTATATTCATTAATAAAACAAAGTTTGTGGAATTTATTTAAATTTCATTTTTTTCATTGCTGTGCTGCTTCCAATCTACTGTCTCAGTTGCAGGCACAGCACAGTATATGTGCTATGTTCACCTCTTCTGGAAGTAATGTATTTGTGCAAAGGATTGAGTTTGTGACTATTAACAGTGGTCATTGATAGCAAGTGGCCATAAGTCTAGGATTAGTACCAGAAACACAAAGTAAGAGTTTAAGAGAATATTTTTCATGGTGCCAATTATTAAAATTTGACAAAAACTATTATTGAAACATTACTATTGAAGTCAGTCAAATCACAACATTCAAGAGGACTAGCTGAAAACTTGAAAACAAAATGGGTATGGATTGAGATTGGACAGATTTGGTCTGAAGCTAGACAGTGGCATGGGCATATGGATCAAACTGTCCTGCTTTTTAAATGTCTGCAATTCTTGTCTTTTGATACAATAAAACAAGCCTTTAACCCTATCCACCCGACAACAGGTATTGTACACTATGATCAAAATTTATAATTTACTATATTTATTAAAAAGCACATACAGAGCATTAGCTGCCTCTCTTCCAACATGATATTCTTTGTAATAAAACAGAAAATATTGGAAATACTCAGGCCTGACAGCATCTGTGGAGAGGGAAACAGAGTTAATGTTCCAGGCTGTTGACCATTCTGATGACTGGCACTCAAATCCAGTCAGTCACATTAATGAACAACAACTTAGCTATGAACTGATGCTGTTTCTAGTAGATTGATAGATTTACAGCATTTAAAGAGGCCAATCAGCCCATTGTGTCCTTGCTGGCTGAATAAGAGCTATCCAGTCTAATCCCACCTTTCAGCTCTTCGTCCATAGCTCTGTAGGTTATGACACCTCAAGTGCATATTGAAGTGTTTTTTTGAATGCAATAAGGTTTTCTCCCTTTTCTACCCTTTCAGGAAGTAAGTCCCAGAGCCCTTCCAGACGCTATGTGAAAAAAATTACTCCTCAACTCCCCTCTAATCCTCCTACCAATTATTTTTAGCCCCAGCCCCATGACCTCACTACTAATGGAAATAGGCCTATCCTATCCACTCTGCCTAGGTCTCATAATTTTGCTCCCTCTGTTCCAAACAAAACAACCCCAGCCTATCCAATCTTTCTTCATAGCCAAATTCTTAATTCCTGGCAACATCCTTGTAAATCTTCTCTGTACCCTTTCTAGAATGATCACATCCTTCCTTCAGTACAGTGACCGGAACTGTATGCAGTAGTCTGCCTGCGGCCTAGCTATTGTTTGATACAATAAGCATAACCTCCCTGCTATAGGCCTCTCGATAAGCTGTCAGCACTCAGTTTTGTTTTCTGTTTTGCATCCTTCTCTTCCAAAGGTGACAGCTGCCCCTTATTATCTGAGTAAAATGGTCATTCTTCACACATAAGCCTAGTCAGTAAGAGTATTCAGTTTTTGGGATTGGGGAGGGGCGTTAAAGCAAAGCTGGATCACACCAGTGGTAACCTTATAGTGATCAGGAGCAACAACCCTGTCTGACCTTTTTATTTCACCCGCTCCCTTACGTATGGTCACTAAGCCAGTAGCAGCAGCATCACTGCTGCCCAGCTGAGATGAGCTCACAGTTGAAATCAATAAATTTAAAGAGAAAGACTTGTATTTATTTATGTATCTTCTGGGACCTCAAGACTACCAAGTTGCTTAACAGCCAATGAAATCAGAGAACTCCAAAAGTTAAATTGTAACACTAATGGTTAATATCTCTTAAAGTAGAGGAATGAATGCTATATGTTAGTTATGATTATATATCATGTTTAATTTGTATATTTTGTACAGGGCTACCTGGTGTAAAGGAAACTTTTTTTTTAGAAAATGCTGAAGTGCATGGATCTAGTGCTGAAATGACAGCTACAGCATATGTGATACTTTGGATATTTGCATATGTGAAACTTGGAACTTAGTTTAGTAAGGTTATAGGCAGTGATATAAAGTCAGTATAGGTAAAATCAAGATTGCTCCATCAATATAGAGAGCAACTTAATGTAATTTTCAGCTTCAGTGCAGACCTATGCATGCACCATGTGCAAATAATCGAATGAGGCTTCCCTCTGCAATTTAATGGCAAAGTCTTTATGTTCCATCCTGCACTGGGAGAACGGCTGCCAATACAATGGCCCATTCACCCACTTCCCTCTCTTGTACTTCGAAGTTTACCAATTTTTTTTTTGATTTTAAGCTAGCCCTTGGGGCAGCAGTCTTTTTGATTCATTCTTACTTATCCTTGTTCATGAAATATTAAAGCCACCTGCACCATGATCACTTCTTGGTCTAGATAAACTTAACCAACCCCAGTTTATTTTAAAAGAAAAAAAATGAATTGAAGAGGAATTTAGCATTCTGCCCTCATTGTCCTATTTGAACCATGGCATTTGGTGACAGTCTCTGAAGTGGCATTAAAGGTACTGGCAGGTTATGCCAGGGTTACTCAGTGAGTACTGGCAAAGGGTGCAAATTAGCAGGTGAACTTTGAGAGAAGAATAATGGGAAGAGAAGGAGGAGAAGAAAGGAGAAAAAGCTAAAAGGGACTTGAGCTGCTATATTCAAATGGGAATAATTACAGTGTTTCAGAGCCTTCTTTGTGTGATGACAAGTTTCACAATTTGCAATGAAAAATTTATTATGAGTGCTTAAATTCTTAAAAGCAACTATTTTACATGTAGAACATGATCTATTAAGAACTGCTTTTCTTTGGTTTCAAAGTGGATTGATGTAGGTTACTAGGTACAGCATGTTTGCACTAGACGGACTTTAGTGTTGTATCACCTTTAGAGACTTGTCTCTTATTACGCCAAAGCAGTAAAACATTTAAATCCATCTCTCACAGGACAATAACTTTAATAGCTTATGCACTTTCCTATTTTCGGCTGTTTCCATATAAACAGAATAATGTAATGGTCTACTAATTTGTCTCTTCCTGGCAGATTTTCAAAATATCAGTCATCTCTAGCAGAGGGATGCCAAAAAAATCCTGTGCTTTTATTTTGCGGAGTCTTGTCTTTCAGGTTTATGAGGCAGTATTAATGTTACATGACTATCATTTCCAATAACATCTCCTGTGTTTAGATGGCTTCATACAAAGCTGGAATTCTTATTCAGCAATTGGTTCACCCGTCGTCTAAGGGGTGTCCACTGATGAGCAACCCTCTGAAACAAGAGAAATAAATCCCTGTTTTCTTCAAATCATAACTCAAAATTTCCAAACTTGTTTCATCGTGTTGTTCATTTTTAAACCTGCTTATAATTTAAAGATATAAAATAATTGAATTCAGCAGAAAGTGGCAATGCATGCTAAGGGTAAAATGGGTCAACTGGCCTTAAATATAAAGTAGCATCAGAACTTGAGCACGCATTGTAGACTGATGCTTGAGTGTAGTGCTGAGTAACTGCTATATTGTCAGAGATGTTATCTTTCAGATGAGGTGTTAAACTAAGGAATTGTACTCCCTGTTCAGGTGGATTTAAAAGGTCCCATGGCAACCAGCCAACACCACAGACCATATTACCTATTCAGTTATCTTGTATGCTGTTTGTGGGACCTCACTGTGTGCAAATTTCTACTGCATTGCAAAACAGCAGTAGCTACTCTTTAAAAGTAATTCATTGGCAGTATAGTGGCTTGCTATGTCCTGAGTACTCTATATAAATACAACCCTTCTGCTTCAATTGACAGGTTTTTTTTGCAGTCTACATTGGATCGTGCTGGTAGGGAGAAGATGTTGTTGGACTTGCCATCCATTTAATTATCTGCTTGCCTGGAATTAAAGAAGATGATTTGCTTATGATCATTTTTGCAATAGAAATGAACAACATTTACTTTGCAATTATTTGTTCCATTGGCCAATTGGTTTGTTTATAACTAATGATGATTTCACCTATTACAGAAAAGTGATGTTACTATCCTTTTGACAGTTTCCTTTGTTTTTACTTACTGACTACAGATTTAAAATAGATCATGTAGTAGATTCTCTGACACTTGATCACAGAGTCACTGGCAATCGACCGTATTAAGTTGCTCCTTTTTCCGCATTTAGATTACCTGATACTGCACCTGACTTTTCTGAATGACAATGTTAATTGTCATTGACTGTAATAGAATATGAACATTATAGGCACTTGACACCGTTTTAATGGTTTTGACTTTTCGTTCCTGCAGTAGGAATCATTATATGTGTGTGAAAAGCAGTTGCCTGAGCTGGAGGCACAGTATCATTACACTCTTACTTGGTGCTATTAACTTTACATAAAATGTTAGCATTAACATGATTTTAACATGGCAATAATGACGTCTGCATTGTGTTGAAAAGTAAGCGAATATTTGGTGTAACATTTTGAAACCCCATGAGGGATATAATTGTATATCACTGATGTTGTGAGTGCTGTTTTTGTTGCTCACTCCTATGAGGGCTACAATGGCATTTCAGCACCAAGCACTAAGTAAAGTAATACTTATGTTCATTGGAAAGAGATTCTGAGTACACTGAACTGGCACCATTTCTTTTTGTTACTGTGCATCTCCCCACTGATACCGATTAACATTCAGCTCAAGATATTTTTTATGCTGGCAAAACTGCGTACAGAAAACAGATACTTATTTTAAAAGTGAGAAAAAAATGTGAAGTATTCAAAGGAATATTGAGTTAAAATTTAAGATGAGTCTTTAACAGGCAATGTTTTGTTTTTACAGGTTAACTTAGGGATTGTAAATTGTTTAAACTGGAGTATATTGGTATTTATGTACTGTTGAAAGCTAGTCTTGTAAAACATTCCAGTGTTAACAGTTGTATGAGCTAGGAAGATGGTGAGCAGTGGTTTAAAAGAAACTAGAAAAGGAGCAGATGCATTTTTAATGTTTAAAATGCACTTAGCAAAAAGAAAATATCTATGCACTGTTAAAAACCTAATTGTTGGGAAATAATGTTAGACTCCCTGTTAATTTGAGCATTCGATTGAATTTTGAAGCTGTTTGCTGGCTGTTACTGAAAAAGAAATTAATTTCAATGACCAAGCTGAATGAAGTGAGGTTTTGTCAGGTAATTAGTCATCAGCCTTTAGCTGCTCAGGGTCTATCACTCCACTAATCCATACATAAACCCCAGCCTTTCGCAGTCAGATATAATCTGAGAAGCATTTTAAACACTCATTTTTTTTTTCTCTCTTACAAACCTGCCGAAGCCCTACAGATGAAAAGTACATTAATTTATGTCCAGGTTTCCTGGGCTGGTTGTCGAAGGTAGAATTAATGAAACTGATTTACATTTTCCTCCTTTGTTTGATGAAATCTGCTGTTGATTAAGTGTAGGCGAGCGGGAAAAAAGTGTAACCATTGCTTCATCTCTCACTCTCTTTCTGCCGTTATTTATTTGTTGTTCTTATTTATTGTAGACCTCTAGGTATATAGTACTGTCTCAAGTCTAACTGCCTGCTACTGAAGCCTGTGAAAGATACTGAAACCTAAGACACACCACGGATGCAATTACATTTGCTTATGTCATTTGTTTCTCCTGCAGACTTCTTTTTAACTTTATGAAGGAAATTATGGTTCATTAATTAATTTTAAAAATTAGCTAATTGGACTGATTTTTTAAAAATTCTGACAAAAATGACACACCCTCATTTCCAAAATTGTGTTATTAACCAGTGCATTCTTTTATAGGCGTCCCTTGGGAGTCATAGAAAAAACATTTTTATAAAGCGGGTGTTTTATAATAGTTCTTGGTTAATGAGAGAGCCATAAAAATTTGCCTTGTGCACATTTGGCGTGTCAGGATAGAGATTGGAATTTACTGTACCACAGGAAAAAAGAATTCTCTTGTTTCTCAGTCAAAGTCCATACCCTTTGACTACCCTGTTATAAATACTGAGGGGGGGGGGCACTGAATGTTACTTTGTTAATGTATCTTGCCTTGTAACAGTAGGATGTGGATTCACATCCATAGTTCTTCTACAAGTCATTGGTGAGATCAGAAGGGAGCTAAAATCAGAGGTTAACTGGATTATGCAGAAGAATCTATAGTGAGGGTCGAACAAAGGTCACTTAGCTCCATCTCAGCTGTGGAAGATGCATTTATATATTTAAAATTGTTGTATATCAGTTCAGAAAATCTTGATGAGTTACAAGACACTTTGAAGACATCAGAAGACATCATGAAATTCGTCTTTTTCTCTTGTGTATATTGATTCAGTTTTTAATTATGGTCTCCAGAGCATAAGTGACATAATTTTCTTATTTTCCTGTTCTTAAAGTGGTGTGCTTTCTCATTTATATTTCAGTCGAACATGCAACAAAAATCTATATGAGATAAATTAAGAAATGGAGAACTGATTTTTTGGGGGTTGGATGGGGTGGGGGGGTGGTGTTAGGAATGTGCAAATGCATTAAGAATTCAGAATTATTGAATGTATTATAATATTTCCATGAATATAATTTGTATGCAAAATTCAGATTTAAAAATGTGAATTTAAAAGAAAATTTATATAACCAAACAAATTACTAAAAGAAATAAACTGATTTGTTAGCAGTATTTCAAGTTGTAATTACGTTGACCTTCAACCAAAGGAAGGATGAGGGCTAAAAGGCTATTTTGGTATATAATGTGCAGTTTTATATTTATTTTAAGAGGAACAGGTACTGTAATATTTGAAGCTACAGTTTAGAGAGAAAGGTTTCTGGAATTATAGCTTAATGTGAAATACTGTTAATTTTACTTGAATATAAAAATCCAGCTGCTGTAATTTATTTTGCCAAACTTGTGTAGCAAAATGAGGAGGAAGAGCATAGTTTCACATTTGATTTCACACAAAGCTTTTTCTTGAATTGCAAAACAGACAAAAGTACTCAGTTCCATTTTGTTTTCTTTCACTGAATCCATGTTGCAAGTAGAATATGTTATGTGCAGCTGTGTGATAAGTGTGAACATCTCCACTTCTGAGATTGCTGTAACCCACACACTTTCACTCACTCAGGCTTGTCTATGGTTATATTGTCCTCTTTATTCTTTACTACTGGTACAAAATTTCTAGTCGGGCATGTTTTTTTGTCCAGCAGACTTGAACTGCAAAGTGAATTCTACATAAACCTCAACCTGCTGAATACCTGAAAATTCATTTGAGTACCCAGATCTGAAATCAGTGAACTAAGGGTTAATTTCTGAAACTACGCTATCGTAATTAGTATTTGAATGAAGAGATAGTATCGAGGATCATTTCTTGTTCAGCTATGCTGCCATTCCAACCCGGGCTGCATTATTTTTCCGAAGTGTGAAAATTGTTCATCTGCATATTATTCAGATCTTGCAATGAGCTCCTTGTATGATCTTATTTATAGCCTTTCCGACTCAAAGAGCCCAGACTGGGCAGTTTATGCAGTATAGAACATTGATTTCTTGTGTGACCGCATCTGCCTGATACAGAAAGGGATTGAGCAGTTATTTGTCTGGATTTAGCCTTTCCTTATCAAACATTTATGATTTAGCGCTAAGAACAGCATCTACCGGTAGAGCAGTTCAGTGAGTGGGTTTTTTTTAATGTATCGTACCTCGTCTTAATGGCAGGAACCCTGGTTCAATAACATGAACTTGGAAAGGTTTTCTTAATGAAAGCCTTGACGTTTTCTGTATTGGGGCTACATTTATCAGCTGTGTAAAGACTGTATAGACTTCATTATACAGAGAACTGCCACTGCATATTTTTAGGGCCATCTATTCAGTATCAAAGGATAGAAGGCAGAGAAGTAAAGGTTAATGGCTGAAGCAGATGATGTCAGAATTATCCCTAAAGGCCAGATTTACTTAATTCTCTGTGTGATAATTAGATAATTGGGAGCCTATTGTTCCACACACTACTTTTTGCTGTTAGAATTCAATCTGAAAGAAATTAAGGAAAACACAATGAATTTTGAGTTACAGACCACAGTACATTGGAACAGTGCGGGGATCAGTCAGTTGTTTGAGATTTATTCTGTTCGTAGTCAGGTCACTCTTTTCTCTAATGGGATACTTTTGAAGAAATAAAACAAAAAAAAAATGCAATGTGTAATCAGCAGTCAGATAGGTGTCCTCACAAACAGGAATATTCATCTCATTTTTCATTATCCTCTCCCTTTGGAAACCCAGCACAAAGTCCGCTTTTAACAGGTTGTTTGTCATGTGTGCTGATTCCAAGCTGACAGCTCTTGAGTTTCCAATGATAACAGTCATCGGACTTGATCTGAGTTCAATGGATATCACTAAAATAGAATCATCGTCTTTGTGATGGATAGAAAAAGTAAAGTAATACATCCTGATAAAGCTATAGCTTTTCGACTGTGACCTTGTACGATCTATAAGTGAGTTGCAATCCTGGACAGTGCTGAAATGCATCAACACTTTGAAATTTAAGTAGCAGTGAAATCCATCAATGGGGTGAAGGTAGAATGGCCTGAGAAACCAATGGATCATGCTTAGAGGGCTCAAAGGGAAACAGGGTAAGCTGAAGGTCAATATGCAGACACGTCCTAAAGGAATGCACCGAAACTCATTCGCATTCAGCCTTCAAAGCACTGCTGCAGTATGATGAAACATCAGTGGAAAAATAAAACTGGAACCTCAGAGCATTTCCTTTCTCCCCAGCCCCTCCAAGCAGCGTGTAAGAAGGCGTATTTTAAACGCACACTTGAGGGCAAACACTGACTGATGCGATTTACTATTGCATAGCCACATGCAAAACCAAACGGCAAGATGCCAAGAGTTTTAGTATTATTTCTGGGGTGGAGGCCTCTGCCAGGAGGAGGCATGCCTTATCTTTCATAATTTTAGGATGCGAGAGAGATAGTAGAACGCATTTTGAAGAGTAATAGTAAAATATCTTGCTCAAATTAAAAATGGACTATTAAGGTTCTGGGATATTCTTTTACATGAATAAATGGTTAAAGAATCACATGCTTATCTTCCTATGCACTATCAGGGACTTGCTAGCGAGGTTGGTAAAATTGTGTCTTGCCAGCGCAAAAGAACAGGGGTAGGCCATTCAGCTCATTGGGCCTGTTAAGTATTCAATATTGTGTAGTGTAATATTTGAATGATTCTGAAAAGCCCCTGTTTATCATACTAATTTAGGTAAGAGTGAGCGTAAATGTTACATAGAGAAGAGAATTTCTAAATTGTTCATTTTAATTACAACCAGTAGCCAAATTTATCTGCCAGTTTTAGTTTTTAAATTGGTATCCTATTCAGCTACTTCATGGATAGTTTTTGTCTGCCATTGTCTGCTTCCCATGTAAAAATAAAATTATTGGGGGATAAAACCTGTAGATTGTATTTTAAGAGAAAGGCAAAGGCTAATATCCATTGCTCGCATCCTTTGGTTATCATTCTTATTCTTGCTTCCAACACCGCTGACCCACCCGTCAACACCCTTCCGCCAAAGGACAACAGAAATTGTCATACAAATTTAAGTACTTAAGACTAGCCCAGTTCCGGTCCTCAGGATGTCTTGAGTCCCTGTAGAAGTGTAGTTATTATATTTTAAATTTTATATCATGTTTTTATATTATTAAAAAGATATAGAGACATCAGAGAAGGTGCAAAAATGATCTACAAGGATGATACCAGAAATGCAGGAGTATACCCATCAGGAGAGGTTGAATTGGTTGGATCTCTTTTCTCTTGAAAACAGAAGGCTGAGGAATGACCTAATAGAGGTCTTTAAAATTATGAAAGGTTTTGATTGAGTGGACATAGAGAGAATGTGAAGAGCAAAATTAGAGGCCATCAGTACAAAATAGCACCAAAAAATCAAATAGGGAATTCATAAGAGACCTCTTTATCTCAAAGAGTGATGCAGAACTCACTACCACAGGGAGTAGTTGAAGCAAATATGGTAGATGCATTTAAGGGGAAGCTAGACAAGCTTTGAGGGAGTAGAAAGCAGAAGCTTATATTGATAGACTTTGATGAGGATAGACAGAAGGAGGCCTGAGTGGAGCATAATTGCCAATCATCGAATTACTAGTTCCTGTACCATACATCCTATGTAATGTAATGCTACTGATAATTGTAATACTGGCAAATATCACAACTGATTTCCACATCCTATAAACAGAGACCAGTTGGACAGTTTTGGAGGTGTTGGTTGAGGGATAAATTTTGGCCAGAACACTGAGAGAACACCATGCTCTTCCTTGAATAGTACTATGGGATCTTTTATATTCACAGCAATTTTCCTTCGTAACAACAATCCCATAATGGAACAAGTTGCCAAAGGAAATAGTCACAGCCCCATCATTAGCAATCTTCAAGAGCCATCTTCATTATCAAGACTACCATTTCACGAGGTCATGCCTGGTTTAGCTAGCATGACACATATAAACGATGATGGAGTATGGAGTTTAGCCTGTAATGCCGACAACACTAAAGCAGAATAGATGGACAGGGCCTCAGTTTCTTGTGTTATCCAAAGCACAGCACCTTTAGCAACATACTATTCCTACTTCAGAACTAAACTGACATGTCATCCCAGATATGTGCTTAAGTCCTCGAGTGCACTTGAGGACACAAGTTTGGGACTCTGAAGTGAGAGCCTACCACTGAATCTAAGCTAACAATTAAATGTTCCATATTTTTTTAATATCCTTAACATAATCTTATGGTTGGGCAAGAAGTTAACTAAAACATCGTGTTTATATTCTTGCATAAACAGTGCAATTTATGGTCCCTCACCTAAATTCTTAATCGTTTGGCCTGATCACCCACAGTACTGAAAATGCTGTCTGCAATTAAGTATATGCTGATAAGCAAAAATGTTCCTCTTT
The DNA here is from genome assembly GCF_964194155.1 of Cetorhinus maximus. Classification (NCBI taxonomy): domain Eukaryota; kingdom Metazoa; phylum Chordata; class Chondrichthyes; order Lamniformes; family Cetorhinidae; genus Cetorhinus; species Cetorhinus maximus. Next base: position 144,094,228 of record NC_135884.1, read on the forward strand.
AATTTTTTGTTCCTTTGCTTCACATGTCAAATAGTTCATCCACTAAATCTTTGCTAAATTCACTGCATAACCCTCTGGTACCAATGTACAGGCTTAGGATCATGAAAAGTGGGAAAAGATGCTTAAATTTGCCCTTGCGTTTTCTTAAAATAAGCAGCTAAGTATTCGAAGGCTGATTTCAGACACTTCTTGTATCTGGCAAACATTTTTTTTGTGTTCGGAGACATTTGTATGTTGTATCTAATCAAGAGGTTTGAATTGAACAATTGTTTGAACTGATAGATTAGATTACAGCCATGAAATCACTCCCTTGTATCAATTATTTTTTGCACACGGGCACCTCCTATATATCCTATGGTGGTGTCCTAGGGGATTCTTGGGTCTGGAGTAACATTGTGATGCTTCGTTGCTAATCTGGCCTTTAAGGCCACAGCTCTAACTAGGCAAATTTCCATAGTTGTACCTAAACTATGAAGGTCACTCAGAGGTCAGGTGTAATAGCTTGTAAATTTCAGACTGCAGATCAAGGTCTGACTTTCTCTCTTTTTTGTAAGATTATTTGTCCTGCTTAACAAAGTATGAGATTGGTATATGATGTATGGTGTGTGATGGAAAGGTACCAGATACAAGACTTTATCTGTATAAATATAGATATGATTGTATATATTACAAAATTATCCAGTTGATTACAATGTGTTTGAATGCCTAGACACAAGGTGTGATAAATTTGTTTTTTTCAGATGTGCATTCAGAACAGCCAAGACTACAACTCCCTTCTTTGAATATTTCCATAATCATCTTAAGGTCTTTCTTGATATCCTTTTATGTTTCAAAATGTTGGATGAGATTCATACCATGTCACTGTGTGCTCCCACAGTAGATTGTACATGCAAAATGCATGCATGGAGCATATTTTATATTCACTTTGGGGAGATGTTAAATTGGTTAAGCCCTTTTGAGTAATGAGTGTATATTACTGCATTTCAGATGCATGTACGTGCATCTAGTTCCAACTTTGAAAATTACATACGGTAAAATTATCATCATGTATTTTCTGAGGAAGTAAAGTCCAACATGCTCAGGACATTGCTTTTACTAATGGCATTCTGTCAACTCCTGTAAGCTTTGCATATTTGCATATTAAAGAGCTGGGTAAAGAAATACTTCTTTTATTACTGCAGCTCATAAATCAGTTTGCATTTCTCCATTAAAATCTGTCTCAGCAAACTTGAGCAAAAATTGACTGGAATCAAAATACACGCACAACCAGGCATACAAATCGATCAGTCATTTGCTTAAAAACAAATTCTTAGGTTTATTGATGGGTTATTATTTCATTCCTTTAGGAAAGAGAAGTGAAATCAAATTTAAAAAATTAAAATGGAGAAGGAATAAATGGAATTTGGTAGAAAATTAACCCTGTTCATCAGTAAAAACGTGTTTTATACATTGGGATATTTTGTTTTTACAAAATAACTGAAAATTTGCTTACTGCGCAGTATTTCTATGAAAAGCTACTTTGCAGTTCCTCTTCCAAAGAGTATTTTTTATAATCTATATATATGGTTTCTGAAATTATACGAAAACTAGAATTTCAGTTAAAAAATCTCTCAATTTTTTTTCCAGCTTCGTCCCATCTTCTGAATGTACTGAGTTATACTGTGTGACAGGTTCAATGGTACTGTCATCATTCTTTATCATCCAAGTGTTGTCTTCAAATGTGACCCTGAGCAAGTCAGTGTTGCTAGGCTGTTTGACTGTTTGTGCATCACAGTAGACTCCAGTCTTGTTCTGAACCATGATAGCATGTAGGTTATTCTTCCAAGGTCACTGCACAGGATCAAGGGAAGTGACACGTTTTCTCCAAATCTGTCTGAAGATGGTTGGTGTACCTGACTGGTCAGCTAACTTTGGTAGACCACCAAGCACTTGGGACTTCCTTGACCTGTATGCAGTAGTATCATGTTGCATGGCACCTTTATCCATTGCATTATTGACGTACTCAAACTTGTGTGTTAAAGAAGCACTGCACTGGTCTCTCTGTCAGCTGGAAAGCTTTAATGCAAAGGCACTTGATTGATTATCAACACATGATAACACATGGATTTTACAATACATGTATAGAACACTTATTCTGATCATATTGTTTACAACCATACGTGATGGTACAGTGATCCACACTGAGAACCAAGTCATTTTATTTTAATTACAGCCCCTGGATATACTGAAGTGAGAATGTCCTCTTCATGGAAAATTTACTAGAGTTCTGACTCATTGTTTATGCATTCTGCAGTGATTTCCCAATAGAAGACATGCTGCTGGCTATAAGAGGGTGATAATAAGGATCATATTGAGGCGTTTCTACAATTTTTGAATTCCAGGTTTACTCTAACTTTCCCTTGTTTTGTTTATTCTTTTGCTAGGTTTTTGCCAATTTAATTTTCCTTAGTCTCGCTAGCATCTCCCAACTCACTCACCCTCCCTCCCCTCAGTCCTCCCATGCCTTTTTCCATCAAGATGCCTGAATATCCAACTGTATGCTGTTACAACCCACCTCCAGGTAAGGTTCCCCCAAGTTGTTGATTCAGACGAGACCCCTCAATTTGTCATCGTCTGACTGGGACACCCCCCAAATTGTTATGCCCCAGATGAGGGATGAACTGGCTCCCTGTCTTTACTCCAGTAGGTTCCAGTAGTGTTGAATTCAGTAGAGAATAGTCGGTTTCGAGGATCCAGTAGTATTGAATTCGATAGAGAGGGAGCGAGATCGGGATACCTGCAAAATGGCGATTCGCAGGGTAGTGTGTGTGGCTGTTACTCCTCAGTCAAACTTCGAGCACTTGCTCTCTCTCAGAACAGCCACCAACAGACAGACACCAGGGCAGCTTTTCAGCTCACTTTTAACCCCTCCTTTGTATATTCCAAGTGGGAAACGAATTCACAGATCTGTCTGGGCGTTGCTCACAGGATTTCTTGATGAGCTGATACTCATCTCCCAATATGTCCTATTGTCTCTACCGGAGAGAGCAATTAGTTTCTGGATGTCTTTAGAAGTACTTTCTCTGGCAATAAGTTGGGGTTCCATTACCCCTTAGGGAGTTACCCTGCAGCAATCCAGCCAGTGGCTTGTACATTATTAAAAACTCAGCTCTTATTTTAAAGTCCAATATTTCCAGATGCAATTCAATGATTTTTCTTCATTATCATGACAATTTACTCTAAATGCCACCAGTACTGTATCTTGACTAAGCCTCTAGAGTGATGCTCTATTTTCTTTAACCTTCCACTGCCAGGCAATTTGATCAAGCTTGGCAACACACTTCTTTCAGGAATTGTCCAAATGGTAACCTAAGTTGAGGCTGGAACTTGAGATGGAACTTTTGTTGCTGCTGGATCTTGCTTCTCCAACACATTTATTTTAAATGAAGGAGACTTCCATCTCTTTAACAGGAAACCTGATTGACATCACAGCATTTTCTTTGAAGATACCATAGGGACAATAATGGTGCCCATTGGATTGAGGTGCATTGGGTGTCAGCTCCTCATATAATCAGGCATGAGAGGCCCGAGGCTTATTATTGCTCCTGACGAGCCCAGAGCATCTTTGTGTGGCCAGCCAGTGCATAGTATGCCGAGAGCCTGGACACAAAGTGAGCCGAAGGCTTATTTAAGATCACATTCTGTGTTCAAATAAGGTTTGTTTCCACTAAGTGATTGTAATGCCTGTTAAGCAGTTCAGTCATTTAATGATGGTTACAAACAAGTGCCAGACAGGAATTATGTTCTACATATTTGGTGGTGTAAGAGTTTCAGGGACAAGACAATAAATTTCAGACAAGGAGACACTTGATGCGATGGTATTAGGACAATTATTACGCAACAAAAGTTATACTTAACAAATCAAGGCAATCAATATCCGGTTCAGATGGTCTTGCTTCCCATTGACTCTAGTGGCTACAGAAGGCTTGTGACTCCTTTCCTCTTTTTCTCCTTATGTCTTCTTGGAGAAGTTGGTTGCACAGATTTCAAGCCATTCTTTTTATCCCCTGTGTTGTCATGTTCTGGCCTTGTTATCTATCTGTCAGTGCTTATATTAACTCTTCAATTGTGATCACGACCAGTAGTCACAACTCAAACAGCATATCTTTAACATACAAACAATCCATCCATACATGTGGTCCTGATTAACTTGAGCCATATAGGCAGTTCTCAGATGAGCACACATCTAAAATTAACCCTTCTACCAGGAACTAATACAAAAAGTATAAATTGATTCACATATTCTACACTTGTGAGCTCTGCCCTTTTGGTAGGGTCAGCCAGCTTACCTCTTACTGTATATGTAGTGTTAGGCTTGAAGGCCAGTTTTTTTTTCCAGGCATCACATCCATCCCCACTGTCCCAAAAGGTACTTGCTTCCTCAAGTGCACGTGGTCATTTACATGCTGTTGTTGCTGGATTCCTCACCCCTGCAAGCTCAGTGCTTTGAAGCAGGTCATTAGCAATGCGCAGGATGTAAAATTTAAATATTACAATGAGCTCACATTGCTTATTTTTGGGCAGATGCATGGTGGGGGAGCTGTCGAACTAACTGCTTATGTGTTTTGGGTGCTCTTACAAGTTATGAAGTCATCTCTCTCTGGCAGCCACTTCCACTGTATAAATTCTAGTTTGTGTTAAACTTGCAGTCTCATTTTCACACCAAGTTTATGCCTGCTCAGGATTCTATTCAGTTCCAACATTAAGGTGAATTACAAGCTGACATTTTGAAAACGTGTATCAGTGCACTATGAAGTCTGATGGTTAGTTCTGTTCTCGTCATTGCTGTCTGTCCTTCCAAACATGTACTGCACTGCGTTATGTGTAACATTTTAAATAACAGTTGAAGAAACAGGGACAAAGAAAATCAATGATGCAGAATAAGCTATGGGCTGTTTCTGTCCTAAAAGAAGTATGAGGGCTTAGTCAAAAAAATACTGAAACTTATTCATTGGCTTTAAACCTTGTAATAAAGGAGAGAGATCTTGTTCCAAGCCTGGATATCACATTACACAGAAGCAGGTCTTTATGTGGATTTATCTGTCCTTTGTGTACAGACTGTAAACCCACATAATATGCTAATGAAACCATTTTCTATTACATTAAGGATGCAACTCTCAGGACTTTCTCCAAGGTTCAGTTGTAATAATAAGCATTAAACCTATGGTTCAGTTGTAATAAAAAACATTAAACCCACTGTACCTAAAAATCATAAAGAAAATACAGTATTTCACAATAAGACTTGGTAAGGATTTATGAAGCAGCAAGGCAGTCAACAAATAATCATCAGAACTCATTATGACATTCTATTACTTGTGTTGCAGCGTGATGAAGCGAGGTAAAGCCAGACTGGTCATGCTTAGCACACTGTGTATTCTGCAGATTTCCTCAACACCTCCAGCCCTTCAGTTGGGTGCATTTCCCTGAATACTGAGTAATGGTTGTGACTCATTGTGTCCCACTTCTGTAGGGCACTGTTCTTATTAGTCGGTTTGAATTGGTTGCAAATGTGGCCACAATTGATTACTTGTCTGCCCTATTTACTCAGTGTGGCCCAATTGGCATTAATAGTCAGTTGTTACCTGAATAATTTGAACTATTCATCAAATAATGTCTTTTTCATCTTTCATATTTGTAAGTGTTTTTTTGTAACCTGATTTGGTTTGCAATATGATTATATTTTGGCATCACTGATTTGTTATCTCTATTGTTTAACATTGCCTCCAAGAAACTCAGTTTTTATTTTATTGCCAAAGCTTTTTTTTTGCTCTCAACAACTCTTAACTTTCTATCAAATCCAGATTCTTTCAAAACTTAAGAACTCGTCCCGTATCTGAGGATGTTTCTTCAACACCACTTTAGGCATCTGAACAGGATACAAGTAAAAGTTTATCATTTGATAGCCAATTATTCTTCACTTTTCCAGCACAGTCTCCTCCCCATTTCAACATTTCTTTCCTCTTTATTTTATTTGTACTGCTACTATGGTCGGTACTCTATTGAATCTTGCGTCCTTGTTCCCTCTCAGCTACAAATGCACCAATGGACCATTCTTCTTTCTTTATTACACAAATCTTCTACTCCTACCCATTCTTTCCCAGCACCTTAAGACTGCAGAACTCTTTCTCTCCCTTGGTGTTTCTATGTTCCTATTATCCACAAGTTTTAAAATCAAGCTTGGCATTGTCTAATAACTGATTTCTAATTGACCTTGTCAATACTGTCATGTAGTACTGCAGTTGTTTCCTTACCCAAGTTTTGCATAGGTTTTTAAACAAAATAATGCCTCAAAATTTCAGGCTAATATTCAGTCCCTGGGCATGGGTAAAAACCCAAAACAACCTCAACCCGGGCAAGATTTCAATGATGGAGCCATGAAATCTCAAGCTGTCTGTCTCTCTGCCAAAGGTCTATTGTCTTTGTAAATAACAGGCAAATTACTCGTGCTGCTCTTCACAGGTATAGTAATATCAAATAACACAGTGGAAGCACAGAAATGCTGATGTCTGAAATCAGGTATTACCCAACAACTGTGGATCTCTGCTTAGAGATGGAATTCACCATAATTTGGTGGTCCATATAGATGGAAAAAGATTACTTATTTTTGGTTTGAGGAGGGTGACGTGATCTATTATGATGAATTAATGGAGAGAATCAAAGTGTTGGATATGGAAAGGCATGTTCTATTGATAATCATAGTACATGATTATGGGTTAATAAAACCACAATATAGCTTCAACTTCCGTGTGTTTAATTTTGAAATGAATGGCCATGTGGTGCAGTAAATGCTGCCTTGTTTAAAACATTCAAGAGGCAACTGAATTGATTCCTTATTCAGTGGGATGTGGATTTTGGAATAGGGATGAGATAAAAGTGTTTAATTAAGTAGTCGTTTGGTAGTACAGAACTTGATTATTGCTGAAAAAGAGACAGTTTTTGTCAAAGCTTTTCGTCTTGTACTCATCAAGACAATTCGCACGAATATACCAATGTCAGAGGAAACAACATATTTTAACTCTATGAGAAGAGAGTGCTGATTGGTTGGCAAGAGGACGATGTCACTACCAATCAGAGTCCACTTGCCAACCAATCAGCACTCTCTTCTCATGCAGTGTGATTATATTGTTTCCCCTGACATTGGTATTTTCTTTTGAATTGTCCTGATGAGTGCAAGATGAAAAGCTTTGTCAAATTAAGTCTCTTTTTTCAGCAATACTCAGTTTAGTTAAGTCTCACCAACTAAAGTTGAGAGTGGCCAAAGAGACTGACTCCCTTCTTGTTGCTACATTGTTATGTAATAGTGACAAGAGCAGAATAAGCAGTGGTGATTAAGGATGGCTTTTGGCAAGTGATCATTACACTTGAAATAATTGTTTGCCATTAACAAAGTCAACAAGACAATGAAGATCAGCCATGATTGTGGATTAGTCTGTGGAAGTTGCACCTATAGAAAATGTTATAATATAGAATGGATTCCTTGTTTCAAAGACAAGGAAGTATGCGATGTAAATAAAAATGAATGTGAAACTGAACTTCGCAGTAACTCTAATTCAGTGCTATGCTGCAATGAGCTTTGCATAAGTGCACATGCACATGTGAGGCACTGATAATATTAAAATTCAAAAACCATGTAGGTGCTGTAATTCCTAGTTTTCTTAATAGAAATTTCATGCAAATAACCTTCCTTTCAATATTGCTTTCACCTTTCAATTGTGAGTGGGTCTTGTGCTGAAATTAACATAATACAGCTTACTGCAGCTCAGAGTGTAACTCAACCCAGCTACATTGCTCGTGCCTACAAGTGCAATCTCCAGAGTTGCAAGGACTTGTCCGTTAACTGTAAGATGACTACAGCTGGTCAGCATTCTGGACAAATACTCCTGGCCCACATATCCCCATAAATATGACTCAGTTTTTACTGTGCTCAATCTAGCATACACTGCTCAGGATGGTGTGTATATCTTGTGGGAGAATCTAGAACTTGGGGTCACTGTTTCAAAATAAGGGGTCGCCCATTTAGGACAGAGATGAGGAAAAAATTCTTCTCTCAGAGAGTTGTGTGACTTTGGAACTCTCTTTCTCAAAAGGTGGTTGAAGCAGAGTCCTTGAATATCTTTAATGTAGAGTTAGGTAGATTCCAAGCAAGGAGGAGAAAGGTTATCGGGGGTAGGCAGGAATATGAGCTTAAAATTAGATCAGCCATGATCTTATTGAATGGTGGAGCAGGGGCCAAGTGGCCTACTCCTGCTCCTAATTCGTATGTTCATATATCCTTTCTGGTTGAGAGCAAAAGCGGGCTTCTGTGTGATGTCCTCCACAACCAAATACCTGCTAACTCACTGTCGAAGCTCACGTGATTACTGGGCACTTGAGCAAGGTGCAAGGGGTAGCATTTGTTCTCCATGGACCTCCAAGATGGTGAATGCTTCTGACAAAGAGGGGCACAAATCTCTAATAAATTACAATAAGGAATTCAAGAGAAACTTCTTTGCCCAGAGAATGATTGGAATATGGAACTTGTTATCACATCACAACAGTAACTGCAATTCAAAAATATTCAGAAGTATTTCATTGGATTTAAATTGATTAGGCACCTCCTGAGGCCATGAAAGGTGCTACATAGACGCATGTCTTCCTTTCTTTTTCACATGGAGTAGTTGAGGCAAATAGCATAGGTGTATTTAAGGGGAAGATGGATGAGCACATGAGGGAGAAAGGAATAGCAGGTTGTGCTGATAGCATTAGATGAAAAAGGGTTACAGGAGGTTTATGTGGAGCGTAAATGCTGGCATAGAAGTATGGCCTGTTTCTCTGCTGTAAATACTATGCTGTACATCCATAAATGCATGTTTATGTATCAGTTACTTTTTTGTATGTACCCAGCAGGCTTGGATGACATTGTGGTGTATAGATCTCCGAATAAAATCTTTACATTCTGAACTCTTCAAATGATCTGTGCTTTAGTCATGGAAAGTCCCTCACCTTTTAAAAGCAGCTATCTTTTATGACATGTTTTAAGCAAAGTGTTATTTAAGGGACTCTATATGTTGTTCTAAATGAAATTGTGTTTTCTTACCAGCAGATTTCTAGTTGTCAAACCAAAATCTTGAAATAAGACTATACAGTTTTGCATCTGCTGCATATCATTGGCTGCATGCCAATGATCATGGTAAAATGTTACCACCTCTCTCTCTCTCTCACTCACACACACACACACACACCTGCATTCGGTTTGAGTTATCCACCCTCCTTTGTTCAGTAACAGGCAATGTTGTGTGTCCTGCAACAGACATTTTGTGCAATTATTGTGCAATTCCTTCTATCTTTATAAGGCATTTTTTCCACCTGTGTATCCCTAGTGCAGAGGTTGGCCTGCTAGAAGTGCACAATGGGAAATCACTTGCATATAATTTACCATATTCTAGCCGTCACTAAGCTCCCAATATCCAGCAGCATACAACAAAAAAGACTCTTAGTTTTCCATGTATTTTCATTATATGCATTATTATTGTTAAAATCTTTCCCCGGTGAATTTTAAGTCTGCTGTGTGGTGCAGATCAAGCAACTTCTTGTTTGCCCTTTAGTGGTCCTCCCTTAGCCTCTGATCCTGTTTCCTGAAGAACTCACTGAGTTCACTGTGGATCTGATCGTTTTTTGCTGGACTGCTCTTGTGTCACGCCTTCATTTCATTTGGCATTTAGGTCCCTGTCACTGACACCACTTTTCTTACATGTATTTACAGTAACTGCATACTGATTCCGCTTTGAGCTATAAGCTTTCTACCATTAATCTAAAATTCTTATGTACCGTAATTTTCTTCATTAAGTTATACGTATGGAAGAAAATTCACACACACTAATACCATATAATAAGAATATTGCTTGCTTATTCATAGTGTGGGATCTGGAGTGGTAAAGGGCTGTTCAATGCATCAAACTTGCACCATCTTGAAGGCATTGTATGGTTATTCTGTTCTGCACTAACTCCTTGTTTCTCCCACCATTGTAACATGTTGATTCTTTAATTCAAGAACAGCAATAAGAAATTAAAATTGACAGTGATAAATCTATATTCTGATTGTAATAAATATGGCAGACAATGGCTGGGCCAGCATTTACCAGTTGCCCTTGAGAAGAGCATATTTTGAGGTATGTTAAACCAGTGTTATTGTAATTTTAAAATTAAGTGGAAAAAGTTGCATCTTCAATTACAATTTTAGGCTTTGTAAAGTGACAGCTGCCAGAACAAAAATGTTAACAAAGCGTTTACACACTACAGTTCATAAAAACACAAAACTAATAAAAGCAAATCAGGTAATAATGAAGTGGGTTGCAGCATCCACAGATAGATACATTCATAATAAGACTACATGCATTAAATACTTCATGGCGAAACTAGCCCAGCAATAATGGGAGTTCTAATATGAAGGACATTTTGTTGCACTTCAGGGAAAGGGTCACTCCTCTTGTTTTTGGGCAGAATCTTGTTGAGGCGTCAGGGGTCTCACCTGTCGACCATCCAGTCGGCAGGTGAGACCCACACAACTGCTTTTCAGGAAGGCCCGCTGAACCTAACGCCAATCAGGCAGTGGCAAGACCAGAAGGTGGGCCTTCCCATGGAATCAGGTCCCCGGGGTTGGAAGTCTCCCCAAGCAAGAGCTGCTGGCCGTTCAGAGGCCGGCAGCTCGTGCTCAGCAGCACCAAGGAGGAGGCTGTGGCGGCTGCCAGAAGAACATCACCCCAGAGTCCCAGGATTGCAGAGAAACCTAGGACAAAGGTAAGTGATGTTATGGAAGTGGTGGTTTTGCAGGATGGAAGTCGTGGGGCCTCTGAGCCTCTGAGGGCTGCAGGAGTTTCAGAAGCAAGGGCAGGAGTTGACTTTCAGTAGCCTCCTCCACCACCCCCTTCCAGCTGTCCATTCTCCACCACCGCCCCCCCACCTCCCAGCCCCCACCAGGAGGTGACAAGCTGCTGCAGGGTAGCAGCTGTCATGCACGCCGCATGGCAACAGACCAGCCAGCAGATGGGTTAATCCCAGCAGTGGTGGGCTGAAGCACTTAAGTGGCCCTTAATTGCTCATTAACAGCCTCAATGAGTGCCAGGGCAGGAAGGTTGACCATGGACCTTCACGCCCAGAATTTATTTCAGGCGGAGGCGGGTTGGTGGCAGGGTTCGGGTACAGCATCATCCCGCCTAAGTATATGCCCTTCCTGCCTCTACGCTTGCCACCAGTGAGTGCACAAGATTCCGCCCTTTATTTTGTTTTGGAAGTCTCATGTGGTTTTAGCTCAGACTGTGCTGAGACCCAGTACTTAGATCTTCACTCTTCAATCTATCCTGTACCCGATATTTGAATACCTCTTGGAGGAATGCTGTTTAATACCCTTACATACCCATCATTGAGATATGAGAACATTACTATTTGTGGTTAACTACATTGAAATTCAGATTTGCCCAAGAAATGGGACACCTAATGGAACAGATAACTTTCAATCCTGGGACCTGGCTTCAAGTTTATCCCAGGCTGAAGAAATGGGATTCTATTGTGGGGCATAAGCCAAAAGCACAAAACTGCCAATAATTCTGGCAGTTTTACAAGAAATAAGAGCTGCAGGTGTTATAAAAAGGAAATGTTGCTTTTGGGGTTTGAGGTGAAGAGATTTTTGTTGGAGCGGTGTATAGGAGCGTATATCTTGCATGGAACCAATGTTATCCCTGATCTAGGAAACTAAACATTGATGTTTTCATAAGTGATTAATGTTGAGTCTTGGTGAGGTTTGAGGTTTACACTGATGCCAACCTATTATCCAATGTTTGCCTTTCTAGTCATGGGAGAGATAAGGCAAGTGGAATTTTATTGTATTCCCCATTCTAGTAGGTAACATTGCTTTTTGGGGGCAATTCATAAATGTATCCTGAAATTCTGCTCTAAACAAGGCTGTCTGTCACCAATTAGGAGGCCTATGTCAACTACCACACACAGGGTATGGTATGTCACAGCAAAAGAAAAACAGACCAGATGGCTCAGCTTGTCACCTCCAGGTGGGAGCAGGGCTGGTGGTTTGTGTGGTGGTGGTTTGTGTGGCGGTGGTGGAGAACTGGACATCATGAAGGTGGGGGTGGGGGGCTGCTGGAAGTTGACTCCTGCCCTTGCTTCTGAACCCCCTGCAGCCCTCTCCCCATGACCTCCACACTGCAAAACCACCCACTCTCACCACATCACTGATGTGTGTGCAAGTAATATGCTTCATGAGCAACCTTGTCTGCCCATATATTGTCTTCATTAAGTCCTGCTCATCATCCATCATCCTCATCCTTACCTTCCAATGCATTCAATTTAAACTCCTCATCCTCCACTACAAGTTTCTCCACAAGTTCTTGCACCCTATCTCTGCAGTCTCCTTGAACACCATAACCTCTCCTGAACACTCCGTTCCTCAGACTCCAGCATTCTCTACTTTTCCCCCCTCCCTTTGCACCACCAGTGAAGATAAAACTTTCAGCATCCTTGATCCTTCTCTCTGGAACAACCTTTTTAAATCTCTCCGCCTATTCTCCACCTTGTAATTTACCAACAATTGAAGTAAGAACTCCACAAAATGTTCTAGGCTCTCTACTTGTTGTTCTACGACCTCAATATCCACATCCTGAATATCTATGTCTTTTCTGACAATGAGGCAAAGTGCATATTTAGTACTCTGATTTCTCCACTCTGTATTACAAGCATACTTCATTCAACTTTTAGAAACCTAGCCATGTCTATCGCCCTAAAAAAATCTCTAGGTATTTTAGTATTTTGTCTTGTGATTACTCATACCCTCTTTCAGCCTTTCTAATCGACACTTTGTAGCTTTCAGATGTAAAGTTATTTGTCCTGGCTTTTTTTTAAACTAGCGTATTGTACTTGCTTTGTCCTGTCTTTAACCCACTCATAGCAGATTTATTCTGGCATTTACTGTATTTCTTATATTTTGAGAACATTGGCTACTGTTAGATTGCTTTCCTGCTTTACTTGAAATATTCTTTACACCTTTCTACTCTTCAGATAACATAAATTCAATCCTATACAAACCGATAGCTATAAATGTATAAAATTAAATTAGCTAAGCGACAGAATCCCATTCTTATGTGCCTCAAGAGATTCTTTTCTCAAGCAACCTGGTTGTCAACCGTCATATTCCCTTCAAAGGGTCAGATGTTAGAGTGGAGGATTGTCATGGAAAGTGAAGCCAAGTCATCCTTAGGTCATTCCAACTCGCAGGAGTGAGCATGCTTTTATTGACACCCAGTTGTCAGCATAGCTGGGTTATGAAAGCTGCCAGACTGAACTCATTTCTAGGGGCATGTGTTCAAATCTCACTTCTAGCATTTATTTTAAAGAGATCCTGAATTTTGTATGGATTACACTTCAGCTCATCAAGATATGACTGGCTATTTTCCAGGAATCCTTGACTCTGCTCTTTGAGCTTTGCACTACAGTTCTATGTATTTTCTAATCATGTCATTAACAAATTCCAGTAAAGGTTGTTATCTACTATGAATAAGGCTCATGATGAAGCACTGACTATGGTGTGTTTTCAGGATGTGTTAACAAGACTGACAAAAGGCCAGCTACTTTCCGGGAGTTAACATCGCTTATCGTGATCAGCATCTTTTTAGGGTCAGCAATTCTTTTCAATGCCAGGTTGCAGTGTAATCCTATGACTGTCAAGTAACATCAACCATGCCAGAAAACATCAAGTCCGCTAGGTATTTTGGAACAGCGCAGAGAGAGTGAGTGCAGGCGAAAGCTGGTTTGTTTATTTGTATTTACCAGTAGGCTCCATTGAGTACATAATATTGAGTTGTCAGCCCCAGGCTCCTGAAAGTTGTATGATAGCTTGGTAGTGTAAAGAGTATTTACCGGTAATTCCAGCTGAATTACAGTTAGTGTCATTGATATTAACTGAATCTGGAAGGATTTTATAACCTTTATAAAATATGCAGATTGAAGCCGTTAAATAATTCAGGTGATCCAAAAATACGATGTCCGCCCTCACAGCTAAAGTAATAAAGTATGTCTTTATTAATGGGTAAAAGGGAGTTAATAAAATTCCCTTATTTTAGAAACCTGTGCAGAAAGGGCTAATTGTTTAGGAGTACTCCTTCACCAGCCATCCTTGATTATTAGTTTTTTTTAAACAAATGTTTAGTGGATTTGTGCTCATTGAGGTGAGGGATGATCGTGCCTGGAAAGGAAATTTTTTTCTGCATTGCATTCCCTGCTATTAGCATCAACCACTTACTGTATGTAGGTGTAAAGCTCCTGCTACTCTGCCTACATATTGCACTCCAGCTCTGGTTCAAAGGAGCATCCCGTATCATACCAATGTGCGGCAGTTCTTACTCTCTCACACCAGCCATTATTGTGCCTGAGGAAGGGTGCCAATTTGTGCTGATTTCCTGCTGTGGAGCTAAGCACATCCAGACCTAGATTTGATCTCTTGAAGCTTATTTCAATTAGGACAAGATAAAAATCATGATATTATAAAAAGAAAAAAAAACACCTGCACACTCTTGGTTGGATTAAATCCAAATCCTTGAGTGAGAGGACTTGTTCTAAACAACAGAGCAACAGAGACACTCTCAGTGTTCAATTGTAAGACTAGATACAATAAACTGGCTTGTTGGTCTTGCTGGTTATAGTAAACAGTAAGTTCGTTGGATTGACGTGAGTCCTATGCATTACCAATTACTTGAGTGACTGAAATTTTTTAACCATACTGTCTTATTTTCTACACTTCATTCATAAGGTTATAGACATAATTCTACAACACGTTTTCATAGTTCTAGTTACAGTCTCTCCTTCAACAGCACCTTCCAAACCTGCAACTTCTACTACCTAGAAAGACAAGGACAGCAGATACATGGGAACACCACCACCTGCAAATTCCCCTCCAAGCCACACCATCCTGTCAAAATCCTGGAACTCGCTCTCTAACAGCACTGTGGGTGTACACATGGACTGCAGCAGTTCAAGAAGGTGGTTCATCACCATCACCTCAAGGGCAATTAGGTATGGGCAACAAAAGTGATGGTCTAGCTAGCAACACCCACGTCCCGTGAAAGAATAAAAAAAATACTTTTTCACCTAGGGATTTTTTTTGGACTAGTGGTGAGACTAGCATGGAGATTGTGGAGGGAGGGTGAGGGCTGCGAGAAGGGTGGAATTAGAAGATCCCTATAGATCATTCTAGTTGGCTGTGGGTTGAGGGCAATCAGATTCCACCAGCTAACAATTTCAAACACTATTCCTAGCTCAAATACATTCAACGGGGTTTCTGTGCCAGTGGAAATATGGACATTAGATTCAAAGATGAATTCTACCAACCTGAATGAAGCTTAAGGGTAGTAAACATGGGGGATAGACTACTCAGGGAATGAGTCCAAGGGAGGCAGAATGGAAATTTTCAGGGAGAATTTTCTTTAAGCAAGTTGATTATTAAATGATATTCATTTCTTGCACTGGACAGATGATCTTCAGAATTTTTCAGTCTTTACTTTCCTAGGTATAGTCCTGTGTAATTACTTCTATGCTTTGGATTAAAATTACTCTTGTGTGGAAAACATAACATTTTGTGGTTATTAAACCACAATTGAAACCTTTAAGATTTCTCCTAACTTTTCTGAAAAACCGGATAACAGATAAAATCATTGCTAATTCTTATTAATTGGTTGGGAAAATGAGAACTCTGATACTTCACTTTCGCATGATCTTCACTGTTATTACGAGTTAGGAAGAGCATTTATAATCAACAAACCAGTAAATTGGCTTTTATTTTGAATAGGAAAAAGCAATCTCTTTCGAATAGCAAAAATTAATGTGTTGTGCTTTTGTTCCAAGAACTATCATGTTCTGACATATAGGTGCTTAAGTAGATTTTATCTGTTTTACTCCTGAGATTTTTTTTTTTTATCTTTGTTTAGTTTTTACTCAAAAAAAAATTCTGGTGAGATTTGTGTGTTAAATTGTCTATCACATTGCGTAGAATGAGGTAATTTTTATTTTGTGTGTGTCCTTGATTGTACATACAACTTTGGATATATAATAGAGCAATCTTACACTGCATGCCATTTGAATTTTTTGCAGCAGTAAAAATGTAAACTTGAAAATGCTTATTCTCCATGTGTGAGCCTAGGCAAAGGGTATCATGCAGTTTATTCATGATGAGCACAGTGCTGCTGAGCCCAGTTCTGACTTTTACATGCACCTGTTACAGCCAGGGCGACTATCTATTCTTCTAGGAGAAGCCATTCTGGCCTTTTCATCCCTCTCCCCTTTGTTCATGTTGAAATTGTGCTGCAATAAAGTACATGTTTTAAGTTGGTAATTAAGAGCAGCTGCCCCAACTGGGGAAAGATTAGGGAATCATTGCAAGAGTTTAAAAACAGTGTTGTGGGGAGGTGGGGGAAACTGGAGGAACCTGTGTCTTTACTCTCTACTCTTGGAAGTAAATCAGTCTTAAGGAAAAGACTGGCTTCAGATTCATCGTTTCCTCATTATATGATGAATGGAATTAACACCCTCTCCCACTTCTTGCCCCCTCCCTCCCGCCACCATCTTCATAGCCAGCAAGCCAATTCTTATGTCCCAAATGTTGCTCCAACCAGGCGTGCTAGCTCAGCTTCTTCCTCCTTCAGGTACCATGCCCTAAGTGGGTATTGGTGAACATGGACTTCCATTGGATTGGTTTATGATATGCTTGGCAAAGTATTTGTTATGATACAGCAGGTGGTATTTGCCATGCTGACCAAATCCACAAGGGAAACTTGGGCACACTATCACAATGGTTTTGTAATTTGTATTTATTATGAGAAGGTCTGTGCACTGATTTCAGGAATAATCAGCCCACTAACACCTTTCAGGATTTAAAAAAAATAAACTAAAACATTTATTAACAGAAGAAAAGAATTAAAGCACATACACAAGATTACTGTTACACATTTACTTAATATTATAACAAATCCCAAAACTCCTAATTAACCTGACTCCCAACTACACACCCCCTTTAAGGCAACAGCCCAAAATAGATTTTAAATTTAGATAGGCAATCCAGCAAGGTTACCACAGCACCCGCTCGATAGTGGAATTCCAAAAGCTTTTAACATAACTTTGGTTACTGGAACAGCAAACTTGTGCAAAATGGCTAGAGGTGTTTTCCCCTAGCCTGTTTCATATGGTGTATCTTTTAGATCTTACACGACCACCCCCTCACAACCTTCCATTCTTCTTTAAATATATTTCTGTCTCTTTAATCTGTAAATTCCATTGTTCCCATATGTCTTTGGAATTTACTTTTCCCATAATATAAAAATCTTTCATGTTGTCAATATGGCCTTTTCCTTTTGGGAAAAATAAACAGAATAACCTTGCCCTGTTTATCCTGACAGTTGTGACACTTTATCATGTTTCCCTGAAAACCAAACACCTCCCCACTTATCTTAACATGCAGATTTCATTCACACCCTATCTGTTGAGACTTTTACCCTAGTTCACTCATTAGCATTTCAAATACTCTTTTTACATCTAACTCTCTTGATAATTTCAACCTTGCAGTCGATCCGACTCTAATTCAGTTAAATCAGCCATCCACAGACCCCCACATACACATAAGGGACAAAATAAGATTCCACAATACTATTATGAAAAATATGATAGTTACATGCCAATTGCAATGGCTTGCCATTGCCTCCTGCAGTCTGGCTGACTAGGAAACACTCCCACTCCTACCACCTGCCATCAGGCATATTGAAAAGATTTGCAGGCTGATAATCCACCTGTCTGGCCACATTAAGAATGCCCCTTCTTTGGCTATCATGTCCTGAAGTGAAATTTGAACCCAAGGCTTGTGGACTAGAGATAGGGGCATTACCACTATGCCACCAGACCTTGACTAGCTCAGCACAGATCTAAAATCAAACATGGGACCTTCTGATCTAGATTACCCAATACCACACTTCAATAGTCCAACCTTAACACAAAGCGGTTTGCATATGTGCTCATTGCCATTGAGCTGTAGTAAGTCTGCACAATGTTAGACAGAATATCTGCTTTTCTGAATGTTTAGCTATTTTAACCTATTCTACCAATTTAAGCTTTCCTCTGAATTTCCTTATTGTTCATTCCTATTTTGTATGACCTGGTATTTGACATGTTCACTTTAGTCAGCAAATTACCTGGATAAACTTTGACAACTCCCTTCATAATCTTGAAACCGTCAATAGGCTCACTTCAAACTTTCTTCTTTCCTGGAGAAAATTGACTCAAAATCCTTATCTTTACTACAATTCCTTAGAGATACAATGAAATTGGATGCTACATTCTGAAGAGCAGTAACTCCCTTCAATAATTAAGTGACCAGAACTATTAACAGTACACCAGACAGAGTATAACCAAAGCCTCATGAAAGAACAACACAAATTATTTTGATTCATACAGTCTCTTTCAGATAATAAATATAACTTGGGACCTTATTTGCTGCAGCCAAGCACAGTGGTGATGGTCACATTGGTGTATCTAACAATACTCATATTTTCTCCTCCTTTGCTGTTATGTTTAACATTACTCTGCGTTTTAGTCCCTTGCTCCCATTAGCAGTTACTTGTTGACTGGTCTTTGGTTTTATGGTCGGTTGGCTTACAAGTAGTAACAAGGCACAAAAGGCCAGAACATAGGGAAAGAATGCAACTATTGAAAGGCAACTACCTAGACAAAAAGAATGAACCTGAGGAAGGGAGGAGTGGAACAAATCACAAGAGATAAAGCTGGGAAGGGAGCAAGGCTGGTTGGGAGATTTGGATGGAGGACAGTTTGGAGGTTCTTGGCAACTTATAAACCACTCTTTCAAACTCATATAACAAAAGAAAATTACTGTGAATGCTGTAAATCTGAAATAAAAACAGAAAGGCTGAAAGTACTCAGCAGGTCTGACAGCATCTGTGGAGAGAGAAACAGAGTTAACGTTTTAAGGTGCATATAACTTTTTCAGAATTGAAGGAAGGTACAGATGTGATGGGGTTTATGCTGTTGAGTATTTCCAATACTGTTTTCATTCAAACTTATAGATATTGCTAAAGGAAATTTGTCATCATGGATCAGAGAAAAAGGTGTGCTTTACATTTACAACGATTGAAAAAAAATCTTAAATGGTACATAGAAGTAATGCAAACAAACTTGTATTTGTTTTCAAAAGTTACTTTGCAACTGGTCATAATGATAGAATTCCTGACTACAGAAATCAGCTCCTGCAGGTACTGCATATTCTATTTTCGTATTCTTTGTGTTCAAATTCCTGGGCAGATATAGCTCTTGGTGTAGATTGTGCATAGTGTACACACAAGATACTGGCCAACATGCTTAATGATTTCCAGGGTGAATAGCCTGAAGGATGCTTTACATATTATCTTGTCCCTGAATAATTTAGACCAGGCTTTGGAGGTCTGAGTCTGTTTAAATTCAAATTGCATGTAGGCAAAAACAACTGAATTGGGTTTCCTTCCTAAACTGCAGCCCCAGAACAGGCTGAAAGATGATTGATCCAAACTGCTTTCCACTTTCATTTACTGAAATAATGTGCAGCACTTTAAGATTGTGATAAGGCAAGTCTATTGGAACAGTCACAGTTATTGAGGTGTGATTCATGCTGAGTCAAATGTCACATTTCACAGTGTGGGATTATCCTGCACAGTTTGGGGACTCTATTGGAGTGTTATCTTATTTTTGTGTTGAGCTACGCTATGGGCACAATAATTATCATTGACATCTACGCCTCTGGATTCTGACCACTAGTTTAATTCATTAATTGAAGCTTTGCATTCTGGTGGAAAATTCAAGAGCAAATTGCTCAATTTCTGTTCATATCTGTGCAGTGACTCATTGCATTGAGGCTTTGTGTGCATTGGTCAGGAAGCAGCTGGGTGGCGTGGGGATGGCGGAGAGGGATTGAATGTATATCTTAATATCACTGACGCTGTACCAGTTAATCTACATGTTATCTGCAGCCATCTGGAAAGACAAATTACTCAGGCGAGCAAACTGTTGCTCATCCATTGCTGTAACAGGCCAGTTCACAGGTTATCTGGCCACGGGATCTGCTGTTGAAAGATCCGCTCCCACGAACACAATATCTTTATACATAATCACAGCCTGCAGGAGACAAAATAATTCAACTGTAAAACAAGATTAACTCACTTAAGCAAGGCACTGATCACAGAGCAGAGCCCTGCCATCGTTATCTGTGTAAATGAACACACAGATTTAGGGGCACAGTGGTTCAGGGAACGTCTGTACAGCAAGCACTGTTTTGGAGTAAAGTAATGGAACCTGATAAGCACACGGCTGTTGTAAGATAGAGATATTACAAAGAAGCTGCATTCATTTCTGCTAGAGCTATGTTTCAGCTATCATGTGAAGAGTGATGGCATAATACTGCTCTTGGTACTGATAATCCTTTCTTTTTTATGTTGCTCTCAGCAAATGATCTAATTCGGTTTCCTTGAATACATCTCTATGAGATCCACCTACACAAGATGATTAACCTTTCTAGGTTCATAGGGGGTGGGGGGGCGGGTGGGGGGTGCTGGGGGGGAGCGGTTACAGAGTACAGTGATCCGTGGTATCGATAGTGCTTTTGTGGGGGTAGCAAAGGTAGGTTTTTCTTTCCTCTTTAAAGAGGGAAACCACCTGTGCTGCCATTTCATCAGGACTGCGTCATAGTTACAAAGTTAATCTGCGCAGGAATGACCCAACACACCTCCATATCATGTACCACACTTACCAATCAGATGGTAAAGGTTTCACATTTAATGACATTTTCAAAGAGAAATAGTGGGCTGTCTTCTCCCAGCTGACGAATCTGATAAGACAGAAAGTATGAAATAGTGTACCCATTTAACCAGGTTTGAAACTGTGGTCAACTTCTAGATCACTTTCCACGTTGGCTGAGCTACACCAAGGTAAGTAAAAGTGCGAAAGACAATGCAATATTTTAAGTGTGTTGATATTGAACCATAGAATTTCAGAGCACGGAAAGAGGCCATTTAATTAATCGGTTGACTTTCTGAAAGAACTATCATGCTGACCTTTCCCTGGGCACTTTTTTTCCACATCTTTCTCTCTCAAACCAATTACAGCTTCTACTTCCACCATTTTTTGTGGGGCTTCAACATCCCAATAACTCTCTGGCAAAAAGAATTCTGCCAACCTCCACCTTAGTTTTGTCAATGACCATTTTAAATTTAGGCCCTCTGATTATCAAATCACCAGTCAGTAGAAATAGTTTTTCTTATGCTTGTGTTAAAATCACACCGTCAAACAGGGTTTGATTTCATATTTTTTTGTTTAAAAAGAGCTGTTTAATAACATCATAATTCTCAAAAAAGCATTTGTAAAGTTTTTGTTTCCCCCTCTTCCTTTTCTCTCATTGTTTTGCTGCTCCTAGGTCAGAAGAGAAAGAGTGGATGTGCCTCTAACATTTTCCTTCTCTGATTCCTTATAGAGTATAGCTGAGTTGTGTAACTGACTGGATCTTGAGTCTTAACTATAAGCCTTCCTCCTGCAATGAAAAAAGCAGCTGGACTGTTATAGAGATTAATAGGTACCTGGCATAGTTTTACAAGGAACATCTGAAGGGCTCAGCCGATCAGCTAACATGTGAGGATAAAGCTGCAGCAGTTAATAATTTTCCTGAGATTAAGCTATTGTTTCAAAATCACCCAGTGACTTGAGCACATTATCAGGGCTGTTGCTTCAGTACAGAACTAAGGGACTGCTGCCATTGTCAGAGGTGCCTTTATTTAGATGAATTGTTAAACGCAATATCTGCCACTGATGATTCAGCACGACATTGAAGATCACGTGGTGTTATTTGAAGGAAAACAAGGAGTTTTCTCAGCGTACTGCTCAACACTCTCTTGGTTGGATTTCCAATGAGTCACGGGGGTGTTTCCCAGAGTATCAATTTTGTTTTAAAATAACAAATTATTTCATGAATTACGGGGGCAATGGCGCTCTTGTTATCCGACTGGGGTTGCTGGTCTGGATGTGAGCAGTCAGTGGCCACAAAATTGGGCTCCGTAACACTCGTAGTTTTGGTGTTGGGGCTGTCATTTGAGTCTGAAAATGGCGTTCATGTCATGTGCAATTTCTGGTGTGGCACTGCTGAATGCCATCTTAGTTAGAACATTAAGACGAGCATTAGGAGTATGCAGAGTAGGCAGAATGTGACATCAGTGAGCATGTAACATTGATTTCATGCTAGTGCTGCCATTTTGACCTTGTAGCTCCAGCTAACACCCTCTCTTAACTTGGCACAGCTGCACATGTGCTCAGCAGCAGGAAGGACCACCCCACCAGCACTGTTTAAAGGAATCATCGACAACTGGTAGGCTAGTTGATGATTACCTACTGCTGTCTCATTTGAGATTATAGAAATGCTTGTTAAGGTTTGCAGAGTTGGTTAAAGTCAGTAAATTTGTCTGGCAGTGGTATTGCACGTGGTGAAGGCCTTGGTTCTGACTTCAAGGATTCTGGTCAGACCACTTGCCCTCGGTCATGGATACCTTAGTCCTCAGCCCCCTAGGGCTGCGGTATGAGAGGGAGATGGAGCAGAGGCAGCAAAGAAGAAGGCAGGCTGCTTACAGAAGGAGGTAGTGGAGGGCCCTCAGCAGGAGGACTTGGGCCTTTTGGGAGTTTTTCTGTTACCTCCATCTAAACCGAGACAGCATGTTCATTGTCTGCAATTTACAAAGGGGCTTACAGAGCTCTGCCATCTCTTGCAAACAGATCTGCAACCTCAGAGCAGCATGAGTATGGAACTGCCAATGGCTGTGAAGGTGACCATGGCCTTGAAGTTTTTCACATTGGGATCTTTCCAGGCTGGAAAAAGTGACATTTGTAACATCTCTCAGTTTGCCATCACTGCTGCATCAGAGAGGTGACAGACTCTTTTTTTAATGCCAGGAGAAGGGCTGATTGGTGTTCTTTCGGAACAGAGAGAAGCAGATGGAGCATACATGTGGCTTTGTCAAGATAGTCAGCTTCTCCATGGTACAGCGAGTGATCGCCTGCACAGGTGGTGGGTGCCGCATCTTAATGCTGAGATGTATCGTAACCACAGAGGTTACTCACTGAATATGTAGTTGGTGTGCGACCATGCTCAGTACATCCTGGCGGCAGTCATGATACTTTCATTCTGCACCAGTCTGCCATTCCCTCACTATTTGAACTATCACGTCAGACCAGAGGGTGGCTTCTGGGCAAACAAGGCCTTAACATCTGGCTCATGACTCCGCTCCACAACCCAACAAGACATGGCTGGCATGCATACAATGAGAGCCATGCTGCCACACAAAACATCATAGAGCAGACCACTGGGGTGCTGAAGCAATGATTTCACTGCCTGGGCCATGTTGCAAGAGTTCTGTAGTACTTTTCCAGGGCATGTGTTCTGATTTCTGGTGATTATGTATCCCCCATAACCTGACCATCATGAGGGCACAGCCTTTGCTGCCAGGGTTCCGCCGAGCAGCTCAGGACAGAAGGAGGAGGAGGATGAGGAAGGGAGGGGGCAACCAGCTCATTCACTTTCCAGCTAGGCTGTCCATGATTGCCTCATTCATCTACAGTTCCACTAAACACAACTCCAAATCTCTGTGGTGCAACAATCACACACTTTATCATCTCTCAATTATAAACCATCACATCATTCTCTTGGCTTCAATGCTGAAAGAAAAACCATTGCAAACCAACTTTATACAGTATACCGCCCAATATTCCATACAAAAATCAACTAATTACCTTGGTACATTTCCTTAGTGTCTCATTTACTGATGCCTTTGCCTGGCTTATTGCTCCTATGCAGTGTTACCCCAGTGGCTGCTGCATGGCTGTTGGAAGGCTGCTGATTTTCAATGGAGGCACTGCAGGTGGCTTTGCAGGGAAACCCTCTAGTAGTTTTGTGCCTTGAGGGCCCAACTTTGGACTGCACCAACTTGGCCTGTGGCAAGTTGGAACCAAACTGCTTTTGTCTCATTTTAACAATGACAGCAGGCTGTCTGGCAAACCTGCCAATACACCAAAAATTTCTGTGTGAATATCGATCAGAATTTGTCTGTAGGCCACCTACCACCACACTCACACCCCCACCACCCCCCAACGCACCCCCATAGAAGTCCCCCATTGTGGGATGAGAGGATGTGGGATGTAAGAAGGTAGATTAGGAGGGAACGTAATGTAATCTTTTGTGGTTTCAGCTTGCCACTCGCCTCAACCTCAGTCATGGGTGTTTCAATGATGGCCAGCACTTTCTCTTCCCTGGGAGCGAGGCCATGGAGCCATGCATGCCCCCTGCAGTTTAGGTGTTGTGGGCTATTGTGGGCCACCTTGTCCTACAAGATAGTGGGAAGTGTGTAGCTGAATGTGGTGCAATGTGTTTGGGTGCAATACTTGTCATGGGTGAACAGTGCAAAAGCTGTGAAATGTGAGTGTGAGGCTTCTAAATGCATGAGGGTGAGGTGAAGTTAAGAATGCTATGCATGAATTGTGCTTAAGAGAGACTGTTGATAGGTGACTGAAGGGGGTTTGCTGAATGGAACAGTGTGTGAGGCTAGTGGCTCACTTTGAACGATTTGAAGATGTATTCTCTGACCTTGACCACTCATGTGAGGTCGTTGCTCTTTTTGTAGCACAGTTTCCAGGTCCTCGAAGCTAGACCACTGGCATTGACCATGACACCAATTTCTCCTGTTGCCTTTGTAGTGTACATGTGGAGGGCCTCCAGGCCCCTGAGGGAAGTGGAGCTCTCTCCTCCTTTTCACCTTGTGTACCAAGGCCTCCAATGCAGCAAATGAGAATGTCAGAATAAGCTCTCCAGCCTTTTACATCATTTCCGCTCCTCTTTCTGCTGTGAGAGTCTTCTAAAAATAGCCAACATTTGCCACGCCTTTAAGAAGGATAGTTTGGCTTTAAGTGATGCTAGCCTTACACAAAATTAGACCCCCTGCTGAGGCATGTAGCCACTCAGCAGCGCACTTAGCAGTGGGCTGCATGCCACTATCATTTAAAATAGCCATCAGTACGAAGTTTGTGTGCTGTCAGCCTCACTATGAACAGGTGAGGCTAACTGCGCATCCTGACCCCTGCTCTCATTTTCTGCCCCAATTCCCATTTGCCTGCAGCCACACTCCATTTCCCAGGCAGGTCATAGTGCACTGACAGACTCTTTAAGGTCCTTATCGTGAGAGCCTACGATAAAAGAAAATCACAGCCATCTGGATTAAAGGCTAGTTTCTGTGATTCTATGTTCAAATAAAATACTGTGGCCTGAATTTTGTACTTGTTGGGCACGCGCGATTGGCGGGCCTGGGAGCAGACGGGAAATGGGCCCCCGACCGCAATCAACCCCCGACCGCGATTTCACGTTGGCTGCCCAATTAACGGCCAACCAGCGTGAAACGCTCCCTGAGAAAGGCTCAGCACTGCTGGTGGGGGCGGGAAGTGGGTGGGCGCCAGTGTCATCGCAGATGCTAGTGAGCACTTCTGCTGCGCTCCCTGAAGGCAGACAGCTGCCTCAGGGAGCTGCAGACCTCCAAATAAAAAACGAAAGCACAAAAATGCTGCAAAAAATGTCCATGCAGCAGAAACAAGCTCCTGAAAGCATACCCCATGAAAATGCTGTCCCCAGATATTTCTTTTTATTTTATACCCTAACGGAGATTTCATCCCGCCCTTGGATGAGGTTTCATTAAAAATGTAAAGGCCGATTGGCCCGTACGCCAACCATAAGGCTGGACGGGCCACGAAAAATCGCTTACAATTGGGCCGTTAATGAGCTTAATTGCCTGCTTAATTGTCGGCGGGCGCTCTTCCGACTTTTGCATGCGCCCACCGAGCGAAATGTCGCACGAGTGCGCGATGATGTCGGGGCACTCGCTTGATATCATCTGGCCTACGCCCATTTGGATCCGGTGTGCGCCCACCTGCAGAATGTAAACTTCTGCCCCGTGTTCTGATGAGCAATGCAAATGTGGTTCTTTTGGAATCATGAAATGAAATTACAGATAAAGCCAATTACTCTTTTAAATATGACACTTTGGTGACATTTATAATACAACCATTAGGTTACATTTTTTAATAGTCGGTATGAGCCATATGATATAAGTTGGCATATGAGTCATGTTGGCACCAAATTTGCCAAACTGAGCAGAACATGGACTTGAAGCAGTGTAGTGTTATGACCAGATGAGGTAGGATAGACGGGATTTCCTCTTTTTCCCGTTTGATTATAGCGGAGGAGAATTTCAATTTCTTGCTGCAGGCTATTGGCCATTGCTGCAATTGGGATAACAGCAGCACATTGCTGTAATGAGGAGAAACGCTGTTCCAGCAATAATGGCTTTTGGCATCACCATGATAGCAAGCTCATGACGTAAATTTTTTTTTTGGTTGACAAGACTTTTATGCACTTAGAAAAAAAACTAAAAAAATAAATAACATCTGGCATCAAAAATGAACCATTTCGTAAGTTACAATATTGGTCAGATTTTAAAAAAATGGTGGTGTTAATATCATTTAGAAAAGGTCTCGTGTCTTTAAACACTGGGGTAATGCCAGCGTACCTATCTTTCAATGCCACTGTAACTATTTACTATATTACGGTAGTGTCTCAACATCAGAAATGCTTCATTAATAGTAAAGTATTTTGGGACGTCTGAGGTGTTGAAAGGCTCTATGTAAATGCAAATCTTTTATTTGCATCAGAACTTTACTTAGGAAGTTCATTTCCATTACTTATTACTATTTGTATAACCATCTGCTGAATTCCACCAGAACTATAAAAGAACAGCATAAGAAAATATACTTAACACACCTCATAAATCAGGAATACACAGTAAGTATTGTGCATGTTATATTTCCTAAAGCCTTTTTCAAGCTGGCCGAGGTGATCATAAAAAATATGTAGAATAAAAAAGGAAATTTGCAATGCCTCATTGAACATTGCAATGCTTTGCTTCAATAACGATGATCAGTTGTGGAGTGAGAGAGGGGAAGTGAGATGTTTCCCTACACTGAAGAAGGAAAAGTTAGCATGGCTAAGTTTGTCAGGGCCCTTCTTACCCAGCTCCTAGCTTTGGCATCTTTGGCGGTTTGGGTGAGCTCCCCCACGCCCATCTTGTGGTAGAGAAATGGCACACGAGGTGAAATGAGACCTTAAAAGTGGATTGGAACATTTCTTTTGTTAAGGTGAAGAGGAACAAAGAAAGCACAAAGACTTGAACCTGAAATAAAGACACACAATGCTAGAAACACTCAGCAAGTCTAGCAGCATCTGCGGAGAGAGAAGCAGGGTTAACATTTCAGGTCTGTGACCTTTCATTGGAACTGAGAAAAGTTAGAAATGTAAGAGGCTTTGAGTAACCAAAAGTGGTGGAGGGTAGAAGAAGAACAACAGGGAAGATGTGTGCTAGGACAGAGGGAGGACAGATTAAGACAAAAGGCTTCATGGTGCAAAGCCAAAGGGATTGATCATTGGACAAGTAAGGAACCAAAAGATGTGTTTAGAGGAATTGTGAATGGCCGGAAAGCAGCCATCCGAGCATGAAGTAAAGGAATAAAGAAAGAAGCAAGAGAAAAGTAAATGAACCACACAAAAAAAGAAAATGAAGCAGAGGTTAGGATCTAAAATTGTTGAGCCGAGAAGGCTTAAAGTGTCCATTCGAAAGATGAGGTGCTGTTCCTGAGCTTGTGTTGAGCTTCATTGGAACAGCAATAGGCCAAGGACAGAGAGGTCAATGGAAGCAAAGTAGAGAATTAAAATAACAGGTGACAGGAAGTTCAGGGTCATTCTTGTGGATTGAACAGAGGTGTTCCACAAAGCGGTCACCCATTTGGGTTTGGTCTCCCCGATGTAGAGGAGACACATCACGACCAGTGAATACAGTATGCTAAATCGGAAGAATACAAGTAAGACTTGAACTTGGTTTATCAGTTTAGGAAGCATTCCATGAATATTGCTTGTATGTTCAAAATAAATTAAATATGCTCCAGTGCTTGCAATTTGCTGAAATAACACTTAAAGTGAGTGTCACTAATGGAAACACAGACTGTGTTTATATTTAAAAAGCTCACTAAGCAATGCTGCTGAGGAAAAATGAAAGAATGTTGTGATGAGTTAATGAGATTGTTGATAAGTTAAGCCTCAAGTCTCAATCTCAGGTAAACCAAGTGAATTTTTTGGCGATGTAGACAGAATTCTTAGACCAAACAGCGGGGACGAGTAATTTGTTCTCTTCCCTTCTGAAGAATAAAGTGATCTTTAATTATTTCATGGTTGCTTAGTTTTTATAGTGCATTCCCTCCCACCAGCCCGTCATTTGCCCTGGCTGAGGGTGGACAGGTGATTAATTGTAGGTATCTGCTCCTGCTAAGAAGCATCACAGCTAGCTCGCCTTCCCACAATGTTTTTACAGAACCTCCTGCTGGGCGCTGACTACGTGGCCAAGATTGGGAACTTTTCATGGGATGCACATGTTCACCCCTGCATCCTAACCCTGTACGCCATCTGGGGCCAGCACGATATGTAGTGATGTCAGGTTCAAGCAACATTGCTTCTTGAGTGCCTCCTGTTTTAACTTCTGAAATTTAACACTGTGGATATCAGGGCTTTCATCAGCGCAGCCATTAGACTAAGCATGTAATTATTTCCAGTCAAAGTAGCACAAGGTAAATGATCCTCCAGCCATGTTGGCAGCCCTGTCGAGTATTTTTTTTTTGCAGCATACAAGGATGCAATTGTAGAAATAGGAAGCGATTAACAACTATTTTGCAAAGACTTTGGCTCTTATGTGGGAACCAGGCAGTCTTACTGTAGTTCAATACCTCAGTGCAGTTCAGTATATCACATCAGACATGGTATGATTTAATATGGTAAATTTCTGGAAACGTCTCATTTTGCTTCCTTTGGTTTTATTAAGTACTTGTTTGATACATATAACACAGTCCCCTAAACTGCACTGAAATGAACCCTGGACTTCAAAACTTAAGAAACGACGATCACTGATGTATAACCCAGCGAGTGAGAGAATTTAATAGGATACAGTTATTTTTGCATAGGTACGAAGAGCTTAAATCAGAGTTGTACCACAGTAAATTCCAAAAAGTCGCACCCAATGTGTTTTTTTCAGTCATGCTATTGAGTGCCGTGAAAAATTCTCAGAACTTCCTAAAGATATTGCTGTTTTCTTTTTATTACTGACTTTCGAAATTAGGCACCGTAGTGGAATTACTTTACTCTGCCATAGAAAGGCAAGGACACCATCTTGAATTATTTGGCAGGAGAGAAAAAACTGCAACAATAATTCCATGAAGAATATATGTTTCTTAACAAGTGCCTGAACATTTGCAACTTCCCTCTTTAGAAGTAAGAGATTAACAAAAAATGCAGCAGTAATTTTCTGTTAAAACCCTTGTTGATAAAATCTCGGGTGTCAGAATGCCGATATGGCCCTCAATTAACATATGTGACTTTCAAAATGTACTAATGGCCTCCAATGCAAACTTTTTTTTAATCCCCACATAATCATCAAAATTGGTTGTAAAACCTGATTTGTGCCACCCTACGAAGCCATACTCTTAATATGGTGCCATATTTCAAACAGTTGTTGCACTATCTGGTTTTGGTGCATGGCAAAATGGAACTCGTGATTAGAATGTGGAATTTGCTACCACAAGGAGTAACTGAGATGAAAAGTATGGATGAAATTAAGGGGAAGCTAGAGTAACACATGGGAGAGAAAGGAATAGAAGATTACGCTGACAGGGTAAGATATGTAGCGGGGTGGGAGGAGGCTTAGGTGGTGCTTAAACACTGACATGGAACTGTTGGGCCAAATGACCTGTTTCTGTGCTGTAAATTTGCATTTGCATTCTCAAATACCCTTATAAAAAGAAAGCCAGAAGGTAAGAATTACTCTCAATATTCAGTGCACACCCAATATTAGCAACTATTTATATAGCACTTTTAATGTTATAAAATGTCCCAAGGCACTCCACAGAGTGTTATAAAGTAACATTTGACATTGAGACACGGGATTACATTAGGACAGATGGCCAAATGCTTCATCAAAAAGGTAAGTTTTAAGGAGCATCTTAAAGGAGGGAAGAGAAGTGGAGAGGACTGGAAGGGAATTTCAGAGCTTAGGGCCTAGACATCTGAAGGCACAGCCACCAGTGGTGGAGCAATTGAAATCAGGGATGCACAAGAGACCAGAATTAGAGCACACATGTCTAGGAGGAGGGCTGGAGGAAGCTAAAAAGATAGGGTGGAGTGTGGCCTGGAGGGGTTTGAAAACATACTTGAGAATTTTAAAATTGAGGTGGTGCTTGACTGAGAGCAAATGTAGGTCTGTGAGCAATGGCATCCAGGACAGTGAGATAGCAGCTTGCGGCCATGTGACCATGAGGGAAATGAGTTGGGTACAGGAATTTTACCTGCTACTCACCTCAAGATTACTCCAAAATGTCAAGACTCACTGTAGCACTCTATACTGCACCCTGTTGTTTAAGAATTTCTTTCCTAATAGAGCAATCACATACTGTAATTGTTTCATAATGTACTTCTAAATCAAGCAGGTTTCTTTTATTTCATTCCCATAAACCTACATTTTCAATGCATTAGAAAATCAAAATTCTCTTTGCACACAGTATATAGTCCTTACATAATGGAATAAAGTCTGTGTCCGACATACTTCACCTTCCCCCTTTCTCCTGAAGTCAGATATTTCCAAAGAGGTTTTAATTGCTGTTTATTGGGGCCAGGTTCAATGAACTACCGTTCAACTCAAGCAGTACTGTGTTGCGCTTTTTTAAAAATAAAAAAATCAATTTAAATTAGGGCGCAGCCTATTTGCATGTTAAAAATTACTTGTGTTTACCTTGAGGACCCTGCTCAAATTTCATGTGTACCCTTTGTATATGTCAATATTGCACATTAGCATTGAGGTATATTTAGTGAACACTGATAATTAAGGTTTTGTACTTAGAATTAAAGTGGATTAACCATTTTGATGCAGTATAATCATTGAAGCAATACTGGACCACAGGACCTATACAAAAGTATTAAATGTTTGTAAAGTTGCAGTGAGCTTGCAAGGCTGTTTAGGGCCTTTTTAATATATACATATGGCAGTTTTCCACCTATTGCCAAAACTGTGGGGTTTTTTTCACAGCTCCTGATGCCTTTGTAAATCCTGAAGGCTCTGAAAATCAAACATAGATCTATTTTATTGGAAGAACAACTTGTTCAATATTACACATGTGTTACATAAGGATTTGTTCAATTAAATGAGCAGTTTTAACAGATACTTTTAACAAATAGCGATTACTGAACTTTTGCCTTCAGTGCCTCACAAAAAATACGTTTCCATTGATGTTGTATGCACAGTTTGCCATGGAACCAATGCAGAAATGATTTTGGTTAATAATGTAGCATTAAGACAAGCGCAACCACCATTAAGTGAAAGTCCTTAAGTGAAATTATTTTTCTGAAGACTGCATATTTCTATGGACAAAAATCTGAAATATTTGTTTAGGAATGTCTCAGAGCTTATCCGTACATGAATAGCCAAGTAATCGAGTCTTTGCAGCCCTAAGTTTTGTGGGATTTAAGAGGAGGGAAATAAAAGAGCTCTGAGCATTTCTTTTTTACTGTAAAGGTCACCTGAGGAGATGGATGTGGTGGCAATTAACAGATTTGTTTGTCTTAAGACTTGAACACGTTTGCTTTCCTGGGGATAAATTCTCAGAAAATTAAAAGAAAGACTGTTTATTATTCCAAAATAAACTTCAAAAAATAAGGTATAAAGAGCGAGTTTAAAAAAAAGGTTAAATTGTTTGTGTCGGCTTTGCACAGCCAGATAGGACCAATAAAACAGATAACCCTAAATCTTGTTCCTGCTCTGTTTTTGAGCGAGTCATTGTGAGATTTGTGGAGGCGGATTCGATACTCCCCGGTGACTGCTTTGGACTGTAAAATGCAGACATGGTAACAACTGCTGGGACTGCTTCTGTGGGTTTGCATGCTTGCAAGTGAGTTATTTATAGCCTTGCAGGTAATTGGTTTGACAGGAGTTTATGGAATCATTTCAGTATATAAGGCAAAGTTTAATTTTTCTGCCTTGTGTTGCAGCTCATCATAATTCCAATGCCTCTATGTGCCCAGGAAGGAGGGGTCACATGTGAAATCCTGTCTCCAAATCCCATAGAAATTTCTGAGCTGCCTTTGTACTGCGTGATGAAATGAGCTCTGAATTAATGAGATGTTTTGAATTAGTGAAGTCACAGTTATTGGAGCAGAGGTAGTGTTGTCAGCGACTGCTTTAAATGAAGACGGTTGCAGTTAAAACAAGGTGGCCCACTTACTGTCCAGATCTTCACATCCTTCAGCTGATTAGCAGTACAAACGCAAATAATGACTTGCCTCAATGCCTTTTAACGTGTTTTCATTCCACCTCGAACCATACCGCGGAGGCCTATTAGGTTCCGTGGGTCAAAACTATGAAAAGCAGCTTACAGAGGAAAGGAGTGGGTGGTGAAAGAAGCAATCAGCCGGTTGTGTCTTTATTAATATGCTTAAGGGTTAAGTTGGGTCTTTTAGTCTTTAATTTCTCTAAGGGTGATGTGTGTTTGTAGAGTTTGGCACTTGCCTGCTTTGTTCTCAGGCAATCTGTATACAGCTCCCGCCTGTCATCAAGGATCATTTTTGTTGGCTGCCTCTTTAGACTGACTGCTGCCTGTCCCATTGAACCAAGCAGCCTTTACAATTTCACAGTGGTTTCGGTGGACATGCAAGAGTCTGCAACCTCAGCATTTTGGGGGGGCCAGCTATGTGTGGGGAACTCATTTGACTATGATCAAACCTTGTTTATTCTGATTTCTTCCAAATATACTGTAGTTAAAATTTGGTAAAATCTGCCACATTTGCAGCTGTCGGTTCAAAAAAAATTGTCCAAGGAGAAAAATGCTACTTTCTGACAGAGTAGCTTCCTGAAAGGTGAACCTGCCTTATCTCTCTTCACGCGCTGACAAACCTGCTGTGTGTTCTCAGTATTTTCCATTTTTGTTTCAGAATGCCAGCAGTTTCCTTTTCCTTTTGAGCTTAAGTGTGGCTTATTGTGGATCTAGTCTTAATCTTTATTTTTAAATAGATATTTTTATTTTATACTTTTTCAGCAACCGCGCACCCCCCCCCCCTCCCCCCCACAAACACAACCCTTACTCTCCACCCAAGAGTCACTTGCTGTTTCACGGACCTGTTCAGAATGAGACTGGGGTGGTTTGATTGTGCCTTTCTGCATGACAGCAACCAAAGCAACTCTGTATTGGAGGAGGGAAGGAACACCCAGCTTTAATTTTCTCTTCTCTTCCTGTTTTTCCTCCCCTCTGCAATGATTTTGCTACTTTGATAGGACTACCCATGAATCACTGAATTGACAAACTGATTATTTAAGGAGGGATATACTTGCATTGAGGCAGTTCAAAGAAGGTTCATGAGGTTGATTCCTGGGGTGAAGGAGTTGTCTTATAAGATTGAGTAGGTTGGGCCTATACTCATTGGAGTTTAAAAGAATGAGAGCTGCTCTTATTGAAACATAAAATATTTTGTCTTGGATTTAAGGTCTGGTTGGGGTTTCTTTAGGTTTGCCTCTTATTCTAAGAATGCTGCCGTAGACTGTTATTCATAGGATCCATTCCTGTTTATTTATGGATCTATATACATCTCAGTACTCTACAGGAGGTTGTACTTCTGTTTTCCACCAGATCTCAGTTTCTTAGTCGTGTGACATTGCATCATACATACATCAGCAGTTACATTAGTATCAGGTTCTCCTGATGTTAACTCTTTACTCTACATCTCGTCCAAAGTGTTTATCCCAACTATATACATACTCCTACATCTCCCCACAAAGCCTCAGACTTCACAGGGTTAGTCTCTGTGATGCCTTGACCAATCTCTCTGATCTAGTCCCGATTTCATTTCGAACTGCACTCTCTCATTGTTCATGCGAGTGTCCTCCACTGGGTGGTTGTTTCTGGTTCCTTGTCTTCATCCGGATATAAATAATGCGTCCGAGATTCCATTGGTTTCCCTCCCAATGTATCAAGGCTCTTTAGTTCCTTCTGGCCCGTCTCAATTCTATAAGATCTCAGCTCTCTCTTTCCTTTACAATGCCTTCTTTCTGTTAATCTCATATCCACACTCTCTCCCCAGGCTGTGCACTTTAAAGTCTCATGCTCTGTGCTTCAAGTTGAAAGTACGAGCTTGACTGTGTCTTTATTGCTGCCATGCTTCTTAACTTTCTCACAATCATCTGAAGTAATATTAGGTTGTGGTGTTTGTTATACAGCTGGAGTTCTGTTCGCAAGCATCTTCTCATTAGTTCTGGTGGTGAGGTTCTGTGGTTAAGAAGAGCTAAGTTAATATCTTTGTCCTTTTTCATCGTTTCCTTGATTGTTCGAACTCCTCTTCCTGCTTCTCTATTCGACTGAGGATATCGAGGTGAACTAGTCACATGCATGAAACCATATTACCATATTACAGTCCTCAGTTTGCTAATGAACTATTCCATAACTTTGTGTGCCTTGACATCTAATTTTGTGAAGAGGATACTTTTTGCTAATTTGGTGAGACTTTCATCCACTGATGCCAACGGGTGGATCTTGTGCTCAACTGACTTGTTTAACTGAGTCAAGTCCATTCTAATTGAACCATTAGACTTTGGTACTGTGACCATTCCAGAACATCACTTCATCGGTATGGTTACTGGACAGATGATCCCTTGGTGTAATATCTGTTCAATATCACTCATGACTTTGTGTAAGAGTGGATGAGGGACCTTCCTCGCTGTGAAGAGACATATAGGCTTAGCATCTGCCCTTAGGGTTATGTAATATTCTGTTTTCAGCTTTCCTAAACCTGAAAATAAGTATGGGAGTTCATTCTTGAATACATAATGGACTGCTCAGCTGCAATTTCATTACCCTTGTAAATCAGGCTGAACTGCAAGCAC
Organism: Cetorhinus maximus; assembly: GCF_964194155.1. Classification (NCBI taxonomy): domain Eukaryota; kingdom Metazoa; phylum Chordata; class Chondrichthyes; order Lamniformes; family Cetorhinidae; genus Cetorhinus; species Cetorhinus maximus. The sequence continues at coordinate 144,129,369 of NC_135884.1, forward strand.
GCTTTTCTGTTCAGTAATCATGACTTTTGGTTCTTTATCACAGAGGTTCCACAATTTCTTTATCCTTGTATCTTAATCTTGCCAAACGCTGGCCTATTACTTTTCATGTAGTCCCTCTTGGATCTTGCAATTGCCTGGAGGATGGTTGTAATTTGATATTTCTAAGCCATTTCACTTCATCAGATAATACACAGACACCTTTCCCAGTATCTAACTTGAATTCTGTGTGATGATGATCAATTTCTAATTTGATGCTCCTTTAATTATTTTCTGTTTCGTTAAACTTCTCCGAAGAATGTTATTTGTTCTTTCTGTGGCTCTTCCACTTCTTGTATTTTACTTGGTTTAGTTGTTATCTCTTTCTTCCTATGAGCTGTAGGAGCTTTGGATCTGCAGACTATTTTAAAATGTCCTAACTTCCCACAGTTATGGCACTCAGCTCCCCTGCTGGGTAATTTTCCTGCTTGTGTAGGGAAACTGCACACTGAGAACATCGCAAGATGGTGGATAACATGCTTTTCCCTCATTTTTGAGGGCTTTTGCTTCACTGGACTTTCTATTTTTTGTCCGACATCTTGAATAGTTTCACTTACTTTTCTCCAAGGGACATCACTTTCCCCATGAGCAGCCATTCTGTTTAGCTTCCTCAACTTGGTCTGTCGCACTATTTGTACTGCCTTTAAGAGAGTTAAATCTTCCCTTATTTGCAAAAGATTTGACAGGGTTTCATCTAAGACCTCAACCGCTATACAATCGCGTATTAATTTATCTCTGAGGATCCCATAGTCGCAATTCTCCGCAAGTCTGTACAGGTCATTTATAAATTAATCCATGACCTCACCTGGTTTTTGCCTCCCCAATGATCAAATTTATTTGAATACTGACTTTCGAATCGAATGCCTTATATGAGCTCGAAGCCTCATCGATGCCCTGGTCTTGCAATGCCTTGCTATGGCTCCAACTGCGTTAAGTAAAGTACCGACTTGATCCTTCTGTTCCTTCTTATGCAAACCTTAAGCTGTTCTGTATCTGGCAAATCTCTTCTTCTAATTGTCCCAATGTTGAACCTGTTGCGAGCCTTCAGCACTTCAGAATGGTTCTGAGAGTGGCAATTTGGACTCCTTGCTTACCTTAGGCTCTGGATCTGTCGCTGTTCAGTAGTTGCTGAGAGCATATCTCCGCTCGTGGGGAAATCTAGAACTAGGGGACACAGTTTCAAAACAGGGGGCCTCCCATTTAAACTGGAGATGAGGAGGAATTTCTTCTTTCATAGGGTTGTTAATCTTTGAAATTCACTTCCCCAGAGATCAGTGGAGGCTGGGGCATTGACTATATTCAAGGCTTTAGTTAGATTTTTAACCTACAAGGGAGTCAAAGGTTAGGGGGGGCAGGCAGGAAACTGGAGGTGAAGCCACAATCAGATCAGCACTTTTCTTATTGAATGGCAGGCTGGAGGGGCTTGAGGCCTTCTCCTATTTCTTTTGAGTGTTCCAGCACTGGCAGACAAGCTGGGTGAGAGGCAACCTTGGGGATGTTAAGCAAGCATCTTCGGGCTTTTATATTTTTAAACAATATAATTTGTGAGGGTGAGTGCAAATCAGATTAAAATAACCTAGACACTTCCATACAATGGGTTTTGTCAAGGGGAAAGAGTCCATTTGTTTTCTAATGAATGTCAGGATACATTTGTATGATGCGTTTAACAGGATTTTGGAGTAGGTTTTAAAAAATATATATTAAACATTTTCTAGTGTGTATTTTTCCAAACACAGCCACCTGCCTTTCTGTTAATGTTTTATGAGTAACTGTGTGCATTGTGCAGTGCACTATTGTCTGCTTGAGGTTCCAATTGTTGATTCCCCACCCCCATCCCTCAAAGTTTAAACATTTCTTTAAAAAAACCTGAAAATCTTGTTGGGTGGTCGGCTCACCACTGCTTTTGCTGGCTGGCTGTCATTAGCATCTTTCAGTATTTTAACTTTTCATATTCTCCTCCAGACCTCGTGACTTCCCACATCTTCCTTCAACAGAAGCTCAAGAGATGGACTACAACCAAACCTTCCCCACTGCCTTCCCAATTCACCCAGCAGGAAAACTGACTACTCAATGCCCCTTTTTAGCTTCATGCCCTATATTGACTAAGGCAACTTAGCATGGGTACTGGAACTGACATAGCATGAATACTAACGCTATGTTTTCATGATGTTGAGCAGAGTAGCTGTGGGATGAAGAAACTGGCTTCCATTCAGTTTGACCTGATTCACCCCTAGGTCCTTTGTTCCTGGTGCCAGAATCATAAAGCCACCATTGCTGGCATCATGAATCATTGTCCCAGCTCCAAGTTTCCAGTCCCAATAAACCATAAATTCCACATTTCAAGATATAAATCAAATATCTGATCTCATGGAAGACAACCAGTGGCAATACTTGGTTTTGGCTTGGTCCAATTGAATCAACCAAATTTTGGATTAGTTTCAACATCTGGCCTCAACCTACATCCATGGTTGTACCCAAACTGTTTGACAAAATAGCTTTTTGATGGCTAAGTGGTCGACTTTTAAAAAGTCGTCTTTTGCAATCGGTTATGAATATTTTCATGTTTTCACAGAAGAAGCTGATTACAGGAATGTATAGTTTACATATTTATGCTAGTGACTACGAGGGCATTTCCCCCCATCGGGGTGGAGGGGGGGGGAGTTGGGCAGGGGCGGGCGCGAACCCGAACGGCACCCCCGGTTGGGGCTGCGCCGCCATTTTACGTGGGCGGGCTAATTGAGGCCCGCCCAGCGTGACACTCGCCCAGAAGCGCTGAGGGAGATTTGTTTAAGTTTTAAACGCCTAAATAAAGAAATTAAAAACTTTTAAAACATGCCCCCTCATGTGACAGTGTCACATGAGCTGGGACATGACAGTGAATTTTTAAAAAAAAAATTTCTTGAATTTTTAAACACTTCATGAAATCTCATCCCGCCCGTGGATGAGGTCCCATGAAAAATGCGAAGGCCGCCTGGGCTCTTCGCCTCCCCACCAACCTTAAGGTTGGCCGGGCAACTCATTTAATTATTTCAATTAGTTTTTAACAGGCCTTTGACAATTCGGCAGGCGTGCAGCCGACTGAAAATCTAAATGACGCGCGTTGACGGGACGCCCGCCTGACGTCATTTTACGCGTCAGCGAGCGGGCCCCACCCCTGCTCGCCGACCCGAAAATTCTACCCCAAGTTTTCATTCTTGGGCCAACTTCGGTAACATAGAATTTACAGCACAGAAACAGGCCATTCGGCCCCAACAGGTCTACGCTGTTGTTCATGCTCCACAGAACCTGTACAAAACAAATGAGGACGACTTCAATTTTTAATAAAGCCCCCCTCCTACATAATCATCCCCTAGAGTTGCGGGACAGAGGCTTGCGTGAGATGTTGCCTCATTGCAGTGGCCTGTTAGCATGACTGTCCTCATGACTGACATAAATAACAAACTGAAGTCAATCTTCTTTGGGCTATGCAGTTGATTTATGTTTTACTTCCTGTGCTTTGGCTAGTTGGGCTTCCTTGATTTTCTGCCAGTTTCTTGTTATCCGCTAGGCATCAACCACCCCCTCCGCCTTGCAGGTTGTGCAGGCTCCACTGTGTTGTTAACCACGCAAACCGTGGGGACAATTTCCAGGCTATAATCTAATCTCAAAATTCAGATTACTGTCACAAAACGCTTGGCTCTAGTGTTGTAGTTTATGATGAAATTTGAACTGCTTGATTAGATTACTGGTTTGTAATTTTACTCAGTTATCAGTATCGTGTATGAAGTACAGAGCACTGAAATTTTACAGGAGCACATTTTAGCAGCTCTCCGAGGACAGAAGATGTAAGCAGCTCTAGTTCAAATTCCTGGCAAAACAGATTTACGAAAACAAAACTTTGAGTTGAGCTAAGTTTTCACTCTTCCTGTTGACCTTGACTCACTTCTCTTAATGGTTTGATTGGCTGGAGTAAATCTGGATCAAATTAAACCCAAATATGCTTAACAAAAGCTGGTTCTTTCCTCTTTTCAAAACCTTTCCTACAGACTAAAAGATGCTGAGAAAACCTTTGGACATTTTATGAAAAAAATTATCTTCTTCCTGAACCCCCTCTCCTTCGCTGCAAGAGCTTCCTCCTAACTTCTAAGGTGTGAGCATGTAACCTGATTCAGACCACAGTGAGGTGCCTGAGAGTCACATGTGATAATTCATCTTCTGATACTTCCTTTTCATTTTTGTGAAGCAACAGCTTTTCTTTTTCCAATATTCTCAGCCCTTCACATATTACTGTATTTGTGTTTTCATTCTAAAAGACCAAAAGAGAAGATTTAACGTTCTAGAGGCCACATAATTATTAGACATAGGTACAAATACAAAAGCAAAACAAATAAAATAACTTGCACTGGAGCTAAACTCCACCTAAAAATATTCTTTATGTATACTTATAATTAATGCAGTTTCTTGGGAACAACAGCCAACTTGATCTGTTTTACATCCAACATGAACAACAGTCTCTCAATCGAACTAAACTTGCGTAATCCAAGACTTTTTCAGCTCAGCAAGAGGTACACTCTTTGCAAGTTGAACTGGTATATGGTATTTTAATATGTGCTCATACATTAAATCCTCACTTAAAGGGTAGAATTTTTTGCCTGTCGGGCAGGTGGGCCCGACCCAATCTCCGGCGGGTGGGGAGCCGATCCTCACCGGAGAAGCGGGCCCCGCCGCCATTTTATGTGGGTGGGCCAATTAAGGCCAGCCCAGCATGGCGTCCGGCGGGAAGTGCTATATGCTTCCTGTGTAGGTGGGGGGGAATCCCCCAAAAGCGAGAGTGCGCTCTTTCGCGCATGCGCACGAAAGAGCGCACACCTCCCTGAGGCTAAGTGCTGCCTCAGGGCGATCGCTTACAGTTTTAAAAATATTAAAAACAGAAAAAAAAAATTTCCCTAACATGCCCCCCTCATGTGACAATGTCACATGAGGTGGACATGTTCATAATTAACAGAATAACTTAATTAAAAATTTTAAAACCCTGCATGAAATCTCATCCCGTTCATGGATGAGGTTTCATGTTTTAGCTGTTTGCCGCTGGGGCTCCTGGCCTGCCTGCCAACCTTAAGGTTGGATGGGCAGGTGCACTTAGTACTTTAATTGATCTGTCAATGGCCTCAATTGGCCATTGACAGGTCGGTAGGCCTGCAGCTGATTTTGCTGCGCCCCCGCCTTCCTGAATATTTAAATGGACTGGGATGACATCGGGGGTTCCACCCGACGTCATCCTGCATCATTTTATGCGTTGGTGAGTGGGCCCCACCCCCTGCTCGCCGACAGCAAAAATCTGCCCAAAGTTGCAGTTGGGTTCCTGAAAATAGCGATTTTAAGTGAAACAACTTTAAGTGAATCATTGTTAAAACTGGAGTTAGGTTCCTTCAGACATGTCTTACCCAGAAAAACCAATGCACAAGTTGAAATACTGTATCATATATGACTGTGCATTCCCAGCTGGAGTAACTTGCAAAATAAAATAAATCACTAAATATAACAGAAATACTGTATAAATTCAAATTAGATAACACTAAATCACTCAAACAAGCCCTGAGCAGCATAGCTTCTGTGTCTCAGCCACAGCACTCCTGAAACTCAGTTCAACTTTTTGCTTGCTTTCTTTTCCACTTTGTTTCTCTCTCTCTCTATTTTCCCACTCAGTGCCTCTCTCACTCCCTCCTTTCCCACTCTGTCTCACCGCCATCCCCCTCAACCTCACCACCCCCCCCCCCCCCCCCACCCCAGCCCAGGGCAGTAACTCAACAACCTGAGGCTCTGGCCAACTCCCAGTCCGAGTCTGCACCTGGACCTCTTCCTGACAGTCTGCAGAAGGAGCCACTGTTCCAGGTCCTGGATGGAGCTGGGGAAGGGGGCTGCGGATGGAGCCAAGGGCCCCAATCTGTCCCCTCCTCACCTGGGTTACTCATACTTCACCACCTGTTTGGCGGCCAGCAGCTTCCTCTTACTCCCAGATCTGGGACCTCACTCTCTGCCTGCAGCCTCAGCCTCTGGTGGCAGTGGGTCTGGCATGAGAACTTGGTGGCAGCTGGCACAGAGTGCAGCGCTTGCGGTGAGGCGGAGTGGTTGGGTAGGGGCAGAGTGCAGATGATGCAAGACTGATATGGCAATGAAAATCGGAAAAGCAGGCCCTAAAGAATACACATGGTTAAATTGAAATGTCATTAAGTGGGGCGACTTAAAGTGAGGAATTAAGGTATGTGTTGGGTGTGGAATTTCACTATATTGCCAACTGCAAAGTTATTGTTTAATAAACTTATTAGTGCCATTGGTACACTAATGTAATATTATCATGCATCAGTGAGGCAAAGCATATTGGTAGTTAGTATTTTTAGGATGTGGACTGCCAACAGAAAAAACCCAAAATTGAATAATATCACCCAATCAGTATAACTGGTAGTGTAACAGATTACAGTTTTACAACTTACTTCAGTTCACTGTTATCATTTTTTTTTCCTGGCACTTCACATTTTGCATCAGAAAGTATGACTGTAGCGCTCGCCAAATCTAAGGTGATGGACTTTACCTTGATCTAGGCAGGCTCACTGCCAGGACTTGGTAGCTGATGGCTTGCTTGTCTTTGGCAGCCAGTTAAATCAGCCAAATTTCCCACGCTGTAGGGAGCTTACTTTCCTCAGTCTCTTTGGCTCTGCTAGAAATTGCTTAACTTTCAGTACAGACCAGATCAGAATCTGGAACCTTCCAGTTCTATAATGTAGTTGTTAGTAAGATAAGCTTGCTGAGCAATGGGGTGGGTGGAGTTGGGGGTGGCGGTAGGTGAGGTGGGTATGGTGTAGAAAACAAGAGTTTTATTTTTAATATAAATAGATCGCTCTCAAGTACCTAATTACATGTTCTGACTTTCCAGTAGAGATGGAACTTGGGCAAGTCTGCTTGTTTGCATTGCATTTTAAAATCTTGGACCAGGACATATCCTTGTATCCTGTGTTGTATGCACAGGTTATCATGATTTATTTAAAGGAAATAAAAGTATTAGTTGTGGTCAATAGATTATGTTATTAAATTAAATTGAATTTGCCTTTATTAGATTAATAAGCAAACAGAAGCATGTTTCGACTTGACAAAATATACTGGATTCAGTTTCTGTGTTTGTGCACTCAATCGTGCATTGTATGTTTTTTAGCAGCACTTTCTGCATCAGGCCTGAAAATTCCTCTAGCCCAAAATCTGGGGCCTGCCTTAACGCAGTAAAAAATTTGGTCCATTTTCTGTTGTAGTACATTATTTTGCCACAAGATGCTGCTAATGCATTTCTAAATCTTATTAATAGATTCATAGAGTAACAATGGCACAGAAAGAGGCCATTCGGCCCATCGGGTCCATGCCGGCTCTCTGTAGAGGAATTCAGTCAGTCCCATTGCTCCGTTCCATCCCTGTAGCACTGCAAGTTGATTTCCTTCATGTACCCATCCAATTTCCTTTTGAAAACATTGATTGTCTCCACTTCCACCACCCCCCATAGGCACCAAGTTCTAGGTCATTGCTACTTGCTGTGTAAAAATGCTCTTCCTCATATCACCCTGCATCTCTTGCCCAAAACCTTAAATCCATGTCCCCCGGTCCTTGTACCATCAGCTAATGGGAATAGCTTTTCTTTATCTACCTTATCTAAATCTGTCATAGCCTTGTAGACCTCTATTAAATCTTCCCTCAAATTCCTTTGCTTCAAAGAGAATAATGACAGCTTCTCCAACCTAACCTTGTAGCTAAAATCCCTCATCCTTGGAATGATTCTCGTAAATCTCATCTGTGCCCTCTCATGGATCCTCTCATCCTTCCTAAAGTTTGGTGATGCAGTATTCTAGTTGAGGCCTAACCAGAGTTTTATAAAGATTCAGCATAACTTCCTTGCTTTTGTGTTTAATATCTTTTATTTATGAAGCCCAAGATCCCATACGCTTTTCCAATTACTCTTTCAATACATCCTGCAACCTTCAAAGATCTATGCGCATGAACCCCCAGGTTCCTCTATCCCTGCACACTCTTTAGAACTGTGCCATTAAGTTTATATTTCCTTTTCCCACCCCTTCTTCCAAAATGCATCACCTCACACCTATTTTCATTATAAATTTCATCTGCCACTTGTCTGCCTATTCTGCTAGCCTATCTATGTCCTGTTTCAGTTGGGTGGTATCAACTTCACTGTTTGCCACACCTCCAAGTTTGGTACTGTCAGCAAATTTTGAAATTTTACCCTGAATTCCAATGTCCAAGTGATTTAAATGTATCAAAAGACGCAGTGGTCCTAGACCTGACCCTTGAGGAACACCACTGTCTAACAAACTCCAGTCTGAAAAACAACCATTTACCATAGCTCTTAAGCCAGTCTTTTATCTAAGCTGACACTGACCCTCCTTTTCCATGAGCCTCAATTTTGTTATTCAGCCTCTTATATGGTACTTTGTCAAATGATTTCTTAAATTCCATTCAAACAACATGCACTGCATTTATTTCATCAACCTTCATCAAAAAAAAATCAATTTGTTTAGTCAAACACAATCTACCTATTACAAATCTGTGCTGCCTATCCCTTAATTAACTAAAACCCTTCCTTTGCCTATTAATTCTTTCCTTATTGTTTCTAAAACCTTCCCCATCATCGACGTTAAAATGATCAGCCTGTATTTACCAGGAATGTCCCTACTTTCTTTCTTGGGTGTCACATTTTCCACTTCCCAGTCCTCTGGGCACCTCCCCTGTATCTAGGAAAGTTTGGAAATTTATGGCAAGCTCTTCTATTTCTAAAAACAAAAAGCTAAAAGCTACTGCGGATGCTGGAAATCCAAAACAAAAATCAGTTCTGCCGAAGGGCCATGAAGGCTCGAAACATTAACTGATTTTTTCTCCGCCGATGCTGCCAGACCTGCTGAGTTTTTCCAGGTAATTCTGTTTTTGTCTTCTATTTCTACCCCTATTTCGATTACTAATCTGGGATGCTAGCCATCTGGACAGGCGACTTATCCACTCTAAGCGTACTTTGCCTTTCCAGTAGATTGTGCCTATCAATTTTCACCCCATCCATTAACTCCATCATCTGCATTTCTACTGATATTTTGTCAGCATTCTCTTCCTTAGTGAACACCAATACAAAGTACTCGTCAGGTATTCTAGCCTTGTACTGTGCCTCTGGACAGATACCGTTTCTTTGCCCCTAATAGGTCCCACTCCTCTTCTTACTACCCACTTACTATTTAATTGCTGGTAGAAGATTTTTGGGTTCCTTCTGCTGACAGAAATGATATGGTAACAATAGAGAGTAAGCCTGTGGATTTTTTTCCCTCAGAACCTGAACATTTAATATCGGCCTGGGGACCAAATGCACACCTTTTCATTGTCCTCATTGCACTCCCTCCCCCACTGCTACCACCCCCAGAAAAGCCATTATCTATTCCAGCTAAGAACTAAATTCAAAATCTGCATTATGTGTCTCGGGCAGCCTCTAATTTTAATGCTTGTGTATAAGCATGTTATATCATACATTGATTGGAAATTAGATTGCCAATTGACACCACTATTTCAGATAATCAGCTGATTTGTGTCAGCCCATGAGTTGGAGGCGGGGCAAGACTTACAGCAGGACTCACAGGAGCAATCCATTTTACAACACATAAATTCTATTAATCGGCAAACAGTTTGCTTAAACAGCGTACAGTGGCAGACAGTCTACAGCAGTGCTTTCCAAATGGTTTCTCACTGTGACCCCATCTTAATGCTTGAAAATTAGTGTAACCTCAGAGTGAGAGCAGTGGGGGAGAGAGTTTTTGAGCGGGATACAGGGGGTTGTTGAGTGGGGAGGGGGTGGGGAGGTGCCAATGATTTTGTCCATAAGCATTTTGAAGCATCTGGGCCTTGGAGTTAATAACCGTGCATGTGCATGTAATGGCACCGACCCCAGGACTGTCCTGCCAGAGTCTCCACTTGACAGTTCCCATTGTTGCCTTGGGGCTCAGTGTTGCAAACCATGGTTTGGGGACCCCTGGTCTCCAAGTTGTTGGATATGGATTGGCCTGAAGTCTCCTCAGTAAGATGAAAGCTCTTAATAAAAAGGTTTTTTGTTTAGCTTTGTAGTTATAGAGCATCATCTGGGCGGGGAAAAGCCTCAAGAAAGACCTGCGTTATTGTAACAATGTTGAGTTAGCACAGCCTGGTGGAGGTATGCCCTCGACTGAGTGCCCTCTCCATTTGTTAATACTGCAACATTCACAGGATTACCTGAAAACAGTATTGTATTCAGTGTTCATTACAGTGCTTGTCAGTAAGTTTGACCAATATTGCTATTGATACCTGTGATATGCAAAGAAAATTAGACTACTTTTTAAAGATGTTTCCCATACATTGGTGTTTTGTACAGCAGCTTGGTCAGCATCTGAAAGAGGATTATGTTCAAGATAAATAAATGAATGGTCCTATGTGAAACTCTAATCCATTTTCCTCTTTCGGATACTGACTAAGCACTTTCCAGCAATCGTTAGCATTCCAAATTACCAGCGTTTGTGTTTTTTTATATATCCTTTCATATCTGGAACTGATTTGTATAAATACCATGAAACATTTTCTTTAATCAATTTAATTGACAAGTTATGTATAGGGTTGCCAGTTGTGATTAAATCTATTCCTGGAGGTTTCATCACATGACTTTCCCCCATGCTCCAGCCATTTGTCAGCCAACACCTCCACCCTTGTGATGCACTGCCTTCCTACGCCAATTGGAAAGCAAAAAGACTCCAAATTGGATGATAATTGACTATAAGCCACATAGTCTTTTTTTCCCATTTTCAATATCTTTATATCTTGAGTATTGCTGAAATATTTAGGTAAGTTAAGAACAGGCAAGCTATCTATCAAATTTCTCCAAATGTGCATTAAACCCAAGATTGTGCCAGTTTTCGTTTCCAAACGCATCGATCATGCTAAAGTGAGTCACAGTCCCATGATTGAGTGTGTGTTTATGTGAGGTGAGATTGAACAGATTGGTAATAGGGTTACTAATTTACGCCATCTCCTACACTGCGCTTGGTCTGAGGTGCGCAAATTTCTTTCATTTTTTTGATTTGATCTGTTTATGCCACCATATTGGTTCAATAGATGATCGCACCATAAACAGTAGCCGTTTGAAACACGTCCGCACCATAAACTCACATAAGCAGATGCGGTTTGACAACGCAATTAATGATGCCACTAAATAGGCAACAAACCTCTCTGACCATGTACCTTCAGAAAGTGAGGAGATTGTCCTTGTGCATGGTTTCAATTTTTGTGTGCCTTCATCCCAGATCAAACAGGAAGGGGTATTTGCTGAGTTCGAACTCCTCTACTTCCAACTATCCCTCCACAAACCAGCATCCACTGAGGATGCTGAATCTTTGAAAGTGCGTCTAGCTGATCTTGCGCACGTATATTGCGGATTCCAAATGATCTGTCTGATTTTCACAAGCAACGCGAATGCCTTGAGACTAACCAGGACATACACAAAAGTAAACCTGACAAAAGGATGGGAATAATCATCCTTAACAAGTGTGACTATATCAACAAAACGCACTCATTCTTAATAATGGATCCAAATTTTATTCATTGGACCCGCCCCTCAACATGACTGAACAACCTTGGTCCAAAGTAAGCTAAAAAAAACTTGCTGGACTTGTCTAAGAGTGATGAGCTACTGCGTGATATAAATGATAGGGTTCATCCCCACGACTCACTGCGTTCACATATGTTTGAGCAACAGGTAAAGCTAGCTGTTTCAAGTTGCTACAATGCAATAGCGACATGAGTGGTATTTGCCACTAACAGGATGCAGCCATCAAGCCAAAAAAAATGTTCTGCTTTTCGCACAAATGAGTAATGTGGTATATGAATTTCAGTGCCAGTGTGATGTTAGATATTTAGGCCGTACATCCCAAAATCTGGCGGATCATATCAAATAACAAGTCCCTTCCATCGTTTGCAATGGGCAAGGTACAGACTGTACCCAACCAGCCCACGTTTGCAACACTCAAAAACATTGATTCCAGCATTAGATGTGATTCCGTGATAGGACATTTGCTAAATCATCCTCACTGTGCTAAAAATTACGCTGACAACCAATTTAAGATTGTCAGTCGGCCTCACAGTGTGGCCCATTTGCGTGTACTGGAAGCCACATATAGGGCCCTGTTCTTTGCAGACAGAAAGGATATGTACACACATTGCATCTGTTTCAGCAAAACAAAATAAGTGATAGCCATTGCTGGTTCATTCCTCAGGGCAATGCTTTGACCAATCAGAGTCAAGCTGCCTGGTTTAAAATTTCAAACAATGCTTGGCAGTTAGCTGTCAGGCACTATTAACTGGTGCATTCTCCATGAAAATGTCGCTACCAATCAGGGTCCACTTGCTAACCAATCAGCATTCTTTTCTCATACAGTATAAAGTTGTTGTTTCCCCTGACATTGGTATTCTTGCGATTGTCCTGATGAGTGCAAGATGAAAAGCTTTGACAAAATGTCTTTTTTCAGCAATACTCGAGTTCTGTGCTACCAAACAACTATCTTTATATATGACAAAGTGAAACCATCTTTTTAAATGGCTCTATGATTTTTCTCCAAGATTGCACACATTGCCCTGGAGATTGATCTTCAATTCTTGGAGACTCCAGGCCAATCCTGAAGGATTAGAAACCCTAGTTATGTTGTTTGATTTGTGGATTTTACTTCCTGAACAGTTGTTTTCTGACCTATGGGGTGCTGCACTAATTATGGGGCAGGTTATTGTCCAGCAACAGTGGCATTGGTAGAAGAGGAAGGAAGAATTCAAAGGACATATCATGAAAGGTTGGTGACCAGAGTAGACCTAATGACAGGAGTTGCCTACACCTCTGTTAGGACTTGGACCTCAATATTGTCAAACTTCTTACCTCCCTTATTTTTCCCTTCCTTCACAAAACCTCAAGCTTTTAAAAGCTGTAACAACAACTTTAATTTATGTACATTATTAACATAGGTAAGTGGCCCAAAATACTACAAAGCAAGATAACCAGACAAAAGTGAACACCACATCACAGAAGGAGCTATCAGGAGAGATGACTTAAAGCTTGTTTACCAAGGTAACCAAGGTTTTACGGAGGGTCTTAAAGGAGCTGTTGGTTTGAAGATGGAATTCCAGGTGGATGACTAAAGACACAACTGCTAATGATAGGGTGAAGTGAGAGTGACATCAGCAAGAGACCAGACTTAGGAGAGCTGACAGTTCTTGGCAGGTTGTAAGTCTGGAAGAGGTTACAGAGAAAGGGAGGCTGAAGCCAGGAAGTAATTTTAACAGGAGGAAATGCACAAATTCTTGATTTTTTGCATCCCTGTGGCCAGATGAATTCAGTGGTTTTCCTGTTTGTGGGCCTAGGCTCTTTCACCTGGGGAAAAGCAGAGAGGGTTAGAATAGAGAAGTGAAAGCAGGGACAAAGGGAAAGCAGCCTCTGAAAGTAGTTGGGGGAAGAGCAGAGAATGAGACGAGGAGTTCCAGAAGATAGTGACAGTGCCATGCTAGAATTTAAAAAGCAAGGATAAAGATTTTTACATCAACTCACTGGTGCATGTAGAGACGGTGGATCTGAGAGGACGAGGGTGCAGGACTTTGTGCAGCTGAGCATGTGGACCACTCTGGTTTAAAATGAATTGTGACTTGTAGATACAAAAACAAAGATAGCTGGAAAAACTCAGCGACTTGTCTGTGACTTGTAGATGTTTGAGGCAGGAAAATTGCCAAGGAAAACTCTCAGAGCAGCTGATTAAGGCACAAACCAGTGTTTTGGTGCCTGTGTGGAAGAAGTTGGGATGGAGGTGACTAATGTTTTGGAAATAATATCATCAACTTGCTTTTATATGTACTTTTAACGTAGGAAAACATCCCAATAGTTCTTCACAGAAGTGCAATCAGAAAAAGTGTGGGGGGCGGGGGAAAAGATGGACGAAAGCAGCTTCAGGGTGAATGTTTGGAAGGTGGTGCAGTAGAAGGTGATGATGGTGATGTTGATGGGCTGAGGTAGAGAGGCAGAAACTAAAATGGATGGCTTTAGTTTTGGTGACATTAAACAGAACAAAATGTGGCTTCTCCGGTCCTTTATGTCATGGCAGGCAGCTAAAAAGTGTGGCAACAACCTTTGAATTGAGGCAGAAGTTGGAGCTGGGTGTCATCAGTGTACATGTGGAAACTGATCTGTATTTTCAACTTATATCAGCAAGGACTAGCTTGAAAATGATATAATTCCTCCAACAGCAACACTGGGGAAAGCAGGGAAAACAAGATGTACGTGCTTACACCTTCCGCAGCTTGTAAAGCAGAAGAGATTGTGGAATGAAAGGGAATTGGGATGTGAGAAGAAGGATCTTTGATGGTTTCAGCCCTGATGCTGACCCTGGCATCTGTCAGGGTCGCTCCAATGTTGGTCACCACTGTCTCCTCCATCGGAGTGAGGAGATGCAATTGTGCGAGTCCCCCGCTAGTTTTTTTAAAAATTCATTCACGGGATGTGGACTTCACTGGCTGGGCTAGCATTTACTGCCCATCCCTAGTTGCCCTTATTGGTGACTTGCCTTCTTTAACCACTGCAGTCCATGTGGTGTACCCACAGTGCTGTTAGGAAGGGAGTTCCAGGATTTTGACTCAGTGACAGTGAAGGAACGGCGATATATTTCCAAGTCAGGATGGTGAATGACTTGGAGGGGAACTTCCAGGTGGTGGTGTTCCCGTCTATCTGCTGCCCTTGTCCTTCTACATGGTAGTGGTCGTGGTAGTTGCATAGTCCTGCCCCTGGTTATGCGCAATCTTGTCCTCCAAGAGAGAGGGAAGTGTGTTAGTAAATGTGGTGCTTTGTGTTTGGGTGATGTGGCTATCACGATTGAATAACTGGCAACATGCGCAAACTGTGATTATGTGGGTGTGAGAACTGCAGCAGTGCTCTGTGAGAATGACGTGAAACTATGAATGTTAGGTCTGAACTATGATTGATAGAGATTATTGGTAGATGAATGGAGGGTGTGTGGTGCATAGATCAATGCGTGAGGCTTGTGGTGCAGATGGTGCATTCATTGATCTTGACCATTCATGTGAGGTTATTGAACTATATTGCATCCAGGTCCTCAGGCTAGTCTGCTTCCATTGACCACCCCCACAGCTATCTGCTCTATGCTTTAGCACAGTTTGTCTGGAGGGCCTTCAGGCTCTCTTTGTATAGAGGACCTCTCTCTCTTGTCCACCTTCTCCACCAAGGAATTTAGTGTAGTTTCAGTGAATCTTGGACCACACTTTTAGTCCTGTTGTACCATAATTTAATGTTCTTCTTGCTCATGCTCTTTTCTGCCACCAGCTCTAACATCTGCTGCAGCCAGAATGAGCCTTTAAGGGATTGCAAGCTGGCTTTATGTAGTGCAGACTTGCTTTAAGTGGTCACACAAACTTGGGCCCCCTGCTGAGACCGTAGCCACCCAGCAACATATTCAGCACTAGCTGCACGCAGATATTGTGCAAATCAGCAAGCAGCACAAAGTTGAATGCTGCCTGCATCAGAAGAAATGAGCGCAGATTAATTACGCAATGCGATACCCATGTCCATTTTCGGGCCTGTCCAGTTTCGCAGCCTATAGATGTAATTAACATTTCTCTTTCTCTTCCTTCTCTCCATCTTGTTAGACTTAAGGATTAGAACAAAAACTTTCTCCAAACCCTCTTGTTTCCTGGCTGGGCTGCTTTCACTAAGTTTCCATTCCTATTGGAACGAAGACAGGCTTGGCCAGCAAGTCTGTTATAAAGATTTCTGAGTGAGAGACACACCAGACAAGCTCTGCCTCATACTTCCATTTGCATACTTCGTTTTGGACATTAACTGTTCATAGCAGTGTTTTAAAGTGGTCTGCAGTGAAGCATATCAACGTGTCAATACCACTCTAATCTTCAAATGAAAACAAGGCAAATCCAATTGTCAAAAAAATTATTGCCTCTTAATGCACACCTTCTAAAGTTTAATATGAGTGTTTCTTATCTAATCAGTATCAATATCAAAAGTACCTCTTTGGAATCTGTTTCCTCATGCCTGCCTTGTTAATCTTCTTCATGTTAATGTCATTGGTGTCGGCCTTTGTCAGTTTTGGATAAACAGAAATAAGCAGGAGGACAATTGATGTGAGCATTAACCTGCTGGTTGTGTCTGCCGTAGTAAGATTTAATTTAAAAACTAACAAAGCAAGTATCTTGAAATAAAGCCCGTGCTGCAGTATAAATGTTGTCCAACGGCCAATGACAACTGTCTTATGATTTTGGAGTTTTATGGCTCCTGACAGGTCTATGGAATAAGACTGTCCAAAGCTCATCCCAAACATGGAACCGGTATTCTAAAAAGGGGCTTGCCCAAAAGTAATCATGTCTAATCACAAAAGCCAAACTGTTTAATTGAAGTGATTCCTTAGAAGTAAAAAAACAGTTATTAGAAGGGAGACTGGGAGACGCACGTACTTAATGAATCAACAACAACAAGTTGAATTTATAAGGTGCCTTTAATGTACAATATTAAAATGTTCAAAGATAATTCACAGAAGCATTATAAAGCTATATTTGATACTGAGCCACTTAGGGAGATATTAGGGCAGATGACCAGAAACTTGCTCAAACAGTAGGTTTTAAGGCGTGTCTTATAGGATGAAGATGAGGTAGACAGGCAGAGATGTATAGGGGAGAGAATTTCAGAGCTTCGGATCTAGGCAGCTGAAGGCACAGTCACCAGTGGTGGTGCAATTAAAATCTGGGATGCTCAAGAGACTGAAATTAGAAGAGGGTTGTGGGGCTGAAGTGGATTCAGATATAGGGGGGTGGGGTGGGGGGGTGCCAAGACTGAGAATTTAAAATCGAGACATTGCTTAATCAGGAGTCTCTATAGATCAGCCAGCACAGGAGTGATGGGTGAGCAGGATTTGGTGCGAGTTAGGACATGGGCAGCAAAGTTTGGGATTATCTCAAGTTACAGAGGTTAGAATGTGGAAGGTCGGCGTGGAGAGCATTAGAATAGACCAGTTTGGAGGTAACCAAGGCATAGACATGTGTTTTAACTGCAGAAGAACTGATGCAAAGGCAGAGTTGGGTAATGTTTTGGAGGTTGAGCTTGAACAGGACATGAGATAGGAAACTAGAGAAAGGTACAAGTTCATGTTAAACTAAGCAGGGAGAAGATTTGGAACTGACACTATTCACAAAACTTAGCATGTCCAAAAGGCTGCAAAGCAGTGATCAGTAAAACTAATGCAATTCCGAGTCATATTGTAAATTAGTAGAATACAAGGACGAGACCATCATAGCGAAACTGTACATTGCTCTTCTCAAACCAAATCTTGAATGTTGTCCAATTCTGATCATCAAGACATGACATGTGGGAAACCTGCCGAGAAGGAGAGTTTAAACCTTAAGGTCAAAGGCTCGAGCTAAAACTAGAAGTTAGAGAAATTCAGACTATTCAGGCGGTGAAATGGGAAGAAACTTTCTAGAGGTATTGCAGATACTAAGCGGAATAACAAAGGCAAAATCATGACTGCACAACAGTACTTATAACCTGATTAAAAAGATTCAAATACCCAGAGACACTTCTTACAATAAATGACCAATACCTTTAATAACCCTTCTGGATAGGGAAATGGAGCCTAAAACTGCAGTTATGGGAGAGGCAGGTAGATGATGTGACGGGGGGAGTTGTATTTTTTTTTGTTGAAAGATGAGCTAGTTGTGGTAGGTGGTCTTGCTCATCTAGGTTTATCAATATGGACTGTGGTTTTTCCCAATTCTTGTGAATAAATAAAACCCACCCTACAATTGGTTGGCATTTTGTTATTGTTTGCAGAAGTATCTATGAATCTCTTTTCGCATGCATTGGCATGTTGGCTTGTAAACATGTGTTTTCTAATATACACTGTAAAGTTTTATGCAACCTATTTCTGGTCACAGAAATGTGTTGCCAAATAATTACTCATGACTGGTCATAGACTTAGATTGTGTGGGCTGCATGAGAAACTTGCTTAAGTGTGATGCATTGTGCATATGGTTTTTATCTATTTCCCTGCCAACTGACTTGGTTTGTCTTAAAAGAAAATGACTGAAATCCACAAAGGATGTAAATGCTGAGAAAGACTGGCAAACAAATTTGATTAACTGGATAGGTATTGGTCAGATTTCCAGCATCCACAGTATTTTTCTTTTGACTAAGTATAATGGTTCAGGCAGAAGGTGATGAGAAAAAAACACCTCCATCTCAGCAATTTTGCTGCCAGAAATATGCTCTTTCAACAATACAAATTATTTGGTTTATAATGCAGCACTGCTTGTGCAATTGTTGCAAAATTGATTTGTGACTGTATTTTCATTTCTGTATAGAGCTTTGACAGAGTCAGGCAGAAGTTCCATACAGACAAGTAATTTGAATCATAGAGTGTAGCTTGCAGACCTTTTGCACCACCAACACAAAACTTTTGGGGCACAGAAACATTTACTTCCTGAGGTGGGTTTTGGTGTCTTTAAAGTCACTTGTGACACTTCATTTACATCAAAAGATTACTTCCAATGATGTACTTCTCATTGTCGGCAACCTGATAACTTCAACAGGCTGTTAATTATAATAAAAGCAAAAAAATGCCGAAAATAGTCAGCAGGTCAGATAGCATTTGTGGAGCAAGAAACAGTGTTGAAATTTCAGGCCGAAGACCTTCCATCAGTGTTAATTGTAGCTATGATTGACTTTCTTTTGTGAATCCTGTGCTTCTCAAAGTTTGAATGGCATTTGTGCTGTGCATGGGCCCTTTTTAATTTAGGCATCTGGTATCAACATTAAGCACTTGCAGGTCAAGTGTACCATGGTTAGATGTGTGAAAATTTCTCCTTACTCTGGTCAAAGTGAGCGTGATCCCCACTTTTAAAAGAACACCCACTCAGTGCACAAACGTGGCATTGTTCCATTTCCTACATTGGCCATCCCGTGTTGTTAAGGAGATTAAGGATAATATTAGAATATTAGAAGAGGCTTATAGGGCTGCATCTTCCGGTCGGCGAGCGGAGGTGGGGCCCGCTCGCCGACACGTAAAATGACGCGGGGTGACATCGGGCGGGTGTCCCGATGTCACCCCACATCATTTACATTTTCAGGCCGGCGGGCTATTAAGGCCATTAAGAAAGTAATTGAAATCATTAATGGACCTGCCCGTCCAACCAGGCGGGCTTCTGAAAAAACATGAAACCTCATCCATGGGCGGGATGAGGTTTCATGAGGGGTTTCAACATTTCTGAATATTTTAAAATAAAAGTTATGGACATGTCCCAACTCATGTGACAGTGTCACATGAGTGGGGACATGGCAGCGAATTTATTTCTATTGTTCAAACAGCTTTTTACATTTGAGCCTATCTTCCTGAGGCAGCACTTTGCCTCAGGGAGATCTGTGCGCTCTTTCGTGCACATGCGCAAAAGAGCACACTCCCAGCTCAGAGAACCCCCCCCCCACCCACGCAGGGAGCACATAGCCCTTCCTGGCGGACATCACGCTGGGCGGGCCTTAATTGGCACGTCCACATAAAATGGCGGCGCACCCCCGAGTGGGGGCACTGATTGGGAACCCCACCTGCCCACGCTCACTCCCGCACATTCCACCCCCCCCCCCCCCCCTCAAACGGTGGGGGGGGTACGGGGAATGTTGCCCATAATGTTGGAAAAAATAGTAGTAAGTCTGAGGATTTGGTGTGTTACAGAAACCAGGAAAGGATTACCAAAAGTTGATAGAAAAGGAAAAATTAAAATATGAGAGTAAGCTAGCCAGGAATATAAAAACTGATTGTAAGAGTTTTTACCACTGTATAAAAAGGAAGAGAATAGCTAAAGTAAATGTTGGTTCCTTAGAAGCAGAGACAGAGGAAATAATCATAGGGAAAAACGAAATGGCAGCAACATTGAATATTTTGTGCCTGTCCTCACAGTAGAAGCCACAAGTTTCATACCAGAAACATAGGGTAACCTAAGGACTAATAAGCGAGGGGAAATTAGGTAATTAATATCAGCAGAGAATAAATACCAGAGAAACTCGAGGGGCTAAAATCTGACAAATCCCCAGGACCTGATGGCCTACACCTGAGGATTCTAAAAGAGGTAGCTGCAAAGATAGTGGGTGTGCTGGCTATGATTTTCCAAAGTTGCCTAATTTCTGGAATGGTCCCAGCAGATTGGAAGTTAGCAAATGTAACACCACTATGCAGGAAAGGAGGGAGAGGGAAAACATGGAATTACAGACCAGTTAATCTGACATCAGTCATTGGGAAAATGCTGGAATCTTTTATTAAGCAAGTCTTAACAATGCACTTAAAGCATAATATGTTTAGAACAAGTCAACATGGTTTTATGGAAGGGAAGTCTTGTTTGACAAATTTATGAGTTTTTTGAGGATGTAGCTGGTAGGGCAGAAAAAGGGGAACCAGTAGAAATAATATACTTGGATTTCCAAATGGCATGCAATAAGGCGCCACACAAAAGGTTAATTAATATACAAGATAAGGGATCATGCATTTGAGGGTGATATAATAACATGGATAGAGGATTGGTTAATGGGCAGGTAGCAGAGAGTAAGGATAAATACACGTTGTAACTAATGGAGTGCCATAAGGATTGATGCTGGGGTCTCAGCCATTTACAAGCTGTATTAGTGACTTAGACGAAGATGCAGAGAGTAATATAGCTAGGTTTGCTGACAATACAAAGCTAGGTGCGAATGCAAGCTGTGAGAAAGACACAAAGAGACTGAAAAGAGATATAGACAGGTTAATTGAGTAGGCAACAAGGTGGCTGATGGAGTATAATGTGGGCAAGTGTGAGGTTGTATGAATAGAAAAGTAGAATATTTTTGAAAGGTGTGAAACTTGTATGTGTTGATGTTCAGAGAGACTTGGATGTACTTGTACAAGGAACACAAAAAGTTAGCATACAGATACAGTTAGCAATTAGGAAAGCAAACTAAATGTTGGTCTTTATTACAAGGGGATTGGAGTACAAGAATAAAAAGTCTTGTTACAAATATACAGGGTTTTGATGAGACCACATTTGGAGTAGTGTGTGCAATTTTGGTCTCCATGTTCAAGGAAGGAAATACTTGTGTTGTAGTTCGTATAGCAAGGATTCACTGGATTGGTTCCTGGGACGGTTATCCTTTGATGAGAGGCTGACTAAATTGGTCTATATTCTCTGGAATTTAGAAGAATGTGAGGTGACCTCATTGAAACGTTCAAAATTCTGAAGGGGCTTGACAGGGTAGATACCGAAGTGTTCCCACTAGCTGGGGAATCTAGAACACGGGGGCACAATTTCAGGATAAGGGGCTGATCATTTAGGACTGAGATGAAAAATTTCTTCACTCAAAGGGTTTTAAATCTTTGGAATTTTCTACCTGATTGTTGTGGATGTGCCATCATTGAATATATTTGAGGCTGAGTTAGACATATATTTGGTCCCTCAGAGAATCAAGAGATATGGGAAGCGGGCAGGGAATTGGAGTTGAAGCTCAAGATCAGCCATGATCTTATTGAATGGTGGATCAGGCTTGTTCAGGATCAGGATCAGGTATGTTCGAATCTTGCTCCTATTTCTTATGTTGTTATGCTCTTGTGTTGTCTTTTTAAAGTGAGCTGGAAATGCTCAAAATAAAATAGTTATGCTTGGAATTTGATAACTGTTCATAAGGACAGATTGGATTGTGACCCTATCACATTTGTCCCTTCACTTCGGGTTTCAGCTTCCCGAGCTGGCACAGCTTCGTGATAGTGAGCTGGCTGAAAATAAAAGTGGTCCTTCTGTTGACTTTTAGCAGTTCTAAAACTAGCATCATCGTTTTGGCAGCAACGCCTCTTTAACCAAAATGCCTTGAGGGCAACATTATGGTATATTTAGTACTGTGCTTTATGTGTAATCAATAACATTTCATTTCTGTGGAACTCTCTGAATAAAGCTCACATCAAAGTTAAAACCAATTTCCTTCAGTTGGTTCATTACCCCGGACTCCAGCAAGATTTCCTCTTCCCCTCCCCCTTTTCTGGCTCCTTTTTGCAAAATAAGACTGAATGATGAGGATTAAAAAATTGTGTTTATGTAGCACTTTATCATATCTCTCAAAAGCATTTCAATGTATCTGTGATGCAGTGGATTATTTTCAAGTGCAGTGACTGCTGTTATGCAGGCAAACGCAGCTACTAGTTTTCACACAGCAAGATCCCACAAATAGTTGTGAAATACACGGCTGGGTAATGCGTTCATTGTGATATTGGTTGAGAAGCAAATGTTGCAATGGGCAGGAATATCTTAATTTTGTAACCACATTGATTTATCTCCATGATGTTTCAGAGGTGGGAGCGTTGGCGGTCATACAATCCTTGAGTTTGTATGGTGGATAAAAGTAATTGAGCTCATGGTGGGCAGGGTGTTCATAGTTTATTGTGTACCATATGCTTTCTGAATGATTTAGGAAAAGGACCCATGTCAAAATTTAATGTTACCAACATTCTTGTTTTATAAAACCATTGTTGACACTATTGTGGAAAATGGTGCTTAATCTATACTTTTTGTCTGGCAGATGCCTAATTTGCAATGTCAGGTTGTTCCATCGGCACCAATATTTCACCCTGGTCCTATGTAGCTTAAAGTGCTTTCCAAATTCAGCCTAACTTTGGAAGAGCAAAAACAACAACTGTACTCTTGGGTGTACTCCACAGTTCAAGTGAACAGAACAGAAAAAAATGTCACCCACCCACCATTACATTCACTGAAATTCTAGTGGAAAAATGCCTATAATGCAACTACATGAATATTTCAAATGCCTGCTATTGTATTTTACTGAAATTGTTATGACAACTAAGGCACAGAATAAAACACCACAGATCATATCTTTATCATGCTTGCTCACTTGTAATGTGTAAGTAAAGTGATGCAGTGCTGTAAGTTTTCAGACTTAACCCTTGCCATATCCAACAGCGTTTGGTTAATTCGTCACATACTACTTAAAGTAGGCTTCTAACACACTTTTTTCACATTTGGGCGCACTTAGAATTTTCCAGTATGAAACAAAAAGGTGTATGAATAAAATGGTGCAGGGTAAATGTGAAAGTTAATTTTTCATTTGAACTTGGAAGACTTGTGATCGGTGTACAAGAATGCATCTGTTTACATAATGAGGGGAGATGCTCCTGTGTCACATTCACTCTCAACCATTCTGCAGAGATGGTGCAGACTCTTTGAGTGATGTTCTAATGATGTATTGAGTCGGAGCACCCCCCCTTTCATCTCGGTGCCTTAGTTTAATGGAACAGAAGTCTCTTTTCCATGATGTACTTCACTGTGAGCCAGCAAGTCAGTAAGTAACTTGGTTGAATAATTACAGAAAGTAGGGGAAAGCAAAGTTTACATGGTCACTCTTGAATGCCATAGGGCTTAATGCCTAGCACAGGCCTTAATACTGTATAGTAGTTAATACTATTGAAGAAATTGAGAGGACCTTCCTTAGCTTCCAGCATTTGTTGACTTAGAAAAGTGGATGGTTACCTTTTTCAGTTTGATATAGCAGTCCTCAAAGAATTAAGCTATTTTGGGTGCTCATGGCAAAATAAAATGATGCAATAAAACAGGATATTTGCTGATCAGGAATAGACAGCTCAACAGCACAGCATGTCACCCCTCTATCCAGACTGAACAGGCCAAGAGTTCCTTCCCAATTCCCACCCTCTGATTTGGCCTAAGCTGGGTAGGAAACTGAGATGATGGGTACAATTTTAACCTCAACCTTTGGTAAGGAGACTGATAGGATCTGGTGCAATACTGGTTTTACACCCGGCTCGACTAAGATCAATGGAGAGTAATATTGGGCCGGTGTAAAACCAATGTTACACCCGACCCTGTGTTAGTTAAAAATATTCTTCAATGAGCCACTTCTTTCCTTGTGATGGAAAATTAAAGAGTAAGTCAGAATCATTACAAAGCTCTCTGCCATTGGTTGAAGAACACTTTTGGCCTGATTACCTGTTCGCCGCTAGCATCAAATCAAGATGTGCGTCAGTGGGAACAGACTTGAGATACATAAGAATAACATACCAAGACAGAGGAGCAAGAGGGATCCTAAGCTGTGCTCTTCATTGGGGACCATTCCCCTTTAAGCAGAAAGAAAGTAAGCAAGTGAACATGCTGGCAAGGAATACATCAATGTTTGCAGCACACCCACAACAATCAATGGAATTACAAATACAATACAGCCACTGTTGGGAAGTGATACAACTGCCATAATGCAGCTGTGAGAGTGAACAAGCAGACACTCGTGTACAGTATCTAGTAGTCCAGAATAAATATCTTCTTGTTGATTCATATTTATTCAGGCAAGACAAGGGAGTTTATCACATCTTACATTGCACTGTCTCCATGATTCCCAGGGATTTTCATTTTCCTTATTCCTTTTCCCTGAAGAAAATTTAAAGAGAAATTCTACCCCCAAAGGAGTGTTGAGGTTTTTTATTTTAAATTCACGGGAAGCAATGACAAAGTGAGAAAGTTGCCTCGCCATGGAGCAAGGATTAACAAAAGTGCAAATGATATGGTGAAGTTTCCATGAATGGCAAAGAAATAGAGGAAGACCTGAATGCGGGTTAGAGTGTGGCAGCCAATGAAATTTCAATGTGAAAGTTCAAATGGCAAAAGAAATGATAAATTCTCTGGCATGCAGCTGTTAAATTTAACAGTCCCAGCCATTTACTGCAGGTTCATGGGCGGATTTATGATGACATATGGAGATGTCAGCTGGTGTAATCCGAGGAAAAATGGGCTGCAAAAAATTGTTTAAATGTACTAACACCACCCCACCCCCGACCCCAAACAACCATTGAAATACCTGTTGTATTGACTAAGGAGTCTTAGTCTACCACAGTCCTTCATGTCTTGCATTTTAGATTAAAATGCAATTTTACAATTAAAATGTCCTACTTAATTGGTTTGAAGTGCTTTTCTAAAGGTATCAAGTAATATTCAGTGTTGCCAATGATAATGATTTTGTTAATTATTTCAGTTAAGAATGCAAGACGAGCCTCATATAACTATCCCCAGGTACCAGACCCTCTTCTCCCCATCACACCACACAGCAGCCACTGCCTGCACAGCAAGCTCCCATAAACAGCAGTGTGATAGTGACTAAATAATATTATTTTGAGATGTCGATTGGGGAATAAACATTGACCAGGATACCTGGGAGAACTCCCCTACTCTTCTTCAAAATAGTGCCATAGGATCTTTAATGCCCACCCAAGAAGGCAAGCACGGCCTTGCTTTAAAATTTTATCCGAGAAACGGCACCTCTGACAGTGTAGTACACCTTCAGTACTGCGCCGGAGTGTAGGGCTAAACTTTTGTGCTCCATTCCCGGTGTGAGATTTGAACCCACAACAAACTGTAGCACTCAACAGTTATTTGGTGGCATTTTATTTTTCTGGAGTGCCTTCTCTGTGCATTGCTTAGCATGTATAACATGGTATTGGTTAGAAGGTGGTCTCTCAACCATCTTCTCCAATATGTGTGATCTCTCATCTTGTGTTACAGTTATAAGGTTTATAAGATTATTATATTTTGGGACTGTAGCTTTAAATTTAGGATAAGTGAAGGGGTTGTTGACCTACTCTCAGTCTGCCTGACAGTAAGCCTGGGTGGTTTGATTGTTCGAGATCAAAGGAAGGCTTGGATTATTTTACTGAGAAAGAAGTGCAAGGTATTTATGCTTTGAGACACTGGCAGTAGTTTGAGTTTGCAATGGGTAGACTGAGTCTCCCAAAGTCCCAGAAATATGTTTAGGTGAATGTATTATAGGTATCAGGTTGTAAATAGTTGTGCTGTGAACTGCCCATTTACTTTTAAGATGAAAGGTGAGTTGGGATCAAGGATAGCTGATTAGAATTTCAACCTAGATACAAGATTAATGTGTTTCAATTTATGATAAGGAAGAGGGCACAGGAAGCCAATTTTGAGATCAGGTTACAGGCTTCCCTACAAATCAGTGAATGTACAGATAGAAGTTTTTGTTTGGTCAGCAGAGTGAAGAGGCTGCTTAGTTTTGTGAGCTACCATAGCTGGGTACCCTAGTCGAAAGGGCACATCCTTCAGCCTTCTAAAGATTCTGGGAGATTTGTTCTGGCATGACCAGAGGGAAGAAAAATCATTGGAACAGGCTGGACTTGCTGGAGGATGATTTAAGAAACACTCCGAAAACTGAGGAAAGCGTCTGGAGATGGTAGCTCCAAGTTATTACTTGGCGAAATGGGGATATGGTAACACATTGGAAGCTGGGAGTAACTGTGGACTTTTTGCTAAAAGAACTGTAATTCCATGGAGATGGATGAGATGTATAAAAGGGAAATGCCACATTTTGTAGTTAACGTATAAGCTGAATACAAAAAAGAAAATAGTATTTGGTACAAAGCTTTCTTTTTGGCCTTTTTTAAATTACTTCCTCTTCCACTATGACTTGGGCAGAATCTTCCTTCTTGGTAAAGACAGATGCAAAGTACTCATTTAGTACCTCAGCCATGACCTGCCTCCATGTAACAACCTTGCTGGCATTAAACAGAACAGCACCTGCATATAAAGCCTAAAATAAACAAAACAATTGCTGCAAGATTATTGGTGTTAATAAATGCTCTGATGGAAATGGGTTGTAACTCACTAAGAAGACACAGTTTTACAGGTGTTCTTGGACAAAACTTTGCAAACACTGTGGATAAGCTTAATGCAAATATAGGTTCTAATAAGGGTCTATGCAACATGTGATGTCTCAATTTCAGGTTTTTTTTTCGTCCTCTCTGTGACGTGTTCCTACCCCAGAACTGCAGCTGGCTAACACAGAAGCATGAACTCTCCAACTAATTATGTCTCCAAAATGCTTGTCCATCAGTCATCAGCTTATAAATGGAAACTAAATATTTTTAGCAATGAACCACGGAATCTGTCGCCATATCAGGTTTCATTTAAAAAATGCTCAGAGACAAAATTTTGGGTCCTTTTCAAGCCAGCAGATGGTATCTGTCGCAAACCTGAAACAACAGTTGATGGTCTATTTACTCTGAGCACTTCGGGAAAAAAACAGCTTCCAAATGATCCTTGACAACGAAAATGAAAAATCGAAACCTTGATAATCTGTCTCAGTGTACAGTGCCAGCTACTTTCAACTGCACAACGCAAATGGGGACAAAGTACTGTGCAGTTATCATGATTATCTACCCCGTACATTTAAACCGAGGACTGTAATTGGTTTTCTGCAGCCAAATAATTAGTTACAAGCTGGAGTTTCTTTTATTTAAGAGATGGTGTGATAGAGTTGGCACTGTGTACCCCAGAAGCACGGATAAGTTGTGCATTTGTGCCATCAAGTCATACCATCACAGAGGCAGTGGAAAGCGTCTGCTGTCGGGGTGAAAAAGCACACTCATGCATAATTTATTGTTGGTTTAAAATTGGCATTGGATTTGATCTGGGAAGGAATCACCCATTCACATCTTCACGGTGTTTAGCATAAAAAGGCAATATCTAAATAATTTGAACCTAAATATATTATTATTAAGGTCTTCTGTTGGACTTTTGCTGATGCTTTGCTGACTGCTCTGAAAAATTTCAATGGGACAAATGTAATAAGGCAGAGATTCCATTGGGATGTCTCCATTGAGGCCTTACAGCTAATTGGCAGAAACAGTCCGCAGACCCCACAACAACAGCTTTCAAAGTTGGATGATATGCATGATTGTAGACCTGCTGTAGCGCTATTTGGGGTGACAGGAGCAAGAAAAGTCATAAAGAGAGCAGCAACCCTGCCAGGGTTTCCCTGGCATTTTCAGTACTGAACAGGCTTATAGGGGGAAAACTTGCTGGAACCAGCCTGCTCATGTTTATTTTACTGCTTGAACTCAGCATTGTATGCTGCTGCACTTATCTGTAATTCCACTAAATAATATGCTTTCTGAGTTTCAAAGAGCTAAAAGAAAACAAGCATTCTGAGAGGAGGGCTCATTTGGTGGGTTTCGTGGAAGTTTGATTCTCTTTATTCTGCTCCGTGTGATAATGAAATGCTCTTGTGGTGACACTGGACCTTTTCTATAATTAATACTCCCAACAGGATTTCAACAATTTCTCATTCAACAATATAAATAGATACATACACTTACCTTTATTTAAATTGGCAGCAAAGTGAGTGAAATCCTTTCTTTTGTATAGTTTCAGCTGGTGTACAGTTTTAGTTTTTTAACCAGCAGTTAGAAGGGGATATGAGAGGAGGAATTGCATCAAATAAGGGCACAACAAAGGATGTGGGGATTGCTTATTGCTGAATTTGTCAGGATTAAGGAACACTTGTCAGTCATGTTCATGCTGCTGCTGCCTCTCTTGTTGCTGTTTGGTAAAGAACAAAAAGTGTAATATAATAAAACAGGGGAAAAAATTGCTTTGTAACCTTTGGGAGCATCTGTCGGTAGAAAATGAGATAATGAGAAAGCAAGCTAGGGAATACAGCACAATACAGTAGAACATAAATTGTTAGTCAAGACTTGTTAGAGGTGTTCGTTGCTGAAGTATAAATCACAATTTTCAATGGTGATTATATAGATGCTTAAGCCTCAATATAACCTGAGTCACTTTGAGATGCGTTCATGGAATATATTCAAGATAGTTTTCTAAATCAATATGTTGAGGAATCAACTAGGGGACAGACTATTTTAGATCTAGTATTATACAATTAGAAAGCTTTAATTAATAACCTTATTATAAATGATCCTCTGGGGAAGAGTGATCACAATATGATCCAATTTTATGTTGCGCTAAAAAGTGATTTCGTTCATTCCGAGGCTAAGTCTATAGAAAGCAAACTACGAGGGTTGAGTTGGCTCAGGTAGGTTGGGGATCGAGATTATAAGGTATGATGATAGATAAAAAATGACAAGTATTTCAAGAATTAGCTCATGCTATGCATCCAATATCCATTCCCTTAAGGAATAAAAACCCCCTGGAAAAAGCGGCCCTACCATTGTTAGCAAGATAAATTAAAGAAAGTACTGGATTAAAGAAAAAGGCTCTTAATGCTGCCAAAAACGTTGTAGTGAGCCTGAGGATTGGACCAAGAAATTAATAAAGAGAAAAGAGAACATGAGAGTACATTAGCAAGGGACATAAAAACAGATTGTAAAAATGAAGAGATTAACAAAATTAAGCTTGGACCATTTAACAGTCAATAGGAGAGATTATAATGGGGATCAATGAGGCTATGGTGAAACGGCACTAGGCGAATTGCTGTTACAGAGAGCCAGCATGGACACGACAGGCTGAATGGCCTCTTCCTATGCTATAGCCATTCTATGATTCTATGATAATGGAATGGCAGAGGCAATAAACATATACTTTGGGTTGGATTCTCCCACGGGCTTCTGGACCGCATGGGGGTCATAAGCCCTCACTCTCTGGCAGTCAGAGCACCTCAGTAATTTTTTGGAAAGCCATCTGCACATTCACCATCCCATTAAGGACAATGGGTGACTGCTCAATGCTGCAGGTCCAATAAGAGGGACAGGAGCTCTGGAGCTCCAATCAGGAGAGGTGGGTGATGCTAAGGCAGGCCAGGGACTGCGAGGGCACCCTCGTTGGACTGCACAACAGTGAAGAAATAAACAAGATCTTGGCTGGCAGACTCATAGGATTGGTAGGGAAACCTCTCCGCTGGATTGGGTACAGCCGTGATTGTGGCCTTTCATGATCACAGTCCTGTCAACATAGCACGAAGCCTTCAGCTCTGATTGTGTCTCAGCCTGCCTCTGGGTGTTTGCCTCCATTGAGCTGAGGCCTCCACATGCAGCAGGGTCTGCTCTGCCAGCAGCAAATGGTTGGCAAGGCTGCAAAATCACCCCTGTTTGAAGCCTTAACTGGCGTAATTGACTGTCCGCCTCTGTGGAGGGGGCAGCCGATCCAATTCCCAACCCTCTCCTGAGAAAATTACCTGGGGATGGGAGTGTGTTGGGTAGCTGTTCTGACGTGGCTCGTCCCTTATTTCCCTGGCTCCCACACCTCCAAGCCCACCACCACAGGACCAGGAAAATCCAGCCCCTGTACCTGTCTTCATTGTGGAAAACACAAAAAACATTCTGGAAATAGTGGGGAACCAAAGTCTAGAGAGAGCGAGGAACTTAGTACTGGATAAGTTAATGGGTCAAACAGCCAACAGATCCCCTGGACCTGATGGCCTACATCCTTGGGTTTTAAAAGAGGCAGCTGAGGATCCACTGGTTTTGATCTTTCAGAACTCCCTAGATTTTAGAATGATTCTAGTGGATTAGAAGGTAGCAAGCATAGCCCCACTATTCAAGAAAGGAGGGAGAGAGAATACTGAACTTAAGGCCAGTTAACCTGACAACTGTGGCTGGGAAAATGCTAAAACCTATTATAAGGGGCATGGTGGCAAGGTACCTAGAAAATCATAATATTTTTGGGAAGAATCAACATGGATTTATGAAAGGGATCTGTTTTTTGAGTTTGTAGCTAGAGGACAGATAAGGCACAACCAGTGGATGTAGTGTATTTAGATTTTCAAAAAAGACATTCAAGAAGGTGACACACAAGAGTTTGTTACACAAAATTGGGGCTCGTGGAATTAGAGATAATATATTCCCATAGATTGAGGATTGGTTAATGGACAGATAAATAGATCATTTTCAGGTTGTAAAGCTGTAACTAGTAGAGTACCACAAGGATCAGCAAACTACAATCTATATCAATGAGTTAGGGGAGGGGACCAAGGTTGATATACAGGTACAGCATCTCAAAACTGCAGCCAAATACTACTGTGCCTCATGGTCCTGCAGCTGACCCACAAAGGTCATGGACGTTCATCTAAATGCCAGCAGGAGGATAGTATCAGGGACTTTTAGTCCACTGTAATTGAGGGTTGGATATTATCTCCTACCTGTCATTTGCTACATCACCACCATGCTCCATGAGTTTGAAAAAGGGATGAGCAGCTCTGATCTTCCCATTCACAAAGATTTGAAAAACCCATCAAGAAAGTGCTTGAAATTGCTTTAGCCATTATGGGAAACAGCAGCTAATATTCAAATAGCTGCTATCAACCCACAATCCAGATGGATGGAATCTTCAACACGTGCAGCATAAAGAACCAACACCTCATCACTGACTCAACAGCAGAGACCCCAGGCTTTGAACTCCCTCAGACAGTGGGCAGCTCTCAACCGAATTTTCACAAGGCATGAACAATGTAGCCCCTGCTCCATAATTAGAAGATAAGGGACTACCCAAAGTGCAGTTGTAGCCATGAGTCGCAGACCATGGATCACATCAACCTGCTCACTAAGACCTGTTGCAACAATTTCTCCACTCAGCATCTCAGGAGGCCATTGAATGAACAAATTAGACATCCGGTTATAAGTTTTCCCGTCATATTAAAATAGTACTAGGGGTGGTCTTCTGTCCTGTTTCTCACTCTACTTCATGATCTCCCTTGTTTTTCTTTGAAATTTTTTATGCTTCCTATACTTTCAGTGTCTCACCTTTTCTGAAGACGATGCCTTGTGCTATGTTTATGGTTATGGTTATGGGGGGTGGGGGCAGATGGCAAGGCGGATTTGAGACCACAACCAGATGAGCCACGATCTTATTGAATGGCAGAACAGGCTCAAAGGACTGAATAGCCTACTCCTGCTCCTAAGTCTATGTTGTGCATCTTGATCTTCACACTGGCAGTGGTATGACTTTCATCCTTCCCCTATATTTTTTCTCTCCCTGTTTCTCCCTATATCTACCAAATGCCACTCAGTAGGAGTGACAGTGACTTATTTGGATTTAAAAATCTGACCTAATTTAATATATGTCATGCTTTAAAATGGACGCAGCTCTATATGTTTAAATGAATTCGCAATCTGTCCCACTTGCTGATCATATATCTCACTCCTAACCTTTTCCCAGTGTTGACAGCTGCTTGTCCTTTTCCCTCCACGTGTCCTTTCCATTTCCATCTCCTGTGAGTTCCTCCTTCTATTGCAGTGTTGGCAGTTGCTGCTTCTCCAATCACTGTTATTTTGCATGGATTTTAAGCATTAATCTTTATTTTAACTGAATCAGAAGTCATAAAGAGCTGCTATAGTTGATGTGTTTTGCATTCTCAACACAGTAAGTTTCATGTCACAGTTTTCTACAAGTTGTTTGAAATTGTTCCAGACAAAGGGAGATGGACGGCTCAGTTGTTGGAGCAATCAAGCTGGGGTTTTTGTTTCTCCTAAAATAAAGGGGAAAAGAAACATTATATTTGCTTGACAAACATAACAGCAATTTATATTGGTTCTGAGACAAAGTTTAAAATTTAATTCTGGCATAACGACTCTGATAGTGTAAAAACTCTTGTGGCCTTAGACAAATTGTCTGGGTCTGCTAAATGAAGCTCCAGTGCAATATTGAATTTCTGCCACTAGAGACTCTCGTTGAGTGATGGAAATTGCAGCTTTTTGTTTGATGACAGAAAACTGGTTACCCCAACACGACAGCTTATTACTAATTTTTCACTGGTCCAACGGATTTACTGATTGAATTTTTTTTCAGCTATTCCCAGAACTCTGTGCATTTCCTTCTAATATATTTTCTTTGTACTCATCTGTCCCATGTTTGAGAACTTGAGGTCAAAGATAATATAGCTAGATGTAAGGTTTTCTCTACTCCTCTCCAGCAACAAGCCTTGACCCAAATTCCACATGACCGACCACCTTATTGCCCCAGTATTACGTTTCTATTTCTTGCGCCTCTTTGAGTGAGAGTATCAAGGTATTGACAAACCCAAGCCAATGTTGTGTTGATGGAGTTTTTCTGCAAAGAACCCAAAACATTTCATGCAGTTGAAAAGAAAAGGACTTGCATTTGTATAGCACTTTTCATGACCACCAGGCATCTCAAAATGCTTTACAGACAATGAATTGCTTTTGAAATGTGATCACTGTTGTAATGTAGGCATTGCGGCAGACAATTTGCGCATAATATGATAATGACCAGATAATCTGTTTTTTGCAGAGTTGATTGAGGAATGAACATGGGACAGAAAATATGGGATAACTCCCCTGTTCTTCTTCAAAAAAGTGTCAGGGGATCTTTTACGTCCCCGAGAGCAGGAAGATAGGCCCTCGATTTAATGTCTCATCCGAAAGACAGCACCTCTGATAGCGCAGTACTCCTTCAGTACTGTACTGGAGTGTCAGCCTTGATTTTTGTGCCCAAGCCCTGGATGGAACTTGAACACAGAACCTTGTGATTCAGAGGCAAGAGTGCTACCAACTGGGCTGACAAAAAGACAGCAAAAAGACAGAACTTTCAACTCATTGGTCTGGCCTGAATTCCAAATCCAGATCCTGAGACTGAAAAGATTATGTTCAAACCTGCTGTGCTGCCCACCAGAAACTAGAGGCTTTATCATTTCTTACCATACCGTACATTATACCTCACTAATATTGCATAATTTCTGATGACACATAGGTGAACAGGTATGGGTTCCCATTGGAAGATTAAAGGTTACAATTCCTATAGATTTAGAGCTCCTGCTAATTACATTGTTACCAAAGTTGCTAACGATAAAAAAAATCGACCAAATCAGACCTGACTAATACATTTTAGTGCAAGCCTTTTCATAGCATGATACAGCACAGGAGGCCATTCAGCCCATCAAGCCTGCCCCAGTTCTTTCAAAGTGCTTTGCAATTACTCCCACTCCCCTGCTGTTTCCCCATCGTCCTATAATTTCTTTTTTAAAAGTAGAGATCCAATTCCCTTTTGAAAGTTACTATTGAATCTGCTTCCAAGATCCTTTTCAGGCAGTTCATTCAGTTCAACTCGCTGTGTGAAAAAAAAATCTCCCCCTACCTGTTTTGCCAATTATCTTAAATCTGTGTTCTCTGTTTTCTGGTTACCAATTCTCCTCCCAGTACAAACCAATACTCTCTATCTTGTCTATCAAAACATACATCTTTTAGAACACTTCTATCAAATCTCCCCTCTCTGTTTTAAAGAGAACATTCACAGCTTCTGTACACTGGCCATAAACTGCAGTTTC
Source organism: Cetorhinus maximus (assembly GCF_964194155.1). Taxonomy (NCBI): domain Eukaryota; kingdom Metazoa; phylum Chordata; class Chondrichthyes; order Lamniformes; family Cetorhinidae; genus Cetorhinus; species Cetorhinus maximus. Next base: position 144,163,603 of record NC_135884.1, read on the forward strand.
TCCGCCTGAGTACCATTCTGGTAAATCTTCTGTGTACCCTTCCCAAGGTCTTGACAGCCTTCTTAAAGCATGGCACTCAAAATTGGACAGATTATTTCACCCAACATCTAACCTGTGATTTACTAAGGTTTACTGTAACTCCCTTGCTTTTCCATTTGAAGCCCCTATTTATGAAGCCAAGAAGACTGTGTGCTTTTTTTTTAGCAGATTTGTCAACTTGCTCTGCAACCTTCAAAGAGTTGCATAACAAACCCCTAGGTCTCTGTTGCTGTGCCCCTTTAAAATGGCATCATTTAGCTTACATGGCTTCTCTTCATTTTTCCTTCAAAAATGTATCATTTTACACTTCTATCTTAATTTTACTAGACTTGATTCAATCTTTTACATGGATGTCGACACCTGGGAATATTTTTTTTATCTAGAAGTACTACATAACGCCAATACATTAGTAATGTTTTGGACCAGGTTCACTGATGTACTTTATTTTGGCAGTGTTTAAAGTGTACCAACCAATTTTGTAATAGAAGTCCAGTAAAATCCAACCAAAACAACCGTCACTTTTTTTTATAACATTTGCTCTTCTGTCAGGCTTTATTTGTCATACTACCCTGTTGGTTTGTCTATTTATGTTACCTGCCTCTGGTTCAACCTTGCATATATGGTTTCAAAAGTCCTGCCTAGCTTCTTTTCCTGTCTATTAACCACACCTGCAACTAACAGCACCTGCATCCCTCACCAAATAAAGAAGGGAGGGGAAAAGAGAGAAAAAATGAGCACAGCAAGAATTAGAAAAGGGAAAAAAGGAAACAAAAGAGGACACAGAGAAAAAGAAAGAAAAATAGAAAGAGTCAAAACCAGAAAAGAAGAGAGAGAACTAGGAACATGTACTATGGGCAAGATCTCTTGCTTTGACAACATCTCTGCTTCCTCCCACCCGCGCCCCCACCCCGCCACCCTACCTCTACCATTCTTTCTGCATAGGCTGCAAAATCCTACTTACGTTCACACCTGTAACCTCTGTGATTACTTTCCCCAGCTGATTTCTCTCCACCCCTTCTGCTCTCCCCTCTATTAAAATTGTTACTAACATCAGTGCTAGTATCCCTTGGCTTTTGACAACAAGCTTCCAGTGACTTTGGCTTGTTTGGTGATGTTGATTATTTAACAATGTAGCAACCAGGTTGGGGCCTGGCAAGATCAACTTTGAGCTTATGGCGTGTCGGGCGACAGAAATTTATAATAAAAATAATATGTTATTTTACATTCACCATAGTGGAATTGTTCGTCTTCTGTTCACAGTTTTTGGGCAGCCAAGTGGGAAATGCAAAATTCCAGGAGGGGGGAGCCTTTTGTAAACTATTGGATTTTATAGCATGGCCAAATCTGCAAAAAAAAAACAAAGTTGCAAATTTGAAGCCAGATATACAAGACGCACATTAAAAAAAAATGCACAAGATGAGGTTTTAGGATTTTACTGGAGCGGGGAAGCAATAGGCTTGTACCACCCTGAAATTAAAATGTCACTTTGGGATTCAACTTGGCCCATTCAAAGAGCCAGTCAGTTTGGTGTAATGAAAATAGAATAGGAACGTATGTTTGTTTTCATTTCATTTCACTTCTGAACTCAGCAGGGACCAGTAAGTGTTGCATCTGTTCCCTCTCCTGGTTGTCAGTCCCAACAACACACACATGCAGTTATGTTGAAAATTTCATCCAACACTGAGTGCCAGCTGTAATATTTGAATGGCCCTGCACCACAGAAGAAAAGAAAAATCACTGCTATTTATTTTCTTTTGGAGTAGCTGAAGCCATAAAAAGTGCCTTGGAAGGTCTCTGGCAGCTGAAAATTTTCTCTTGTTTTGCATATTTTTCTGGTTTATCAAAACCTGCTAACCTCTCTCCGCAACACTCTACCCCACCAACCGACCTCACTTTTGTCTCCCTTCTTCTGAAGACACTGAATCATGGTGGAGTATGCTTACATAGGCACCAGATGTGCTTCAGTACCTTGTCCAAGTGGCCAGCCTTCACATATGGACCCGGTCAATGAATGTCAAGTGGCTGTTCAACCACAGAGTGCATACCATCCAAATCTGATCTAATCTTCAGTTGACAACCAAACGCCCAGTGACTAGCAGTCAGAAAGAGAAACCAGTTTTTTAAATTCTCTCCGCTCTAACCCAAGACACTGAAGTTAATTGTGCCATTTCTACCACTGCACTTTGGAGGTCTTGTGGCTCAGTAGGTAGCACCCCAGTCTCTGAGACAGAAGTTCCGGGTTCAAGTCCCACTCCAGGACTTGTTGGCCACAGAAGGAGCGTTTATGATGCAGTACAAACTGTTGATAATCAACCTGCTAATCTTTTCAACACTCCTCCCACTATTTCCCAAAAGTGAAAGAAACATGTTTGTTAGAGATACCAAGGAAACCACTGCCTTTATCGAGATAAGTCACCACCAACCAGTGATTGAACCTAGGATCTTCCTAGTCTGTGATACTCAGTTTCACACCTTTTATCCACCGAACTAGTAAGTAGGGAATCCTGTTTCTTTTTAAAAAAATCTCGCTATGTATCTTTTCCACCACAAATAAATCCTTCCATATATTTAATTTTGTGGTTATAATCTTATTATACACTTCACCTGAGCTGTCTATGCCTTCACTGGAACTGCTCAGTTTAGAGTTCAAATTCTCAAGTATCTCTTATTCTATATTGATTTCAAGAATTGTGTATGTAAGAGGAGCTAGATCAAGGATGCTACCACAATAATAAACCTACTGTATTGATTGGGGAGGGTTATAGTTGTGATTGACATTCTTGGAGGTGCTCACTTATGTTTCTGTTATGATTTGAAAAAGCCTGCCAATTAACTGACCTGGGCAGAGTAAGGGTGGTCAGAGAAGCCTACACAATATCTGCATTAACCAGTTTCTAGGGAGTGCTTAACTCAATTTGTATATTGTGACCATGTGTGATTTCATCTTTAGGTATTCAGTATTCCTACAAAAAATTCTAAAGATGGAGAGACTTACATTATTTACTTAATTGCAAAATTCACAGAGAATATTGAGTTCAAGTGACTGAGTTAAAAATTACAAACAAAATGTAGATTAGTCAATTTCAAATATCTTTCCAAAGTGTGGAGATGGTGCTCCAGAAAGACTTACTGATTAGTACTGAACTCAAGAAGCTCAACACAACCCAGGACAAAGCAGCCTGCTTGATCGGCACCCATCCACCACCTTAAAACATTCACTCCCTTCACCACTAGCACATTGTAGCAGCAATGTGTACCATCTATAGGATGCTCTGCAGCAACTCACCAAGGCTCCTTTGACAGCACCTTCCAAACGCATGATATCTATCACCCAGAAGAACAAGGGCAGCAGACACATGTGAACTCCACCACTTGCAAATTCCCCTCCCAGCCACACACCATTCTGATTTGAAACTATCTCACAGTTCCTTCACTGTAGCTGGGTCAAAATCCTGGAACTCACTTCCTAACAGCACTGTAGGCTGTTAGATGGACTGCAGTGGTTCAAGAAGGCATCTGATCACCACCTTCTGTAGGGCAATTAGGGATGAGCAACAAATGCTCACCTTACCATCAATGGCCACACCCCATGAAAGAATTTTTAAAAAACTGACGCTCTTCAAAGTCAAATAGCTACTGTTGGTTACAAATAAAGCTTGACCACTTTGGGGAAGTGTGCAAGGGCTGACAGCACCAATGTATCAGTGTGAGGTATTGCCTTCAAGAAGGGGGAGAGGGAGAACATTGGAAAAGGAAAACGGAAAAGATATTTGAAGTACTATGAATAATGTTAAAGTAAAAGATAAAGTGTTGTACTTGATATACACGTTTTCTATTACTATCAGGCAGATTAATAATTTTAATTAAATGCTAGTATTATGGTGAGTAGAATACTGTCACTTGTGAACCTGAAGAATAAAGTACATTATGAATTCATTTATATGTGTGAATATATGTGCTAATGCACAATTGACTGTCACGTGCACAATATCCAGATTTTGCGACAGGAATATGAGGGAAGGGGAGAAATATACAGCAAGGATGAAAATGACAAATCCAAGTGCAATTTGTTCTCCATCACTGGGGTCAGCAGGCCAGAAGAAAAGGATGGCAACAAGTCAGAATAAGGGCCCGGAATTTGTGATAAGAATAATGCTAATCGTGACTATAAAGGCAGAAATTTGACAGCAACTTCTGGAGTACTCACATATGCAGTTAAATGGGAAAATCCAGAAGTTGCTGTCAGATATTCTGCTCCTCCACAGGGTGCACTGTTGCAGTTATTGTTGATAGTGTCGATACTGAAATGACTGTAGAAGCCCAAACTTGCCCATTATTTGTGTACTAAAAACAGCTGAAAAGCTTAGGGTGGTTTAATTAGGAATAAGTGAACATTTAACAGCACAATAAGTGAAAATTATTGCTGAGCAACCTCCCTGACCTTAAAAAATATTTTTTTTTTTTTATAAGTGTGGTATCTCGTTCCATCAGGAGAAAATTAGTGTTGGAGATCTTTGAAAAATATATTTTCATTACTTTTTCTGGCTGTCTCTTTTCATTCTCTTCCTTAATTCCATCTGCACATCCAGTTTTTCTATACATCATTTGAATCCAATCTATATTTCTTGCTTTATACTTCCTGGTTCAGATTCTGCATGTCTCAGTAAAGAAACAACAACCTGATCAGGTCACAAATGCGTTGTAACGAGTGCAGTGTTGAAAAAGGTGCTAGTTTAGAGGAAATCTCTGCTGACAAGCCTGTGCTATTCAGCAGCTATCAGTGAGGTAAATGGCAAGTGCTGATCCTTTGCCACTGAGAGCAAAACCCAGGTCGTTGTTTCCCACCAAAAGGCCATTAATCGTGTCTACAGGCAGCATTATCTGGCCGGCGAGTGGGGGCGGGGCTCCCTCGCCGATGCATAAAATGACACGGGCTGACATCAGGCGTGCGTCCCGATGTCACCCTGTGTCAATTAGATCCTCAGTTCGGCGGGCGCGCAGCCGACTCGGCTGTGCGCCCGCCGACCTGTCAAAGGCCACTTAAGGCCATTAGTGAGGTACTTAAAACACTTAATGGACTTGCCCGTCCAACCTTAAGGTTGGCGGACAGGCGAAGAGCCCAGGCGGCCTTCAGAAAAAGCATGAAACGTCATCCATGGGTGGGATGAGGGTTTTAAAATCTTAACATGCTCTTCAAATAAAAGTTATGGACATGCCTCAGCTCAAGTGACAGTGTCACATGAGGGGACATGTCAGTAAAATTTTTTCTATTCTTTAATCTGTTTTTCACATTTGAACCGATCTCCCTGAGGCAGCACTTTGCCTCAGGGAGATCTATGCGCTCTTTCGTGCGCATGCGCAAAAGAGCGCACTCCCAGCTCAGGGAATCCCCCAACCCACCTGCACAGAGAGCGCAGAACGCTTCTGGGTGCACGCCACGTTGTGCGGGCCTTAATTGGCCCACCCGCGTAAAATGGTGGCGCGCCCCCGACTGGAGGTGCCGATCGGGAACCCACCCGCTCCTGCACAACCCCTCCAACAGGGGGGAAAATGTTGCCCTACAGATATTACGTGTTGTCTGCCCAAAATATGAACATGTATAAAAGATATGTTAGTTTTTAGTTTTGTTTGCAACTGATTGCAGTTCTGGCAGCCCCTAATAGAAGAGTAATGATCCAAATACAACCACTGTTAGTTGTCTTAACTTAAGCTAAAATGCAGGTGGCAGATTTCTAACACACTTATGCTGTAGATATCAGCGTATAAATTGCCCTTTAAAGCCTCAAAAAATCCCTCAAAAAATGAGGATCGACTTATACACCAAGTATAAAAGTGAACGGCCAGCATGGGTGTGGATGGTTGCCATTTTGAAATGACATTGGCATCCGATGCAAAGAGTGGGCATGGCTTAAAATCCCACATCTTTGCAACAGAGCCCGTATGAGCGGCTTGATCCATTACACCGTTATACTGTACCGGTAAGTAAAACAAGTATTTGTGAGATGAAAAATTGAGACTGACTAATGCAGGTATGGCATGTCATGGCTGAAGAGGGGGTTGATTTATATGCTGAGTATATGCAAAAACATGATTTTTGGGGCGGAGAAATTAATGAATCAGATGGGTTTTTACGACAACCGATGATAGCTGTCATGCTCACCATTACTGAGGCTAGCTTTCAATTCCAGGTTTTATTAATTGGATTTAAATTCCACCAGCTCCCTTGATGGGATTTGAACCTGGGCCTTTGGATTACTGGTCCACTTTGGAGTACCACTAAGACTGCATCTCCCCCAATGAATCTTTGTAAATTTCTGAGCATTAAGAAGTGGGGAAAGTTGGAGAGAACAGAGAGGTGTGAAAGGGAGAGCACGTTAATTTTAATTTGTACTCGTTATTCCTTCCATCTGACTCCAGATTTAGCTCAGAGAATGGTAAAGGATCAGACCAAAAGAAATTTCTATGTAAAATATAAAATGCAACTAGAAATCATAAACTCTTCAAAATATAAAATGCAACTAGAAATCATAAACTCTTCATTTAAAAATGCATGGTAGAATTGCAAAGTTTAAACCAGACAAAAATAACAAATGTATTATTTTATGCATTAGTTTTAAATACGCTATTTCCAGATGTAATAACTTACCACTGCCATTTTTTATCTCACATAAAAACTGGATAACTGGGGAGAATTAATGGTTGGAGGAAAGAAACTATATTTCTGGATCAGGATTGTGCGCAGTAAGAGCAAATGGAAAATGATCAGAATTCGATGCTTGGATCAAATATAAGTTTATGTGGAGTTGATTGTAACAGAATTACCTGAGCCATTACTGGCTGCACATACATTGGGACATTGTCAAGAATTTGCTTGGGTCAAAAGAAAATAGATGTCGATTTGATTAATCGATTGATGGCTTCTGTAGTTTTGAATGTGTCGGAGCTTCCTTCTCATCCCGTTTTCCTGTCGCACTCCCATCTTTAGCTTTTGCTTGCCTGAGAAAGCAGACAGCTTACTCAGACCTCTTTCAGAGCAACTTTGAGTATGATTTCATGCAGAATTTATGCTGCTACAGGCATAAATTCAGGGTGGAAGTTGTAAATCAAGGGCATAACACCATCGTGAAATCTATATAAACAGAGAAATGAATGAATACAAAAATCAAGAACAGGTTTCAAAATGAGGCCCAGAGAATGAGTGTCCAGTCTTACATGGTTAAAGCTCCCAGGTCAGTCAATGAAAACTTGCCCTATGTCCTTACCAGGTGAATTCCTTTCTCCCCCCTAGCTTCCCACCAACCCCCTTGTATCTCTCTCTATCATTATTTAAATTGCTGCATCAACGAGGCCAATTAGAATAATGCGGCTAAGGAGACCAGTGTGATCTCTTATCCATGCAGTTGGTGAGTTGATATCAACAATCATTTTATTTTCACTCCATTCCCATTTTCTGTATCCAGCTGGCAGCCAGCCTGTTTAAATGACCAGATTGAGTTTCTATGCTGCTATTGTATTTTCAGGATAACATGATTTTGTTCCGACACTGTTTGATGCAGTGAGGATTTACAGCAGTGACAGTAAATCGTTTGCTGAATGCTAGCTATCAGGACTGAATTTTTGAAGTGTAGAAAACGGCAGCTTAGAGTGTAAGTCGATGCACAGCTCAGATCAACACTAAAGTTGAAAATGCTGAAAATCTAGAGTGAAAAGAATATAAAAATATGTCGGTGGTCGCTCGACATCTGACACAGGAACATGGGTAGATTGACTTGTTTCTTCTCTTTAAAGCACTTACTGACCTTCTGTGTATTTGTTCGATGAGGATGCATGGTATCCTGAGAATAAACTCTCAAATTGTCATCTTTTTAAACCAATTTTTTTGCTCTATTTTGATGTTAACTCTCATTCAAGTGCATAAAAGGTTCATGAACATAAGAACATAAGAAATAGGAGCCAGGAGTAGACTATTCAGCCCCTCGAGCCTCTCCGCCATTCAATAAATCGTGGCTGATCTTCTTGTGTTTCGATTTTCACATTCCCATCTAACCCTGATAACCTTTGATTCCCTTGCCTAACAAGAATCTATCTACCTCTGCCTTAAAAATATTCAATGACCCCACCTCCACCACCTTCTGAGGCAGAGAGTTCCAAAGTCGCACAACCTGCTGAGAGAAAAAAATGGATGAGAAAGAGGACAAATAATTATTTAAGTTAGATGTTTTTGACTTCTCTTCCTTACCAGACATAATGATTGATGCAGTTCATTCAACTCACTTGTTCAACGGTGAAGGAAAATATATAAAATGTCAGATACTTTTGATTCTGTATTCAAAGGGGGAATTAAGAAATGTTCTGAGATTACCTATATTGTTAAATTCTTGCTGTATAACAGCAGTATAAATGTAGGAAGCAGAAAGATTTAGGCCTGCGCATTAAAACAATGTACATATTCAACACGAAAGGGATTCAGTGCATACAAAAGTTTATTTCATTCCTGTATCACCAGCAGTTGATGGTAAAATTTAAAAACAAAAATAAAAGTGTCCTCCCTGTTTGTGAATACAGTTTGTTTTTTGCCTCAGTCATCTCATTCTTGTTTTAAGCCTTTTTCTGCTGGCAAGTTGAAAGCACCTCCATTGAGCGCGTAATTCTGAGGGAAAGAGAGAGAGAGAGAGAGAGACACCTGACATTACTGTAGCCGGAAAATAAAATAACAAGCGATTAACCTTCCGAGCTCACTTGTTCTAAACCTGGTACTGGCTCATTTCCTGTTACAACAGGGATGTGGCTGTCTGGTGAAAGACAGGCAGATGAGTAAATGGGAGCACGGCTCTGCAACAAAGTCAACTCAAAAGACTCTTTATCTGAGCAATGCAGATAACTGTTGAAAGTCGACTGCTTTGGTACGTCATTTGACCACGTCCTCTGCTTTTGACACTGAATTTTTGGAGGAAGAAAAGGTATCATTATCTGGTGTGGCAGAGATTAAAGCTGCTGCTTTTCTGAACCAGTGCAGTTTTCCCTCGCTACTTCGTTTGTTGCTGGTATTATAAAGGGCTATCGGAACATTTCATGAAGAGACAGTGGCCTAGTGTTAATGTCACTGGACTAATAACCCAGAGACCCAGACTAGTGCTCTGGGGACACGGGTTCAAATCCCGCCATGGCAGCTGGTGGAATTTGAATTCAATTAATAAAATCTAAAATTGAAAGCTTGTCTCAGTAATGGTGACCATGAAACTGTCATTGATTGTTGTTTAAAAAAAAACCAATCTGGTTCACTAATATCCTTTAGGGAAGGAAATCGGCCAACCTTACGTTGTCTGGCCTCCATGTGACTCCGGGCCTGCAGCAATGTGGTTGATTTTTAACTGCCTTCTGAAATGGCCCAGCAAGTAACTCAGTTCAAGGGCAATTAGGGATGGGAAACAAATGCTGGCCTTAGCAGCAATACCCACATCCCTTGAAAGAATGAAGAAAAAACACGTAAATAAATAAATCCCGAGCTGCTCACTGCCAGACAGTCATTCAAAAGGAAAAGTGCCATTCATGTGGATTGTACTTTTTGCATTATTAGAGGATGGTCATTGCCTTCTTGGGAAAGTTGAGTGAGAGGAAATGCCGAAGATGATCATTACGTTTTGTGATGTCCCATGTAAGAGTGAATCTGGGCACATATTCTGGATCCATTGCCACATTTCTTATCCATAAACAGGACTTCAGAATAACATATTTACTGAGGTGACAATAGTCCTTTAGCAGTATGCTCTATACCTGTTTTCTGCCAGGTACTGCAACACCACTCATGACTTGTAGTAACATCCAGTTACAATAAATAGAAATGGTACACATGTTCATTGTTAGAAAGAGAGTGATGACAATTCTGTCCATCAGTGTTTTGATGGGTAACATATTTGGTGCTGCAGTAATGTAAATTAGAGCAAATCCATTCCAGCCATTTTGTCAACGTAAGTGGGAGCAATAAAGGCTGTGCAATGAGAGAGCGCTCTTCATGGTCTTGTTCATATTTTGTACAGCGTATTCATTCATTAAGTGCCACTTAGTTTTAATCTTATTGTCCCAACCCCGATATTAATGCCTATTCAAACAATAGGCCTTCATTTGGGAGACTTGGACTGTTTCTACAACTGCCATTAATACCTTCTTTCAGTGGTAGTTGTTGAGTTCAGGGATGAATAGCCCACATGGAACAGGATCATTTCTAATATGTGATGTTCCATTTACCGTTGCCGTGTGCTCTCTAGTTCTGGTCATTTTGGCGCTCTTTGTTTAAAATTAAGTCCTGTACAGCTACTTGATCAGATCAGTTTTCCTTTCCCTGTTACAAAACTGAAGAATTCTTTCCTTTAAGCCATTTCTCTGAAATAAGTGCATCCCGGTTGTAAGTTACTGAATGTTGTGACAAGACAATTTTATTCTCTTTATGTTGCAAATATGACAAGTTAGGCATTTAATTAAATTTGTATATAAATCTTTAGTGTGGTTAAATTAGACAGATATTTGCCTGCAGAAATTTGTAATTTGTGAAACAGTAAAATTGGTGTTTTTCACTATGGAACCTGATCTACGAATCATGAATAAATTTTTTTATTTTAATGTGAATCATTTTCCGCACAAAAGAGGAGAAACCAGAAAACAGCCCTTGCCAGTACATAAAACCACTTTGTTTCTGTGGCCGAGTTATTTTCAGAACTGAATTGTCTCGATCTTACTTGCAAATTCTAATGGCTAAATTTAAATTTGATTTGTTTTGATCCATATTCGTGAATGCAGTTTGTGACAATCTAGGAACATGGGGAATAATCTGGAGGGCCAAGACTTACCCAAAATTGGGCCTTGGGCCTCATCAGCATACTGCTTCCAAGCAACAGATGCCAATTGGCGTCCAGAGACAATGTGCTGGTTCTGCAAAGAATTAAGTCAGCTACCTGCATCCCTGGCAATGGCCTTCAGGTGAAGCAAGGATTGGGGACAGGAGGCGATTGAGAAGGGACCTGCAGCTGTCTTCAGAGCTACTGTAGTGCAAGGAGGAACACTTCTGTTCTTCCCAAATCTGCATTCAGGTAAAGAATTTTTAAAAAAAACTAACTCTTTGGTAGTGGCCTCCATCAGTTTTGTTATGGACTGTTGTTTCAACTGCATGTGGACACAGTAAAAGGGCTTTGGGCTTCAGGGCAATACAATTTCGGGGAGGGGCCCTCAAAAAGGCACGAGTCTCCTTATTTGCATATGGAAAAGTCCAAAATGTCTGTTTCAGGCATGGGTCCTGGATGCCTGTAGTGGATCCTTAACCAACATAGCATTTGACATGCTTTCAGTGCGGTATGAGTGTGCGCATATATATTAGGCCCTTAGGTGCCCATTTTATGCCTATCAAACCAGGCATATTGAATTTCTAGGCTGTGTGTTTTGAAGTTATTTTTTGTGCTGATTTTATAAAGAAAGACTGGAAAGAAAGACTTGCATTTCTACAGTACCTTTCGCAACCTCAGGATGGCCCAAAGCACTTTACATGCAATGAAGCGCTTTTGAGGTGTAGCCACTGTTACATTTGTGAGGAAAAGTATTAAAATGTTAACAATGGAGTAGAATAAATCTGTGCACATTTTCTGCAGTATGACAGCTGTCATTCTTTTTTTTTGTGTTTTGTATTCTACAAAAACCACAAAATTCTGCAGTGATTGCAACTGTGCTGAAGATACAAACGGAAAATGTGGGGGAAGATGATGAGAAAAACCATACCAGCTTCTAAAACAAGCTCTAGTTTATGCTTTCATCACATTATCTATTTTAAACTCTGCTGCTCCAAAACAATGTAATTGTGGTGAAATATACAGTATTTTATTCTTAGGAAAAAATACCTAGCCCCGCACTGGACCATTTATTGGTTTAAGACTTTGGTTCATTCATTTTCAGTTTAGAGAAATGTTCTGAATTACAGAAACAATTAGCTTTGGTTTTCAGGCCATATGGCAGTATTCTGTTTCAAACAGCTTTGGTTTAATATATAAAGAGTCTCATTTAAAAAAACGTGAAAGAAAAGCTGTGTAACTATACGGATTTAAACTATTAATTTCCTGAATACCAAACGCTAACATTTTCTTTAGAAAGTTGAACTCGAAAAGAGCAAAATGGTGCAAGTTCTGCTTTTCCAAAATAAAATCTATTTCAAATTGTTATCAAAATTTTTTACAAAAAATGTTAAGCTATTTATGGGCTATCTTTTATTTTATCTAAACCAGCATATGAGAAAACAAGATAAATTGCAACCCTGTAAAAAATAACTTGCAGGACACCCTCTGTCAGCATTCCAACCACAGAGATGGGCCCTGCAGTAAATAGATCCATGTTTCAAAAACACTGATGTCTCTCTAATTAATGGTAATTAATTGTAAGTAAATGGATTTAAATTAACTTAGGAGAAAAGAAAGCTTTCACAATGACAAATTATGCTGTATGTAATTGTTTTTTTATTAACATCAAATAATGTAAACTGAAGGACACCAGTCTACTCGAAGAGTTAGTACCTAATGTTCCATATCAGATCCGTACAATGTCATAACTGAATACAGATTAGGCAGTGTCCTTTTATGTAGGTTGAACTGGAGAGAGCCAGGCACTGCTGCTTGCCAAGTATATTATCTTAGTGAAGCCCGTTGCCGCCTCCTCCCAGTTTACAAAGGCAGTGCCCACAAAATGCTGTGAACCAAGTGAGCAGAAGCATCTGGGACGTGTGGCATTGTTATCCCCTTCTTATTTAAAAAAAAATTGAATGCAGAAGAAAAGAGGCTAGGGCTGAGAGTGTGCAAAATTATGACTTCCATTCTGAAAATTTCCTCTTCAGCAACTCGACGTAGTGGTTCTATCAAGTTAGCAGTGATTGGAGAAAATGTCTTGTGTTCCTAAAGAAGCTACAATCAGCCTTCCTTAATTGCCTGGGCTTTGCCACGTCCACACCGAGTCTGTTTAACTATTCAAGAGGCTTTGGGCTTATCATGGTTTGGTGTTTCTGTTGCGAGTGAATGCACTACCTGCTGCCCTGCATGTGTGTGTTTCCTCCCCCCCCCCAAACACCCACCCACACTCTCTTCCAGTGAGAGCACTAAGCAACCCAACAATAAATCTAGGAGGCTGACAGTGCGCTAGCCTGGTGCTCCTTTGCCCTCAATTTCAGTTAGATGGGCCATTGCAAACTCATTACAAACTGTTTGTTCTGTGACTTTGACACTTGTTCTGATGAACAAGAGAGAGAGAAAGAGAGAGAGAGAGCTAAGGACAGCAAGAAGCATGTTGCCAAAAGGGGAAGTTGACGGGAGTGGGGTGGGGAAAAAGGCCAGTTCTTATCGTTTAGTAACTTCTAATAAAACATACAACAGGGCACCAAAAAAAACCTCCTGAAAACAACTCATGATGATGAGAGGCTCCTTTGATTCTGTAATCGTCTGGCCTTGATGCTCGGATACATTATACCCATGTTGCGTTACTTTGCACATAAGAGTTCAACTTATTCAGCAAAATCAGCTAATTTGATACAGGTATTATCATCATTTCTGAATTTCAAAAATAAATGTTAAAGGTTTCACTCCCAAGCCATGTGGTTTAATGCATTCCATGATTATGATTATTATTTTATAACTTTTGGCCAAACACATTTAGCCCTCTTCAGCTCTGCATTAATTAGTGTAGAAGAAAAAAGCCTCTTTTTTTTTTCTAATTTTACTTATTTTGCAAATATTTCATGGAAGCACAACATTGTGTTTGATATTTTTGTAGTAAATTATATTAAGAGCAATTTTCCAAAAGGTCAGTGCATATATCCACTGAACAACTGTACAGACCAGAGGGGTCCTGAGTTTAATTCGTGGTCTGTAATGTGTTCGCTGATTTCAGTCAAGGTGATGGTAGGGTCACTGCAATTGGCCCTAAGAGTGCAAGTGTATGGATAGGATTAGGTACGGCTGCATTACTGCCGATGATTGAATGATGTGCCAGCACTTGACCATCAGGCTTACACGGGAGCATTGGTCACTTGGGTAAAACACCAAAGGGCAAATGATTCCAATGGAACAAAACCCCTTGCCTGTAAGAATTCAGCTATGGTCAGTCGAGGGAGAGGGTGAAAAATTTGCCAGGCCAAGATAGTGTATAGAAAAACATATGTTTTTTTGTGCTGCTTCCACAGTATCTGTGAATTTCTAAACCATTTCAGTGCTGAGGAGGTTAATGAAAGCTTCAAGCCCAAAATGCAGTCCTGACTCCTGACTGTGGAGATTCAACATCTGAAAATGAATTTGTTACACTATTTATGGAACAGTTGGGTTTTCCAAAAGTCACTATATAGCCTCAACACGCTGATGATATGGAAATGAAACAAGTTTGAGTCATCCTGGAAGTTATTTGTATCTAAATGTTTACTAACAATAGGGTTAACACACAAGACTGTCATGAGCAACTCTGCTGGAACCTGTCACCATAATGAATACTCAGTGCTGTAGGTAATTGACACTGAGTCTTTGTTATATCTGACAGCACATTCAAACATCAAATAATAGGAGGAGTTTGTGACTGTAAACCACAGTGCATTAAGGAAATTTTATCTTTTAAATGTTTTAGTATAGAGACAATTATGCACTCAACAAACACCATGGGCTGGATTTTACCCTCCTCCACCAGCGGGTTTGAAGACAGGGGTCTGATAAAATCCAGCAAGTGGCCTCCCCGCAGCCAATTAATGGCCATTTAAGGGCCTTATCCCATCCCTGCCTCTATTTCACATGTGGCAGCGGCAGGCCCACGCCATGTGGGAAGCCCAGCAGCTTTAATTGCACAGGCCGGCATTGGACAAGTGGTGAGGGGGAAACCTCCTTTACGCATCAGATCACACTTCCCCCTTTATCCCACCCCCTAGCCTCTCAAACCCACCCACCCACCCATTTCAACCCCCTTGCCTGAGCCTGCCAACCTGACCCTGGCAAAATCCTCCCCACTTAACTTGGCGTCCAGCTCAAATGATGGGACTGCCTGTAGTCCCAGCATGTGGCCGCCATTCCCATCTGGCACTGCTGTGGCTACAGAGCTGCTGGCCATCTGATTGACTGGCAGCCGTCTGAGGTGGAACTTCCTGTCCCTGAGGGGCAGAAATCCTGCCTCCAGCCTATGAACAGCCAATTGACCATTAAATGACAGTGCAGCAGCCATTCTTCCCCTTGACTTTTTAGCCAGGGAGTGGGGACCACAATGCCCTGTAAAAATCCAGCCCCATTGGCTCTCTTCCAGAAACATCCGTTTTCACAGAATCACTAAACGTTACAGGAGGATATTTGCCATCATGCCTATGCCAGCTCTTTGAATTAATCCCACTCCCCTGCTCTCTCCCCATGGGGAGAATTTTCTCCCCGTCGGGCAGGCCGGTTAGGAGCAGGCGCAGATGGGTGCGTGCTGCCATTTTACGTGGGCGGGCCAATTAAGGCCCGCCCAGCGTGATGCGCACCTGGAAGCGCTTAGCGTTACCTGTACGGGCTGGGGGAGGAGGGAGAGTCAGGACCTGCGCTCTTTCACGCATGCGCGTGGAAGAGCAAAGAAACCTCCCTGAGGCAGCTCTGTTCCTCAGGGAGATTAGGTTCAGTTCAAAAGATTTTTAAAATAAAATAAAATAATTCAGACATGACCCCTCATGTGACAATGACATGAGCTGGGACATGTTATAAACCCTTCATGAAACCTCATCCCTCCCGTGGGTGAGGTTTCAAGAGAAATCTGAAGGCCGCCTGGGCTCTTTGCCCTGGCAATCACTTCAATTAGGTAATTAATGGCCTTAACAGGCCTTTGACAGTTCGGCGGGCGCGCAGCCAACTCTGGTATGCGCCAGGCGTACTGAAGATCGGAACAATGTGCAGTGACATCGGGAAGCACGCCCGTTCCCACCCCCATAGGCCGAACGTAAGATTCTGGCTCACGTTTTCTTTGCAAGTACAGATTTAATTCACTTTTGAAAGTTACCACTGCATTTGCTTCCACCATCTTTTCAGACTGCGCATTCCAAATCATCATAACTTCCTGCGTAAAAAAAAGCTCACCTTTTTTTGCCAGTTACCTTAAATCAATCTGTCTCCACTAGTTGCAACCTTCCTGCTAGTGGAAACAGTTTCCCTTGTCTACTCTACAGAAAACCTTCATAATTTTGAGTACCTGTTTTATTACATGAATGAATGAATTAATTGATATTTTAATTTTCTGTTTGCTAAGACTAGTAAAGTTGACAGGAAGACTGATTCATTTTTGACCCTCTTTAGAATCTGTAGTCTGATTTCACCAGTATTATTGTAGTTCTTTTAAATTAGAACTATTCTTTCTAAAAGGTAAAATAATATGATCTAATGTCACTCATGCAGCTTTACAGATGGATACAAGCTCACTCACTGTCCAACGCTTTCCCCACTCAGTTTGCTTTACAGTCACCTATGGGTCAGAGCTTGATCATTCAAGCCTCACAGCAGAACTTTAAGCACACTATCAATTATGGCGATTCCGCCCATGAACAAGGAGTGCTACTCTGTCACGAATATCATCTTTCAGGTGAAATGTTAAGCCATGCCTCTATCTGCCTGTTCAGGTGCCATGCCCTTCTCCAAAGAACACAATTCTTCTTGTGCAAAAGCAAAATACTGGAGACACCGGAAGTCTGAAATAAAATCAGAAAATGCTGGAAATATTCAGTAAGGCTGGCAGCATCTGTGAAGAGAGAAACCGAGTTGACGCTTCAGGTCGATGACCTTTCGTCAGAACAATTCTACCTGTGTCCTAGCCAACATTCTCCCTTCAACCACAGCATCGGAACAAGGATTATTCACCTCGAGGCTGTTTGTGTGATTTCCCTGTGTGTTTTGGGACGCATGTGAGAGACCTGATGAGGCGTGACATGAATGAAAGCTCTTTCTTTACTCTGCAATGTTTCTTAACTGTCAGCCATTTCGAAGTAGGGAGGAAGCAGAGTGAGATGTGAGGCAGAGGTGGGAGGGAAATTGGAACATGAGTCACTCCAGAGATATATATGACCATCATCTGAGACGAGGTTCAGAGTGCCTTTGAGGACCCTGTCATTGGATGTCTACTCTCTGGCTCATAATTAGCAAGTGAACTGAGCTCCATTGAAATATGTTTTTATAAGCACTATGTAGATTATTTAGGAGATGGGAGATGACACACAGAAGGTTATTATATTAAATTGCCATTGTTTGTTTAATGTTTCATATTTTTCCATTTAAAGAGAAATTGTAGTTAAATAGAAAAGTAAGGGTGAGGGGAGAAAATAAAAAGAATGGGGAAAAAATCTGTCCCTTAAAGATTATCACCAGTTTCCCTTTTAAAAAAAAAATCAGCCCATTTCCAGAGACTAATCTTCAACAGCTTCCTTTTATTTTTCAGTGCATTTTTAAACAAAAATATTAAAAGATATTATTGCTGCCAACATCATAAGGGAGAACAGCTCGGATGAGTTACTGAAGCACGTAGTGTGAGAGAGCTGCATTAATATAAATAGAGCTACAATCATTAAGCAGGGGTGCTTCAGTGATTGTGTCACGCCAACTGTACATGTTAATTCCGCTCCTTCGCACTGTTGAGCTCAGTAACTCCTCCGAGTCAATTCCCCTGATATCATCTATACTCCCTATTTAACCCCGCCTATACAAAATGTTGAACTGACTGAATCGGGTATGAAGACATATAAAATAATTATAAAGTTAACGAGAATTCTTTGTAACTGATTTTTTTTAAATGGTGCTAATTTTACGTTTCCATATGCAAAATAGTTCACTGTAAACTCAAGGCTCCCCATGCAAAATAGGTCGTATCAGTGGTTCTCCCTTTGAAAATGGGTTCTCACAATGTGGTCCCATGTTATATACAGATGGGCTATGACGGCTAGACTTCCTGTCGTAAATAGGTCCTGGTAGTGAATTTTCTGCTTCAAATAGATGTTGATCTGCAAATCTCACTTTGCAAAACAGTTCTCGAAGGTTGGGCTGCTATGTTTCAGCCAGTCTTGGCCTGTATGGGGTCAAGCATTCAAAACCTGCTGTGTGCAAACTTGCACGGGGCAGAAGATTCTGGCCCTTGTTTCCTTTGCAAGTACAGATTTAATTCACTTTTGAAAGTTACCATTGAATTTGCTTCCATCATCCTTTCAGACTGTGCATTCCAAATCATCATAACTTTGTGCGTAAATTCAATTTATCAAGTCGGTCATTCACACAAACACTGTACTTCCACCGATTGGACCGTGTGCAAACTTGCACAGGCACGAACGCAAAACCGATCAACTTGTGCATTTGCCAACTTCTTTTAATTGAATACTGGACTTCTCCTCTGCAGTTTTCCACCATGTAAATTACAAAATGGCCACTCATCAAAACTATATAAAAGCAAAATACTGCAGATGCTGGAAATCTGAAATAAAAGCAGAAAATGCTGGGAAAACTCAGCAGCGCTGAAGAAGAGTCATACGGACCCAAAACATTAACTCTGTTTCTCTCCCAACAGATGCTGCCAGACCTGTTGAGTTTTTCCAGCATTTTCTGTTTTTACATCAAAACTATATGGTTGATATTGAGTCTCTTTAATATTACTTTTCACTATACTTAACATGATGAAAATTAAACAGCAATGGTAAAATTAGATGAAATCCTGTGAGCCGTTTGAGTTAATATTTTTAATTTACTTACTTTGTTTCTAGACTTCAATAGATTTTGCCTATAATTACGAGTAGAACCTTCGTCCACACCACTAAGTGGATTAGCATGGATTGAAAAACAGCTCTGTAGCTGTTTAAAAAAAGGGACTTGGTGCATTTTTATCTACGCCTGGAGTTCTTAATCATTGTTTCTAAAATTTTATTTTTAAAGGGCTGAGTGCTGAGATACATCTCAGCCCTTACAGTCGGGTATGGGTGTATTCAGTTTGTTTTGAAGCATGCTGCAAGAGTGCACTTTAATTTTACTGTTGAAATGGTTATTTTTTTTCTGGAATATCACCAAGTCCTAATCATTTAGTTTCTCTCTGGAGTGATATATTCTTAGTAACAAATGCAGAGCTTGAGCTGTTTGGCGCCCAAAATAGTTGTCAAGAAAAAAAATCTGTTGGCATAGAGAATGCCCACTAGCAAAACTGAAGTGTGTTCTGTACAACAATGTGGTTTATTGGTGGCAAACAATTTGCGTTGGAATTTTTTTGCCTTTTAACGATAGGGTCAGGGAGGAAAACCATTTCTGAGGAAAATCTGACTGCAGCAAAGTATGCCGATTGTAAGTAAGAATTAATTTTCACCCTGCTGCTGGGTAATATAACCGTGGACTCATTACGCATTGAATGTTGTTAGAGGTCAATACAACAACAACTTTGTTTTTGTTCCAACTAAATCTAAAATGCTGAAAACGTTTTGCTGAGGCAACATTTGACAAATCAGCAGGTTTTTTTTTTCCCCTTCATTTAGTATTTATTCAGCACCTTTAACATTGCAAAAAAAAACCAAAGCTCGTGACCAGGTGTTGAAGAAGGAGTGATTTGGTGGGTGACTAAAGCTTCTTTTCGGAAGGGGAAAAGGAGAAGTGGAAGGGCTTAGAATGACAACAACTTGAATTTATATAACATCTTTAATGTAGTAAAATATCCTGAGGCACTTCACAGGAGCATTAACAAATAAAATTTGATGCTGAATCACATAAGGAGCTATTAGGGCAGGTGACCTAAAGCTTGGGGTACTGGGAGATTGCAGAAGGGAAAGAAAAATTTCTTTGTCAAAGATTTGTTTTATAAGAAGACAGAGACTGGGGCAAAAATAAAATGAAATGAAATGTTTTGTGTTGTTGTGTGCATGACTGGGTAGGGAGAACGTTCGGCACATTCTGCTCTCCCCTCTGTTTTAACCTTGGACAACTACAGAAAGAAAGACTTGCATTGATATAGTGCCTTTTAGGGCCTTGGGATGTCCCAAAGCACTTTACATAAGAACTTAAGAAATAGGAGCAGGAGTAAGCCAATCGGCCCCTCATGCCTGCTCCGCCTTTCAATAGGATCATGGCTGATTTGATTGTGGCCTTAACTCTACATCCTTGCTTGTCCTCCATAAACCTTGAGTCCCTTGTCAATCAAAAACCTATCTAACTGAGCCTTGAATATATTCAATGATCTAGCTTTCACCGAATCTAGAATTCCACAGACGAACAGCCCTCCAAGAGAAGAAATTCCTCCTGATCTCTGTCTTACATGGGAGACCCCTTACCTTTAAACTGTGCCCCCTATTGCCCCCACAAGGAGAAACACTCTCAGCATCAATCAAACCACCTCAGAATCTTACATGTTTCACTAAGATCACCTCTCGTTCTTCTAAACTCCAATGAGTATAGAAACAACTTGCTCAACCTTTCCTCATAAGGCAAAGCCCTAATCCTTGGAATCAGCCTAGTGAACCTCTTTGAACTGCTTCCAATGCAAGTATATCCTTCCTTAAGAGTTTATGATTTACTGATATAGTAAGGAGACCAAAACTGTAGGCGGTACTCCAGGTGTGATGCCATTTACAGCCAGCAAAGTACTTTTGAAGTTTAGTCTCTGTTAGAATGTAGAAAGCATGGCAGCCAATTAGCAAGGTTTCACAAACAGCAATTGTCCTGCTGATCTGTTTTAGTCATGTTGGTTGAGGGATCAGTATTGGCCAGGACACTGGGGAACATTTGCCTGCAGCCTAGTTCCGAAGATCCAGTTTTTGGTTTTATTCAACATGAGTACCACAAAGACAGAGACACTTGATAGTTTAGGCCATCACCTTTGCTTCAGATTTGCAGTGTTCCACATTCAATGTTCAGTACAGCAGTTGTACAGATAGCATTTGATAGAAATACTGTTTTGAAAGTCATTAGGGCAATTCTACTTTCGGGTTTAAAATCTTCGATCAAATAGCACTCAGAGATCTTACTGCTCTGATAAGTGGATTCCCCTTCCTGCTCTCTGAATATACATTACCATTCCATCTTATAAAACTGCAAAAATATGTTTTTCACTACATCACAAATATTATAAATAGAATTTAAGAAATGTACAGTGCTTCAAATCAGGTGTCCCAAACTATATCCTCATTTTGCATTCCTCAAGACATTTAGAAGTCAATACCTTGCAGAGTTTATAATTTATTGATGTAGTATTTAGTAGTTACATTCTGCAGTGCTTTGCTGTATTGTTTTCTGGTGTTTAAGGATATTTTCCACACAGAGCAATTCTGGTTCCATGTTTTTCAAAACCTTTGAGATGCCTGCCAGTATGTATGTTCATCTATTCAGTGAGCTGTGCTTCTGAAATGTTTAATCCACTAATTAATCATTTTCTAAGCTTTTGAAAAAAGTATTGTGTCCAAGTGGTAAATTCAAACCACTATGTGCAACACCACAATGATTTTGTAAATTTCTGCTCCTTCATTCCACTTCCAAAAAGATTTTTCTTTTGCCAGTTACAGAGCTGACCAGGATTCAGGGCTACTGTTCACTATTTGTTAGGAGGGATTATGTATGTGTGTATCGTGTGTGTGTGTGTGTGTGTGTGTATGTATGTGTATACTACAAAAAGTACATTACACAGGGGCTACGTGATCTGCTATTGCTGAATATATATGTTAAGTATCTTTTATCTTTGGGTCTCTATGTTAATATCTGCCCAATTACTCCAATGTTCTGCTTATCCTCTTGTATATGTTGACAGTTTCCAGCTTATTGAATTTTAGGCTTTTATTTCCTCCTCCTCCACCTTCATCTTCAACATTTCCACAACAGGGCCATATGGAGCACATCCTCAACACCTTCTGATATTGGTGACAAGCATCTCTTTCTGCCATCTGCAATTAGAACACATTAGAATGAACAGTCCAGCCCGCTTCTGTAATTAAAAGGATCATTATGTGAGTTAGATGACAATAGGATAATAGAACAAGATGCTCTGAATCTAATAATTCAAAAATTTATAGTAATTACTAAATTCAGAGGCGTATTTTTGTAATTTATCGTACGTGACATTTAATTAAGAATAAGTTTGGAGCCCTTACCTAATATTTCACGGCAAAGGTTTTTTTTTCAACTGAGAGCTACTTTTCTTAAGGTGACTTGATTTTTATGAATGTATTTAGCAAATCTTTTCATTTGAGGAGTGGAACAAGACACAAAAGCTGTTTTTGACAAGGCTTAATGCATAAGTGATGAAGTGATTTACATTAATGTGTTGTTGCAAACAAATAGCCTTTATTACTCTTTAAGCTGTTTTCTCTTCCTCTCCCTTTACTTAGTAAGAGCTGGGCAAGTCCTGGCCAATATTTAACCCTCAACCCCCACCTAAAACAGATGATTATTTCATTGCTATTTGTGGGAGCTTTCTATGTGCAAATTGCCTGCCATGCTTCCTACAGCACAACAGTAACTACATTTAAGAAATACTTAATTTATTGAATTTGTATAGGATAATATTTAACTGCAGATTCTTTCTTTTCATTTTTAGTAACCCGCAGCTGGTGTCCTCAAAAGTCTTAACTGATCTGTAACTGGTCCTTGGGTGTACTTAAGTGCAGCTCAGGGCTGAGCCCTCCTTTAATTTTAATTTGTCCTCACTATCAGATCTCTGTTTAGCTCCTCCGCATAATAGCATCCCTGAGATTATGGGAGGGTGGCAATTAGCATCAGAAGCATTTCGAAATGAGCCTTTATTTCCATGATTTTATTTTTCTCAAGCTCATCTGAAATGGTTAAGAACGTAAATTTAATATAAGATTATATTGAAACGCTCCAGATACAAGGAAGCTGGAGTACAATATTGTAGCTTTGAATGTTGCTTTCAAGTGTCTCTTTACTATTAGCTATCTATGTTGTTTTGTGGATCCTGTAAACATTTGAAAATCCAGTCCTTTGAAACAGAAATTACTGACTGTCTGAAAAATGACCCCCCCCCCTGCCATTACGCGCCACTCCAAACCCCCATCATTGACTCCTGATACGACCTGATTTACAGTGAAAGCATGAAACCATTTGAAAATCTGGCCACCGCTAACTAACTGGAGCAAAGATAAAAATAGCTGCAGTAAATTTCACTCAACAGGTTGTGTTACAGGAAGCATCTGCAATGCATTTCAAAATGCTCCCAAAAATAGAACATCACAGCACTGTCTGTGTGTTTGGAAGATAGGATCAATCATACCTGTGAGAAAATTCCCCAGAGCACAGCAACAACACTGTGATGGTTTGTACTTAAGAAAAGTGGCATTTTTTCACACTATTGATGCACAGAAATTTCTAAGAACAGGAAGCGACTACCATGCTGCCTTCTCACGTAACCCTCAATTTCTTCTCACTACAGAACCATTTTTAATTATCGCACAATTGCGTTTATACTGTCTGCTCCAATACCTGCCCGGCTTTTTATTCCACAATGCGCCTTTACTCTTTCAATTTTTTTTAGAAGAATTCTTTTGAATTCACTTTCCTTTTTCTCCTAATTTAAGTGTCTCTGTTAATCTAAACCTTTGGTAAAGATTCAAGAGAATACATATAGAAAGACCAATTCACTGGAGTGCCTGCAAGGCAATAATCTAACAGAAATGTTCAAAAGATGCCCTGAGCCATGGTGGTGAAGTTCCATCGCTGTAAAATGGCATCTGCACCCCATTTCATAATGATTTGATTAAGTGGTAGCCTTGAAATGATCCCCTGGTATCAGTTAATGTTTATAAGGCATCACTTATTGGCTGTAACGTGTATCGCTTCACATACTGAAGATCACCCAGGTTCTGGCTGCTTTCTGTGCTGGCAGGATTCAGTATGCTGCACAGCTCTGTGAGGTGCAGGGGGCATTCATTCAGCAGGATTAATAGAGTTGTGATGTAGTAACTGCAGGTTTGCAGTGAAATAATGCAGAGTTGTTAACTGAGGAAATTCCACACTCAGTACATCATTCCGTAATTCCCGTCTGGGAGGCTTCGTGGAAACACTGCACGTAGACATGGGTCAGCTGACTCGCCTGCAGGATTAACACTGTCAAAGGTTTCCGAGCATTGTTTAGATGTGGCCATGCTGCCCAAACAAGGGTCGAGCAGTGAGAATGCATCACAAATGTGTTTACAGGGTAGACCAAAACATAAATGAATTTATAAATCCACTGTACCAAATCATGAAATAAATAGAACTTTCTTGCCAAACTGTAATAGTTTTCAGTATTTGAGTCTTCAGCATTTCGTGATTAAGCAGTGTTTCAGAAAGCAGGATCCAGTGAATTCCACAGTCTGTTGCTTTTCTTTCCAGTTGCAAAACCAAACTCCCACGTAGCTTCCAACACCATTTAAACTGAACTGAGTAACTCTTTCATTGCTTGTAGCCTCTTTCCAGGTTTCAAACTACTGTTTGACAAGGTGATTGAAAAAAAAATGTTTTCTAAAACAAAGCATTAAGTTATGTTACAGAAGTTAATGCAACTATAGTTTTTGGCTTTTTTTTGAAAGAAATAACAATTCTATCAATTGTTTAAAGAAATGAGGGTTGAAATATTTATGATGGTTTGAAATGTTTCATTTCCTCTCCACTCCAGTTTATAGTCCAACTGCAGGTAGGTGAGGAGCGAGTGTCGTCTTTTCAAATTTCTGCACTACTCTATTTCTGGCCTGTTGCGAATCTCTGATTTTATCATTGTGCTCTTAGGGGCTGTGCCTTCTGCTGCCTAAGACACAAAGTCTGGAATTCCCTCCTTAAACCTCTGCACTTCTCAGTCTCCCTCTCCTCCTTTAAGACAATCCTTTAAATTCTAACAGTTTTGACCAAGTTTTCAAGGACCTGCTCTAAAATTTCCTTGTGTGGCTGGAGGTCAAAATTTGTTTGATAACACACCTGTGAAATACCTGAGGGTTTATTTTGCTACTTTAAGGATGCTATATAAATGCATGTTTTTGTTGTTTTGTATGCACTGCTTCCTTAAGAATTCCAATGAGGTACACGTGAGCAGTGCACAATGACCCTGCCTTTCATCCTCTACAGCAACCTAGCTGAAATTCAATCTCTGTTACATTTCTTGATCATGTAAAGTGCTGTACCTATTGAGATTAGTTTTACCATTTTGTGTTCCAGTGAAAATGCTTAAAACAGATCAGGTTTTAACATAGTTATTATATACAGTATGTTATTATGAACCCTCATGCAGTAATACGAAAAAGTAATGAAGAAAGTAATTGGGGATTGATCTGCTCAGTTGGCTAGAAAGTGGTGCAGGATGGTGTGGGTTCAATCCCTATACTGCTGTGTAGTTCTTGGAGACCTGCCTCCTTGCCTTGCTCCATGGTTGAAGTAGAGTGGTGCCCCTCAAGCTATATAAACACCTGTTCCTCTCAAACGGAGAGAGATCCCTCTGGTCCCTCATGGACTATGGCTAATTACCGAATAACTAAAGAGTGATAAATGTCCAGGACCAGAAGGTTTCCATCCCAGGGCTTTAATGGCAGTTGTTGAGAACTCTGCAGATGTCCTAACTGTAATCTCCCAATGTTATCTCAGTTCAGAAAGCATTCCTTTAGAGTGGAAACTTATGCATGGCACTTCAAGATTTAAGAAAGGTGAGAGAGGAATCCAGGCAATGATAGACCAGTTAGCCTAACATCTGTAACCCCTGTTGTCAGGAAAACTACAGACTATAATTAATGAGTGATTGAACACCTGGAAAATTTTCAGGTGGTCAAAGAGAACTTGCATGGATTTGTTAAGGGGTGGGGAGTGGGGTGTGCCTGACAAACCTGATTGAATTTTGAAGAGAGGTTGACTAAAGTAGTGGTTAGGGAATGTCTATGGATGTTGTTTATACGGACTTCCTGAAGGCATTTGATAAAGCCCCTCATAAACGACCACCTTCCATAAACTTCAGCTCATCCAAAATCTTCTGCCTATGCCTTATCTCACACCAAGTCAAACTCATCCATCACCCCTGTTCTTGCTGACCTACAGTGACTTCCAGTATTCCCAATGCCTTCAACTTAAAATTTGCATCTTTGTGCTAATAATCCACCCCTCCATCCAGAATTTCTTATTCCTCTGACTCTAACTTCTTGTGTATCCCTCCCCCCCTTCATCCAACAAATAGCAACTGCACTTTTAGCTGTCTAAACCTTCCTGCATCTTCTTTAAGACTCCCTTTAAATCTACCTTTTTGACTAAGCTTCTGGTCAGACCTCCTCATATTGTCTTCCTTCGCTTGGCATCCATTTTAGCTTGATTGCCTGACGCACCTTGGGTCCATTTTCTATATTAACGGCACCATAGAAATGCAACATGTTTTATCAATTGTTATTTTCTGGTAATGATGTGCATATTATCACTTTATAAGCTTCCAGCAATTGCTTCATGGGTCATTAATCTTTGAGGATGCAATTAAGCACCAACTGCATGGACAGCCTCAACTATTAATGTGCCCTTCTTCAAAAATAAATTGTAAATGAATGAACTCTGGTCTTGGAAATTCACAGTAAACACATTATTAAAAAAATAATGAACATGTGAGAAGTGATTTCCAGGTAGTAGTCTCATCTCAGAATTCGGGCAATGGTTACCAAAGCTGTCATTTCAACTCCTTGATGAGATTGCTGTCTGTTTATCACTCTCAGCTATCCATTGTTCTCTTCCTAAAGACTGAGATCTAAGGTGTGTACTGGGATTGTTCCCTTGAAAATATGCAATAAAGCTGAGCCTTCTCTGTGTTTAATTACTTGAAAAGTCATTAGTCAAGATTAAACAAGCAGGTGTGTGTTTATCCTTGGTCTGAAAGGCCTGTTTGTGTTTTGGGACAACAGCGGCACAGGATGTTAATAGTGGATAAATGTGTGCTTTCTCTGGTTGCCTATTGTCCTGTTTTTTCCAAGTCCACTTGCTATATTTGTGCCACATAATGATCAAATAGATAGGTAAGAAACATGCTCCCAAGTCTCTGCCAATGGTAGATTTTGTTTTTGCCGTTGGAAAATATGGAGTTTGCTTGGTGATTCAAACCTGAACCTCTAATCCTGTTTTTGGAGGAGTTTTGGAGGAGGAGAAGAAAGGGGAGCTCCCACATGTCAGCAGGATCTAGCGCATACTAAGGTTTTAATCAAGTTAGCGTCAGATGTTTTTTTATTTAGCATCTTCCATTTACTTAGAAAGAAAGACTTGCATTAACCACTGCCTTTCAAAAACATAGGAAGTCCCAAAGCACTTTACAGCCATTGAAGTCATTTTGAGGTGTAGCCAATGTTGAATGTAAGAAATTTGGCAGCCAATTTGCGCACAACAAGGTTCCACATATAGTTTGATATAACATTAGAAATATATGAGAAGGGCCAAGTAATCTCTTTTTTTAAAATAATAGTAATTGAGGGATCAATATTGACTGGGACACAGGGATAGCAACGCTGCTCTGTTTTGAAATCGTCCCAGGGGATTTTTTACCTTAGAGAGCCTCCGTTTAACATGTCATCTAAATTACGGTACCTCCAACAGTGCAGAACTTCCTCAATACTGCACTAGAGTTTAGTGCTCATGTCCCTGGAGTGGCACTTGAACTCACAACCTTCTAACTCAGAATTGAGAGTGAGCCACTGACACAACATGCTCACAAATGTTAGGAAATGTTGTGAATCAAAAGTAGATTGCCATTGCCGAATTCAACCTGTGTTTTCAAAATTCGTTAATGGATTCTTGCATGGTATTGTTGTCGAATAGCACAGTTGAGAGCTTTTGATTGATTTGCTTTGATACATTCCATTAAAATGGGGTTACATAAAATTACATCAAACTTAGAGCACAATAAGAGGCTATTCAGCCCAAATGGGTTGTGCTGGTGTGTAGCCTGCCTCCTCTCACCCTTTTCCATTTAACCCTATCAGCATAACTTTCTAATGTTATGCACCCAGGCAAGTGTTTTTTGCAGGAAGTGATTTGTTATCACCCGCACCAGCTTTGAAAGGAATGTTTTAATTGCCTCTAAGACATCATATGTAAAATGGTGACAAGGCCACATTTGCTATGTCTGTGATAGCGCATTATAAAAATTCACTTGGCCTCACTTGGTAAGAGAGTGCCTGATAAGGTGATGGATACAGATTCAGTAGCAGTCTTTTAAAAGGAATTGGATAAGTAAATGGTTGCCTAGAATGATTACAGCACAGAAGAGGTCTATTCAGCCCTTCAGCCCATGCTGGACTTGACAGAAAAAAGTTGCAGGGAAATGGAAAAAGAGCTGGGGAATGGAACTAAATGGACTTTGAAAGAGCCAGCACAGAGTCAGTGGGCTGAAAGGCCTCCTTCTGCACTGTGCTTTTCTGTTATTCTATAATTCTAATTTCCTTGTGGCATTATTTGAAGTTTCTTTATATGTTACTATCATTGTACAACAGGGCAGAAGTGAGCTGTACAGTTTGGTTGAGCTCTCATTCAGTCGCAAGTCTGAATCATTCTTTGTTAACTACCTGTAAGCTTTGTCTCCTTTGGTACTAATTTCCTGAAATCTACCACCTGCAATAATATACACACTGCAGCTTTTTCTAACTCACGTATGAACTCTCTGAGCTGAGAAACATCTGACATGCAGCACAATTCTGATCACTTAACAGATGAGCAAGTTTATTTTTATTGGTATTTTATTCATGAAATACACCCAACAGTGCCCTTTGCATCACATGAATCCTACTGGATCTTTTTTTTAATAAGTGCAATTTACTTATTAAAATAACATTCCTTGGGTGACCCCTGTCAATATAACTGTTTAACAGGTTCGACCCATATGGAACTATAGTTTATACAGAGCTTTCCGTCTGTAAAACACTGTTCAATCCCAGTATGCTGTCTCATGTGTATCTTGGCTCAGTTTTGAAATCTCTTCTTTGTATTCCTCAATCTCTATTAATCAGAACCTAGCTGTAGGTCTTTTCAAAGAAAGTGGAAGAACGTTTTTGGATCGTATCTCGTGACATTAAGTTTGCTGGTGCATGCTAAACGTGCTCTTGCAGGTTCTGGACTTGATTTTATGTTGGCACCAGTACTAATGAGAGCCAACAGTGGGTGCTTGCTGTACTTGCCCTGGTATTTCTGCTGGGTTTTTGCAGCAGGTTAATATGATTTTGGTGTATTTTCACAGAGACTGATGTTGCTGGAACTCTGACAACGCCCCAGCAATTGAACCTAACCTAATGTTGGAGAGGAAAAAAATTGATAAAGCACCTTGCCATTTCTGTCAGAAATGACTGACAGTGCTTCACAAATCATAACTTTCCTCCCCCTCCCCCCCCCACCCCCCAAGCACACTAATTGTTGCAATGTAGGGGCAAATATGGCAACCATTTTCCACAGAAATGGCACTGTAATCAAGGGCTAGCTAACTTGTTTCTGGTGGGTTCTTTTGAAGGAGAACTGATGGCCAAACCACTAGAAGAAGTCTCTGCACTTCTTCAAGTCATTCCATAGTATCTTCTAACACCATCAGAACTATCAGAATGACTGGGCCCTTGGTTTTATGCCACACATGGCGAATAGGTTTGAGGGGCAGAATGTTTGAGGGGCAGATACATGGGAACGTCACCACCTGGAAGTTCCCCTCCCTCCAGGCTACTCACCACCCTGACTTGGAAATATATCGCTGTTCCTTCACTGTCACTGGGTCAAAATCCTGGAACTCCCTCCCTATCGGCAGCAGAGGGACTGCAGTGGTTCAAGAAGGCAGCTCACCACCACCTTCTCAAGGGCAATTAGGGATGGGCAATAAATGCTGGCCTAGCCAGCGATGTCCTCATCCCGTAAAATGAATTTTCAAAAATGTTCCTAAGTTCGTGTGACGCCTCTAACGTCTTCGACTCAGTTTGGGCCGATACATGCACTACAATAATGAGCTTGAGCTTTGATGTGTGGCTTGAAGTGGCAAACTCTTGACTCGGGGGCAAGAATGCTATCAACTGAACCAAGTTGTAAAAGAATGCAACCATGGAAACATAGAAAGATTTATGGCACAGAAAGAGGTCATTCAACCCAATATTGTCCAGTCAAAAGAGAGCTACCCAGTCTAATTCTATCTTCTATCTCTTGATCCACAGCTCTGTAGGTTACGACACCTCAAGTGCATATCCAAGTGTATAGAATCCTAGCTGGAAAGAAACAGCCTTGTTAGACCTGCTTTCTCTCTGTGCCCACAAATACAAACATCACATTAATAATTTCATCTGGAACTATTAAAAATGTGACAAACAGATCAGCTATGATCTTTTTGAATGGAGGAGCAGGCTCAAGGGGCCAAATGGCCTATTTCTGCTCCTATTTCATATGTTTGTGACTAGGAGCACTAACACTTCCTTCTAGGTGATTTTATTGATGATTGGGGTATTGTTTGTACAATTCTATAGGAGATACCTGGGAAGCATAAATGAGAATTTTATTCCTGCCCTTGCATCCCTCTGCAGTTGTGCAGCCACAAAACTCCATTTGTGGTGCTGATAGAGGAATTAAATTGCACTGGTAAATGGTATTGGCACTGTGGATAGTAATACTAATGTTGTTTATAGGCAGCAGGCCCACTGTAACATAAGAATAAAATATAAAAAAAGAAAAGGTCAGTCGGCTCGCTCCTTCCACAGACATGTTGAACTTTTCTAGAATTTGCAGCTTAAATGGCATTGACATCCTGGTAAACTGCCTTTTGTATCAAGTTACTGGGCTTGTGAGCTGTAATAAGCAGTGATTAAGTTGGTAAGGAGATTGGGGCAGAAATTTGCCTGGGATGATGATGCAAGGCGGGTGATATCGGATTGGCTGCCCATTATACCCAGTGTCTGATGTCCAGTTCCATTGACCACAATAGAGCTGAATATCGGATTTATGCATAGCAGACAACCAATCTGATATGCCCCTTTTTGTGAGACTGCCTGAGACAAATTTCTACCCCTTGATCTTTTACCAATTGTGTCAGCTGTTGAACATTTTCTCCGTTCGTGAAAATTAGGCAGGTGTCATTTTGAGTCTGGTAAATTGGGCCAAGTCAAACTAATTTCAGTTGACAATAATATTCAGCAATGAAAGATTCTTTTGAATAATAACTTCCATTAACTCTGCAACATTTAGTGAACTGTTCAGGAAATCTCTCTAACAGCACCTTATAAGGTGCAAGATTGGTTCCTCTAGATTACTTAGGATTGTGTGTATTTAAGGAGAAAGTTGCAATGCTGCCTTTGAAATCAGACTGGAATCGAACTTCAGACTTCCTTAGTCTATATTGCTCAGTTTCAACTCTCAGCAATACATTTTACCAAGTGAGCTATAGGGGAAGCCCAACCCTCAAAATAGTTATTTTGACAAAAAGCACATTGCTCCATGACTTGTTGGATGAGTCTTCGAGTTTATGCAAATTTAAAATATAGACAATTAAAGGAGGAATATACTTGTTAGAGTGGCTGCAAATTAAGTACGCACTGATTTTTTTCTCTCTTGATTGTTGCTCTATATTCAGCATTACATTAAAAACATTTCCACAATTTTTTTGAAACAACCAAATGAACAGTATGAAAAGCTAACCTTTTGACATATGTTGCTATAAAGTCAAAACTATAACTAATTATTGCCTCTTAGCTGATCTAAATTGGATCATTTGCATGGGGCTAAATTTCCGCAAAAGGGAGATAAAGGACAAATTTGCAAGGTGTAATTTTGGTAACAGTGGATGGAATTTAATGTACCCACTCCCTCACCACAAGGCAAATTTGGAGGCAGAGGGCAGTTAAACAGGCTAGAGGGTGCTGGGTGGGGGCCCCATTGCCTCTGCCCCGATTAAGTCCGGGCAGGAAGGCTCAAGGGTGGTCTTTCCGCTCTGCCGCCAATTGAGGCCCTTGTGTGACCAATTAATGCCCACCTGAAGGCCTCATCCCACCACCTGTGGTATTCAACCAGCAGCGGGTGGAGCCATTGCCAGACAGGGAGCCCTAAAAGCAAACCCAAGCGTGTTTGCTTGTGGACTCCCGGGGAGGGTGGGAGGGAGGGTCTCTTATTCAAGAGACCGAGTAGCGGGAATGGTGAGTCCCGCTGAGAGCCATGCCCCTTGCCCTTGCTGCCAACTTCCCTTCCCCTTCCCCTGCAAATCCCATCCTGCCCTCACTCACCTGTGGCCTGGATCCCTCATTCATCCTGGGCCTCTGGTGGGTACCTTGCTGGCAGCAACCATCGCTCCACCAGTGGCGCTGTCAGCAATGAAGAGCTGCCAGCCTTTGATTGGGGTTGGTAGGGGGCGTGGTGGGGGGGTTGGGGTGGTGGGTGGTTGGTGGGGGGGAGGGGGGGGGGTGGATAAGCAGACAGGAAGTGCACAGGAGCAGGTATCACATGGGCAGTATGTGAGGATATAATATGTTCTTGGTTTTGAAAAGGTATTTGGGAAGTAATGGTTAAATAAATAATACCAAATTCATTTTACAGAAATGGGGAGGGAGGGGGCATCCAACTATTTTATTAAGTAGTTCTTATTATCTCTGCTTTTTATTTTCTTTTGATAAATGAAATTGTCTATTTTCCCTTCTCTATGTCTGAAAGTGGCTTGAAGCTTGTGGACTGGAAGGGGTCAGGATTCATTGACCTTATTGACCAAGCTGCAGGAGTCCTTGTGTGGGGAGCAGCCGCATCTTGTGTAACAAGCCTGGTACGCTTGGCCTGCATTTCATCTCCTGCTGTAGTTCATCTTCATTGTGCTTCCTGAGTCCTGTTCCTCCTGCTGATAAGAGCCCAGCAGAGGGTTGGAGCAGCAGCTGGGCCCAGCAGCTGCCTGGCTCAGGAGTGCTCGATTAGAGGGTGTGCTAACCTTGCAACAACATGGTGACATCATCATTTTTCACCTCTTTTTTTTTAATCCCTTCATTTCTCCTACGCTGCTCAGTGGGCACATCTCTGCTGTCACTTTGCGCGGCTTGGAAAGGTGCACAGTACGCAGACCAGCCTGGATGATGAATGCTCCGCACAGCCACATATTTTTAACCTATCATAACAATGCCTTTTCGGTCACTTTTTCAAGTTTGAGCAAAATGACAAATGCAACATCAGTATTCAGCACATTTATTAAACACTGCAAGGCTAGATTACACTAACTGCCTGTCATGGAATCTCCATTATCCTAAAAATGAATGTTACTGCCCCAATGCCATATGGGGATTCTGCAATATGTTAACAGCATGAAGCAATTTTTTAATGTGCTTGTGTGTTGTAATATATAGAAATGTGCATCTATATATAAAAATATAACCTCATTTGTGTTGCTGCTATCACAGTGCTAATTGGGTATGAATGTGGGCATTGTATTTTATAATGCTTTGCAGTGTGGGGTTTTGTTCAGTCATTATAAGGTTCATGTAGGATACTGGGTGTACTTGCATTGCATGGAGAAATGATTGCATGCTGTGCTAGGGCTATTTGCGCTCGCTCTTTTCTCCCCTTCTCCCTCCCTTCCACAATATATTTAGAAAGTTAGTTATTCCTGGAAATACTGTTTTGGAGTCCTTTGAATCCAGCTGACTTTGGCTGCAATGGGAGGAATGATTTGAAGTATCTTAACATATGATTGATTGATTAAAGGCTCACAGCAATTGCCTATTAAAATAAAGTCACCGTCTACTAATAGATTTAGCAGGGAAATGCTTGAAATCTGAAAATATTTCAGAAAAAACAAGTTTTTTTCAATTTTCCTCATTCTGTGGTAAATTCTGTACAATCATGATTTAATTTTGTTCCAAAAATTGCATACTTCTAATCCCTATGGAGCAGGAATTGTCAACTGCTTTCGTTGGCTATTTCTAATTATTTCTCACTTGGTGAGATGCTGAATTACTGGGATTTATTTAATTCTTTTCTTGCCAATTTTCCTGGTCCATTTTTTCTTACCCTGTCTCTCCCACCTTGAAGCCATTGACTCACGGTTATGGTCCAGTTCTAAGGACATTGGCTGCTTCCCTGGTGCCTCAAACAATTAGCTGTGAAAATTAGTATCAATGTGTTATTTAACTGCAGATTAAACCACAGCTGGGTCTGGTTCAGATTCTGTTTGCTTCCAGCAAGTGGCAGTGGATAGTGATTGGGGACATTGGAAGTGGATTAGACCTTTCAACCCCTTAAACCTGTTCCACCATTTCATAACTGATCTGTATCTTAACCCCATTCACTTGCCATGGCTCATTTTATACCCTTGTCCAGCAAAAATTCATCTTACATTTAAAATTATTAATTCAGCTCACATCCACTGCTTTTTGTGGGGGATAGTTCCACGCATCTATCACCCTTTGCATGAAGCAATATTTCCAAACTTACCTCCTGAATGATTTTAGCTCTGATTTTAAAGTTTATGTTCCCTTATCCTAGATTCAGCGCCACAGAAAAAGTTTCCATCTACCATAACATTTCCTTTCAAAATCCTAAAATCTCAATCAAATCACCTCTTAACCTTCTATACTCTAAGAAATACAAGCCTTATTTATGTAATGTCTCCGCATAATGTTACCTTTGAAGCTCTGGTATCATTCAGAATTGAGAACCCTGATTGATTTTCCGTTTCCTGACTTTGAATCACTCAGTGCCTGATCAAGGAACCTGGCTTCGGGAAGGTGGGGCCTACAGAGAGCCACCCTCCCCACACCCTTTCCTCTGACCACCTCTCCCCCTCTCGCCACTTCCCTACAACACCCATTCTGCCCTCACTTACCTTTCTCCGGTGATCTAACGATGATCCTGGCAAGGCCCAAGTGTGTGACCGGCAACAGCCACCAGCCCCGATTGCACAGCCAGTAATGGAGAGTTGATTGGCCAGCAGCTCTCGAGAGCAGGGTTTCCAGGGAGATGGTGGTGCAAGGGTAATGTCATTGGACTAGTAATCCAGAGGCTCAGGCTAATGCTCTGGGGAACATGGGTTCAAATTCCAGCATGGCAGTTGGTGGAATTTAAATTCAATTGGAATTCACTTTCAATCTGGAATTGAAAAATAGCCCCAGTAATGGTGACCATGAAATTATCATCGATAGTCATATAAACCCGCCTGGTTTGCTAATTCCTTTAGGGAAGGAAACTTGCCATCCTTACCTGGTCGGTTCTACATGTGACTCCAGATCCACAGCAATGCGGTTGACTTAACTGCCTTCTGAAATAGCCTAGCAAGTCACACAGTTCAAGGGCAATTAGGGATGGCAAAAAATGCTAGCCTTGCCAGTGATGCCCACACCCCATGAAAAAACAATTTAAAAAAAAATAATTCCCTTG
The DNA here is from genome assembly GCF_964194155.1 of Cetorhinus maximus. Taxonomy (NCBI): domain Eukaryota; kingdom Metazoa; phylum Chordata; class Chondrichthyes; order Lamniformes; family Cetorhinidae; genus Cetorhinus; species Cetorhinus maximus. The sequence goes on from NC_135884.1 coordinate 144,198,960, forward strand.
GGTGGGGGATGGTCAGTGGGGATGTCGCTGGTTTTAGTGGTGGACATCCACCCCCCCCCCCCCACCACCGCTGCTGCCCTCATTGAATTCTCCCCCTTTTGGTCACTCACTAGACATTTAATGGGCATCAGTTCACTCCCAAGTTCAAACAACAGATCAAAATATATCTGCATTGAAACGGAGCATTGGTTTGCCTTGATGTCCAAGAATATATTTGGCCAACTTATTTGGATATTTGAAGCACACTTTCATAGGATTCCCTTGATTTTGCCTGACAGTTGGAGGAGGGATGAATGCCACAAACCAATCCACTGCATCAATGCTAATGTTTAAAAATTGCAAAATCAGGAAACGTGCACAGTAGGTTTTACAACATGGTCACCAAGATCTCCCTTTGAATCCAGCCCAATTTGTTTTAATGGTCTTAAATGAAATTAGTTTTCCCACCATTAGTCAGTTGAAGGGGCACATGCAGAGATGTGAAACCAGGTCTCCAGCCTATCTATTCTTCCTGATTTAGTGAAGGGACTTCAGTTTTTTTGGGCTTTTTTAGTAGAATTTGTCTCCTAAAATAAAGAAGGTAAACTGCTGAAGATATTAATGAAAGCAACAGGCCTCCAGCCAACGGAGTTCCAGTGCTGTTATCACTCCAAAACGTTGGTGCTAATGACTTGAAAATATTCTCAATTGACTGGACCTGTGGTAACACAAAGTTCCACCTGCAGCTTATGAGGAAATCTTCAAGCCAGTTGGTTCTCCCTGGCTAACATAGAGAAAGCACTTTGTAAAGCGATGTGGGGTTCCAACCCATGTCCTTCTATCCACAGCACAGTATGTTGGAACACCAACTGAACTCGTACATTTCTTTTAAAAAAATTCTCAAGCCTTGCAAAACATTTACATCATTTACATTTAAATTATCAAAGTATCAGAATATCAGCTTTTTAAATTTACATGGCAAATCATTTTTTAAAGTGACGTGATCATGTTAAGCATGCCTTGTAATTTACGGTAAATTTCTTATTTCTTCATAGCAACTTACTTTCCCACCTATTTTGGTGTCATCTGCAAATTTAGCTATAGTACCTTCTATCCCTGAATCCAAGTCATTAGTATAGATTTTAAATAGTTGGGGTCCAAGGACCGAATCCTGTGGCACCCCATTAGTTGCAGCTTGCCATCCAGAAAAAGACCCATTTATCCCGACTCTTTGCTTTCTTTTGGTGAGCCAGTCCTCTATCCAAGCTAATATATTACCCCTAACTCCGTGTGATCTTATCTTGTGTATTAATCTTTTGTGCAGCACCTTATCAAAGGTCTTCTGGAAGTCCAGACATACTACATCTACAGGATCCCCATTATCCACTTTGCTTGTCACATCTTCAAAGAACTCTAGCAAATTAGTCAAACACGATTTACTCTTCATAAAACAATGCTGACTCTGATGGATTGCATTTTAACTTTCCAAATGGCCCATTACTAGATCCTTAATAATGGATTCCAACAATTTCCCAACGACAGACATTAATTAACTGGTCTATAGTTTCCTACTTTCTGCCTCCTCTCCCCTTTTTGAATAAGGGCGTTATATTAGCATTTTCCCAATCCACTGGAACCTTTCCAGAATCCAGGGAATTTTGGAATATTATAGCCAATGCATCCACTATCTCCGCTGCCACTTCCTTTAAGACCCTGGGATGTAGGCCATCAGGTCCTGGGGACTTGTCACCCTTTAATCCCAATAGTTTGCTCAGTACTTTTTCTCTAGTGATGGTGATTGTTCTAAGTTCCTCCTTCTCTGCACTACCTGTTATTATTGGGGTGGTACTAGTGTCCCCCACCGTGAAAACTGAGGCAAAATATTGATGAAGCATCTTTGCCATTTCTGCGTTCCCCACTATTGACTCCCCAGTCTCATCCTCCAAGGGACCAACATTCACTTTAGCTACTCTCTTTCGTTTTATTTACTTGTAGAAGCTTCTGCTATCAGTTTTTACATTTTGCGCTAGTTTTCTTTCATAACTTACCTTTGCTCTTTTTTTTTAGTAACCCTTTGTTGATCTTTAAAAGTTTCCCAATCTTCCAGCCTGCTACTGCAATTTGGTATGCCTTAGTTTTTGCCTTTACGTTATCGTTAACTTCCTTGCTTAGCCATGGATGCTTTTTCCCCCTCTTACCATCTTTCTTCCTCTTTGGAATATATTTCACTTGGGAAGAATTGAATATCTCAAATATCTGCCACTGTTTATCAACTGTCCTACTTTGTAGTCTTCCTGCCCAGTCCACTAGGGCCAAATCTGCCCTCATGCCTATGTAATTACCATTGTTTAACTCCAGAACACTAGTGTGGGACTCAAGTTTCTCGCTCTCAAACTGAACTTGAAATCCTAGCAAGCTATGATCACTATTCCCTAGCGGATCCTTTACTATGAGATCATTAATTAATCCCATTTCATTACACAAAACCAAATCCAGAATAGTCTGCTCCCTGGTTGGTTCCACAACATATTGCTCCAAGAAACAATCTCAAATACACTCTATGAACTCTCCCTCGAGGCTACCCTTGCCAATTTGATTAGTCCAGTCTATATGCATATTAAAATCACCCATGATTATTGCCATGCCTTTCTTACATGCTCCCAGTATTTCCTGGTTTATACTGTGGCCCTACTGCTGAACTACTGTTTGGGGACCTATAGATTACTCCCACCAGGGACTTCTTTCCCTTGCTATTTCTTATTTCTACCCCGACTGACTCTACACTGGAGGAATCATTTCCTGATGCTTTCTTTCTTTCTCTCCTCCTTATATGATCTATATGTCTATCTGTATGATTCGGTTTTCCACTTCCACATGGTAAGAAAGAGGTCCAGTCATTGCACTTACTTCACCTAATAACCATTTGGGTCTTTCTCCAAAATTTTTCACATATACCGTCTCTCCTACAGTAAACTTTCTGTCACGACTATACCAGTCATGTCCAGTTTTCTGACTTCGCTGACTCCTTTCCACCTTCCCCCCTAAATTTGACGTTATTAAGCTCAATCTAGTAAAATCTACTTAAAATTACCGTGCGTGGTATGGCCCAATTTCAGTTCACTTGATTTCCTTCCTCACTTTCTCTTGCTTTTTTTTTCATCCTTCCTTGTTTTTTCTTGCTTTTACCTTGTCGCCAGTTTGTTGGATCCTGGTCACTAATTTGGTTAATAGATCTGGGTTGTTCGCTTGTTTCGGGATGGCCAAGTTGGTACCATAGACGAGTAGATCAGCAAACAGCTCTTATATAGAACACATTCTATTTTTTTACAAAATAACTCAGCAGCTACACTTGTGTGCTTACAACTCAAACCCTGTCTCTACATTACAGACTCTAACTCTAGACTACTCGCTGCTGACTACTGACTGTTAAGGTAGCCCATGCTACTCTGCTATTGGATACTAAGATCATGTGATCTTCCATTATAACATTCTTCTTAAAGGTATATTACATATCAGGTTACCACACCCACTGAGATATAAATATTCAGGTTCTAAGGAAAAGAGACGCTACTGTTTCTTAAGGTGGAAACTAAAGCTTTGATGAGGCTCGGAAGGGAATTTTGTCCTTTGGCACTTGTCGTTGACCTTTGGCGTCAGGACGTAGCTTTAGTGTGACGACCCCAGGCTTCTACAACAATTGTAGGTTGTTGCAATGCAAATCAGATGTAGATGAGGCAGGAAGACATGACACCTGAAGAAATGTCCCAATTTGTATTTCTCTGGGGAAACCACATATATGCAATACTCATATATGATTTGTGCAAAATACCTGGCACTGCAATTTTAGACAATGAATACATCTCATGGTTAAAAAAAAACTGTAGAACACTCTGTTTATTTCACAAGTGAGTTATGCAGATCTTTCTGAAACATGGAATAAAACAGCTGTTCGATTATTCTACCTTTTGTATCTTTTTTTTCAATCTAACAGTTGATGCACATAATTAGATATAACTCCAGTTTTATTGATTTCCCTGATGGAGGATTATTCCCGGCAGTTACTGCTATTTTCACAGAATCTACTGGAACATTTAGTTCCACAACTACATACAAAGCAAAGAATTTCAACATACTGCTAAATGTACTTTCAGCCCCCCCCTGTATTGAAAAATACATCACCCTTCCTGCTTCAGTTCTATTCTCAGCAGTAGCTCTGGATTGAAGGAGTATTGTGTGACTGAGCATATTGTGTGTGGCTTGGGTGGTATGGGTGACCTGGCATAGTGTGTTGCAATAGCGCTTGTAAGCAAAAAGTATGTCTATTAGAACAGGAATTTTATTGGGTTTCTGTTGTCATTGAAACAAAGTAGAATCGTACTTGCCTTTTTAGCAAGATTATATAATATTGTATCTTACCTAATATAGTGGAATTCAAAGAGCAATAAATCAACAATGGATTATGTAATCTCAGAGATTTAAAACATATTAATTTACCTATGGTAAATTATAAGACTGTGGGTTCCAGCATTGTTAGATTACAACTTTAAATTAGAGTCGTTATTTCGTCATTGGCTAATAATGGCAAAGCTTGTGTTTCTGTAAGCAGTCGTGTGGGCACACCTGCCTTGCCCTTCACTTTAATAAATGGTTCCTTTCCTCTAGATGCCCATGCTAAGATATTGGGATCTTGACATGCGGGACATATATAAGTACATTGATTTGTTTTATTGTAGTCCTCCACAATTTTCCAATTAATCTATTTATTGCCTCAAACACATATGTTGGCCACTGACTGATGGCTCGGCATTTAGTTGCATTCTACAAGACCACATCGTCAGATTGCATTACAACCAGTCTGTCCTCTGCCATGTGTGTTCTGCTGAGAATGCTAAACTTTCATGCTATGGAAACAGGACCTTGCTAACTAGATGATCTTTTCCTTTCTGCTAAGTTGTTAACAATAATTTAAGTCTCTGAAAGTATGTGAGTGGTCAAAATATTAAGGGGGGAGGATTTCTGGCTTTTAGAAGCCTTTTAAATTGCAAATAGGGATGATAGCATCCCTGCAAATGATGGGCAGGAAACTAAAAGATGTTATGACCTCTTGGAAAACCTGCCAGCCATTTTTCAAATGGTTCGGAACAATTTCCAAAACAATCCTGCTTTTGTACTTAATCCCTTCATTCAAAGGGTTGATTGTGTGGTTAAACTCTGGATGACAGTGGAATTTAAAATAAACTGCTGGAAAATGTAACCCCCCTTTGCCATGCATACCTATAAATTTGAGAAGCTTCGTGAGAAACTGAGTGACTTCCCGTGACATTGTTCATCTGGATTGGAAATGGAAGTCCGCCTTGCCCCAACCCAAGCAGAGCAGATTAGAGATAGGATCAGCTAAACGAACAGATATGAGGCAGACTTGGGGTCAGAAAAAGAGGCAGAAATGAATTTGGAGCTCATGGAGTGGAGCAGAAGCAATAAATTTGAGAGTGTGCAGAGACCAAGGGCATTCAGAGTGGGTGATAAGTAGCAAGAGACTGCAGCGAGTGTGGTTGGCAGCTCAGAATCAGAAAGGCAAGGAGACTAATTAAAACACCCAACAATGAGAAATCATAGAATCATATAGCACAGAAGTAGGCCATTTGGTCTATCTTGCCTGTGCTGGTTCTGTAAAAAGAAAAATGTCTCCAATTATTCCCACTCTTTCCTATAGCCCTGTTATTTTCTTCTCTTCAAGTACTTAACCAATTCCTTTTAAAAGTTACGACTAAATCAGCTTCCACTGCCCTGTCAGGGAGTGCATTCCAGCTTGTAACAACTTTGAGTAAAAAAGAATTTCTTCATTTCCCCTCTGGCTTTCTTTTGCCAATTATCTTAAATCTGTGTCCTCTGTTCACCAACCCTCCTGCAGTGGAAGCAGTTTCTCCTTATTCCTATCAAAATCCTTTATGATTTTGAACATCTACATTAAGTCTGCCTTCAACCTTCCCTGCAATCAGCAGAACAATTTCAGCTTCTCTAGTGCACTTCTTAGTCCCATGATGTCTCAGCATCTCCAACAAGAGAAAGCTTAAACACCGCCCCTTGACATCATTGCTGAATCCCCCACCATCTGAGCGGTCACCATTGACCAAAAACTTAACTGGACCAGCTGCATAAATACTGTGGCGTAAACAGGCTGAGTATTTTGTGGCAAGTAACTCACCCCTGACTCCCCTAAGCTTGTCCATCATCTCCAAGGCACAAGTCAGGAGTATGATGGAACCCTTTCCACTTGCTTGGATGTGTCCAGCTCCAACAACACTCAAGAAGCTCAACACCATCCAGGACAAAGCCGATTAGCCCACTTGATTGGCACCCTATTCACTAACTTAAACGTTCATTTGCTCCACCACCAGTGTACTGTGGTTGGCGTGTGTACCATCTACATGACACACTGCATCAACTCGCCAAGGCTTCTTCAACAGCACCTTCCAAACTCAAGACCTCTACTACCTAGAAGAACAAGGGCAGCAAGTACATGGCAACACTATCACTTCTGAGTTCCCCTTCAAGTCATACACCATCTTGATTTGAAATATATTGCATTTCTTCATTGTTGCTGGGACAAAATCCTGAAACTCCATTGTGGGTGTATATACATCACATGGACTGCTTCAGTTCAGAGCAATTAGAGATAGACAATAAATACTGGCCTTGCCAATATGGAAGTTTTTTTTTAAAAAATTGAAGTCCCTCATCCCTTTGGCACTATTCTAGTAAATTTCTTCTATACCCTCACTATTTTTCCCATCTCAGTTGCTGGTTAGAATACTGTATTTAATGTTATTAATGGTACTTAGATTACAACACACTATTGGAAAAAAATCATACTTAAGCAAGCAAACTTTATCTTTGAATGATCCCCTGAACTGATCATTGCTATCACACAAACAATATACCTATTAGCTATATCACCCTAGCTCAAATTTGGCATCTCCAGCCGTGAGCCAGGTTTGTGTAGATGTGATCACAAAACAGGATTGGAAATTTCAGCATATTTCATTATGGGATGCTGAGAATTTTCATGAACATGCCGTTACACTTTACTAAAATGCTAATGACAGTGCAGCAAGCATCACATAACCACACAATGACAATGATACTGTAACCCCTTAACTAGTTGGCATTAGATTTGCTGCAAAGCCTTCCCCAGCCCACCAAGATCAGCCAGACACAAGGTTATGCCTGAAATTCTTTTTCACTCATTATTTGACTGCTTGTCGAATTATGGTGACCACTTTAATGGAACTGCTCCGGAATCATGCACTTTGTTGCTGCATAGAAAGGAAGGTTTTATTGATTTCGCCAAAGAGAGGAAATAGCAACACAAATTCAGATCTGATGCTCACTGGCCAGGACCTTCAGAAGTAAAGGCAGTGAAAATCAAACTCAGCACTAACTGCAGCATCAGCGCCCAGTACAGTTCAGTTCTGCAGTGACTCCAAGAGCTTTGAGGAATTTTTAGCTCCAAGACCACATTTTATAAAAATAATTGTGCTGACATTTACCATTGGCCGTTCTGTGACAGCACACTCCACGTCTTAGTTCTGAACATGGTGTTCTAATATTATCAGAGCATTTCTGTAGTTCTTTCACTCGATAAGACTGTTCACACTTTGAGTCTTGCATGCCAGTGAGGAAACTCCCTTTTGTGTTCCACTATTGATACCATATCTCATTCAATCTCAATGCTGGCTGCCTTTTGGAAGTTTTTATATTAAGGAATTTCTATGAATCATTGATGGCCAAAATAAAATATTGGTTTCAAGGAAGCGTTTTAAAAAATACACCTTAAGCAAGGGTTATCAATTTATAACATCCTTTCGTTCTGTATTTTTTTTTAAAAAAGAACATTCAAATGATAAAAACAAATGGCGTCATGAGACAGAACTGCTGTCGAACCTTCTGGGCCAGATGATGTGAGAGAGATAAATTAACATACTCTACACAATTGAGAAAGGACGATTACTGAAGCATCCTGGGTTTAATATGTATATCGCTGTAGATGCTAATTCAGCTGCTTGTGCTGTTAGGGTCAATAACTCTTCCCTTTGTAGTCATAGGCACTCAAAGTTTGAAGAGAAAAGCAAAAAATAGGGTGAGGAGCCTTGTATTTGTACTTAATTTAACTGATTATAACAATGTACTTCTTTGTAGTTGAGGAAAGATGCAGTGAGTAAAAGAGGAGGGAAATCAAATAAGGAAATAGTGATTTGGTGATTCAACTTTTTCACTGTTTTGAAAAGATAAGTATTTTGCAAAGTTGTACTGATGGTGAGGTCCTTTTTAAATGGAAATCTGGAAATCAGGGAGCCTCTAGCAAAAACTGTTAAAGTAAGCAAGCAATTATTGTTTCTGTATTAAAAATAATTGTGACTATATGGTGCAGATATATGTATTCAATGGTGTCATTAAGAAAATGATGCTGTATTATTTTTTTTCTCATTCAATAATTAAGCCTGAAAAGTCTATAATCATTTTCTTTTCTCCTTTCTCCTCCCATCCTATTTGTTTGCTATTAACTGTGCTTATTTTAAGTTCTGGTATCTATCCTAATCATAAACTGAATACATTTGAAATGTATATTTATAGCCCCAGAATTATTGAATGTGCTTTTTATGACATTACTACCAGTGAATTGCTAAAAATGTTCAACATATAAAAATAACCTGGGTAGTCAGATTACAGTATTGATTGTTGAAAAATGACCCTGCATAATTCTTCAGAGGCAAAATGGCCCATGTGGTTTATCACATTAATCTTTTTAAAAGAAAAATTGCTGTTGGTGCTGCTGCTGTTTCCATGCATATAACCCAAAGCCAATTAAATTTGCATAAAATATTTGGTGGCATTTGTTAACCACATTTTATCTAGATGGTGGAAAATGCTAATATTAAGAGGAAGGAAGTCTGCTAAAAAGAAGTGTTCGTAATTATTCCAAACATCACCACAACATTTTATTCATTAGATTGCAAAAGCCTCGATGAACCATGATCAATTTGAATGTTCAGACGCTGCATATAAACAATTTTTTTCCTGAATGTGTTATAGTTTCATTGCTTCTTGAACTATGTTAAGCTAATTTACAAATAATGTATTAGATTGAACCTGGCAAAGCAAAGAATAATTGACGATAGTATGTACAAGTTATATCAGAGATACTCGTGTGGAAGATCTCCCTAATCCGCATATTGACTTTTTTTTCTGCCTTTATCTTATATATCTGCATTAGCTTGACAGAGTGTGTTTTAAACATTGGAGTTCTTGAATTTATATTCATAGAAATTTATTTTCAATTGATGCATTTTTCTAGGAATAAAATCCATGAGACTGCGACTTATTTCCCCCTCTTTCTGTCACCTTTTATGAAGGGCTTAATTTCTAGAAATTATGATCCATTCTGTTTGATTCGCATGCTCGTCAGGAGTTGGGCAGAGATCAGACTTGCTCATGTTACTGACAATCATTGACCAAGGATGTGTAATCTTTCCATTGAACATATGTAGTGTCCTTAACTCTTTCAGGACTGAAAGACATTTTCTCTTCCAAAAGAAAATAGAAAATGCACCTTGTCACATTTTGCCACTTCCAAAGAAGGAAGCTTCCAGTGTTACCGCAGTTTACCATGCGATGTTCTCCAGCTGGGAGGGCCAATCCCGAGGTGGTGTGCAAGCAGTTTTTTAAAAAATTTTTTTCTCTAGTTTTCTTCCATCATCATCATCTGCAGTTGCTGATTCTCACTGAAGGTTCTGTTCAGAACACCAACAACTCTCCAATAATTCATTCATTTACGTGCTAGCCTTCAGTGCCACTAAGGTGATGGGATAGGACATGGAAGTTGCGGTTGGTGAGCATTGTAGTCAACAAAGAGCCTGCCTTCACCCAGTGTTCACATTCCTCTCCTCAAAGGTCACTAGAACAGCATGCCTGTTTTCTTTTCTTCCCTTCCTCCATAGCCCAGGGATGCTGAGCCCTGTTGCAGCCCCTCCAACTACTGCTACCGCTTAAGTTAGGATTTCTAAATCTCGATTTGAAAAGTAACAATAATCTGGATATATTTTCCCTACATGTGAGGAAATACCTTCACCTGATGGTGTAAATGAGATCAAAAACGTTACGAGCGGGAACTGTGGGGCAGCGCCCCTAGATTGCGAGCTTGTTCAATCATGGAGAGACTTCTCATTTTGTTTTTTATTTTTGAATTCAGGTCTGAAGCAGTTTAGGTTATGCTGCATGCCCACATTTGATAATATTAAAATTAATAGATTTAATTAAACTGAGAAACACTAACTAAAAATGATACAAATGGAATAATGGACAGCATAGATCTAGTGTGGCTTCACCACCAGGGAATTAATCCACTCATGGATGCGTTTATCAATCACGAGTTAGTCGATTAATATCTTTCTATTTATCGGCTGCTTTCCTTACTTTCTTTCATTAACCCATCCACTAGTGAATATCCATTGGTAACAGAACTGTGGAAATCTCATTTGAATGGATGCAGGAAATAAAAATTCTTGACCTACTGTTGCATAAAACACTTGGATGCCCCTTCCATAAACCAAATCCCATATTTCAAAGAAGTATTTCATTGTTTACCATTTTAAGCACGCCTTCTGTCACTTTTTTCAGTGTTTGTAAATCAATGCCTATTTCCTCTTCTACTCCCTCAATTATATCCTGGAAAAGATAGCAAGTGTGTATATTCTTTTATTAATTTAGCTGCTAAAATGAAGAATCAAAAGGCTTTTAGGGCTCCAGTTTGGTGTGATTGTAGAAAAGCCTGCAGCTTCATAATGAATACATATATGGACTGCTTGAAGAGGCAACCTATCGCTCTAAGTGGTGTTAGCAGCTGTAACCCTTAATGTGGCTGAAAAGAAACAAGCCACAAGTACACTGCATCTATACTCCTGAGAAAGATAATGGTTGTTTATCGTTGCAAAGATACAATGAGCCAAGCTGCAGGATCCTGTCTATTACTCGACCTCCATGCTGGGTTAATAAATTCCACCTTTGTGATGTCTGTTTAATATCCAGCCATGATTAGTATCGCCATAAATAAATGATGTTGATATAGGTGTGTATTCATTTGCTACTGCTTGTTATCACGACTTTGAGATTGTGAAATATATCTTCCAACAGTGTTGTCATCGGTATGTCTTCAGTTAATCCGCTAAAAGGGCAATTTTATTTATTTCTCCTGCCCCTTTTTTTGGTGGTACTTTCATCACCAGTTTAAAATGCTGCCCCCACCCCCCCCCCTCCCCTGAATGAGGGGACACATCATGACTTGATTCAGTCAATGTGCAGCTCCTTAATGTGCAGCCAGTTTGGCTGTTCAGCCAGCCACCAGGAGGTATGGGAGAGACCAGGTTGAAATAATTTGCCCCCTTACTCCCTTTGGGGAAAGAGTCTGATCCTGGATTAGCAACGCCGAGATCAGGAACCACTAAGTGAGGATCTATGTGCCACTACTCCGTGGCTTAATTAGCACTTTAGTCACTGCCATTAAAAACAATCATGACACAGTTTTGGTTTTTGAAATCTTATCATTTGAACAATGGTACCAACACCAAGTAAATTGAACATATATACTTTACTTTACAGTGCAGGGGTCTAAGGCAGTTTAATGAAAAACATGTACAATTAGCAGAGGTTATTAATTAGTAATAGATATATTTGGATGGTTTAACAGCAGAATGTATTTGATGAGCCACTGCTTCCCCCTCTTAACACCTCTCTTAAATTGATTATCAACTTTGTAGAAAAATGGAGAGAATGGCCAAGTGACAATACTGTGTTGCTGACCTCTCCTACTTTCTTCGCTCATTTATCTTTCCGACGTGTCCATTCTCCTCATCTGTGCCTACTTTGCCCAAGAAGATATGTTGCTCCAAATAACAGACATCTTCACAAACTTTACCATTGTCATTCGTTTTTTATCTCCGGAGAAGCAGTGCATTAACCCCCTTGACAGAGCATGCGCCACTAAGCTTGCAGCGAAAGGCTCAACTTAGTTAAAGAAAGGTGATGTATTATGCTGGGATGGGGGTGGGGTTCAGCTTGCAATACGTTCAGTCTTTCGTAGATTTTGCGAGGTTAGCAGATATTCTTTAAATTGAAATCAACCATTGTCAAATGCAACACTTGCCTCAAAATGCATCACTTACTATTCAGTTTGTATATCTTTGAGAACTAATATTGCTGAAATAGGTTTAATGTGTGGGGGTAGTTTGAGACTGGGGAATAAAATAAGCTGCTGAATCAATAATGATTATATTGTGCTCCAATAGATGTATTATCATACTGGTGGCATCAAGGTTGCTTTTAATGTGTGAAGTGCAATGAGAGTGCAGTGGATTAAGTCTAGAGGGCAGTCCCCCATTTGTATGTCACTGGATGCATTGGCTGATCCAACATTTAACCTGTGCTTCAACTATCAGCTTTTGTAGCTGACCCAGAGTGGATGTGCTTGTTGTTATTTGACCTTTCAATGTAACGTTTGTTTCTCTCTATGGTAGGCATTTCTTGGTTGTCAGATATTTCAACAACAACAGTTTGCATTTTTATAATGCCAGGGTGTTCCACTTATAGTGCCATAGCCAGGGGCAGGAGGATTATTTTCAATTATGGCTGACATACTTGACTTTAGCGTCATCCTGTAACTCCAATATGTGACCTCTGGATTGTAAAGTGAATGACCTTACCACCATACCAATGATACATCTTCTTATTTAATAACTTTATGATTTGCTCATTTATGGTATTATGTTTTAACACGATGGAGTTTGTTGCAGTGGCAATTTTTGAGTTGGAACTCTTGCTGGTTTGTGGTGGTGCTAAACTTTTCCAGTGTTCAGTTCAAGCAAGCTGATGGTATAATTGGCACCCCCCATTGCTAACCTTGCAAAATGCATGATTCATATTCAGTTATGGGTCTTTGGGAACTAACATTACTGAAGCAGGTCTAATGCTTGGGAGTTACTTTTAGACTGAGGAATCAAATGCATTTATCTTCCAAATGAATAATGTTTATATTGTATCTGATCAGATGGAGTTTCATTCCAGTGGCACCAAGTTTACTTTCAGGGCTAAATTTTGGGGTGGATGGGGCCCAAAAATATCGGTGCCTTCTAGCGTGCCGACTCCTGATGCCAGCCACTTTAGCGGAAGCAGGTTTGGGACTGGCAAGGCTATCCACACCCATGTGGAGAATAGCCAATTAGGCTTGTTCAGAGCCTTGTTAAGTCAAAGCCAGCTTCCAATTTCCCACACCGGTAGGGACCAGCTTAGGTGCTTCGAAGCAGGTAACCGGTAGCAGGCCAACGATCCAGGCAAACCATAGGCTGTCATTGCCTGCCTGGGTGTGAGAGCAGCCACGTGCTGCCCTGTAGAGGATACCCAGCCCTCCGAGAAATGGTAGCTTGGCTGCAAGAGCCATTTTTGATTAAAGTTTTAACAAAGTTGCAAAGAGAGCACCTCCATTTGAAGTGCTCCTTCTGTTACTTACCTGCCATCACAGCCTGCTGCATTTCTCAAGCTGAAGGCCTCTGATTGGTCCTCCAGCTTCAAGAGCCTGCCCATCATCTTTAATTGGACAGGGAACCTGTGCCCATGCAGATTAAGGGGACATCTCCATTAAAATCTCAATCAGGGGCTGTTTACCCCTGGGGGTGGGCTCGGATCCTGGATTATGTTTCTTACCCCGTTGGAAAAATCCAGCCCTTAATCTTCGAAGTGCATAGAGCAGGGGTTCCCATGCCATGGGTCACAGGTCCCGTTGGGGTCGCAGGACGATTATTTGGGTTCAGAAGCTCCAAGGCAACAATGGTGACTGTTGAGCAGTAACTCTGACAGGGCAGTCCTGATATCGGCACCAAGATGCCACCACATGGGTGCGCACAATCTAAGTTCTGAGGCCCCATCAGAGCCTTCAAAATAGAACAGAACCATAGGGCCCTGCTTAACAACTCCCCGCTCCTCACGCAGCCCCACCGCTCTCAGTCTGGGATTGGACAAATTTTTAAGCATTAAAATGGGGTCCCAGTAAGAAAAAGCATAGAGAGAATCTGCAAACTGGATAGGGCACTTGATTAAGCTTTCTGAGATTTGAAACAAATCTTTGCCAAACACATGTCTCCTGTCTATGATGAGTCTTGGTGCTGGTAAATTCATTTGAGCTGTGGCAATGAGCCCACCTCACTAACCTACTTATGGGTCTGGTTGCTGCTGACGATATTATTGTGCCTCTCATCTTCAATTAAACAGCAAAATTAATTGTAATTTCGGGAGTGAGACTGTTATGTCGATAATTGAAACAGGGTGGGACTGGGCAGCTGGCAGGTTGGTGGTGATAATTCCTGAACTGCTAGGACTAATGGCAGCTAGCCTTGGAGGTAAGGTTAGTTTTACTTCATTGACTTTTGGGTGAGGTCAGTGGAAACCTTGCAGAAGCTTCCCTCAGGGGCAGAATGGGGAGTAAAATAGTGCGCAATGATGTCGAGTGAGTGTCCCGACACCATCGCGCACTCGTGCGATATTTCGCTCGGCGGGTGCTGGAGCGGCACGCGCCATTAATTAAGCAGCCACTTAAGGCCCTTAAGAGTCCCATGGAATGCAATTTTTCCATTGCCCGTGCGATTTCCAGCTCGTCGCGCAGGCAAAACGGGCAGGTGGCCAGCCAACATTTTCACAAACCTCATCCAAGGGCGGGATGAAAAGGATCAGCAGCATTGCCAGCGTGAGTAGTGAGGAGTTTTGGAGATAGTCTACTGCTGGTTGCTTATTGCTTCTTGGCAGCCTCATTTCTGTTCGGGACTTCATTCTGAGCATTTCCAGGCTTCATTTCAGGACTCATTGCTGTCGGCAAGGCCCAAGGAGGATTCAGACTGTGTGGGCTCTTCCAGGTATCAGACAGCCTTCCCTTACCCTCGAAATGGGGATCGTGCTCTCTGCTGGAGGCACCTCCTCCTCTTAGGAAGAGAGGAGCAGAAGTGAGAGGAGGCCAGGTCTCGCTGTGCAGCTTCCAGGTGAGGGACCTATGGGAGGAGAGGCGCAGGCACAAGGGGCGTAGGGCCAGCAGACGAGGCCACTATCCTGCTGCCAGGGTTTACAGGCAGCAAGGCAGCTACCTCAACATGTCTGAGGTGCAATGCCAAAGGAGGCTCCGCCTCTCAAGGGAGAGCGTGACCTCCATTTGCCAGATGATTGGGCCTGAGATCAGCTCCAACTGTGTGGGTGGACACCCCATGCCAATCGCTCTGAAGGTCACAGCGACCCTCAAGTTCCCTGCCTCCGGCTCTTTCCAGGAGTCAGTGGGGGATCTGTTGGAGTCTCCCAATCAGCTGTCCAAGTTGCGTCAAGCTCATGACAGAAGCTGTATGTAGGCAGGTACTGAGGGAGCCACAGGCTTTGCACCGGTTGCTGGGTTCCCCCAGGGTGCCATCGACATGTGGCCATCAAGGCGCTAGCGGGTCAACTGGGTGTCTTTGTCGACAGGAAGGGATTCCACTCCATGACTGTGCAGCTAGTGTGACCACAGAATGCAGATTCTGCAAGCCTGTGCAAGGTACCCTGGGAGCTCCCATGACGCTTACATCCTCAGACACTCCCAGGTGCCGAGGCTCTTCAGTGCTCCAGCCCGAGTGGATGGATAGATGCTGGGTGACAAGGGCTACTTGTTGAAGAGGTGGCTCATGATGCCTCTCCACCACTCAAGAACAGAAACAGAGAAGTGTTATAATACGAACCATGCCTCCACAAGGGCGGTGGTAGAGAGGACCATAGGTCTTCTCAAGATGCACTTCCGATGCCTGGACCTTTCAGGGGGTGCACTACAATACCCCCCAGATTGGGTGTCACTGATAGTTGTTGCATGCTGCGCTCTCCACAATTTGGCACTGGCAAGGCAGGACCCACTGGAGGAAGAGGATCTTGACACAGCTGCACAGGCCACAGATGATGAATCAAGGAGTGAGTCAGAAGAGGAGCACGGTGAAGAGAACGCTGAGGGAGGCAGGGACGCTCCTTCAGCTAGGCTACTAAAGATCAGCTTCAAACTCATGCTAGGGCTGCCCCCTCCATCCCGAATGTCTGAAAGGACCCTTTCATTTGAACACACAGAATACTCAGTGCCTGTGCAATAAAGTTCAGAGCCACGTACGTCCAGCATTATATACTGGTGTACCCTGCAACAGTGAAATAAAAAGGTTAAGCATACTCAGGCCATGACGACAAAAGCAAAATTTATCTCATTTTGACAATTCCAAACTATTTGCTTAAACTTCTCAGATCTTCATTTCCACACCAGTGTAGATAAAGTAAACATAATTGAACATAAAATCACCTGTGACCTGTCCCTCTTGTGTTCATGATGCCTTTAACTTACGCTTGCGAATACTATGTCTAGGTGCTCCCCCTTCGCTGGCACAGGCATTGGAGACAGCCTGCTGGCCCTGCTGTCTTGTTGGCCTTAATGACCTTGGCAGTGGTCCTCTGGCCAGTGGACCCTGTGCTGGCCCTGCCTGAGAGGGAGCAGCCAGTGCCTAGGCTGGCATCTACCCGGTCATCGCAGCCTCATCAGATATTATGGTCATTGGCAGAGGGGCGGAGGAACCGCTGCCATCATCCAGAGCGCCCTGAGAGGAGCCGCAGAGATGACAAGCAGCTTGTGCACCAATGTGAGGTCGCTCTGGACCTCCCTGTTCACCATTGATGGACGAGCACCTAGCTGGGATACTGGGTGCCTCATCCATCTCCCTCACTGACACTGACGGTCAGTGCCCGTGTGAGGGCTTGCAGGTCCGAGGGCAACCCCAAGAACCCCTGATTCTGTTCGTGGAGCTGCTCATCCATGAGAGTTGCCACTTTCTCAATGGAGGAGGCAGTGCGCTGGGCCATGTGTGTCAACGCAGTGCTCATGCTCCTCACGGACTCCTCCTTAATGGAGACTATGGCATGCATACCTTCATGGATCTCTGCCAGATCCTCCTGCACATCCCGCTGGACTTCCAGCATCTACCGCCTAATGGACGACACCAGAGGCCCATCATCAACCTTCGACTGAGCTTCGTGCTGGTCCTCAGAAGTCCTCTGACTGCCGGCGCCCTGGCCACTCTCTGCCTCCGCCTGCACCTTAAGCGAGTGTGAAGTGCCCTCACCAATGTGCACCAAGATACTAGCCGCCAATCTAATGCCCACCGAGTTGCTGATATATGCGCTGTTGCCTGCTTCGGAGAGCGGGTGTGATGCAGGTGCAACAGAAGCTCGGTGGTCCTCCGGCGTCAGGGGTGGATCTTCGGGGTCTGCAGAGCGAACGCCTGCTGGTGAATCTAAGGGAGAACAAGGACATGTCATTAGTTAAAGTCATCACAATGTCACTGTGCATGCCCGGTAACCTGGTGAGACAATGGAGATCTGCATCACAGTGCCATTGTCTTTCAATGATCAATGGGGATTCCAGGTTCGAGGCTCACATCAACGGAGAGACTAGACTAGAATGGTTGTATAATCCGAAGTCTCACCTCTGTGCACAGCAGTTTTACATTTGCCTGGCACCCCTCTGCCTCTCCACACCCGGTTGCACGGTGATCGTGCCAGCTCTCGAGCTCCAGGGTGTCTTGCTCGAACCTGCTGAGCAGCAGGAGGTTGGGCTGCCCTCCACCTCTATGTGCCCTCTCTGCCTGGTTATGGCTCGTCTTCTCCTGAAATAACAGAGGAGCATTGATTAGTCAATTCTCTACCTGCAGCACCATTGCAGCCTGGCCCACCCCAACTGAGGAACGCCTTGCCAGGCACATCCGAGTCATGGCCCTCGAGCCGCAAGGCACTCAGTCCGAGCAGCCAGCGCTCACCCCCTTGGCCAGCTCCGGCATCATTGACAGTTGGCACTCAGATCTAGCTCCCCTGAAGTCCACGAGGGCACGGCCACACCTTAACACCTCAACGAACTGACCCATGCCAACATGGTACTCACCCTTCCTGAGCGCAGTAGGCCATTGAAGTGCTTCCGGCACTGCATCCATGCACGCTGTACCACGTCATGGCTGCTCACCCAGGCTGCCAAATCCTCCCAAGCCCTCTTAGTGAGGTGCAGTGGCCTCCTCCTCCCATCCCTCGGGACAAAGGTGTCCCTCCTGGCACCACCTCCTCCAGGAGGATGTCGAATCACTCATTGGAAAAGTGGGGGGGGCCGAGTGCCCACCTGATCTGCCCTCCTGCCTGCCGTGTCCAGCCGCATTCTACTCCATTGGGAATGCTGAACACATGTCCTTCTGTGGCAGTCTTCCGAGGGCTGGCTGGGCCGTTTTAAAACCGGCCGCCGTGTTGCCATTCCACCCGGCAGCTGACAGGCCCCTGACCCCACTCGGCCCTCCCAGCCAGTGCGGAGCCGCGTTTCGCGCTGGGCGGAGCCTTAATTGGCCCGCCAGCATGAGATCGCGGTCAGGGCCTGATTGAGGTCAGCAGACTGTTTTCTGGCCGCTCCTGGACCTGCCCACCACACCCACCCGACAACCTCAAAGCCCTGCCCCAGGAGGTTAAACACATTGGGTAGAAAACATGATGGAATTGATTGTGACTGGCGTGTGGAAGGAGCAGGTTTGATGGGCCAGATGGACTTTTCTGTTCCATGTCAACTCAGCAATCTCTCTTGCATGAAGAACACAGAGAATAAAAGAAATTGCAAGGACAAGCTCATTTGAGACTGGAGGATAGGCATTTGATCTGTCCTGTTGACTAAAAATTGCTCCAGTTAGTTAATTAGAATTATCCGCTAAACTATCCTGTTCACATTTTTCATCTAACCTGATCTACAGTCTATAATTGCAAGCTATTGATTAACCTTAAAATGCTACTTAATTTTACACTGTGTATATATGAAATAAGAAATCACAGCATGTAATTTTTGCCTAATAAGGCTGTAATTATACTGTCAATCCCCTGAGGATAGAGATGACATTACCATATGGTTGTGTGTGTACCCAGGTGCTTCATACATCTCTTTCATAGGTCACTATCCTTTATGGAATTCTGTCACAATCATAAACAATGGTTCGACTTTGCTCACAAACCGTTCATCACATTGCATTTTACTACTAACATACGGTACTATGGGTTAATGGGACAGAAGTTCATGCTTGCAGTTCCCCATGTGCTAATATCAGGTGCATTGTTGTGGTCAGGCAAGGACTCCTACAAGAACACAGGATGTGCCACACCACTTCTGCCCTCCTCAACTGTCATTGACCCTCTTCTATTCCAAGCAATATAGGCAGTGTCAATCTTGTGATTCATGGGCGTATTGCATTAAAGGAGAGGAAACAACAAAAAAGCAATCTCACCCTAATAAAGGCAAAACCACCAGAAAGTGCAAATGCGACAGGGGGAGGTGGTGGCATAGTGATATTATCACTCAGAGACCCAGGGCAATGGTTCAAATCCCACCACGGCAGATTGTGAAATTTGAATCCAATTTTAAAAAAGCTGATTTCCTTTAGGGAAGGAAACCTACTGTCCTTACCTGCTCTGGCCAACATGTGACTCCAGACCCACAGCAACCCATTTGGTTGACTCTTAAAAATGCCTTCTGAACAAGAATGGGAAATAAATGCTGGCCTAGCCAGCGACATTCACGTCCAATGAATAAAAAGAGAATCCTGGCAAACCAGGACTTCCCCTATGTTACTCTGACTGTAGCCCAATTTATAGGAGCTGCCTGAAGGTGAGATGGCTCCATATCATATTTAATAACAGTGAGTTCCTTCAGATACCAAGACCTGGTCTCTTTCTTTTGGAAATCCCTTGGCATTTTCTGTTCAGCCATCCGCACAGGTAGCTTGCTTTAAATATTGACCAACTTTATCTATTCAGATTTTTCAACCTTGAGGAACCATCATCTGGTTCTGTTTCTAATTTACTAAATGACATCAGCAAGTTTGCCTATTTACTTTTCAGAGAAGAACATTCATGTTGAACAACCATTCTCTGTAGTTCAGCCCTATAAATCTTTTGCTCTTCACTGAATGCTCTCCAATAACACTTGATTCCTTTAGACACAGTAGGTTCGTGTGGTTTAACTAAGGCGCTGTATAATTTTGTACTTTCACTTTAGAAGGCACATCATTAGACTTTTAATTCCAGATTTATTTTTATTTAATTCAAGCTCCACCATCTGCCGCGGAGGGATTCAAATCCAGGTCCCCAGAGCATTACCCTGGGTCTCTGGATTACCAGAACAGTGATAATACCACTACACCACTGCCTCCCTTTTAAAAATTATGATGTCATCAGGAACTGATAGTTTTCGTCTACTATTGCAATTAAAACCGGTGAGTATTAATATCCCCCTCCAACAACCACCGCTCCCCCCGCCCCCATCCCACACCCACGGTATTTTTTTGTGCAGAGTGTTTATTTGCCCCTTAACTTCTACTCCCCCCCCCGACACCCCCTCACTATGTTAGAGACCAACTGTGACCAAAAATGTAGGTAGCCCACAGAAAGAAGCCCATCAATACCCCACTGATCCACTTGCCAGGGAGTACACAATCATCATGGGGCTGGATTTTATGCTCCCCCTGCTCGTAGGTTTGAAGGTGGAGGGGGGAGGGGTGGCACGCAAAATCTAGCAGGCGACCTTCCTGCTGGATACCCACCTGACCCCAACCTGTTGGAAATTTTATGTCATCCTACTGCCACCACAAGGGGAGGCCCACGCTATGAGGGATTCCTGGCTGCTTTAGCTGTGTGGTCTGGTGTCAGATAGGGGCTGGTGGGGGGAAGGGCGGTTGGTGGGTTATCCTCCTTTGCATGCCCATGTAGGCCCAACAGAGGCACCCCCATCAAGTTGTTCCTTCTCCCTTTAATCCTCACTCCTGCTCTCTTTTACCTGGCCCCCTCAAACCAACCCCCTTCAACACCTCACCGAGACCTCCAACCCTTGACTTACTTGGGTTCCTTGGCGCAGTGGGACTGCCTGTAGTCCTAGCAGTTGCCAGTGCTTCTGCTGGCGCTAGCGAAGCTATAGAGCTGCCAGCAATGCAATGACTGGTAGCTCTCTAAAACAGGACTTCTTCCCAAGATACAGGTAGAAGTCTCGCCTTAAAACAATTAGCGCTGCTTCCAGCGTCAAATTACTGCAGGACAGCTGTCAGGATCTTAGGTGGGCTCTCCACCATATTTTTAAGCAATGGGGGAGGGGTGGTGGGGGAGAAAGGCAGGGTGATGGAATGGTGACAACGGTGCCCCATTATACCGAGCTCATGGAGTCAGAGTGTTGTGGGTTCAAGCCCCACTCCAGAGACTTCAGCTCATTATACTCCAGACCGATACTCCCAGTACAATGCTGAGCAAGTGCAGCACAGTTGGAGATGATGTCTTTCGAATGAGATGTTAAACCTCTCAGGATGCAAATGATCCCACAAGAGTAATTTGAAGAAAAGCAGGGAAGTTCTCACCAGTGTCCTGGGCCAATATTTATACCACAATCAACATCACCAAAATGAAATTATCTGGTCATTTTCACAGTGCTGTTTGTGGGAGCTTAACTGTGCACAAAATTGGCTGTGATAGTGACTCCTCCTCCTCCAGATACCATACCCTAAGAGGGCTGTTGGATTGGTCATCAAGTGGTATTGCAGTTGCCTTCTGCAGTATGGCTGACCAAGAAAATCTCCCCGCTCTTTACCACCTGCCATCAGGTGTATTGGAAGGATTTAGGCCACGTTATGCACACACCATCAAGTCTTTTTTTTATTAATTCATGGGATGTGGGCATCAATGGCTAGGCCAGCACGCTCCTGACTTTTGCATTGTAGATGGTAGACAGGTTTTGGGATTCAGGAGGTGACTTATTCACCACAGGATTCCTAGCCTCTGACCCGAAGAGGGACTTGAACCCAGAGCGTCTGGCCTAGAGGTAGGGGTGCTACCTAATGTGCCACAAGAGCTCCCACACCATGAGTACATTTTAAAATAAAGTACTTAATTGGCTGTAAAGTGCTTTGGGTCATCCTGAGGTTGTGAAAGGCAGTATGTGAGTACAAGTCTTTTCCCATCTCCTGTTTATAAGGAAATGGATGGCATGCACTTGGTACCTGCCCACAATGTCACACTGAGACCGGAAAGTCAATGGTGTGGGCAGTCAAAACTGTGCCTCAATCGCTCTGTTATTACCCCACAAAACTGATTTTAAATCATTCTCTAAAATAATTTTTTCAAAGGTAGCTGGGACATTGGACCTATTAGTTATCCGTTTCAGCCTTATTTGTAAGATATATTTTTTTTGTGTAAGTCTTTAACAAAGTACAAGTATTCTGAATTTAATATTAATGTTCAGTGTGGAGTGTTAATAATGGATAGCTGCTCTCATAAAAACGGCTTTGACCCTTTAAATCTACCAGTATTTTAATGATTAAAAACCAAAATGATAAATATTACATTATAGGAATTTATAACAATCATCTTCTAGAAATTTGCTCAGTGATTTTTTTTTTTTTCCTTTCCTTATCTTAAATCTGTGTGGGTGTTTGGAACAGAGCTAGCTGACTAAAATAATATATAGCAGGGGAAGATCAGAACAAGTGTTCTGTTAAGAGATAAGCCTCTATTCATTTCTCCATTGTTAAGCCATTTGTACTGGGGGATGAGTGCAGTTTGCTCGCTTGATGCAGTAAACTATACAATATCTATTAGATTACAGTCACAGTGCTGGATTTAGAAATGAGATTTTGAAGGCTTTGTAATTTTGTAAATGTGTCGTTATTCCTTTAGCCACTGATGTGATAAAATTGAAAAATAACTACTGCAAACACAATGGCGTGCTGTGTTCTTTTCTCCTACTCACAGTGCAATTGCAGAGTAAATCAGCCAGTCTGAATCCCATGCTGTGTAAAATGTATAAAATATGTTGCATATTGAAATTAATTTAATCAGTAATGTGCTATTTTCATTTACTTTAGAAACTTTGTCTTGGCCAACAGTTACTAAATAAAATTTTGGTTACATGACATCTCATATTGTATTTGACAAAGGGGACAGGTGCATTAGAATAAAATTCCACGGTGATCCTTCACTCTGTCAGCCATGAATATTTTATTGCCTAATGAATCATCTTTTTAAAATGAAGTTTCTTGTTGTAGTGTCACCGGCGTTTTAAACAAAAAGCCTGCCCTCTTTGAAATCAGAACTCTGGAACATGCTGACTCATATGAAATTACTTAAAAGGTGGTAACATTGGATTGATGTACCATCAGGTATGCTTTACTGGTGTGAGTCAATGGTATTTAATCAATACCAATATGATTATACCCATGCGGCAATTATAAATTATTTAAAGCAGTATCCATAGGTTACTGACTTGTTGCCTTTAAATTAAATTCTCTGTCAATAATTGATGCAAAGAATTAATCTGAGAACACCTTCCGATGCAAGAACTTTTTGTTTGTGGCATCGCGTATTGAATTACTGTCTGTCACAAGGCGCTGCCCTCATCTCCCTGTCTCTTTCCCACACACTTTAGCTTTTGCCAAAATACTCTAGATGTCTTTATGAAGGGAAAGAATGCAATGTTTTTGTGGAGGAGTCGAAGCTAGCAAAAGAATTTTGTATTAGTTCTTGTGCCTGGGGTTTACTCCACAGTCGGTCTCACTTCAGTGAATGCCTGATAAATGAGGAAATCAATAAATTTGAGAAAATTGTGTGGCATAAATAGATAATGAACACGTCTGTTCCTGTTCTGTTGTCTTTTTGGACTTTATGCATTTGTATTGCATGCACTTAAGCAAAGTACCATTAGAGTTTAATAGAGAACTGTAATGTCCATGACAAAAAGTCGAAAACTGAGGAATTGACTACAATTAAAAATATATTTTTCATCAAGCTACAGTGGCTCAGTACACTAGTGTTCCAGAGTGCTAGATGTAGAGTCACACCTACAATCCTCACGAGAGGTGTTGCATTTTTAGTGGAGGGCACCACAATGTGGAACAAAATACCAAGGATCAGATAGGCAGTGCCACCCTTATGTGCCTCCTAGCAGCAAGTTGCACAGCACGATTGACAATTGCCTGTAAAGGTGCTTAGTGGTGGAGAGCTGAAAATCATGAGCAGAAAAATTGCTGTAACGTGTTATTGGGCATATAAAAGGTGGGGAAACACGAAGATGATGTATTTGGTCACAGATTTCCCCACAGATTACTGATTAGAGCAACCCACTGCTCCAGGTAATCTCGAAATGCTTCAGAGCCAGGTTGTTTTAGGACCAATAGCTTCAACGCAATACACTCGTATCTCATTATCTGATCATTGCCTCATTGCTGCTTGTGGGAACTTCCTGTGCATTGCATAAACTTTAATCACTTGCGGTTTCCTTCAGGCTCAGGTGATGCCAGGAGCCTGTGTCTGTCCAGCCCGCAGGTTCATTTGTCACTGGCTCCGAGTGACTATGCTTCAAAAGTACTTCGCTGGCCATAAAACACTTTTGGGTGTTCAGGGAAGGGAAAGGTGACGGTGGTGTGTTGCAGTTCACTCAAGGAGTCCAAGTTTCTGTGGCAAAATACCCTATACATGTTGTAGTCTAGAGCTATGGATAATAATGATATAGGCCCCAACGTTCTTTCTATCACATGGCTGACCAGGAATCTCTCCCGCTGTTACCGCCTGCCATTGGCATGTGTTGGAATTGAGAAGATTAATAATCAACCTGTTTGAACCCGTTATGAATTCACCATCCTTGGCCAACAAGTCCCGGGGTGGGACTCGGACCTGGAGTTTCAGACCAGAAGCAGGAACACTACACACTATGCCACAGGACCTCCTTGCGAAAGGTACAATGAAAATATGTCTTTCTTGCTGTCCTTTTCTTTCTCTCTTCCTGTCTTTCTCACTTTCAATTCCTTTCCCTTTCTCTCCCCTTTTCCCCCTTTCTGTCTTTCTTTTGCTCTCTTCCTCTTCCAGCCTCTCTTTTTCTTTCTTTCTCTCCATTTCTTTCTCCCTTTCTGGCTTTCTTATAGGATTTGTTTAAAACTAAGAACCTAAGGTGAGGAGGCAATACAGAGGATACCAGTAAGGACTAAAAAGAGCAGAAGATTTGATTCAACAACAACAGGGATTTTTATCCAGTGACTACAGGTATATAATAATTTTAATGTAAATAGATGCCCCAGGGTACTTCACAGAAGGTTAATCAGATAAAGGCATAGAAGGTGATACCTATATTGACAAGGGGATCAAAGCATCATCAAAAAGGTAGGTTTTAAGGAAACTCCTAAAGAAAGAGAATGAGGTAGGGAAGCAGAGATGTTTATGGAGGAAGTCCCAGTACAAGGGCCTAGATAGCTGAACGGTGGGCTGCCAATGGTGGAGTAAAAGGATTTCCAGCTGCGTAAGAGACCGGAGTTGGAGGAAAGCAGCAATCTTGGAGGTTTGTAGCGCTGAAGAAAGTTACAGAGGGTAGGGAAGCATTTGGGCATGAAGGGATTTGAAGGTGAGGATGAGAATTTTAAATTTGAGGCTTTAGAAGATCAAGAATTTTTTTTATTCATTCACAGGATGTGGACTTTGCTGGCTGGGCCAACGTTTATTGCCCATCCCTAGTTTCCCTTGAGAAGGTGGTGGTGAGTTGCCTTCTTGAACTGCTGTAGTCCACGTGGTGTAGGTACACCCACAGTGCTTTTAGAAAGGGAGTTCCAGGATTTTGACCCAGTGACAGTGAAGGAATGGCGATATATTTCCAAGTCAGGATGGTGAGTGACTTGGAGGGGAACTTCCAGGTGGTGGTGTTCCCATCTATCTGCTGCCCTTGTCCTTCTAGATGATAGTGGTTGTGGGTTTGGAAGGTACTGTCTAAGGAGTCTTGGTGAATTCCTGCATCTTGTAGATGGTACACACATTGTTGCTACTGTGCATTGGTGGTGGAGGGAGTGAATGTTTGTGGATGTGGTGCCAATCAAGGGGGCTGCTTTGTCCTGGGTGGTGTCAAGCTTCTTGAGTGTTGTGGGAGCTGCACTCATCCAGGCAAGTGGGAAGTATTCCATCACACTCCTGGCTTGTGCTATGTAGATGATGGACAGGCTTTGGGGAGTCAGGAGGTGAGTTGCTCATTGCAGGATTCCTAGCCTCTGACCTGCTATTGTAGCCACAGTATTTATATGGCAGTCCAGTTCAGTTTCTGGTCGTTGTTAAGCCCCAGGATGTTGATAGTGGAGAATTCAGTGATGGTAATGCCATTGATTATCAAGGGATGATGGCTAGCTCTCTTTTGTTGGAGATGGTCATTGCCTGGCACTGGTGTGGTGCGAATGTTACTTGCCACTTGTCAGCACAAGCCTGGATATTGTCCAGGTCTTGCTGCATTTGGACATGGACTGCTTCAGTATCTGATGAATCATAAATGGTGCTAAACATTGTGCAATCATCAGCGAACATCCCCACATCTGACCTTATGGTGGAAGGAAGGTCATTGATGAAGCATGAAGGTGGTTGGACCGAGGACACTACCTTGAGGAACACCTGCAGTGATGTCTGGAGCTGAGATGACTGATCTCCAACAACCACAACCATCTTCCTTTGTGCTGGGTATGAATCCAACCAGCGGGGAGTTTTCCCCCTGATTCTCATTTACTCCAGTTTTGCTAGGGCTCCTTGATGCCACACTCGGTCAAATGCGGCCTTGATGTCAAGGGCAGTCACTTTCACCTCACCTCGGGAGTTCAGCTCTTTTGTCCATGTTTGAACCAAGGCTGTAATGAGGTCAGGAGCTGAGTGGCCCTGGTGGAACCCTAACTGGGCATCAGTGAGCAGGTTATTGCTAAGCATGTATTGCTTGATAGCACTGTGATGACCCTTTCCATTACTTTACAGATGGTTGAGAGTAGACTGATGGGCGGTAATTGGCCTGGTTGGATTTGTCCTGCTTTTTGTGTACAAGACATACCTGGGAAATTTTCCACATAGCCAGGTAATGCCAGTGTTGTAGCTGTACTGGAACAGCTTGGCTAGGAGTGCAGCAAGTCCTGGAGCACAAATCTTCAGTACTATTGCCTGAATATTGTCAGGGCCCATAAGCTTGCACTGCCCAGTGCCTTCAGCCGTTTCTTGATATCACGTGGAGTGAATCGAATTGGCTGAAGGCTGGCATCTGTGATGCTGGGGACCTCTGGAGGAGGCTGAGATGGATCATCCACTCGGCATTTCTGGCTGAAGATTGTAGCAAATGCTTCAGCCTTATCTATTGCACTGATGTGCTAGGCTCCTCCATTATTGAGGATGGGGATATTTGTGGAGCCTCCTCCTCCAGTGAGTTGTTTAATTGTGCACCACCATTCACGACTGGATGTAGCAGGACTGCAGAGCTTAGATCTGATGCATTGGTTGTGGGATCACTTAGCCCTATCACTTGCTGTTTATGCTGTTTGGCACGCAAGTAGTCCTGTGTTATAGCTTCAATTCATTTTTAGGTATACCTGGTGGTGCTGCGTGACCTCCTGCACTCTTTATTGAACCAGGGCTTATCCCCTGGCTTGATGGTAATGGTAGAATAAAGGATATGCTGGGCCATGAGGTTACAGATTGTGTTCAAGTGCAATTGAAGTCCCCCACCCAGAGTACATTCTGCGCCCTCATGATTCATCAGCTGAGGGGGGGCGTTACATGGTAATCAGCAGGAGGTTTCCTTGTCCATGTTTGACCTGCTGCCGTGAGACTTCACGGGGTCCGGAGTTGATGTTGATGACTCCCAGGCCAACTCGCTTCCGACTGTATACCACTGTGCTGCCACCTCTGCTGGGTCTGTCCTGCCAATGGGTCAGGACATACCCAGGGATGGTGATGGTGGTGCCTGAGACATTCCGTGAGGATGACTATGTCAGTTTGTTGCTTGGCTAGTCTGTGAGACAGCTGTCCCAATTTTGGCATTAGCTCCCAGAGGTTAGTGACGAGGACTTTGCAGGGTCGACAGGGCTGAGATTGCCATTGTCTTTTCCAGAGCCTAGGTCAATGCTGGGTGATCCGTCCTCCCTTGCAACTTTGTAATGATTTGATACAACTGAGTGGCTTTCTAGTTCATTTCAGAGGGCATTTAAGAGTCTCTCAGGGGCAATTAGGGGTGGGTAATAAAAATGCTGGCCTATCCAGTGACGCCCACGTCCCCTGAAAGAATTTTAAAAACTGTTTAGAAGCTTTTGTCCTTTTTCAGCAAAAAAAAGTACAAAAACGCAACCATTTTGTTATTCAAACTGTCTCCCTGATACTGGTGTGGTGCATTATTCTGTACCTAGGAAAACAACCTGCTCTTGGCCTTTGACCCATGCCGCTTTTAAGATGTCCACTGGTTAATGCAAGTTAAATTACCAATTGCGTGTTTCTCTTGCAAATGGCCTTCCTCTCTTTCTAATAGAACAGTTGACCTCCCCCAACAATTTTGAGAACTTAGCACACAGGAAACCTCTACTGAGATCTCTTACCCTACCCTCTGTGGTGATCAGATCAGTGCCCAGATCAGTACAACAAGCCACTAGCACTCCTGTGAATTCTTCTACTGCAATGTGATGCATCTGATACCCAGCAGTAGAAACATTTCACTGTGTCCCCTGTTTGTACGGCTCATAAGTGAATAACATTCTCTAGCTAACAAGCTATTCGCTTAAAAGGATCCGACCATAGTTGACATAAAATATGATACTACTAAAAAGAAACAATTTCCTTAAGATCAGTCGGTCTAAGAAGTAATATTGCCCCATAATTTTGCAGTCTAGCTTCTCAAAACTTACTGTAAAATCAATTGCTATTACTGGCAATTACTCATTTTACTATCTTTGTGCAGTTGGACTCAGGACATTTACACTTGGTTGCCAGTGAAAATGCTGTATATCATGAAAATACCATAAAAAGACCTTTAAATGATGAGACGTTATAAACTAGCTGTTTTCAAATAGATTGAGCCATCCTGAATAAAGATTTTAAGCAGATAAACTGCTGTATGACACTGAAAAAGGTTAGAAACAAGTAATAACGGATGTGTGCCTATGCTGCACCAGGGAATTGAGGATAAGCAGCATGAGATCACAGGTCAAATCCCTTCCATCAGCCATGCTGTCCTCTTGTTGGCACAGCACAGGTGGAGTCCATTATTAGAATTCGATCTCTGGTTCAGCTACTGTTTGAGTCACCATATTGTTTTCTCCAGTCTTTTTCTGTTTTCAAAAGTCACTGTTCAGATTCCAGCAACATAGAAACTCAAACCGTTCTGGTCTCTAGATTATTAGAAAGGATAAAGAGGCAGGGGATTGTATAAAAGTAAAGATTTACTGAGAGTGATACCAAGAGATCATAACTATCAAGAAAGATTGAACAGTATGGAAAAGAGAAGGCTGAGGGATGATCTGTTAGAGTTCTTTGCAGTTATGAACTGGTTTGATAGGGTAGACATAGACAAGATGTTGACGTTTCGAGTCCTCATGACCCTTCTGTTGACTTTAAAACTTAAAACCTTGTTTTAATGAAGAAGTTTTTGGTTGCTTGTTCTAATTTCCCCTCTGGCTCGGTGTCAAGTTTTGTTTGGTAAAGCTCCTATTGAATGCTTTGGGATGTTTTACAATGTTAATGGTGCTGCATAAACGCAGGTTGATGCTGTAATTGTTTGCTGCTTGTTGTTCAGTTTGATGTCTTTTGTCACTTGCCAGCCTTTAGGTTCCAGTGCAAAAACCTGGAAATACCTGGAAAAACTCAGCAAGTCTGGCAGCATCGGTGGAGAAGAGCAAAATTGACGTTTCGAGTCCTCATGACCCTTCAACAGAACTAAGTAAAAATAGGAAAGGGGTGAAAAGTTCTGTTGAAGGGTCATGAGGACTCGAAACGTCAACTTTTTTCTTCTCCGCCGATGCTGCCAGACCTGCTGAGTTTTTCCAAGTAATTCTGTTTTTGTTTTGGATTTCTAGCATCCACAGTTTTTTGTTTTTATATTTTTAGAAAAGATGTTTCTGCTTGCGGGCGAAACCAGTACTAGGGGCTGTAAATATAATCACTTATAAATCCAATAGGTGATTCAGGGGGATCTTCTTTACCTAGAGCTTGAAGTGCAGAGCTTTCTATCACAGGGAGTAGTTGAAGTGAACAGCATAGGTGCATTTAAAGGGAAACTAGATAAGCACGTGAGGCAAGAACGGAATAGAAGAATATGTGGTGGCATTAGATGAAGAAGGTTGGGATGAAACTCATGCATGGTATAAACACCATCATAGACCTGCTGGGTTGAATGGTCTATTTCTGCGCTGTAAATGCTTCATAATACTTTGTACATTGATGCCGTTGACATCCACCCTTTTTTTCTTAGTGTGCTCTTTGCAAGACTAACACAAGCAGGACTGCCTGTCCTAAATGCTACGATTGTGCTTGAGTGTTTTTTTTCTCCTGATGGCTCCAACATACACAGTTCTATGGGGTTTGGACACCTTCCATTACCTCACACAGGTGATTGTTTTTATATGTGACTCAAGATGTTGAGTCTGGACAGGCTGTTCACATTTGATGGGTATCACAGCCAAAACAAATCCTGTGCTCATCGCACAGCCAAATCCATGCACTCACACTTTCCAATAGAAGTCACTGATATGCCCTTCACAATCTCAGGGTAATGAGAACAATTGTATTTTTTTGTAACTTATTGTTCATGGATATGGACATTTGCTGGCTAGGGTAGCATTTACTGCCCACATCTAATTGCCCTTGAGAAGGTAGTAGTGAACCACTGCAGCCCATGTGGTGTAGGTATACCAACAGTGCTGTTAGGAAGGGAATTCCAGGATTTTGAGCCAGTGACAGTGAAAGAACGTTGATATAATTCAAAGTCAGGATGGTGTGTGGCTTGGAGGGGAACTTACAGGTGCTGGTGTTCCCATGCATCTGTGTCCTTGTCCTTCTAGGTGGTAGAGGCTGCAGGTTTGGAAAGTGCTGTCAATGAAGCGTTGGTGAGTTGCTGCAGTGCATCTTGTTTATGGAACACACTGCTGCCTCGGTGTGGAGGGAGTGAATGCTTGTGGATAGGGTGCCAATCAAGCAGGCTGCTTTGTCCTGGATGGTGTCAAGCTTATTGAATGTTGCTGGAGCTGCACTCATCCAGCCAAGTGGAGAGCATTCCATCATGCTCCTGATTTGTGCCTTGTGGACAAGATTCAGGAGGTGAATTACTCGCTGCAGAATTCCTAGCCTCTGACCTCCTCTTGTAGCTGCAGTGTTTATATGGATGGTCTAGTTCAGTTTCTGGTCAATGGTGACCCCCAGAATGTTGATATTGCATCTGATACTATTCCACTAAGATCAGCAAGCTCAGGATATTCTCAAAATCAAGCCAAGGATCTCCTGGGCTGTATGGCTTAGTTCAGCTCTGGGCATTTGTAGTGAGCGCAGTTCAATAATGGGTTACACCTCTGTGCTCATGGTTCCTTCATGGTCAACAAAGCTGTGCCCAACCTTAAGTAATTACACTTCCACCACACCTCATCACTTCCTGAATAACCTTGAACCAGAAGTGGTTAAACCTATTTAATAGTTAAGCTTTGGGCTGGGATAAGCTCTTCTTGTTCTTGACTGTAAGTGTCCTCTTTGAAGTTAGCTTAATCAATCCACAGTAACAAAAAATGCCACCAATCTCTCCCAGCGAGACTAGAGGCTAAAACAAAAACAGAAAATGCTGGAAAAACTCAGCAGGTCTCTCGGCGTCTGTGGAGAGAAAAACAGAATTAATGTTTCAAGTCCCTATGACTCTTCTTCAGAGACAAGAGGATAGTTGACTTGGAAACTAGAAAATCATCAGATGAGTGCAGGAGTGAATGCTATTCTAAGATTAGATCACTGTTGGGGTAGTTATTTTCCATCGAACAACACCATCTCTGATAAGATGATACTAGGTACTTGGTGCCCAACGGAGAAAGCTTTCTATTCCCTAGCACTGAGTATTTCAGTTTATTAAGCACAAAATTCAGCTGTAATATCATTAACAATGTATGTTTCAGAATTTTTTTTTAAATTGCAAGTTGTCATAAAGACATTTATTACATTTGGTATGGTTTGTGCCCATCATTTTGCTTTAATCTTTGGTTAAATGTACTCTATTGCCAAACTGCATGTTATGAAAATCTATTGATGCATAATGTGCCTAATTCCTACTTCAAAGCATGTCAGCAATGGTATTAGAGGGAGTTCTGCACCATGATTACACATTCTGTTATTGAACTACAATCAGCAAGAATCAATTATTGGATAATTACTGGATGAGAAATTGTTGCCTCATCTCACAAGTTAGTGTAAGCATGGCAATCTGCATGTAATTTCATGGAGGTGTTGTGGTGTACTATTATTATGTATTCCAGCAACCAACCCCCCCACCACGTCCCCACCATGCCCCATAGTTTTTGTAAGTAAACTATGAAAATGATTAGTAATCCAGCATTGTAAAGTAGCAACCACATAATGGTCAAATGTAGAAGCAATGTGCTGCTACAGTTAAGTCTGTAAGTACCAAGCATCCATGGCCTAATTCAGTTTATCGCAAAGTATCATCGGTCAGAATATCTGGAGTCAGTTGTTGTGTGCGATGAATGTGAGATGTCATTGTAATGGGAGTACAATGGAATAGTGTATGCGTTTAGAGCACAATGCCTCTTGATATGATTTGTTTGCGATACATTCAGTCTTCAGGTGGGAAGGGATTAAAAGTGCTTGGCTATCCAGTTAGTCCCACGCCCCTGCTCTCTTCCCCCTTAGCCCTGTAAATGTGTTTTCCCTTCAAGTATTTAGCCAACTCCTTTTGAAAGTTACTGTTGAATCTGCTTCACTATCCTTTCAGGCAGTACATTCCAGATCACAACAACTGGTTGCATAAATTCATTTTCCCTTATGTTGCCCATGGTTCTTTTGCCAATCACCTTAAATCTGCATCCTCTGGTTACCGACCTTTCTGCCAGTGGAAACAATTTCACCTTATTTACTCATTAAAACTTTGATTTTGAACACCTTTATCAAATCTCTATTGACCTTTTCCGCTATAGTGGAACAAATCCAACTTCTCCAGTCTGTCAATGTAAGGAAGTCCCTTGCACCTTCTCCAAAGCCTTGACATCCTTTTCCAAAGGATACTGTCCAGAAATGAACGCGGCTGAGAACAAACCAGTGTTTTATGAAGACTCAGCATAACTTCCTTATATTGATCAGTTTTTAAATTAGTTTGTGAGAACCTTGCTCCAGACATTAATGCTGTTAAATCTGGTTTCTGTAGACCAGTGGCAGACATGCAGACCCAATTACCTAGAGTATGAAACTGCTTCACATCAACAGATTTAACAGCATAAACACAGGAGACAGTTAGAATCAGAGAATGGTTAGAGCACAGAAAGTGGCCATTCGGCCCACTGTGCCCATGCTGGCTTTCTGCAAGAGCTATTCACTTAGACCCACTGCCTCCCCACCCCCCCACCTTTTCTCCGTAGTCCTGCAAATTTTTTCCCTTCAGATAATTATTCATTTCTCTTTTGAAAGCCTCGCTTGAATCTCCCTGCAGCACACAGGCAGTGCATTCCAGACCCTAATCAGTCACTGGACTTTTGACTGCCCTGCTGCATCCCTCGTAATGGGTGCCACCATGGTGGGGGCAGAAAATCCCGGCCACTATCCTCCTCACAGTTCACAACACTTCCAAGTTTTGAAATTGTACACCCAAGCCATATTGTTGTGATCCCTGTAGAGACTAATAACTTTAAAAAGAAATTTGAATTCCCAATGACCAACTTGAAATCTTGTTGTGTGATTCCTTTAAGTTTTAAGATTTTTACTGTAACAAATAACCTAAAATCAAATTCGTTAAACACTATTTAGTCGGCGACTCTAAACTATAGAAAAGACATCCCTTATTAATGTTTTAACACATTCAAAAACCCCATGATGCATTTATTCTTCATAGTACGATCTCGGCAGAATTGCAGTCTTTATAGGCAATTGTCCAAAATTACTCCCAGCTTCCAAAATGTTCACTTCTCCCCATTCCACTGACCATTGAAGGTCCTTTCCCTCAGCCTTCCAAGAAATCCCAAACTGACCCCTAGCAGTATGGATCACTCCAGTGATTCCTTCCCCTGGCACGCCAGGACAAATCTTCCAGTGTCCTTAAATTTCCACCGGTTCTGTCTTTTCAACCAGAAAACATCTTTCCACCAGCATTCTGCCTGGTAGTTAACAGAGAAAATCAGCTTCTTTCCCTCTGCTGGCACAACAACTGCCGCTTCTGTTCTCTCTTTCTGGGACTGTCTCTCCATCTCTGTCTGTATCCAGGGTTTTTTTTTTCAGACTACCTGTAGGTCTGCCCAAAGCAAGAACAGTTGACTAGATATTTAGTGGAGGCATTGGGGGTCTCACCCACTGACTGAAGAACGAGCGAGAGGCCCCCGGTCATCTCTTTTTGGGAAGGCCCTCAGAATTAACTGGACAGCAGTAGGCCTTCCCCAGGATCAAATACCTCAGAGGCAGAAGTCCTGCCCACCAAGAGCTGCTAGCCAATCAGGGGCTGGCAGCTCTTCATTGCTCGACAGTGCCGCTGGACCCAAGCATGGGTGAGTGATGGCAGGAGGGAGGGGTCACGGGGTCAAGGAGGGAGGGCAAGGAGGGGAGGGTCGGCAGCAAGGGCAGGGGTGGTTCTCAGCAGGCCTCCCCTTTCCTGATGCTGGTTCCTGAGTGCCTTTGAACAAGGAACCCCCCTGGAATCCACCATCAACTCCAACAGGCTTTCTACATGATGATGCCCCACCAGCGGGTTGAAGCCCTTACGTTGGCATTAATTGATGGCAGGACAGAAAAGCCGTCCACAGGCCTTCCTGCCATGGACTTAATCAGGCCGGATGTGGGAAGGCAACAGGGTCCCCACCCACCACCCTCCTGCCCGATTAAATGCCCCCTCCACCACAAAATTCTGCCCTTAGTATTCAGGTGTGAAAAATAGCCAATGCCTGACCTGCTGCTGGGCAGAGTCCAATACAACTTCACACCATCCCCCTTTTCCAGGGCGTTTTTCTTACCTTAAATTAAAAGAGACAGTCCAAAACATAACCTCTTATAAAACATTGCATTTATAACATTTTTTTTCCAGGTGTCCTAACACTGACTCCTGGGGTACCCCACTGCTTACCTACCTCCAGTCCGAAAAACAACCATTTTCCACTACAACCAGAAGTTGATGAGCTTCTGGAATCCAACCAAAAAAGGAGGCCAATGTAAAAGTATCTTCAGAAGTAAAACCTTCATTAAAACTCTTAGTTATCATTACCATAAGTTTTCACTGCACGAAGAGAAATTAATAATTTATAGGGGAGAATTTTTGGCTCGGCGAGCAGGGGTGGGGCCCGCTCGCCAAGGCGTAAAATAACGCGGGGTGATGTTGGGCGTGTGTCCTGACGTCACCGCACGGCATTTAGATTTTCAGTTCGGAGGGTACACAGCCGACTCGGCTGCGTACCCACCAAACTGTCAAAGGCCATTAATTAACTAATTAAGACTATTGAGAAAGCTGCCCGTCCAACCTTAAGGTTGGTGGGGAGGCGAAGAGCCCAGGCGGCCTTCACATTTTTCATGGAACCTCATCCACGGGCGGGATGAGGTTTCATGAAGGGTTTATAAATTAAATAAAATTTTTCATTAAAGTTCACTGACATGTTCCAGCTTGTGTGACACTGTCACATGAGGGAACATATCTTAAATTTTTCTTTATTTATTAAAATTTTTAAAACTTAAAACTTATCTCCCTGAGGCTTCTGGGCATATGCCACGCTGGCCAGGCCTTAATTGGCGGCACGGACCCGATCGGGGGCGCCAATCAGGTCCACGCCCGCCCCCGCACAATCCCCCCAATGGCGGGGGGGCAGGAAATTCTCTCCATAATAACTTTTGCCTATGGGGCAAGCTAACTTCTTGCCGTACTTCCACTGTCAAACTTGGTTATTAAACAGCATGTCCTCTGACTTCCTATGATTAATGCCAGTGTAGTGCTTAAATAAGAAGGAAAGGGAGAAAGTTATGGACAGGAGTATTTGCAGTAATGTCAGTCACTTAAAGGGACATCATGGTCTGAATAACATGGTTGTGATATACCAAAAATAAAAGCAAAGCTGCTCTGGCAATGCAATGACATCATTGCATTTTCTTATGAACCAGCCTTAATTTGTGAAAGGGGTGCTTCAAGGATAATGAATAATTTGCCTTGTATCTTATGGACAAACAACATCATTACTCTTTGGCCGAGTGTGTTAATTCAGAGGTTAAAAGGACAATGCTATGAATCATGAAAGTTTTTTGGAATGGTTTACTACATTAAAAGCATTATATATATTTAACTTGTCGTTGACCTTTCAAAGTGGTTCATCCTGGAATATGGCAATAAAAAAATCACATATCCAGAAAAAGAGACATCTCTTCCAAAACTTGGCTTTAATTGTTTTTAACCCAAGTAGTGAAAGAGCAGAAGTGGCAGTTCAGTGATCAGTGCTTAAATCTCCAGTGCTCTGCATTCTCTTTGATGCTAAAACAACATCACGTTGCAAAAAAACCATCGAGCCTGCCCTAAAGACTCTGTTCAGACCATTTTTATATCCTTCCTGCTTTAATGCAGTAGTGCATTGTTTTTATTCAGGAATGCAGAGCATTGTATTTGTATGAGTGAGTACTCTGGCCATTTCTCGCTGGTGCTTAATGAGTAATGTGGGATCAGATGCCTGAACAAGGCTTGCAGAGTTCTGGTTCTGACAGTCCTCGCTGAGGTAGATGAGAGATTGCTTTTGAGCGTTAATAACTACAAAAAAATAAATCTGCCATTTTCACGTCAAAATAATGCATTTCATACTGTATAAAAGCTGACACTGATGTGCTTATCTATGCTAGAAGCTGAATGCTGTTTGTACAGGAGACTTGCACCATTTATATGGTTACTGTACCTATCTGTGATGATAGACACACCAATGCTAGCTCTTCCATCACCAGCACAGCTTGTGATGCTCTCAAACATTGGCCCTTCTGCTATGTTGGTGTACAATTTGTCCAGTTTACATCGTATAGTTGTCCAGGAGCTGACACTTACAAGTACTCACGTCACATAGTGAGTAGATGAATAACTGTTAACCCATTGTGCACTGTGTATGTAGAGGGTTGCTGTTTACTCTATGGCTTTGCCCCTTTCTATCTCTGTAACTTCCTCAGTCCTGTAATCCTCTGAGATCTTGGCACCCTGCTCTCCTCCAATGCTACCTCTTAATTTTGCTCCTGTGAAGCGCCTTAGGATGTTTTACTATGTTAATGGTGATATATAGATGCTTGTGGCTGACATCCTCTGGGTTTTGGAATTCTTGAGGATGCCACAAATGGCTGCCCAACCTGCAGGCTCAGCCGTTGGGACAGGAGTCAGCATGTGATGCTCTGACTGAAGTGAGGGCATGAGGGTGGGGGAAGACTGGAGGAGCCTTGTGCAGAGTCCCCAATTCCATGGGCCCTTTTTCCATCTTCCATCGCATGACCCACCCATATTTCCCTGATAGGCCAGAGCTGGAGAGCACCTTAGCTGCACTTCAGTGTGATGCTGAATGGCCAACACAAGGCTTTCCTCCATCCTATTTAAACTGATAGACTGAGCGGACAGGCCATTGATGAGTGCCAGCTTGCACGATGCCTGTCATGCCTGATGCTTCATGCAGGTGACTACTCTTTCAATAGAGGTGGACATCAGCTCAAAGGCCTTAAGTATCACGGCAATCATGGTGGAGACAGCTAGACTCTTTCAATCTCTCTCCAGTGGTGCGCAGTGCATCTTGAAATGCTGGTTCATATTTTCTGCTGCTGCTCCAGAACAGTCTTCTTTGTTGGTGACCCCTGAGGCTCAGCATCTGTGTCCAGTTGAGCGTAACCTGAAGGGTCCTGCACCCACAGATGTCCCTGTCTCCATCACTTGCTCTTGCCCACATGTGATTTGCGGCTTGCCATGCGACAACCCATTTACCTGTCCTGGAGGTCCCACCGAGGTGTGTAACTGAGTTGGTGGCAGATGTGCATAAGTCATGTGATGGTGCTTCCTTAGACCGTATGACCTCCTCTGGCATCAGCTCCTGTGTGACACCTGACGGACCTGTGGGAGATGAAAGACGGGAATTAGAACTGAAATACGGAAAGAGTTCAAAGTCAACCTTGTGCAGTTCTCAGTGGCTGCTGACATCAAAATGAATGATATGTTGTATGCCATGTGGCTGTGTGATGCCTAATTTTGTTACCATGGAGACTGGTATCTCTGCATCCCCAATAGCCACACATTCTGACACTCTGCAGCAGTCAGGGTGGCCATCCCTGCTCTGTGCCTCCCACCAATGTTCTGCACGCTGTTCTCCAAGAATAGAAAGAAGAGAGTTTTGAGTGGGAGAAATGTGACGTTGCAATAGGATGGAGGACTTGTGATGGTGATTGTGAGGGAAGTGTATGTGATGGATATTGCAAAGGCTATTGGTTGATACCATCTTCTGATCCAGAACTAGCTGCGACCCCTAGCCAGGCTATTCCAGTACAGCTACAACAATAGCATCTACCCAGCAAGTGGCAAATTGACCAAGCATGTCCTGTCTGCGAAAAGCAAGACAAATCCAAATCAGCCAATTACTGCCCATCACTCTACTCTCAATCATCAGCAAAGTGATGGGAGGTGTCATTGACAGTGCTATTAAACAGCATTTGTCAACAATAATGTGTTCACAAATGCTCAGTTTGGCTTTCCAGTGCCACTCGGCTCCTGACCTTATTACAGCCTTAATGCAAAAATAAGGTGGGTGACTGCCCTTCAAGGCAGCATTCAACTGAGTGTAGCATCAAGGATCCTAGTAAAATTGAAGTCAGTGGGAATCAGGGGGGAAAGATCTCCATTGTTTGGAGTCATACCTAGCACAATTGAGTTGGTTCTGGTGGCTAGAGGCCATTCATCTCACCCTGGGCATCGCTGCATGAATTTCTCAGGGTCATGTCCTTGGCCCAACTATTTCAGCTGCTTCATCAATGACCTTCCCTCCAACATAAGATCAGAAGTGGTGATGTTCAATGATGATTGCACAGTGTTCAGTACCATTCACCACTTCAGACAATGAAGCAGTCCATGTCTGCATGCAGCAATGGAAAACATTCAGGCTTGGGTTGATAAGTGGCAAGTGACATTCATGTACATAAGTGCCAGACAATGACCATCTCCAGCAGGAGAGAATCTAACCATCTCCACTTGGTATTCAATGACTTCACCATCCTTCAATATCCTTATGGTGGGGACATGTGTGATTAGGGGGTAGGGTGTTGGAAGTGGTGGGTTTCATTGAACAGAACTGTAACTGGACCAGCCATGGAAATACTATGGCTGTAAGAGCAGAAGAGTGGACCAAAAGCTGGATGTTCCATGATGAATGACTCACCATTTCCGAGGCACAAGTTGGGAGTGAAAAAAGAAAGACTTTCATTTATATAGTGCCTTTCATGACCCAATGGGTGAAATACTTTTCAAGTGTAGTCACAGTTGTAATGTAGGAAGCCAATTTGCACACAGCATGCTCCCATAAACAACAATTTGATTTTCACCAGATATTCTGTTTTTTTTCTGATGTTGATTAAGAGCGATATATTGGTCAGGACACTAGGAATTTTGTTCTTCAAAATAACACCATTGGATCATTTATGTTCACCTGAGAGAGCAGACAGGGCCTCAGTTTAGCAGCGCATCCAAAACTCAGCATCTCCAACAGTGCAGCACCCCTTCAGTCCTACATTAAGAGTGTCAACCTTGATTTTTCTTGTGTTCAAGTCCTGAAGTGGGACCTGAACCCACAACCATATGACTCAGAGGCTAGAGCTGAGCAACAGCTGAATGTGATGGAATACTTTCTACTTGCCTCGATGAATGTATCTCATGTTTGATTGGCATACCATTCACGACCTTACACATTTACTCCCTCTGCCACCAGCGCAACGTGGCTGTAGTGTGTATCCACCTACAAGATGCATTACAGCAACTCTCCAAGGCTTCTTTGACAACACCTCCCAAACTTGCGACCTAGAAACATGGAACATGTATGGCACAGCAGGAGGCCATTTAGCTCATCTTGGCTGTGCCAGCCAAAAAAGAACTAACCCACCTAATGATATTTTCCAGCTCTTGGTTCATAACCCTGTGGATTATAGCATTTCAACTGTATATCCAAGTATTTTTTAAATGTGATGAAGGTTTCTGCCTCTCCCATGCTTTCAGGCAGTGAACTCTAGAGCCCCCAGCACCCTGTGGGTGAATAATTTCTCCTCTTATCTTTCTACCAATTACTTTAAATCCATGCCCCATGGTTATTGACCTTGCTGCTAAGGAAAATAGGCCTTTCCTATCTACCCTATTTAGATACCTCATCGTTTTATACACCTCAGTTAAATCCCCCTTCAGCGTCCTTTGTTTCAAAGAAACAACTCTAGCCTATCCAATCTTTCCTCAGAGTTAACATTCTCCATTCCTGGCAACGTCCTCGTTATTCTCCTCTCTACTCCTCTCTCTTGTATGACCACATCCTTCCTATAATGCAGTGACCAGAACTGTGTGCAGTGCTTTATCTGCAGTCCAGTGGGTGTTTTATAATGTTCTAGCATAACCTCCCTGCTCTTATACTCCGTGCCTTCGTCAATAAAGGAAAGTATTCCATATGCCGCCTTAACCACTTTATCTACCTGTTCTGTCATCTTCAAGGATCTGTGGACATGCAGCCCAATGGCTCTCTGTTCCTCTACGCTTCTCAGTATTCTACCATTTATTGTGTACTCCCTTGCCTTGTTTGCCCTCCTCCAATGCATTACCTCACACTTCTCCAGATTGAATTTCCTTTGCTACTTTCCTGCCAATCTGTTGAGTCTATTGATATCTTCCTAATGCCTACACTATCAACCACACGGCCAGTTTTCATATCATCTGCAAACTTCCTAATCATGTCCTCCACATTTAAGTCTAAATTGTATACCCCAAATACCAGATTTCTAGTCCTGAGTCCTGTGAAAAGAACTTCCAGTTGCAAAAGTACCCGTCATTCATTACCCTTTGTGTCCTGCACTTTTTAAAAATTCATTCACGGGATGTGGGCTTCGCTGGCTGGGCCAGCATTTATTGCTCTTCCTTAGTTGCCCTTGAGAAGGTGGTGATGAGTTGCTTTCTTGAACTGCTGCAGTCCATGTGGTGTAGGTACACCTACACTGCTGTTAGGAAGGGAGTTCCAGGATTTTGACCCAGCGACAGTGAAGGAATGGTGATATATTTCCAAGTCAGGATGGTGAGTGACTTGGAGGGGAACTTCTAGGTGGTGGTGTTCCTATCTATCTGCTGCCCTTGTCCCTCTAGGTAGTAGTGGTCGTGGGTTTGGAAGGTGCTGTCTAAGGAGCCTTGGTGAATTCTTGCAGTGTATCTTGTAGATGGTACACATTGCTGCCACTGTGTGTTGGTGGTGGGGGGAGTGAATGTTTGTGGATGTGGTGCCAATCAAGGGGGCTGTTTTGTCCTGGATGGTGTCCAGCTTCTTGAGTGTTGTGGAAGCTGCACTCATCCAGGTAAGTGGGAGTATTACATCGCATTCCTGACTTATGCCTTGTATATGGTGGACAGGCTTTGGGGAGTCAGGAGGTGAGTTACTTGTCGCACGATTCCTAGCCTCTGACCTGCTCTTGTAGCCACAGTATTTATATGGCTAGTCCAGTTCTGTTTCTGGTCAATGGTAACCCCAGTATGTTGATAGTGGGGGATTCAGTGATGGTAATGCCAATGAACATCAAGGGGCGATGGTTGGATTCTCTCTTGTTGGAGACGATCATTGCCTGACACATCTGTGGCGCGAATGCTACTTGCCACTTGTCAGCCCAAGCCTGGATATTGTCCAGGTCTTGCTGCATTTGGACATGGACTGCTTCAGTATCTGAGGAGTCGTGAATGGTGCTGAACGTTGTACAATCATCAGCGAACATCCCCACTTCTGATCTTATGATGGAAGGATGGTCATTGATGAAGCAGCT
Source organism: Cetorhinus maximus (assembly GCF_964194155.1). Lineage (NCBI taxonomy): Eukaryota > Metazoa > Chordata > Chondrichthyes > Lamniformes > Cetorhinidae > Cetorhinus > Cetorhinus maximus. The sequence continues at coordinate 144,241,065 of NC_135884.1, forward strand.
GAAGATGGTTGGGCCTAGGATCAACGCATACCCTGAGGAACTCCTGCAGTGATGTCCTGGAGCTGAGATGACTGACCTGCAACGACCACAACCGTCTTCCTTTGTGCTAGGTATGACTCCAGCCAGTGGAGAGTTTTCCCCCTGATTCCCATTGACTCCAGTTTTGCTAGGGCTCCTTGATGCCACACTCGGTCAAATGCTGCCTTGATGTCAAGAGCAGTCACTCTCACCTCACCTCGGGAGTTCAGCTCTTTTGTCCATGTTTGAACCAAGACTGTAATGAGGTCAGGAGCTGAGTGGCCCTGGCAAATCCCAAACTGGGCATCAGTGAGCAGGTTATTGCTAAGCAAGTGCCGCTTGATAGAATTATTGATGACCCCTTCCATTACTTTACTGACGATAGAGAGTAGACTGATGGGGCGGTAATTGGCCGGGTTGGATTTGTCCTGCTTTTTGTGTACAGGACATACCTGGGCAATTTTCCACATAGCCGGGTAGATGCCAGTGTTGTAGCTGTACTGGAACAGCTTGGCTAGGGGCACGGCAAGTTCTGGAGCACAAGTCTTCAGTGTTATTGCCAGAATGTTGTCAGGTCCTTTGCAGCATCCAGTGCCTCCAGCCGTTTCTAGATATCACATGGAGTGAATCGAATTGGCTGAAGACTGACATCTGTGATGCTGAGGACCTCCGGAGGGGGCCTAGATGGATCATCCACTCGACACTTCTGGCTGAAGATTGTTATGAATGCTTTTGCACTGCTGTGTTGGGCTCCTCCATCATTGCAGATGGGGATATTTGTGGAGCCACCTCCTCCAGTGAGTTGTTTAATTGTCCACCACCATTCACGACTGGATGTGGGCAGCACTGCAGAGTTTAGACCTCTTGCGTTGGTTGTGGGATCGCTTAGCTCTGTTTATCACTTGCTGCTTATGCTATTTGGCACGCAAGTAGTGCTGTTTCATAGCTTCACCAGGTTGACACCTCATTTTTAGGTATGCCTGGTGCTGCTCCTGGCACGCCCTCCTGCACTCTTCAGTGAACCAGGGTTGATCACCCGGCATGATGGTAATGGTAGAGTGGGAGATATGCCAGGCCCTGAGGTTATAGATAGTATTCGAGTACGATTCTGCTGCTGCTGATGGCTCACAGCACCTCATGATGCCCAGTCTTGAGTTGCTAGATCTGTTCTAAATCTATCCCATTTAGCACGCTGGCAGTGCCACACAACACGATGGAGGGTATCCTCAATGTGAAGGCACATGGACTGTGTGGTGGTCATTCCTACCGATACTGTCATGGACAGATGCATCTGCGGCAGGCAGGTTGGTGAGGACGAGGTCACGTATCTTTTTCCCTCTTGTTGGTTCCCTCACCACCTGCCTCAGACCCAGTCTAGCAGCTATGTCCTTCAGGACTCGGCCAGCTCGGTCAGTAGTGGTGCTACCAAACTACTCTTTGTGAAGGACATTGAAGTCCCCCACCCAGAGCACATTCTGTGCCCTTGCCACCCTCAGTGCTTCCTCCAAGTGATGTTCAACATGGAGGAGTACTGATTCATCAGCTGAGGGAAGACAGTACGTGTTAATCAGCAGGAGGTTTCCTTGCCCATGTTTGACCTGATGCCATGAGACTTCATGGGGCCCGGAGTCAATGTTGAGGACTCCCAGGGCAACCCCCTCCCGACTGTATACCACTGTGCCGCCACCTCTGCTAGGTCTGTCCTGCTGGTGGGACAGGATATAACCAGGGATGGTTATAGTGGAGTCTGGGACATTATCCATAAGGTATGATTCTGTGAGTATGACTATGTCAGGCTGTTGCTTGACTAGTCTGTGAGACAGCTCCCCCAATTTTGGCACCAGATGTTAGTAAGGAGGACCTTGCAGGGTCGACAGGGCTGCAATTGCCGTTATCGTTTCTGGTGCCTAGTCAATGCTGGGTGGTCCATCCGGTTTCACTCCTTTTTTATGTCTTTGTTGCAGTTTGTTACAACTGACTGGCTTGCTAGGTCATTTCAGAAGGCATTTAAGAGTCAACCACATTGCTGTGGGTCTGGAGTCACATGTAGGCCAGACCTGGTAAGGACGACGGATTTCCTTCTCTAAAGGGCATTAGTGAACCAGATGGGTTTTTACAACAGTCGACAATGGTTCCATGGTCATCATTGGACTTTTAATTCCAGATTTTTATTGAATTCAAATTCCACCATCTGCCGTGGCAGGATTCGAACCCGTGTCCCCAGAGCATTACCCTGGGTCTTTGGATTACTAGTCCAGCGACAATACCACTACGCCATCGCGTTGAGAAAAATTAAGCCAATTGTGGAGGAAAATTAAGCTAGTTGTGGAACCATGTCACTTCCGCTTGGATCCTATGAGCGTTTAATTTTCTGACCAGTCTGCCATTTGGGACTTGGTTCAAAGATGTTTTTTTGATCCACATAGACCACATCAAACACGCTCGCTGGCCCCAACCATCCTTCCAGGTGAAACAGCACTTTACTTGTACTACTTTCAATTTGGAATACTGTATTCACTGCTCATAATGCACTCTCCTCTATATTGGGATCAAATGCAGATTCTTTTTGCATTTATTCATGGGATGTGGGTGTTGCTGACATAGTCAGCATTTATTACCCATCCCTAATTGCCCTCGGGAAGGTGGTGAGCTGCATTCTTGAACCACTGCAGTCCATCTGGTGTAGGTACACCTACAATGTCTTAGGAAGAGCGTTCCAGGATTTTGACCCAGCAACAATGATAGGACAGCAATATAGTTCCAAGTCAGAATGGTGTCTGGCTTGGACATGCAGGTGGTGGTGCCCCCATGCACCTACTGCCTTTGTACTTCCTAGAGGTAGTGGTCGCAGATTTGAAAGGAGCTGTCAAAGGAGTCTTGGCAAGTTGCTGCGGCACAGATTGGTTGACCGTTCTGTGAAAAACCTCCATTCAATGAGCAAGAGTGATCCTAAGTTCACAGTCACCTGACATTTTAACTCTCCCACTTCCACTCTGACCTCTCTATCCTTGGCCTCCTGTACTGTTCATTTGAAACTCGAGAAGCAGCACCTTGCCTTTCATCTAAATACTTTACAGCCTTCCGGACTCAATGTTGAGTTGAACCATTTCAAATCAAAACTTCAGCCCGGTGTTCCCTCTAGGTCACGCAGCAATCCAAGCGTTGCCGTGCAAAGTCTGCACCTTTAAGATACTGTGCATGCACGGCCGTGCAGCACTTGAACAAATCATTTGTGTGGTGCAAAACAAAATTCGAGGGAACATTGCTTCTGTCCCCATTTTGTTTTTGTTTTTGGACGACAGCTGTTGGTGATATTCTGCCTTCTCATTTACACCTCTTCTAGACACATCTTTTGTTCCTTTATTTGGTTCATTACCATCTCCTTTTGCCTTGCACCGTCACCCCTTTCATCATTTAATCTCTCCTGCCTTTCACCCTGTCATACCCTATCCCTTTTGTTCTGTATTCCCCACCCCTATCTTTCACTGATTTGCTAAAAACAACTGTTGCTACAGCACTTCCAGTTCTGACAAAAAACCATTGACCTCAAAGATCCCCATTTTATCTCTCCTTAGATGCTGCCAGAACCGCTCGGTATTTTCAGCATTTCCTGTTTTTGTGTCAGGATTTCCAGCATCCACAGTTTTTTGCTCCAGAAGCTGTGTTACTGGTTACAATTTTAATTATTTTTAAAACCCATTGTTCATTCCTGGCAAACCTCGGTTTATTGAGTTTAATTTTTCCGTGCAGAATTTACTTCTCAAATTTAATTTTATTATTTTATGCTCCTCCGCCTGTCCTTCGTATCTGTTGGGCTGACTGTGAAAGCCTTGGCACACCTCTGTTCATAGGTGGAATTATAAACCTGTTGTGTGGATTTCTGGTATTGTGAGACTGAGCAGCTTGCAAGAAGAAAGGTCACATTTCTGATTCATTGCATTCCAGTATAAACAACTATTTTGAGTGCAAATTACAAAAATTTACGTAATATTTGTAGTAACACGGTAACCTAATTAAACTGACCTGTTAGGTTTGCAAAGTCTGAAGGCCACTAGCTTCCTGTGTCATAAGTTATGTGGCCAGACAGTGACAAAAAGATGACTAAATTAGTACATAAACTTGTCTTCGTTTTCTCAGAAACTAATGTACCATTAATCTGATCAACACAAGATTTCCATTCTTTTAACTGGCAAGCGTTATTTTTGTTCTTTTTTTTAATGTCAAATTGCCACAGTGACATGCATATTTTTTAATCCCACGCTTATCTGGTGTGGCCTTATCAACATCCGTGGCATATTACTGTATAGACAACCTTGTACCACATCTAATATGCACGTTGAAAATGATATCTTGACACTCCTTGTTGAACATCTGCCTTCTTTTTTGTTTTAAGCCATACAAAACATAATTTGAAAGTTACAATCTAAAATTGATTTCAGAGCTTGGAAAGGTAATTGAATATTTGGATATTGTGATTTGAGAACTTTGCCACTAAATTATTTCACATGCTATACACAACATTTGCATGTAAAAATATTTCAAGTTCTGAAACATTATCTTGAAAACGGAAGCCGGTTTATAACGGTTCAGATTTCTAGTGAAGGAAGTTTCCATTTGTTTTGTTTTATTTTTGCTCAGCATGAATCTATTAATCAATGTTTATGTGGTAACATCTCCTAAATTATGATGTTTGACGTGTTAAAATCGTGTTCCTGAAGCTGGTAGTTTCCTGGGGCAGGACCTTTTCTTTTTCCAGCACTTCTGGGCCTTCATCAGCTTTATGGCAAAAAAAATTTGTGCTCACAGTTACATTGTCACATCTGGTTGGGGTTTAGGTAGCTGGAGAAAATATTATTTTCCCCATTACAGTTTTTAAAAATATATATATATATAATCAGAGAAACCTTCCTTTGGTTGCAGTGTGCTAGCGACTTTGCAAATATAATGGGTGACATTTCGCCCTTGCTATTTCTCCCAAATTCTAAAAGAATACGTGTATAATTTCTCTAGGAGTAGTAATCATAGGAAATAGTCTTGGGATTTTTATGATGTTAACAAAGAGCCATCAAGAAACCTCCCCACCATCTCCTGCATGGGTTTCTGGCATTCCCATGTTGACCATTTTATCATTCGCTTTAATCCTTCATTACATCAGTGACTACACTTCAAAAGTACTTAATTGACTGTAAAGTGCTTTGGGACATCCTGAGGCCATGAAAGGCACTATGTAAATGCAAGCTTTCTTTCTGATTTTGTCTTATCTTTCTATCAAGCCTTTCTTTATTTCAAATCTTTTCCCTTCAAGTCAAGTCTTTCATTCACTGGTGTCATTTATCATTAGTTACAGATGAAGAAAGTCATATCAACCATCTTAATTCCACATCCATCTAGAAGACCCTATGCCTTCCCCATCTCCATCACAACTGTATCATGAATTGTTCCAGAGTTTTACTCAAATCTGGATATAAAGCAATAATCCTGACAACAGATGCCACAATATTTCAACTCAGCCTGGAATTCTTTCTTTTCCCTTAGGAAACAAAATTGATTGAAGATATTGGTGGAGAAGTTTATTTTAAATTTTAGTGCTTTTTATTCATATGCTTCAAGTCTAGAGCATCCTGTGTAATGCCTATTTCCCCTAGTGAAGAGCAGCCAGCCTGTTCCTAGGCTATTGATAAAGCTCCTTACTGTTCATTAGGCATGTTCCACAGCCCAATTGGCTTTCTATCTGATCCTATTCTGGTGTGCATGTTCTTTGTTGTCTTCTGGTCTTTTTTCAGAGAAGCCATTTGTCACCTTCTCTAAACAGATCAATCCAGATCAGACACACAGCAGAGAGGGCAGAACTTCACCTTAAGCATGGTGCTGGTCTTAACTGGCATTTCACTATTCTGTACTCTTTCCATCTCTGCCTTAAAATCAGCGAACATAGGTGCAAAATTTATTTGCCTTCTACACTGACCAACACAACTCACCCATAACGTCATCAATTGAGTAACTCATTCAAATCTTATTTTTAGTTCTCCCCACTACCACCTACACAGCCCCACCACAACGTCCCAACTTATCTGTGTCACAGACAACACATGGAATTTCACTTTTTTTATGTTGTGGTATCGTGGAGGTCACATAACCCTGACACATCACACTTATTGATCATTGGGCTTCCATATCAGTCATCTGGGACTCTACCCCATAACAATGGAATCAGTTCTACCGGGTAGCTAGAAACTGATCTCTTCCTTTACATGGGCAAGTTAAATGAGTTCACCTTCACACATCGGGCAAGCATACTGATTAATTATAGATCATTCCATTATGAACTACCTACAGGATAGACATACAGTTTCTGAATCTAAATGACCTTCCTATCCAAGTGAATGGCTAACTTAAAAGTTGCTCAGTTGATGAATCTACAGTTTCAGGATGTAGAATTTTTGGGATATATATTTTCTCTTTCCTTCCCTCAGTGCTATCCTGCAGTTTACTGTTTGCCTGGGAGGAAGGAGGGTTGGGTGGAGGGGAGGGGTGGTGGTTTAATTCTCAATTCAGGATAACCCTCAATCCCTTGTCCCAAAATTATGCTAGCTGAACATGAGGGTCAAACTTGGGACATGAGCAATTTGGCGAAGATGATATGTTCAAGCTTACCCTGACTGAATCAAAAATATGGGGAAATAAAAAAGATTGAATCCAAAGTAAAAATAAATTATAATTTTGATATTTTTTGTGTCCTCATTCTGAAGTGCTTTTTTTGTTTCTTTCAACATTTCAGCAACATGAAACTAACACTTGGTTAAGAGGGTAATCATTCCCCACACACCTATCCCAGTGCTGATCCCCAGCTGACAGTGAGGAAGGGAGGCAGAAGCTGGGGAGTGGGCATGTTGCTTTCATCTTTTTCTTCTCCCCCACTCCTTGTCAGCCATGGCTCAGTGGACAGCACTCTCGACTCAGAGTCGAAAGGTTCTGAGTTCAAATCCCACTCTAGAGTCTTGAGCACAAAATGCAGGCTGACAGGCTAGTGCAGCATTGAGGGCTTGCTGCGCAATCAAAGGGACTGTCCCTCAGCTAATGCATCATCTGCCCTTTCAGATTGGCATAAAAAGATCCTGTGGCACTATTTTTAAGAAGAGCAAGGAAGTCTTTTCAACCAGCATTTTCAAAAGAAAGCTATCCGATCATTCTCACATTGCAATTTGTGGGATCTTGCTGTGCAAAAACCAGTTCCCATGTTTTCCAAATTACAACAGTGACTACACTTCAGAGATTGTAAAGGGATACGAGAGTTCTTACATTGTAAAGGGTGCTACATCAATGGAAGTCTTTCTTTTCCTTCTGCATTGAGAACTTGCTGAGATTCTGGTTCTTGTGCTTGCTCCTCCCGAAAGCACAGCAGCACAGGAGGAGATGGTGAGTGCAAAGGCAATGTCCGACTAGCCTGTGACACAGATAAATGAAACTGGTGGGAAACCGCTGTGTTCTGCAGTCCCTCTACCAGAAGCCAGCATTAATATAAATATACCATATTAACACTTGTTCTCCTCTGTCAGGATATAAATTAAGTCTGCAGGTGTTCAGAAAAGCTTACCCTTGGTACTAATTAAGCCATGATAATTAGGTTTGTTAATTTTATCCCTGTAAGCTTGCATCCCAGAAACACAGATTGCCTGCATGGAAGGGCTTTTAAGAATGCTCAAAGATCACTCAGTCGTTTATGCCCCATGCAGAGTCTCAGTCGAGAAATCTGAAATGGATCCTCTAAAGGGGAATAATGAACATCTTAAAATATAAGTCGTTAAGCAATGTATATGGGGGAATAAAAGAGAGGGTTCAAGTCCGGTTACTGCAAGGTACAGTAATAGCATGGGGCGAGGTGACAAAGAAGAAAGGCTGATTAATTACTTCAAGGATAGAGAGCTGCTACATCTCAGTCATAATGAAGCTTTTCCGTGTTGCCCACCTCCACAGGAGGCTACGGTGAGAGTGAAGAAAGGATTAAGGAGGGGGGAAAGTATACAGAAGAGAGGGGTTATTGCATACTGCAGTGTCAGTTAGCCCATTGTAGAGTTGTTCATCATTCCATCCCTGGCGACCATTGGCAAGGTCCAGGCTCAAGCTGTATAGGGAGCAGGAAACCTGACACGGGCCTCCAAATTTCTCCAGAGCTTGCTGAGGCTGCAACCCATATGCCACCATTAACCATCAAACTTTGGTCCACAGGGAGCTTGTCGACAATAAGACTCAGTGTTTCTTTCTTGACTGAAAATGCCCACACACTTTTTGCTTGCAAATGTGTATGCTGCTGACCACACTGTGTAATCAGTGGGTGTTATGTGATAAATACAAACTAATGTCTGCAATTTAGTGCAATGAGCAGCTTACATTTATATAACTATATTTCTGTGCAGATATAATGGGACTGTTTTGATGCACAGAGCTGTTAATTAAATTGTGTGCCTGCAGAGATATATATTATATATACCCCTTTATTTTACATAATACAAACTGGCTAGTGTGTATGTAAAAATAAAGATTCACTATTGATCTCTATTAATCTCTGATGTACTGTGAGAGAGATGTGCTTTATATGGACACACATCGCCTGATGTCGTGTTAACTCTTAATTAATTTTCTTCAAATCAATTTTCAAATACCTTACGATAAACAATATTTCACTTGTGCAAATTATCACTTTTTTGATCACCACTTGGGCGAAGTAACCTTTTCATAACTAGAGAAATCACTGATCATAGTTTTTGAATAAATCTTAGCAATTGCACACAATAAAGGGAAATAGCATTGGAAAGCTGTGGTTTCATGCAATTTCTGTGTCTGTGTCCCTCTCTTTTTCTTTCTCACTCATATATGCTTTCTCTGTGTTACTGTTTCTCTTGCTACGTTACTTTTGTCAGTTATTGTGCTTGCTTTCTTTCCTTCTGAATTGTTCTCCCTTTCTCTCCTGAAGATATGAACTCCTTGCTGAGTTATAGGCCCACGGACACAGGTTACCATTTGTTATGTCACCCACTGCCCATTGTTAACGTTGTCAAGTAGTCTTGACAGCACACTATTCGATTATGGGTGGGAAGGAGAAGGAACATAACAGGCAATCTTGATTCTGTCCTCATATGCAGAGTTCCAGGAAAGCCGGAATGGATCGGGGTAGAGGGGCAGTTGCTTCATTATTATCAGCAGTAAGGACTTTCACCAATTCTCTGTAACCCAGAGGCACTAAAGCTAATTGTAGCAACTCTACCTATGTTGTGACTGAAGTCAGCTTACTGACCATAAAGAGACTGGGAATTTAACCTGTCGTTTCCTTTGTACCTGTAGGTTAGCTACTCCCCAGATAAACTTGTTGAGCTGCGCTCACGGTCTCTCTCTCACGGTCTCTCTCTCTCTTCCTCCTCCCCTCTCCTTCCCCTTCTCTCCCTCCCCCTCCCTTCTTTTCCCTCCCCCCTCTTTCTCTCTGTCTCCCTCGTCCTTCCTCCCTCCCGCCCCCTCTCTTTCCTCCTCTTTCTCTCTCCCTCACCCTATCTTGCTCTCTCCCTTTCCTTTTTCTCTCTCTCTTGCTTTCTGTCACCCCCTCTCCCTCATGGTGATTTATTTTTATTTTCTCTTTCTCTCTTACTTTAGATCACTCTCTAATGCTTGCAGTTTCTATTTACCCTCCCTTTTTGCATCCTTTCTTTTTTCATTTACCCTCTTATTGCTCTAATTTTTGTTGTGTGCCAGCATGGAAGGGCTTTTAAGAATGTTCAATGCTTCCTGTGCTATCTTGCTTTTTTTTTTATTTGTGCTCTACTTTCACTTTGTATATGTTGACAATGTTTGGGTCTCTATTTCTGTTCCTCTCTTCCTGGCACACTCGTGCTTTTCTCACTCAAACTCATTCTACACCTGAGATACCCTCTCCCATTATCTTTACTGCCTATTTGCCCTCTGCTTTTGTTGCTCTCTGCATTGTGTTTGTTTTATTTATTCTTGTAAATATATGGGCTTTTTCGAGTGAGGCAAAATGTACAACATTTGTTTTGCTGCTGTTGAAGTAGAGATGTGATGCTGAGAGTGAGCAGGAAACTGGTTCAACCCTATCTTGTTGAGGTGGGGTATGATTGCACCATTTGATTGTGCCTGCTGTGGGTGGTTATCAGTTCAATCCCATTTACTGTGCATACCTGCATTATTTTCTTGGAGAAGAGTTCCGATAGTTCACTATTGGTTTCCCACCATTACTGTGTTCCCAGTGGAAAAATGGGGACCAATGGATTCTTGTGTTCTGGTGTGGAGGACGAAGAAGGCATGCGTGAATCCTTTCCCAGGGACCATATTACATCCATGCTGTAAATAGGCTAAACGTCAGGAAAAAGTAAGGGACATCACAGTACTGTAAGAGCAAGTGTAGCACACTTGGGGACAACCGATTGGTGTTTCAGCTGTTAATACTGAAAATTGTGAAAACCTACACTGGCGAGAGCCTATGCCAGAATGAAAATGTATTTGGGGTGCAGACAGGTTCCTCTGACATTGCTCCATTCGCTATTTTAACAGAGAACTTAGCCCGTTTTCAATAAATGAAAATAAAATAAATCGACTAACGCCACCATTGACAAGACAGACAAGCTAACAGCTTATTAAGAAGAAACGTTTGCACAACAATTTTGCACGCAGTGGGGTGGATTTTACAGCCCCCTGTCGGATGTGTTTTCGGCAGTGGGCACATTAAAATATGATGGATGCTCATAATATGACAGGTGGGCATGCGCCGACATCAGCAGCCCTCCTGTCATATTGAAATAACGAATTAAAGGTCGGTTGAGCTTGTTATTAAGACAATCCACCGAAACATTAAGCTTCCCACTCCATAATACGATTGGCGTGAGTCGGCAGGCGGGAGTGGGCAGGCTGTTTTTTTTGAGGCCAAGTTGAAAGAAGGGAGGGCACATCATTTGGTGGTACCCTGTGCGCATCAGGGGCGCACAGCATGCTCCTGCCCCTCCCCCCCACCCACCCTCCGCAAGGTGTCACACCCCACTTTGTTCCTCGTCACCTGCCCTCCAAACCTGGTCCCCTCCCCACTCTCTGATCCCTCCCCACCCTAAAAGCCTGGGACTTAGCTGTCTCCGGCAGCCATCTCCTCCCCCCCCCCCCCCCCCCCCCCCGCTCCTCCTTGCAGTCCTGGCGGTGCCCACTCCTGGTGCCGGGACTGCTAGAGCTGCTGGCCAGTAAGTTCAGTAAACTTGTAGGCTACTCAGTGAAACAGTGCATTGTGATGAAGTGCAATCTAAAATGCAATCTGCAGAAAGCAACATTCTGTGCATAATTTGTGGAAGATTTGAACTTTCCTGAAAATCCCTGCCTTGAGAGAATTCAGTTCTACAGGATTCTTCTGCAACTTAATTTAGTTTTCAGCAAAATGCCAATTGTGCCTATAGAATCACAACCTAACTGAACACGTATTTTGGTGAGATGCATTGATGTAACTTATTTTGTTGCTAATCGGTCCCATATGAATGTAAGCTATATGTGAGCCTGACTTTCTCTGCTGTTGTGAGCATTGTAATTACAAGAGTGGATCTCTGTCTCTAATGAGCTGCAGAAACTTTGCATCCACACATTGTTGTGTTGTGTTGTGTGCATACCGCTTTGCTAGGCTGAAAACCCCTGTCTGATGCAGATAAGACCGTGCAAGAAAACAGACAAGTATGAAAGAATCAGGCTCAAATCCTTTACAACCAGAAAGTGATGAGGGAACAAACACAGTCTCGAGCTCAGGAAGTTTTAATCAGTAATTTGCATTAACTTAATTATAGCTGATAGCCAATTCTTTTCCTTTTAGATAAGAAACTGCAGAGTTTTTAAGTATGTGATAAGTGTTAAAAGGTGAAAAAAGTGTTTTTCTTAAGTAAAAGAACTTTGAAATGCTCAGAAGTAGAAGGCATTGTGAGATGCATTGCATGTTGATTAGTCCAGAGATCTTAAAGTTCACTGTAACACAAGAACTTGCATTTGTGTCACAGTTTCAACGTACTAAAAAGTGCTTCACAGGAGTCCAGTCAGACAAATATTTGATGCCAAACCACAAAGAGGTATTCGGACGTGTGACCAAAAGCTTGGACAAAAAATAGGTTTGAAGGAACAATTTGAGGAGAGAGCGGTAGAGAAGCAGAGAGGTTTAAAGTTAGGGAATATGCTGTGAGAAGTTGTGGGCTCATGACTGAATATTGTACTTGATAGCTTGTCAGTTTTTGCCAGTGGGAGTTTCACAGTGAGGCTTCGAGGCGATTTTCTCCACGAGGTAATGTGGAAAATGAGCGAGGAAGTCGATTTTCATTGCTCTCATACGGTTGTCAGGAGCTGATTGCCGAGTGACATTTCACATGCGCAAGCTGCAGTTTGATGAAAGACCAAGTTCAGGACCATGCATAGGCAAGTTTCTGGTTTTGCTTGCATAGATCCTTTTACACTACCTCTGGTTCTCTCAAAAAGCATTCTGTACAACACCAAGTTTAAAATCAGGCAGCTTTGAAATAGGATGGTCTTGAAACCCTCTCAAGATGGGAAAAGATGCTTGACATAGTTGGGGCAAAAGAAAGAATGAAAAGAAGATAAGAGTTTGGTGCTGAACAGTGAAGGAAACCTTCCAGGAAATTAGTTGATCATACAAAATTAAAATATTGTAGCTCTTTGTATTTTTCCTGGCTCAACTTTTGCAGTAATAACAATGGGGAAGACTCTCAGCGCTCACAGTTATTACGAAGTAAATCTGACAGCAATTTTTGGCATCCACATGTGTACAGTTAAACATGGAAACTGGAATTTGGTATCCGAGATACCCTGCTTCTCCAGAGGGTACATAGTTGTCATCCTCACCAATAGGTTCAGCATTGAAATGATTTCAGCAGCGTGAACCTGGGGTCCTTGCCCATTAGATACACACTAAAAGCAACTGAAAAGTTAGGACAGGTGCATTCATGAAGGAGTGAATTTTTAAACAATGTAATAAGTGTTAATTACTGCTAAACAACTCTGGTGCTGAAAAGTTAAATTTACAAGTGTGGAATCTCATTCCCTCAGAAAAAAAATGAGTGTCGGAGATTTAAAACAACATTTTAAAAAACATTTTACTGTTTGCCTCTTCTATCTCTCTCCCTCAATCCCATCTATATTTCCCAAACTTTACTTTGCTTTCTGTACATCATTTAAATCGAATTTTTATTTCCTGTTTTCTGCCTCCTGGGGTGCAATTTTGAGAGCTAGTGAGTATTCTTCAACATGATTGGCCAAAGAGACTCACTCTGGTCACAGATGCCGCAAATGCCCTGCGGAGGGTGGGATGCTGAATTGGGTGCTGGATTGAGCAAAACTGCGCTCAAAAGTTAGTAAAAACTTCGAGGGCAGCAGTCAGTGAGGTGAATGGCAAGCACTATTGCTTTCCCACTGACTCTAAATTTGGGCCAACGTATTTGTGTTGATAGTAAATTACTACCTTCTTCACTGTTTTATGAAAAAAAAATGTCATTAGAATCACATTTTATAGGCAACATAAAAATAAATCATATGGTTGCGATAAAAAGATTCTGTTATTTTAAAAGTGAAGAAGAAATCTTCTACCGTGTACTAATTTTAATTTTGAATCTGGTACCTATGAAGCTGAACCCAATTCTTGCAAATTCAATTCCAACCATGGCAAGTCCTGAAATTGTGAAAAATGCTACGAAAGCTGCAAGATTGACATTAAATAAAACACAGTTAATTTAGAGGAAGGAGTCCCCCACATTTGTAAAGGACTCTACGCTACGTGGTTGACTCTTGATTCCCTCTGAAGCTGTCTGCCAAGCCATGAAATAGTAAGAAAATGAAAGTTAAACAGTCCTTTGTGGGCCAACACTGATGTCTTAACTTGGACTTGGTGCCTATGGAGGGGTTGCCTGCCCAGGCAGCTGACTATGGGTGCATTAATTAGACCCAAAGACCAATTTTCATTGATTCTTGACCTCTCAGTTCTGCTGTGTTCTGGTCATACATTGATTTGAAACAGGCCCAGTCTAATTTCCAGGCCTGTGTACGCTCTTCAGCTGAGCTAGTCTATGGTGCTTGATTGTCAGGTATAGAGTCCCATTCCTTTATGTGATGTTTCCATTGAGGGACTGATTACAGCTTGAAATGATTGCAGAAATGTATACCCATACCATTTCTGGCTGCAGTTTACAGCATTTTAATTCAATGGGCTTTTTAACCAGCATGAAAAAAAATGTTTTTACAGCCTGGGCCATCCAGGATATCCTACAGCTGTAGAACTGTATATTCAAACCATGTATCCCCAAAGTAATTATACTGGATTGTGCTGTTAACAGTTGAAGATTAGTTTTGCCATTAAAATATTTACATAAAATAAGCAATTAAAAATAAGTAGCTGTCCAATGATTGGCATATTTAGAATGCTGAGTCCAACAAGTGAGTTCAACAAAACACCCAGCTCTTCACACCCACAAAAACTCTTCTCAATAACTACTCTGGTTAGAACTACTTTCCAACTTTAGCAAAGAGTGGGGAAGCAATAGAATTGAGCAGATTGTAAGTAAGAGGAATGCATTTCACACATGACCATGCATCCTTCACTATTGCTTGGTGTGTTTTGCCTGACCTCTGATCGTTGTCTCTGCTTCACCCACTCATTTACATCTGCACCATCAGTGTATGCTGATCACTTTTTGGATTTGTTACCTCCAGTTCAAACTCAAATGATTTTCTTGCTGTATATAAAATGATTAGGTACAATTTTTAAGCTCAACGGTCAAGTGGTCAGCAACATTGAAAAAATTTCTTCCAGCTACATCACATCAAAGCTCCTAAATGCTGTTTTGAACCATTTTGCGCTGGTGATTTTAAGAATGGCATGTTGTAACCATGTGACTTCTGAATCGCCACTTGCCCTTTGTGTTTTTGGGGTGCAAATGAACATTTGCCCTGCATGTTTGTTTGACTCCACATTTCCTACAAATGGAAGTATTGTTCATTCACATTCAGCAAGCTATTTGTACACGGTTTGACTTATTCATTTCAGTGGGTGACTGCATGAATGAAGAAAAGGTGCAAAAGGAATGCACACAGGAGTTGGAAGATAAGCTTCAAATTTCATTATCTGTAGAAACTAAGGAATATTCTAATTTGAACAATTGTCATTAAGGTCCAAGCTTTAGTTTGAACGAGGAGTCGTGTGATTTAAGGTCTCTGTAAATTTAAAGCACATGATTTTCATCCCAAGCAGCAGTTCCAGGGGGAAATAGGAACAATGCCTTGTACATATGATCTCCAGAGGCATTAAGTTTTGTCCCATGACAAATTTCCTCTCCTGGTCTGATCAGGTGATTTTTTTTATGTGAGGTTCTTGTTGACAAGGTATTTTCAGACAGAGCAATAATTACATTCTAAATTATGATGCTTTTCCTCAAGGAGTGATGCTCAACTATAACATATAAGCATCACTCCTATCCAGATTTCCGCATCACTTCTGGTACAATCACATGGTGCTGTATCATTGCTGGTCCAATGACTTGGGTGCCTTTGTCCATCACTGATTTCCACCCTGAACGCTATGAAAAAAGGTCACCATCAGCTTTATATTCCAGATTGGTTTTTTTTTGTTAATTGATTTTAAATTCCACCAGCTGCCTTGGCGGGATTTGAACCTGGGACCGTAGAGCATTAGCCTGGGCCTCTGGATTACTAGCCCAGTAATCTGTAACACCCTCTGCCCTCTCAGGTGGACATAAAAGATCCTATGGCCACTATTTCAAAGAAGAGCAGGAGAATTATCCCTGGTGCCTTGGTCAATATGTATCCCTCAATCAACATCACAGAAACAAATTATCTGGCTATTATCACATTGCTGTTTGTGGGACCTTGATGTGCACAAATTGGTTGCCACGTTTCCAACAATGACTGCACTTCATAAGTATTTCGTTGGCTGTAAAGCATTTTGAGCCATCCGGTGGTTGTGAAAAGTCCTATATAAATGCAAGACTTTTTCTTTTTCTTTTGAACTTTACTTCTGTGGTTTGTGACGTTACCTGAGCTCTTTGACACCCCTAAGCACCTTATCATGTTTTCACATTGAGAATTATGATTTTGTGGTGGGTTCTTGCTTGTAGTGTAACGTTTTAAAAGGAGAAAGAAATACTTAATCTTGGTAGAATGGGGAGATATCCACGTTAACAATTGACTGAAGACGTTGATCGCACACTGATGTTATCATGCCTGTCAATGACGCTCATTGGGTTTGGTGTGCTTTTTCAAGGAGGAAGTAGGTAGGGCCACCGCAATAATAACCATTTTCCACTTGGTGCAACGCTCAATGCTTGTTATCCATTCCCACGTTAATCTGCCCATATTACAAGCTTGATAAATCCTGTACACTTTTAAGCAACAGATTTAAGGTTATTTTTTTCTTTTGCAAACATGCTGTTTGGAACGCACTGCCATTCTGAAACTCCTTACTTACCTGGGGGGAGGGGGGGTGGTTGGTGGGGTGGGGAAGGTTGCCTCAATACGGTAATTTGGTTTCATTCAAGCTGCTTACAGTAATGTCAGCCTGCCTACCTAACCCCCATTGTTTGTGCTATTGATTGCAGAGGCTGATGAGGGGGTGTTGATTTTAACATGAATCGGTTCAAAGCCATATCCATCATCATGTTCCTCCCACAAGTACCAAGCATAGCTGGTTTCACTGTGGATTGCTGGTTGACAAGGGCAGAGACTAAAATAGAAGTGGTTTGAGGCCTGAACTTAAAGAAGTGGGAGGGGAAAACACCAAATTGACTAATTATTTAGTGTAGCTCTTGAGTATGCTTGATCTGTGTCAAAATCCTGGCATTGAATAATTTAGACCCATCATATTTTCTAATAAAGTTCCAAGTGAAGACCAGCTTGGTACTTCATATTTCCATTTATCCAGAAACAAAATGACCTTACTTGACTGTTGAGTCTTTTAGAGAGCTGTTTTATTTTCTCCTCTGGAAACAAAGACAGTTGCTAGCTCCACAGGTTTCAGCAGCTCAGCCTAGTGGCCATTCTTGCTGCATGATCCCAGACACAGAATATGTCAAGGCCATCTTACCATGTATACCATCACAGGCCAGTCTGATCCTCTCCATTGCTTGATGCCCATAAACCACAACTTTCCAGCATGGGTTGCTGAATACCTTTCAGAAAACCTGGCTGATTCTTTTCCCCTCTCCTCCCCCTCGGTCAGGGGTTTCCTAAAACTAATTTTTAGCATCTGAGTTGCATCTCTTGAGTTCAAACCTGTGGTCTTCCATGTCTTTAAAGCTCTGTACGATACTTGATGATGCATTTCCTCATTAAGCCAATGTGAGGGAAGGGTGGGGGCAGGGCTACAGTAAGCCTGTTCCTTTATGTTGGACCAACTCCACCCCTACCCTGGCATCTCATAGGCCAGAATTTTCAGGTTGGTGTGCGGGGGCGGGCCCTGCTCGATGACACGTAAAATGACGCGCAGTGACGTCGGGCGTGCGCCCCGACATCACCGCATGTCATTCCGATCTTTAGTTTGGCGGCTTCGCACCCGTCGAACTGTCATAGGCTTATTAAGGCCATTTAAAGTCTAATTAAAATAATTAACAGAGCTGCCCATCCAACCTAAGGGTTGGCAGGAAGGTGAAGAGCCCAGGCAGCCTTTGCATTTATCATGAAACCTCATCCACGGGCGGGATGAGGTTTCACGAAGGATTTATAAATCAAATAAATTTTTTCATTAAAATTCATTGACATGTCCCAGCTCATGAGGGGACATGTCTGAATTTTTTTTTTTTCTTTATTTAAATTTTTAATAATGAAATTAAACTCCCTGAGGCACGGAGCTGCCTCAGGGAGATTTTTGCACTCTTTCGCGCGCATGTGCAAAAGAGCGCAGGCCCTGACTCAGCCTCCTCCCCCCGCCTGCACAGAGAGCGCTCAGTGCTTCTGGATGCGCGTCACGCTGGGCGGGCCTTAATTAGCCCACCCACGTAAAATGGCGGCGCGCAGCCTATCGTGGGTGGCGATTGGCTTCGCGCCTGCCCGCTCCCGCTCAGCCCCCTTGACGTGGAGAAAATTTTCCCCATAATATTCTTCAATTTTGTCCCTTTCCAAAAATATATCTAATTACCACTTCAGCCTGTTTATACTGTTCAATTGCTTTCCCATGTAACTTTTTCCACAAGTCTACCACCTTTGGGTGAAAGAATTGCCACCCAATTTCCCTTTTTTATTTCTAGCTCTTAACTTGCATTCTACCATTTAAGCATTACCACAATTACCCTGGACCAATATTGTGAAGTTGGAAGTCTTGAATTAATACAACGTTGATGTCTGAAAGCACATCGCACAGTGAATTATTTCTGGAGTGCCGTGGCCATTATGTGGGAATAGTTGGAAGAAGATGCCTGACGTGGTGCAAAAAATGCCTGCACGGATGTCATGGGCAGGTACAGAAAATAAGCAAAAAGACCAATGGACTGCTGGCCTTTATATCTAGAGGACTAGAATACAAGGGGGTAGAAGTTATGCTACAACCACACAAAGCCCTAGATCATACCTGGAGCACTGCGTTCATTTCTGTGCCCCACACCTTAGGAAGGATTGGCTTTAGATGGAGTGAAGCATAGATTTACCAGAATGATACCAGGACTCCAAGGGTTAAATTAAGAGGAGATATTAATTTAGAAGGATAATTTGATTGAAGTTTTCAAGATATTAAGGGGAACTAATAGCAGAGGTAGAGAGAAACTATTGGCTTTGCAGTCTAGGACTTGGATACTCAGCCTAAAAATTAGAGCCAGAACTTTTAGGAGTGAAAATGGAATACGTTTCCGCATGCAAAGGGTGGTAGAACTTTGAAATTCTCCTCTGCAAATGGCACATGATGCTAGATTAATAGTTAACTTTAAATCTGAGATTGATAGATTTTTCTTGTTAACCAAAGGTATTAAGGGCTATGGGGCAAGGCGGAGTTATGTTGCAGATCAGCCATGATCTCATTGACTGGCAAAGCAAGCCTGAGGATTTGTATGGCTTACCTCTGCGCCTTATGTAAAGCACAATATCATAAACTCAGCCTTAATTTATGATTGAGGTAGAACTAGTTTTGGGAGCTCCACTTCTGCTAATTATTGCACTTTTTGGGAGAAAAAAATGCTGATGTGTTTATATCTTCTTAGTGATGTTAAATGGACATCAAAGCTGGTGGCTAATTAATGAAAAATGACCTGTACTTCATTTAAATTCAGGACCATTATCCCACAATAATGCTTACACGTAACTCTGCAGATGCACGGTAAATCCTGTCAGACTGCTTGGGTGCTTTACCTTTGTAAAGCATTTCTGTATATTACTTCTTAAAAACCAGTTTCTAACTTCAGACAGATTTTTTAAAACTTTATTTTCTTTGAATTAAAACTTGAATCGAGTAGAATGGGCAAAGTCAGAACTGTACAGGGCCTGTTTTCACACTTTTCAAGGTGAATGTTCTTTAATAATTCCCTTTTTGATTCACTTCTGTAACCCCTTAGGAGTCCCACACGATCATTATGATTTTAAAATTAGCAAGATTATCAAAACCATTCTGTCTTGAGGTGTAAGCGAAACTTTGTGCTTCTCTCGCTTTGAACTCTCTTACGGGATTAATATAAATGAAATTAGAATTAATGAAGCAAAATGACCATCAAACCGCTACCTGACACTTGAATTGACTGTAATCCTGGTACGTCATTAGTACTGGAACTAATTGTAATCATACTGTGAGGTTCAAACTGTAAAGAACTAAAAGCACGTGGAAGTTTTCTATCCAGGCTAAAAAATGTGAAGGGTTTTGTGCTCACTTGATTTCAAAGTGTTGGATTGCAGAAATGCCCAGGAGATAGGCTAACTCGCAAGAATAACAGGCATAGCAAGAATTAACAAGGATAACAAGAATTTGTGAAAGTGCCCAGGCCGATGGCAATGCAGCTGGCAAGACTTCGGGTAACCAGTCTGCTTTGCTTCTGATCCCAAACCAAACAAGGGAGTTTGGCAGGTATTTGCATTGAAGGGATGTGGGCACTTGTGTCATTTGTGGCACCACAGGCGGTACCAGTCTCAGCAGAAGGATAGAGAACTTTTACTGTAGCATCTTGCCGTGCATAAGGGTTCTGGGAACTGAAGCTGGTGAAAACTGTATGGAAATGAAAACTTGCCATTTTCTTCAATGGCCGTTGGTTGCTTTGTGAGCCATTGCCTATGGGAAACCCAGCCTTTGAAATTCATGTAGGCTCTTTTTGCTAGGATTGTGTCATTACTATGGGGAGCATTAATTCCAGTACTGATATCACTTCACGATTTCTGTCTCTTGCTCTTGCCTCCTCACAAAAAGGGACAATGTGAGAAAGGCCTGCCCCCACTTACAGCAGATTTTAATAATGTGACCAAAAAGGGGTAAAGTCCTGGTGGTACTGGGTCCTGTCCCAAATTCTGCCCCCTTAAAAGCACCTCTAATCTGCCTACCAAGCTCAAAATTTTGAAATCTGCTGTCTCTTTAAATAAAATTTGGATCCTTTCCAGGATAGCATAAAAATAACTTGTGAAACTTTGCTCCTTTGTCAACTGAAATACTTTTCCCTTCCCACCTCTCTGATAGGGCTTGATTTATAAGGAAAGGCTGCAAAGGAAGGGATTTTTTTTTCAGTCATTGATTCTGTTCAGTTTAACTATCTGAGGACTGCAGCAGCTTTTTCCTTTCATCGCCTTCACTGTTGCCATGACTTAAAAAAAAGTTCTTTGCATTTATCTAAATGGACTTATTGTCATGGGATTAGAAAAGAAATTCTGCAATAAAATTCTTATTTGAAGACATTCAGAATTCAACCAGCGTTATTTCCCTCTTCCCTTGCACTAACCCCTTTCAGTAAAGCTCTTGGTCAGGTGCTGATTTCCCCATTTTGGATTAATGCCAAAGCTCACTTAGATTTTCAGAGCTTCTCCTGTGACATCCTCATGAAAGGGGAAGAAGGGTACACACCATGTAGGGGAGAAATTTCTAGGGCAATGAGGAAAGGGAATGTGAGTGGGACTGATTGGATAGCCCTTCCAAAGAGCCAGCACAGGTGTGAAAGGGCTTCTGTCTGTGTTGTATCATCCTATGGGTCGAATCGTCCCGGATTTGCACTAAGTGCAGTAGCGGATGGGAAAAACAACGTTTTACCCGCCAGCTGCAATGGCGGCTTCTTGTTCTACATCAGCTTAAACCCGCCACATTAATTATGCACTCCTGGGAAACAAGCGTTTCCATGGCGGACGGGCTCTCATTCGCCTGCCATGCCATCACCTTGCCGCTTCACCACGCAGGGCGCTTCCTCTTCCAGCTGCGTGCACACCTCTCAGCGCTTCCAGGACTGCTGCACAGAAGACAGGATGGCTCTGAAAGGCAAAAAGACTGTAGCCCCCAGGTTTAGTGACATGTCCCTCGAGCGCCTTTTGGACGCCGTGGAGGCCTGCTGTGATGTCCTCTACCTCCCACTTGGGCCGCAGGAGGGGCAGCAACATTACCACTTCAGCTTGGTAGGCGATGGTAGTGGTGATCAGTGCCAATGCTGCACAGAAGAGGCTAGCCATCCAATGCAGATAGAGGATGAATGATCTCATCTGTACCGCCAGGGTAATGCAACCATCTCAACACTTTAAACTCACACACCCAAGCCCATCACAGATGCATTGGCATCTCACTCACTGCCAGTTCAAGGGACATCACCACTCATTCTATCACACACATCCTCATATTACATCTGGCTTCATCTCCTCTGTTGACTTCCTCCTCAGCCCTCACCACCTTGAGGCCACTTGCACAGATCAACTTGTGCCCTCACATAAACCCTGGGATACCTCCCCCTTCCCCAGTACAGCCCCCATCCTGCAGCCCCTTCCCTTGCCTGAGGCCACTTCTCCCCCACTAGCCCTGCAGCCGTACAAAGTCACCCCTGCCTTATGGCTGGACTGGAAGGTAGAGACCTGCCTGTGAGCCCCCCTAAAAGTGATGTGGTGCTGTCTGTGAAGCCTGGCGCTGATGACTGTGAGTGTTGCCTGAAGCAAAGTAGGCAAACAAACCTTAAAGTCCCGAATGAAGTGCAGCTCGCCTGGTGCACGTTGCTTTTGTGCTGTTGTGAAACACATCGGCGTGATCGCACATTGATGTGTGTTGACGACCCAGCATAAGCAGATGAGTCTGGCAGGCTAGCCTTATAATGATATACAGATGATTTACTATGAGGTTCCCGACGTCCGATAGCAGGGACACGACCTGCTATCAACGGGCTGAGCGGACGATGGCAAACTGGCTTCGCAATGTTATGAAACAGATTTTTGGCCTTCTCGCCATATTGTCCACTCACGCCACCGAACATGCCCGACGCCAGTGGGCACAGGAAATTCCGCCCTATGATTCTACCACTTAATGGGGTACTATCCGTACAGATCAAGGTGGTCTCAAGTTTGACCATCAGTTCGTATTGAGCTACATAATCTTAAGCTGGAGCAATGATAAGAACAGCGCAATTGATATTTCAGACAAGGAAGAGGAAAATATTAAATGAAAGAAAAAAGAAATAAAAGATTTGAGAAAAACATTGATAGAAATTAGCTCAGCCCTGACAGCTCGCATGATTGAACCGCTTACTGATGATCGTTATTCTACTGTGTATTTCGTAGAGATTCCAAAGGCAAAAGTCCAATCCATAGCCCGCACTACTGCCCAAGCTCCCACTTGTATATTTTGTTCTGTGTTTTTTGGCTAGTCATTCAGTCGTAGTGAGCTATGCTGGAATCTTCCCAGCCATCCCTCAAGCTAGAAAAAATATGTTCTTTAGAAATATACTTTTGTGCTATGACAAATTTTTGTCTCTGCATCACAAGAGTTCTTTTTTGTGCTGTCACTGAGAACTTAAATTTAAGTGTTGGGGTGCTGAAAGATTCTTGTTGACTTAATGTGTTTCTGAAGCTATAGCACAAGCTTCCTTAAGCCAGTAATGCGGTAGGGAACAGAAATTCCAATGTGGCAGGACCTCCAACTTTTATGCAAACATTTTCATTGGCAGGTGGAATGGGAACATTTTGTCCAAAGTAACATTATCTTGGACAAAACCTATGCTGGCGTTCGAATTTAAAAATCCAGCGATATAGTGTTGCTTGACAATGGCTGGTTGATCTCCCATGTCGCTGATCCTGGTGAGTGGCAGCAGGAGTGGAGTATTTAAGAAGGAAAGAAAGTAAATCTAAGGCAGCATAACATCCCAGTGTATGTTGTCACTTCACTTGAAATTGCTTCCTCTATAATGAGTTCCATTTGGGCTTGGCTTGGATCCTTCTCTAGGGACCTCCAGAAGAGAAGGGATTGTGTGCTCAGTAATGTCCCACAAGCAACAAATGAGATGAATGTTCATCTAACCTTTTATTGCTAATGTTGGTTGAGGGTGGAATTTGGAATATTTTAGGTCCACTTTATTGGATGCCTCTTAATTGTCAATCAAACAGCTTTTTTATTCCCATATATCTCAGATGCTATAAGAAATTCAAATAAAAATAAATCTGTCTCTGGGCCTTTTAGATGGAAGCAGAGGAAGATTGGCTCTGTAGAAGGTAGATTCATGCACTAGTTTTTGTGTATTAAATGGCCAACGATGAAAACCAAGGGCCTGCCTTAAAGTAAAAAAGGGGGCATTGTGGTGTGTAGGAAACTATCTGTACCACTAATGTGTAAAAGTGAATGGAAATATTATTGAGTTCATGTGAGGATTTTTTCAGTTATGATGTCCCTGTGATCAGCATTTCTTGGAGATTTTACTGACTGGTGCACTGAAGCCTGTGTTTATTGGGTGTCTTTGACAGTTGTAATCGACTTCTGCTTCCACATGAGAAGGGCATGTGCAAAGAGGTGTTTTCCTTACCAAATGAGTTCACAAACCAAACCTCCTCAAAGACATGGATCGCCTCTTGCGAAAACAAACATGTCCTGACCAATAATCTCAGCATTGACAAACAGGGATGCCAAGCTGTATTCCAAGAAATTTCATCACCTCCAACTACTCCGCACACTTCCCTCCACTCTCTCCATGGTTCACCCTCATGATGCACCACCTTTCTCCACCAATCAGAAGTGAACAGCTTCTTTGATTGGATAACCTTGGCCATTGGCCAAACAGTCATTTCCCCATCTCCAAGATTTTCAGAATGAATAAACAAATTGTTCAAAGGAAATTTTAAAAAAGCACAATTTCCTTTTACTACCACTATGATTTGTCTCCCAAGTTGCTCACAGCAGTGTCTGGGAAATTAATATTTATTCCCTGGAGGTTCCAGTACAATCCAGGATGGTTAACAGCCTGAGGCTAACAAGGCCAGTGAGTTTTGCATCATAGTCTTCACTGCATCTGGCAGAAGAATGGGCTGGGCACAGAACTCATTCTAGCAAAAGAATGTCAACTTTAATCCATTTATCATGCTCCATACAAGCCTGAAAAAGAATGTCGATCCATTGTACGAATCATGTTTTGTTACTATGTAGACGGAACACAAAAAGAAATGGGAAATTCAATCGACAGTTTTTTGGGAGGGAGACTAAGCAAAGACAATGTACCACAAAGCAGAACGGCGGAATGATTGATCATATGTGTCCAGTGCTGCTATCGACATGCAGAAAAAGAGATCTCTGACAAGGTTCAAGTCTTTTCACCAAGAGCCTTGTGCATGAGCTTTAAGCACATAAGCATTGCAAGCATGTTTTAAGGTAGCACTTTTTTTTCATTTGTTCTCAGCATTTGGATGCCACTGGCAAGGCCATATTAATTGCCCATATGTTGTTACATTGAGCAATTGATAATTAGCCTTCTCCTTGAACTGATATGCTTAATGCTGCTGGTGTCCTCATGAAAGCATTAGTAGGAGGTTTCTGACTCCGTGGTGATGGAAGGATTGGCACTATGTGCCAGAGTCAGGATAGTGTGTGACTTGTGGACATTGGAGGAGAAGGTTTTTCCATGACATTGTTCTTCTTGAATATAGAATTCACAGGCTAAGGAGCTGTTGTTCTAGTAGGCTTGGTAATAAATGCTTCCTGGGGCATTACTTCATGGGGATTCCTTGTGACGACCTTTGTCATATTGGCTGCAAATAAGCACTTAACGTGATATCCCTTCAACCAGACAGATCTTCATTGCTGCTTTTGAATAAATGGGGAATGTAGATTACTCACTTTTAATTCTTCTCCTAAAACTTGCATCATTGATCTGGATTGGTAAAAGGGAACCATTCAAGGACCTTACTTTGAAGAAGTGGAGGGGAAAACCCATCCCAAACTCCTTTTGTATTCTTAACTATATCCAAAACAATTCAATTCAAGATTACATTAATGATAAAACATAAAGTCTGAACACCACCTGACTGACAAAAAATTGGATTTTTTTGTCAGTAATAGTCAACAAGCTTTATTCAGTTAGCTTCCTACAGAAGAAAAAGAAGAATGAAGAGTTGATGCTTGGAACTACCATATAACCACCATATTCCATGAGATGTGCTTTTAAGAGAGCAACTGTCTGGGATTTAAACTATTTTATTACATGCCAACAGTAAGAGAAGAATCTTTCAGAACTTTGATATTCTTGCAGCAATATTTAACCCCATTGAGGCTTTCATAAAACAAATCTATTGCAAGCTCCCTTCAAGTCACACACCATCCTGACTTGGAACTGTATCCCAATTCTTTTATAGTTGCTGGGTCAAAATCCTGGAACTCCTTCCCTAACAGCACTGTGAGTGTACCTACAACACACGGACAGTGATAGTTCAAGAAGACAGCCCACCAGCACCTTCTCAAGGGCAGTTGGCAATGGGAAATAAATGCTGGCCTTTCCAGCAACCCCCACATACCAGGAAGGAATAAAAGATCGCTTTGCATTAAATATAGTAGCTATATTGAGGTTAGAGTTTACACCCGATGCCTATACTCAAAGCAGTAATACCATCTCACTATTTTTACCCTGTTTAAGAAAAAAAATCACAGTCCTGATTTAACTTCATGCTTTTTTTTGAGGGAATCTGTTCACTACAGTTAATTTATGTTTAAATTGTGAAGGCTGGCAACATCAGTAAAGGGAGTTAACTGAGCAGAGGAGCATGGTGGGGGAGGGGGGTGGTTGGTGGAGGATGCAGCACTAACATCTGCAAATTAAGGCGTTAACCCAAGAGATTTCATAGATTGTGTTATTTCAGCTGTGTTTGTTACTTCAGTTCCCTTCTTACTGCTGGACTCAGTGTTCCAACAAACTGGATCCTCAAATTTGCGTGATCAGCACTTAGTGGTATTTTAGCTAGCTTCCCTTCAACCTCCTATTATATTGGGTGAAATTCTCACTGGGAGTGAAGTACAGAAACGTAAACCCTGATGTTTATGAGAAGGGAACAAGGGCTAGTGTTTGCGGCTGGGAAAATCCAGAATGGGCGGTTGGGGACCAGGGCAGGATGGGGCTGCAAGAGTTTGGATTGAGCAAGGAGGGAGGGATTATATAGGAGAAAAATCTTTGCTCCTCCTGGCCCATAACAATGCTAGAAAAGCACCTACCTGCTGGATCTGGCAGCTGCCACCTCCATTCAGCTGCCAGGTTTCCCAAACCCTGCAAAATGGGTAATCAGTAAATTGAAATAACATCCAAAATCTGAGGAACGGAACCTCATTTATCTATTACGGACTTGCCTTTCCAGCCCACCACTATTGAAGCCTACGTGGGCACCTTCAGGACAGGTTAGTGTCGGGCTTCACATTTTTACCTGATCCCCAATCTTCTCCTGCCCATCATGCCCATAGAGTGGCTACTGCCAGAGGCCAAAGATACCGGACACCAGATCCGGCATAACAGCAGTGCTGCAGCATGGGGGGAAGGTTCTTACCATGCATGGAGATAGCATCATCGTGGGCTCCCATCCATAAGCCTGCAACTAAAAAAGTACACCACCTATGTTTGTGAGTATAATGGCTTAATTTTAAGTGAAAAACGTTGATGAGAACAGTAAACTGAATCACACTGTATTCCTGGCTAGTCATTGTCTTTTAGGCTCCTGAATTTTCCAAAATTACTCCAGGTGCATGCCTCTTTAAATGATTCTTCCGTCCTCACCCTAGTATACCAGATATGAAGACATCTAGTACCTGACAGTGGACAGAGCAGCCAAAAACTGGACTGTACAGTATAAAACCGGACGAATGGCCATCCCAATAGTAGGAGGGTAAAATCCAACCACCGCACCCCCCCCACTTTACAGTCTGAATGGAGAGGAGGCTAAACCACCAGGGATTGGCCTCAAAACCTCATCACCCAATTTCCTAGTACACGATCATCACAATCCAGGCTATGGTAATGATACCAATGGGCAAAATATCTTCCCTAAAAAATTAGTAGCTCATTTGTAGCTCATTTCTTTCTTCATCCCGTTTCCCCTCCCTGATTCATGTCCTTGGCTCTCACTGTATTTTATAAATCAATAGAATTTGACAGAAAAACTCAGAAGGAAGTCAATGTTCATCTTAATTCTTTGTAAATGATATTTTTATCCGAGCATGATCGATGAGATTTCCTCTTCAGTTCTAAATTGATTCAATGTTTCGTCATGTACTTAAATAATTAACGTAGCACTGACTTTACTACATGTCATATGCAAAGTTGAGTGTCAGTAAATTGATTGCACATGTTGGTAAATGATAGTAAAAATGAAAGTATCGTAGGAAGTTACAGCGTGGTCATACAAATGCAAAGAAAACTTGAGAATGCTGGAGATCAGAAATAAAAAGAAATGTAGCACGTATGTCTGCTGCTGAAAAAGGACTGGGTATGAATTCTAGTTGAGACACTTTATTCGAACTGCTTTTAACAATTGGACCCCAGCCATAATGTTAATTTGTCTTTTGTCTTTTCAGATGCTGATTGATGTGTTGTGTATTACCAGTGTTTTCTATTTAATTTTAATTGCAAAAAAAATTGTTGCTCTTAAGTGTGAATAAATACATTAACCGTTGTTGATAAAATCCCTGAGCAATATATTTTTTCTAAATGTTTCTAGCGAAGAAATATATATATATATAAAACTAATAAAAACAACTTGCATTTATTAAGCCTTTCAAGACCACCAGTCTTAAAGTGCTTTGCAGCCACTGAAGTATTTTTTGAAGTATAGTCACTACAGTAATGTAGGAAACACAGCAGCCATTTTACACACAGAATACTCCCATAAACAGCAATGTGATAATGACCAGATAATATGTTTTTTCTCATATGTTGATTGATGGAGAGTTGATTGAGAGATAAGAATTGGCCATGACACTGGGGCTAACCCCACCCTGCTCTCCTTCAAATGCAATCCTTATGTCCGCCTGAAGAAGCAGACTTTAATGTCTCATCCAAAAGATGGCAACTTTGACAATACAGCACTCCCTTGGTGCTGCACTGGAGTGTCAGCCTTGATTTTTGTGTTCAGATTTTGGAGTGCAACTTGAACTTGCAACCTTGCGACTCAGAGACGAGAGTACTACCAACTAAGCCATGGCTGACACCTCAAGTTGTAAAAATCATTGTGCCATGTAAATGGAAGAATTTTGAGATGTTTATGATCATTTT
This sequence comes from Cetorhinus maximus, assembly GCF_964194155.1. Taxonomy (NCBI): domain Eukaryota; kingdom Metazoa; phylum Chordata; class Chondrichthyes; order Lamniformes; family Cetorhinidae; genus Cetorhinus; species Cetorhinus maximus. Next base: position 144,269,777 of record NC_135884.1, read on the forward strand.
AGCACTCAAGGCAACACACATCCTATTTTAGCCAATAAGTTTTCTCTTGCATTAGTTTAAACTTTTTCTTCTATTTTTCTGTGAGTAGCTGTTTATGCTTGCCCTTGACTTGTGGGCACTAGAATCATCAGAAATAGCTAACTCTGCCCTTTCCCCTCCCTTCCAAAAAAGATAAAACATACATCTTCAAGTACTTTAAAAATAGATCACAGAAACATTGACAAAATTAATTAAAAGATCAGTAGCATTAGCGCATTTGATAAGAGTGACCTTTACAGTGGTCTCATATTATACATCATCTTTGATTTATGCATTCCTGCAGTAAGTGCAAAACTAATTGTACAGTTTGCGTTGAACCAGTTTTGTGAATTTTCATCCAAATTTAATGGGGTTACCTTCAATGGAAAGCATCGCACAACAGAAATTGACCTTGAAATTGGTTTATTCAAACACAAGTCAAAATATGGAAATACAGAGAGAAAGAATGATAGCAGGAGCTATGAAATTGCAGAGTGTGTCATGTTTCTGTAAAGTGGTTGCAAGAATGCTAAGTTAAACTATATTATTAATGTGTGTAGCTGTAGAGGACAGTGGGGAAGTGCTCCATGTTGATTATTTCTTCATTTTGTTGATATAAGTTCCCACAGCTTCTGCCCAAAGCCCCTGAGACAGACTTTAGCAGTAGCTCCTCAGTAACTGCATCATTACCAGGCAAAAAAAAAGCAAGTCCTGTTGTTTTCATGTCAATAGCGGATGAAAACGTTATTCTATTCGAGTGCACAAAGAGTCGTGTATTCAGTGGGGACATGCAGATAGATTTATGAAATGAACCATTTCAAATGCCATTATCTTCCCACGGTGAGATACACCTTTCATAAATCATAGTGGCTATGGAAAATAAAGCATTTCAGAGTGCACAATTCTGTCCCTGTATCCACCAAACTTAGAGTCTTAAATATTGCAGGGAAGTGAGAGGGAAGAAAAGGAATGAGATGCTCGAGCCTTCTACACCTTAAGAGGTAGAGTTAGATAACTGGTGACTGGAAGTGGGCTTCTGTTCATTTATATCCCTTTCAATCAAGTAGCCTTCTGAATCCAAGTCCTTCATAAATCGCAGATACTAGTTCAGAGTACTACTGAGAGGAAAGCAGATACTATAGTCAGGTAATGGCTCAGCAGAATAGAGGCTAAAGGATGAAAACTTTCCTTGCTAAATTTGAACAGTAGCTGCCATAAAAGCAGAACACTGCTGATACAGGACTGAAATACAAAGATCAGATGCTGGAAAACACTCAGCAGGTCAGGCAGCAGCTATGGGAAGAGAAACAGAGTTAGCGTTTCAGGTCAGTGACCATTTGATGAAAGGCCATTGATCTGAATGTTAACTATGCTTCTCTCTCCACAGATGCTGCCTGACCTGCTGAGTATTTTCAGCATTCTCTTCTTTTATAAAGTAGCAGCATCCAGATAGTGACAAGAACAGGGTTGCAAGTTGGCATTGCTTTGTGAACAGCAATCACTACTCCAAGTCAGTAAGTTTGCAATATTTAATGGTTTGCAAATAGGAACGAATTTTAATGCAATTTCCTGATCCCATTTGATATGAATCAGATTAGTTAAGATCCATTTTCACCTCCCCAAGTGAAGTAGAAAAGCGATGCAATCAAATCATCCATTATTTTTGTCCACCTGTTACCTTTTGTCCCTCCTTCTAAGGTTCTAAGCAAGAGTGTAGAAGAAATTTACAAGGTGCTAACAGTCACCATGAGGCAACCAGTGAAGAGGAGAAGTCAAACTAGATTTAAAACAAGCCTACATGGCATTTATTTTCAAGAAAGGCTACTGGAAACAAAGGGCAGCACCAATATGAAAATAACATAGAAACAGCCTAAATCGAGAGCATTAAATCCAAGTTGAGAGAAAGTGACTTTGCAAGTGAATATTCGAAGAAGCCCCATGACCTCATCCATGCCCTTGTTACCGTGAGACACAACTATTCCAATGGTCTCCTGGCTGACCTTCCACTGTGTACCCCCATAAACCAGAGTTCATCATAACCCCTGCTGCCTGTATCCCATCTCACAAGTTCAGTTCACCCTTAGCACTGTGCTCGCTCCCAGTCCAGCAATATCTCGATTTTAAAATTCTTATCCTTGTTTACAAATCCCTCCAGGCCTCGTCCCCTCCCTATCTCTCTAATCTTTTCCAGCCTTACAACCCTCTGAGATCTCAGAACTCCTCCATTTCACACCCCTTAGACATCTGCGATTTTCTTTGCTCCACCATTGGTGACCATGCCTTCAGCCGCCTGGGTCCTAAGTTTCAAAGTTCCTTCCTTAAAGCTCTTCTTCCTCTTCCTTTAAGAAACTCCTTAGAATCTATCTCTTTGATCATGCTTTTGGTCACCTGTCCCACCATCTCCCTATGAGGTTTTGTGTTAAATATTATTTGAAAATCGTTCCTGTGAAGTACCTTGGAATATTTTACTACATTAAAGGTGGTATATAAATGCAAGTTATTGTTACTATGAGATATTGTACAAATATATTTTGATGTAACTTTTGATAAAGTTCCAAATGAAAGGCTAAGACACAAGCTTAAGACAGTGGATATCCTATATTAAACTTGAAGAGCAGGTAAAGAATTGGCTGAAAGACAGTAATTCACTTTTGGGCATTTCCAATTTATATTCAGTTGACTAAAATTCTCCATCACTTGTATGCATATACCATGCATACCTCATTATGTGAATGCTTTGTTAGCGAGACGGTGCTAGTAGGAAGAGCTTTTATACATACAAACTTATGAATTAGGAGCATGAGTAGGCCATTTGGCCCCTCAAGCCTATTCCACCATTCAATAAATCATGGCTGATCTGACTGTGGCCTTAACTCCACGTACTGCCTACCTCCGATAACCTTTGACTCCCTTGTTAGTCAAGAATCTGTCTATCCCTACCTTAAAAATATTCACTGACCCTGCTTCAGGAGCTCTTTGGGGAAGAGAGCTCCAAATATTCACGACCTCTGGGTGAAAAAAAATTCTTCTCATCTGTCTTAAATGGGAGACGCCTTATTTTTAAACTGTGTTCCCTAGCTCTAGTTTCTTCCACAGCATCCATCCTGTAAAGTACTCCAGGGGCTGAATTTTCACTTCGGCGTGCGGGCACACGCCCGACACGCACAAGCATGAAATAGCGTGTGATGACATCAGGCGAGTGTCCCGACGTCGTCGCGCACTCGCTTGATATTTCGGTCGGCGGGCACGCGCGGGAGCTCGCCGGCTGACAATTAAGAGGGCTGTTAAGCCCATTAATTCATCAATTAAATGGAATTTTTCCCTGCCTGCCCAACCTTACGGTTGGCAGGCAGGCGGAAAGGCCAAGCGGCCTTTGGATTTTTGAGGAAACCTCATCCAAGGATGGGATGAGGTTTCTGATGTTAATTAAAAACAAAGTAAAAATGTTTAAATCTCACAGGGTCACATGAGGGGACATGTTTTCCTTAATTTTACCATCTTAATTTGTAAAGTAAAAAAATCTTCAGCTCTCTGAGGCAGCTCTGTGCCTTCAGGGGGCTTCCTATAAGCGCACACACGTGAGCTGACATCTGTGCTAGCCCTCTCCCGCCCACACCCAGGCAGCTCTGAGCGTTCCAGCGGGCAATTTAAGTTGGCTGGCCGTTAATTGGCAAGCCAGCGTGAAATCGCGGTCGGAGCCCAATCGTGAGCAGCGGACTGTTGCGCGGCTGCTCACGGGCCCGCCCGCCCACCCGCCAAGGGGAAAATCCTCTCCCAGGATCTTATACATTTCAATAAGACCTCCCACCCGTGCAAAAAATATTTAGGGAAGGAGACATTTTTATGATTTTGGGTGTAAAAGATTGTTTAGGAAGATTGCGTAGTTTGACAGATTTCAAAGAAGCAGTGAATATTCAGGACCCAAATATTCATTGCTCATAACCAGAGACAGGCAAAGTACAAACCCAGCAGACACAGCAGAAGATTAAAAACAAAATCCAAAACAAAAACAAAAATACCTGGAAAAACTCAGCAGGTCTGGCAGCATCTGCGGAGAGGAACACAATTAATGTTTCGAGTCCAAATGACCCTTCAACAGAACTAAGTAAAAATAGAAAAGAGGTGAAATATAAGCTGGTTTAAGAGTGGGGGGGGGGGCGGGGACAAGTAGAGCTGGATAGAGGGCCAGTGATAGGTGGAGATAACCAAAATATGTCACAGACAAAAGGACAAAGAGGTGTTGAAAGTGATGATATTATCTAAGGAATGTGCAAATTAAGGGTAGAAAGCAGGACGAGCAAGGTACAGATAGCCCTAGTGGGGGTGGGGTGGGGTGAAGGAATCGAAAAAAGCAAAAAGGTAGAGATAAAACAATGGATGGAAATACATTTAAAAATAATGGAAATAGGTGGGAAAAGAAAAATCTATATAAATTATTAGAAAAAAAAAGAGGAGATCGGAAAGGGGGTGGGGATGGAGGAGAGAGTTCATGATCTAAAATTGTTGAACTCAATATTCAGACCAGAAGGCTGTAAAGTGTCTAGTCGGAAGATGAGGTTCTGTTTCTCCAGTTTGCGTTGAGCTTCACTGGAACAATGCAGCAAGCCATTTACAGGGCACTTTACAGTCTTCCAGACTGAATATTGAGTTCAACAATTTTAGGTCATGAACTCTCTCCTCCATCCCCACCCCCTTTCCGATCCCCCCCTTTTTTTTCCAATAATTTATATAGATTTTTATTTTCCCACCTATTTCCATTGTTTTTAAATGTATTTCCATCCATTGTTTTATCTCTACCTTTTTGCCTTTTTCGATTCCTTCACCCCACCCCACCCCCACTAGGGCTATCTGTACCTTGCTCGTCCTGCTTTCTACCCTTAATTTGCACATTCCTTAGATAATATCATCACTTTCAACACCTCTTTGTCCTTTTGTCTGTGACATCTTTTGTCTATCTCCACCTATCACTGGCCCTCTATCCAGCTCTACTTGTCCCCCCACCCCACCTTAAACCAGCTTATATTTCACCTCTTTTCTATTTTTCCTTAGTTCTGTTGAAGGGTCATTTGGACTCGAAACGTTAACTGTGTCCCTCTCCGCAGATGCTGCCAGACCTGCTGAGTTTTTCCAGGTGTTTTTGTTTTGGATTTCCAGCATCCGCAGTTTTTTGCTTTTATCACAGCAGAAGATTGTATTTGCTGTTAAGAATTGCTTTGTCGGGCAGAATTTTCTCACCGGCGTGCGGGGGGCGGGCCCCACACGCCAACACGTAAAATGACGCACGGTGACGTCAGGCGGGCGTCCCGACGTCACCGTGTGCCATTGCGATATTTAGGTGGGCGTGTGCGCGATGATCTCCCATGCGCGCCCGCCGTTAATTAATGAGCCACTTAAGGCCCTTGAGGCAGCAATTGTCAGGGTTCTTTCAGGGCCCGTGCGATCTTCAGGTCGTCGCACGGGTGCAACGGGCAGGCGGACAGGCCACATTTATATAAACCTCATCCACGGGCGGGATAGATGGGGCGAGTGGGGTCGCGAGTGTTATTTGTCAGACATTTAATGCTTACAGTTACTGATACTTGCCTGTGTGAGCAGGAATACTTCAAAACTCTTCACAGCTGCTTGGACAGGAGTTAACAGCCTTCAGGTCAGGACGCCGGAGTAAACATCATTTCCGGGGCCTTGCTGGTTTCATGAAGTCTTCCCTTAGTCTGGAAATAGGAGTTGTGCTATCCACTGGATAGCTCTTGAGGAGGAGGGGAGGAGGCCAGGAGTCCACATTCAGCCTCCAGGGGAGCCACTTTTGGGAGGAGAGGCATAGGCACAAGGGGTGCAGGGCCAACAGGAAGTTCAAGGCGGAAGGGGCTGCTACCCTGCTGCCAATGATATATAGGTGGCGAAGCAGCTACTTCAGTATGTCTGAGGTGCATTGCCGAAGGAGGCTCCATCTCTCAAGGGAGACAATCACCTCCATCTATCAGATGATAGGCCCTCAGATCTGTGCCAATTGTGTGGGTGCAATTGCAAATTTACAGCTGAGCCCTTTGTACAAGTTTTTAGCTTTCATGTAAGGCTGTGATTGCCTGTGTATGCTTTGGTGCCTTAACTGCTGGTCCTGGCTAGCACTTTAAAATAAATCCAAATTTCCTGCATCTTCACAGGCGTACATTGACTTTCATCCACCACCGCTGGGATGAGGCCAGCTAGACAGAGCAAGACAGAGGCTTTGCAGCAATTGCTGGCTTCCCCCACGTCCAGGGTGCAATGGACTGCACACATGTGGCCATCAAGGTGTTAGCAGGTGAGCCCGGTGCCTTCGTCAACAGGAAGGGATTCCATTCCTTGAGCGTACCGATAGTGTGTGATCACAAGGTGCAGATCCTGCGAGTCTGTGTGAGGTACCCAGGCAGCTCCCATGACGCTTACATCCTCAGACACTCCCAGGTGCTGAGGCTCTTCAGTGCTCCAGCCCGGCTGGATGGTTGGCTGCTGGATGACAAGGGCTATTCCCTCAGAAGGTGGCTCGTGACGCCTCTCCACCATCCAAGAACAGAAGCTGAGCAGCGGTACAATAGGAGCCAAGCCTCCACAGGTGCTGTGTTAGAGAGAACCATGGATCTTCTCAAGATGCGTTTCCAATGCCTGGACCAGTCAGGGGGCGCATTCCAATACCCTCCAGATCGTGTGTCACTGTGGTTGCATGCTGCGCTCTCCACAATCTGGCGCTGGAAAGGGGTGACGCAGTGGATGAGGAAGACGTGGACGCAGTTGCTCCCGATACACACGATGAGTCCAGTAGTGAGTCCGAGGATGAGCAGGCACAGGAACGCTGAGTGGGTAGACACTGACCCGGGCATACTCCAGGGAGGCAGGGACACCCGGGAGGCTTTAATCCAACGAACCTTCAGCTAGCCCACCACAGATGAACCTCCAACACAAGCGAGGGCTGCAGGCTCCATATTCGATACCTGAGTGAAAAATCTGCCTGGGTAGGAACATTAACTAAGGCCATTGTCAATAAAGCTTAATGTCAAACAACTCACTCATAACATCATGGGTTACCGTCCACCTGCAGAAGTAAAGAATCGCCCTGAGCCATGCTCATATATCAAAATTTAATGATTTAACAAAATGAAGCACAAAAAAAAATAATTACAAAGGTGTTACGCATCACACTGAGTGGTCATGAACTAATAGCAGGACAACATAAAACTACCAGTGAGAAACCCGTGGTGTGCCTAAGGTGCCTTAAGTTTATGTTTGCGGATGTTACGTCTAGGTGCTTCCCCCTTGCTGGCATTGGCATCTGAAACAGCCTGCTCACTGTGCAGTCCTGTTGGCCTCGATGGCCTTGGCGGGAGTCCTTTGGCCCGTGGAGCCTTTGATCGCCCCGCCTGGGAGGGAGCGGCCAGTTCCACAGCTGGCGTCTTCCCAGTTGCCGCAGCCTCATCGGATCCCACGATCACTGGCAGAGGGCGGAGGAGCTGCTCCCTCATCCAGAGCACCCTGAGAGGAGCCCGCAGAGTCTTAACCCTTATATGCTGCTGCGCCAACATGAGGTTGCTTCGGACCTCCCTGCTCGCCATTGATGCGTGGGCACCGGGAGCTGGGATACTTGGTGCCCAAACCATCTCCCACACTGGCGCTGACCAGCTGAGGTCAATGCCGCTGTGAGGGCTTGCAGGTTCGAGCGCAACCCCAGGAGGCCCTGATTGGTCTCCTGGAGGAGCCTCTCCACGAGAGTCGACACTCTCTCCATGGAGGAAGCATGCCGCTCGGCCATGAAGCTCATTGCATCGGTGATGTTCCGCATGGACTCCTCCAGCACGGGCACCATGCCATGCATAGCATCATGTATCTTGTCAGATCCTCCCGCATACCCTGCTGCACTTCCAGCATCTGCTGCCTCATGGACGACTCCAGAGGCATATCATCAGCCACCGACCGAACATGTGCCAGGTTCCCAGCAGTCCTCCGATTTCCAGCGCCATGGGCACTCTCTGTCTCTGCCTGCACCTCAAGCGAGTGCGAAGCGCCCTCACCACTGTGTCCCGGGACACTGGCCGATAATCTAATTCCAACCGAGGTGCTAGTATCTGTACTGGTGCCTGCCTGGCAAAGATGGTGTGATGCTGGTGAGTCCAGTTGTTCAGGGCCCTCAGGTGTGGGAGGTGGCCCCTCTGCCTCCTCCTCCCGGCCCTGCTCCGGTGATGCTGAAAGGTGGAACAAGGACATTTGATTAGTTAAAGTGGAGACAATGTCAATGTGCATGCCTGTCCCCTGGATCAGCATGCGCTCATCCTTCCATAATCAATGGTCAACCCATGTTGCAAGCTTCAATCACTGAGCATTCAGCAGTGCCATGGCTGCTGGGACACGCATGGTGACCTCAGTGCTCGGCAATCTTACCTCCCCGTGGCACCCCAGCCTCACCGCCATCGGTGAACCTTGGCGCATGGCGCCTCTCCCGATCCATTGCCTCCTGCTCATATCTGGTCGTGATGGCCATTGGACTTGGTGGTCATTGCACTCCCACCGCCGCCCGCCAACTCCTGCTATCCTCGGGAGCCACGCACCACACTGGGCAGGACTCAATTGGCCCGCCCGTATAAAATGGCGGCACGGAGCCAATCGCGGGTGGCAATCGGCTTCGAGCCCACTCCCGAACGGCCCGCCCGACGAGGAGAAAATTCTCCCCATGATTGCCTACTCGAGGTCAGCCTTTAATGGGTGATTTAAAGCCAGGCAGGAGCGTAAACATTTTTTAAAAAACTGTATTCAATAGGAAAGAAAGGAAATGAGAAAGGAGGCACTGACTCATTTTCCTCCCCCAATATATTCCCCCAGGTTTACCATTTTATCTCAGCAGAGGTCAATTTTCATTCCCGTTTTGAAACAATGGGAACTTCAACGTTCCGCATTAATTTGCCTGTTGACCGCCCCCACAACCATGTACCTTTTCCAGCAATGCTAGATTCATGGATGAAATTGGCGTGATTGCCAGCCAACATGAACCAACCTTCCCTTCATACCAGGCATGTCGAAAATGTCCCGTACATAAACCACTACAGATTTTGTATGCCAGGAGATGAAATTTTGAATAAATTGCTGAATGCTCTGTCATCTAAAAACTCCGAAACCAGTCTGAATTTATGGGCAGGATTTTTCAGTTGATGTGTGGGGGGGAGGGGGCGACGCGTAAAATGATGCGCGATGACTTTCGGGCGTGCGTCCCAACGTCATCGAGCAGTCCCGTGATGTTTCGTTCGGCGGGCACGTGCTGGAGCCAGCTGCGCGCCCGCCGATATGTAAACGGCCTATTGAGGCCAATAAGGAACTGATTAAAGTCATTAACAGTGCTGCCCGTCTAACCTTAAGATTGGTGGGCAGGCGAAAAGGCCAAGCGGCCTTCGCGTTTTTTAGGAAAATGCTATTTAGAAACATTCACGAGCAGGATGAGGTTTCCTAAAGCTTTTACTAATTTAAATTTAAAAATTTTTATAAATATGAAAATATTTTCATAAACATGCCCCATCTCATGTTTAAGTACATTTTTAAACCTTTCATTCATTCTTTACAATAGTGATTCAATCTCCCTGAGGCAGCTCCGTGCCTCAGGGAGAATGAAGCATCTTTCAGCGCTGGCCCCAACTCTCTCTCCTCCCCCCCACCTGCACAGGTAGTGCTCAGTGCTACCACCCGCGTATTACGGTGGATGGGCCTTAATTGGCTCACCCGCGTAAAATGGCGGCGATCGGCACCGCGACTGCTCCCGCCGAGCATTCAGGCCAATATGTGCAAGAACTTATAGCAGATTATTTTAGGATTTTTTTTTGCAAACTGCAAATAAATTTAGCTTGCATATTTAGAGGGAGTCTTTTTTTTTATTCATTCATGGGATGTGGATGTCACTGGCTAAGCCAGTATTTCTTACCCATCCCTAATTACCCTCATTCAGAGGGTATTTTTTTTTAAGAGCCAACCACATTGAGCAAACACAACCCATACAGTTGATTCTGTCCTCTGTGAGGCTTAGTAATTAGTTGTGATGTCGCCAATATTCACTGCTTAAACTGAATGTTGAACAAGATAAAAAGAATAAAAACTTAAGTTTCTTATAATTCTTCTAAATAGCATATTTCTTTAAATTAAATTGTCACTGCATTGTAGATTAACACCTTAGGTATAGAATGGCCAAATTTACTAGCAATTAAGCAGTAAGGCCCTGCTGAATTTTTTTATTCTTTCACGGGGTGTGGGTGTTGCTGGCTATGCCAGCTTTTATTGCCCATCTCTAATTGTCCTTGAGAAGGTGGCGATGGTGAGCATCTACTTGAACTGCTGCAGTCCACGTGGTGTAGTTATGCCCACCATGCCTTGAGGGAGTGAGTTCCAGGATTTTGACCTAGCAACAATGAAGGAACGGCGATATATTTCCAAGTCAGGATGGTGTGTAGCTTGGAGGCAAACTTGCCGTGCATCTGCTGCCCTTGTCCTTCAAGCTGGTAGAGGCCAGAGATTTGGAAGGTGCTGTTGAAGGAGCCTTGGTGAGTCGCTGCAGAGACCACTAAATTACTTACAGGGACCATGAAATTTAGTTGCTGGTGCTGGCACTACAGAAGCCCAAAACGCCAAAAATGTCAGCCGGAATGCTTCTGCCCACTGGTGACACAAACTGCGTGAGGTGTCCTGACTGTAATGGCTAATTTGGGTGTGCGCCAGGAGCATGCCAAGTGGCCAAAATGTATCCAGCAGTATCTAACACAAATTTGGCACACAGCCTGCCATTTTGGACCCTGCAGGCCCTGTTAACGCCCTCTCTCAACCACTCCAAGTTGAGCATGTTCAGTTGCACGAGGGACACTTTTCTTTCCCCACCTCCCACCCCCCAACCGCCACCATCATTCAACACCACCACCTCCACTAACCCTTGTTAAAAGGAATCACTGTGGGACTTCCATGTAAGACGCCTTTGATTTTCTTTTGCTGCTGCATACTGAGTGATACTATGTTGAATGTTGCTGAAGGAGTTTAAAAAACAGTTTGGGTTCACAAGGGAGTGGTGCTAGATTTTGACAAGGTGTTCAGAGGAGTTGGAAAGCCTGTCACGAGAAAGCTTGTTTCAGTGATAGGGCCTATGGTTTCAGTTTCTCTTGGAAGATTTAGAAATGGATCAGAGGTAGCAGACAGGGGAAGCTGTGCCCAGGGAGAGGAGGAGAAGAATGACTCTCAGTACGAGGTCCTACTTCTCCAACCTCCACTTCTGCCAGGAACAGTGTCTGAGGCAACTGCTTTTCGTTAACCACATGATAACTAAACTGTGTCACCTCCTACAGCTGGACCTGCACCCACAAAGCAGGGCGAGGGTGACACTGTCAGTTGCTGTGAAAACCAATGTCCCCCTCAATTTCTACACCAGTGGGCCTTTACAGGTGAGAGCAGACGTCATAACATGTCACAGTTCTTTGTGCATCACTGCAACAGGGAGGTGACAGAGACCCTTTACAGAAGGAGACGGGACTTTATCGTCTTTTCTCCTACTAGAGACAAGTAGGAGGAGTGAGCACGAGGCTTTGCCAATATAGTGGGATTCCCAATGATGCAGGGTGCGATCGACTGCACCTACGAGGCTCTTGTGGATCCTAAATATCAACAGGGAAATGTACTGTAATGGCAAGAGCTACCACTCCATGAGTGAGCAATTGGTGAGCAATCATGCCCGGACAATCTTGTCGGTGAATGCCCACCATCCAAACAGAAATCACAACGCACTCATAAAGTGACAGTCAGCTGTAGCCACTATCTTTAAACCATAACGAAGAAACAGAGGCTGGCTGTTGCATGATGAGATATCAGCTCTACATCTGGTTCATGACTCCCTTCCACAACAGCCTCAGTCAAAGCCGGCCCCATGATACAGAACATCTTCTCCTCTTAAGGGCTTAGGAGATGCAAGCATGCATGTCATCCACTCTGCTGCTCCCTGCAATTATGTGTGACCTTGCCCTGTAAGAGAAAGGGACGATGTCAGTGAGTGTGTCACAATGTATTTGGTGATGTGCCTACCATAGCTGAATAGCTGGAGGTATGTGGAAGCTGCAAGAGCTGGATATCAGGCTGGCAGCATTGGTAAATGCCTGAGGGTGAGATGGAGCATCTGAATGTTAGACATGAGTCCTAACTGCAAATGGGTGAGCAAAGGGCTGTTGTGCAGTGAGCAGCATGAGAGATTGATGGTGTTGGTGGGTAGGAGATGTTGTTTGAAGATTGACCTTGACCACCATGTGAAGTCATTGAACTTTTTCCAGCTCTGCAGCCAAATTCTTAGAGCCAGAGTAAGTGAATTTCTCTCCCTGGCCATCTGCTTCCATTCCCTTCACAGCATGTGCCTGGACAACCTCCTGACTCCCTGTGGAATCATGGCATCCCTCTTCCTTTCAGTCTTCATCACTAAGGTCCCCAGAGCTGCATCCGAGAATTTGAGAGCCTCTCTCTCTCTGCTGTGCTGCTCCATCACCCACTCCGCTTCCTTCCACCAAAATCTTCCTGACGCTGGTGCAGCACTGATGAGCGGGTAGCACCAGGCTTGCGTACTGCCTGCCTCAGCAGGAAAGGGTGGGGGGAGGGGGGTAATTGTGCAACTCAAACTCTGTATCCAATGTTGGGTCTAATCGAACTTTTCCTCCAGGGTGTTTTATGTGTAAAATTAGCATTGTAGGTATGAGTAGGTGACTTGCTTGTTGTGGGCATACTGCATCTTGGAGTCAGATAAAGCAGGCTGAATTTCATGACTTCCCACACGTTAATTTTTATTGGTTTCATTTGGGGTATGGAGGAACTTCTACACAAAAGAAGTGAGAGAACAGTGGCGAGTGAGACTTCTGCTAAATTTACAGGTGGCAAAGTAGGTTAGTCTGCCTCTCTAAAATATATTTCGTTTGTACCACTTTCTTCTAATGTGCCACACCCTGTTCCTGACTGATAGCCGTACATCCTGCCACCCCTCCCTCCCAACAACCCGCAACATGTTTGAACTGTGTGCCAACGGGCCTTCACCCCTTGAAGTAACTTTCCTTGCAATATCGCAAAGAAATAGTTGAAGATCAGTTCACCTGCTAACAGTTGCAAACCACTCTCAAAGACCTCTGATTCTGTCATATCAATTCTCCGTGAATTTATCCTTGACTTGACACTAACCCCAGACAGCATGACTGAGATCCAGAGCTGATCAGAACTGAAAACCTTGGCCCAAAAATGAACTGGTGGTATGCATTTCATTGCCTTTACAATGAAAGAAATGGTTCACCTCCTCCGTGAATGCTGTTTACCACCAGGGAACAGAAGGCTCTTCCTCTAATGCCACAGTTCCCTGACTGAATCATAATTTCTATTTCTTTCCCTCTCACTGCTTCCCATTTGCATTTAATTAGTTAATTGTATTTTCAATCAAAGTGTGGTCAAAATGTGGCAAGTTTCTTGGGAGTACTGAGGTTTTAATTTAAGAAAAAAATAATACCCTATGCATTTGTAGATTATACAGTTTTATAATATAAATTGCACTCACCCCCAGGGTAAAGGGTCTCCAGACAGAAAAACTGATTACAAAACCATAACCCTTTGAGTACGAAGAATAATATTGCAGCTTGTTTATATACACAGATCCCTTGTGAGTGACAGCTTCAAAAATGGAGGCATGTCAGTGGGTAGAATGTTAGTGCTCCATTGAGCCCTTCCATGGAACAGTAGGTCCCCAGTTTACTGACTTCCTCCATGCTGTACGTTCCTTCTCTTGGTCAGATGGTTTTGGTGAGGGTAGCAGGGGAAAGGTAGTGTAGTCGTTTTTTTTAGCAATAGAATATTGGGAAAAAAACCTATCAGCAAATGGTTTCCAATTTTATAAATAAAGAACCTGCATCTACATAGCGCCTTTCATGAGCACAAGTTGTTTCCAAGTGCCTTACATCTAATTAAATACTATTTAAGTGATATACTGCATCACTCTTATGATGTCAGAAATGTGGCAGCCAGTTTGTGCACAGCAAGATCCCACACACAGCAATGTGATAATGACCTTGCACCTTGTTGTTGCTGGTTGAGGGATTAATATTGGTCAGGACTCCACGAAATACTCCCCTGCTCTTCCTTGGAGAATGCCATTGCATCTTTGGTATCTACCTGACAGGGCAGACAGTGCCTCAGTTTAACATTTCATACAAAAGATGGCATCTCCAACAGCGGGCACTCCCTCAGTACTGCAAGCAGGAGTGTCCGCCTAGATTTTGTACTCCAGTCCCTCGAGTGTGGCTTGAACCCACGACCTTCTGACTCAGAGGTGAGAGCGCTACCACTGAGCCATGGTTGATAATTAGCATGCAGAAATATCTACAGCCAAAAAGTCATGAAGTTTTGTATTTGTAAATATGTCAGAATCTGTTTAACCTGTGGCCGTCAGCATCATGGTACGGCTAGGGTTAGAGTATAATTTGTCATCGCAATTAATGACAGATTGCTTACCAATTTAAATGATTGAACTGCGGCAGAAGAGTGCTAGTCTCTTCTCAGTTCTTCCCTTTTGGCTTGAGATTTTCAGAGGGCAGGGAGAAGACGGGTGAAGGAATGAGTAGAGACATTTCAAAAGATGTTAATTTTGTAAAAACTAAGATGTCTATTGATGTCTTGTGGGCTTAGAGGAGTAGTTGGAACCTGGCTGCCTTTCTGTTTTGATGTAGTCTTTACTGCCTGTACTGCTAAAGGCCATGCTTTTATCATTCTGAGAACATTGCACCAAAGGAATTTAGAGAATGATTCACGCCATCTAAAATCCCTTTTAAAAATGAAACCATTACGAAGAATTAGCGTTAATCTTAGGATTTCTTTCTGGCTATTGCTGCTTTTTTAAAATATTTTTTTTATTGCACAGTACATGTTGCACTGTGAAATCAGTGGGTGAAAGATCCAGGAGCAGCCGCTTTGTGGGAGTCCTGAAGCGACATTAAAAATAATTATGCGTTTGTAAATATTAATTTGATTCCTTCAAATTGTCATGAAGCCCAGAAATTTAAGGTGTCCCAAATGAGTTGAATTCCATTATTATATTATGACATTTTAGGATTTTTACCAGTGCGTTTCAGGGTTGGATTCTGGGCTCCATCCAGTTTTCCATGACACTTGCAAATCACTGGCTTTGATCATCAGGCTCAGTAACTTCATTGAGACAGTTGCCTTGATGGTGTTGCCAGTACTGGTAATTTAAACAAATATATAGATAAATGTTAAATGATGTTAATATGTTTTACAATTTTGTTGTTCTACTTTATGAAGGTGTATGTCCTCCTCGTATTTACTCTTATCCAAGGCCAGGATGTTTCGGGTGGTGGGTTTTCCTGTCCCACCATCTGAAAAGTCAGCGAGAACGTATCCTCGCCAAAACAGCCTGCTCCGTAGCCATTTCAGGCTCGAATGAGCGTTAATTGGCTGCAGGCGGGACTCACACACACCTCCCAATCTGATTGGCCGACAGCTCTCTAGTCCCTGCAGTGATCAAAACTGCAGTGGACAGGAGTGGAGTTTACGAAGTCCACAGAGCTTAAGTCCCAGGAGTGGACGAAATGGTGAATTTTCGGGGTCTCAGGGCGGGGAGGGCAGGGAAGGCCTGGGGGGTGCATAGTGGGGCATTGGGTTGTCAGGGGAGAGGTTGGAGGTGGGGTTGGGTTAGGAGGGGTCCAGTGTCCACTGGACCTTAAGGGGTGCCCGAGGTTAGAAGGGGGTTTCTGATTGAGGTGACCCCCCCCCCACTTGCCACCTGAGGCTTAAAGCTGATTATTTTTGGGCTTCCCCCACACCTGAATAATCCAACCTAAAAATTGAGGCTGGGTGGGGAACGGTCCTTAAGTGGTCAATAATTGGCTACTTAAGGGCCTCAACTGAGGTAAGAATGGGTGCCCCATCTGAGGCCTCGCCAGCCCCAACACAAAATCACAGAGGTCAGGGTGGGCGGGAACCCAGTGGGAACCCCATTCATGCTACCATCCCACTTAAAAACCTGCTGGCAGGGGAACGTGAAATTCAGGCCCAAGTCTTTCTTTAAGTTAATAAAAGCAAAATACCATTGAGATCTGAAATAAAAACAGAAAGTGCTGGAAATGCTCAGTCTGGCAGCATCTGTGGAGAAAGAAAAAACAGTTAACATTTCAAATCCAATATGACTCTTCTTCGGAACTGAGGAGAGGTTCACAGCTGAGTTTTTCCGGCACTACTTGTTTTTATTTCTTTCTTGCTACCCTGAAGCGATGGATACAATAGTGAATGTATCATTGTGCTACGGAAACCCCTCGAAGCAACATCTTGTTGTAGGTGGCTGAGAACATATAGCTGGAACCTAGTAAAACCCGCCCAAATTCAAAAACTGACAATCCTGGCAGAGAATGGATATTTTGTCAGAAGTTGAACTAAAATCATTTTTAAATGATACAGATTTAGTTCTCAATAACCACACTGATGTTGAGGAATGCACCCAAACATAGAATTGTTACAGTGCGGAAGGAGGCCATTCAGCTCATTGTGTCTGCACCAGCTCTCCAGATGAGCAATTCACCTAGTGCCATTCCCCCACCTTCTCCCTGTAACCCTGCACATCCTTCCTTTTCAGATAACAATCTAATTCCATTTTGAATGCTTCTGTTGAATCTGCCTCAACCACACTCTCAGGCAGTGCATTCCAGATCCCAAACACTCACTGCGTGAAAAAAGATGTTCTCATTTCGCTTTTGCTTCTTTTGCAAATTACTTTAAATCTCTGCCCTCTTGTTCTTGATCTTTCCATGATTGGTAACAGTTTCTCCCTACCTACTCTGTCCAGACTCCTCATGATTTTGAATTCCTCCATCAAATCTCCTCTCAGTCTTCTCTTCTCTGAGGAAAACAGTCCTAACTTCTCAAAGCTATTTTCATAAGTGAAGTTCCTCATTCCTGGAGCCATTCTTATGAATCCTTTCTGCACTCTCTTCACATCCTTCCTAAAGTGTGGCACCCAGAACTGGACATAATACTCCAGCTGAGGCCGAGCTAGAGTCTTATACAAGTTCAACATAACCCCCTTGCTCTTATACTCTGTGCCCCTATTAATAAAGCCTAGGAAGCTGTGTGCTTTATTGCTGACTTGTGCACACACACACACACAATTACTGACACTCGCATGTGCACGCACACAATTACTCACAATCGCGCGCTTGCACACACACAATTACTCACTCACACCATCACGTACACACAAACAAACAAACCTGTTCCTTATTCTCGACTCCCCAAAACACAGACGATGATCTGTTTTAATCATGTTAGTTGTGGGATAAATACTGTGGCCAGGACACTGGAGAGAATTCCTTGGCTCTTAATAGTGGCCATGGGATCTTTTACTTTCAGCTGAGAGGGCAGACGGGGCCTCAGTTTAACATCTCATCCAAACGACAGCACCTCCGACAGTGTAGCATTCTCTCAGTACAGCACTGCGAATGCCAGCCTGGATTTTGTGCTCAAGTCTCTGGAGAGGGACTGAACCCACAACTTCCTGACTCGGAGGAGAGAATCTTACCCACTGAGTCACAGCTTACCTTATCAAAATCTGTCATTATTGTGAACACCTCTATCAGATAGTTTCTCTGTTGTAATGAAATTAGGTCCAGTTTCTCTCATTTCTGCGAACACTGTCGCATTAGGTGCCCCCCTCCCCCGATCCAGCATATCAGCTATGTTGGACAGGATGGGGCCCTGGGGCACCAACTCAAGGCAGGATTGGATTCTTAGAAGGGAAGACACTCTGTACCAGCACCATCCCTGGTCACACATACTTAGCACTTAGCTCAGCAACACTCTGCCGATGCAGGTTATGTGTGCAAAGGAAGGGGTAGCTGAGGAAAACTAGATTAATGATACACCCTTGCCCCCTCCCAAATCCCTCAAGAAACAATATTTTTCTCATATAAAAACAGAAAACGCTGGAAAAACTCAACAGGTCTGAAGAAGGGTCATACGGACTCGAAACGTTAACTCTGTTTCTCTCTCCACAGATGCTGTCAGACCTGCTGAGTTTTTCCAGTATTTTCTGTTTTATTTCAGATTTCCAGCATCCACAGTATTCTGCTTTTATCTTAATATTTTTCTTAGCTTAATTTTAATAAGGGGGTTCCTAATGGAAGGTCTGACTTGTTTCCCTTCTTTCATTTCCCTTTCAGTTTTTTTCTTTTGCCCTTACCCTTCATTTGCTGAAGGTGATTCCCTCATGTTGGGATATATCTGTCTTTCAGGTGAATGTCAAATTGAAGCCTTGTCTGCCCTCTCTGGTGGACATAAGAGATCCTGTGGCTGTATTCTGAGGAAATTCTGCCCAGTGCCCCGGACAATAATTATTCCTCAACCAATGCTTATAACAAATGATCTGGTCATTAGCACATTGCTGTTTGTGAGAGCTTTCTGTGAGCAGATTGGCTACCTAGCTTTCCTGTCAGATTTTCCGCACTACAACAGTGTTCTTCCAAAAGTACCTCATTGGCTGTAAAGCGCCTTGGGACATTCTGAGCAGGAGAAAGGCATGATATCAGTAGCATGTCTTTCTGCCTTTCTAATTTCACTTGTAAAGTTGATCTCCTGGCATCCTGCAAGAAATTCTTCAGGCATGAAGCTGGACAGCCAGTGTGGGTTTGTGTTCAATTATAGGAGTGTTCACAAGCCATCTTTGATACCCATCTACATACTCTCCAGCAGGATGGTCATGACTCAGATCAACACTCAGGAACAATGGCTATTATTTTTCCCCCTCCATCTTAAACTGTCAGGTACTCAGGCTAGTTGTTCTAGCCCTATTGCTATCCTGGTGAAACTCTTGTAGCAAAGATGCTATATTTGGAAACTGGGCTGGAAATGTTGCAGCTTCAAGCGATTCTTCAGAAAAAATTAAAAATTTTTAGACCCTTTTATGTATTTCAATTCATTACGGCATGTATATATTTTATAAGGCCTTTGTACATATTGCTTGCATGGTTCTTGGGATAGAAATACTTTCCATACATTAGATCTCTTAGTTGTGATGCATTGGGAGCAATACAAGTTTAAAATCTTGACACAATTGTTATAATCCCAGCTGATGTTACCACTGGACAAGTCAGATGCCTGGTTGGAACCTGGCTTGACAGATCCTAATAACTTTTATTTTTTGTTTATAAATGTGGAGGGCAGCTACTGAAGAGTCACAGGAATCTGTTGATGAACTTTTAACAAAAGAATGAAACATTTATTAAACAAGAAAAAGATGAACTATATGACACCACGTCTTCACCCACAGCCATACCTTTAGAGATATATACAGATTTGTAAGGATAACACAAGCAACAAAATCTATCTCATACTCTAATGTTCATAGTAAGTATATGGCCCATGTAAACCAATAGGCGACCTGTGGTCGGACACACCACACTCCAAGATCAAGTGACAGATGCTACCCAAAGCAGATGCTATGGACCTCTCATCAACTACCCTAGACTCTCGTCACACTGTAAGCCAACTGGTCTCACGGAAACTCTGCCTTTGACATGAGGGTTTCCAATCTCCACTCTTGAAGAATTCGCCTTGGAATCTTCTCCCAAACGATGCTTTCTCTCAGACGTCTTCAACAAGGATCCACTTTCAGGGTTTTGATCTCTCTTTCCAATGTTCCTCTCTCAGGATCACCACATTCATTCAAGCTTCACCCTCCACGCTATCTCTCAAATACTCAGCCATGCCAACAGAACACCACTGATTCACAGGCCCATAATAAGGAGTCACCAACCTTTGGCTGTCTCCTCGGATCTTCTGGCTTCTCGCAAGCCCATTGTGTTCCAAGTCTGCTCCCTGTAGCTCTGTTTTTTAAGTTGGAGCCTTTTCCCTTGCTCCACACTCTTAACTTCACTTAACAGGACCTTTTCCAGATTCCTGTTCTTCTCCTTTGACTAGAAAGTTTTCTTGAGACTCCCTTTTTCTTCCACTCCCTGGTTTTGGGACCTTTCTTCTTTGTTCTGAGACCTTCCTGTCTTCACCCTGGTGCATCCACATACCAACTGAACTAAAACTGCTTTCTGTTTGCCCCTGCCTCTGTGTGGGTCTCTCTCTCTGGACCCCTGTTGCTAGGCAACAGCACAGTTTTTTTTCAACCTTGTGTTTGTTTTAACTTCTCTAAACTACTAACCCCTTTGGTAACACAGCTCTTCACTTCAAGAGTCGTAAAACTTCATTAAAAATGCAGGTACATAGACAGGGCTTCAAACTTGCCAGCTCCATCTCACAGAGAAAAACTCTGAATGAAACTAGACCCAGGTTTCACCGTTTTAACATACACAAAAAATATATAAATTAAACTTAAAGCTATAGCATATTCTTCACACCCACAAATACAAATACAAATTACTTAAAACTATCTCTAGTTCCTAATGCTGTTCATTTGTTCTCAGTCCTTGGGACTATGTTGTGCTGGGGAATAAACGGGCCCTCCTGCTTATTTGTCCTATTGTTGGTGAGGATCACCACCCTTCCCTATCTATTGGTGGGTCAAACAGGTTATATTTGCCAACAAAAACATGCATAAGAGAAAGATAAACACCCTGCACTTTTAAAATCGAATCTATTCATTTAAAAAACTACTGTATGTATAAGTGTTATGCCTGCCTTTTTATAGAAGGAACTGCTACTCTCAGTTCTCTGCCATTTTTAATTGTGGGCAGAATTTTCCATTCGGCACGCGGGCTTGAGTTCAACACGCCAGAACATAATATGACACGCGATGATGTTGGGTGTGCGTCCTGACATCATCGCGCTGTCTTGTGATATTTCGTTCGGCGGGCGTGCGCCGAAGTCGGCTGCGCGCCCGCCAATAATTGAAAGGCCTATTAAGGCCATCAATGAACTAATTAATTTCAAATTTACGTTGCCCGTCCAACCTAACGGTTGGCTGGCAGGCGAAAAGGCCAGGCGGCCTTTACATTTTTTAGGAAACCTCATCCATGAGCGGGATGATGTTTCCTAACGCTATTACAACTTAAATAAAAACTTTCTTTGAAAGATAAAACATGTCCCATCTCATGTGACACAGTGTCATGTGACTAAATTTTTACTCTATTTTTTTAACAATCGCTTCAATCTCCCTGAGGCAGCTCCGTGCCTCGGAGATTGAAGCACTCTTTCGCACGCATGCATGAAAGAGCACTGGACCCCACTCTCACTCCTCCCCCCGCCTGCACAGGTAGCGCTACCGCTCACGATCCACGCTGGGCAGGCCTTAACTGGCCCACCCGTGTGAAATCGCGGTGTGGTGCCGATCTTGGGCGGCGGTTGGCTCTGTGACCGCCCCTGCCAAGCTCGCCCGACCAATGAAAACTCCTGGCCTGTGTTTCAACCTTTGTAAAGCATGTTGGCTGTAACCTAACAGAACATTTGGTGCAAGTTACAGTGCAGGATGATGTCCTCTCCATCTAACAGTATTGTAGCCTCTTGTGCATCCTTGACTTTCTCCACCATTGCTGGCTGTGCCTTCAGCTGCTGAGGCCCTAAGCTCTGAAAATCACTAACTAAGTCTCTCTGTACCTCTACTTCTCCCCCCTCCTTTAAGAGGCCTATTAAACCTACCTCTTTGGCCAACCTTTTGATCTTTTTTCTGATCTCACCCCTTCAGGCATAAACTTTGCTGGGGTGGCCGGTTTTCTTGGGCAGCATCACAGCCTGGATGTTGGGCAGGACCCCACCCTGGGCTATGGTGACCCTTCCCAGCAGCTTGTTGAGCTCCTCATCGTTGTGGATGACGAGCTGCAAGTGGCGGGGGATGATGCGGGTGGTCTTGTTGTCCCGGGCCGCGTTGCCAGCCAGCTCGAGGATCTCGGCCGTCAGGTACTCCAGGACGGCGGCCAGGTAGACAGGGGCTCTGGTCCCGACATGCTCAGCATAGTGACCCTTGCGCAGCAGCCGGTGGATACAGCCGAAGAGGAACTAGAGACCGGCTCTGGAGGAGTGAGTCTTGGTCTTGGTATACCCTTTGCCTCTGGTATTACCGCGACCAGACATTCTGTTGTTGCTCCTGCTGAAAGTCTTCACCATGGTTCCCTCTCCTAATATCTCCTTAAGTGGCTCATTGGCAAATTATATTTGATAATTGCTCCTGTGAAATTCTATGGGCAATATACTATGTTAAAGTTACTATGTTTATAAATGCGAGTTATTGTTGGTGAATCTCCATGGTGTATGAATTAGAACTGAATGTGACCTGGAGCAAGAAGTAAACTTTTCTTAGCTGTGCCAAATATTGATTGCAGTTATTTTATGTTTAATCTAAATGAATACCCTTTTACAACTTTGGAAAATTGCAAACAATTCAGGAAATATGGAAGACTAATCCAAGCAAACAAACAGCTATGAAATGCAGATCGCAGCACACTAGATTAATAAAATTTGAGATATAATCAAGATGATTGATATGATATATCTTGTAGAAAGCATTTGCTAAGGTTCCTCCCTAGAATCTTATGGTCAGAGCAAAGGATTCAGAACTGAGGAAAAGTTGTAAATTGGTTTATTGATTAGTTGGATAATGGGAAACAAGAGTACTTAACAATGATAATAGGTCAGGTTAGTCAACTGTGAACATTGAAATTGCTCAGGAATCTTGCTATCTTTTTTACATCCTCAAACTCTTTCAATAAACTTGCAGGACATAATTTGCTTGGCAAAGATGCTTGCTGTTCTTGTAAGGACCTTAACAGAGTTGTAAGTAGTTTGTGATTGTAAAAGTTTGCAATTGAGCCACTAGTATTGCACTTCAAGGAGATTGCTGTTCTTTATAGAGGTTTACAGGTGCTTGGTACCTTATGAGATGCCTGTAATTATAGCTCATTATGCGTTATTATAATAGTAATGGTTACATAAAAGTTAATGAGAATAGAAAATATGATGTGTAAAATGAAATGAATAAAAGGTGAACCGCTTGACCCAGTGTTAGTAGCATCTGGTTTCTGTTACCAAGTCAAAAACAGTATGTTAAGATGTATGGAGGGACTCAGAGAGAATATGTTAAGAAAGTATTATTGATATTCTTTTTAAAATGTGTTATATAGAATATTAATTTATAATGTCATCGACTGGACACACAAATATTGGACCTTTTGAAAAGCACTCTTTTTGCTAAGTAAAGGGCACTGGTCTACAGCACTATGTTGCATTTGTGAAGGACACAGCTGCTTTATGGACACAACAGAGTTCACAGAGCTCTCAGAGGCAATGACTGAGATAAGCCCAGATCGAAACAGAGAGAGGTCTTGCGACCCAGCTTGTGGGTGAAATATACTGGATTTGAACTAACAGTCAAAGAGACTGCCACAGGAGCAACAGCCTTACACCATTTATCTTGTTCTCTGAAACCTCTCTCATCAAAGTTGAGATGTCTGTATTTTGAAAACCTACCAGAAGACCTCATTGCTGCAAACCAAGAGTTCTTAAAGGAAGATTCCAAATCAACACCACTGTCTCCAAGAGAAAAGAGAATCAACCAGCCACTACTATTCCAGTGAGAAACCCAAGTAACACCAGCTACTGTGGAAAGTGAACGTTCAGCTGTAAACAAGGATCCGGACAATCCATGAATAATTTTTTTCCTGACTTTACTTTTTACTTGGGCACGTTTTAAGATCTGATACTCTGAGAATTTTTTTTTTTTGCATGCTGGAAGTTGTGTGTGTTGTGTTTTTGCATTAGTGGGTAGTTGGACATATTTGTACATTTTAAACTATTTAATAATAGATATATATATAGAGAGAGAGTTTCCAATATCACCTTTTTAAATTCAGACTCTGTTATGGCAAACCCAGGAGTGAGACAAAGAAAGGAGTCAGTTCATCCCTCTTAACCTGATCTTAACAATATAATATGGAACCTTCCTTACACCATGCTTCGAGTATTGTGTCAAGTGTTGATCACTGTACATATAATGGTGAACAACAAAGAGGCTCGGAGAGCAAAGGCAAGGTAACACATAATCCATGTTTCTTTAAATGGTGAAGGAAATTGATGGAATGAGTCTGAAAGTGCTTTGTGTAAAACTGGGAAATGTGATTATAAACTGTACAAAATATCTCAGGCTAAGCTCAATGTAAGGAGTAACTCCTTTTCATTTAGAGTTGTTAATTTGAGTTGGAATAGACTGGCATCTGTCATAGGGAACATGGATTCTATAGAAGCATCTAGAAATAAAGAGAGGGTGTTGGAAGGTGAAGATGGTCAGTGTGAGTTACCTAAATAACAGATCAAGCATTATGGGCAAACGTGTTTTCCTTATTCCTACCTTACTGTTCTCTATCTCTGTACCCTCCTCCAACTCTCCTAGATACTTCAATGCTGATGTCTTGCAAGTACCCAATTTACTTTACTCTATCATCAGCAGCCATGCCTTCAGTTGACTAGACCCTACGCTCTGAAATTCCTGCCTTAAACCTTGCCTCAGTTAATTCTCTACTTAAAATCTACATCTTTGGCCCAGCTTTTGGTCACCTGTCCTAATATGTGGCTCTGTGTCAAGTTAAGTCTGATTAGGCTCCTGTTAAGCACCTTAGAACATTTTGTAAGTTGTTGTTGTGCGTTCAGTTTGTCAAAAATTTACAAACTACCTGTGGTTCTGTATTTAGATATTTCTTTTGAGTAAAATATTATCAATTCCTTCTTAAAATGATATTGTTGCTTTTCAATAAGTGTGCTAATTAATCGCAACATTATTGCTGAGGTATTAACAGCATTATTCAATAATAAGAGCTAGTGGACACTTAAAATTTATGCAGCTCTGTTTTTTTCTTAACTAGGTCCTGCTAAAGTGAAAACATAGGCTGGAATTTTCCAGCACCCCCCCGCCACCCCCACCCCACCACCAACCTTGTGGCAGGCCATAGTTGCTGTGTTTATTCCTTGATGGGCACGCAGTTTGCTAAACAGTAGAGTTACAAAACACCAGTAGGGCCATTAAATTAAAGTGTCACTGTGTGAAAATTCCACATGAAGACAGAAACATTTTCAATGCAAACTAATTTCACTTGTGATGGCTGACAGAGGCTAACAATAAGGTGTTTTTTTTTAAGTCAGAAACCCTGTGTGGGAAAGGCTGGATGGACCAAAGAGTTCTTACCTGTTGGCTATTATTCATATGTTTGTGTTAACTTGACTGCTACTGTTATATTTTGAATAACTCAAATTTAGAAGTATTAATAGTTGCTACACTGTAGATACATTACAATAAACGTATTAATGCATTAAGCTGGAGCATGGAACAAAAACAGAAAATGCTGGAAAAGCTCAGCAGGCCTAACAGCAGCGGTGGAGAGAAGAAAAACACAGAGTTAACGTTTCGAGTCCTTAAGAAGAGTCATAAGGACTCGATACGTTAACTTTGTTTTTTTTTCTCTCCACAGATGCTGTTAGACCTGCTGAGTTTTTCCAGCCTTTTGTGTTTTTGTTTCAGATTTCCCGCATCCGCAGTAATTTGTTTTTAAGTTGGAACATGGGGTTTTCAGCCAAAAGTGACTGTGTGGTTGGGAGGGTGGATCGTTCCCTAACACATGCAGGAAAAAGAAATAGGATTTTTAAAAAGTTTTTTGTAAAGTGTTTTCAGATGTAGTAACATCGTTTCTGTAGAGGGCTCTGACTTGTTAGAGATTAAATAAGCCACTAATGAGGTTTATAAAGGAACTGCCAACCTATAATTTTTTAAAGAAATTTACGATTTTTATACCAAATCTCTTTTTTTAAAGAGCTTGCCTCATGATTTATGAGATGGTTAGGTCGACATTACTTGCTTATCCTCGCTTGTACAGCACGCACAGAAATATAAATAACACTTACGATTTTGGTGAAGCTTAGGTTTTTCTTTTCTTCCCCTGAAATTATTATTTTAGTATATTGTTCCATTCCAAAATCTTAGATTATTATCAGTGGTCCATTATTTTTTTTCCCATACAGTAAGCACTGCATTCCTGAAAGAGCCCCTAACTGAACTGCACTGAAAGACCTGACAGGGTTAGGTTTTTGTGATGGCGCATTCCAGCTGCTGTCTCCTCAGAGTTTCGGCAGCTGTCAGTGTTGTTAATGGCAGTAAATTTATGCCTAAATTTCTGATGGCTGCAGCACATTGCTAGTTCAGAACAGTGTCTCCAATCCCCATCAGAGAGGAGACGTGAACCTGCGAGTGACACTGTGTTTATTACCAAACCACAGAGCAAGAACATGTTGATGGAATCTCTTAATGAGGAATTAAGTAACTTTGCAGAAGCTGATGTTGTGACATTTATGTTTGGGGATTTGCACCCGCTTCCACCACCCCCCCATCCCCCAGTGAAATTTTCTGGAGGAGAAAATGTTAATATTTAACAGAGGGTATAATAAAAAAGAGGCGGTAGGTAGAAGGGATTACTATGCACAGAGCAGTATGTACCCTGATCCTGGACTAATTCCAATCCGCCTACAATTTTCAGCGTAACTAATCACTTTTTATTCATTCTCATTACAGCCTATAGAAAATCCCATTTAGCAAATGTTGAATTGATGCAAGTGTACACAGTTCCCCCAATGCTTTCTAAGGTTCAGTACATTGAAAATTGCCAATCTGTTGCCAAACCTGTTCAAGTAAATTCTTGACTTTCCTTAACCTCCTGTCTTACCCTTTTCATCGTGGTGATGGACAGTATTACAAGTCCTAGTCTTTCGTTTGGAGTACTCATTACAAACATATGAACATACATATTAGGAGCAAGAGTAGGCCACTCAGCCCCTTGAGCCTGTGCAGCCATTCAATAAGATCATGGCTGATTTGATTGTAACCACCTGCCTATCTGCGATAACCTTTCACCACCTTGTTTATCAGGAATCTATCTACCTCTGCCTTAAAAATATTCAAAGACTCTGCTTTCACTGCGTTTTGAGGAAGGGAGTTCCAAAGACTCACTACTCTCTGAGAGAAAAAAATTCTCCTCATCTCTGTCTTAAATGGGCGACCCCTTACTTTTAAACAGTGACCTCTAGTCCTAGATTCTCCCATAAGAGGAAACATCTTCTCCACATCCACCCTGGCAAGACCCCTCAGGATCTTAAAGATTTCAATCAATTTGCCTCTTACTCTTCTAAACTCCAGTGGATGCAAGCCTAGCCTGTCCAGCCTTTCCTCATAAGACAACCCGCCCATTTTTTTGTCCCAGGTGCTGTTCACAACGGGCAGGGTACAGTCCGTAACCAACCAGCCCGTGCTTGCAAAACACCGTGTCCAACATTAGATGTGTTTCTGCGATTGGACAACATTTGCTAAATAATCCTCAATGTGCTATGAATTACACTGACAACCAATTTAAGATTGTCAGTCAGTCTCGCAATGTGGCAAATTTGCGTGTATTGGAAATTACATATATCAATACACAGGGCCCTGTTCTTTACAGACAGAAAGAACATGTACATACATTGTGTCTGTTTCAGCTAAACAAAATAAGTGACAGCCATTCACTGACACATTTCTCCGGGCAGTGCCTTGACCAATCAGAGTCAAGTCGACTGGTTTAAATTTCAAACAATGCTTAGCAGCTTAGCTTAACTGTCAGTCACCATCAGTGCATTCTCCATGGAAATGCCACTTGCCAACCAATCAGCAGTCTCTTCATATACAGTATAAGTTGTTGTTTTCCCCCTTATATTAGTATTCTTGCGAGTGTCCTGTTAAGTGCAAGATGAAAAGCTTCGACATGCCTCTCTTATTTTAGCAATGCATTTTTAAAATTTGTTCATGGGATGGGGGCGTCGCTGGCTAGGTCAACATTTGTTGCCCATCCCTAGTTTCCCTCGAGAAGGTGGTGGTAAGCTGTGTTCCTGAATCGCTGCAGTCCATGGTGTAGGTAGACCCACAATGCTGTTAGGAAGGGTTTGGACCCAGTGACAGTGAAGGGACGGCAGTATATTTCCAAGTCAGGATGGTGAGTGGCTTGGAGGAGACCTGCCAGGTGATGGTGTTCCCATGTATTCCTAGTATTAGCCTAGTAAATGTTCTCTGAACTGCTTCTAATGCATTTACATCCTTCGTTAAATAAGGAGACCAATACTGCACACAGTGGTCTCCAAATGTGGTCTCATCAATGTCCTGTGCAACTGAAGCATAAGCTCCCTACTTTTTAAAAATTTATTTCCCTCACAATAATCGATAACATTTTAATAGCTTTCCTAATTACTTGCTGTAAGCCTTTTATGATTCATGCACTAGGACACCCAGATCCCTCTGAATCTCAGAGCTTTGCAATCTCTTGCTATTTAGATAATAAGCTTATTTTTTATTCTTTCTGCCAAAATAGACAATTTCACATTTGCTCACATTATACTCCATTTTCCAGATCTTTGCCCACTCACTTAACCTATCTATGTCGCTTTGTAGTCTCCTTATGTTCTCTTCACAACTTACTTTTCTACCTATCTTTGTGCCACCAGCAAATTCAGCAACCATTCCTTCGGTCCCTTCATCCAAGTCATTTATATAAATAGTAAAACGTTGAGGCACACCGCTCATTACACCCTGCCAACCAGAAAAAGACCCATTTATGCCAACTCTTTGTTTCCTGTTAGCTAGCCAATCTTCTATCCATGCCAACATGTTACCCCTTACACTATGAGCTTTTATTTTCTGCAATAACCTTTGATTTGGCACCTTATCAAATGTTTCTGGAAATCTAAGTACAGTGTATCCACTGATTCTCCTTTATCCACAGCACATGTGACTCTTTCAAAGAACTCCAATAAATTGGTTAAACATGATTTCTCTTTCACAAAACCACATTGACTCTGCCTGATTGCCTTAAACTTTTCTAAGTGCCCCACCATAACATCTTTAATAATAGCTTCTAACATTTTCCCTATGACAGATGTCAAGCTAACTGGCCTGTAGTTTCCTGCTTTCTGTGTTCCTCACTTTTTGAATAAAGAAGTTACATTTGCTATTTTCCAATCTAATAGAACCTTCCCCGAATCTGGGGAATTTTGGAAAATAAAACCAGTGCATCAACTATCTCACTAGCCACATCTTTTAAGACCCTAGGATGAAGTCCATCAGGACCTGGGGATTTGTCAGCCTGCAGCTCCAAACATTTGCTCAATACCACTTCCTGATGCTTGTAATTTTCCTGAGTTCCTCCCTCTCTTTTGTTTCCTGATTTACAGCTATTTCTGGGATGTTACTTGTATCCTCTGTAGTGAAGACCAGTGCAAAATATCTGTTCAATCAACCTGCCATCTCCTTATTTTCCATTATTAATTCCCCAGACTCACTTTCTATAGGATCTACGCTCACTTTGTTAACCCTTTTCTTATTTAAATATCTATAGAAACTCTTACTTATCCACTTTTATGTTTGTAGCTAGCTTTCTCTCGTACTCTAATTTTTCCCTCCTTTTTAATCTTTTATCTCATCGGTTCCCTTGCCTGGTGCATTTCAAAATTATTTTCTAAAATTCTAATGCATTACAGAATTAATTATTAAAGAGGCAAAGGGGTACTGAGCAGAATTTTGTACTTTGGGGCGAGACCCCGATGTTGGCGTCCAATGTGGTCACGATCTTGAACCGTGTGGGAAATAGTCGCCTGGCATTGATTTCCCTGAATTGGCCAATTAGTGATCATGTGGTGGGTGCGCCACCCAATTAAGGAAGGTGGGCGGGCTTCTCTTGGAAGGAGCAGCAGCCTACAGTCCAGGTAGGAGAGAGAGTTGGAGGTGGGGGGGCTCTGCTTTAAGGTGCCTTCTCTGCACATTTAAGAGTATTAAATTTAAAAATGGCCTCAGCAGTTGGGCCAATGCTGTGGAGGGAAAACTGCTCCAGAAGGTGACTTGCAGCCGTGGATGTAGCAGATCAGGTGCAGAGGGCATCAAAGCCTGCCTGGAGCGATTCCCCCCTCCAGCATCTAGTCGGCCACCAGGAGGCCGTCTCCAGGCAGCCCCCTCCCAATCCTGCCTCCGAGAAAATAGCCTGGGGTAGGGGAGTGTGCAGATGGTGCCAGAAATGTGGCACATCAGCCAGTGACACAGATTTCAGTGCCCACCCATCTGTTTACTCCATATGGGGGTGAGAAGTACTGCCAACGTGTTTCAGGATTTCAGGTACACCCATTAAACAAAAGTTGCAAAGAAATGTGATTTATTTCAACATTCTTTTGTTTGTTTTATGTGAATATTTTAGTTTCAGGCTCACTGATCACAGCTGTATGGTAGGGACAGGCCTGAGCAGCCTGGCTTGAAGTTGAAGGAACTGTTTTAACATAATGCAGTCAAAATGCATTAGTGACTGGAACTGTAGCTAACTGATGTTAAGCCAGCTCCCTCGTACCCTAGTTCCATAACTCCTTCAAGCCAGTTCCTTAATGATGTAATTAGCACTCCCCGCATCAACAGTAAGTTTCCTTGTACCTTAGCAGCTTCAAATTGGTTGGATTTTCCTGAAGTTTAATTTCTTCCCCTCCAAATAAAAACTGTGCTATTGGTCAGCAATATTCCATTAAGGGTTAAAATAGATTCCACTGCAATTACCTTTGCAGTTCCTCACATATCTTTCTTAAAAGAATTGTGCAATTCCACTTCCTGCTGAGAATTATCATAAATATGTTGCAGACTTAAGGCTCAAACATGTTGCTTGTTACACTGTGGGTTCATTGTGAACCAACAGAATCCCAATCTGAATACAGGGACTGTCATTCAAGTGCACTAAAACAATGTGGCAAATGACAAATTCATCTACAATTACAGTAATCAAAACACAACCAGTGTTGGGCTTCTTTGCAAAATGCCTACCAGGCAATTCATTCAAATAGAACAACAAATATTCTAATAAACTGGATTTCTGCCACGGCCTTTATGTTCTTTATATTTATATATTAATTCTTAAGGAATTCACTGGACTGGATCACATTACCATTAATCTGTATGTATGGTTTGCAGAACTCAAACGGTAAACACAATATATAGACAGGGCCCCCAATGCTGCAGAATTTATCCCTGCCTCAGAAATGGAAACAGGGAAATTGGTGGAAGTAGAACTGATGCAAAAACAGAAAAGCAAGGGGAATGTGAGAAGTACAGTTGAATTGTACAATAACTATGAAGTTGCGAGCTCTGTGTGACTTCCATCTTAACTGAGGGGTTTACTGCCAAAGCTGACTATGCGTTTTTCCCATTCCCACTTCTCAGGTCCCCTCTACGTCTTCATATTCTTTTTTTCTTTTTGTTTATTCATTCATAGGATGTGGGTCAGCATTTATTGCCCATCCCTGGTTGCCCTTGAGAAGGTGATGGTGAGCTGCCTACTTGAGCTGCTGCAGCCTATGTGGTGTAGGTACACCCACAGTGCTGTTAGGGAGGGAGTTCCCAAATTTTGGCCTGGTGACAGTGAAGGAACGGCGATATATTTCCAAGTTAGGATGGTGAGTGACTTAGAGGGGAACGTCCAGGTAGTGGTTTTCCCATCTATCTGCTGCCCTTGTCCTTCTAGATGGTAGTGGTCGTGGGTTTGGAAGGTGCTATCAAAGGAGCCTTGGTGAACCCCTGCAGTGCATCTTGTAGATGGTACATACTGCTGCTGCTGTGTGTCAGTGGTGGAGGGAGTGAATGTTTGTGGATTTGGTGCCAATCAAGTGGGCTGCTTTGTCCTGGATGGTGTCAAGCTTCTTGAGTGTTGTGGGAGCTGCACTCACCCAGGCAAGTGGGGAGTAGTCCATCACACTCCTGACTTGTGCCTTGTAGTAGGTGGACAGGCTTTGGAGAGTCAGGAGGTGGGTTACTCATTGCAGGACCCCTAGACTCTGACCTGCTCTTGTAGCTATACAGCTAGTCCAGTTCAGTTTCTGGTCAATGATAACCCCCAGGATTTTTATAGTGGGGGATTCAGTGGTGGTAATGCCATTGAACATTAAGGGGCGGTGGTTGGATTCTCTCTTGTTGGAGATGGTTATTGCCTGACCCTTGTGCGGTGTGAATTTTACTTGCCACTTGTCAGCCCAAGCCTGGATATTGTCCAGTTCTTGCTGCATTTGGACATGCACTGCTTCAGTATCTGAGGAGTCACGAATGGTGCTGAACATTGTGCAATCTTTAGAGAACATCCCCACTTCTGACCTTATGATGAAAGGAAGGTCTCTCAGTTCTGCCATTGCTTCTTCCAGTCCTGCTTCTCTGTGTTGCTGATGTCCATGAACTTCCTTTTTGGCTGTGGTGGATTGCAGTTGGGGAGTAGGTTGATGACTGGTGGTTCCGTTTGATTGGCTTGAGTTGGTTAGCTTGTTGTTGATGAGTAGCTGGCTGGTTGGGTTATGGGTTGGCTGACTGGCTGGTTACGGGTTATGTGATTGTATGGCTGCATACGTTTGTGTGACTGCCTGGTTGGATACCGGTTGCGCGACTGGCTGGCTGACTACAGCCTGGCTGGCTGCTCCAGTCTGTTTCCTGTGCATTGACTGGCTTTTGTAGCCTTTGCCTCAGCTCCTGTTCTCCTCTCCACAGTGAGGACTAACTTTATAGTGCAAGAGCAATTTTGTAGACCTTTCTTTTCAAATCAGAAAATACTGTTTTTTTAAAAAAAAATAAAAACCTAAACTTTCTTTAAGATATAAGTTATGTCTGCCGCAGAATCTGTATTCTCTTGCTACAGAATTTGATTGGACTTTGGCAGAAATTGAGATGTTGCAGGATTTTTTTGACCGCCTCCATATAGAATGACCAAGGTGCAGAAGAATGGAAAGATTTGTGCAGCTTTACATTACAGGATCACCTCTGATGAGAAGAGTGCCTTAAGAGGCAGCCATATGAACTAAACAATCTGGTACTTTGGTGATACCAAACCTTCTGTGAGGTGACACTGTACTGGGTGTCAAGTCCACCATTTTGGCTCTGGCTGAGGTAAACCCGCCTCTACCAAATTTTTATGAAGCTTACTCAGACATTGGAGAAGTTATCTGCATGCCTGAACCGTTGTAATATAAACAGGATATCAGACAATCTGGGCCACGGCGAGTTTTATCTTTGAATAAGCTGAAAACATTCCTATTTCTTATTTTAATTCCCCTTATTTTCCTCTTCCATCAAACCAACTACTAGCGATGGCCATCGAGTCCAGAGAGTGAGCTGTTAGTCCAGGTAATCAATTAACTTCAACAAGCAATTCTGCTACGAAATGATCAGAAGGAGAAACAATGTGGTTAGTACAGGAGTTTGCGGGGGTTGGTTGGTGGTGGGTGGAAGAAATTTGAATGATGCAGTGGATTAAAGTATTATCCAGGCACCTCTGAGACCTCAGTTTGAATCGTGAGGAATTTGATGAAAGTCTTCAATCTCTTTCCCTCGCCTCTCCTGGCAAAGACTCTTAAGTACATGAATTCTAATTGTTTCAAACCAGTTTCCTTTAGAATTGACTCCTCTGCTTGAAAGAGCCCCAAATTTAGTATTGATTACACAATTTTGCTCAGATATCCCATTTACACGGGAGATCAAATTCAGTTCAGATCACATTGATCCAAAGTAAATTTGACCTTCCCAGTGTTTACATAATACCTTCTCGCTGAACAATCCCATGCCTGCAATAATATCCAGTCACAGCCTGGTGTACACATTTTAATACAAAGGACAATTATACCAGCCAACTAGTAGTTGTTTTCATGTAGGATCAGAAATCAGCAGCACAGCAGTTGAAGCTTCATTGTATGGACTCACAAAGTGGCAGCACCTATGTTTGCAGCTGATGGGTCTCCATGTGCAAGTTCCAATCTTAGAGAAAAATAGCAAGCAGAGGCTAAATGTTCCTCTTGACCAATTCCTGGAGGTGTCAGCTGTGGCTCAGTTCATAGCACCCTCGCCTTTGAATCAGAGGGTTGTGAGTTCATGTCCCACTCCCAGAAAAACCAAGAACTGTGATTGTACTCGAAAGAGTTGCAATCTGTGACTGTTGATAACTCGAAAGAGTTTGACCAATTCCTGGCCAAACGACCTCAGTCTACTCTTTCACTTACCAGTGGCAGGTTATTGTGTAGATTTGCAAGGCTGCCTGACTACTGTTTCAGATGAAAATAGCCCCAGTGAATGATGAATTAGTATGAGGAGAGTCGGCAACTCCAAACTGAAGGGGGGGCGGAAAGGAGGGAAATTATAATCGTGATAGGGAAGCAGAAGCTTAAACCATAAAGCAATGATGAAACCTAATGGACACATTCTCAACATGCAGTGCATTAATGCCAGGGAATTGCAAATTCAGAATCAGTGTTCAGCTACAGAAATAACACATGAGCAGTTCTGAAGGCAGAGTGCAGGAAATGGAAAGGTTGAGATGCTATCGAAGATTGGATGGAGTTCTTGCCTGAGACTGAAATTGAGGTAGATCGGCTTTGACCAGGAAGCCACACATCTATGCAAGTTCACTCCAGTTACACCATTATCGTACAACTGAGTTGACGCGGTAGGTCAAAGATCAATGCGTGGCAAAGGAGAAGGTAGCCCACGGTACTGTTTGAACAGATAAATAAGGGAATATCTTGCTTTTATATAGCGCCTTTCACAACCATTGGTCATCCCAAAGCGCTTTGTAGCCAATTAAATATTTTGAACCATAATTGCCGTTATAATATAGGAAATGCGACAGCCAGTTTGCGCATAGCAAACTCCCACCATCAGCCATGTGATAATAACCATTTAATCTGTTTTTGTGATGTTGATTGAGAGATAACTATTGGCCAGGACACTAGAGATAACGACCTTGCTCTTCTTTGAAGTAATGCCATGGGATTTTCTATGTTTACCTGAGAAAGCAGACAGGGCCTCGGTTTCCTGACTCATCCAAAATATGGCACACTCTGACAATGCAGCACTTTCTCAGTACTGTACTGGAATGTCAGCCTTGATCATTGTGCTCAAAACTGTGAAGCTGGGCTGAAGTAGCTCAAGGAAATCCTTTTGACATTAATGTGATATATAGACTAATGTTAAGATGTCTGTTGTTTGTTCTGATCTTATTAAGCCCATATCCCTTATGTTAATTTGCTGCTTAAAGGGACGTTATTTTTGAATATGATATATTCTGCTTCTGCCTCCAGCAACTCCTGGGGCTGAATTGTCTCCCCACCGGGGGAGAGGTTGATGGGTGGGCGCGCTTCCGGTCAGCACCCCCGATCGGAGGCTCGCTGCCATTTTACGTGGGTGGGCCAATTAAGGCCCGCCCAGCGTGATGTCCGCACGGAAGCGCTATGTGCTCCCTGTGCAGGTGGGGGGGGAATCCCAAAATCGAGAGTGTGCTCTTTTGCGCATTCACACAAAAGAGCGCACTCATCTCCCTGAGGCTAAGTGCTGCCTCGAGGAGATCGGCTCCAAATGTGAAAAAGACAAAAATAGAAAAATAAAATTTCCCATACATGTCCCCTCATGTAACAATGTCACATGAGTTGGGACATGTTCATAATTTTCACAAAACCTTTATTTAAATTTTTTAAAGCCTACATGAAACCTCATCCCGCCCATGGATGAGGTTTCATGTTTTTTTCTAGTTTCCGCTGGGGCTCCTGGCCTGCCCGCCAACCTTAAGGTTGGACAGACAGGTCCTTTAATTACTTAACTGACCCTGTCAATGGCCTCAATTGGCCATTGACAGGCCGGCAGACCCGCAGCTGATTTTGCTGAGCCCCCGCCTACCTGAAAATTTAAATGGGGCGCGGTGATGTCGGGAGTTCCCCCCGATGTCACCACGCGTCATTTTATGCATCGGCGAGCGGGCCCTGCCCCCACTCACCGACTCATAAAATTCTGCCCCTGAACATTGTACCTCTTTAATTACGCACCGGGAAAGTTACCCTCCCCTTTAAAAATGTCCTGAGAAAAGCTGGACAATGAACTGTCTCAAATGACATAATTATCAGAATGTGCTAGACCTCCATTACACATGATTGAAATTTCACAAGCACCAAGCTTGAAATAGGCTGGCATTGGTTACTTTAGGAGAAGTTTTGTTCTAGCTATTGTAAGGTAACATGATAGAATATTTGGTAAACCTGTTCTAGTTTGGGGACAGGGAACCAGACAAGCTCTGTGCCATTATAAAAGCAAAATACTGCGGATGCTGGAAATTTGAAATAAAAACAGAAGATGCTGGAAAAGCTCTTCAGGTCTGACAGCATCTGTGGAGTAAGAAACAGAGTTAATGTTTTGAGTCTGTATGCTCCTTCTCCAGAGCATGCTTTGAAGAAGGGTCATACGGATTCGAAGCGTTAACTCTGTTTCTCTCTCCACAGATGCTGCCAGACCTGCTGCATTTTTCGAGCATTTTCTGGTTTTTAAGCTCTGTGCCATTATTGCCTCAATGACATTGTGTTCCATTATTGTCAGCATTTGACCACTTTTCCTTGATTTGCATACTTTTTCAGGTAGATAATACCTCTTAAAATTGAATTGGCATTTTGGGTTATGACTGTATGAAATATTTAAGTCGCAAATTGACAGCTTCTAGGAGCAGTGTTCCAAATAGACTGTGATCAAGAATGTATTAATCTGTGAATTCCAGCCACCCAGAACAACATCTGGCATTTTTTCTATGTTAGAACTTTCCTCTGTGTTTCACAAGCAGGCTCTTTGCTGTTCTCCAAGTGCTCACATTCGAGCACACACTAAGAAGACCACGAAGATTAGAGCATTGCTATGTTTTAATAAAAAGTCAGAGAGACTTGCATTTATATAGCACTTATTATGACCACCGGATATCCCAAAGCGCTTTACAGCCAATGAAGTACTTTTTCAAGAATAGTCACTGATGTAATGTAGGAAACCTATCAGCCAATCTGCACACAACAAGATCCCACAAACAGCCATGTGATAATGACCAGATAATCAGTTTTTGTGCTGTTGATTGAGAGATAGATATTGGCGAGGACATCAGGGATAACTGCCCCGCTCCTCTCCAAAATATTTCACATCCGCCTGCGAGGGCTGATGGGGATCTCAGTTTAACGTCTCATCTGAAAGACGGGACCTCCAACCGTTCAACACTCCCTCAGTACTGCACTGGAATGATAGCCTTGATTTTTGTACTCCAGCCCTGGAGAGGGATCCAACACACAAGCTTCTGACTCAGAGGCAAAAGTGTTGCCAACCGATCCATGGCTGACAAAGAGGTATAGCTTCCCAATTGACCCATGTACATCATGTACAGAAAGGAAAATAAAGAGAGGAAAAATGGGATTAAGAGAAAGATGTAGAACAGAATTTTTTTTTCTCAATCGCCAATGATAATTAAGGTCTGAAGGGATGAGAATCCACACTTGTAAATGTTAATTTTCAGTCCTAGAGAGGTTCTTTGGAAAGAATTAAGACTTGTTACACCAATAAAAGTTTCTGAACACCTGAACAGACCAGCGCAAACTTTTTCTAGTGCATTTCATACCTTCATGCTCTTATGTGTTTTATTGCTGAACCTATCTGTGAGATACTAGTGTAGTGAAGTTTGTGGAGGAAGAGGGCAACTCAGACAATAACATCCTGATTTTGGCATCTATTTAATGAGTGGTCACTGGAAGTTGCTGTCCGTGTACTCCTCAATAACGCTGAGTGCTGATTGCCTCACCGTGATAGTTCCTGCAAAATCTGGCTCATAACGTTTATTTTAGAACATGGGAATGTGAGGCAGCTATTTTGGAACTAGGCAGAAAACAGCTGGAGCCAGTAACAGCATAGGCCTAGAAATTCTGTCAATGTGTTGCCTCCATCTGTATAGGAATCCCTATTAATTTGAGCACATCATGTTTGTAATGCCATTAACATACTTTTACTTTTGACCCTTAAATGCTGTTCTCATTGCACATCTTTGTTTATAATATATTTGGTGTAGCTAATTTAGCTGAAGACATTTGCATAGAATTCCCATCCCTTCACACTGTGTAGAATTGCTATGAGGGAAAGTGACTGCCGCAATGGGTTAGACAGTGCCCTTCATCTCTTGCACTCGCTTATTTCTTGGATCTGGGTCAAAACCTTGCCCAACTAGTATGGTGAAGGTCTGCATTGCCTCCTGTCTGAAAAGTAACCTTTGTTTCGATAGTCTAAATGCAGTTCCTAGTGGATACACATCCTACAGTCAAATATGGTTAGTGCAAGAAGTTCAAATAGCACCCAGTTTGGGGTGTTGTGCCTTTATGGGATATCACTAGAAGGGAAGTGTCCTAATGTCTCTAAGCTATACAACTATGTAAGGCTGTTCTCATGTGCCTAGTCTTAATAAATGAACCAACAAGTTGACCAAATCCCTTATGAGCGATTGGTGCCTTGTATCCTGTACAGCAAACAAGCCTATCATTACAATAACACAACATGGGTTGCTCTTCTGAGGTTGGGGTATAGTAGAGGGTGATTCATTGAGCATCTAACTGTGCTTTATCTGACCTGGGGATGATGTTTGATGCTGACAATGTGGCACCTGAAACAGAAAGTATCCCATTTCCCCCCAGCACGACCCTTTATGAACAAAGAAAACCGAAAATGCCTATTGCATAGAATGCCCCATGTACAGAATCTGTTCCTGCTCATTCATAATGCAGAATTCCACTATTATGAAGAATTCCAAGTATGAAATTTGTTTCCATTTACGCATATTATGCAGAATTCCTGATACCGGTATAAAATGTTTTCAATTATAATTTAAAAAGCAGCACATTTAAGCCTAGTCACTATATATATAATATATATATACACACAAAATGTGTGTATATATATCTCCTGTTGGTTTTGTTGAGGTCGAAGAAAAATCAAAACTTCATTCAGATCAAATTTACTGAATGAATGATTAAATGGGCTGTGGTACAAAGGTTTGCAAATTGGCTATTTTTGTCTGCAGTGATCCAAGAATAATCCTGATCCAAGCATAACATTTCCACCCAAACTAGTTATGCATTTATCAGGAGTCAGCCTGTACCTATTAACTTTTCTTTATAAAAAAAAATCGCATCCAGCCTTCTGTGTTAGAATCGTAAAGGAAAAGATTGGTTTTGGATTTTAAGCCCTCTGGTTGAGCCCATTGTTGTAATCTCAGACCTTCTTTTCCGATACTCATTATATTACAGACTTCTAAGCTGTAGCACAATGGAGTCGGGGGAGGTAGCAGGGGCGGGGGTACCCTCCAGAGAAAGCATTACCACCATTAAGTTAATCTTTTCTTTTATTTCTTTATAAATCTTTTGCCAGTTATTTTTTTTTCATTTGTTTTGACAGAAGGGTAAAATAATTCTGGAGGTTTTTTTCTCTCTCTCTCCAGTGTGATTGAGGAGGCATTAAAATGCTGGGAGATTGTCTGTGTAACCTGCGCTGGGGCTGAGGCAGAGGGAGAAGCGACAGTGGTGTCAGGTATAATGAAACCCATTATGCACACGGATATGCAGGTCAGAGTGCCAGGTGCAATGCAAAAGATTCGAGCCCCCCAACTCTACAGTGTATGATGATTCATCAAGAGTAGCAGCCTTAAAGCACCTTGCATTTTTGAAACAGTGCAAAAAAAAATCCCCAGGTTCCTATTGTTTTCGATGGGCTGAAACAGCTAGAAAAACATGCATAGTGTATGGCGTTTTTCATTTTGGGAAGAAAATGACTGAGGCAGCAGTGTAACGTGTATGCGGGGGCGGTTCCCTTTATTTAACATGTCCTTCAGTTCATTATCTAAATAAATCACAGTGTAACGGGCTCCATCGCCGAATATTTACAATAAAAAAGATCAGTGTGTGCGTGCAGGTCTTGGGGTGGATCTGCCTCCACTTTGGAGTCTCAGCTTTCTGCTTCCCTTGGAGTTGACAAGCAGGTAGGATAACACAAGAGTAATTATAGTTCAGCAGGGCTGCCAGGTGTGATAAATGAGCAATCAGCACGCAGAAACCCAGGTTCTCAAAGGAGGACTATTACCAGCTTATCAGCTGCAGGCTTCATGACTGCTGCCTAGAACAGAGACTAGGACAGCCCCCATTTGCTTCAGCCTCCTGCCTATTTAACAAAACATGTGTATTCACAAAAACCAGCCAAGGTCCAGGTGTCTGGTGTTTGTCAATTGTGTTGTACAGATTGTACCAATATAGACTTAAATTATTGATTGCCATTACGATAAGAGCATTTTGAGTGCATAGTGCATTAAAGAGAGAGGGGACAAAAAAAAGTAGCTTTTGGCCATTCCTGTTTGCTCATGGATTAATCCATTTTGCGCTGATGCACAATCAGCAAGACTGACCTGTTTAAAACAGACTTAGTCAAAACAATAATAAAAGGTGTACACATGTAGAAGGGGGAAGAAAACAGCATCACAGAAGATTTCTCAAGGTTTTGCCCTGCGGCATCCTGCTAGGTACAAATGAAAGCACCAGTGTTTACAGTATAATCTTAAACTTCTGAGATTGATAGTAGAAAGCATCGCCCCGCATGCTCTCACAGAATCACGTTATTTGTGTTTTTTTAAAACGTGTTTTTGTCAGAGGTTTTAAAGAAACTTATCATTACTGGCTATAAAGCACTTTAGGATCTCCTGTGGCGACAGCCACCAAATAAATGCTAGCCTTTCTTTGAAATACGTAGAAATAAAGACTTGCATTTCAATAGCACTTTTCACAACCTCAGGATGTCCTAAAATACTTTACAGCCAATGAAGTACTTTTGAAATGTAGTTACCGTTGTAATGTAAAAAAAACAGCAGCCAATTTGCACACAGCAAGATCACACAAACAGCAAATGATAATCAGTTTTAGTGGTGCTGGTTGAGGAATAAATATTGGTCAGCTAGGGTACCAGTAGAATGCCCCTCTTTTTTTTCAAATAGTTCCATTGGATCTTTTACTTCTCCTGAGAGGGCA
This sequence comes from Cetorhinus maximus, assembly GCF_964194155.1. Lineage (NCBI taxonomy): Eukaryota > Metazoa > Chordata > Chondrichthyes > Lamniformes > Cetorhinidae > Cetorhinus > Cetorhinus maximus. The sequence continues at coordinate 144,310,706 of NC_135884.1, forward strand.
GAAAGGGCCTTGGTTTAACTTTGCATCTGAAAGATGGCACCTTCAACAGTTCAGCACTCCCTCAGCACTGCACTGAACTGTCAGTCTAGATTTTGTGCTCAACTCTACAGCCTGGGACTTGAACCCATGACCTCCTGAGCCAGGAGTGGGAGGGAGGTAATTTTCACCTTCACTGCCTGGGCAGTAACTTGGCAGAGCGAGTCACTTGCCCATCGTCGAACCTGCTCAGTTTTATCCAGGCAGTGATGGTGAAAATCACCCCCCCCTTATGTATACTCACGGCTACATATGAAGCTCTGTGAAGGGAATATTGTGATCATGGACTTTGTTGAAAAGGAGATAAAGCTTACCAGGATTTCTTCAATATAAAGGTGGGTTTCATTTTGCTCCGTGTATTTGAGAAGCAAATGCACTTCTGAGGTTGTGTAAAGAAATCCAATTTTCCTATATACCTCAAACTTAAAATACATTTAAATAATACAATAAGTGGCAACATAAAATCCAGTCCTATGACACAACTATTTTCCTCAGAACTAATTTTTCGAGAGCAATGCCTCTAAACTACTAGGCTCTTATTTTGCTGGATGAACCAAATGTTTGAAGCCCCATCTTAAAAAAAGCCTTTGTTTGCATTCCTGGCAATTACCTTTTAAAATATCTTAGAAGCTAAGTAATGTGTCCTGTACATCTATTTTTGCATTGTAGGCACATCTAATTATGTTTTTAAACATATGGGGATAGGCGATATATTTGCATGTAGATGGTTAATAAGCAAAATACATTAATCTTCTCGCTTCTCTTTAAATGGCAAGTATGTACTTGGACTTCTTGATAAGATCAGGTTTAAATATGAATGTAAGAGCTGTTTTATGCTGCGAGGCAAGATAACCTTGCATGATGAAGCTCCACAAGTCCTGAAGGCTTATAAAAATTGGCACTATGAAAGTATGATCAGGTCAATGGATCAGACAGATGGGGGTAGGGGAGGGGAAAACTAATTTTGCTGCAGTTAATGGCGAGGAAACAAAGGCAGAGAAAGGACTTCTTACAGCAGCAAAGCACCAAGGCATCCCGAAGTCACGCATCATTTAGTGTTACGCTAACACTCCTCAAGAGCTGTGAAACCATTACAGTAATGCGAAAACTGGCATGAATAAACTCCCTCTTGGTCACTGGAAGGGCAAACAAGGTGTGATTTTATCCTGGTTTTCTGTCATGCTGTACATGCTGGGTGTTTGCAGCTCCTGGCTGCTTATATCTGCTGGGAATTAGTCTCAAAGATTTGCTTGCCCTTAACAACAGAACTTCACTGGGCTGCTGATACTGTGACATTGTATTCAAAGAAGACCAGGTTTTTTCTTTAAATGAAAGGAAAGCTTCATCCTGTTCAACACTTCCTTTGAGTATTTTAGCCAGTGATTTTTTTTAGGTTAAGTACAGAGAGGACTTCGAAAGCTATTTTAAACAGGAGATGCCGCTGTTCAGTTGAAATTCAAAGAAACTACTTAAGAATGCAGTACATATTTCCCTTTTCTTCTTCAATTTCTCTCCTGAAGATACCCACTTAGGCTAGTTCAATGTGCTTCATTCATCCTTCGCCCCTAAGGAGCCACTTTTCATGTGTGAGACTAGATGGTGAGATTTGGCAGAACATTAAAATGTGTGGGGTATCACAGCTAACATCCGTCCTGCCCTTAATTGACATCCACTTGTACAGTCGTTGAATATTCGTAGTCATAATGGCAGTGAAGGAGGCCATTCGGGCCATCAAGTCCATGCCAGCTCTTTGTAGAGTAATCCAGTCAGCCCCATTACCCCACTCTATCTCCATAGCCCAGCATGTTTATTTCCCTCAAGTCCCTGTCCAATTTTCTTTTGAGATTCTTGATCGTCTTCTCTTCCACCACCTTTCCAGGCAGCAAGTTCCAAGTCATTACCACTAGCTGTGTAAAAATGCTCTTCCTCACAGCCTCCTGAATCTCTTACCCAAAACCTTAAATCTGTGTCCCCCTAATCCTTGTAACATCAGCTAATCGGAACAGCTTTTCTTTGTCTACCTTACATAAATCTGGCATAACCTTGTACACCTCTATCAAATCTCCTCTCAATCTCCTTTGCTCAAAGGAGAACAACCCCAGACTCTCCAGCCTAACCTTGTAGCTAAATTTCTTCATCCCTGGAACCATTCTTGTAAATCTCCTCTGCACCTTCTCGAGGGCCCTTGCATCCTTCCTAAAGTATGGTGACCACAGTTGGATGCAATACTCTAGTTGTAGCCTAACCAGAGCTTTATAAAGGTTCTTCGTAACTTCCCTGTTTTTGTATTCAATACCTCTCTTTATGAAGCTCAAGATTCCACATGCTTTGCTACTATTCTCTCAATGTGTCCTGCCAAGATCTATGTGCATGAAATCCCAGGTTTCTCTGTTCCTGCACACTCCTTAGCACTCTGCTATTAAATCTACATTGCCTCTCCCTATACCGTCTGCCAAAATAGGTCACTGCACACTTCTCTGTATTAGATTTCCATCTGCCATGTGTCTACCCATCTTGCTGGCCTATCTATGTCCTGTTGCAGTCAATTGGTACCATCCTCATTGTCCACCATACCTCCAAGTTTCATATCATTAGCAAATTTGGGATTTTATTCTGCATTCCAATAACAGAGCAGGACTTATTGCAAAATTTTGCAAACTTTAGCCACTGAAGCTAATTGCACTGCCCTTTCTGCCAGCCTGGCTGAGATGAGCAGATAAAGTTACATCTTTATCTTATGCAGGATAATACTAGATATACATTTAGAGGTGCACAAATATTGGCACACGCAAAGTGCTAACCCTCTGAAATGCATGTACAATCACAACAACAGCTACTTGCATTTATATTGCATTTTAACCCCATGGCTCTTCATCAAGGTATAATCACACAAAAATGGACTCAAAACCGATGAAGTAGATATGAGGTGGGGTAACCAAAAGCTTAGTCGAAGGTATCGGTTTTAAAAGAGGAGAAAAAAGAAGAAGCAGTTTCAGGAGATGATTGCAGAATGTGGGCCTAGATTTCTGAAAGATCGCTACCAACCGTGTGACAAAGAGCTGCACAAGAGGCCAGAGTTAGAACTGAGGAGTGCTCTTGGTGGGCTTTCTCAGGCTGGAGGATTTACAAAGAAAGGAAAGAGCAAGATCACAAAGGGACTTAAACCTGAGGATGAGAATTTTAAACCAGAGGCATCTGGGGGAATGGGTTCAAAAATAGGATAAGCTGATGTTTACAGAGCATGGAGGATGGGAATCTGCCCAGGACGGCACTGAAGCAGTCATGTTGGGAGCTGACATACAGAAGAATGAGTATTTCAGCAGCAAATTGGTTGAGGCAAGGGCAAAGATGGATGACGTTATGAAGGTGGAAGTAGGTAGTCTTTGTGATAGTATGGATGTGGGGTTGGAAGCTCTGCTCCAGGCATTATGAATAATTAAATTCAACCTGAGAGAGTGGGAAGCAGAAGCATGGTACCGATAACAGGGTATGATGTTGGGGCAGGAGCTAAGACACTGTATAACTGGTGAAAATTGCGAATCATCTGTCTGACAGCACAGAGGCAGCAGAGGAGTTGAATCGGCTGGTGGGCAGGTAGAAATGGTTGCCATCAGCATATAGGTAGTAGCTGACCCAGTGGGCCGAATCGTCCCAGATTTGCACTGTGCAGTAGTGGGCGGGTAAAACGACGTTTAACCGCCAACCGTGATGACGGGTTTTCACGTTGTATCGTCCCAAACCCGCCGCATTACTTATGCGTTTCCAGGAAACATGCCGTTTCGATAGCGGACGGGCTGTCATTCACCCGCTACACTATCACCTCGCCACTTCCATCACGCTGGGCACTATATTTAAAGTCCAGCTGCACGCACACATGTCAGTGGTTCCAGGCCATGACTACTGCAGGAAAGATGTCCACGAAAGGCAAAAAGATGCAGCCCCCACGTTTGATGACAGGTCACTGGAATGCCAATTGGATGCCGTGGAGGCCCGCCGTGATGCCCCCTACCCACGGCCTGGCCACAGGACTGCAGCGGCATCACCAATCCAGCATGGCAGGTGGTGGCAGCGGTGGTCAGTACAAATGCTGCAAGGAAGGGGTTGGCCATCCAATGCAGATAGAGGATGAATGATCTCATCCGTGCAGCCAGGGTAAGGCAACCATCTCATCACTCTAAACTCACACACTCAAGCCCATCACACATTCACTGGTATCTCACTTACTGCCAGCTCAAGGGACATCACCACCCAATCTCACACACATACCCTCACATGTCCATCTCGCCTCATCTCCTCTGGAGGCTGCCTCCTCAGCCCTCACCATCTTGAGGCCACTTGCACAGATCAACATGTGCCCCACACACACCCTGGGATACCCTCCTTCCCCATCCTACAGCCTCTTCCCTTTCCTGAGGCCACTTCTCCCCCTTCCCCAAACAAGACCTTGCCCTGCAGCCATTGAAAAGCCACATACACATGGCTGATCTGGTAGGTAGAGACCTGCCCGTGAGCCCTCCTAAAAGTGATGTGGTGCTGTCTGTGGAGTCTGGCGCTGATGACTGCGAGTGCTGACTGAAGCAAGGTAGGCAAACAAACCTTGAAGTCCCGAATGAAGTGCAGCCCACCAGGTGCACGTTGCCTATGTGCTGTTGTGTAACACATTGGCGTGTTTTCCTGCTAATGTGGGCGGATGATCCAGTGATGGGGGGAATGAGTCCAACTTACAATGATGTGCTGATGTATTACAATGAAGTTCCTGACATCCGATGGCGGGAAACACGGCCCTCCATCGGTGGGCTGAGTGGACAATCGCGAACTGGTTTCACACCACGTGAAACCAATTGCGCCATATTGTCCGATCACACCCAATGCCAGCGGGCACGGAAAATCCCAGCCAATGTCTATGGATATGTTACTAGGGGCAGCATTTAGATGAGGAAGGGGCGGTACTGAGCCAAGGATAGATTCAATGTGAGTGACATAGGGAAGCCATAACCGCAAGTGGTCTGGAGACAGTTTAGTAAGAGTGGAACCATATGATGGCAGTCATACTGAGCTATGAAGCAGATGAGAGGCTTTGAAGGATCGTGGTGAGCCATATCAGAGGCTGCTGACAGGTCAAGAATAATGTGGAGGAAAAACATGCCATTATCGTGTACATAATTTGTGACTTGATTAGGGCCCATTTCAGTGTGTGGCAGTAGCAGAAACCTAATGGGGAAAGGTTCAAACATGGAGTTGTCAGAAAGATAGGCATGCATTGGGAGATGACAAGTTTTTGAGGAGGCATGTGATGATAGCAGTTTTGAAAAGGATGGTACCTGAGGTGAGGGATCAGTTTACAATGTCAGCTTGCATTAGAGCCAAGAAAGGAAGTGGGCACTCAATAGTTTACTGAGAATAGAATCAGGGAGCAGGAGGTGGATTCTGCATAAGGTGAGCTTAGAGAGAGCATATGGGGAGTCGGGAGAGAAACTGAAAGACATGGGCAGGGCTAGGATTAGAAGGAGTCTATGATGTGGTTTGGCTTGTTACATAGAATCCCATAGAATTTACAGCACAGAAAGACCATTCAACCCTACTATTCTATGCTGGTTTTTAGTGTTCCATACAAGCTTCCTCCCACTCCATTTACTTAAGCTCACCTGATCAACATTTCCTTCTATTCCTTTGACCCTCATGTACTTAGCCAGCTTCCTCTGAAATACATCTTTGGGTAAGGAGAAGTGAAGGAAAAGAGCAGAGGCTCACTCTTGCTGACAAAGAAGCCCACGGGCTCCCCTCATTTGTTGGAGGTGACAGAGAGAGAGGGATTTAAGAAGATGGTTGGTAGTGTAGATATCCAGACTGCTCCTGGAGTAGTGGGTTGTTATGGCCGAGGGGATTGAGCTCCAATAGCACTTGATGTGTTCACTTTCCAAAGCAACATCAACTATGGTTTTTGAAAAAGAAGACACTGAACTTACATTACAAAAAATATTAAATGGGGAAAAAATGAATTGTGGAGGCATATGAGGTGTTTGTCTTTTGATTTTGAGCTGACTGGGTCCAGACCTATTCAAGACTATAGGTCCATCTAAAATTCACCCCTGAGCACCAACTGATCAGCACATATTTTTTTAGAAATATTCTTTGAATTAACTTAATATTAACAGATTTAAAGCTCCACTAAACGTTTTGATTTTTCAATAATTAGTTCATATTGATGTGGTGACAAATACCTTAATTTAATGAAACTGGTCCTCAGGAATATAACTCAAAAAGCCATTCTACTTGTCGGGGGGTGGGAGTTGCAGAAAGAGGCCCACTTGACAGACACTGTAAACCTTTGTAAATCCTTATAAATTTACTGTAAATCCTTGTGGCAGCAAAGTGGTCTGAAACTTTGTGTATGGTCTGTGTACAGGTGACTGAACATTGGTGTTAACGCTTTCAGTTCTATGTGCAGTTGGAGACTCCTTTACAATTCAGTAGCACAAGATGGTGTCAGTAAATATGTATTCACCCAATGTTCCTAAATAAACGTGCCTACGTGGACAAGGAAAAGTTAGAGAAACAGAGCAAGTCTGTGCCTGTAGTCAGAGAACCCATACCTAATTGTATGTTCCTGCCTCCAGATGCTCTCAGTGTATCACTCAGCAGATATCCCATATGTTCCTTGGACACTAACAACTTCAACATAGTAAAACTTTCCAAGGTGCTTTACAGGAGTGTTATCGAGCAAAAATTGGCACGTCACACAGGAGTTATAAGAAAGATGAACCAAAACCTTGGTCAGAGAGGCAAACCTTATGGCAGTGCTTCCCAAATTATTTTCCATTGTGACCCCAATTTAACACTTGAAAATTAACGTGACCCCAGACACCAGCAAAAACAAAACAGCAATAAAGCAGCATAGTAACATTCAGCATATAAAGTTTCCATTATTATGGATCAACATGTAAATGCAAAATATGCAGAAATTAACATATGCATCATGTAAAAGTGAAAATCTGAGTTTTTTAGGTATTTCGTAAAAATGTTTTTATGTACTTGTAATTTTCAACCAAGCTCCCCATATTTCCTGGTGATAGAAGGCCCAGTGAAGCCCCTCTTGCCCCGCCACTCTCAGCCATTCGCTGAGCAGCCCCTCTTCCCAACACCTCCCCCCCCCACCACCGCACCCCACCCCTCCGCCACCACAACCTGCCCCTCTCCCTTCACCTCTTTTGGTTGCCGGCGCCCGCAAAGCAGAGTTACTAACCCAGGTTAAAGAGCCTGTACAGCAGGCAGACAGGAGCAGAAACACGGTAGAGTTTGAAGCCGCTACTCACCTTCCTGACTCAGCTGGTGTTTTTTCCTTGCACTCTGGTCACTCTCGGTTTCTGCCAGCCTCTAGCCGCGCCAAACCGGCTCACAAACACCCCAGGCCTACTCAAACTCGCTGCTAAAAGCGCTTTATGAAGTTAAAGAGCAATACGGACTCACCGTCCACCCCTTGTTATTTGGCGGCGTTGACCCAGTGAGTCCAGGGCTGTCCCGCCAGAGAATCCAGACTGGATTGTCTCCTCTCCACAGTGCTGGGAAGAGAGCATCTTGTGACCTTAATTGGGACCTCTGACAACCCACAGTTTGGGAATCCCTGTTCTATGGAAAAAGGAGGAGAAAGAGGTAGGGAGGTTTAAGGCAGGAATTTCAGAGAATAGTACCTAGGCTGCTGAGAGCACGCCAACTATTTGTTGTGGAAGGCAGTAGGAAAAAATTGAATATACTAGCCACAAAATTCCTTATTAAAAAAAAAGCATTGTTTTTTTTTAAGGAATACTACACCCTGGATGGAGGATTTGTAGTGAGAATGTTCACCATCCAGCATACTGCTAATGGTGTTAAACTCTGTCAATATTTTCCCAACTACAGGAAATGTAGAAAAGCAAATAAGTTTTCAAGCAAGCAGCTGTCGGTTTTGGTGGTGAAATTCTGCTTTCAAAGCCACATTAAACACTTTTTGTCAGCACTGAACAGCAAAAAAACAGATTAACCGATTCATTCATCTCATTGGGGGATCGTATTGTGTTCTCACTGACTGGTTTTCTTTCACCACAATAGTCACCACATTTCAGACTAATTCGTCGTACATGAAGTGCTTTCAGAGATCCCTGAGACCTGTGGTTGGACACTCACAGGCAAATTCAGCAGGAACCTGACTGGATGTAGGCACAGGTCTGGAGAATCAGGACAACGTTGTTATTACCCTGTCTTTAATTAGCGCTGTAGCCCAGCTTGGCTCAGCTTCCAGAGCGCAGTCTGATCTCTGCAAGCCTTTTCTTGTGGGGCGAGGTAGGGGATGCTGGCAGGGAGAGAAACCTTGTACCAGAACTGAGAGGTCAGTAGCCTGAAATGTTAGCTGTTTTCCTACACGGATGCTGCCTGAACTGCTGAGTATTTCCAGCATTTTCTGCTTTTATTGCCAGATGCTGGCAATATTTTGCATTTGCAGTTTTTTTGCATTTGCTCCTGTCAGGTTGACCTGTTTAATGAGTTTGGCTGCTATTTGTGTCTAGTCAGTAACATTTCTAGTCCCATGTTAAGTTCCCTTAAAGAATAACATGTAAAATATGACTTCAGCTCAACACTGTCTTCAATCTATTTCAGAAAATTCTGTCATTGTAAAAGTGAAATTCAAATCTCCCTTCAAAGCACTCTGAGTCCTACTGAGGGCTGTCCTTTCAAGCTCAGTGGAAGTGGTTAAAATATTATTAAAAAGCAACCAAGCTCCAATAACAGTCATTCCCTTCACTAAATTTCTTACTTGCTCCTTCATTTAATAACTGAATGTTTCAATGTGTTTCATATTCCTCCAGCCCTGGTATTCTGTGTCCCCCTGGGGTGGTGTCACATCATTTTCCTATTACAAGATTATGAGTAAATTATATAATCAGACATCTAATTCCTGTTTAAAATTCACTCTCTGTTAAGCCTAGGTCCCAAGTCTTATTGACTCATTATTAAATGAGAATGAAGCTCTAAGAAATTACTTGTACGTAGGAACTGGCTCTACTCTTAGTGGAGGGATAAACAATGTTGAACTGTTTCTGATCTAAATAAATAGGAGAAAAGTCCTCATAACCACAGCAACTGAGAAAATAACTGAACTGTCCACCACACAATAAAAGAAATGCTCCAGACTGCCATGATGAACCGCATGAAGGTCACAGTATTTATGTTTTTCAGCAATCATTATCATCTCAGGAGCAATGACTGGATGTAAAAATTAGCCATAAAATAACTGGATATACAGTCACCGCCTCAGCTTGGAAGTGAAGGATAGTCACTTGGGTTAGTTAGCAGTGGGTAGCCAGTACCAGTGGAAGTGTACCGCAAAACGAGTCAGGAGAGGAGGACAGGGAAATGAACAATAAACAAGATTATAATGTGCAGCTTGGACGGGGAAGTGAGTACTCAGCTGGAATTGGATGAATAAGGTCTGCCTCCCCACACTGGTTTCAGTCCATGTATCTTCACTTGGGGAAAGATCCTTGTTTCCAAATCCCTCCATGGCCTTGCCCTTTTCCTATGTGTGTAACCTCTTCCAGCCTTAGGGCTCTCTCAGATTTCTGCACTCTCCCATTTCTGGACTCTTGCACATCCCCTGTTTTAATTGTTCCACAATTGGCGGCTGAGATTTTGTTGCCTTGGCCTTAAGCTCTGCAATTCCCTCCATAAAGCACTCCACCCTTCTATATATCTATCTTCTCCTTATAGATGCTCCTTACAGTCTATTCTTTGACCAAGCTTTTGGGGTCACCTGTCCTAATATCTCTATGTGTCAAATTTTGACATCGCTTCTGTGCAGCACCTTGGAATATTTTACTACATTAAAGGTGATATATAAATGCAAGTTGATGTTGTTGGAAGCATTCTGTGCTCATGCTCTTCTAAAACATAACCAGGTACCACACAGAATCCTTTGATTGACTGGACCCACTGGGATCCTCCTGGTCAAATCAATCACAGATGTTGGGGATCTTTCACTGTATTTTTGATTTGCTGGATGTTCAACATTGATAGTCTTGTCCATATAGCATCCACATGTTCGTTTTTCATCTTTCTAAAGGATCCATTGGAAAATACCTGTAGTAATCAGAATAAAGAGAAAGACAGTAAGGTGAATGACCATACCAGAGTGGAAAGCTCACTGCTCATTTAACTTATCAGTACCAGCTTGGTTCTGTCGATAGCACATTTGTCTCATGAGTCAGAAGATTGTAGGTTTAAGCCCCACTTCAGAACTTGAGTCTACAATCTAGAATGACTCCTCAGCGCTGTCTGTAACCTCCATTTGTGCTCCATTATCGGAAATGCTATATTTTGTTGGGATGAGACTATAAATTGTGGGCCACATGGAGGTAAAGGATTGCATGGCACAATTTGAAGAGGAGTTGGAAGTTCTTCTGAAGTTCTGGCTGATACTCTTCTCTGAGCTAAAAGCTTTACCTCAACCAAGACCACTGTACCAGAACCAAATTAATACACATCATTGATCCCATTTGTTGTTTGTGAGAACTTGCTATTGTAGGTGATTCACAGTGTTTAGCCAGATAGCTTCAAAAATAATTTATTGAGTGTGAAACATTTCAGGATATCCTGTGGATGTGGTTAAAATGCTTTATAAATGCAAGTTCTTTCTTAAATTTATTTTATTTTTCTCCAAAATAAATTAATGTTAAAACAAATGTTTTAATTATATGTCATGGAGAACTTCATGTCTGTGCCTGTGACTCACTGATTTTCTTCTCCATATCTTTGAAGGAGATGTAATAAGAGGAAAGAAGTAAGGTGCATCTTTAGTGTGATTTGTTTACTTAGCTATTTCTTTAGCAAAGAAAGAACTTGCATTTATATAGTGCCTTACATGACCTCAAAGTGTCCTAAAGTGCTTTACAACCAATGAAGTTTAAAGTGTAGCCACTGTTGTAATGTGGGAATAGCCTCTCATGTGTGGCAGTCTCTCATGTTAAATGTGGGCTATTACAGTGCTTCAGCGATCTGCCTAGGGGGCTAATGATAAACAGGCCAGGAAACATTCTGCTGAAAGGTAGTTCTTTGGGGTAGAAGTTTGTCTTGGGCAGTTGAGCAAAAAAGGCTGATGTACTCCCCGTCCGATCTACAGTTCCCTTGACTTCGATATGGACTGTATTGGTCAATGTAATATCACCCAAGGCAAATTCCCCTTTATCTCAGTTCAAAAACCTGAATGTTATAGGATGATCCATTGGGCAGCCTTGAATGGTAATTTAGGGACTGATGTGAATTATGATTTTTTTTTTAGTGTTTTAATGCAATGACTGATCCATTGGGAGCCAGCAAAAAATAACAGTAGTGTCTCTGGAACTGGCTGGCAAGTAAGGCTGCAATCTCTGAAGCTTTCCGAATCAGGTCTTGTATAAGTGACATCCACTCTTACAGCTGTTCAGTTTGCTTTGTTTTAAATGTATAGAAACCTTGCATGCAGTCCCGAGAGGCAGCCCAGAATAAAACTGAGGGAGAGAGTGAGGGGGGAAAAAAATGAAATCATCAGAAGGTAAAATTGAAGGGAAACATTTGCATACTTCTATCGCAGTATTAATTTAGATTTTGATTTCGGCATGACTATTTCCATTCGTATCTATCTGCCAAGAGCTTTCAGCCTTGATTTGGTACAGATCTCCATGGAAAAGAAAAGCATCACACGACATCTATTAATCCACAGAAGTTGCGTCTCATAGCAGACCTAAAAACATATGGGAGTTCTCTGAAGCGAGGCAATTCGAAGTTCATTTGTTATTTTTAAGAGCTCATTTTTTATGATTTCAGAGGATCCATGTTATAAATGTGTTACTGTTTTGAAGTGGTTTGTTGTCATATATTTTTCTTTCACTCCCTGGGCAAGGCGCAAATCTAACATCCCTCAGCGGGAAAGGATGAAGCTCCAACGTTCCTGATTTTGTTGTTTGTTTTTATTTCTCTTGTCTCCTCCATCTCCCCTCCTATTCTCTTGTTGGCTGGCTTATGAAATGCCTTTCAGGCAGTAAATCAAACACTGTCAACACACAGTCAGTCACTGCGGGCAAAACCATTCAGACTATCCCTACTTTGCAGTCAGGCCTCTAACTTGCCTTTGACACATTTCTGTCTCGGGAGGTGCGGAGATACTGGAACATCTACGCCACCTGAACAGTTTGCATGCTCATGAACGAGCAACCATACTTGTAAACCACTCCTACTGTTATTCTTTATGACAGGGTTTCAGTAAGCAGTAAATTGCGTAATTTGTACCAATCTTGTGTTAGATATTGATTTCACTAATTCCCAAGCATTTCAAGATTTTTTTTTAATGCTAAATGAATGTAAGTTGATTTTTGACAAATGATTTTCTTGAAAAAATTGCCACCATTTATCATTAAGGAGGAGAACTAAACCCGATTATAAATATTGATCTGGTCTTCATTTCTTGTGATGTTTTAGTATAATGGGGTGAAGTGCCTTGGAAAATATTTAAAATGCCTGATCCTGAAATGAAAGTGGTCAGAAATGACCTCCATCGGTGGTATTTCCTTTTGCATCAGAAATCTGTTACATTTTAGCCTTGGTTTCATCTTGAGAGATTAAAACAAATAAAAACATGAGCAATTGGTTTCAAAATGTTGAGCTGGTTTCCTGACAGCTCTGTGAATAAATCCATTACATAGTGCAACACTGAACAATACAGATCAAGTTGGACCCATTTTTGATCTGTGCTGTCAGATGAGCAATGATCCAGAAGTCGTGCTGAGCTGGCTGGGTGGGGGCTACAGTACTACGTTTAAGTACCTCAGGGTTCAGGGCTGGGGCCATTGCTGCTTATAATTTACATTTTAATTTACTCCTAGAAAAGAAGCAACTATAATGATCTCTGAGATATACAAGCATGTTAAAGATTTTGGAAAGGCACATCCAGAATATTGCTTTAAATTAAACTGTGGGAGTAGAACTAGGACTTGTGTCACAAGATTCCTCATCATACAAAGACTGATCAATGCATGAATGAAACTTCCAGATGTAGTAATGAATGTCAAAACTCTTAAATTGCTGAATGAAGAATTGGATACCACATGGGGGATGGTTAGGATCTCCTTGGATGGATAAATTAAGATGGGTCTCCATATAAAATGATCTTATGAAATGCAGTTGGAATTTGTGCCATAATTAGATCAGGCACTCAAACATAATTCAGTCCTTACAGTAATGTCATGAATACTGTCCTAATTGTATTCCCATTGTAAATTTCTGTGCCACCGTACTTATAATTGAAAGTCCCCATGTAAACTTTTCATGCTGTAATTTACACCCCTCTGCCACTGTTAGCACTGCACTGTAGGATTGTTGTGGATGAAGAGAGTAGTTATACCCTGGCATGCTAGACATTGGTAGTCTCTTATGGGCATTGAACTTTATAATGGAAAAAGTTGACAGGAGATGTGCGCAGATTTAAGTTATTAATGCATCAAAAACGTCACACAATGAACAACATTTCTTCAGAATGGAATAAAGGGATGAATTTGAAACCACTGTCGCAAGCACACTTTCAAAACAGTGCAAACCCTGTCACTGCCCCCTTTAAAGCTATAAACTAAAGGGAATTTCTGAGATGGCATTGTAACTATAACATGGTAGCTTTGGACCTTTGTCTAAACAACTTATTTTTCAACCTTGTAATGTCAAAGATATTTTGCACTTGGACTCGATACGCAGGCTGACTTCTAATTGTTATCCTGCTTACCTTGGAAGAGGAGGCAAAACTGGACAAGCCTTTCCGCATTGTTAAAGTGTTCTGTGCCAGAGCATGCCTTTTAACAGTTTAACTTGAGGATCATGTTTGGCATCGAAGAGGACTGGAGATTGAATTTTCTTATCTACTTTAGGGGATTCAAACGGATGTATGTGATCTCGGAGTTGGCAAGGTAAAGATTAAAGAAAATTGGAATTATTTTTTTAAAGTTCTAACACTGCCAATCTATTATTCAAATAGAATAACTCTTGTCATTGCTACTTCTGTTAAAACTTAAACTGTTACGGTGTTTCCTGCAAAGTTCTCTTTTTTGACTATATTTCTTCAATATTTCCATGACTTTAATACTGCCCATTCTTCTTCCCAGGTAAGGGTTAAGATGTAATTTTGGAACAGCATAGAACAGTGAACTTCCAAGCCGAATCTGATTTTGTATGTTAAGTCCATGAAAGGACACATGTGATCAAGACAAATACTGACATTCGTGCTCCATGTATTCAGCTATTTGGGAGTGCTAGAAAATACCATCTTGACACACTGTAGTGTACAACATTTACATTGTCATCATAGGCCAGTGCAAAAGCACTACTTTTTCCTTAGGACAATGAGTTCAGGGGTCCAAGCCTGTCCAGAGTATATTGTTAATAAAACTACAGAACCCCATCCCTTGTAATAAATGATTCATAGAGAATCAGAAAGTGTATGGATTTGCTAGTGAAGTAAATATGTCTGGATAAAAATAGAAAGTTATTTAAAGGGTTGATTTTTATTGATTTTTCATAATTTTCAATTACAATTCCTCAAAGGACCAAGTAGCACTTATCATGAGTGACCTTGGTAAGGGGGTGAGGGGAGGGGAAAAGAGGCTGTGCTGTTACATACCGTCAAATTGTGTCTAAAAGAACAGAAGTTCTATAACTTACCCTGCACATCTAACACCACATTTCACCTGTATAAATTGCCTGTGGCATCTTGTGACTAGGCTGTGACTATTCAGAAAGCATGATGCCGTTGTTTAGGTTCCGTGCAGGTAGATTGAATGAAGCTGATCCATTTATTGCACTGGCTCTCAGCAGGACAGCTTCAAGAGGAAAGAAAGACATGCATTTCTATAGCGCCTTTGATAACCCGAGGGTGTCCCAAAGTGCTTTGCAGCCAATGTGTAGTCATTGTTATAAGGTAGGAAACAGTGCAGCTAATTTGCACACAGCAAACTCCCACAAACAGCAACATGGTAATGACCAGATAATCTGTTTAATCTGTTCTGTTGAAGAGTCATACGGACTCGAAACGTTAACTGTATTCCTCTCCGTAGATGCTGTCAGACCTGCTGAGTTTTTTGGATTTCCAGCTTCCACAGTTTTTTGCTTTAATCTGTTTTTAGTGATGTCAATTGAGGAATAAATATTCATTGGAACACTGGGGATAACTCCCCTGGTCATCTTCGAAATAGTGCCATGGGATCTTTTATGTCCACCTGAGAGAGCAGATTGGGCCTTGGTTTAACATCTCATCTTAAAGACAGCACCACTGGCAGTGCAGCACTCCCTTAGTACAACACTGGAGTAGGCCAAGCTTCTTGAGCCTTGTTGGAGCTGTACTCAACAAGGCAAGTGGACAGTATTCCAACACATTCCTGACTTGTGGCCTGGCAGTTGGTGGACAGGCCTTGGGGATCAGCAGGTCAGTTACTTGCTACAGGATTCCTAGCTGCTGATCTGCTCTTATAGCCACAGTATTTATATGGCTAGTCCAGTTCAGTTTCTGGTCAATGGTAACCACCAGGATGTTAGTAGTGAGAGATTCAGTGATGGTAATGCCATTGAATGTTAAGGGATGATGGTTAGATTCTCTCTTGTTGGAGATGGTCATTGCCTGACATTTGTATGACACGAATGTTACTTGCCACTTGTCAGCCCAACCTGGACATTGTCCAGGTCATACTGCATTTGGATATGGACTGCTTCAGCATCTGAGGAGTCGTGAATGGTGCTGAACATTGTGTAATCATCAGCAAACGTCTCCACTTCTGAACTTATGATGGGAGGAAGGTCGTTGACGAAGCAACTGAAGATGGCTGGTCCAAGGACACTACCCTGAGGAACTCCTGCAGTGATGTTCTGGAATTGAGATGATTGACCTCTGACAGCCAGAACCATCTTCCTTTGTGCTAGGTGACTCCAACCAGTGGAACGTTTTCCCCCTGATTCCCATTGCTAGGGCTCCTTGATACCATACTCGGTCAAATGCTGCATTGATGTCAAGGGCAGTACTTTCACCTCACCACTGGAGTTCAGCTCTTTTGTCTATGTTTGAACTAAGGCTGTAATGAGGTCAGGAGCTGAGTGACCCTGGCAGAACTAAAACTGAGTGTCAGTGAGCAGGTTATTGCTAAGCAAGTACTGCTTCATAGCACTGTTGATGACCCCTTCCATCACTTTACTGATGATCGAGAGTAGACTGATGGAGCGGTAATTGGCCGGGTTGGATCTGTGCTGCGTTTTATGTACATGACATATCTGGGCAATTTTCCATATTGCCAGGTAGATGCCAGTATATGTAGCTGTACTGGAACAGTTTGGCTAAGGGCAAGGCAAGTTCTGGAGCACAAGTCTTCAGTACTATTGCTGGAATATTGTAAGGGCTCATAGCTTTTGCTGTATCCAGTGCCTTCAGCCATTTCTTAATGTCACATGGTGTGAATCGAATTGGCTGAAGACTGGCATCTCTGATGCTGGGGAACCCCGGAGGAGGCCGAGATGGATCATTCACTTGGCTGAAGATTGTAGCAAATGCTTCAGCCTTATCTTTTGCACTGATATGCTGGGCTCTCCCATCATTGAGGATGTGGATATTGGTGGAGCCTCCTCCTCCAGGGAGGTGTTTATTTGTCCACCATCATTCACGACTGGATGCGGCAGGACTGCATAGCTTAACTCTGATCCGTTGTATGTGGGGTCGTTTTGTTCTGTCTATCACATGCTGCCTACACTGTTTGACATGCAAGTAGTCCTGTGATGTGGTTTCACCAGGTTGAGACAATTTTTAGTGTGCCTGGTGCTGCTCCTGATATGCTGTCCTGCCTTCTTCATTGAACCAGGGTTGATCCTCTGGCTTGATGGTAATGGCAGAGTGGGGAGGTATGCCAGGCCATGAGGTTACAGATTGTGGTTGTATACCATTCTGTTGCTGCTGATGGCCCACAGTGCCTCTTGGATGCCCAGTCTTCAGTTGCTAGATCTGTTTGAAATTTATCCTATTTAGCATGGAGGTAGTGCCATACAATATGATGGAGGGTATCCTCAATGTGAAGATGGGACTTTGTCTCCACAAGGACTGTGCAGTGGTCACTCCTACCAATACTGTCATGGACAGATGCATCTGCGGCAGGCAGGTTGGTGAGGATGAGGTCAAGTATGTTTTTCCCTCTTGTTGGTTCACTCACCCAGTCTAGTAGCTATGCACTTTAGGACTTGGCCAGCTCTGTCAGTAGTGGTGCTTCCGAGCCACTCTTGGAATGGACATTTAAGCCCCCGCACCGAGTACATTCTGCGCCCTTGCCACCCTCAGTGCTTCCTCCAAGTGGTGTTCAACATGAAGGAGCACTGATTCATCAGCTGAAGGGGTGTGGGACATGAAAATCAGCAGGAGGCCTGATGCCATGAGACTTCATGGGGCCCAGAGTCAATGTTGAGGACACCCAGGGCAACTCCATCATGACATTTTACCACTGTGCCAGCACCTCTGCTGGGTCTGTCCTGCCGATGAGGCAGAACGTACCCAAGGATGGTGATGTGTGGGACATCATCTGTAAGGTACAGTTCCGTGAGTATGACTATGTCAGGATATTGCTTGACTAGTCTGTGAGACAACTCTCCCAATTTTGGCACAAGCCCCCAGATGTTAGCAAGGAAGACTTTGCATGATCGACAGGGCTGAGTTTGCCATTGTCGTTTCTGGTGTCTAGGTCAATGCCGGGTGCTCCGTCCGGTTTCATTCCTTATAGACTTTCTAGCAATTGTGATACAACTGATGGCTTTTAGGCCATTTCAGAGGGCAGTTAAGAGTCAACCACATTGCTGTGGATCTGGAGTCACATGTAGGCCAGATCAGGTAAGAACGGCAGACTTTCCTTCCCAAAAGGACATTGGGGAACCAGATGGGTTTTTACGACCATTGACCATGGTTTCGTGGCCATCATTAGACTTTTAATTCCAGATTTTTAAAAAAAATTCAAATTCCACCATCTACCGAATCCCTCTGTCTCGGGACTACTAGTCCTGTGACGGTATCACAATGCCACTGCCACCCAAGTACTCAAGTACTCAACCTGACAGTGCCAAAGTAGCCTGGTTAGAATGCCCACCCCAGTTCAGTGGGACTTCGTCCCAGTTGTTTTGGACCTCCTAGTCCTTACCCTCACTCCCCAACCCACCCCTCACGGCCCTCATACCATCCAAGAAAACTCAATGCTAACTTATGCCCCTGCATCCACCCACTCTCCCTCCCAACCCATGGCCTCTCAAACCCTCCATGTCAATTCCATAGCCATTCACCCAGTCTCCAAAATGGTCACCATTGAGATGAAAAAAAATTCTAGCAATCTAATACAGCTCTCACTGCTACACACTTGATAATGAAAAACAATGGCAATTCATAAGGCCCATTCAAAGCTTCAACATTTCAGTGGTTAATTGCTTATATATAAAAAAACACACTTCTATTCAGACCCCACATCAAGACAGCTAGCTCTTTAATAGGCTCTTTAAACTGTCAGCCAAACTGTGAATTCACAACCCCCACTGAGTTAATTGTAGCTTTTGAAACTCAGCCAAGCATGCATAATGACATAATGATTAGCCCTTGGGAAGTGTCAACCAAGAACTCTATTAAAACTGCAAAAACAGATGCTACTTTTTTTCCAAACTGTGCATGTCAATCAAAACAGCCCAGCAGAGGTTTTTTTTAACTCTGACTGACAGCTGCAGGCTGTGTGTTTTTAAAATTTAACAGGGGACTTAAAATAAAACTCTAGCTCAGTTCTCCAGACTTTATTTGCCCTTCAAGAGCGTTTACGCCTACTCCATCAAGTTGTGACTCCCACACTATCGGTTAATGTCCTTGCAACAGCCAAAATTTTGTCTGTTTTAACTTATCTCTGAATTCAATAGCTCTTTTCAGTTTGGGTTTCCCTCCTGTGTGATTCACAGTTCGCCCCCTTTCCCCTACTGGCAAAAATTGGATCTATCAGAAGTGAGAGTGGGACTTCCACACGTGAGTCCAGTCGGCCAATTTTAAAGGTCCACAGAGTCTTTCAAACTCCACGAAAATCTGGGCCTTGTTTTTTTGCTGGTATAAGGACCCTGGGCCTGAAATTTGTACTGAAATACTTTAATACATTCCTTAAAACCTACCTCTATAAACAAGCTTTTGGACATTTGATGTAATATCTCCTTATGGGCTTGGTGTAATAGTTTGTTTTATAATGCCCCTCTGAAGCTCATTGGGATCTTTTATTGCATTAAAGGTGTTATATAAATATGTTGTTGTTGTTGAAATGGTCTTTGAACAATTTTAATTGTCAGACCATATGGTGTGTGTTCCCTGCAGAGAAAATATGCTCGATGTGGGTTCCAAATTTTATACTCATTACAAAGATCCTGAATTTACACAACAAAACAGAGATTTCATAAAAGCAAAATACTGCAGATGCTGGAAGTCTGATAGAAAAACAGAAAATGCTGGAAAAACTCAGCAGGCCTGACGGCATCCGTGGAGAGAAAAACAGAGTTGACGTTTCGAGTCCGTATGACCCTGCTTCAGAGCAGGATCATATGGACTCAAAGAAGCTCTGAAGAAGCTTTCATAGAGCTCTGAAGAAGAGTCATATGGACTCAAAATGTCAACCCAGTTTTTCTCTCCACAGTTGCTGACAGATCTGCTGAGTTTTTCCAGCATTTTCTGTTTTTATCTCGGAGAGATTTTATGGGTTTCTTCAGTCCCTCCGTACCAAATTACAAGGAACTGTTGGTCCGCACTTTTCTATTAGAAGTGGTGTTCTCAATTATTCTCCAAGAAGATAATGCAGGTATGCAAATGGGTTGAACTTGATAACCTGATAAAGTGGTACAATCTCACCCTACCTCAACAAGCTCGGGTTGAAGCAGCTGTCTACTCAATCTCAGGATCACACCACTACCCCCGTTGCCAGTGAGTACAGCTGTATTGTACCCAGCCCCAAACATCAAAGGAGCAAGACAACTGCAGAAAAATGCGCTTGCCTGTAAAACATGCACCGCTAAAATTACCTTCAGCTCATTAATGTTACAGGAAATACAAAAATGCTTGTACTTTGTGTCCCAAATTCATTTTTTAGCAGCCTCCAGATTGTAGAGTTGCATGTCTCAAACTACTTCTGTTTGCATTAAGGAATAACATATCAACAAGATAGAAGTGGTGAAGGTTTGATTGATACCTCATGTGCTCAACAGCAGAAGCAATCTGACAGCAAAAAGCAATGTTGCAACTCAGCTATTTCCCTTATTTTGTAACCTTTTGACGGCCAACCACTTCAGAATAAATCCACATTAACGGTCTCAGGCAAACCACTTGGGTGGAATTTACAAATCTGCACAGAAACACACGTTGGCATCATGGGGCTGCTCCATGCATTAGTCGAGCCTTTTGTTTGTCTGACAGCTTGGCAGAAGCAAAGCTTTACACGATCTCTACATTGTCATGTCAGACCTCAAAATTTCCCATTTCCTCGGCTGAAGTATTTGACTGTTGGCCCAGAGCCAAGATCTGTATGTTTGTTGTAAAGCTAAAGCTCTCTGCCAAAAATGTGAATCTCATCCCTTCCATTGCCCATGACAAGAATTTCATGGTGCGCGGCAAGTGGACGGTGGCCCAAATTAAAGTGGTCCGCTCAAAACTTTATCTCCCTTTTAGACTCCTGTTATTACTTCTACATTAAGACTCAAAGACTGTTCAGGCCACTTCGTCTGTTTCTTCTGAATATTAAGAGCATAAAGAAAAACTGTGAACCGTATTACACATGAAACACCACTCCCGAAGGCAGGTTTTGAAACCCGAGGAAAGAAAAGGAATTGCATTTATGCAGTACCTTTCATAATTGCAGGAGCTCCAAAAGTGCCTTACAACCAATGAAGTACTTTTGAAATGCAGTCACTGTTGGAATGTAGGAAACACATTAGCCTATTTGCACTCAGTATGATCCCACAAACAGCAATGAGATAATGACCAAATGATCTGTTTTTAGTGATATTGGTTGAGAGGTGAACATTGGCACGGACACTGGGGAGAACTGCACTGCTCTTTCTTAAAATAGTGCCATGGGATCTTATACATCCACTTGAGAACGCATATGGAACCCTGGTTTATCATCTCACCTGAAAGACAGCTCTGACAGTGCAGCATTCCCTTCAAACTGCAGTTGGGATGTCATTGAAACTACTAACTGTAGCTGAGATGAACTTTTAATATTATTGCTAGGCTATAAATGGCACACAGCTCCATGTATTGTAGTAACTGTGCGTGGTGGGATGGAATTTGGGTTTATACCTACTGTGGTGTTGAATTGTTCTGTTTGATTATATGAGTCTGTTTATTATTCATGCTCACTTTGCTTGATTAGTTAAGCCTGGGTGTGGACTCAGAGAGAAGTAAACAAACTAGAAGTTGCTGAAAGCAAAGAACTATAAGCATGGAGCAGACATTTTTAAAAAAAAAACTCTTATAAGTAAAGTTCCTACGCGCATGTAAACTGGTGAGTTTTGGTCTCCTTATTTGAAAAAGGATATAATTTTATTGGAAGCAGTTCAACGAAGGTTCACTCGACTCATTCCTGGGATCACGGACTTATCTTATGAGGAAAGGTTGAACAGGCTGGGCCTCTACCCATTGGAGTTTTGAAGAATGAGAGGTGATCTTACTGAAATATAGAAGATCCTGAGGGGACTCAACAGGGTGGATGCTGAGAGGATGTTTCCTCTTGTGGGGGAAACTAGAACTAGGAGACACAGTTTAAAAATAATGGGTCTCCCTTTTAAGATTTTTTTTCTCCCAGAAGGCCGTTAGTCCATGGAATTCTTTCCCCCTGAAAGCAGTGAAGGCTGAGTTGTTGAATTTTCCCAAGGCTGAATTAGATAGAATTTTGGTAGACAAGAGTTTCAAGGGTAATGGGGGGCAGACGGGAAAGTGGAGTTGAGACCACAACCAGATCTTTTCAAATTGTGGAGCACGCTCAAAGGGCTTAAGAGCCTATTCCTGCTCCTAAGTTCCTGTGTCACATGTTCCTGTGTCATCTCTGCATTGCCCCGAGACATAAAACATACAATGCATCCATGCCAATGTTCTGTGTCACAATTGAGTTGTTGTAGGGTGGCACCAATGAGGACGTTCGATCCTGTGGTGGAGCAAGAGGGTGTTGGGCCCTCGCTTGCCATTTTAACACTCCACCCTGTTCTCTTGCCCACATGTCTGTCCTTGGCTTGCTGCATTGTTCCAGTGAAGCCCAGCGCAAACTGGAGGAACAGCACCTCATCTTCCGACTAGGCACTTTACAGCCTTCTGGGCTGAATATTGAATTCAACAACTTTAGATCTTAAACTCCCCCTCCCCCCATCCCCACCCCGTTTCTTTCCCCCCCCCACCCGCCTTTTTTTTCAATAATCTATATAGATTCTTCTTTCCCCACCTATTTCCATTATTTTTAAATCTAAAACTAAAACCTTTAGTCTTTCCACCCCACCCCCACTAGAGCTGTACTTTGAATATCCTGTCTTGCATTCTTAATTAGCACTTTTCTCAGACAAAGACCACCACCTTCAACACCTCTTTGACCCTTTTGTCTCTGACATCTTTTGATTATCTGCTCACACCACACCCTCAATGTGTCTCTTCCCCCCCACCCACCTTAAACCAATTTATATTTCTCCCTTGTTGAAACTATGCTTCAGTTCTGCTGAAGGGCCATGAGGGCTCGAAACGTTGACTGATTTCTTCTCCGCCGATGCTGCCAGACTTGCTGAGTTTTTCCAGGTAATTCTGTTTTTATTTTGTTATGTTAGATAAGCCCATGTTTTAATCGCCTGTCTTCAAAATACAGTGACATTTTTTTTTAAATCTCTTTTTTTATAATGCATAGTGGACAGCATTTCCCCCACAAATACCAGAGGATTAGACCTGATCTGAAAGTATTTATTTAAATTGTTTGGCATTTTTAATTTCTAATCACATAATAGAAATACTCGCTTATCAGACATCCACTTAAATAGAGTTGAGAGCAATTCAAATTTGAAATCTACTGCTCTGAGTGCAAGTGGCAAATACATTTGCAGGATCTTTTAACAAAATCCAATTGGAAAGCTTTATCACATGGAATTTGTTACGATATGCAAATGTACTAAGTTATTAATTACTGCAAATATAACCTTGATCTGCCCCAGAAATTTTGATGTAAGTCAGCTTGGTATTTAAGTCCTTCATGTAGATTGCTATAATGTATGCAGAAAATGAGGGAATTACTGAGGTCTAGAATTGTTTGAATAGTCATTTCACGACATGAAGAACTCAACTCCCTGAAGAAGGTTTTGTCACCAGGATCCCAGTTGTTTTGGAAAAGAAAATCAAACCTTTTCAGAAACCACAGCAAACTTTTCTATTTCTGTTATTTTCTTGGATTATTTCTCTTTTTTTAATAACGATTATCCTGGTGAGACCACCCAAGGATCATTTCTCTTGCAGAGCTGCCAAGAGACTAATCTATAAACCATGCTGCTCTTGCGAAAAAAGTTGAGCCTTTTTTTAATGCAGCCCAGAAGAAGGCCATTCAGCCCTTCGTCCCAGTTCCAGCTCTTTGAACGAACGTTCTAATTAGTCCTACTTCCTGTTCTGTCCTGGTAGCCCTTCAATTTTTTGAAGTATTTATCCAATTTCCTTTAACAAGTTACTGTTGAATCTGCTTCCGCCATCCTTTCAGAAATGCATCTGAGATCACAACACCTTGCTGTGTTTAAGAAAAATCCCGATTTGCTTCTCGTTCTTTGGTCTATCACTTTAAATCTGTATCCTCTGGTTACCATCCCTCCTGCCACTGGAAACAGTTTCTCCTTATTTACTGTATCAAAGCCATTAATGTTTTAAACACCTGAAATAGAAAGATCACTGAAGCACTCCTTGGGCTAATGACTGTATCTGTACTGCTGATAATTCAGTTGCCTTCACCTGTCAGTTCAGTCACAGCTCCCAGGGAGTTTATCCATGCTGGCTCCAGTGAACAAGGATATTCAATTAGAGTAAAAATTAGAAAAGATAATTAAAGTTAATCTTAATTCGGACTAACAGTTTTATTTTGTGGAGGAGCCTCCTTTTGAAAATCTAGCCTGGTTCTGTTTATGATTACATAGACTAGTGTCAAAAAAGGACGTAAGCACCAGTGTAAATTTCTATGCTAAGGAACAATACAGAATGGATTAGTCTGGTTCTTTTCATTGGTTCAAGTTGCTGTTTTGCTCTAATTAATGTTATCACTGGCCTAAGGCAAAAGAAAAGGAAACAGTCACATATCTTAGGTGTTTTCCTGTTGAATTTATGCACTCTTCTTTGTTCGACATTTTCCTTTTGCCTGGTTATTTTCTGTTTTTGTCCATCCTCCATCCCATTGCCTTTATTCTTAGCCTCTGGCTAGAATCTCAAGTGCAACAACTGTGTCCCCAGTGGTGAAAAAAATTCTTCACATTTGTGCCAAATTTACATATTTGGCCTTCACTCCCATGGAGATGAACTGATAATTGTTTGTGTGCCAACAGCAGCTGACAGCACCACCTCAAATCTGATTCACAATTAGAGTAAAATATTAACCACATTTCTCTCATAACCATGCTGGTGCAGATGCCATCTGAAGTCACAATGCTGTGTTGTATGTGGCACTGCAGTGATACTTTCAGTAGATAGGAGTTGTCAAGAATTACTTTCAGATGAACCGTGAAACCAAGGGCCTTCCTGCCCTCTCAGGGGGATGTAAAAGATCCCATAGCTTCTATTTGAAGAGCAGGGAAGTTCTCCACGGTGTCCTAGCTAACATTTATCCCTCAGCCAGCATTTATCCCTCAGCCAACATCTGAAACAAATGATCTGGTCATTTATTTCACTGCTGTTGATGGGAGCTTTCTGTGTGCAAATTGACTGCCAAGTTTTCTAACTTATGGCAGTGACTACTCTTCAAAAAGTATTTAATTGGCTGTAAAGCACTTTTGGGATGCCCTGAAAGGTGTATATAAATGCGAGTATTTATTTTGCTATGTGGCATCTTCTTTAGGCCCAGACAACTGACATACTTGAAAAAAATCAGTGTTTAATTGATTTGCTCAAGACACAAATGGTGGAGCTCCAGCAATGTGCCATGGAATGGAATGGTAGGACTTTAGCCCACGCCTGACATATACTCATTGAGCAGAAATTATGTGTGAGTAGCATTGGCCAAGCCCTGTGAGCTGATCATCTGCTCGCCTCTCCCTTCATCAGGGTATAGTGAATAACATGGGCAGATCTAAAAAGAGAGAAGTGGAAAGATGACATGTGAATGTCAAGTTTATAAGTGGTCATCCACACATAGACATTGCGTGGGTCAAGTGTTGGTGCTGTTACTGTGTTGTCCATTGTTTCAAGCATCCTAAATTCATTTTTGCCTTCAGAAGTACACAACGTCATTAACCACGCTGCTTCTGACATGAGCCTATTGAATTTTTATGGTGCTCTTCCACTGACTTAGAGTTTTATAGCATTCAGATTCTAATAGATTACATTCTTTACATAATAAATATTTGCATGCAGAACATTATTTATGAACATGTCCTTTTTAAATGGAACAATGATACAACGATTTTTCATCACTATCAACGTTATGTTCTTTACAAAGTGGCAAAGAAGTCCAGTCACAGTTTTATGAACCATAAAATATAGTCTATAAGTTGCACCTAAATGTAATTTTTGGCAACCTGTGAAGCTGGGGGCACAGTCTAAACATTAATGCAAACAGTGCATTTAACTCACTATCTATCATATAATTTGCTCCTTAAAAAACTACCTCTTAGACTAAACTTTTGGTCACCTATCCTAGTATCTCTATAAGTGGTTCAAATTTTGTTTGATATCGCTGCTGTGAAGCATTTAGGATGTTTTACTAAGTTAAAAGTGTTGTATGAATGCAAGTCATTGAATTGTTGTTGTATAACACAAAAGTGTGGTTTTCACACTAATGCAATCAATTCATCAGATTTTACAGCAGTTTTCCTCACTACCAGTGCATGCATTTTCCAAAGATTTCAGTCACATTTACATGACACGGAACTTGAATTAGACAGATATAACGAAGGTATGATACGTGCATGAATATTTTTGTTGAAGTCATGATTTTCCTGATTTGTTGAAACTTCGATATGTCTGCAATACATATGTGGATATGAGATTCTTTTTATCATGGTCACTATGTTCTAGTGTCAGGAATTTAGGGCTTGTATCGGCAACCATTTGGTACATAAGACCATTGCAACAGTTCTAATACGTTGGCGAGACAGCGATGTTAAATTCCTGACTGTTACAGAAATTTTGAGAGGGCTTGGCACCTCACGCCTGACCCCCACCCACACTTATGGAACTGCTTACCTGAATGGCTTTCAATAGTACCTGACAGCACACAGCAGGAATGTTTTTATTGGTATATATAGAGTTACGGACAGAAGAGGATTTAATTTAGAACAGCCCTAATTTCTCCGCTCGCTACCTGTCCATAAACAGAAAGGTGTTTTTGATTTTTTGATTTTCCCCTTTATAAGTAGTGTTATATTTTACACAACCCTTCTGTTTTAGAGTGATCCAATCCTCTATGAATGACCCCACAGCAAACTCCAGGTAGGGTAAAATCAGAGGGTTGGTTTATTTTACACACTCTCAAAAATGCGGGAAGTGGGTTCAGGGTGTCCCACTTTTGTATTTGTACAATAAAAGAGGGATAAGGGAAAGAAAGAGGTACAGGACAAAGACCACGATAAAAGTTAAGAGTTATTGCTTCACTTGAGTCCAGCATCCAGAATCAAAAGTCCAGTGGTGCTTTCCTTCAGCGAGGTTAGTCGGCTGAAGCTGATGTGGGGTGGTCCACTCTTCTAGTAGCGCTGACTTCCATGATGGGAGAAGGCACGAAGAGATGAATTAGTCTTGAAAGCACAGATACAGAAATTCAAATGTTCTAGTAGAACACAGTGTAGATGAGGGCCAGGCAATTTAAACCTGGGAAGAGCTCTTTCTGTTGCTACCTGTTAGGTGGTAAATGGTAGACAGAGGCAGGCTGCTAGCCTGGAGTCTTTCTTCTCTTCTGAGGCTAAACAGTGACTGAAGATAGAAACCAATAACTGAAAAATAAAAGAAATTCAACAGCTCAAGTCTCAGTCATGTGACAGGGTGGTTTTGGGTCGAGCTATTCAGCTAACAAGGCCTTTTTGCTAAAACCCATTGTGTTTTGAGCAGGTAACTGTAGAATCATTAGCACAACGCTAAAGACGAGAAGTCCCAATAGCACTGTCTTTGTTCAGTGCTGGCAATAATTTTCGATACCTCTCTGGCCACAGGAGAGGTGCCAGAGGACTGGAGGACAGCCAATGTGGTACTGTTATTCAAGAAGGAAGGAAAGGATAAACCAGGGAACTACAGGCTAGTCAGTCTAATCTCAGTGGTGGGGAAACTATTTGAAGCAATTCTGAGAGACAGAATTAATCTACACTTGGAGAGGCAGGGATTAATCAAGGACAGTCAGCATGGTTTTGTTAAGGGGAGGTCATATCTGACCAATTTGATTGAACTTTTCGAAGAGCTGACCAGGTGTGTAGATGAGGGCAATGCATTTGACATAGTCTACTTGGACTTCAGCAAGGCTTTTAATAAGGTCCCGCATGGGAGACTGATAACGAAGGTAAGAGCCCATGGGATCCGAGGCAATTTGGCAAATTGGATCCAGAATTGGCTGAGTGGCAGGAAGCAGAGGGTGATGGTCGAGGGGTGTTTTTGTGACTGGATGCCTGTGTCCAGTGGGGTTCCACAAGGATCGGTGTTGGGTCCCTTGCTGTTTGTGGTATATATAAACGATTTAGACTTGAATGTAGGAAGGTTGATCAGTAAGTTTGCGGATGACACGAAAATTGGTGGGGTGGTTAATAGTGAGGAGGATAACCTTAGATTACAGGAGGATATAGACGGGCTGATCAGATGGGCTGATCAGTGGCAAATGGAATTTAATCCGGATAAGTGTGAGGTGATGCACTTGGGCAGGACAAACAAGGCACGGGAATACACGATGAATGGTAGGACCCTGGGAAGTATGGAGGATCAATGGGAACTTGGTGTGCATGTCCACCGGTCCCTTAAGGTAGTGGGACAGGTAGATAAGGTGGTTAAAAAGGCAAATGGGATACTCGCCTTTATTAGCGGAGGCATAGAATATAAGAGCAGGGAAGTTATTCTGGAACTGTATAAAACACTGGTTAGGCCACAGTTAGAGTATTGCACGCGGTTCTGGAATCCACATTATAGGAAGGATGTGATTGCACGAGAGAGAATGCAGAGGAGATTTACCAGGGTGTTGCTTGGGCTGGAGAGTTTTAGTTATGAGGAGAGATTGGATAGGCTGGGGTTATTTTCCCTGGAGCAGAGGAGATTGAGGAGGGACATGATTGAGGTGTATAAAATTAAGAGGGGCGTAGATAGGGTAGAAAGGAAGGAACTTTTCCCCTTGGTGGAGGGATCAATAACCAGGGGCATAAATTTAAGGTAAGGAGTAGGAGGTTTAGAGGGGATGTGAGGAAGAATTTTTTCACCCAGAGGGTGGTGGGAATCTGGAACTCACTGCCTGAAAGGGTGGTAGAGGCAGAAACCCTCATAACATTTAAGAAGTATTTGGATGTGCACTTGCAATGCCATGGCATACATACAATGCCTTGGGCCTAGTGCTGGAAAATGAGATTAGAATAGTTAGGTACTTGTTTGACCGGCGCAGACTCGAAGGGCCGAAGGGCCTTTTTCTGTGCTGTAGACCTCTATGACTCTATGGCTTGTGCAGTCGCCTCATCTACTAGCCCTTTGTGTTGGCTGCTGGAATGTTTATACAGTGTAAGAAGCGTTACATTCCAGGAGCTTGATGAGTTAGCCTTTGTCCACTTTTAAACTGCTCAGAAACTTCCAGAACTACTATCATGTGGTCAGCTGTGGCTATTTTATCAGTCCAGCCATTTGTCCATTTTAAAAAATAATAATTTTATGAAGTAGCCAGGTTGAGGTAAATATACATATATTTACCTTCCTATCTTGTCATCATGACAAAACTATAATGATAGATTTAACAATAATACAATTTGTGTCATTCATTGGAAATTATGGTAACATTGCAGATATCCTTCATCACAATTTTAAATAAACTCCATCTCATTAAGGTCATGTTAATCTGAGTGTCTTCAGAAGACATATTTTTTAAAGAGGACCATATTTTATTCTGCTCAATAATTTTATAGAAAAAGAAGTTTGTAGAAATGCGTATTTTGTTCTTGTTTATTGGTGGGAAATAGTACATGGCTGCATTAATTGGCCACCCCTAACTGTGTTGCAATGGTGATGGTGTGCGTTCTCTTTGAATCAAAGCAGTCCTTGTGATGACAGTGCTCTCACAATGATGTTAAATGGGGGAGTCCAGAATATTAGCTGAGCAATGTGAACTTGGAGGTAATGCAGTTCTCATGATGTACGCTGCTCTTGTCTTTATCCTTGGTAGATATTACAGGTGGGACATTGAGCTTGGTGATGGGCACCTATCAAGCCAACCGCTCTGTTCGGTATAGTGTCATAATGTCAGTGGAAAGTGCTAATGAGCCATTCATCTGGGTTTAGTGCTGCCCTGAGTATTCCTACCCCAGTAAAAATGATTTAATGGACGCTATTAAAAAGGCCAGGAAAAAGCCAATTTTTGCTAGTTAAGCTTTTGCAAAAATTACAAATGAGAAACTAGATCAGGCTCCTGCCCTTACATAATGGAAGCAAAAACTAAGCAGTACGTTTCTTTTCCAGAGCTCGAAGTGAGCTTAAGAAATGGGAAGATTTTGAAATCGCAGAATCACAGAGTTTTAATGGCACAGAAGGAGGCCATTCGGCCCATCGTGTCTGCACTGGCTTTCCGAATGAGCATTATGACCTAGTGCCATCGCCCTGCCTTTTCCCCGTACCCCTGCACATTGTTTTTATTCAAATAATCATCTGATGCCCACTTGAATGCCTTGATTGAACCTGCCTCCACCACACTCCAAGGCAATGCATTCCAGACTCGAACCACTTGTGTGAAAAAGTTTTTCTCACGTCACATTTGCTTCTTTTGCAAATCACTTTAAATCTGTGCCCTCTCATTCTTGATCCTTTTATGAGTGGGAACTGCTTCTCCCTATCTACTCTGTCCAGCCCCCTCATGATTTTGAACATCTCTATCAAATCTCCTCTTAGCCTTCTCTCTCCAAGGAGAACAGTCTCAACCTCCCCAATCTATCTTCGTAATGAAGTTTCTCATCCCTGGAATCATTCTTGTAAACCTCTTCTGCACACTCTCCAATATGTTTACATCCTTCCTATAATGTACACAATCATCCAGCTGAGGTCTAACTAGTGTCTTATATAAATTCAGCATAACCTCCTTGTTCTTGTACGCTATCCCCCTATTAATAATGCCCAGGATATTATATGCTTTATTAACTGCTCTGTCCACCTGTCCTGTCACCTTCAATGATCTATGCACCTTTGCACCCAGGCCTTTCTGCTCTGGCAGCCTGTTCAAAATTTCACCCCTTATTTTAGATTGTCTGTCCATGCTCTTCCTACCAAAATGCATTACCTCACGCTTCCCCACATTGAACTTCATCTGCCACCCATCTGCTCACTCCACCAACTTGTTTATGTCCTTTTGAAGTTCTACACTGTCCTTCTCGCAGTTTACAACACCCCCAGGCTTCGTATCATCTGCAAACTTTGAAATTATCCCTGCATTAGATCTAGGAAAAGTAAGGCTCCCAATACCAACCCCTGGGGAATTTCACTACAAACCTTCCTCCAGCCTGAAAAATATCCATTAACCATTACTCTCTGTTTCTTATTTTTCAGCTAATTTTGTACCCATGTTGCTACTGTCCTTTTTATTCCACGAACAATAACTTTTCTCACAAGTCTGTTATGTGGCACTGTATCAAATGCCTTTTGAAAGTCCATGTACACCACATCAACAGCATTACCCTCATTGACCTTTTCTGTTACCTTTCAAAAAACTCCAGCAAGTTAGTTAAACATGATTTCCCCTTTAGAAACCCATGCTGGCTCTTCCTTATCAACCCATATTTTTCCATGACTACTATTTCTATCCCAAATAATTGTTTCTAGAATCCTGCCCATCACTGAAGTTAAACTGATTGTAATTTCTGAGTTTATCCTTACAACCATTTTTGAACAGGGGTGTAATGTTTGCAATTCTCCAGACCTCTGGCACTTCCCATGAGTCTAGGGAAGGCTGAAAAATTATGGCCAGTGCCCCTGCATTTTCTACTCTCACTTCCTTCAATATCCTTGGATGCATCTCATTTAGTCCCGGTGCCTTGTCAACTTTAAGTACTGACAGTCTATTCAATTGTCAATTTTAAACCCTTATCAATTTTAACCCTTCTAGTGACAGAGTTTCCTCATCTGTCACCATAGCCTGGGTAGCAACTACCTCCTTGGTAAAGATGGATCCAAAGTATTCATTTAATACCTCAGCCATGGCCCCTTCATCCATGTGTAAATTCCCTTTTAGGTCCCTAATCGGCCCTACTCCTTCTTTTACCGCCCTTTTACTATTTATATGCCGAGAGAAGACTTTAGAATTCCCTTTTATGATGGATGCCATTCTTTTCTTATAATCCCTTTTCGCTTCTTTGATATGCTTTTTCACCTGTCCTCTGAACCTTCCGTATTCTTCTTGGTTCTCAATTATATTTTCTACCTGACGCCTGTCATAAGCACACTTTTTCTTTTTTATCTCAATTTCTATCTCCTTTTTCTTCCAGGAGCTCTGGATTTGTTTGCCCTATCTTTCCCTTTCAATGGAATATACCTTGACTGTGCCTGAACCAATTCTGTTTTGAAGGTAGCCCACTGTTCAGCTACAGTTTTTCCCGCCAATCTTTCGTTCCAGTCTATCTGGCCCAGCTCTGTTCTTGCCCCATCAAATTCGGCTCTCGTCCAGTTAATTATTTTTACTCTGGATTGCCTATTGTCCTTTTCTACCATTGTCCTAAAACATAAATACAATGATCACTGTCTCCTAAATGTTCCCCACTGACACTTGATCTACTTGGCCGACCTCATTTCCAAGAACCAGATCCAACAGTGTGTCTTTTCTTGTTGGATTGGACACATACTGCTTTAGAAAATTTTCCTGAACACAATCTAGGAACTTTTGCCCCTCTCCACCCTTTACACTACCACTGTCCTAGTCTACATTTGGGTAATTAAAGTCACCCATTATAACCACCCTATAATGCTTGCATCTCTCTGTAAGTTCCCTGCAGATTTGTTCTTCTTTGTCCTTCTCACTATTTAGCGGTCTATAGACTACACCGAGCAATGTAATTGCACCCTTTATGTTCCTGAGCTCTAGTCAAATCAATCCTGCCCTTGAACCCTCTGGGACATCCTCTTTCTCCAGCACTGCAATGGTCTCCTTAACCAATACCACCACCCTCCTCCTTTCCTTCCTTTCCTATTTTTCCTGAACGCCTTGTACCCAGGAATATTTAACACCCAGTTCTGCCCTTCCTTGAGCCAGGTCTCTGTTATCGCCACAACATCATATTTCCACATGGCAATCTGCGCCTGTACTCCCTAATCTTATTTACTATACTTTGTGCATTCACATACATGCATAGTAACCCTGATTTAGATTTTGTCACTTTCTCCCTCACCCCGACTTCATCAATTAACTTACGATCCTCTATACTAGGTCTATCTGTCCCTCCCAGTATCACCCTGGTACTTCTCTCTAATATTTTCCCTTGGTTCCTACACCCCTGCTGAGTTAGCTTAAAGCCCTCTCAACAGCACTAGCAAGGAACTCGGCAATTAGCTCATCAGTGACAGAAGTGAATAGTACACATTTATTTCACCTCTCTTCTATTTTTACTTAGTTCTGTTGAAGGGTCATTCGGACTCGAAACGTTAACTATGCTCCTATCCGCAGATGCTGCCAGACCGGCTGAGTTTTTCCAGGTATTTTTGTTTTTGTTTTGGATTTCCAGCTTCCGCACTATTTTGCTTTTATTTGAATAGTGCACATGCTTGTTTCTGTGAGAGACAATAGGCATAGAATTTATTTGTACGTACATTACATTTGAGCTTCAGAAACACTCTGAAGCTCTCCTAGAAGCACAACAACATTGAGATTAATGACCTGGAGGAGCTTACTACCAATCATTCAAAATGGCGACATCTTGTCCCTCAAGCTGCATTGCACTTTGAGTCTCAATGTCTTAATGATAAGGCAGAGCGGCGGCGGATAAGGAAAGAAAAGGAAGCAAATCCTGCACTCCGGATCTCACTACCTCGTGGGACCTCCTGCCTCCTGTGCCCAAAGATCTTTTGGTTGATAATCAGCCTGTTCAGTCACATGAAAACCCATGGGAGAAACCCTTGACCCTGCGTAAGACACATCCTCAAATCGAGGGACAACGAATGACATTCAAGCAAGAGAAGAACAAGATGTCCCAGAAATATTGAGGACATAGAAGGAACAGGAATTGCAGAAGATTCAACTCCACCAGTGGTACTGTCTGTGAAAAGAAAAATAATTTAAAACTTGTCTTAGCATTTTAATTTATTATTGAAATATTCTACTTCAGCAAAAAAAATTCCACCATGTTAAGTCATTTAAAGGTATCTGTGCTGTTTTGAAATCTCGTATTTATGTTGGGAATCATAATCAAATCAGCAGCATAAAGTTGCATGATCTTATTTTATCACCAAATGCTTCTATGTATGTGCATCTAATTACAAGCCTTGCGGGAGACATCGTCATCAAAAATCACATTACCACAAAGTAGAGAGCATTGGAATACTTTGCCATGGGCAGATACCACTGCATCTTTTCAGGGAAGTGTAGATTTGAAGTAGAAGAACATATAGGGCAGAATTTTGCCATCGGCGAGCAGGGGGCGGGGCCCGCTCACCGACGCGTAAAATAATGTGGGTGACGTTGGGTGGTACCCCCGACATCATCCAGCCCCATTTAAATTTTCAGGAAGGCGGGGGCTCAGCAAAACCAGCTGCAGGCCCGCCGACCTGTCAATGGCCAATTGAGGCCATTGACAGGATCATTTATACAATTAAAGGACCTGCCCGTCCAACCTTAAGGTTGGCGGTAGGCCAGGAGCCCCGGCGGGCTTCTGAAAAAACATGAAACCTCATCCACGGGTGGGATGAGATTTCATGCAGGGTTTTAAAATTTTTAATCAAGTTATTATGTAAATTATGAACATGTCCCATCTCATTGTCACATGAGGGGGACATGTTAGGGAATTTCTTTTTCTATTTTTAATATTTTTAAAAGTGTAAGTGACCTCCCTGAGGCAGCACTTAGCCTCAGGGAGATGTGCACTCTTTCGTGCGCATGTGCGAAAGAGCGCACTCTCGCTTTTGGGGAATCCCCCCACCTGCACAGGAAGCGCATAGGGCCTTAATTGGCCCACACACACAAAATGGCGGAGGGGCCCACTTCTGCGGCAGGGATCGCCTCCTCACCCGCCGGAAATTGGGTCAG
This sequence comes from Cetorhinus maximus, assembly GCF_964194155.1. Lineage (NCBI taxonomy): Eukaryota > Metazoa > Chordata > Chondrichthyes > Lamniformes > Cetorhinidae > Cetorhinus > Cetorhinus maximus. The sequence goes on from NC_135884.1 coordinate 144,345,415, forward strand.
GCCCACCCGCCCGACAGGCAGAAAATTCTGCCCATAGGGTAGAGTAGGACTAGTTTTGGATTGCTTAAGCAGGAAGCCAGCATAGATAGTCAAAAGGTCCAAATGTGCTGTGAACCTTAATGATTCTATAGTTCAAGTGTCAGAAAGATGAAGTAAAACGTACTAAGTTAAAAATGTTACGTTGAAAATACTTCAGGGACATTATTCATAAAATGTGAAGTGGCTGTGGGTTGGACATCAATTGAAGATATTAAAAAGTTCGATAGCAATAACCTAGGGAAAATGGACCCTTACCTAGGATGAGGGCAGAGAGGACCAACATCCAAGGAATTACCTTACTTTTGCGCTAGATGTCCCTGTCCTTCGGATTCTTGTTAAAACCTGACACATTAATTGAAGGGAGTTGTGGCAAATACTGAAACCCTTCTCAAGTGAAGAAATAAAACAGAATAATACACCAATTGGAAACTTGGGAACATGAATAATTGTGCTTGTCCGCAGTTTGAAAATTGTGTTCTAAGTTTTTGCAGGAAATACATCTTTTCTTCGCTCCCTCCACATTAATCTGTTCTCAAGTCTTGGTAAAAGGTCAGCAGCTGTATTAGTCAAACAGAAGCTGTATTAGCCTGTTTGAAAAATGTTGGCTAGCGGCAGAAAGAATAAAATTCAAATTGCATTGTTCGTGCTGAACCTTAGAAACGGCCTCTATCGTATGAAGCAGAAGAAAAGCTGTTTGGTATAAAATGTATGTGTTTTACGTGTTGAGGCCATTATCCATTTTAGTTATTTGGGACAGCCACGCCATCTCTTTGTGAGCAAACACTAGAACCAAGTTAACCCCACAATAAGAGAGCTCTGCTTCCAAATATTGGCTAAATCTCTAATGCCTGGTGAGAGGCTAAGGGCATGAAGTTCTCTGCAAACATTCAATGCGTGTAGTGGATGTCTGGGAACTTTATTATGTTACTAGTGCTAGACTGTATCGTACCTCAAGCCACAATGTATTCGACAGTCATACCGCTGACCCGAATCCCAAATTGTATTATTGGGCTGATTTTACGAAAATGCACACATGAAGTGACTTCATGCAAAATGGTGGTGTAACTTGGCAGCTCTAAACTTTATACTTTCAGTGCACTAAACACACAAGCTCAGTCAGGTTCAGTTTAAGCAAGTAGCTGGAATGGGCAATGGAGGTGGAACTAGAGTACATTTATAAAGCCAGAGCTACAGGTATGCAGAATTCCAGAACAAACTCTAAGCCACCTATCTACCACTCACGCTCAGTGATCACTATGACCCAGTCTTGCCTGGCCTCTCAACCAGAGGAAACATCAGAATGGCACGAGTGATGAGAGTGATTTATGTTTGTCATTCTTTTTAAAGCACTGTTATGAGAAATTTAAGCCTTTTATACATAACAGGATGTGCATGAAAGGCTTGGTGGTGAATCTGTCCTTACATCATTGCACTGGTATTCAGACTTAGTGGCGATGGTACAGTTTAGTCAGGGGTACGTTGCTGGTATCATTGCACTGGTAGCCACATTTACTGTTAAGCAGACGAGATGGTGATTTTTGATTTCAGTTAGGTCCTCTTCCAAAATAAGCTAAAAGAGTTTATCCAGAGGAAGGGAAATCAGAGAAAGAGATAGCAGATCTCAATCCAGCCAGCTGCAAATCAGAGTGACAAAACCAGAAAATGCTGTAAAATATCTAGCATTTCAGTCAACATCTTAAATGAAGGCAAATTAACATTTTGGATATAACCTTTCAACATAGACAGGTCAGGAAAGACACACTTAATATTTTCAAGAAGCAAGGAGTCACTTGCGACAATCTTTGGAGGCTAAACTCCAGACGGAAAACACCATCAAAAATAGTGATTACAATTGAACTCTCTTTTGGTGTATAGATATTATGACTTTTATTATGTTCATTTTACTTTTCCCCTTGATTGTCAAAATGTCTGTAATGCACAAAACCTGGTCAGTTTGGGAAACTGTAAAATGTTAATATCTTGATAATGAACTGGAGAAAAATTGTAATTTAAAAAAAAATTAATTCAAATTAAGTTATTATGCCAGTGAATTTTACATTAAAATTTTGATTTGTTGTGGAACTCATTTTTATATCCTGCCTCTTCCTAACCCATGCACCCAGCCCCCATCCCTCCATGTTATGGTCCTTAGGAGGATTTCAGGACTACATATTTCTAGCCTTGAAAATAGCTTCCAGAACAGCGTAATCCTATATTTAGTTTTGCAGCACTGCTTTTCATTTTTATTCAATCAATGGAAAATTTGCACCCTGTGATGCAAATGTGAATGAGAAACTAGATACATTTCAACAAAGCCTTAAACAATTTTTATAAGCCATTGTTTGACGGAAGCCAGAACCTACTGCTGTAATTGCACTGTGGAGGGGTTTCAGGGATCATAATTGAAATGGTAAAGTTTTTTTAAAAAAATCAACTTGAGTCAGTGTGGTTCCGAATGTGTTTTTTTGTGTGTGAGAAGTAGTACAGGTGACATATTCAAGTTGCGGGATGTTAGTGGTGAGAGAAATAACTTTTGGCATCCAGTAGCTGCATCAGGCACATGGAAGGTCATCTGGGTTTAGATGTAGTAGAAAGCTTCTTCTACCTTGTTCCAATAATGTGCCTTAAATCATTTTCCTCATGCGAGCACACTACTGCATCAGTATAACATCTTTTCCCTATCTTTTTCTCCCCCATCACGGTTTGTGACGCTTCGGTTTTACAAACAGTTTTGTGCTATTTAAGAACTGGGTTGACAATGCACCGAACCCAGACATCTCATAACAGTTAGAGAGGAGACTTTAATCCCATCAGCCTGAACTCAAGTCGATGTCCTCAAGGTGTTTGAACCCACTGTTCACTCAGTCTTTGTGAAGCACGTTTTCAAAGGCAAGCTCCTAACTAGTGAAAAGTTTGCTTTGTGTATCTCTATAGAAAGCTATATTGGTTCAGCTGATAGGTCTCTGCCATTGGCATTCAGTGACTAAATGTCTTTCAGCACAGAATTAATCGTGACTTTAAAAGGCAATACTGCACCAATTTATACCATCATATCCAGAAAGCTGCCTCTCTCTTTTGAATTGAAAACACAGTTTAAAAGAACATTCACAGCAATAATTAAAACCAATATCTATCATGTGGGTCATTTTTTTGCTGTAAAGTAAATTCCTAAGACGTTATAAATGCTTCAGCCAGAATGAATAGGGTATCTGAGTGCTTTTATGTCATTCTGTGCATTTGTCTAATTTTGCTTCAAATTAACATCAACTATCAGAAACAGAGCAAAATTATTTCTATTGAAACTGTGTGGAAAAAGATTAACAGGACAATTTTGAAAGCTAGGGGAAGCCGAGCATTCAACTTCAGCTGCACAATTCATTCACTTGATTATGGAGCAATACTAACAACATATTAAAGTTTGTCACATAAAAGGCATAAGAATATGCCTGTCATCCTATTCAATAAAAAAATGAATAATGCTGACATTTAAGGAGAGGATGGTAACAAATTCTTCAAAGCAAGGGTCTCACCATCAAAACTTGCCTTTGAGTGGGCTTCCCTCTTTTCAATGGGGTTGGACTTTCTCCCCTTCTAGTGATCTTCCATGCCAAACATTATCTGTGTTAGAGGGGGCCATTGGGCAGCCTGCTCTGAGAAACCCGCTAATGGATTTTTGTAGCAAGATAGTGCAAGGTGTGTGACAGCAGCCTTGGCTAATACCCCTCTTGACTTTTGATCTCTTCTTCTCAGTGAAGAAGTACCTTGCTCAGCAATTCCCTATAATGGGTTGGGTGAGTTGGAAAATATCTATTCCTGAGCACTAATTAATTTCATCTCATGGTTAAATGCACTTTAGAGAGCGAATCTTTTGCTGCTATGGTGCAATTGTTAGATTTATCACCAGATGACGATGTCACAGTGTTTTTGACTGCTGGTGAATAACTATTAACTTGCATTTAGATAACATCGTGAACATGGTAAAACATCCCACTTCACAAATACACAAAATTCAACTGAGGTGTAATTTCTAAATTAATGGATTTCATAATTTATTCCATTTAAATCACTGATTTAAACTATGGAGGAGTCTGTGTTTTTAAAAAAAATACAGCCAAAAATGGGGGAACTCTGAAATAAAATGATAGAAATGCACGAAAGGTCAGTCAGTGGCTGAAAGAAGTTGACATTTTGTTTGGGAGACAACTGGGATTTGGGGTTTTGGTACATCAGTGAATCCTGTGTTTGCTGCTGTTTCCTTTTTTTAAACATACACCTGAATCTAGAAAGCTTTCTTTAATATTTTAGCTGGCAAACTGCTATGTAACAAACATATATTAATAAACTTATCGCAGAAACTTAGTATTAAATATTCACTTTGAAATTAAAGGAAGCGACTATATTAAATGGAAGTTATTTATAGGCAGTTTTTTTCTGTAAGTGATGAGAAAGTTTACCATGAAAGGTAAATGTTAAATAATGCTTAACAATGTTTTAGTTGGAAAGTTTAAGCTTCCTGTACAATTATTATTTAAAGAAAATATTATAAACCCCTCTTGTTTAATCAATAACTATTAATAATGGCCTTGATTTGGGTTGAATTGTGTAAAATTCACTTCTGAGAGAGAGGCCATTGTTTTTCCTTTTTGCTGTTTATAAATTAAGCACTCTGAGATTCTCACCATTTTGACCCCAGTTAAAAAATGGCTGGCATCTTTAAATAGTTTTGTTTAAATAGCAAGAGTTTATGATATCACTGGGGATGAGTGGCTTGGAGGAGTTACTGACCTGTCTGTATGAGGGAGTGGAATCAACATTCATGCAACTAATGCTGAAACACTCTGAATTAATGATAATAGCAGTGAATATCCCTTTACACTATTAAAACCAGTAAATCACCCAAGTATCTATCCTTGATCATTTGATTTGTACAATGCATCAAAAAAGTATTGTTTAAACATTAATAAGGGAAAAAAATTAGACAAACAAAATTCCCAAAATTCAAAATAGTCATAATTATTGATCACATTTTAGAAAAAAATCTAAATCTTCTGTTTTATATTATTTATTTTTATATGTGGCACTTATAGCTGAAATACTATTGAAACACCAACGTGCACAAACTGCTGTTCAATCTGAGAGAAACGCAGAATATTTATTTCTGTTCCAGTTGCATTTGGTGCACATTTTAACATGGTAACATGATCATTTCATTGTAAGCCCCCCATGCTCAGGTATTCCCCTCATAGACTCGTACACCTGGACAACCTGCTACCTGTTTACAAATGACCCGGAGATTCTGCTTGGTTCAGCAACCAGTATTTTCTCTCTCAAGTGCTGTAATTAGGCCTTAGGAGTTCACGTTTTGTTATTATGTTGTCTCTTGTGTTTTGTTGGGCAGCTTTGTAGATGTAATCATATATTTTTGCTGGCAAGTTTTCCACCAAATTATGCACAGAGGGCCAAACTAACCTAACATTAACATACTGTATGCTAAACAATGTTTTTTCCCTGATAATTATACTCCAAAGCTTCAGCTGCTTATCTCAGTAAATTTCACTTTAAATTGCCTCAAAGATATGTTGTATGAGGGGGCGTCAAAGGCATTCCACAGCCCGAGTGCTCCTACAACAGAGTAAATCAGGCTAATTACTTGCTTTTGTTTGCCTAGCGAAGCCGTTAATATCTGATCAGCAGATAGCACCAGCAGCTACAATAAAATGCTGCTCAGCAGCATATCATTAAGATCCCACTGCCACCCGCCCCCCACAACAACCCCTGCCCCACCCCCAACCCCGCAACTTGTGCTGGCTAGAGGAATTAAAATTCGTTGACCACCAATGTAAATAGACTTGTGGGTTTTTAAACAGGAAAATTTGTTTGGAATCTTCAAACAAATTACCAGTAGCTGGAACAGTTTGATGATTTTTCAATCTGTCAACTACCTCTTGCCCAGCTGATAACGTTCTAAATTCTAGGAACCCGAAACACAAAAGAAAGAAAAATAAACATATATATTCTAATATATGTATGTCTTAAAGGCCTTTGACGGACCCTGAGGAGGTTGGCAGAAGAAGGAAACACAATAACAAAGGAAAGTCACAACAAATTTAAATCCTCAATTTGGCTACAAATTGAATGATGGAAATAACTGTATTTGACCCATTGTCATTTATCAATGAGATTTTTTGACTTTTTCCCCTCCTTTGTCTCCCAAAGACTTTGGTTCCTTGCTGGGTTTCTTTTCTGTGGGAACTTCTCTGCCCTCTGTGCATTATTCACGTCTGAGCCCCAACGTCAAGTGCTGCAAGCTGTTCAACTATCAGAGAAAGAGATAAATTGCAGCCGAACCTAAACCTGTCCTCACCCAACTTTCGTGTGTGAACTCTACCAGTGGACTGTTTTGCTGACCAGTGATCAAGAGTTAAGGGATACTGCAGCTAGTTGCAGCATTTGCACAGCTGAGGTCAGCTAACTCAACAAACACCTAGCATCAAACTTTTTTCAAATATATAGTTCAAAGAGTGTGGCCACATTTATTGCCCTGATAAGGTGAAGGTTATGATGGGGCACCTTTTTGAACCGCTGCAGTCTTCGTGTTGATGGTATGCCCACAGTGGCATGACGTACAGAATGGGGACATATTTTCAAGTCACAGTGATGTGCTGTTTCATTGTTACATTGCGAAGGTTTACTTGAAGCTGGTGCTTGGTCACTAGCCTTGTCTTGTGCTTGACCAGCTTCCCGAACAGCAGCAAGCGTATGGCAGTGTGGATCTTCCAGGAGTTCATGGTGTGGTGCTTGTGAATGGGTAAACCAGGAACCTCACCCATCATGCGCTCGAAAGCATCTTTCGCAACTGAGTTCATGATGCTCATGATGTTGGAGTAGATGCCAGTGTCAGAGAGTGAACCTGCTTCATCAATTTGGAGATGTAGTCAGAGTAACTCACCTTCCTCCAGCTTCTCCACTTTGCCACCTTTGCTGACACTTTTATGTAAGGCTTTTTTGGTGCTTCGCTTGGGAGTTGATTGCTTCTCCTCAGGCATTTTCAAATTCAGTTTCTGACACAGCAATGGTGTGTGACTAGTAATGATGTTCTGATGATATTACTGCACGTTTTTCTCAGTGACAGAGTTTGCAGAGTCGAGAGGTGCTGCCAACCCTTTGGAATTGTATTACTCTACTTTTTACTTTAAAGCTATACCACTAGAGGAGTTATTTGATCTATTCATATATACATACGAACATACGAATTAGGAGCAGGAGTAGGCCACTCGGCCCCTTGAACCTGCTCCACCATTCAATAAGATCATGACTGATCTGAACGTAACCTCAACCCCACATTCCTGCCTACCCCTGATAACCTTTCACCCCCTTGTTAATCAAGAATCTATCTAGCTCTGCCTTAAATATAGTCACCTGCTTCCACCACCTTTTGAGGAAGAGAGTTCCAAAGACTCACAAACCTCTGAGAGAAAAAATGTTTCCTCATCTCTGTCTTAAATGACCGACCCCTTAGTGACCCCTAGTTCTAGATTCTCCCACAAATGGAAACATCCTCTCCACATCTACCCTGTCAAGACCCCTCAGGATCTTAAAGGTTTCAATTAAGTCACCTCTTACTCTTCTAAATTCCAGTGGATACAAGCCTAACCTGTCCAGCCTTTCCTTGTAAGACAACCCGCCCATTCCTGGTATTAGTCTAGTAAACCTTCTCTGAACTGCTTCTAACGCATTTACATCTTTCTTTAAATAAGAAGACCAGTACTGTACACAATACTCCAGGGGCAGGATTTTCCCCCCGTTGCGGGGGGATGTTGAAGTGCAGGCGCGCGGAGGTATGCCCCGCCACCATTTTACACAGGCGGGCCAATTAAGGCCCGCCCAATATGACGTTCACATGGAAGCGCAATGCGCTCACTATGCGGGCGGGAGGGAATCCCTAAACCCGAGAGTGCGCTCTTTTGCACATGCACACAAAAGAGTGCACTCATCTCCCTGAGGCTAAGTGCTGCCTCAGGGAGATCGTCTCTACTGTACAAATTATTAAAAATAGAAAAAAAAATCCATGACATGTCCCCTCATGTGACATGTCCATAACTTTTTAAAAAACTTTAATTAAATTTTTAAAAACCTACATGAAACCTCATCCCACCCGTGGATGAGGTTTCATGCTTTTCCTAATGCCCGCCAGGGCTCCTGATCTGCCCGCCAACCTTAAGGTTCATTAATTACTTAAATGACTCTGTCAATGGCCTCAATTGGCCATTGACAGGTCAGCGGGCACACAGCTGATTTTGTTGAGCCCCCGCCTAACTGAAAATTTATATGGGACGCGGTGACGTCTGGAGTTCCACCCAACGTCACCGCACATCATATTACGTCGGCGAGCGGGCCCTGCCCCAAGCTAGTCAACGTGAAAATGCTGCCCCAGATGTGGTCTCACCAATGCCCTGTACAACTGAAGTATAGCCTCCCTACTTTTGTAATCAATTTCCCTCACAATAAGTGATAATATTCTATTAGTTTTCCTAATTACCTGCTGTACCTGCATACTAACCTTTTGTGATTCGTGCACTAGGACCCCAGACCCCTCTAAATCTCAGAACTCCTCAATCCCTCATAATTTAGATCATAAGGTTCTTTTTTATCCTTCCTGCCAAAATGAACGATTTCCCATTTGCCCACATTATATTTCATTTGCCAGATCTTTTCCCACTCACTTAACCTATATATGTCACTTTGTAGCCTCCTTATGTCCTCTTCACAATTCACTTTCCTACATTTGTGTCATCAGCAAATTTAGCAACCTGTTCTTTGGTTCCTTCATCCATCATTTATACAAGTTGTAAAACGTTGAGGCCCCAGCACTGATCCTTGTGGCACACCACGCATCACATTCTGCCAACCAGAAAAAGACCCATTTATGCCTCCTCTTTGTTTCCTGTTAGCTGGCCAATCTTCTATCCATGCCAATATGTTACCCCCTACACCATGAGCTTTCATTTTCCACAATAACCTTTGATGTTGCACTTTATCACATGCTTTCTGCAAATCTAAGCACAGTTCATCTACCGGTTCCCCTTTATCCACAGTACATGTGACTCCTTCAAAGAAGTCCAATAAATTGTTTGAACATGATTTCCCTTTCACAAAACCATATTGACTCTGCCTGATTGCCATGAATTTTTCTAAATGCCCTGCTATAACATCTTTAATAATAACTTCTAACATTTTCCCTATGACAGATGTTAGACTGTTAGGTCTGTAGTTTCCTGCTCTCGGTCTCCCTCCCTTTTTGAATAAAGGAATTATATTTGTTATTTTCCACTCTAATAGAACCTTCCCCAAATCTAGGGAATTGAAAATTAAATCAGGATAACTTTCAAAGAGTGAGCTTAATAAAAAGTTTCTGTGGCTTTCCTATTATCCCTTGCTCCCTTTTGATCTTTATTATTTCATGACAATCGTTTACATTTAATATTTTTAGTGAAGGCGTAGATATGAGATCAAGGTCCACAAAATAATGCTCTGATTTATAGTACAATATGTTGTAGTCACGTACAATGTTATTAATAAAATGGAACTGACCAAATAGCCCATAAGAAATTAACACTTATGATCCACTTAGCGAGTGCAGATATTTGTCATAATTTTAAAACCTATTTTTGTTCTTCCAGGTGAGGAGATTTGAAAATTATATTTTCACAGTTTTCAAATCTTATGCATAGGCATAAACAGCGTTTTTATGCAGGCAGTTCAGAAAACTTTGATTCCTCTATAATAAGTAACTGGGCTGATCGATATAGCTGCATCCAGCGGTGACTGGTGAGAACTTGGAGTTCTACAGCTCCCAAAAATTAGTCAGCTCAATAATTGAAATGGGATTAAAAATAAAAGTGGCCTGGTTCTAAGCAATATAGGACTGGATGTTTCCAAGTTAGCCTCAAGGTGATATCCGTGTAAAGGTCAAATAGTCTCCTCATATGTGAAGAAGGGATGAGCTGCTAGAGAGTGATCAACCGCTGGACCAGTACCCTGAAGGGAGTTAGCACCTTCAGGTAAGGTAGCGTAAGGGATGAATAAATGGCTGGAAATACTTTGAGGCCAGCAGTCAGAGGAGGAATTCTGGTAACTTCATAAGATTTGTGAAGGAGTTTGGAGTGGATTTTGACACCCAACATTTTAATAAAACCAATGAATGTGTTTTTGTTCTTTTTGGAAGTGGATGTGGAAGCACAGAATAGACACCTAAGCATCTTTTTTTTTTTTGGAGCTGTTTATTTCAAATCATTTCAGTTTCTACTTTGATGTTACTTAAGTTGTTTGAATCAGGTTATTGGATTTTGTTTGATATTAAAACAACATTGAAATTAACAGAACTGTATAGAATTTTCCTGCTTTCCTTCCTCTTTGTTCCTCACTTTTTTTTTCAATCTTACGAATAGGATTGGCATCATCCATTACCGCCACCTGTTTTGTCGACTGCCACTATTACTGCCAGTTTGGTATACTTCATGAATTTGAATCATTTGACAAGGGAAGGAATTATAGTCCCAACTGACAGGAAGGGGAGAGGCTCAGTGACAAATACTGCACTCTATTTTACTAGGTGATAATAAGAATAGAAAATGATGGAGATGCGTAGCGACAGAATAAGAAAGAAAGGCTAATGTTTCCTGTGTGACACGCCCTTAAAAAATCAAAACACTGAGTTTTAATAGTGTTTTGTGTAGCTCACAATTTTGATTAATTTGCAGATTTCCTGTAAATCACAACACAATGTTGTTCTGTTCCTTAATTTCTATAATACTTATCCTGAAGGTAAAAATTTGGAAGAAACGTCAAGTAAAAACAGAAAATGCTGGAAATACACAGCAGGTCAGGTAGTATCTGTGCATCGGGAAACAGCCGATGACCTTCCGTTATTTTTGCAAAACAAGTTTGGGCAACGGTTTAAATATTCCTGGTGCTCCAAAACTCTCCCATAATGAAGGTGATTCCTGGCTCTCCAAAACATTACAACAATGAAGGTTGGGTGCATGTTTTCCTTTTGTTCCCTTCATTCTAATGTTGGTGGCCATGTCTTTAGCTGCCTAGGCCCTAAGCTTTGGAATTCCTTCACTAGAGGGAAAAACTACAGAGACACCTTCTCACACCTCATAGTGGCCGTGTAAAGGAAAAAATCAGAGTGCTTGGTGCCATTCGTGTGCTTCATCCCAAACCAGGGAATGTGTAGAAAATAGCAACCAGTGGCAGTACAACCCAACAAACTCATCACTTTTAGACAAATCAACCACATTTTCATGCCTTCTCACCACATCCCTTGATACCTTCACACATGACCTTCAAGGGCATCTAATTCCCCTTTTAACTCATTTATGTGCCCTGCTTCAGTGCCTTTCCTGGTAACTTAGGATGTCTCAGTGCCTTTCCTGGTAACTTATGATGTCATAAGCCATGATCTTATTGGATGGTGGAGCAGGCTTAAGGGGCCACATGACCAATTCCTGTTCCTATTAGGTTCTTGTGTCCCTATTCCACAAGGTGCAAAAACTTCTGTCTGATTTCTCTTCTTACTCCTAACTTCCTCGTTCTGTAATTTATTGTCTCAGGGCATTTGAATTCTTCCAGTCAACAAATTCAAGGGAGTGAAGGGAGAACATTAAAAAAAGTAATGCAAGCAAAGCATTTGCACTTTGGACATTTCACTGGGCATTCGATACTCAAAGCGGTTAGTCCAGTTGGAAGCTAATTGCCTTCTTGTCATTAGCTATTGCTATTTATGTTATAAAAATTCTACAAAGTTGGGTGGATTTGGTTGTTTTCAGGCCGTCAATGGTTCTTCTAATTGCTGTCAGAGAGGGAATGTAATTTTTCTTAAGTATTTGTTTTATTTTCTGTTTTGGTTTAATCTGCTGAGTGAAGCTATAATCCTGTTTATTAACAAAATGAACTAATTTCAGATCAAAAATAGTAATTTCATCTTTTTCAGATCAAAGCAATTACTTTAATGTTTTCCCTAAACTTTCTAAATGGTTTAACTTCTCAAACCCTATTAGTGGCTGTCATGTATTTTGCCACTAAGCGCATTAACGATGCATATTGGCTTCTAATGTGGTGTACAGCATTTTATTTGTTATTTTCCTAATGCCATTATAGCTGAAACATAATGGGTTGTGAAATGGCCTGGTCCTTTTAACTAATACTGGAAACCACATAAACAGAATTCTGGAGAATTTTGTCGCCATTGACTATAGTCACAATGAGATCATCAAGAATTGTGTTTTTTCCGACCATTATTTTTTTGTAACTTCATTCCCCTTCCTATTTTTTCCAAGATTCGAGATAGGAGAATAGGCATCTCTGTGTCTATTAAAATCCCTCCCCACCCCACCTCAATCCAATATATTTAATTGCTCCCATCGCGAGGAATTGGCTGATGACCCAAAAGATTGATGGAAACCTGACTAAACACTGTAGTCTGACCACAGGCCTCTATGTCCATGACTTAGTTTCCATAGCACTTTGCAACACCAGATAATCGCTTAAGCTTAAAGGTACTCCAGAGTCTTCAATTTATATGTTACGGCAACAACTGGATTTTTAAAGCGCCTTTAATTTAGTGAACATTCCAAAGCACTTCACAGAAATGTTATCAAACCAAATTTGACACCAAGTCACATTAGGAGATATTAGAACAGGTGACAAAAAGCTTAGTCAAATATAAACATTTTAAGCAGTGTCTTAAAGGAAAACAGAGGCAGAGAGATTTAGTAAAGAACTCAAAAGTTTAGGTCCTAGGCTGTTGAAGGCATGGCTGCCAATGGTGGAGATATGGAAATCCAGGATGCGCTAAAGACCAAGATTGGAGGAGTGCAGGTATCCTGGAAGGTTGTAGGATTGCAGGAGATAGGATGGGGTGAGGGCTTGGAGGGATGGGGAAATGAGGATGAGGCAATGCTACAGCACTATCAAGGACACAGCCTCAGCTTAAGAGAAAGAGCAATGATATAAATGAAGCAGTCTGACTTTGGATAAAGGAGCCAGAAACAACTTCAGGAGGTCATTTTCCAAGGTTCCCCAGAGGCAGCAGCAGCAGCAAATTTAACTGTCCATTACTGCTAGCACTGATCACTGGCCACTAAGTGCACCTGTCCAGGTCGGAATTTATATTGATGCTCTTTAATCTGAAATTTAATTGGCACCTTTACTTAGTCTTACACACCTGCTACATTCAAGTCTGAGAGTCCTTCAGTTCTTGATTAATTTAACAATAAAATTTCTAGAATGCTCTGAACTTCCATGACTTGAAATTTAGATTTTCAAAAAGAATGATTAGTGCCAGACATGAATGGTAAACATCAAATTAAATATTGAAGCCACATTTCCTTTTCGCATAATGGACCTTATTCAAAATATGCCCAATTCACAAAGTAAGCACTAATTTCCTGAACATTTAACCCCTCAAGCCAGCCAAAAACAACTAGCCTCTTTCCAGCAACAGTTTTGGAAATGCCTAAAATTCTTAGCACTAATAGGGTCAAGAAACAGACCTGAAAGTGGAACAGAACCCTTAGATTGGGGTAGCTGTTAATCATGTTAACAACCAAAGAGGGAGTTTAGTTGCTTTCATGACAATAGGCCATGACTCTTAATGTTATAACTGAACCTAAACTCCTTTGCCAGATTTATTGAAACCAGGCTCATCATTACAGCAATAAAATTCTCCTCACTGATGACCCAATTCGAAGTTACTTTATATTTTGTGCTGCATTATCTCTCAGTATCCCAGTCCTTCCCCTTTGCTTCCTCAAATGTCATTTAAGTATTTATGGAGGTTCATGTTCTGTGCAGAGACAACTGCTGAGAAATGCCAGCATTTTCATTTTAGAAAAGGTTGTTTTGTAGAAGTATATAACTAAAAGGTTTAGTGCAGATGTAACAAAGCTGAAGCATTTATTCCACAATGCACGATTCTTTCTTTCTGTCACAGCATGCAAAAGGTTTAAAACGAGGTTCAGCTTCTCTATAGCCCCAGAATTTCAATGTTATGGCTGGTATCATTGGAAGGGCAATGGTGTAGTGGTATTGTTGCTGGACTAGTAATCCAGAGACCCAGGGTATTGTTCTGGGGACCCAGATTTGAATCTTGTCAAGGCAGATGGTGGAATTTAATTAAAAGAACCTGGAATTAAAAATCTAATGATGACCATGAAACCATTGTCAACTGTTATAAAGGCAAACATTTGGAAGGGAAGGAAATCTGCTGTCCTTACCTGGTCTGGCCCACATGTGACTCCAGACCCATAGCAATGTGGTTGACTCTTAAATGCCCTCTGAACAAGGGCAACTAGGGATGGACAATAAATGCTGGCCTAGCTAGCGATGCCCACATCCCATGAATGAATTTTAAAAAAAGGAGTCAAGCTATTCAATTCAAATGTAGGCAATAGGCACTTTATGGGTTTAGCTTAAGTACATGTTTCATTAGCGGCACTTTCTGCATTGAAGAGGCACGTACTTAAATTTCCTTTTCCTCAGTTAAATCTTGAAAGGTCTATCTAGATTGCCTTGTAGTTTCCTGAAATTATTAGAGAGATAAATAGGCAAAGGAAACTCCATGAATGGCCATCGGTAAGAACACGCAAAGATGAATATTCAGGGGCCCTGTGGTTCAGTTCATATTGAACCTTAGTTTCAGGCATGACTGTTATTTTCTGTATTCGGAAGAATGGATAGTTAAGCTAGTAACTACTCAAACCCACAATGTGTCATTTATTCTCTTCGGTAGTTCACTTACTGTTTAATAAACCTGCTTGCCAGTTTATAGCCATAGTCATAATGTTAGACAAGTACTTATTGTGAAATTTTCTAAATCAATGAAGATTGCATGGGGTCATGTAATATAGCCGGTAAGCCAAACTACAGATGGCAAAGAGCTAGACTCACTAAAAGTTATCTGAATATTGGACAGATAAAGGCATATTCTGATTTGAAATGCTTAGCAAGACCTTGGCCGGAATTTTCTGTGCCCACGGGCATCAGGCGTGTTCAGCCACGTGAGCGGACAATACGGCGAGAAGGCCAAAAATGGGTCTCATGACATCGTGAAACCAGTTTGTGATCGTCTACTCCACCCGCTGATGACAGGACAGGAACCTAATTGCAATACATCTGCATATCATTATAAGCCCAGCCCGCCGGAATCGTCCCCTCCCTAGCTGGATCATCCCACTGACGTGTTTCACAACAGCACATAAAAGGTGTGCATTTGGCGGGAGGCACTTTGAGGGGAACTCGGAGATGAGTACACAGTAAGGTTGTGGAGCGCTCACCCAGGTAGCCTGTTTGATTTCAAGGCTGAGGCACGTGTGGGGGGGTGGGGGGCAAGGGTTGCCCTGCAGGTGAGGCGCATTGGGGGGGACAAGGTCTGCCCTGTGATTGAGGCACGTTGGGGGATTCACGGCAGCCCTGCAGTTGATGGTAGTGCACAAGCACATTCGGGGAGGGGGTGGTGGGGTGGGCGAAGGAAGTGGCTAGGCATTAGGGAAACCTTGTATAAAGCAACCGTTTCTCTGCAGCTGAGACAGTTCAGGCGCAGCCACATTGATATGAACGGAGTTGGCGCTCCAGCTTCTCTGTCCATTCAAGCAACGCAGAAGCATCAAAGTGCCACCAAGTGCTCCAGAGCTTTTCACCGCTTGGACATCGACGGCAAACTAATGAGCGTTTTATTGGACTGCAGAACACTTGGACAACTGGGCTTATTGTATAATCTCTGTGCTAAAGCTGGCCGTGTAGCAGTCACTGGTGGAGGCGCTCATAGCCCCTTGTAATGTCCTCATCCCAGTTTGGACCAGTCTCCCCCATGGTTCAAGCTAACAGTGCAGCCTTGCAGTGCAGGTTAAGAGAATGACTGCGCCTGAGCTGAGAGCACAGCATGTAGACCAATGGGCAAAGCTGCCGCCGATCATCAGGTGGAGTGAGGCGGAGGTGGGTGGTTGTCGGGCAGCCAAGCAGCGCACTAATCGTGGCATCCAGGTGGTGGCCACCACTCTCCAGGATGCGTTAAGGGTCCTTCAGACTTAACCAAGACAGGTTCTTAGTATGTCCAAATTAACCACGTGCCTCTCTCTTTCATCCTGCCGGAAGAGTACATCAGGATCATGGAGACACCTGCCTTTAACTTGTGCAGAAAGGTTTCACATCTGAGTGAGCCATAGGCAGGGAAACATTCTTGCGAGTTTATTGGCAATAGTGAACAGTATATACAAGTGATTAACAGTTGCATGCAGCAGTCCCGTACAATCGTAAAATGTGTAGGTTCACGGACTCCCAAGACACCTGCTCTTTTTGCGGTCTTGTGGAGTCCGTGGACCATGTTTACATAGGGTGTCATAGGCTGCACTCCCTTTTTAGTTATTTAAAAAACCTTCTGTTGCTGTTTTGTTTGCACTTCAGTCCCACACTCCTGATCTACGGACACCCGGTGTGGAAGGGTGTCGGGAAAGAGGAGGACCTCCTCGTGAACCTGCTCCTGGGCCTGGCCAAGTTGGCCATCAACAGGTCCAGGCAGCAGGCGATCGAGGGGGGAGTCCCGCCCGATTGTTTGTCCCTCTTCCGCGGCTACGTTCGCGGCCGGGTGTCCCTGGAAAGGGAGCACGCGGTGTCTGCTGGCACCATCGAGGCCTTCCGTGCCCGGTGGGCACCGCGGGGACTGGGGTGTTTTGTTGACCCCTTTAATCACATCTTGGTTTGATGTTTGTAAGGTTCCTTTAGAGTTTTTTCTTGATTTTACAGCTGACCTGACTTAGGGGCTGTGCTTGATTTCTCCCTTGTTATTGTTAATTTAGTTAATTGTTTTAACTCTACAAGAGTTACATCATCTTAACATTCCTAACCCTGCCGTTACATCTTGGTGCTCCCTGGCAGCCTGTTGACTGCTACATCCTGTCTGTGATGACCTTGGCGGGTGTCCTCTGAAGGGCCAAGATCTGGTGGGCCCCGGCGTGCTTTTGGGGTCCTGCTGTGTGGCAGTGGCACCCTCCTCGGCCCGTGGAGCTGCAGCTGCTGAGGTCACAAGAAGAGGAAATTCTGATGGGCTGGAGTCACCTGGATGGATGGCCCCAGGGGCGGTACACCTGCTGACCCTCCTCCCTGTGAGTGCCCAAGAGCCACTGGCTGACTCCTTAAGGAGAAGGGATAGCTGGAGTGAGACCGAGCTGCCCTGCACCCCTCTCACGTACACACTGTTGGAGGCCAACTATGGCATCAGCGATAGAGTTGAGCCCATGCAGGGCGGGACGTCCTGAACCAAGGTCTCCATGGCGACCGCCATCCTACCAGTGTTGACCTTGGTGCGTTGGCATGCCAGCGCTATCACCTCAGCCTGAAGGCAGACTGACTCCTCCATTGTGCCTTGCAATCTGAGGAGTGCGTCGGACGTCCCTTCCTGATGTTCCTGAGCTTGCCTTTGCAACTGTGGCATGACTGAGTCCAGAGGCTCGTCATCTGACTCAGAGTCAGCAAATGTCTGGCCTCCAACAGTCCTCCTAGTGCCGGACATCTGGGAAGTCCCTGTCACCGCCTGCTGCGGATCAGACAGTGCGATGTGCTCACCAGAATGTGATCCCGAGGCTATTCTAAAGTTAGGTCCCACCGAGGTGTGTGTCTCTGCACTGGTGGAGGGTGTGGGTGAGCACTGTGACAGGACTTCAAAGAGGGTGCCACCAGATTCCTCTTCAGAGGTTTCTTTGGGGCTTGACTGGAGGCCCTGGGTCGTGGACTCCGTTGGCTGTTTCCCAGATGTGCCTGCGGAAGCAAGGAGAGATAATTAGTGCATGGCAGTGGCCTGTGAAACAGGATGCCTCAGTCACAGTATGGTTGTCTGATGGATGTTGCACTGCTGGGGCTCCACCTGGTAGAGCAGCGCTGACCTCACTGTCAGCACAGGAACGGTCCAGATCATTGCCGGCCAGTTGGATGGCTCTGTTTTCAAAGTCTGCGAGGACCTTGATTTCAGGCATTCCTTCCTGGTCTGCGACCTCTCTCTCTTGTTGTGTACCAGCTTGTCCTGCATAAATAGAGATGGAGAGAGTGTCAGCAGGACGCCTGCCAGGCCAGATGTATGCCTGGCCTGTGCGGGCTGAGTGGTCCCATGGACGGGAAGAGTACAATAATGATGAGTGTGGGAGAGTGAATAGTGATGTCCCTTGAACCAGCAGTAAGTAAGGGCCCTGTGGACATGTGATGGGTTTATGACTGTGTGAGTTGAGTGTGATGAGGAGAGTGACTTGCCCTCTTGCAGCCCTGGGTGACTGTCCTCTTTTGAAGGGCGTTGGCACTGACCACCCCTGCCACTGCCTCCCAAGTTGGATTAGTGAGGTTGTTGCCCATCCTGCGGCCTGAGCGGGGGTAGAGGACATCACGGCGAGCCTCCACTGCGTCCAAAAGGTGCTCAAGGGACACATCATTGAACCTGGGGGCTGCAGTCTTTTTGCCTTTCAGGGCTTTGTCTTCTTGCAGCAGTCGTAGGCTTGAAGCACTGAGAGGTGTGCACGTGGCTGGACTTTAAATATGGCGTCCAGCGTGAAGTGGCGAGGTGATAGTGTGGCGGGCGAACGAGAGCCCGCCGCCATGGAAACGACTTGTTTCCCGGGAATGCATAATTAATGTGGCGGGTTTGGGACGATACGGTGTGAAAAGCCAACATTGCTGGGTAAAATTTTTACAGGAGGAGATTGAGAATCGAGATAAATTAGTGGCAGAGAAATTAAGATTGGAACAACGGAAACTGGAATAAAAACAGAAAATGCTAGAAAAGCTCAGCAGGTCTGGCAGCATCTGTGAAGAGAGAAACAGTTAACGTTTCCAGCCTGTATAACCCTTCTTCAGAGCGGACTCGAAACATTAACACTGTTTCTCTCGCCACAGATGCTGCCAGACCTGCTGAGCTTTTCCAGCACCCGCAGCACTTTTCTTTTATCTCAGCGGAAACTGGAACTGGAATTTGAGGAATGAGGAAAAAGAAAAAGGGAGAGAGAGGCAGGAATGGAAGGAGGAGAGAGAATTCCAGGAAAGAGAAAAGGAAAGGGAGTTTAAATTAAAACAGCTTGAGCTGAGAAGGGAGGATCTCAATATGCCCACTGAAGACGCCCCTGGTGAGGGAACCACTCTACCTTGGATTTAAGGGCTGAGGTATTCAAATTTTCCCAATTAATCCCTGAGTTTGATGGAGAAGAGGTGGACGCCGCCTTTGTCTCTTTTGAAAAGTGAGCACAGCAGTTAAAGTGGCCAGCCCCACATTGGCCCCTGCTAGTGCAGAGTAAGCTGACAGGAAAATCTCATGAGGTTTGCTCCCTCTTGCCTGGGGAAAGTGCAACAAGCTATGAGACAGCAAAATAAAAGGCATTTTAAGTGTGTGCCAGTTAGTGCTGGAGGCATACTGTTAGAATTTCCATACCCTCAGGAAACGGCCTGGCCAGGCGCAACTGGAATTTGAATGGCTTAAACTGCTCGCTTTTGACTGGTGAGTACAGGCACTTAAAATTTTGGCCACCTACAAAAGCCTTCATAAAATAATTCTCCTCAAGGAATTCAGAAGCTCCATACCCTTCCCAATAAGAACTCACATAAAGGAACAGAGAGTAACAGGGGCAAGGGAGGCAGAACCCTGGCTGGTGATTAGGAGCTGGCCCACAAAGCCTCATCCCAAAGGAAACCCTTCTCCAGTCACCCCCAACCAACTGAGAGGGATATAAGGTGGGAGAGTGATAGGAAACCGAGCACCCATGGGAGAAAAGGGGCAGCTGGAAACACAGCGGGCCCTCCTTAGGCCAGAAAGGATGATGCTGAGAAGAGGAGTGAGGCCAAGAAGCCCGTGTGTTTTAACTGCCACAAGGCAGGGCACCTCTGTGCTGATTGCTGGAGGTTACTGGAAAACCTGTGGGATGTTGGGGCACACAAACTCTGCACAGAAAACGGTAGTCAGACAGAGAGTATAGCAGACAAAACCAAAGCTCTGACTGTGGCAGCATATCCCTGTAGGCGCACTACTGTGAGTGCGGGTGAGTTCTTAAAAAATCTCTGAGAGTTAAAAGGATTTTGTATCAGGAGGAAGAGTGGCCACATTTCCCCAGAGCAAGGCGAGTAAGCCTATAGTGATGCTGAGGGATGCAGGGGTCAGCCAAACTCCACTGCTGGGAAAAGGTATGACCTTTCTACCAGAGAGTGCAGTAGGTGCCAAGGCGTTGGTAAAGGGTATTGAAGGGGGGTACATGCACATCCCCTTATACCAGGTACACCTGGAGTGCAACCTTGTGTCAGGACTGGTGACCATGGGAGTCATCCCCAGTTTGTCTGTGGACAGAGTCAGCCTACTCCTTGTCAAAGACTTAATGGGATCAAAAGTGATAGCATCCCCTGCAGTCTCAGAGAAGAAAACTGAGGCCAGGGAGACAGAACAGCTGCTGGAGAAAGTGCTTGGCATTTTCCTTGACTGTGTGGTAGCCCGGTCTATGGCCAGACAGACACTGTCAGAGGAGGCTGAAGTAGCACTGCAGACAGATGACCCTACAGTGGTTATCTGAGACTTTTTTGGAGTCTAGAGGACCCTAAGGAGGTAATAAATAGGTCCTCTTTGGTTGTGGCTGAGCAAGCCGATCTGTTGTCAAAAGAATTAGCTCAGGCTACCCAAACTGATGCTGAGGTGAAGGCAATCTTTGAATGCTACTTCATTAAAAATGAGGTGTTGATGAGGAAGTGGAGCCTCACATACTTGCAACCAAGGAGTGGACAGTGATCCACCAGGCAGTGGTGCTGCCGAGGTACCATGGGGGAATATTAAGGCTAGCACACAAAATCCCGATGGCTGGGCATGTTGGTGTACAAAAAATCCAAGCACACATCAGCAAAACCTGCCACACCTGGGAAAACCTCAGTCAGCAATTAAACCTGCACCTATGATTCCCATGCTTGCTTTTGGGGAACCATTCAGCAAGGTGCTCGTGGAAAGTGTGGGGCCCCTGCCTAAAACAAAAGGGGGCTACCAGTATATCCTTACCATCATGGATGTGGCTACCCGCTTCCCGGAGGCCATTCTCCTGAGAACCATACCTGCCAAAATAGTGTTGGGAGAATTGACAAAATTCTTTACCTGGCATGAGCTGCCCACTGAGATCAGGGCTCAAATTTCATGTCCTGAATATTCCAGGAAGTCATGGGTAACTTGGGCGTGACCCAGCTGTAGTCTTTGGTGTATCACTGCAGTTGCAGGGCACCACTAGACCCTAAAGACAAAGATCAGGGTAAACCTCCCATGACTAGGATAAAGGACTAGGTTTCCTTCTGTTCGCTACCAGAGACTCAGCCAATGAGCCCACCAGTTTTACTCGGTTTGAATTGGTTTATGGACACCAGTGAGAGGTCCTCTGAAACTAACCAAGGAGAGATTTTTAGAACAGGGGGAGGAAGTCTCCATGTTAGACTACTTAACTCTGTTTCATGAGCGACTCACGAGAGCCTGTGATGCGGCTTGAGAGCACCTGAAATAGTATGAAAAACAGGCAGACAAACATGCCAGGGCCCAAACCTTTTATCCTGGAGACTTCGTGCTTGTGCTGCTACCAATATTGGATGAATACCTAAAAGTCCAGTTTAGTTGCTTATAGAGTAGCAAAGAAACTTGGGGAGGAGGTAACCTATCTAATTGACACCCCAGACCACAGGAAAAAGAAAAGGCTGTGTCATGTCAATATAATAAAACAATACCACAGCCAAGAAGGGGACAAGCAGGTAACGGTCTGTCCAATTACAACAGACCTGGAAGGACGAGAGGAACAGTGAGGATGAATTGGAGGAAAATGTGGGATCCTTCCCTCCGGGACACCCTGGTCCACTCCTCCATCACCCCCTACTCCTCAACCTCCACTTATGGCATCTCCCCATGCCCACACAGAAGATGCAACACCTGCCCCTTCACTTCCTCTCTCCTCACCGTCCAAGGGCCCAAACACTCCTTTCAAGTGAAGCAGCATTTCACTTGCATTTCCCCTAACTTAGTCTACTGCATTCGTTGCTCCCAATGCAGTCTCCTCTACATTGGAGAGACCAAACGCAAACTGGGCGACCGTTTTGCGGAACACCTGCGGTCTGTCCGCAAGAAAGACCCAAACCTCCCTGTCGCTTGCCATTTTAACACTCCACCCTGTTCTCTTGCCCACATGTCTGTCCTTGGCTTGCTGCATTGTTCCAGTGAAGCCCAACGCAAACTGGAGGAACAGCACCTCATCTTCCGACTAGGCACTTTACAGCCTTCCAGGCTGAATATTGAATTCAACAACTTTAGATCTTAAACTCCCCCTCCCCCCATCCCCACCCCGTTTCTTCCCCCTCCCCCCTTTTTTTTTTCAATAATTTATATAGATTCTTCTTTCTCCACCTATTTCCATTATTTTTAAATCTAAACTAAAACCTTGTTAGTCTTTCCACCCCACCCCCACTAGAACTGTACTTTGAATATCCTGTCTTCCATTCTTAATTAGCACTTTTTTCAGACAAATGTCACCACCTTCGACACCTCTTTGACCCTTTTGTCTGTGACATCTTTTGATTATCTGCTCATCTCCACAATCACCACACCCTCAATGTCTCCTCCTCCCCCCCCCACCCACCTTAAACCAATTTATATTTCTCCCTTCTTCTAACTATGCTTCAGTTCTGCCGAAGGGCCATGAAGGCTCGAAACGTTAACTGATTTCTTCTCCGCCGATGCTGCCAGACCTGCTGAGTTTTTCCAGGTAATTCTGTTTTTGTTTTGAACCCCCTACAGTTCGGCAAGCAAACACAGAAATTCTAGCGAAATTGGACATCATATTCACCCACTTAAATGCAGAACACCAAGGAGATCTAACAAGGCAGCTCACTAGATTTAAAAGCCTCTGTAGGGACAAGCCAGGCTGCACCACATTAGCTCTAAATGATGTGGATGTATGAAAGGCCCCTCCCATAAGGCAACACCCCTACTGTCTAGATCCAGTAAAGCTGGCTTAGGTTCAGAAGGAGATTAACTACATGCTGAAGCACCAACTAATAGAGCCTAGCAGCAGTAGCTGCTGCTCCCCAGTTATGCTCGTACCCAAGCTGGACGGATCCACAAGGCTCTGCACACTCTACCAAAAGGTTAGTGCAGTGACCAGAGCCGACTCCTACCTGATTTGCCGCCTGGAATACTGCATAGATAGGGTAGGTAATGCAGCCTACATTACAAAAATAGACTTACTGAAGGGATACTAGCAGGTTCCCTTGACTGCCCGCGCGAAGGAAATCTCCACTTTCGTAACTCCAGGTGGGTTATACCAATGTTGAATCATGTCATTTGGACTCCGAAATGCCCCAGCCACCTTTCAAAGACTGATGAACCAGGTAGTGGGCAGGTTATCCAATTGTGTAGTGCACCTAGATGACCTCCTGGGGTACAGTGACACCTGGGAAGCTCACTTAGAGCAACTGGAGGTCGTCTTCCAGAAATTACAGTCAGCTGACCAAGTGATTAATCTTGTAAAGAGCAAGTTCGCTAAGGCTCCGGTAACCTACCTAGGACAAGTAGTGGGTCAAGGACAAGTACTGCCCAGAGCTGCAAAGGTACAAGCAGTAGTATAGTTTTCCATTCCCACAACAAAATGGGAAATCTTGAGATTTTTAGGGATGTGTGGGTTCTACTGCAAGTTCGTCCCAAGCTCCAGCACTGTAGCTGCCCTGCGGACAGACCTACTACAGAAAAAAGCAAAAGTAACATGGACCAAGAAATGCCAGACAGCTTTCAAAAAGCTGAAAGCCATTTTAATAAATGAACCAGTGCTAGCAGCCCCAGACCTTAGCCAAGCATTTAATGTAACCATTGATGCTGGTGACCTTGGGGTAGGGGCTGTACTTCTCCAGGAGGACGAATCAGCAATAGAGAAACCAATTGGGCACTTCACCAAAAAAACTGAACAAACATCAGAAATGGTATCCCACCGTAGAGAAAGAAACCCTAGGTTTATTACTGACTCTCAATAACTTTGCAATATTGTCCGAAATGGATACATAGAGACCACAGTCTATAAGAGACCACAACCCTTTAACCTTTGTGGAGAAATTCAAAACGGAGAATGCAAGGTTATTCCATTGGAGTTAGTTTCTCCAACCATATCGCCTAAAAATCACACGCATTTCAGGAAAATCAAATGTGATTGCGGACACCCTGTCCAGAATTTAGAGATCCCATCCACTGATGGGATAATCCAGACCAAGGCTAAGAGAGTGAATGGAAGTGAATGTGTTTTTTTTTTGTGTGTTTTTTGTGTTTGTACCTTCTAATGCAATGAGAGCGACTCTCATTTCATTTCTTTGTGATGGGGAGGTGTTATGAGGCTATGTCCCTTTATCTTTGAAAATATGACCTGAAATTTACAATTTGAAATGAGACAGAGCAAACTGCTTAAAAATGCAAGGCCACATTCCAAGGTGAAGGTGAGAAACCAACAAATCACCCTCAGAGGAATGTGAAGAGAGAGACATTTCCTATAATCCAGCCACCCATCGAAACGCAAAACCATCTAAGGAAGAGACATTAAAAATGCAAAATACTGCATATTGAAACAATGGCTGCCACAGATAGACACAATCACAATGGGTGAAGTATTTCAAGGCAAGGCTACCCAGCTACTAGAGAGAGTTTGCAAGTGACACAGATGGTGTCAAGAAAGTCTTCAGCAGTAAAAACAAGCTGAGGGCTGCTCTCTCTCCCACACTCTCTCTTTTGAAACAAGAATGTTGCCCGGTTCAAGAATCCAACTCTACCAGAAAGCTACTGGCGAACCGAGATTCCTGAGTAATTGCTGCTTCATCTACATCTGACCACATCCAAGAAACCGGCTAACCTAAATCAGCCGCAGCACTTAAAATCTATGCCTCAAGGACAATCAAAGGACACTTAACCGTAAATTATTTTATCTTATTTTAATTGGACTCTAACTCCCCTTATTTCTGATACCTGTGTGTTTGTGTGTGTGGACACTAATGATTGCATGAGGGCTGAATGCTTGATGTCGTATTTTTATTATTTTCCTCGGGTTTAGTGGCTAATAAATTTTCTCTTTCTTTGACTCAACAAAACCTTGTTTGATTGGCTCCTTATTGCTCACAGCTTAAATAATTGAATACATTCTGATTTGGAAAAGGCATATCCTCATGAAAAAGAAACTTAAACCTTTTTTGTGACAAACCAAGGAAGTTGAATAGAGGGGAGGCAGTTCATCCCTTCTCACCTGGTCATAACAACACTACCGTACAGTGAGAGGGGGATGCTGAAGGAAGTCTATAGAACCTCATTGCTAAGATTCCCATGGTGAAAATTCCAGTTTTATCTAACTCATTTCTATTATCCGTTTACAGTATAGTAGCACTTGCTGTAAATAGTAATGTTGCAGTGAAAGTAGTAGTGTGCAAGGTAAGAAGAGGCAGGAGCTGAAGTAATGACCTAATTATAGTTTTCTGGTGGAAGCAAAAACAAAGTAATTACAAATTGCAGACATGTGTTATCCTAATCTACTGAACGTGTCTCTTGTTTTCACAGTAAATTTGTACCATTTCCTTAGTATTTAACCTCTTGGACTTTCAAGCAAAGGTTGGCTTTCTGTGTTGCTCAATTAGGGTAACTTACTGGCTGCTCTAAAAGTGCTGTCATGGGTAATGACCTTTGAAGGTCTATAACTTGATGATAGATTATCTCATTTGAATCATTATAGCAATGTTGTTATTGCATACACTTTTTATAACCTTTTTCTATGGTTCTTATGGAGAATCTATTGCAATCATTAAGGTCATTTGAACTAGTTTTTTTTAAAGAAATATATGTATTTTCCCAAACCACGTACTATGCCTCAGCAGAGAGGGAGCAAATAGCAGACTTATTTCCAAGTCTCTTGCCAATGCCACTATTTAGCCAGATGTCCTGCTTTCAAGCTCTCTCCCCGTGAGGAAATGGAACATTTAGGAATAAGAGTAGGCCATTCATCCCCTCAAGCCTGTTCTGCCAATCAGTTAGATCACAGTTCATCTGTGTCATAGCTCCACCTACATGCCTTGGTTCCATAACCTTAAATGCTCTCTTCTAACAAAAATCCATCAATCTCAGTTTTAAAATTTTCAATTGAATGGCCTACTCTTATTCCTAAATTTTCAATTGACTCCCAGCCCCAATGATTTTTTGTGGAGAGAGGGTTCATGATTTCCTCTACCCTTTTCATGAAGAAGTGCCTCCTGGCATCACCTCTGAATGACCTAGCTCTAAGTTTGAGATTATAGCCTCTTGTTGTGGACTCCCCAACTAGAAGAAATAATTTACCTCCATCTACCCTATCAATTTTTAAAAATCATGTCAATTAGATCACCTCTTAATCTTTTAAACTCAAGGGAGTGCAAGCCGAGTCTATGCCGTGCTACTGTAAAAAAATTCTTGTGGATTGTTCAAGTCACCTAATGGCTGAATTTACACAATGAGCCATTTCAGGACCCCTCTTTAATGTATTTTTAACCTTAAAACCTATCTGGGCCTGATCTTTTGGAACACAAGAACAGGGATAAGCCATTCATTTAGTTCAGAACTGATCTGTGAGACAACTCCACGTACCCTTCCTTGCCCCATATCCCTTAATAACTTTGGTTCACAAAAAACAATCTCAGTTTTAAAATTAACACTAGCCTCAGCTAAAATTAGCATCCACTGCCATTTGCAGAAGAGAGTTCCAAACTTCTATCACTTTTACAATTAGAATTTTATCCTAACTTCACTTCTGAAAGCCTGGCTCTAATCTTTAAGCTATGTTGCCTCATCATGGATTCCTCAACCAGTAGAAATAGTCTGTCCCCTTAATATCTTGAAACCTATGATCAAATTCCACCCCTATTCCCTATTTCTTGCTGCTGAACCTATTTCTTCACCAGACCTCAGATAGACCTTTTCACATTTACTTGTGAATACCTTTCATTTCAAACAGCCTTGTGGCGCAGTGGTAACATCCCTACCTCTTGGCCAGAAGCTCTGGGTTCAAGTCCCATGCCAGGACTTGTTGGCGACAGAATGAGTGTTCATGATACAGTTCAACAGACTGACAATCAGCCTAGGAATCTTTCCACCACTTCCCTACTATTCCCCAACGGGGAAAAAAACTCTGTGAAGATGAGCTAAAGAATAAGAAACTTTAAACAGCTACAGGTGATGCGAAACATTTTGAATTGTGTTTGAGATGTAATCCCCATTGCAACAGAAGGTTCTCGGTGGTGAATCCTGAATTGTTTCCAGCGATTTAGTAGCGTCTATTACATTTCATTTTGTCCACTGAAGGTGTTATAGATGAAAGCTGGAACTCCTTTAGCACAAGAATGCAGGTGTTAGTGTAGAAATGCACCAGACTGGGTTCACAAGACCTGATTTTAACCTCTGGCAGCAGCACGGGAACCAGGTGCAGGAAGGACGGCACTAGCATAAGTCCCGGGTCATATTAAAATACTTGAATTTAAATTTGACAACTCTGGCAAGATGGCTAGTCCGGTTTTGGGTAAAGCCGAGCATTGTTTGAGAAGTCTTTAGGTTATGGGAGAGGTTATAGGTTTCATGAGACATATAAGATGACATCCTTGCAGCTTAGAAAAAAGGGAAAATAAAGTACAAAGATAAGAAAGTTTGGGAGTACTTTTAACCTCTCCAGGAGGGGTGGCTGGATAGCTAAAAATATTTCTAAAAAGGGATACCAGACTGTAACCTCGTGTGTCCACCAAGGCAGTGGGAGTGTGGGCTGGTATGATGGATGACTAACTTCTGTCCAGGGGCAGCCCCTAATTTAACAGTCTTAAGAAGCTGCATATGTCCAAATTTAGCCCTCTTTCAGATTTAAGACTGGCTGACCAGGTTTCCCAGGCCTCAGGCCCCGCTGTCGCACTACCCCCCCCCCAAAACCCCCCCCACTCTCCCCCTGCCCCCACAATGTCTCCCTCCCTATGCTCCACTTCCTGCCTGTGACCTGGTGATGCAGGCTTACCTGCCTAACAGCCAATTGTTTTAGTCTCAGCACATCTCATAGTAACAATGACTTGCTTTCAGAGTTCTTTATTCATTTATCCGTACATCACAGTTTGTGATCCTCTTACCTTCACTCTGATCTTGTTAGTGTTACGGAATTCTGCAGTAGTGTTCCACACATGGTTCTCAGCAGCTTTCCCGTTCATATTTATCTCTTCAATTTTCACTCCCCTCCTCTCATGAAGTTCCATGGATGCCAACAGTGATCCTTCACCTTCAGGAAACAACAACAACTTGCATTTCCTTGCAACCTTCATTGTGGAAAACTATTCTAAATTATTCACAAATCTGTCATCAAAACAATGGAGACAGAAGTAGATTTAGATATTTGGAGGGCTCAGCAAAAACTCGGCAGAAAAGGTGGGCTTTAACGAGAGTCTCAAAGAGGAAGTTGGATAGATGGAGGGGTTTAGGGAAGGTATTTCAGAGCATGAACCAAGGCAGCTCTAAACACAACTGCTGATCATGGGATTGAAGGGTGGGGGTTCCACAGGAAGCCTTCGGAATGCTTGAAGGCTGGTTATAAGGTTGGACGTGAGTTACAGAAATAGGGAGGAATTAGACCAAGACAGGATTTAAACGTGCTTAGACATTAACGGGGAAGGTCCTTTCTTCATGCTAGTGAAGAATTATAACTAAAATACATTTCTGTTTTCTCTGCACACAGCCCTTGGAAGAAATGTCCCCATTAGGTGCTGTTCACAGCTACATCCTATCCTATCCTCCTCTGACATATGCATGTAGACACACAACTGCACATAGCGTTGCCAGCACGTGTTATGTGACATCAACCAGGAATACGTATCCAGGCTCATTTTCTCCCCTCTAGCACAGCAACACCAAAGATTTTCATATACAGTGGCTCAGTGTCAAACTATGCAACGTAGTCACCCATTGCACTGCGAAATTCTTCAGGGTGTTTGGCAGGGTCTGAACCCTAAGTGCTTGATTCCAACCTTCCCACTTGTGCATTTTTCTCAGATTCAGCAGCTCCAGGCAATAGAAAGCATTTTAAGATAAAAGTAAAATACCGCAGAAGCTGGAAATCTGAAATAAAAACATGTTATGGCACAGCGGATGGTAAATGCCGAGCTGCTCAAATCCCAGAGAGAAACTTGAAACGGCTGCCACAACTGTTTTGCAATTTGTATTTTATTTCAAGATGCATGCCTTGAATTCAGTAGCAATATGTCCACTGAGACTTAGAGGTTTTTCACAAAACTAAATTAAATATTTATTGATAAAGGAAAAGATTTTAAGCACATGCATAGGTCTACAAATTACTATTATAATAACTCCTAAATCTCCTAATTAATCTGACTGCCAGTTATGTCTCCGTTAAGGCAACAGTAAAAACAAATACATTTCAACAGACCCAGTCAAAGCACACAATACCCTGGACCGTGATATTCAAAGTGAGTTTTCATTGTTTCAGTCCCTGTAGTCAGAAACTTGATGCCCAGAGGCTGGAGAATTTTCACACTTATGTTAGATCTTAGACTGCCTACTCCTTTACACATAACCTCATCTCCTTTATACATGTTTCTCCCTTTTTAATGTAAATTCCATTGTTCCAATATGTCTTTGCAACTTTACTTTTCTTATAATGTAAATCTTTTATAGTACTCATATTATCAGTAACCTTTGGGAAAAATAAACACACTGTTTGGCTTCGCTTAGATGTAACATCTTACCATCTCTTTGAAATTCGAACTAACCTAATCTATCTAAAAATGCAAATGTTCTTCACACCTCACATTCTAAAACTTCAGCCATGTTTACATATTTAGCATTTCAAACCTTCCCTTTTGATAAAAGGTCCAGACCAGCTGTCTCCAATTCAATTACATCCCCCACACACACACATCCACACAGAGAAACTAAGTCAAACCCCACTATTAACCTACCTTTACAATAAATCACAATAATATTATGAAAATTATTATATTTTCATGACAAACAGAAAATCCTGTAAAAACTCAGCAGGCCTGGCAGCATCTGTGGAGAGAGAAAGAGTTAATGTTTCAAATCTGTATGACTTCTTCAGAGCTAAGGTGAAGTAGAAATGTGATGAGTTTGATACTGTTAAAGAGGGAATGGAGTAGCTGGAGCAAAATAAAAGTTAGGGATAGGTAGGAGCTAAGAAGAAATTTGACAAAGATGTCATGGATGTAGGACAAAGGGAATATTAATGGTAGTGTTAAAGACTAAAGAAGGTGCGGACATTGGCCTAAAGGTAAGATAGCAGAACAAGGGTCAATGCTCTGTGAAAGCAAAACATAAAAACAAGTAACAGGTGCCCCTGTGGGGTAGTGTTGGGGAAAAAGGATAAATAAAAAATAAAAAACATAGTTGGAATAAAGAAGACTTGCTCTCATGCCCACATGTCTGTCCTTGGCCTGCTGCATTGGTTCCAGTAAAGCCCAATGCAAACTGGAGGAACAGCACCTCATCTTCCGATTAGGCACTTGACAGCCTTCCAGACCTAACACTGAGTTCAACAACTTCAGACTATGAACCCTCTCCTTCACCTTTACCCCTTTTTTAATCAAACTATTTTATTAAATTTTTATCATTTCTTTTATCCTTTTTCCCTCTGCCTCCACAGGGTCACTTGTTTCTATAATAAAAACAGAAAATGTTGGAAAAACTCAGCAGGTCTGACAGCAACGGTGGAGAGAGAAACAGAGTTAACGTTTCAAGTCCGTATGACTCCAAAGAAGAGCGGTACGGACTTGAACCGTTAACTTTGTTTCTCTCTCCACAGATGCTGTCAGACCTGCTGAATTTTTCTAGCATTTTCTGTTTTTATTTTAGATTTCCAACAGCCACAGTATTGTGCTTTTATCGCTTGTTTCTATGTTGTGCTTTCACAGAGCGCTTACCCTTGTTCTGCTGTTGACACATTCTGCTATCTTTATGCCACTACCAGCACCTTCTTTAGCCTTTAACACGACCAATAACACTCAATTGTCCTGTGTCTATGACATCTTTGTCAATCTCTCCTGAGCTCCCACCTATCCCTGACTGTCTATTTTGCTCCACCTGCTCAACCTCCTCTTAAACAGTATAAAATCCATCACATTTCTACTTCTCTTTAGCTCTAAAGGAGAGTCACACAGACTCAAAACATTAACTCTGTTTCTCTCTCCACAGATGCTGCCAGACCTGCTGAGTTTTTCCAGCATTTTCTGTTTTTAATTTCAGAAAACATTGTAACTTGTGCTGACAATATGCTTCTACAGGACCTGAAAGAACCGAATGGTTAATTCTGAACAAATGCATTATCATTTATCTAATATCTTCTAAATAGCTGGACAAGAGAATGGAAAACAATATTTCATTGTTTATCAGTTAAAACAGTTTTATTGTGGGTTGTGTTGCTTCTGTTACAAGTGAAATAGGCAGTGCTATTCATGAGGTTCCAGGGATAAAGAGCACAATACTGTACAAACAGCCAGGGCCAAAAAGGACATTTGAATTTCAAAATCTACACAGCTCCCCTTTCGTTAAATGCTGAATATTACAACACAGAACATTTAAAACTGTCAGGGCCAAACAAAAAATCCCTGGAATAAGCTGAGCAAAATAAATATAATTTGAATATCTATTTTTTTAAATTTTGGACTCCAAACTATTTCTACAGTGATCTGGCAAAAACCTGTGCATTGCTGCTGCATCTTGAATCAGCCTTCAGTGTATGCAAAACTGTCAGATGTGTGTTGGATAGGGCTGCCCTATATAAGAGAGAAGAACAAAGCCACCCAGGCTAGTCAGGACAGCTAAGCATTTTATGGCTTTTCTGAGTTCCCTATATCACAGCAATGGCTACACTTCAAAAGTCTACATTTGTAGTAAATTTGCTGTAAAGCTTTGGGATAGACTCAGGTCGTGAAAGGGACTATATAAATGCAAGCCTTTCTTTTCTTTTTATTCTTGTCAGCTTGAGTTTAAAATCCTCCGCCTTGCCCTGCCACTGCAATTCCCAGTTTCCTGACTGGTTTCTTTCTTCCCTTTTAGAAGGCTCCAGGACCCAATTGAAGCTCAGTGCATGTGAATTGATTTCAAGCTCAGATAATACATATTGGCCCTTTCTTTCAATAAATTGCATCTTATCCTCTCTGCTGAAGGGCCATAACACTGCAGCAGCATGATTTAAATTATATATATATATATATATATATATATATATGATAGGACTGGAAAACAAGCTTGTAGCTGGCAGTTCTCTGAAGAAACCATGGGACTGGAATGTGTGCACTCTATGTAAAATTAACTCTTCCACTGTTTCTTTCGATCAAGTATAAACACTGCTAGCAATCAGTGGAATGCGCATGCAGCAGCAATCCAAGCACAGGGAACAAATGTACTGGGAATTGCTCTGGCACTTCCGCAATAGCCAATGCATGTCCCT
This sequence comes from Cetorhinus maximus, assembly GCF_964194155.1. Taxonomy (NCBI): domain Eukaryota; kingdom Metazoa; phylum Chordata; class Chondrichthyes; order Lamniformes; family Cetorhinidae; genus Cetorhinus; species Cetorhinus maximus. The sequence continues at coordinate 144,377,991 of NC_135884.1, forward strand.
TTAGTCACTGCAAACTGTGCAGTTGGTCACTACAGGGTGTCATCTTGTACACTGGGCTCTCTATCATGTTCTGTTTGGTAGCCGTCCATTTTTCCGGTATGAGCTGGTTACAAGAGAATGTTTTGCATTCTTGCTGTATTAATGAGGGGGGACCAGCATGTTTGTGTGCCATGTTAGAGTAAGGTGTAATAAGAGGCTGCTGTAGTTTATTCACCGCCAAACCCTGCCTGCCACGCAACCCCCACCCCCCCACAACCCCATCAAAAAGCGCCTGCTATTGTATATAACAAATGAAATGGGCTATATTCTGTTCCCCTGAAAATTTTCAGGAGTTGAAGTCAAGTTTTTAAAAAATCTCCTCATTGCACAGTTATGTGAATCTTGGAAGTGTGCTGAATATAGGATCTGCTGCAGTCAGCAATATAAGAAACAGCCACCACTATGTTTCCCCCCAACCCTCAACAATTCAAAAACATTAGCTTGTTAAAGCTTAGAATGTACAGATAATTTGTAATTTTATTCTCAGTCTATCAAGATAGTCATTGATAGAGATCATATTTTGACTCCAGTTTTCTGGATAATTTTCTCCCCTTATCCGTTGATATGCTGAAGTTGGTAACGCATTATCTGTAGAATCAGACAGCAGAGAAAGCGGCCATTCAGCCCACTGTTACTGTCCCGGCTCTTTGAAAGAACAATCCAATTAGCCCCACTCGGGCTGCTCTTTCCCTCACCAAACCCAGGATTCAGTTAAGAACATAAGGAGTAGGAGCAAGAGTAGGCCATTTGGTCCCTCGAGCCTGCTCAGCCATTCAATAAGATCACGGTTGTCCTGAGTGCGGCCTTATCTCCACTTTCCTGCCTGTCTCCCTCTAACTCTTGTCTCCCTTTTAGTTTAAAAATCTAACTCAGCCTTGAATATTTGGATCCAGGGGTACGGTTATTGGGGGCAAGGGGTATAGTGGCAATCTCCACCCCCCCCTCCCCATCACCAACACCACCTCCACCAAACAACCTTACCATATCCCTGAAGCCTAGGTAGGTTCAATGCCTGGACCTCATGTACATGTGCATGTGATTCCTGTCCAAAGCTGCTGGAAATAACGAGGAGGCCAGATTGAGAAATTGTATAGTTGACCCACAGAGACAGTCGCCAGCAAGGTGCGTAAGGAGTCTGCTCTTCCCAGTCCACAAGGAACCTTTAAAAAAAAATTGAAAACCTTTCACTGGTGGGTTGGGGACTGTGCAGCCCTCAGTTATCCCTCTGTTAAAATTATGTAAGTGGACCATGGCTTCTGGTCCATTCAAACACGGCTCCTGTGTCTCTTTTGCGGGGATGGTGGGGTGCACTGGTATGGCGGATATGTGCCTGACCTCAAATCAATTAAGACAGTGGTGTTGGCAACAATAGCTTGCGACTCTCCATCTGCCATCTTAACACCACCCCCCACAACCATTCCTAGGCGTTTAATAAAATTTAAAAGTTTTAGTTTAAAAAAGATCAGTTTCTAAAGTTGAACCCTTATTATAATTCTGAACAAACTTGAAAGCTTGATTCCTGTTTATTATAGGCTTTTATTTTGCTCTCAGTTGAGAAATGCTTTAGTATCTAATCACAGCCCCCATTGTAAAGGTGCAGGTGGCTCTTTCAGCTCTTCTCCAATTACACTTGTAGTCTGAGATGCAGTTGGCTGTTTACTGTTTAACTGTTCTGTTAAGTGAAGAGGATTATCACCAGCACCAGAAATTTAAATTGTAAAGTGTAACACTGATTTTATGCTGCATCTGTGTTACTGTTTTGGGAATGGCTACAAAACAGGAAAACAATTGAAGTTGTCTTCCAACTGTCACTTAGTGGATCATTTCTCAGTGCTCGTGTTGCTAGCCTGAATATATCCAACGGCACTGGTTGACTTGTATTTGGAAAGGCTAACCATATGAAGTCCTGTGTACCAGAATTAGTACTGGCACCTAAATCTGGATTGATTGAATCTCCTCAGTGTTGTTTCTTTCATGTTGAGATGTGTGAACGTAAATCTCTGTATTGATTTAGGAAAGCTGTGGGAATTAATAAACCTACCACAAGAAGAGGAATAACTCAGTTTCTTTGCTGTTACTTCATCATAATGCCTCTTGCCCCTCTCCCGTACCTTTTCATTAACGTGTATTATAGAGGTGCCTTTGATGTAGTAAAATGTTAAGATTCTTCATGGAGGAGGTGGCACTGAGCTTTGAAGGTTGGATTAGGAGGTGATCAAAAGCTTGTTTGCAAAACATTACAAAATTTGCATCACAGAAACAGGCCATTTGGCCCACCTTGTCAAGGCCAGTGTTTATGCTCCATAAATTATCCCACATCTTTTCATAAGAACATAAGAAATAGGAACAGGAGTAGACCATTCGGTCCCTCGAGCCTTCTCCGCCATTCAATAAGATCATGGCTGATCTTCTTGTGTTTCGATTTCCACAATTCCATCAAACCCCGATAATCTTTGATTCCCTTGCCTAACAAGAATCTATCTACCTCTGTCTTAATAATATTCAATGACCCCGCCTCCACTACCAAAGAGAATTCCAAAGTTGCACAGCCCTCTGAGAGAAAAAATTTCTCCTTATCTCTGTCCTAAAAGGGCGACCCCTAATTTTAAAACAATGCCCCCTAATTCTGGACTCACCCAGAAGAGGAAACATCCTTTTGACGCCCACCTTGTCAAGGCCATTCAGGATCTTGTATACTTCAATCAAATCACCCCTCACTCTTCTAAACTCCAATGGAAACAAGCCCACTCTATCCAACCATTCCTCATAAGACAACCCAATCAATCTAGTAAATCTCCTTTGAACCGCCTCCAATGCATTTACATCCTTCCTTAAATAAGGAGACCAAAACTGCACACAGTATTCGAGGTGCAGTCTCACCAATGCCCTGTATAACTGAAACGTAACATCCTTACTTGTATGTTCAGTCCCTCTCTTAATAAAGGATAGCATTCCATTAGCCTCCTTAATTACTTGCTGCACCTGTATACTAACTTTTTGTGACTCATGTACTAGAACACCTAGATCCCTCTGCACCTCAGAATTATGCAGCCATTCTCCATTTAAGTAATACTCTGCTTTTTTGTTCTTCCTGCCAAAATAACAACTTCACATTTTCCCACATTAAACTCCATTTGCCAGATCTTTGCCCACTCACTCAACTTATCTGTATTCATCTGCAACCTCCTCATGTCCTCGTCACAACGTACTTTCCTGCCTTTCATCGTGTCATCTGCAAATTTAGCTACCATGTCTTCACTCCCCTCATCTAGGTCATTGATGTACATCGTAAAACATTGAGGCCCCAGTACTGACCCCTGTAGGACTCCACTTGTCACATCCTGCCAATCAGAAAAAGACCCATTTATGCATACTCCCTGCTTTCTGCCAGCCAGCCAATCTTATATCCATACTAACATGTTACCCACGACACCATGCACCTTTATTTTACATAATAATCTTTGATGTGGCACTTTATCAAGTGCCTTCTGGAAATCCAAGTACAGTACATCTACAGGCTCCCCTTTATCCACTACGCATGTTACTCTTTCAAAAAATTCCAATAAATTGGTTAAACATGATTTTCCTTTCACAAAACCATGCTGACTCTTCCCTACTGCCTTGAGCTCTTCTAAGTGCCCAGCTATAACCTCCTTAATGATCGATTCTAATAACTTCCCCACGGCAGACATCAAGCTAATTAGCCTATAGTTTCCTGTTTTCTGCCTCCCTCCCTTCTTGATGATAGGGGTTATATTTGCTACTTTCCAATCTGATGGAACCTTTCCAGAATCTAGTGAACTTTGGAAAATTAACACCAGCAGATCGACTACCTCATTAGCCACCTCTTTTAAGACCCTAGGACGTAGTCCATCGGGACCCAGAGACTTGCCAGGCCACAGCTCCATCAATTTGCTCAGTACTGTTTCCCTAGTGATTTCAATTTCACCAGGTTCCTTTCTCCCGTTCACCTCATGATTTGCAGCTATTACTGGAGTGTTTTTTGTATCCTCTATAGTGGACACAGAAGCAAAATATTTGTTCATTCCTTCCACTATTTCCTTATTATCTACTATTAACTCCCCACTGTCACTCTCTAGAGGACCAACACTCACTTTACTTACTCTTTTCCTTTTAAATACCTGTGGAAACTCCTGCTATTCGTTCTTAAATTTCTAGCTAGCTTCCTCTCACACTCTAATTTCTTTCTCCTGATTAACCTTCACCTTGTCCTATTGGCATATCTTCCTATACCTTTCTTCCTCATGTATTTATCCAGCTTGCCTTGAATGCATCAGCGCTATTCATCTCAACTCACTACCTCATGGTAGCGAGTTCCATATTCTAACCACTCTCTGCTTAAAGGAGTTTCTCCTGAATCCCCGATTGGATTTATCAGTGACTGTTTAATGTTTGTGGCTCCTGGTTCTGGTCTTGCCCAGAAATGGAAACATCTCTATGTTTATTCTATCAAACCCTTTCACACTCTTGAAGTTCTGTATCAGATTATCTGTCAATTTTCTCTTTTCTAAGGAAAAAAACCCCAGCATGTTAAAGCTGCCCTGTTAGGTATATCCTCTCGGTTCCGGTATCATTCTAGTAAGTCGTCTTTATGTCTTCAGGAGTGCCTCTATGTCCTTTTCATAATGGTTGCAGAGGTGGATTCTGAATAAGCTTTTAAGTGGGGAGGGAAATAGAAAAATGAAGAGGGGTTTGGGATCGTAGTTCCAACCTTTCCATTCCCTCTGTTCAATGGATGAAACAATGACATGAGAATGCCAAAAGCCTTTTTATATGGTTTATTGAGCCTTACATTTCCACAAGAATAAGGGTCCCCGGTACTGCAGCGCCAGCAATGATGCATCAGAAGTCAATGCATAAAATTATATATATATATAGATTATTAGCCACTGCCACAATGCTGGTTTCTCATTGCGTAAAGGCAACTCTGAGTTTCCAAAAGTAAAGTAAATCTTAAAAAAAATAAATTGGGCTAAAGCTCATCTTTTATTTCAGAGATTTATGGATGAAAGTATATTGAAGCAAAATTGCTCTGCTTCGAATAAATCCACCCACCACCATCTGTATATAATTGGAGACAACTGTTTTGGACCAGCTGTGTAAGTGTTCACAGGCTAATAATGGGGCCAATGTAGACATGTCATGTTGATGAATGATGATCTTGTGACAAGGAAAAAGGGTCCTAAAACAGGTACAGATTTTTTTTAAAAGAAACTTGCCTAAATTATTGGAAGAAAAGATCTTTGAAAAGCTGTATCATCTCATTTGCTAAATCCTCCATGTAAAATAAACGGAATCACTCATGTGTCAGTGACTTCCTTCCGACCCCAGTAAACCATGAATCCATGTCGCAGTTTGGGATGTACATAATTGCACATGCGCCATAAATCACTGAGCAAACAGTGTGATTATGCCCTGCAGAAAAATGGGCTGTTGTGTTTATGAGATTCTTCATTACGCAGTTTAGAAAAATCTGATATAAAGCAGTGGGGGGAGTATAATCACAAGCTTAAATTAGTATAATGATTGTTTACTTTTAAAAAAAAACCCAATGTCGACAAACTGACAAATTCCTCAGCAAGTTGTACGCAGATGTGAAAATGTTGGATATTCCATCTAACGATAACACATAGTTTAAACAATTGAATTCTACCACTGTCCGTGTCACAGCTGCTAGTGACTAAATGTGATTAATATGAGTAAAAGTTGCCAGTGTTTTTATCCCTCTGCTTACAAAGTGTAAACTTCCCATTAATCACCGCTTTCTCTAATGGAGTGGCCAACGTACAGCTCCTTTATCCCCTGAGCTAAGTGATTTGTGACATTTTTCTTTTATTAAATGGCTTTATTTTTGTTTGGGAGAGTTTTAATCATGTGTTTCTCGACTAGGGTAGAATGTCACACTTGGATTCTCTTAAATGACAGGGAGGGGTGACAGCTCTCTCACAATCGCTTATCGGGGACATATTTTTATGGCGCCAGAGCTTAAGGCTGTGAAAGCCCTTGTGCTGTAGGTTTCAGTAGTTTGTAGCCCAGATGTTTCTTGGACATGTCAAAAATGTTTGTGAAGCCGCCTGAAAAGAAAACATGCCAGTTGTAAATAGCTTGAGCAACTTCCAAATATAAAATGATGCTTTGATGCTAAGGGCAAAATATGTAATCTTTAAATCAATGTAATAAGGAGCTCATGGGACCTGGTGATAGTATCGTTAGAAATCAGTGAATAGTGTTACAGATGAATCTAAAAAGCAATGGCTCAACTTATGGAGTTCACAGCCTTGTTCTGCCTGCCTAATTTTTTTTCAGCCTCATTCTATCCCAACATGCAACTCCAGTTCTTCAGCCCCACTTTCTCTCATACTCTGAATGGACAAGCTCTCAGCTGCCTTTGCTCCTGTTAATTTGTGGTTTCTCAGATCTGTTCTGACCAGGCTGTTGCGAATTTTGACATCTCAGTCCTTCTCTGCACAAGCCCCTTGCATTTTCACTTCACCTGAGCTGAGACTTCAGGCACTCGGCCCTATTCTGTTCTGACTTGGGTTTTGAATCTATCTTCTGGCCTTCAGTTCTGGCCCTTCAATGAGCATTCTAGCTCTCAATTCCCCTCTCCCCTGACTCTTGTATCTCCCAGGCACAAACCATCACCCAGCTCTGCTCCCTTCTGCCTCTTTAAACTATCTCGTGGCTCTCCTCCTCGTTCTGTCATTCATGTCCTTTTGCCGAACGGCCTTCTTTTCATTCTGCTCTACACTCCCATCTCTTTACTTGCAATTTTTTTTCATTTGCGCTAATCTTTCCAGATTGATTGCTGAGCTCACATGCTGGTAACCAGACACGATGTATAAACCTGCCAGGGAGGTTTCTTTATTTTTGATGAACATTCTTCTCATAGAATGAGCCTTTTGTATAAGTTTGCAGCATTCCCTGTAGCACTAATCAGCAAATGAATTCCAAATGGTACCACTTGTTCCATTCAAACTTGGTCAGAAATATTTAATTTAAACAACTTTCCACCACTATTTAATATAAGGACCAGTTAGATTACACAGGTGCCGATTCGTTTTTTTGTACCAAGTCCCGTTTGGTTGCTGGCTTCCCTCTTTTCTTGGCCTCTCTGACCATGTAGCAGCTGTGTGGTCAAAAGTTTGGGAAAGGACTGGACTTCCAGATGAACTTTGAGGCTGAATCGGGCCACTAGCATGTGAAAGAGGGGATTGGACTTCATTGCTGATTCTCTTCCTCCAACCTGGTGGGGAAGTATCTGATTCCACTTACTACCCCCCTGTGCCGAACCAGCCGAAAGAAAGACATTGCGTTTATATAGCGTCTTTCTTAACCTCAGGAGATCGCAAAGCGCTATGATGTGTAGCCACTGTTTTCGTATATGGAGATTGGGAACATGGGCACATAGGATGGCATTTTAAGGTTGCAGTCATTAAAACAGGTGTTAAATAATCAGAATGCCTTGGAAGCAGATTTTTCCAAACCTTTGATTTCTATATTCTTCCTGTGTTTTTCCTGACCATTTCTGAGGCAGTGGAATTGTGCTGAAAGAACTGGAGCATTTCACATCCAAAGCTTTTACAGAAACCAAATTCCCAAGGGTTTCATGTAAACGATATCCCACTGTGTGTGGCTGATTGACTGAGACAAATATGATGATTTATAAAAGTGTGAAGAGTTAAAAGTAGATTAGAGCTACAGTGATTAAAGGTAAGTAGGAAGGAACAGCTGATTCTATTGGGACCAGACTGATTACACTGTTGCAATATCTTCCGCCGTACAACGTTATCCAAATCTGTTCAGTACTGTAGATAGCGAGAAGACTCTAGTTTTCTCAATCGGGCATGTGAAAGGGACAATGGTGCTTTATGTTGCAAGGCAGGACAGGAAGCAGATTTTGATGGCAAGGGGGCCTTTTCTCTTCAAGTAACCTCCCCTCATATTCTTATCTGAACTTTAAAGGGAGGTCGTGAATGCTAAAAGGGAATGATATGCATTTTTAGTTCTAGGTCACTGTTTAAAAATAAGGAGTCGCCCATTTAGGACAGAGATGGGAGAATTTTTTTCTCTCGGAGGGTCGTGAGTCTTTGGACCTCTCTTCCTCAGAAGGTAGTGGATGCAGAGTCTTTGAATGTTTTTAAGGCAGAGGTAGAGCAGGCTTGAGGGGCCTACTCCTGCTCCTAATTTGACAAGAACCTAACCATTGGAATAGAGAATAACAGCAACAACAATTTGCATTTATATAGCAACTTTAATGTAGTAAAATGTCCCATGGCACTTCACAGGAGTATTATCAAATAAACTTTGACACCGAGCCACATAAAGAGATATTAGAACAGATGACCTAAAGGTTGGTCAAAGAGGTAGGTTTTAAGGAGCATCTTAAAGGAGGAGAGAGAGGTAGCGAATGCAGAGAAGTTTAAGGCCTATACAGCCGAAAACAGGGCCACCAATGGTGGAGAGTTAAAATCGGAGATGCATAAGTGGCCAGAATTGAAAGAGGCAAATATCTCAGAGGGTTGTAAGGCTGGAAGAAATATCAGAGACACTGAGGGGTTGGATCACAGAGGGATTTGAAAACAAGGATGTGAATTTTAAAATGGTGTCATTGTGGACTGGAAGCCATTGTGCATCAGCAAGAACAGGGGTGATGGTTGAAAAGGATGTAGTATGAGTTAAGATACTGGCAGCAGATTTTTAGGATGACCTCAAGTTTTTGGGAGGTGAAAGATGGGAGACCGGCCAAGAGTGCATTGGAATTGTCAAGTCTAGTGAAGCCTTGCAATGGGCTACATGATCTGAAGCAAATGAAAAGGAAATGCTGAGAGATTGAAAATGGAAACAGAAAATGCGCTAACATTCATTAGTTGGCTCATTCCTGCCTCGTCAAAAGCTGCTTGAACAACTTCCCTGACTAGTTTGCCAGCTTTCCAGCTTTACAGAAGACACTTGGCTATTCAAGAAGACAAAGCAATCGCTGAACGATCTGCTGGACCTTGGAACAGCCATTGGCTTGAGTCTTGAGGCCAAATTTAAATCTGTGAGTCTTACTTGGCTAAGCATTGTCCATCCTTAAGCAGGAATCTTGGCAGAGTAAGTGAGACATTCCATTAGGAATTGCATTAGGAACAGAGAGACAGAACAGTGTCAGGGAGACTTGTCTCTGCTTGGGTTTCACTTTCTACTGAACTACTACAGAGCAGAATTGATAGTGCTCAAGGGGAAGTCAAACCTTCTCAACACATTGGAAAGGAAGGGCAATAGCGAAGGTCAACTGGAGGGAAACAAAGTACGCCTTATACAAAGTACTAATATTTATGATCAATGGATAGATAATGAGTGGATCAGTGATTCTACTGTCATTATTAGGGTCTCTATAACAAATTCTTGGGAGGATTTTGCTTTTCGTACAAACTCATTATCAACAACTCTTATGGTATTTTACCAAAACGCATAATGCAACTCTTAGGGTTCTCCTTTGTTCTTGTGACACTATAAATTAAACTGTTCCTCAGGACTTTGGACACTTTTTACTGAATTTGCTGGCTAAGCACATTTTGAGTAATGTTGCTGTTTATAATTTTAGAGAAATAACTGAACGTTGTCTATGTTTTCAAATGTAATTGTAAATGTAAATACAAATATAAATGTAAATCGCAGTGCATAAGTCGACCAGGCATATAAGATGAGCCCTTTTTTCTAGCCCCAAAGATCACATTTTTGCATAAACTAGGCATATAAATTGACCGCCCATTTTCAGCCACAACACGCTATACTCGCTTCAGTAGTGAGCCTCAATTTTGCACCCCACAAATGCATGTTTTACTTACTGGCACTTTATGACTGGGCGCAAGAGATTGAACAAATGATATGGGCAGTGTTGCGAAGGTGCACGGGAGTTGAAGACACACCCGCTCTTTGCCTCGGATGCAGATGACATTTCAAAATAGCAACCACCCACATCCACACTGGCTGTTCACTTTTATACTCGGCCTATAAATCAGGCCCCATTTTTGTAGGGATTTTATGAGACTTCAAAGGTTGATGTATAAATCGACACATACAATGTGTTTCATCTGTTTCTATTTATATTTTCTATTGATTGAATTTCTTTTCTTTTCATCGATCTGTTTGCATATTGGTCACAAGAATTATACCATGCTGACTTGGGGTTGGTGTATGTAGCTGATTTCAAACTAATCTGCAAATCAGTCTCATTTGAAAAGGAGGCAACATTATTTGCCTGTTCCTGCATCCTTAAGATGCAGGAATCTACAAGCAATCTATAAGCTTTTTAAACATCAACTTGCCTTCACCTGGTTCCTAGCTAATTTAGCTTATTTTCACTCCTTCCCTCTTCCCCCACCCACTTTTTAACCTGGGTGGTATTGTGCATTGTGGCCCTTTGCCCATTAACTCATTTTCTTCAATTTAAAGAAAAATTTTGCCAGCTGGATGGAATTAAATGCATGAAATTTATAAAGGCTGTGCCAACATATTATTTTTCTAACTGGAGAGCATATTGATTAACGAATGTTAGCATGTGGTTCATTGTCTTAATAAACCATCATAAAAATAGAACAATTTTCTGTTTAATTGTTCTCCTGGCATAGGCACTTCAATATGTCACCAGTTCATTCAAAACATTCCTGTTTGTAATGTAAGTCCTCTATTTATTAAACTGAAACTCCAAATGTCTCACATCGCCAGTGAGACAGTCCATCAACTAAGCAACCAGTTCTTAATAAAGGGATGTTTGCATAGTTGATCACATCATTCAGTGTGTGCTTTGCTTTGGTTTTTCTGTTTTGGGCTTAACTTAGTAGCAACTGATGAGATGATGTACTGGTGTCACTGGTCTCATGCTACTGTTGCTTATTCTTCTGGGGTTTTTTGCTTTATTCTTTCATGAGATGTGGGCGTCGCTGACAAGGCCAGCACTTTTTGCCCATCCCTAATTGCCCTTGAACTGAGTAGCTTGCTAGGCCGTTTCAGAGGGCCGTTAAGAGTCAACCACATTTCTGTGGGCCTGGAGTCACATGTAGGCCAGATTAGGTAAGGATGGCAGATTTCTTTCCCTAAAGGGCATTAGTGAAGCTGATGGGTTTTTACAACAACTAATGGTAGTTGTCACGGTCACCGTTACTGAGACTAGCTTTTAAATTCCAGATTTTTTATTGAATTTAAATTCCACCAGCTTTCAACAACCACATTAGAAATGTGTTAAAGTTGGACGTTGTCAAGCCCCCTTAATGAGCAAGTCCTTTGATGTGCAGGACTTGACGGCGTTTCATATTTTACTAAACCAAAACTGGAGCGCCTCCAATGGCTCATTAAGTTTAGCAGCTGAGCCACAGAAGCTAGGAAATTCAGACACCTCTCAATGCCTGCCCCCATGTTTTAGGAAGATATTCCTTACTGTGCCTCCTGCCTTTGAATAGCATGCTGGATCAATATCTAAACTTGCTGATGAATCAAGGCTGAAGTTCCTGAGAACCTCTGGATGCCTTCAAGTGAGTGTCTGGTGCCTCTGGATCCCTACACGGGAATATCTGGTGCACATAGATGTATTCATACCATAAGAGATAAAGCAGGAAAGAAACTGTTACCTTCCCCCTACTATAACCTGAATGATCATGTTTGGTAAGATCGACTGTTCAGCTCATGAATCTTTATGGATATGTCTTTGTTGCTACTCTTCAGCTGACAAGACGGGAGGATTAGCAGGAGCAACGTAAGGAATGAGTTTTCACTCATACAACTTAGCAGAATCTTAACAATTCTTCTCCTCTCAGGCATTCTGGATGCTGACTGGAAATTATGCTATTTTTGTGAAGGGCACCTTTTTTTAAAAAAAACACATTGGTAACTTACTTTCATATGAAAAATTTAAATATGTTACAATTCTTTGAAAATAGAATCATGGCAAGTTCTTAAATAAAATATCTGAAAACGATGCAAGAACAATCGATAGACTGAAAGAGATGGAGCCTGATCTCAGTTGCTTGTTTGCCCTCATTTCATAGCCACAAAAATGTCAAAGTAATTTTTAGATCTGACTCAAATGAGGTTAAGTTGGTCACTTTCATCCTTTGCAGTACCTTCAACAGAAGAATGCTTTTCTTTTTGTTTAAGTCAGTGTCAGTGCCTGTCACATTCTCTTATGCGCAAGTTGTGACCTTTCTGTTTTTCCTTTGTTGCATTTTGAAAAAAGAATTGGGTAACTCTGATGTCGCAAGGCTTTAGCTCCACTCGACTGAGAGAGTGGTGTCTTAGCTGCATGTTAGAAGCGCACTTGAGACTGGATTTTTCTTCACCACCATTGAGCGGAAAAGGTGGGAAGCCTGGTGGCAAGGCCAATGTCCTGTTACAATGTAAATTTTCTCCCCCCCCCCACCCCCCTCCACCCCACCTGGACTCCCTTGCCTAGAAGATTGCCAGTCATGTTTTCCCTATATGCTGCACCTAAATGTTGATCGTGTCCCAGTGGAAAGCCTAAAATAATAATTGTTCCTCAGTATCTGGGCTTTTCCATTCCCTTTAGATGGTCCTCACCCTTATGCATTGTAACAACATTACCACTGCAGCACCACCGATATTTTCAACCTTTGTTGAGTGGACAGGCTCCCTCTTAGTCTGCATTCTTCATGGACTATCCAACTCAGGATGGGGGTGTGGGATAGATGGCCCACCCTGGCCCTTCTGGGGCAGGTTGGTTAGATTCCAACCCATACAGCTTGGGCTGAATTGAGCATTTCCAGACATGACCACATAACAGATGCTACAGCTATGGCAAAGAGTTGAGTTACTCCTAACACAAAAGCAGAAAAATGTGCAAGGACCCAGCAAGCATCTGAAAGAGAAACAAGATATCTTTTCAGGTAGGCTCATTCAGCAAAACCATTCCCAACCTTTGGAAAGCTTATGTTGTGGCCCAACTGTAAAGAGAACATTGGACAAAATGGAAAAAGTGTTTTTTTAATCAGGGATCTACAGCTCTTGGAAAGATAACTGGGGGGTTATCAAAGTACAACTGTGTTTTGTGCACAATCTGAAATGGCTTAATCTGGCAGTGGGGAGCCTAATAAACTCAAATTGATGTGAGTCGGCCTCCTGGATTGGATATTGGTGTATTTGAGGATCAGAGGAGGATCCAACTTGACACTTCAAAAGTTGCCGATTCTGGTTGAATTATTCCTGGAGGTTCTATCACATGATCCCCTTCCAATCATCCCACTCAGTGAAACAACTGTTCACCCCATCTCTCAGAAAAATTATTCAAAGAAAATAGGAAAAAATAATAAATATTGAATGTTCCAATGATTTTTCCTTAGGGTTGTTCACAATAGCATCCATCAGATCAACCTTCAATTGCTGGAAACTCAAAGACATTCTGGAGGGTTGGCACCCCTAGTCACTTGGATATTAAAATTACCCAAAACCTTTTTGTATTGATTCAAATGTGGTAGTAAAAGTGCACCTCAAAACATCATAAGGGTGATTCTGTGATCTCATGTTCACAGTAGGGAGCCACATATGAACCATAGATGCTGTATCAGAATACTACATAGAGGGCAATTTTTGTAACATTTTTATTAATACGGAAGCAATTGCCAATGCAGAAACCTTTACAGTCAGAATTTTTATATGGCTGATATAGAGGAAACCACAAACAAATTCAAGGTTATGGTGCATTATAAAATTCTATGATCTGAGAGGGAAGAGGAGGGTAATCAGCGCCAGGCTTTGCAGGCAGCACCACGTCACTTTTACGGGGGCTCACAGGCAAGTCTCTACCTACCAGACCAGCCGTAAGATGGGGGTGGCTTTTCAACAGCTGCAGGGCTAAGGCTTGCTTGGGGAAGGAAGAGAAGTGGCCTCAGGCAAGGGAAGAGGCTTCAGAGCAAGGTTGTACTGGGGAGGGAGGTTATCTTAGGGTGTGTGGGGGCACAAGTTGATCTGTGCGAGCGACCTCAAAATGGTGAGGGCTGAGGAGACAGTCTGCAAAGGAGATGAAGCCACATGGAGATGTGAGGGTGTGTGTGAGAGAATGTGTAGTGATGTCCTTTGAGCTGGCAGCGGGTGAGATGCCAGTGAATGTGTGATGGCCTTGTGAGTGTGTGAGTTTAGATTGATGAGACGGTTGTCTTACCCTGGTGGCCCAGATGAGATCATTCGTCCTCTTTCTGCACTGGCTGGCCAACCTCTTCTGTGCAGCGTTGGCACTGACCATCACTGCCATCTCCTCCCGAGCCGGAGTGGTGAGATTGTTGGACCTCTTGTGGCCAGATAAGGGGTGGAGGACATCATGGTGGGCCTCCAAAAGGCATTCCAGTGACGGGTCACTGAACTCTTCTTGGCTTTCACTGGAGCAGTCCTGGGCTGCAAGCGTTGAGAAGTGTGTGCCCAGCTATAGTTTAGATGTGGACCCCGGAGTGAGGAAACAATGTGGTAGCAGCGTGGCGGGTGATTCAGAGGCCGGCCCTGAGCAAGATGGTGTCTTTCCTGTGGCTGCATAATTAATGAGGTAGGAAGCGGATGATACGATGCGAAAACCCGCCATTGCAGCTGACGGATAAAACGCCATTTTTCACACCCACTACTGCACTTAGTGCAAATCTGGGATGATTCTGCCCTTAGTTTCTTTTGGAGGAGATCCAATTTTCTGCGCATTCCCAACCCTGCACCATGCTCCTCCAGCCTTTTTGTGGGTCAGGATTGCCTAGTGTGCAAAACGCACACCAACTCCCACTGAGATCGGGCTCCCCATTTTAAAAGGGGGACAAAAATCAGATTTCCTCCAAAAAATACATTTTTGCCTGGTGGTATGGGGTTTTGGAAGCCCATTAAAAGCACAAAAGGTATGACAGTTTGTGAAGGAAATGGAAAGCCTGCTGAGGAGCCTGGACCACCCTGAAAGGCAAGTGTAAAGTGTTTTCACACCTTCAAATATCACTGTTCGGTGCTGTACTGTAATGTAGATGTATTTTTAACGTGGTGATTCATCATAGAACTCTGTCCTTTAAAGGTAAGTTGACCCTTACATTAACAAGCCTTGTGTATTTGTTCACATGCAATGCAGTGCTTTTCCAATGGAGAAAGCACAATAATGCAATGAAAATGTTCTGTCAGTCTGTGCTGCCATCTCTTCTACTGTGATTTAAATGGCCCTGGCTGATTTTTTAAAAAGCCTGTGTTTGACACTTGAAAAAATCTAACAATCTGCTCCCTTACATTTTTGACAGGCAGTCTGCTTTGAAATTGAAATGAGCACATGTTCTTTTTTCCTTCCCAGAGAGCAATCTATTGTTTGGACAGCTGTGGCCATTATCAATGTTTCAAGGACTAATGGGTTTCAGCACTGTAGGTGTTTCATTCATCTGAGAATGAATGACAGTTTCAAGAAACCATAATAACAGTTTGTGCCTTTGGTTTGGTTCTGGTTTGTTAACACAATCTAATAGGATTACAAGGTTTTTTCACTTGCAGGAATGCATTTTTTCTCTCACGTTCTGTGATATGGAGACTTTGAACGGATGGTGAGAGGTTCATTTTTCCCAAGGAATGTAAAATACATTCCATTGATATTGCATGGAATCTGAGGACTGTACAGAGTGCATACTGGGTGAGTGGCTATGGAAGATGCATGGGGGAATAGGGGTGGCATTGGTGATCTGGGGAGGCATTGAGGATACATGGGGGATATAGAGGTGGCATCGGTGATCTGAGAGGGTGATGGAGGATACATGGGGCAAAGAAGTGGCATGGGGAGTGGGTAGGGTGGCGAAGGAAGTGAATGTGAGGATTAAGGGGCCTTTAAACACTGTATGGAGCTGGGGTACCATGTTGGAGAGCCTTATAACCGGACCGTCTCCACAGGCCCACATCTCCCACACTGGTTCGCAGCTGGTAAATTGCATTGCGAACCTTACCCTAGTGTGAAAAGATAATAATAGTGTTTGAACGTGAGCCGGGTGTGCAATTTGCAAGCCCAGAGGTTGGTTCTGATTGTTGGGCGAGTTCATTTAGATTTGTTTAATCAATCAAATAGCTAGATAATCACAAATAATAAGCACCTTGGGACATTTTTCTACATTTTCCTATTTCAATGCAAATTGTTGCTGCTGTTGATATCTCATCAGAAAACATTTTGTCCACCCATGTCACTGACAGTGCTGTCGAGCACCAGTGCTGTTTCTCTTTTCTGATGCAACTCATGTCAAAGAATTATACCGCACAGAAGTAAACCATTTGGCCTATCATGCCTGTACTAGCTCTTTGGTCAGGCTATCCAAATAGGTCCACTCCCTTACTCTTTCCCATAGCCATGCAGTTTTTTTCCTTTTAAAGTACATAACCAATTCCCAATTGCAAGTTACTATGGAATCTGCTCCCACCACCCTTTCAGGCAGAATATTCCAGATCGTAACAACTCTCTGTGTAAAATAATTTCTCATTTCTCCCAATAACTTTTTTGCCGATTATCTTAAATCTGCGTTCGCTGATTACTGGCCTTCCTGCCAGTAAAGACAGTTTCTCCCTATCTGCTCTTTTAAAACCTGTCCATTTTGAACACCTGCATCAAATCTCCCTTTAAACTTCTCTGTTCTAAAGAGAACAATGCAAACTTCTTTAGCCTTGCAAAATAACTTAAGTCCCTCATCCTTCACTTTATGTGATACTAAATGATACTGCAGGATCCATTCAATTGCACTGTTAAGGATGGAACATGGCACACTAAATACACATACTAAAGCAAAATACTGCGGATGCTGTTAACCTGATAGAAAAACAAAAAGTGCTGGAAATGCTCAGCAGGTCAGGCAGCATCTGTGGAGTGAGAAACAGAGTTAGCGTTTCATGTCGTGATGACCTTTCCTCAGAACTGAACATCAAATATGCAAGCTCATTGGTTTTTAGGCACTATTTTATTGCCTGAGAAAACAAAAATCGCCTTGGGAGCTATTTTCATCTAATCAAAACTCAGTATTTTGGATTTGACTTCCAAAATGCATGGTAAGATCCAGAGAGCAGAGAAAACCCTGCGAGTTGAACTGTTTCCAGCTTATATATTTTCAAACAAGATATCTTCATAACAGGATTTATTCGATTAGCAGAAATTAATATACAAATTGGACCAAGAGCAAGGAAATATAGCAAGCAGAGATAAGGCATTGAACCTTTTAGCACTACTTTTTGTAGCATCAATTTAGTTATTGCAGTGTTAAACCATGTGATAATCACGTTAATATTGTTGTTTATTTCAGCTAAAACTTCAAAGAAACAGTTAGCTCAGCAAGTCTGGAATATCCCAGGACATACTGACTGTCTAAGGGTTAACATGCATTAACCCCCATTATAACATTCTGTGATGTGTCACAACCTTTGATTTATTTATGGATCGCTCATTAATAGATCATCCATATAAAGCACTCTCTTATAACGGTCTTTGATGTACCAAGCATTGTTAATTGCTCCCTCATTAATAAAGAAGCTATGTAAAATGCCCTCTCTATTACAGACAGCATTTATGGCTGTTTTATTAAGAAACCATATAAAATCAACTTTATAACATGGTTCTGATATGAGTCCAGAAGGCTCAGTAATCGAAAGGCCCTGCTGTTATGACAAGGTCAAATAAGTCGGCCAGTGGCCTGGTTTCCCCACACATACATTACAATTGAACTACAAAGAAAGGAACAGTCAGTGTGAGTTTCCTTTCCGAAACATAACGCAGGAAAGGCACATCAACACTCCCTGTTCAGGCCCACACATGGGTGAGGCACCATCCGGCTTGTACACCTGTTGAACAGGACCCCAGGAGAGTTATTACCTTCAGTAGAGACTGGGAATAAAGTCAACAAAAAGGCAGGAAGATGAACCTCTTAATGCAACACCAGCACAGAAACCAAAGTTTTTATTCATTGCATAACAGATACTTGCACTGTACAAACTAAATTCATTTTGTTTAGATACTTCTTGAGTCGTTTTGGTGGGAGGGTGGGAAGTAGGTGTTATTATTTGATACCTAAAAGGCCAGCTTGGCTCAGTTTTTAACTCCCTAACTGTCAGTTTAGTTCACTTGATACCACCTTTGCCTCTGAGCAAGAAGTCCATGGGCTCTCATTATAGACGAGCACAGAATCTAGGCTGACATTTCGGTGCAGTACTGAGAGATTGCTGCATTGTCAGAGGTGCAGTCTTTCAGGTGAAATGTCAAACTGGGGCCCACTATTTGAAGAAGAGCAGGGAGTTTCCAGAAGGAGAAAGCAGTTCAGACCAGTATTCTTATTTCCCAATTTTTACTGTTTTTTCATTCTGGGTTCTCACAATGTCCTGTCCAAAATTCTTCCCCTACTTAACGTCACCCAAAATAGAATATCTGGTCATTGATTCGTTTGCAGTTTGTGGGACCTTGCAGTGCTAAACTGGTTGCCATGTTTGACTGCATTTCAAGATTAATCCATAGGTTGTAAAGGGTTTTCTGATGACATAATAAGGTACTCCATCATTGTAAGTTCATTCTTCAGTTATAAGTTTGAGGTGATGGTGATTAAATGTGCCCCAGGTTTGTTTCCAATTCTGCTCTGGTAAAACGGTAGCTTCATAATAGCATTTATATTACAGTTATTCTCATTTCCTTTTATTTCTATAACTGCAGGCAGCTTTGCGCGTTGAATTTGATCCAACATGTTCTAATGAAATCTATTTCTTTGCACTACACCATCTTGCACCCGGCTGCAACCAGGACCGACAATTGTAAACGAGAATTGCAAAAATGCTTCAGAAGCCACAAACTTTGCACACTTAAACGTGCAGGGTACATTCTTACTTTTTTCAAAAGCCTTTAACCTTTGAGAACAGGTTTATTTTTGTCAGCAATTTTCCATCTTCAGACACTAATGGTTATGGATTAAATCGCAGCCTGAAGGGCACAGTACAATGGTTCGGCTTGTCATGTCACAAGTGGCAAGTCGCCTGCCCACCACGGTGATTACATGCTTATTTTAGTACGTTTTCGAGCTCTTCTACAAATGCTTAACAGATATCCAGATCTTCTGTGCACTATTTCAATATCTTGGTTATTTTCCCTGAATTGATACTTGTGTTAAAATAGCCCAGAGAGGAATTTAGTCTAAGCCTATTAAGCATTTATATATAAGAACGGCAAAGATCGTAATTTCTAGTCTCAGGGTTAATATACAAAAGTAATGAAGCTGCCCTTGACATTTGAGTAATTTTATTACTGTAATAATGTTTGTTCGGTGTTGCAATGCCTTGGCTGAAAATGTACCAAATTGCTCAGCCCAGAGACAGGAATTTCTCTGGCTCTTCAGGTGATATTTGACTGTATAATTCTTGTATTCCTGTGGAACTATGATGCTGCGAATTGTAAGGCAGAACAAGAGAAGATTTGCAAAGCTATAAAAGTGGCAATGATAAACGGAGTTCCTACAAAGGTACCATGGTGAATTGGTGATTTCTGCCCAGGAAGTCAACAAGTGGAAGTGAATTACTTCCCCCTCCACCACCACCCCCCGCCAAAGGGAATGTGGGAGAGCCAATTCTAGCTGTTAATTGTCATGCATGTCTTGAAGGATGTTATAGAGAAAAGCCTTGGGATATTTCAGCTGAGGAATTTAGAGTTGGGTGGGAAAGGAGTGAGAAGAGGATAGAGGTAGGAAATGGTATTTTGATGACTTATAAGTTATGAGCTTACCCTCATAAGGAAGAAAATTCAAGCAGGTTGATTTTGTAAAGGGCTAAATGTTTACCTCTTCCCTACTCTTAACAAGCTTGTGGTATGTACCATGTCGGGGAATAGCGTTTGTCCACATAAGCTTCTTCCATTTAAAAATTCTGCAACTATCAAAATATATAGTTGCATTCACTAATATTGAGATAGAGCAATGCACATAAAGCTGCCCTGTTAACTCCACGTGAAACTGAACAATACAGATCAGCAAGATCACAGGTCTAGGTATTCTGACCGAAATGTGACTCCTCAACCAACACCGAAAATAGATTATCTGGTCATTACCTCTTTGTTTGTGGGGTCTTACTGTGTGCACAGTGGTTGCTGTGTTTCCTACATTACAACAGTGACTGCACTTGAAATGTACTTCATTGGCTGTAAAATGGCTTAGTACATCATAAAAGCTACTATATAAAGCCAAATCTATCTTCTTTTTTTTGCCCCTTTCTCCCTTTTATGCTTCCTTCCTTCCCAAAACAGGAGTGAGGGAGAGAAAATCTGTGAAGAAGTTGTTCCAAGCTATTGCCATTGCTTCCAGATGAGTATTAAGCGAGTGGCATAATGTGCCTTGTGAAGTATGAGGAGACTTTCATAAAAGGAATTTAAAGAATAAGGAAGAGTAATCTAACATTGATTTGTGTTGTGCCAGGTTAGATAGTGACACAAAAATGTTCAAAAGCTCAAATTCTGACAGCAGGTACTCAAAAACTGAGCTGTTGGTGGAGATTTCAGGCATTCCCCTCCCTGTGCAGCTCATTACATTGACCCTTTTTTTGCTAAGCCCCTGTTACTATCTAAAGCCTGAAGAAGAAGATTACAGGGTTACTCCATGACCTCCTGTCACACCAAATCTCAACACTCATTAATCCTATCCCCCTCACAGCCCGCATCAAAAACATCATCTGGAGGTGACTGTCATACACCAGTCCCAGACATGCTGCGCTCTCTGCTTCTGTGCCTGTGCGCGACTATAGGCAAACTTACCCAGCTCGGTTACAGGATCCTGACCACTGCAGGAAGTGGTCTGAATCCGTTCCAGTCTGCGCCTAGAAACCGAATCGGATTGATCTGAACTGGAAACTCGTGTGGTGAGAGTGTGCGGAAAAAAGGGTTGAATCAGCCTATAAATAACTCTATTGAGTATTACATTTCCTTTGCAGCTTGCAGCGTACAAATGTATTTTAATGTGCGCTACGACAAGTTACGTTCTTTTTGGGGCATAATGAAACTATGTCAGTGAAGACTGTGATTCAAATAAAGGGCACTGCTGTCTTGCTGCAGAAATAATTTCATTTCAAACAGGAGCATTCACATATTTTTAAATGGCTGCTCTCCACACCCCTCTTTGAATTCTATAATCATCTGATTTTGCCATCATAAATTTGATTCTTTAATGCACAGATTTATTGCACACTTTCTCCCATGGGATGCTCATTTAATGCTATTTTATGCACAAATTGATGCGATACATTATGTATTTCTTTAGTTCCTGTCAAGGTAGTGTTGGAATGAAGAGCTCTCCTTAAAAAAAAAGCCTTGCATGCATTGATAATATCAAGGAAGATTTACGTTTATATATCAGCTTATCTCAGAATTGTGATTCCTGACTGCACAGATTTATTGTGCCGCACTTAAACGCCACATGCAGCAATTGCCTAATCTTCAGAAAATCAGGGGGTAGAGTTTGCATAGTTTGGCATCCAGATTCCAGCGCAGTTGACCGAACCAGCGTAAAAGAGCTTTGAATATCAGGTTTGAAGTTACAGTTTCTGTGATTTTTTTTTGCACTGCTTCAATATTCAATTTGCCTAGATCAGGACCCACCCACAAACTGGCCACACCCTTGGGTCAGCATTGCGAGATTTCACTGATTGCGCTCGTTCAGGAAGATTCTTCAAATTGCATTAATTTTCTTAGGCACACCGGCATATTTTAAAACTTTTTCGTATCAAGATTATTTAATTTGCTATTAACCTGATGAGTGTAGACCAATTAAGTTATGAAACAGTTCAGTGTCTGATTTTTAAAGTAGTTTTCAGTGATTTTAAAGCAGGTTACTCACAGGTGCAAGACTGGAAACCTTTATGAAAATGCTTATTTTTGCTGGTAAACCCACTTTCAGCTGCATCAATGAAATCAGTTTCAAATATATTAAGGAGTACTATTAAGTGGAAAGAATAGCTATGCTACTCAATTGCGCTAGTTCACGAAAGATTTTACGTTTGCAGTTATGTAATTACACTTCTATGAACAATTGAACTGTAACCTAACCAGAATAATTTTAAGCACAGTTTGGGTGCAAATTCTCAATTTCACCCAGAGAGGAAACACTATCCAAGGATGTCTAACCTCTCCCTAGCAGCCTCCCCTCATTATGAGTAGTGTTGGATGGAGTCATCAATTGTTTCATCATCAGCTCACTGATGCTCCAGTTGGGTTTCAGCAAAGATGCTCCATTCCAAATCCCATCCCAGCCTTCATCCAAACATGGACCCTAGAGTCAAGTGCCTAGAGGAGAGGTGAGAGTTCTTTTTTCATTCCTTCGCAGGACGTCGGTGTCACTGGCTAGGCCAGTAGTAGCTGTCCTCGACATCTAGGCAGTTTTTAATTGAGTATCTCACCAAAACTCCATAGCAATGTAGGTGAGGATCAAGAGGAAAACCCTCTGTAGCAGGAGTATACCTGGCGCAGAGGAAGATGATTGTTGTCAAAGTCATCAGAGATCTACAGCATCACTGTAGGAGTTCTTCAACCCAACTGCTTCATAAGTAACCTTTTTTCTATCAGAAAGTCAGGAGCGGGATTTTTTTTATGATTCAATAGTTTTTAACTCCATTCACAAATCCCTTGATAATGAAGCAGATCGTTACAGCAAGATCTGGTTAACATCCAGGTTTGGGCAGATTTTAACCACATAAGTGCCAAGTATTGTTCAACCAAACAAGGGAAAAACCACCCTTGGCATTCAACAACAGCGCCTTTACCAAATCCTCCAGCATCAATACCTTATGGCAAACAAAGCTGAACTGGATCAGTCATTCAAGAAAGTGGCTACAGGAACAGGACAGAGACCATGACAATAGGCTCACCTTCTGAGCCCTCGAAGCCTATCTACAAGGTGCAAGTCAGGAATAATCTGGAATATTCACCATTTGCCTCGATGGATACAGCCACAAAAACACTGAAGAAGTTTGGCATCATTAAGGACAGAGCAGTTTGTTTGATAGCTGACCTGCCACAGGACTCGATATTAAACCTCCAGCACCAGTGTTCTGTGGCAGCAGTATATCGGATTCACTGCAGCAAGTCACCCCCAAATCTACTTTAAAAGTATTTCACTCTCCATTAACCTCTAAAATGGAGAAGGGCAAGTAACAAGGTCATGGGAACACCCTCATCTCCAGGTTCTCTTCCAAGTCACACATCATGGCATCTTGGTTATATATCTCTATCCCTTCATCATTGCTGGGTTAATATACTCGAACTCAAACACTATGGCAGGAACACCATCCCCACATGGACTGCAATGGCTCAAGAAAAATGCCATCCATCACCACCTTGTCAGTGGACAGACAAAAAATGGGGCATTGCCCACAAACAAACTTGTAAAAATTGACAAGTTAATCTGCTTTTGGAGGTGTTGGTTGAGAGAGGACTTCTGGCCAAGACATGGAATTTTTAATATCAGCTTGAATTGCAGGACCAGGCAAAAGGGATCTCAGTGCCATCTCATCCAAATGTCTGATAATGCAGTGTTCCCTCAACACTGTATTAGACCATCAATCTACATTATTTGCTTAAACACTTGATTGGGGTTTGTGCCCAACTACCCACTGAGAAGCATGCTGTCAACAGTGGAAGTGGATCAGTTCCTGGAGTTCTAAATTTGGATTATTTTGCAGAACAATTGTGCAAGATTTTGTACATTGTTTACTCACACTCTTGCATTCACTATATTTCATTACAACTTGGTTACTGTGGATGGACTTTCACCCCTCCTCTCCTGAAAGCGTGGACTCCTCCTTCCGGTATTGTTCTATGAATATTTAGTATCTCACCTAAAGGCGAGATTCATGTCTGAGCTTTAGCAGTGAATGCTGGCAGTTGAGTCAACACAGCAGCCTAATTCTGTCCTCACCCAACAAATCCAGCAGAAGTGAACTATGGAAAGAGCAGCAACCCACCCTGATGTCCACTCATGAATCCAGGGGCCAATTATTAGTATCATGGTCGCTCTCCCAACCGAGATAATTACAGAACGGATATCAAACCTGAGACTTGTCTGGTCAATATTGTTCATCTGCTGTCAACCTATACGACACACGGTTATGAGCTCTGGTCTCACTCTGGGATGTGAGCACGAAAATCAAGGCTGACACCCCAGTACAGTACTGAGTCAGACTGTACTGTTGGAGGTGCTGTCTTTCAGATACAATGTTAAACCAAGGCCCTTCAGGTAGACTTAAAAGATCCCATAGCACTATTTTGAAGAAGAGCATCAGAGTTATCCCGGGTGTCCTGGCCCATCTTAACCCCCAATCGACATCACAAAATCTGGCCATTACACATTTCTGTCTGTGGGAGTTTACTGCACACAAATTGACTGTCGTGTTTCCTACATTACAACAGTGACTACATTAGCTGTAAGGTACTTATTGACTGTCATGTCCGTTGGTCATAAAAAACAGTATATAAAGCAAGCCTTTTTCATATCTACTCATTGGATGGATAAACTCACTTAGGCAACATAGAGACATTAGATGAATAAATTAAAACAAAATATTCCTCAGCCAATTGGCTCATATCATGTTGATTCCAGTAGGGTTTGTTCTAAATTATTTAAAACAAATTAATATTGTCTGTTCAATAATGAATCATTACTTACAGTTTCTATCTTGTGTGCACATCACATTAAAAAGTGAACTGACCTGTTTAGATCAGCTATTTAGAGTATTTGGCTGGATTTAACCCTTAAGGTACATTGGTGTTTCATATCTTTTATTTACACATTCAGTACCATTGCAAGAAGAGATAGGAAAATGAAGAATTAAGAGGCGTGTAAAGTAAGAAACAAGTAAGAGTTATTTCCATTGAATACTACTTGTGCCTCTTTAAGGCTGACTTACAGCTACAAACTCCC
Organism: Cetorhinus maximus; assembly: GCF_964194155.1. Taxonomy (NCBI): domain Eukaryota; kingdom Metazoa; phylum Chordata; class Chondrichthyes; order Lamniformes; family Cetorhinidae; genus Cetorhinus; species Cetorhinus maximus. The sequence continues at coordinate 144,402,950 of NC_135884.1, forward strand.
ACTGCAACTTGTGGCGAGAGATCATTATTGCTACTTAGATCCTTAGAGTCCCAGGGGTCTTTCTCTGCTACTTTTTTTTCCTTCCCCTGCAGTGAGTCGAAGTTTATGATAGGCACTTGACAATGTCTTTCCCTTTTTGTTGATGTACCACTGTGCTCACAGAGTACTGTTAGTACAGAAATCACAACTATTGTATGCACAAGGAAATCTAAAAAGAAATCTTACTTTTCACGATTGCACTAATAGTTGATTGTTGTCCATTCACCATGTAAAATCCTTTTCTCTTCTCAGTTATAGGGATCTTAAATGAAATGGGATTTGCTTCAGTTTTTTTTAATTTGTTCCTGGGAATGTGAGTATTGTTGGCAAGGCCAGCATTTGTTACCCATCCCTAGTTGGCCCTGAGAAAGCCAACAAATACTAGACTTGCCAGTGATGCTGACATCCCAAGAATAAATAACAAAGAAATCCTGATGGATATGAGCCAACAGCACAAAATTGCTCTCAACAGGGCACTATGTGCTTATTTTCCTGTGAATTTCATAGATATGTACCAATATAAATGGCAGAAAATTGGTAGAGCAGGCTGAATTTCACTTGGGTTCAGTCTGCAGAACCTCCACTGAGGTGTATCTAAAGCAAGTTATCCAGTAGTGGATTAATGCATTAGCTCCAGCCTAAGAGCTAAGAGTCTAAGAGCCTACTGTCCAAAGGCAAACTACTATCATTGTAGATATGCTCTGCTAAGTCCGTGTAGCTTTTATTCAGCGGGTTATACAGGCAGACACAATGGACACTGTTTTTTCCAGAGCTCTGAGTACCAGTATATAAACACAAGTGAATCATTCTCGTGATTTTCACCCACACACACACAGTTGGTTTGTGGGTTCAGGTCCCAATCCAGAGATTTGCTCACAAATATCTTGGCTGACACTCTAGTGCAGTCATTGAAGGAGCTACTGCTGTCTTTCAGATGAGATGTTAAACCAAAGCCCTTTATTTTCCCTCAGGATCCCATGATAGTATTTCTCTCCTGTGTCTTGGCCAATATTTATCCCTCAATTGGCATCACTAAAAACAGATTGTTTGGTCATTATCACATTGCTGTTTGTAAATATTTATCCCTCAGTCAGCGTCATTGAAAACAGATTATTTGGTCATTATCACATAGCTGTTTCTAGGAGCTTGCTGTATGCAAATTGGCTGTCGCATTTCTCATATTTCCAATACCCTGAGGTGATGAACGATGTTAAATAAATGCAAGTCTTTTTTTATTAATTGCAGCTAAACCCATCTTTCAAACATGTGCCTTTTCCAGCTGGAGTCACTGGAAAGTAATTGGTAGCAAAATTCTGTTAGATTTTTCCATTCTGTAACCCTGTGGAATTGAAACCTAACTGTATTACCCCAACTATTTCAGCATTAACAAGGGATCACTGGTTAGGCCTCAGCTTGCGTGTTATGTCCCGTTCTTTAGGAAGGATAACAGGATGCAGAGGAGATTCACTACCAGGGATGAAGAATTTCAGTTACTTGGAAAGACTAGAGAAAGGGGAACTGTACTTCTTACAAAGGAGAAGGTTAAAGGAAGATTTAATAGAGGTGTACAAAATCATGAAGGTTTCTCATAGGGTACATGGAGAGAAACTGTTTCCACTGGCCAGAAGGTCAATGAGAAGAAGAAAAGCATTTAAGATAATAAGCAAGTTGAGGAGAATTTATTTTTTGTTTAACCAGTTGTCATGATCTGGAGTGTACCACCTGAAAGGGTGGTGGAAGCAGATTCAACAGTAACTTTTAAAAAGGAATTGGATATATACTTGGAAAGGAAAAATAAGTGCAGGGATACATAGAAAGAGCAGAGAAGTAGGACTATTTTGATAGCCCTTTCAAAAGTACCGACACAGGCTCAATGGGCTGAACAGCTTCCTTTTGTACTGTATGACTCTATAGTCCTATGAAATCAAAGCTGGGACTTGGTAACTTAGTGGTGAACTGGACAATGCACTTACCCACCAAGCTATCAGTGGGCAACAGCCCAGTCATTTGACCCTATTTTTTTCTCTCCCTCGCCCCACAGATGAAATCTTAAACTTCCTTCTCAAGCTGTAAATTTGCCTGACGTGTCAGAATGTTGAGATCAGGGCTGGGCGGTTTATAGATAGAACTGTGGCTTTTTCACTCTTTTCACGTCAGAACATGCATTACCTGACATGCACTGAAGTGGTATCTGTTACATGCCTGTTGTCAGAGCAGGTTCTGTGAGACTGAAGCACAGTTACTGAAGACCGCTTCCTGTCTAGACCACAGCAGTCTTGTTCTGAGAAGGGCCGTGGGCAGGAAAGAGTAAACCTAACTCATATTGATCACTTAATGTTAACAAATAAACTAATTATGCTCTTTATATAATACTGATGTCTGGGCTGAAAATTATGTCACAAGAAGAAATTTGCCTTGTTCATAATGCATATCAAAAATTTTAAGTTTGATAGTTCAAAACATGCAAATATATTACTCAGCTTAGGCAATGAAATTTAAATTGCTTCTGTATTCTGTATTCTAGAACACCAGTGTTAACAAGACATAAAGAAATAACTTGGAGTATAGTTTTACAAGTAAATTGTGATAATGAACATGTTTCATAAACAAACATACAATGCTCTTGGTTTCAGAAAGATGTGGGTTACTATCACATTAAGAAATTTAACCCCTTCTCGATATGATTTTCTTTCTGATAACAGGGGACTGATAACAATCTTTAAGCGTCAATTTTTTTTACAGGGAATGTTTCTTCATTTCACAAAAAAAATTCTTTGACTGCTGCAAGTGCTGAATATTACCATGTTTATGCATCCAATTTGGTTGTGGAAAACATTGATAAATCTCCTGGTTCAGAGCAGGTTATTTAATTACTGCAGTTACAGGATGCTCTGGTAATTATAGCTCTCCATTCTGTTATTCTGTGATGATGTGTGGGTAAAACTGTTATCAGATGATTGTAATTTTAACTGAGCGTTACAAAATTATATGGTACGAGTGCGATTAATGTTGCTGCAATGCCCTTGGGTGGTGTTATACCCAGGTACTGGTTAGACACTGGTAGCTGCTCAATGCGATGAGAAGCAGCCAGGCTCATGGCGTACTACCAAGTTTGCACTATTGCCTAGTTAGGGAAAGCAATCATTTGCGCATAAGAGTTTAGAAGCATGCTCAAATTTTCACTTACCATACAGGAACTGGAGAAGGCCATTCAGCCACTCAAGCCCAAAGGACTATTTATTTGGCTCATGACTGGCCTGTAGCTTAACTCCAACCCACCTTGTTTCCAAATCTTTTAATACCCTTCCCTTTTGTTATTTTTTAAATTCGTTCATGGGATCTGGGCATCACTGGCTAGGCCAGCATTTATTGCCCATCCCTAATTGCCCTTGTTCAGAGGGCATTTAAGAGTCAATCACATTGCTATGCTTCTGGAGTCACATATAGGCCAGACCAGGTAAGGACAACAGATTTCCTTCCCTAAAGGACATTAGTGAACCAAATAGGTCTTTATGACAATCAGCAATGGTTTTGTGGTCATCATCAGACTTTTAATTCCATATTTTTATTGAATTCAGATTTCACCATCTGTCATGGTGGGATTCAAAGCTGGGTCCCCAGAGCATTACCCTGGGTCTCTGAAATACTAGTCCAGTGACAATACCATTATTCCACCGCCTCCCCCAATTCTTTCATGGGATGTAGGCATCACAAGGTCTGCACATATTGCCCATCCCTAATTGCCTTTGAACTGAGTGGCTTGTTGGTCCATGTCAGAGGGAAGTTAAGAGTCAACCACATTGCTCTAGGTCCGGAGTCATATGTAGGCCACACTGGGTAAGGACAGCAGATTTCCTTCCCTAAATGACTTTTGTGAACCAGGTGGATTTTAATGACAATTGCTGATAGCTTCATGGTAGCCTTTACTGAGACTAGCTTTTAATTCCATGTGTCAGATGCTGTCAGACCTGCTGAATTTTTCCAGGTATTTTTGTTTTTGTTTTAATTCCAGATTTACTCATTGAATTTAAATTTCACCAGCTGCCGTGGTGGGATTTGAACCCATGCCCCCAGGGCATTAGCCTGGGCGTCTGGATTACTAGTCCAGTGACATTACCACCGTTTCCCCCTAATAAAATTCTATCAGTCTCAATACTGAAATTTTCAATTGGCTCCCAGCCTCAACTGCATTTTAGGGGTAAGAGTTCCAGATTTCCAGTACCCTCGTGTGATGAAGTGCTTCCTGACATCAACCCCTGAATGACCTGGCTCTAATTTTAAGATTATGCCTTAACTGAAATGACAATTAAACTTTAATGTCAACAAAATACCAGGGATAGCAATTTTAAATTAAAATGATCGCAGTTACATGTAAAATGTTGCTGGGAAGCCTGATGGGCCACCAAGTTTACTTCCTCGACATTTGTAGTCTTGCTGCAGCCAGTGTGATCTGACACTGTATGAGACTACCTCATTGTTTTACGCCACTTGCTTAAGTTTAATTTTGGCTTAATCTCCCAAGGGACATTTAGGCCATCCTGCCCAGGGCCCATTTGCCCCCCCAATCCCACGCTCCACCCATACGCGGGACCTTCTCGAAACTTCCGGCCAGCGATCTACTGTTCACCAGGCTTTAGCTTTCGAGTAACCCAAATTGATGTTCATGTTCCATGGGATGGCTGCTGCTTCTTGCCTGTTTTAAAGGGTGGCGAGGCAGGGGGTGCCAAATGGGTGGATCCCGGGAGTTAAAATCACAGGGCTTCGTGCTGCCGAGGCTCAGGGGGGTTTTGATGATTGACTCGACTCACCACCCGAAATCCCCACCCGATTCCCACTCTAGCTTAAAATTGGGCCTAAAATGAGTTGTAGGATCGATCTATTATCAAATGTACTCCTTCAGTCAGAGGGATAGGGGGAGCTCATCTAGTGGAGTGAAAAAAAAAGAGATCCATGAGTTGTGTCGTGCATATCTTTATTGTTTTTAATTCAAAATGAAAAGAGAAAATTCTGGATAACACTAGCTGGTCAGGAATCTGTGGAAAGAAACAGGGGCCGGGATTTTCCGGCCCCACCATGGCGGGAACTCGCCGCGATGGGGAGGGGTGTGGCGTACCAGCCAAAAGCCCATTGACTTTTGGCTGGACTGGGAGATCCCTGTAGTGGAAAATCCTGGCCAGAGTTAACCTTTCAGGTTGATGAACCTTCATCAGAACTGCAAAGTGTTAGACATGCTAGTTCAGAATTGGGGAAAAAGCGGTGGAGGGAGGAAGGAACAAAGGTGTCAGACATATCATCCTATCGCAGATCATCCCCTTTTGCCTTCCCCTTTCTCTCTAGCTCTGTACTTTCTTAAAAACTGTTTATCTCTCACTTCTTTCAGATCTGACTAACCCTGGTCATTGACCTGTAAAGTTAGCTCTGTTTCCTCTACGGACGCTACCTGACCTGCTGAGTGTTTTCCAGCATTTTCTCTTTTTATTTTTCAGATTTCCAGCATCTGCAATGTTTTGCCATTTTTTAAAAGCAGTTGGCTGCCTGGCTTTTCCTTTTACGGAATCCTTGAATGTCAACTCTTTCGAGTTATCAACAGTCACAGATTGCAACTCTTTCGAGTACAATCACAGTTCTTGGTTTCCGGGAGTGGGACATGAACCCACAACCCTCTGATTCAAAGGCGAGGGTGCTATGAACTGAGCCACAGCTGACACCTCCTATCCTTGAATGTCAAGTTGCATCAAAGTGGAAAATGCAACAACATCATTGAACACACCTGTGATAATCTTTGAATCTAGTAATAGTGCCGTTTAAAAAAAAACTAATTGGCATGTGCTAGAGCAGCCAATAAATAGTTAAATTTCCAAGCAAAGTGCTCCATTGCTCCCTGTTTCTCCTCAACATCAATGGAATTCTCAATTTCTCCATCCACCGTGTGACAGATTCGCAAATAGCTCAACCTGTCTGTGGTAGAACAAAGAAAACTTCTGCAGATGTTGTATCTTATTTTTCGACAATTGTACGATAAGTAAAATTCACGCCAAAAGTTTTCCAAGAACTGGAGGCGGCCCTAACTTAAAACAAAATAAACTCAAAGCGTGTGCGCTGTAAGCTACAATCCAGTCTGTGATCCCAAAAGATTGAATTACCTTATCAGTACGATTATAAATAACAGCACACCAAATATTATTGGCTTGCTGTTGAGTTTGACTGATGAAGTATAGCAGGGCCTCTGAATACCCTATTAGTTCCAGTATCTTGCTTTAACGACTGAAAGTCAACAGCATTTTCCGTGTAAATTGTTTGCCTCACCCATGACTCTTGGGGAATACTGTTGACAGGTACATTGCAATTTCTGCTCATTTGACAGTTTAATACAACCCCTCAAATGGCTCCTGGCTAAACAGCAAGAGCCTGAAGGTGTAATACTTGGGTCCATGGTGTTTGCACTACAGTTAAAATAATTAAGGAGGTTGGACACAGCTTATGGAATACTGGAGCGATACGCAGAAACAAATCTTCACCCTGTCAATCTCCAGGCAAGTAAGCAGCATAACAGAGCCCCCCTTAGTTTAATTTATTCGTTTTAATTGTATTGCATACTTTTAGAAGGGAGCCTGGAAATCCCCTCAAGCGCTAGATTTAGTTGACATTTACATCACATGAGAGTGTTTCTTTTCAGTTGCTTGAAATGTCTAGTTGGGTCCTGCATTAAGTAAAATTCATTAAGGAAGGAAACAATGTACAGTTTTGACTTCATAATTCAGCCAAATGCTACTTGATAGCTACAGCAAAACAGGGGCTGCATTGAAGATTTGTAACGGTGAAAGGTTTCCATACCCACTCCTATGAAGTTCAAACACATTTTGTAATGGTATACTATGCCTTTGTATTATAATAATGGCATATTGAAATTAGTTATATTGTTGTGCCTTATCAGTCAACTTTGCTTTTTTGTTCCTCTATCCAATTCTATACTGAAAACAAAACACTATGCTGCAGATATATTTGTCTTGGGACAGCGTGTACCTAATTATGTCCAAATTCCTGTAATAAAGCAAGTGTGCCAAGGAAGGTGCACCAATAGTGTGTCATTTAGCACGAAGACCCAAGTGTGTATGCAGCATTCCCTTCATCAAGTTCATCGTGTGAATCAAGGTGGTGGAGTGGCAAGGGGTGGTGGAGATGGCAAGGTTGTCATGTACTCAGAGGATGGAGTCGTGTGTTTGATCCTGGTCTGCGTTAAGTTAGCTGATCTCACCAGGGAACATTACATTTGGCATCAATGCCCCTAAGTTAGGGGATGGGGTGGGGTGGTGAGGGAAATGGGGAGAATCGTCCAGGGTTTCTATTTGATGTACAAATTGAAGTTGGTTGAAGACCAGGTCAGGTGTCAATGTGATACCTTCCATGGTGAAATCGTCTTTGAATGCCCACCACGTGAAGAAGCGGGTGTGAAAGATGGTTGCTTGGACTCATTAAGAGCAGAATTCTCCTTCAAGAAAGAGTAGGAAAAGAATTGGCCAGGATTTGGGGGAGGGAGGTTGGCGTGAACTCTTTTAAGAAAGAAATGGAAAAGTGGATGGACCCTTGGTCCTTTCGCTCCTCCCATTTCTGCCTCCCCAACCCCCATCTCTCATAGCTGCAGTGACACATCTCACAGCAGATGGTTGCAGGGAGGTTGATGAATTGAAAGCAGAGGAATGTCCTGCACTTGTTAACTGACATGGCATAGCATGAGGAAAAGGAGAAGAAATACTCAAGGAATTGGGGAAAATGTTGCAGGGATATGGGGAAAGACCAAGGGAATGGGATTAACTGGTTTGGTCTTCAAAAAGCTTGCACAGACTCGATGGCCAGAATAGCCAGCTCCTGTGCTGTACTATTCTATGATAAGCAGGGATATGGCCAAGTACAAATAGAGCAGTTTATGTTACTATCAGGTCCTGTGTTTGATGCCTTGCTAATCGAGTGACTGTCTCTGCAATTCCAGCAAAAGAAAGTGTGGCCTTAATAAAGCTAGCGGACACAAGTTTGAATTTGTCAATCCATCTTTGTGCGCCCCGATAACTTGTGTTGTGAAGTGGCTCGTCTCCAACCTGCACCTGTCCCAGGACCAAGGTGCGGGTTAATGTGTGTAAACATTGTGTAAGTGAGCATCTTCAATTTCCAGTAGAAATGGCGAGTGTAAAATTCTGACAACTAGCACTGTGCAAAACCAGTCTGCTGTTGATTGACATAATGCATAAAGCTGTGCTGTGTACATTTAGCTTCTGATACAGTCAATAAATGTGGTCCTCAGGCAAATATTTGTTCAAGGTGAATCAGTGATATGTGAGACTTTTCACGTTTTGTTGTCAATCGCTGGGGTAATCCGAGCAAAAATTTGGGTGTTGTGTAATTTTTGTGTTAGGCCGCAGCAATCCTATGTAATAAAGCTTTGCAATTAAATCCTGGTTATAATTTTTTTTAAATTAAGTTAAATGTTTTTGTTCATGCAGTTACAGAAGGTTTGTTAATTAGTTAATTTTTAAATGTTAGCATTAGATACCAGTCAGAAGACAGTCTAGTTTCCACTCAAAATGGCTTCACTTGTGAGGGTTCATTCTCTGATCCTCTCTCCATTAATTCAGGAGCTCCTGAAGTCTCCATCCTCTTTTCCACCGTGTCTTCTCTCCATATTAATTATCCCCTCTCCTCATTGTCTATTCCTTTGCTGATTAGTCCATTCCTTGTACATCAACTTGATTCAGTGCAACTCCTTTGTTGCAAGCAATCTATTCTTCCTGCAATACAGTGACTGAATCATTACATCTCCTTGACTTTTACTGGGACAAAGTACATTTTGTTTCTTCCAGTATTTCAAAGTCACTTTACTTCAGTTATAATGCAAGTCTAATAACTGACTTCATGCAGTTGATGCAATTTAGTTCTTCATCTGTAGAGTTTCTAGCTATTTCCTCTAATCTGAGATGGAACTCCCAGTTCAACCTCAAAGCTGAAGCTGTTTCCAAGAACACCTCCATGACCCTTCATGCTCAAGGCATTTTCTTCTCAACACCAAATAACACTATAAAATCCAGGTCTATTCAAGCACTGACAAAGTGCTGCATTTTTGGATAACATGTTAACAACAGCTTGCATTTATATAGTGCCTTTAATGTAGCAAAATTTCCCAAGGTGCTTCACAGAAGGATTAACAACCACAATTTGATACCAAATCACATGGGGAGATATTAGGACAGGTGAACAAAAGCCTGGTCAGAGAGGTAGGTTTTTAGGAGCATCTTAATCGTAGGAGACAGATGTAGAGAGGCGGACAGGTTTACAAAGGGAACTCCAGAGCTTAGGAGTTAAGCAGATGAAGGTACGGCTGACCCACAATGATGGAGCAAGTAAAATTGGCGATGTATAGGAGGCCAGAATTGGAATGCAAACCTTGTCTAGCTGCATGTAAAAAATTACATGGAACTTCTCAAAGAATAGAAGGGAGGTCTCCTGTTGTGATGGTTAACATCCCTCCTTCAGCTAGTCTCAACACCATTGAGAGGAAAGTAAGACCGGTTTCTTAGTCATGATTTTTCATCGAGTCACTCCTTTAAGTGAACATGCATGGATGATGGATGAAGATCACATCAGGCTCAAACTTGGTTGCACTCCCCAGTTAAATCACTCGCTGACACTGCTGACCAGATGTACATATACAAATAGCTGCTTGAGTGAGGTACTAAATGGCAGCTGGCACTCATGGCAAGAGTCAGCCACTTGACATATGTATCACAGTATTGCATTGACCATAAAATCTTAAGGTTAATTTTTCAACTATGCTCCCAGCATTTTTGGTATATCTTGCGTATTTTAAAAAATTCTTTAATGGGATGTGGGCGTCGCTGGCACCAGCATTTGTTGTCCATCCCTAATTGGCTTTGAATTGAATGGCCATTTCAGAGGACAGTTAAGAACCAACCACATTGGTATGGATTTGGAGTCACATGTAGACCAGACCAGGTAAGGACAGCAGATTTCCTTCCCAAAAAGACATTAGTGAACCAGATGGGTTTTTCACAACAATTGGTGATAGTTCCATGGTCACCATTACTGAGACAAGCTTTCAATTCTAGAGTTTATTAATTGAATTTAAATTCCACCAGCTGCCATGTTGGGATTTGAACCCATGTCCTCGGAGCATTAGCCTGGGCATCTGAATTACTAACCCAGTGACATTACTGTCTCTGCTGTGATTTCTCACATGTGCTGGTGGTGGGACAGGCTCCCTGTCACTATTGGAGCATGAAGCATGCAAATCACAAGTAATGGTTAAGCTTCCCTGTTGAAAACCTGTGCGAGTGGCACATATTTTCAAGATATCCTTTGTGCCTAGAGGACATCAAGACCTGTATGCAGGCGCAAATTGCACACCAGATTTTACAGATTCTGCCCTGATGACATTTATTTTGAGTAGGACAACAGAAACTAGTGCTTCAGAGACCAGCAATGAGCCAATTAAACCTTCCCTCTCTGAACTTGTGATCGGCCATTGAATTCAACTATGCTCCTTCGACATTGTGTAAGGGCCACCTACTGCAAGAGGAATAGGCGAGCATTTTAGAATCTGTAGCAAATTTTCTGCAACAGGTTTTAAAGTCAAGCTGTGTGGCGTGGAACAATAAAACTTGGGTTTCACTATGATGTTGGCTGCGTAGAGATTTTGAATATTGCCGACTGTCTTACAGGAATTGATTGTTTTTTTCACAGATTTCTACCTACCTAGGATAGCCTCACAACTTATATTTGTATAGCGCCTATCATGTAGTAGAATATCCCAAGGTGTATCGTCGAGGCATAAAGGGAACAAAGAAATGTTGAACTAAAAAAAAAGGTTAAAGTATAAAATCCATCACATTTCTAATTCTCTTTAGCTCTGAAGAAGAGTCATATGGACTCGAAGTGTTAACCCTGTTTCTCCCTCCACAGACGCTGCCAGACCTGCTGAATTTTTCCAGCATTTTCTGTTTTCATTTTTTAAAAAATGGTTGTTGGAGTGGTGATCAAAATTTAGTTAAATTGGGTAGTATTAAGGAGGGTCTTAAAGGAGCTGAAGGAGGTGACCAGGCAAAGAGGTTTAGCAGGGGAATTCTACGCATATAGCCAGTGATGGTACTCTGTTTCTCCACACAGATGTTGTCTGACCTGTTGGGTGCTTTCCAGCTATTTTTTAATCTAGATACCCAACATCTGCAGTAATATGCTCCTGTTTTTCTCTAACATATGATGTCCTATTTCTCAATTTTAAAAACAAAGGAGCAAGCTATAGGCAGTGGTTCCTTTTAAATTGGTCACCAGAATAGTAGACAAGCAATTTACACACAGCTGTGCCTTACAATTAGGGCTAGTAAGTACTGCACCAAACAGAGAGGTGTGAAGTTTCACAAACTCAAGGGGATCCTGTGAAATTTATCGGTTTCCTCCTAAAATCAATGTAAAATGCTATAAAAATTAATTGCAGAATTTCTAGGGGTCCCCACTGACTACAAGGAATCTGGGTAGCTTGTGTGAAATGTTCGTCCCTATTCAGGATCTAGATTCTATGATATCAATTAAAATACAGCATATAAAATATGAAATTTAAAATAAATCGCTCTGCAGTGAGCAACTGCATCGAGTTGCTGTATTGTCTGCCAACTCAGATAATAGAAAGCACAAAGAGCTTTATAGCTCTTATAGATACAGTTCTGAGCTGTGGTGGTGTTCAGTCAGCTAACCCAGCTTGAAACATTAAGCCTGGATGATCGTGGCATTGTACCCCTCTTAGAACTGTGAGCGGTGATGCAATTTATTACATAAATGTACAGAAGCGGGTAATTCAGCCCAACTGGGCCAGGCTGGAATTTTGCTCCACACAAGACTCCCAGCTTCCTCAAACCTTGTCAGCATGACTTCACAGAATCTCGGAATAGTACAATACAGAAGGAGGCCATTTGGCCCAGCAAGTCAATGCCGACTCTTGGAAGAGTCATCCAGTTAGTCCCACTTCCACGCTTTTTCCTCATATTGCTGCAACTTTTTTCCCTTTCAAATATTTATCCAACTCCGTTTGGAAATCTACCATTGAATCTCTATCCACTACCCTATCAGGCAGTGCTTTCCAAATCTTAACCACTTATTGAGTAGAAAAAAATGTCCTCATTTGACAGTTACCTTAAATCTGTGCTCTGTGGTTATTGACCCTTCCTCCATTGGAAATGGCTTCTCTTTATTTAATCCATCTAAACCCTTTATGATTTTAAACATCTATTCCTTTCTTCCTCGTGCATTTATCTAGCTTCCCCTTAGGGAATGTTGGTGAAGAAGGAATATCAACATGAAGCTATTATCTACAATTCCCACACACAATCACCATGCTTTAAATTGCTTAAATAGTAGCAGAGCCTTTCCTGGAAATGCCCTTAGCACATTGGTAGAGTCGACCAGTCACTCCTTTAAACTTGTCTTCAGTGTCACTGTAGCATTCCTTAGGCTTTTGAAAGCTGCAAAGGAATCTGAGGAAAATCAAAATACTGTGGATGCTGAAAATCTGAAATAAAAACAGAAAATGCTGGGAATGTTGGAGTTTTGACGAAAGGTCATAGACCTGAAACATTAACCCTGTTTCCCTCTCCAGAGAGGCTGCCTGACCTGCTGAGTATTTTCAGCATTCTCTGTTTATTTTTAAGGAATCTGAGGAAATGCATTGATTGCACCTCTTATCGACCAGTGGTGGTGGCGTTATTGATTTCTGCAATTCTGGGGAAATGTCAGGTCAAGGGCTAATCTGCTACTGTCTGTTATTCATTATTTATGCATATTTTGACATCTAAAGATGCTTTTGCACCATATGAGCACTGGAGCCAACACAAGCTCTCCATGGCATGACAAAGCAAGTACTGGTGTTAAAATGGTCTTCTCAAATTGTTTGTCTTTTTGAGAAAATCTGCCATTGAAACATGAAGTCGAGTCATGCTCTGCTGAAAATGTGGATCTATGGGCTGGATTTTACACTCCCCCAATGGCGGGTTTGAAAGCAGGAGGCATGTAAAGTCCAGCATGACTTCATGGAATCACAGAATATTAGAACACAAAAGGAGGCCATTTGGCCCAGCAAGTCTTCTCTTTGAAGAGTAACCCAGTTACTCCCACTTCCCCGCACTTCCCTCATATCTCTGCAATTTTTTTTCTCTTTCAAGCATTTCACGGGGGTGCGGGGAAGGCATCAGGCAGCCCACCCGCCCTTGGGAAAGGCCCCCACCCCGGCAGTATTTTACCCATGGGAGGGGGGTGTCCCACGTCATGCAAGAAGTGATGTCCCAAGGGTGGGGCCTCCTTTGCAGGTCCACTGTGCCATCAGAGACACCCTCACCCCCCACCACAAGGTCATTGCCCCCCTTAACCCTCCCGACCCACCCTCCTGGCCTCTTGAACTCAAACCCCAGCCCCCACTCGCTGAGACCTCCCGACCCCAGACTTACTTGAGCTCCTCAGCATGATTGAACTGCCTGTAGTTCCAGCAGTGGCCACCGCTTCAGGCTTGGCACTGGTGGGACCACAGAGCTGTGGGCCATATGATTGGCCGGCAGCTCGCTAAAGTGGTACTACCTCCCAAGATGGGATGGCCTTAAGCAAGTAACACTGTTCCCAGCATAAAATTGCTGAGGGGCAGCTGTCGGGTTCAGTGACGGGTTCCCCCCACCCCTCCTCCCACTCAGACCTTTTAGCCTTGGGGGGGGGTGGGGGGTGGGGGCAGGGATTGCAGTGCTCTGTAAAGTCCAACCCCATGATTCTGCCATCAGGATCAAGCTGGTAGGCTGGTAGTTGCATTGGACAAAGATGGGTTGGGTCAGTGAGGTCGTCAGCATTAGGTTTCCATAATGCAAGCAAAGTTCAGCTCACCTACCTACGGAGCCTTTGATTGTGTAAATGTGAGTTGAGTCGAGATGGCACATTCAGGTTGCCATCTTGAAAGAGAATCCTTTTACAAAGTGTGACTAAGCGTTCCGTAAATTTGGTAATTTGTGCATTGAAGTTAGTGTAGTTGTTATACTCCTGGACTAGAAGACCAGAGATTGAGAGTTTCATTCCCACCATAACAAGGTGTGAAACTGATGCATTTATATAGCACCTTTCACATCATCAGGACATCCCTAAGTGCTTCACAACTGACTTAATACTGAGTAGTTGCTGTTGTAATGTAGCAGTCTTCTTAATTTCTGACTGGCACCAGAAACCACAAAAGCTGCTGGATTAAAACAAGTGCTGGAAAAACTCAGCAGGTCTGGCAATATCTATGGTGAGAGAAACAGAGTTAATGTTTCAAGTTTAATATGACTCCTCTTCAGAACCGGAGAGAGGTAAAAATATGATGGGTTTTATGCTGTTGAGAAAGGGTGGGGGAGGGATCAGATGGAGCCTAAGGGAAGGCCAGGGATAGGAGGATATTAAATGACAAAGATGCCATGGGACAAAATGCAAAGTCAGTGGTAACGGTAGTAGTAAAGGAACAAAGCACTGATCCAGAGTAGGTATTAATAGCAGAATAAAGGTCAGTGCTGTCTGAAAGAAAAACACGGGGCAGAATATTACACCAGTGGGATTTTACCTTCCCGCTGAAGTGAATGGGGTTTAGAATGTCTCGCCGCATTTTACGGCCGCGTCCCTGCTGAAATGGGGCAGTAAAATTCTGCGCATGAGAACAATTACACAGACTGGCACTAGGGTAAAAAAAACCCACAAAATAGTGAACAAAATTCATGGTCTGAAGTTGTTGAAACTGCTGGATTGTTGTGTAAACACAACTGTTCCACCGACTTTTTTTTGTAAGGAAGAAAACTTACAGGCCTCCCGAGTTGGCCTACATGTGACTCCAGTCCCACATTATGAGGCTGACTCTTAAGACACTCAATTGCGAGGGAAGCTAGGTTGTCTTACCAGTGTTACCCTCATCACAAGATGAGATATATTAAAAATGATTGGATGAGCAAGCATTGGAACTTATTTTCAAATGCTGCAGCATTGCTAACACAGCATGACATACAATGGCATTGATTTTGTTGCAGCTGTGATAGAGCGGAACATGAAAGAAAGGTTTGCATTTATAAAAT
The DNA here is from genome assembly GCF_964194155.1 of Cetorhinus maximus. Taxonomy (NCBI): domain Eukaryota; kingdom Metazoa; phylum Chordata; class Chondrichthyes; order Lamniformes; family Cetorhinidae; genus Cetorhinus; species Cetorhinus maximus. The sequence continues at coordinate 144,418,117 of NC_135884.1, forward strand.
GACTTTCACAACATTTGGATTTCCTAAAGCACTTTACTGTTAGTAAAGTACCTTTGAGGTGTAGCCGCTGTTGTAAAGCAGGGAACGCAGCATCCAATTTGTGCACAGTGAGCTCCCCCATAGAGCAATGACACAATTACCAAAGTATTTTTTTTATATCATTCATGGGATGTGGGCTTCTCTGGCTGGGCCAGCATTTATTGCCCATCCCTAGTTGCCCTTGAGAAGGTGGTGGTGAGCTGCCTTCTTGAATCGTTGTAGTCCCTGTGGTGTAGGTACACTCACAGTGCTGTTAAGGAGGGAGTTTCAGGATTTTGACCCAGCGACATTGAAGGAACGGCAATATATTTCCAAGTCAGGATGATGTGTGGCTTGGAGGGGAACTTACAGGTGGTGGTGTTCCCATCTATCTGCTGCCCTTGTCCTCCTAGATGGTAGCGGTCATTGGTTTGGAAGGTGCTGCCTAAGGAGCCTTGTGAGATTCTGCAGTGCATCTTGTAGATGCTACACACTACTGCTACTATGCGTCGGTGATGGAGGGAATGAATGTTTGTGGATGTGGTGCCAATCAAATGGGCTGCTTTGTCCTGGACTTGTCAAGCTTCTTTTTAAAGTTGTGAGAGCTGCACTCAACCAAACAAGTGGGAAGTATTCCATCACACTCCTGACTTGTACCTTGTAGATGGTGGACAGGCTTTGGGGAGTCAGGAGGTGAGTTACTCGTCACAGTATCCTTAGCCCCTAACCTGCTCTTGTAGCCACAGTATTTAAATGGCTAGTCCAGTTCAGTTTCTGCTCAATGGTAACCCCCAGGATGTTGATAGTGGAGGATTCAGTGGTGGTAATGCTATTGAACATCAAGGGGCAATGGTTAGATTCTCTCTTGTTGGAGATGATCATTGCCTGGCACTTGAGTGGGGTGAATGTTACTTGCCACTTGTCAGCCCAAGCCTTGATATTGTCCAAGTCTTGTTGCATTTGGACATGGAGCGCTTCAGTATCTGAGGAATCATGAATGGTGCTGAACATTGTGCAATCATCAGCAAACATTCCCACTTCTGACCTTATGGTGGAAGAAAGATCATTGATGAAGCAGCTGAAGATAGTTGGGCTGAGGACACTACCCTGTGGAACTCCTGCAATGATGTCCTGGAGCTGAGATGACTGACCTCCAACAACCACAACCTTCTGAAGAAGAGTCATACGGACTCGAAACGTTGGCTCTGTCTTTCCCCCCACAGATGCTGTTAGACTTGCTGAGTTTTTCCAGCATTTTTTGTTTTTGTTTCAGATTTCCAGCATCCGCAGTATTTTGCCTTTACCACAACCATCTTCCTTTGTGCTAGGTATGACTACAGTGGAGAGTTTTCCCCTTGATTTCTATTGACTCCGGTTTTGCCAGGACTCCTTGATGCCACACTCGGTCAAATGCAGCCTTGATGTCAAGGGCAGTCACTCTCACCTCACCTCGAGAGTTCAGCTCTTTTGTCCATATTTGAACCAAGGCTGTAATGAGGTCAGGAGCTGAGCGGCCCTGGCGGAACCCAAACTGGGCATCGGTGAGCAGGTTATTGCTAAGCAAGTGCCGCTTCATAGCACTGTTGATAACCCCTTCCATTACTTTACTGATGATCGAGAGTAGACTGATGGCGAAGTAATTGGCCGGGTTGGATTTGCCCTGCTCTTTGTGTACAGGACATACCTGGGCAATTTCCCACATAGCTGGGTAGATGCCAGTGTTGTAGCTGTACTGGAACAGTTTGGCTAGGGGCACGGCAAGTTTGGGGGAGCTCCCCCAGTTTTTCTATTAATGTTGGTTGAGGTATAAATTTTGACAAGGACACCAGGGGAACTCCCCTGCTCCTCTTCAACTGAGAGGAAAAAGGGGGCCTCGGTTTAACATCTCATCTGAATGATGGCACCTCTGACATTGCAGCACTCCATCAGTTGCTGCACTGCAACTACCCCCTTGGATTATGTGCTCAAGTCACTAGATGGGACTTGAATCCACGACTTACTGACTCGGAGGTGAGAGTACTACTGACCGAACGACAGGCGATACAGCCAACTTCTTGTTATAAAAGGTTATTGGGGGTAGGTGGGAAAGTGAGGCCACAGTCAAATCAGCCATAATCTTATTGAATGGCGGAGCAGGCTGGAAGTGCTGAGTGGCCTACTCCTGCTCCTAATTTGTATGTTAGTATGCTCTATGCAAGTTTCCTCCCACCCTACTTCATCTGACCCTATCAGCATAACCTTTCTCCCTCATATACTTATGTACCTTCACCTTAAATGTATCCATGGTATTTGCCTCAGCTACTCCTTGTGGTAGCACTTTTCACATCCTTACAGTTTAAAGAGCTGGTAGTTTATAGAAAACAGAGCACTTGCATCATTAACATAATTCACAGGCTTTAATTAGACATGCATCACTGAGCAAGACCTGGTTTATTTAGTTGTAAATCACCACTCCCTCATAACTATCCTGTACTTACAGATAACCACCTCCCCCCATGATGTTTTTCACTGTGTGGGTTGCAATGGTCAAGCTGTGGGAATGTTAGTGCAGAGAATTTTTTCACAGAGCTGTTTTCATTCTTCTAGATTTTCCCAGGACACCCTCCACAGTCCAAAACTGAAAGCTGCTGTTTGTCCTTTGTGCATGGTGTCTGGAACATTGCACACATGAAGCATATCTGGAAACTTGTTGCATATGATATCCATTCAATGGGAGCAACAGAATTTGCATTCTGCTTATTGCCTGCTGCAGAAATGAGCATTCCTAATGGTCAGAGGGGTTGGTACACGGGATTGCATCATTTTAATAGTTGAGGGAGCTGGTGGTCTTTTCTTGCTCTGTGCACTTAAGAACATGTCCACATTATTCAATCATTTTTGTATGTTGGATTGTAGCCAATAGGTTCCTGATGAATATCCTCTCCCTTATCTGCTTACAAGTTTATCCAATGCAAAGTAATAGCAGGAGTAGTGCTGGAATCCCACTTTATATCAATGCCTGTCAACAGCAACTATGAAAAATGTTTTCTGCAGGTAATCTTTATTTTTTTTTCTTGGGGAATTAAATAGGAAACAGATGCTTGTTGATTGAGACCATACAGCTGATGACAGGATTGCACTGGTAGGGCTCACATGCTATTAGTGAGCATCTGTTTAGTTTCGCTGCTAAAATGATGTCCTCCTAGAGCGTGGGTTGCGTGTTATCTCAAACCAGGTAGCAAAAGAAAAGACACTTAATGTATTTTGATATCAAGCTGGCTTCAAGCCCAAGTTTACTTTGTGGAAAATGCCTAGCTCTGTTCATGTGTGAGCAGCCGCAAGACCCCTCACAACACTGTTGTTAGTGACTGTAAAGTAATACATTTTACACACATACGCCATGTTCAGATGAGACTGATCCTATTCCCTGCTGCAGTTTCTAAAAGCAATACCAATCAGATGGGCCTTGTTTAGATTAATATAGAAATTAAGTTTTGGTGCCAGTAATTAATTTTGTAAACTCCATACTGGTACATTGGGCCTCTTTTGAAAAGAAGGGGAGTCGGATTCATTTGGATAGCTCTTTCAAAAAGGTGGCGTAGGCACAGTGGGCTGCATGGCCTCATGCTGCACTGTTTGAATCTTTGATTCTTGCTCAACCCTGGGTCTCCACGCCAGACCAATTCAGAGTCAAGTGAAGCAAACAAACTACACAGCACATACTCAAAACCCAGTGCTTCTCCCCTGTGATACCTGTCTGATTTAAACATATCTCACTTTACCCCATCAAGTATGGGAATAAGATGCAATAATATTGAGGCTATTCAAAATACAACTGGATCCCATGATGGGAGAATCATATACAGAAGCACTGAGCTACCTTTGCTATTCTCGACTTCTTGGCCTGGATTTTCATGTAGGCTTGGGAAAACCGGACCTGTGCCCTTTTGTGCCTTCTGAAATGCACACCTGATCCATGAGTGACTTGCCTAGGAGTTTTGTCTCTTTGTGAGCCACGATGGAGCGCATAAGAAGCGTGGGTGCAGAGGCAGGCTAGAAGGCCTGCCCGCCTTGGTTCTCCAACAGAGCAGCTCAGCTCCCAAGATTGTTTAAAGGCCCCCTAAACCTCACCCTTCACACCCTCACCCACCCACCCATGCCCGTGCTACTTCAGATTCACTATGTCACCACATGCCACCTCCATGGCTCCATGTACCTCCATAGCCACTCACCCAGTGTGCACTCTGCACATTATTTGGGAGCCATGCAATAGCAATGGGAATACTTTTAAAATCATGGGGGGGAAAAATTAAATCTCTAACAAGCTAATAAAACACTAAATTCAAACAAGGAGATCTTGTGGCACAGTGGGTAGCATCCCTACCACTGAGCCCAAAGCTCCAGATTCGGCTCCTACTCCAGGACATGATGGTCAAGGAAGGTGCACTCATACCATGGCTAAGCAGTTTGATTATCAACCTGCAACTCTTTCCAGTACACCTATGGCAGATGGTAAGAGCAGGATTCGGGTTTCCTGGTCAGCTGGAACCGTGTGGTAGCTATAGTGCAACAGCCTCCCCAAATTAAGAGTCCATGCACAAGCTGTTGCCACAGGCTGTACTCCATAGCAAGCATCACCTCACTTTGGGGACTTTGAATGAATGAATTCAAACACACTAGCATTGATACTGGAAAGATAAAAAAAAAATCAGTGTAAAATAAATTATGGTATAAAAAATGTAAGTGTCTATTTTGTTATAAGCAAGCAAGAAACCATATCCAAGGCATGTTCAGTTATTACAGCTCTTGAAAGTTTCAATCATTCTTGGATCAATGGACCACCTGCTAAGCTGAAGCCATTATCATATTTTGAAACCCAGCCAAGAATTCATAATAGCTAAAGCTGTCATAACAAAAGCCTCCAGCTACATTGCCTGAAACTGGCAGAACAGAATGGTGTCCCATTTCCATTTCAAAGCAGATCACATGTCAATCAATGGAGGGGAACAAGTGCAGAGATTTTTTTTTTCAACTTTCCAAACCAGGGTATTTTTAGCAGCCAAAGCTGTCAGTTGATTTAAGTCACAGTTTAAAATATGACACCAGAGGCTGGCAGGACTGTTTTTTTTACATTTTTAATGCATTTGGCACCTTCTCCAATGGAAAAAGCACTGTAATGCAGGACAACACCTACACAATGGTGACCAGTGTAAGGGTCAACTTACCTTTGGAAGACAGAACCCTATGATGAATAAATGCATTAAACCACATGTCCATTACACTATAGCGTCTACTTCGTTTGAAGGTCAAAACATTTTACACTTACTTTTCAGAATGTTTCCAAATCCTTGGCAATCTTCCCCTAGTGGTCACAAGCCCTCCAAGGAGGTGTATTTTTTTTAGGGCTTCCAAAACCCACACCAGCATGCAAAAATAGTATGCAGGAGAAAATACTCTTTCCCTGTGGCCCTCACAATGGGGGAAACTCCAACCTTGGAAGAGGTGCACGTGCATTTTGCACCCAACCCGACCTTTCAAAAGGTCACATGAAGATGGCATAGGGTCAGGAAGGTAGAAGACGATGTCTTTTTTTTAGCAAAAAAGGCTAAGTTCAGCATTTTGCAACCCGATTCTCACCTTCATTGGGAGACAAAAATCCGGCCCCTTATATTCGTATTTCAAAGCAATGGTATATTCATTTGAAGGATGGTAATAAATCATTCAGGGTTCATTCATCTGAACTCCCTTATTCGATTTCTGCCTTCCAATCTGTTCCTGGCAATCTCTGTTTTCTGTGTGTAGTAAATAGTTTATAAAAGTATCTACAAGGCAAAGCAACCTTTTTCACACTGGATCATATGATACTAATTTAAAATTATGTTGCAAAAGTTTACGTTTGTCAGAGATATTGAACAGCTTCTTTAGATAAATCATATCATAAATTACTCATGTTATTTAATTCTTTCTTTGCTCTTCAAAATCTGTCTTTCTCCTCCTTTAAGGCACTTCACAAAATCTACCTTTTTGACCAAGCTTTTAATCACCTGTCCTAATATCTCCTTATACGGCCAGGTGTCAAATTTCACTTGATATTGCACCTGTAAAGCACCTTGGGATATTTTTACTATATGAAAGGCACTATATAAATGCAAGTTGTTATTGTTGATAGCTTTACTATTTATTAAGAACTATTGTAGATGATTGAGAAGTGCCACCAGAGGTCTCAATTGGTTCCATAGGGCAAAGTAGCCTCCAGTGCCCCTTGACATACATGGTATTACCATCGCTGAATCCCCCACTATCAACATGCTGGAGATTACCATTGATCAGAACCTAAACTGGACTAGCCATATAAATACTGTGGCTACAAGAGCAGATCAGAGGCTAGGAATCCTGTGGCGAGTAACTCACCTCCTCACTCCCCAAAACCTGTCCACCACCTACAAGGCACAAGTCAGGAGTGTGATGGAATATTCTCCACTTGCCTGGATGAGTGCAGCTGCAACTACACTCAAGAAGCTTGCCCTCATCCAAGACAAAGCAGCCCGCTTGATTGGCACCCCATTCACATTCAGTCACTCCCTGCACCACCAGTGCAGTGACAGCAGTGTGTACCATCTACAAAATGCACTGCAGGAACTCACCAAGACTCCTTAGACATCACCTTCCAAACCAACAACCGCTACCATCTAGAAGGACAGGGGCAGCAGACACATGGGAACACCACCACCTGGAAGTTCCCCTCCAAGTCATTCACCATCCTGACATGAAAATATATCGCTGTTCCTTCAATAGCACTGAGTCAAAATCCTGGAACTCCCTCCCTAACAGCACTGTGGCTGTACCTACACTACATGAACTTCAGCGGTTCAAGAAGGCAGCTCACCATCATCTTCTGAAGGACAATTAGGGATGGGCAATAAATGCTGGCCTAGCTAGTGACTCCCACATTCCATGAATGAATTTAAAAAAAGCTAACCAAGGGTGAATCACAACAGAGCTCAATACTGTCCTGTGCATGTGTATCTTCCATCAGAGATCAACTGATAGCAAAGAGGAGTTGGAACTCTGTCCAATTTGAATACAGACTAACTACCCAATGATTTTCAGATTCTGGCTTGCCAACTTTTTTTAAATATAGGTACCACATGCTCCTCTCCCAAATCTGCAAGAACATGGAGCTGTTAAATACACATTCCAACAAATCGCACAACACAGCCTCCCATCCTACCAGTTCTCGAGGGCAAGTACCATCAGAGCAGCCCAATCTGCATTATGTGCCCTGATGCTAACCAGGAGTATTTTTACACTGACTTCCACAGAGTAAATTTTACTTAAATTCTAATCTATTGCCACTGGCAACTCAGCATCATTTTCAATAGTGACAAATGTTGCAAAGTAACCGTTCAATATCATAATTGAAGATGGGCCAAATTCCCTTCCTCATCCGTAAGTCTCTTGAGATAACAACTTTATCGACAGGTTGAGGTGCACAGCAGGGGAGTGGGGCGAGGGCCAGAGGGAGCGGGGACTTCTTACAAGGAATCTGTTATTTCCTGGACCTTTTTTTTAAAAATGTCCATATGTTTGTGTCTGCATGAGAAATCAATTTGTCCAGAGAACTGTGTGATTTTATTTTTGTGGCTAAATATTCTTTGACTGCCATTAAAGTGTCATTGTGCCACTGTCATTTAGTGGAGAAAAATGCCAGACAGTTTTCATTTCAGCAGCCATGGTTAGTTAGCACTGTTTATCATACGGGCTGTAAGACTGCAATGTTCCCGTCAGACAGATGTGATTAAAATAAGCTTGTTCTGTCCCTTTTATTCAGCTATTCATTTAAAACACATCAGCTACTGAGATTGGACGTTTCACCTCTGAAATTATGATCAACATAATGACCCTTGCACAGATTCCTGGATAGGGGCGATATATTTCTCATCAAATTATATCTTTGCATAAGGTACTTTGAGAAAATAGACGGAATGCTTAATATTAATAATGTCCAATTAGAAAAACAAGTTGTCTGATGGAGTAGCTCTTGGAATCCCTTGAGCTTCTTCTAGTCAGTCTGCTGTTTTTTTTTCTCTACAAATGTTTACTTATTTTAGTTTAAAAATATAACCTTTAAACCAGTATACCTATAATTCCCATCAATCACTTCTCAAAAAGAAACTGATATTATCTAAATCACACTGCTCCAGAGTGTTCAATGTGCATTGTCTGAGGTGCTTCTGAGCTTGTGCACCAGTCTCACAGTCAGTCTCAGACCCACCCAACACTTCCACACTCTGCACTGTGAGAACTGTTAGGAGTGAAATTTATGATCTAACCATCAAAAAAGACCGACCTTGATTTCAAACCCGTTTAAACACAGAAGTTTTTTTTCAGATTTGCTGATTGCACACCTGCCCTTTTCCCTTTTCTATTGTCATCTGTTTTTGTTCAGATCTGCAGAATTCATAAGTTCTCTTTTTATCTAAAGTTATGGGGTGCTGAATATTTTTCAAGCTACCATATGGCAAAGTGGGTTACATTTTTGTACCCAAATGAGTGAGTCTCAGTTTAAACTGGTAGCAATTGACTCTCTGCTGCAGAATCACTGCTCTGTCTGAGAAGAATTAAGATGTATAATGAATTCTAACATCAGGTGCAGGGTTTGTTATTTAGACTTTGTTCCGACATTTATTCCACGTGATTATTTCAAAATAACGTTTTATTTGTGTATCCCAGAAGATCAGTTGCATCTCAAAAGAGCATTACATGTTATTTACAGCACAGAAGCAGAGCATTCAGCCCAACTTGATTTTGCCGATGTTTGTGCTCCTCCAACCCTACTTAATTCAACTTTATTGGTATTATCTTCTATTCCCTCTCCCTTGTACTTAAGTGGCCGCTTTAATACATCTACGCTATTTGTCTCAACCATTCCATGTGGTAGTGAGTTCCAAATTCTAACCACTCCCTGAGTAAAGAAGTTCCTCCTGAATTCCTTATTGGTAACTATCTTATATTTATAGTGTTGTCCAGGTGATTTAAGTTTTATCTACAAGATGGTAGGATGAGTTTGGTGTTGTGGTGGGTGGGGAGGGTTTCAGGATCTAACGTCACCTTATGTTATTTGCTTGTTCATTATGGGTGAGCAGCAATTATAACCAATGTTATTCTTCAACCCCACCTCCCTGTCCTATTTGCCAAATACTGGGCCTTGTGGCTAATAGACCAGAGGAAACAATTTTTTAATAAAATCAAGCTTCATTGCATTTTTTAACCTGGATGGTCGCACTGCAAATCAAGCTGATGTTGCCAACTCCAAAAATGAATAAATTATTCAGAGCATGACAGTTTCAATGAAATCTTATTCTTTAGATTGGCTATTCCTTTTTGTTTTAGAAGATTTTCCTTTCCAAAGAGTTAGCATTACCAGTTTGCACCTTCTAGGAGATCTGCTGAGAGTTAGTGAACCTGTGGTCCTTCATCATGCTTCTCTTCAAATATGCATGGCCATTTCTAAAGAGTTTAAATTGCCAAATTTGCTGTAAAATGTCAGATTCTAATATAAATCCACTCAAGCTGCGCTGTCCATTTTTGGGAACTTGAGTTGAAAAAAGGAATAGTGGTCTGTCATTGTGCCCTTAAAAAACGATGGAATATATTTTCCAAATGTGACAGAATCTCAGAATTGTTATACCGCAGGAGGCCATTCGCCCCGTCATGTCTGCATTGGCTCTCCAAATGAGCATCGTGACTTAGTGCCATTCTCCTGCTTTTGCTCCATACCCTTGCACATTGTTTCTATTCAAATAATCATCTATTGCCCTCTTGAGTGCAGACTCGAACCACTGGCTGTGTGAAAAAGTTTTTTCTCCAAGTGACGCCTTACGTCAAGACATGAGTGGGGCCTGTAGATGTGCTGAAATGTTTGGGGAAGTTGGATTCTTAATAAAACAGACAATCCTGGAAACATTCAGCAGGTCAGGCAGTATTTATGAAGAAAGGAAGGTAGCGTATGCACTTCTGGTCTTTGATCCTTCCTCAAAATCCAACAGGACTTAGATCAATGGATGGTTAAATGTGTAGCTAGATAACATTATTGTGTAAATTCTACTTTATAAGTTGGTAAATTATCATACCCTTAACAAAATCATGTTGTGGAACTTGTAATAGACTCTCAGGCCACTGCCATTGAATGTTGTTGTAAACATGGACAGTAAATAGGGCTATTTTCAGCTGCTTCCACAACTACCATTTCACTGGGATGATAGTGCCTCTTTTCCAGTGTTAACTTCACATCCCTATATTTATAAGAAACAGGCACAGAGAAGTAAGCCTGCTTCGCCAATATTGTGGATGACCTCTTGCCTCAATTCCATCTTTCAGACTATCCCCATATCCCTTGATTCCTGTGGTATCCAAAAATCCACCAATCTTCATCTTCAATATACTCAATGACTGAGCATCCACAGCTCTCTAGGGTAGGGAATTCCAATGATTCACAAACCTTTGGAGTGAAGAAATTTCTCCTCATCTCAGAGTTAAATGGCCAACCTGATACTCTGAGACTGACCACTAGTCAAGATTCAACAGTCAGGGGTTACGTCTTCTCAGCATCTACCCTTTTAAACCACTTAAGTAAGATCACTTTCAATTCTTCTAAATGCTAGAAAATATACTTGATGTTCTATAGTAGGGCGCTTGGACAGCCATCTCATTCTCCCCAGCAGGAAATGAGTACTTTTTGTGTTGGGCCAAGCTATTGATAATGGCTGATAGTGTTTTTTGTTTTCAATTGCAGAAACTGTAGCCAAAAACAGTCAAAAGGGATGAGATTGAGTCAGACCACAGCGAAGCTGTAGCATGGTGCTGTGATCTTGCACTATGTGGGTACAGTCTTTATGTGCATCTTTCAGATTCATACTCCGCATGTTTAAGATGTGTCTGCAGCAAACAAAGTTGTGGTTGTCAATTATTTTATTTGCTGGTCCAGCTGGCTGAAAGAGGACCCAGAGGGCAGTGAATCCTCAGCCCATTGTCTTCATCTGCAGCAATTGCAGCAGAGACTGCCCTGCCAAAGCAGGGCCCCTGAGCCACACCAGGCAATGTTTAATTTTTTTTTAATTCTTTTGTGGGACACAGGTGTTGCTAGTTAGGCCAGCATTTATTGCCCATCCCTAATTGCCCTTGCTCAGAGGACATTTGAGAGTCACATGTAGGCCAGATTTTCTTCCCTCAGGGATATTAGTGAACCAGATGGGTTTTTACGGCAATCGGCAATGGTTTCATGGTCATCATCAGATGTTTACTTCCAGATTTTTATTGAATTCAAATTCCACCATCTGCCGTAGTGGGATTCGAACGCAAGTCCCCAGATATTACTCTTGGTCTCTGGATTGCCAGTCCACTGACAATACCACTATGCCACCACCTCCCCCTAATATAGAATTGATCACCAAGGTGCAAACCATCGTCTCACGAGACTGCCACTGCTGGTCCCCATTTTTATTTCTCCTCTCTTATCACACAATACAATAATAAGATTGAATAGAATAGGCCTATTCTAGAGTTTAGCTGAGCAAGTGGTGACCTCTTTGAGACATATGGGGCAGAATTTTACATCCTGCGGACGGATACGTGCCCAACCAGACTGGGAGTAAAATAGTGCACGATGACGTCGGGTGAACGCGATATTTCGCTCGGCGGGCATGTGCGGGTGACAGAGCGGCACCCAGCATTAATGGCTGCTTAAGGCCCTTAACAGTCCAATTGACTGTGATTTTTCCTTGCCCGTGCGATTTCCAGCTCATCGCACGGGCAAAACAGGCAGGCTGGGCCAGCCAACATTTTCACAAACCTCACCCAAGGGCGGGATGAAAAGGGTCAGCAGCATTGCCAGTGTGAGCAGTGAGGAGTTTTGGAGATAGTTTGCTGCTGGTTGCTTATTGGTGCTTTGCAGCTTCATCTATGTTCAGGGTTTCTTTCTTAGCGTTTCCAGGCTTCATTTCGGGACTCATTGCTGTCCGCAAGGCCCTTGGAGGATTCAGAGTGTGTGGGCCCTTCCAAGTATCAGACAGCCTTCCCTTACTCTGGCAATGGGGATTGTGGCCTCCACTGGAGGCACCTCCTCTGAGGAGGAAGAGAAGGGCAGAAGGGAGAGGAGGCCAGGCTTCCCTGTGTGGTTTCCAGGGGAGGGACCTGTGGGAGGAGAGGCGCAGGCACAAGGGGCGCAGGGCCAGCAGGTAGTCCAAGGCAGAAGGGGACCACAGATGACGCCACTATCCTGCTGCCAGGGTTCGCAGGCAGCGATGCAGCTGCCTCAATATGTCCGAGGTGCAATGCCAAAGGAGACTCCGCCTCTCAAGGGAGAGTGTGACCTCCATTTGCCAGATGATTGAGCCTGACATCAGCTCAAGATCTGGTCCGACTATGTGCTGGATTCCCCATGCCAGTGGCTCTGAAGGTCACAGTGGCCCTCAACTTCGATGCCTCCGGCTCTTTCCAGGGGTCATTGGGGGATCTGTGTGGAGTCTCCCAATCAGCCGTCCATAGTTGCATCAAGCTGGTGATAGAAGCTCTGTTCAGGCGGATACTGACCTTTACTCTTTACCATACGAACGAGGCCAGCCAGGCTGAATGAGCCAGAGGCTTTGCAGCGATTGCTGGGTTCCCCCGTGTCCAGGGTGCAATCGACTGCACACAGGTGGCCATCAAGGCACCAGCGGGTCAGCCGGGTGCCTTCGTCAACAGGAAGAGATTCCACTCCATGAACATGCAGATAGTGTGTGACCACAGGACGCAAATTCCTCAAGTCTGTGCAAGGTACCCTGGCAGCTCCCATGACACTTACATCCTCAGACACTCCCAGGTGCTGAGGCTCTTCAGTGCTTCAGCCCGACTGGATGGATGGCTGCTGGGTGACAAGGGCTACCTGTTGAAGAGGTGGCTCATGACACCTCTCCGCCACTCAAGAACAGAGGCAGAGAAGTGTTACAATACGAGTCATGCCTCCACAAGGGCAATGGTAGAAAGGACAATAGATCTTTTCAAGATGCACTTCCAATGCCTGGATCATTCAGGGGGTGCACTACAATATCCCCCAGAGCGGGTGTTACTGATAGTGGTTGTATGCTGCACTTTCCACAATCTGGCACTAGCAAGGGGGAATCCACTGGAGGAAGAGGATCTGGACACAGCTGCACAGGCCACAGATGATAAGCCCAGTAGTGAGTCAGAAGAGGAGCACGGTGAGGAGAACGCTGAGGGTATGGAGACAGACCTCGGTAACCTCCAGGGAGGCAGGGACACCAGGGAAGCCTTGATCCAACGCTCCTTCAGCTAGGCTACCAAAGATCTGCTTCAAACACAGTCCAGGGCTGCCGCCTCCATCCTAGATGTCTGAAAGGACCCTTTCATTCGAACACAAAGAACATTCAGTGCCTGTGAAATAAAGTTCAGAGCCACTTACGGCCAGCAGTACACACTGGTGTACCCTGTACCAATAATATAAAAAGGTGAAGCATACTCGGGCCATGACAACAAAAACAAAATGTATCTCATTTTGACAATTCCAAACTATTTACATAATCTTGCCTGGTTTTCATTCCCCAGACCAGTATAGATAAAGTAAACATAAATGAATATAAAATCGCCTGTGACCTGTTCCTCTTGTGCTCATGGTGCCTTTAACTTATGATTGTGTGTGCAACGTCTAGGTGCTCCCCCCTCACTGGCACCAGCATTGGAGACAGCCTGCTGACCCTGCTGTCTTGTTGACCTCGATGACCTTGGTGGTTGTACTCTGGCCAGTGGAGCCTGTGCTGGCCCCGCCTGGGAGGGAGCGTCTAGTGCCACATCTGGCATCTCCCCAGTCGTGGCAGCCTCATCAGATGCCACGGTTACTGGCGGAGAGGTGATGGAGCTGCTGCCGTAATCCAAAGCGCCCTGAGAGGAGCCCACAGAGACGACAGGCAGCTCGTGAGGTCGCTCTGGACCTCCCTGCACACCACTGATGGACAGGCACCTAGTTGGGGTACTGGGTGCCTCATCCATCTTCCACACTGACCATCTTAGGTCAATGTCTGTGTGAGGGCTTGCAGGTCCGACCGCAGCTCCAGGAACCCCTGTTTCTCTCTCTGGAGCTGCCTCTCCATGAGAGTCACCACTCTCTCAATGGAGGAGGCAGTATGCTCAACCATGATGGTCAACGCAGTGCTCATGCTCCGCTTGCACCCCTCCACAACAGAGACCATGGCACACATACCTTCATGGATCTCCGCCAGATCCTCCCGCACATCTTGCTGGACATCCAGCATCTACCACCTAAGGGATGGCTCCAGAGGTTCATCATCTGCCTTCGGCTGAGCATTGTCCTGGTCCCCAGCAGTCCTCCGACTGCAGGTGCACTGGGCTCTCCCTGCCTCTGCCTGCACTTCAAGCGATTGTAAAGTGCTCTCACCAATGTGCACCAGGATACTAGCCACTGCTCTAATACCCACCGAGGTGCTGGTATCTGCGTTGGTGTCTGTTTCAGAGAGCGGGTGTGACGCAGGTGTAAATGATGCTGGTGGTCCCCCGGTGTCAGAGGTGGCCCTTCGCGGCCCGGAGAGCGAATGCCTGCTGGCAAACCTAAAAGGGAGAACAAGGACATGTCATTAGTTAAAAGTCATCGCACTGTCACTGGGCATGCCAGGCATGCTGGTGAGACAATGGAGATCTGCATTATGGTGCCATCATCTTCCAATGATCAATGGGGACTCCAGGTTCGAGGTTCACATCAGTGAAGAGACTACACTGCCTCTTACCTTCATCTGGCACCCCCGCCTCTCCACGCCCGGTTGCACGTGGGGCGTGCTGGCCCTCGCACTCCAGGGTGTCTTGCTCGCATCTCAAGAGGATTAGGATGCTAGCGGGGCCTCTGCCGGTCTGTGACCTTGTTATATTTTTGTGAGCCGTCTTCTCCTGAAACAACAGAGGAACATTGATTAGTCCACTCTACCTGCAGCGCCATTGCAGCCTGGCCAACCCCAGCTGAGAAACACCTCGCAGGGCATTTCCAAGTCGTGGCCCTTGAGCCACAAGGCACTCAGTCCAAGCAGCCAGGACTCGCCCCTTTGGCCAGCTCTGGTGTGATTGACAGTTGGCACTCAGACTCTAGCACCCCTTAGGTCATGGGGGGATGGCCAATCCTTAACACATCTGCACACTGACCCGTGTCATCACGGTGCTCACCCTTGCTGAACGCAGCAGGTCATTGGCACTGCACCCAGGGCACCACATCATGGCTGCTCACCATTGCTGACATCTCCTCCCATGTCCTCTTGGTGAGGTGCGGTGGCCTCCTCTTCCCATCCCTGGGGAAAAGGGTGTCCCTCCAGGTAGCCACCTCCTCCAGAAGGACGGCAAGGCACTCATCAAGAAAGCAGGAGGCTGAGTGCCCACTCGACCTGCCCTCCCGCCTGCCGTGCCCAGCTGCTTGGGTCCATCGCAAAGGTTCAGGGGATGTCCTCCGTGGCAGCCTTCCAGGGGCTGCCTGGGCCGCTTTTAAACTGGCTGCTGGGTGGCCTTAATTGACCCGGCAGCGTGAAACCACGGTCGGAGCCCGATCACAGGCAGCCGTCCGTTTCACAGCCGTTCCCTGGCCCGACGAGGGGAAAATCCTGCCCATGAAATTCCTAGAGGGCTTGACAGGATAGATATTGAGAACATATTTCTCTTGGCTGGAGAGTTTAGAACTGACGGCCATTGTCTCAGATTTAGGAGTTTGTCATTTAGGATTCATTTGAGAAATTTCTTCATTCAGTGGGTTGGGAATCTTTGGAATTCTCTGGAGGGCTGTGGATGCTCAGTCGTTGAGTACCTTTTTGGACATTAGGGAATGAAGGGATATGGGGGTAGGCGAAGAAAGTGGAGTTGATCTGGAGGATCAGCCATGATCAACATACTGTACGGCCTATTCCTGCTTCTATTTCTTATCTTCTTAAGGCTAACTTTTAGCTGATAGTCTGATGCCAATGATATTGTGAACCAGCCTCTAATAAGTACATGAAAGTGCATCAGAGTAATCTGCCTCCTCTATTTTCATTTGTTGCACTCAACACCTTAACTTGACTATATAGACTTAGTACTCAACCAGTCAGTATCACAGTATATTGCAGCATCACTGCCCTGTGCTTACTAATATTAGTGGGGTGGGGGGAAGCTTCTACTGCAAATCCTGCCCTAAACCCGTGGTTAGAATGTGGTGAGACTGGCTGCAGATGAGTTAACTCTTCTTCACCACAGACAAGTACTTGATCTCCATTTGACACTGGAACATGATGGCATTGCTGAAATTGGGAGCTTAAAGGGTGGAGGAGGCAGGGGGTTGGGTGTATAACCCTACATCCCACTTCACCATGGCTATTGCATTGGTGCCCAATTTGCTGAGCACTGGACAGTTTTTAGCTAAGGACCCTGAAATTTAACACCTAATTAATACTTGTGATCTAGACGTTTTGTCGATTTTAGGGAAAATTTATTGGAAAGCATTCCATAGAGCGTTAAAATGCAATTTTGGCTTTTCTCAGAGGCACATACTAGGTTGGAGCACCAACAGACACAACTGTGTAGCAGAATTGAGGTGTGGTGAGGGGAAGCCGTTTACACAGGTGAAGTATACGCACCTTGCGATTGTAGAAAAAGAATCCCAGGCTGACTCAGCTTACCCATTCTCACAAGTCACACAGTCAGGGTGGCATTTAGTACTAAATGGCATTTAGTAGAGAATGAATGGCTCAAAAGTGAAATTCGTTTCTATAAAGAAAAACTTCTGCAATAACTTGGTCAATAAATGTAAAAGACCCATTGGCCCTCTTTCAGAGAAGGGCAACTGAGTTTTCCCAGATGTTCTGACCAATATTCATCCCTCACCCAACACCATGAGGATTATCTGGCCCTTATCATGTTATTGTTTGAGGGATCCTGCTGTGCACAGATGTGCTGCCATGTTTCCCTACATTACAGCAGTGACTACACTTCACTTCACAGTATTAGAGTTGACTGTAAAGGGTTTGGACCATGAAAGACGCTATACAAAGGCAAGTCCCTCCTTTACTCCTTATCAATGTATTGCTTGGCACAGGCCACGGAAATCCCAGATTCAATCCCCGATCTGTGCTTCATCAGCTGGCCTCTGCTGACATTCCATTTGAAGCTGCTGTGGGCTGGCATTGAGAGGATGGCTCAGCCCAGGTACCCAACTCTCTATTGTTATCTAATGCCCATCACACAAGGACTTTGGGTGAGGGCAAGGATCATTTTCTGCTATAATGCCCTCACGATCAAGAGGCCTGCTTAAAGTCGGCACCTAGGCTGGATCACGAAGAGCGGCCACTTGTGCAAGACCACTGTGATAGGCATCGGTGATACTGAACCTGGCCATGAGTCACTGTCATCAGAAAGAAGGGGAGAAAACATTGCCATGTAGTGAACTGTATCTTGGAGCTGTTAACACAAGCCCAGTTATGAGCTTAGCAAGAAAGGAGCAAAAATACTTGCTTTATTCATCCTTAAATACTTCGGAGGGACAGTGAGAATATTAACCCTTTAACAATATTAAGCGTGTCCTTTGCCTTGCCGTGGCTTATTAGCAACCTCAGGGCTGTTGTAATTAATCTGATTAGCTTTTTTAGAACAGATTAAAAAAGTGGTAAGGGGACGCAGCCTTCCGAGAAGGCAAAATAAAACGCTAACTGCACATTATGCCTCTAAAGGTGGAGCAGAAAAATGGCACCATTGGGGTTAAGGTTCTGCTTCCATTGCCATAGGAGCACAGTGTGACCTCTAATCCTACACATTCATGCCACAAAAGAGCAATTGTTCAGCAGTAAAATAGGGGGATAGAGGAGTGGAAAAAAAACACGTTGGAACCAAAGGTCAGAAGAACCTGTGCCATGTGTTTGGACACAGTACACAACAACATCCTGACTGTTTACTGGGTGAGTGAGCCTTGTGTGTCAGCTTTAAAAAGGAATCAGCTAGTGGCTCTTGTTTAAACAGGAATGCATCATTCAGTTTAAAGGTCACTAAAGGATCCTTTTTTTTTATTGTAAGCAATAGTGTATGCAATTTCTCACATTTTATGAGTATCCAAAGTGTAATCTGTTATATTTCTCCCTCTCTCCTTCCCTCTCTTGTCTCCATTCCGACTGTCCCAGAAGACTATTCCTTTCCATTCCCTCCCCCCTCCTCGCTGTGCCATAATATACAAGCTTCCTTCAGAGCTCTGAGTAGCTGGTTCAAGCAATTTATGCAATGTTCAAATGTAATTTTTCCACTCAAAAAAAAATGGAGAGGAAATTATTATGGGCAGCTAGCTGAAGATTTGAAATTGGTTATAGAGTAGAAATTCTGTTATCTGGACACATATTGGGACTATAATGAGTATTCGTAACTGTAAAATATCTCATAATTTTCAAACTTCAATACATACCTCTGACAACTGCATCTCAAAGCGGGTAAATCTTGGTAATAATATGTACTGCCCGGTAGATTATTTTATTTATTTGTATAAAACAGCATATTCATTCTATATATTTAAGGCATGTTGAAAAGCCATATTAAAATAATGTTTATACAATAAAATAAAATAATTTTTAATGTAAATGTTTATACGATATATAAGTGTATATTTATACATTCCCCAGTGTGGTCTGGTGGAACATTCTTGGGTTCACTAAGAAGGCAAACTTATTTGGCCAACAAATGCTGGATAGGCTGAAGAGTTGCATATTTAATATTTAATGAGTGATTAGATGTAGATTATTAAATGCTTGTGGTTGGTCTGAAGGTGGCAAGTATTTAGTCTTAGGCTTCAAAAACAATGAATATGTCTCAATGAAGGTTCCTTGTTGATCTTTATCTGGAACCTCAGCTTCTGGTTCAGTCTTGGGTCACTTTTGGCACGTCAGCTATCAATTTATAATCGACTCTAGTCACAGAATAATAATCGGTGTAGAACCCTGAGGAGAGATTAAATCGATCGCAAGCCCATGTGGGAGAGCCCCTGTAATTGAAAGCAAAGTAATTATTATTATGACTCCTATTTTCTAGTGAAGATTATCCAAATGTGATGTGCAGGAGCTGGTAAAGTAAGGTCTTACAGTGCTACATGTATTTTTTTCTTACCAATCTTCTCACAAGATGTGTTTGTCCTATTTGGGTGGGTAGGTTGAATAGGAAGACAAATTAAAGAAGAAATTCTTCACCGCACTCTTCTGCCTGTGTTTTTTTAATTGAACAAATTTTAGTTGTGTTTTTTTTTCGCCATCGTGCAGATTCACCATTTTGAATTGGCATTTGTTTCCTGAGCCTGACAGACTCATTCTAATGTGGGCTAGATTTTTCCAGCTTGGCATTCCAGGTCACTCTGTAAACTGGCCTGCAATATTAGCTCCTGTGGAAACCTTGGAACAAATGTGAGCTATCCGCATAGTTTAATATCACTGGGGTCGTTACATGGCAGAAAGAAATCGATGATTAAAGTTAGAAAATATTGTGTTTGTTTCGCTCCTTACCTCCAGTTATCTCCCTGTAACTGCCTAGGAAATATCAGCAACTCACAAGGGTTAATTTTAACTTTGGACGATAGTATAAATGTGTGATATCGAATTAACCATACATTTTATACACTGCCGGTCAATTATCCTTTTCTTTGAAGTCAACAGAAGGCAAATGTGGTGGGGTTTATAATGGGTGCATTGAACCCAAAGTCAAAATTACTCCCCTATTAATTTTCAGGTGGAAAACTTCTTTCCTACCATATTAGTATACCATTATGCTACAGGAGAAATGTTATAGGCCAAGCCTGGTTCGTGTATAGTGCCTACAGTGGACCATCATTGTATATAATAACCCTGCCTAATGCTGTTTTTGTCGATACCTCAAACAATTTTTGCAATGTATCCAGGCAACAGCATGGGTCAAATCAGACTTTGCTCAGTATTAAATGGGCATAAGTACACCGTGTTGGCATAGGAGCACAATATGGACATAAGTACTATGTTTCACTTATACTTGGAAATAAACCAAGTGAAACTACTTCAATTTCTCTGCACTTTCACTTAAATAGTATACACAATGTGCCATAATATGTCTACAATTGTTAGTCACAATTGCACCTAACAAGCTCAGTGTTGCTGTCATGTGCTGTCATATTTGCATCGATACCATATAATCACCTTAATTTTAAATGTTGCAATAAGCATTTTTGCCTAGCCCTGGCCAAAGCTCTATCAAATTTATTTGAGGGGCTGAAACTGCATTGAAGCAATTTTCACCCCCCACCCACTAAAAATCTGGTAAGAATGAATTTACTGACAGTGTGAAGGTTTGGGGCTGTTTCCACTCATTGCCCGGGGGCAACCTCTGTCAATTCTGTAGAGTCCCAAAAGAAAGATAATATGGCTGAATAACAAATTATTTGCACCACCTTGTCACCGTAGAAACCTCACGCACACACATTGGGAGACAAGGTCAAAAAAATGTTCTGTATTTACCTACGGCTTGCAATAAAATTGGTCCCTTAAACTAATGAATTAAGAACTATAAAGTTACAGAGTGATCTGGCATCATCTTCTTGAGATGTCTTCCTCCTATTCTTATCCCCCAACGAGCATTTAACAAACCTCCATCCATATGATAGATTCAGTGTAATGTCAAGATGAATCCCTTTGCTTGGCACAGAGGATGCTTCTTGCTGTAGAACCTATAAAATTTTAAAGTGAGTAGTCTGTTTCAATTCAAAGATCTTTCTCTGCCTGTGTCTTAATAGCCCTTGTGGTACTTGTGGTATGAACAGAATACTTTATAGGAAATGGCAGTGTGTGTGTTGTTTTTATTCTACTCGTGAGGAAGGTCTGTGTTAACCCACTCAGGCTTTGTCATTGGTCAGATTTACAAGGTCTTAACTGATGAAATTTGAAACAAAAATGACAGAAGTATTTACAGCAAACAAACAGGCCATTCGGCCCCACAGGCTCATACCAGTATTTATGCTTCACACTGGACTCCCCGCCCATGAGCATAACCTTCAATTGCTTTGTCCCTCATGTGTTTATCTAGTTTCCTCTTAAATGCATCTCTGATATTCACCTCAATTACTCCTTCTGTTAGAGAGTTCCACATTCTAATCCCTCTGGGAAAATATGTTGCTTCTTCAGTTATTAATTGTGCATTGCACAGCGCAGTCTCTATCACTTTCCATTGCAGTGCTATGAATGTCATCAAATCTGCTCAGGCATCACAACGAACCCACATCTGTAATGCTAGGTAATGCCTTTACAAGACTGTCAGTCAGACCCACAGTAGTCTGGCGCTGGACTTGCATTGTACAGTGAGGAGATAGCAGTGCCTCGGAAACAGATGTGCATCATAACCTCATGCTATGCGTAGAAACTAATCAGCATTCTGAATAGCAGAAAGTTTGCCCTTCCGCCATCCCGCACCCTCACTTAAAGGCTACTGTCATATTGCTGAAGAGACCTCAGTGTGCGCAGGTTTGCAGCCAGGTCAAATGGTCTCTATATATTCGGGGCTATACTTCCCTCATAGGACGGGGGAGTGGGACCACTGCAACAGATTTAGATGTGATTGAACGGCGATGTTCAATACACTGCAATTTCACCAGAATCCTTTGCAAGTATTTTGAAGCTGGCATGATAAGTTAAGGCGATTGTTTAAAAATAAAGCATACTGGTTCCTTAACTTTAGAAATGGACGCATGGATTCCAAAGGCAAGGAAGTTATGTAACCTTTATCAACCACTGGTTAGACCACAGCTGGAACATTTATCAGACCTTCCCCCCTCAATTCGAGGCAAGTTCCAAGGAGAGGGGCCATTTGATTGGGAGAAAGGTGCAGGATGTAGATCCCGCCACCCCACCCCTTCCCCTCCCCCCCTCCACCCCCCTCCCCCTGCCCCCGATGATTAAGTCCCAGGCGGGAAAGCTGGTGGGCGGCCTTCAACCAGCGGTGGGCAGGGATTTACCTTGCAGGGAGAGTAACAAGCAACCCTGTCGGGTTTGCTTGTGGCCTTCTGAGGGGAAGGAGGAGTGGGTGGGAACCATGAGTCGACGTACGTTGGCATGGATGGGACATAGGGAGTGTGTGAGGGGAGTGAGGGCTGGATGGCTGATTTTTGTTTTAATCTTTTATTTATTTAAACACAGTGCCGATGCGCAGAGACAGGCTGGCCCAGTCTGCCTCCACACTTAGCAGCCTCTGCACTTCTTCTGGGGTCGCCTGTTGCAACTACTATTTCAGCTTGTTCCACCCCACCCCAAACCCCCACTCCATCCTCACCCCCCGCCTGGAAATCCAACCCTCAGGCAGACATTTCTAAAGTTCGTGTCTGCAGAGCAGGGAAATCTCCCACCTCTGTGAACCTGAACCCAGGGACGACAATCTGGGCCTCTGATTCTCTCTCCACTTTTGCTGCCAGACCTGCTGAGTATTTCCAGCATTTTCTGCTTTTACTTCAAGCTTTTATCCCTACTACTTTCCTTCATGTAAGAACTCTATTAATTGGTTGTTAATGGTCCCAAAAATATTTATTGGAAAATAAACCTGGAGTCAGAATGTGAATAATTCAAGCTCTACTAAAAGCTCTCAAAGCTCCTGCACTGACAGGTATAATACACAGTACGGGAAGATCCTAGGCTTAATCCAAAACTAAGGGTAATCAATATAAAATGGTCAGTAATAGATCCGACAGGGAATTCAGGAGAAACTTTGTTCTGCCCAGAAAATAGTTAAAATGTGGAACTCGCTACCACATGGAGTAGTTGAGGTGAATAGCATAAATGTATTTACATGGAAATCAGATAAATACATGAGAACAAAGGAATAAAAGATTATACTGATAATGTTAGATGAAGTGAGGAAGTCAGGAAGCTCATGAAGTCCAGCATAGATCCATTGGGCCAAATGGCCTGCTTCTCCGCTATAAAGCTATATGTAATCCCTGGTCTTTCTTGGGTTCATTGATCCCAACTTGGCTGGCAGTGGGCATAGAACAATTGATCTTGGTGTTCCTGGCCCAGGAAGGAAATGTAAGTTATGGTTCTTACGTCTGACTGCTGCCTGATGGCTCTTACCAGAAAGTGCACAAATCTGATTGGCAGGCTAGCATGCCCCCATTGGTGAATAGACACTCACTTCCTGGAGTCACTCATAAAGAGTGGCCTTTTGGACAGGATGGGAGCCAGTGTCAATGAGGCTGTATCCAATCATGAATCAGTGCCTGCAGTAGACGAGACAGAAAATAAATATTAGGCACAGCAAATGAAACGAAGCAATATAATTGCAGCTTTACATTGATGCTTGCAGCAACATGCCAGTTGATGGGATAACCCAACAGACATATTGGGTGTGAAACTAATGATGCCCTTTATGGCAACCATCTGATTTTCATTTCCACTGATTCCAGCACAGGCCAGGGATTGAACCTTGGTCTTGTTGGAACATGTACAGGCAGGGAAGAGGCCAAGATCAGATCAGTCATGATCTTTATTGAATGGCAGAGCAGGTTCGAAGGGGCGTGTGGCCTACTCTTACTTCTATTTTTTTCTCACGTTCTTATGCACGTTACTGATTTAAATAGGACTGAAATCAGGCGCTTTCTACAACAGGCGGCTGATCCGCAAGGCCAATCTTACACCGTAGCTACAAGTTGAAAATCTACCCTGTTGCTTTCATGAGTAACAGAACAGAAATAGCATTAAGTGATTCAAGGCAAATGTTTTCAAAAGCCTATTTCCTGGTATGATGTGTTGCTTTAATCCCATTCCTACTTAGGGTGGGACTTTCCGTGCCTGTTGGCGGAGGGCGTGTTGGCGGCGTGAGTGGACAGTGTGGCGAGAAGGCCAAAAATCGGTTTCACGATGTTGTGAAACCAGTCTGCAATCGTCCGCATTTTCCCACCGTCAGACATTGGGAACTTCATTGTAATACATCTGGCATATCATGATAAGCCCAGCTTGCTGGAATCATCCCCCCACGCTGGATCATCCGAGCATGTCGGTATGATTGTACGCCGACGTGTTTCACAGCTGCACATAAGCCTGGCTGTACATAAGCCACGTGCATCTGGTGGGCTGCACTTTGCTCGGGATTTCGAGGTTTGTTTGCCTACCTTGCTCCGGGTAGCACTTGCTGTCATCAGCGTCAGGCTTCTCCGACAGTACCACATCACTTCTAGGGGGGGCTCATGGGCAGGTGTCTACCTACCAGACCAGACATAAGGCAGGGGTGGCTTTTCAGTGGCTTCAGGGCTAGGGTTTGCCTGAAAAAGGGGGAGAGGTGGCCTCAGGCAAGGGAAGAGGCTGCAAGGAGAGAGCTGTACTGGGGAAGGGGGGTATCCCAGGGTGTGTGCAAGGACACAATTTGCTCTGTGCAAGTGGCCTCAAGGTGGTGAGGGCTGAGGAGGGAGTCTCCAAAGGAGATGAGGCCAGATGGAGATGTGAGGGTATGTGTGTGAGAATAGGTGGTGATGTCCCTTGAGCTGGCAATGAATGAGATGCCAGTGAATGTGTGATGGGCTTGAGTTTGTGAGTTTAGAGTGATGAGATGGTTGCCTTACCCTGGCTGCACGGATGAGATCATTCAACCTCTTTCTGCATTGGATAGCCAACCTCTTCTGTACAGCATTGGCACTGATCACCACAGCCATCACTACCTACCAAGCCAGAGTGGTGAGATTGCTGGACATCCTGCGACCGAGCGGCGGTAGAGCATATCACAGCGGGCCTCCACGGCGTCCAAAAGGCGTTTCAGGGATGCGTCACTGAATCGGGGGCGCTGCAGTCCTCTTGCCTTTCGGGGCCATGTCTTCTATGCAGCAGTCCTGGGCTGGAAGCACTGAGAGGTGTGCGCGTGGCTGCATTTTAAATATGGCACCCTGCATGAGAAAGAGGCGAGGTGATGGTGTGGCAAGCAAATGAGAGCCCGCCCACCATCGAAATGGCGTGTTTCCCAGGAATGCATTGTTAATGAGGTGGTATTGTGATGATACGGTGTGAAAAGCAGCCATTGCGGCCAGCGGGTAGAACGTTCTTTTTCCCACCCTCTACCGCACTTAGCGTAATTCTGGGACGATTCTGCCCTTTGTCCGCAGCCAGAGCCCAATGGGAACCTTTTAACCTGGTGTGACAGGCAATGTAATTTGTGGGCAGACCAGAAGAAAAGAAAAACTTACATTTATATAGCTTCTTTCACAACTTCAGGGTGTCCCCGAGCACTTTACAGCCAATGAAGTACTTTCATTGTTGCCATGTAAGAAATGGGTCAGCCAGTTTGCAAGCTCCTAGAAACAGCAATTTGATCATGACCAGACAATTGATTTTAGTGTTGTTCATTGGAGGATAACTATTGGCCAGGAACACCAAGAATAACTCCCCTGCTCTTCTTCAAAATAGTGCAGTGGGATCTTTTATTTCTACCTGGAGGACAGACATTTGTTTAATGCCTCCTCTGTAAGACAGCACATCCGACTGTGCAGCACCCATGTTGCACTGGAGTGTCAGCCTATACTTTTGTGCTTAAGTCTCTTGAGTGGGACTTGAACCTACTGAGAATGCTACCCACTGAGCCACGGAAAGCAAGCCGAAGGAAAAGGTTCAGCTATATTGTACACTGATTCTAAATGATTAAAAAAATTATTGAATTATTGCATGATCTCTGTCATTACACAGTGAATCCTCCACTTCAATCCTGAGGCATGAAAATTTGGAGCCACCATACTGTCTTCATGCTGTAGTATGGTGGAAAGAAAAAAAGCATGGAGACATAAAGTTGCAAAAAAGTTCAATTTCTTTGTCAGACTTAGGGCCCTACTTTTGAGATCAATACCAGCATGGAGTATTTTTTAATCAGATGTTGCCCAGTTACTCCATCTCAGTTCGCTTAGCCTCCTTGACCATCTTGTCACAGTGCGCTGAGTTATGGACTGTGGTGTTTGATCTGGATTTCTCTGTTTTAAAATGAATGCTGTTCACTGGATGCCAGCCCTTGTGCAAGTGCGTGTGACTGCTGTCTGTCGCAAAGTACAACTTGCTGGGACTTCTGCGTTTAGCTGGCCCACTAAAGAAAGCATCGGCAAAGAATTGTTGCTCGCTGACCTTGAATTGGAAGCCACCTTTAGAAAGCGACAATGCAGCGTCAGGCACGCAACTTGTGAATGCCTGGGTCAACGCCCACTCACAAAGAGGTAATATCGTAATCACATTGTTTATCTCAGGTTAAATTTTCCAGGGGGAATGTTCCTTGCAGACGTGCATTTTTGGAGATGCATGCACCAATTACAAAAAAAATGTTCCAGGTCAAAATAAAACAAACTGTAGCTGTAATCTGTTAGTGCTTCATCACCTCCTCCCCCGCATCCCCCACCCTGAACAATATAAATCCCAGCAGTTCTCCTTTCTCCTCCCTAGAGTGACATTGTTGACCTTTGCCACTGCCCTGAGGGCACTGCTGGAGAAGTTATTGAATGGATTTTGTTTGCAGTTGGTTCTACACTTGGAGCGCCTTCAGCTCAAGGTTACTATAATGGATAAAGGATGATGAGTGGCAGTTAAAGAGCTTTTTCACAGCATGACTTGAAATGCAGGTTTAATAGCTTCAAGGTACGTTTTGACATACTGAAGTTTTAGGATGAAGTTGCAGGTCAGTGAGTCTACTTCACCGGGACAATGTTCTGCTCTTGCTAGTTTCTAGAAGCGTATGTATATTCAATGCATGTAACATGATGATATAATGTCCACGGGCAATCAGGTTTTGATATCCTGCCATCTTCCGTGGCACCACACTTGCATAACAGTGGCTGCACTTGAAGAGTAACTCATTGCATGCTGTGCTTTAATGTTTTGTTGTAATAAGCAATATCTAAAGGCAGGGAATGAAAACTGCTTGCATTTGCATAGTGTCTTTAACATCGAAGCATCCTGAGTCGCTTCACTATTGGGAGGGAAAAAATAAAGCCAGCAGTCGATAAGGAAATGGACACCTAAATCATGGGGGAACCAGTTAGCAAGGAGACCTAAAAGATCAGTTTTGAGAATGTATTTAAAAGCTGAGACAGGAGGAGAGCCAGAGGAAATTAATAAGGGAATTCCAGAGAGTAAACCCAAAATGATTGAAGGATCTGCTACCAATGGTGAGACGAAGGAAGGGGCGGTGCACAACAGGCCAGAACCAGATCGAGGACGGAAGGGTGCAGGAGAAAATATAAGAAGAGGAGATTGCAGAGATAAGGGTGGAGTGATGCCCTGGGTATAGATCTGAAGACAAGGGTGTGCTTTATCATGTCTGCTTGGTCCTCACAATGTATAACAGTTATTAAAAGTCTTCAGCTTTTTCCTGCTTCAACTAAAATGTTGTCCTTTTGGATAGAGTTACAGACTAGGGTTGCACTGAATCCAGGGTTGCCAATGCTTGCTGTGCAGATTTCTGGAGGTATCATCACAAAACCTCCTGCCTCTAGCCACTCCACCTAGTAAAACACCCATTCCCCATGCTTTAATATTTTTAACAGTAATAAACAGAAGTGTTTAGTGAAAATGAAATAAAACACAGAATTTTTTTGCCTCCATTGTTTTGCTGCTGAATTTACTGGTAGTAGCCCAGGAGATTATTTTTTGTTTCCTGAAGATTCCGGTACAATCCACTGTTAATTATATGTTAATTATATGGTTAAAATGCACAGGCGAAGGGCATTCTTTACTTAAGTACTTATAAAGAGAGACTGCTGGGGCACTGGATTTGTTGGTAGAAGGGACACATATGTAATTCTGCATTCTGTATATAAAGGAACTCCCAAGAAAAGGATTTGCACCTAGTTTCATACCTCACCCTCTGGCTTGGGATCCATTTATCATTCTGGAGGGTTGGCGGCAGATTCTGAATCATAAAGTCTGAAAGTTTCCAGTTAATTTCGCATTCTAGGCTAGATTCGTTGTTGTTAGCTAGGGCAGAAAGTGAATATTGCAGTTGATCCCAGTTCCCTCTGCCCCACCCCAGTTAGAGGTGGGAGAGATAAGTGGGCGGGGTGTTCCTGCTTCTGTTCACCTTCCCATAACTCCACCTGGAAAGTTTGCATGTTAGGTGAGGCATGGGGAGAAAGTAGAGTTGGCAACCCTCCAGGTTTATCCTGAAATCTCCAGGAATTAAAGATTAATCTGCTGCGAACAACCTGGGAGAAAACAACTGCTTAATATTGTGCCTTGAACGTAATAAAATGTCCAAGGCCCTTCACAGGAGCATTGTAAAACTAAATACGACACCAAACCACATCTGGAGATATTAGGCCAGATGACAACAAGCTTGGTCAAAGAGATAGATTTTAAGGAGTGTCTTAAAGGAATAAAGCGATGTAGAGAGGCAGAGAGGTTTAGGGAGGGAATTCCAAAGCTTAGAGCCCAGGCAGCTGAAGGTACAGTCAACCATGATGGAACGATTAAAACTGGGAATGCTCAAGAAGCCAAAATTATCTGAATGCTGATATCTCGGAAAATCGTGGGGCTGAAGGAGATTACAGAGATTGGGAAGGACAAGTCATGAAGTGATTTGAAAGCAAGGATGAGAATTTTAAAATCAAGACGTTGCTTGACCGGGAGCCAATGTAGGTCAGCGAGTGCAGAGGTGATAGAGAAACGGGACTTGTTGCGAGTTAGGACATGGAGAGCAGAGTTTTGGATGAAGCCACTGAAGCCTTTAAAAAATGTATCTATATAATGTTCCTTATACTTTCACATATTAGTTTAAAAAATATTGAAGATGGAAAACAGGCTGTTTGTGTAACGGCTATGAATTATCCAATCGGATAACAATCGCTTTCCAATTGGCAGTGTAGAGCAACGTGTCACACTACCAATTGTAGCAGCATGGGAAGGGATGGAGGTCATGTGATAAAACTCCGTGAAATATGTCCAAGGCTAGAAGAAACTGATTTTAAAAACACACTTATTAAAATTTCAAATATGAACATGCTATCGATATAAAATGATTAAAAAACATCCTTTACTGTAACCCACATCCCTGCTGCGAAGGAACAGCAGGGGTTCTTTGTTGCAATAAGACGCTCTCGATTATCCTCCAAGTACAGGTATGTCACTTTCTCACCAAGCGCCTCCTATTCATGATGCATTGCATAATGCTATCTTCGTGACAAAATACTCTAATTCATCAAAGGATAAGCCATAATGAGATGCATCAAACATATAAATGTTCCATATACCCTGGAGAAAGGAAGCAGAGGGCATCAAATCTATTACAGTACCCTAGAGACTGGCATGGCTTTTTATAGTGAAACCTATCTGAGGGACTGGCTTTACCAGTGAGCTGCTCTTGACTACACTGTCAATCCAATTGTTAAGCACAGTCAACTCCAGTTAAGCAAACAGAAATTGAAAATCCCAAACCATTTTCTGTCTTCAGCCTAAGTCTTCACTCGTTTTGACAGAATAATTGCAGTGAAGGGAGTTACTTATTTATTTTTTGCGCAGATTATGTGCTATCAGGCCTCCTGCTCAGATTACTCACGGTCCCATTCTTTGGTGTAACCTCCAGATATTCGGCAAGTTAAAACTAAAAAAAAAAAGCATTTTGTAAACACTAGGGAAATTACAATGCAATTTGAGGCGGTCTAATTCAGATTTTCGAGATTGAAAAAGGAATTGACAGAATTGATCCAGCCAAGTTGTTCACCACTGGTGAGAGGGTTCAAATATCAGGAAACGCGAGCTAAGAATGAGGAAGTGGAGAAGTGAGGCAGAACCTTTGCACCTAAAAGGTAATAGGCGTGGAATACATTACGAGAAAAGATCATTGAAGCATACATTGTAAATAGGTTCAAAGGACTGATGTTTTCTGGAGAGAGAATGGATCAAGGAGTATGGAGAGGAAGGCAGTACAAGGGTGGGGAGGTTGAAAGACACAAACCTGTTGGACCTAATCGCCTAATTAACGTTTTACTCCAAACTCTTAATGGATAAACATACCTGGTAATTGAGAGAAAATGTCAAGTAAAGCATTTTTTCTTTTATACAGAAACTAATTGCATCTAGTACTAAAACGGGTGCCAGCTGAGCACTTGCACAAGTTTCACGTGTTCAAGCAACTGATTGACCCACCTAAGCCCCTCATAATTGACACTGGATGTTAACTGAAGGAAAGCTTCCCAAGCAGTCCCACAGAAGGCCTATAAAAGTCTCAATTTTGATGTTCACTGTTAAACAGGAACAGTATGTCACAAAATGTCTTTTGTCTCATCAGATCTGAGAAAGGACAGATTAGAAATGTAATTTGTTTCCCCATTTCTTGGTCTCTAATTGAATATTGCACATGCCCAACAGCTCTTTCATTGGATGATGGTTTTATATGCTGGACAATGTGTTCATCGTTGATGGCTAACGTTAGAGGGCATGTTACTGGTGTGATGTTTTTCACAGGCTCATGGGAACAAAATCGCACTAAACCACTGAAGGGTTTTTTCATTAGTCCTGTCATCAGCCCAGTTTCATTAACTCTCTGAGTTCTGAATTTCCCTGATTCACAGCATTAATCTGCTTTTCGCTTTTGTTAATTTTGTCTGTCATTTTTCGCTTTCTCTTCTAGATTATTTTGAATTTAATTATCTCCTTGGGTGTCAGCTGAGGCTTAGTGTTGCCCCTGAGACAAAGGGCTGTGCGTTCAAGCCTCACTCAAGAGACTTGAGCACATAATCTAGGTTGATATTTCAGTGACATATTAAGGGAGCACTGCACTGTCTTTTTCAGATAGAACATTAAACCGAGGAGATCCCAAGGTAGCATTTCCAAAAAGAGCGGAGGACTCCTCCCCAGTATACAGGCCAATATTTATCCCCCAACCAACCTCACTTTTAAAAAAAAATTTAGCATCTGGTTCTCACTTTGCTGTTTGAGGGACCTTGTTGTGCGTAAATTGGCTGCAGGGTTTCCCTACTTTATAGCGCTGATCACACTTCAAAAATAGTAATTAATTGACTGTGAAGTGCTTTGGAATGTCCTGAGTTCATCAAAAGGCACTAAATAAATTTAAGTCTTTCTTTTATGCAAGTTTATTCTGTAAGGGCCCAGAGCGTCTGGAGAAATGTGCAGTTTGAATAACACTAGAACATTTGATGGTGCACTGTGTACAAAACCTAGATAATGTAGAGCATCCAGTGGTGATGAACTGCTGGCAGGAAGCTGGGCTTCTTGCTGGAGTAGGATGCAGCGAGAACAGCCATTTTATATTAGTGTGGAAGTGCATTGCTCACTGAGTAGCGCTCCCACCTCTGAGTCAGAAAATTGTGGGTTCAGAGTTCACTCTGGAGACTTGGGCAAGTAACCTAGACTGATACTCCAGTGCAGTACTGAGGGAGTGCTGCACTCTCATTTACAGAATACACTGAAGACCAGCATTTCACCATGCCAAAGAATTCAACCTCCAGATTAATCAAGAACATTGTGTGCATGTAAACATTTATAGGCAAAGTGTGATGAGAAAAACAAAGCCACTAGAGTGAGTTCTGGTTTGCATAGCTGATCATTGCCTGCAGACCCTAGATGATTAGTGTTCCCTGGGCAACAGCGGGTTGGCGTCATAAGACAGAGGGAAAATACCCGCCAGACATCAGAGAGAAAAATCAACCGGGGGTTAGGATCAGTTAAAGGGAGATCAGAAAGAGGTCATCAGAGACAAAAGACATCAGCCATAGAGAAGGATTAGTCACTGCCTGCAGTCTAGACCTGATAGATAACTCAGTCCCAGCTCCCAAATAGTACTGTTGGGGCTGCAGTGCGGGGAGGAATGGATACACAATTTTTGCATACACAATAATTCAGACTGGAGTCATTGGGTGTATTTTTGCATGGTTTTCAATGTAATGAAGTCGTTAATCTGTCTGAATTGTACATCTTCCTTGCCATGTTTAAAATATTTCAAAATTATTCCCTACGTACTCTACGTCTCAAAATGCTGGAAGTTGGATAGGTTCAGGGAAGACGCTACTTTGGTGAGTAGCTCCCTTGTGACCTTTCCCTGATGGCATTGCTGGAACTGGGTACTCATGATTTTGGGAATTGCAAGAACAAGCTGGCATTCTACCATTCCACCATGCACTGAAGCATTGCCTCATTCCTACTTTCTAACTTGAGTTCTCTGTCAAATGGTTCAAAGAAAGACACTATCCACTATCAACATTTACTGGAGACAGAAGCCTTTGACAAATGTCTGAAACTCTATTATTTTTATCCTCTGTAGAAGCATGAGTAATATTTCTGTGCTTTCTTCACTATCGTTCTTGATACACATCACCAGTTAGAGACTTCTGTTACCCTTTCAAAACACAGCCTAAGGCAAATAGTGACCTATCAATCTCTACCTCCCACTCCTCTGATCATTTCATTCAAACACCAGTGCTGCCCTGCTTATAGACATGGTCATTGCAGCAATACAATGCGTACGACAATTGTTAGTTTTCCTTAGGATTGTGATTTATCGTGGTCTCTTGTTTCAATGTACCTGTAGTGATTGAAGGTATAACCTTTCCTACAGCCTTTGAGGGCCACGTGATTGTTCTGACAAATGAGGCCTAAGTGTGGGTAATCTTGGAGGTGGAGCTTTCTAGCCATGGACATAGTTCAAGCACGTAGCTTCTAAAAAAGCTCCGTAATAAAGTTATCTGTTTCAAGTAAGAAACCTGTCCGGTACATCAAGTTCATTATAATTGGCGACGAAGGTAAAATAGATCCGATGCTGCACCTCGCCTTGTGAACGTGAGTACATCAATTCTTAAGGAAAGGAAGAAAAGTATACTCACCAGCCATGCCACTGTTCGGCAGAATTGACCCTTATGGCACGTCCATGGATGACTGGAGCCAGTACATAGAGCGCCTAGGTTTTTTATTTCGTGGCAAATGAAATAATAGCGGAGGAGAAGCAGAAAACAATTCTTTTAAGTGTCTTGTGGCATTCAAGACGATGCCATTCAGCACCGTTTACTTGCAGAAGTTGACATATAACCTCTTCTGCAGTCTGACAGCCCCAAAACGCACCTGATTCTAAATCTTTTAATGAGCTGGTAAACCTTGTGAAGACACATTTTCAGCCGAAGCCATCAGTGATTATGCAACGATTTAAGTTCAACTCCAGAGTAAGGCCCCCAGGAGAGTCCATCGCAGCTTATACAGCGAAGTTGAAGCAGTTGACTGAGCACTGCGACTGCGGAGATGCACTCAATGACGTGTTACGGGACCAGTTGGTCTGTGGCATTCCCGATGATGTCATTCAGCGCCGTTTACTTGCAGAAGTTAACATTGATTTGAAACCCGCCATGGAAATAGCGCTAGACATGGAAGGTGCTGAGAGGGACTCGCAGGCTTTACAGAGTGTACAACACGGCACCGGTCTTCAGTTGAGGCGGGAGCCTACTGCCAGGCGTGGTGCGAAAACTAGAAATCAACGAAGAGGGAGACAGTCTCTGCTGCTCGAAAAATGAAAAGGCACAATGGAAGCATCTCAGCAGCGATTCAGAAGTCAATCTGTTACAGATGTGGGGGTAACCATGTACTGGAAACCTGCAGATTTAAGGAGGCAGAATGCCATTACTGCCACAAAAAAGAGCACATAATAAAGCAACGCAGGGCAAAATCGAGACAGCCATCAGACAGCAGACCAAGATGATTGAAGTGCATAATATGAATGGGAAGCCTCTAGTCACGGAGGTAGACACAGGAGCCTTGACCACAGCTTTAGGAGAACACACGTTTAAATACCTAAATGAAGGTACCCAGGCACTGAATCTGGAGCAAACCACGGCTCAACTGAAGACATAAACTGGAGAGTCAATACAGGTAAAAGGCATCGCCACAGTACCTGTGCCCTATAGGCAACGTAGCCCAGCTTCCAGTGATTATTGTGACAGGTGAAGGACTTAGTCTTCTGGGCCACGACTGGTTACAAAACATTAAGCGCAACTGGTCAGAAATATTTCAAGTGAGAACAGGAAGAGTCCCTGAGTTGAGAATATGACAGAGCATTTTGGAATGAGTTAGGAGAATCGAAGGACCTTCACAGGATGCAAGGATCCCTCAGGTCAGAGATGGTTCCAATGGAAAATCATGAAAAGAAATAAAACGGATATAGTGCCACACTGAACAAACTGAAGAAACAGTTGGCAGAGAAGACTCAACGATGTTCAATGTTCCAGGAAGACGCCAAGAGATACAAGAAGGAGGCAGAAGAGCTGAAGAATCAGCTGATTGAAACAAAAGAGGCATTAGAAGGAAAAGTCATGGAACTTTCCAAGATGCGAGTGGGTAACAAAGCCATGGGTAGCTTAACCACAAAACTGAACCAAGTTAAGGTTCCACCAGAGAGAAATTTGGTCGACTGTGAAACCAAAATGAAGGACGAGACAGAACTCTTTGGCAAACAGAAGAAGGAAAGTCAGAAATCAAATCAGAAAGGCCAATAGGCTATCTCTCCAGAACCCACTCTGCAGCTGAGAAGGGCTACTCACAACTTGGAAAGGAAGGTTTATCAATAATATTTGGAGTGAAGAAATTCCACCAGTATCTGCATGGACAACATTTCACCATAGACCGGACCATAAATCACTAATGGATAAAACACATAAATGGGTTTATTTAGTGAGGATAAAGCCATTCCACCAATAGCCTCAACAAGAATTCAACGTTGGGCTTTGATTTTATCGGCATATGAGTACACCTTTATGCACCACCCTGGTGTGCATATTGCAATTGCAGACGCACTCAGTCGTCTTCCGTTACCAGATAGCATTGTACATGCTGCAGTGGCACAAAAACTTGTGCTTGTGTTGAATTTCTTGGAGTCTTCACTTGTGTGTGCGAAGCAAATAAGGAATTAGACAAACAGGGATCCAATTTTGTTATATGTTCGAGACCAGGTATTGCAAGGGTGGCCGAATTCACCAGTGTCTGATGACATAAGAACATTCCTTGCACGTAAAGCAGAGATTTGTCAAGATGGAATCTTGTTGTGGGGATCAAGATGCATCATCCCTTTGCAAGGAAGAGAACCACTCTTGACAGAGCTACACAGTGCTGGATAAGGCATATCGAAGATGAAGATGCTTGCGTGAAGCTATGTCTGCTGGTCAGGCATAGACAGTAACATTGAAAGCGTGGTCAAGCACTGTCTCCAGTTGCCTGTTTCAGCTCCACTGCATCCGTGGGAGTGGCCTGGTTGACCCTGGGTTAGACTACATATAGACCATGTTAGGTCCATTTTTAGATACCATGTTTTTATTGATCATCGATGCGCATTCTAAGCGGATGGATGTGTATGAAGTTAGATCACCGACATCGTGTGCACCTATTGAAAAGCTGCGCCAATGTTTTAGTGTACATAGCCTACCAGAAGTCATTGTTTCGCGTAACGGTACTGTCTTCACTAGTACAGAATTTCAGAGATTCATGAGTTTAAATAGAATTAAGCAATTTAAAACACCACCATATCATCCCTCATCCATTGGATTAGCTGAAAGAGCAGTGCAAACTTTCAAATCAGAAATGGAGAATTTATCCAAAGGTACTTTAGAAACTCAACTCACATTTTCTTCTCAATTATCGTACGCCTCCTCGTGCAACTACAGGTTCATCACCGTCTGAATTACTGATGAAATGCCGCCTTTGTACAAGGTTAAGTCTGGTGTTTCCAAACTTAGAGGAAAAAGTAGAGAAGAATCAGAGTGGTCTGAAATTGAATCACAATATTTTCATCCACTTCTTCTTCACCCCTCACCTATTTAAATACAGCACCCTGACCCATCACCTTCTCAAATACAGCACCCTGACCTCTCACCTGCACAAATACAGCACCCTCACCCCTCACCTGCACAAATACAGCACCCTCACCTACACAAATACAGCACCCTCACCCCTCACCTACACAAATACAGCACCCTCACCCCTCACCTACACAAATACAGCACCCTCACCCCTCACCTACACAAATACAGCACCCTAACCCCTCACCTACACAAATACAGCACCCTAACCCCTCACCTGCACAAATACAGCACCCTCACCTACACAAATACAGCACCCTCACCCCTCACCTACACAAATACAGCACCCTAACCCCTCACCTACACAAATACAGCACCCTCACCCCTCACCTACACAAATACAGCACCCTCACCCCTCACCTACACAAATACAGCACCCCCACCGCTCACCTACACAAATACAGCACCCCCACCGCTCACCTACACAAATACAGCACTTGACCTGTCACCGAATCAAATACAGCACCCTCAGCGCTCACCTACTCCAATCCAATGCTCTGATCCCTCACCTACACAAATACAGCACCCGCATCTATGCAAATACAGCACCCTCACCTACACAAATACAGCACCCTCACATACACAAATACAGCACCCTCACCTACACAAATACAGCATCCTTACGTACACAAATACAGCACCCTCACCTACACAAATACAGCACCCTCACCTACACAAATACAGCACCCGCATCTATGCAAATACAGCACCCTCACATACACAAATACAGCACCCTCATCTACACAAATACAGCACCCTCACCTACACAAATACAGCACCCTTACGTACACAAATACAGCACCCTCATCTACACAAATACAGCACCCTCACCTACACAAATACAGCACCATTACGTACACAAATACAGCACCCTCACCTACACAAATACAGCAGCCTCACCTACACAAATACAGCACCCTTACGTACACAAATACAGCACCCTCACCTACACAAATACCGCACCCTCACCTACACAAATACAGCACCCTCACATACACATGTACAGCACCCTCACCCCTCACCTACACAAATACAGTGCTCTACAGAAATACAGTACCCTCAACACTCACCTATACAAATACAGCACTCTTACCCCTCAGCTGCTCAAATATAGCACCCTCACCTACACAAATACAGCACCCTCGCCCCTAACCTACATAAATACAGCACCCTAACCCCTCATGTAAACAAATGCAGCACCCTCACCCTACCTACACAATACACACACTCACCCCTGACCTATTCAAATACTGCACCCTCATATCTCACCTACACAAATACAGCGCCCTCACACACACAAATACAGCACTCTCAACACTCACCTACACAAATACCACATCCTCACCCCTCAACTACACAAATACAGCACCTCATCCCTCACCTACACAAATACAGCACCCTGACCACTCACATACACAAATACAGCATCTTCGCCCCTCACCTACACAAATACCACATCCTCACCCCTCAACTACACAAATACAGCACCTCATCCCTCACCTACACAAATACAGTGCTCTCATGTACAAAAATACATCACCCTCAACACTCACCTATACAAATACAGCACCCTCAACCCTCACTTGCAAAAATACAGCATCCTGACCCCTCAGATAAACAAATGCAGCACCCTCACCTTCACCTACACAATACACACACTCACCCCTGACCTACACAAATACAGCACCCTCACGCCTCACCTACACAAATACAATGCCCTCACACCAGAAATACGGCACCCTCAACACTCACCTACTCAAATACAACACCTCACCCCTTATCTACACTAATACAGCACCCTCACCCCTTACCTACACTAATATAGCACCCTGACTACTCACATACACAAACACAGCATCTTCGTCCCTCACCTAAACAAATGCAGCATTCTCACCTACACAAATACATCCTCACCCCTCAACTATACAAATACAGCACCTCATCCCTCACCTACACAAATACAGTACTCTCACGTACAGAAATACAACACCCTCACCCCTTATCTACGCTAATACAGCACCCTCACCCCTCACCTACACGAATGCAGCATTCTCACCCCTCAACTACATAAATACATCACCTCATCCCTCACCTACACAAGACTGTGCTCTCACGTACAGAAATACAGCACCGTCAAGACTCACCCACACCAATACAGCACTCTCACCCCTCAGCTGCTCAAATACAGCACCCTCACCTACTCAAATACAACACCCTCACCCCTCACCTACCAAAAAAAGCACCCTCGCCCCTCACCTACACAAATACAGCCCCTCCATCCCTCACCTACACAACAACAGAATGCTCACCTGCTCAAGTGCAGCACCCTCACCCATCACCTACTCAAATACCCTCACCCCTCAGCCACTCAAATACGGCACCTTCAAACCCTTTGTCTCCTACACCCTTGCATCTTCCAACTCTGGTTCTCGCTTCGTTCTACCCTTCCTTGACATGCCATTACTGCCTGAGCCCTGATCCCTGAAACCTCTTCACTAAACTCCCGTATTTCTTACTCCTATTTTCACAATATTCTTTAAATCCATCTTTGCAATGAAGTTTTTACTCACCTCTGAACTCTCCCACCGTGCATGCACTCTTTATCTATTTCCCTGCTTTGTAAGATACTTGTGATGTTACGTATATGATATGTGCAATCTAGATGCAAGTAATTGTTGTTGATTACTGCACTACAAGTAACAAGTCTAGGTATTTTTGTTCATTCTGTAACAATGAACGTTTTTGTCATTTAAGGCTAGAGGGTGGTTGCTGAGAGAGCACAACAGAGGAAGGAATAGAGAACTTGTTGATGAGGATTTTATGTTGATTGCATTATGACTCCAGCGCCCATTGCAAATCAACAAGACCAGTTGGTGGCTGAGCAGAATTTCGCATACAAGAAGATAGGGACAACTATGTTATAAATTGTGATATTTGGAGAGTGGGAGGCCAGAAATGAGGACATGGGCCTATTGAAGTCTACGGTCAACGAGAAAATAGACTAGAGTTTCCACAGAGGTCAGATATTGCAGAAGTGGAAGTAAGTTTTTTGTGGTGTAAGAATAGGATGTGGGGCGGAATGTTACGCCAGTGGGATTTTCTGCTCCCGCTGAAGTCAATGGACCTTTGAATGGCTCACCTCATTTTACGGCCCCCGCCGTGACAGGGCTGTAAGATTCCCCCCGTGGAGTTGAAAGCTCAGTTTTGGGTTGCACAAAGCTCCAAAGTTTCCCATGGATTTAACCTGAGCAAACACCTGGAGATGGAGACTGAGTTGATGCAAAGGAAGCAGAGGGGATTTGATCAGGGAGTGTTGGGAGCGATGGGCCGAATTTGACTCCCGTACCGGAAGGTTCGAAGGCGGTGGCTCACAGACTCCATTGGGTGACCTGCCCGCCACCTATCCATCTGCCCCGCATCCACCGCAATTAAATCGGCAGCAGAGGGGTGCGGTGGTGGGGAGAGGTGGTGTGGGGGGGAGGAGGGAGGAGGGTGGTGACGTTGGGCCAATTGAAGCCCTTATACGGGCAATTAATTCCCACTTGAGGGCCTCAACCCAATGCTGCTGAGAATTAACCAGTGGCGGGAAAGGCCCACACTAAGTGGCCAGCCTGTCAGGGCTCCCTGCTGTCACGAAACTATAACATTTTTCATAATATTATTGCAGGCTTATGGGTGCGAGTGTGGATGGTTCTGTCTGTGTGGACTGATTTAATTGAATTAGAGTCAGATAATTACAAGGTTGAAATTATCAAAAGAGTTAGGTGTAAAGCAGGCTTTTGAAAAGGAGATGGATAAGCTAGGATGAGGGTTCCATGGATATAGTGTGAATGAAACTTGCATTTTAAGATAAATGGGAGTTGTTTGATTTTCAAAGGGATAGTGGGGTGTTTACAACTAACAAGATAAGCAAGACCAAGCAGTATGTTTATTTTTCCCAAAGGTACTGACCATATTGGCAGCATGAAAGATTTTTATTATGGGAGAAGTAAATTTCTGTAGACATGTGGAACAATGGGATTTTATACATTAAAGAGAGAGAAAAATATATAAAGAAGGAAGGAAGGTTATGTGGGGATGTGGCCATGTAAAATCTTAAAAGGTACACCATGTGACAGACTTGGAAGAAGCCCTAGCCACTCTGCAGGAAGAAGTGCTGCTCCAGAAAATAAAATTGTGTTACAAGCCTTTGGAATTCCACTGCCCAGTGGATATGTATGGTAACCTTGCTAGATTAATTCAATTTCAAATCTATTTTGGACTGCTGCCTTAAAGGGGCTGTGTAGTGGGGAGCCTGTTTAATTAAGAATTTTCAGAACTGTTAAGACTAAATAACCGTGTAACTGTAATCCTGTGTGTGTTTATTGTTTTGTTTCTTTTCTTTTGTTAATTTTAAAACTATTAAAGGTGTTAGTGGACTCAATACTTCTGAATTCAGTTCACAAATCTTCTCATAATAAATACAAATTGCAAAATCGTTGTGATAGCGTTGCCAAGTTTCCCCTGTGGATTTGGTCTGCCTGGCATATATTACCTGCCATGTCATAACACTGCACAGGCTGGTGGCGGGTGGGGTCTGCAGGTGCGGAGGGGTCCCCACCTTAACAGGTCCCCTGGGCCCATTGGCAGGTCTCCCAAAGGTTTTACCTCGCCAGGTTCCCCTACCTCCATTGACCTCTCAAACCCCAGTCACCCACACTTCCTCGCTGGGGTCTTCTAGCTTGGCACCCGGTGAGACCCCCAAACACTTACCCAAATCTCAACGCAATGCCACACGCCTCTATCCCAAAGTGATTGGCCAGCAACTCTCTGAGGCGGGACTTCCTTTCCCTGCAGGAGTGAAAATCCTGCCTCCAGCAAATTAATGGCTGTTAAATGGCTGCGGGATAGCCATTCCTCCCTGGGTGAACTCCCACTGTCTCCTTGGCCAGGGGTGGTGGGGCATGGGCAGGGAACCCAGTGCCTCCAGCTTGGGAAGTGGTGGTCAGTACCAATGCTGCACAGAAGAGGTTCGCCATTCAGTGCAGAAAGAGGGTGAATGATCTCATCTGTGTCACCAGGGTAAGGGAACCAGCTCATGACTCTAAACTCTCAGACTCACAAGGCCATCACACATTCACTGGCATCTCACTCACTGCCAGCTCAAGGGACATCACCACTCACTCTCTCACACAAAACCCTCACATCTCCAACTGGCCTCATCTCCTCTGGAGACTACCTCCTCAGCCCTCACCATCTTGAGGCCACTTGCACAGATCAACATGTGCCCCCACACACACTCTGGGACAACCCTTCCCCAGTACAGCCCTAGTCCTGAAGCCTCTTCCGTTCCCTGAGGCCACTTCTCCCCCCTTCCCCAAGCAAGCCCTAACCCTGCAGCCATTGAAAAACTACTACACCTCAAGGCTAGTCTGGTAGGTAGAAACCTGCCCATGAGCCCCCCTAAAAGTGATGTGATGCTGTCTGTGAAGCCTGGCGCTGATGACTGCAAATGTTACCCAAAGCAAGGTAGGCAAACAAACCTCGAAGTCCTAAGCGAAGTGCAGCTCGCCAGGTGCCGTCGCTTATGTTCAGTTGTGAAACACGTTGGTGTGACCGATGATCCGGGGGTGGGGGGGGTGGGGGGGGGGGGTGGCGGGGTGGGGGGTTGATTCCGGTGAGCAGGGCTTATATTACATGCAGATGTATTAAAATGACGTCCCCAACATGTGGCAGCGGGAAACGCAGCCCGTCATTGCTGGGCAGAACAGACGATCGCAAACTGTTTTCACAACGGCGTGAAACTGATGTTTGGCCTTCCCACCATATTGTCCGCTCATGCCCGCCATGACGCCCGACAGCAACTGGGACGGAATATTCCGCCTGTAGCGTGGTTGAAGGAGTGGTCAGGTGAAAGGTGGTGGCAGAGGCAGTTGTATGATTGTAACAATTGAGGACAGCCTTGGATAAAATTGTTTACAACAATAAGATAAGGTCGCATTAGGGGTATGGAAATAAAACATGTCGGAGAGACAATTGGCTTTAGCCTGATTGCCTCCAGCTTTAACGCTATGCCTCCATATCATTTCTGGACAATGTCGGGATGGGTTATGTGAATAACTGTTCCAAGAGCTCTGCCAATTTTGTTCTGGTCATTGAAAAGTCAGCAAAAAGCAACCAAAGGTTAACCTTCATTTGATTTCCCCCACCTGAATTTCACACTCCTCCACTGCAAACTGCATGGTCAAAATTCAGAACTGGCCCTGTGGGGAAAGTACAGACATGACTATCTGCACTGACACTCTGCAGCTCTCTGAAGCACTGAGTATCTCGTCTTTGTTTTAATAAATTCTTAAATTCCCTTAAATATGAGCAATATGGTGTTCAATTTACAGGGGGGAAGCTAAGTCCCTGATTGGTGTTTCACTCTCATTGCCCAATTGATTTCC
Source organism: Cetorhinus maximus (assembly GCF_964194155.1). Taxonomy (NCBI): domain Eukaryota; kingdom Metazoa; phylum Chordata; class Chondrichthyes; order Lamniformes; family Cetorhinidae; genus Cetorhinus; species Cetorhinus maximus. The sequence goes on from NC_135884.1 coordinate 144,460,405, forward strand.
ATATTAGCATGTGCAGAACCCAGCTTTGGGAGCAAAAAATTCCATCAATTTTTATCAAGGACTGCTAAAGTATTATTGCATCAGTTCAGCATATGTATGCAAAGGTGCAAGTTTGAGTAGCATCAAAGACCTTGAACTTGATGAAAAGTGACAAGAAGTGCCCACCGTTAGTTCAAATTGTTATCTGAATTAATGGCAGATTTAACTGGTTGATTTATCTCGGAAACTTGCCTTGAAACATTTCTGATGAATGTGTGAGCTATCTGCACTCAAAACTCTTAGAGATGTCTGAAACGTAAAGGATAAAACTCCTTTTTAAAAGAGCATTTTCATCAGGATATAGCAAGCGTTTTATTTGAGTTATAAACACATCAGGATTGCAGCAGCACTGTGTATCGGTGATTTTGTCTCCTCCTCTTAATCCTATCAATTCTTAGCTTGAAAATCCTAGCAGATATAGCTACAGAGGAAGCAGAGAGCATAGCGGCCCTCATGTCAGTAGACCTGAAGAGTCTCTGCAGCTCCCCTGCTAACTCCCCGCTGATTCTTTAAATATGTCTGTCCTTTTAGGCAAGCAATCACCTGTAGTATACACTTAACAGAAATGTACAAAGCATAAAAGTTAGAAACAAAAACTTATTTTATTAACATAACCAGTTGCTTATGCAATATACATATAGCTGTTAGGGTTCAGGATCTGAAGAACAGATTTTGAAATGCCTTGAATTGTCCGATTGCAATTTTAAATTTGCATTTTTTTTTAAGTGCACTATTCTAATTTCGGAGCTTGCGATTTTCATTCAAGCTCAAAGGTATTTCTGTTTAAATCACAAAAACGGTGAGCAAGACTGGGAACTGCTGTGTGAGGATTTTACAGGGAAGTCCATTAAAAACATTCTGCGCAGCAATCAGTGCCTGTCTTCAGAAAGAATAATTTAACATTGAATTATGAATTCCAGACAAACCCTCGCCACTTGTTGTCGGTCGGTATCTAAAATCACCAGACAGTTCCTGTGTGATTGCCAGATAGGCAGGAACCCATTAGAAAAAAAAACACAACAATGTGATAACAGGAAAAGGTCAAAATTGTCATAGATTAATCTCAATTATAAGGGCAGCGCGTGGAACTCTTCCATCCCCGACTAATCTTATTCCACACACATGCGCATTGTCATGTGATTTGAAACATGCCTAAATGAAATTATAAAGCAGTGTTAAATTTATTAATCATTTAATTAACTAAATGTTCCTGCAACTACAGTGGAGATGAATGGCATGTCATCTGCTAATACAATTTGCCTCTCAGTCAGGAAGGGTCAGAGGAGAAGCAAACTGCATCTTGAATGATCCTTATATCGCACCTTCTTTTAAAGGGTCACAATTATGGCAAGGCTTTCTCTGCATGTTGCCCTTGCTGCTAACCCGCCTGACTTTGAGGTCCATGCTGTTTGGATAGAGTGAAGCGAAGGTGGGGGGGTGTTGGAGTGAAATGAAGGATGTACGTTCAAGCAGGAAGGTGGGGGGTGGGGGAGCTCTGCCCACCCCATTACTGTTTTTTTTTATCAGGACTTGCAATCAGCCTGATGACAGGCATCAGTGGAGGAATGCAAAGCTTCTGGAGGAGGAGAGACCGCGGCCTGACACAGAAGGTGACTCCTGAGGCACTAACCTTGGAGAAAGTTACACTTATTAAAATGAATTTAGAAAGGTTGTTCTGACAGCTGCATAATTAAATATCGGAGTGTCAGCGATAATTTATTCCACACACATTTGGTGGTCATAGCCTGTTTGCTGTAGGGTCAATGTGCATATTAGGAAGAAAGGAGAAAAAAAAAAGGGAGAGGAGAATGAAAACGCACAGCGAGGTACATTTACCTCAGGCTGGGTGCGGGGAGCCCACAGGTAGGAGCCTTGTAAATTTCAGCTGTAGTACAGTGGAAGCACTTGTCTATTTTACCTGATGCAATAGTATTTACTTTTTTTTTTGCAAAGAAGCAGGCAGACAAGGTCTGTTGGTCACAGTGTATTACCTTGTCAGTTGCAGTACTCCTCATATGCGTCCTGAACAAATTACATGCTTCTGTACGTCTGAAAGGGTATGGAGGTTATAACTCACCGTACGCCCCAGTGCAGGCTTCTGTTACTTCCCAAATGATAACCAAGGTCACGCTAATCAACTCAATTACCCGTCCTGTTGGAGATGTTGATAATGTTTTCTGCAAGTCAGCCTCCTGTAAAAGAAAAACCTTTCATTCCCGGCAAATTATTGTCATTTCTTTCTTCAGACCTCTTTTTTTTTATATATATATATAAAAAATCTGGTACCCTGGCTCTTAAAATAAAAAGGAACCTTTTTCACTGCAAATAATAAGTAATAATAAATAATAATAAAAGTTAGATGGATTTTCTCCTTTTCTGATCCAGGATGTAACTTAACCATCTGAAGATCTCGGCCACAAATTGGAATAAAAATGCTTAGGGAGATTTATGTCTTAGAAAATTTCATGCATATCTGTTCATTTTTCTAACAGTCGAAAAAAAAAATTTATAATGCCAATCCCCTGTTTCTGGGAGACAAAATCAGTGAAAGCTAAATCAGACTGTACAATTTTGTACATACCTGCTCTAACAACAGTTAGTGGATGATCACAAAAGAGCAGAAATTTCAGGATGGGAGAAGTATTTGGCCACCCGCATCTGCTAGCTACTGAATTCTCATTTCTCTGCTTCTTCCCCTGTAGCCTTTAATATTTTTCTTCAAGTGCTCATTGGATTCTCTCTTAAACATTATAATTGACTTGACTTCAACAGATGCTTACAATGTTTTTGTTATCCTAATAATCCCTTGCGTAAAAATTTGTTTCCAAACCTCTCTTTTAACACTTCTCTTCCCATTCCTGAGCTTATGTCTCCTTGTTGCTGCTCCGCACATCGGTGTATCCCCCACCAATCCCGTACCCCTTACCTTTCCCTGCTCCAGTGAATACAACCCTAATTATTCCAAGACTCTCATCAAGACTGCGTCCTTCTCATCCTGTATTTTCCTTTCTAGAATGGAGTGCCAAATGCTCCAACTGTCTATGTCGATTCATCATTCCCTCCCTGCTTTTGCATCAATTGGCTTTATGTATAAAACTTTTTTAAGGGTTTTTTTTTCCACTTGCAAAAACGCTTTTAAAGACTGTACTGTATGCTTGTATTCTCGAATGTGTGCACCTGTGCCCCTTGATCTGTATATCTGAACTCTCAGATCCTTGCATCTAGATATCTATACCCTCAGATTTGTACTCCCTGATTTGTGCATCTGCGCCCCAGATCTGAGTATATCTATATCCTTTTGTTTCTCCATTCCAGTCAGAATTTTGCTAGTCCACTTTTCTGAACTCAACATTGAATAACTTTCATGTTTAAGCAGAAGAATTGTTGAAGTGAAACATTTTGAATAAAATAACATTTGTTTTGCTCAAAATAAGTTGAATGCGCATTGTTCAATTTAAAAGAAAAGCAAAATACTGCAGATGCTGGAAACCTGAAATAAAAACAAAAAATGATGGAAACGCACTAGTTCCTGATGAAAGGTCATCTTGACCTGAAGCATTAACTCTGTTTCTCTCCACAGATGCTGCCTAACCTGCTGAGTATTTTCAGCACTTTTTGTTTTTATTGTTCAGATTAAACAATTTTGCATTCACAGGACTTTATTTGAGGTGTATTTGCTTTCGCTGTTCTCTTTCTGAGAATGTCTAACTTGCTACTAATCCACGCATTTGCCACATATACAAATCCACTCCATTCACCTGTCTGTTCTTCAGTCGTCACCCCACCTTGACCCAGTGTTGTAGAGAACATTGGGGACTGTTTATGCATGACATGAGCCAAGCCCTCAACACCAGCAGACACTCAAAGGATTTTGGCACATGTATCAAAACCCTCCTTATCCCAGGCTGTAATCGGATCAGGCAACTATGACTGATGAGGCGTGTTTATATGGGGAGGTGGGCTAGAAAGAGATTACACTGCCAGCCACTGTTTTGACAAGAGGCAGAATCTAGTGTTGACACGATCATTAAGCAAGTACTAAAACATTCAATGATGTGGTTGAAACTCCAACGTGTATGCACCTTGGATCAGGCCATGGTTCATTGTGTTTTCTTTTTATATTGTAAGAAAGATAAATAATTTGAGAAATGCCTGACTTCAGAGAGCATTGTTACTGTCTCATTGACACCGGGAACATGAGATGCAAAGGAAACACTGAATATTCCCCATGAAACAGTGAGAACGTGGTGCACTATTGGCATTGTTTGGACATGGGGATCATGGATGGATAGAATAAAGAAAAGTTGGAAGAAGGTTTGACTCCTGTAGTTTGATGGGAAGGAGAATGCTTTGACAATATCCTTGGATGCTATTATGCTACAAATGTCTGATTCTCCAGCCAGCGACAGTACTTAGAAACATAAACTGCCCAATTTACCTTGTTTTAGTGGCAACAGTTCTTCTAATCTGCCTCTGCTTGTTATTCACACATGAGGGAGGATGATGCAGATGGAAATGAAAACCAGGGAGCAAGACCCCAGGAAGAAAACTAGACATACTTGGATTTATACAGCACTTTTCACAGCCTAGTGCCTCAAAACGCTATACAGCCAATAAGATACTTTTAAAGTTTAGTCACTGTTGTAATGTAGGAAACCTGGTAACCAGTTTGCACATAGCAAGCTCCCAAAAACAGCGATGTGATCTGGACCAAATAATCTGCTTTGTTTATTGTTGTTGGTTGAGGCATAAATATTGGCCCAAGACACCAAGGAGCACTCCCTTGCTCTTTGACAAAACAGTCCCATGAGATCCTATACATCCACCTAAGAGAGAAGACGCAGCCCTGCTTGAATATCTCATCTGAAAGACAGCACCTCCGACAGTGCAACACTCCCTCAAATCATGCACAGGAGTGTCAGCCTAGATTGTGTGTTAAGATTTTGGGTGTGTGACTTGAACCCATGACCTTTTGGCCCAAGAGGTGAGGGTGCGACCTATGACTGACAAGGGACAATTGCAGTACCAGTTCCCCCAAAAAACAGCAATGTAAAAAATAGTTAACAGTGAGAGTGCAAGTTGAACAGTTTTTTACTTCAAGTGCAACGCACTTCCTCATGGTTGCGTAGTGGCTTTTAACTTCCTCCTGCTGTTGTTCATTGACTGCTTTATTGCTAGGTTCCTCAAAAAGTAGAATAATGCAAATTATTGTTATGGTGCCGTTGCTGTAGATTACAACAAACACAGATTAATATCATCAGGCAGGCATAATCACCCACTGTGATAATCCTATTGCCAAATAACACATTGACCTGCTTCACAAATGGATGTAATTGCATTGCGTACTGAAGTAGGTTGCTGGGACATTCACTGCATGGTGTACATTATCCTGCAATCAGATCTTGTCATCTTTAGGTTATGATCTCTTTTTCACATGGAATAAGCTGCTCATCACAATCTTCTCAATTCTCCCGTTTATTAGTTTCCTCTGGAATTACTGGAAGTCTACTGTACATCAAGCAAGATTAGAAAAATTATTTTCTCCATGCGTATCTGGAATGCATCCTTTTAAGAACATGATCAGGCCACTATCCGACTATGAAAAGGGATTGGAGGTTAGAAGCAAGGTCATTGATTTTCATGGAAAAATACAATCCTCAAATAGTTGCTAAAAATTTCAGAACCCATATAACTAAAAACGATTTATCAATCAAATCATCACAGAACCAGTGGTCCTGTAATGGCCAAATATTTGACACAAATGATTAAATACTCTATGACTTTAGTCTTACAGAAGAAAATTGTGGGGTGGTGGGGGAAAACCTTGTTCCCATTTTGCAATGTCGGTTGGAATAAAATGTTCTCTAGATAGTATATGTGCTTTCAGTATCAGTTCTCGGGGCAATCCTATATCTCTTGCACCTTAAATTAAATGTCACCTCCTGTGTGCCATTCTGTTAGTGACGGCTTGTAAAACAAAACTCGAAAAAATTGCGTTGAAAGTTAAAATGAATAATAAAATCTAAATCCAATCACAACTTCACCCCAACCAGAACTCGCACCATAAAAAGAGCTTCTTTAGAAAAGCAATGAGCCGTGCTAAATAGTTAATGACAAAGCTGGGCAATTGCCTTTTCCTTTATTTTAAAATCTATCCTTTCCACAATAAAGCTCTACATTTGGAATACTTTCTCTGCTCACCCCTATAAGCCAGAAATTTTTAAGACATGGTTCTAAATGGTTATCATGGTTTTAATATTTGAACTCCCTGCAGTCTTTTAAAGTCCCCTAATAGATAAAATTACATAGCGTCACAGTGAATGAACAAGTCCTTCCACATTCCGGTGCTTTTTTTTCTCTCCCCTTCACTGCCTTCTGTGCCTCTTCTAGTCAAAGTTCACTTTGAAGTGTGACAAGAGACACTTGACAACTGACACATGCTGTATCTTATCAACACAAAGCACAGTCAGTTCCCCACTGAAGAATGATTGCCGCTCTGCCCGTTTGTCATTCCCCACCCAGCTTCATTTGTCAGTCTATCCCTCAAGGTTCCCTCTCTATCCTGCGCTTGCTATCTTCATTCGTCTCAATCCAGATTCCATCTCGTTACAAATAGATGAATGCTTGGTATAATTTGAAAAGATCTATTCATTGCTGTGTAGACGCTGCGCATGGCTACGAACTGATCACTGTGTAGATGGAGTACTGATTTTTTTGCATTTTACACACTGAAACAATTGAAATGCCTACTTGGTAATTTGAAAAAGATGATACAGTAATAGTAAGCATTCCTTTGTATTGTGGGCGGTAGGAGATTACACCGCGTGTACATTGCGAAGAACAGAACAGGCCATTCAGCCCAGCTGGTCCATGCCAGCGTTTATGCGCCACACAAACTTTCTTCCACCAATGTTTCCTTAGAGCTGCACACTGCATGGCCACAGCAATCTGTACTGTGCAAGGCACAAACAGAGTGTGCATAACCCATGTTCCATTATAAACTGCGTGCATATGCAGCTTTGCAGCAATCTTAAAGACGTGGCTCAGTGCAACAAATGGGACACGCATATCAATTGGAGAATAAAGAGAACATTTCCCCCCTGCACTCTTCATCAGTACTCTATCAGCATAATCTTCTGTTCATTTCTCCCTCACGTGTTTAACAAGTTTCTCCTTAAAGGCTTTTTTAAAAATTGGGACATGGGCATTGATGGCAGGACCAGCATTTATTGCCCATCTCTAACTGCCCTTGAGACAGTGATGGTGAGCAGTCTTCTTGAAACTGCAACTCACAAGGTGCAGGTGCATCCACAGTGGTGTTAGGAAGGGAGTTCCAGGATTTTGATCCAGTGACGATGAAGTAACGGTGAAACATGAATAAATCCGGATGGTGTGTGACTTGGGAAGAAATTTGAAGGTGGTGGTATTCCTACGTGCTGGTAGGACTTCAGTATTTGGAGCGTACTTTTCCCGCTGATTTCCATTGACTTCGATTTTACCAGGGCTTCTTGATGCCACACTCAGTCAAATGGTTGCACGTTTCACATTCCAACCACTACCTGGTCAGGAAGTTTCTCCTGAATTCCCAACCGAATTTATTAGGTTATTATACACTGCTTAACTCCAAACTGTGCTTGTGAACTCCTATTCCAATGTAAAGCACATTCTTGTGTTTCTTATTATGATTAATAGATAGATTTGACACAGTAATTTCAAAACGAAATTGCCTGACTGGAGTGTTTCAAGGCTCGATCCCTCATCTGTACCTTGTGTGCTGATCTCAGTTGCGGTAATAATTGAGCTACCACAGTTGACGCCAGAATCCTTGGGTAAGAGTGTGGTAGAGGGAAATCAGACAGGATTCCTGCTCCTGATTGCTGCCCAGTCACTTGTACAGAAATGTGTGCATGTTGATGTCAAATGAGGACAAGGTTAGGTTCAGCTGTGGCGCCCCCCATTGTGGATTAGCCCAGTAATGTTCTTCGCCTCAACTGGCACATGAAGGATGACAACTTGTGTTAGGTGCTGGAGAGCCATCAATCCCAATGGAACCATTGTTCAGAAAAATTCATTGCATGAGAAGGAAGGGGAGAAAAGGGGCAGATAAATTCAGGGCAGTGGAGGGAAGAAATTGTTACCGGTCTTGATGAAACATATTTATGATTGTGATTCCCCACGTGGTAAGTTCCTGATTTCCTTTTAGCAGCTGAAGAGTAGAACTTCCCCAAATGGAGAAGTCATTTCGGGTCTAGATCAGCAGAGGTTCTGGAGCAGGAGAGGGCATGAGGAACACATTTCTGTTTGGGAGTATTCTTGATGTTCAAAGTTTTAAGTTAACCACATAAGAAGGGCTTTAGGTTAGGTTTTCTGATTGTCATTATTTTAACACCAACATTAACCCAACGTGACATTGCGAATTGCATGCTGCCATCTTTGACATCTTTATGCGTACTTTTACAAATTAAATGCCAAGCTTTTGCCCCAGATTAATGGCCTCAATCACTCTTGTGAATAGATCTTCTATTAGATTGTATTCTGTAATCCTGAATCATTCTCAGTGTAGTAATAAGGGAATCATTAATTTTCTAAATGTATCATAGTTTTAATTGACTGTTAACCCAATCACAGCTGGAATTACTTGACCATATGGGTTTGTTACAAGGTAAAATCAAATCAGATCAGATAGCACTAAACTCACAGAACCCACATTTTATTCCCTTCGCCTCCCATTTGTTTTTAAACTTATTCCCTTTTTAGAGCCCCCTAATGCATCACTTTGTGGTTGAAATTGCTGATAATCTCATTGGGAAACTGATCGAGAAGAGTTAATGAGCTGGACAGCATGAGGGAACTGATTTAATATAAATAGAGATATAGCCATTAACCTGTGGTGCTTCAGCAACCATGTGACATGCATATATATCTGTGTGTGTATATGTGTATATATATATATATTAGTGTTCACTGCTCAACAATAAATGCTCAAAAATATTGAGATTTTATTAAAAATTCAGTTGATCACAGTTTTTCTATTTTTCATATTTGTACTCATTGAAGTGATGTGTGTTTGTGCTGTGAATGGCACACTGTCCCTTTTCAGGGACCCCCTCCCACTGCCAGTACCAATCATTCCCAGGTCAGGTATCGCACAGCAGCTGAAGAGGGTGGCTCACTTTACTCTGCCTAAACAATGACTCCAGTCTCAACAGAACAGCCTCTCACGCCAACCATTCTTGTGGCATTTCCGACTGGGACTGCCAGTCCAGTGACTAGTGACTCGGTGCCATCAGTTTGGACCAACTAGGACCAAGATGGAACAAGTGCTGACGCACCAAGCTTCTTGCAGCCAACAGAATGAGGACAATTCTGTCCCATTTGTTTCAGCTGAGTAAGGGTTCAGGTCGGAAATATGAAAGGTTAGCGTAGAGCCCACAATGTAGAATTAATACATCAAAGAAGGAAGCCATTCAGCCCATCATGTCTGTGGCGATCTTTGAAAGTGCTATCCAATTACTCTCAATTCCGTACTCAGTCACCATTGTTACAATTTTTTTTTCTCTTCAAGTATATATCTAATCTCCTTTTGGAATTTATCTTCTACCATCCTTTCAGGCAGAGCATTCGAGATCACAACAATTTGGCGAGTAAGAAATTGTTTCTTCATTTCTGGTTTTGCTGGTAATTATCTTACATTTCTGTCTTCTGGTTACCAACCCTCTCACCAGTGGAAACAGTTCCCCATTATTTATTCTGTCAAAATATCTCATAATGTTCTTTTTAATTAAAATACATTGTGAACCTGCCCAGTTGGGGAGATGGTGGTGCAGTGGCCATGTCACTGGACTAGTAATCCTGAGGCCCAGGCTAATGCGCTGGGGAGATGGGTTCAAATCCCACCAGGGCAGCTGCTGGAATTTAAACTCAGTTAATAAATCTGGAATTAAAAGTTAGTTTCAGTAACGGTGATCATGAAACCATTGTCAATTGTCATAAAAACCCATCAGTTTCACAAATGTCCTTTAGGAAAGGAAATCTGCCATCCTTACCTGGTCTTGTCTATGTGTGACTCCAAACCCAAAGCAATGTGGTTGACTCTTAACTGCCCCCTGAAATGGCCTAGCAAGCCGCTCAGTTGAAGGGTAACAAATGCTGGCCTTGCCAGTGATGCCAACATCCCATGAGAGAATAAAGAAATTTACAAGTTAAGATCATTGCAGAGTGTGAAAGCTCAGTTTGCCTCTTAAGAGGTGAAGTTTAGCCCATCTCATCTTCATGGTGCATCTGCATTCTGAGCCTGGGTTCAGCCCTGCTTGCAGCATGGAGTTTTGAAAGATGAAAGTCTTGCAAGGGCCCCCACCACCAGCCCTCTACCAAAAAAGTCCCTTTAGCCGAGGGAGGAATTATTTACCAGCTGAACTCCTCTCCGGCATTCTCCTGCTAAATTCATCCCCGCTTGTGGTCCTGTTTGGAGGAACAAGATGTAGGTACACCCACAGTAGTGTTAGAAAGGGAGTACCAGGATTTTGATCCATTGGCAATTTAAAAAAATTCATTTATGGGATGTGGGTGTCGCTGGCTGGGCCTGCATTTATTGCCCATGCCTAATCGCCCTGATGAAGTAATGGTGATGTATTTTGAAGTCAGAGTGGTGTTTGAATTAGAAAGAAATTTGAAGGTGCTGGTAGGGCTTCAGCATTGGAACGTTTTTCCCCTGATTTCCATTGGTTCCGATTTTACTAGGGCTTCTTGATGCCACATTCAGTCAAATGCTGCCTTGATGTCAGGGCCAGTCCCACTCACTCAGTTCTGGAATTCAGTTCTTTTGATCATATTTGTAAGCAAATAAGTACAATGGTAAAGCAAAAGCAAGAGAGGGTGTTGGTGTTCTGAATGACGGGAAGGTAATTTTAGGTGCTTTTTTGAGGATTTAGCTTCTCCCTCTGGGCCGAGGCTGTGATGAGCCAGCTGGAAAGCAAAATACTGCAGATGCTGGAAACCTGAAATAAAAACAGAAAATGCTGGAAATGTTAATGATTCAGGTCAGTGACCTTTCACCTGAAGCCCAATGCCCTTGGCAGAACCCAAACTGAGCTTTGGTGAGCAGGTCATTGCTGAGTAAATGCCACTTGATAGAACCCCTTAATTTTGCTGAAAGCTCAGAATAGACTGGCGGGGTGGTAATTGGCCGGTTTGGATTTTTCTGCTTTTTGTGGACAGGACGTACCTGGGCAATTTTGCATATTTTCAGATAGGTGCCTGTGTTGCAGGTGGCTAAGGAGATTGCCTTGTGCCAGTGTTGCTCTTGAACTAATCAGCAGGATATGTATAAAAACTTTCCATTTGACTTAGCTGCTTTGCTTCTTACCGGAACATTGCTGTGGCCTCTGGCAGTATGTCTAGCTGGCAAGAAGGAACAGTTTTCTCAACCTCAGGATGCTCTGAAGTCCTTTATGACCAATGAAGCACTTTAGCAGTAGTGGTGTAATGTATTATGAGTTAGGAAGTGTTGTTGTTGTGATATGATATGCATTCACCTTTAAGGGAGCCTATCTTAAACTGCTGTGGTCATACAGTCTCCCAGGTAACACTACCTGTATATAGTCTTATCTTCAAATAAAGAACCCACATTATTATTTCACTAATCTTTGTGTGTAATTGGTATGCTTACATCAAAGAAGAACCTAACAAGAATCACCTAATATTAAGCTGGTGTTAGGTTCTCCCCTTGGCATCCTTTCTTTCCATTACCCCATTCCTTTCCCTCCCACCCCTCCCTTCCGACACATGGGACAAGCCAAGTTGGAAACAATTTTGCTCCTGTGCATTAGTTTAACTGAATAATGCTCCATGATGAGGGCTTTCTCTGAGCATTCCAATGTTGACTTTCGACTTTGACAACTCATACCAATCTATTCTCTTTGTGTTTTATTAGTTTGACATACAGAGTAGCATGAGCACAGATGTGGAGCGTTCTCTCATCTCTCTCGTGTCTGTAGTTTACTGAACTTGTGTATGCCTTGGAAAGGATCCAAGTACATATCGGACGTAGGTAGTGTCATGTTAGAAAGAACAGGAGACCAGTGAGGATTTGGATAAGGCTGTGTCTGGTGATTTTAAATCCCATTGCTCCATAGCCAGTTTAAAAGGGACCTCAAAAAAATGACAGCTCTTACTCTGGTCAGAAGTCTGTTGATACCTGATGTCTCATTTAGGCTTGGGTCAGAGTAACCCAAGCTCAGTGTTCCCTAGGCACATAATGAGGGCTAGTGTGAGTCAGTTCACGTGCTGAGAGATCTCAGATTGCATTGAATTACTTGCCAGATGCAAGTGCTGACTCTTAATTTATTGTTCGAATCTTGCAAGGAGAGTCACATCAGCCTACATGGACCTGGCATGTTCTTGTAACACAAAGTCCTAGACCCTGCTGGGAGGGGAAACAGGATTGAGATGAATAATTCCAAACAGTTTCTATGTCAGCAGCCTCTACAATTGTGCTGTTATGGCTATGTCAGCTGGAAATTTTAAAACTGTGATTGATAGATTTTTGTTAGGCAAGGGTATTAAGGGTTAAGGAATCAAGGTGGAGTTACGGTACTGATCAGCCATGGTCTCGCTGTTTGATGGAACCGGCTGAATGGCCCATTGCTGTTCCTATGTGTTCTCCAAGTTCCCAGCAAAATGGATATTATAATGCATGTAAAAGGGGTAGAACATCTAAACATATTTCCTGCATGTTTTACAAGGTCCATTTTGATTTTGAAATGGTGTGCAGTTAGAACAAATCCAAACTTGCAGCTGACTTAACAGCAGAGGTCAGATGAACACTGCGGGCTGGACTTTCGGTAGCGGGAGTCAGGAAAACTCAGCTGCAGAACCCAGACTTCCATTAGTTTGATGAAACATGTGCACACAAGGGAAAACATTGCTTGATTGAGTTTTCTTTCTTAAGATCTATTTTTTCAATGGCTCAATTACACAAGATAAGGGTGTATCAAGTTCTTATAGTTTCTGCCATTGATACTTTAAGGATCTGGTTGATTGACACTTTTATAGAGTTGTAATAATAGCAGTTTTCTTAAAGAAAGTCAATAATGGCTGTGTTTTTTAAAACTTTTCCATGCATGTCATTATTACTACAGGGTTCATACAGAGTGTATATTTGAAGCAGGAAGTGCTATGAGTTGTTAGGCAAGGGTATTAAGTGTTAAGGAACCAAGGTGGAGTTACGGTACTGATCGCTGTTTGATGGAACCGGCTCAAGGGGCTGAATGGTCAATATGCTGTTCCTATGTGTTATCCAAGTTCCCAGCAAAATGGATATTACAACGCATGTAAATGGGGTAGAACATATAAACAAATTTCACAGAGGTATGAGGGTCCATTGGGGGTGGGTGGAGGGCAATGAGTTGGAATGGAGGATATGAGGGGCCATTTGGTGGAGGGGCACGGGTTGGCATGGAGGGTAAGAGGGGCGATTGGGGATGGGCGGAGGGGCATGGTTTGTCATGGAGAATATGAGGGCCATTGGGGGTGGCTGGAGGGGCACAGGTTTGTATGGAGGGTAAGAGGAGCCATTGGGGTTGCGTGGAGGGACATGGGTTGGTATGGAAGGTATGAGGGGCCACTGGGGATGGGTAAGCGGGGCATGACTGGGAAAGGGGGCATGGGTAGGACCTTTTGAAGTTATCTTTTAAAAGGGTCTCGTATCCAGACTATGGTTGACGACTCTTTTAAAGGGCCGCGAACCCACAAGTCCTTGAGAAGTTGGCACAACTCCACGAAAATTGCAGGGTGCTGGAAGATGCCTACCCCTGCAATGGGACCAGCCAGGTCAGGAATGTGGGCTCACTGCCCGCACCCTTCTCCCCGCCAGTGAAAATTGGGGGCATCGGGAATAGGCTGGAATTCTGGAATCAGGTCCTGTCCACCATTTTTAAAGGTGACTCCACAAAAATCCAGCCGTACAAATCAGGTTGTGGGAAAAAAGGACCCTATTCCTGAAAAAGTACTCAGTCTTAATGTCTCGGATGCTAGTTAAAAGGTTCTGCGCAAAGCTAATTAAATATTAAATGCACAGGTAGATTTGGTAGAGCCAGTGGTCTCAACGAAGTGCTTTTACAGACCAATCAAACGAGAAAGGACCAGACAACTGCAATAGATTTCGAACTGACTGGATTGCTTTACAGACAGCTGCCATGGATTCGATGGGCCAAATGGCCTCCTTCTGTGCCATAATGTCCCTAATACAAGAGCACAAAATGTCGATCACCAAGCCATAGGACCAGAGGGAAGTGACAATTAAATTTCCTATGCTCGAACAAAAGGCATCACAAGAAAGGAAATTATAAAAACACTCTCTTTGGAAATTATACCCTTATTTTTGATATAACTTCTACCTCAACCCTTGCATCTTCATCATTCTGAAGTAGATTGGTATATGGGCGGAAAGGAACAGCTGCAAGTATCCCAAATCACTCTCTGGGAAACTGGCCCACACCCAAGTTGAAGAGGTTTGCCGGAATGTGATCTGGGGGTGAAGGAACTTCATTGAAGAAAAGAGAACTCAAACTGGCTTTAAATCTTGATATTAAGAATAACTTGAAAAGTCTAAAATTGCATTTGAATTGTGTGTTGAGCTTCGGCAGAGCTGTTATTAATTAGAATATCCTATTATTTAACTGAACCTGTTTTATGCTACTATTTCCTTCCCCACTTTTTCTTTAAAGCACTGACTCTTGTTACCTACAGTTCCTTGGTGCCTGGGCACCCTCTTCTACTTCACCTAAGTGGTGAGTGTTGGCAGCCTATTTTCCCATGGAGGGCATCATAGTGACCCTCCCCTCACTCCATGACGATACATGCGTTGTTTTCAGCAGGGACCACTGGATACCCCACCTGGAATGAAAGCCTAACCTGAGTTCTTCTGTTTTTGCCATCCTCCCCACCCAAAGCATGCCAAGATGAATTCTCACACCTTGCTGCTACTTGAGAACTACCCTTGGGCCTTTTTAATCGATAGAACTCAGTACTGAAGCAGGAAATGCATTTACTTATCAATATCCTCCCTTCTTTTAGGATCCTTTATAATTCCAGTCAATGAATGGTTAAATCTGCAATAGTTTGTGTGCTACCTGGGTTTTCTTTGTGTCTCCTTTACCCCCTTAACATTACCAACAGGATTTAATTAAAAATGTGTATTTTATTGAACTTTTAATGCGTTATGGTTACATGAAATACATGGTTAAATGACGCAAAGCCAACTGACATGAATTTTTATACTGTCTGCATATTTTCACTGCTCAATACACACTTAAGGTAGCACAGGAGTGAAATTCTCAATCACAAATGAGCCAGGAGCTAATTACTGTCCCACTTTTGAAGCTGATAAATGAAGCCACTCTCTTGCTCCAATCCTTCATGCAGATTGTGTTTCCCCCCCTCTGCTGTCCTGCTTTCTCTGTTCCTTTGTGACCTGTTGCTGACAATACTGTCTCCCATCGACTTTTTTTTTAAATGAGGTAGCTGAGAGGTTACGGGCAAAGCCTCACAGTGAAGTGCCCCCAGGTTAATACTAATGGGAGGAATAAATGAAGAAGATGTTGTGTTACTCAAAGTTTGAGTTTTCAAGGCCAATAAAAATAATTAGCAGCTGTGGCTCAATGGGCAGCACTCTAGTCCCCGAGTCAGAAGGTTGTGGTTTCAAGTCTCACTCCAGAGATTTGAGGAAAAAATATAGGCTGATACTCCAGTGCAGTAATGAGGAGGCGATGTACTGTCAGAGGTGCCATCTTTCAAATGAGGCATTAAATTAAGGGCCTGCCTGTCCTCTCAGGTGGACGCAAAAGACGCAGAATGGGAGAGTTGCTCCTGGGGTCCTGGATAACATTTCTCACTAAAACAGATTATCTGGTCATTATCGCATTGCTGTTTGTGGAGCTTCTTGTCCCTAAATTGGCTGCTGTGTTTCCCTACATTACTACTGTAGGGAAACATGGCAGCCAATTTAGGGACAAGAAGGTACTTTGATGGCTATAAAGTGCTTTATTGGCACCTCCTAAAGTCATGAAAAGCACCACATAAATGCAGGTCTTTATTTTCACAAAGGAAATATTTTTGGAGCTCTGCTACATGTCAAAAACAGACACCAATATAATCAGTCCTACATTGGCTGCTTTAGGAATTTGACAAGCAGTACATCCACAACAATTCAACAATTACAGCTGCATTCTAACACTTTCCTTTCTTCCCTGACACCTGTGAAATATAAGTACTGCAGTCACCCTGCCCATGTGCCTGAAATGGCGTATCACACCTGCGCAGTTCAGTTCACGTTCCTGCTGGGGAGCCCATCTCTCAGACAGACACCAAGGTAATGGATACAAGCAAGTTGGCTGAGGCTGCTGTCAGTTCTGAGATGCTCATGTCAGAGTGCACAGCATGAGTGGGACGAGAGCTCCATATTAATATCCTTTTCGAACAGGGAGGCAATATAGTTTGAAGCCATGCACAATCTCTTAAAAAAAACAATTTTGAGTTTTTTTTTGTCACTGTTATATTGTAACCATGTAATCGCGCCTTTATACTGCTTCAGGAGTGGGTTCTGGTGCTTTAAAAATCAATGCCTTTGTATTCCCGATGGGGTGGGATGGGGGGCAATGTTCACAGGCATCTTGTCTATGCACAGTTGCCTTTATGTCAAGATTGAAGATTCTGCGCAACATGCAACCCCTGTGCCACTGTGGCTGGGTAAGGAGCACTATAGGGCAGTGTCCACCAATTATTTTGCTGGTTTACATGCCTGGCATCAGCCACTCCACCCAGCTGTGTTCTGTAAGTACAGCTGCCTCTAGCCTCAGTTTGTCAGATTTTTTTTCCCGATGTGCAGAATCCCTTTATATTTTTAGGTTTCAAAGCAAATTCTCAAATTTAATCCAACTGGGTTTTCCGTCAACTGGGTTTTGAATGGCAGTTGCTACTTTTAGCGGTTTTCTATCACTAAATAATTACTTTCCTAATATGGTTACCTTGTATATTAAACAAAGTCTTGCATTTATATAGTGCCTTTCACAACTTCAAAATGTCCCAAAGCACCTTTCAGCCAATGAAGTACTTTTGAAGTGTAATATAGGAAACACAGCACCCAATCTGGTTACTGCAAACTCCTACAAACTGCAACGTGATAACGGCCAGATAATCTGTTTTATAGCCGTGTTGATTCAGGGATAAATATTGGCCAGGACACCAGAGATAACTCCATTGCTCTTCTTCAAAATAGTGCCATGGGATCTTTTACGTCCACCTGAGAGGGCAGACAGGACCTCCCTATCCCCTATTAGGTGTGGGGTTGAGCCACACAGACCCAGAGGTCCAAGGTTTGAGCCTTGTTCTATGTTGGGTTAGTTGATTTCAGCCAGGCAGTGGATGGAATGATCCAATTGGCCTCAGACCCACCCACCCCCCCACCACCCCGAGTTGGATTGAAGAAAATCATGCTCTCTGGCCCCATATCCAGCAACGCCTGCTGAAGAATTCCCATGAGTGCTTTCAGTGGGAACAGGATCATGCAGAGCTGTGATGCCTTTCATAGTCTAATTACAAGAGCATGCCAGAGGCTGGGAACCCTTTGGAGAGGAACTCACCTGCTGACTCCCCAAAGCCTGTCCACCATTTACAAGGCACAAATCAGGAGTGTGATGGAATACTCTCCACTTGCCTGAATGAGTGCAGCTCCCACAACACTCAAGACATTTCTAATTGACCATTAGCCTCAACACCTTTCTGTGGGAGAGCATTCTAGATCTCCACCATCCTTTGTGTGAAAAAGTGCTGACATCACTTATGAATGGCCTAGCTCCAATTTTATGGCTTTGACCCTTTGTTCTGGACTCCGCTCACCAGAGGTAATAGTTTCTCTCTATCCACCCTATCAATAGCTTAAATCAACTTAAGTCAGAAACTTTCTTTGCACTAGTTTATTCCTGGTATTAAATTTTCCTCGTAATGTATATTTGCAGTTTTGTATGCAGTTTGGAGTACCTCAGGAATGAAAAATGAACTGATTGTTGAGCCAAGGACAGTTCATGCTTTCATTGTCGCCCAGGGAAAGGAGAGACGAAGACGGGGGGTGGGCATTTGAAACACCATTGACTGCAACCAGTATTCATCCCATTGGAAGGCTTACACTCTCTCTGCCTTCTGGTTGAACAAATTGGCCTGAAGTGGTGTGTATTTTTGTTGGTAAATCCTTTCAGCTGGATTCACCAGGCAGAATGAATGCACTTACTGTTCAGCTGTCCGTCATCTTCAGTTTTATCTGCCTTAGCTGTCACTCAGGGCCTCACAGCTGTGAGCACGCTCAAATGGCTTGCCCGGTTTTGCCGGGATCTTGGCCTTGTTGATTCAGGAAGGGTAAACATAAAAAAAAAACCTGTGTAAATGCTTTTCACGGATTGTCCCTTCACACCAATGTGTGTGAATTTGCCTGGGGCAGAGATGCGAGGTGGGAGGGGGTGGCTGCGGTTTTAGAGATTCTTACTTCTGCATTTGCCACAGAGCTCTGAA
Source organism: Cetorhinus maximus (assembly GCF_964194155.1). Lineage (NCBI taxonomy): Eukaryota > Metazoa > Chordata > Chondrichthyes > Lamniformes > Cetorhinidae > Cetorhinus > Cetorhinus maximus. The sequence goes on from NC_135884.1 coordinate 144,479,005, forward strand.
TCTTTCATTTGCTTTGCAAAATAATGGCGTAATTAGATCTTGTGGTGATGCTTTCAGCCATTGCTTACAAAGCATTCACATTTTGTAAGGAAACAGTTTTGGTACCCTTCGTGCTGAAAGGCCTTGGTAACTGAAAGAGGGACAATTGTGTAAAGAGTACGCTATTTGCTTTCTGAACTGTTACTTCGACAAGAAACTGCCATTTGTTTCGTGTGAAGTGAAGTGAAACCTAAAAGTTTCTATTTACGGGGCTTGGAAAAACTAGGGTGGAAGAGGTTTCATGTTTATTTTTCGCAGGGCACAGTTGTGACAGAAAAGGAAATATGCAGCAAATGTGTGTGTAAAAACACCAAGCATAATAAATTGTTCATTTTCAGGACGAATTACATCATCTTGTGAGTCCCACCAAGATTTTAGCTGCAGCAGAAACCACATAACCCCACAGTACACCAACACCCATTATTAAATTCTGTTGTAATGTGAAAGCATATTTTAACATGACACTATATTCTCCATTATTGACACAGCAATAAAGATTTACGCCATCCACAGTATTTTGCTTTTGTGTAAGTCTGAACGCTTTATCTCTAGACACTGTGCTGTTTTGCAGAGCTGTTTAAAATGTAAGACTTGCGAATCACATTAAATAAAGTAATTTAGGTATTGAAACAGGAGGCAGCTCTGAGTTGACATTCCAATTGCCCTTTCTGTTCTGCTCCGATTTCCTTCCATCCCTTCCCCAGCTTCTCATGTTTCCCCCCCCCCCCACCTTTTTCTTTTACCTCCAATACCTTCAGGGCATCCTTCCTTGTATGAACCTGGGCAATGTAGGTTAGTAGGCTAAAAACAAAAAGCTAAGAGCTACTGCGGATGCTGGAAATCCAAAACAAAAACAGAATTACCTGGAAAAACTCAGCAGGTCTGGCAGCATCGGCGGAGAAGAAATCAGTTAACGTTTCGAGCCTTCATGGCCCTTCGGCAGAACTGAAGCATAGTTAGAAGAAGGGAGAAATATAAATTGGTTAATCGATGCTGCCAGACCTGCTGAGTTTTTCCAGGTAATTCTGTTTTTGTTTTAGGTTAGTAGGCTGTTTGACTTTGGAGGGCATCACATCTTAGTTTAAAACAAAAACAGAAAATGCTGGAAAAACTCAGCAGGTCTAACAGCAGCTGTGGAGAGAGAAACGGAGTTAACATTTCGAGTCCGTATGATCCTCTAAAAGGGTCATACAGACTCGAAACGGTAACTCTGTTTCTCTCTCCGCAGATGCTGTTAGACCTGCTGAGATTTTCCAGCATTTTCTGTTTTTGTTTCATATTTCCAGAACCCGCAGTATTTTGCTTACATCTTAGTTTAATGCTGTTTCAACCACAAGATCCGCTCATGCACATTTTCCAGCTTGGGTTAATGGATAGCGATCAGAGCCATCAACATCACTACGCTCCCCTCCTCCCCTCCCCCTCCCCCCACATTACCCTTCCTCCAAGCTCAGGGACACTATTTGTAGTGCCTTGCCAGAGCCCTTTTCGTTCAGTGCAAGCTGAAGTTACCTTCTTGAGCCATATGGCTTAGTGCTGCGCAGCGTGGTGTATTCAGCTATTATGGGTCAGGGGGCTCTATTCTGCTCGGTATCAGCCTGTTCGTTAACTTGGGAGTTTAACAAATGGTCTCACATCCTTAGGAATAGGTTTCGAGCAATGCTCATTGTGGGAATATCCATCAGTGTGTTTTTTAATGCCAGTGTGCACAGCCTCATTGCTTCAGTGGCTGAAAGAGAGATCTGTGTGATTCTTCCAGTTCATCATGCACCATCCTGCCCCTAAGCTTGCTGCAACCTTATTCATTGTCCGTGTCGTGTACTCATTCAGTATTATTACTGCCTTTGGTGCTAATGCTTACATTAAACTGGTCAAAAAGGTCAATCTGTGATGATCAGTTCATTCAGCTTTCGGGACTGTTTAACCCATTCATTACTGGAGAAAATTTCAACATGGGAGGGAAGTGAGTTTTATTTGGTGCAGCACTGGAAGCTAAAAAAAAACACATATTTGCCCTGTGTATTCACCTATAGTACATTACAATAATTGCCATTGGATGCTTTTATATTCATATTCTTTTCATATTTTCTCTTCTCCTATGCTTTATGGCACACAGCTGATTCCCAGTCAATCTGCACCAGAGCCCTAAAACAATTCCTCTGCAAACAGCTGCAAGGGGATAGACAGGAACCTCCCTGATGATGCTTAGTTTCACTCTCCCCTTAACACCAGCCCCCCCCCGCCCCCACCCCGCCCGCCCCACACCCCCCCCCCAAAACAATGAGGCTAAGATGAGGATCCCAGCCTATGCAGCGACACTGACTTGCATCTTACCCTATGGAGCAAAGCACGTCTATGTACCATCTAGCTGTATTGCAGAGGCATGCAGTCAAATTTGCACAGGAAACAAATCAATAATGCAAGACGTTCTGACACTGAAACCCCTAGTGAGACTGTGCGTCGTTTCAGAACATAGATTCAGCCTGTCCTGATGCCATATGACTATAGGGTTGCCAACCCCCCAGGATTGTTCCTGGAGTGTCCAGATATTGAAGATTATTCTCCCAGACGCTGGTGTGAGCGAAACAACCAGGGCTAAAAGTCATAGGGGTGGGCATTAAAAAAAGTCTGTTTTATTTTCATCTCCTTTGAACATTTTTATCTATTAGTTAAAGGAATATTGAAGATGGTGGGAAATGCTGTCTGACTGGGTGGGGTTTTTGGAGGGGCAGTTCACATGTCGAACCTTGCAGGATTACGCCCAGTCTAAGTGGGCAACCTAAGGTATGGCCAGGTTTACGATGTGTCAAGAAATACTGCAGGATGTGGCGCACGGCGTATTAAAGTATTGGCAACTGGTGGACCAATTAATGGGATACAGGTCGTTCCTGGGATTTATACAGCACTGATCTGAATTGCATTATCTCAAGGAAGAACGTTGTGAGGCTGACGCAATAAAAATAGCTCCCCCAATGGCCTAGTGGGAATATGCATCACCTGATGTAATACCAAAATAATAAGGACCGGAAACCTGATGGCCTGATCCCAGTTTGTGGTGAATGAACTGATTTCAGCCATAAGGAACAACAGAATGGGCTTCAGTGGTAAAGGCAAAATCCACCATGATTACTGTTTCTGATTGCCTACGCTGTAACGCGAGCTGTAATGTAAGGACATTAGCTAAGGATAGGATTGGACTTCGAATGTGACGCCCACCACAGTCAAATATTCTGCCATCCGTCGCTGCCTTGTGTGACTCCTACAAAATTGCCATTTGATTGACACACCCAAGAGCTGTGGTGGAATCGTAACCCAGCAACATTCAGTGCCTTCAGGTGAGAGAGAGTCGAGAAATTAGGCTTAAAAAAATGGATTGTTTTTTTTTAAAGAAACATCGGTGAAATTAAAATTGCATTCAAACGGAAACACGCAACAGTCTTTAGGCTCTACAGTCTTTCAAAGATAAGACCTACTCAGAGATTTTAAACACTTTACTCTCCCTAGCTCTCAAAAACCTCCCCAGTTTAAATTTCAGCAGGATTGGCACAGGGGAGGTCATGTGACTCACATGCACATTAACTCTTTGAGAGACACAGGAACAAGCCTCTTGGCTGGTGCTCAATGAGTTTTGGCAATGAGGAAAGGCTCTGTGATTGGAAGTGTTTTCTCTTAATTGCACTTCAGCTTTTGGGAATCCTTTGTGGCTGTGTATAATAACATCAGGCATGTTAAGAAAGCTGCCAAAGGGCATTCCGCGCTCTGATGGGTCACAGATGGATTGACCCATTCAGACATAACATGCAAAGTGAGCACCTCATTTTCAGAAGTCGCTTCCTTTGTATCTCTGCGCAAGCCCCTCTTCCGTTGGAGAGGCCTCCAACGTTGCTATTTTTAACACATTTGTGCTGATTCTTTAATATCCGCAATCCCTGTGGAATTAATTCATACAAATGAGTGGTTAATTATGCGAATAGCGGAAGTATAGGGATAATGGCACTGCCATTACCAGCAGGGAAGGCCACAACTGATCGACAGGTTGTGAAGGCAATTTTCTTTTTTCTTTGCTTTTCTCCCCGGTCTATTTCCGATTGATTCATTAAGTTCTTTATAATTTATCTCTCCTGTGCCGCACACTGTTCCCCAGTCGAGGGGGGGCTGGGATGCAACCATTTCCTCGGCCTCTGCAAAAGAAGAGAAAGAACCATTCTATGGCTGACCACTAGGAGGTGCATGGCAAAATCCTAGGATGGCTCAGTCTTGAAACAAAGCAAAAGCTGAGGAGATGGGGAGGGTGGGGTGGGGGTGTTGTTAAGGTGACCCTTATCTGGTCTCAAAACAGGCTGATCTCATTGACATCGGTGAGTGTGTCATGGTTGCGTTGAAGAGGGGACCCTCTTATTCCAGTAGTGGAAGAGAAACCAGAGGAATGCTGTGAATGTGAGTTTTAACACAACACATTGCTACTGTTCTTTCTTCCCCCATCCTCCGGGGAAGTGCTATACCTATACAGTCATCTGCCCACCCCTCGCCCCATGACCAGTTTCTTTTAAGATTTCTCTGTAAAATCATGGTCAGTCTCACTGAGTTCTTTGAGGAAGGCCTCGCAAGCGTGAAACTGCCCTTAAATTTACCTTTCATTGGGCAATGTAGAGGAATGTTAGAATCAGGCTGGTGTGAGAAGCAGTTGCTGGTGTAGGTCCTGCATGCACAAAGGCATTGCTAACATCAGCAGAAATTGTCAACCAGTGTCAACGAATGTGAATTGTTCGTGAACCTATCCTTTATACAAGCATCAAGTAATGTCATCAATAAATTTTCTTTTGTATCCTAAAAAAAATTCACCTAATTTAGGGAAAATATTAGTGACCTACAGGAATCCTCGCACAAAACCGAGGCCCTGGCCAGGCGACAATTAAGCAATTGAACTCTGCAGTGCAACTGATGCTGCCAGATATTTCTGTATGGACGCAGATCCTCGCCACGGATTTTTTTTCTTTTTTGCTCTGTCTAGAAGTCTGGGATGCCAGTGGAAAGCAAACCAACTGAAAAGGACAGATCTTCACAACCGTCAAGACTAAAGTAACAAAAGATCAGTATGACTGGCAGAACAGCAAGCAATTTTTTTTAACCATATGTTCATGCAATGTTGATTGTTGGGGTGATTGAATTGGAATGGTTCATCTTAGAGCAGGGAAGGTTAAGGAGAGATTTTCTGGAGGTGTTGTAAATTTGAAGGATTTTGATAGAGTAAATAAGGAGAAACTTCTTTCACTGGCACAAGAGTTGGCAGTGGCCCCCTTCTGTGATATATAATTCTGTTTTGTTGCCGTTGGCAAGGCAGTGTTTATTGCCCATCTTTAAGTGCACTGAGGACATATAATAGTCGACTGCATAATATGACCAGAGTGACATGTAGGCCAGGTTAGGTAGGGTTGGCAGGCTGTCCCTCCACAGGGCATTAGTGATCTAGTTTTCATGGTCATTTTTTCCCATGGTACCAGCCACAAAAATAACAAATTTATTGAAAATCCATTTCATGACTAGCCATGTTAGAATGTGAGCCCATGAACTTTGAGTTACTAGTCCAGTACGGTAGCCACTACACTGCTGTATCCCTGTCAGACAGAAGAGGCTTTTATCCCACTGGTCTGAGTTGGATATGAGCCCAGGGCCGGAGGTGGAAGGACAGAGTCTAACATAGGACACCAGCCCAATCCTCATCAACAAGTTGGAATTCTTGAGATGAACATGTGATGATCAACCTTGTTGGCTTTGGCTTTTGGGTGGTATGACCTAACTAAGAGATTGATGCTGCCGGGGAAGCATGTTGGCAGAAAGGATTGGAGCTCCTTAGAAGTGTGTCATGGACATACAGCATTTAGGTAATCACACCTGATCTGCAACTGAGTAAAATTGTAATGTCAAATGTCCTGATACAGGAAAAGGTGTGCAGTGTAGCCCTATCAGAGGGCCAGGCGAGTGCACATATCCTGTGGCTACCTAAAAGTAACATCCAAGAAGCGCTCGAGGAAAGGTTCCAACCTATTACTTTGTCATAACAATTGAGTTCAGAGGAGGTGAGGGCTTGATGTTTGTCCATTCGTATTTACACCAATGGATTACTGTATGGCGTATTAACAGCTGCTTCCATAAAGAAAGAAAGACTTGTATTAATATTGTGCATTTGACAGCCACAGGACGTCCCAAAGCGCAATGCAGTCAATGATGGTCTTTTAAATTGTAATCATTGTTGTAATGTAGGAAACCTGGCAGCCAATTTGCACACAGCAAGCTCCCACAAACAACAATGTGATAATGACCAGATGATCTTTTTTTTGTGGTGTTGGATGAGGGATAAATATTGGCCAGGGCCCTAGAGATATCTTCCATGCTCTTCTTGGAAATGGTGTCGTGGGATTGGGATCTTGTTTGTCCAGCTGAGAGGGCAGATGGGGCCTCGGTTTAATGTCTCATCCGAAAGGCGGTACTCCGCCAATACTGCACTGTAAATGGCAGACGAGATATTGGTGCTTCAGTCATGAGAGTCACCTTCTGACTCAGAGGCGAAAGTGCTGGCCATTGAACCACAGATGACACCGGGTGTGCATACCTATTTATTTGTATGCATACATTGTATGAATTTATCTTTTCTTTCACAGGATGTGGGCATCGCTGGCCAGGCCAGCATTTGATGCCGATCCGTAATTGTCTTGAGAAGGTGGTGATGAGCTGCCTCGTTGAGCTGCTGCAGTCCATGCGGTATAGGTACATCCACAGCACTGTTAGGAATATGGTTCTAACCATGGGTACTGAAGCATGTCAATCTAGGGCTGCGCTGCTAGGCACCTGACCCGACTTGGAAGTGCATGAAGCTGTTCCCTGAATGTGAAGTGGTCAGCTTGCTATCACAGCCGCATTGAACACAAGCAAAATAATCATCTTTCTTATTAAAAATAAAGAACAACTGAATCAGCCAGGTCTTGTGGGTCATCAGATTTATTTATTAAATTCAAAATCTTTTCAGCACAGATAAAAATTAATCACTCCATCTATTGCGAATGTAATGTCTTTTTTTTTGTCATTTTCAGTGTTTCAATTTCCAAAAAGTTAACATTCCTATAAAAGTTCCCATTCAATCCATCGATTCCTTATTTCACTCCGTGACATTGTCTGTACCATAATGAGCTTCTCGGCATCCTCCCAAGTGTGAGCCTTTATTTTATATCTTTCCCGATATCTCTCTCGCTTCTTTTTTTTAAATACAGACCATAGACATTATCCTGTGAGGACAAACTGCATGGAAAAATGACAGCAAAATGGTTGTACAGTAACAAAACTTTTTTGTTCTCTTTTATTCCCCACCCCCACCCCATTTCCAGTGTGATCCTGTTATTAACAAACATCCTTTTTAATAATTTATTTTTCCCTTTTTTTGTTAAATTTTTTTTCTGAACTACATGCCATATGAGGATTGCGATTATAAAAGTACCTGAAATCTGCTATTAGACCAACATGCATAGCTCTTTCTATTTACATTCTATTTACATATGCGGACATGGCAAAGATCTACATGTTATTTACATCCTACTTGGGAGAGGAAGAAGGCAGCTTTAATTATGAGTCTAAAATTCATGGTACAGTAGTAGAATATTTATCACATGCATATAAAGTTAATATTTGCATGATTTGTTTTAAATTTTCTGACATACCTCTTTTAAATTTTCTATGCTAAGTTGTAGCATAATGAATAGGCAACATTTTCTTGATTATTTTTTCTCTCGCTCGTTCTACCTTATGTAATGACTATTTGCATCAAGTACAGTATTTTCTTTTGTTTCTTTTAAATGGTCACTAAGACAGAGGGCAGCAATACCGTGTATATCCTGCATCTTTCTCCTCTTCTTCGCTAAAGTGGCTGGACAGACTATGGGTTCCCTACAAGACTTGGCAGCAAAAGTGCTGGTGAATGAATTACAATACAATAATCTGCTAGTGTTTCACAAGTAACCATCAGCCAATGGAACACTAACTACAGAGTTCTCTCTCTCCTTATAAAGGTAGTGCCTAAGCTATCGTCATTAATTATGGAAATAGTATAAATGACACTCTATGTACCTATGAAATATTAATGAGGCTTATGTTTCAGAACCTGAAAACCGTTGTTTACAGTGTTCCTTCTATACTAGTTTTTTTTTTTGTCTTTTTTTTTTTCTCTCTACCACGGACCCAACAACACAAGAAAGTACCTGTTTTTTTGTCTCTCTTTTGTTAAAACAAGGATGGCGTTGACCTAAAACTACCCAGTCTCTCGAGTTGCCTTAGTTTATACATTACCTACTTTATTGCAAAATGCATTCCGCTTTTGTGGTAAATTTCATTATTTGTTGCATTCCTGGAATACTGAATAAACACCGAATCCTTTTTTTTTAGTGAAATACCCAACCATTAGCCTCTTAGTTCATACCCTATATGGGAGGTCATTGTCACTAAGGTGTTGTTACCTGGGCCTGACCCCAGGGGTCATCCTGTTGGAATTTGAACCAAATGGCTGCGCTTTCAACTGTTAAAAGAAGCAACATGTAATAAATGCGATTAATTTTTGACACACTCTTTCTCCCTCTTTCCGCTTAAAATAAATAAATAATGATCCGACACCTTTTGTTTTTGCATATTTGAAATATCAACAGCTTTTTAAAAATGCCAATTATATTACTTTGGTGACAATAGCTGCAATATCTTGGCCAGAACAAATTCTTAGGGAATTTAGAGATATCTTCACACTACCAGAAGGCCTGAAGTAGATGAAGAATCAATTTGCCATTGTTTTCAGTATAGGACAGCCTTGGTATCCCCTTGGGTCAATATATTGGAACATGTAAAAACCCATTATATCATTTCCCTTCCGACATCAGCTCCTTGCCCATAATATGGACCATAAACTACAATAATAGTAAATACAAGAAGATCAATAGAAAATGAGTTTAAGGAACAATAACGCAGTGTCTTAACTGAGGAAATTTTACAATACTATTGATGTGTTCTAATTGTTATTAATGCAGTCGATATTCAGTTGTAAAATTCCCGCTGCAGTGGGACGCCCAGGTTCCTGAAGCAGATTTTTTTTTTTAACTGCACAGGGCATAGAGCACAAACTAAACGAAATTATTGTCAACTGAATTCAAAAGAAGATTGCTGCTTCCCTCTTTGAAAGAAGCGTAGAGCAGAGCATTATGATCATAACCTTAGCATATCACATCGAGACACATAGGGGGAGGGGATCTCGGCAGCAGGAGTCACAATCTCTTGTGTCAAAACAAGCTGATTGCAAATTATGTACAACAATCTCTAAAGGAGAAAAAAAAATCTATTAACCCATTGCTGGCATTAAAACCACAATATATACAGGTTCGAACCAGATGGAACCAGCTGATATTTCCATTTGTACTACTTGCTCTCTAATTGTCTAGTCAACACTTTCGTAGTCACATGGGATTTTGATGAAAGATTACAAGAAATTAATCAATATTAGGCTTTAACAAGACCATCTTCAAAGTATGCTGTCATAATGAGTAATATCTTTCGGTAGTGTGAACACAGGAAATCCAGGGCAACATGCAGAGACTTACTAGTGGAACACTGGACTCCCACAGTCACAACCTGGGTTTGAATAAGACCAGCTGGTTGAGCAGTCAAGTTCCCTTCCCCTCCCTCTTCCTTTTCTCCTCGCTAAGCAGCTACAAGCTGGGCACTTCATATTAGCTGTACCCGCTCTTCTCAGGAAATGTAATGGAATCGTCGTGAGAGACACCCCTAAATGTGGACGTGACTGATGTGGAAGGTTGTTGGCTTCAGGCTGTGGAGTGGAGGTGGGTGGCCAGGCAAAGCCCAGAGGCTTCTTGCCTGCTGTGTTTAAAGGAGATAGGGAGGTATTGGGGGAGTGCAGCGGAAGATGAATAAAAATTATAAATTATAAAAATGCACATGAGACTCCATAGCATCAGAGAAAAAGGCACAAGCTAACTTTGGGTAGACATTATTCTTATAAAGTGGGATTTTACCAATTAACATGTCTTTTCCTATTCACATAGTCTCAAAAAAATCATTGTCTTAAATCATAAAGATATTCCAAATCCTATAGTATTCTCTACTACCTTAAATGCGAATAATTTCCATAGTTACCTCAGAGATTTGTAGAAGCCTTCTCTTAAATCAAACCTCTGGCATGATTTTTTTAGAACACTGTTTATTAACACAATGGTGGATGATTCGAACATTTGACACAACCTGACCTTCCACAACCAATTGGAAGTGGATTGTGGTTTCTTTCAGTGATTGGGAAGCCCTGCAGGAGATTCTACTTCAAGCCAGATTCTAGTCCTTTGAAAGCATTGGAACTTGGCTGCTACATACCAACAACTGGTCTGGTATTCATTGGGCTCAAATGAATCAAAACTCTTTCAAAAGTGTCCAAAACAGGTTCTGCTGTGATGACTGCATTTTTCACCAGGGAGAGCTTCATACTGCCTTGCTGTATGAGAGATACTGAAGGCAAAAAAAATAGCCAGTGAGCTACTATGATCTTAAAGCACTGCCTGAAGGGATGGTGGAAGCAGATCGAATGATAACGTTCAAAAAAGGAATTGGATAAATTCCTGAAAAGGGAAAAAAATGCAGGACTATGGAAAAAGGGGGATGGAGTGGGCCTATCAGGTAGCTTATTCAATGCTGGCACAGTCGTGGTGGGCTGAATGACCTCCCTCTGTGCTGTATGATTCTATTGTGAAATGATTTTAGTTTTAGAGTATGGGTGTGAACCTTTTGCTTGCTGCAGTGTGGTGGAGCTATACAGGGTAGTTTCCTTGCAGGAGAAAGGTTAACTCATGCAGGGTTACAGTGTAAATAGAGGGGAAATATGTGACTGACGGAGGAAGCTGGCTATTGTGGACAACTGAGAATTCCTTTCAGCTCCTGACTTCAAGCCTTCTGGGGTTACAATAGCCTGGAAAGCCTGACTTCTGCCTTCATTGAGCCCCATTTATTGGCAGATGTCATCTGATGATAAGGAGGACATAAGGATCAATGCTTATCCCACAGTGTCAAGTGATTTAATCTCTCACACTGTTATATCAAACTTAAAGGTGTACAGAGAAGGTTGGCACATCCCCATGCATCTATTAAGGTGCTGAGGATTATTTTTAATACTGTCAACTTTACCACCTTCCCAAAGGGCTTCAAAATACTCATATTCAAAATGAATGCTTTTCACTCTGCACTGTAAGTAGGACCATGTGTTGAGGGTTCTGCTATACTGCTTGGAATTTAACATTGGACTGACTGCCATCCATCCAAGCCAGGTTTCAAGCATAATTTCTGTTTGCTCCAGTGATCTGAAGCAAGACTTGAAAGAACTGAGGCTTTGGCTGGCCAGAAATGGGCACCTTTTCTTTTGGAGAGAGCAGGGAATGTCTGTGCAAGTGGTCAGTTGTCAATCCCTGATCTTGGTCTTAGGGAGAGATAAGTAGCAGAGACTGAACATGTTCTCAAAGGAAGGGGAGGCATTGCAGACCACTTTTGTGAATTTCCTTGCAAGTTGCAAAGTAGTACAGTTAAAATACTATCTCTACATCTTCAGTTGGAGAACAATGTGTACAATGGTGGGTGGTGTGGGGCTTAAACAAAGTCTTTTAAAAAAAACAGAAACCTTAAAATGTAAGGAAAAGCATTAGCAAATAATATATTAAGAAGAATTAGGAAATGGGAATAAAAGCTACAGCAGTAAGTTGAAGTAATTAAATCTGCTCCATCTGAAATGACAGGCAAACCCCCTTTAATTAAAGACTGTAATAATTTTGCAGTTACTACATGAAGGATACCGGGTCCAATTAGTCACCCACTCAGCTATCAGTCCAAGATTTGGCACGGTGAAGCAAAAGACTCTGAAGAATTTATAAAAGCAGAGAAAACCCAGGTCACCATCGGATTTCATAAGAAATATTAGGTTATTAATTTCATGTAAGATAATGGGAATCAATACAGACCATTTCTCTTTATGAAATATAACCTTCTTCTGACCCAGACATGTCAATGGAAATCACCTTATTATTTTAGTGCTCCATGTAGATGGAATTTATGCAAAGGAACCAAGAACTAAAAATGTGATGACCTCAGATTAAAAAAGTAGGATCCTTAAAGGAGCTTTAGGTGAAATCTCTCTGAGCACCCTGATTCTTTGTTTCTGTGACTTGACCAGTTTTGAAATGAAGCCTAAACCTGGCCAGATCCCCTTCTCGCCAGACTTAAAGGTTGCTCACAATTGACTGACACCATTAAAGGACAACTCCTTTAGGATTTCAGCAGTTCACATAAGCAGCTTGCACTCAAAAGATGCTTCGTCTCAACATTGACTTAAATATCAAGCCTTGCCTGGTGTGTTTATTTTTTGGGTCATCTGTACACACTTGGTGTAAACACTATTAAAAATCAAACCCACCACTTCACTTGGGATTTTCAAGAAGATAAAAAGCTATTGGAACTAAATAGAAGCTGGCAGGGGCAGAGCTGCGAAAGTAGTGAGTTTGGCAAGATTGTGATGAATCTTTCAGTACTATGTTCCCTGGAGATAACATTTCTGTAGTGATATGGAACATTAAAAGTGTTTTTTGTAAATGTGTCTATTTGTGACAATTGCTTTGAATACATTTGCCACAACAATAGTTCCTTCTCTTTCTCCGTCTGTCTTCCTCCTTCCATTGCAGAGAAGCAGGTTCCGCACTACCTTTCAAAAGGAAACCAATATAAACTTGAAAAGAAAATGGGGACTGATTGGATGGCTCTTTCTAAGAGTCAGCACAGACACAATGGGCCAAATGTCCTTCTTTAGTGCTGTGTGATTCTATGGTGCCAGTTTCTCAAGGTCATAGATCATAGAATAGTTACAGCACAGAAGGAAGCCATTCAGCCCATCTTGGCAATGCCAGCTCTAAGCAAGAGCAATTCAGCTAGTCCCACTCCCCTGCCCTTTCCCTGTGTTCCTGCAAATTTTTCTCTTCAGGTGCTTGTCCAGTTTCTTTTCGAAAGCCACAATTGAATCTGCCTCGAACACACGCTCAGGTAGTGAATCCAGCTCCGAAGCGCTTGTCGTTTGTTATGTAGAAGGTTTTTCCTCATGTCACTGTTGATTTGTGTTAATCAGTGTCCTTTGGTTCTCAACCTTTCCACCAATGGAAATGGTTTCACCCTAACAACATTGCCTGGACACCTTATGATCCTAGACACTCCTATCAAATCTCCTCTCAATCTTCAATAAGGAGAACAACACCATCTTCTCCAATCTATCCATGTAACTGAAGTTCCTCATCCCTAGAATCATTCTTATAAATCTTTTCCTCATGCTCTCTAAAGTCTTCACATCCTTCCTAAAGTGCAGTGTCCAGGTAGGTCTCTATTTCTAAGGTTGACACAGCAGCATGATTCAACACTTGGTTATCTCCAGAAACCACAGCCATGTCGTTCCTGGTTGACTTTCTAAAGGTAGCTACACTCAAAGTTTTGGGGTTGGTGGGAGGCAGGGAAGGAATTCCCAACTACCAAGTAAGTAGAGTGTCTTCTGACAGTTCTGCTACCTTCCCCCTGCAAACCCACACTCCAAAAAAAACCCTGACATTGTCTGCTTTGCCCTGTTAAAGGAATAAATCCTATCAACCAATCAAACAATGGCAATGACTAATGGCTGTGGATCTACTGGTAGAAGGAAGCTTCTTGAAGCTTGCTGCTTTCTCTCTGAATTTGACTGGGAAGGGAGAAAACACAATCTTAGACAAATTAATGGACTTGCTCCACACATCCATTTAACTCTTTAGGAAATTGTATGCAACTTTTGGGAAATTTTTCCTCAGCAACTCACTGCCGTTGATTTTTACCCACCCCTCCAATTAACTCCGCACAGGGTTAGCATTTCACAGGTGCCATGCACCTCCCCCTCCCCACCTAGTACATCACCCAAGAGGCCATTGTTTAGGCTCGAGCCTTGTGAGCAAGTTCAGGCTATTCATCCATGAGAGCATCGTGGTCAAACCTGATCCTAAGTGAATTTGGACATCCACACACTCGACACCGAGACCAATCCCAGTGTCTTTCATCGTCTTGTCTCAGATCAGCTAACTCAGCACAGACTGCCAATCAAACATGGGGCCTCCCTGCTCTGTACGTCTCAGCTGCTCTCCAGATAGGTTCACTGAGCTAATTTCAAGCGACACTATCATCCAGCAAGAGTGTTTAGCAAGCCGAGGTTTGTGTGGCAACTCTTATCATATTGACCATGCTCACTGCAAGTTTTAAAAACAGGGGAATAAAAGATTATAAAAGGGCTATAGTAGACAAACTCCAAACTGCAAGAATATGATCAGTGATCAATATGCTACAAATTTAACTGAGTTTTTTATATATAAGGTAATTTTCTGATTGTTTGAGGAATTTAGCCAGATGTTAAACACCACTAAATGGTGACAGAACCCCTTTAATAAAAATGGGGCATAAGGCTGGAGTGTGTGTGGACCAAAAGCAAACACTGATTCAAGCTGCCTTCAAATAATAATTAACATGTTCTAAGGTTTTGAACATTTGCTAATGATGTATAAAATGGCACTCAGCCGATAGTGAGAATATGATTATAAATTTAATTTTGCTCCACCTCTTCTCATATTCCAACTGCTAATTATTTTGCCAGTGAGATGGTATGGGCCATGTTAATACGGCCGTGCAAGTTGCTTGTTTGCTGGCTTACAAACTGGAGAGCAGTGGTGGAAAACAGCCTGGCTTGATTATCTTGCTATGCCAGCTTCCACATTTGCACTGCAGATGGTATCTGATGGATGCCAATTGTTCTAGAAATAGCCGAGAAATTTGGAAACTGGCATTGGAGGGCTTTTACATTTTACTCTGATTTTTGGAAGCTGAGGGGCAGGTTTTAAAGGAACAATCTCCTTTAATTCTGCATTAGTTTTTTGTGTTGAACTAATATTTTGCTTGGTCCCTTTTACAGAGGCACCAATGTCTCCAGGGAAATTTTCAGAAAAATTCTAGAAGCAAACTTGGGTTCAATGCTCTTTGAAAGTCCTGTTACCCTAAGCTCATCCAATGGAACATTTTTATTGTTCTCATTTTATTCAATGTGCTTTAAATACTTTTAATTTGGTTGCTGAAATGAAGACCGGAAATGAATAAGCTGACCAGATTCATGCACTTTTGGACGCCCCAACTTCCAATTTCCTATCTGTGGTTAGTTTGCTGATCTTGGCCAGGCTAATAGAAGGACAGAGCTAACAGCACCAGCACACCTGGGGCATGAGGGAGGAGAGCATTTGACCAGGGTTCCCAATGGCTGGTCACCATACAGCAGCTCCCTGTTGGAAAGTGTACAGAATCACCGTATGGGACTGTGACTTGTCCATTCTAGCCCCTCGGCCAATTGTCACAGTTGAAGAACAACAGCTGGCGGGAGGTTATATAGTTTGCCACATTGACGCACCGTACCCCAGAATGACTTCCAGAGAGGAGCGGATGGGGAGAAAGTTGGACAACATAGGAACCATTCCAAATAGTCAAGGCCGACCCTTCACCACGATTGCACCGCTCTTTTAAAAGCCTGATTGTAGACCAAATGAGCTTGAGAGCGGGAGAATGGCAAATAAACGTAAAACACTAGCAGTTTAAATCCATTACTGTTCTACCCCTGTGGCTCTGGGCTATAATCAGAGCCTGACAAACGACTTGTGAAAGAGAGTGATGAACCCTCATTGTGCAGACACTCTTTAGTTAATCCAAAACCAGATTTCGAGGTAATTTCACATACACTAAAAAGATTGATGGTGCGGCCTGCCTTGACAGCTTGCAAATGTTTGGGAGGATTGAAAATGGCATCGAGACTTGATTAAGGATGGTGCAGGGCTTCAAAGAAGTTTCTCTATTCAGTATATCTATCATTTTAATTTGCAAACTGCCTTTACAACAACTTACAGATGTTTGACCCCTGACAGAGTAGTTACTGCTGCAGTCAAATGGGAATCACTGTGGGGAAAACAAGCTCGTGAAATGCAGTCAAGATAATATGTACCTGCTCCTGAGCATATTTCTCTTTCAAGCATAGAGTTCCAGTGAAGAGTGAACTCCCAGTCCCACCTATTGAGATGTATAATGTCTGCAAGTCTGGTGCACCGATAACATTTCCTCACAATTAATTCAGTGTTCTGTGTCTGTCAGGATCCAGATGCATTTTGAACCATCTGCCATAGTCTTTCAGGAACTTATTTTTTTTAAAACAAACAAAGGTTCTTCAAAATGTAACCAGCTGTAACAAGACGAACGTTCCTTTCCAGGCTTATGATTTTTCTATTGAAAACATTTCTTTGTAATGCAGAGTTGGAGTGCCAATGCTCTAATTTAATAGATATTTCAGTTATTCAGAGTGAATCCATTGGCAAATCACTCTACAGTATCAAACCCACAATAAATCCATGGAAAATGTGTATCATGAGTTCAAATTAGTGTGGAAACGTACCTGGATTTCACATCCAGTGGAATTTGAAGCAATGCAGTTTAAGCGTGGACTCAGGAAGGACTTCTGGAATCCACCTTAACGACATGCAGCCCCTGGTTGGAGGGCGGGAATTCTTATTAAAAGCAGCAAATATCTGGTTTTGGTTTATGTATTTTTCTTCTTGACTTGGATATGAAGCCATATCCTCTTCAAAAGAACAAGAGAAGACAAACCTGGCCACATTCCCTGTATTTCCGACTGAACTAACAAGAGTGTTCATGCACCATTTACTCCTAGTCAGGCTGACAAAAAGCATTCAAAAATCAGAAAGAGGATGCCTTACAATCAAAAACCACTGGCTCCAGAGGAATATTAATCGGATTGTAAGAGGTCTTCTGGCCCAGATTTCTGTGTTTTAATGTGGAGCAATGCACAGTAACATTGTCTTGTTCATTGCTTTGGCCAGTTTTTTTTTCCCTTTGACTATTATAGTTTCAATACACACAAATCAAACAGGCGTCTGCAGCAACAGCAGCAAAAGCTCCACCCGGAAGTTAACCTTGGCACCACTTTCAGCAAGGCTGTTCCCGGAGTCTTAGGCTATACCCAAACTGCTCCTTTTAAATGTATATAGTTCTCAGCTAACCTTTTATGAACAAGGCTGAGGATTATCGATTTATTAGGTTGATAAAGCAATATCATGCAGTCAAGCTTGTTCCTTTAGAATCATAGAATGATTACAGCACTGAAAGAGGCCCAAGGGGGAGGCAGTGGCATAGTGGCAATGCCACTGGACTAGAAACCCAGAGGCTCAAACTAATGCTCTGGGGGCATGGGTTCAAATCTCACCACGGCAGCTGGTGGAATTTAAATTCAATTCGCCAATAAATCTGGAACTGAAAGCTAGTATCACTAATGGTAACCGCGACAACTATCATCGATTGTTATAAAAACCCATCTGGTTCAATAATGCCCTTTCGGGAAGGAAATCTGCCATCCTTGTGAGTCCAGACCCACAATAATGTGGTTGACACTTAACTGCTGTCGGAAATGGCCTAGCATGCCACTCGGTTCAAGGGTAATTAGGGATGGGCAACAAATGCTGGGCCTTGCCGCATCCCATGAAAGAAGAAAAAAAATTGGCCCATCGAGCCCATGCTGGCTCTCTACAAGAGCAATTTAGCTAGTCCCACTCCACAGCCCTCTACCTGTAGTCCTGCAAGTTCTTTTCCCTTCAGCTTATTTTCAGCAATTTGGGGTTGAGTCTGTTTTATGCAAATCCTTTCATTGTATATTCTGCTGATCAATCTTATTTTCGATAAACTATAATAAAATAATTGATGGGTTGTGATCGGTGATATAATGATATCATGGCATTTTTCTGCATGCCTCTGTGTACAGTGACTCTCGGGGCACTTTACTATGGCAGCAGCAAGCCTTTTAAAGAGCAGCATCTATTCTTGAAAAGCCCTTGGTGGAAAACCACAGGTTCAACAGCTAGGAAAGCATGTTTCCGCAATGCTAGGGAAGTCAAGGCAAGATTGTCATTATAATTGAGTCATGCAGCAGAGAAGAAAACCATTTGGCCCATTGTGCCTGTGCCAGACATTGGTGCATTTACTAATTCAGTAGGCAACCTCCCCAAACCTATGCCTTCATACACAATACATGATATCAGATGAATCCCATACACGTTTAATAAATACCTCCAGATAGGCAAGGCAAAACTATTACGATTTTTTTTAAACACTTGTTAGAGGTAAAAAACAGTTTTGTAAAACTTTGCTGTCATGTCTGGCTAGATTCTAGTTCAGCATTGAGTCACATACCAATAGATCATTACTGTAATGGAGGATGTCAATAAAGTGGCATCGGCTTGAACCCAAAGCCTTAATTTTAGTCCGGCTCAACCTAAAAGATGATTTTATTAGATAATATTTTCTTCTTTCTCTTTTGGGTTTCTCTCCTCCTTGCCTGAAGACAGTGACTCCTGCTGGGATGCGGTTCCATTAATGCCAACAGTATCTCACCCAACTTGGCCATTCTTCATGTATGAACCTAGATGGTGGGTGTCTGCAAGCCATACAATTATAATCACAACCAACTCGAAAATCTACCCCTCACACAAAATACACACACACACACTTTCCAGGAGAGTCACTGCATGGAGATTTTGGAAGAACATTTTAGGCTCATAGCTAAAACAAAACACCCCACTTGCTCAAGATATAAAGCTTTCCTTCACTTTATTCCCCTTTTTTGCCTCTCCCACGAGATTACATGGCTGTGGGGCTGGCTAGGATTTGGGGAGGGACAGACAGATGTAGTGTTTAGTTATGGTGCTCTGGTGAAGGATCGATTTGATGGACCAGCTGGTCTTTCCTTGCCCATCATTTCATATGTTTATATTTTCCACCACAACTGGTAATTTAGACTGTTATGGAATAGCATAAAGGATAACATATGTGTTTCATTTACCCGTTAAGTCATTGCATCATTGTCTGAGATAACATCAGTATAGGAAACCTACCACTGGACCACCAGAACTAAGTGGATGGACTGACCCTGGAATTAAGTAATTGAGTAGCTGTAATTAAGGGAATACTTCATCAGAATGTGCTCTTTCCTTTCGTGTTGAAACTACTGTAGTCGTGACTATCTTATATGCAATCTATTTTGTATAATATAGAAATATTAAAAATAATTCCAGCTCTATGGTATATGAGGTTGACTCAGTGAGGTTATTAACCAAGGGATCACATGGCCCTGGGACCCAAGGAGAAATTTTAGTCTCTTGCCCCATAATTCTCACAGAATAGATTATTTTTCAGTTGGATGAGCAATTAATTCTTCCCCTCTTGGGTCTGCTTGTGTTTGTGCTGACAGACCCTTGGCTGAAAACAAATTGGTACCAAGTTGGCTATGAGCTGTGCTGCCATGGTGCAAAACAGTTTGGCCCCAGTGAGTTTTCCTGTGGCGGCACTTGTCTGATTGGAGGTGAAACTTGCACAAGTTCTTGTGTCAATTCACTGACCTTTGAGCGCTACTGGGGCCAAGGAACAAATAATGAGCAGGGTTTTGTGGTTACAAGATTTCAGTGAAATTTTGGAAGTGAAGAAAGCAAATTCACTGAGCTTGATTCAATAGATGACACTCAAATTGTGACATTTGCATAGATAATAGCAGTGGCTTGTAGGCAAAAAAAAACATGTACGGAACATGCTAAGGACATGGCAAGTCACGATCATTATCTGTCTGTCTAAGATATACTGTGTTTCAGTACATGGATCATGCAAGAATAGATTCCCCAAATAGTTTCTCAATTTTATGTTAGTTCAAAGATTCCAGTTGAGGGACTACAAGATATATCTCCATCCTGGTTCGCCCACTGTGTGCTCCTCCCCCCTATTATTCAAATATGTCATCCACTCAGCATTTCTGATGCCACGTCCCTTCCCCAATAGCAGCATGCAGAAATTTGCCCTCATAAACTGCAGTACTAAGCCTGGGTCATGCCAGAAGATGCCCCTGGTTGACTTAGACCTGGTTTGGCAGCTGACAACAAATGCCGCTTGGAATCGCAATTGGAGTTATTCCCGATGCCCTGGGAGTTTATCCCTTTCCTGGATAAGGGGTGAAGTCCCAGTTGTAGCTTCAATCACAACCAATAATGGCTTAGCAATAGGTTTCCTTTGAAACTGTGCAGTGAATAGCACCGCGTTAAAAAGATATTGACCCACATACTGACTTTCGAGACCAGGTGCTGTTGGGTTGTGCAATGCCACTCTGGGAGAGTTTCATAGATCCTGTGAAGTCTCAGCACACCCCACCAGGTTATGAAGTCTTTTCAAACGTATAGAGATCAGCCATGA
Organism: Cetorhinus maximus; assembly: GCF_964194155.1. Lineage (NCBI taxonomy): Eukaryota > Metazoa > Chordata > Chondrichthyes > Lamniformes > Cetorhinidae > Cetorhinus > Cetorhinus maximus. Next base: position 144,499,450 of record NC_135884.1, read on the forward strand.
TCGTATTGAATGGAGGTGCAGGCTCAAACGGCTGAGTGGTCTACCCCCATTCCTATTTCTTTATGTTTTTTATGTTCTTATTTTGTTTGTTTGAACTTTGCACTTTGATCACTCTCTGTGGCGGTTAGCATGGGCGACAGATTCTTCTTTTTGGACTAGGAAGTAGAACAAGAAGCAGCTGTGATGCTGGGGAACACTAATGCCCACCTTTTGGGTACCAACACTGTCATCTCACCAGTGTTTTTAAGAACATTATCTACGGTTAAAGCTTGAACCAGACACTTGCTTTTTACATAATAATCCTGTTTTTTGTTAAATATTCAATTTGATGTTTGACATTACAGAGGTCTTAGCTCTTAAGGTTACTGAAGCTTCAACAACTTTTCACCATCAGCTAAGTAAATGCCAGGAAGCAGATATTCTTTTACTGCACTAGCTGTTACTCGCCTGGTGGGAGCCATAGAGTGAAATTGAGTGGGGTGTATAACACTATGTGCTCCGTTTTCTATCTATTAGTTTAATTGGATACAAAACTGGGTAGGCTTTGTCATAAGCATGTGATCCTTCCCGCATAATTTTCCCCCTGGCTCCGCTTAGGCAATACTGTATGCCCAAGCACAAAAAGCGGATATTCCCCCACAACCCCCACCCAAGAACTCTTATCCACCTTCTCTCTCTCTCTCCAGCTGCAGGCTGTAAAATGAATAGTGTTGCCTTCTGCCCATCTGGAACCACACACTTCTTAAACCGTGCCTAAAGGTGGCACAGAAAGAAATTGACCTGTGTGTACCCCTTAGAGACTGCATTGCATCAGTTTTTAAAGCTGCAATATGTCTTTTGTCCACAAAAGCCTACCTGTGGATCAAAAGCCTACTACGTGCAAGTTCCAATTCATTTCAGGAAGAAAGCACCAAGTGAGTTATAGCACTCAGCACTGGCAATTACTAAACTGAGCTTAATGGAATGGGAAGGCTAACACGAGGTAGATAGATCCATAGTTGCGTGACTTACCTAGTGTCTTGTTCAGTGGGAAGGTGTGGGGAGGCTGGAACCCATTCTGTATATAATTGCTGCAGTAATGCTCAGTCACTCAAGGGTTTCATGTACCTTGTAGCTGGGAACTTTGGCAGGAATCGTTGACAGACTTTTACACAATTAAATCAGCCTGATGAAAGCAGAATGGATAGATTTGGCACATGTCACTATGCTTGCGCTTTGTAGGTTTGTGCTTAATTAGAGTGTACTAGCTGATTTTTTTTTGGCAGGGATTTTTAAAACATCAGTGCTGTCAGAATAAATTCAACATCAAAGTACCTGCCACATTATAACGACGGAGATACTATAGTTTCTCCCTGTTCAATGTATTTTAGTGTTAATTATTGTTATTATTATTGTACTGAAAATTTATCTTTCCTTTTATGTTTTGTTCCAGCAACAGGGAGCTGCCACCACCATATACTGTAGCGTTGCCCCAGAGCTGGAGGGCCTGGGAGGGATGTACTTCAACAACTGCTGTCGGTGCCTGCCGTCGCAGGAAGCCCAGGATGAAGCATCGGCCTCTGCCTTGTGGGAGCTGAGCGAGAGGCTAATCCAAGAGCGAGCTGGCAGCCAATCTGCGTAGCATGCAGCCCGGCTTCAGAAGACGAGATGCAAGGAACCTTGCACCAGGAAACTGCCATCCTCACTCGTTCCATCTTTTTCTCTATCTCTCTCTCTGTCTCTGGTTCTTTGCCAATGTTATCAACTTGGGAGATTGAGTACATCTCAAATAAAGCTTAACCCTTTGAAGCCTCTGCTGAATTCCGTCTGCACTGTTTGAGGAATAGATCAGGTTTTTCTCGCTAAGAGAGTGTAATTAGTAATTTGTACACCCTGCTAAACAATCTCATTATCAGTGATCATCACTGATGAAGAATTATTTGTAATACTTAGCGTGGCAATAGAAACTAACATCCTCAATGTACAATAAGTATGTGCAAGCTGTTATTGGTTACTCCACAAAGGATTAATTATCATGGAGGCAATCCCTTAATCTTTGACTACTGAGATTGTGTTGCAAGTAGTTTTTAAATTCAATTTTTTTAAATGTACCTTATTAGAAAAAAGTTATCCTTTTGTTCCCCCTCTTTATTGCTCCATGTGAGTCATTCACTTAAGTTTGCAGCACCTCCTGCCACCAGCCCCCCAACCCCATCTCATCTGGAAGGACTGGACAATATGGGCCACTGATCTCTGCGTGGCCAAATGGCCATGAGTCCATGCTGCTCTATAATGGGCCAGCCAGAGACGCAATGACAACGGGGTGAACTGTGTTTAGTTGTTTTACTCTCTCTCTCCCTAATTATCCCCACCCTTCCCAACATTACTGCGCGAAGCGGCGCTTCAGGCCCAACTTAGAACTAAAGGGGAAAAACAACAGCTCCAAATAGTTGCAGATGAATTTGAGTCACGGGGACACCCGAGTAATCGAACCTGTGGACCTTTCCACTTGGAGCCCTTTCAACCCTCCCCCACCTTTAACCGCACATTTTTTGAAATTATTCAACCAATTCTGCCTAATCTGAGCCTCAAATTCACCAAGTGCAGATGCCATCAAACTTCCACATCGTGACTTAAACAAAACCTGAAATAAAAACAGAATGTACTGGAAACGCTCAGCATGTCGGGCAACATCTGTGCAGAGAGAAACAGAGTTAACCTTTCAAGCTGATGACTTTTCATCAGAATTATTATAATCCTGCATTAATTCTTCTGAGCATTTCCAGCGTTTTCTGTTCTTATTCCACAGTATGATCATGAATAAATTCACTCAATGTGCTTTGATCTTTGTGGTTGGCTGAAAGAAGACTAAGTGGGTGGGGTTCAGCCTTGTTAATGCTAAAATACAGTCCTTTGCAGCGGTTGGAAAAGGGATACATTATAAAACATGATGCTAGTGAACGAGGTGGTGATGGGTTTTAATGTGCTAGGGTGTCCTTGAGAGAGAGAGAGCCTAATGCCCAGAACAAACAACCAGCGCACCAAAACCCCCAGCAAACGCTCACTGTTGCCAACAGAGCATAGATTTTCAACAATCTTCCTTTTGTTGGGATTAAAATAAAATAAAAACAAAAACACAATTCCTGTTAAAATCTGCAGTCATCTCTGATGTGATGCACTGGTAATGCAAAGTCAGGCAGGCTGAACCAGGTCTTGTACATCTCAGCCCATTTGGAATCCAATAGACCCATGGAGTGGTCTCAGAATCTCCCTTTGTGACTACCCGTAATCTAACGTCAATCACAATTACTGTGAGAATCGGAAGCACTGTTGAGATATGTGAATATATCAAAGAAGCCTAAGTATGTACATAGGGTGCCATCAGCGACTGTGGATTGAGATCGGGAAGGGCCAGTAATTGTCTCAGCAAGGTCTTCATTCGCAGATTAAGACTGTTCGCCGATGCACAGTTTTTTTTAAAAAAGTTTTTCTTTGCTCAGTTTTTCTTTTTTAAAAGTAATGCCAGCATCTTGTCATTTTTGTGGGTTTTTTTTGTTAAATACTGTCACCTTTTATTCAAACATCATGCGTACGTATTATATATATAATATATATATATATAAATTTATATATGTGTGTGTGTCTGTGCGAGAGAGACCTGAACGAATAGTTGTCTTCGTTTGTTCATTGCTGTCCTCTGCTTAAAAAAAGAACCGAAGGTGGAAGAGGAGGAAGAAACTATAAACTAGCCAAAGGAGTCTTGAGAACGCAGCTGTGATGGTCGGCTTTCTCGTTTGCGTAATTTTTTTTTTCTCTCTGAGGTTTTGTGCTTTATGGCGGTCACTAAGCCGCAGGGAAAGTTTCGATCTAAGCAATCAGCATTCCAGCATCATGTTTTCTGCAGAGAAAAAAACAGTGAAAGGTGAAAATGCAGATCAACAGTCCCGAGAAGACCCTTTCCTTTGCTTTTCTTGGCCCTTAAAGCAATAGTCACTGTGCTACAACAACAACGCAGCATTTATATAGCACCTTTGGCATAGTGAAATGTCACAAGTTGCTTCACAAGAGCAATTATCAAACAGCATTTGACACCAATCCATGTAAGGAGATATTAGGACAAGTGACCAAAAACGTTGGTCAAAGAGATCAGGTTTAAAGAGTGTCCCAAAGGAGGGGATGAGGGAGGGAAAGTTGGGGCAGTGCAAGAGGTCAGAATAAGAGGAGCACCAAAATCTCGGAGGGTTGTAGGGCTGGAGGAAATGACAGAGCTACGGAAAGCAAGGCCGCAGAGGGTTTTGGAAACGAGATGCGAATTTTAAGATCGAAGTGTTGCCAGACAGGGAGCCAATATAGATCAACAAACACAGGGGTGATAAGCGAATGGGACTTGGTCCGTACTAGGGGATGGGCAGCAAAGTTTTGGATAAGCTCATGTTTTGGGGAGCTGGGTATCTGTCCAGGAGTGAATTGGAATAGTCAAATTTAAAGGTAAAAAAAGGCATGGATGAGGGTGTCAGCAGCAGAAAAGCCTTCAGTGAGGTTACAGAGATAGGGGCTGGGTGCGGGAGGAATGGGGCCATGAAGGGATTTGAAAAGTCAGCTGAGAATTTTAGAACTAAGACATAATGACTAGAATTGACCAAGTTGCTAAATTTAGTATTTTACTCCAGGTATCCAAAGCCCGGAAAGGCTTTGTGGTAAATTTGCAAATATGCTTTGCCATCAGACACATGCTATTTAGGAGAATATTCAGGTGATATCAGGGATTCCAGGCAATAACAGTAATATTGTTGTAAAATTGTTTAATGTTATAAGTGTGAGTTTCAGCCCTAGTTCCTTTATTAAAAAATATCAAAATGTTCACAAGGAATTATGATTGAAGCCCTTTTTTAAAAAAGTCTGCTGATTTCCTTTTTTGATTTTCTCTTTTATAGTCTTATGTGCTTACAGTCTTATAGTCTTACAGTGCTTACAGTGTCATCAGGGAGGGAGATGGGGGGAAAGCCAAATTAACAGCAATGGACTTGGTTATTGGCCTCAACAATGTTTTAATTGCATGCACAGGCGTGTGAATTCAGCTCAATTTCCCAAACAAACCAACTGTACCTGACTTGGGCCATCAATAATATTACAAATATGTGTATCTAGAAAAGGGACGATTGGAAAAGAATAATGTTAGAAATTTTTATCGCAAGTTTCTAATGACGCCTGTAAGAATTAAATTTACTGGTAATTCCGAAGTGTTTTATGAAGTGTGTGTGTGAATAGTCTACCCTTTCCCCACCCCCCCACCACCAGCCCCCAAAAACCTATAAATATGTTTTTTTTCTCTTCTTATTTTGGATCCAAACGTTTGACTGTAGGAGTTGATGAAGGCATCTGCAACAGATTAAATGTCAGATGTGAACAAATCCCACTGTATGTTTGAGGCTATTAGTGAGGTTTCAGCTGCCATAGCAGTGTCTCTTTACTGAAGATAAATAAAATGTCAGAGCTGAGATGAGGGAGATTTAACCACACTTCGCACTGCTGGAGAAAGCAGCTCTTAACTCACTCAGCGGGTGTTTCTCTGCCATTATTCGCAGTGGCCGTGCCAAATCAATGAACTGTGTGAAAATGCCTTTTTAACCCTATGAATGTCAACATGCACCTCCAGTCTTTGAGGGGAAGTACGTGGCTGGGCCCAGATGGAACCAGGCCATGCTATCAATTCCTGACCCTCCCCTTCATCCCTAGTGAAATGTAAAGATCCACAGAACAGAATGTACCCTGAGAGAACAGAAATCCACGAGTCAGAAATCATGGTGATCCTCAAAATAGCATCTCAGTCTGAATGCCAAAATTCAGATAGCAATAACTATGAGGAGCTCCCTCTGGCAAGAACATGCCAAATGCTCTTAGTCTGAATGTTTGAAATCTTCCATTAAAATAACAGATTGTGGTTGTTGCGTATCAGTGACGTTTCTGTACAAGTGACTCACATTATCCTGGTGTTCGTGGGTGGCCTACTCCTAGAACTTCATCCAATGCTATTCTCAATCCAGAAACTTGGAGGTGAACGAGAGAGCCAGGGAATGACTGGCCTGGTCCTCATCGGGTAACCTGCTGGTGGCTAAGGAACCAGATTGCGGGGGCTGCCAATATTCTACAACAGCATGGCTTTCCCCACCCCAATACCACCAACCGTCATCCCCCACAGTGCATTGGCTAAAAGGCACAGAGTCTTTCCGCCTTCTGATCTCACCAACCTGTAATTTTTCAATCTGTTAAACTGAACAGAGAGGAAGTCGGCAGTATGAGAAAGAGGAAGCTGCAAACCCCAGTCATTATGTTAAGTTTTTTTGTTGGGGCATGGAGCAAATGGAATTAAATAGAATATACGACACAGAAACAGATCATATGGTTCAACTAGTCCATACCAGCATCATTCTCCATTATGAGCCCTCTCCCTTGCTAATTCACCTCACCCTGCCGGTATATTCTTCCTCTATTCCTTTCTTTCTGTGTACTTACCGAGCTTCCCCTTAAATGCATTTTTGCTATTTGCCTCTTAAGGGGAGAAGAACATTTTAGCAGCTGAGATTTTCCCAATCCTGCAGTTACTTCATTTGGATAGTCAAGTTAGAAATGTTAAAAAAAAAATCTGCTGTGTGGCTTCAGCCTGACATTCATTGCGTGGAATAATTTTTAAATTCTAGCTGAAAGCCTGTATCAGCTGCAAACTGGAGACAGGGAAATGTGTTCTCTTAGAGCAGAGCAGTTGTAAACCTGTCGGGATGTTATGGATGCCTAAGTGATAGAGAATCTTGCTACTATTTGCTGAATATTGAAGGAGGATAGCTAATGGTGTGCAACATATAAACCTGTTGTGACTATCACCCATCTGTCTGTGAAGGAGTGAATGGTGGCAGAGCCTGGTAAGATGGATTTTTAGCAGGTTTACATCCAGCAAACACCCCTTTAGAAACTGTTGCTAACCATTAACTATGGTCAGATGAAAAGCATTTCAGCAGCAAAAAAAAAAACAAAGAAGACAACACAGGCATTAAGCCTGTTATCCAGCTAGTGGCAGTTAACCCTTCAAACAGATTAGTTGTTAATTCCAGGCCTTTGCTGAGTTAGCAGATTTGGACTAGAACCGCGAGTTAGGCTGTTAGACTTTCCCTCAGTATCTGGCAGTCACCTTCATACATGTAAAACAAAAATAAAAATACCTGGAAAAACTCAGCAGGTCTGGCAGCATCTGCAGAGAGGGACACAGTTAACGTTTCGAGTCCGTATGACTCTTCAACAGAACTAAGGAAAAATAGAAATGAGGTGAAATATAATCTGGTTTAAGTGGTGGGGGGGAGCGTAGAGCTGGATAGAGGGCCAGTGATAGGTGGAGATAGCCAAAAGATGTCATAGACAAAAGGAAAAAGAGGTCCGGTCCCTCTTTGTCCTTTTGTCTATGACATCTTTTGGCTATCTCCACCTATCATTGGCCCTCTATCCAGCTCTACCTGTCTCAGACCCCCTTAAACTAGCTTATATTTCACCTCTTTTCTATTTTTCCTTAGTTCTGTTGAAGAGTCATACGGACTCGAAACGTTAACTGTGTTCCTCTCCGCAGATGCTGCCAGACCTGCTGAGTTTTTCCAGGCATTTTTATTTTTGTTTTGGATTTCCAGCATCCGCAGTTTTTTGCTTTTCTCTTCATACATGTGCCTGGGCAGTGAGAGTTGGGCAGCCTGATCTTATTCTCAGTTTCCATGCACTTTCCAGCAGAGGTCAGTGGATATTGATCAGGAGTGGAAATCCTGGCTGATTTTTATACCCACTTCTCGGCTCAGGGAGACTGTGGCAAGTTGTCACGCCCTTAACTTTCTAGGCTGTATATTGTACATTCCCGATCAGAATGGAGGTAATTGGATAATTTCCCCTATCAGTGCAGTTCGCAGACTCTCTTTTTAAAGGGACTCTGTAAATAGACTTTACTTTGTTATTCGCTAAAAAATACACTGTTTACTCATGAGTTCTGCTGGGCAGAGGTCCACCCTGCCCCAACTCGTTGGCCGACACTGTGATGTCAACAGCATTCTGGATGAAAGGGGTGAGCCACAGGGACAAGATCTAAAGTGCCCATGGAGCTGTACCACGGCCTTCTGGAGAAGGTAAAGAGCATTGCACAAAAACCAAAGGAATATACAAGCATTATTTCCTGCCTCCAAAGCAAGGTGAATGAAGCTGGGAATTAATTGAGAGGTACAGGTGATACCATAACCACAGGGTCTACCGTTTGGTTAATAAAAGTCCTCTGCATTCCATGATGGAATTCCAACTCTGTATTCACTCAACCAGCTTTAAACATTTTTGATAAAATGCTAATAAACGGAAAGCCATTGCTAACAGTTAAAAGCGAAATGACACTGATTAGAGCCAACGAGGGGCTATTGTATTATACAAAGCCACAGGAGGCTACGGTAAAGGAATTATTTTTGCAATTCTGAAGCAGAAATATAGTGCAATGAATATAGGAATGTGCTGTGATTCTGTTTATCCTGCTTTGCTCTAAATATACCTCGATGTTCTAATGTCAGGGGAATACTAGCAGTGAGATTTATGATTAGACAAAAGTGGCGTGTGTTGCAAACCTATTTAAATGTATGAAGTATTTAATTTTTAAGAGTGATATTTATCAAAATAGGTTGTAAGTTTAAACGCAAATGAGTGTTTGCAGATTATAGGGTTGTAGATGGTAATTGAGTAACATGTCAAAGGGTAACAAGAGATAATAGAGGAAGCCAAATTGAAAGCCTACAGCATGGTTGAAATTGAACAGTGAAACTCCTAGTTGGAGCCACTGAAATGGATACAGAATTGGGGCTCTCTACCTCCATTCACTGACTAGTCCTGCTAATTTGAGTCTAAGAATACACAAAAAAGACCTGGACACTATTATTAAAATTTGTTCATTGGCTAGGCCAGCATTTGTTGCCCATCCATAATTACCCTTGAGAACTGTGTGGCATGCTAGGCCATTTCAGAGTCAACCACATTGCTGTGGGTCTGGAGTCACATGTCAGCCAGACCAGGTAAGGTTGGCAGATTTCCTTCAGTAAAGGACATTAGTGAACTAGATGGGTTTTTACAACAATCGACAATGGTTTCATGGTCACCATTAGACCTTTAATTCCAGATTTCTTATTAAATTCAAATTTCACCATCTGCTGTGGTGGGATTTGAACCCAGGTCCCCAGAGCATTACCCTGGGTCTCTGGATTACTAGTCCAGTGACAATGCCACTATGCCACCACCTCCCTCAAAAAAAGCATTTTAGCGCAGAGAGAAGTTAGGATCTCAGATGCACTGCCTGAGCATGATGGAGGAGATTCAATCGTGGCTTTCAAAAGAGAATTGGATAAGTGCTATAAGTGAAAAAAAAACTTGCAGGACTATGGGGAAAGGGGGAGGGTGGGGGGAGCGGGACTAGCAGCATTGCTCTTGCAGAGAGCCAGCACAGTCCAAATGGCCCCCTTCTTTGCTGTAACCATTTCACTATTCTATATTAGTATTGGTGTCCTTGAGTGAAGGAAGGGAAAGTCAGCCATGGTTTCCACTCGTAATCACGATAACAATCCCTGCTGAGAGGGTAAATCGAGACCGGGTGAGACCAGAGTTGAGTTTAGAAGGGATATCTTTCACGGTGGAATAACCGAGTGGCACTGATGCATCAATAATACCATTTCAGTGACCAGAGAATATCTTATATAGATATGACATTGAAATTTGGAAGCTTCAAAAGAGTTGAGTAAATTACATAAAAATAATTACATTGCCATGGGGATTTAGGGAATGCTTAAAGTAGGAACTTGTTCTGTCTCCTATATTTTAGAAGGGAAGGAAGGGTGCAGAGCAAATTCCACCAGGTAAGCCTAGGTTCACACCCTGACCACTGCCCTCTGGCCCCTGATGAAAGTGTTTGTGTGGAACTTTAGTAAAACAGGGTCAGGACGAAGTGTGATTACCCACATGGCTGAATTGTCTGCAGTCTGTTGCCGTTTAGGCATGTGCAGGAATGATCCTCAGCATGATGCCAGTAACACTCCCTTACCTCAACCAGCTGAGCATTCTTCATGTGCAGGCTTAAACAGCAGAAGAGCAAGTTGAAGGAGGAAATATTACAAGTTTGGGCCTTACCTGTAACTGAGCATTTGTTTAGCCTCTTTCAGGTTGTATTGTCCATTCTTTGCTGCTGCATTGACATCATTTGCTGTGTTAAGCCTGGTGAAAAGCAGAAGATAATGTTGTACTTCTTATAGTTTAGGACAGATATAAACCCTATGTCACAGTCTGTGAGGTGACTGTCATTTCATACATTGTTAATAATTCAGAATTTAGGACACTGCTTTCCAAAGTTTACTTTTCTTTTTCTTGTGGTTTCTCACCTCATGCAGTTCCTGATTGCTCCAAAGGGAATGGGCTGCCATTTTCTGAATCTTATATATGTTACATCCTTTATTTTGCACATTTGGGTCAAAGGCACTTTCGTCCTCGGTTAAAAATGCTTCAGTAAATGACACAGAGCTACAAACTGGACCCGGAGTTCATAAAATATTTTGCCTCTCGCCAGAAAATATACAAGTCTAATGCACAGCTAATGCACCATAGATTAGGCCAAGAATGGAAATCCAGATTCCGCATTCAGATGTTTCCCCAGGTGACAGCAGCAGCTTGCATTTGTATAGCGTCTTTAATGAAGTAAAATGTCCCAAGGTGCTTCATAAGAGCTTTATCAAAGAAAATTTGACAAAATAATACCTTACGTAAGGCAGGTCACCAAATGTTTGGCCTAAGAGGTAGGTTTTAAGAACAGTCTTAAAGGAACGGGAAGCAGCAGAAAAGTTTAGGAAGGAAATTCCAGAATTTAGGGTGAAAGCATGGCTGCTAGCGGGGAGGCATTGGAAATTGGGAAGGGCTAGAGGCCTGAATTGGAGGAGCACAATGATCTTGGAGGGTTGTAGGGCTGGAGGTGGCTGCAATGATAGGGAAAGGGCAAGGCCATGAGCGATTTGAAAACAATGATGAGCAATGCGGAAGCATTGCCAGACCAGGGGCCAATTTAGGTGAGTGAGCAGAGGGGTGATTAGTGAACGGCACTTGGTATGCGTTAGATTATGGGGAAGACATCAGCCTGAGCTAAGTTGTCATGTTTATCATTGGTGCTACATCTGTCCAAAGGGAGGGTGACCTGCTTCACCATGCATTGATTAATATCTTTAGGTTCAAGTCCCTATGTTGTCTGACATTTGTACTCAAGACTTCCCCCTAACCCAAAGAGATCAGTGATGGACAAATTTTGGGCTGTGACATTGAGTGCTGAACTCCGTGAGGCGTGAGGGGAAAGCTATAAGAGCTCTTATTCACATCTCAGCTCACAACAATTCCCTTCCAAAACACTCAATGCCATGGAGATAACTATGGGATGTCGGGTGAGCAACCTCCCAGCCAGGCTCTGAGGTGCTGGTCTTGGCAGCGAAATCAACACACAGATGCAATAAATTTTTTTAAAAGAATTAATCCCTAACCATAAATTTGGAGTTAAACCATCTTTTATCCTAGTGTAAAATACCAACCATTCTGATCTCTGTGTAATGTGTGGGATGAAGTGATTGATTAAATGTGCAGTCCGGATTTGAAGGCATAGCAATATTTTACAAAAGCTGCAAGAGCAAGACTGGATTTTTACTGAGATTCAAAGCATTGCCGCATTAACAGTTATTCAGCAGTGGTCAGATGGGACAGACAGGCCCAATGTTTCAGGAACATAATTGGGTAAGAGACAGACTTTGCAGATCACCACCCCACCCCCACTTGTCCCCCTGATTTCACCCTGTCACATCCCTGGTTTACACACACGCACACACACACACACACACACACAAAAAATCTCACCCTGCAAAATACATTGCCCCACTGCTCTGCCCTTCCTCCTGACCCTGCCAGATCAACTGATAATTCACCTTATCACCACCTGTGGGATCCTGCTGTGCACAAAATTACGAGATCCTGAGATACAGGATCCTGAAATAGGAGCAGGAGTAGACCATACGGCCTATTGAGCCTGCTTGACCATTCAATACAATCATGGCTGACCTTGAACTTAAACTCCCACCATCTCCCTTTATCGCTTGATACCCTAAGAGACCACATATTCACCTATCTCAGCCTTCAATATAACAATTACACATCCACAAACCTCCGGCGTAGAGAATTCCAAAGATTCACAATCCTTGGAATGAAGAAATTTTTCCTCATCTCAACCCTAAATGATCGACCCCTTGTCCTGAAACTGTGCCTGTGTTCTAGATTTCCCAGCCAGTGGAAACAATCTCTCGGTGTCTACCCTGTCAAGCCCCTTCAGAACCTTGTGTGTTTCAATGAGATCACTCTCATTCTTCTAAACTCGAGAAAGTACAAGCCCAATTTACTCAGCCTCTCTTTGTGGGACAATCCCCTCATCCCAGGGACCAATCTAATGAACCTTTGCTGTACTAGCTCCAACACAAATATATCCTTCCTTAAATATGGAGACCAAAACTGCACATAGTATTCCAGACGTGGTCTCATCAAATCCCTGTACAATTGTAGCAAGACTTCCTTGTTCTTGTACTCTGATCCTGATAAAGGCCAACATGCCATTTGCCTTCCTAACTGCTTGCTGTACCTGCATGCTAACTTTGAGTTCCTGAACGTGCACATCCAAGTCTCTCTGAACATCAACATTTACAAGTTTCACCCTTTTAAAAAATATCCTGCTTTTCTATTCTTATGGCCAAAATGAATAATCCCACACATTCCCACATTATACTCCATTTGCCATCTTGCTGATCGTTCACTTAACCTGTCTATATTTCTTTGCAGCCCCTCTGTGTCTTCCTCACAACTTACATTCCCACCTAGCTTTGTATTGTCAGCGAACTTAAACACATTACTCTCTGTCTCTTTGTCTGAGTCATTAATATAGGTTGTAAATAGCCGAGGCCCCAGCACTGATCCTTGCGGCACTCCACTAGTCACAGCCTGCCAACTTGAAAATGCACCATTTATGCCTACTCTTTGCTTCCTGCCCATGAACTAATCCTCTATCTATGCTAATGTATTACTCCCAAATCTATGAGCCTATTAATCTTTTGTGTGGTACCTGACCAAGGGCCTTCTGTAAATCCTGGAACTCCCCTCCTAACAGCATTGTGGGTGTATCTACACCACATGGACTGCTGCGGTTCTAGACCATTTTCTCAAGGGCAACTAATAACGATAAATGCTGGCCCAGCCAGCAAAGCCCACATCCTGTGAATGAATTTTTAAAAAAATCCATGTTTAATATGGCTACTGATTTCCCTTCACACCCTCAAAAAACGCAATTTCCAAAACCGAATTCACTTTGCCTGATCATACCGTGATTTTCTAAGTGCATTGTTAAGACCTCCTTAGAATATAATCCAGCACTTTCATGACAAATGATGTCAGGCTAATGTCCTGTAGTTTCTTCTTTTTCCTCGCTCCTTTCTTGAATTGTGGTGTTACATTTGCTAACTTCCAATCTGCTGGGACCATTTCAGAATCGAGGGGCAGAATTTTGCTCTTGGCGGGCGGGCAGGGGTGGTCGGGAAGTCGACTGCTGTCCCTGGTCGGCAGCGCACCGCGATTTTACGTGGGTGGGCCAATTGCCTTAGCCCAGCGTAAGACACAGCTGCGGAGTACGGGCAGGGTCTGGTGCTCAATGTCCACAAACCAGGTCCAATGGCGACCAGGTGGCCGATTTAAATGCGGCCTCAGCAACTCTTGGATGGCTGCCACTGAAAGACGTGGAAGTCGTGAGGGAGAGCATTGTGGGTGGACACGGCAGCTCGTTGGGGGGTTTCTCTGATGAGTGCCTCACTGCCCTCCTGGAGGAGGTGGCAGTGAGGAGAGAAACCCTTGTCACGAGGGACAGGAGGAGGAGGCCCTCCCACCTCACCAAAGAGACCTGGGAGGAGGTGCCATCCTGGGTCAGCAGCCACGATGTGCTGAGGCGCATATGGGTGCAGCGCCGGAAGCGCTTCAACGATCTCCTGCGACCGGGAAGGTTGAGTACCGAATTGGCATGGGTCACTTTGCAGAACAGTTAAGAATTCCCCATCTCCCTGTGGACCTCCGAGGTGTTAGAGTATGAGTGGTAAATGTCAATGAGGCAGCATCTGGGCAAGTGGGTGAGCCCTGGCTGCTTGGACTGAGTGCCTTGCAGCTCCAAGGTCACAAATTGGCTGAGCCCTGCGAGGTGTTCCTCAGGTGGGGTTGGCCAGGCTGCAATGGCGCTGCAGGTACAGAGTGGACTGATCAATGCTTCTCTATCCTTTCAGGAGAAAACATCCCATAACAATGCAGAAAGGGGACCCCCACACCTACTAATCCTCACTCGTTATGAACAGGAGGCCCTGGAGCTGGAGGGGCACCTTGCACCTTGGTCAAGCGGCCACGGTGAGGTTGGGGTGTCACAGGGAGGTAAGAGTGCAGTGCACTGAAGTGAGAATGTCGGTAATTGCAACCTTTCCACTGTAGTCTCTATATTGATGTGAGCCTCAAACCTGGAATCCCCATTGATAATGGAAAGACGAGGGCACCCTGATGCATATCTCTGTCTCATGAGGCTGCCAGGCATGCACAGCGACAGTGTGACGACTTCAACTAATGACATGTCCTTGTTCTTCCTTTTAGGTTCACCACCAGCCCACCGGGATGAGGAGCCTGAAGGCCCACCCCTGACCCCTGAGGACCACACTGATCAGAATGCACCTGTGTCACACCCGCTCTCTGAAGCAGGCACCAGCACAGATACCAGCACCTCGGTGGGCATTAGATCGTTGGCTACTATTTCCATTGGTGAGGGCACTTCACACTCGCTTGAGGTGCAGGCGGAGGCAGAGAGTGCCCAGGGCTCCGGCAGCCGGAGGACTGTTGGGAACCAGGAAAACGTTCAGTCAGTGGCTGATGATGGGCCTCTGGAGTCATCCATGAGGCAGCAGATGCTGGAAGTCCAGCAGGGTGTGCAGGAGGATCTGGCAGAGAAACATGAGGGAATGTGTGCCATGGTCTCCGTAATGGAGGAGTCCTTGCAGAGCATGAGCAATGCATTGACCCTCATGGCCAAGTGCAATTCCTCCTCCATGGAGAGATTGATGACTCTCATGGAGAAACACCTCCAGGGACCCAGGGTTCCTGGGGATGCGCTCGGACCTGCAAGCCCTCACACTGGCAATGACCTCAGCTGGTCAGTGTCAGTGTGGGAGGAGGATTGGGCACCCAGTATCCCAGCTAGATGCCCGCCCATCAATGGTAAGCAGGGAGGTCCAGAGTGACCTCATGTTAGCGCAAGAGCTGCTTGTTGTCTCTGTGGGCTCCTCTCAGGGTGCTCCGGATGATGGCAGCAGCTCCTCCGCCCCTCTGCCAGTGACTGTGGCATCTGATGAGGCTGCAGTGACTGGGGAGATGCCAGCCGCGGCACTGGCCGCTCCCTCCCAGGCGAGGCCAGCACAGGCTCCACAGGCCAGAGGACTCCTGCCAAGGTCATGAGGCCAACAAGACAGCAGAGTGAGCAGGATGTCTCCAATGCCGGTGCCAGCAAGGGAGGAGCACCTAGACACAGCACCCGCAAGCGAAAACTTAAAGCACCTTAATCACAACATGGCCTGATCACGGATGATCTTTGTCTCCCCCATTTTTCCGTTCAGTGTTTATTGGTGTGATGGAAAACACCCGTCAATGTTAATTTGTAGAATGTTTGCCAGGCACCAGTTAATTAAATGTGTTTTTGTGCAACTGGCCTCTGGATGCTTCATTTGTTCTGCAGGTGCAGGGTAAGCCATGACGTTAGGATGGACGTGTTTCTCCTTATACTATGTGCCATTTCAATAAAGTTTATGTTGTTGACCAAGGAACTGATCCTGTCAGGGATCGAGTATGGAGTCTGTAGCCCTGGCATGTGGTAATGGCTCTTATTTAGTAGCCTCGCTGAAGGAGTGTTGGATCAAAGCATCCCGGGTGTCCCTTCTTCCCTGGAGTTTTCTGAGGTCAGTGTCTATCCCCTCAGCATTCTCCTGACCATGCTCGTCCTCGGACTCACTACTGGACTCATCGTCTGTTGGTTGTGCAGCTGCATTAAGATCTTTTTCCTCCACTACATCCCCCTTTTCCAGCACCAGATTGTGGAGAGCGCAGCATGCAACCACTATCAGCGACACACGATCTGGGGAGTACTGGAGTGCGCACCCTGAATCGTCCAGGTATCAGAAGTGCATCTTGAGTTGGTCCTCTCTACCACCGCCCTTGTGGAGGCGTGACTCCAGTTGTACTGCTGCTCGGCCTTTATTCTTGGGTGGCAGAGAGGCATCATGAGCCACCTTCTGAGGGGTTAGCCCTTGTCACCCAGCAGCCATCCATCCAGTTGGGCTGGAGCACTGAAGAGTCTCGGCACCTGGGAGTGTCTCAGGATGTAGATGTCATGGGAGCAGCCTGGGTACCTTGCACAGACTTGTAGAATCAGCATCCTGTGATCACACACTATCTGCACGTTCATGGAGTGGAAGCCCTTCCTGTTGACAAAGTCACTGGGGTCACCTGTTGGCGCCTTGATGGATGTGTATAGTCTATAGCACCCTGGACACGGGGGGAACCCAGTAATTGCTGCAAAGCCTCTGGCTCGCTCTGCCTGGCTGGCCTCATCCGTGCGGTAGTGAATGAAAGTCAATGCACGCCTGAACAGAGCGTCTGTCACCAGCTTGACGCAACTGCTGATTCGGAGACTCCACAGAGATCCCTCACTGAGCCCTGGAAGGAACCGGAGGCGTAGAAGTTCAGGGTCACCATGACCTTCAGCGCCACTGGCATGGGGTGTCCACCCACATAGTCAAAGCTGATGCCGGGCTCAATCATCTGACAAGTGGAGGTCACTGACTCCCTTGAGAGGCAGAGCCTCCTTTGGCATTCACCTCGGACATATTGAGGTAGCTGCATCGCCGCTTGTAAACCCTGGCAGCAGGGTAGTGGCATCTTCTGTGGCCCCTTCCGCCTTGGACTTCCTGTTGGCCCTGCGCCCCTTCTGCCTGCGCCTCTCCTCCCACAGGTCCCTCCCCTGGAGGCTGAATAGGGGCACCTGGCATCCTCCCCCTTTGGCCCTCTCTTCCTCCTTAGAAGAGGTGCCACCAGCGGAGACCACAACCCCCATTACCAGGGTAAGGGAAGGCTGTCTAATACCTGGAAGGCCCCAAGTGGCATGAATCCTCTGGGGGCCTGGAAAACAACACAGTGTCCTGAACTGAAGCCTCTTATTTCTGTCAATGCAGCTCTGAAGCGAAATGAAGATGTCCTGTTCACACAAGCAACCAACAGCAAGTTATATCCTAAACTACAAACTACTCGCATTTACAAGCCCACTGACCCCTCTTATCCCGCCCATGGAAGAGGTTTCTGAAATTGTGGGCTACCCACCTGCCTGTTTAGCCTGTGTGATGGCCTGAAAATCGCACGGATTATGTAAAGTCCGAGACAATTGGTTTCTAAAAGGCCTTAACTGGCACTTAATTAATGGCGGGCACGCCTTTGTCTTCATCACGCGCCCGCCTACCGAAATATCATGAGAGTGCGCGTTGACATTGGCACGCTCGGCTGACGTCAACGCACTTTGTTTCACACTCGGGCATGTCGGGCACGCGCCCGCACGCTGAGCTAAAAATTCTGGCCTAGGGAATTTTGGAAAATCATAACCAGAGCATCCACTTTCTCTTTTAGAACCATAGGATATGGGCCATAAGGTCCTAGAGATTTGTCAGATTTTAGTCCCTCTAGTTCTCCAGTTTTTTCTCTAAAGATATTAATTTCCTTAATTTCATCTTTTTAGCACCAAGATTACCTTCTACTCTGGTATAAAACTTGTGTCTTCTACTCTGAAGACAGACACAAAATATTTGTTCAATGTCTCTGCGAATTCCTCAACCCCCACAATCATTTCTCTTGTCTCTGCTTCTAAGGGACCAACACTTACTTTAGCTACTCTCTTCCTTTTTATATACTTGTAAACGCTCTTAAAATCTGTTTTTTATATCCCTGGCTGGTTTGCTCTCATACTCTACTTTTTCCCTTTTTATCAACATTTTGATGGCCCTTTGCTGGTTTCTAAAGCACCCCCAATACTCAGACTTGCCATTATTCTTTACAACCTTATAAGCCTCTTCTTTTATCTAATACTATCTTTAACTTCCTGAGCAAGCCACAGATGAATTTTTCATGCTGAGTTTTTGTTTTACAATGGAATGTATTTTTATTGTACTTTGATTTTTTTATAATGTTTCCCAATGGAGTTCTTGTGGTGCAGTGGTAACATTCCTAACTCTGGGCTAGGAGCTCCAGGTTTGAGCCCCATGCTAGAACTCGTTGGCCATGGAAAGAGCATTCATGACGTGGTTCAATGGGCTGGTAATTGCCCAGAAATCCTTCCACCACCTCCCCACTGTTCCCAAAGGGAAAAGAAAAGTGTGCGTGAAGATGTGCTTAAAAAAATGTTTCCCACCGTTTATTTACATCTATACCTTTTAGTCAATTTGCCCAATCAACCTTAGCCAGTTCTCCCCTCATAGCTTTGTAATTGGCTTTCTTTAAGTTTTGTGATTGGAGCATATCACTTTCAAACTTAACATGGAATTCAATGTTATTATGATCACTAGTTCCCAGCGGATCTTTTACTGTGAGATTAATAATCATTCCTGCCTCATTACACAATACTGGATCTAAAATAGCTTTATCCCTAAGTTATTCCACAATGTATTGCTCCAGGAAACTGTCACAAAAACAAATTCTACAAATTCATCTTCTGGACCACCCTTTCCAATTTGATTGGTCCAGTCTATATGAAGATTAAAGTCCTCCACAATTATTACATTGCCTTAGTTACACAGTCCAATAATTTATTTAATACTATCTGCAATGGTATAACCACTGCTAGAGGGCCTATAAGCTACTCCCACCAGCGTTTTATGACTCTTACTATTCCTAATCTCCACCCATACTGATTGTACTTCATAATCTTCTGAGCCAAGATCCTTCCCCATGGTGTTATCCCTTATGTTATCCTTTACCATCAGGATTGCCCCTCCTCCTTTGCCATTCTCTCTGTCTTTTTGAAATATTGGGCGGGATTTTCTGGCCCTGCCCCCACTGGGATCATCTGGTTCTGTCAAAAGCCACCGAATCTCCCACAGCGGGTCCCACCACGATCGGGTCGGAAAATCCTGGTCATTGTGTACCCTGGAATATTTATTTCCCAACCTTGGTCACCATGTAACCATGTCTTTGTAATGGTGATTAGACCTGAACTCCTTCACCCAGAGAGTGGTGAGCCTGTGGAATTCGTTACCACAGAAAGTAGTTGAGGCCAAAACATTGTATGTTTTCAAGAAGGAGTTAGATATAGCTCTTGGGGCGAAAGGGATCAAAGGATATGGAGAGAAAGCGAGAGCAGGCTATTGAGTTGGATGGTCAGCCATGATCATAAGGAGGGACCAAATGGTCTACTCCTGCTCCTAGTTTCTATGAACCACTTATCTGTTTTGTGTCACTAGTTTATTCTTGCATTATTGTACTTCAGAATAACTCACGGTATGTCAAATACATTGGGATGCAATAAAGCAATCTATAAATGGATGCAAATCTTTCAGCTACACTCCTACCTAACTTTCCCAGTTGCCAACTTTAATATAAAGCATTGACTTCTCTTGCCAATCTAGTCACAGCAAATTCCCTGAAATGGCAGTGAAATTAATGACTAGATCATCTGTTTCTTTTAGATGTAAGCTGAGGGATATATGTTGACCTGAACACAGGGGAGAACTTTTCTGCTCTTCTTCGAAGAGTGTTGTGGCATATTTTCTGCCCGAGAGGGCAGACAGGGCCTCGATTTAACCTTTCATCTGAAAGAGGCGTCTTTGACAGTGCAGCACTCCCTCAGTGCGGCACTAAAATGTCAGACTAATTTATATGCTCAAATCTGTGAAAGTGGGGCTGCGCTCATGCTGATTAGGTCTGAAGTGAAAGGATTCAAGGCCATTGATCAGGACGGCTTGTTGAAAGATAATTTGTGATTACCTTTGAAAACTCCTCAGGCAAATGAAAAGTGTTGAAAGGAGCTTTTACAAGTTCAAGAGTTAATCTACGAAGGTAAATTTAAAATTGCTCCCCTAGGGAACATCACAAGACGAAAGCCTTGAGAGACATTTTCTGCTTTCTCTGATGATGTCTGATGTTTCATTCTTACATTAAACAGCTTTTGATCCACCAAACCATTACTTCTAGATTTAGCTTGTCCTGACCTTTGCACCCTTGGTTTCGTCTAGCATTGTCTTGGCACTTTGCCTAGATCTCTCAATCGAAAAGAAAAGCAAGCTTTAGACTTAAGTTAATTGGTCATTTTAGTCAAATGGCTGAAGTTTAAGAAAAAGCCTTCCTCTCACCTGCTTCTGAGAAGATCAGGGGCAATGATGATATGGGAAGCCACTGTCTATGCGCCTCAGCAACTGGCCAAAGATCACACTGTGCCGGAGGGTGACAGGACCTAGGTTCGGAAGGCAGCTTTCCTGCTTGTGGTGATCTCTCCCAGGGTCATCAAAAGTGGAGGCAAGCTGCTTCTACAGAGAAAGGGGGTACCTAGGAGCATGAGTCCACTTAGCAATCGATTATCAAGTGGAACACTCGCCCAGCCTCAGAGGACTTAATCACTCTCTGTGCCAGGGAATGATGAGTGGCATTGCAGAGAGAGAAAAATGAATGAATTCCGAGAGAGATAGCAAACTACAATCATCCTGAAAGCTCAGACAGAATATGACACTGAGCTAAAAAGAGTCATTAGGAGAGGCGACTAAAAGCTTTGGCAAAGAGAGAGAATTTAAAGAGTGTCTTAAAGGAGGAGAGGATTAGAGAAGGAATTTCAGAGTTTAGGTCTGATAATGCTTCTGTGAAGTGCCTTGGGGATGGCTTACTACATTAAAGGCGTTATATAAATGCAGGTTGTTTTCGTAGTGGACAGGGGAGACAATGGCGTAGTGGTAATGTCACAGGACTAGTATTCCAGAGGCCCAGGCTAGTACTCTGGAGGTATGGATTCCAATCCCATCACGTTGGAATAAATCTGTGATTATGAAACTAGTTTTAATAATGGTGACCATGAAACTCTCATCGATTGTCATAAAAACCCATCTGATCCACTAATGTCCTTTAGGGAAGGAAATCTGCCATCCTTACCTAGCCTGGTCTACATGTGACTCCAGACCACCGCAATGTGGCTGGCTCTTAACTGCCCTCTGAAATGGCTTAGCAAGCCACTCAGTTGTGGCAGTCAGGATGGGCAACGAAAGTTGGCTTTGCCAGCAATGCCCACACCCATGAAAGAATAAAAAAAAGGTTCATCGCTGGTGGTATAAGTTAATGTCTTCATGCTAGAAGCATGGCGGAATAATGGACTGAATCTTTCCCCAAAGATGGGTTTCAAGGCAGGACCAAGAGTAAAATTAGGAAATCTTGTATCAGGGCAACTGCCTGACCTGTTCCTGTCTCTGAGTGATCTTGATAAAGGCAGGGTTAGCCCAAACTGGCTACCCACCCAGAGGCAGTTTGTGGGAGGGGGGGGTGGTGGCAGCAAGGCCTCCTTAAATTCCCCCCTTTATCCAATTCCTAGAGCCGCAGATGCCAGAGGATTACAGCTGCGACCACAGGTCATCCTCAGAAGGGAATTCTGCCTCCATATTGATGGCCTGGCAACTGTGGCCACTGTTTCTTTTAATAATTTAAGAGATCTCCAGAGGGTGCCTCCATCTTGAAGTGCTCCCATGATTTCCCACCTACATTGGCAGCGCCCAGCTCTCCTGATGGGGCCGCTCAAGAATCATCTTAGATGAGGAGATTCCACCCCATAGGTATTCTTGGTGGTGAGGTGCCTTCTTTAAATCTTCATCACCATCCATTACACAAAACAAAAAGTTACAAATAATTATTCTTAACATTAACACCATTTCACTCTGTTCTAATTTTGGTTGTTATATTTGATGGAACATATTTGTTTTAGTAGTTGAATGCTGATGATGTTGATGGGGGAGGGGGGGGGCAGCTATTTTAGTTTGGAATAGTTACAGAGACTGATGGCGTGTGAGGCTGAATTAACATCAGTAGAGTTGCAGTCATTAACTTGGAGCTGCTTCAGCCTGGACTGCGCAGGTTAGCATGAAATCCTCTCACCACCGGGGTCCATAACTCCTCCAAGCCAGCTCTGACTGATGCACATTATCCACACTTGTTGTTTAAATCAACAACAACAACAAGAAAAAGAAGCACTCAGCAGCAGAAAGGCAGGAATAAAAACAGCGGGTAGAGCGTCCTTCCTGGACTCAATCAGGAAATTGCATGTGCCTCGTTGCAAATGTAAAATCTTCGAATGAGCCAATGCAATTGGGCAACATAATAGATCTTAATTATTTTTTCCTGTCAGGAAATATTCCTTGATATCTGAAAATGATTTAGAGAAAACTATACTGAACCATTTACTAGTTTCATTGGTGTATGCTGGTCAATTTCGAAGTAAATTATACATTTTTTTGATGCAGAAGCACTTAAAACGTGTCTAAGAAAACAAGTGTAGTTTGAACAGTCTTCCCAAACCAGCGCAATAGGTGAAATCTTGCAATTTGGACCTGAGTACGCAATGTGATTGAAGAGGGAACCATGCCAATAGTGAAGGATAGGTTTGATAGGTGGTTGAAGGAAAAGGGGAGTTGAAGGATGTGGGAATGTTGTGGACATGTGGGATAATGCCTACTACCTACTGTGGAGGACGAAGACCAACATGGACTGGCAGAGGCGAATGGCCTGTTTCCATAATTTCTATCTCACCGTTCATGACATAACTCACGATAAAATACATTTAGCTACGTGTTCCTGACATGATAGGATCTTACAGCACGGAAGGAAGCCATTTGTCCCATCATGCCTGTGCCAGGTCTTTGAAAAGGCTACCCAATTCGTCCCACTCAACTACTTGTTCCTCGCAGTTCATGGGATTTGAGCATTGCTGGCAAGGCCAATATTTACTACCCATCCCTAATTGCCCTTGTGAAGATGGTGGTGAGCTGCCTTCTTGAACTGCTGTAGTTAATCCCTTAGAAGCATATTTCCAATTCCCTTTTAAAAGCTATTACTGAATCTGCTTCCACCGCTCTTTCAGGCAATTATTTCCAGATTGTACTCGCTGCACAAAAATAAAATTCTCCTCATCTTCCTCCTAAGAGGCGTAGTGACCCATTACACTTTGGCTTCCCCAGACCAAAGGATGGTTTGGCAAATACATTTTTGTGTAGACAGTAGTGGAGCTCTTAGAGGTTTTTTTTGGCAGCAGTAGATGAAAGCACAATATCTCTCTGCAGGCAAAGAATGAAGATGACTTGGACGCAAAATTCAAGACATTGTATGGGGCCCTTGTTTACAGCCTGTTTGTGCAACAGTGTAACCAAATGACATTCTTTTTTGTAGGGAGAATAAATGATGCTTTATGTGCCGTATTGTCCCTGGAGCCAAGCTTCTGTCGCTTTTTCAAGTGTTTGGGTGTCTTTCAGGGCTACCTGGCTTAGGTGTTATTCCCTCAGTTACTGCAAAATGCTCTGTTCACACTGGTAAATTTTACAAGTGCTCAAGTCAAAACTGAGCATACGAAAGCACGGTGAACTGGCAATGGTGGAGCTGCAATCATCTCGGGTTTGGCCACAGTTCATATAGCAAAACCTCCTTAGGCATTGAAGGCCTCCCCTGTGTAGGGTGGTGGTCCCAATCACTAATAGGATCTGTCACACTCACCCCTTGAACTTGAAATGTGGTCGAATTCCATCTTTCAAAGTTGGCAATGTTTATAATCTCGGCCCCTTTAAACTTCATCGCAAATAGAAACATTTTTCTTCTTTCTTCTCAGTATTTTGCTTCTCTTCTAGATGGTAGCCCTTTGATGAGGTCAGGTTCCACAGGGGCCAACAGGCATCTGCTGCCTCACTCAAGTAGCTAGCTTCCCCACGTAGGAGGCCAGACAGCGAGTATTAGCAGCTCACAACCCTCAGAGGGCATGTGATTCTGAGACTGAGCCTGTACTGATTTAATGTCTGCACACATGTGTTTCTCAGCAGGAGCCATTGCCAAACAATCAGGGGTGGGGACTGTGGCGATTGTTGCTTTAAGGCCAGCCTTACTGACTAAGGGTCACATGGTCAGAACAGCCAAGCAACGCCGAGTGCGGAGAATCTCATAAAGGGTGGAGTTTCCCTAGTCTACAGTGTGTATTGTAGCCTTGCTAGAGGTCTGCAGCTAACCCAACTGAAATATAAATAAAGTTTGTTGTTCAACTAAAGAAGGCTCTCGGTAGTACATCGCTACATCTGGCAATGAGGATAAGTGATCCTGGCGCTACCTCTCACCGTACAACTGTGAGCGTCTCGTTTAAAGAAGGAAAGAAAGAAAAAAAAATACTTACCAGGATGCATCTCTTCGGGAGGATCAACCCATTTGACTCCCCCACGGAGGACTGGAGTCAATACACCAAGCGCCTTGGGTTTTATTCCCAGGCCAACAAAATAGGGGAGGAGGCAAAGCGCAAAGCAATTCTCTTGAGTGTCTGTGGAAGCCAAACCTACAACCTTATTCATAGTCTCACAGCCCCCAGTGTGCCCGACTCCAAATCGTTCAGTGGGCTCGTGGATGTAGTGAAGGGCCATTTTCAGCCCAAGCCATCGGACTTTATGCAAAGATTCAAATTTAATACGAGGGTGAGGGCCCCAGGTGAATCGATCACGATTTATATTGCTAAGTTGAAGCGATTGTCAGAGCATTGTGATTTCGGAGCGCCCTGGAACGACACACTACGGGATCGGTTAGTTTGTTGCGTGTGCAACAACACCATTCAGCGTCGATTGCTGGCAGAAGTCGATATAACTTTTAAACGAGCCATGGAGATAGTGCAGATCATAGAAGGTGCTGGAAAAGATTTACAGGAGCTACAGAGCTTGCAAAATAGCACCGTTTACCAGTTAGGGCGGGAACCTGCAGCCAGGCGCGGCGCCAAAATCACTGAAGCAGCCGCGAAGCCGGAATCATTCCCAATCACCCAGAAATCAAAAAATATATACCGGAGGGAATCAGACAGCGATCCTGAAGTTGGAATGTTACTGATGTGGGGGTAACCACACTCCTGAAACATGTAGATTTAAGGAGGCCGAGTGCTATTACTGTCACAAAAGAGGACATTTGATAAAACAGTGCAGAGCTAAGTCCAGACTGCCAAGTAACCAGCCAGCAAAGATGTTAGAAATACATAATGTGAAACAGCCTGAAATAACTGATCCTGACATTCACTCTCTTTTTAATCTTAAAGCAGTCAAGGCAAACCCTGTTACTGTCACACTCTACATAAACAGGGAGCCTCTAGTTATGGAGGTGGATACAGGGGCATCAGCCACAGTGATGGGTGAGCACACGTTTCAGTACCTGAGAGAAGGTACCAACCCTTGAGCCTGGAGAGAGCTTCTGCCCAGTTGAAGACTTACACAGGGGAAGCAATAAAAGTAAAAGGCACCACCATGGCACCTGTGAGCTATGGGCAGCCCAGCTCCCAGTAATAATAGTGACTGGGGAAGGACCAAGCCTTCTGGGCCGTGACTGACTAAAAGAAATCGAGTTAAATTGGCCTGAGATTTTTCGAGTGTGGTCAGCAGGACTGCTAGAATTGTTAAAAAAATATAACAGTGTCTTTTGCAATGAATTAGGAAAAATCAAAGGCTTGCAAGCCAAGATTTATGTTGGTCCAGAGGCAACTCCCCGATTTTTTAAGGCAAGACCAGTACCATATGCCTTAAGGGAAAAAGTGGATACTGAGTTAAACAGGTTGGAGGAACTAAGCATCATACAGCTGGTTCAATTTTCGGAATGGGCAGCACCTATCGTTCCATACTGGAGCCGGATAAGATCACCCATATTTGCGGCGAATACAAGCTAACAGTTAATCGGACCACCAAGTTGGATAAATATCCAATTCCAAGAATTGAAGACTTGTACACAAAGCTGGCAGGAGGCAAATCCTGCACTAAGTCGTCTATGAGCCACGTGTACCATCAACTCGAGTTAGATAACACATCCCGGGGGGTATGTCACAATAAACACACACAAAGGCCTATTCCAGTATAGGAGCCTACCTTTTGGCATGTCCTCAGCACGCGCAGTGTTTCAAAGGGTGATGGAGAGTTTGCTACAGGGTCTACCATGGGTTGTAGTATACCTCGATGATGTCCTCATAGCTGGATCGACAGAAGCCGAGTGTTTAGCAAATTTAGAGGAGGTATTAAAAAGATTTCTGGAAGCTGGAGTTCGAGAAATGCACTTTCCGAGCCACTGAGGTCACCCATCTGGGGCACCGAGTAGACGGACAAGGATTACACCCCATGGAAGAAAAGGTTAAGGTGATAAAGGAGGTGCCTTCCCCCACATAATCACTGAACTCAAATCATTTTTGGGGATGGTAAACTGCTACAGGCGATTTTTACCCAACTCATTGACTGTACTGGTCCCCTGACACACACACTGCTGAAGAAACACCATCGTTGGTCCCGGATGGCTCCACAGGAAGAAGCCGTCAAAAGAGTAAAACAACTGCTGCACTCCTCAACCTTGTTAGTGCACTTTGACCCATCTAAAGAATTGACATTGACCTGCAAAGCCCCTCCATATGGCATTGGGGCAGTACTGTCCCATGAAATGGATGACAGCTCTAAGAGGCCAATTGGTTACATATCAAAGGGAAGAATTTTCCCGTCGGTGAACGAGGGTGGGGCCCACTCGCCGACTCGTAAAATGATACACGGTGACGTCAAGCGGGCGTCCCAACGTCACTACGCATCACTGCGCGCCCGCCGAACTGTCAAAGGCCTATTAAGGCCATTAACAAAGTAATTAAAGCTGTTAAGAATGCTGCCCGTTCAACCTTAAGGTTGGCGGGCGGGCGAAGAGCCCAGGCGGCCTTCACATTTTTCATGAAACCTCATTCACGGGCGGGATGAGGTTTCGTGAAGGGTTTATAAATTACATAAAATTTTTTGAAAGTATCAATGGACATGTCCCAGCTCATGTGACAGTTTCACATGAGGGGGCATGTCCTTAAAATTATTTTTTACCTTTATTCCATTTTTCAAAACTTAAACTAATCTCCCTGAGGCACCTCCCTGAATCACCCCCCTCGGCCCGCACAGGGAGCGCTCAGCGCTTCCGGGTGTGTGTCACGCTGAGCAGGCCTCAATTGGCCTGCTCACGTAAAATGGCAGCGCGCCCCCAATTGGGGGCGCCAATCGGGTTCGCGCTCGCTCCTGCCCGCCCCCGCACAACCTCCCCAATAGGGGGGAATTTTCTGCCCAAGAACCCTCTCAGTGGCCGACAAAGGTTATTTGCTGATCGAGAAGGAAGGACTGTCAATAGCCTTCGGAGTTAGAAAATTCCACCAGTACTTACATGGCAGACACTTTACTATCGTCTTTGATTATAAACCATATTTGGGCCTTTTCAAAGAAGACAAGGCTATCCCACCGATAGCCTCGGCAAGGATTAAGCGATGGGCATTAATTCTGTCCGCCTACAAGTACACTTTCAAGCACCGACGTGGGATATACACAGTGAATGCGGATGCTCTTAGCCACCTATCCTTGCAAAAAAGAATCATGTGTACTCCTGTACCCCAAGAAATTGCCCTTGTATTGAATTTCTTAGACACATCACCCGTCAACACGAAGCAGATCAGGAACTGGGCCAATCGAGATCCGCTTCTGTTCACAGTTAGAGACCAGATACTTACAGGATGGTTAAATGAGCCAGACTTTGAGGAAATGAAACCATTTTTTACCCGCAAGTACGAATTGAGCTGTCAGGATGGCATAATACTCTGGGGAGCAAGAGTAGTCGTTCTTGTACCAGGCAGGTAACCGAATTACACAGCGCTCATCCTGGTATTTCTAAAATGAAACTGCTTGCCAGAAGTCACGTGTGGTGGCCTGATATAGATGCAAGTATCGAGAAGTCAGTCAAGCACTGTCAGCAGTGCCAACTGCAGCAAAAGTTGCCAGCCACAACCCCACTTGGGAATGGCCTGGCCAACCATGGGTACGGATCCATAGAGACTACACGGGTCCATTCCTAGGCACAATGTTTTCACTCATAGTCCATGCACACTCAAAATGGATGGAGATTATTGAGGTGAAATCACCTATGTCTCATGCTACCATCGAAAGGTTACACCAGTGCTTTTCGGCTCATGGGTTGCCCAAAGTTATTGTATCAGACAATGGAGCTGTATTTACAAGTGCTGAATTTCAGAACTTCACCAGTCTAAACAGCATTAAACACATCCGAACTGTGCCTTACCACCCAACATCAAATGGACTAGCTGAGAGAGCCATCCAAACTTTCAAGTCAGGACTAAAAAAATTGTCAGGAGGATCCTTGGAAGCCAAAATCTCACGCTTCCTTCTTAGCTACCGCACGACTGCACATGCAACAGCGAGAGTTACACCAGCCGAACTGCTTGTGAAGCATCGTCTCAGAGCGAGACGGGGCCTCATATTTCCAAATTTGCCAGGGAGGGTAGAGAAGAACCAAGGTAATCAGAAAACAAGCCCCCATTTGTATTGTAGAGCCTGGAAATCTATAGTAGATGAAGCTGAATATGTAAGAAACTTTGGTAGCGGTCCTAGTTAGATCCCAGGAATTATTGTCTGTGAGACCGGACCCCTTTCATACCAAGATCGTTCGTAAACACGTGGATCACTTCAGGAGCAGGGAGACGCTTCCACAGTCAGTATTGCCACCAAGAAATATAACTGAACCCGTAAGCACCGAAGTACCTGATTGACCTGTTATAGACATAACTGATGTCTCCATTGAACTGCCTGTGCCAAAAGAGGTACCTGTTATCGCAGTTCCTGTTAGTGTCGATCCTGCAGGAAAGCCTCAGGCTATAGAATTTTGCCGCTCGACCCAGAACAGAAAATCCCTTCAACGACTTGATTTGTAAATTACTGGACCCATGTATATAAGTGTGTAATCTGAAGTCATGACAAAGTGCAAGTGTGATTATTTTTAAGATTTTTGATTCACCTGTATAAAGTAATTTGTGTAAATAAGGAATGTAAAACAGGGAATTAAAGGGGGAGGGGTGGGCTGATTGTTGCTTTAAGGCCAACCTTATTGACTAAGGATCACGTGGTCAGACAGCCAATCAACACTGAGCACGGGGAATCTCATAAGGGGGTGGAGTTTTCCTAGCCTGGGGGAGTGTATTGTAGCCTTGCTAGAAGCAGGCAGCTAATCCAACAGCTCTGTAAATAAGGTTTGTGTACAACGAAAGAAGCCTCTCAGTAGTACATCTCTACAGGGACTCAGGTTGATTCTCTTTTTATATCTTTTACCCCAGGAAATTTCTGAATTTGTGGATGACACCAAATTGGGGGAGGGGTGGTGGGTGATCGATTGGCAATAATGAATAATAAACTTGTAGGATGGGAAAATAATTGGCAAATGAAGTTCAGCACAGATAAAGGTGAGGTAATACATTTTAGTAGGAAGAATAGGGAGGTCACTTAATACTTAGATGGTGCAACTCTAGATGGGGGTCGAGGAACAAAGGGATCTTGGAGCACAAATGCACTAATCCCTAAAAGTTAGGTTAGCAAGGCCATAAAAAAAGGAAATCAAGCACTAAGCTCTACTTCTCAAAGGATAGAATTGAAAAATACAGAAGCTATGTTAAACCTGTATCGAACCTTGGTTATGCCACACTGAGAGTACTGGGTGTAGCTCTGGTTGCCATATTGTAAAAAGAATATAGAGGCTCTGGAGAGGGCACAGTGAAGATTTACAAGGACGATGCCAGAAATGTGTGGGTATACATATTTAAAGGATTGATGAGCTGTGTCCCTTTTCTCTTGAAAACAGAGGGCTGAGGGGGTGACCTAATGGAAGTACTTAAAATTGTGAAAGAATGTTTGCACTAGTGGATAAGAGCATAACTAAAGACCATCAGTATAAGATAGTCACCAAGAAATAGAACAGGGAATTCAGAAGAAACTTCTTCACCCAAAGAACAATGAGAATGTGGAACTCGCTATCTCAGCGAGTAGTTGAAGTGAATAGTATAGATGAATTTAAGGGAAAACTAAACAAGTATATGAGGGAGAAGAGAATAGAGGGTCACAATGATAGATTTAGATAAGGAAAGATGGGAGGATATCTGAGTGGAGCATAAACACCAGGATATTCTGTGTTTCTGTGCCATATATCCTGTGTAATCCTATGCTCATTGTCACTGGTCAAAGTCCTGGAATACCCTATCGAAGCATTGTGGGAGCAAAGCTGAGCGTTCCCTACCCAACTGTGTGTGTTTGTGCATGAGTGTGTGTATGGTTGTGCATGGGTGTGTGTATGCATGTGCATGTTTGAATGTGTACGTGTGTTTGTACGTTAATGTGCACAGGCTTGACTAACTGTCAGGTGACAACTCTAACATCACACTTATGTTTGAGAGATTTGCTGGTCTTGGATTTATAGAACAACAACAACTTACATTTATGTAGCAACCTTAACATAATTAAATATTCCAAGGTACTTGACAGGAGCATTATAAAATAAAATATGATGCCAAGCCACATAAGGTGTTATTAGGTCAGATGGGCAAAAGTTTAGTCAAAGAGGTATGTTTTAAAAAGTGTCTTAAAGGAGGAAAACAAGGAAGAGAGAAATAGAGAGGTATAGGGAGGGAATTCCAGGCTTTGGGGCCTAGGTCACTGAAGGCATGGCCACCAATGGTGAAGCAATTATAATTGGGAATGCATAAGAGGCCAGAATTAGAGGAGCGCAGATATCTCAGAGGCTTGTGGTGTTGGAGGAGACTGTAGAGATAGGGAGGGACAAGACCATAAAGGGATGTGAAGACAAGGATGAGAATTTTAAAATCAAGATGTTACTTGACTGGGAACCAAGTAGTTCAGCAAGCATAAGGCTTGGTGCGAGTTAGGACACAGACAGCAGAAGCACAAGTTTAAGTTTAATTGCAGATTATTGGTCTTAGTTGAACTTGAACCCCCTCATGGCTGAATTTTTCAGGTAACTTCCAAATTGCCATGTAACTTTTTTTCAAGAGAAGACAAATATTACTGAATAGCGATACATTGAACTAAGGGAACATACAGAAGAAAACAGTGAGTGAAGGCTGCAATCCCATCCCTTCCAGGCCTCCACAGGAGAAGAATGACTGGCAGAGGGAAAATTAGAGGTGACTGTCACACCCTGAGCGCGCCTAACTGAGGCCCATGTCCTGAGATGGTAGCTTAACTCCAGGTGCCCTCTGTGTGTCAGATAGATGAAAAGTGGGCAGAATAAAGAGAGGACATTTTATGGTGTGTTCACACTGCAAACATTGTACTTGACTCCTTTGTGTGATGGTGCAATATTGGGCGAGGCCAGGATTACCTCTTAACTCACTAGCAGAGAATCAAGAAACTGAAAGATGGAGAGGGCACCAAAGATGCAAGAATGTGAATAGAAAATGGTGGATGCTGGCTGCTCACTTGCTTTGAGGCCCTAATGCGATGAGGACAGGTTTGGACTAACAATCGCTATGTACTGAGTTTCAAATATAATTTCTGCTGCAATTCCAAACATTTTCCCTTCAAAACGTTTTACGAGAATGGTTCCAGGGATGAGAAACTTCAGTTACGAAGATAGATTGGAGAGGTTGGGGCTGTTCTCCTTGGAGAGGAGAGGGCTAAGAGGAGATTTGATAGAGGTATTCAAAATCATGAGGGGGCTGGACAGAGTAGATAGGGAGAAACTGCTCCCACTCGTAAAAGGATAGGGAATGAGAGGGCACAGATTTAAAGTGATTTGCGAAACAAGCAAACGTGATGTGAGCAAAACTTTTTCACACAGCAAGTGGTTCGGGTCTGGAATGCACTGCCTGGAAGTGTGGTGGAGGCAGGTTCAATCAAGGCATTCAAGAGAGCATTCGATGATTTTTTGAATAGAAACAATGTGCAGGGGTACAGGGAAAAGGCAGGAGAATGACACTAAGTCATAATGCTCATTTAGAGAGCCGGTGTGGACACATCGGGCTGAGCGGCCTCCTTCTGCCCTGTAACAATTTCTGTGATTCTATGAAAAGAAAGGTTTGCATTTCTTTGGTGCCCATAGCCTTGGGGCATTATCCAAAAGCACTTTACAGTGAATTGAAGTACTTTTGGAGTGTAGTCGCTGTTGTAATGTCGGGAACCCACCAGCCAACTTGCGCTCAGCAAGATCCCACAAACAGCGCCGTGATAATAACCAGATAATCTGTTTTTTTTTTAGTGATGTTGGTTGAGGGATAAATATAGGACAGGACACCAGGGAGATCATATCTGCTCTTCTTCAAAATAGTATCATGGGACCTTTTTATGTCTGCCTTAGAGGGAAGACAAGGCCTTGGTTTAACATCTATCCAAAAGACACCACTTCTGATGGTGCAACATTCCCTCAGGAGTGTTAGCCTAGATTTTGTGCTCCAAAGAGGGGCTTGAACCCCCAATCTTGCCAGGGAGGAAAAATCTACCAGTCTCTGTCATTCATCCCCAGAATCAAGGCTGACCAAACACAGAGGGTGGACAAACTCAACTCTTCAGAGGGCAATTTCTCTGGTCAGACTACCGAGACAGGAGTAAGAGGTGAACAGAAGCTGAATGTTTCTTTGTGGGGTTAAATCTATCAGAGCAGGTTATTGAGACTAACAAAGAATAATTGCAATTGGAGCTGATGTATTATTATAACAAAGTACTTACATTTAAATAGTTCCTTTCACTACTGGAGGACATCCCACGGCACTCTACAGCCAATGAAATACTGAAATGTAATCACTGTTGTAATGTAATGTACTTTAAGTAAGCACAATGTTCATGGGCATGTGCCGAGATCTGCTGATTGAGCACAATTCAGGGACATTCCTGGTGTGTGTGGCTCAGCTAATCGATGAACAGATTTACTGTGTCACCCTTTACAAGGACAATTTTAACCTCACTTGTTCATAAGGTACATTAACTAAGGTGCCCATATGATTTACCTTGAAACAGTGGCCTATGGTTTATCAGGATTTCCCCCTTCTATAAAAAGAAAAAGATTCTCTTAAAAGGGGACTTCCCTAACCATGGAGTTGAGAATTAAATGTGTAACACATCCCCTCACACAGTCACAATGAGTAACAGTGGGAGTGAGACAGGACATCAATAGTGTTTAAAATACACCTCCTCATGCACTCACAATGACTAACAATGGGAGAGTGTGGTGATAATGGTTTAAAATTGTAACAAAGCCCCTTGTGATTCTATCGCCTTTCAAAGAATGTATATAAAGGCACAAATAGTGTTTTATAATACATCCTCTTATGTGCAAACACAAAGAGGGAAGACAGTGATACTGCTTACCATGCATCCCTTACATGACAAACATACATCCCCTCATGTGACTAACATACATCTCCTCATGTAATTAACATATAGCATAAATTGTGTGTGTAGCATAAATCTCCTCAGTTGACTAACATCAATTCACTCATGTGACAGACATACATTCCCACGTGACTAACATACATCCTTCATGTAACTATCATGCATTTCCTCAAGCGACTAACATATATCCTCTCATGTAATGAGTATTC
This sequence comes from Cetorhinus maximus, assembly GCF_964194155.1. NCBI lineage: Eukaryota > Metazoa > Chordata > Chondrichthyes > Lamniformes > Cetorhinidae > Cetorhinus > Cetorhinus maximus. The sequence goes on from NC_135884.1 coordinate 144,533,243, forward strand.
ATTCTCTTATGAAACTAATAATTAAAGTGTCGAGTGGGCTGGAAAAATGACCTTGTTCCTGAGCACGATGACACTCCCATTCCCACTCACGCATACATTACTTTCGGAGGGTGTACAGAGGCAAGTTGTTTCTCTCTGGCTCAATCCCCCATATATTTATAAGAGTTGGAGGTGGTACTGTTTGCCTTGGCTTCAAAATGCTCAGAGATCTGTCCCATTTACATGGCAGGCTGCATGCCAATCAGGGCACTGGTGGAAGGCAGGTTTGCCCATTTGGAAGTCATGACCATGACCCTTTATCCTAGTCACAAGGCTTCCTTGACCACCATTCGCCAAACTGTTCAGTCAGCCTGGTTCCAATCTCACCCATGCCCTCTGATGTTCATCAGCGATGGTGGGTAGCCATTTAACAAAGCTGCAAAGATAAAAGAAAGCACCTCTTGAATTGAAAAGAAAGAACTTGGTGCCTTTCATATCATCTTCACATTTCAAAATTCTTTACCACCAATTAACTGCTTTTTATTCATAAGATCATAAGAAATAGGAGCAGGATTAGGCCATTCAACCCATCGACCCTGCTCTGCCATTCAACAAGATCATGGCTGATCTGATTGTGGCCTTAATGTCATTTTTTTGCCTCCCCCATAACTCTTGACTCTCTTGTCAATCAAAAACCTGTCTAATTCAGCCTTGAATATATTCAGTGACCCAGCCTCCACTGCTATCTGTGGAAAAGAATTCCAAACACTAACAACCCTCTGAGCGGAGAAATTCCTTCTCATCTCCGTCTTAAATGGGAGGCCCCTTATCTTTGTTCTGTGCCTCCTCGTTCTAGGTTGCCCCACAAGAGGAAACATCATCTCAGCATCTACCCGGTCAAGCCCCCTCAGAATAGTAAATGTTTCAATAAGATCAAATTTCATTCTTCTAAATTCCAATGAGTATAAGCCTAACCTGCTCAACCTTTCCTCATAAGACAAACCCTTTCATGCCAAGATTCAGCCGAGTGAACCTTCTCTGAACTGTTTCCAAAGCAAATATATCCCTCCTTAAGTAAGGAGACCAAAACTGTATGCAGAACTCCAGGTGTACTCTCACCAATGTCCTGTGTGTTTTAATAAAGAGAAATGCAGCAGCCAATTTGTACCCAGCCAGCTCCCACAAGCAGCAATGAAATAATTATCAGATGCTATTTGAGAGATAGCTATTGAGCAGGACACCGGGGAGAACTCCCCTACTCTTCTTCTTCTAATAGCTTGGGATCTTTTACATCCAAATGAGACACAGGACTTCGATGTAATGTCTCATCCGAAAGATGACTCCTCAGACAGCGCAGGGCTCCCTCAGTACTTAGAAGGTCAGCAGTGTGCTCAGGTCTCTAGAGAGGGGCTTGAACCATTGGTGGCGATAAGAGGTAGAAGCAACATTGATTGGAGATTTCACAGACTCCCTCCGCCCGCCCCCACCACCCAATGTCCAAAAGGAAATAAAACACCTACATATAAAAACAGCAATGGTGGTAATGTAGCTTCAGGGTCTCAGACAGAGTGCTGCAGGAGCCCTTCCTCATTATGCCAAAAATGTCTGCCCATCCCTCCAGTCACCAAATTACCTTTCAGCCCATAACAACAACAACTTGCATTTGTGTTGCTCCTTGAACATAGTAAACTGTCTCAAGATGTTTCACAGGATCATGATCAGGCAAAGATTGACACCAACAAGCCAAAGAAGGAGGGTGGGGAGCAAACAATTGGTTAAAGAGATGGGTTTTAAAAGAGATTAGAGGAATGCAGCGAAGAGGTTTAGGGAGGGGATGCAAGATCTTGGGGATTAGATGGCTGAAGGCACAGTCACCACTGCTGGAACAAAGGAAATAGGGGTCGCGTAAGAGATCCAGGCTGCAGGAACATAGACTTCTCGGCAGATTGTAGGGTAGAGAAGGTAATTGAGATGGGGAGGGGGAAAAGGCCATGAAGGGATTTGAAGAGCAGGATATTAATTTTAAAATTGATGCGCTTTCCGACTGGATCATTCGGTTTGCTCTTTATTAAAAACTGTAATGAGTACACCCATCAACAGCCCTTCAGGGAGTTGGTGAATACATGCGAGAGGAGTGTGAGGAGAGAAAGCGAGAGAGAACAAATTAAAAGCTCGTTCTTCCAAACTTTCCACAGATATTTATGTTTCAAGGTTTGCCGGCCGGGTTGATCTTGAAAGTGCAGGCAGCCACAGTCACACAGTGTCTGTACTCACTGCCCGTTCTTGTTGCAAACTGTATTAAGCAGTTAATATGGAAATCAGCTTGTCACAAAACTGATAAGCAGGGAAGTTGAGATGCAAAAAAAAAAAATGTAATTTACACTAATCGTATTGAGGGAGACGAGAAAATGGGAAAAAAAATTAGAATGTTCTGGAAGAATTGGCAATTTTCTTTTCCCACAAGTGACATGTCCGCTCACTTGACTACTGCCCATAAAGGGTTCGAGAAGGTTAAGGAAGGAACGGCGAGAGTGAATTAAATAGTGATGTAGTACAGGCTTTTCAATAGTGCACCGTGTTCAAGGTCAGAGGCCAATACTGAATTTGCATGTGTCCACACATTGGTAATTTTAGGGGCTTTTGCGCAGGATGTGTTTTATGTGCTTCATACACCAGGGAGAATTACAATCTGACTACACCCTTGTAAAATGATGATTAAATAACTACCTCTTTAAACACAAGTGTCTACGTGTGGGAATTGAAGTTAAAGCATTTAGAAATTAAGAATTTAAGGTGGAAGAAAGCTCCGTTGTTTTCTTTCCCCCCTCCTGCCTCAGAGACACTGACTCTTTGCTGGGGCATGGATCCATCTATTCCTGCTTCCCTGCAGCATTTGGATATTCGTCATGTGTGGGCCTATAGGCAATCAGTGTTTGGGTGATTTGTCCATATGGGACCTCATAGCAAGCTTACTTGTGTACCCAGACAGGCCCATCGGGTAACAACCGAGAACAGGATCCTAGACTGACCTCTTCCCACCTTCCAGGGCATTGAAGGCAAATCACAAGCCCCAAGCAACTAACCTGGCAGAGATCAATTAATTCAGCATAGACCTGGGATTAAACCGGTTGAACAGATTTACTTCCAAGTGTCACAGTTAGTTTGTTCCATTGCTTGAGAGCAGGCTCTGATTTCTTTTCCTTTCATATAACCGAGAATGCCCTCTATCAATTTACAAATAGCAAAAATGACATTCAGATTTATCAGACTCCCTGTGACTTGCAGATTTTACAGAGGCCTGTTCCCATTAGATTAATATAGCTTGAGCTAAAGAGATGTCATTTTAAAGGTCTTGTTTCATTTCTGTAGATGAGGAGAGCAGCCTCTCTGAATTTCTCTGAAGTTTAAGTGCCATTTGAAAAAAAATGGAAGATTGTATGTGCTTAAAATACGTATTAAATAACTCAAGCTCAATGGGATTGTGAGCCATCTGATAAATTTTATTTGAAAAAAAATAAATGTGAATGCGGTACTTTCACATGACTTATGGTCTCTTCATGAGGGCTCAAGCGAGGAAATGAAAGATCCCCTTTTTTAAAAATGCCACAAAGCAATGCAGTTTTATTAAAAAAGGGCATTGCATCCAGGGATATATGAAGGCTGCAGGGAAGACTTGCTGGGAAATGGCTGATTAAAGGAGAAATCTCATTCAGTAGGGAAAGGGTGCCACTTGGACAACAAAACAGTCAAATTGAAGTGGTCAGCCCAAGTGAACTGCCACAACTTGCATTTATATGGCACCTTTAACATATTAAACCTCCCCATGGCACTTCACAGGAGTATTATCAAAGAGAATTTGACATCGACCCACACGGGGTGATATTAGGGCAAGTGACTGAAAATTTAGTCAAAGGGGTAGGTTTTAAGGAGCATCTTAAAGGGCAGAGAGATAGAGAGAGAGCCTGGAATAGATTGAGAGGAAATTCCAGAGTTTAGGATCTTGGCAATGGAAGGCATGGAGTGTTGGATTATTTTGATTCCACTGTGTTAATACTACATGGGAGATCTGCATGACTTCCATCCAGATAACCGTGTGATCTGGGCAGCTTCGAATGAAATTGAGATAAGGATGGGTGGAATTTTAAAGGTAAGTGAGTTGCGCCCTCAACCACTTTACGCTGGAGTAACCCCAATCTCTAAGTGGGTCAATCGAAGCACTCAATCAAAGACGATTGAAAGGTAGACCAAGGGTATTAAATCAGTGAGTTGAAGTGTGCCTCATTTTCTGGCAATTCCACTCTCCTTTATGGTGCTGGAGGATGCCCTCTGTTCCAGTCACCAACTGATTCTGATTGATTGCACTGCTTGATGGCATGACTTACGGTTTACGATTGGGCTTATGCTTGACGAATTTGCGCTGAAACTTAAGCTTAATTTTACCTCGGCTAAAACCAACGCAGTGCCCAACACGTCCCGTGTGCATATTGACCAGTGTTCCCCAAGTGGAAACCCCACTTCTGTAAGTATCTTCATTGAAAGGCATTGCCGGCCTAATCACTGGCTTTTCCAAATTGAATCAGGAGGCTGCTGGTGGCAGTGGATGTAAAAAAAGAACATGTTAAATACTTAGTGACTTGAAGTTGGTTATATTCAGCCCTGTAAGGGCAGCCAGAAGGAATACAGTAATTGTGTCTTTTGTCTGTAGTGTGTATGTGTGTGTGTGCGTGTGTCGTTGCAGGTCGGTTACTGTGCTGCTCTCACAGGATGGGAGGTGGGGGTGGGGGTGGGTAAGGGTAGAAAGGTCAGAGTTCGTGCCTGCCACAGCTTTCAGTCACGAGAGTTGAATACCCAAGTTGAAGCACAATAATTTGCCATTGTCAAGATATTCATCATGGAGCGGATGAGAAAAATTAGGATTTGTATAACCCTCTGGTGAAAGCCTTCAAAGCAGAGGTAGAGGAAGGTAATGAAACATTCATAATCTGTCCACACACACACACACACACGCACACTTGACTGCACATGCTTGACGGGTTGTTCTACTGTCGGGTTTGTTCCCAAGGTCAAAGATACCTCGGAATTAGTGGGAACTTGAGGTGCTCTGTACAACATCACTGTTCAAAGGTAGGAAAACACGAGACATGCCTAAGGTCAAAAGGGGACACAGCTTGCCTTGCATGGGATGTTTTGCTTGGCTCTGCTTTTTTATGAAATGGATTCTGCGAAAAAGAAATTACAGAACGTTTAAAGGAAGGGGAAACGTAGTCCCAGGTGCACACTTCAGAAACTATGCATTACTTATGAATTTCCATTTTAAATCATAATTATGGAGCTAAGTGCTGCCACAGGTTCGAGACCACACTAGGTCCTCACTGCAAATCTTTCCCACCACGAGCTGCTTCTTGTTGTCTGCATGCAACAGTAGTGAAAGAGTAAAGAATGACTTCATCACGCAGATGCTAAGCAAAATCAAAGGATAAATATCTAAAGCGTTGAGATGTTCTTTTCTGAGTGACAGATGGGCACTTTGTGTTCCTATGATATTACCCCCTCGGCATCCTCGTCTTACATAACTTTATGAGATTTTGCCAATGTTACTCATTTATTTGTGATTTCAGATTCTGTCCACAGGGCCTTTGCCAATGGCATTTGTCAGAGCCTCTGACAAACAGTTCAGTGGGACATCCTACATTCAGATAAATGGTCTAAATATGGGAGCGACCTGGAGATTTTGACCAGCATCAGAAGCCTTCCACCAGATAAGATTGTGGGTCAAAGTCTCAACTGAGTGAATATGCTTCTATTACATTAATCTTAAACAGCATGGAGGAACACTGGTGTGCTGGGAAGTATTTTCCCCCCCAGGGACACCACCCACAACCTCCGGGTGGGAAATATGGTTTTATCTGATGTGTAATATACCTTTAAGAAGAATGGTGTTAAGCAAAATCACACAATCTTTAGTAACCAATAGAAAAGTAGTGCGGGCTACCTCTGTAGTCAGTGGTCTGTAGTTAGTGGGCAGCATTTTCCCCCCGTCGGTTGTGGGGGGTGGGGGTTGTGCGGGAGCGGGGCGTGGGCAGGCAGGTTCCCGATTGGCGCCCCCAGTCGGGGGTGCGCTGCCATTTTACGTGGGTGGGCCAATTAAGGCCCGCCCAGTGTGATGTCCGCTCGGAAGCGCTGAGTGCTCCCTGTGCGGGTGTGGGGTGGGGGGTGGAATTCCCTGAGCCGGGATTGCCCTCTTTTGTGCATGCGTGCGAAAGAGCACTCACATCTCCCTGAGGCAAAGTGCCGCCTCAGGGAGATTGGTTGAAGTTATAAAAATTTTTTAAAGGTTAGAAAAAATTTTCCTGACATGTACCCTCATGTGACACTGTCACATGAGCTGGGCCGTGTCCATTACTTTTATTTAAAAATATTCCAAAAATTTTAAATCCCTCATGAAACCTCATCCCGTCCGTGGATGAGGTTTCATGCTTTTTTGGAAGGCCGCCTGGGCTCTTTGCCTGCCCGCCAACTTTAAGGTTGGACAGTCAAGTCCATTAATCATTTCAATTACTTTTTTAATGACCTTAACAGGCCGTTGACAGGTCGCCGGGCACACAGCCGAGTTGGCTGCGCTTCCGCCGAACTGAAAATCTAAATGATGCAGGCAGGCGTCGGGACACATGACCGATGTCACCCCGTGTCATTTTACACGTCAGTGAGAGGGCCCTGCCCCCGCTCGCCAACCAGTAAAAGTTGCCCAGTAATCAGCAGTATGGAGATAGGGTTTGATGTGAAAGCATGTGTGTAGCTGCTGAGTTCCTTTGTAAATAAGCAGAATGTGTTCCCAATAAGAAGTGGCTGCTGATCAACACTGTCTATAGTACCAACTCGGCCCACAACAACCATGCAATTAGGATCCACAAGATCTAACAAACTGGCGATGAAGAAAAAGCGAGGATCAAGCAAGGCAATATCGAGCACAAAGTGAAGATACAACAAACTGGCGTCGAGAGTAAAATATGTTAATGGAAGAAATCAAGGGAAGCGAAATTGGGCTGTCCCTTGCACAGTAATTGTGAGTAGCATTTCTGTCCAAAATGTCAAAGCAGTCCCCTCACAGAATGATGCAATTCAGACGAATTGACCTTTTCAATCCAGCCAAGGATGATTGGTCTCATTATATTGAACACCTAGCGTTCTTTTTCCAAGCGAACAACATTATGGGGGAAGAGGAGAGGCGAGCGATCCTCTTATCTACTTGTGGGAATAAAGCCTATGGCTTGATTCAAAGCTTGACAGCACCCAGTGCCCCAGATTCGAAAAATATTGATGAATTGGTGGACCTCATGAAGGGCCATTACCAGCCGAAGCCCTCAGTAACGATGCAATGGTTCAAGTTTAACCCAAGAAATAGAGCCCCGGGGGAGACAGTTGCTTGTCATGTGGCAAGTTTGAAACAGTTAACAGAACATTGTGAGTTTGGTACATCTTTAAACGACATGCCCAGAGATCGTTTAGTGTGCGTTGTGAATGAGGACACGATTCCGAAGAGATTACAAGAGAAAAACAAATTTGGATTTTAAGAAAGCACTGGGGATAGCACTGGCCACGGAAAACACAGTAAGGGGTTCAAAAGCCATACAGGGAGTGCAATCTGGTGCCGTCATCCACACTGGGCAGGAAGCCCCAGCCCAAAAGGGTGTGAAAATGTAAGACTCTGCTGAGAAGCGGGAGACAGACCCACTAGCGGGAAAATAAAAAGGAATGGCTTAGCACCAAAAATAAGGAATAATTGCAACAGAGGTGGAAACAAGCAATATTATAACGATTCACAGTTTAAAAAAATCAAATGTTTATATTGTCATTGAAATGGACACATAATGAAACAGTGTGAGGAAAGAATCAGGAAGACTTTCAATCAAAAGGAAAAAACCCCAGTGAGATCCGCAATGTAGAAGAGCCTGAAGCAAATTCAGATATTTATTCATTATTTAATTTAAAGGTTGGAAAGAAAGAATCAATATATGTAACAGTGAAGGTAAATGACTGACCTGTTAGAACGGAAGTGGACACAGGAGCTTCCACTACAGTTATTGGTGAACACACCTTCAAATATCTGAATTATGGTGAACATAAATTAAATTTGGAAGAAACTGATGCCAAATTAAAAACTTACATGGGTGAAGGCATCCAAGTCAAAGGCATAAGCAGAGTTACCGTCCATTACGGAAGCCAATCGGTAAAACTACCCATGATGGTGGTAGCAGGTGAGTGGCCAAACCTCCTGGGATGAAACTGGCTAAAGGAGATTAAGTTGGAAGTTAGGGCTGAAACTTTCCAGCTGAGAGCAAGTGGGTTACCAGAGCTACTACAAAAAGATGACTTGGTCTTCAAGGACAAACTTGGGAAGATCCAGGGGCTACAAGCAAAAATTCATGTGGATCCAGAGGGAGACCCCCGGTTCACCAAGGCAAGACCAGTACCTTATGCAATGCGGGAAAAGGCCGACAACAAACTGGACAAATTAGTGAAACTGGGCATTATACAACCTGTGCAGTTCTCAGAATGGGCAGCGCCAATGGTTCCCATTCTTAAACCTGACCAAAGCGTCTGAATTTGTGGAGACTACAAATTGACACCTTAATAAAGTGGCTAAGCTGGACAGACACCCCATACCAAAAACCAAAGACACCCCATACCAAAAACCAAAGAGCTGTGATTCTGTATGCCAAGCTGGCAGGTGGAACTGCCTACACGAGGCTTGATATGAGTCATGCTTATCAGCAACCAGAGTTAGAGAAGGCTTCCCAGGAATTTTTCACAATTAATACCCACAAAGGGTTGGCGTCACCTCAGTTTATGCCATCCTCCAGAGAACAATGGAAAGTTTACTGCAGGAACTGCCCCACATTGTAGTTCACTTAGATGATGTTCTGATGACAGGACTCACCGAAAAGGAGCATTTGGCGAACTTAGAAGAAGCCTTAAAATGTTTCTAGCAGGCTGGAGTGCATTTAAAAGAAGAAAAGTGCACGTTCCAAGTGAGGGAGGTAATCTATTTGTGTCAGGGCCTCCACATGGTTGAGGAGAGAGTGAGAGCCATAAGAGAGGAACCTGCGCCAAAGAATACCTCAGAGCTCAAATCATTCTTAGGAATAATCAATTATTACAGGCAGTTCTTAGCCAATTTGTCTACAGAACTGGCACCTCTACATTATCTACTCAAGGAGAACCAACGTTGGTCTTGGCAGGCACCACAGAAAGATGCTTTCATTAAGGTGAAACAATTGTTGCACTCGTCCAACCTATTAATGCATTATGACCAGAGGAAAGAATTGGTGTTGACATGTGACGCATTCCCCTACAGAGTGGAAGCAGTCCCCTCCCATCGGATGGACGATGGCACAGAACGGCCTATAGTATACATATCAAGAATGCTCACCACAGCAGAAAAGGGATACTTGCAGATGGAAAAAGAAGGCCTGTCAATCATCTTTGGTGTCAAGAAATTTCACCAGTACGTACATGGCCGTCATTTTACTATCGTTTCAGACTGCAAGCCATTGCTAGGATTGTTCAGCAAGGACAAGTCTATACCACCCATAGCCTCAGCAAGAATACAATGATGGGTCCTGACCCTGGCAGCAGACGAGTATACTTTTGCACATAGGCCTGGAAATCAAATTGCAAATGCCAATGCACTTAGTCATTTGCCTTTACAAGAAAATGATGAGGAAGTCCCAGTTCCACAAGAACTTGTTTTATTGTTAAATTTCTTAGGTTCATCGCTGGTATGCGCTAGACAGATCAGAGACTGGACAAGTAGGGACCCAAGTACCAGAGCAAGTGCTTCATGGTTGGTCACAAGAGCCTGTATCTGACAAAATGAAACCGTACTTCAACAGGAGACATGAAATACCCAGCCAGGATGGTATCTTACTGTGGGGAGCATGAGTGATATATGTGGGTCATCTAAGGAAGAGAGAAACAAATCACCAAGAAATGATTCCACCAGTGTTCATGACTGGGTCAACGTTTCCTGTTGAGAGAATTCAACCTAGTACAGATGTGTCTGTTGTACCCGCAAGAGTTGAGGAAACAGATTTGCAGGTGCCCGCTAAAGAATCAGATGTTCAGGCAACTCCAGAAAAGGAGGTTCCTGACAAAGCATCTGAAGTTGTAGAATGAGACGTCCTACACGCATAAGGAAACCCCCAGAAAGACTAAACTTGCAAGTTACTTATCTGTGTAAATAATTTGCTATTTTGAGAAAATTGTAATTGTAAATGTAAACGGTGTTTCTGAGTAAAGGGGGAGGGATGTGGTAATTATGGTTTTATTTAATGTGTAATATAACTTTAAGAAGAATGCTGTTAAGGAAGATCACATGATCTTTAGTAACCAAAAGAAGAGTAGCGCGGGCTACCTCTGTAGTCAGTAGTCCGTAGTTAGTAGTCAGTAGTATGGAGGTAGGGTTTGATGTGAAAGCCCACATGTGTAGCTGCTGAGTACCACTGTAAATAACCAGAATGTGTTCCACCTAAGAAGTGTCTGCTGATCAACTCTATCTATAGTATCAACTTGGCCATCCCACAAATGTGCAACTAGAATCTACAAGATCCAACACTCCTCCAGTTTTTAAGATGTGTTAACGGTTTTCACTGGGCAGAATTTTCTGCCTGTCGGGCGGGTGGGCCTGACCCAATCTCCGGCGGGCGAGGAGCTTATCCCCGCCGGAGAAGTGGACCCCAATGCCATTTTACATGAGCGGGCCAATTAAGGCCCGCCCAGCGTGACGTCTGGCGGGGAGCGCTATGTGCTCTCTGAGCAGGCGGGCGGGGATTCTCCAAAAGCGAGAGTGCGCTCTTTCGCGCATGCGCACGAAAGAGTGCACATCTCCCTGAGGCTAAGTGCTGCCTCAGGGAGTTCGCTGAAACTTTTAAAAAGATTAAAAATAGAAAAAAAAAAATGTCCCTAACATGTCCCCCTCATGTGACACATGAGATGGGACATTTTCATAAATTACAGTAAAACTTAATTAAACTTTTTAGAACCGCATGAAACCTCATCCCGCCGGTGAATGAGGTTTCGTGTTTTTTCTATTTGCCGCCGGGGCTCCTGGCCTGCCCGCCAGCCTTAAGGTTGGACGGGCAGGTCCTTTAAGTGCAAAATGTTTTAGATGACGGGCAATATGATCGGCGCAGGCTTGGAGGGCCGAAGAGCCTGTTCCTGTGCTGTACTTTTCTTTGTTCTTTTGTTCTTTGTTTAATTGTTTAAATGACCCTGTCAATGGCCTTAATTGATTGACATTGACAGGTCGGCGGGCCCCGCCCCCTGCTCGCTGACGGCAAAATTCTGCCCACCGTTTCTAAATAAATTGACAAAGAAAGGGTGAAATAAAAAGGCCGCGAAGAGAATAGAATACACAAGGAAATAATATTTAGAGACAAAGAGAGATAGAGAATCATGACATCCTTCTGGCCGTAAATGATGCTATTAGGCCCGTTGAGTCCATGCTGGCTCCCCACGGAGCAATCCAGTCAGTCCCACTCCCCAGCTCAATCCCCAAAGCTCTGCAAGCTCATTTCCTTCAAGTGCCTATCCAAATTCCTTTTGAATCTAACAGCTACAGATGACAGGGCATATTAGACCTAGGGTGGTTGATAATATGGCTTGTAAAAGAAAGAATTTTCACAACCTCGGCATATCCCAAAGCGCTTTTCACCCAATGAAGCTCTTTTGCGGCACTGTCACTGTTGTAATGTAGGAAACACAACAGCATTGGGGAAGGCGGTGGTGTAGTGGTATTGTCACTAGTAATCTGGGGACCTGGGTTTGAATCTCACCCCAGTAGATGGTGGAGTTTGAATTTAATTTTTAAAAAATCTGGAATTAAAAGTCTAATGATAACCATAAAACCATTGTCGATTGTTGTAAAAACCCAGCTGGTTCACTAATGCCCTTTAAGGAAGGAAATCTGTCATTCTTACCTGGTCTGGCCTACATGTGACTCCAGATCCACAGTACTGTGGTTGACTCTTAACTGCCCTCTGAAATGGCTGCAAGCCACTCAGTTCGTGGGCAAAGAAGGGCGGGCAACAAATGTTGGCCCTGCCAGCGATGCCCACATCCCAAAATAAGCCAATTTCTGCACAGCCAGCTCCCACAAACAGCAATGTGATAATCACCACATAATCTGTTCTAGTTGTAGATTAACCCTCTGAATGCCGGTTTCCAAATACCATGTTTTGTTTGTAAGTGAGGATTTTGCAACCTTACCCAGAACAAATTCAAAATAAGTGTTGGCAGTGTGTTACCCACAATTAAATCAGCTCTGAATGTGTAATGTTTGGGCTGGATGAGCATGTAGGTCATGGAGACTGACCTCTGCTGGGGTTAACCACCATCACTTTGGAGATTGAAATGTAACAGATTAAGTACTTTTTGTAAAACATAACTGGGGTATGGTAGTCCATGAAGAACCATAGCACCTCACTCTATGAGAGACAATTGGTTATACAGTTTGAGGGGCACCACTATTCAGCAAGTATGGGCAAGGTTTCCAAGAGCTACCACAGTTGGTGAAAGGATTGAACCTATGCTGTTGGTGTCATTCTGCACCACACTCTAGCCATCTAGGCAACAGAGCTAACCAACTCACAGTGAGGTGCAATATCATAGGCCCCACAGTACATGGTGCTGAGGAGAGAGGGTGGGACGGCAGGGGACAGAGATAAAAATGAAAAGTGGGGCAGCTCAGCTTGAGAACCTCAGCAATAGTGTAGCAACAGGGACTGCAGCGGTTCGAGAAGGCAGCTCACCACCACCTTCTCAAGGGCATTTAGGGGTGGGCAATAAATGCTGGCCTAGCCAGCGACGCCCACATCCCGTAAATGAATAAAATCAAAGTCCTGGGACCAAGAAAGGAGGGAGAGCAGTGAGGTGGAGAGGAAGGGTCTGGCTCTCAGGCAAGATGCTAGCAGGTCAGTGTGGACAGAATGAAACTGCTCCCAGCAAAAAAAAAATCATCACAAACTTTACACCACTCTCCACAAAATAGAACCCATGGCAATCACAACAACTTGTATTTATATAGTGTCTGTAATGTATTTAAGTGTCCCAAAGTGCTTCACAGGAACATTATCAAACAAAACTTTTATTGGGCCACATAAGGAGATATTAGGACCAAAGGAATAGGCAGAGAGCTTTAAGGAGCACCTTAAAGAGGAGAGAGAAGCAGAGAGGTTTAGGACGGGAATTCCAGAGCTTTTAGGACCGAGGTAACTAAAGGCTGCCAATGGTGAGCCGAAGGAAGTGGAGGATGCACAAGGGACCAGAATTGGAGGAGTGCAGTGATCCGAAGGATTCTAGGGCTGGAGAAAGTTACAGTAATGAGGAGGGGCGAGGCTGATCCCTTGATCCCTCGATTTAAACATAAGGATGAGAATTTCCAATAGGAACTAAACAACACAATGGTGCAAATCATTTAGCTGCTGCAAGAGGAAGGCAGGTTAACATTTCAGGTGGAATCCTTCAACAAGTCAATCTATCTTTCTCTGTTAGATTCCCACTGACCTGCTGAGCAATTATAGCAATTTCTATTTTTATTTCAAAGTTTCACCACTGGCAGGACTTTATCATTCTTCATTTCTATGGAAGCAACGAGACACTTCCAAAGTCACGTTTCCACTCAAGAAAGAAACACAGGCATTCATGTAACACCCTACTGTATCTCTCAAAAAGAGCTTCACAAGAATTATCTTGACGTGCAGGCGCAGTTGTGCGGCCAAATGTAGCAGCCTTAGGCGCAGGGCAATGTGATGAAAAAATAATTGATGATTTTTTTTGGAGTGACACCCCCCCGTCACCATCATGAATGGGTTAAAGTGAATGTTCTAAGAGCTGGAATGGGTTTACCCCTTGTGCAGTAATGATTGATGGCTTAGATCATAATTTAAAATCTCATCTCCTTACGGTTCACTTATTTTGTTGTTGCAGGTTTTCAACGGACAGTTTTCTTGCTCGACTAAGGTTGGGTGTATCAAAAGCAACACAGCACAGACAGCTCCCTTTCTAATAACTACAAAGGAATGGCTGATCTTAGCTGGAGCTGTCTGCAGCACTTCCCTATGCTTGCCTTCATTTCCTGCCATTCATCACGAGCTCAATTCCTATAATTGCCTTCCAGTCCCCTAGCCGAATGCTCAAGGGGAGTTTCAACACCTGTAACAAAAATTTTAATTCTAAATCCTAGTTGTGTGCACTTAGTTTTTTTTAATTCTTTCTTAGGATGTGGGCATCGCTGGCCAGGCCAGCATTTGCTGCCCATGTTTAATCAACCCTTGGTGGTGGGGACCCACCTCCTTGACTGCTGCAGTCCATCTGGTGCACGTACACCCACAGTGCTAGTTGAAAATGAGTTCCAGGATTTTGACCCCAGCGACCGTGAAGGAATGGCCATATAGTTCCAAGTTGGGATGGAGTGTGGCTTGGAGGGGAACTTGCAGGTGGTGGTGTTCATATGCGTCTGCTGCCTTTGTCCTTCTAGGTGGTGGAGGTCATTGGTTTGGAAGGTGCTGTGAGTGAATCTTATACATGGCACGCCTTGTTGCCGTTGTGCATTGGTGGTGGAGGGAGTGAGTGTTTATGTTGGTGGATGGGGTGCCAGTCAAACGAGCTGCTATGGCCTGGATAGTATCAAGCTTCTTGAGTATTGTTGGAGCTGCGCTCATCCAGACAAGTGGAGAATGTTCCATCACACTTCTGACCTGTGCCTTTTAGGTGGTGAACAGACTTTGGAGGGTCAGGAGGTGAGTTACTCACCACAGAATTCCCAGCCTCTGACCTGCTGTTGGAGCCATGGCTGGTCCTGGTCAGTTTCTGGTCAATGGTAACCCACAGGATGTTGATAGTTATTTCAGTATAGAACAACTTAGGTTTGTTCCAGGTGATTAGGACCCATTGACAGTACAAAATTGTGCGCCAGTTGGGCAATCGTATTCACTGACATCTTAAGGATGGCAGGAGAGTGAAATGGGTAGGATACACTGGTCCACTAGGGGGCACCTTTCTGCAGTTGAAGTTGAACCAGAGATGGACATGCTGTTGTGCTGTTCGATGGGCCACATGTGAGTCAGGCTATACCCCGTACATTTGATAGCTCCAAAAACCCATGTCACAAGCACAGTACATGCCTGTGCCATGGTTTTGCTGGGAACTAAAGTGGTCAGTATGTGCCCAAGTACAGGCAGGCTGCAGGGACTTTATGCTGACCAGTATACCAGTTTGCTATCTGACAATTACTACATTTAAGGTGGTCAAGATTTGTGAGCACCACCAGTGCTCAAGTAGTCTTGTCACATACAGCCCAGGTTCGTTCAGGAGGAATACCCACTAGAATACCTCCTGTCACTTGGGCATGCCTGCTCCAGCATAAGATGCCATCTTTGGAAGCAGAGAGAAGGGAGGTTAAGAACATTTAAACCTATTCAGTCAAAAATATTAAAGTTATCGAAGGATATTTGTCAGGAGTACTATAGTTTTGGTTGAGCGCTAATTTTGCTGCATAATATTGATAGGTGACTTTGAATCAATGGTTCCCAAAGGTCTCCATCATTTGGGTTGCTCCTTATCTCATGTATGGGTCTGTTGTAGACTGAATGATTACAGTACCATGATTATCATTGCTATTGAGGTCTTGTGGCACAGTGGTAGTGTCCCTACCTCTGGCTCAGTAAGTGCCGGGTTCAGGTCCCAACTGAGGACTTGACGGCCATGGAAGGTGCATTCATAATGTGGTCAGACAGGTTGATTATCAACCTGTAAATCCTTCCAATATGCCTGGTGGTAAGAACAGAAGCTTTGCCAAGCATAATCATGGACCAATCCAATGGTTGCCAATGCCTTTTAAAGGCATTGTACCTGGAGGAGGAGGGTGAACTTGACGGACCTTGGTCTTTCTTTTCTTTAGCAATTCCTAAGTTTCCACTTGTGATGACTAATTCCACCAACAAATTATCATGAATGGAATTAACATGTAGCACAATGGGATAGTCTTCTACATTCACCCTGGGAAGTTGGCATCAATTGCAAGGCAGGCATTTATTGCCCATCCTTAGTTGCCCATAGATAGAGTTTGATACAAATGGCTTACGTGTGAGGCCACTGCAGAGAGCAATTAAGAGCCAGCCACATCAGTGTGGGAGTGGAGTCACATGTCGGCCAGACCGGGTAAGGGTGGCAGATTTCCTCTCCTGAAGTGACTATAGTCGATCAACTGGGTCTTTTCTTTTTTTGCAACAAACCGTCAGCTTCACGCCAGGCTACCAGTTTCTCTTTAATTTCCAGACTTTTTAAACTGAATTCAGATTCTCAGATTGTCACGGTGGAGTTTGAACATGCTTTCTCCGGATTAGAACATCTTTGTGCAAAGAAATTTGAGAAAGGGGGATGAGGAACTGCAATCTCACCAGCAAAGCTGTGCTGCCAGGTAGAACCTGACAGGACCAGCAAGACGAAACAAATAGAAAATAAAGGAGGAATTTAAAAGGGCAGCAAACTGACCAAGAGCTCCCAGTGGAATAAGTGCCACATTTGAGTTCAGTGACCTGGGATAGGGAAGAAGAATCAATCAAGGTTACTGCTTTTGTTTGCCAGTGAGTGGCTCTTGCTGGAAAATTTATCCATTTTGAAAGTTCTGGGGAGAAAGGTGAGGATATGGCTCAGCTCCGAAGCACCCCGTGGCTGAATAGCGTGCCAGCTCTCGCTATCTAAGCTCAAACGCGAGTGAACAATTGGAGGTGTTCTGGTGCTTATCTGCACAGCGGTTTTGCCACAGGGAGCTATAGAGCTGTGTGTAGCTGATGCAGAACAGTTCCTGGAAGGTTTTGATAATTGTGTCAGTAAAAGTTTATTGAGAAATAATTATGAGTTAATTGCTGGGCAATAATGGAGTCAAGATTTACTCAATAAATAATCCCTCAGCTTGGGCGTCTTCGCACATCAGTAGAATGGACTGAAATGAGCTCTGGGCTTCATTTCCTTGCACAGAGACATGACCAAAAACCACCAGTATCTATTTTAAATCGTAATATTACGAAAAGTTGGGTTTCAGTTGCAAAAATGAACAAGCTTGAGGGGGCAGGTACAGCCCACAGCCCCAGTGTGCCATACGATCACACAGAAACTCAATGGGACTTGGCACCGCAAGGTTTAAGCGACTGCAACACTGACACCACAACACCCAGAGCAAAAGCCTTCCACCAAAATATAGAATATAGAGGCAGCAACCTGCATTTATATAGCACCTTTAATTTCCCACGCTGCTTCACAGGAGTGCAAAAAAAAAAATGGCCCTGAGCCCAAGGAGGAGATATTATGCAAAACGTTTGGTCGAGATTTTATGGGAGGATTTTAAAGGGGCTGAGGGGGCGGAGAAGATTTGGGGAGGGAATTCCAAAGTTTGGGGCATAGACAGTTGGAGGCACGGCTGCCAGTGATGGGAAGAAGGAAGTTGGGCATGGACAGTAAAACCCACCAGTAGGATATGCAATAGTGCATTGGCTTTCTTCACCATTAATAGAGCAGCAGAAGGCATTTTTCTCTGTTACGAAGCTGCA
Source organism: Cetorhinus maximus (assembly GCF_964194155.1). Taxonomy (NCBI): domain Eukaryota; kingdom Metazoa; phylum Chordata; class Chondrichthyes; order Lamniformes; family Cetorhinidae; genus Cetorhinus; species Cetorhinus maximus. Next base: position 144,550,828 of record NC_135884.1, read on the forward strand.
TTTATGTGTGGTTAAGCTCCTTTAAATCCGAGCCCTGTCTGCATGTTGAGCTCTTTGATTCAAACCAGCTGCAAATTTTCAGCGACTCCAAATTTACAGTTATCCCGTAAACAAGGTTTAAATTTAGTCATAAATAACAGAAAGCAGATTAACGTTTAACTCTGACTTTAAGCTGCTGCTCCGAAATACATTTAACCCATTAGACCCAGTCATTTAAGATAATTTTATTGACTTCTTTTTTAAAAATAAGCGTCTGGGAAAGGGGTGAGTTGATCTGATTCACAGCGCAGAATAAATCATTTCGCTGGTATTCTACTCTGGCAAATAACAATCAAACATGAACATGCAACATTAGATCCCGGGGACTAATCAGAGTGATTAATCAAGATATTTAAGGTGATGAAAGGATTTTGATAGTGCTAAGGCACCTAAGGAGGTGATATCAAAAATCATCTTTTCTGTGTATCCCTCCCCCAGTATACTGCCCTTTCAGTCTTGAAGGTAGAAGGGCAGATGTTGGCGTTTGGTAGCACGGGCACCACTATCTCTCCATTACCTCACCAACCCGCCTGTACATCAAGGACAATCGGTGTCAACACGCTTACTCACTTAAAGATGGGGAAACGGCAGCTGAGCCCAACCCATCCCCCACCTGATTCCACGCACATTTTAAACGGGGTCCTCTTTCTCTTCCCTGGTTTCGTCGCGCTGCAGTGAACTATCAATTCCCTCCATTGGCTCTGAGGTGCTTTGGGACATCCCGAGGTAGCAAAAGAGGTGAGAGGCTGGAGCACATCATCTACACTGACACTCCAGTGCAGCGCTGAGGGAGAGCTGCATTGTCAGGGGTACCAGTCTTGCCTATGAGGTGTTAAACTGGGGCCCCTTCTGCCCTCGCAGCTGGATGTAAAAGATGCCACGCTGCTTCGAGGAAGAGCCATGGGAGTTCTCCCTGGTGTCCTTCCCAATACTGATTCCTCAACCAACATCACTAAAGAGACTATCTGGTTATTTGGCTCATCTGCTGCTTCTGAGATCTTGCTTTTCACAAATTGGCTGCCATGTTTCCTACATTACAACAGGGACAACATTTCAAAAATACTTCATTGGCTGTCAAGTACTTTGGGATATCCTGAGTTTGTGAAAGCCGTCAGAGAGTGCAAGCCTTTCTCTCCTTTAAGCGTAAGTTGTTCCTTCCTTTTCACCAGACTGACTGAGATCTCCTAAGAGACAAGAGGTCTTGGGGACTTTTACAGATCAGTATCAGACCTGCGGTACATCAGAAACCCTGAGCCATTGGATGATGCCCTTTATAATCTCACAACACCTGCAATAGATTTTTTAAGTTATTGCTGCTTTGTGAAGATGTCTGTAATATTGGTGACTCTTTCAGTGGAATCTTGTGCTCTCGCTGGTGGCGAGTTTAGGGACACTTAATTAGGTGGGTTGTGGCATACCGGAACCCCGCCTCTTCTGCCAGAATTAAGTTTTGGACGGGTAGGCCCTTGGTCGACCTTCCCGCCCCACTGCCTATTGAGGCCCTTAAGTGGCCAATTAATGACCACTTAAGAGCCTCATCCTACTGCCGCTGGTTCTGACATGGTGGCAGGCAAGCCTGTCGACGTGTGGCGGGCACGACACGTAAACTGTGCAGCCAACTTTTCACCTCTGGGGAGTTGGGAGGAGGGTCCCTTGATTAAAGGCACTCAGTGCCTGATGGAGGGACTGGGCATTGGGGGAGGGGGGCCTGCTGAGAGCCAGCCTGAGCCCTTGCGGCTGACTCTCCCCACACCCCCTTTCCTGCAACCTCCGACCCCATGAAACCACCCCCCCACCGCACATTACTTACCTGCGGCCAGGGTTGCTCTGTGATCCTGGGACTCCAGCACCTGTTCTTCTGGCAGCAGCCACGGCCTTCCCTGGTGGTGCTGGTGAGCACAAGAGCTGCCAGCCTCTGATTGACTGGCGGCTCTCGGTGAGCGAGGTTTCCGCCCCTTGGGTCTTGAGTCCAGGGAAGGCCTGCTGCTGGCCTCGCCACTGCCTGATTGGCTTGAGGTTTGGCAGGCCTTCCCGAAAAGCCTCAGCACAGGTCTCTTGCTGGCTGGACCTCCAACACCTCGACTAGATTCCATTTAGCCGCTCTGGAGCACTCATACTATTATGGTAAGGTATTGCACGGAAGGAGATCATTCGGCACAATGTGCCTGTGTCAGCTCTTTCAACTCCCCTGCCCTTTCACCATAACCCCGTCATTTTACTTTCCCTCGCAAGCATTTATTCAATCCCCTTTTGAAAGTTACGACTGAATTTGCTTCCGCCGAACTTCAGGCGGTGCATTCTCGATTGAAAAACTTTCCTCTCTGGAAGGTGTTGCGGCAACGTGATAGTGGTGGAGATGAAATGTAATCCCAAAACAGAAATAGAGCATATATAACCTCTGAATAATTCAAACTTCAGAATGTGTGTGTGTGTGTGTGTGTGTGTAAAAATAAAGAATTCCACAGTTAAAACACTTCAATGTGGCTGGCATTTAATTGGGGTCCGCAGAAATACAACGCTAGCTCTAAAAGCTGTGGTGATCAGACGTAGATGTTACCCTCTGACGTGGAGCATCAGTAGATTGAAAGCAGCTGCTTCCCCGTAGTGTGTGCATCATTTGGGCCCATTCACAATTCCCTGGGAACGGCATCTTTCAGAGGTGATGGAGTGGCTTTGCGTTTCAGTCTATCTGTCACTGCTGGGGTGTTTTACTATGCACACAATGTGCTGATGGGCCACATCATTCAACTGCAACAAGTACCAGCGCAAACGGAGTGGCGGCAATTTGCAGCTTCGGTGCAGCCGTTCAATCATTTAAAATACATCCCTGAATGCTGCTTTCTGCTGTATATAGAAATATATATAATTCCCAAATTAGGAACAAATATATTAGACAATTTGTCAGCTGCATGCCCCAAGTTTGGTTTCAAGCAGGCGGGTGAAGTGTTTACAACACAAGTGTTGACTGGAAGCCAGTCAGCAGCGTCTGCCTCATTGCCTGCATGGTGGATTGCAGATGCTTGCGGCTGTCATGAGGCTTATTATATTATCTGGTGCCGACTCGCACCTTGTTTGGGTTATGTACAGAAGCCGTTCACTCCGGTCCAGATTGGTGGCTTTTGTTTTTCCTTTCAAAGGGCAGTGTCTACAGGACAAAAGCAAAATATGTTTGGCAAAGCCTTTTTCTTTCTGGCACGTCTTAATTTGGAGTTTTGCCATTGATGGTGCCATCAATGATCCATCCTGATGCCGCTTATGCCAGCATGCTATTTTGTTGCCAAACTTTCAGCATTTATTGCCCATCTCTAATTGCCCTTGAGAAGGCGATGGTGAGCTGCCTTCTTGAACCGCTGCAACCCATGGTGCTTTTAGGGAGGGAGTTCCAGGATTTTGACCGAGCGACAGTGAAGGAACAGCGATATATTTCGAAGTTTCAATTTAAAAACTGCTGTTGCCAGGCTGTGGGCTCCTGCAGATTGGCTGAAAAACATCTGGCCTAGGAGAAGTTCTGTCTGAACATGTATTTTGAACTCAATGTGTGTCTTGGGAGCAAACTGTGAAGGAAAATTGCTCCCCTCTCTCCCTTTCTCTCTCTCTCTCTCTGTCCCTGTATTGCCTACAGTCCAGAGTGGGTGTTCACCTTCAGCCAGAAAATCCTCATCTGAGTATAACTCATCTGTATTTGAAAGCCAGCAAGGCTGCGACAAGCAAGAGTTAACAAAGACAGTTTCACTGAAGATCCTTTGGAAAGGACTTCCAGACAACTATTGTGACCAGTGTTCCATCTTCACACATAGGAACCCAAATTGACAAGTTACACCTTTTTGAACTTTTTCATAAAGTGTTCCCTTACACCAATCTCTGCAGATACCTTATTTGTATTGTCCTTTGTTACGTGCATTGGGATTTTAAAAGGGGTAAATTGTTACACTTCCGGATTACAAATTGTATGTTAACGAGTTTTGTGACTTGTTTTTAAAAAGTTTTGTTTCAGAATAAATCAATTGTTCTGAGTTTATTGAAAGAAGCCTGGTTAAAGTCGCTTCTATTCTGGGTCTAGCAGTAGCTGAACAAAAGCAGCCCATGTCCAAATGCAGCAAGACTTGGACAATATCCAGGCTCGGGCTGACAAGTGGCAAGTTACATTTGTGCCACACAAGTGACAGGCAATGACTATCTCTAACAATAGTGAATCTAAGCGCCGTCCCTTGACATTCAATGGCATTACCATCACTGAATCCCCCACTATCAACATCCTAGGGGTTACCATTGACCAGAAACTGAACTGGACTAGCCATTTAAATATTGTGGCTACAAGATCAGGTCAGAGGTTCGGAATCCTGCGGCGAGTAACTCACCTCCTAAGGCCTGTCCACCAACTACAAGTCACAAGTCAGGAGTGTGATGGAATACTCTTCACTTGCCTGGATGAGTACAGCTCCAATAACAGTCAAGAAGCTCGACACCATCCAGGAGAAAGCAGGTTGCTTGATTGGCACTCCATCCACAAACATTCACTCCCTCCACCACCGACACACAGTGGCAGCAGTGTGTACCATCTACAAGGTGCACTGTAGGAACTCGCCAAGGCTCTTTAGACAGCACCTTCTGAACCCACGACTGCTACCATCTAGAAGGACAAGGGCAGCAGATATATGGGAACACCAGCACCTGGAAGTTCCCCTCCAAGCCACACACCATCTTGACTTTGAAATATATCGCCATTCCTTTACTGTCGCTGGGTCAAAATCCTGGAACTCACTCCCTAACAGCACTGTGGGTGTTCCTACACCACATGGATTGCAGCAGTTCAAGAAGGCAGGTCACCACCGCTTACTCAATGGCAATTAGGGATGGGCAATAAATGCTGGCCTAGCTAGCGATGCCCACATCTCGTGAATATAAAAAAATTAGCAAATTGGCCATTTTGGTGAGTGAATTAAGCATTTACACTTATGGTGCAATCAGTGGAGTAGTGGGGCTAGAGAAACTGTGCACTCCTCCCATCCTGGCCGTAACAATAGTAACCTTCTAAAAGTCTGCCCTGTCTTGGGGATGTTTTATGGGTGAAATCTCAGTTCCTACAGCAGCCGGATTCTGGTAAACTCCCTAGCCTCTGGGATCCTGAGGCCAACCCAATGAGCAAATGCCATCATGGCCTCACCCCTCATATGTCTGTAATCTCCTCTACCGCTACAACCCCCAAAAAGTACTGCACTCCTCCCATTTTGGCCACTTGTGTATTCCTGATTTTCATTGTCTGACCTTTGGTGGCCTTGGCATCAGGCCTTAAGGTCTGGAATTTCCTCCTTAAACCTCTCTGCCACCCTACCTCTCTCTCACTCCTTGCTTAAGATGCTCTTTAAACATACTTTTTTGACCAGGCTTTTGACCATCATTTCTACCATCTCCTTATCTGGATTTGGGTCATAATTTTGTTTATCAGTCCTGTGAAGCACCTTGGGGACATTTTACTATTTTAAAGGTGCTATGTTAATGCAAGTTACAATTGTTTTTATAGAGAATGGGTTGGCAACCAGAGAGCACAAATTTAAGAACTAAAACTAAAAAGAACTAAAGGGGGAATATGCGGAGGATTTTTTTAATGCAGCAAGTTGGTGTGATTTGGAAGGCATTGCCTGAAAGGGTAGTGGAAACAGATTCAATCATAACTTTCAAAAGGTAAACTGGATATATACTTGAAAAGGGAAAGATAAGGTAACCAGACAGTGAGTGTTTGACAGCTCCACTGAACACACATTCCAAAGGGCCCACTGAATAGAAAACAGGAGCAAGACGTCAGGTTAATTTGTTAAAAGTTGGCTGAGGCTAATTATAAAATCCCCAAAGACTGCTAAGATCCCTAACTTAGCATTGACCAGGATCAAACCTTCTATTTTGCAGGGCTCAGCACCACACCAGTTACCTACAAAGCCAATGGAGGGAGTTGCAGTGCACATTTTTCATAACAACATAGGAAAAGGTTAGAGCGGGAGTGCCTCAGATGGACAAACAAGTACATTCCTTGCATGGACCGTATGTAACTTGCCTCTCTTTCAGTACCCAACGCATTCAGTTCTTGCCTGATGATAAGAAATAAAAGAGAAGAGGCATCCAAAAGCAAGCTGCCAGCCAATGCCATTCACATTAGGCAGACAGAAAGAGACTGAATGAAAAGAATGCTCGGTCTTCAGTAATGAAACCACGTGAGATTTGGTGAGTCGTCTGGTGTGGATCCCAGCCAGAAAAAGATGCCTTAATGTCAGGAAGCCCTTTCTCAAACACCCGTTTTAAGTAGATATTTGGACAAAAGGTTAATTTTAACACAGCCTCCTTTAGCGGTGACCAGTAGACATGCAGCTTGCAGAAGTTATAGCACAAACTGTGGAGATAAACAATTAACAGATGAATCAGTCACTTGGGAGCTTCAGTTCGTTTCTCTTGTGTCTACATGTGTGGAGATGAGGTTGAGAGAAAATAGAGTACAGAGGAATTACACAGTGACACTATCAGATACTGTCAGGACAGAAAGAGGGATGTGTCCAATTCACCATGTTGCCCCAGCCTCGTTCTGCACTCTGGTGATAACAGTCCCATTCCCTGTACTCTCTCTGCTCTGAAGCACATCACTGGGTTACTGCCAGATTTGACGGCACTTTGGTTTCGTGGATGAAGACTGCCCAAAGTACTTCCCTTTGTGATTTGTTCACAGTTGTTGGAAACAGGACATTTGTTCTAGCTGTCTGGGCCAGGTTCCAATAAAAATCCCAGTGGTCAAAGGTCAGCCCGCTCATTTTAACCTTTCACTCGCCAGAACACTGTCACTTTAACAAGAGGATTTGAATCCCTCAACAACAGTGAACCACACTTGTATACAAAGTAATAATTGGCTATTAAACTACAAACTATTTGTGAGGGTCCACAGGAGAGTAGGAAAAGAAACAGTAAAAAGTCAGAGATGCACAATATGCACAGAAATGTTCCTCAAGAGCTGTAAGTGTCTCATGCTGAGGTAAAACTCCTTGTTCATTCTTCGATTTGTCCCATAATTCACAGGCTTTTAAAATCCAAATTTGGTGTCCATAGCTTCTATTGCCTGTTTGGTATCTACCATTACCTCTGTAAAGCTCTTTTTTTGAGGGACAACTTGTTAATTGCAAGCCACTATGTAAGTTATTGGACCAAAGGGTAGGTGGTAGCATAATGGTATTGCCACTGGACTGGTAATCTAGGGACCCAGGGTAATGCTCTGGGGACCAGGGTTTGAATCCTGCTATGATGGAATTTGAATTCACTAAAAATCTGGAATTAAATGTCTGATGATGACCACGAAACCATTGTTGATTGTTGTAAAAACCCATCTGGTTCACTAATGTCCTTTAGGGAAGCAAATCTGCCGTCCTTACCTGGTCTGGCCTACATGTGACTCCAGACCCACAGCAATGTGGTTGACTCTCAAATGCCCTCTGAACAAGAGCAATTAGAGCTGGGCAATAAATGTTGGCCCAGCTAGTGACACCCACATGCCATGAACAAATAATATGTTTTTTAAACAATTTGCATTGAGGATAAATGGTGAGGCTGTCAGCACTCACTGTTATTATGGAGCAAATTGAACAGTAACTCCCAGAATCCAAATCTGCACAGTTAAATCAATATATTTCTATGTTCCTAAATGCAGAAACCCAGGAATTGTGGTCAGGATTACTCTGCTCCTTCAAAGGTTTTGCTAAAACAGTTCCTCACTGACAGACTTGGCGTTGAAATCCTATTAAAGGTGCAAAGTTCATGTACTTACCCACTAGTTACTCACTAAATATGCCAGAATTATATGGGCCGGTGCATTCCGGTGTAAATGGCCATGATAAGTCATAGGGCGGAATCGTCCCAGATTTGCACTAAGTGCGGTAGCAGGCGGGTAAAACATCGTTTTTTGACAGTTTCGGATTGTGCAACCATTTTAGTGTAGTGTCTTCATTGATGTGAGCCTCAATCGTTGAAAGACGATGGCACTGTGATGCAGATTTCCATTGTCTCACTAGGTTACCGGGCATGCACAGTGACAGTGTGATGACCTTAACTAATGACATGTCCTTGTTCTTCCTTTCAGGTTCACCAGCAGGCGCTCGCTCTGCAGACCCCGAAGGGCCACCCCTGACACCAGAGGACCACCAGGCGTCATTTGCACCTGCGTCACACCCGCTTTCTGAAACAGGCAACCAGCGCAGATACCAGCACCTCGGTGGGCATTATTTTGGCTAGTATCTTGGTGCACATTGGCGAGAGCACTTCACACTCACTTGAGGTGCCGGCAGAGAGTGCCCAGGGTGCCGGCAGTTAGAGGACTGCTGGAGACCAGGGTGATGCTGGGTTGAAGGCAAATGATGAGCTTCTGGAGTCGTCCATTAGGCAACAGATGCACAATGTCCAGCGAGATGTGCGGGAGGATCTGGCAGAGATCCATGAGGGTATGCATGTCATGGTCTCCGTTATGGAGGAGTCCATGCAGAGCATGTGCACTGCGTTGACCCTCATGGCTGAGCGCACTGCCTCCTGCATTGAGAGAGTGGCGACTCTCATGGAGAGGCAGCTCCAGGGACAGAATGAGAGGTTCCTGGGGTTGCGCTTGGACCTGCAAATCCTCACACAGGCACTGAGCTCAGGTGGTCAGTGCCAGTGTGGGAGATGGATGAGGCACCCAGTATCCCAGCTAGGTGCCTGCCCATCAATGGTGAGCAGGGAGGTTCAGAGCGACTTCATGTTGGCGCTCGAGCTGCTTGCCGACTCTGTGGGCTCCTGCCAGGGGTCTCTGGACGGTGGCAGCAGCTCCTCTGCCCCTCTGCCAGTGACTGTGGCATCTGATGAGGCTGTGATGACTGAGGAGATACCAGCTGTGGCACTGGCTGCTCCCTCCCAGGCGGGGCCAGCACAGACTCCACTGGCCAGAGGCCGACTGCCAAGGTCATCAAGGCCAACAAGTCAACAGAGTCAGCAGGCTGTCTCCAATGCCGGTACCAGTGAGGGGGGAGCATTGCATCTCTCAATGGAGGATGCAGTGCACTTGGCCATGAGGGTCAATGCAGTGCTGATGCTCCACATGGACTCCTCCATAACGGAGACCATGGCATGCATACCCTCATGGGTCTCCGCCAGATCCTCCCACACATCTCGCTGGACATCGTGCATCTGCCGCCTAATGGATGACTCCAGAAGCCTTCAACCCAGCATCGCCCTGGTCCCCAGCAGTCCTCTGACTGCCGGTGCCCTGGGCACACACTGCCGGCACCTCAAGTGAGTGTGAAGCGCCCTCACCAATGTGCACCAAATGTAAGTTAAAGGCACCATGAGTACAAGAGGGACAGGTCAAGGGTGATATTATGTTCATTTATCATCACTTTATCTATATGGGTCTGGGAATGAAGACCAGAGAAGTTTATGTGAATAGTTTGGAATTGTCAGAATGAGATAAATTTTGTTTTTGTCATCATGGCCTGAGTATGCTTCACCTTTTTATTTTATTGGTGCAGGGTATGCCAGTGTGTAATGCTGGACTTAAGTGACTCTGAACTTTATTGCTCAGGCACTGAGTGTTCTTTGTGTTCAAATGAAAGGGTCCTTTCAGGCGTCTGGGATGGAGGCAGCAGCCCTGGCATACGTTTGAAGCAGATCTTTGGTAGCCTAGTTGAAGGAGCATTGGATCAAGGTGTCCCTGCCTCCCTGGAGGTTACCGAGGTCTATCTCCATGCCCTCAGTGTTCTCCTTACCGTGCTCCTCTTCTGACTCACTACTGGATTCATCATCTGTGGCCTGTGCAGCTGTGTCCAGATCCTCTTCCTCCAGTGGATCCCCCCTTGCCAGTGTCAGATTGTGGAGGGTGAAGCATACAACCACTATCAGCGACACCCACTCTGAGGGGTATTGTAGGGCACCCTCTGAACGGTCCAGGCATCAGAAGCGCATCTTGAGAAGACCTATGGTCCTCCTTATCACTTTCCTTGTGGAGGCAAGACTCGTTTTGTAACCCTTTTCTGCCTCTGTTCTTGGGTGGCGGAGAGGCATCATAAGCCATCTTTTCAATGGATAGCCCTTGTCACCCAGCAGCCATCCATCCAGTCGGGCTGGAGCACTGAAGCGCCCTCAACTTCTCTGCCTCTGGCTCTTTCCAGGGCTCTATGGGGGATCTGTGTGGGATTACTGGCATGAGGTGTCCACCCACACAGTTGGAGCTGATCTCAGGCCCGATCATCTGTCAAATGGAGGTCATGCTCTCCCTTGAGAGGCGGAGCCTCCTTCAGCATTGCATCTCGGACATATTGAGGTGGCTGCATTGCCATCTGTAAACCCTGGCAGCAGGATAGTGGTGTCTTCTGCGATCCCCCTTCTGCCTTGGACTACCTGCTGGCCCTGCGCCCCTTGTGCCTGCGCCTCTCCTCCCACATGTCCCTCCTCTGGAAGCTGCACTGGGGACACCTGACCTTCTCTCCCTTCTGCCCCTTTTCCTCCTCAAAGGAGGTGCCACCAGCAGAGACCACAGGGTAGCGGAAGGATGTCTGATACCCCGGAAGGGTCCACACAATCTGAATCCTCTGGGGCCTGGCAGATACCAAGGAGTCCTGAAATGAGGCCTGGAAATGCTAAGAATGAAGCCCCGAACAGAGATGAAGCTACTAAGTACCAATAAGTCACCAGCAGTAAACTGTCTACCATCTACCAACTCACTACTCACACTGGCAATGCTGCTGACCCTTTTTACCCCATTCTTGGATGAGGTTTTTGAAAATGTCGGCTGCCCATTTTGCCCGTGCGACGAGCACGAAATCGCACAGGCACTGGAAAAATCGCCGTCAATTTAATGTTAGCGGCCTTAAGTGGCCGCTTAATTAATGGCGGGTGTGGCTCCAGCACCTGCTGACCAAAATATCACACGAGTGGGCAATGAAGTTGGGACGCTCGCCCGACGTCATCGCCGGCCATTTTCCAGCCGAACGGCTCGGGCGTGCGCCCGCCCGCGGGACATAAACTTCCGCCCGTTGTTGTGCTTCCTGTACATGATCTTGCATTGAATTAAATCTGATTTATTCTTCTGGGCTTAGATTGTGTATCTCATGGAATTCTTCAATTTAGTTGGTTGATGATCAACGCTGTTGCTTTCCCTGTTCACACACACCACAGCTCCACTGTAGACGGTGCTATGTTGGATCAGTCACCCAACAACAGCAAATTACCGCCCAAAATCTCACGCAAAGTTCTGAACGGCCGTCAGTTTGATGAACAGTGAACTCCATTCTTTAATGGTTGACCACAAAATCCGAGTGACTATCTATCGACAGTCCTGCTTCATCAACCTTGATGGTTTGCTGCACAATGGACCTTGGCCCTTCATCTTGACTTTTTAATTTATTAAAATGTGCTGAGTGGAACACAAGTAAAGTCAGGGATATGTTTGTTCCTGGCAAATGCATAGCAGCACTGAACGCTGGACAGTAACATATAGTAGTACAGGGTGAGAGCATGCAGATTGGGTCCCTTATTTATATCACGTCCTAAGCTGTTGTGAGCAGGTAAGTTTGAGCCAGAACATCCATGTAAAGAGAAGGAAAATCGGATTGGAAGGAATGTCAAAACCAAGTTTCTGCTCTAGATTTGCCAGAACCTGGTCACAGATGGAATTGATGAAAGTCTGGAAAGAGGTGGAAACACTTGGCCCTTACCTACAGAGCCCACAAAAATATTGGGGTAAACCTCAGGCACATGTCCTTATTGTAAAGTAGATACCTTCAACTATATGATGTCCATTCCAGTTTGGGAGTTTAGATAAAACTTTTGTCAATATATTAAACATCCACTCCATCTACTACCAACATACAGTGGCTCCAATGTATACTGTCTACAAGATGCACAGCAACAATTCATGAAGGCTTCTTTGACAGCAATTAGCACAACTCTACCATGGGAACACCTCCAAGTCACACACCATCCTGACTTGGACGTATATTGCCATTTCTTCGTTGTTGCTGGGTCAAACCCTGGAACTTCCTATCAAACAGCATAGCGGAAACTCCTTCAACGCACAGATTGCAGCAGTTACAGAAAAAGGCCCATTACCACCATTAAAGGGCAACTAGGAATGGGCAATAAAATGCTGATCTTGCCAGCAACATCTGAGAATGAATAGTGGCAAAAAAAATAAGATTCAACCCCTGTTACAAATAGAATTGTGCATTGCTGCCCTGGAGGTTAAGCCCTGCCAGTTGTTTGGAAGAGGGAATGTGGGGATAGACTGTAACCCTTGACACCCCTACCTAACAAAAATTATCAATCTCAGTTTTGAAATTTTCAATTGACACCACCGCCTCCACTGCTTTTTGGAGGGAGAGGGTTCCAGATTTCTACGACCCTTTGTGTATAAGAATGATTCCTTACATCACCCCTGAATGGCTCAGCTCTAATTTTAAGGTTTCGTCCCTTGTTCTGGACTCCCCCAACCAGATGAAATAGTTTCTCCTATTGACCCTAACAACTCTGTTGATCATCTTAAATATCTCCATTCGATCACTTCTTACTTTTCTCTACTCCGCAGAATGTGAGACAGATCCTTAACATTAGAAAATGCAATTATAAGGAAAGACTGGAGAAATTTACGCAATTAAGCCTCAAAGAACGTTGACTAAACAGATGTCACAGAGGTAGTTATATAATGAATGGCATAAAAGAATGGAAAACTTATTTCAAGCTGAACCGTGACAGGGATAACTTGGAATAGAATCAAACTAGCAAAAGGTGAAATTCGGACTGATATCTGGGGGGTCTTTGTACACAAAGAGCGATAGTCACATGGGGAAAGGACTTCTGGGGAGGCTAGAGGCAACAATCCTGGTATATGGCCTAAAAAACAGTATTGAAGTTGAGGTGAGAGGGGATGTCGAGTCTTTCAAGATGGATAAGCATTGATGAGTGACACAGCTTTCCTCATTTGGGTCTATCCTATAGTACTCAGGTGACGGGGGCAGCTGCTTGGCTTGAATGACTGGTCTTCTGCCAGTTGGTGTACTTACAGAACGGTAACATTAGCGACGAGGTGCCCCACCACGCGAAACGTGCAAGATTGCGACAATCTGTTTGTCGGCTTAATTTAATTGTGAGGATAAGCTGGTAGGAAAGCCGGTCTTCTATGGTATCAGATGGCCATCATAACTCTGCCCACCACCACCCCCCCACCACCACCTACCCTCCCCCACCCAGAACTTGCAGCCTATTCACCCATTCATTCTAGACTTACTTCTAATGGTGTTCTCCATATGTACATGAACATCTTTTATCTACAAAGAGCAAATGCTGTTACTTCTGCATCTAACAGAAGCTTTTGTTTAATCCATTTTTCCCTCTGCAGCATTGTGAGGCATTGTTGATGTACCCAGTCTGTTCAAAGCCACCGCATGCATTGTTTACCCATCTGACAACCTTGCATTCCACACCTGTCATTGAAACCAGACTATAGGAAAACTCCAGTCATTACCCATGATAGATAAGTTTTTAATAAAAACATGTTCTGCTCAGCCAGCCAGATAAGTATTATTCAGGATTCCTGAGCAGCTTACACATTGACTTTCCTGCTCTCTGTCTGTGTACTGTATTATTTATATTTACTCCTTTCAAGTGCATTTTTACTGATACAATTGAATTTGCCTTGCTTTTAATATATGAAATGTAACCAGAATTTTACAATGGATATATTATATGCAATTTGTTTTCAGAATAATTGGAGCAATCAACATCTGAAAGGTCTCTTAGTCACTCGCTTATCTTATACCTTTGGCCTTAGGTGTTCAACCCCAATTGATAGGACTTAATAAAAAGTCACCCCCTAGGACAACTAGCCAAGGTCAGCAAAAGCCGGAACAGACAAATAATCAAACATCAGGCACTACAAGGCAGCAATGATACTTGGAAAGAAATCAAATTCGACTTGCCTGATAAGCCTAGAAATTAGTGGATGGACACTGAACATGCTCGTTTGAAGTCCTCTGTACACGGCTTTATTAGAGATTTTAACCCATGGCTTAACTCCTGAGTTAAAATTGCAGACAGAGGAATATTGTACGCCTTTGTTAAGCATCTCTCCACTGACATCAACGTCTCTAGGCTATAGTGACTTTCATGTGCAAGGAGTGAATTATCATGGATGTTATCCTGCTTATCCTGCATAACTTCAGCATAACAGCCATGGAATTCTCAGAACAAAATGATGCAAACATGATTTAATTTGTTTTCTCAGGGTTTCTGAAGCTCTTCACTTAAAGTTAAGGCAGATGAGTGGGAAAAGCCCTCACATCTCCTCAAAATTCACCCCTGGCTTCTGATGGCTGAGTGAGGGTAGAGCTGTTAGGTTACCTCCACCTCTCAGAGCAGAACGGGACTACACTCTTCCATTCATTTGCAGAGGTACATCTGGATGAGGAGTCTATCCCATTCATACTTGTTTGCTTTAATCTCGCAAATTAAACTCAGGTACGTACAGTGGCAGAGTGGATCCTGTTCCAAAAGATTCCAAGTGTAACGTCAACATGAGGAGGAAAAAGTACTTGAACCTGCCTCAGGCCTTCATTTTTTTCTTCTTACCATTTTTTTAGTCTCCTGTCCCAATGTTATATGCTTGCTGTCCCAGTGACAGAGCAAGCTAATGATCCACCCCCCAGCACGTTGCCAGTGTTGCCTTGTCATTGGGATTTGCACAAGAGCAGATCTGGGTGACCGCTCCTTCAGCCTTTGTTGGTAAAAAAATTGTTGTGTTCCTCCTGCTTTGCCCTAATTACACCTGGGCTTCCCTGTTTGGAGGTTTGCAGCAATGAGGCTCTACCTCCACTGTTCCATTGCACAACATACTGAGGTCCAGCATGGTGTACTAGCTCCTTCCAGATCTTTGACAATGCAGCTCTTTAACCAACACCAGCTTCCATTTATAAAGCACTTTTAACATAGACAGACATCCCGGAGATGCTTTATGGAGGGGTAACAGAAATGGTAGGAAGCTTTGTGAAAACAGTCAACTCAGCATTTGGGTTTACCCCTCTCCCAATATGGATGTATCTTGTCCTTGGATATTATCTCCCTCAGATCATCAAATTGGGAGAACTTGCATCTCACCGCTGGATGGCACAGGATAATTAACATGCCACAGTCTTCTGCCACTAGGCAGCCTCATTGAGATATTTTTCCCTTGCCCTATTTATTTTAGTTTCAAGTTCGGCTTCTGCAAGGCCTCTCTAGCGGATGGGCGTCATATGATGGGACTTGAGCTGAAGCCAGTACACTGCTTCTAGCCAAAGGAGGAGAAGTGAGAGAGGGAACAGAGCAGTTGAGCTTTGGTTGCTGAAACTCACATTCATGCCTTTCTTATCTCTAGACTGCAACACACTCCCAGTTGGTCTCCCATATTCTATCATCCAAAACGCTGCTGCCCGTGTTTTAACTCAGAATAAGTCCCATTCACCTATAACCCCTGTGCTCAGTGACCTACATTGGTTCTTGGTAAAGCAACGTCTTGAATTTGAAATTCTCATCCTTGTTTTCAAATTACTCCACAGCCTTGACCCTCCCTATCTCTGAAATCTCCTCCAGCTGCATGGTCTCCTGGAATATCTGCACTCTAATTCTGGCCTCTTAAGCATCCCTAATTTAATCCATCCATTATTGGTGGTGGGCCCTAAGATCTGGAATACCCTTCCTAAGCCTTTCTTGCCTCTCTACCTTGCTTTCCTCCTTTAAGGCTCCCTAAAACCTACCTCTTTGACCAAGCTTTTGGGTATCTGCCCTACTATCTCCTTATGTGACTCAGTGTCATGCTTTGCTTTATGATGCTCCTGTGAAGAGCCTTGGGACCTTTTATTACATTAAAGGTGTTACATAAATATAAGCTGCCCTTGTAAAGACTCATGTTTGAGAAACTATTAAACAAGAGAATGACTTTCTGGACCAGAAACTTTTTCATACAACTGTAAAAAGAAAAAAAAAATGAAAGGTGAATGTTCTGGCATAATGCAAGTGAAAAAGCGTCAAAGACATTTAGGCAAAGAAATGAAAAACAAGACTAAAAACCTGATTGACAACCTGATACAATAGTCTTCCTCTGTGGTCTTTAATCTATCAATCTGTATCTGGCTTTATCATCAACAAAGGTAAGGCAACCAATGCAATCTGATGTGGTTTCTCCACGTTGTTTTTTGGAGGTTTTAAGAGCGGTTTCAAATCCAGGGATCATGAGTCACTTAGAAAATGATCAAAGTTATCAGGTCCTCAATGGGTTCTGAGATCAGATTGGAATTGCTCTTATTGCCTTTGAAAAGAGGTCAGCTGTATTAAACTGGGTGCACTTGATGCACCAAAGACCATCTACCTCTCCTCTAGGATGTGTACTGAGTGTTGGAAATGATGTTGCTATTCCTTTCAGCTTGGTTACTCATAGTCATAGAGTCATAGAGGGCTACAGCACAGAAAAGGCCCTTCGGCCCATCGAGTCTGCGCCCGGTCAAACAAATACCTAACTATTCTAATCCCCATTTACTCAATGTTGTAAGTGATGAACAGTACAATGTCCTTTAGTGAGCGGAAACAGCTGGGAATTGAGTCAGCCATCTGTAGGTAAGTAAATCCCAACTTAATTCTGTGAACACCACTAGTGTAGGAGCTTTTGTGGTACAGAGGGTAGCGTCCCTACTTCTGAGCCAGGAGGTCCAAGTTTGGCTGCCACCCCTGGACTTGATGGCCAAGGAAGGTGCATGTATAATGTGACCAAAGAGGTTGAGTATCAATCTGCAAATCCTTTCAACACATGCCAATGTCAGACACTAAACGTGGGAGAGATTCCAGGTCAGCCAAGTGATGAAAAGAAAGTTGGAACCCCAATCATCTCTCTCCATAGCTTCAGATGACAACATGCGCATGTTGCTACAGCAACTCAGACATCCTGAGGTTGAAGGAGGTGATGGAAATAATGAGGGCCAAGGCAAGCTCATGATATAAATCAACATTGTGCTTTGGATAAATTTCAAATCGGCCTTATTTTTTGTCAGTTTTAAGTAGTTAAATTCTTTAGAAATAAATTGGTAAATGTGGTGGCATTATTTCTAAGGGATTTTGTTTCATTCCCCTCTCTAACTCTGCTTTGTCATTCTATATCCAAGAAGGAAGGCAGCTGGCATGATCCCAGGTCTAAGCTAATATTGCTGTTGGCTTGACTACAAGGAGGTAGACGAGAGCACCATTGCATGGCAAGACAGTCTTATTTTCCACTGTGCCACCTTGCATCTACTCAATGCCTATATCCAACAACAAAGCTAAGGTGGGAAAAGACACAAAAAAACATGCACTTATATAGCGCCTTTCACGGCCTTCAGGAAGTCCCAAAGTGCTTTACAGCCAATTAAGTACTTTTGAAGTGCTCTCTCTTTGGTGGTGTAAGAAACACAGCAGCCAATTTGCATACAGCCAGGCCCCACAAACAGAAATGTGATAATCAGATATCCTGTTTTTAGTGATGATAGTTGATGGAGAAATGTTGGACAGGACACATTGGGCAGAATTTTACAGTCCCGTTTCAGCGGGGACGGGGTCGTAGAATGCGACGGGCCGTTATAAACCCCATTGACGACAGCGGGAACGTAAAATCCCACTGTCGTAAAATTCTGCCCATTATCTTCCTCAAACTAGTGCCATGGTATCTTTCAAATCCATTTGATTGGGGCCTTGGCGTGCTTTGTTTTATTATGCTCCTGTGAAGAGCCTTGGGACATTTTATTACATTAAGGATGCTGTATAAGTATAAATTGCTCTTGTAAAGACTCATGTTTGAGAAACTATTAAAGACAGCACTCTCTCAGTCCTGCACTGGATTTTATGCTCAGATCTCTGGAGTGGGACTTGAGTCCATAACTTTCTGACACAGGGCAAGAGCACTACCCACTGAGCCATGGTTGAGCACAATGTGAAGAATTGAGCAAATGCTCACATTTCTAAAGCACCATAGGCCAGCAGGTTGGAATCACAATGTTCATTTTTCAATAACTCTCAGAAGACGCTTTCGATTCTTTTTAATTGTTTGGGAAACCTCGCCTGAGTTCATATTGAAGTCAACCTCCCAATGTCCATCTGTACTTTTATCCTGAGTTTCACCTCTAAGGAAAGGAAACGACTTAGCGGCTATTTAAATGCAGCAGATACAGAACGACAGACACCAGAGTGAAGCTGAGTGAAGTGCAGTGCTGAGAACTTGCTTCACTTTGCTGGAGTGAGCACTGTGTGAATTAGAACACATCCACATTGTGGCTATGATTAGCCCATATTCAAAACAAAAATGTTTTTATCAATGGAAAGAAGACTTTGATCTTTAAACAGCCCTGCTTCGCATGTATGTTTAATAACTGCGCCTTATCTGTTATCACAGGAAATGCAACTGTGATGCTACGAGTTTGAAAAGTTGATCAATTATGAAACAAATAACCCTGCCTGCATCTAATAGGAAGGAGGTTTTAAAGTGCTGACATTAGCCTTGGCTGCTGCCTTCACTCCAAATAGCCATGCAAACTAGACCCTAATGCCTTACATTAAACTCTTGATCTCCTTTCTGTCAGCCCATCAAATAAAGCCTATTAGCCCTTTCAACACAGTTAATTTACCCTTCACTTTTTATTAAAAAAAAAGATGCTTTTAAAAAGAGTACAGGGATAAGAATTGAGCAGGAAAACCCTTAACGCATATTGGCTCTATGAGTCCAAAATTTTCAAAGAGGGTAAAGTTGTGCCATAAAATAGTCATATACGATTGTGTCAAGACCACCAGATAACCTATCAAACTCTAAGATCAGCTCATACGAATTAGGAGCAGAGTGAGGCCACTCAGCCCCTCAAGACTGCTCTGCCATTCAAGAAGATCATGGCTGATCTGATTGTAACCTCAACCCCACATTCCTGCCTACACCTGATAACCTTTAACCCCCCTTGTTAATCAAGAATCTATCTAGCTCTGCCTTAAAAATATTCAAAGACTCTGTTTCCACCCTCTTTTGAGGAAGAGAGTTCCAAAGACTCACAACCCTCTGAGACGAAAAAAATTCTGCTTGTCTCTGTCTTAAATGAGCGACTCCTTATTTTTAAACAGTGACCCCTAATTCTAGATTCTCCCACAAGGGGAAACGTCCTCTCCACATCCACCCTGTCAAGACCCCTCAGGATTTTAAAGGTTTCAGTGAAGTCGCCTCTTACTCATCTAAATTCCAGGTGGATACAAGCCTTTCCTCATAAGACAACCCACTCATTCCTAGTGTTAGTCTAATATACCTTCTCTCAATTGCTTCTAATGCATTTACATCTTTCTTTAAATAAGGAGACCAGTACTGTACAGAATATTCCAGATATGGTCTCACCAATGCCCTGTATAACTGAAGTATAACCTCCCTACTTTTGTAATCAATTCCCCTCACAACAAATGATAACATTCTATTAGCTTTCCTAATTACCTGCTGTACCTTTTGTGATTCATGCACAAGGTCACCCATGTCCCTCTGAATCTCAGAGCAATCTCTCACCATTTAGACAATAAGCTTCTTTTTATTCTTCCTGCCAAAATGAACAATTTCACATTTGCTCACATTAAACTCCATTATTTGCCAGATCTTTGCCCACTCACTTAATCTATCTATGTCTTTTGTAGCCTCCTTGTGTTCTCTTCGCAATTTACTTTCCTACCTATTTTCGTGCTGTCAGCAAATTTAGCCACCATTCCTTCAGCTCCTTCATCCAAGTCATTTATATAAATTGTAAAAAGTTGAGGCCCCAGCACTGATCCCTGTGGCACACCACTAGTCACATCCTGCCAACCAGAAAAAGACCCATTTATGCCAACTCTCTGCTTCCTGTTTGCTAGCCAATCTTCTATCCATGCCAATATGTTACCCCCTACACCATGAATTTTTATTTTCTGCAATAACCTTTGATGTGACAATTTATCAAATGCCTTCTGGGAATGAAGGTACAGTACATCCATTGGTTCCTCTTTATCTACAGCACATGTGACTCCTTCAAAAAATTCCAATAAATTGGTTAAAAATGATTTCCCTTTTACAAAACCATGTTGACTCTGCCTGATTGCCTTGAATTTTTCTCAATGCCCTGCTATAACATCTTTAATAATAGCTTCTAACATTTTCCTATGACAGATGTTAGGCTAACTGGCCTATAGTTTCCTGTTTTTCTCCTACCTCCCTTTTTGAATAAAGGAGTTTATATTTGCTATTTTCCACTTTTATGGAACCTCCCCCAAATCTTGGAAATTTTGTAAAATTAAAACCAATGCATCAACTTTCTCACTAGCCACTTCTTTCAAGACTTTAGGGTGAAGACCATCTGGACCTAGGGGTTTGTCAGCCTGTAGCCCCAACAATTTGCTCAATACCATTTCCTTTGTGATTGTAATTTTCCCGAGTTCCTTCTTCCTTTCCATTTCCTGATTTACAGCTATTTCTGGGATGTCACATATGTCCTCCATAGTAAAGACTGAAGCAAAATACCTGTTTAATTCGTCTGCCATTTCCCTACTTTCCATTATCAATTCCCCAGATGCACTCCCTATAGGACCAATGCTCATTTTGTTAACTCTTTTCTTGTTTAAATATCTATAGAAACTCTTACTTTCGGTCTTTATATTACTAGCTAGCTTTCTTTCTTACTCTAACTTTTCCCTCCATATTAATCTTTTTGTCATTCTTTGCTGTGCTTTATATTCTTTCCAATCTCCTGACCTGTCACCCATCTTTACGTAATTTTATGCTTTTTCTTTAAGTTTGATGCTGTCTTTCACTTTTTTAGTTAACCACAGATGGTGGGCCCTCCACTTGGAATTTTCTTTTTCATTGGAATGTGTGTATTCTGTGTACTCTGAAATATCCCTTTAAATATCTTCTATTGACATATCCCTTAACCTCTTTTATCAGTTTACTTTAGCTAGCTCTGCTTTCATGCCCTCTAATAGCCTTTAAGTTTAAAATACTAGTCTTGGATGCACTCCTTTCTCCCTCAAAATGAATGTAAAATTCAATCATATTATGATCACTGCTACCTAGGGGTGCCTTCACTAGATGGTTATCAATTAATCCTGCCTCATTGCTCAATACCAGGGGCTGAATCTTTGGCTCGGTGAGCAGGGCCGGGTCCCACTCGCCGAGGTGTAAAATGATGCTGGGTGACGTTGGGCGTGTGTCCCGACGTCACCGCTCGTCATTTAGATTTTCAGTTCGGTGGGTGCGTAGCTGACTCGGCTGTGCACTCGCTGAACTGTCAAAGGCCTGTTAAGCCCATTAATGAACTAATTAAGCCTATCGAGAAAGCTGCCTGTCCAACCTTACGGCTGGCGGGCAGGCGAAGAGCCCAGGCGGCCTTCCCATTTTTCATGGAACCTCATCCACAGGCAAGATTAGGTTTCATGAAGGCTTTATAAATTAAATCAATTTTTTCATTAAAGTTCATTGACATGTCCCAGCTCATGTGACACTGCCACATGAGGGGACATGTCTTAAATTTTTTTTTCTCTTTATTAGAAGTTTTGGAACTTAAACTAATCTCCCTGAGGCAGCTCTGTGCCTCAGGGAGATTTCTGCACTCTTTCGTGCACATGCCCGACTCAGGGAACCACTGCGACCACCCCCCCCCTCCCGCCCGCACAGGAAGCGCTCAGCGCTTCTGGGTGCGTGTCACGCTGCGTGGGCCTTAATTGGCCTGCCCAGGGAAAATGGCGGCATGGACCTGATCGGGGACGCTGATCGGGTCTGCGCCCGCCCATGCCCACCCCCGCACAACCTCCCCAACGGGGGGAAAATTCTACCCCAGGCCTAGTATAGACTGCTCTCTGGTTGGCTGTTCTAAGAAATTATCCCAAAAACATTCTTTGAACCATTCATCTACACTACTTTTACCCATTTGATTTTTCCAATCCATATGTAGATTAAAATCCCTTATTATTATTGCTGTACCTTTCTGACAAGCTCCCATTATCTCTTCTTTTATACTCTGTCCTACTGTGTAGTTACAATTAGGAGGCCTGTACACCACTCCCACAAGTGACTTCTTGCCTTTATCATTCCTCATCTCAACCCAAACTACTTCTACATCCTGGTTTCCTGAACTTAGGTTATCCCTCTCTAATGCGCTAATACCATAATTAATTAACAGAGCCACCCCTCCACCTTTTCTTAACTTCCTGTCAACTTCCTGTCAACTCAAAAGTCATTATACTTTGGTTGTAGTTTGGACCCCATTAATGTTTCAAGGTAAATACTAGCCGCTTGGAACAACATCCAATGGATATCAGCCACTATTGCTACAATCACCCTTCCAACGTTGAGTTAACTTTTGTGACACAAATATTTGGGTAGATCTGTAGTGAGTTTGGTCAACTTTCAACCATGTGAAATTGGGAGGTCTCATGGGAATGAATCATCCTGGTCCCTGAATGAATAAGGATGAAGACTATCCCAAATCTGTCCTTGAAGCAAAGCTGGGTATCCTAGCTTGTATTAGGTTGCATTTACCCATCACCCACGTGTTTGCTGGGCTACCTTGACAATTGGGTGGTAATGCCTCAATTTTACAGTTCTCAACCTTGTTTTCAATTCTACTGCCCCCCCTCGCACCCCCCCCCCCCCCCCCCCCCACCCCCACCACCGCCTGATCTCTCCTGTAACCTCCTCCAACACTAGAACTCTCCAAGATCACTGCACTCATCCTCTTGTGGATCTTGTGGCCTCTTGTGCATCTGCGATTTGAATCATTCCACCATTGGTGGCTGTGCCGTCAGCTGCCGAGGATCTTAGCTCTGGAATTCCCTCTGTAAGCCCCTCCATATCTCTACCTCTCTCTCTTGGTCTCTCTCTTCCTTTAAGATGTTTCTTAAACCAAGCTTCTGATCACCTGTCCAAATATCTTCTCATGTGGCTTGGTGTCAAATTTTGCTTGATAACACTCCTGTGGAGTGCCTTGGGATGTCTTACTATGGTAATGGTGCTAAATACAAGTTGTCATTGTAAGTCAGGATTTACTTAGCTTCCTTTTGAATGAAAGGAAATGGCACGGAGGTGGAAAACTCACAATGAAGAAAAACTATCCCGGAGATATCCAACTTAAGTCGAAATTGAAATAGAAACAACCAAAATTTAGTTTGAAATAACCGATGGCAAAACTGAAATTTAGGTTCCAACTATTCCATTGGATTACACCTTCATCTCTAATCAGGTAAGCAGCTTTTTGCATTTTTTGCAAATAGAGGGGTTGTGAGATATTGCGAGGTCTGAACTAATGTTAAGTCAGACACACCATTCACAACACATCTGATAAAAAGTTCCAATGCCTATGTGGCTTCAGTCAGTTATTGGTGGCGAAGGGGTGCAATGATGTTTGAAGTTTTTGTCAGGCAACTTAAACTGTGAAACTCTGCACTGAATTCTCATGTGAACATTTGGTAGAAACAGGATGCATTTCGATGGTAAGTGTGGAAAAAATGAATTGCAAGGCCAGCATTTGTAACCTGTCTTTGAAGTTGTAGAAAAAATATGATCTAGATGTTTAACATACTCCATAGTGAAGGACTTGTGCATTTTGCATTGTTTCATAACTTGTTTGGAAGGACATGCCAGCCATTTTCGTGACTAGGTTGGTGCCTCTGCTACTGGAAGCGCTCTATCAATTGCACATGTATAGCTCCAGCTGTACTGGAGGCTATACTGTATATTTGAGTTATTCAGAGCTAAGTTATCCTATCTGATCGCCCAACCTCTGCTCCCATACTGGCACGATGTCTGTGTTCGTGTTTGAGCAGTTCAGCTAAAATCTCAGGGATGTCTAATTGGCAAACTGCAGCCACTACCTTGTGGTGCCCTTTGCCTCTGGAAAAAGAAACCTCAGTTAGGAAACATGTCACAGCTGGGTGGCTTTTAGTTCAGAGTCTCTCTGAACAGTTGTTCAGGGTCACCAGTGAGATGAACGCTAACAGTCTTTCCCCTCGTCCCCAGTGGACATGACTACACAGCAAAAAAACGGCTCCTAATTTCTTGACTTTACGGTCTTGAGAAGTCTGCCTTGAAATTGTGTGAAATGCTTAGTGGCCCTTGGAGATTTGAACCAAGGCTCTATGACACACTGACATTGGGCATCTCTGCCCATGAATAAGATTAGATGAAGACCTAACATTAACCCGATAATTCTAAATGCATTGACATCGGTGTTAAAATGCTAGCTTTTTGCAGTATCACAACCATAAAAGACTTCAGTTTCTTTTTTCATTTGCACACTTTATATCCCTGAGCCTAAAGTTCTAACATCTCCATTCACGGACAAAGTTACACAATGCATCGAGTTAGTTCAAACACAGAGTAAGTTGTACTTTTATTCTCCTTTTCATGTACTGGAAAGTCCTAAGTCACAAAGGGAACCTGAGCAGGGACAGGGAGGTGTTTAAAGAGTCAATGAGGTAGTTTTTAAGGAGTTTTTTCTGAAAGTATAGCATGGGGAGAAAGACAATTATACACACTTCATTTCACAATTGCCTTTACAAATATTTTTGTTTAGAAACACATAGCAAATCAGTCAGCATCTGCAAGAGAGAGATGGGTTGACACTTAATGCGGGACTCTGACAGAATGTAATCTTTATTTCCTTTTTTTAAAATGCCCTATTTTTGCATTTCCATAATTCTCTTTTTGCATTTCAGGTTTCCATCATTGTGTGCGTGCATTTTTTGAGTTTCCACTAACAGCTCACCATTACTATAATTGTTTTCACCGCATTTAAATTAGACAATCTTTGCACAATGTCCTAAAAATGCATTCAATCACTGATTGGCCTAAACTGGAGTAGACTGGTAGGACAGAACTTGAGTATTGCTGAAAAAAGAGTCATGTCTAAACTTTTCATCTTGCACTCGTCAGGACACTCACAAGAATACTAATATAAGGGGGAAAACAGCAATTTATACTGTATGTGAAGAGAGTGCTGATTGGTCGGCAAGTGGTGTTGCCATGGATAATGCACCACTGATGGTGACTGACAGGTAACTGACAAGCATTATTTGAAATTTAAACCAGGCAGCTTGACTCTGATTGGTCAAAGCATTGCCCTGAGGAATGAGTCAGTGAATGGCTGTCACTTATTTTGTTTAGCTGAAACAAGTGCAATGTATGTACATGTTCTTTCTGTCTGCAAAAAACAGTGCCCTGTGTATTAATAAATGTATCTTCCAATACAGGCAAATGCGTCACACTGTGCGCCTGACTGACAATCTTAAATTGGTTGTCAGCGTAATTCTTAGCACTTTGAGGATTATTTAGCAAATGTTGTCCAATCGCAGAATCACATCTAATGCTGGACACTGTGTTTTGAGTTTTGCAAGCACGGGTTGGTTGGGTACAGTCTGTACCCTGCCCGTTGCGAACATATGACAAGGAGCAGGTGTAGGCCATTCAGCCCTTCAAGCCTGCTGCACCATTTAATAAGATCATGGTTGATCAGATAGTAACCTGAAATCTGCATCCCACCTACCCCCGATAACCTAAACCCCCTTGCTTACCAAGAATCTGTCCACCTCTGCCTTAAAAATACTTAAAGACTCTGCTTCCATCACCTTTTCAGGAAGAAAGTTCCAAAGACTCACGACCCTCTGCGTGAAAAAATTTCACCTCATCTCTGTTTTAAATGGGCGACCTCTTACTTTTAAGCAATGACCCTTAGTTCTAGATTTTTCCATAAAAGGAAACATCCTCTCTACATCCATCCTGTCAATCCACTCAGGGTCTTCATCAGTTATGATGAAGAGTCATACGGACTCGAAACGTTAACTCTGTCTTCCTCTACACAGATGCTGTCAGACCTGCTGAGTTTTTCCAGTAATTTTTGTTTTTGTTTCAGATTTCCAGCATCCGCAGTATTTTGCTTTTATCCCCTCAGGATCTTATATGTTTCAATCAAGTCACCTCTTACTCTTCTAAACTCCAGCAGACACAAGCCTAGTTTGTCCAACCTTTCCTCATAAGACAACCCACCCATTCTAAGTATTAGTTTGGTAAACCTTCTCTGAACTGCTTCCAATGCATTTACATCTTTCCTTAAATAAGGTGACCAATACTGTACACAGTACTCCAAATATGGTCTCACTAGTGCTCTGTATAACTGAAGCATAACTTCCCTACCTTTGTATTCAATTCCCCTCGCAATAAATGATAACATTCTATTATCTTTCCTAATTACTTTCTGTACTTGCATTTAAGCCTTTTGTGATTCATGCACTAGGACACTCAGATCTCTCTGCACCTCAGAGCTCTGCAATCTCTCACCATTTAGATAATATGCTTCTCTTTTATTCTTCCTGCCAAAATGGACAATTTCACATTTTTCCATGTTATACTCCATTTGCTGGATCTTTGCCCACTCTCTTAACCTATCTATATCTTTTTGTAGTCTCCTTATGTCCTCTTCACAACTTACTTTCCTATCTATCTTTGTGCCATCAGCAAATTTGGCAACGATCCCTTCAATCCCTTCATCCAAATCATTTATATAAATTGTAAACAGTTGAGGTCCCAGCACTGATCCTTGTGACACACTACTGGTTACATCTTGCCAACCTGAAAAAAACCCAATTATGCCTACTCTCTGCTTCCAGCAATCTTCTATCAATGCCAATATGTTACCACCTATACTATGAGCTTTTACTTTCCACAATAACCTTTGATATGGCATTTTATCAAATGCCTTCTGGAAATCTAAGTACAGTACATCCACCAGTCCCCCTTTGTCCACAGTAGAAGTTACTTCCTCAAAGAACTCCAAAACCATGTTGACTCTGCCTGATGACCTTGAGCTTACCCAAGTGCCCGGCTATAACTTCTTTATTAATAGCTTCTAACATTTTCCATATGACAGATGTTAAGCTAACTGGCCTGTAGTTTCCCGCTTTCTGTCTCCCTCCATTTTTGAATAATGGAGTTACATTTGCTATTTTCAAAACTATTGGGACCTTACCTGAATCTAGGGAGCTTTGGAAAATTAAAACCAGTGCAACAACTATCCCACCAGGCATTTCTTTTAAGACCCTAAGATGAAGTCCATCAGGACCCGGGCTCTTGTCAGCCCACAGCCCCAACAATTTACTCAGTGCCACTTCTCTGGTGACCGTAATTTTCCTGATTTCCTTCCCCACTTCCATTTTCTGGTTTATAGCTGCTTCTGGGATGTTACTTGTATCCTCTATAGTGAAAACTGATGCAAAATATCTGTTCAATTCATCTGCCGTCTCTTTGTTTTCCATTATCAATTCTCCAGATTCACTTTCTATAGGACCAACGTTCACTTTGTTAACTCTTTTCTTTTCTTTTTTAAATATTTATAAAAACAACTTGCAATCTGTTTTTATATTTCTGGCTAGCTTTCTCTCATACTCTAATTTTTCCCTCCTTATTAGTCATTCTTTGCTGTTCCTGATATTCTGTCCAATCTTCTGACCTGCCGCCTGTCTTGCACAATTATCTGCTTTTTCTTTAAGCGGCTGGGACATGCTGTTTGATGCGATCCACCAGTCTTTGGGACGTACGACCTACATACCTAGCATCGCACTGGCACAGAAATTCATATCCCACATTACTCATTTGTGTTATAGGCAGAACATCCTTTTGGCTTGATGGCATGCTATTCTTAAAGACAGGTCCAAATTCCTACCCATTGGACCTGCCGCTCAACACGACCGGACAGCCTTGCTCGAAAGTGAGTTAAAAAAAATGCTTGCTAGACTTGTGTAAGAGTGATGAGTTACTGCATGATATATATGACATGGTTCACCCTCATGGTTCGAAACGTCTGCTTATGTATGGGCTGCCCAAGACACACAATGCTTGGCAGTTAACTGTCAGTCACCATCAGTGGTGCATTCTCCATGGCAATGCCACTTACTAACCAATCAGCACTCTCTTCACATGCAGTATAAATAGTTGTTTTCCCCCTTATATTGATATTCTTGCGAGTGTCCTGATGTGTGCCAGATGAAAAGCTCAGACATGTCTCTTTTGTAGCAATACTCAACTAGAGTATTGTGTCTAATTCTGGACAGCACATTTTAGGAATGATGTCAAGGTCTTGGAAAGCGGGTGCAGAGATTTATTAGAATGGCACCAGTGGTAAGGAGCTTCAGTTATTTGGAGGAATTAGAGAAGCTGGGATTGTTTCCTTTATAATAGAGAAGGTTAGCAGGAGACTGAATAGAAATGTTCAAAATTCTGAGGCATTTTGATAGAATACATTGGGGAAAAACTGCTTCCGCTGACAGGAGGGTCAGTAACCAGAAGGCACAGATTCAAGGTAATTGGCAAAAGAACCAGAGGAGAGATTAGAGTTTTTTACGATCAGGAATGCACTGCCTGAAAGAGTAATGGAAGCAGATTCAATCATAACTTTCAAAAGGAAATAGGTACTTGAAAAGGAAAATGCTGCAGGGCTATGGGGGAAAAGCAAGAACATGAGATAATTGCATAACTTCCTGATAGAGCTGGCACAGTGCGATGGGCCAAATGGCCCTCTTTGTGCCATATGATTCTATGATTGACTGCAGTTGTACCCTCACATCCAAAACAAAAGACTCTGTGTCTTCCCAGTGATAGTTTGGGAGCAGCTGAGCCTCTGAACTATCCTAAGGGCTTCGGAGTGATACTGTCCACAGGACAAAACGAGGAGCCTAAAATCAACTCCTCTCCTCCAAGCTGGTACCTTCATTGTCTTGTGTGAAGGAGCATGGGCACAAGGACTCTTGCTGAGTAGTACTTTCCCATTGGTACTGGCCCTCGCATCCCAGAGAGGTGGACCAATTGTGGCTCTGCTCACAGCTTGTCTTTCCTCCAAGGCCATCCCAATTGAAACCTGCGTCGCCGATCTAATTGGAGTTAGAGGGTGAACCTCTATTCATGTCCTCAGTGGTGGAACAGGCAGATGTACAAGGCAGATGTTCACATCTGTGAAGGCTGCAGCAGCATTGACACTCTCCAGTTGTCATGGCTTGCCATGCCATTGCGTAAAGATTGCCCACCCATCTAGGCTGTGCGGTTGTCGACTGCGCACCATTTTCCTCATGTTAAGCGATGCTACACACAGTCCCCTGCTAGGGACACTGACAACTGTTTTTCCATAGTGACATTATCACATCAGGTTAATCTCATAGCAAGACAATGCTTGTGATATGGGGACACTTTAAACATTGTGTGACAATTTGACAGGGCCACTGTACCCATTCTCTTTTCTTCCAAAGATTCAGCAGCTTGATACATTACTGCTGCTCTTACTGGCACAGTAGGCTCTTCAAACTGATAGGTTAAGTAAATGGGAACCAGTCTTATGAGTGTATACATATATATATATAAAATTTATTTTTTAATATATATATATAGTTTCATATTGTCTGCAATGCATTTTTATTTAAAGCAGTATAGTCAGCTATGATTATTACAACCTCACAGGGAGCATGAAAGTGCTTTTTTACTCATTAGGGGCCCATCTTTACCAAGGTTTCAGACCCTCTAGTGACTATAATGGAGCTTCAGGGGACGAGCCTGTTATTAGAAGAGGTTTGGAATACAGCATTTGTAATAAAATAGCTTCATTGCATAAAGATTCATGCTAGCAAATGGGTTTCATTATATTCCTTTCCAACCCTGTGAGTCCATTGTACAAACTCCCCATATTCAGCATGAATTGGCAATCTCACTGAGGGAGGCTACAGACTGGGTAGCTTTAGAAATGGAAACACTGTACTGGCAAAACAAGTATGGTCTTCTGAGGCAAGGGGCTAATGCACATCACTGTGCAGCGTAAAGGAAGATTTCTCTTGTTCCTAGCCAATAACCTGGATGGAGAGCCAAGTACTGGGCGCAAAGGGTGGGACAAATATCCTGGAAACCATTTCTGGCATTCCAGCTCACAACTGGTGCAAAAAATTAACTGAGATTCTGTTGTAGAGGGAGGGATTTAGCCATTGCAATTCCCCCTCAGGGAGGGCACACTAAGCATTTTGATTCATGGTTAAGATAATTGGCAAAAGAACCAGGGGGACATGAGGACAATTTATTTTTATGCAGTGACTGCACTGCCTGAAAGGGCGATGGAAGCAAATTCAATAGCAACTTTCCATTTTCATTATATACTTGAAAAGGAAACTTTAAAGGGTTTGGGAAAAGAACAGAGGGTGGGACTAAGTGGAGAGCTCTTCCAAAGAGCTAGCGTAGGCAGATGGGCCAAGTGGCCTTCTTCTGTGATCTGGCTCACATCTGGCTCACTAATGTCCTTTAGGGAAGGAAATCTGCTGTCCTTAACTGGGCTGGCCTACATGTGACTCCAGATCCACAGCAATGTGGTTGACGCTTAACTGCTCACTGAAATTGCCTAGCAAGCCACTCAGTTGTATAAACTGCTACTAAGTCTATAAGGAATGAAACCGGATGGACCACTAGGCATCGACTTACCACACCTCGTGGACTTCAGTGGTTCAAGAAGGCAGCTCACCACCACCTTCTCAAGGAAAAGTAGGGGTGGTCAATAAATGCTGGCCTAGTTAGCAATGCCCACCAACCCATGAGTGAATAAAAAAAATTAAAAACAAAATTGTAAATTTAACAGTAAGTCTTCGAGTGAATAGTGTGCCACACACTTGCTTCCAGTGAAAACTGGATTATTACTGTTCTACACTTAATGTCCTTATCTACCATCAGAGGCTTGAGCCTTTCATCCCTGCTGTCTGAGATGGATTTCAATCTACTTCCAGAGCTGAAAGTGCAATCTCTTAATAGATGCATTTTAAATAATTCTTACCAGCTAAACTTGGCGTCTGTGAAGTTATTTTCCCATCTCCTTAGTTGTATTATCTGATCTATATATTTTTACAAGTTCTAACATGATATACAAGGTAGTAAATTCCCTCAAGTGTAGTAATAACCATGCACTATTTAGATGACTAATACTGTGACGCACTGCCTTCTAACACCAATTGGAAAGGAAAAAGACTCGTTCCCCAATTGGATGTTGCTTGACTGTCATCCAAAACAGCCTTTTCTTTCCCATTTTCAATATTTTTATATCTGGTAAACAGAAATGTTCAAATAAAATGACAAAAAAAAGAAAATCTTTTTTAATCTCCTAATTACCTTTCTCCGGGATTGTACACAGCAATGCCCTGGAGATTGATCTTAGTTTCCTGAGGACTCCAGGCCAGTCCTGGAGGGTTAGCAAGCCTATTCGCAACTCTAAATCCATAGTGTGTTTGACTCTTAATGCCCTCTGAAGTGGTCTAGTAAACCATTCAGTTATAGAAACAATTGTCACTACTCTGGTAGATGCATTTAAGGGGTAGTTTGATAAGTACATGAAAGAGAAAGGATAAAAAGTTGTTGCTGATAGGGTAAGGTGAAATAGGGTGAGAGGAGGCTTGTGTGAAGCATAAACACCGGCTTGGACCAGTTGTGCTGAATGGCCTGTTTTCTGTGGTGTAAAGTTCTGTGTAAGAAATAGAGGGGAGGGGGTGGGCAGCCACATCCTGAGAGCAAATATAAAAGAATGCAGTCCTGATGGACGAATGCAGTTTAAGATGCAATGAAATGTATTTCTGGAGAAAGAGAGAGATTGGATTGAGAATGGTAGGTGAGATTAAGATTGATTTCAAAGAGATGAAATCATTGGGCCACATAAAATAATAAAATATATTTACTGTTGTTCTTTATCGTAACTTTTATAATTATGATAATAATTATGACTGCTCATTTACAGTAACTATTGCTAACTATATCTCAAGCCCTTAATTGAGTTTTCCCCCTAATCTTCAGTTATGCTTCTTACCTATAGACTACTGATCTTCCCACAATTTTTACACAGTTTTTGTTTGAGGGACTCTTCGGATCATCCAATTTTGGGTCTTTAATAATGTTATTGAGGCTGTGAAGGGGAATGGAGGAAGTGAAAAAGAGGACCTCTGGTCTTTTGATTTCCCTCTCATTTTGTTAGAACAGAATTTTCCAGAATCTTTTTTCCTTATTGACCGTGGGTTTTTCTCTCTCTTTTTGCCTCTCCCAGGAGATTTTATGGCTGGGGGAGAGAGTAAGCGGGTTGGCAAGAGGGTAGGGAGACTTTAATCATGCTACTCTGGCCACCATGGTGTGGGGAAGGCCTGCTGGACCAGCTGTACAGGTACATTCCTCCCTTTGGAGGTCTTGCTGAGATTGGGAACTCATCACCTAGAGAGTTACACGTGGCTAACTTGCATCCTGACAGCCTAATGCTACCCAGCACCAGAAGATGACCCCACTGCCTGCTCTTTGATTGTGTTACTACCTTAGGGCTCAGCTGTACATACGTGCTATAGTCTCTGCAGGGCTGTGACTGTTTTGTATATGCTTTATTTACAGGCCGCACACAGCTGTGGAATTCTATTGATTGACTAGAAAAGGCAGACAAAAGGGAGAATGAAAAATACAATGGGATGTCTGTCACAGCCAAGCTCTATTAAATTGCTTCATCAGGAAGCCTTTAGTTAGCTCCATTTCTGGATAAAAATATACGCAGCAGTAACTGTTGCATTTACCCATATACAGGTAAGCCATAATCCAATTCAATGGCGGCAAAGGCTTGAGCAGTTGTATGGTGTTCCTAGGAAAAGTCGCCAAATTACATTTACTTGCCAAACTTCTTGATCCCAATGTAATTTGGACATCTGATCTACATTATGTTTCTTAGACTCCCCTGAGAACTATCAGGTTGCACGGAGTAAGCTGGAGTAGTGGAGCGGGTGAGCACGGTAGGGTGTGGTTTGTACCTGTGTCCTCTCATCTCGTGAGTACTCTGACCACTGGTAATGCCCACACAATCTGGGTAGGATTTTCCGTTGGTCAGGCGGGCGCGGCTGTTGGGCCCGGGAGCGGCCAGGAGAAGGTCTGCCGCCTGTGATCGGCCCCCGACATTCTCAGCCCTGTCGGAGTGGGGGCGGGGGTGGAGGTGGGAGATGGGAGGAGGGCGAGCGTGGAAGTCTGCGCATGTGTAGGGGAGCACATGCTGAAAGCTCCCTGAGGGCACAGAGCTGCCTCAGGGAAGTGAAGAATTGCACAAAGGAAAATAAAGATTTTAGACATGATATAAACATGTCCCCACATGTGACTCAGGCACATGAAGAGGGACATGTTTGAAATGAAGTTGAAATTCTTTTCCGCTTTTTTTGTTTACCGTTGGAAACCTCATCCCGCCCGTGGATGAGGCTTCGTAAAAAATGTCAAGGCCGCCTGGCCTATTCGCCTGCCCGCCAACCGAATGGTTGAGCGGGCAAGCAAAAAATACAAATTAATTACTTGCTCAAGGGCCCTTAATAGGCCTCTTAATTGTTGGCGGGCACGCTGCTGACTCTCGCGTGTGCCCGCTGACCAAAAGATCCCAGGAGTGCGCGATGATGTCAGGACGCTCGCCCGACATCACCGTGCGTGATTTTACGCCCGATTGGGTCAGGCACCCGCCCCGCCCACATCCCGTAAAATCCTACCCAGAGGATTCACTTCATAACCTGTGATTAACACTTAGGATTATGACTGTCGCCATCCTGATTTTGATTATAATACTCATCAATTATAATTGTTCCCTGTGGTACAAATAAAACGACCACCTTGGAAGCAGTGAAATACTGGAAGATGCTTCAACTGTTGAAATGCAGGAG
Organism: Cetorhinus maximus; assembly: GCF_964194155.1. Taxonomy (NCBI): domain Eukaryota; kingdom Metazoa; phylum Chordata; class Chondrichthyes; order Lamniformes; family Cetorhinidae; genus Cetorhinus; species Cetorhinus maximus. The sequence continues at coordinate 144,584,626 of NC_135884.1, forward strand.
CAAATAATCCACTCAAGCACGTGCAAGTTGTTTCCTCCTTGTGCAATGCTGAGAATTATTACCACCCCTCCCACCCCTCATTAAAACTTGCTGCCTGTGTCGTGGACGCCCTATGCATTTTAGATTCCTTTTTGTCCCTTTCCCCTCCACTTTGTGGTTAGCAGTTCCTGAGCCAAATGCTATTTCCTGTTCTGAAATGGCAGGTGTGCAGGGTAAGTAACCTGATCTCAAGGGTTTAGGCTTTAGTCATGTTGCAGCTTCAACTGTGCCAGAGTGACCGTGAATTGTACTGTCTCCTGACCTCTCCACCCAGGGCGTGGTGTAAGGAAGCTGTTTGTGTCTCTTGTCAACCCAGCCAAGACTGTGAACACATCTGGTCAGAAAGGTACGTGTGGCTTGTCAGTATGTGTCAGTGTCAGCTGATGCTCTCCCCACTGAGTCAGAAGGTTGTGGGTTCAACTCCAGAAACTTAAGCACAAAAATTTAAACTGTTACCGAGGGAGTGTTGCACTGGTGGCTCTGCTGGTTTCAGATGACATGTTATATCGAATGGCCATCAACTCTCTCAGATGGATATGAAAGATCCCATGGCATTATTTTGAAGAACAGCACATAATTTTAGCTGGGGATCCTGGCCAATATTTACCCATTAAGCAATATTACTGTAAATCTGGTGATCTGGTCATTACTGTAGCATAAGGGGTTAATTCTAACTGTGTGATATGCTAATGAAACATGGTATGCAACATCACAGGAAGTGGTGCAATGTCTCATGCTCTTGCTCTCCTTTGTACAACCTCATGGTAAAATGTAGCCTGCAGTAAAAGATGTTCCAATAAAGTTAATGTTTTCCTTACCTCAGCAAACTATGTAAATGTTCTGTGTTTGCACAATGAGACCAAGGATATTATAATTACCACCTTGCTGTTTGTGGGATCTTGCTGTGCATAAATTGGCTGCTGCCTTTCCCTACATTACAACAGTGACCTAATTTCTCAAGTACTTCGTTGGCTTTAGCGCACTTTGGGACACCTTAAGTTCAGAAAGGTGCTATACAAGGTCTTTATTGCATAATGGAGTCAAGGACCACAACCCCTGATTGTGTGGCATCCTGATTTGACCCCTGCTGTTTGGCTGATGATGAAAGTAGACTGAATACCTCATGCCCTTGACTAACGATGGACCTCTACACATAAGATAGCAAAGTGCGGTCATGAAAGAAGCAAATGTTTGGTGCTAAATTCCTAGTCATAAACATGCAACTTTAAGCTGACTGGTTGGATCCAAAAGTGGACTGGAGCACCTCTATAGCCTGAGAATGCCCACGGCCCTCTCTCTTGGAGTACTCCTTAGAGGGAAGAGAGTACCTTTAAGTGCACTTGGCTATTGGAGAAATTGTGACTGTGTTTGAATAATCAGTTCGCTCTGACAATCACAAACCACTCGTGAGGAAATCATGTCCACTCACTTCCCCTTGGCTGTGTGGATGTTTAAGTAGTGTGCACGTACCTGTATTACAATGTCACTTTCAGGACTGAAGAGGAGGTAAGAGCACATTATCTCGTTCGGGTAATCGAAGAGGAATTTTGAGATAATTGACTTCCTGTTGTATAGGTTAATACTGCCCTGGAGGGAACAAGTCCGAGTATACACTTGGAAGGGGGGTTGCTATTTGTTTTCTTGTGTGTCTTCTCAAAGGGTTAAGAACAGTTCTGCGATGTGACATGATTCAGTCTCCTACCTCATTACACCAGATTCCCTCCGTTCCCTCCTCATGGCAGGTACAGGGTTAAAACAAAATAAAATCTGTTCCTGCTCTCACTCGACACACAATTTAGCGTTTCAGCCTGTGGACACAGTAAAAAAAAGAGTTCCCAAATGATGCCGGGAGGGAGCCTTTAAGTGAAATTTCACTGTGCTTTAAGCCTGGCTTTTATCCTTCAGGAGTCTGATAAAGCCGCAGAGTCACATTGCCTTTATTTCGAGAGCTTCACACAGCTGCTGGCAAAAGTCACAATGGATTTCCACCACCGCCCCATTCCCCCCCACCACTTGCCTCGCCCGCCATCCCTGCTCTTATTCTTTCCCTTTTTCACCACTGCAAAGTCTGCGCTTATGGCACTTTTCTTTTTTTTAAAAAAAACAAATGTTTTTTGACCAGTGAATGCACAGAGAATGCTCAATGTGTACAGAGCACTCACAGGTTAGGCCCTTCACTGAAGGAGTGTTTACATAACACCCTGTGGCTTTGTGTGTCCCCACAGCTGCTAAGCCTTTATTGTATATACAGTGTATTGTATGTGTGCAAACTTGCTGGTGACAAATTGCAGGACTGAAGGAAAGCCTCTGATTCTGTTGAACTTTTAAGTGTGAAGTCTCCCTATTGCTCACTTGGTATGTCAGCCCTGGCTCACTGGAGAGCAAGCACTCTTACCTCTGAGTCAGTAGATCGTGGATTCAAGTCCCAGTCCAGAGATTTGAGCATATAATCTAGGCTGACACTCCCCGGTGCCAGTAATGAGGGAGTGCTGCGCTATCAGTAGGTGTTATCATTCAGATGAGATATTAAACTGATGCCCTGTTTGCCCTCTCTGGTGGACATAAAAGAGCCCTTGGCAGTATTTTGTAGAATAGCTGGGGCTCATTTTTATTCCTCGGCCACCATATATTCCTCAGTCATCATCACACAAATTGTCTGCTCATTATTACATTGCTGTTTGTGGGAGCTTTGTGTGTGCAATTTTTGTCATTTCCTACATGACATGACAAAAGTGACTACATTTCAAAAGCACTTTTTTGACTGTAAAACACTTTGGGACATCCTGAGTTTGAGAAAGGTGCTAGGTGCCTGTGCAATTCCAGGCCTGAGGTTGGCTGACCTCAGCATACACCACTCCTTATTAGCTGTCAGTCATAGCATTTGGGATTGGGAGCACTCTCGCCTCTCGAGCCAGAAAGGTTGATGGGTTCACGCCCCACTTCAGGACCTGAACACACCACCTAGTCAGGCACTGTATGGCCAGGTGATGTTGGCCTTCCAGTGTGGTGCTGGAGGGAGATATGGACATTAGCAAGAGTCAGCGGTTTGGGGAGAGGGTAGAACTGAAACAACAGCATGAGCAAACCATTGTAAAGGGCTTTTGGCAACATCCATTCTTAGAACATATTTTTGGAGTACGTTTAAAGGGCTGCTCACTGTCTTCATTTCTTTTTAAAGAAAATCAGCACAAAACATTTTGTTAACGTTGTGTTGTCACTGTGAAGCTTGTCAAATGCGGTCACCGTCAGTTAACAGCCTCTAAACAGCAACTCACACTATTAGAATTGACTTTCAGAGTACAAGAAAATTGTGATGAACTATTTCTGTCCATTTCTTGGCTATTTTTGTTTTAATCGACTGCTGATAACATCCCTGGGAGATCTGGCTTGGAAGAGCTTGCAAACCCAACAGAAATAAATGAGTGCATGGTTTAAAATGCGATGGTTAGGGCACTCCCCGGGTGAATGGATAATGACAAATGGGGTCCTTATGATAGGGGAGCTGATTGTTGCCCATCTGCAGTCCTGGTGATTTCAACAACAGAAAAAGAATCGAATGGGTTCACAAAAAAGGAAAGGTCTAAAAGTGAAAATAAATGCTTTTAATATTAATGAGAGAAATCTGTGCCGCTTATCTTAGAGTCACAATGGTGAGAATCCTGCTATAAAGGGAACACTGATACTGAGGATCCCTCTCTCAAACAGGTTCTGATGGTAAGACTCAGTGGATTCTGATGATGAGGCTCCATGTTTAAAAGGGCAAGTGAGGCCCTTTAAATGGATCTTTATAGAACCTAACAGCACAGAAGGAGGCCATTCAGCCCACAATGCTTGTGCTAGCTCCTTGAATGAACTATCTAGTTAATTAGCTCATTTCCCAACTACCCCCCACCTCTGCTTTTTCCCCAAAACCCTGCAAATGTTTCTTTTTCAATTATACATCCACCTTCCTTATTGGAAGCTACTAAAGAACCTGCTCCCACCACCCTCTCAGTCAGTGCAAGTCAAAAGCTAATGGTTTGACGGAACCAAGCCTGGATTTTAAAAGCATGTAGAGGGCAGAAGGAAGGGAAGACTAGGTGTGAGGAAGCAGCTCTGAGCATTTCTCTGCATTTTGTGGCAGGAGTGCATTGAATTCCAGAATTAAATCTGCTTGAGCCGTCTTTAAATTCACATGAAGTCCTGTTTTTAGAGGCAAAGGAAATTCGGGGTAGCGGCAAAACGATTTTGAGTCTGCAGTAGGATACTACACGCTAATGTGAGATCAGTCTTTGGCCATGACAGCAGAATCTAGCAGCAAGGTGGGTAAACTGACATGGTTGTGTGAAAGACAGCAGGGAGATTTCAAACATGGGTCAGTAAGAGTCCTGAAGAGGAACTCAACTAAACCTCGGTTTGGAGTGAGAGATCCTCACCGTTTGACAGCTCCATGGTTACTCTCCCAGCTACTGGGGACCCTTTAGGGCTTCCTGAATGGGCAAAGCAACCACCTTCTGTCCTGAACTCACTCCGATCTATAAATCCTCTTTGCATCCAAAAACCATCTCTAGTAGTGCTGGTGCAGAAATCAGAAATGTGCTTTCTATTAAGTGGTCTGATGACACACTGTTATTCGTACAGTAGGCCTGCGTCACTGTAACTAAGTCCCCAGCTCTGAGTCACTATCACTAATTCACCAGCTCTGAGTCACCATCACTAATTCACCAGCTCTGTCTCACTGTCACTAATTCACCAGCTCTGTGACACTGTCAGTAATTCACCAGCTCTACGTCACTGTTACTAATTCACCAGCTCTGTGACGCTGTCAGTAATTCACCAGCTCTACGTCACTGTCACTAATTCACCAGCTCTGTGACAAGTCACTAAATCACCAGGTCTGTGACACTGTCACTAATTCACCAGCTCTGCGTCACTGTCACTAATTCACCAGCTCTGCGACACTGTCACTAATTCCCCAGCTCTGCATCACTGTCACTAATTCACCAGCTCTGTCACTGTCACTAATTCACCAGCTCTGTGACAAGTCACTAATTCACCAGCTCTGTGACAAATCACTAATTCACCAGCTCTGCATCACTGTCACTAATTCACCAGCAGTGTCACTGTCACTAATTCACCAGGTCTACATCACTGTCACTAATTCACCAGCTCTGTGACACTGTCACTAATTCACCAGCTCTGCATCACTGTCACTAATTAATCATCTCTGTGAAACTATCACTAATTTACCAGCTCTGTCACTGTCACTAATTGACCAGTTCTGTGTCATTGTCACTATTTCACCAGCTTTGTCACTGTCACTAATTCACCAACTTTGACACATGTCACTAATTCACCAGCTCTGACACTGTCACTAATTCACCAGCTCTGTCACTGTCACTATTTCACCAGCTCTGCATCACAGTCACTAATTCACCATCTCTGTCACTGTCACTAATTCACCAACTCTGACACATGTCACTAATTCACCAGCTCTGACACTGTCACTAATTCACTAGCTCTGGCACATTGTCACTAATTCACCAGCTCTGACACTGTCACTAATTCACCAGCTCTGACACTGTCACTAATTCCCCAGCTCTGCATCACTGTCACTAATTCACCAGCTCTGTCACTGTCACTAATTCACCAGCTCTGTGACAAGTCACTAATTCACCAGCAGTGTCACTGTCACTAATTCACCAGGTCTACATCACTGTCACTAATTCACCAGCTCTCTGACACTGTCACTAATTCACCAGCTCTGCATCACTGTCACTAATTAATCATCTCTGTGAAACTGTCACTAATTTACCAGCTCTGTCACTGTCACTAATTGACCAGTTCTGTGTCATTGTCACTATTTCACCAGCTTTGTCACTGTCACTAATTCACCAACTTTGACACATGTCACTAATTCACCAGCTCTGACACTGTCACTAATTCACCAGCTCTGCATCACAGTCACTAATTCACCATCTCTGTCACTGTCACTAATTCACCAACTCTGACACATGTCACTAATTCACCAGCTCTGACACTGTCACTAATTCACCAGCTCTGGCACATTGTCACTAATTCACCAGCTCTGACACTGTCACTAATTCACCAGCTCTGACACTGTCACTAATTCACCAGCTCTTTCACTGTCACTATTTCACCAGCTCTGCATCACAGTCACTAATTCACCATCTCTGTCACTGTCACTAATTCACCAACTCTGTGACACTGTCACTAATTCACTAGCTCTGCCAATGTCACTAACTGACCAGTTCTGTGTCATTGTCGCTATTTCACCAGCTCTGTCACTCTCACTAATTCGCAAGCTCTGCCTCACTGTGACTAATTCACCAGTTTTGTGTCATCGTCACTATTTCACCAACTCTGTCTCTGTCACTAATTCACCAGCTCTGACACATGACACTAATTCCCAGGCTCTGTCACTGTCAGTAATTCACAAGCTCTGTCCCTGTCACTAGACACGAGCTCTGCATCATTGTCACTAATTCACCAACTCCGTGACACTGTCACTAATTCACTAACTCTGCATCACTGCCACTAATTCACCAGCTCTGTGACACTGTCACTAATTCACTAACTCTGCATCACTGCCACTAAATCACCAGCTCTGTGACACTGTCACTAATTCACTAACTCTGCATCACTGCCACTAATTCACCAGCTCTGTGACACTGTCACTAATTCACTAGCACTTTGACATTGTCACTAATTCACCAGCTCTGCATCACTGTCACTAATTCACCAACTTTGTCACTGTTGCTAATTCACCAGCTCTGCATCACTGCCACTAATTCACCAGGTCTACATCTCTGTCACTAATTCACCAACTTTGTCACTGTTGCTAATTCACCAGCTCTGTGACAAGTCACTAATTCACCAGCTCTGCAACACTGTCACTAAATCTCCAGGTCTGTCACTGTCACTAATTCACCAGCTTTGCGTCACTGTCACTAATTCACCAGCTCTGCGACACTGTCATTAATTCACCAGCTCTGTCACTGTCACTAATTCACCAGCTCTGCGTCACTGTCACTAACTCACCAGCTCTCTGCCACTGTCACTAATTCACCAGCTCTGCGACACTGTCACTAATTCACCAGCTCTGTCACTGTCACTAATTCACCAGCTCTGCGAGGCTGTCACTAATTCACCAGCTCTGCGTCACTGTCACTAATTCACCAGCTCTGCGTCACAGTCACTAATTCACCCGCTCTGCGTCACTGTCACTAATTCACCAGCTCTCCGACACTGTCACTAATTCACCAGCTCTGCGTCACTGTCACTAATTCACCAGCTCTGCGACACTGTCACTAATTCACCAGCTCTGCATCACTGTCACTAATTCACCAGCTCTGCGACACTGTCACTAATTCACCAGCTCTGTGACAAGTCACTAATTCACCAGCTCTGCGACACTGTCACTAATTCACCAGCTCTGTGACAAGTCACTAAATCACCAGCTCTGTCACTGTCACTAATTCACCAGCTCTGCATCACTGTCACTAATTCACCAGCTCTGTGACACTGTCACTAATTCACCAGCTCTGTGACAAGTCAGTAATTCACCAGCTCTGCGACACTGTCACTAATTCACCAGCTCTGTGACAAGTCAGTAATTCACCAGCTCTGTGACACTGTCACTAATTCACCAGCTCTGCATCACTGTCACTAATTCACCAGCTCTGCGACACTGTCACTAATTCACCAGCTCTGTGACAAGTCAGTAATTCACCAGCTCTGCATCACTGTCACTAATTCACCAGCTCTGCATCACTGTCACTAATTCACCAGCTCTGTGACACTGTCACTAATTCACCAGCTCTGCATCACTGTCACTAATTCACCAGCTCTGACAAACTGTCACTAATTCACCAGCTCTGTATCACTGTCACTAATTTCCAGGCACTGTCACTGTCACTAATTCACCAGCTCTGTCCCTGTCACTATTTCACCAGCTCTGCATCACTGTCACTAATTCACCAGCTCTATTACTGTCACGAATTCACCAACTTTGTCACTGTTACTAAATCACCAGCTCTGTGCCACTGTCACTAATTCACCAGCTCTGTCACTGTCACTAATTGACCAGTTCTGTGTCATTGTCACTATTTCACCAGTTCTGTCACTGTCACTAATTCACCAGCTCTGACACATGTCACTAATCCACCAGCTCTGACACTGTCACTAATTCAACAGCTCTGTGACACTGTGACTAATTCACCAGCTCTGTCACGGTCACTAATTCACCAGCTCTTTCACTGTCACTATTTCACCAGCTCTGCATCACTGTCACTAATTCACCATCTCTGTCACTGTCACTAATTCACCAACTCTGTGACACTGTAACTAAGTCACTAGCTCTGCCAATGTCACTAACTGACCAGTTCTGTGTCATTGTTACTATTTCACCAGCTCTGTCACTGTCACTAATTCACCAGCTCTGACACATGACACTAATTCCCAGGCTCTGTCACTGTCAGTAATTCACCAGCTCTGTCCCTGTCACTAGCCACGAGCTCTGCATCACTGTCACTAATTCACCAACTCTGTCATTGTTACTAATTCACCAGCTCTGTGCCACTGTCACTAATTCACCAGCTCTGCGACACTGTCACTAATTCACCAGCTCTCTGACACTGTCATTAAATCACTAGCTCTGACTCACTGTCACTAATTCACCAGCTCTGACTCACTGTCACTAATTCACCAGCTCTGCATCACTGTCACTAATTCACCAGCTCTGTCACGGTCACTAATTCACCAGCTCTTTCACTGTCACTATTTCACCAGCTCTGCATCACTGTCACTAATTCACCATCTCTGTCACTGTCACTAATTCACCAACTCTGTGACACTGTAACTAAGTCACTAGCTCTGCCAATGTCACTAACTGACCAGTTCTGTGTCATTGTTACTATTTCACCAGCTCTGTCACTGTCACTAATTCACCAGCTCTGACACATGACACTAATTCCCAGGCTCTGTCACTGTCAGTAATTCACCAGCTCTGTCCCTGTCACTAGCCACGAGCTCTGCATCACTGTCACTAATTCACCAACTCTGTCATTGTTACTAATTCACCAGCTCTGTGCCACTGTCACTAATTCACCAGCTCTGCGACACTGTCACTAATTCACCAGCTCTCTGACACTGTCATTAAATCACTAGCTCTGACTCACTGTCACTAATTCACCAGCTCTGACTCACTGTCACTAATTCACCAGCTCTGCATCACTGTCACTAATTCACCAGCTCTGACTCACTGTCACTAATTCACTAGCTCTGTATCACTGTCACTATTTCACCAGCTCTGCATCACTGTCACTAATTCACCAACTTTGTTAGTGTTACTAAATCACCAGCTCTGTGCCACTGTCACTAATTCACCAACTTTGTCAGTGTTACTAAATCACCAGCTCTGTGACACTGTCACTAATTCACTAGCACTTTGACACTATCACTAATTCCCCAGCTCTGCATCACTGTCACTAATTCACCAGCTCTGTCACTGTCACTAATTCACCAGCTCTGTGACAAGTCACTAATTCACCAGCAGTGTCACTGTCACTAATTCACCAGGTCCAAATCACTGTCACTAATTCACCAGCTCTCTGACACTGTCACTAATTCACCAGCTCTGCATCACTGTCACTAATTAATCATCTCTGTGAAACTGTCACTAATTCACCAACTTTGACACATGTCACTAATTCACCAGCTCTGACACTGTCACTAATTCACCAGCTCTGTCACTGTCACTATTTCACCAGCTCTGCATCACAGTCACTAATTCACCATCTCTGTCACTGTCACTAATTCACCAACTCTGTGACACTGTCACTAATTCACTAGCTCTGCCAATGTCACTAACTGACCAGTTCTGTGTCATTGTCGCTATTTCACCAGCTCTGTCACTCTCACTAATTCGCAAGCTCTGACTCACTGTGACTAATTCACCAGTTTTGTGTCATCGTCACTATTTCACCAGCTCTGTCACTGTCACTAATTCACCAGCTCTGACACATGACACTAATTCCCAGGCTCTGTCACTGTCAGTAATTCACAAGCTCTGTCCCGGTCACTAGACACGAGCTCTGCATCACTGTCACTAATTCACCAACTCTGTCATTGTTACTAATTCACCAGCTCTGTGCCACTGTCACTAATTCACCAGCTCTGTGACACTGTCACTAATTCACCAGCTCTGACTCACTGTCACTAATTCACCAAATCCGACACTGTCACAAATTCACCAGCTCTGTAACTGTCACTAATGCGCCAGTTCCGTTATTGTCACTAATGCACCAACTCTGTCAGTGTTACTAATTCACCAGCTTTGTGCCACTGTCACTAATTCACCAGCTCTCTGACCCTGTCACTAAATCACCAGCTCTGTGACACTGTCACAAAATCACCAGCTCTGTGACACTGTCACTAATTCACTAGCAATTAGACACTGTCACTAATTCACCAGCTCTGCATCACTGTCACTAATTCACCAGCTCTGTGACAAGTCACTAATTCACCAGCTCTGCATCACTGTCACTAATTCACCAGCTCTGCGACACTGTCACTAATTCACCAGCTCTGTGACAAGTCAGTAATTCACCAGCTCTGCGACACTGTCACTAATTCACCAGCTCTGCGACACTGTCACTAATTCACCAGCTCTGTGACAAGTCAGTAATTCACCAGCTCTGCATCACTGTCACTAATTCACCAGCTCTGCATCACTGTCACTAATTCACCAGCTCTGTGACACTGTCACTAATTCACCAGCTCTGCATCACTGTTGCTAATTCACCAGCTCTGACAAACTGTCACTAATTCTCCAGCTTTGTATCACTGTCACTAATTTCCAGGCACTGTCACTGTCACTAATTCACCAGCTCTGTCCCTGTCACTATTTCACCAGCTCTGCATCACTGTCGCTAATTCACCAGCTCTATTACTGTCACTAATTCACCAACTTTGTCACTGTTACTAAATCACCAGCTCTGTGCCACTGTCACTAATTCACCAGCTCTGCGACAAGTCACTAATTCACCAGCACTGTCACTGTCACTAATTCACCAGGTCTACATCACTGTCACTAATTCACCAGCTCTGTCACTGTCACTAATTGACATGTTCTGTGTCACTGTCACTAATTCACCAGCTCTGACACATGTCACTAATTCACCAGCTCTGGCACATTGTCACTAATTCACCAGCTCTGACACTGTCACTAATTCACCAGCTCTTTCACTGTCACTATTTCACCAGCTCTGCATCACTGTCACTAATTCACCATCTCTGTCACTGTCACTAATTCACCAACTCTGTGACACTGTCACTAATTCACTAGCTCTGCCAATGTCACTAACTGACCAGTTCTGTGTCATTGTCACTATTTCACCAGCTCTGTCACTCTCACTAATTCGCAAGCTCTGACTCACTGTGACTAATTCACCAGTTTTGTGTCATCGTCACTATTTCACCAGCTCTGTCACTGTCACTAATTCACCAGCTCTGACACATGACACTAATTCCCAGGCTCTGTCACTGTCAGTAATTCACCAGCTCTGTCCCGGTCACTAGACACAAGCTCTGCATCACTGTCACTAATTCACCAACTCTGTCATTGTTACTAATTCACCAGCTCTGTGCCACTGTCACTAATTCACCAGCTCTGTGATACTGTCACTAATTCACCAGCTCTCTGACACTGTCACTAAATCACCAGCTCTGTGACACTGTCACTAATTCACTAGCACTTTAGCACTGTCACTAATTCACCAGCTCTGCATCACTGTCAATATTTCATCTCTGTGACACTGTCACTAATTCACCAGCTCTATGTCATTGTCACTAATTCACCAGCTCTGTCTCACTGTCACTAATTCCTAGGCTCTGTTACTGTCACTAATTCACCAGCTCTGTCACAGTTGCTAATTCACCAGCTCTGTGACACTGTCACGAATTCACCAGGTCTGCATCACTGTCACTATTTCACCAGCTCTGACTCACTGTCACTAATTCACCAACTCTGACTCACTGTCACTAATTCACCAGCTCTGCCACTGTCACTAATTCACCAGCTCTGTCTCACTGTCACTAATTTCCACGCTCTGTCACTGTCACTAATTCACCAGCACTGTCCCTGTCACTATTTCCCCAGCTCTGCATCACTGTCACTAATTCACCAGCTCTATTGCTGTCACTAATTCACCAACTTTGTCACTGTTACTAATTCACCAGTTCTGTGCCACTGTCACTAATTTACCAGCTCTGCCACACTGTCAGTAATTCACAAGCACTTTGACAATGTCACTAATTAACCAGCTCTGCATCACTGTCACTAATTTACCAGCTCTGACTCGTTGTCACTAATTCACCAGCTCTGACTCACTGTCACTAATTCACCAGCTCTGCCACTGTCACTAATTCACCATCTCTGTGACACCGTCACTAATTTCCAGGCTCTGACATTGTCACTAAATCACCAGCTCTGTGACACTGTCACTAATTCACTAGCACTTTGACACTGTCACTAATTCCCCAGCTCTGCATCACTGTCACTAATTTCCAGGCTCTGTCACTGTCACTTATTCACCAGCACTGTCACTGTCACTAATTCACCAGCTCTGTGACACTGTCACTAATTCGCAAGCTCTGACTCACTGTGACTAATTGACCAGTTCCGTGTCATTGTCACTATTTCACCAGCTCTTTCACTGTCACTAATTCACCAGCTTTAACACATGTCACTAATTCACCAGCTCTGGCACATTGTCACTAATTCACCAGCTCTGACACTGCCACTAATTCACCAGCTCTGTGACACTGTGACTAATTCACCAGATCTGTCACTGTCACTAATTCACCAGCTCTTTCACTGTCACTATTTCACCAGCTCTGCATCACTGTCACTAATTCACCATCTCTGTCCTGTCACTAATTCACCAACTCTGTGACACTGTCACTAATTCACTAGCTCTGCCAATGTCATTAATTCACCAGCTCTGTTTCACTGTCACTAATTACCAGGCTCTGCCACTGCCACTAATTCACCAGCACTGTCACTGTCACTAATTCACCAGTTTTACGTCACTGTCACTAATTCACCAGCTCTTTCACTGTCACTAATTGACCAGTTCTGTGTCATTGTCACTAGTTCACCAGTTCTACGTCACTGTCACTATTTCACCAGCTCTGTCACTGTCACTAATTTGCAAGCTCTGAATCACTGTGACTAATTCACTAGTTCTGTTTCATTGTCACTATTTCACCAGCTCTGTCACTGTCACTAATTCACCAGCTCTGACACATGTCACTAATTCACCAGCTCTGGCACATTGTCACTAATTCACCAGCTCTGACACTGTCACTAATTCACCAGCTCCTTCACTGTCACTATTTCACCAGCTCTGCATCACTGTCACTAATACACCATCTCTGTCACTGTCACTAATTCACCAACTCTGTGACACTGTCACTAATTCACTAGCTCTGCCAATGTCACTAACTGACCAGTTCTGTGTCATTCCCACTATTTCACCAGCTCTGTCACTCTCACTAATTCGCAAGCTCTGACTCACTGTGACTAATTGACCAGTTCCGTGTCATTGTCACTATTTCACCAGCTCTTTCACTGTCACTAATTCACCAGCTTTAACACATGTCACTAATTCACCAGCTCTGGCACATTGTCACTAATTCACCAGCTCTGACACTGCCACTAATTCACCAGCTCTGTGACACTGTGACTAATTCACCAGATCTGTCACTGTCACTAATTCACCAGCTCTTTCACTGTCACTATTTCACCAGCTCTGCATCACTGTCACTAATTCACCATCTCTGTCCTGTCACTAATTCACCAACTCTGTGACACTGTCACTAATTCACTAGCTCTGCCAATGTCATCAATTCACCAGCTCTGTTTCACTGTCACTAATTACCAGGCTCTGCCACTGCCACTAATTCACCAGCACTGTCACTGTCACTAATTCACCAGTTTTACGTCACTGTCACTAATTCACCAGCTCTTTCACTGTCACTAATTGACCAGTTCTGTGTCATTGTCACTAGTTCACCAGTTCTACGTCACTGTCACTATTTCACCAGCTCTGTCACTGTCACTAATTTGCAAGCTCTGAATCACTGTGACTAATTCACTAGTTCTGTTTCATTGTCACTATTTCACCAGCTCTGTCACTGTCACTAATTCACCAGCTCTGACACATGTCACTAATTCACCAGCTCTGGCACATTGTCACTAATTCACCAGCTCTGACACTGTCACTAATTCACCAGCTCTTTCACTGTCACTATTTCACCAGCTCTGCATCACTGTCACTAATACACCATCTCTGTCACTGTCACTAATTCACCAACTCTGTGACACTGTCACTAATTCACTAGCTCTGCCAATGTCACTAACTGACCAGTTCTGTGTCATTCCCACTATTTCACCAGCTCTGTCACTCTCACTAATTCGCAAGCTCTGACTCACTGTGACTAATTCACCAGTTTTGTGTCATTGTCACTAATTCACCAGCTCTGACACATGACACTAATTCCCAGGCTCTGTCACTGTCAGTAATTCACCAGCTCTGTCCCTGTCACTAGACATGAGCTCTGTATCACTGTCACTAATTCACCAACTCTGTCATTGTTACTAATTCACCACCTCTGTGCCACTGTCACTAATTCACCAGCTCTGTGACACTGTCACTAAATCACCAGCGCTCTGACACTGTCACTAAATCACCAGCTCTGTGACACTGTCACGAAATCACCAGCTCTGTCCCTGTCACTAGTCACGAGCACTGCATCACTGTCACTAATTCACCAACTCTGACACTGTCACTAATTCACCAGCTCTATGTCACTAATTCACTAATTCACCAGTTCTGTCACTGTCACTAATTCACCAGCTCTTTCACTTTCACTATTTCACTAGCTCTGTCACTGTCACTAATTCACCAGCTCTGTGCCACAGTCGCTAATTCACCAGCTATGTGACATGTCACCAATTCACCAGCTCTATGACACTGTCAGTAATTCACCAGCTCTACATCACTGTCACTAATTCACCAGCTACTTCACTATTTCACCAGCTCTGTCCCTGTCACTAATTCACCAGCTCTGTGCCACTGTCACTAATTAACCAGCTCTACGACACTGTCACTAGTTCACCATCTCTCTGACACCGACAGTAAATCACCAGCTCTGTGACACTGTCACTAAATCATCAGCGCCCTGACACTGTCACCAACTCACCAGCTCTGTGACACTGTCACGAAATCACCAGTTCTGTCCCTGTCACTAGTCACGAGCACTGCATCAATGTCACTAATTCACCAACTCTGACACTGTCACTAATTCACCAGCTCTATGTCACTAATTCACTAATTCACCAGTTCTGCGACACTGTCACTAATTCACCAGCTCTGTCACTGTCACTAATTCACCAGCTCTTTCACTTTCACTATTTCACTAGCTCTGTCACTGTCACTAATTCACCAGCTCTGTGCCACAGTCGCTAATTCACCAGCTCTGTGACATGTCACCAATTCACCAGCTCTATGACACTGTCAGTAATTCACCAGCTCTACATCACTGTCACTAATTCACCAGCTACTTCACTATTTCACCAGCTCTGTCCCTGTCACTAATTCACCAGCTCTGTGCCACTGTCACTAATTAACCAGCTCTACGACACTGTCACTAGTTCACCATCTCTCTGACACCGACACTAAATCACCAGCTCTGTGACACTGTCACTATTTCACCAGCTCTGACAATGTCACTAATTTGCAAGCTCTGACTCACTGTGACTAATTCACCAGTTCTGTGTCATTGTCACTATTTCACCAGCTCTGTCACTGTCACTAATTCGCAAGCTCTGACACATGTCACTAATTCACCAGCTCTGTCACATTGTCACTAATTCACCAGCTCTGACACTGCCACTAATTCACCAGCTCTTTCACTTTCACTATTTCACCAGCTCTGTCACTGTCACTAATTCATCAGCCTCTGTGACACTGTCACTAATTCACCAGCTCTGTGTCAGTGTCACTAAATTCACCAGCTCTGTGTCACAGCCACTAATTTCACCAGTTCTGTGTCAACGTCACTAATTCACCAGCTCTGTCTCACTCTCACTAATTCACCAGCTCTTCATCACTGCCACTAATTTACCAAATCTGACATTGTCACTAATTCACCAGCTCTCTGACACTGTCACTAATTCACCAGCTCTCTGACACTGCCACTAAATCACCAGCTCTGTGACACTGTCATGAAATCACCAGCTCTGTGCCACTGTCACTAATTCACCAGCTATGTCTCTGTCACTAGTCACGAGCTCTGCATCACTGTCACTAATTCACCAAATCTGACACTGTCACTAATTCACTAGCTCTCCGTCATTGTCACTAATTCAGCAGCTCTGCATCTCTGTCACTAATTCACCAGCTCTGACACTTATTCACCAACTCTGACACTGTCACTAATTCACCAGCTCTCTGACAAGTGAGTAATTCTCCAGCTCTGTGTCACTGTCACTAATTCACCAGCTCTACGTCACTGTCACTAATTCAGCAGCTCTGTGACACTGTCACTAATTCACCATCTTTGTCACTGTCACTAATTCACCAGATCTTTCACTTTCACTATTTCAACAGCTCTGTCACTGTCACTAATTAACCAGCTCTGTGCCACTGTCACTAATTCACCAGCTCTGTGACAAGTCACTAATTCAGCAACTCTGCGACACTGTCACTAATTCACCAGCTCATTCACTATTTCACTAGCTCTGCCACTGTCACTAATTCACCATCTCTGCCACTGTCACTAATTCACCAGCTCTGTGACACTGTGGCTAATTCATCAGCTCTGTCACTGTCACTAATTCACCAGCTCTGCCACTGTCACTAATTCACCATCTCTGCCACTGTCACTAATTCACCAGCTCTGTGACACTGTGGCTAATTCACCAGCTCTGTCCCTGTCACTAAATCACCAGTTCCGTTACTGTCACTAATTCACCAACTCTGTCACTGTTACTAATTCACCAGTCCTGTGCAACTGTCACTAATTCACCAGCTCTCTGACACTGTCACTAAATCACCAGCTCTGTGACAATTCACTAATTCACGAGCTATGTGTCACTGTCACTAATTCACCAACTCTGATACTGTCATTAATTCACCAGCTCTACGTCACTGTCGCTAATTCACCAGCTCTGTGCCACTGTCACTAATTCACCAGCTCTGTCACTGTCACTAATTCACCAGCTCTTTCACTTTCACTATTTCACTAGCTCTGTCACTGTCACTAATTCACCAGCTCTGTCACAGTCGCTAATTCACCAGCTCTGTGACGTGTCACTAATTCACCAGCTCTACGACACTGTCAGTAATTCACCAGCTCTACATCACTGTCACTAATTCACCAGCTACTTCACTATTTCACCAGCACTGTCCCTGTCACTAATTCACCAGCTCTGCGACACTGTCACTAAGTCACCATCTCTCTGACACCAACACTAAATCACCAGCTCTGTGACACTGTCACTAATTCACCAGCTCTGCATCACTGTCACTAATTCACCAGCTCTGTCATTGTCACTAATGAACAGTTCTGTGTCATTGTCACTATTTTACCAGCTCTGACACTGTCACTAATTCGCTAGCCCTGACTCACTGTGATTAATTCACCAGTTCTGTGTCATTGTTACTATTTCACCAGCTCTGACACATGTCACTAATTCACCAGCTCTGTGACACTGTGACTAATTCACCAGCTCTGTCACTGTCACTAATTCACCAGCTCTTTCACTTTCACTATTTCACCAGCTATGTCACTGTCGCTAATTCACCAGCTCTGTGACACTGTCACTAATTCACCAGCTCTGTCACTGTCACTAATTCACGAGCTCTGCATCCCTGTCACTCATTCACCAGCTCTGTGTCACTGCCACTAATTTTACCAGTTCTATGTCAATGTCACTAATTCACCAGCTCTGTGACAAGTCACTAATTCACCAGCTCTGCATCACTGTCATTAATTCACCAGCTCTGCGACACTGTCACTAATTCACCAGGTCTGCATCACTCTCACTAATTCAGCATCTCTGTGACACTGTCACTAATTCACAAGCTCTGCCACTGTCACTAATTCGCCAGCTCTGTCCCTGTCACTAGTCACCAGCTCTGCATCAATGTCACTAATTCATCAGCTCTGTTACTGTCACTAATTCTCCAACTCTGTCACGGTTACTAATTCACCAGCTCTGTGACACTGTCACTAATTCACTAGCACTTTGACACTGACACTAATTCCCCAGCTCTGCATCACAGTCACTGATTCACCAGTTCTGTCACTGTCACTAATTCACCAGCTCAGTGACACTGTCACTAATTCACCAGCTCTGCGACAAGTCACTAATTCACCAGCTCTGTCACTGTCGCTAATTCACCAGCTCCGAATCACTGTCACTAATTCACCAGCTCTGTGACAAGTCACTAATTCACCGGCTCTGTCACTGTCGCTAATTCACCAGCTCTGCATCACTGTCACTAATTCACCAGCTCTGTGACAAGTCACTAATTCACCAGCTCTGTCACTGTCGCTAATTCACCAGCTCTGCATCACTGTCACTAATTCACCAGCTCTGTGACAAGTCACTAATTCACCAGCTCTGTCACTGTCGCTAATTCACCAGCTCTGCATCACTGTCACTAATTCACCAGCTCTGCGACACTGTCACTAATTCACCAGCTCTGTGACAAGTCACTAATTCACTGACTCTGTCACTGTCGCTAATTCATCAGCTCTGACTCACTGTCACTGATTCACCAGCTTTGTCACTGTCACTAATTGACTAGTTCTGTGTCAGTGTTGCTATTTCACCAGCTCTGACACATGTCACCAATTCGCAAGCTCTGTCACATTGTCACTAATTCACCAGCTCCGTGATACTGCCACTAATTCACCAGCTCTTCATCACTGCCACTAATTAATCAAATCTGACACTGTCCCTAATTCACCAACTCTGTGACACTGTCATTAATTCACTAGCTCTGCCACTACCACTAATTCAGCAGCTCTGTCTCACTGTCACTAATTCACAGGCTCTGTCACTGTCGCTAATTCACCAGCTCTGTGGCAAGTCACTAATTCACCAGCTCTGTGACACTGTCACTAATTCACCAGATCTGTGACAAGTCACTAATTCACCAGCTCTGTGACAAGTCACTAATTCACCAGCTCTGTGGCACTGTCACTAATTCACCAGCTCTGCATCACTGTCACTAATTCACCAGCTCTGTGACAAGTCACTAATTCACCAGCTCTGTGACACTGTCACTAATTCACCAGCTCTGCGTCACTGTCACTAATTCACCAGCTCTGTATCATTGTCACTAATTCACCAGGTCTACATCACTCTCACTAATTCATCATCTCTGTGACACTGTCACTAATTCACAAGCTCTGCCACTGTCACTAATTCACCAGCTCTGTCCCTGTCACTAATCACCAGCTCTGCATCAATGTCACTAATTCACCAGCTCTGTGACAAGTCACTAATTCACCAGCTCTACGTCACTGTCACTTATTCACCAACTCTGTCACGGTTACTAATTCACCAGCTCTGTGACACTGTCACTAATTCCTCAGCTCTGTCACTGTCGCTAATTCACCAGCTCTCTCACTGTCGCTAATTCACTAGCACTTTGACACTGTCACTAATTCCTCAGCTCTGTCACTGTCGCTAATTCACCAGCTCTCTCACTGTCACTAATTCACTAGCACTTTGACACTGTCACTAATTCCTCAGCTCTGTGACACTGTCACTAATTCACCAGCTATACGTCACTGTCACTTATTCACCAGTTCTGCGACACTGTCACTAATTCACTTGCACTGTCACTGTCACTAATTCACCAGCTCTTTCACTTTCACTATTTCACTAGCTCTGTCACTCTCACTAATTCACCAGCTCTGCGACACTGTCACTAATTCACCAGCTCTGTGACAAGTCACTAATTCACCAGCTCTGCGACACTGTCACTAATTCACCAGCTCTGCGACACTGTCACTAATTCACCAGCT
Organism: Cetorhinus maximus; assembly: GCF_964194155.1. Classification (NCBI taxonomy): domain Eukaryota; kingdom Metazoa; phylum Chordata; class Chondrichthyes; order Lamniformes; family Cetorhinidae; genus Cetorhinus; species Cetorhinus maximus. The sequence continues at coordinate 144,604,774 of NC_135884.1, forward strand.
CTGCAGCACTGTCACTGATTCAACATCTCTGTGACACTGTCACTAATTCACCAGTTCTGACTCACTGTCACCAATTCACCAGCTCTGACTCACTGTCACTAATTCACCAGTTCTGTGACTGTCACTAATTGACCAGTTCTGTGTCAGTGTTACCATTTCACCAGCTCTGTCACTGTCACTAATTCGCAAGCTCTGACTCACTGTGACTAATTCACCAGCTCTGACAAATGTCACTAATTCACCAGCTCTGTCACATTGTCACTAATTCACCAGCTCTTTCACTGTCACTAATTCACCAGCTCTGTAACACTGTGGCCAATTCACCAGCTCTGTCACTGTCACTAATTCACCAGCTCTTTCACTGTCACTAATTCACCAGCTCCGTGATACTGTCACTGCTTCTAATTTACCTGCCACTGTTGCATACTCTGAATTGTTCACATATCAGCTCAGTACAGCCGCACTGTGCCATTGCTGTAGTGCTACTCTTGTGGTGTCCTTAGCTTGTGCACTGCTGGTACACCAATGCTATTTTCAGTATGTGCACTCGTGATGCACCTGGACTGACGTCAGCACTTTGTCACTGGTGGTATGCTAACACTGTTTCCAGCTTGTGCACTAGTGATACACCAGAACTGTCACTTTGTCACAATGATAGTGTTACATCAGGTGAACACTTTGACCCTGGTGCACGATTAGCACTGTGACATTGTTAGTTCGTGCCCAAGCGGTTCATCAGTACTGATGCCAGCTCTGTGCATAGGTAAGCAATCCTTTGAGGAAGTGGCATCGCATGAACATATTGGAATATGAGTGTTTCACTTCAGGCAAAGAATCGAAGTGCCCACGTGATTCTGATAAGCTTTTTGAAAAAGGTGTCTGCTACATGGGCACTTTTCAATGATTGCAAATGGCTACAAAAATAAATGGCTTTAACTTTCTGTGGGAGAGATTGTTTCTATTGTTTCTTGTATTTTTGTTTCAGCACTGATTGCCGATGACATCACTGGGGTTAATGGTTTGGAATGAATGACTGTGACAGTGTGGTTGGGGGGAAGCAGAATGAGCACAAATAGAGATGTCGTTTTCAATCTGGGGCGCTTCACTAATTACGCCAATCTAACTATCTGTCTGAATGCAGCTTCCTCCAAAAGCCCGGTCCCAGTTATTCGCTTTCTCCTCCATAATGACGCTGTCACAATTCGTGACTTAACCGCATTTAAAATAAAGCAACAGCAATAGGATTGAACAAAACCAAAAGGCACTGAAGCTAATCCTAATGCGTTGCAAGTTAATCCCAATTCTCTGCAATTGTTTTTTTTTTTAAAGGGGTCTTTAATGGTGAATCTGCCTTTTGAACAGACCTGTCAACCCTCCTTTGCTGGGAATGGGATTCATCAGGTGAATGCCATGGGTTTGCAATTCGCTTTCTCCTCATAAAATCCTGATAATGCGCGGTGAGGGCGACAGATGCACATTCTCATTTATTAGCCATTTTTAAATCAATTTAAACAGAAGCAGCATCATTTTGGAATTAACAGGATTCGGTGGAAAACAAACTTCGGTTCCAAAAGTTAGCAAACGGAAATCAAATCCTCAAAGCACGGGGGATTAAGAAAGTCAGAAGACACCATGCATTGCCATTCCAGTGGCTGTTCAAGTGATGGTTTGAAACAATGACATTTTACTTCACCTATCACGGAGCACCGATAATACCTAAATACACCTGCCACTCCTCCCCACATCATTCCCCCAGCACTCTGTGAAGTGGAGCACTGCAGTAGGAGGAAGATATTCAGGCTGTTTGAGTCTTTACTGCCATTTAATTAGATCAGGGCTGATCTGTACCTGAACTCCATTTATCTGTCTTTGACCCATATCCCTTGATGACCTTACCTAACAAAATATCTATTGATCTTGATCTTGAAAGACCCAACTGGCTCTCGGCATCCATCGGCTTTTGGGGGACAGAATTCCGGATTTCCACTTCCCTTTGTGTGATTAAGTGTTTTCTGATTGCATTCCTGAATGGCTTAGCTCTGATTTTAAGATTGTGCCCCGACATCCCCCACCAAAGGAAATGCTAACACACATACAAACTGATAAGTGTGCTCACACACACACACACACATCTTAAATGCATAAATGCAGTAGCTGCTAGTTCCAGTCCAGGCAGTAAACAGATGCTCACTAGCAGCCCACCTAACCACAATTAGAATCCAGTAATATCTATAGATTGTTTGACTCAATAGGGATCATTCTCATCAGTTAATGGCCTACCCTGCCTTTTCAATGAATATTTTCACGTACAAAAGCACTGAATTTTGATATGAATGGCAGAGTCTATTAAATTGAATGTGCATTGAAAAGGCCTGCAAATGGCTATTGTTGACTGCAGGGTTCTCATCTGAAAGGGAAAAATGGGCTGGAAAGAGTTAATCCCTGTACTGGCAGAAATCTATACTTGAGGTCCAGCGAAATGCCTCTTGGATGACACTAATGTATGTTTCTGTTGGCACAATGACCTTGTTTTTGTGCAATGATTGGAATCTCACATATATGTGTCATGCTGTGAATACTGGACATCCAGAACAGATGTACCTCAGTAGCAAATTTGACAGGATTAAAAAATAGTAAGATCGCTCTCCAAAATATTTAAATAAATTATGATTGAATGATCAAGACAACTAAAACTTACTGCTGGTATGAATCCTAGTTCTGAATGAGCACAGGGAACTCTGCACTGTGCCGACAGAATCATTGACAACAGGACACAGCTTATTGCCAGGCACAGCCTGCAATCCACTTCTTACACAACCCATAAAGCCAACCTGCAGTTATATAGGGCCTTTAACATGCTAACAAGTCCCAAAGTCCTTTCTCATGTTTGTAGCTTTCAGTATTGGCCTCAATATTAACCCCCCCACCGCCACACGATAGGTGGGAGAGAGTTTGAGGATGATGTTGGGGGGGTGCGAGGTTTTAAAAATAAATGAACTTGAAACTTGGAGAGGTGGGGCACCCCATTGGAGATCTTTAAATCAAAATACCACAATTCATTTGGGATCCTGATTTCAGGTTGCCAATTACCACACAAATTTCTCAAACCCCAGTCGTTAAAGGGGGCTGAGGGTGTTATGTTCTTATTTGATGTAAACCTACCAATCATACACAAGGATTGGTGAAATAATAAGGTGCATTCTTTATTTGAAGATGAGAGAGATAGGGTTAATTAAAAGGCTAAGGGCGGGATTTTCCAGCCCCAACGACGATGAGCTTTGTCGCGGGCGGGGCAGGAATATTTGGGGAGCCGTTGACTTTTAACGGCTCTCCAAATTTTCCCAGTCCTCCCACAACGATGCCCACTGATGCCCATGAGCCAGAAAATCCAGGCCTAAGTATAGTACCTCTGATCTCTACCACTGCTGCTTGCAGACTGGTGATAGGTCATGGGACTAATACATCACATCCTGCGACGGAATAGTAGTGATTGACACTAGTTTAAGATACGGTCCCTGAAAGGTACCTGCACACCACATCACAGCAGGGGAGGGATGGGAGCTTTTAGTTCCACAAGGTAGGTGCCTTTTACAGCACTCCTTGTGGGCCAGGAGAAGCAGGTGTGCTCCTCAGGGCACCAAACAAATATTGTCAACCACTGCTGCCTCAGGTTCACCCCATTTCATAAGCAACTTCTACCCTGTTCCTGTGCATGAAATGCAAAAAGTTAGCATGCAGGTGCAGCAAGTAATTAAGAAGGCAAATGGAATTTTGCCCTGTATTGCTAGGGGGTTGGAGTTTAAAAATAGGGAAGTCTTGTTACAACTGTACAGGGTGTTGGTGAGGCTGCACCTGGAGCACTGTGTACAGTTTTGATCCCCGTATTTAAGGAAGGATATGCTGGCGTTGGAGGCAGTTCAAAGGAGATTCACTGGGCTGATTCCTGAGATGAAGGGGTTGACTTATCAAGAACAGCTAAACAGGTTAGGCCTTTATTCATTAAAGTTTAGAAGAATGAGGGGTGATCTTATTGAAACGTACCAGATTCTGAGGAGGCTTGACAGGGTAGATGTTGAGAAGATGTTTCCCACTAGTGAGGGAATCTCGAGCTAGGGGACATAGTTACAGAATAAGGGGACACTCATTTAAAACTGAGATGCGAAGGAATTTCTTCTCTCAGAGGGTAGTGAATGTCTGGAATTTTCTACCCCAGAGAATTGTGGAGGCTAGATCACTGAAAGTATTTAAAGAGGAGGTGGATAGATTTTTGAAATTTCGGGGAGTTGAGGGCTATGAGGAGCTGGCACGAAAGAGGAGTTGAGGCCTGGGGCAGATCAGCCATGATCTTATGGTGGAGCAGGCTTGAGGGGCCGCATGGCCTACGTCTGCTCCTATTTCTTACGTTCTTATGTTCTTCCCTGTCCTAGTCCTATCTTGCCTGCATTTGTATTTTTCTCATCGCACATCTGTATGCATCCTGCGTGTCTGTCTATGTTGAATTTCTGTGCTTCTTACTTATTTTTTATTTGAAAATAAACATATTCATGGCTGTGGTGCATAAAATGTGTCGGTGTGTTTAATAGCTGTCACTCTGAGTGCCTTTAAAATTCTGTGATTTGCGTGCGACTCCGCAGTAAGAGACTATGTCAATGCAGGAAGAAGATTACTGTAATTAGGGCAATTGTTCACTCTTGGTGTACATCTGCTGAGGGTGCATTGACAAAATACTTTAGGGGGTGATATCAGATGGTTTCAGGTGGCTGCAGAGTGAGGCAAACATCAACCACTATCCCCAGGCATCATCAATCTGAGGTCTAGTGGGGGAGTAATTTGGCAGGGTTTCGCTGGTGGGAGAGAAGGAAGAGCTAATGGGCAGCAGAGGTCCAGACTTCTCCTGTGGGGCCTTGGAAATCTCCTAAGGCCGCTTGGTAAGCCAAATCGTAAATTTTAATAGGGCCACCACTTCTTCCTCAGCAGGTTTTATGAAGCCAACTTTTTTTTCCTTTATTCTTTGTTGGGATGTGGGCGTGGCTGGCAGGGCCAACATTTCTTGCCCATCCCTAATTGCCCTTCGACTGAGTGGCTTCCTAGGACATTTCAGAGGGCAGCTAAAAGTCAGCCAGTCTGCTGTGGATCTGGTGTCACATGTAGGGCAGACCAGGTAAGGATGACAGATTTCCTTCCCTAGAGGATACTAGTGAACCAGATGGGTTTTTAACGACAATCGATGATAGTCGTCATGGTCACCATCACTGAGACTAGCTTTCATATTCCAGATTTTATTGGTTGAATTCAAATTCCACCGGCTTCCATGGTGGAATGTAAACCTGTGACCCAGAGCACTAACCCGGGCCTTGGGTCAGTGACATTACCACTAAGGCCTCTGTCTCCCCAGACTGATCACAAAAAGGGGGCTGGATCATCAGAGGTTCACATCCAGTGTGTGGAGGTGATTCCAACTGAGCAGGGTGAGTTACCTCATCGTTTCTAGGTTGTCATAATCAGGATACAACTAAAGGAGCTGCACAGCGACAAAGAAAATGATAATTGTAGCTTTAAGTAACATAAAGAAAGGAAGAACGTGCATTTGACACTCACACCCTCAGGAAACCCCAAAGTACTTCACAGCCAATGAATTTCTTTTTCAAGTGTAGTCACTGTTGTAAATGTAGGAAAATAGTGCCATTGTTTAGTAAACATTATGAAACAATTACTGTGGTTTGTTTTAGTGAGTTCTAATTTCTAAACATTTCTAGAGCAAATTCATTAAAGCAGCAAGTGATTGTATCAGTAAGTTCAATAAATAACAAAGGACCTAAAGCAGAAGATAATTCTTGTTAAAACACTGGGCAGGAAGCACTTAAAGGGTGGGTTAAGCTTGGAGTGAGTGCCATGGGAATTTAATTATTTAACCCTATTCAAGGTAATTATTCTTTTCACTGATCAATGAGTTTTCAAGCTTCTCTGGTGCATTTGGCTTTTCAGTGGAATCTTGTCCATCAGGGGTGGGGAATCCATGGCCCGTGGGTCAGATCCGGTCCTTTGCTCAATTTCATCTGGCCCACAGCAAGATTTCTAAAAATATAGATCAATGACAGTAGCGCCTTCAAAACAGCATTTATCACCATCATTATGAATTTGCTTTGGATAAAAAGCATGAGCTTACAATAATAATATTTAACAATATAATACTCAAATTCAGCTATCGCATTAAAACAGCAGGTGCGTTGGACGTTTCTGTATGATATCCAAAAATAACTAAATTAAGTTGATTTTTATGTGTGTGGCCCACGACTGATTTTGCCTATGTGTGAGTGGCCCATGATAAGAAAAAGGTTGCCCACTCCTTTGTACATCATCTACTTCAAGCAACTGAGCTCCATTTTCAAACTGGCCACCGGCTGTCGACTTTACTGATGTTTGCTGAGTCTTGACTAGGCTGTTTCTCTATTTATGAATAAGTAATTAATGTCTGTATAACTTTGTTCTGAGTTGCCTCACTCCCTTCTAAGTACTGTACGTCTAATTACGGCCTCTTGTACACCCTGATTTTCATCGCTTCTATATCAGCGGCTGTACCTTAAGCTGCCTAGGCCCCAAGCTCTGGAATTCCCTCACTAAACCTCCCCACCTCTTACCTCCCTCCCTTTCCTTAAGACATTCCTTAAAAGCTGCCTCTGCGACCAATACCCATTCCTAAGATTTCCTTAGTGGCTCGGTGTTAAATTTTTGTTTGATGACTCTCCTGTGAAGTGCTTTTATTGTGTCAAAGGCTCTATATGCAAGTTGCTATTGCTAGCTTGTGTGTTAGTCATGTCTCAGTGGGTAGCACTCTTGTTTCTGAGTCAGAAGGTTATGGGTTCAATGCCTGATCCAGGACATAAGTACAGGCATCCAGGCTGACACTCTGGTGCAGTTCTGAGGGAATGCTGCATTTTCAGAGGTACTGTCTTTCACATTGTTCATTAAGCTGAGGTCCTGCGCTCTCAGGTGGATGTAAAATATCCCCTTGTACTACTTTGAAGAAGAGCGGCGGAGTTGTGCCTGGCATCCTGGCCAATGTTTATCCCTCAAACATGATCACTATAAAACTGAATTTCTGTCCATTATCACATTGTTGTTTGTGGGAGTTTGCTGTGTGCAAATTGACTGCCGTGTTTCCTACATTACAACAATGGGTACACTTCAGAAGTACTCTATTGGATGTAAAGCACTTTGAGATGTCTGGTGGTTGAGAAAGGCATTATAGTTTCTTTTCTTTTTCTATACTTATCTTTCCTGGAGTTAGTTTCCTCTTTAAATTACATCCCAGTCATGGAACTGACTGGGAGACTTTCCTTACCCTTTAATTTCTCATAGATTGACCAGAATGATGGCTCTAAAGATTACTTCCATTTACTTCTTTACCATCAGCAGAAAGAAAGACTTGCATTTATATAGCAGCTTTCACAATCTTAAGATGTCCCAAAGTGATTTGCAGCCAATGAGGTACTTTTTGTAGTGTCACCACTGTTGTAACGTAAGAAACGCAGCAACCAATTTGTACACAGCAAACTCCTACAAACATAATCATAGCCAGATCATTTATTTTAGATGGTTGTTGAGGGATAAATATTGGCCAGCACAGGCGAGGTAACTCCTCTGTTCTTCATTGAAAGAGTAGATGCGATCTCTTACCTCCACCTGAGAGGGCAGAGGGGGCCTTGGTTTAATATCTCATCCAAAAGAAGACACCTCTGAAAATGCAGCACTCTCTCGGACATCGACTGGAGTGCCAGCCTACACTTTGTGGCCACACCCTTGCCATGGCACTTGCCCCAGAACCTTCTGATTCGTAGGCAAGAGCACTGAGCCACCTCTGACACCGCATAAAGAATATATAGATGGCCTCAATTGCTAAATGTCAATTGATAAATCCATCCGTAGAGTATAAGTTTAAATGTCTTCAACTGTGTGCAGTCTTAGTGTATGGTAATGTTGTTTGAATATAATGAATAGATCAACATTATGTATGAGTGGAATTAGTATGCAGTTTGAGATACTTAAATCAGGACTGGCGTGTATTTCAAACTGTTGCTGCTCCTCCATGATTGAGCCAGCCTCGTTGCGGGACTAAATGTTCAGTATTTAGAACAACTTCTCCAGAAGGTACGGAGGAGCAGGAATTGTGACACTGATGACTAATTGCGCCTTAGGTCTTAGAATACAACACAGATACATGGAGTAACTTGAAAAGTGAAGGCACTAAACGCCTGAAATTCAGCCTCATGCTTTGGTGGCAGAGAACATACAGGAAGGGTCCAATCATAAAAGTGGCTGTGCTGTTCAAAAGGAAGATAATTCAGTAACAGTCAATGTCCATTCCCACAAGGGGAAAGGAAGGGCAAACAAACCCTTAGCTCCCTGGATGATGAAGGAGACAGAGAGTAAGAAGAAAGAGAATGCATTTGAAAGATGTCAGGTGGATAACACAATTGAGTAATAAGCACATAGAAGGTTCAGAGGGAACTGAAATAAACAAATCAGAGAAGCAAAGGGAAAATATGAGAAGAGACTAATAGCTGACATAAAAAGGAATCCAAAATTCTTCGATCGGCATATAAATAGTGAAAAGGTGGCCAAGGAGGAGTTGGGCTGATTAGGGACAAAAAAGGGGATTTACCAATGGAGGCAGGGGGGCATACTCAGGAGGTCTCTCGTGCTGTGGGTAGTGTCCCTACCTCTGCACCAGAAGTTCCAGATTTGAAACCCACTGCAGGACTTGATGGCCACTGAATGTGCATTCAGAAACAGGCTGCTTGTCAACCTGTAAATCTTTCCAACATGCCTGTGGCAGGTGCTAAGAGTGGGAGAGTCTCCTGGTCAGTCATGCTTGGCACAGAGTGGTGTTTCTCACATTATAGCCTCTGGCTTCAGGCTAGTGACCTGGCCCAGGAAAAACAAGCTATGGAAAACAGATGCAAGCACGAGCTTTATCTGCCTCATGCGCCTCCCGACCCTGGAAGCCTTCTAAGCAGGGGACATGGCTGAGGTGCTAAATGAATACTTCGCATCTGTCTTTACCAAGGGAGAAGATGCTAACTAAGTCATAGTGAAAGAGGAGGCAGTTGAGACAACTGATGGGAAAAAAATTGATAAAGAGGAGGCATTAGATAGGCTGTCTGTACTTAAAGTTGACAAGGCACCGGGATTGGATCAGATGCATCCAAGGATATTGAGGGAAGTGAGGGCGGAAATTGTGGAGGCACTGACCATAATTTTACAATCTTCTTTAGAATCAGGGGTGGTGCCAGTCAACTGGAGAATTGTAACCCTTGTTGAAAATGTACGGGAATAGTTTTCAACACATATTTTAATCAAATTAGACCTTATGTGACAGGGGAATTTTCTTTCTTTTTATCGATGTTATTCATTTATATGTAACTTTTTAATGACCGTGAATGTACATGAAATGAATTTCTGTACGGACAATAATTTGAAACTGAATTGAATTGAATCGAATTGAAAAAAAAGGGTGTTGGGGTTCGATGGGATGGATCCACAAAAGAGTGTTTCCCCTGGCGGGGGGATTCCAGAACAATTTAAAATTAGAGCTCGGCACATCAGGGGGTGAAATCAGGAAATCGGGATTTCTAATGAAGGTCGTCGGCCTGAAACATTGGGCGGGACTTTCTGGCCCCACTGCTGCTGGGATCGCCCAGTCCCGCCGAAAGTCAATGGGCTTTTGGCTGGGCCGCCAAATCTCCCATGGCAGGTCCCGCCACCATGGGGCTGGAAAATCCTGGCCGTTAGCTTGGTTTCCCTCCACAGGAGTTGCCTGACCTTCTGAGCGTTTCTGTTTTGATGTGAAATCAGGAAACACGTTTTCACACACGTGGTGGTAGAAATTTCACTCCCTCAGCCCAAAAGGCTGTGGATGCTGGTGGGGGGGCTCAGGGGAGGGCAATTGAAATTTTCAAGACTGAGATTGATAGAATTTTCTTGGGTAAGAGTATCACAGGATAGGCACCAAAGTTGGCGGGGTGTGGGGTGGGGTGGTGGGGGTGATAAATGGAGCCGAGATATATAGCCATGGTCCAAATGGATGGCAGAACAGATTGGACGGGGCTGAATGGCCTATTGCTGTTCTTATGGGCAGAAATTTCCCGCCGTTGTGGGGGAGGGGGGGGGAATTCAGGAGCGGGCGCATGCAGGCGTGCCTCCGATCGGCACCCCCAATTGGGGGCGCATTGCCATTTTACGTGGGTAGGCCATTTAAGGCCCGCCCAGCATGACATCCGCCAGCAAGCGCTATGCGCCCCCTGTGCAGGCGGGGGAGGATTCCCTGAGCCGAGAGTGAGCTCTTTCACGCATTTGCACAAAAGAGCGCACTCATCTCCCTGAGGCTAAGTGCTGCCTCAAGGAGATCAGCGCAAAATTCAAAAATGGTAAATATAGAAAAATAAAATTTCCCTGACATGTCCCCTCATGCGACGCCGTCACATAAGTTGGGACACGTCCATCACCTTTAATTAAACTTTTACTAAATTTTTAAAAACCTACATGAAACCTCATCCCGCCTATGGATGAGGTTTCATGCTTTCTCTGAAGCCCGCCAGGGCTCCCGGCCTGCCCGCCGACCTTAAGGTTGGACGGGCAGGTCCTTTAACGAGTTCGGTTACTTTTTAAATGGCCTCAATTGGCCGTTGACAGGTCGGCGGGCGCACAGCTGATTCGACTGCGCCCCCGCCGACCTGAGATTGGAAATGATGCGGGAGTTCCGCCCGACGTCATCCCGCATCATTTTACACGTTGGTGAGTGGGCCCTGCTCTCCGCTCGCCAACCTCAATATCCTGCCCTATGTTTCCACTGATGGTCTGAATTCCATGGGACAGGTCATGAGACAATGGCCTTAGTACATTAGGAAACTACTTACGCTGCTCACGTCATGTAAAGGAGCTACTAAAAATTGTTTCTGTGCCTGCATATGAGTGAGTGTAAGCTTCCTTCTAACCACTGACCTACTGACTCTTTGTAAAAGTGTCTTTTGTCACCCCAAGTGGCTTAATAAGAAATCCCATTTCCTACACTGATAATTTTTTGAATCTACTTTCAAATGTTTCTGTTGAAATGCATCTGTTACACATGAAGCTGATTAGGGATTAGTGATGTGGCTTCTTCACTGACCTGACGTGAACTATCGTGAACCACAGTATGGATGACTGCAGGGGCCAAAGTCACAGAAACTGCACAATATAATTCCACATTATAACTTTCATGTGGAAAGATATCAGCTGAAATAAAAATAAAGTTTCCACTGGCAGGACTTCAGAGTGATGGAATGGCATTACATTGATTTTTTTTTTTAGCTTAAAAATACACGTTAAAATGAATCGTTTTTTTCAGTTTTCAAATGTTATAAACAGAATGTTATGGCCAGCGATGTGATTGTAAGTATCTCCATTTGTGAGTTTAACCAAGACCCAGGCACTTCTGTGACTTGTGAGTTATCAGCTTAGTCTCACTTGTGGAAATGTTTACACCGTTGGCTGTCAATTGATTTCTGTTTAACTATTAGCCTCCCACTGGAGACCATGCACCAGTTATCGTCTTTTTTTTTCGTTATTGCCATTTGGTAACAATATCTAAATTCCCCCTGGTCCCTTGGTTGCTCTGTTGTTCAATTCACATATTGCCTGGAGACGCTTGGCTGGGAGGCCCCAAGCTCAGTTGTTGATCTGTGCCAGTTGACTGACCTCAAGCGAGGCAGTTGGCAGAGGATGAGCCAAAATAACTGCAGGCAGCAGGCAAAAAGGACAAAAAAAAAATCAACCAGGATTTCCATTCCTAATCACCTTCCAGTAACTGCAGCTAAAAGGTGTCCAGATCAGGCTAAGCTGTGATACCCCCAATCTTTGGTTGGTCTAAAGATGCTCAAGGATAAAAGTTGGGCTTGAACAGGAAATGAAAACAGGCAGTATTGCATTAGCTACCTGATACATACCTAATATGAATTTCTATCACTTGCTATCTGCTTTCACATGCTATGGTTTGTCACTTCCATGCCATTGCCTGTGGAGACCATACCCGGGTATAAAAGTAATTCCATGATATAAGTAACATTTGTGCCACACAAGTGCCAGGCAATGACCACCTCCAACAAAAAAGAATCTAGCCATCTTCCTTTGATTCAATGGCATTACCATCGCTGAATCCCCCAATATCAACATCCTGGGTGTTACCATTGACCAGAAACTTAACTGGACCAACTGTATAAAAACTGTGGCCACAAGAGCAAGTCAGAGGCTGGGAATTTTGAGGCAAGTAACTCACCTCCTGACTCCCCAAAGCCTGTCCATCATCTCCAAGGGCACAAGTCAGTAGTGTGATGGAATAGTCTGCACTTACCTGGTTGAGTGCAGCTCCAAGGACACTTAAGAAGCTCGACACTATCCAGGACAAAGCAGTCTGCTTGATGGGAACCCCATCCACCACCTTAAATGTCCACCACATGCACACAGCAGCTGCAGTGTGCACCATACACAAGTGCACTGCAGGAACTCATCAAGCCTCCTTCAACAGCACCTTCCAAACCTGCAACCTCAACCACCTAGAAGGAGAAGGACAGCAGGACAATGGAAACACCACCACCTGAAAGTTCCCCTCCAAGTGACGCGCCATCCTGACATGGAACCACATCGCTGTTCTTTCACTGTTACTGGGTCAAAACCCTGGAACTCCCTTCCTAACAGCACTGTGGGTATACCTACACTAAATGCACTCCTGCGGATCAAGAAAGCAGCTCATCACCACCTTCTCGGGTCAATTAGAGGTGGGCTGGCCTTGCCGGTAATGCTCACATCCCATGAATAAATTTTTAAAAAATGTACCACCCCTATTGTTATAATTATTTGGGATATGGTGGCGTCATGGTTATGTTACTGGGCTAGAAATCCAGAGCTATATGAGTTCACACCACACCACCAGAAATTTGACAATTTAAGTTTAGTTTTTAAAAAAAAGACTGGAAGTAAAAAGCAGGTATCAGTAAAAGAGACTACAAAGTTGTTGATTTTTTGGAAAAATTCCAACTGAGTCTATATAGATTTTAGGCTAGGAAACCTGTCTGCCTTACCTGGTCTGGCCTACATGTTATTCAAGTCCCACACCAATGTGACTCGACGCTCTGAAGAAAGCCTGGTAACCCAATCAGTTTAACTCAGGGCAACGAGTGGTGGACAATAAATTCAAAGTTTTCTGAGAACAGTGTTACCCACTGTTGGGGGCTGTGTTAGCAAGCAGCACGCTGTTCAAAGGTCACTCGCAATATTGCTTCCGAAAAATTTTCCTCGAGAGCAAGAGAGGGCACAGGGTTAAATCCCATCTGTGGGGACGTCCTACAGATCAGGATACCTGCCATGGGCTATAGGTGCAACTGGCCCAGGACCGCAAAAGAACGTCTTTTATGGTGCAGACTGCGAGAACTTCCTTGCATAAGCTTCAGCTCATCTACAGCTCTGCTGCCCATATCCTTACCCACACAAAGTCCTGTTCATCTGTCAAAACCTGCCCTCGCGTTTTTGAGCTCAAAGCCCCCCCCCAATGCCCTTGCCCCACCCTATCCCTGTGAACTCCTCCAGCCCTGCAACCCTTCGAGAACCTCTACACTCCTCCAATTCTGGCCTAGTGCCTTTCTCTGATTTCTTTTGCCCCAACGTTGGGCAGCCATGCCTCCACCTGTCTCGGTTCAAAAGCTGTGGAATTCCCTCCCTAAACGCCTCCGCTTCTCGATTGCTTTGCCCAAGTTTTGGTAACCTGTCTTAACGTCTGCGTGTGTGAATCAGCATCGAGTTTTGCCTGGTGATGTTCCTGCGAAGCGACGGCTGGGACGTTTCAGTACATTAAATACAAGTTCCTCGTGGACAATGCAGCCAGTATTCATGTGAGCTGGCTGCTCTCTCTCGGGCTCATTATTTCACGCATGCATAGACTGGTCATGAATATCTGGTAACTGCAAATGTACAAAGTGCTGAAGTCACGATATCACTCTGGCTAATGTACTACTGGCGCCAGAGAGGCTGCCAGCCGTCTGTAAGACCCAGTTTAAAAAATAGGCCTTCAACAGAAGCTGCTTACTGTCAACTTGGCTCAGCGGTAGCTCTCACCTCTGAGGCTGTGGGTTCACGCTCCATTGTTAGAAATGCCATCTTTCAGATGATACATTTAACCTAAGACCCTTATCGCTTTTTCACGGGGACGGAACATATCTCGTGACACCGTACAAAGAGCATGGGGAGTTCTCCTGCCGCCCTGGCCAATCTTGGTGTGAGCACCATACTTGAATTTTTAAGTCTATCTAAAACCTACTTCTAAACATTTGGCTGTAAATGGCATCCACGTTCGAAAATTGAGGGCCACATCTCATGGGATCTTACAGCACAAGAAGCCATTTGACCCATCACGCTTGAGGCTGCTCTTTGTGGGAGTTATCCAATTGTCCCCATAATTCTGCGATTATTCCTCTTCAAGTACATGTCTAATGGCACTTTGAAGGCTCCTATGGAAGCTGATTCCACGACCCTTTCAGGTGGTACAATCCAGGTTGGTCCAGTTGGGTAACAAAAAGAATCTGTTCCGGATCTTAACAATTCTTGGTGTGAAGAAATTATTTCTCATTTCTCTTATCCTCTGGTTATTGACCCACTTTCCAAAGAAAACAGTTTCTTCCTACTTGCTTATCAAAACCCTTCATAATTTTGAATACGCTCATTTGCCCACACAACTACCCCCCCCCGCCCCCTACACTCCCCCCCTCACCCCCCCCCCCCCCGCCAACCCCCACCCCACCCAACCACTTCCCAGCCTTCTCTGCTCTAAGGCGAACAATCCCAGTTTCTCTAATCTCTCCACATAACTGAACTCCCTGATCTCTGGTATGCTCCTGGTAAACCTTCCCTCCGCTCTCTCCAGAGTCTTGACATGCTTCCTAAAGTGTGGTGCCCAGAATTGTATGCAATACTCCAGCTGAGGCCTATAACCATTGATCGGTCAAGGTTTAGCATGACATCCTTGTTTTTTTATGTACAATGCCCTTCCTGTACAAGGCCCATCTACAGCCTGAACTTTCCCAATGGTCATTTTGTGGCAAACATTAATGACATTATAAGCTGCATTTTTAAAGTAGGACCCTCTAGGGACGAAGGATTTGCAATAGATACCTATAAAAGTGGCCCATTTAAAATGCAGTTTAAATCAGAATTACACAAAGGAAAACAATCACAGAATCAGAATCACAGAATCACAGCGCAGAAGAGGCCCTTCGGCCCATCGAGTCTGCACCGACACGTGAGAAACACCTGGCACACCTACCTAATCCCATTTACCAGCACTTGGCCCATAGCCTTGAATCTTTCTCTTGCCCCAAGAATAATGTCAGTCCAGACCAAACATTGTTTTGGAAAGCTTGAGGTCTTGTATCCTCAATGCTTGTTTAATTCCTCGCCATAGGTCTCAAACAAAGGACGTGCTCCTGAATGCTGTTTTCCGTTGAGATGGCATCTATTAACTGAAAGAAACCGGGAGTGTCACAGAGAAATAGCAAGGCGGGCAGGCTGGTGCAATGGAAGAGTGTTGGGCCCAGAATCTGGAGGTCAATGGGCCAAAACCATTGTGGTGGAGTGGCCAAGTGATCTAATAAGCTGTGGTAAGATTCTTGTGCCTAAAGTGGGTTCGAGTTCCACTCCTGTCTGAATTTGAGAAATAGCAAGTTCCTGATAGACCTGGAGGGGTGCCCAATACTCTGGCTCACTTCTCTGTTTTGAATTGCTCACATGGACATTATCATCTTTAGAATGCCTGACAAGAGTTCAGGCTTGAGAGGGATGAATTCACGGTTATGTTGCATTCGGGTAAAAACAAGGAACATTAATCGTTAGTAGCGGAAAATTGTGATAGATCCTGTAATGAATGCGGCCACGATTTATCCCAGATTATTTCTCATGGTCTGCTAAAGCTAGAGGATGTTGTCGTTCGCCTGTGCCCCTCTTTCAAATCCTGATGAAAAACCATCGACATTAGGGATGAAAATAAATACTCATCTAT
Source organism: Cetorhinus maximus (assembly GCF_964194155.1). Taxonomy (NCBI): domain Eukaryota; kingdom Metazoa; phylum Chordata; class Chondrichthyes; order Lamniformes; family Cetorhinidae; genus Cetorhinus; species Cetorhinus maximus. Next base: position 144,620,855 of record NC_135884.1, read on the forward strand.
ACTGGAATAGCGAGTACAAACCAGAATATTCCTCGGGTCGTGCAGCAAGCGTTTTATTAGTTGATCTAAGCTAATTCCGCAGTTTGAAGTAGGGTGGGGGCTATAATTCATTTCAGGTTAGGATGCAATAAAAAAAATCACTCAGGGTTCCTGCTTCTGATGCCAAATCCTAGGCTAACACACTCTGTGTCAGTACTGAAGGACTGCTTCACTGTCAGAGATGCTGTGCTTTAGGTGGGACATTAATCCCAAAGCCCCATTTGCCCTCTCAGGACACTTAAAAGATTCCACAGTCACTATTTTGACGATGAGAATGTGTCCTGTCCAATGTTTATCCCTCAACCAATACTTATAAACACATTATTTAGTCATTATCACATTGCTTTTTATGGCAGATACTGTCTGCAAGTAAACCATCATTTTTCACTACATTACAGCAATAACTATGACATCCTTCATTGGCTGTAAAGCACTTCAGAATGTCCTGAGGTCATGAAAGGTGCTATAGAAATGCAAGTCTTTCTTCTCTTTCTAATCCCTACAGAAAAGTACTTTCCTGGACAGTGGGTGGGAACAAGATCAGACTTGGCTGTGATGCTACCTATGGTAGAATAGTTTACCTGTGCTCTCAGTCCAGGCCAAGATGGAAGATCTATGAGGGCAGTGCCTCCAGGAGCAAAGGGACGGCACTGAGGATAAAAATAACCTATCAAATGTTCATTCTAATTTTTCGGCTTATATGTTTGATGTTTATTTGTAATTCTGAATAATTCATAAGGCTATGAACTGAAGTAGCCCATATGCTGCGAGATTGGAAAGTATCTAAAGGGGCCTCGTTGACTTATTAGAAAAAAACATTCAATTTTAAAGTGAAACCGAGACTGAGAGCTGATTTCTTGCCAAGTTTGACTCTGGATGATGAAATCAGATAATTGCAAGTTGTTTCTACATTAGGGTAATCAGGATGGATCAGGAAATGTTGCAGGTCCATCTCTGACCCGTACTCTTATTCTCACCTTCGTTCGCTCCCTCCGAGCACTGGACCGGTGAATTCACCCCACGGCCTAAAGGTCTGTCGTTTCTCAGCCTCTAGGCTGTACGTGAAAATCTTAGTCAGTTCAGAAAACCATTTTCCATGATTTGTCAACACGACGGAAACAGAATAAGCCATTTACTGTCAGTGAATTCTAACACCCTTTACTGGTCGAACTTTCAGAATCTGAGGTAAATGTCGACAAACTTTCCCCAGTTGCGATGAGTAAAATGCAAATGAGCCGCCTCCTGCCGACATCTTGTGCAACCCATTTGCCTCTTGTTAGTCATGAAGCACCCGAAACAAGTTGACAGGAAGTTTGTCTTGACGAGAATCTTGGTCACTGAGAAAAGCCATGCCTTTTACCTGTATCTCGTGGCTGCCTGCTGCCAAACAGTGGCCCAATGCCTGGGGTACCCGGTCAGATTTATTCAGGCTAAGGAAGGCCTTTTATTTGACAGGAATTTTGCAATGTTAACAAGTATATCCTTGGTGTTGCACTTTAGCTGCGGGTTGGTATTTGACAGCACGATCTACATATTGGCTTTGGTGAGGCCACACCTGGAGTACTGCAGACGGTTTTTAGCTCCCTTATCTAAGGAAGAATATATTTGCCTTGGAGGGAGTGCAATGAAGGATCACTAGATTAATTCCTAACATAAGAAGGCTATCCTATGAGGAGAGATTGAGTAGAATGGACCTATATTCTCTGGAGTTTGAGAACTGATCCCATAGAAAGATAAAAAAAAAACTCTTAGAGACCTTGCCTGAGAATTTGCTTCCCCTGGCCGAAGAGGCTAGAGCCAGAGGTCATAGTCTCAGGATAAGGGTCAGCCATTTTGGACTGGGATGTGAAGAAATTTTTCACTCAGGGGGTTGTGAAGATTCAGAACTCTCTGCTCCAGAGGGCTCTGAACGCTCAGTCATTGACTGTATGTAAGACTGTGGTCAATAGATACTTGGGCACTAAGGGAATCAGGGAATATAGATAAAAGGCAGGAAAGTAGAATTGATATAGAAGATTAGCTATGTTCTTATTGGATGCCCAGCAGGCTCAAGGCCAAATGGACTACTCCTGCTCCTATTTCTTATCTCCTTACGTTCTTATGCGGTGGCCATTCGAAGTTTGGTGGGGAGATGGTTTTCAGCCACCTGGATACAGTGCCCGGTTCATCAAAGTTGACTTTGTCGGGGTTTTGCCTGAATGCTTGTGGAGCTGGCTTAAGGACCCTCGTCAACATTCCGGGGAGGACAAAGAAAACGCTTCAAAGGCACTCTGAGATTCTCCTTGAAGCGCAGCAACATTGACATTAATGACTGGGAGGAGCTTGTTACCAATCATGCAAACTGGTGACAACTTGTCCATTAAGCTGCATCTTAATGATGAGGTAGAGCGGCGGCAGAGAAGGAAAGAAAAGGAAGAGAATCCTGCACTCTGGATCCCACTACCTTGTGGGATGCTCTGTCTCATGTGCCCAAAGATCTGTGGGTTGAGAATCAGCCTGTCCAGGCACATGAAGACCCATGGCAGAAACTTGTGACCCTAAGTAGATATCATCCTTGAATAGAGGGGACAGCCAATGATGATGTTCACTGTGATAACAGTGGCTTATATCACCTGTCAAAGGTAGAGTTACCAACTTTTGGTGAGTTTATTCCTGGAGGAATCATACGACCTCCTGCCTCAAACCATCCCTCCACCACCCCAACACTCCTGCCATTGGTCCATCCTCCAAGTGCCACTGCCTTCCGGCAGCCAATTGGAACAGACTCTTTCTCGCTCCCCAGTTGGTTTCATCTTGACTGTCAGAACAACACCCTTTCTGTTTCCCCCATCACCAGTACTTTTTATAATTAATAAATGAAAGTGTTCAAAGAAAATGTTTAATGCCCTTATAGCTTTTCTCTCCTGAGTCGTTTGCGGCAATGTCCTGGAGATTAATGCTCATTTCCTGGGGACTCCAGGACAATCCCGGAGGGTCAGCAATAAGAGTCGAGGGCCCACACAGTGGAAAGCACCAGCGCTGCCCCTTTCACCATTTGCCAGTTGCAGGTGTGTAAAGCCATTACAGGACGTGCGGTGGAGGAGCTCATAGGATTTTGTACACTTTGTCAAACAGCTACTGGAGAATCACTGAAATTGAGGGGAGAGGTTTGATAAGCATTGAGGCCGAGAGTTGCCTTGACACTTTTGCTGAGAAGTATCCATGGTCTGAGTGTATATTGATTATGTGGCTTAAAAGGTCAGGAGATTTTGGGTTTGAGTGAGTTATGCTCAATTCACCAATGCTCCCATGTCTCCGTGATCTTTTACATTCGCCCATCAGACCCTCCGTTTGCACAAATGTCCACCTGTAAAACTGGCCTCGGCCCCACCCTCCCCGACTCTTAAACCTGAGTAGCCTCCAATTGTTCTTATCTGGGAAGACTGGTGTGGAATCAATGCTTCCTTGGGCGCCGACATTTGATAATGATTTAGGCCCATTTTAAAACTGGACATATTCTAACAGCTTCTCCTTATTTGGTCATACTAGCCACCTAAACTACTCCATGTGGTACCAAGTTCCACATTCTAACCTCTGTCTGGTTAAAGAAGTTGCTCCTCAATTCTTTATTGGATTTATTAATGACTGGCTTATATTCATGGCTCCTATAATCTTGGTCTCCAACTCAAATAGAAATGCTGGGCGGGATTTTTACCATGGGCCTCTGAACCCCTCCATCAGGAAGAAATGGGGGTCAGCAGCCGCACTGTGTGGGAAGCCGCTCAATTTGGTTTTCCCCCAGAGTGGCCAATAAATGACCAAGGCTTACTGTCCACTTGGCAGGCGAGCTCTCAAAGCTGAAGAGCCAATAGGAGGCCTTCTGGCCTGAAAGGAGCTGCAATGGAAGGTAAAGTCAGGGAGAGGGTGCTTCAAAATGGAGGCACACTCCCCCCAAATTTTCTGACTTTAAAATAAAAAATGGCTTTTGTAGCTGAGCAAAGAAGGTAGCGCTCTGTCGGACACCCTGAGTCTGCTGTTGTGCCCAGGCAGGTGGGGTGGAGGCAGGGGAGGGTAGGGGGTCCTCTAAGCCTGCCTGGAGTACTGGCATGGTGGTCGGCCACCAGGAGACCCCCCCAACCCCACCCCCTGGTCCAGGCAGTTAAACATGATCCTGCTGATCCAAAAATCTTAGTCAACCTCCTTTGGTTTGAGCCTTCAAGCTCACCAAGCCTTATTGGCTACCCGCCACATATAGGTGGGTAGACCTGCCGTGCACAACTGTCCACCCCGCCCCCACCCCCATCCTGCACCCCCACCCCCACCCTGCACACCCACTCCCACCCTCACTCTCACTCCCACCCTCACTCTCACTCCCACCCTCACTCTCACTCTGCACCCCGCACTCCAGCCTCCCAAAGCATCTCACCCACACAAAAAAAAAATTCTTTATTCTTTCATGGGACATGGGTGCTACTGGCAAGGACAGTATTTGTTGCCCCTCCCTAATGGCTCTTGAGCTGAATGGCTTGCTAAGTCATTTGAGAGGACAGTTAAGAGTCAACCACATCGCTGTGAGTCTGGAATCACATGTAGGCCAGACCAAGTAAGGATGGCAGATTTCCTTCCCTAAAGGGACATCAGTGAGCCGGGTGGGTTTTTAACAATTGATTTTACTTTTATGGTCACTATTACTGAGGCTGGCTTTCAATTCCAGATTTTTATTGATTTGAATTTAAATCCTACCAGTTGCCAGGGTGGGATTTGAACCCATGTTCCCAGAGCATTACCCTGGATTACCAGTCTAGTGACCTTACCACATACTACAACCCTATCTTCCACTAAATGGCTTGGGGCCAGGATGAAGTGGGGAGCTGTCATGTCGGCAGGTGACGTTATTTTTAGCCCTCACCTGTCTCCGCTTGTGTTGGGGCTAAAAATCAGGCCCACTTTCTCTAGGGGCAGAATTCTCCGGTCGGCGAGTTGGGGCGGGGCCCGCTCGCTGACGTGTAAACTGATGCGTGGTGACGTCAGGCGGGTGTCCCGACTTCACCGCGCGTCATTTAGGTTTTCAGTCCGGTGAGCGCGCAACCATCTTGGCTACGCACCCGCCGAACTGTCAAAGGCCTATTAAGGCCTGTTAAAAAGTAATTAAAATAATTAACTGAGCTGCCCATCCAATCTTAAGGTTGGCGGGGGGCAGGCGAAGAGCCCAGGCGGCCTTCGCATTTTACATGAAACCTCATTCACAGGCGGGATGAGGTTTCATGGAGGGTTTAATTATTTAAATAAAATTTTTTGAAATAAATACTGGACATGTCCAAGCTCATGTGACAGTTTCACATGAGGGGACATGTCCTTAAATTTTTTTTCCCAACTTCATTCAAATTTCCATGACTTAAACAAACCTCCCTGAGGCAACTCTGTGCCCCAGGGAGATCTCTGTGCTGTTTCACGCGTGTGCACGAAAGAGTGCAGGCCCCGACTCAGAATCCGGGCGCACGTCATGTTGGGCGGGCTTTAATTGGCCTGCCCATGTAAAATGGCAGCGCGGACCCGATCCGGGGCGCCAATCGGGTTTGCCCCCGCCCTCCCCCACACAACCCCACTCCCTCCCGGTGGGGGGAAATTTCTGGCCTAGGTCTAGGCAAACCCCTTCATAATCTTAAAGACCTCAGGCCATTCCCTGGTCTTCTCCTTCTCAGAGAAAAGAACCTCAGCTTGTTCAATGTTTCTTGATAGTTGTACCCTCTCAGTTCTGGGTATTATCCCTGTAAATCATTCTGTATTATTCCCACTGTCTCTATAACCTTGCTGTGGTATGTGACATTGGCAAAATGAGTGAAATTACAGGTGCAACTGCTGGGCTGCACACATGAAGCAAACCCATCGCCGAAATCTGCAATTTATTGCTTTGAGCGGTGCAGCATTAGTTTTGGATTCAGCGTGAAAGTTCAGTCCCTGTGCACAGCTGAACTCACAGGTATGTAGAGCTGCCCAGCAGAGCCTTGCTTCAGCGGCACAGGGCAGAACAATCAAAGGTGAGGAAGCTGATTTAGAGCCGACAGCCTTGGGATTAGGTTTTCTGCCCCATCCCCTTGGCCCGAGGAAGTGGGTAGTGGATGGGGAAATGGAGTTGATGACCAAGATCAGTCACAATAGTATTGAATGGCGGAGGAGGCTTCATGGACCGTGTGGTCTACTCCTGCTCCTATATCTTATGGGGAAAGATTGGAAGAGTTTCAAGTCTTCGAGAGAAAATAAATAGGCAATCGCACCTGGTTCAAGAACGAAATTCAAAATTGATATGTTGAGTCATCACTTAAATATTTTAGTCTGCATCAATCTGTTTGTGCTAATAATGAGAGAGTTCCCACTGTAATGACACTCATATATTAATCACTCTTTACTGTAAAAGGGTTCATCACAGCCATTCAGCACAGGGAAACTTAATAGACAGGTCAATTTAAAGGTCACTAGCAATGAACAGTTGTCTGTTTTGATATAAGCTTATTATCAATTTAACTTATTGCTGAGAATGCAGGAACTACACAGCAGTTAAGTCAGCATCTGAAAGAGAAAAGGCCATGGAACACTCCAATAGAACCCTCCAAGACCTCTGCGCTCCTCCAATTCTGGCCCTGATTTCCTTAAACCCATCATTGATGGCTGTGCCTTTAGCTGCCTAGACCTTCAGCTCTGGAATTGCCTCCCTAGACCAATCTCTTCCCTTAAGACACTACATAAAACATATCTCTTTGACCAAGGTTTCAGTCACCTATTCTAATAGCTCCTTATGTGACTTGGTGCCAGTTTTCTGTCTGATTATGCCCATGTGAAACACTTGGGATTTTTTATTCATTCACATGATGTGGGCATTGCTGGCTAGCATTTATTGCCCATCCCTAATTGACCTTGAGAAGGTGGTCGTGAGCTGCCTTCGTGAACTGCTGCAGTTGAGTAGGGGCCGGGGGGGGTGGGGGGTGGGGGGGAGGTGGGGAGTTCCACGATTTTGACCCAGCGACAGTGAAGGAATGGCACTATATTTCCAAGTCAGGATGGTGAGTGACTTGGAGAGGAAATTCCAGGCGGCGATGTTCCCATGTATCTGTTGCCCTTGTCTTTGTAGATGGTAGTGGTCATGGGTTTGGAAGGTGCTGTTTAAGGAGCCCTGGTGAATTCCTGCAGTGCATCTTATAGATGGTACACACTGCTGCTACTGTGCGTCAGTGGTGGAGAGAGCAAATGTTTGTGGATGGGATGCCAATCAAGCTTTGTCCTGGATGGTGTCAAGCTTCTTGAATGTTGTTGGAGCTGCACTCATCCAGGCAAGTGGAGAGTATTCCCTAAGCTCTGCCTGCATGACCTCATCCTTCTTTCTACCTATGTCGTTGGTATCGACATGGACCACAACTGCATGTTGTTCACCCTCCCCTCTCAGAGAGCTCTGCAGCCACTCAGTGGCATCTTTGACCTTGGCACCAGGGAGCAAGATACCATCTTGGATTTACATCTGTGGCCACAGAGATGCCTGTTTCCCTAACAATCTAATCCCCAATCACTATTGATTACCAATTTCCCTGCTGCCTCCATCACACTCCTGACTTCTTCCTTGTAAATGGTGGACAGGCTTTGGGGAGTCAGGATTCCAAGCCTCTGACCTGCTCTTATAGCCACAGTATTTAAATGGATAGTCCAGTTCAGTTTCTGGTCAATGGTAACCCCCAGGATGTTGATAGTGGGGGATTCAGCGATGGGAATGCCATTGAATGTCAGGAGCAATGGTTAGATTCTCTATTGTTGGAGATTGTCATTGCCTGGCATTTGTGTGACATGACTGTTACTTGCCACTTGTCAGCCCAAGCCTGGATACTGTCCGGATCTTGCTGCATTTGGACATGGACTGCTTCAATATCTGAGGAGTCATGAATGGTGCTGAACATTGTGCAATCATCAGTGAACATCCTCACTTCTGACCTTATGATGGAAGGAAGGTCATTGATAAAGCAGCTGAAGATGGCTGGGCCAAGGGCACGGCCCTGAGGAACTCCTTCTGTGATGTCCTGGAGCTGAGGTGACTGACCTTTAACAATCAAAACCATCTTCCTTTGTGCTAGGTATGACTCCAACCAGCGGACAGTTTTCCCCCTGATTCCCATTGACTCCAGTTTTGCTAGGGCTCCTTGATGCCACACTCAGTCAAATGCGGCCTTGATGTCAAGGGCAGTCACTCTCACCTCACCTCTGGAGTTTAGCTCTTTTGTCCATGTTTGAACCAAAGCTGTAATGAGGTCAAGAGTTGAGTGGTCCTGGCAGAACCCAAACTAGGCGTCAGTGAGCAGGTTATTGCTAAGCAAGTGCCGCTTGATAGCACTGTTGATGACCCCTTCCACTACTTTACTAATGATGAAGAGTAGACTGGTTGGGTGGTAATTGGCTGGGTTGGATTTGTCCTCTTTTTTGTGTACAGGTTGTACCTGGGCAATTTTTCACATTGCTGGCTAGATGCCAGTGTTGTAGCTGTACTGGAACAGGTTGGCTAGGGGTACGACAAGTTCTGGAGCACAAGTCTTCAGTACTATTGCTGGAATGTTGTCAGGACCCATAGCCTTGTAGTATCAGGTCAGCCATTTCTTGATATCATGTGGAGTGAATCGAATTGTCTGAAGATTGGCATCTGTGATGCTGGGGACCTCCGGAGGAGGCTGGGATGGATCATCCACTTGGCACATCTGACTGAAGATTGTTGCCTTATCTTTTGCACTGATGTGCTGGGATCCACCATCATTTAAGATGGGGATATTTATGAAGCCTCCTCCTCCAGTGAGTTGTTTAATTGTCCACCACCATTCATGACTGGATGTGGCAGGACTACAGAGCTTAAATCTGATCCGTTGATTGTGGAATCGCTCAGCTCTGTCTATCACTTGCTGCTTATCCTGTTTGGCATGCAAGTAGTCTTGTGTTGTAGCTTCACCAGATTGACGCCTCATTTTTAGGTATGCCTGGTGCTGCTCCTGGCATTCCCTCCTGCATTCTTCATTGAACCAGGATTGATTCCCTGGCTTGATGGTAATGGTAAAGTAGGGGATATTCCGGACCATAAGGCTACAGATTGTGGTTGAATACAATTCTGCTGCTGCTGATGGCCCACAGTGCCTCATAAATGCCCAGTCTTGAGTTGTTAGATCTGCTCGAAATCTATCCCATTTAGCATGGCGGGAGTGCCAGACAATATGATGGAGGGTATCCTCAATGTGAAGACAGAACTTTGTCTCCACGAGGACTGTGCGGTGGTCACTCCTACCGATACTGTCATGAACAGATGCATCTGTAGCAGGCAGGTTGGTGAGGATGAGGCCAAGTATGATTTTCTGTCTTGTTGGTTCTGTCACCACCTGCCGCAGACCCAGTCTAGCAGCTATGTCCTTTATGACTCAGCCAGCTTGATTAGTAGTGGTGCTACTGAGCCACTCTTCGTGATGGACATTGAAATCCCCCACCCAGAGTACATTCTGTGCCCTTGCCACCCTCAATGCTTCCTCTAAGTGGTGTTCAACATGGAGGAGCACTGATTCATCAGCTGAGGGTTGGGTGGTACATGGTAATCAGTAGGACGTTTCCTTGCCCATGTTTGACCTGATGCCATGAGACTTCATAGGGTCCAGAGTCGATGCTGAGGACTCCCAGGGCAACTCCTCTCGACTGTATACCACTGTGCTGCCACCTCTGCTGGGCCTGTCCTGCCGCTGGGACAGGACATACCCAGGGATGGTGATGGTGGTGTTTGAGGCATTGTCTGTAAGGTTTGATTCTGTGAGGATGGCTATGTCAGGCTGTTGCTTGACTAGCCTGAGGCAGCTCTCCTAAGTTTGGCACTAGCCCCAGGTGTTAGTAAGGAGGACTTTGCAGGGTCGACAGGGCTGAGTTTGCTGTTATCGTTTCTGGTGCCGAGGTCGATGCCAGGTGATCCATCCGGTTTCATTCCTTTTAGACTTTGTAGCTGTTTGGTACAACTTTGTGGCTTGCCAGGCCATTTAAGAGGGCATTTAAGAGTCAGCCACATTGCTGTGGCTCTGGAGTCACACGTAGACCAGACCAGGTCGGGGCAGCAGATTTCCTTCCAGGAAAGCCAGATGGGTTTTTATGACAATCGACAATGGTTTCATGGTCATCCAGATTTTTATTGAATTCAAATTTCCCTATCTTCCATGGTGGGATTAGAATCTGGGTCACAGAAACATAGAAAATAGGAGCAGGAGTAGGCTATTCGGCCCTTCAAGCCAGCTCCACCATTCATTATGATCGTGGCTGATCATCCAACTCAATAGCCTGCTCCCACTTTCTCCTCATATCCTTTGATCCCTTTTGCTCCAAGAGCTATATCTAACTCCTTCCTGAAAACCTCCCCACAGCATTACCCTGGGTCTACTAGCCCAGTGACAATACTACTGCTCCACCACCACCCCCCACCCCACCCCACCCCCGCCCATTTTACTACGTTAAAGGCACAACATAAATGTTGTTGTATGAGTTAAGGGAGCGAATTTAAAACATAAATCCATTTGTTGAACACTGGCTCACCCTTAGCCCTTGCTAACACATCCTTCTCCTTCCAATACCTGAAAGCCAGTGATGAGTTGCTGGCTCGAGTAAGCATATCACCACCATTTGCAAGTTCCCCTCCAAGCCAGTCACCTTCCGGACTTGGAAATATATCACCGTTCCTTCACTGTTGCTGGGTCAAAATTTCTGGAACTCCCTCCCTAACAGCGCTATGGGTGTACCTGCACCACATGGACTGCAGCAGTTCAAGAAGGCAGCTCACCACCGCCTTCTCAAGGGCAACTAGAGGCAGGCAATAAACGCTGGCCTAGCCAACGATGCCCACATCCCATAAATTAATGAAAAAAAATCAACACTGACCATCAGCAGAACAAGGTGAAATTATGCACAGTCAGCAACTTGGACATATTCTAAAGTGATGAGCTTCAGATAACTACATTTCTGTGAGAGCATTTGTTCCACATGGCATGTGGTAAGTGTAGCAGGCTTGGGAGGAAAAGGTTGACATAAGACCTATTGTTCCCAAAGCTCTCAACCACTGGAATTTTCCTCAGGTCATGTCTTGGTTTGATCTAGATTAATTGATAGGGATTGATTACCATGATTAGTCAGCAACTCCATTATTATTGTATCATACAACGACCAGGATAGTAGAAGTTGAACTAAATGGTCAGTTCTAATGGAGCAATTCCTGTTTCCCTTTGTCCTACTCCTTAATTTCCTAAGCCTGTCGGCTGTATATTAAAATAGGAGAAAGGGAGCTTATTATACAGGGGACCAATTGAGTTAATGTAGAGAACAGCCAATTCACATTCTTGTGTCAAAGCCAGAAAAACAGAGGTGTTAACCACTTTCCCTCTCTTCTGTGACTCTTCCGCCTTCTCCGCCCAATAACCAATTTAAAATGATGGGAGACCAGTGTGTATCCTTACCTTTAATCAAGTAACATCCCCTTGTTAAAATGTGCTCTTGAACCCCAGAACAATAATAGTATCAATGACCACGGGCAAGTCAATCCGCTTAATGGAATCTAATAGGCCATCAAAATAATATTTATAGATCGAGAAAGTGCAAGGAGCTATTGTAGATCAGAGACAGCACTATCCTTTATACATGAACAGCAAATTCTCAGCGCCAGATAGCAGGCTTTAACCTAGATTTACATTGGAAAAGATGAGGCTGTGTAATGGAGGTGGGTGAGGGGTGATGATATTGAATACAGGGTCAACCTCCCACTGGATAGAACATTCTGTTTGCTCACTTTGGTCAGAGCGGCATTGTCGTAAGTGGTCTGTGTCAGCTTTGATCTGCATTAGAAAATACCACAGCCCAGAGTGGCAGGCTGTCAGAATGCGACTGTGGTTTGTTTGGGAGTCCACTTTGTGAATGTAATTGATGTGTAAAAGCACATACAAACATGTCCTCTGACACTGAATTACTGGCATTTTCATTTCCTGGCAGAAAAGCTTATTTACAGATGAGAGCTTTCATTGCATTAACCCTTTTGTGCCCTGAAATGTCTTGTCATCGGCTATCATCAGCTGGAGGCTGACCTATACTTGAATTTAGTTCTTCCAGGGGCAGCATTGGCCTGGCACAGGGCTAGTGTTCAAAGCCTCTTGCTTGGAGTTTCCTCTGGGACTGCAATTGTGAAAGTACACTGGAAATGGTGATGGTTTGGCCCTAGGTGAAGTTACAAATAGGAGAGCGTACAGTGAATGGTTGATAGTTAACATAGTTGTGAAAACCTGAATTTAATCATAGAGATTAAAAAGGAACTCGGCAAATATTTAGAAGTACGGGTCAATTAGCATCTAAAAGGCATTTTCAGGAAGGATCTTATCGTGAGCCATGTTAATCTGAAGAGACTTTTACGGGATACTCAAAGCCCTCCCTTGTTGAAGGATCACCTCCAATACTTTAATCCATTTTTCTTGTTCAGAGTTCTGACAAAACATTATTGATCTGAAGTTTTAACTTGCCAAGGTAGACTCCATAGGACAGAAGGAGTGAGCATGGAGCTCCTGCTCGCATGAAGTAATACCGCCAACGCAGGGCAGAGGATTTGCTTTTTTGGACATGGTTGAGCACCAATGCCTCAGGAGGTTCAGATTTTTTCAGTAGCTCGTTGCTGACATCTGCAGCCTTCCAAATAGACCAGTTGGGCACACATTGGCATTGGTCATCAAGGTCACCACAGTCCCTAATTTCTTCACCTCCGCCGGCTCCTTCCGAGCATTGGCTGTTGACATTTGCCGAATTTCACATACCGCTGTCCACAAGTGCATCTCCCAGTTGGCAAATGCCATGTTTACCAGGGTCGGCACTTACAACCACTTTGTTACTGATGGGCCAGTTAGAATGGGAGGGCCTGCAGACTCACTGCAATGGCTGGATTACCACATGTTTAGAGAGTCAGAGATTGCACACATGTGACAATCAAGGTGTCCCCAGATCACCCGTCAGTATTCATCGGCGGAAAGGGACTCCACTCCGTCAATGTTCGTCTGGCATACAACCACCATGCATTGTGTGTTATGTGTGTCTCTGCAAGAGATCATGCTGCACCAGTGAAGCCTCCTGTAGGTATTCACATCCCCAAGCAGAATCAGCAGTTGTCTTCTTGGAGACCAGAGCTACCCTCTAAGGATGTGGATGATGGCTGCTGTGAGAAGTCAGTGACACCCAGGAAAGGTGCAACCAAAGCTGCATGAGCACAAGAGTGTTCACTGAGCAAATCATTGGGATGCTGTAGACGTGACTCAGGTGCTTGGGCGGGTTTGCACCAACCAAGGCTTTCCGGAATGATGGTGGCCTGTTGCGCCTTACACAACATAGCACCACATTGAGGACTGGAGCTCCAGGAGGAGGAACGGTGAGCACTCTGCATCTTCAGATGAGGAGGAGGAAGGGGAGGAGGAACCTGATGTGGCAAGGCCACCTGTGGTTGCTCACTTAGCTGCCAGGGATGGACTGATTCAGCCACGCTTCACGTAAACGGAGCCATTTAACACACCAACTCTGAACCCGCTGTGCCCCCTCCAGCACAAAGTAGTTCCACAATCAACAATTCATCCCTTTCACAGACACCCATTACTTGCCTTTGACCCTTATCTTACTCTCCTTCACAAGGCAGAAGGCCATTTGCCAGGTGGCGAGCAAAAATGGGGAGGTCAGCTCAATCAAGTTTTAATGTCATTCAGCCATATACTTCATTTTAAGCAGAATTGTAACAATGTACCACAGTTTTAAACACCCAAGTGAATCCCCTTATGCAACTATAAATCCTTTTTTCTCGTATTTCTACATTGTATTGTTCTAGTCGCTTCGGTCGAGCTAGAGACATGCTGCTCATTCCCCTGCTCTGGCTGCTCAACTGTTCGTGGTCAATGTCCTCTGGGTTTTGGGGCCAGGGGTATCCTGCCCAAAATTGCCCCAGATGCACCTGTGTAAAGGTAGTCTCGGCTATCTGGACAGGAAGAAGCAAAGAGGGGTTCCTATTGAGTGGGGTGGGCAGGGGGAGAAGGGTCAGTAGGAGAAGTGCTCCAAACAGAGTTTCTATCTTCCCTCTCATGGCCCATTCGCACCTCTCTGCTAGTCAGGAGCTGGAGAACACCTTACTACATTTTAGTGTGGTGCTAAATGAGGCTTTCCTCCATCCTGTTTAAGCTGGTAGTCTGAGTTTAAAGGCCATTAATGAGGGCCAACCTGCACCTCGTTGCCCGTCGCATCTGATGCTCCATGCAGATGGTCACGCTTTCCATGGATGTACACGGCAGAACAAAGGCCTGACGTACCATGGCATTTATCCTAGAGGCACACTCCTCCAATCTCTTTCCAGTGGGTACAGTGCGGGTGGAAAGGCTGACAGGACCTCACACATTTTCCACTGCTCCGGAATAGTCCTCTCCCTTGATAGATCCCAAGGCTCAGCATCTGCATCCAGCTGAGCAGAGCACGGTGTATCCGACACCCTCCAATGGGAACTCTCCACTGATGGCTCTGTCTCCGCCGCCTGTTCCTGCTCATTGGTGATGTGTGCTTCACCATCTGACAACCCAACTGCCTCTCCTGCTGTCCCCGCAGATGTGTGTGTGTATCTGAGTAGGTGGGCAGTGCACATGAATCATGTGACAGTGCTTCCTCGGGCTGAATGGCCTCCTCAGAGGAAGTTCCATCCTCCTCTGGCACCACTTCAGTCGGAATGGTTTTAGGCTCTGTGGCAGATGAAAGATTTGAATTAGAAATTACAATGTAAGATGCTTCTGAGTTACTATTGTGCTGATCATTGTATTTTAGTGGCTGCTAACATCAAGTCAACCTGAGTAAGTGTTGTGTGCTATGTGACTGTGTTACTTTTAATTCTGTCTCCAGGTAATTGGGAGAACCTCATCTCTCTATCGCCAGTGACCATGGCGCATGCCGAAACCCAGCCTATGTCCAGTGAGTTCTCCTCTGTATCTGTCAAAGTGGCGATGACAGCAGAGCCGCCTCTCGCCCTCTGTCTCTCCCTGGTGTTCTGTGCTCTCTTCTCTTGTATTGAGAGGTAGAAGATATCTGAGTGTAAAAAGTGGAATGTTTTGAGAGGACAACATTTGTAGAGGGTCACATTGAGGGACGAGTGTGACATTGCCATAGGATGAGGATCGGCGTCAGTGGTGACTGATTAGATGGAGGTGCCTTGACAGAAAGGGATTGGTGCACTTGCAAGGTTTGTTGGTCTGAGAAGTGCTGTGCAGGAGAAGGCTGGGGAAGGCAGTATGAGGGGGTTTATACTTGAATGCGGCATGCTGCTTACCTTTCCTGCCCTGATCGGGTCATTAAATCTCTTGCGGCACTGTATTTAGGAGTGAGGCACCACACTCCTGCTGCTGACCTCTTCGGCCACCTCCAGCCATACAGCAGGCTTCTTCCTTCTGCCCACTGGGATCACAATCTCCCTACAGCCCGCAGCGTGGTGTCCTGGATCTCATCCGAGGAGCGCAGTTCTGCCTTTCCATGTTGAGACACCATCTGTGAAGTCTCTGGCTCTGTTATGACAATTTGACAGTTCGGGCCCTCACCCTTTAAATAGTGGAGCTGAAAGAAACAGACTCATACTGGTCGCCATCACTCCCGCTCGCTCTAATTGATCAGAAAACCTGGAAGTGAGATGCAAAAGGCATTGCCTGAGTTAAAAAGCCCCAGGAAAAAGAGCTGCAGAAACTCCTGAATGCATGCCGTGCTGTAGGGCTACCCACTGTGGGCAAGTCTGACTGATAAAATTCAGCCCATTTACTCTGTTTCTCCACCCCCACCCCCCACAAGATGCTGCCTTACCTGCTGAGTGTTTGCCAGTGTTTTCTGTTTTTATTGCTCTGCTGGAGAGTAACTAACCAGAGGCTGATTTTCACCAGTTCCTGTTCTATTTCAGCTCCTCAGCACCTCTCTATGTTTCTCTTCTTACATTCAGTTTTTACAATCCTGTTAACTAGTGGCAGTTCACCGCAGGCTCTCCAGTTAATGGGCAAAACATGCAAAAGTTGCTTTAAATATTCATTACCACAACGAACAAGTGCAACCTTCAGTCTGAGCACTGCAGAACTCTGCAACATTGGTAACACAGCTTTGACTGCCATACAGTCTGTTCTCTTCTCCTGCATTGTCTAATATTTGTAACTCGTGCTCTGCGCACCGATATTTTTAACTGCACTGAAGTGCTTCCCAAATCTACATTGCATCACATTTCTTTAAGTGTAATTTAGTAAATTGTAGAAAAGCAAAAGATTTTTCAGTCTGTGTAATCTGGTTTAAAAATCTGGTTAAAAATGGATGCATCTGGTTCATATAAAGGTAATTTGCAGCTAAAATGATTTAGTTAATGGGTGTAGATAGAAATGGATTTGGGTCTTTCAGTTTCCATTGCTAACAGAAATAGTACCTTATTGATTAGTCACTTAACTGTAATTGACCTGATGTTCCATTTTTATTTCCCCCCCACCGCAATATGTGTCGTGTGTGTGGTAATCCCTGAGGGTTTGAAATTGCACTGTGCAACATTAGTATTAAATGTGTTAACCCCTTCTTATGAAATTCCGTGCAATATTTGATTGAACTAATTGAAAGGAATACTGCCAGTACTTCACAGTGCAATTTTAACACTAAGACCATGATATTAACCCCTCTCCTTCATGACAGGTAGGAGATAGTGGGGGAAAGGTGCTAAGTAGTTAAAATATGTGGAAAGCGACTCCAATGCACCATCCATGCATCAGGTCCCATTTTTTACAGTGATGGATATTGAGACACCTGAGTATCCCACTGTCGAAGTGGAAAGCTTAATTAAGATGTTTCAATTGGCCCTCCCTCACCCTGATTGCAGGCACCCTACCCCACCCCCCAAATCCTAGCCAGGGTTGCCAACCTTCCCCTGCCCCAGAACTCCAACTCTGGGCCTCTCCTCCTTCCACATCTCCCTCCTCAGTTCCAGGGAACCGTTCCTAAGGATCACTGATTATGGGCTGCTGCCGCTATTGGCCCCATGTGTCTGCTGACCAGGCTGTCTGCTTGGCTGGTTGTCGGTTGGGAGATAGACTCACAAAATGTTAATGAGGTCCTGCTTTTAAGAGCCTCCTCCCATTCTTGGCCTATCACCATATCCCTCTATTTCCTTCTCCCTTGCCCATCAAGTTTCCCCTTAAATGAATCTATCGCAACCACTCCCAGTGGCAGTGAGTTCCATAGTCTAATCAGTCCCTGGATAAATAAGCTTCTTCTGAGTTTCATATTGGGTTTATTAGGACTTCTTGTGGTGCTGTGGTTGTGCCCCTACCTATGGGCCAGAAACTCCAGGTTCAAGTCCTATGCCAGGACTTGTTGGCCATAGAAGGAGTGTTAATGATGTGGTTCAATGGACTGATAATCAGCCTAGGAATCCTTCTACCATTGTTCCTCAAAGGGGGAAAAAAGTGTGCCTGAAGGTATGCTTTAAAAAAATTGGATTTTTAGTGACTGTTTTTGTACTTATGACCTCTAGTTTTGAACTCCTTTAAAACTGGAAACATCTTCTCTATGTCTGTCCTATCAAACCCTTCATAATTTTAAAGATGTCTTTCATGTCTGTCAGGATTGTCTATTTAATGTACATTTACCTATTATCTTTCATACTTCTAATCAAACTTTAATAGTAAATAGCTGACGAACATATACCATTTGCATTACTCACGATGAAATGAATCACTAGAGAATAGGTTAAAGCTTATCTCAGAGCTTCACACTTCAAGACGTATGTATCCTGCAGCGTGAATGTGTACAATTCTATATTTTAATTTAGGCATTTCAAATATTGGTGTCTGGATGTTTAACATACTTGTATGAAATGCTTTTGTTCCCCAGTTTGATGGAGGCACTATACCCGCTCAAAACAAATGATTCAATGCTTCCATTAAAGCAGCAAAGGAATTTCATACAAGCTCATTGGCTTTGCTGAAGATCCTCATTCCAAAAACAAAAGTCTTTTAACAAGAGTCAAAAATAAACTCTTAGGCCACACATGGTCGCTGTGTAATAATCACACCCGTGTAATTTCTTCAACAAATCTATTAAAGTGGCAGAGCTGCATGGAATAACAGGATGTGAGTTCGTGCATGTAAACCAGACGCGCCACCAGCCCAACCAACCCCCTCCACCACCCTGTCTACCTCCGCACTGAGGTACCAATCCAAACCCCCAGGCAGCAGTCTGGACCTTTCTCCAAAGGTGAAGCTACCTCCTGCGTCACAGCTGGTGCATGATGCAGGTATAACCAAAAAAAAATAAAGCAGGGACAAAAAAAACCTTACAAAGCAGAAGTGGTCACTGACTCTCACAAGATTAAAAGCGGGCAAAATTGCTTTGCAGAGCTCCACGCTGCCACACCCCCTTGAGAACGATTTTCTAAGGGTACAGTAAATGTACCTCTATGAACGTGCATAATTTAACCATACAGTACCACATAATTATTAAATATATTGATTTTATAAAGCAGCAAAGCCAGCTGCGCGGACCTAAATGTAGGTTTGTGTGGCGCTCTGGGTGTTAGCTTCAGATATGAAGACGCATTTACTTTTGATCGAGGGCTTGAATTGCCACAAACCAGAGGGCTGAATAGCAGACTGGAACTTCTTTCAAAATGGGAAGGGATGCTGTTCGAGAAATGTAGGCTCAGAATTAAACACAGGGGAAACATAAATTTCGGAGCAAAATAAACAGCAACAGTTGCAGGATTTAACTTGACAGCCCCCGTGAAGTGCGTCAACCAGCTTGTGTTCTGTTTAAATTGGAACACTTAGGCACAAAAAAAAAGCAAAATATGGATTTTGTTTCACTTTACAATCAGCACTAGGTTGGACAGAATAGCTGAACTGCTAACACTGGAGAAACTGAGGGGAAGCAAAAGCCAAATTTCAGTAAGGAGGTGGAGGAGTCCGGCAGGCAAATTTCCTCTCCTTATGATAACTCTGCATGGTATTGTGTGTCGTAATGAACACTATTAGAATAAGCTTTACTTGGCAAGATATACCTAAGTGAACCCTTGCAACAAGAAAAGAACGTTACTTTGGAAAATGCCGGAAACCCACTTCTCAATTAAAATATTGTTTTCAGTGCTAGAATTTATAAGACGGTGATAGTAATTAATTAAAGTTAATAAGTCAGTGTTAGTTCTTTGTATGTTCCCCTCCATTTCAAACGTTGCTTTTCTTTACCCTTTCCCCCATGCCAGGCTTGTTTCTGAGCTGGAGTTCTGGGGAAGTGGCTCACTGCACCCCTTTCATAATCTCACTCTCACTAATGAAGGACAAAGAGAGAACAAGCATTTGTATAACACCTTTCACAACTTTAGGATGCCCCAAAGTGCTCCATGGTTAATCAAATACTGATTGAAGTCTAGCTACTGTTATAATTCTCGCACAGCAAGATCCCACAAACAGCAATGAGATTAATGAGCAGATTATCTATTTCAGTGATGTTGGTTGTGGAAATTAAATGTTGCCCCAGGATATCGGGGGTAGAACACCTACTCTTCTTCGAATGGTGTCCTGGGAACTTTTACATCCACCTGAGAGTGCAGACAGCAACTCCAACCATGTAGCAATGCCCTCAAAATGCCTGCCTAGATTATGTGCTCAAGACTCTGGAATAGGGGTTTTTGACCACATGACTTTCTTGCTTGGCAGCAAGAGTGCTATCGCTCAGGCCAAGGATGGGTGAGAATGGTCTTCGCAACCCTCCAAATGCTAGTTCATGTGCTCCCAACCCTAATCTTCAAATGCCATCTGCAGCTGCACTGGGATTGTGTGATGGATATAGCTTTATTATTCTGTAGTACATGTGTCCTACACCCTCACATTGTCCGTAAAGATATAGTTACTGGTTATAACTATTCATCCACAATAACGTATTATGTTAATGATGTATAAATTAGTTCTTGATTCAACACAACTAAAATTAAAATGATGCCATGGGGCTTGCTTGGTATTTCAGCTGGTTGAGGCAGTGAAAGCTGAGCCATAGAGATTAGGCAAGTTTTGGGTTCCATCTCTGGCCTGTGCTTAGTTGGCATTCCTCATCCAGGCTGGTAGTATTAGGGCTCAAAGGTGACAGGATAAGAACAGGACTAGATCAGACACAACTGAGATAGTGCCTGTTGTCAAGTACTCTACCTCCTCCTTTGTCTTGGCTAACACAGGAAAAATATATGCTTGGACAAAGTATAGGACCCAAGGGACTCTATCTCAACAAGAAGTCGACATGCTTAGAAATGGGGGATTGAAGAAAATTGGCAGGGTTCAAAAAAAGAACAAAGAACAAAATAAAAGTCTGCGTGCGGTAATGGAGTACTGGAACAGCTTTTGAGTTTTCTCTTTTTTCTCTCCCCACGTAACATCTGCAAAAGAGATTTTAGCTTTTCAAGTTGAATGAACTAAATCCAATAAACATTTCTCAATATGGAGTGTTGAAGAAAGAATAAATCTTGATATGCTATCCAGTTCTGCATCTAACTTCTGGATTCCAACAGAGTAGCAGAGGTCTTCAACTCAACAGTGAGTCTGCTCAAAAGCTCTGGAGAGACACCGCTCCCTTACCTTTTATTGAGCTAGCTTTGTGCCAATGGAGACACTTGGCCAGGGTTTGGAAGTTACTTGAGCTCTCGTTGGATGTACGAGAGGTATACGGAATAAAATGCCCACTAAAGCATGATTGATACCTTTCATGAGTGAATGCCCTCTTTTGAAGCAGCAGTTCAGAAGGTACCTGTAGTGATGTGTGTCTTTTTGAATATCCCACAGCCCCAGAATATTAGAAGCACAGCAGGATTTTTAACAAGCCATGAGGAAATCTATGATGTATACAAAATTGTCTTTTATAACGGCGTGCTGAAGAAGAGTCATATCCGACTAGAAGCTTTAACTCTGTTTCTCTCTCCACAGATGCTGCCAGACTTGCTAAGATTTTCCAGCACTTTCTAATTATATTTCAGATTTCCAGCATCCCCAGTATTTTGCTTTTCTTTTAGTGTTTTAACAATTCTTTTGCCCAATAATTTGGGCATGTTGGTAGATTTCCACACTTTTTGTACTCACTGTGTATATAATGAATCATACCCACATCCAATACAATGGAAGGGATGGATCTAGAGTAAGGTGACTTAACAGCATCTTAACCTCCCACCCTCATCTTAGTTATAAGCAACACAATGCACCAGTTTGACAACATAGTGTGAACTCTGGCTGAACTATTGGGATGCAAACTGCCACAAGAGAGAGAAAGGGCTTTGATCCCAATCTGTACTGGATTCAAACCCATATTCCAGATGTGAAAGAGTATGTCAACCTCCATGATTCACATAACATTTCAGCAGAAGCATATTAAGGCTGATGCACTTTTGCGTTTCCAAATAGACAATACTGCTCAGTTTAAAATTTCTGTTTAATAATATCAACATTTCTCAAGGCAGTTGCAACAATTTTTGGCACCTCTTCCCTCATCCTCGTGCCCTGCACCACCTGCATCTCCCCCTCCCACACCCCCAACATTTTCAAATGACATTTCTCCTCGATTAAGGCACCTAAGTGTGCTATTGGCAGCTGTGCCTGCAGCCACCTAGGCCTTAAGCTCTGTAATTCCTTCCGTAAAACTCTTCACCTCTCTCTGCTTCTTTAAGGCACTCCTTAAAACATCTTGACCAAGCTATTGATCATCTGTCTTAATATTACCTTATTTTGAGAAAGCTGATTGCGCTCATGTGAAGTGCCTTGGGATGTTAAAGGTGCTATAGAAATGCAAGTTGCTGCTGCGGTTGAGTCAGTCTCTTGGAATCATAGGTAGGAACAAATACCTTGTCACTCCCTGGCTCAGTCTGCCAGCATGTGCATGCTCTCTTGCACTGGCTTGTTGATAAGAGATACAAGCTCTGACTTAGACTTTGAGTTCAACAGCACTTGAACCCTGCGAGGACTGGGATAATGTTTTATTGATCATTGTACAAGGCTACAGACTGTCTCTGACTTCATTTGGAAAAGGTTGGTAATGACGAATTATTCTGTGCTTTGCTCCATTGCTTTTGACTCCTCATAACATCCAACATTAAAACCATTTGCAGGGTGAAATTACTAACAGATGTTTTGGGTGATATGAAAATATGACATGCCTTTCGAAAACAGCAAAGTGGATGTCACACTCAAAGGGATATCCTACAGCCATCTTGTGGCTAGCTTCTGTGATCAAATGAGTTAATTTAACGGTGCAAATAATATCGAAACCAGTTTAACTGTTGCCATTTGTCTTTCTGCTTACTGTGATCTTTGTGCCCCAGTTTCTTTTCTTTCTCCTATTTGTTTGATGAGAGCAAGTTTAGAAAGATTTAATCATTGAGCTACCCAGCTCATCACTGTGATCTCACAGAGTGAAGTTGGGAATCTATTGTTTCTGATTGTTTTCTGAAAGCAGGAGGTTTTGAACTGATGTGAGCTTGAAGCTGTACACACAGCGTTCAGTCAGTAAATCAAATCCTGCCTGTGCGAACATGGAACTGTTTGATGTTACCGCTTTATCAACAGCCAGGCTTCTTTAATCTGTCTTGCGATTGGCCAGAATCCACCAAAGGGCCACAGCGACAGTGGTGAGTTTGGGAGCTGCTGAGATGTGTGATGTTAGTGAGACAATGCCCCTTTTATATATGTAAAAAAAATTAAGATTACTGCCCACACAATGTGCCTTTCAAGCCTTCACTGTAGCTGCTGTAAGAATCTTAGTGGTGCACTATGTTCTAGCTTGTATGAAGTTATCATTGAAGTTTGCTCCTCAATTTTGACTGAACATTTCTCAAACACATTTAGTAGCCTTTCATTCATGGAATTTTAAAGGGGCATTAAATCAGCCTTTGTTTTTTTATTATTAAGTAGAGGCTCGCTTCCTGCCGTGCAAACTGCTACTAGGATATCAAGTATGTGCAGTAATGGCAGGATCAGCGATTAATTCATGCTACCTGGTTGCTTATTTTGATCATTTTCCGTTGTCTGTTTAAAAAGGCACTGTTTTCTCTGACATTGGGTGTCTGGTATAAAGGGTGTCCTGGATAATATTTATCCCTCAAGCCATGCCACTTATATTGAAAATAATCAAATTATCTGGTCATTATCACATTGCTATTTGTGAGAGCTTGCTGTGTGCAAATTGGCTGCTGTATTCCTACATTACAACAGTGACTTCAGTTCAAAAGCACTTCATTAGCTGTAATGTGCTTTGGAATGTCCTGAAGTTGTGAAAAGCACTGCATAAATGCAAGCCTTTCTTTTTAAGGAGGATGTCAAGGGCTATAGTAGGAAAGTTGGGTTGAGGACAAAATGGCGTTACCCAATCGCCCCAGGGAAGAAACAAGGCAGCATTCCTTTAGCACACTACTGGAAAACATTCCCTGAGATCAGTGATACAAATTGGAGTCAGTGTAAGGGAATGACTGGGATAGCGTTCTACTGTGACCTTTCTGCACAGAGCGTAATGAACAGTTGGTTTTCCCTTTGAACATTAGTTAGTTGCAAACCACAGTCATATTCAGGGATTTGGATCCCGATATCAGTTGTGGGAATGAGGGTCAAGACATTGATAGTCACTGACTCAACTTCAAAATTGAAAGGTTAAGTGATTCATCAGAATGAAAGGTGCCACTGGTTGGTGTTGGGACAAGAGAACAATTTATCACTTCAAGCACTCAGTATCAACATTAATCACTTGCAGTTCGGGAGTAGCACAGTCAGGTGCAGAATAAGATTCCCTTTTCAATTTATTATTTAATGGGAATGGACCATCCCTAATTGCCCTTGAACTGAGTGGCTTGCTAAGCCATTTCAGAGAGCAGTTAAAGTCAAGCTCATTACTATGAATCTAGAGTCACAGGGTAGGCCAGACCAGGTTAGGAAGGCAGATTTCCTTACCCCTAATGGGCATTAATGAACAAAATCTCTTTTTTATGACAACCAATGATAGTTTCCTGGTCAGCATCACTGAGACTAGCTTTATATTCCAGGTTTTATTAATTGAATTTAAATTCCACCAGCTACCATGGTGGGATTTGAACCCATGTCCTCAGAGGATTAGACTGGATTACAAATCCAGTGACATTACTACACCACCACCATCTCCCCAATTTTTCCATTCCTTTTGAAGGGATGTATAATCGGGAATTGCATTTCCAGTTGGATTGTGATGTAACACAAGGAATATCAATTTTGTGGCTCAGAGCTTCTATTATTATCCTGGTTATCATTGATATTTCACAAACTAGCAATTAGTTTTAATTGTTACATCTCTATTGCCCTTCATTAAGATGTGTGTGAGCTTTTCTCCACGAAAACGTTTAGATTTTCTTCATGACTCTGAGGTCAATGTCTTGTAGATGTCCTTACAAACTGGGCTATAAATCACATATGTCAATGTCTTTTACGCCAAATATTTAATTTACAACACAATATGTATCCGTTGAAAATATTTCTCTTTTAAAATTTTAAATAGAGGATACATGCCGGCCAATTGCGACACATGATAAATGTATTCACAAGCCAGGCTGACCGGGAAATTCACAAACGATGCATCTGTGGGTGAATTATGGTTGTTGTACATGTGGAGATATTTATCATTTCGCATAGCAGGCAAAGAAATACTCTATTTATATGACTTACACTACATTGCCTTCTAAAATTCTTCCTTCCCATTGCTTTTCTTTCTCATCTTGTGTACTGTATTGCTAATTGCATATTCTTGTTTAGTGTAGTTTGCATAAATTACATTCTCTTATTAATGAAAAGAACTTGCAGAACATATTTCATGTCTGCAACCAATTAATTTATTTTCAAGTGTACTCACTGCTGTATTTAGAAAACCAAGGGAACCAATTTTGGGCACAACAAGCTCCCACAAACAGCCTAAATGCTAATAATAGGATAACCTACCTTTTAGTGCTGTAGGTTATTAAGTATGTCTGTGTCGATTGTGAGTCTTGTTTAATATACATCTTGCTAAAAGGTTACTCTTGTTTAGTGTCAGCTTTCTTAAGTGCGTGTGACTGTCTTGTTAATTAGATTGTGTTAGAATATGCTGCATTCATTTCTGTCCTGTGTGTAATAAATCAAGGGATGTATTTTATATGCAACAGAAACAACAAATACTGGAAACACATGACAGATCAGTCAGCATCTGTGAAGCATCTGTGGCCACTGTACCTTCATCTGCTTAGGCCCAAATATCTGGAAATCCCTCCTTAAACCTCTCTACTTCTTTCTCCTTCTTTACAACACTAGTTAAAACCTATTTCCTTGAAGAAGCTTGTGTGATCCTCTGTCCTAATATCTCCTTATAAGGCTCCGTGTCAAGTTTTGTTTGATACACTCCTCTGAAGGGCCTTGGGACATTTTTATTGTGATAAAGGCACTATGGAGATGCAAGTTGCTGTTGTCAAATAACACCAATCAAAAAAACCTAGACCCATGGATCCATCAAATCTTTGCTGCTCTCTGCAGCATCTCTCTCAATTTTTCTGCACTATAATCCTTACCCCACAGCCGATCTTTGATTAAATTTACTTAAGTTCTCAATGGCCTTTGAATCAAGTCCATTCAATGAATATGCTGCATTTCATTTTCTTCAGTTAAAACTATACTGACCTGAATTATGACTCGGCTCTTGGTGGGGGGGTTCTATTTTTCAAAGGCACTGCACCCTCATCTATGTCAAAAAAGCAAATGCAATATACCAAAGGTGCGCTGTGGAGAGAGTGTGTTGTTTGCTTTCTCTGTCAGAGGCAGAGTCATAGACCACAGGTGAAATTGGTCTTCAATAAAAAACAACAGCATTTTGACAGCCTGTTTTGCACCAGGCTCAATTTTCTTTTCCACTGACTTCAAGTGTGATGTTAAGTGACCTGCTAATTCCTTCTCCCCTGATGCTTTTTTATTCATTCACAGGATGTGGACATTGCTGGCTGGGCCAACATTTATTGCCCATTCCTAATTGCCTTTGAGAAGGTGGTGGTGAACTGCTTTCTTGAACCGCTGTAATCTGTTTAGGTGCACCCACTGTGATTTTGAAAGGGGTTTGGGGGAGTGCAAGGGAGTTCCAGGCCTTTGACTCAGTAATGATAAAGGAATGGCGATATATTTCCAAGTCAGGATGATGTGTGGCTTGGGAGAGGAACTTGCAGGTGGTGGTGTTACCGTGCATCTGCTGCCCCTGTCCTTCTAGATGGTAGAGGATCCCAAACAGGAAGAGCTGCTAAAGAAGGCTTGGTCGCTGCCAATGCATCTTGCAGATGGTACACAATGTAGCCACTGCGTGCTGGCATGTGGGAGAAGTGAAGATTTAAAATTTGTGCCTTTGTTGAAGATCAATTTGACCTACAATACCTATAATTTTGACAGCTCTTGTTAAACTGATGGCAGCAGCTCAGTTGCACTGTCAGGATTATATTAGCTAATAGCCGCTGATGCTGTAGTTTCCTTTGCAGCTAGGTGTGGGTGTGCACATTTCGATAGGTGAAGTAGATCTACAGGTTACAGTGGAAACCTTGGTGCTCAGTGTCTGCAACCTGCATTGCCTTGGCAATGCACACAGGAGCCAATGAAACTAAACCGTTGCTGACTTGAGGGTTGATGACTGCATATCTGAACAGCAGCACTCAATGCTTTTAAACCAAGAGTTGAAATTCCCTTAATCTCACCTCTGAGACAGCGGGTCATGGGCTGAATGGCCTCTTTCTATGCTGTAATTTTTCTATGGTTCTAAGTTTCTAAGTACCATTGTAGAGACTTCGGCACAAAATCTAGACTTCTGGCACAAACTGATGGCAGCAGTATTGGAAGGATCATCTTTCAAATGATATGTTAAATCAAGGCCCTGTCTGTCCTTTTGGTTGGATGTAAAAGATCCCATGGCATATTTGAAGAAGAACAGGACAACTCCCCTCAGTGTCCTGGCTAATGCTTATCCCTCAACCAATATCACTTAAAAAAATGACATATTGTCTGGTCATTATCACATTGCTATTTGTTGAATCTTGCTGTGTGCAAATCAGCTGCTTTGTTTTCTACATTACAAAAGTGACTAGGCTTCAAAAGCGCTTCATCGTCTGGGGACACCTTGGGGTCATGAAAAATGCTTTATAAATGCGTACACCTTATTTCTTTCTTTCTTCTAATTTTCCCTCTCTTCTATTGAACTGTGTTTCAGTTCTGGCTAGGCTTAGACTAGGAGTTTGTCAAAAGGGAATGCCATAAATCCCATGTTAGAGAGGCACCCTTTCTCTACCTGACATTTGCCTTCTGAATGAGAAACTAAGTGGCGCTGACGTTACATTACAAAACAATGATGTAGTTGGTTACGTGCAGTTAGTTTCCTCTCTCGCCTGTCTGGCAGCCTCTGAGTTGCAACAATCCACAGGCGTCCAAAGCCATCTTCAAGGAACTCAAATGCCTTTTCTTAGTGCATTAGCCTAGATAGGCCATTCAGCTGTGGAGTCTCTTATCGTGTTGCTTTTCAGCAGAGGGAAACTTGGTTAGTGTGAGGTGCTGGGACACCCTAGCCTGTGGGTCACAGCAGTTAATGGCGGAACCTGTAAACTCAGCTTAAAAACCCAAGGATGGAAGCTGGGGTTCTACAGCTCAGGAAGTCCATCTAACAACCGAGCCAAGGAAGCTGGGCATTTGGAAAAGAAGGACCAGGGGCTGTCCTAGGAGCTGCTCCAGTTCCACGGCTTTAATTCCGTCAGAAGCGAGCGGAAATCCCGTTTCCGCCATTTACCGCAATCCAGGAGAAGTGAAGGTTTCCTGACCTAGGTTTCGGCTTCATCCTTGGAGCCACATCTTGTGGGATGGGGGTTGGGGGAGTGGAGGGGCTAGGGAGACTTTTCTCGCTCACTTCTTTTGTTAGTTCCACCATCTGCAGAATTTAATGCTTCCCACCTACACTAAAGACCAGCAGGACGACATTTCTCAGCTAATTAGAAAAAAAAAAAGACTTGCTGAAGTAAATGCTGACAAATGCTCCCTCCGCAATGAGCAAACGATCTCTAAGGGGACGGAGACGCTGAATGCTTCGCCACTTCCGCACACACTGCAAAAAATCTTAACGACTTTAGAGAGCTTTTGAACACTGTAATGTGTCCTCGGTGCAAACAGTGGTAAATAAATTCCAAGTTATGACTGTTGTGGAGAGATATGCAGGAACAGAGCTACGCCAGGGACGGACACTAGACAAGATAATGAAGAACGAAAGAATAAAGGATGGTTTGCTATCTCCCTGTCCAGAGATTGAGAACCCCATAACTAATGTCTAGCGCCTTCCAGAATTGGAGGCCTTTTAATTTGGATTCTAACTGAATATAAGTTTCGCTTTTTTTTTTGCTTCATATCTCTGCTAATTGCATGTTTCCTTACCACGTTGTCCAAATAAAATGAACTATGCTGGGTCTAAAGCAAGGGGCATTTAAAAAAAAGAGGCTCTTTGTGTCTCTCTTTAAAAAAATAAGTAGCAACAAAGTGTTCTCATTAATATTTACAGGAATTTTGTTTCTTTCCCTCCTGGTTGCCAAACGCTCCTTTTGAATTTTGCTTTTAATAAGAGTTAACAACAAATGGCAATGCCATTAAAGGAGCTGGTTTGGGATGGTTACCCAGCCTGACAGCGAGATTCACCTCAGCAGCAATGTGGTCAGTGATAGGAGCTGCCTTAGCTTCTAGCCTCTTTATCATTCAGCTGCCTTGCACCACTGAGCTTGACTAGACTACGGCCAGGATCTTGCCCTCGTCGGGCAGGGGCGAGCGGGAGTGGTCAGGAAGCCGACCGCCATCTGCGATCGGGGCCCGACCGTGATTTCACGCTGGGCGGGCTAACTAAGGCCTGCCCAGCGTGAAACATGTGCTGCAGCCGCTCAGCGCTGCCTGTGTGTGCGGGCGGGGGAGGGGGGAGGAGGGCGAGCAGAGAACTTCGCACATGCGCGCGTATGCACGCAGGAAAAGCTCCGTGAGGCACAGGGCTGGCCTCAGGGAGATGAAGATTTAAAAAATTAAAAATAAAGAATTTTAAAATGTTAAAAAAACATGTCCCCTCATGTGACTGTCACATGAGCAGGTACATATTATTAACGAAATTCAAACATTTTTATTTAATTTTTATTTGCTGTTGGAAACCTCATCCTGCCCGTGGAGGTTGGACAGGCCGGGAAAAATTGAACTCAACTGTACCTTTAATAGCCTTAATAGGCCTTTTGATTGTCGGCAGGCGCACTGCCAACTTCTGTGTGCGCCCGCTGACTGAAATATTGTCCGAATGTGCGATGACGTTGGGACACTCGCCCAACATCATCGCGCGTCATTTTAGGCTCATTCGGGTCGGGCGCATGCCCCCCCCCCCGGTGAGTGAAAAATTCTGGCCTAGGTTTTCCACCCTTTGACCATGAATGAGAGATGAATCTTGCAATTAACTCACTCAGCCTATTATTACCAGTTTAATTATAGATATTAAAAAAATAACACTAATATCGAAGGTGATGCTTCCCAATACTTGAACCTAAATCCCCAGGGTGAGGCTTTCCTCCAAACCTTTCATAGACCAGTTTGCATACTTGAAATACTCGATGTACATCTTGCGTGCACATGGACCACGTCAAGGAAGCTCATGTAAGAATTTAACTTTGAGACATGCTCCAGTTGTGCAACTATTTGGTTTGACTGTAAGCTTATTTTCAGCTCTTGTTTGAAAGCAATGAAATTAATTGTCATCATCGAAAGCCATTAAAAACTGGAATGCATTTTGTGGTGGGCTTTGGTCAATCAAGTTTGGCTTTACACTAGTCCTCGCACTGTTATGTCTCTCCAGCTACATAGATTCTGTACAAGAAAAGGACTAGAGAATTGGAGTCTGTGTACACATTTCTGTGATTTCCTGGGCTCTCCTGCTGTAAAGTCTTCCCTTTTTCTCTTAAAGCTGCTGACTCATGCAGGGCTACACGAGCTGACATCCACCTGCTGCCTCACTCAAGAGGTCATTCCCCAAATATAAGTCTGGATAGGGAGCACATTGGAAACTGTGGGAGGACAGCACGGGACGGAGACATGCTGTGGTTGTGATGCACTCTGAAATCGAATAGCCTGCCTCATTCTGATGGTGTTCATGAAGGATAAGCAAAGTGAAGTACAAGAAGACAGCCAATGAAGAATAAAGACTTATTCCCAGCTAGTCTATTGATGACCGGGATTCAAATAGGTAAGAATTCCTCCATCCTATATAAACCTACTTTAGATTTTAAATGTGATACAGTTGCGTGAAAATAAACAATAGAAATTATAGCATATGTGACCATGTGCAACATATTGGAAATTATGATGTGATAGACAGATCTGAATGCATTTTTCTAAGGATCAAGTCCGTCCCCCGAGACACCTGCACTCCTCCAATTTTAGCCTCTTGTGCAACCCCGATTTCAATTGCTCCACCGTTGACGACCGTGTCTTCAGCTGCCTAGGCCCTAAACTCTGGAATTCCCTCCCTAAACCTCTGCGTATCTCAAACTCTCTGTCCTCCTTGAGACGCTCCTCAAAACCCACCTCTTTGAGCAAGTTTTGATTAGCGTTCTAATATCTCCTTTATGTTGCCTGTTGTCAAATTTTATTTGTTTGCTTTCTTTTCGTTCATGGGATGTAGGCATCACCAGCCAGCATTTATTACCCAGATGGCATTTAAGAGTCAACAAATTGCTGTGGGTCTTGAGTCATATGTGGGCCAGACCAGGTACGGACAGCAGATTTCCTTCCCTAAAGGACATTAGTGAACCAGATGATTTTTTTTTAAAACAGCAATCGACAATGGATTCATGGTCACCATTAGACTTTTCATTGAATTCAAATTCCACCATTTGCCATGGCAGGATTTAGAACCTGGGTCCCCGGAGCATTACCCTAGGTCTCTAGATTATTAGTCCAGCAACAATACCACTACACCATCGCACCCCAAACACACCCGTGAAAAGCCTTGGGATGTGTTACTACATTAAAGGCGCTATGTAAATTCAAGTTGTTGTCCAAACGAAAGCGGTCTGAAGTGCTTGGGTGAAATACTTTTATTTTGGTAAATTGGTACAATTTGGATTTTGTTAGCTGAGTGGTCAAGTTTATATTTGTACCTTTTGGCACAGAGAATGTGAGGAGTGAAACAGTAAATGCAGGTGCTCTGGGGAAAATATAAATCTTGCAAAGTACTTTGGAAACATCAGTAATACCAGAAGACTTGAAAATAGCTAATGCGATTCCAATCCTCCAGAAAGTACAGAGGCATGACCCTGGGTATTATTGGCTAGTTATCTTGACATCAATAGTGGGAAAGAAATACAGCGGTCTATTATAAAGGATGCAATTCAGGAACATCTATCAAGATCAAAGGTAATAAACAAAAGCCAACATTGGTTCATGAAAAGTAAGTGGAGCCTAACACATTTATTGGAATTTTTTTCAGGGTGTAATGAAGTTAGTGGATAAGGTATATTTGATATCTTGACTTCCACAAGCCTTTGACAAGGTCTCTCACAAAAGCCTTACAGCTAAAGCGAAGGCTCAAGGGATTAGGAGAGGAGTTGCAAGATGGATAGAAAATATTTCTTACTGTAGAGAAAGAGGGATGGTTATAAATGATAATTATTTGAGTTGGTTGGGAGTCCCATAAGGGTCAGTTCTAGGCCCTATGGTATTCATAGTACTTATGACATTGATGAGAGGATTGCAAGTAGAATCTATTAATTCTGCTGATATAACACCTTGTCACCTCAAACCTTTCAATCTGAGTGCTCTGTGTAGGTGTCAGTCTTGACCCAGTGGGTGCATTTTCACCTTTAAGTCAGAAGGTTTCAGGTTCAATCCTTACTCAGGAGGCTTGAGCATGTAAACTCAGCTGAGGAGGTGCTGTTGTCTTTCAGGTGAGATGTTAAGCAGAGGCTTCACTTACCTGCCAGGTGGGTGTAAAAGATCCCATGGCACTAATCTGGAGGAGAATAGGGGAGCCCTTCCTATTGTCTTGTGCAATATTGATCCCTCAACCAACATTGCCAAAAAATAGATCATCTGGTCATTATCTCATTGCCGTTTGTGATACCTGGCTTTGTGTAAATTGGCTTGTTGTTAGGCATGAGCATTAAACCTAGCCTTGCCTACATACTAAGTGCAAATTTCAGTACTTTGTACACTGGATAAAACCAAACTCACTTCTTGTATTGCATTTTTAATTCTTAACATTTAAAAAAAATTCATTCATCAGATGCGGGTGTCGCTGGCTAAGCCAGCATTTGTTGCCCACCTCTCATTGCCCACGAGAAGGTGAGCTGCCTTCTTCAACTGCTGCAGTCCATGTGGTGTAGGTACACCCATAGTGCTATTAGGGAGAAAGTTCTAGGATTTTGACCCAGCGACAGTGAAGGAACGGTGATATATTTCCAAGTCAGGATGGTGAATGGCTTGGAGGGGAACTTCCAGGTGGTGGGGTTCCCATGTGTCTGCTGCCCTTGTCCTTCTAGGTAGTGGTTGTGGGTTTGGAAGGTGTTGTCGAAGGAGCCTTGGCGAGTTCCTGCAGTGCATCTTGTAGGTGGAACACGCTGCTGCTACTGTACATTGGTGGTGGAGGGAATGAATATTTGTGGATGGGGTGCCAATCAAGTGGGCTGCTTTGTCCTGGATGGTGTCAAGCTTCTTGAGTGCTGTGGGAGCTGCACTCATCCAGGCAAGTGGAGAGTATTCCATCACACTCCTGACTTGTGTCTTGTAGATGGTGGATAGGCTTTGGGAAGTCAGGAGGTGAGTTAATCACTGCAGGATTCCTAGCCTCTGACCTGTTTTTGTAGCCACAGTATTTATATGGCTAGTCCAGTTCAGTTTCTGGAGTATGGTAACCCCCAGGATGTATATAGTGGGGGATTCAGTGATAGTAATGCCATTGAATGTCAAGAGATAATGGTTAGGTTCCCTCTTGTTCGAGACGGCCATTGCCTCCCACTTGTGTGATGCGAATGTTACTTGCCACTTATCACCTCAAGCCTGAATATTGTCCAGGTCTTTCTGCATTTGGACATGGGCTGCTTCAGTATCTGAGGAGTTGCAAATAATGCTGAACATTGTGCAATCATCAGCGAACATCCCCACTTCTGACCTTATGATGGAAGGAAGGTCATTGATGAAGCAGCTAAAGATGGTTGGGCCAAGGACACTATCCTGAGGAAATCCTGCAGTGATGTCCTGGAGCTGAGGTGACTGACCTCCAATAACCACAACCATCTTCCTTTGTGCTGGGTATGACTTCAAGTGGCGGAGAGTTCCCCCACTGACCATTGACCCCAGTTTTGCTAGGGCTCCTTGATGCCACATTCAGTCAAATGCGGCCTTGATGTCAGGGGCAGTCACTCTCAACTCATTGCATTGTATTCCCTATCTTGAAACTGGTGTAAAGGAAGCTGGTGAGTGGAGGTAGTGAATGGGTGAAGAATCTCACTGGAATGCTCGTGTACCCCATCTGGTTTGGCCCATGGAGAAATTGGCAGCCGACTAATGATTCAGTAGTGGTATGAAAACAGGAGATAAAGAAAGATGTTTGCTGTCTTAAGAACACAAATACCCCGAAATACACACAGATACAGAGAGGTACAAACACATTGAGTAGGATTTGGGGTGTAACCAGAAAGGTGTTAGTTTTCGCAAATGCCTGTTTGCAATCATTCAACATAAACCATTAGTTGGTATGCCCAATCAACAATTAAGATGGCATACAAGGTTTCCTTGTTGTCTTTTAGCACTATGTAGCTTAGTTCAGCTACTTTTGTGAGTGGATAGTATTTATTAATTTCACATAAATAGAGCGTGTCTACGAGTGTCAGTATCAGACCCTCCTGTGGATTTCTAACACTGATCAATTAGACACAGCGGTCCCTTAAAACCTTTGTTTAAGAAAACACAGTGAAATGTAAATTCAGGGTAGAAATCATTTGTGAGACAGATCCTGAGGGATTGTGCCACTTGCTATGCACACAGAAAGAATTCCACATCATCTCTGCCTTTCTCGTGCTTTAAGTAAACCTTTAAAAGTTGGGTTGCCTCTGACACTCCTGTTTCTGTACAGACCTCACTCTTTGTTTCCTCCTATGGTCTCCTGAGACATGCTGACCTCATGCTCAGGCACAATTCCATGGGCGTTAATTGCCCTTTCGTGGTCGTCCAAGGCACCATTTCTCATGTGTGAGCACAGACAGTGAATGCCAGTAGGCTTTGCAACCGTCAAGGGTGTAATAGCTGAGTCTGTTCCTGCCCTCTGTCTCTCTCTCTTCCCTGAAACGCAGTCATGCACACTTCCCAGCAGAAGTCAATAGATAACAATTAGGAGCCGGAAATCATGGCTGATTGTTACCTCTCTAACCCAGAATCATTGAAACTTATTTGTAACAATCTCACTTACTCACCTGATGAAGGCGATCACTCAATTTTGAAAGCTGTTGCCGACAGTTCAACAATCAATACACTTGCAAAGAACAGAAGTACTTCATTGGCTGTGAAACACACTGGAGCTTCCTGGTGACATTAGAGGCATTAGGTAAATGCAAATTCTTCCTTTCCCTTCCGTAATTGCATAACAGGAACTCAAATGGACCAGACACAGACCAGTCCAAGAGAATGCCTTACCTAGCAGCACCGTGGGAGCACCATCACCATATGGACTGTAGCAGTCCCAGAAGGTAACTTACTTCAAGGGCAACAAGGGATGAATGATAAAAGCTGGCCTTGCCTCTCAAACTATTTGTGTAGAATACAGGGTAGTGGGCCTTGTTTTCATTGCTCCGAGCAAATGCAAGTCTTTCCTTTTATTTTGATGAGCAAGTCTCATCATCAATGTCCCCTTGCCATTAGTGTCCTCTTTTAAACAAGT
Organism: Cetorhinus maximus; assembly: GCF_964194155.1. Lineage (NCBI taxonomy): Eukaryota > Metazoa > Chordata > Chondrichthyes > Lamniformes > Cetorhinidae > Cetorhinus > Cetorhinus maximus. The sequence goes on from NC_135884.1 coordinate 144,655,895, forward strand.
CTTATTATCATTTTCTCCATTTAAAGCAATGCTCACATCCTAAGAATGAATTAGAATATTTTTTAAATAAGTGCAAAGTCTACTGGAGTTGGCCTGAGGCGGGGTATTCTGTAGCGATGGCTTAACTCCTGACTCCCCACAGCCATTCCACCATCTATGGGACATAGGTCGTGAGCATGATGGAATACTGCCCCCTTGCCTGGATGGGTACAGATGCAATGACATTCAAGAATCTCAGCACCATGCAGGGCCCACAGGACAGCTTGATTAGCATTCCATCCACCAGCTTCAACATCTACTCCCCTCACCATCAGGGTACTGTGGCTGCAGTGTGTTGAGATTCCTGAAACAACCAACCTGTGAGAATACCTTCACAATACAGACTACAGTGGTTCACAAAGAAGACCCCCCACCAACACCTCAAGGGCAACAAAGGATGCCCGTGTACTGAGAAAGAACTTTTCAAATTTCCTGTGGGGCCCATTCGCAATGGAAAATGGGAAGTACTGATACAGATGAAAGGGAGCTGAGATGCAGAAATCATTCCAATGGGATTAAATACTAAATGACTGGATGTGCGATGTACGGTGAAATTGAGGCTAACTGCAGGCCTGTCAGATTTGACCTTGAAATATGTTAGACTGTTGCTGAATCTGGAGATGACTATACTTAATGTGTGTTCATTATTGAGCAATTCATGTGGTCTCGTATTTAAAACAAAATCATCAGAACATGTTGTTAACTCATTGATGACCAGTCTTTGCTCCTCTGCCTTATCTGTCACACAATTTTTTTCCTTCTTCGCTTATTTTTGTTTCTGGAAAGAATTTCATTGGAAATGAAAGGAGATTAAAATGTAGAGACCTGGAATGTAGGATAATATCTAATGGGAACGGAAAATTTGAATCTAGTTTTTGAACAAATTGTCGAAATAGTGCAACATATCGACAAAATGAGGTAACCTTGGTAGAAAGTTTCCTATTGTGACTAAATAAAAAACAGAACTGATAAAGTATGATGTCAGAGATTTCTGATTTGCAGGCTGGGACTCATTCCATAAAAAAAAAACATATTGATATGTACAGATCTTGGAGCTAACAGAAAAGTAGACTTGGTAATATCAGCTGTGACTCAGTCGGTAGCACTCACGCCTTTGAGTTATAAGCTGTGTGTTCATAATCCCACTCCAGAGACCTCAGCACAAACTCTAAGCCTGCACTTCAGTACCGTACTGAAGGAAGGTTGCGCTGCCAGAGGTGCCACCTTTGTGGTGAGACATTAGACTGAGAGCCCGTGTGCCCTCTCAGGTCAAAGCAAAAGATCCCATGGCACTATTTCAAAGAACAGCAAGGGACTAATTCCTGATGCCCTGCCAAATTTATCCCTCAACTTGTTTGTGTAGAATACATGCATGTGGGCCTTGTTTTCATTGCTCTGAACAAATGCAAGTCTCTCCTTTTATTTTGATGAGCAAGTCTCATCATCAATGTCCCCTTGCCATTAGTGGCCTCTTTTAAACAAGTCTCATTATCAGCTTCTCCATTTAAAGCAAGTCTCTCCCCCTCTGTTTCCCTTTAAAAAGGAACCTTGCCAAATTTTCCCTTATGCAAATTTGGCCTGGTGATCAAGGAGTTTGGGGAAATATGACTGAGGTAGCTGAACCTGAGGCAGCTTAATGACAAAGAAGCTCCTTGTACTTGTTGTTAGAGGTGATAGTGCAGGACAGAGGGGTTTAAGGAGATGGTTTAAAGTAGAGAAAAAAGGCAGGGAGTTAGAAACACAAGAGCAGGAGTAGGCCATTTGGCCCTTCGAGCCTGCTCCACCATTCAACAAGATCATGGCTGATCTTCTACCGCAGTGCCATTTTCCCACACTATCCTCATATCCCTTGATATCCTTAATGTCTAGAAATCTATCGACCCCTGTATTGAGCATTCTCAAGTTATCTTTGCTTCCCAGCATGACCAGGAGTAGTGCTCATTATATTTGGTTTCTGTATGTCTCGTTGATTTTCACCTACTGTTCAAACAGTGAATGATGATGATGTCATTAGAAGAGCTTTCTGGAAGAAGTTACTGAGCCAGGTGATATGTGAGAGCTCAGTTATCCATACAGCTGAAGTGACATGATTATTAAAAGTAGCCTCTATCAATGCTGTTTCTACTGATGGCAGTTTAGCTCCTTCATACTGTTGTCCACAATAAATTGACCTGGCCACTTCTGCTCATCTTGTCACCGGTGATAGCCATGAGAATAAAAGTGTACAACAAAGAACAAAAACGAGCAATAACAAACAGAAGAACATTTAAGCTGAAATAATACTTTGTTAGGCTTGCTGGGCCGAATGGCCTCCTCCTGTGCTGTATCATGCTATGAAATTAATTAATTAAATAATCTTGATGGCAAAACTCTCTCTTTAAAGGGTTGCAAAACTACATCTTTAAAAGGGCCCTGAGACTGATACTGTCATAGTGGTTGTGACTATCTGATAGCGTACAGTGGATGTGGAAGTTATTGGAAGTAAAAATTGAGATGTAAAATGGGTTGCCAACTCAATATCATCCATTTTACACTATCTGCTTCTGCTTCTGGTTTAGTTGTGTCAGCATCACAGACTAATGTCCGTATTCCACCAACATTTATATGGGCAGCGCTAGCTAAACCAGGCATGACCTGCTGAAACGATATCCTGATAATGAAAAGTTGTAAATGGAAATAATCTAAAGATGGGTCTTGAAGATTTCCAGTGATGCAGCTGTGAATAGTTCCTTTGGCAACTTGTTCCATTGTGGGATTGTCCTTGGGAAGAAAGATTGTTGATTCTCTCCTGGAAACAAATGTTCTTTGTCGTTTGTGTGGATGGCTACCATGTATTTTATCATTGCCGAGGGAACCAGGTACTTGTTTCTGTCAATTCGCACAAAGACAAGACCTACCCCTCTCTGTTTAAAACAAATGCTGTTGGTGAGAATGCTGTTGGTGCTCTTCTCAAGGGCAATTTGGGATGGGCAATAAATGCTGGCCTAGCCAGCGATGCCCACATCCCGTCAATGAATTAAAAAACAAACCCCTTTAAAGATACAGTAACACATGAGTTTTGCTTTGAACTTAATTTAGATGTCTTCAAGTTGGTGCCTTATATATAATTTTCTGATGCAGTTCACAGTTCTCACTCTCACTTGCTTTCTCCCTACTGTCGGATCAGTTCTTACTGTAAAACTTGTGGTGCCTTTGATTGGTTCCCCAATATTTTAAATTTCCACGCGACATGTTGTATCGGAAATCATGTCATTGCAAAGCGATTTTGTTTTAATAAACAGGAAATTGTGGCTTGCAAGTTACAAATTCCTGAACAACATAGAGGCTTTAACATTGAGTTCACTTGCAGTACAGAGGGGTCCTTTTAAGTTTATCTGTAATAATCTGCCTCATTTGCCAGTCAGCCAATCAAGATCAAAGGCAAGAAGTGCAGAGGATGGAGTTCACCTCAATCCTTTACTTAATCCAGTAGCTAGCTTAACATAAATTCACTTCAAGCTGAGAAATTAGGAAAATTGTTATTTTCTTGATGGTAAGTGAAAGAGTGATTTCAGGAGTGGTTTTAGATCAATTCAGGTGCTCTAACTTGGATAGATACACTTAGAAAGGAAATATTTACAGGGCTACAGGAAAAGGATATGGGACTCAGACTGATTGGTACCTCTTTCAAAAAGCCGATACAGACTTAATGGGCCAAATGGCCTCCTTCTGTGCTGTAAGATTCTATGATTGTACAAAATTCACCAGCCAACTCAGCACAGATTGGAGATTGAATATAGGACAAGGGAATCTCCCTAGCATTCAACAGAATTATCATTGTTGAATCCATCACCGTTAACATCCTGGGGGTTATCAATAACCAAAAACTGAGCTGCACCAGCTACATTTACACTGTGACTGCAAGATCAAGTCAGAGGCTGGGAATTCTGTGGTGAGTGACTTACACCCTGACTCCCCAAAGCCTTTCCGTTAAGCGATAGCAATCTACCATCTATAAAGCACAAGTCAGGAGTGTGATGAAATATTCTCTATTTACCTGGATGAGTGCAGCTCCAACAACACACAGGAAGCTCAACACCACCCAGAATAAAGCAGCTTTCTTGACTGACATCTCATCTACCACCTTAAACATTCACTTCCTCCCCCAATGGTACACCATGGTTGGGTATACTATAGATGCTCTGAAGCAACTCACAAAAGGTTCTGTGACAGCACCTCCCAAAACCATGATCTTTACCAAGAAAAAAAGAAATAATTGCAGTTATATAGCACCCTTCATTACCACTGGGCATCCCAAAGCGTTTTACAATGAAGTGCTTTTGAAGTGTAGTCACCATTGTAATATGGAAAACGCGGGCGCCAATTTGTGCACAGCCAGCTCCCACAAACAGCAATTCAATAAATTCAATAACAACCAGATAATCTGTTCTTGTGATGTTGACTACAGGAAGGATAAATATTGGCCAGGGCCTCAGGAATAACTCCACTTCTTCAAGGGATCTTTAAATAATCTGAAAGGGCAGGTATGACCTTAGCTTAGCTTCTCATCCTAAAAGCAACACCTGTAACAGTGCAGTATTCCATTGGTGCTTCAGCCTTGATTTTTGTATTCAATGTTTGTAGTGGGGCTTGAACCCATGACCTTGTTGATTTAGGAGCAAGAGGGCTACCAAATGAGTCACAGCTAACACAGATCACAAAGCACAGACACAGCAACAGCACCACCTGGAAGGCCTCTGCCAAATCACACACCATCCTGACTTGGAACTATATTGCCATTCCTTTACTGTTGCTGGGTCAAAATCCTGGAATTCCCTAAATTCCTCCCTAACAGCACTGTGGGTGTGCTTACACAACATGGACTGCAGCGTTTCAAGAAGGTGGCTCACCACCACCTTCTCAAGGGCAATTGCCTGGGATGGGTAATAAATTCTGGCCTTGCCAGTGATGCCCAGTCACCTCACATGAACAAATAAAAATAAAAATTCTGGTTTGCACTTCGAATGGGACAAGAATTAGCCCTGGGGTACGAAAGTCTTTGCTCAACCGTTTAAGTCCTACTCTTGAAACTCCCTGGTTAAACTTCTCCATTCTCTCTCTCTCTCCATATTTAAAATCTGCTCAGGTCCTATTGCTTTGATCAATCTTTTTGGTGACTCCTCTGAATCTCTCCCTCTGGCTGTTCCCTACATCCATTTTATGAAGTGTCTTTGAAGGATTATTTTTAACCTTAAAGCTGTGATATACATACTAAATCTTGTGGTCATTTCCATTATAATCAACTCTCCTTAATACATTTGGTGTAATAATATTAATGTATCTGGTATGGTGAATATCTATTAATCTCAAAATACACATTTTCTATTTTTATATGTTCATATTTGGAGAAGACCGAACATGGTCTTTCTGTCCAATTATTTCTAGGTTGAATATCAAAGAGAGGGGCCAAATCATTCAATATAAATAGGAGCTGCTTGTGGGTTTCACACATGTTTGATTAGAAGCATTTTTGAGAGTGAGACCTATTCTTAAATCTCCTTTGACCTAGCCAAATTTTGTAGAATATTTCTTAGCCTGTCTTGCTCCGATTGCATAGTCCATCTAAAGCCATCAGAAAATCAGACCGGAAGCACTCTGTGGACAGTCGGCAACTGCAGGTTAATATTCACTAACCTAGTACCCAGGTTGGCTCATGTTGTAGTTGATTATGGCAGTGTGTGTTTGCTATTTAATTCCAAGCAGAGATAGTGGAAAAAAAGGCCCAACCACAGCACAGGAGTCATGCAGTAGCTTCTAAATGAAGACCACAATGGGGAAAGTAAACAGTGGAAGCAATTCAGTGTAAACTATCAACACAATTGGAACTCAGAATGCTCTTGTGAGCATTCACTCAACAGGGTGGGGGGGGGGGTTGGGGAGGGTGGTGGATATGGGGGTGTTGAAGGGAATTAGAAATAAGGCGGTCATCAACAGAAATGTTAAGCTACATTCAAACACATAAAATTGATGGGCAGCAAAAGATTGGCTGGTCTCTCAGCCTGCCCCACATCATGGTGGCTAGAGCAGCATGACTAAGCACTTCTTCCCTCTCCACCACTCCCCCACCCCCACAGCCATGTGACTTCCGTTGACTGCAGTGGCACTACCAATGACACTAGGCTGAATGTTTGTTCTGATAGGAGGTTTGAAATAATGGAGTTTGCTATCAGGAAGTGATACTTTGGAGGCCAAATTCTGTAGTAGACTGTCAAATGGAAACACAATTAATGGACGTATGAAATATCAGCTATTGAAATGACCAGCTTAAGCAGAACTTCTGGGTAGAATGTACAATAATCAGTTTGGGCAGGAGCTGTGGGTGCAGGGGTTTCAGTTTGCCAATCGGCCATATCTGGCAAACAATTGTAGCTTTGGGGTTGGCAGCGTGCAGAGATAAAAAGGAACTTACTTAATTTTTCCCCTCCCCCACTTTTAATTTGCATTCATTTGACAGGAATATTCAGTCATTAGGTATTGGCTGGAGTCGAGGCTGTCAATACTAAAATCTGGTCCACAGGTGTTAAATCCTGACTGCAGTATTGATTCATGGAGCCCCTTTTGGACAGAGTACAGATTCGCAGTGATGTCTGTTTGACACCACATAAGGGAATCTGAATTGTCAATTTGTTGGTGGTGTTGAGTTGCGGCTACCAGATCCTATTGGCTGCTGTGGGAGAGTTCGAGCCTAGTCTATTTTACAGGCTGCTGTTGCTCACATTACAGTCCTGGCTCGTGGGACAGAATCAAAGATTTTTTTCTCTCTCTCTCTACGTGTGTGTGTGTCTTGAAGCTAAGTATCACACATCACCTCAGACTGAGGAGCTCAATACTGAGCAAAGCTAAACATGCCAAAGTAATGTAACAGCAAGTCCTATCTGACTGGGACAAAACAAGACTGCACCCTCCACACCCCCACCCCCCAGTCCCCCACAACATCCTCCCTTCCCTAGCTGTGCAGGACATCTTCTGCAGTGTTACACTGCAGTGCGAACTCTGCTTAATCTTTGAAAGGATTACTCTGCTGAAATGTGAGGCTAGTTTTTATTTTGCTTGATAGTTTAAATCCTGAAATATCCAGGCATAATGCCAAATATATCTTTTTTTTTTGTTTAATACCATTAGTACCAGGGGCATCTTCTTAATACCATTTTTGCTACATGACTTTGGTTTTGGGAGGATGGCAGTATTAAAGAAGGAAGCTGACTGACAATGGTTGCATTTATTGAATGAATGGAATGAAACAAAACCCTGTCAGTGCAAAACCTTGCTGGTTTGCTCATGACACAAAGCTAGGTGGGATTGTAAGCTGCCAGTTAAGAGGCTACAAAGAGATATATACAGGTTAAGTGAGTACGCAACAAAGTGGAAGATAGAGTTTAATGTGGAGACATGTGAGGACATTCACTTTGGTAGTAAGGATAGAAAAGGAGAAAATCTTTTGAAAGGCATAAAACTTATAAATATTGTTGTTCAGTTGGACTTGGGTGTACTCATAAAAGGAATACCAGAAGTTAGCATGCAGGTACAACAAGCAATTAGGAAGGCAAATGGCATGTTGGCCTTTAATGCAAGGGGATTGGAGTTTGAGAATGAGTCAGTCTTGCTACAATTGTACAGGACTTTGGTGAGACCACATCTGGACTATTGCGTGCAGTTTTGGTCTCCATATCTAAGGAAAGATATACTTGCATTGTGAAGGTTCAGTAGATTGGTCCCTGGATTGGTCCTACAATGAGAGGTTGAGCAAATTAGGCCTACTTTCTCTTGAATTTAGAAGAATGAGAAGTGATCTCATTGAAACATACAGGTTTCTGAAGGGCTTTGACAGGGAACTCACCAAGAGAGTGTTTGCCCTGGATGGTGAATCTAGAACATGGAGGCATGGTCTCAGGATAAGGGATTGATCATCACTGAGATGAGGAGAAATTTCTTCACTCAAATGGTTGTGAATCTTTGGAATTCTCTCCCTCAGAGGGTTTTGGATGCTCCAACATTGAATATATTTAAGGCTGAGGTAGACAGGTTTTTGGTCACTCAGGAAATCAAGGGACATGGGGAGTGGGCGGGAAATTGGAGTTGAGGCAGCCATGATCATGTTGAGTGGTAGAGCAGGCATGAGCGGCCATTAGTCTACTCCTGCTCCTATTTCTTATCTTCTTATGTTTATCTAGCCTCCTATTAAATACATCCATGCTATTTGCCTCAACCACTCTATGTAGTAGCAAGTTTTATGTTCTAACCACTTTCTGAATTCCCTATTGGATTTATGAGTGATTGTCTTATTCCTGGGGCCCTTAGTTCTGGCTTCAACAAAAGTATAAATATCTTCGCTAAGTCAACCCTATCAAACATTTTCATGATCATATAAAGACCTCTATAAAAGCAACCCTCAGTCTTCAGTTTTCTGGAAAAAAGACCCCCAACTTGTTTAGTCTTCCCAAACAGTTATAGCCGTTGAGTTTCAGAAATGTCCTTGAAAATCTTTTCTGCACCTTTTCCAACGAGACTGCATTAGTTTTATAATATGGATACCGGAACTATACACAGTACTCTCAATCTACAAGGGAGTCAAGAGCTATGGGGGACAGGTAGGAAAGTGGAGTTTAGGCCACAGTCGCATCAGCCCTGATCTTAGTAAAAGGCAGAGCAGGCGCGAGGGGCCAAATGTCCTATTCCTGTTCCTATTTCTTATGTTCTTATGGACTAACATGCTTTGTATATATCCTGGCATAAAATACTTGGAAAATACTTGCTATGAGTCCTTGTCGGACTTGAATGGCTAAATCAACTCTTAATTTCAGCATCCAATGGTTGATGATGGTACAAGAGGAATCTAGTAAAAAATTCCCCAATTTTCTCCTGCTTGAGTGGCAATTGTTCGCGTGAGCCTAGAGTGTAAACGCTGGTAGGCTGTTCATCCATAAAGGGCACTGCAACTTAGCCTGGTGCTTCTCAACCGAAGTCACTGGGTAGACATGGGCAGCTAATGTTGTTTATCCTTAAATCCAAGGGATGGCAAAAAGAATTATAGCCTCTTTATGACTGCCCTGGCTAAGCTCAATCTCACTCAGTATAGATTGAGTTTGGCACTTGGGAGCTTTTGATCTGTGTAACTTAATATTACACTGAGCAACACCTTTTTACTGACTAGACCTTCAAGGGAGCTGAGTTCTGGAAATATAGACCGGAAATTTCCACCCTGAAGCCTAAGTTCAGTGGCTGGAGTGGAAGTTGGAGTGATTTCTGCTGAGGTGGGGGTTGGCGCAACGGCTGGCCACACGCGGTCTTGCGCTGGTCAGCTCATTGCCTGTGCATTCGTGCAGAGCTCAGCGAATCTCTTTGTGGGGGCGGGCTGGAAGTCGCCGTTCCCACTTTTACCTCACGGGGTTGAAGGTCCGGGCGCCATATTTAAAAGGCACCCTGACAGCCTGCTCTATCCCCTCTACCTTTGCCCGGCTACCGCTCCACCTTTTTCTTTCTTCCCTTCATTGGACATCCTCCACAGCACATGCACTGCCACTACCTGGGCTCAAGCCTAAGCTGGCATTTACAGATGCCCTTCAAAGAAGGCCATGAAGTGGCAACTCACTGTTAATCACGGAAGACGTCTAACTCACCAGGTGTGCACCACTTATGTGCAAACTAATTTCTTGCTGGCGGGGAACTTAACTTGGAGGGGGAACTTAATTCCAGCGAGATGGCCTTTGAATGAGTATGCATAGCATGAATGCAAAAAGGCTTCCTAACATTGTTCGTCGGGAAGCACAGCCTACCTTTAACCTGCCTTTAAAGTCCGAGAACAGAATTCCTACAATTCGTTCCAACATTGGGAAACTGATTTTTGGCCTCATGCCAAATTAAGTTCCCAGCCTTGCCAAACTACCAGTTGCAGGCGGGACCAGAAGATTCCGGCCATATAATGTGTTGGAGGCTACTGGCCAACTAACGAATTTTGACCATCTTTGGGCTGAGCGCAGTGCTTCAGTTTCTGACAATAATGGGACTTTTCAACCTTTAAGTTTTAGTAGCAGGTCATATTGGATTACTGATTGCTATCATATATAGCTGTGCTGGTTGACAGGTATGCAACTTTAGACCTTCACTCCTACTGTCAGATTCAGAGCGTTACTTTCACACCACTACAATACAGTATTAAAGGACTCTGTCACCTTTATGCAAAAATGAATATACATCTCAATAGATTTCACTTTACGCCATTTTTTTCCTTCTGGGCTGTCTAGAGACAGAAAAAAAAGGCAAGCATAATCTGTAATTTTTTAAAGATTGTTAAAAAAAAAATCAGCTATTTAAGTAACAAAATGGGATTTTCGTTTGTTATGGATAAGTACCTAGAAATTACAACATGGAAACAGACCTTTCAGCCCAACCATCCCATGTTGGTGTTTATCCTTCACATGAGGCTGCTATGCTAATCCAATGTACCTGCCTTATTCCCATACCATTCAGGGAATGTTTGGAAGAAAGCTGGAGTAGGAAAGATGGCTGACCCACCGTAAAAGAGGAAGAATCATAGGGTGGAACTTTACAATTTTTCCCACCCCCTCCGGCGAGATTTTCTGGTCTGGCAGAAGCCAATGGACCTTTGAATGGCTCGCTGCATTTTCTGGCCCCACCCCAAACATGACGGGGCTGTAAAATTCTGCCCATAGAATGATACAGCACAGATGAAGGCTATTCAGCCCATTGTGATGTACCAGCTCTTGGGAAGAGCTATTTAATTAGTCCTGCACCTCTGCTCTACATAGCCCTACAATTCCCCCAACCACCGCCCCACAAACCACTCCCCCTCCACCACCTGTACAATTTCCTTATGCTATGGAATGTGCTTCTACCATCCTTTCAGGCAGTGCATTCCACATTTTCTCCCTCATATTTCCTCTGACTCTTTTGTCAATTAACCTAAGTCTGCGTCCATTGATTACTGATCCTTCTGCCACCAGCAAAAGTTTCTCTCTATTCTGTCAAAGAATTAGGTAGATTTGAGCCATGTCGATTGCCATTCATGATAGATTGGAGGAAGAGAGTTCACGTAAGTAGTCTGGACTCAGAATGAACAGAGTTGAGTTGCTCGAGTTTGGTACAAGAATTATAGAAGAAATAAACACAGAAAGTGCTGGAAAAACTGGGGAGGCTGGCAGCATCTGTGGAGAGAGAAAAAGAGCCAAAGTTTTGAGTCAAATGACTCTCCTCGGGGACAGAAGAATTCTTCGGAATAATTATGGAAGGTTTTGTACCTGAGGACAGGCATGTTGGAAATTGAGAAGCCAGTGGAGGTCACCAGAGGACGATAGATGTGCAGATCTTAGCAAAGTGGGCTGCAGAGCTCTAAATTGCAAGAGGTTTCTTATATTATACCAGTGAGTAAAGTTCAAAAACTTCCATCGCTGGAAAGCGCTTTTGCGGCATTGTAACATCCCAAAAGGCGCTACATAGACATAAGTCTTTCCAGGGTGAAACTCAGAAGACTGGCTCGGAAAGCATAGGAAATTTAAGCCGTGCCATGCCAATGGCACAGACCAGAGACCATCTGTTTGGAAATATCTTTGTTCCCGGCATTCTTTATGTGATAACAGAGAAAACCTCACCAAGTTATATATCTGCTTATTTATCTGCTATACTGAAGACTCTGTATAGATGTAAGTTAGTCTCGATGACTGGGGAATGCTGTCAAAGTAAATCCACGGCTTTCACTTGTACATTTGTGAACCCTGAAGCAAAGTGTTGATGCTACTCGATTTGCTAAGATTGTTTAACATGATTGTCTTTTTTTTATTCTTTCATGGGATGTAGGTGTCACTGACAAGCCCAGCATTTATTGCCCATCCGAAGTAATTGCCCCTGAGAGGGTGGTGGTAAGTTGCCTTCTTGAACAACTGCAGTCCAAGTGGTGAAGGTACACCCAGAGTGCTGTTAGGAAGGGAAGTTCAGGTTTTTAACCCAGTGACAGTGAAGGAACATCAATGTAGTTCCAAGTCAGGACAGCGTGTGACTTGAAGGAGACTTTCCAGGTGATGGTAATCCCTGATGTCTGCTGCCCTTGCCCTTCTAGGTAGTACAGGTTGCAGGTTTGGAAGGTGCTATTGAAGGAGGCTTGGTGAGTTGCTGCTGTGCATCTTCATTGAGGTATACACACCTGCCAATATGTGTCAGTGGTGGAGGGAGTGAGTGCTTAATGTTGTGGATGGGGTGCCAATCAAGTAGGCTGCTTTGTCTTGGAGCTTCTTGTGTGTTGTTAGACCCTTATTCATCCAGGCAAGTGGGGAGTATTCCAACACATTCCTGACTTGTGCCTCATAGATGGTGGTCAGGCTTTGAGGAGTCAGGAATTCCCAACCTCTGACCTGCTCTTGTGGTCACTGCACTGGGTCAACCCAGCTACACTGAGAACAGACAGTCAGTGCAAGGGAATTTTAGAGATATGTATGGATTGGCTTTGAGATAGCATCCAATAACATAATGTGTTTGTTGCACACGCATTATTAAGAAGGATGCATACGGTCCTGAAACAGATTTGGTTTTCAGTGCAAGTTCAAAGTTGTGCAGAAACCAAGGAATGCTAACTTTTTTGTCACCTTTTGAAGCAGATTGAGAACAGTTTCAGCACTGATCTATCTCCTATCAAAGAAAACTATATCTTGAAATGCCACTAACAAGAGCTAGGAAGTCATTTATGAACTTCTCGACTGTTGGGACTGTTGGGTGCTCCTGCTTCATATTGGAGATAAATGATGGCAGAGAGTCCATCAGAGTTGGCAATATAGCAAAAATTACAATGACATCATGAAAAGCAAGAAAAAAAGGAATTTCACAATCTCAAGATACCCCAAAGCACATCACTTCAATGAAGTACTTTTGAAATGCAGTCACCGTGGTTGTGTAGGAAACTTGGCAGCAAGTCTAAGTGTAACAAGATCCCTCAAACAGCAATGAAGTAAATGACTGGATATTCTGTTTTCTAGTGACCTTGGTTCAAGAGAAAAAATATTGGCCACGACAGAGAGAATGGAATTTCTTCTTTGAAGGAGTCCCATGGGATCTTTCACATACACCTTAGAGGGCACACTTGGTTTAATGGCTCATTCAAAAGATGACACCTCTGACAGTGCAGCACTCCCTCAGTACTCAGTACTCCCTCAGCAATGACTATCTAATTCTTTATGTCATTTCATTTTAATTTCTAACACTGCAAAATGCTTTTTTTCCCCTCTCTCTGAGCTCCTGCTAGGCCAACTCCATCAAACTGTCTTTGGAAACCATGCTCTGTAAAATATGTTTCTCTATTAGAAAGGAAGCCATGAGCAATGCATATTTAATAAGGTATACATTGTACTAGCAAAGTATTTTAGTGAAGGGCTCAATGTATGTTTTCCCAGTCAGCTTTAAGGATTTTCATGGTTTCTAGCAGTCATTTCTTTACTGAAAGTTTCCCACTCTTGGCCATGGAGACAAGGACTGGGTCTGTGTCTGATAATTGATGGATTGCATTGTGCTGCATGCAGTTATGCTCCTTGATCTAGTATTGGGCATGCATCGGATCTGTAGTGATCCAATGTTGAGTCTATGTTCCCTGTTGACTGACTTTAAATGATTGGTACCCCTGTACTTAAGTGTTACAAGAACAGAAACATATCCTAAACATTGTATGATAAATTAAGGATCTTCCTATTTTACGATCAAAGCTTATTAACTGGACTATATATGGGGATTTTCCAGTTAAGTTAAATAAATGCATGCTAAGTAAAATGCATTGGGCAGAATTTTGCCCTCGGATGGTGTGTGGGCCCCACCGGCTCGGCGGCGGGTGGACAGCTGACCCCCGCCACCGAAACGGGGCACGCCGCCATTTTGAGTGGGCGAGCCAATTAAGGCCCGCCCAGCAGCATCACCGACGGGAAGCGCTATGCACTTCCTGTGCCGGGGGGGGAGGGATTCCCCATCTGTCAAAGTGCGCTCTTTCGCGCATGCGTGTGAAAGTCCTGTCTCAGGGAGATTAGTGACACTGTCAGAAACGTAAAAAATAGAGAAATAAAAATATTATTAACATGTCCCCCTCATGTGACAATGTCACGCGAGATGGGACATGTCAATAAATATCACATAAAATGTATTAAAGTTTTTAAAAACGGACATGAAACCTCATCCCGCCAGTGGATGAGGTTTCATGTATTATCAGAAGCCTGCTGGGGCTCCTGGCCTGCTCACCAGCCTTAAGGTTGGGCGGGCAGGGTCTTTAATTATCTTAATTACTCTGTCAATGGCCTCAATTGGCCATTGACAGGTTGGCGGGCGAACAGCAGATTTCGCTGTCCGCCCGCCTTCCTAAAAATTTAAAGGGACCAGGATGACGTTGGGGGTTCCTCCCGATGTCATCCTGCGTCATTTTCCCGTCGGCGAGCGGGCCCCGCCCCCAAATCGCTGACAGGAAAATTCAGGCCATTGTTATTGATAAGGGAATATTTGAACTTTACAAAAGCTGTTCTTACTTTGTCTGCACTTGCATTAGATAGAAGTGCATTTCATAGCACAGGAAAGGACCAATTGGCCCATGCCGGTGGTATATTCCAGAGAGCAGCCTATGGCCCTCTGGGACTATGGCAACTTTCACTTCATACTCCAAGCAAGCCTCTTCCCACATGAATGCCTTCTTCCCACCCTGATGTCCCCTTATATCTCCTTTTATCTCACATATGCATCCAGCCTCCCCTAAAACACATCAATGCTATCTACTCAAACCATGTAGCTGTGAGACCACATTCTCCCCTCTCCCTGCCTAAAGAAATTCCTCCTAAACTTTTTATTTGTTCTATTTTTACAATCCTATATTTATGCCTCCTTGTTCTGGATGCACCTACAAGCGGAAATGATTTGCCCACATCTACCCTATCAAATCCCCTCATCGTTTTAAAGACCTTTATCAAATCTTCTCGGTCTTTTACAGAGAAAAGTGCCCCAGCCTGTTTGATCTTTTCTAGAAGTTGCAACTTCTCAATTTTGATAACATTTTTAGAAATCACGTTTTGCACCTTTCCCAGTCCTACAATATCCGTTGTATATTCTGGAGATTGGAACTGCACACAACAGTCCAACTGTGGTCTAGCCAAGGTTTTACATCAATTTCCACTTTGCCAAGGTGATACCAGAACTGAGAGGTCGTGCCTCCCAGGGTCTCTTTTCTCTCGAAGAGGTAAGACTGAGACATTCTAGTGAAATGTTGTTAATCTGAAATGCTGCCCTGGATTTTCATCCTCACGGCTGGTAGCGGGTGTCAGGAAAATTCCTGGCTTGACTCGCCCGCCTCAGGAGAAAGTGCCCACAAAGGTAGGATATTTGTTGCAGGGTTGGGGGGGTTGGGTGGGGCAGGTTGGTGAGTGTGGACTGGAATCAGGCCAGCTGATGCAGGAAGAAGTTTGGAGATAGCCATGAGGGCTGTCAGGTGCAAAGGTGGGATGTTTAAGAGGCCCTCCTCAGTGCTGTAGGACTTTGTCTCAATTAAAATAAAAACACAAAGGCCCACCAACTCTTACCCCCCCACATTCCCTCACCTTCCAAACACTCCCCTTTCCCCATCCATGCCACCTTACCACCCCCACCCATCCCCTATGGTCCCTAATGCTCCCATGCCAAGTTCTACTCTTCCGCCCACCCCCTATGGCCCCTCAGTAATTCATTCATAACTTTCTCCTATGTTGAAAAAAAGTCATTTCACTACAAGCTAATAAAAGTGTCAATTAACAGACCCTTTAAAGTATCAATAACAAAAGCTACAAACCCTTGAAACTATTTAACGGTGTGTAAACAAACATTGTGAAATTGACAGCAGAGACCAGGGAGCCTAAACTGTCAATCAAGCAATGTTTTCTCTGGGGTGCAGGTGTTTTAGTATGCCCATTCCTAATTGCCCTTAAGAAGGTGGTGGTGAGCCGCCTTCTTGAACCGCTGCAGTCCATGTGATGTAGGTACACCCACAGTGCTGTTAGGGAGCGAGTTCCAGGATTTTGACCCAGTGATAGTGAAGGAACGGCGTGATATTTCCAAGTCAGGATGGTGAGTGACTTGGAGGGGAATTTCCAGATGGTGGTGTTTCCATCTATCTGCTGCCTTTTTCCTTCTCGATGGTAGAGGTCATGGGTTTGGAAGGTGCTGTCTAAGGAGCCTTGGTGAATTATTTACGCCTTTTTATTCTTATTTTATTCAGAATAGTTCCACTGAATCACATTTTTGTAAGTTTATTCGGGTCACACTCAGTTCAGAGCATTAGATTTTTGAGTTGTAAAGTTTTATCATTGAATGACTTAAATTTGAAACATTTAACTTTCTGCCAGGTATGAACATCTGAGTTTTGACAACTGAGGCTTAGGAGCTGAAATCAGATAACTGCTGTTTAAAATGATTGGGAGCACAGTCATTTTTCACATCCCATCAGAAACAACCACAATTCAAACATGGACCAGCTCCAGATTCATCGATAGCATATTGGCAAGCTTAGCCCTACATATTCAGCATTACATCACCAGGGAACATCAACGGATCCCTCCTGATGCTTGGCTCAGTAGGAGAAAGAATTATCTCGAACTTGTAAGGTTGTGGGGTTTCAAGTCTGACTAGAAACTTGAGCATGACTGTCATAGCTCAGGGTGTGCTCCATTGTCAGAGGTTCTGTCTTTCAGTTGAGGTGTTAAACTGAGGCCCCATCTGCTTATCTAGTTGGACATAGACCATTCCATGACACTTTTTTCAAAGGCAAATAGGAAGAATTCCTTTGAATCCAGACTGAAGGCTGTTTCTCGTACATTATGGCCAACCAATAATTTGGCTATTAGATTCCGCCTTATTTTGTGTGAAGTAATTTGAAAACCATTGAAGGCTCTGGAATGCATTGCCTGAAAGGCTAATAAAAGCAGATTCAAGGGTAATTTTTAAAAGAGGTGGACATACAACAATAATTTGCATTTATATAGCATCTTTAAAATAGTAAACCGTCCCAAGGCGCTTCACAGAATTATTGTACCAATTTTGACACTGAGCCACACAAAGAGATATGAGGACAGGTAATCAAAAGCTTGGTCAAAGAGGTAGGCTTTAATGAAGAGAAAAAGGTAGAGAAACAAAGAAGTTTAGGGTGGGAATCCAGAACTTAGGGCCTAGGCAACTGAAGACATGATTGTCAATGGTGGAGTGATTAAAAACAGGGGCTTGAAAAGGAAACATTTGCAGGACAAAGGGAAAGACCAGAGAATTGGGACTAATTGGATCACTTTTTCAAAAAGCTGGTACAGGCATGTTGGGCTGAATGGCCTTTTCTCTGCTATGTAATTCTATGGCTGTGTGGCTGAGGCCAAGAGTACTACTACAGACTTTATACTAACCTTTACATAATCCCTTTCATGCCTCTTTAATCTTTTCCAAGTGAGTCAGTGACTAAGTGGGATCTGTGCTTCAGCAGATTGAACCCAGGACAGGAAAAGAATTCCTTGTAAATAAAGAGGTAGCTTAAAAAAAACCCAAAGAAGGTAGTCCTGAAATGTCCTGAATAATGTGCTGGAAGCTGATACCGTCCTCTTGCAGGACTACTTAATACTAGGTTCCCAGTTCTGGATTCACACGAAACATTGGATCATAGGAACAGGAGTAGGTCATCTTGCATCTCAACTAAAGAGGTTCCTACCTCCCCTTAACGCATTCATTTAATTATCAGAGTTCAGATGCATATTTAGTGATAGACAAACCGGAAACATATGGTCCACACGAGTAGATATATGTCAGTCTACTGGCATTGACGATCGACGCACCCCTGCCACACGCCACTGCACCAGCACACCCCCCACCCCACCTTATAGTGATAGCCTATGTAGAAATAAAAATCAGATGGGTTCTAAAACAGGTGGCAATGCCAGTGTTACACACGGGTATAAAATCTACCTCCGAGGGTTGATAGATCTTGAGGGAACATGGACCCAATCTCACCCCTGGGTATGAATAATACATTAGAGCCAAGACCAACATCGCTCAATAGTAAAAGCAAGGCCTATTATATGCCCATTATCTTTGTATCATCCTCCTCTGACTGCAACTTAAATAGTGTGTGCTCTCCTGTTGTGACACATTAATACCAGGATAAAGTCTTTGCTTGCATGAAACTAAAAATTCAAAAGCTCCCAAATATGATTGCAGTTGCACTCGGTTTAGTTCGAATGATGCACATATTTGAAACTGGATTTGAATCATGGGCCTGAATTTCACGCTCCCCCACCGGCGGGATTTTTGGGTGAGGTGGGGAGCGTGAAATTGAAGGAAAGGGATTCCCTCCGGGTTCCCGTCCGCTCTGACCTCGCACCGATTTTACGCTGGGGCGGGCAAGGCCTCGGACAGGACGCCCGCCCTTGCCCCAATTGAGGCCCGTAATTGGCCACTTAAGGGCCATTTCCCGTCCAGCCTCAATTTTTAGACAGGTGGGAGGATTTACCTGGTGCGGGGGAAGCCCAAAAATGAATGTGTTTAGGCCTTGGGCGGGAAGTGGGGAGCCCGCTTCTGACGGCTGGTGCCGTCCCCTTAAGGTCCAGTGGCCATGGGACCTCCCTCCCCCCACCCCCAGCCTTTCCTGCGGCACCATGATCATCACCTTTGGCACCCACCCCCCAACCACCCTCAGGTCTTCTCCACCCTCCCTGCCCTGGGATCCCTTAGCTTGACCTTCGGTCTCAGGACTCAGGCTCAGGCTTCTTCCTGAAGTTCCTCTTCTGTCCACTGCAGCTCTTGTCGCTGCAGAGACTGGAGTGCCTCCGGCCAATCAGATTGGCCAGCAGCTCTGCAAGCTGGGACTTCCTCCTGAGTGAGGGGCAGAATTCCTGCCTGCAGCCAATTGATGCTCACTTGAGCATGAAATGGCTGCGAAGCACGTGGAGTCTGCAGGGTTGCCCACTGAGTCTTCTGATGGTGGGAAGGGAAACCTCGCCAACTGAAAAATTCAGGCCATAAATTTTCAAAATGATAACAATTGCCAAATCAATGTGACTGCATTGCTCTGTAGTTATCACCAAAGCTAGCCTCAAGGCAAAATCTTTTCCAAGTATAATCTTCCAGTTCCACCCATCAGTATATATTCAAGCTTTACTGTATAATTACAAGGATTGTTGCATGACACCCAATCTTAGCTATGTTCTATCTATTAAAGATCCATCCTTTCCCCCTACCTTCTATTTCTCATTTACATGTTGCTCCCCCCACCCCCCTCAACCACCCCACCCCCCCGTTACTTGGCAACGCAACAACCGGTTCCATATAGACGTGGATGACATTAAGCTGTACATCACCACTGCCACCTCTCTTGATTATCCAGTCATTTGTCTGCTGTTTGTGGGAGCTTGCTGTGCACAAATTGGCTGCTGTGTTTCTTGCAGTCCAACAGTGACTACACTCTGGAAATAATTCAATGGCTGTGAAGTGTTCCTGCACTTCCTGAGGATATGAGAGGCACTATTTGGATACAATTTTTTTCTTTCTCTGCTAAATATAGTCGCTTTTGGTCTGAGTTTCGAGTGGGCTGTCTGACAAGATCTAAAATGTGAACCATTTGTTTTCAAACCTACCATTCTCCCCCACTTACTTTGGTTTCTTGTGATTATGGAAGTGTCAATGATTGATGGTTCTTAATGGAGTCTTGTCAACGGCATGTAAACATTGAGCCATGGTCACAGCCCCTACCCAACCCTTGTCTGGGCTTGCCATGGGATGAGCTGGCAAACGAAGTCACCAAATGAGTAATTGTAATAGAGAATAGATTAAGGCAACATCTAAAATAGCAGAAAATGATAGAGGGGAGAATGAAAACATTCAAATGACTGTAATTGCGCAGCAGACATCTATAACCATCAAGATTGTACTGTGTATCACAAGTCCTTCAGTAGCAATGGCTGGATATGAGTTATGGTTCATGGGGAATTTGTTCTACACTAAATAACTATCAGTTGTGAGGGATTATGACTAATTGTGGCCCAGTGATGCAGGTCACGTAAATAAATGAATGCAACCCTGGCAACATGTCAGCCGGCCACTTTATAAGTAATTTAATGTCCTGGAGAGATTGAGTGACTCCCTCCTCCAATTTAGATTGAATTAAACCAATTAGGCCACCAGTCCACAACAAGACTGAAGCTGGGTTTTACAGCAGTCAGGTGTTGTATAATCTGAAGCTATATGAGCTGCTGGTAGTTGATTCATATATAAAGGGAGTACAATCTACCAAGGGTCTTCCTCTCTCCCCAAAAACCCAAGGTTATGACTGTAGCAGACCATTGTGGCTAATGCATTGGGATGTAAATTTGTTGGCGGTTGGAATCTTGCACAATCTGCACAGGATCGGTGGCCAAGCGGCGTCGTAGTAGGGGGGGCCCCGAGGACCATCCAAAACTGGTCTTCAGGCCTTGTCATCATAAGTGTGGCAAGTTGTGGACACCAATTAGGCTCCTCAACAGCTTATTGGACAGGCCCTGTCTAATTTATGCCAGTCAGAGGCGGAGGCTGGCAGATGAGCCTGGGGGGAGTGGGGGAAGCTACTGGATGGGGGCAGGCGTGTGGAGGGGCAGTGGTTGTGGCTGCGAGGGTGGGTTTTCCGTGGTCGCAGCCTTAATTTGGAGGCAGAAGGAGCATTCCTGCTCCGGCTAGCTCCATATTATGCTAAATTTTTAAAAAATTGATTGCAGACTTCTAGGCGATCCTTTACTATCAACATCCTGGGGTTAGCATTCCAGAAATGGAACTGGACTAGCCATATAAATACTGTGGTTACAAGAGCGGGTCAGAGGCTAGGAATCCTGCGATGAGACCTCGCCTCCTTACTCTCCGAAGTCTGTCCACCATCTACAAGGCACAAGTCAGGAGTGTGATGGAATATTCTCCACTTGCCTGGGTAAGTGCAGCTCCCACAACACTCAAGATGTTTGACACCACCCAGGACAAAACAGCCCATTTGAGTGGCAGCCCATCCATAAATATTCACTCCCTCCACCACCAATGCACATTAGCAGCAGTGTGTACCATCCACAAGATGCACTGCAGGAACTCACCAAGGCTCCTTTGGCAGCAACTTCCAAACCCACGACCACTACCATCTAGAAGGACAAGGGCAGCAGATAATGGGATCACCTGGAAGTTCCCCTCCAAGTCACTCGCCATCCTGACTTGGAAGTATATCGCCATTCCTTCACTGTCGCTGGATCAAAATCCCAGAACTCCCTCCCTAACATCTCTGTGGGTGTACCTACACCACATGGACTGCAGTGGTTCAAGAAGGAAGTTCACCACCGCCTTCTCAAGGGCAATTAGGGATGGGTAATAAATGCTGGCCTAGCCAGTGACGCCCACATCCCATGAATGAATTTTAAAAATGACAGTGGATTAGGTCATTATATGGCCTGAAAACATAGTCAGAGCTTCTGGAATCCCCAATGGCTTTAAATAGATTTAGCACTTGTGTCTGGGCACTGGAGTTTCATTTCAATATTTAAATGATGCATGTGATAAAAGAAGGTCCAACCAAATTTAGCAGTGGAGCAGTGTGTGTGCATAAATGGAGGGTGAAGGGGGGCAGTGGTCTTTCCATTGCTAAATTTGTCATCATTGTGCCTGTTTATATCCATAATTCTTGATCTGCATTAGATTAATTAATCATCAGCTCCAGTGGTTGTAGTAGTATCAACAATGGGCTCAATACCCTATGGTTCTAGAGGGTCCCTGCTCCTGTTTATCCATTCCCACTGCTGGGAAGTATTTGTGTGCGGTTGTCAGGTGAAGACAAGTTTGGGCTTACCTCTGATGCTTGCTGCTTTTGAACAGTCCACTGATGTAGATTAGCTCACATCTTAAGAGTGACCATTTGAGAAAGGGCCACTCTTCTAACCCTGCACTGAGAAGTAGTTGCTGTCATGTTATGGAAATGGTTATTTCCTCTGTGAAAGCAAGACAGATGTAAGGGAGGCAGGTGAACA
The DNA here is from genome assembly GCF_964194155.1 of Cetorhinus maximus. Taxonomy (NCBI): domain Eukaryota; kingdom Metazoa; phylum Chordata; class Chondrichthyes; order Lamniformes; family Cetorhinidae; genus Cetorhinus; species Cetorhinus maximus. The sequence continues at coordinate 144,677,977 of NC_135884.1, forward strand.
CAGAAGAAATGTGCACTAGGGATTTTCCAGAGAGGCTGTGAATGTATTGTGCAAAAGTGAAAGGTTGTTGCATATCTCTGCTAACAATCTGGTTTAAAATCTAAGACATACCTTATTCAAGTTTTGTGACAAACCACACACCAGCAAGAAGCTTTCAAGAGGTTGAGAGGCCAACTTGAGGGGCTAAAAAAATGAGAGAGGATGAACAGAGTGATGCATAAAAATGAAAGTTTCTGTGCGAATTTCTCCTCAGGTGGCCAACTCTGGTTGGATGTTTTCCTGGGGGTCTCATCAGATGAATCTCCCCTTCCAACTATCCTGCTCAGTCAAACAGCCTCTTTTCTCCAACATTGTTATAACTGATAAACCGAGGTGCTCAAAGAAAAGTACAAACACAAACCATTTGCTTTCATGCTGCTATGATTTTGCTCCTGGGTTTTTGCTCATTGCAATGTCCGGGAGATTAATCCTCAATTCCTGCAGCACCCCTAGTTTCTTCCCCTGCACCGTGACCACCCGCCCCCATTTGGGGATGCCAGAAATACAGATGAAAAGCTTCTCTCCAGCTAAGCGATATTAAAGTTAGCGCTCAGCCACTTCTGCAACTCATGCACCTCCTGAGCAGTGGCCCACGAGTTAGATCACTCGCTCACTTTCCTAATCCCAAACTGCTGTGTGGCTTGAGGAAACCCGGAAAGGAATGGGGAAAATGGAGCACAGAAATCCAACGAGCTCAGTTTACACTAACAAAAGCAAAACACTGCTGATGCTGGAAACCTGAAATGAAAGCAGAAAATGCTGGAAAAGTTCAGCAGGTCTGGCAGCATCTGTGGGGAGAGAAACAGAGTTAACGTTTCGAGTTAAAAACCCAGCATATTTCTACCTCTCTTGAGCTCTGAAAAAGGGTCACACAGACTCGAAACGTTAACTCTGTTTCTCTCTCCGCAGATGCTGCCAGACCTGCTGAGTTTTTCCAGCATTTGCTGTTTTTATCTCAGTTCATAGTACATCCTTTACTACACTTTACACTCTTCCAACATAATTTTGCCCTGTGTGATTTCACAAAACAGAGCAGTGACATAAATATGGCCAATATTTAATTATTAATCTGTACCTTTCTTTCCATTTGCAATGGAGATAAAAAAAATTGTATTTATATTGTACATTTCATGAGCTTAGGATAACTCAATGTGCTACACAGCTTTGAAACACTTTTTTGAAGTTACTGTTGTAACGCAGTAAATGCAGTAGCCAATTTGCGCTCAGCGAAGCCCCACAAACAAGTGATAATGACCAGATAATTTGTTCATTATTATTTGCAGTCACAGTACGAAATGCTCAAACTGCACTGGAAAAGGAAAAGAACAGTCATTTGTTGGGAGGGAGGTTCTATTCATTTCACCGGAGAATGTTTAGTGAGATAAATCTTCCCTCGAATCACTGACCTGACGTTTGGCAGGAGTTCCTAGACTCTTTTGAGTGTGCAATAAATAGATTTGAATTTACTTGATTAAAAAAAAACCTTTCAAAGGAATAAATATAGCAGCACAAGATCTTAATATTGGCAGCAGAGGTGCTGAAGGCTGTGTGAAATATTCTGCTGAACACATTAATAGATTCTTGCAAAATTTGCAGACTGAGGTTTTTGTAGAAACAGGACTGTTCTTTGCCGGAGAGGTTGTGTAATAATTTGAATTTAGTGCACTTTCAGTAAAGGGTCTGGCTCGGTAATGGAAACTCATGGCTGTCTCGGTCGTATTAATCTGCTGGGAAAATAATCGCAATGTGGGCGTCTTAGTTGCAGATGACCAGAAGGCGCCGACTCATCTTGAGCACTTGAAACTCTTTAAAAAGTCAAGCTACCATGACCTGGTTAAAACGTTACTTAGTGTTAGCACGTTTTACATGTGGTCGCCAACGGATTCTCCCAAACATCATTGCAAATGGAACCTTTCGAAAAATCTGTCCGTGAGAAATATATATTTTTTTTGCAGCAGGTATTTGAGAATAATTTAAACAGTTTAAATGAAAGAAAAGATAAGTGGGTTGGCGGTACGGCACAAGTCTTAAAACCTGGGAGTTATAGGTAAAGATGATCTTTTTAGGTGACGACGATCACTAATGCGCCAGATCAAAGCTCAGCTATCTCTTGTTCTCCTCATAGATCCTCACCTCTCCCACTTCCATTATCCAATCCTTCTCTCTCTCTAGCTAATTTTAATGTCACTATTTTATTTATACTACTAACACTGATGCCCTTCTGAACTTTCCACTCACGTTGCTTCCAAGTTGCAGGTATATTTTACTGCAGACCATTCTTTCTCCCTGCATACTCACCCATACTCTCTCTATGGTCGACTACTCAAGCATATCCTTTCTAAAGGTTTCAGAATGGTGGAACTCCTTTATCTCACTCTTCCTCATAAAATTGACAGGCCTTTAAACCCATGCCCACATTCCACTCTTTCCAATACTTGTGCTGTCTTGCACTATGACCTTGATAATGACCTTTCACTTTGATTTCTCAAGAACATTAAGTTAGGAGATTCTGTGGTCTAGTTCTTTACCTGGCTGAACTGGACACTATACTGTTCAGAAGACATTTGAAGCCAGGATTTAGCACACAGGCAATTCAAAATATTATTTTGTTAGCTGAGAAACCTAGGCAAAAGTTCTTTTGGGAGGACCTTACAATGTTAAAAACTGCCAAAAAGAGAAGAGAAATCAAGAAGTACTGATTCAATGATGCCAAGCTGAAGGTTTCAAAGGTTATAGAGAACAAGAAAGGCAGATTGCAAGAGGTAAGGACATGGGCCTAGATGGTTGAATTATATTGACAGATTGCATAACCTTGGCTTGTATTCCCTTGAATATAGAAGATTGATGGGCGATCTGATCAAAGTGTTTAAAATGTTAAAAGGTTTTGGTAAGGTGGATGCTAGAAACTATTTCTTCAGGTTGGAGAATCAAGAACGAATGGACATAATTAGGACCAGGCCATTCAGAAGCAAAATCAGTAAATCCCTCTTTCCACACAAGGGGTAATAGAAATCTGGAACTCTGGCCCCCAAAAGGCTGTGGATGTTGCAACAACAGGAACTTTCATGACTGAGGTAGGTGGAATCTTGGTAAGTAAGGATATCAAGGGATACAGAGGAAAGACAGGCAGGTGTAGGTCAACTCTAATCTAAATCAAAGCTGCAGGAGGCTCAAGGTGCTGAGTGACCTACCCCTGTTCTGAGTGTTCCAACCAGGCAAAGAGTTTGGTAGTAAGCTATCTCAGTAAGCTTGGAGTCATGGCATCAGGGTTTTTGATTGTCACATACCAGTGCCATAGCACATTAAAATTTTTGATGGTATTGGCAGTTAAGCATCTGCACTGACAGTCACGGTTAAATAAATAGAACGGAGAGCTGCTCAGTGCTGAAGCTGTGTACTTTACAATGTGTGTCACCCCATTGTTTAGGTGAAGGGTTCCTGAGCCCTGACCCTTTTTTTTGATTCCAATGGATATTTAAGGTTCAGTGGTACTCTTCAAAGATGTCTGGCCAACCTTCCTCCCTCAACAAGCACCACCAGAAACACTTCAACTGGCAATGCTACTTGTGAGATCTTGCTGTGTACAAAATGGCTCCTGTGTCTACCTGCTTGACAGCAATCACTGCATTTCAACATAATTAATTGTATGCGAATCACTTTTAGAGTTTTGGAAAGCGGTGAAGAGGTGCTAAATATAAATCTTTTCTTTCTTTGTCTAGGGATTGACTTCAAGGCTATAATCTATTCTAATTTCTTACTGTTTACAATGCTATCAGCGCCCGTCAATTAGGTTGCTGCATTGGAATCACCCTGTCCCCCCCAGGGGGTTAATTAATCTATTTTTCCAAATTTATTTTTTTAGAAAAGAAGATATATTCACTACAGGAGACTTCTACAGAGCTTCCCCTCCCCCTCCCCTTTGCCAGCGCATGTTCGAACTTCAAAGCGCTCCACCTGAGTTGAAGACCTGTCTGGTTTGTAGCAATGTTTGAAGCACTCAGTATTTGTTTTTCCTGAAAGATTTACTCTGTTAAAAATGACTTGATGGAAATGGATTTGTTTTGTGTTTCTTTACTGACAAGACCCCTGTTAAAGGGGAAGATGCACCTTACTTTGGAGGACAGAGGTGTTCAAGCAGATCTAACTCTCGGACTGTATCCGTCAATAGCTTGCTTTGAAAGCTCCCCTCTAGTGCCACGTGTCGTTGCAGTGGCGTACTGGTTTCCAGATTAGACTTTAGTAAGTGACTTTCAATATCTTTTCACTTCCTGTTGAAGATTTCTATTACAGGTTAACAGTCACTTGAAAGTACAATCGTGAGTTTAGGCTTCCCAATGAGCTAGTGAGACCTATAAGTGATCAAGATCTGAGTCAGATGGTCTTAGTCATGTTGAGGGTAGAGACACGTGGGACGAGATTTCACAAGGAGGCGGTCGCCTTATCCACAAGCCGGAAGGTCAGGTACAAGGCCATCTCCGCCTGCCATGGAAGCCACAACTCTATTTTGCGTTGCTCAGACAATTAGTTCCCGGAGGTTGTGATTCCCATGGAACCCGTGGATGGCTTTCCCACCCTGCCTCCAATTGAGGCCATTAAGTGGGCAATTAATACCCACTTAAGGTCCTCATCGCACTGCAGTTGGCATTAGCCCACCAGCCATTCGGGAACCACGACAAGCAAACATGTGGGATCCAGGGGAGGATGTCCCTCATTGATCGAGGGACTCAGCATCGGGAAGGGGGTCCCACTGAGAGCCACCAATACCCTTGCTGCCAACTCCTCTACCCACTCTGAGCCTCGGGTGGGTGTAGTACTAGCAGCAGCCATCACTTCCCCAATGGCGCTGCTGAGTACAGAAGAGCTGCCGGGCAATCAGGGGCCAGAGGCTCTCATCAGGTGGGACTTGATCCCTTGGGGGACTTGATCACAGGTGGGAGGGCTGCCGCTGGACTGTTATGTCCCTGAGTGGCAGAAGATGGGCCTTCTCAAAAAGAGGGCGGTGGCTGAGACCCTGGTTGTCCCCAGAAGATTCAACCCATTATTTCTGTATTGCCTCCATCAAAATGTTGCATAATTTTAAATATCTCCATTAGATCATCCTCAGTCTTTTTTTAAAGAGAAAAAGAGACCCATCCTATCATTCCTTTTCTGATCACAGAACCACAGATTGTTAAAGTGCAGAAGGAGGCCATTCAGCCCATTGTGTCTGCCCCGGCTCTCCGACTGAGCGTGAATGAGCTGATATGTATACCCACGCATTCCTGTATGATCCCTGTAAATCTTTTCTGTACCCTCTCCAGTGCTTCTATATCCTTCTTATAATATTGCAACTAGAACTGTATGTAGTACTCCAAGTGTGGTCTAACCAAAGTTTGATACAGGTTTAGCATAACTTCCCTACTTTTCAATTCTATCCCTCTAGAAATAAAGCTTAGTGTGGGTTTGATATTTTTCTGGCCTAGCTAACCTGCGGTGCAACTTTTAGTGATTTGTGTGTTTGTAAACCAAAATCCATTTGTTCCTCTGCTCCACCTAGATTTGCACCTTCTCTATTCTTCCTACCAAAAGGCACAATATCGCAATTATTGGTGCTGAATTTTATTTGCCAATTATTTGTCCATTCTGCAGGTTTATTAATGTCCTCCAGTAATTTGTTGCAGTCCTCTTCACTGACTGTCCTCACCCCCATCCCCCAAGTTGGTGTCATTCATTTAGGAATTGTGTTTTTGATTCCAAAGTCCAAATAATTTAAATTGTGAACAGCAATGGTCTCAGCACGGATGCTTGTGGAACACCACTTCCCATCTTCTGCCGCCCTGAATAACTACACTTTTCGTTGGTTTTAGATACCTTGGGTCAGGGATGGAATATCAACCAGTGTTAGCCCTCTTGATTCTGTCACCTTGGCCCTATGTAAGAAAGAACTTGTATTTATGTAGCACCTGCCATGACCTCTGGACATGCCATAGCACTTTAAAGCCAATAAAATACTCTTGAAGTTAGTCATTGTAGTGATCAAGGAATCACGGTAGTCAATTTGTGAACAGAAAGCTCTCACAAATAGCGATGCAACCATAATCAGAATATCTGCTTTTTTGTGCGTGATGTTGATTGAAGGATAAATATTGGCCAGGACACCGAGGAGATTGTCTCTGCTTTTCTTTGAAATTGTGCCATGGGATCTTTTATATCCACCCAAGAGGGCGTACAAGGTCTCAGTTTCATGCCTCATCCAAAAGATGTCACATTTTGTTCCTGCTGCCTTTAAGTTGAAAATGAACTGAAACATAACAGTTTTAAAATTCTTTCACGGGATGTGGGTGTCACTGGCTAGGCCAGCATTTATTTCCCGTCCCTAATTGCCCTTGAGAAGGTGGTGCTGAGCCGCCTTCTTGAACCGCTGCAGTCCATGTGATGCAGGCTGTTAGGGAGGGAGTTCCAGGATTTTGACTCAGTGACAATGAAGGAACGGCGATATAGTTCCAGGTCAGGATGGTGTGTGACTTGCAGGTGTTCTCATGCATACATCTCGTATCTATTGAAGATGTACTCCATTTTTTTTAACAATCAAATGATGATCAAATAGAGTCATTGTGCGTTTGAGCTATTTGACCAAACCTATGTTAGATTCTGCAGCTCCAAGTTGTGTGAAGCTCTTGAGTAGGTGGAGGATGGGGTGATTTACTCCTCTCAGCCACAGACTATCTTGACCATCTCTGCATTTTTTTTCACTGTCCACATCTGCGGTCATTTGCAGTCACAAAGCCATAAGGTGCTATTTGCTGTGGGAGGCAAGGGGGCACCACTTCCTGATAGTCCCAAAATGAACAGCTATCATGTTGCTATCTGCTGAGCTCACCCTTGCTCTGCAGTAACTCATCAGTGATAAGCCTACACAAGCTCAATAACTTCCTGTCAATGGTTTTGACTGTTTATTTGGCAGTCAGTCAGTCCAGCGTATTGATCACTATTGAGTGCAAAGATCTTTGAATCTTTCTCTCAAGCATATTACTTTCATGGACAAGTGAAAGCTTTCTTTTCCTATTGTTGTTGAGATTATCTTTTCCTCCTGCTGTTTGTCTGAATGGTATGGCATCCAGAAATTTCTGAAATGTAAAACAGGGGACAAAAGCAAAGTCATTTTTGTTCCAATTTCCTTGTCCCTTGTAAAGTGGAGTTGATAAGGCCAATTTCATGCTTCCATGGCCCATGTAGACACAGACGCTCCAATATCCTGGTCAATATTTATCTAGTAACCAACATCACTAAAACAGATTATCTGGTCATTATAACATTGCTGTTAATGGGATCTTACCCTGTGCAAATTGACTTCTAAGTTCCCCTACTTTATAATAGTGACTATAGTTCCAAATATTCTTCATTGGCCGTAAAATGGCTTGTGCCGTTGTGAGGTTGTAACAGGTGTTCTTTACATTGAATCTTTCCTTCTTCTTTTTTGCTCTCTTTTGTTCTTTCTTCTTCTTTCTCTCTCTTTCTTTCTCTCTCTTTCTTTCTCCCTCTCTCTTTTTTCCCTTCATCCCTTCCTTCCTTATTTCTCTGTCCAATCCACAGCATGAACAGATTGGTTTCTAGCACAACGGTTCTGCAGTGTAAATTGGGAAAAACATTTGTATTTCCATTAAGGGGAAAGGTAGATCAAACAATCCTGAGCTCCCTAGACGATGAAAGAGATAGAGATTATGATCAAGTAGAAAAAGTGTGCTTATGACATAAATCAGGTGGAGAATACTATTGGGAGCTGGGCTCAATATAAATGTTTCAGGGGCAGATTGAAAAAGCCAGTAGGAGAAGCAAAGAGAGAGTATGAAAAGATACTGGCAGCTAACATAAAAGGGAATCCAAAAGTCTTCTATAGATATATAAATGTCAAAAGGATGGTAAAAGGAGGAGTGGTGCTGATTAGGACCAAAAAGGGGATTTATGCATGGAGGCAGGGGTATTAGAGCTGAGGTATTAAATGAATACTTTGCATCTGTCTTTACCAAGGAAGAAGATATTGTCCAGGTCATAGCAAAAGAGGAGGTAATTCAGGCACTAGAAGCATTTAAAATTGATAAGTAGTAGTTACTGGATATGTTGTCTGTATTTAAATTTGATAAGACACCAGGACTGGATGAAATGCTTCCAAAGATACTGAGGGAAGTAAGGGTGGAAATTGTGGAGACACTGGCCAAAATTTTCCAACCTTCCTTAGACTCAGGGGTGGTGCCAGAGCACTGGAGAATTGCAAACGATACACCTTTGTTCAAAAAGGGTGTAAACATAAGCCCAGCAACTACAGGTCAGTCAGTTTAACCTCAGTAGTGGGGAAGCTTTTTTGAAATGATAATTTGGGACAAAATTAATAATGACTTGGGCAAATACAGGTTAATTAAGGAAAGCCAGCACAGATTTGTCAAGGGAAAATTGTGTTTAACTAACTTATTTGAGTTTTTTGATGAGGCATCAGAGAAGGTTACTGAGGGTAATGCTGTTGATGTGCTATACATGGACTTCGAAAAGGCATTTGATACAATGCCACACCACAGACGTGTGAGCAAAGTTAGAGCTCATGGAATAACAGGGACAGTAGCAACATGAATATGAAACTGGCTGAGTGAAAAGAAGTAGAGAATAGTAGTGAATGGTTGTCTTTCAGACTGGATGAAGGTTTATAGTGGAGTTCCCTAGATATTGGTGCACAGGGCGCAATTTCAAAATTTTCAGACAACACAAAACTTGGAAGTATTGTGAACTGTGTGGAGGGTAGTGTAGAACTTCAAAAGAACATAGGCTGGTGGAATGTGAGGACAAGCAGCAGATGGAATTTGATGCAGAGAAGTGTGAACTGATTCATTTTGGTAGGAAGAAAACAAAGAGGCAATACAAAATAAAGGATACAATTCCAAAGGGGGTGAGGAAGCAGAGAGACCCGGGTGTATATGTACACAAATTGTTGAAGGTGGCAGGACAGGTTGAGAGTACGGTGGCATCCTGGGTTTTATAAATTAGGGAATAGAGTACAAAAACAAGGAAGTTAAGTTGAACTGTATAAAACACTGGTTCAGCCTCAACTGGAGTACTGTGTCTAGTTCAGGGCACCACACTCTAAGAAGGATGTGTAGGCATTAGAGGAGTTGCAAAAAAGATTCATAAGAATGGTTCCAAGGATGAGGGACTCCAGTTACGTAGATAGACCGGAGAAGTTGGGACTGCTCTCCTTGCATTGAAAAGAGATTTGATAGAGGTATTCAAAATCATGAGAAACCTGGACAGAGTAGATTAGGAGAAATTGTTCCCATTGGTGGAAGGATCAAGGGCTCAAATTTAAGATAATTAGCAAAAGAAGCAATGCCGATATACAGAGAAAGCTTTTTATGCAGTCAGTGGTTAGGACCTGGAATGCACTGACTGAGAGTGTGGTGGAGGCAGGTTCAATCGAGGGATTCAAGAGGGAATTATCTGAAAGGAAAAATGTACAGGGCTGTGGGGAAAATGCAGAGCAGTGGCTCTAGGTGAATTGCTCCTGCATAGAGCTGTCAAGGATATAATGGGCCGAATGGCCTCCTTCGGTGCTGTAACCATTCTGTAAATCTATGAATCCTTGGAAGTAACTTGCTTCCCTTTGCAACGGGTGGCAGCATTCTTTTTCCAGAGGCAAAGAAGAAAACTAGATGACGCAGTGGTGTTTTCTGTCTCCAATAGAATACACCCCCCACCTCTCTTAAATTACAGTGCTGCTAGTGGTCCCTGTTATAATGTAAATGGGGTATCAAAGAGTGATTGAGTGGTTTTGCTTGCTACACTCCACCAGATAAACAGCAAAAATGCCATTAGCATTCAAAGTTATAGCATAAAGAGACGTTTTATACTGACAGATAGCAGTGCAACTTGACAAAATAATTGTTGGATAACTATGTATAGGACAATAGATCATTGGCAGTGAATTATAAAGTTGTAATTTAAATTGAGGTGTCCTGAAGACATCATAAACTATGAGAATGCAGCTTGAGTGGCTTATGAATGTCAGCGGAAACCTGAGATTGAATTATTGCCTTTAATTCACTGCCAGCTGTTTGCTGCTGCATGCTGCAGTTTAGACAGGAACCGGTTTGACACCTGTTTTGCGAGTGGGAGGAGAGAGCATGGGGCTAATCTGCCAGCTCCACACGTTAGTCAAGGGAAAGCAGAATTAATAAAGTTGAATTTGTACTGATTGCAGTTCACACAAATATATAAAAATGAAAGGAAAGGGGCCAGCTGGTCCATCATGAACCGTACACATCACCACTGTCATCGACGAGTATTTTTTTAGCTTCTGGTTCATTCCCATTTATTCAATCAGCTATTTTATTGTTAACTACCAGATATATGTAGATGTTATTTAAGTTAATCACATTTCCCCATGCTTTGAGATGTGACGTTTTGAGGTGTAATGCCTTGACGTGATCATTTTGAGATGTGACACTACAGAGGCTGGCTGCCCTTTCAGATGTGATGGCTTTGAATGGTAAAACATAACTGTTAGTTATATCATTCTGTTCTATTTTCCCTAAATTATTTTCTTAATCAGTACATTTTTGGTACAGTAGATTTTGCATATTCTTTATCTTTCCTGAATTCTCACTATATTTAACTCAAAAGTTCATTCAACCATTTCCAGTGCTGGTTCCAACATCAGCCCTAGGGCACCCCATCAAATACTTCCCTCCAGCCCCTCACACACCTCGATATTACTCCTCTAACAGATGCTTGTTGTCATCTACCCTTTAGCCAGTTTTTAAAAATCCATTCCCAGAGTTCACCCTGAGCACTGCAGGTTTAAGCTTTACTATTAGCCTTTTCGTGTGGAACTTTGCTCACTGCCTTTTGGATGTTGAGGTACACTATGGTCGCAAGGTTTTTCACTGTGTATTACCTACTCAAAAAAGTTGCGGAGGTTGATTTGGCAGAGCCTTCCCCTTCTGAATCTGCATTAATAACTGTTTATTTGATTATTGTTGCGCACATCCTCCTCAAGTTGATCATGAATTTCAATAACTTAGATGGAGGAAAGACTAATGGTTCTAGTTATCTATGTCCATTTTATCATCCTTTTAACGAGGCACCACATTAGCCTGTTTCCAACCATTTGGTAAATCCCATGGCCAGTGACTCCCTGATAATGGTTGACAAAGCCTTATAAATTTCCTCCCAAGCCTCTTTCAACATCATTGGATATATAGAGCATTTATTTCTGGTGATTTATTTATTTTCAACCCTTGCAGCCTGTCTAGATCTTCCATTTCATCAAAATCATTGATCTTACTTTGGTATCTCTGTTTGGGTAGGGCATGCTAGTCCTGTTTTCCTTGGTGAATACTTGGGGATGTAACCATTCACAATGTTAACTATTTTGTGCTCATTCTTGGTTTTGGTTCCATTTGCACTTTTTATGGTTTTTGCTTCTCCTGATTTCCCTTTTCTTTTATTGAACTGAACAAAATCTTATTGTTAAGCTTAACCTCTACTGCTATTCTTTCCTCTAGGTGTCACTTTGCCCTTCTATTTACCCTTTTAACTTATGTTTCTGCATTTCATTATATTCATCCAATGAACCCTTTATCTCTACATTGTACATATAGAAATACATTTCCTTTTATTACTTTTATTTGTTTGTTAATCTACTTTAAATCATGTTTATTTAGTCTGAGTTTTTTGATTTTCAGGATGCATTCATCTTGCATTCTCAGCATTGTACTTTTAAAGATGTTCCACTTGTCCTCTCATCAAGTAATGTTGAACAACTTTAGTTGCTTAGCTGTTCCCACAGATCATTGCATTAAGTCCTTCTAAAATTATACACTTGGTTTTAGCCTTGAGTATTTCTGACTCTTGTATCAGTTCAGCTTGATCATCCTGTGGTTGCTGTCCCCTCCCCTCCCTCCCCTATTTCCTGTACATTATCTGGGTCACTTACAAACAGATCAAAATGTGCACCACCACTTTTTGCTTCATTGATACACGATTCTGAAACTGTCATACATTAGATTTACTTTCGTAATCCTGTCTAGCGTTCTAGTTTATTTATTTTTTTAAATGTCACTTTACCTTTCTATAATGCCTAACATAGGGAACCATATCTCAGAGTACTTCACAGGACAAAGGGAATATTAGCTGGACATCAAGGAGAATGGAAGAAGGGAAAAATGGGAGATAGTGATGGGGGGTGGTGGGGTGCGGGGGGTGGTGACAGGTTAGCGGGGTGCAAAGGCATGATCAAAGAGAAAGGTTTTAAGAAGTTTTTAGGAGGAGGGAGAAAGATGGTGAGCTGGAGGGAATTTGGGTGAAAGTTTGCTCTGTCTGAATTCACGCAGTTTTGTTTTAATACAAGGGATCATATTATTTGTCAATTATTAATGGTGCAAAATTAAACCAACCAACATATACAAGCAAATTCATTGCATTAAACATATGTCTGATTTGTGAGCATACCATTCTTTTGAATTTCTGGATTGAAAGGATTTAACGTATACATGTGATTTAACAGTATAGCAGATACTAGTAAACCTGATATTAAGATATATTGTTTTAAAGTAGAAATTTCTCTTCCCATTTTTTTACCTATTTCCATTAATATCTGTCTAATTTGAACCATTTCCATTTAACTGTATAATTGTGTAGTTCAAACAAGTGTTGCTGATTTAGGTAGAGAATTAATGGCTCCCATTTTCTGTTCTGAAAATGCTAATCTGTTAATTGTTCATCTAAGTGGCTCAGTTTAATATCTGTCTATTCACTAACTACTAGGAGTCTAGACAGTGGAAATGTCATACCTCTAATTTCTTTAAAGGTGTATTGTAATTAAGACATCCCATTGTTGAATAGCTGAAAATTACTACAAATGTAGGCCAGCATTTTCTTTAAGTGGCAGGGAAGATTTTAGCAGGAGGCAAAAATCATTGATAATGGCCTGGTTACTGGCTGTGAATTAACACCACTCTCTCCTCTATCGCTGATTTGTACTGTGCTAATGACTGCGCTACAGTGACTTGTGCCACAAATGAGCAGCACCTGAGATCCACAACCACCCAACCCAAAGAAACTGCCAAATTCAGGATGAGAGGTAGCTGGCCTGAAATGAAAGGAATGCATTTTCATTGACAGACCCATGCTAGATGTTGGCTTGCAAGTCAGAAAAATCACCATCAACTACATTGAGCAGTTTGTCTTCATAGTATCATTGTCTGCTGTGGAGTTACCAGACAACTGATCATAATTATCATAACCATCATAACCAGCCTTCAACAGAACATCTGCCGGATTGGACTCTGGTTATGGCCTAATTACAGAGACGTCAGCATCAGCCACTCTGTTTCAAATTGCAACAGCACGTCTTGTTTCCAAGCCGACAAGAACAACAAGACAACCTTTTGTTCGCACTCCTCAGGTAAAATAATGCCTCAGCGCATTACAAGAGGGTGAGGAAAGTGAAAAGCAAGAGGTATAGACCATAGGGTATAGGGGGTCAGTGTTAGCCACAAGCTGGTTTCAGGATGGGGAGAAGGGACTGCTTAAGTTTGCTGCTAAGGGTATTTTAACTTCTGGGTCACTTCTACATGCCACCAGTCAGTTGCCTACCCAAAATGCAAGGAAAGTGGCCCCTGACCAGCAGACAGGAGAGAAGCTCAACACTGAAAGGAGGGCTTGCAGCCATCAAGATAAGTCAAGATAAGTCACTAGTCAAGGCTTTCAGCAGGGTCTCATGGGGGCAAAGTGTAGAAGAGCATGAGGAACACTCATAGGGGAAACCGAGCTTTTCCTTCTGGGGTTCACAGGAGCATTCTTACTCCTCCTGGCCCCACAAATGAAGGTTTTCTCTGACTTCTGTCAGAAGACCAGCTGGACATCTGCATCAGCCTGGCAGGAAAGCTGTGAAGGTTTCCTCAATTGGACCTCAGTTAATAGGATGCCAATTTTTATAGATACATGATAGCCCAACCTGCTGTAGGCTGGTTCCTTCAGGCTCAAATAGGAAATGGCATCGACGTTCGAGCAGTTAAGTAGTCTGCTCCTATTGAAGTGCCCACTTAGTGAAACATTTGCCTGAATTAGTATTGTCCATTTCCTTCATAATCGTGACAACTTCACCTCAATCACTTTCTTTTTCAAATTTCTACAGATTTTCTAAGGTTCAGAATCATACATTCACCCTGAATGTATGGAGTTCCATTCACCTTCAAATTCACTCTACTCTGTAGAGTTTCAGTAGGGCTGTAATTATCACTTCATTTTAACACTGTGCAATTCCAATCTTCTCATTCACTCTCACAATCGATCAAAGCTGATGCAGAGTGCATTAAGTAGAGTCAAAGTCATGCTGGCAAATTTCACCTTGAAGCCTAAAGTTCAAAAGCCTGATTGTTTTTGCTCTAATGTAGTGGACAGTAGTGAGTTGATATTAGATGTATAACAATATGAATTCTAAACTATGAGGGAGAAAGAAATATAGTACTGCAGCACCTTTGCTTTAACTTCCTCTTGCACCCTTAAAAGGCCAAGCTTACTATTGCCTAAACAATACTCCCTAAATGATCACGTGTCCTGTCCTATAGTCCTGATGGTGCCTTGCACTTTCAAGGCTTTTCCCCTCTTGCATATCATCTCCAAGTAGCAAACTCCACCTATCCACTCATTCCCATCCCATGGATCCCTCCTAACATGAGTCTCATCCAATTAATGCATTTAGTTGGCACCTTCCAAATTTCTTCTTGATTAGTGTCCTTTAATAAGTGATTTTCTCTTATCCTTAATAAGGCCAAAACATTTGTAAGGTGAACAATGGGATAATATTGGTCTAGATAAAATCTGCAGCAAGCTTTATACTTGTTGGAAAAAGCAGTTGGGCATTTCTCAGGGATAGTCTGTACATGTATCTATTTAAACTATGACTTGTGAATGTTGATGATATTGGCTGCGTTCCCATTCCTTGTAAAACCTTCCGATGAGTCAGTTGGTGTGCAACTGAGTCAATACAGATCAGGAAGGTTCCAGGTTCATTTGTCAGACTGGACTGATCTTCGCTAGGATAGCAATACAGTCAGCTTCAGTTCCTCTGGGTTAAGGGGTGGAAAATATTTCCAAGGGTCCTCACTCCAAATCACTACTTGTTTTTTGTTGGAAAGCATGAATGGGTGACATTAGCTGACAAACGGATTAGACTCAGCTATGATGGTCTGCCCACGATATAAGCCACACTCATTGCCTAAGAATAGTCATTTGCATGATGTTCCAGAGGGTGACATCTACTTATAGAGCCATTTCATAATGTGGTCCAGCACCCTGGGAGATAATTGAAGGTGGAATAGTTAAGTCTCTGCTGAGAAAATGAGCAATGGAAATATTAATAACAAGAGATGCAATTGTTTTCCTATATGAGGGCAGGAAGACTAATACCGAAACTTGAAAAGAGGAACAGGGTTGAGCCGACATTAGTTCAATATGGAATTTATTTGAAGTTAGGAAGTGCAGAAGAAATAGATGTACCATAGCCACATCCCCTCAGTGCACCGAGGATTATAAAGAGTGCAAAGTTCTCATCAGCAATCCAGAAATTGGGCTTTTGGCTAAGTCAACTGGTTCAGTGCATAAATGAGGTTCTCTTAATACATCAGCTTGGAAGACTTGATGTTGGAGCCCTATTCCTAGGAAGGAATTTTATTCCCCTACCCCTTTACACTGCACTATTATTGAAGGAGAGCTCATATTCAACCAGGGATTTCTTTACATGATGTCCTGTTGTTACACAAAGATATTACAGATGACAATCCCAAGGTACTTCCTCTCTCTGTACCCCTTTAATAGTTGGATCCATAGAGAATCAGGCCATATGGTAAATACATTTGCCGATAGTGAACATTCACTTAACGTCATGAATTTTTAATGGACAGGGACTGTCGTTTGAGCAGAGGACACAGATCTGCACTGCTATATGATAGAGAAGGTCAGTCTTTGGAATTCACTACCCCAGGGGGCTGTGGAGGCTCAGTCATTGAATATGTTCAAAACTGAGATCGATAGATTTCTAGATACCAATGACATCAAGGGATATGGGGATAGTGCGGGAAGATGGCTTTGAGGTAGAAGATCAGCCATGATTTAACTTAATTGGGGGGGTGGGGGGGGGCAGGCTCAAAGGGCCGAATGGCCTACTCCTACTCCTATGTTCCTATGTCCTAACAAGGGAACAGAAGGATGGCAGGAAGTAAAGAACAAGATATGACAAAGCTTTCAAGTACCAAATCACTGTGGTAGGCTATCATTTATGAATGTGCTGCAACAGACCAGCCAGTGTGTTAGGATATCAGACAATCCCACAACTAAACACTGTCTCAATTCAGTGGTGGGTGATATAGAAAGACTTATATTTGAGATCTGTATTTAAAAGAAGAGAAAACAGGTAAATTACACAATTTATTGACAATTTGACATCAAGTTACATCCTGCCAAGTTAAAAGTGCGCACACCTTCTGACATTGAGTGGAAAAGGCCTGCGATCAGAACTCAACTTGACCCAAAGGCCAATGAACATACTTCATTTTGAAATAGGAAGTCAGCAATTCTGTACATGCAACCTTGGTAGGAAGAACTGTGTTCATTAAGTGTGATGAGCACTTGTTTCAATTATTATGCAGAGGTTCCTACGCGTTACATCTGAACAGCCTGGCTTGAGGTACATTGAATCTCTCCCAGCTACTAATCAAAACAGCTCACCTCCCTCCTTTTCCCTTACACCATCAGTACGGAGGTGGATTTGAAAAATGATTCCATTTCAGTGCATTTTCAGTGACTTTCAAAGAACAGTGAGTACAATTTAAAAGTAATTCAGCGGTTGTGATGTTCTCTCGGTGTCTTGAGGACATGAAAAGACGGCGTATAAATCCAGTGTAATTGATTTCTTTTCCACTTATTATTTTTCCCTTCAGTTCTAACATTAACTTCACTTGCTAAAATACTTAAGACTTATTTTTTACATTATCCAGTTGAAAGCCCTTAGTTATGAAAACCGATGGGTCCTTAAGGTGGGAACAAATTAATTAATCATCTTCAGACTTCAAGGCTCAAAGGCCAGAATGTTCCCACCCCATTGGCGGCGGGCGGGAGGGGACAATATGGCGAGAAAGCCAAAAATCGGTTTCACGCCGTCGTGAAATCAGTTTGCAATCGTCCGCTCCATCCGTCAATCGCGGACCGTTTCCCATCGCCACATGTTGGGAACCTAATTTTGATACTTTAGCATCTCAATATAAGCCCTGCTCGCTGGAAATATCCCCTCCCCCCACCATGCTGGATCATTTGGGCACTTAACTCCGACGTGTTTCAAAACTGTACATAAGTGATATGCACCTAGCGAGCTGCCCTCCGCTCGGGACTTGGTTTACCTACCTTGCTTCGGGCAGCACTCGCAGTTATCATTGCCAGGCTTTGCAAGCAGAGCCACATCACTTTTACGGGGGCTCATGGGCAGGTATCTACCTACCAGACCAGCTGTAAGGCGGGGGGTGGCTTTTCAATGGCTGCATGGCCAGGGCTCACTAGGGGAAGGGGGAGGAGTGGCCTCAGACGAGGGAAGAAGCTGCAGGGCGAGGGCTGAACTGGGGAAGGGTTGTCCCAGGGTGTGTGTGGGGGCACATGTTGATCTGTGCAAGTGGCCTCAAGATGGTGAGGGCTGAGGAGGCAGTCTCCAGAGGAGATGAGGCCAGATGGACATGTGAGGGCATGTGTGAGAGAGTGAGTGGTGATCTCCCTTGAGCTGGCAATGAGCGAGATGCCAGGGAATGTATGACGGCCTTGCGAGTGTGTGAGTTTAGAGTGGTAAGACGGTTACCTTACCCTGGCAGCTTGGATGAGATCATTCATCTGTTTTCTGCACTGGATGGCTGACCTTCTGTGTGCAGCGTTGGCACTGACCACCTCTGCCTCCGCCTCCCAAGCCAGAGTGGTGAGACTGATCGGCCTCCTGCGGCCAGAGTGGGGGGGTAGAGGACACGGTGGTCGGCCTCCACAGTGTCCAGAAGTGGGTGCATTACTGAATCGGAGGGCTGCACTCCTTCTTGGCTTTTGGGGCCATGTCTTCACCAGTGTCTTCCTGGGATGGAAGCATTGAGAAGCGTGCAGGCAGCTGCAGTTTAAACATGGTGCCCTGCGGTGAGGAAGCGGCGAGCAAATCAGAGGCCGCCCACCAGCGAGATGGCATGTTTCCTGTGGCTGCATAATTAATGAGGCTGGAATGGGATGATACGGCGCGAAAACCCACCATTGCAGCCGGCGGGTAAATCGACTTTTTTCCTCACCCGCTACCACACTTTGGGCAAATCTGGGACGATTCCGCCCAAAAGCAAAAAGTTTGGTGCAGGGGAGGGGGACTGAAGTTGACAATGTTTCTCTAGCGACTTGAATGTCGGGCTCAACTTTGGGGACTCCCGCAATTTCAACTGTAGACAAGGTGCAGAAATGTCCTTCTCTTTCAGTTTGTTTGGTGAATGTAATGGGTAATGTTTTAAGTAAAAACTGGGGTCAATGACCCTTGAGGAACTTTGATAGCGTAAACGAGGAGAAACTGTTTCTACTGGCAAAAGGGTCAGCAACCAGTGGTAGCAGATTTATGATAATTGGTAAAAATGTTAAGGGGGAGATAAGGAGATTTTTTTTTACTCATTGTATTGTTATGATCTGGAATGTGCTGCCTGAAAGGGTGTTGGAGCCAGATTCAAACATAACCATCGAAAGGAAATTGGATATATTCTAAAAATGGAGGACATTGTAAGGCTGTGGGGAAATAGCAACAGCGGGGTGGAATTTTATGGCCTCTTCACGGTGGGGGCGGGGCTGGAAAATAGTCCATTGACTTCGGTGGGACCGAAAGATATCGCCAACAGGAGGGGCCTTAAAATTCAGCCCAGAGGTGGGGCTAATTGGCAGGGGGGTGGGAACCAGAGCAATAGGTCAGCAGGGTGAAATAAATGACTGGGAACTAGTGAATATGGCCAGTAGGACTAAGAGGAAGAGCAGGCAGGGAGAAATTACTGAACACAGTGGGACTGGGGGTCTGAAATGCATTTGTTTCAATGCGAGAAGTATAACAGGCAAGGCAGATGAGTTTAGAGCTTGGATTAGTACTTGGGACTATGATGTTATTGCTATTACAGAGACTTGGTTGAAGGACGGACAGGATTGGCAGATAAACGTTCCAGGATTTAGATGTTTCAGGCAGGATAGAGAGGGATGTAGAAGAGGTGGGGGAGTTGCACTGCTGGTTAAGGAGAATATCACAGCTGTACGACAGGAAGACACCTCGGAGGGCTCATGCAGCGAGGCAATATGGGTAGAGCTCTGGAATAGGAAGGGTGCAGTCACAATGTTGGGGGTTTACTATAGGCCTCCTAATTGCCGGCGGGAGATTGAGGAACAGTTATGTAGGCAGATTTTGGAAAGATGTAAAAGCAATAGGGTTGTTGTGGTGGGTGATTTTAACTTTCCCTATATTGACTGGGAATCACTTAGTGCTAGGGGCTTGGATGGTGCAGAATTTGTAAGGTGCATCCAGGAGGGCTTCCTGAGACAATATGTAGATAGTCCAACTAGGGAAGGGGCAATACTGGACCTGGTATTAGGGAATGCTCACTCCCAAAGAAAAATTGGGTGCTGATGATGTCATCAGGTAAATTGGCATGGAGGAAGGAACTCAATCAACATTCAAATACACAGTCATTAACATTGGGGTAGTTGCAGGGGAGTTACTAGTCTGACAATATGAAGCAGTTGTATTAACATCTCCAGAGATGCAGTCATCAACACTACATATGTGCTTGTGAGGTGGAATACTGAGCCTGACATGTGTGAGGGAGCTGGTATAACAGCAGTAGAGGTATGTGGATGCCAGCTGGGAGGAATTATTGAGCCTGATGCTATGCCGTCTCATATCGAGACTGAGCTTAATGATGCCGAATTTAGATGGGAAAGCAGAAAGGAATCAGGGAAGCCAGAAAACTAGACATGACTGGCATAGTCATGAGAGGAAATTTACCGTGAGAGAGACGGTATACGTGAAGAACTTTGGAGAAACCAAAGTGGTTACCGAGTGAAATAAGTGCAGTGACTAAGACAGCTAAATTACCATCAGCAGAGATACAGTTATTAGCACAAGATAGTTGCTTGGAGGAGTTACTGAGCCTGACGTTGGAGGGAGTTGGATTAATGCATAACTATGAATCAAGAGATGTTTCAGCAACTGTATTCATTCAGCTGTGTATATTAATTCCTCCATCTTGTCCGCTCTTCTGTGCCAGTGATGTTATCAGAACTTGCCACTTAACTCCAAAGAGGGGAGAATAAAAATCAACAAGGAGGACAGAGAAATAAAAGATTAAAGTTAATACTTCTTCATGACTGATTTTGAGAAGGGTCACTGATGGCAACATTTTTCTTTAACAAAATAATCTTTCTTTTCCCCTCCAAATACAATTGCAAAGTTATCCAGCACATTTCAAGCATCTTTAATTTCAATATACAGCAAAGTCAGATATAAAGCTCCATCTGCCCCAAGCTAAGATGAGCACCCCCCCCTGAAGGCAGCTTTGAGCCTGGGGTCTTGCTAGGGACTGGATTGACACTGTTCGAGCTCACTGCATGCGGATAGAAGGGTTATCCAAGCTAAGCTTGATCCTGTCGCAGTCGATATTCATATATATGTACTATCCAAGAGGAGTAGGAAGCCTGGCTGACGTTACCCTCCACCTAGCTCATGACTCTCCTCAGTGTATTTTATTTATATTTAGAATGCTAGAGTTCTACATAAAATCCCATTTTCAAAACTCTTCCTGCATTCCCGGTGCATGGCAGATGCTATGTATCGATCTCCCATTCTGATGATATGAGAAAGAGCAGAAGTAGGACTCCTTTGATTTATGATGTTGCTGTGTATAAGTAGTTCCAGGGTACTGGAATCAGTATCTGGAGTGCGCTGTTGCCTCTGTACCTCTGTAAGAGATGGGGTACGAACAGTCGGGTTCATCTTCCATCTATTTATTCACCAGCCATTGAGCAGACTCAATTCTATCGGTGAACTGGTATGACATTCTATTCAACCAGTGCATGTTCCTAGCACAGAGAGAGAACTGATGCTACAACAGGCTGACTGTGTGCTGTCAGCAGGGAGGGATGCTCCCAGGGAGTGAATCAAGAAGCTCGCAGGGGTACAGCCCATGATTTTCTGCTTATTGAATTTAATGAGCGGAAAAGCAGGAACAGTACGTCTGCATTTTTCCCTTGTGCACTTCTTATGACTGCAGATCCATGCTAGAAGTGTGGAATCGGCCCTTAAATTCATTATGGCTCTCCTGTGTCCCCTGCTGTTGAGCCTATAGCTATAGTGTCACACCAAGTCCCGTTCAGCCATCACCACTGCACTCGCTGTTGGCTCCTGGTCCAGCAACGCCTTAATTTTTAAAGTTTTGAGTGCATGTTTTCAAATTCCTCCCTGGCCTTGCTCTTCCCCGTCTCTGTAAACTCCTCCAGCCCCACGACCTTTTGAGATATCTGCGTTCCTCTAATTTTGGCTGCCTGCACATCCCTGATTCTAATCACCCCATCACTGGAGAGTTTGCCTTCAGCTGCTGAGACCATAAGCTCTGGACTTCCCTCCCTAACCCTCTCTACTTGTCTCTCTCTCCTCTTTTAAGATGCTCCTTAAAGCCTATTCCTTTGATTAAGCTTTTCATCATCTGACCTAAAATCTTCTATGTGGTTTGGCGACAAATTTTGTTTGATCACATTCCTGTGAAGTCCCTTGGAACATTTTAGGACACTAAAGGCGCTATATAAATATAAGTGTTGTTGTTGCTGTTATGTATTCTAATGACCTGTGCATATGTCTCGCTTAGGCAAGGACAGAGTTACTTCACTAATGCCCTTCATGGGTAAATAACCTTCTGCCATTTGTCCTCTAGGCTTACACATGATGAATGGCCTGTTAGTCCAGATACCAGAGGGTCCTCAGTACATAGAATTTTACAGTACAGGAATAGGTCATTTGCCTATGTGCTTAAGATTCATGCGAGCCTCCTCCCACCTCAGTGCCTCTCAGTCTATCGACATATTCTTTCATTCCTTTCTCCTTTATGTACTTATCAATGGTCGTTGCCTCAACCGTTTCATGTGGAGGCATGATCCACGCCTTTGTCATTCCCTGAGTACTTCATAATACCTGTGGAGATCTATGACTGTGCACCTTCCAGGGAGGGAAAGAATACTGGAGGGATGGGGGTGATGGGGAGGTATGTTGAGAATCGTTTGTTTATTCATTCTGCTCTAGTTTTCTGAAGCACACCATAGGTAAAAGTTAATATTGACATGTGCATCATAGGCATATCCCACATGCCTCGTAGTGAAGCTGTACGTCATTTGTACAGGAGACAGACACCATTTGTATGGGAAATGTCAAACGTTTATGCAGCTCTTGTACCTTTCAGAGATGGAAGACTAATGAATGCAGGTCCCTCCATCAATAACAGATGTCCTGCTTTCAATACTGGCTCCTACGCTAGGCTAGACAGGCAGCTTACCTAGTCTACAGCACGTAACATGTATAGGAGCTAGCACTCGGAAACAATTAAGCCTAACAGTCCCAGATGTCATTGACTGGTTAGCTTCTGCACGCTGTACATGTACAGTGTTCAATATACCACTTGCTAGGTTTCATAAATGATCAATTTTATGAACAAGCTCATCCCATACAAAGAAGAATGATGGAATGACTGAAATTATGCGTAAATTCATTATAGTTGGACTAGTGTACATTTTCTTTAATGTCCTCGCCAGATTACCTGGCAAGGAGCTGGTCCATATAGACCAGGTCAGAGGTTTAGGTGCAGCCTGGGCTGCAATAATTAATTTGAGTTGGGATTATGGTAGGAGAGCTCACAGCTAACCAGAGTTCTCGTGGGTCAGCGGGAGAAAGATCAGCTTGAATTCCTACTGCTGGTTGTTATCCATTGTCCACATGTGGCCCTCAGGTAAGGACACGATCGGACTATCTGTACTATAAGCATTTTTTCTTTATGTTCTTCTTGTGATGAAGTTCTATCCTGCATTCAACTTAAAGTAGGAAAACGCAGGAAAGATCAGGTTAAACTGAAAAAAAAAAGACAAGCAATAACAGCTTGCATTTCTATTGTGTCTTTCATTTAAAGAAATATCCCAAAGCACTCCAGGCATAGGGAATATAGATGCTGAGCCAGAAAGGGCAAGCTTGGGAGTGGTAACTGAAAGCTTGACCAAAGAGATTACGTAGAATTACAAAGAATTTCTGCACAGAAACACATCAATAGGCCCAACTGGACTGCACGATGTTTATGCTCCACATAAGTCTTCTCCCACCCTCCTTCAACTAAGCTGATCAGCATCTCGTTCTGTTCCTTTATCCCTCATGAACTTATCTAGCTTCCCCTCAAATGCATCTGTGCTATTCGCCTGAACTCCTTGCGGTAGCAGGTTCCACATTCTGAAGAAGTTTCTCTTGAATTCCCTATTGGATTTAGTAGTGGCAATCCTATAATTATGACCCCTAGTTTTCGGTTTCCCTACAAGTGGACATATCTTCTCTATGTCAAAACTAGTAAAAGCCCCTCATCATTTGAAAGATATCTTTTGGCTCACACCTCAACTTTTTTGTTCTTAGAGAATAAAGCTCCGTCTTTCCTGATAGTTAGAACCTCTCAAACCTGGGATCATTATTGCAAACCTTTTTTGCCTCAAATCTCTTGTGTGCCTCTATATCCCTTTTACAGAGAGGTGGAGATGCTTAGGGAGGGATGCTCAGTCATCAAGAAAGAGGTGGCTGAAAGCTCTACTGTCAGTGGTGGGTTGAGGGTGTGGGGGGATAAATGTACCCTGTGGGTACAAAAAGATAAAGCAAACACTTATGGCACAAAAAGCATTTTCTAGTTCCACTGCCAAATTTGTTTATTACTGTCAGCAGGTTTATTTTAATTCATTCACAGGATGTGGGCTTCACTGGCTGGGCCAGCATTTATTACCCATCCCCAGTTGCCTTTGAGAAGGTGGTGGTGAGCTGCCTTCTTGAACCGCTGCAGTCCATGTGGTGTAGGTACACCCACAGTGCTGTTAGGAAGGGAGATCCAGGCTTTTGACCCAGCAACAGTGAAGGAACGGTGATATATTTCCAAGTCAGGATGGTGAGTGACTTGGAGGGGAAATTGTAGGTGGTGATGGGAACATCTATCTGCTGCCCTTGTCTTTCTAGATGGTAGTGGTCGTGGGTTTGGAAGGTGCTGTCTAAGGAGCCTTGGTGAATTCCTGCAGTGCATCTTGTAGATGGTACACACTGCTGCTACTGTGCATCGGTGGTGGAGGGAGTGAATGTTTGTGGATGTGGTGCCAATCAAGTGGGCTGTTTTGTCCTGGATGGTGTCAAGCTTCTTGAGTGTTGTAGGAGCTGCACTCATCCAGGCAAGTGGGGAGTATTCCATCACACTCCTGACTTGTGCATTGTAGATGGTGGACAGGCTTTGGGGAGTCAGGGGGTGAGTTACTCGTCACAGGTTTCCTAGCCTCTGACCTGCTCTTGTAGCCACAGTATTTATATAGCTAGTCCAGCTCAGTTTCTGGTCAATGGTAACTTCTAAGATGTTGATAGTGGGGGATTCAGTGATGGTAATGCCATTGAATGTCAAGGGGTGATGGTTAGATTCTCTCTTGCTGGAGGCGGTCATTGCCTGGCACTTGTGTGGCATGAATGTTACTTGCCACTTGTCAGCCCAAGCCTGGATGTTGTCCAGGTCTTGCTGCATTTGGACATGGACTGCTTCAGTATCTGAGGGATCGTGAATGGTGCTGAAAATTGTGCAATCATCAGCGAACATCCCCACTTCTGACCTTATGATGGAAGGATGGTCATTGATGAAGCAGCTGAAGATGGTTGACCTGAGGACACTACCCTGAGGAACTCCTGCAGTGATGTCCTGGGGCTGAGATGTTTGACCTCCAACAGCCACAATCATCTTCCTTTGTGCTAGGTATGACTCCAACCAGCGGAGAGTTTTTCCTTGGATTCCCATTCACACCAATTTTGCTCGGGATTCTTCATGCCACACTTGGTCAAATGTGGCCTTGATGTCAAGGGCAGTCACTCTCACCTCACTTCGGTAGTTCAGCTCCTTTGTCCATGTTTGAACCAAGGCTGTGATGAGGTGAGGAGCTAAGTGGCCCTGGCGGAACCCAAACTGGGCATCAGCGAGTAGGTTATTGCTAAGGAAGTGCCACTTTATAGCACTGTTGATGACCCCTTCCATTTACTAATGATCCTCAGGGTAGTGTCCTTGGCCCAACCATACAGTAGACTGTTGGGGCGGTAATTGGTCGGGTTGGATTTGTCCTGCTTTTTGTGTACAGGACATACCTGGGCAATTTTCCACAAGGCAGGGTGGATGCCAGTGTTGTAGCTGTATTGGAACAGCTTGGCTAGGGGCGCAGCAAATTCTGGAGCACAAGTCTTCAGTACTATTTCTGGAATATTGTCAGGGCTCATAGTCTTTGCAGTATCCAGTGCCTTCAACTGTTTCTTGATATCACATGGATTGAATTGAATTGGCTGAAGATTGGCATCAGTGATGCTGGGGACCTCCTGAGGAGGCAGAGTTGGATCATCCACTCGGCACTTCTAGCTGAAGATTGTAGCAAATGCTTCAGCCTTATATTTTGCACTGATGTGCTGGGCTCCCCCGTCATTGAGGATGGGGCTATTTGTGGAGCCTCCTCCTCTAGTGAGTTGTTTAATTGTCCACTACCATTCATGACTGGATGTGGCAAGACTGCAGAGCCTAGATCTGATGTGTTGGTTGTGTGATCACTTAGCTCTGTCTATCACTTGCTGCTTATACTGTTTGGCATGCAAGTAGCTCTGTGTTATAGCTTCAACAGGTTGACACCTCATTTTTAGGTATGACTGGTGCTGCTCCTAGCATGCCCTCCTGCAGTCCTCATTGAACCAGGGTTGATCCCCTGGCTTGATGGTAATGGTAGACCGGGGGGTATGCCGGGCCATGAGTTTACAGATTGTGTTCACGTACAAATCTGCTGCTGCTGATGGCCCACAGTGCCTCATGGACGCTCAGTCTTGAGATGCTTGGTCTGTTCCAAATATATGGATAATCATGCTTAAGCAATAATAAAATCATAAAAATGCTAGAAATTAAAGGCCACAGTGCATAATCGACACTTCCTGTTACGGGTAACAGCAAAGTGACTAAAATACAGGGGCACTTGATGAATAACAATCTGAGGGTTAAGGGTAGCCAGTCTTCAGCCATGATCCCCTGTCAATCTGGCTGTTGAAGCCCAGGCAACTCAATTTTGTTTATGCCAGTAATTCCAGATTGCTGATTTGTCTTGAATTTTCTGGGCGTTGAGGTTTGAAAAGGCTGTTTGGAGCGCTGTTGATCGGGACACCATGATTTGTTAGCATGCCAAGACATGTGGCTTCTGGAGCATTCTGTGGCAGAATGTGCCAGAAGAAGAGGGAATTATCCCAGACCTCAGGTATATGGTTCTTGGCCCTGCATCAAGATTTCTGTTGATCTTGTAAATGAGAATAAACCCAATTTAGCATGTTTAAATTGGTCTGAGATCAGTCTCACTCTTCTTGATCATAAATGTTTCCTAAGATCAAAAGAGAGATACAGCAAAGAAGACCCTTACTGATGGTCAGTTGTCCCTCAGTGGGCAATACTCTTGTTCCTCTAAGTCAGTAGGTTGTGGGTTCAAATTGCATTCCAGAGACTTGAGCACAAAATCTAGGCTGACAATCCAGTGTAGTACTGAGGGAGTGCTACACTGTCACAGGTGCCACCTTTCAGATGAGTGAGGTCCAGTAGGCCCTCTAGGGTGGACATAAAAGACACTATGGCATTATTTTGAAAAACAGCAGGAGAGTTCTGGCCAATATTTGTCCTTCAACCAAAATCACTGAAAACGGATTATCACATTGCTATTTGTGGGAGCTTGCTGTGTGCCATATGTTTCCTGTGTTGCAACAGTCATTGCATTTCAAAAGTATTTCTCTGGCTGTAAAGCCTTTGTGCCTTACTGAGGGTCTTTCTACTCTTTATAACTCACCCATCCGAAAAGGCAACAGAAGCAACATTAATGCTCACTGGATTTAAAATGCAGCCACAGGTCTGAGACTAGGAGACACTATGGATTCTAGTCAGTGTCCTTTTTACGCTTATGCAAAAGCAAAGCGGTTCTGATGAAAAGTCATGAACCTAAAATGTTAATCCTTTTTCTCTCTCCGCAGATGTTGTCTAACCTGTTGAGTCTTTCCAGTTTTTTTCTGGTTTATGTCTGTTCATATGACCTGGCTGGAGTTACTGCTCTCTTACACCCAAGCACAGAGTTCCTCTCCTAGTCGTTACAATTTAACTGCTGATAAAAGTGTCCTATACTTGGCTGAACCCAGATAGGTTCATAAAATGTCCCTGAGGTCCAAGGGACTCGTGAGCACTTTTTAAACACAAAGGTATAACTTAGGTCAAATCCTTGTGGAGTGAGACTGTCGAGGGAATCTCACATCACTTCTCTCTGGAGTTAAGCCACGCCTCGATTCTGGATTAATTCCAACAACATTTAAGCTGCAGTAATAATACACATTTGAAATGATATCAGGGTTTTTATTTGGCTCCATTCCTATACCTAGAAGCCCATTCCATGAATTGATCACCCTTGAGTGCGGAAGAATTTCTGACAGCAGGTCCTCCATTTCCCTTTTCCCCAGCCAGACTCATGTCATCTTGTCCTACGATCGTGGTTGAAGCTATCTTATATACTGCTATGAACACCTCTCTCAGGAGATTACTTCCAAGGCTGAAAGCCCAAATTTCTCCAGTCTTTCCTCATAACTCAATCCTCTAAGCATCAGTCTTAATGCTCTTTCCTCCACTACCTCAGGGACATGAATGTCTCCCTTAATGCCTTGCCAGTCAGAACTGTACACAGTACTTTAGGTCTTGCCAGTTGTTCAAAAAAGAACTTGCATGTATATAACACTTTTAATATAAAAGAAATTCCAAATTTCGTTAGAGTGGGATGGGAGACATTCCTAATTGCTCCTCCCCACCCCATCCACCCAACCAACACAGGTTGATGATATACAGACAAAGTATGGGGTGGTAAGCCCCTGACAGTGTGGCCAGAACTGAGAGCAACACAAGTGCGCAGCATTGAAATTCTTCCCACTGTCCTCACAAACAAAATGGCAACCCTGTCAGACTTCTTTTTAATTTTATGAAAATGATAGCCTCTTTTTTCAAACAAGAGTTCATCCTTTTTATGCATTGTTGGCGGTAGCATTTGCTGCATTACTGAATTCTAGTTCCAAGAATGAATGATTCCTTTAGTGACTTAGATTGCTTATTTGCCATGTGCAGTGTACACTATATCATAGGTATAGATGTGTGGTTTGTGCATGATGGCAAATTTATCCTACTCATGAGAATGACCTTAATAACCCAGAGTAATGCAATCACTCATGCACTGTTAGTGTCTTTCCCACCCATGGGACACACTAATTATGCAGTGCAACTTGTGATGTTTCCTGAATATATTTGGGGAGAAAATAATTTCAGGTTTTTTTGATCATTCATTTGTGAGCGCTAATCAATGACTTGTTAATTATTCATTAGGATATTCTTCATCCTTGTTTTGTTGTTTGACGGTATGTTTTCTTCCACCCCCCCCTGGCTTTACTGCTTTGAAACGGCAGAAGCAGGTCCCTGAGGGACTCAGCCATCTTCAGTCCCGAAGATTATAATAGTGGGAAATTGTACTGTACATCTGATTTCATTTTGCACTTATTCCAGAATTTAAACAAACACTTGCCTAAGGTATTATTTTACTGCACTGATTGAAGTTAAGCACTGATTTAATGTGTTATTAGTTCATTTGATTTAACTTAGCCCTTGTACAAGAACAGGACCCTGTTTTGAAGTCAGCATATTTGGAGCTGTTCGGATGATACAAGCAGGAGGAGGCCATTCAGTCCCTTGCTTCTGTTCTGCCATTCAATTAGATCATGGCTGTTCTGTACCTGAACTCCATCCATCCTTCTTGGTTCTGTAATCCTCAACACTCTTATCTAACAAAAATCTATCAATCTCAGCTTTGAAAATTTCAAATGAGTCCCCAACCTCAATAGCTTTTCGGGGGAGAAAGTTCTGGATTTCCATTACCTCTTGCGTGAAGAAGTGCTTCCTGATATTAACCCTGAAATGTCCAGTTCTAATTTTAAGCTTATGCCCCCTTGTTCTGGACTCCCCCCACCAGAGGAAATAATCTCGATCTACCCTTTAATCATCTTAAACATTTCAATTAGAACACCCCTAAATATTCTATATTCAAGGGGTAGCACTTCAGCCCTGGGAAATAAGGAGTTAACTTACCTGGTTTTATTGTGTATCATAATCTTGTGCATCCAATTTTTTTGAATAATTAAATAAAATGTTTAAATTTCTCAAACTTCTGTCCAGCATAAGATGACTCAGTAGATAAATGTACCATGCATCACAGACTGACTAAGAAGATTCTAGATTTGATCCCTGGTCTGTTAATTTAGTTCACCTCGAGTAACATGTGGAGTGCTACGATTGTCTTCCTGGGGTGACTGGTGGGTTGGTGGGGGGGTGGTGTACGTGGGAGTGGTGAAGAGAGAGTCTGCCTCTTTTGGATGGATGGTCACTATTAAGCATGCAAATCAGGGTCCAATGGCTTACCTAGGACCCCAATCACAATTTCGAGGTACAGAAGAGCTGCAACAACTATTTTCTTTTTTAACCTTTTATTTTTCTGGGGTCAAAAGGAACAGAAGATAGCTCCTTCAATTGCTGTAACATCTTCAAGTCAACCTCAACCAACTGTATTGCTTGGGAAGTTCCCTCGTAGCTTACAAATTGATAGTGTGACTTGAAATGTGACGGGATGTACATTACAACAGTGGGCACAGTTCAAAAAAGTGCCTGATTCCAGTCACCCATCAATGCTATTGACCCTTAGCTGCCCTCCAAAGCAGCCACTCAGTTGCATCAAACAGCCACAGTGGGTCAAGAGGGCGGCCCACTTCCACCTTCTGAGGCCAACCAAGGGAGTGGGCAATAGATGCTGGCGGTGCCAGCGATGTCCAGGTGCCGAGAATAAATTAAATTTAAATTTGATGATTCAGATGGTTTTGATGTTGTGCAGGTCAAATGCCGATGATACTCTTCACTTGGCTCTCTGCGTGAAGATACACAGTTCGACCTAACCCTGCAGGGATCCCGAACAAAAACAGAAAATGCTGCAAAAGCTCAGCAGGTCTGGTAGCAGCTGTGGAGAGAGAAACAGAGTTAACGTTTCCAGTCTGTGAATGTGGTGCCAATCAAGTGGGCTGCTTTGCTCTGAATGGTGTCAAGCTTCATGAGTGTTGTGGGAGCTGCACTCATCCAGGCAAGTGGAGAGTATTCCATCACACTCCTGACTGTGCCTTGTAGATGGTGGACAGGCTTTGGGGAGTCAGGAGGTGAGTTACTCATCACAGGATTCCTAGCCTCTGACCTGCTCTTATAGCCACAGTATTTATATGGCGAGTCCAATTCAGTTTCTGGTCAATGGTAACCCCCAGGACATTGATAGTGGGCAATTCAGTGATGGTAATGCATTGAACTTCAGGGGGCAATGATTGTGTTCCCTCTTGTTGGAGATGTCATTGTCAGGTATTTGTGTGGTGCAAATGTTACTTGCCACTTGTCAGCCCAAGCCTGGATATTGTCCACGTTTTGCTGCATTTGGATATGGACTACTTCAGTATCTGAGGGGTCATGAATGGTGCTGAACATTGTACAATCATCAACAAACATCCCCAACTCTGACCTTATGATGGAAGGAAGGTCATTGATGAAGCAGCTGAAGATGGTTGGGTCGAAGAAAATACCCTGAGGAACTCCTGCAGTGATGTCCTGGACCTGAGGTGACTGACCTCCAACAACCACAACCATCTTCCTTTGTGCTAGGTATGACTCCAACCACCTGGTTCCCATTGACTCCGGTTTTGCTAAGGCTCCTTGATGCCACACACGGTTAAATGCAGCCTTGATGTCAAGGGCAGTCACTCTCACCTCACCTGAGTAACAGTCTTCAGTAAGTCACAACGCCACAGAATGATGAAGGGATTTGGGAGGACACAGCTTGCACTCAAAAAAAAAATTGTTGGCAATTGGTGAAAAATACCTGAGGTATGAACGAGGTGCTGTTTACTGTGTGTTTCTGAGAAACCTGATTTCCAGTGTATCTGCAGCCATCCTCATGGAAACTGCTCTGATGTGTTTGCAAATTGCTTCCTTCGGATGCAAATTGCAAATTTTCCCCATGATGTAATCGTGTTAAGTTTCAACTGAGAGAGATAACATGCATGAAAAAGGGAAGTGGGGGGGGGAGGGTGGTGAGAGGAGGGAGCCGGTACTTAAGGGGTTAAAGGTTATTTCAATTTGATTGCAATCCCTCATTTACTGAAGGTCCTGCTTCTCAATCAGCCCCAAGTACACAGATAGAACAGATGATTGATTTTGAATTTATGAAACTGCCCTAACAAAGGACAAGCAGAACCGTCGGAGATGAGAAAATTACAGCCACAATCAATTTGTCAGCCAAACCCATGATCTTGGGAGTCGGAATTGGTGGTTTATAAATGAAGTCAGTCCTTGCAACATAAAGCGGTGGGCGCGCAAGGTGCCTCGGCGCTGCCGGCGTGTCCTGGAGGTGCTGGTCGACTGCAGCGGCAGCGCAGTGCGAGAAGCAGCGAATCGGTGGCTCCTTTCACAACCCCAACCAACCAATCCACTTCTGATTTCAGCCGGGTACGCGACAAGTGGCCCGAAGATTCACACCCGCAGTGTTTGGAAATGAAGTAATATCAGCCCAATGTAGCACTTTTGAAATTAGAACCAGTTTAAATTAAAATCTGAATTACCTGGAAAAACTCAGCAGGTCTTTTTTCCAGTTTATCCAGGTAATTCTGTTTTTGTTTTGGATTTCCAGCATCCGCAGTAGTTTTTTGTTTTTAAATTAAAATCTGCTTTCTCTCGCTGACCCCACCACCCCCACCCCCAATTTATCTTTCACATGACGATTACTATCAACTTTACACTGGATGACTAGAACTATAAGCGGGGGTGGCTGGGTGGGGTGGGGGAAGTGAAGAATGATTGAGGACAGTGAATTGGGGAGGCGTTTACTGCAGGACGTGAACACATTTTTAAATGTTTTCCCTGCTTCCTCACACACCACCCCTACCCCCTTCACCCCCATCCATTACCAGTCGTCAGTAAATCGCAACGCCACGCGATGTTAAAGGGATTGGGGAGAAGGAGGCAATAGTGAAAACTGCCCTCAAAATAAAATTAAAAAATGTTGGCAATTGGCGAAAAATCAGAGCTTGGGTTGACTTGTTACTAAGAAAAGGGAATAAAGCAGTGCAGTCTAAATATAGCAAGAAGGGGGCGGTTGTTTCAAGCCTGTGTATACACGTGGGCTTATTTCAGGAAAAGGCTAAGGCTTCTTGGTTGCTTCTATGGGTGTCAGATAAAATCTTGTACTTCCTGTTCTTCTGGGGGAAAAAAAAGAATCTGAAAATCATTCTCATTCTTCAGCTGTGTATATTTCTAATTTGATGCACTGTAAAATTAACTGCTTAACTGGTAGAAACCGTCAATGAAGGGGGGAACCGGCTGGTTCGGGTCGAAAGATTCCTCTATGGTGGAGTCAATTTCACCAGAAACTGGTTCCTGTTGCCATTATTATTGGCATCATCTCTTCCTGATCTAACATACTTTTATAATTTTGGCGAGTTTTATATGAAAGTAGTGTTGGCACTGATAAATGGAGCACAATTATTTTTTTTTAGGAAGCCAATGTCAGCATCAAGCATTCTGAGTTCAGGTAGAACATGGTCAGAGGTAGAGTGACTGACTGAATGAATAAACAAATGAATACCATTCTCCTCCATCCACTCTTTGCATCAGTTCGACATTTTCCATTTTGGATACTAGCTTGAAATCTCAATACCAAATTAGCAAGAGAATGGCCAAGCTTGTTAAACATTGGACCCCTACACCGAATAGAAAGGGAAGGCCTTTATCTCATCAGTCTAGAGTGGGGTTCAAACCCAGGTCCTGGAGGTCAAAGGCAGTGCAATTGGTCGTCATTATTTTTCTTTCCTCACTCAACAACAAATTTGAATTTACCTAGCACTTTGAACTTAGAAAAACATCCCACGCCTCTTCACAGAGCCATATTAAGACGAATTGGATGTTGAGTTAAAGGAGGAGTTATTAGGAGGAATGATCAAAAGCTTGGTCAAAGAGTTGGATTTTAAGGAGGGTCTTTTCCTTGTGCTGAAGTGTGGCTCCAGTCCCCAGGGTTTATGCTATAGTCTAATGAGCATTGGCAGGCTAGTTAAGCATCATGGCCACAACAACTTGGAACATAGGAAGAGGAGTACCCCATTACACCCCTCAAGCTTGTGCTACTCAATGAGATCATGGTTGATCTGTGACTAACTCCATACATCCATGTTTTCCCCATATTCCTTAATGCCTTTGGTTAACAGGAATCTATCAACCTCAGATTTAAAATGAACAGTTAACCCAGCATCAATTGTCACTTGAAGAAGAGGGTTCCAAACTTCTATCTCTCTTTCTATTTAGAAGTTTTTTTTTCTAATTTCACTCCTGAAGGGCCTGGGTCTACCAAGTCAGTGCATCTACCTGTCTCAACTGAAGAACACACAAACACAACACCCTGCCTTCACTCCCCTCCATTGCAAGGCACCACAGTGCTAAAACCACAGCTAACTGCAAACTAATTAAATTGCTACAGACACAAAGCCCTCCTGTTTTACTCTATGCTCACAGTCCACTGGCTTCAATGGCAATTATTAGCATAGAACACCTCCATTGGTTAAAAAGGTGTTAGACAGAAATAATTCTCTGAACAATAACATAATTATCTACAGAGAATTCTTCATCCAATTTTTGCTTTGCCAATTCCATTCTCAATAAACACCACTGAAAAGAGAATAACTTGTCAGTTTCATTACTGTTTTGGGATCTGGCTGTGCACAACATAGTTGCCTCATTCATTTGAATAATAACAGCCCCACTGCATTTCAAAAGAAACTCCTTACATGTGAAGCAGGTAGAGAAATTTTGAACTGGGCACCATATAAATGCAAGCCTTTCTTTTCCCAGAAACATAGAATGATGCAACACTGTAAGGAGGCCTTTCAACCTGGCAGCTCATTGAAAGAGCACTTGAATTAGTCCTGCTTCCCTGCTCTTTTCACATAGCCCCACAAACGTTTCCCCTTCAACTGCTGGTCCCATTCAGATCGTAACTGCAAAAATTTATTTTGCCTCTAACACTCAGAGAGGCTTTCTAATGGAAAGCGAAACTGTAGGCCTACAGCACGATAGCCAGAGATTAGCCCAGGCTTCAGGGTTGTTGTGCCTATGGCTGCTGTTTTCAACTACTTGTTACCAAGCAGGTCTTTTAACACTTAGGAGGGGCAGCCTGACATTTACAGAACTGCTTTATCTCCGTGAAAAAACAAAAAAAAGGATAACATTTGAGTGAATTTGGTTATTTTCAACCTGGATTCTATTCAGCCAGATAAACAGTGCAGAATTCAGGACCACTTATAAGCCTGAGGCCACAAGCATGGCAGACTTAAGAGTTATCGCAGTAGTGCACTAGAGGGCATTGTTCTGGCATCGTGTTCAGGTCAATTGCTGGGGCAACGTAGAGCCTTGTATTAATCCTTGCTATTATTTGATCTGGTTTTGTGTGAGGCTGACACTGCAACTGGATACGATACAAAAAGGTTCTATTTCCCAGCACTGACCACCTTCACCTTGATTAGCACATACTGTCTAGCCCCGCTCCCAAGCTTTGCGGTTATCAGTATAATTATATTTAAACAGACAAGACACGCTGTGTTATTTTGGCTTAAGGAGATGTTATTGCACCAAACAATGATGTCAGTCCGTGTTGAGTGCAGCTCCTGCTACAAGTTTTGTTTGGTTTTTTTCTATCATAGTTTGAGTTCAGACTATAAGATCAGAATCTGAAAACCACAGTGATGAGCAGTTGTTGCAGCAGCAGATACACAGGCGCTGTTCCTGTGTGAGGCATCAACAGCAACATTTAGATAGTGCCCTTAGCACAGCAAAACACCCCAAATGTTTCACAGTGCAGTTACAAAAAAAAAATGGAGTCATATATGGAGTGCTGGACAGGTGACCGAAAGCTTGGTCAAAGAGGTAGGTTTTAAAGAATGCCTTAAAGGTGGAAAGAGAGGTAGAGATGTGCAAATAGTTAACATGTTGGAACTGAGGGCAGGATTTTCTGGTCCCGTCTGTCGCAGGAATCGTTGTGGGTGGGGCGAAAAATTTGACGGACCAGCCAAAGGTCCATTGACATTGGGAGGGAGTTTCCAGTCCTGCGGTGGGCGGGACCAAAAAAATCCCACCCTGAGTTTGTACAGGCCGAGTGGATTTTTTCCAGGGCCCTCCAAGGAGGTGGCGATGGGGGTGGGTGGAGGGTGAGGGGAGGATGCACCCTAATGTGGAGGCCTGAGGATCGATGGAAATAGTTCTTCAGGCCTCATCTACATATTCAGGATGAGCTGTCAGGACCTGTCACTCCTCTATAGGCATGTCAATGGAGGAAAGGATTCAATTATGGGTTTGCCTTCTTCACTAGTAGCACTCCCACCCCCCGTCGTTAAGTCCCATTAAGTTGGTGAGTGGGGAGGGGGGGGTGGGTTTGGGGACACTCTGCTCCTCTAGGCTTCACATTAAGAGTAAAAATTTTATGGCTGCATGGGTGGCCTGGAAATCCTGAGTGGAACAGGTCCGAAGCCCGCTCAGGACAAACCATTTTGGTGTGGAATCCTTCAACAGGCCCCTAGTTAAGACATGTAATGTGACCTAATGCCTGGCTGTGAGCAATGCCTAAAATATGGGCCTTGAACAGTGGGACAAACGGGGACCCAATTTTCGTTTCAATTTTTTTGCAACAACTTCTAAATCCAGCTGCTTTGAACTGGTTACTTGAGCTGATATTCACTGCGTAAGGCAATGGCTTAATGGATCTGCTGTGGATACTGCAACCTCGGGGGGTCTGAAAGTTTAAGCCAAAATTAAAATTATTCCAATTCCTCTGTAAAGATATTACATGGCTAGGCCACTTGAATGCTGCATAGAATTTCACACTGCATAAATATTAAATCCAGAAACACTGAGCAAAGGAATGTGCAAGCTGCTTTGAAGCAGGTAGGGAAAGGGTCAATAATCCAAACACTGGAACTAATTTCTGGGCTATGCAGTCCTCTCCAATTCTGTACCATAGGAGCTGATTCTGACTTTGTGTGATGGTGTAAAAAGGGTAATATCAAATCATCAGCCCGTTTTACACCTCTCAGTGACCCCAGTGGAAATAAAAATCAGGAGAGCTGTTAAATGGATTCCCAGTTCACTTTCACTGTTTTACACTATCGCACAAACTCAAGGACTATCCCATAATGTGCTAACCTTGATATATGCATAAAATCAGCGTGTGTGTTTGTGTGCGTGCGTGTGGGTGTGTGCGCATGTGTTGGTATGCGTGGTGTCTTGTGTGTGTGTGGTGCGTGTCTGTCTTTTATGTGTGTCTTTCTATATATATATATGTGTGTGTGTTTATATTGTGTGGGCATGGGTGTTTGTTTGTACCTATGTGGTGAGTGTATGGTATCTGTGTGTGCGTGGGTCTATATGTGTAGTGTTGGTGGGTGTGTGTGTCTATGTTTATGGGCTGGATTTTCAGTTGCCATTGAGGGGGAGGGGGAACAGGAATGGGTGTGGTCCTGAGTTAAAAATCGCCTTCCCTGAGGGCAGCTTTGGATCCTACCTCCGCTGGAACAGTTTGCAATTTTCAAAGGCTGGCGGGGCGGGGTGGGGTCAGGGGACAGAAAACTGGCTCGCTGCCCATTAATGGTCCCTTTAGCTCCTTAAGGAGCTTGTTCAGGGTCATGTCCAGAACGGAATAGGATTTTCAATCTTTTTTCTGGAAGAAACCAAACATCAGTCTGGTTCATGTTTGCACACTGCCGACAGGGTCACCACGGGGCAAAAGGAAGTTTGTTTCCATCCCTGTTATTTTTGTGAAATTTGTGGGGTCAACCAGGGCTGGTTCGAGTGCTGTATCTTGACTTGGCAATCATGGTCACTTTACACCATCCTTATCCTCCTGCTACTTGCATAATCTGCCTGCTCCCCTTGGCAAGGCAGCTGCAGCCCCCAGCATGGCTGCTGCCTTCCTTTGCCACTGGTGCTTAGTGACAGGCAGTTCCTGCCTCCTGGAGGTGCTTAGCATTAATAATCTAATTGGGCACCAAGTTTGCCTCCTGCCCAATCACCCCTTTCCATTTAAAAATAGCGATGCACAAATTTTATAATTCAGATGCAGGCACAGGACCCACGATTCATCTGGGTGGCAGGTTCCTGAACCTGCTTTGAAAATCCAGCCCTGTATATCTGAGGGTGGGTGTGTGTGGGTGCTGTTGGTGTGTGTGTGTGTGTGTGTGTGTGCGTGTGCGTGTGTGCTGTTGGTGTGTGTGTGTCTTTGTATGTGTGCACGTGTGTGTGTGTGGTGTTGGTATTTATGCCAGTATTTGTGTGGGTGTGTGTGTCTGTGCATTTGTATATGTGTGGATGGATGTCTGTCTCTGTGTCTGTATGTGTGTGGGTGTGTGTGTCTGTGTCTGTACGTGTGTGTTTGTGTCTGTATGTGTGTGGGTGTCTGTGTCTGTATGTGTGTGGGTGGGTGTGTGTCTGTGTCTGTATGTGTGTATCTGTGTCTGTATGTGTGTGGGTGTCTGTGTCTGTATGTGTGTGGGTGTGTGTGTGTCTGTGTCTGTATGTGTGTGGGTGTGTGTGTCTGTATGTGTGTGCGTTTGTATTGGCTGTATATGGAGGTGGATTGAGGCCCTGAATTGCCAATTATTTGGGTAGTTAAGGGTCTCAATAGGCCTGAGGCAGGCAGCCTAGTGGGCGACACCCACCCAGTATTACGGAAAACAGGTCAGAGTGGTGGAGGGGAGGTGGGCTGGGCACCCGACATATTTTGTGTGCCACCCGCACCCTCCCACCCTGGCTGAAAAGATGCCCGGTGGGGTGGGGGGGGCTGTAAAATCCAGCCTTGTGTGTCTCTGTTGGAAAGTGTATGTGTGTCTCTGTGTCTGTGTCTGTATGTGTGTGGGTGTCCGTGTAACACAGAAAACAAATACGTGTTGTACAGCTCCCAAGGCCATCAATGAATGAAATGTTTCAAACGTCTAGACCCACCAACTGTAAAGACCAGTCATACTTTCCGTAATTCCCATTTCTCAGTACAATGGTTTAGTATCAATTGATAACATGAAGGGAACATTAATGTTTTATTTCAAAGGATTATTTTCTCCTCCTTTATTGAAGCACAATTGCTGTTTGAGTAGCTGAAAGCTTGGCTCAGTGAGGCTGCAAAGTTCAAGAGCTTCTTGAGGCAGTGGCTGTAATTTATATTGGCAGGGTTGTCTCTCTCTGGGTCATGTGCAATTACAGGTGTTCTGTTTAATTGCAGGGTGACTCTTGTAGGCAACATTTCCTGTGCAGACTAAATCGTTTTGAATGTCCTGTTTTAACGGGCATTCAGTACACATTCTAAAGATGGTTTGCAAGCCATTGTTGGGCCATCAATTCCAATGGCAAGCATATGTAAATGGTCAATTGATGAGACATGGAGGTCAAAGAAGGCACGGCTGTCAGAGCTGACAAAACAAACACATCAATGGCCCATTCTCCTTCTCCATACTGGCTCAGCCTGACAGACGATGACGCATTGACAGGATAGCCAGGCATTTAAAGACGAGGCTATCAGCACACTCTCTGCCTCGACTCAATAGCTTCGCAAATCCTGTCACACCACAGACGTGCCCCTGCCATTGTACCATGATAGCAAGTTCAACGGCCCTCGCTAATACATGAGCACAGAAAGGATGCAAGATATGTACGCAGGGCGGCTGAAGAAAATTAGAAAGAACTTGCATTCATAAAGCAGCTTTGTGACCTCAGGACAGCCCAACCTGCTTTTGCAGACAATTAAACCACTTTTTTGAAGCATAGTTATCGTTGCAATGTAGAAAACTTACAAACATAAGAATTAGGCGCAGGTGTAGGCCAGTCAGCTCCTCGAGCCTGCTCTGTCATTCAATAAAATCATGGCTGATCAGATTGTAAACTCAACCCCACATTCCTGCCTACTCCCGATAACCCTTGATTCCCTTGTTAATCAAGAATCTATTTAGCCCTGCGTTAAAAATATTCAAAGACTCTGCTTCCACTATCTTTTGAGGAAGAGAGTTCCAAAGACTCACAACCCCCTGAGATAAAAAAAATTCTCTTCATTTCTGTATTACTTTTAAACAATGGTCCCTAGTTTAAGATTCTTAACAGCCAATTTACTCAAAGCAAGTTTCTACAAACAACACTGAGATAAAAGTCCAGGCAATCTTTTTTTTTCATGATGTTGGTTGGGGAATAAATGTTGGCAAGGTCACTGGGGATTTCTCTCCTTTTTGACACTGACTCACTTAGGGGTGTGGTTCGATGGGCACTAAATGCTTTGGTATCTCACCTAAGTTTTCATTCTTCATTAGTGGGCCTAGGCTGATTGCAGATGGATAGAAGGGAAATTGGGTCATCATTTGGTCTTGCCTCATCTGATGTATATTCACACTTTCTGGCACCCATCTGGAATTATTTTCTTTCCTCTTTACAGGACACAGTCACAAAAGGCAATTTTAGCACCGTAGACTGGCTGTCATCCTGGCTTTGCTCATTCAGCAAATGGTGGGGATCAAACCTGTGAACTCCTTGGTCTGTGTGTCTTAGCTTCCACACTGCAGGTTCAGTAAGGGCACCAAGGTTCATTAAGAGTCATCAAGGACTTCATATTTGATTTTCTAGCGTGTAGCTGAAGGAGGGTTGTCTCAGTCAACAACAACAACTTGCATTTATATAACATAAGCCAATAAGAAAGTGGCTCCTCGTGGCCGCTCTGCCATTCAGTACGATCATGGCTGATCTGATCTTGGCCTCAACTCCAGCGTTCTACCTGTTCCCCATAATCCTTGACTTCCCGAGAGTTCAAATATCTGTCTATCTCATAACACGAACAACATAGTAAAGCACCACGAGGTTATGACCCCAATGGAGCGCATTGGTGTTAACACAATTTGCTGACTTTACGTGGTGGATGGTGACACAAGGAAGTCAAGTAACCAACAGACAGTCTCCACTTAGCAGCAGCCTCTCCTAATTGTTAGCGCTTGCACCTAGAATTTCATCACTAAAATAATCGGATTGCAATGAGGTGTGAACAGTTCATTAAAGCTGCTTAAAGACTTGACTTTCCCTGAAATCATCACAGCCTTTTTAAATAGATAAGTGGGGGATAGGTACTTTTTGAACCGCCTGAAATCTCTGGTGCACTTAATACCTGAGGAGAGGCACTATTTTAATTGACTCCTGTGATAATGGACCATAAGACCGCATATCGTAGGAGCAGATGTAGGCCGTTCGGCCCATCTAGTCTGCTCCGCCATTCAATGAGATCATGGCTGATCTGATAATCCTCAACTCCACTTTCCTGCCTTTTCCCCATAACTCTTGATTCCCTTACTGGTTAAAAATATGTCTATCTCAGCCTTCAATATACTTAACGACACTACAGCCCACTGCGGTAGAGAATTCAACAGATTCACTACCCTCTGAAAGAAGAAATTCCCCCTCATCTCTGACTTAAATGGGTAACCCCTTACTCTGAGATTATGCCCTCTGGTCCTAGACTCTCCCA
This sequence comes from Cetorhinus maximus, assembly GCF_964194155.1. Taxonomy (NCBI): domain Eukaryota; kingdom Metazoa; phylum Chordata; class Chondrichthyes; order Lamniformes; family Cetorhinidae; genus Cetorhinus; species Cetorhinus maximus. The sequence goes on from NC_135884.1 coordinate 144,719,029, forward strand.
CAAGGGGAAACAACCTCTCAGTATCTACCCTGTCAAACCCCCTAAGAATCTTATATGTTTCAATAAGGTCGCCTCTCATTCTTCTAAACTCCAATGAGTACAGGCCCAACCTATTCAACCTCTCCTCATAAGAAAATCCCTCCATGCCTGGGATCAACATAGTGAACCTTCTCTGGACTGCCTCCAATGCCAGTATATCTTTCCTTAGAAAAGGGGACCAAAACTGTTCATGGTATTCTCGGTGTGGTCTAACTAGTGCCTTGTATAGTTTTAGCAAGACTTCCCTATCTTTATACTCCAATCCCTTTGAAATGAAGGCCAACATTCCATTTGCCTTCCTTATTACCTGCTGACCTTGTATGCTAGCTTTTTGTGATTCATGCATGAGGACCCCCAAATCCCTCTGTGCTGCAGCTTTCTGCAGTCTTTCTCCATTTAAATAATACTCAGCTCCTCTTTTCTTCCTGCCAAAGTGCATAATCACACATTTTCCCATATTATATTCCATCTGCCAAGTTTTTGCCTGTCACTTAACCTGTCTATATCCCTCTGTAGACTCTTTATGTTATCCTCACCACTTGCCTTCCCACCTATTTTTGTGTCACCCGAAAACTTGGCGATAGTGCATTCACTTCCCTCATCCAAGTCATTAATATATATTGTAAATAATAGCCCTGAACCCTGCGGCACTCCACTAGTTACAGGAGAAAAGCTAGTGCCATTTGCCCAATGTAGGGAGTTGCCTATGATAAGTGAGGATGAAATAAGTCTTATTTGGGATGCTGTCTGTGTAGTGTTCAATTTTTCTGTGTTTGATTATATGAGTCTGTTTACTGTGGATGCTCACTGTGCTTGATTAGTTAAAAGCAAAATACTGCAGATGCTGGAAACCTGAAAAAAAACAGAAAATGCTGGAAAAACTCATATGGGTCATAAGAGTCATACGGACTCAAAACGTAAACTGTTTTTTTCTCTCCACAGATGCTATTAGACCTGCTGAGTTTTTCCAGCATTTTCTGTTTTTGCTTGGTTAGTTAAGCCTGGTGTGATGACTCAGAGAAAAGTAAACAAGGTGTAGAAAGATCTGGAAGCTACAGCTGGAGCATGGGAAATGAAGTATAAAATATACAACTGTCTTATACAAATATACAACAACTCTTGCTTATCTATAGAGTCTGGTGATGAAATTTGCCCTCTGAACTCTGAGTCAAAGTAAACTGAGTCAATCTGAAGGAATATGAAAGGGCTTGAATCAATTGGGAATTGGAGAACTCTGTTGCAACTTCTCTCCACCAAGAACAACCCATTGAGACAAATTACACTTGGTTGTTTCTTTAGTTTGGCTTGCAGGACATGCAGCAGCACCCCATCCTTGACTTTGCTAAAACAAGATCTATTATGTTTCCAGGTTGATGCTTGATCCTAAATTACACATAATGGAGCTGGTCTCTCATTGACCCATGGAATCAGACAGCACAGAAGGAGACCATTTGGCCAATCAGGCCTTGGTCAGTCCTTTGAAAAAGTGATCCAATTCATCATAGGTAATATTTGTGCCAGGCAATAAGAGAGAATCCAACCATCGCCCCTTGATATTCAATGGTATTACCATCACTGAATCTTCCATCATCAACATCCTGGGGGTTACCATTAACCAGAAACTGAACGGGACTAGCCATATAAATACTATGGTTACAAGAGCAGGTCAGAGGCTAGGAATTGTGCAGAAAATAACTCACCTCCTGACTCCCCAAAGCCTGTCCACCATCTACAAGGCGTGTGTTGGAATACTGTCCATAAGAACATAAGAACATTAGAAATAGGAACAGGAGTAGACCATTCGGCCCTTCGAGCCTGCTCCGCCATTCAAAAAGAGCATGGCTGATCTTCTTGTGTTTCGATTTCCACATTCCCATCTAACCCATCTAACCCAGGTAACCTTTGATTCCCCTGCCTAACAAGGGAATTGCCTGGATGAATGCAGTTCCAGCAACACTCAAGAAGCTTGACACCATCCAGGACAAAACAGCCCACTTAATTAGCACCCATTCACCACCTTCAACATCCACTCCCTCCACCACCAGCGCACAGTGGCAGCAGTGTGTACAACCTACAAGATGCACTGCAGCAACTCACCAAGGCTCCTTTGACAGCACCTTCTAAACCCGTGACCTCTACCATCTAGAAGGACAAGGGCCGCAGATGCATGGGAACACCACCACCACCTGCAAGTTCCCCTCCAAGCCACACACCATCCCGATCAGGAACTATGTTGCCATTCCCTCACTGCCGCTGTGTCAAAATTCTGGAACTCTGTCCATAACAGCACTGTGGGTGTATCTATACCGCATGGACTGCAGCAAAGGTGGCTCACCACCACCTTCTCAAGGGCAATTAGGGGTGGATGATAAAAATGCTGGCCTAGCCAGAGATGACCTCATCCCATGAAATAATATTAAATAATTAAATAAACAATCCATCGGTCTTTCTCCATAACCCTTCAAATATTTTCTTTTTCAAGTATATCGTACAGCACAGAAGGAGGCCATCGGGCCCATTATACTTGTGCCAGCTCTTTGGTAGAGCTATTCAATTAATAGCCCTGTAAGTTCTCCCTTCAACTATCTATTTCCCTTATGAATATTATCATTAAACCTGCTCCACCACCCTTCCAGGCAATGCATTCCGGATCAGATCTACACAATGCTAAAAAATAAATTTCTCCTCATTTCCCCACTGGTTACGTAGGTTGCTTCAGTTACATAGATAGATTGGAGAGGTTGATGCTCTTTTCTTGGAGAAGAAGGTTGAGAGAAGATTCGATAAAGGTATACAGAATCGTGAGGGGCCTGGACAGAGTAGATAGGGAGAAACTGTTCCTATTGGTGGAAGGATTGAGGACAAGAAGGCACAGATTTAAGGTAATTGGCAAAAGAAGCAATGGCGACATGAGAAGAAACTTTTTCATGCAGCGAGTGGTTAGGATCTGGAATCTCTGCCTGAGAGTGTGGTGGAGGCAGATTCAATCGAGGCATTTAAGGGAGAATTGAATTATTATCTGAAAAGGGAGAATGTGCAGGGCTACGGGGAGAAGGCTGAGGAATGACATTAGGTAAGTTGCTCCTTTCGAGAACCAGCACAGACATGACGGGCTGAATGGTCTCCTTCTGTGCTGTAACCTTTCTATGATTCTGGTTCTTTTGCAAATTATCATAGATTTGTTTCCTCTGATGACTGACAGTAGAATTAGTTTCTCCTCATTTGCTCGATGCACCTTCAGAGAAAGGTTCTTGAAAAATAAGGGCAGGGTGTGGACATACAGCCTTTGTTCCTGTCTGAGCAGAGTTAAGGAGCACCAAATGTAAAATCGCTTAAGAGTGCTGGCATTTCTCAGCACCTTCACTCTACTCCAGTCAGAGCCATCCTTCATTTAAAACTTATATCCTCCAACAAGACACCTTCTACCTTCCAGTATTTCAACAACAGCTTGCATTGTATCGTGTTTTCATTGTAGTAAAACACCCCAAGGTTCTCCACAAAAAAACTGAAACTGAGCCACACATAAGGCGACATTAGGTCAGGTGACCAAAAGCTTGGTCGAAGAAGTAGGTTTTAAGGAGCATTTTAAAGGAGGAGAGAGAGCTAGAGAGGCAGAGACATTTAGGGAGGGAGCTCCAAAGTTTAGGGCCTAGCCAGCTGAAGATACCGCACGGAGGGATCTCAGAGGTGTCATGGAGCGGGAAGAGGGTCTAGGGATAGGACGATTATGTTGTTCCTGTAGGTTACACAGGTTATGAAAATATAGGATGCCACCTATGCCTCTCTTTCTAATACCCTCAGCGTTGCTGTGGTTTCACTGAAGCTGCATTCACTCCCATGAGTGCTGACTCACACCTCTGACCTAAGCATGATGAGGCACTTGGTTCTAATCAGCCCTCGGACAACTTACACTGGTGAATCTCAAGTTAGTTTTCAATACAATGCACCACCACGAGGCAGCAAAGCACTGATTAGAGCTGGGAGCTGGGAACAGTACCAAATTACTTGTCCGGTGTGCTGATGTTTCAGTGGAGACCTTAGAGTAATGGGTGTGGGGGAGGAAGAATTCAACTCCAATTGGATACACCAGCTTGAATCAAATCTGCTTGTCTCTGAGCTAGGTTTTAAGTAGGATGAGGAGATTGGAAGCATTTATTGTGATCTAACATCACCGCCAATTCTCTTGCTTTCATTGTTACTGCACGTTTCCTATTTAATCATTGCTGCAGATTTTTAACAATATGCAGACTGACCCAAAAGTTTAATAAATCTCTTGTGTTTCAGGTCTGCCTCTATACGTTTAATTATACTGCAGTCTGCAAGGTTCAGGCAGCTGAAACCAGAGCATTTTTTTTATTCGTTCACGGGATGTGAGCTTCACTTATAATTCCAGCATTTGTTGCTCATCCGTAATTGCCCTTGAGAAGGTGGCGGTGAGCTGCCTACTTGAACCGCTGCAGTCCATGTGGTGTAGGTACACCCACTGTGCTGTTAGGGAGTGAGTTCCAGGACTTTGGCCCAGTGACAGTGAAAGAACGCCGATATAGTTCCAAGCCAGGATGGTGTGTGGCTTGGAAGGGAACTTGCAGGTGGTGGTGTTCCCATGAGTGTGCTGCCCTTGGCTTTCTAGGTGGTAGAGGTTGTGGGTTTGGAAGGGTGTTTTAAAATTCATTCATGGGATGTGGGCATTGCTGCCGAGGCCAGCATTTATAGCCCATCCCTAATTGCCCTTGAGAAGGTGGTGGTGAACTGCCTTTATGTTTACTTAAAATAGAGCCAGATCACATTGTACTGGTTGGGTGACATAACATCAAATGTAGCTAAAAACAGACCGGGTGGGCAAAGGAAGAGCAAAGTTCTATTCAGGAGAAAAAATTAAACAATTAAAGATAGTGCTGTCTACCTATCTGTTCAGCTGTTCAACGATGTCTTTGGTGCGAATTGAGTGATGCAGAGTGTTATCTTCTCACTTATGGTAAATGGGCTCATATCTAGCCCAGATGGCTAGGAACACCGGGCCTCAGCAGCTGAAGGCATGGCTCCCATTGGTGTAACAAAGGAAATTAGGGAAGATTGTTGGCTTGATTTGTGGATGGGATCAAATGGGCCAAAGGGCCTTCTCCATCTGATTGGCATCTTACCCAACCCAAAGTGGCCAGGGTGGAATTGAGCAATACAATGGATGAAAGTCCCAGCTTCACTATGTACTGAATTAGCTGACCTTAGAAAGCTTAGTGATAAGGGAGATATATCATAAAATCAGAGATTGGTTTCAGTACAGAAGGAGGCCATTTGCTCCATCATGTCTATGCCAACTCTCTGCAAGAGCGACTTATCTAGTTCCACTCCTCCGCCCTTTCCCTTTAATCCGACAAATTTTCACTCACCAGGTGCCCATCCAATTCTCTTCTGAAAGCCACGATTGAATCCCCCTCCTCCGCACTTTCAAGCAGTGCATTCGGCGCTGTATAAAAAAAGTTTTCCTCACGTCGCCTTTGGTCCTTTGCTAATCACCATAAACCTGCATCTTCTGGGGCAAAATTTTTATCTCGGTGGGTGGGCATGCGCCCGACCCGCTCAAGTGTAAATGACGCGCGCTGACATCGGGCGAGTTTCCCGACATCGACGTGCAGTCGCGCGATATTTCTGTCGGCGGGCACGCGCGTGGGAATTGGCAGCGTGCCCGTCGACAATTAAAAGGCCCCTCACGGCCATTAAAGGGTTAATTGATTGATATATTTCGCTGCCTGTCCAACTTTACTGTTGGCCAGCAGGCGACAAGGCCAAGTGCCCTTTGCACTTTTTAGGAAACCTCGTCCACAAGCGGGATGAGGTTTCCTAAAGCAAATAAAAATCAAACAAAAAATTTAAAATTTAATTAATAACGTGTCCCTCCTCATGCGACAGGGGCATGTTTTAAAACATTTTTCAACTGTTTTTTTTTGTTGAAAACTCTTCATCTCCCTGAGGCAGCTCCGTGCCTCTAGAAGGTTCTCAAGCGCACATTCGCATGCATGCGTGAAGTTCGCGCTCACCCCGTTCGCTCTCCTCTCCTGCCCCCGCACAGGCAGCGCTGAGCGCGGATGCTTGCATTTCATGCCGGGCAGGCCTTAATCGGCTCACCAATGTGAAATCGCCCTCTGGCCTCGATCGTGCGCGGAGGTCAGCTTCCCGACCGCCCCCGCTGAGCCCGCCCGACAAGGACTAAATTCTGCCCCTGATTCCCAACACTTCCACCAATGGAAACTGTTTCTCTCTACTCTGTTACTGCACTCTCTTTGAAACTGCACTCTTTATCTTATACTGCCACGCCTCACACTTCCTATCAAAATGTATCACTTCATACTTTTCTGCACTAAACTTTACCTGTCACGTGCCCACCCATTCCACCAGTCTGCCTACGTCCTCTTGTCCTCCTCACAATTCATAATACTTCCAAGTTTCGTGCCGTTTGCAAATTTTGAAATTATGCCCTATCCTTAATATATATCAAGAAAAGCAGTGGTCCAAAATACTAGGGAACCCCACTATATACCTTCCTCTAGTCCGAAAAACAATCGTTCACCTCTACCTCTGTTTCTTGTCAACCAATCAACTTCATATTTATGCTGCCACTGTCCCATCTATTCCCTGGGTTTCAACTTTGCTGGTAAGTCTATTTTGTGGCACTTTATCAGCTAGCTTTTGGAAGCCCGTGTGCACCACATCAATCCCATTATTCTCATCGACCCTCTCTGTTGCCACAATAACAAAAAAAGCTCAGTTAGTTAAACATGATTTGGCCTGGACAATTCTATGCTGGCTTTCCTTGATTAGTTCACTGTTAATTTTGTCCTGCATTATGATTCCTAAAAAGCTTGCCACCACCAAGGTTAAACAGGCAGGTCTATAGCTGCTGGGTTTATCATTTTGATCAAGGAAGTAACATTGGCAACACTTTAGTCCCCTGGCACCAACTCAGTATCTAAGGAGGATTGGAACATGTTGACACACATGAAATATCCTCAGCACTTGCAAATATCAGCTGGATTTTTTTCCGCTTATTGCTGTCAATGGAATAAGCTTGCTGGAAGGTACATGTGTGTAGACATCAGATAAAGGCAGGAATTGGTCTTACGTTCCCCCCCTCTCCAACCCAACGTCCTCCATGACCCCTTTCCCCAAACCCCCACCCACTCCCCTCCCCCCGCACCTCTCCCCCAGCCACCACCCCCCACCCCTCCCCTCCCCTCGCAGTTCCCGTGCAGTTTAGTTGTCTGATGTCACTATGGTCCAGGCTCACAAATGAGGAATGGTCACTAAGTGAAGAACACCTGATGTCCATGTATCTGAGCCTGAGCACAAATCTTTTAGATGAGGTATTAAACCAAGAGCTGGTGGTGTAGTGGTAATGTCACTGGACTAGTAATCCAGAGACCCAGGTTAATGCTCTGGGGTTATGGATTCAAGTCCCACGCTGGCGGGATTTGAAATTGATTAATAGAATCTCGAACATAAAGCTAGTCTCAGTGACTGCAAAACTACCATTGATTGTCGTAAAAACCCATTTGGTTCACTAAGGAAATCTTATCTTACCTGGTCTGGCCTACATGTGACTCAAGATGCACATTAATGTGGCTAACTCTTAACTGCCCTCTGAAATGGCCTAGCAAGCCATTCAGTTCAAGAGCAACTCAGGATGGGCAACAAATGCTGTCCTTGTCAGTGAAGCCTACAGCCCATGAAAGAATAAAAAAAAGTCCCACCCACTCTCTCTGGTGAATGTATAAGTGTCTGTGACACTATTTTGAAGGGGCTTATCACTGGTGCCCTGATCAATACTTAGCCCTTAAACAACACCTAAGAAATGAGATATCCGATCATTATCACATTGCAATTTGAATGAAAAAACATTCCGATGCTGCCAGACCTGCTGAGTTTTTCCAGGTAATTCTGTTTTTGCAATTTGAATGAACCCTACTGTGTGCAAATTGGCTGCCACATTTCCTGCATTAGTGAAGAGCACCTGATGACCATGAGCACAAGTCTTTTGGATGAGACATTACAACACATTCACTACTCTTCAAAATTACTACATTGGCAGAAACGCACTTTGCGACGCCCTGAGATTGTGAAAGCTGCGATGTAAGTGCAAGTTTTTCTTTCTTACAGAGACTTCAGGAGAACATTGAACATTTGTTGTTTTAATAAGATGTTGACTTCAAATGTTTCACGGCTGTCTTCACTCAAATACCTCATCCAAGAGCAGGAATCTGAGGCACGAGGGGTAATTTTGATTTTGTGTGATTGGATTAAGCGATTCAGCTGCCCACTACATATCTCTCCCATTCATGTGGAAATGAAAATCAGGAGAGGTATACAATGGGCAATTGAATTGATACTGGCTGTTTTTCACTGTTATGCAAAGTCATGGTTACCCCCAAAGGGATGTGTTCTGACAACAAAGGTGTAAGACTTATGAAAACAAGAGGCAAGCTTGAAGCAGGGACATTGCCTATCAAAAAACAAGAGCAGAATCCCTGCTCCCTGAGCCTCGGCCAACCCCGCTGTGATTTACTTGCACTTTGCTGTGGCTTTTCAGCAAGAGAATTGCATGTCCACACCAGAAGCAAGTGCTAACATATGACACACATAATGGACCTGCCTGGAACCTTCTGAAGGTGATTTATGAAGAACAATCTAATTATTCACTTGCTGCCGTTCACTTCTGTTATTGCTCCTACTTAAAGCCAGTGTGGAAAAGGCCATTTTTCTAAACGGACAGAACTTGTCATCTCAGGCAGCTCTTTCTTTGAAATACACCCAGGTATTCCAATCACGCCCCCCAACACCAGCCCGCTAATCTCGGGAATGTTTGTAAACATGTCTCATGGCTGAGGGATTAGGAAGTTACAATGGAAAGATGTCCTTTGGAGGCTGACTGGGTTGCCAACCTGGGCTTGACGAATTCCTGGAGGTTTCTCATCACATGACCTCCCATCTCTTACTGCCCCACCCAGTCAAACAGCCTTTTACCTTTCATATTTGTTAAAATTTTGACAGCCAGTTGGTGAAGGAGGGGACCAGAAGTCAATCTTTACTGAGTTTTAGATTTATTCACAAAGTGAGACATTACAAATGTATAACTCCTAACTCTACGACCCAGCACCAGCGTCAATAAGTGTCTCAATCTTTATATATGCACAAGTCATTATCCAATGAATGCCCCGCACCACCCCCCCACCGCACCTGTAGACATTTAACCTTAATTTATACAATTAATAATACCCAATATTTTTTATAACTCATAAAAGTGGTCATTGTGAAAAACGCTTCAATGATGCTTCTCGTGAGTTGCTCGCTGCAATGTTCAGGAGATTTAAAACCTCTGGTCTCCAGGAAAAGTCATGGAGTCAGCACCCAAATCCTGACATGTCAGTGATTATTGTACTATTTATAATACCATCACAGTGTAACAACTGGGGGAAGTCACCTTGGCTGTGTGGGGCATGAACCAGTGAGAGTCCAGCAACAAAAGTGCAGATAAAACGCACATTTAAAGGAGCATCATGTTCCTTTGGTGTTGGCCATCTGAGGATGACGTCCCTTTCAAGAATCATTTCATAAAAGCCTTTTGAAAATACTTTCCCCTCCTCCTGAAGGTGCCGATTTGTGCCGGGGGTATGGGTCTAGAGGCAGCGCACAGGCAGCATTCTCAATGGGTAGTCAAGGTGCTAACTGGGCACCTGCAACTGCTGAAATATTACCTGTCATGACTGAATGAGTCCCGAACTGGAACTATTGGTGACAACTTCCCTGCAGATGGGCTCCAGGACCTTGTTTTTTGAGTCAATGCTCCAATTCCTAATCATTAATTATTGCTTTAGCTGCTTTTTGTAGCACCCAACTGATTTACATTTACATTCTTGTGCACCTCCCACTTCCTTCGTCCCATCGTTGGTAGCCGTGCTTTCAGCCTTCTCGGCCCCGAGCTCTGGAAATTCCTCTCAGGATCTCTCCACCTCACAGCATCTTTAACATGTCAAAGTGTCCCAAGGTGCTACACGGGAATGTAGTTAGACAAAAATTGACACCAAGCCAAAGAAGGAGACATTAACTGACCAAATGCATGGCCGAAGTGATAAGTTTTAAGGAGCGTCTTAAAGAGTAGAGGTGGGGGTGGAGAGGTGACGGGAGGGAATTTCGCAGCTGAGGCAAGGTGAGGCAAGGAAGTTAGGGATCCTTCAGAGACCAGAATTGAAAGAATGCGGAGATCTTGGAGAGTTGTACAGCTGGAGGATGTTGCAGAAAGAGAGAGGAACAAGATAAATCTCACAGTTGCTGCTTTCATTGAAGAAAAAAAAAGAGTCTTTGAAAAACCTGATTGTTTTTCTGCCAACATTAACACTTTTGCACATCTTAGGTGGGCTGAATCAGCTGTGACCCAGTTTTCCAGGAAGCCCTACCTACACTCTGCTACTGCTGGAGTGCCAGAGCTGACTGGCTCTAATAAACCTCTTGTTGAACTAAGCTATAGGGAAGCAGGCCGCTTACTGAACACTTAGGCACACGCTGCATTGAAAATACATTTCTTTGAGGGGGGAGAAAGGCAAGGAAATCACTTTTCAAAATCACAACGATCTCAAAGAAGTTGGTAAGTGAGATTACAAAACATAATTTATTAGTTTCAACAAAGCATTTGTTTAAGAAGGGATAGAGGTCAGAAGTGGCACGATGACATTTGTTATTCATGCATTTGTATGTGTCTATATGACCCAGCAATGATTTCATTTCTTGGTTATTGACAGTGATACAACCAGTACCACCCTTTTTGAGACCATTGATGACTTTGCCTTTACTTGGGCAAGGGCATTGACAAAATGAGTTTGTAACGGTGCCTAGGTAGCAATCCTACATTAACGTTGGCCACTGCAGTGGCACAATCAGAGCTGGCATCTCTTCCCTTCCTGTTTGGCAAAAGTGATGACTTCTCTCTGGGCACCCCAACACCTCATCCTTCTGTTGACTAAATATGAGGGAGCAGAGTGAAGGTCCAGAATGGAGTATGGGGCTGGGGGAGTGAGGGGAAGGAGGAAAGCTTTAGAGGGGCCTGAGCAAGGAAATAAGCTATGGCCATGAAATTTAGGAAGTACATGGCTGACAGGACATTAGCATGCCAATGTTGTTCTGTACAGTCGGTAGTGCAAACAAAACAGATGAAGGTGCTAAAAGTCACTCACTGATTGAAAAAAAGACTAAAGCAGCGAGTTGCCATGGATGTAATCTTTGGGTTTGAACTGTTTTCTGTCAAATGTGTGTGAAACAAATACTTGAATTCAGTTTTATCACATTAGCTATCACATTAGCCAAGCACGACCGAGAGACCATCATAGATGTCAATGACAAAGGCACTTGCCTTCACTGTTGCTGGGTCAAAATTCTGGAACTCCCTCCCTAACAGCACTGTGGGACTACATCCACCACATGGACGGCAGTGGTTCAAGAAAGTAGCTAACCACCGCCTTCTCAAGGGCAATTAGGGGTGGACAATAAATTCTGGCCTCGCTAGTGGCACCCATAATCTCAAGGATTAATTTTTAAAAGTAAATCTTTTAGTGAGTCAACTGCTAACTCTATGAATGCATCATTTATAAATTCAGATTTTTGCTTTATATAAGACCAGTGTTAAAGGAAATGGTGGGAGAGATCCTGTACTGGCTGCAGAAATATGGGCAGGGGGAGGAACAAGGTAAACCCAGCCAGATTCCCACTCGTGTGCAATGTCCATGAGGAGGTAGGAGCCACTGCTTGTTATACCTCTCAATGGTGGGCAGGTATTCACCGTCAAGGTTCACACATGAAGCTGGGCAAGGTTCCACAGCATCTGTATTCCAATCATGAATCATTGGGCGGAATTAAATGCCCTCTACCGAGGTGAGTTTGGATTTGGGGTCGTTTGGGGACCCCGTCATCCTCCTGCCTCTGCTGTGATTAAGTCTGGGGCAGGACGATTTTTCGATGGCCTTCCTGCCCTGCCACCAATTGAGACCCTTACGAGGACAATGAATGCCCACTTAAAGGCCTCATCTTGCCACTGTTGGTATTCAACCATATGGAAAGCCTGGACGCTTGCTGGATCCCAGGAGAGGTCCCTTTTTCAAAGCCACTCAGTGCCTGATCGAGGAGCCTGACATAGGGAAAGTGAGGCTGCTGAGAGCCACCTGCCTGCCCTTGCTGCTGGCCCCCTCCCCACTCTTCCTTGACCCCTACCCTGTGACCTCTATCCTGCCCTCTCTCACTGGGGTCGCTCGACGATCCTAAGCTTCTCCTTCACGCCTGGGTGCAATACTGGCAGCTGCCAGTGCTCCCGCTGGTGTTGCTTACAATGGTTAACTGCTGGTCTCGGATTGACAGGCAGACGTTGAGTGGGTGGAATTTCCATTCCCAGGGTCCTTGATCCTGGGGAAGCCCACTTAAGTGCCTGAGGGACACTTAATACAAGGGGGCCTTCCCCAAAGGAGGCAAGCGCAACTCTCGCCTGCTCTCCAGTCGGTGAGTGAGAACCCTTTGCCTGCATTAAATACTGACCATTGTCTTTATGAAAGGAAGGAGGAAAGTTGGTAAAAAAATATTCCTGACTGTTTTTCAAAATGGAGATCCATGTGGGACTGGTTGTATTTATTGTTCATCCCTCATTGTTCTGAGGAGATTGTGGTGGGCCTCCTCCCTGACTAGTGGTGATGGTGCTACCACAACTGTGCTGGACATTTAAATACTCATTTGTATAAACTTTAACAGAAAACAATTTTAATAGGTTTATTATTCTAATTTCAACATTTCCAAAACAAAATGCAAAGTTTATACAGTGCAATGTTTACTATGCTAAAGAAAGAAAGAGTCTCTCATGACCTCAGGACATCACAAAGCACTTCACAGCCAGTAAAGTACCTTATGAAATGAAGTCACTGTTGTAATGTAGGAAGTGTGATAGTTAACATGTGTACAGCAAGGTCCCACAAACAGCAATGAGGTAATGACCAGTTCTTCTGATGTTGGTTGAGGGGATAAATACTGTCCTGGACTCCCTGCTCTTCTTTGAACTAATGCGTAACTTCTGTTATCGAAAGGGCAGACCGGGCCTTCATTTGATGTCACATCTGAAGGACGGCACCTCCGACAGTGCAGCAGCCCTTCGTAATACACTGCAAGTGTCAACAACAACAACAACTTGTATTTATATAGCACCTTCAATATAATGAAATGTCCCAAGATGCATTATAAAACAAGATTTGACACTGATCAATATTAGGAGATATTAGGGCAGATGACCAAAAGTTTGGTCAAAGAGATAGTTTTTAAGGAGCATCTTAAAGGAAGAAAAGGAGCTAGAGAGGTGAAGAGATTCAGGAAGGGAATTCCAGAGTTTAGCGCCTTGGCATCTGAAGACATGGCCACCAATGGTGGAGAGATGGGTGCTCATGAGACCAGAATTAGCAAGATGCAAATATTTCAGAAGGTTATGGGGCTGGAGGAGATTTCATAGATAGGAAAGGTGAGGTCTTGAGGGGGATTTGAAAACAAGGATGAAAATTTTAAAATAGAGGTGTTACTTAAGTCAGCGAACACAGGTGTGGTCGATGGACAGGACTTGGTGTAAGTCCGGACACAGGCAGTGGTGTTTTGGATGACATGTGGGAGGCTAGCCAGGTGTGTGTTAGAATAGCCTAGAAGTAAAAAAGGCATTTTCAGAGTGGTTCATCAGCAGGTGAGCTGAGGCGGGGCAGAGTTGAGCGGTGTTAAGGAGGTGAAAAAAGGTGGTGTTAGTGATGACGCGGACTTGTGGTCGGAAGCTAATCTTGGGGCAAATGGGACACTAAAAGTTGCGAGCAGTCTGGTTCAACCACAGGCAAGCCTAGATTTATGCTCATATGTCTGGAGTGGGGTTTAAACGTGCAATCTGCTGAATTAGAGGTGAGAGTGATAATGCTAAGCCACAGCTGACCCTAGATTGGTGCCATGCTAATTGTATAAAAGGGGTTACAGAAAGTAACATGAGTTTAAACATTATGGCTCTTGAACTCAAATCCAAATGTCGGTTCTTTTCAGTTTTCAACAGTAGAAGGTTGCTTCAGATCCAAACCATCTGACATTAATCTCCAAAGTTTACACAGGAGCTGTCATCTCAAAAAGGTAAAAGAAAAAAACTGCGGATGCTGGAAATCCAAAACAAAAACAAAAATACCCGGAAAAACTCAGCAGGTCTGGCAGCATCTGTGGAGAGGAGCACAGTTAACGTTTCGAGTCCGCATGACTCTTTAACAGAACTAAGGTATTCTGTGAGCCACCTTCTTTGCTGGTGAACAGGGAGGGAATTGATGTGACATGGCTCTGCAATATGATAGTATCATGAAGTCATGAATTGTGTTTGATCCGCCAATCTCACCTCCTTTAGGACTCTCCTTAAAAGCCACCTCTTCCGCCTTATGTGTATAACAATAATAACTTGCACTTGTACTGCATCTTTAACATAATAAAACATTCTAAGACACTTTGGTGTTATCAATAAAACTTTTAACACCGAGCCGCAGAAGGAGATATCAGGGCACATCGAAACATAAGGGCAGGACTAGGCCATTCGTCCCATCTTGCCTACTCCACCATTCAAACATGGCTGATCATCTATCTCTATGCCATTTTCCCCCACTATCCCCATATCCCTTGATGTCATTACTATTCAGGGATCTATCAATTTCTGTCTTGAACATGCTCAATGATTGAGCTTCCACAGCCCTCTGGGGCAGAGAATTCCAAAGATGCACCCGCTGACTAAAGAAATTCCTCCTCATCTCAGTCTTAAATGGCCTGCCCCTTATTCTGAACCTGTGTCTCCTGGTTCTAGACTCCACAGCTAGGGGAAACATCCTATCCACATCTACCATAGCATGCCCTGTAAGAATTCTGTAAGTTTCAATGAGATCGCCTCTCATTCTTTGATACTCTAGAAAATACAGGCCCAGTTTCCTCAATCTCTCCTCCTAAGGCAATCCTGCATCCCAGGGATTAGTCTGGTGAACCTCCATTGCATCCTGTCTATGGCAAGTACACATGACCAAAAGCTTGGTCAACGAGGTAGGGTTTAAGGAATATTCAAAAGAGGAGAAAGGTGTAGGAAGACTGAGAGGTTTAGGGAGGGAGTTCCAGAGTCTGGGACCTTGGCAGCTGGAAGCACAGTCACTAGTGTTGGAGCGATTAAAACCAGGGATGCACAAGATGCCTGAATTGGATGAGCGCAATGATTCTGAAGTTTATATAAAAGAAGGTTACAGACATGGGGAAGAGTGAGGGAAAGGGGGATTTAAAAACAAGGACGGGGATTTTAAAATTGAGTCATTTTCAGACCTGCTGGCAGAGTGGGTCAGTGAGCACGGGCATGATGGATAAATGAGGCCTGGTGCAGGTTTAGATATGCTCAGCAGGGTTTTGGATGAACACAAGTTAATGTAGGGTGGAAGATGGTCAGCTGGTTGGCCATTATAGGCACTATATGAATGCATGTTTTTGTTGTTAGATGCCATTCAATAAGAATTTTTGACACCAAGGAATATTTCTGGTGTTAACTGAGGATGAAACTGGAGAAATATTTTGAAATATGAACCTGGTTTATGATTTTAATGGTTGAACATTGCATTAGGATTACTTCCAAGATAGCTTAACATCATCTAAAGGATATAGTTATGGTAATTCTTAATCTATGGTGAGAAGGGAAGGAGGTGTTCCTTTCTTTTTGCTTTTTCTACCTTCTACACCCTGTAGGAGTTGGTTCTTACTCTACTACAAGAAAGGGAGCTAGCTGTTTGGTGAGTACCTGGTAAGTGGTTAAGGTGTATTCCAGTCCTAAGGTTTAAAATAGTATGCAAACTGGTGGTAAAATTAATAAAATACATTTTAAAAATGTGAATAATATAATTAAGTAATTAATTAAAACACATTAAGGATGACAGAACAGGTGATGTATCAAGGCTGCAGCATGTGGGCGCTCCTGAGTGCCAGTGTGATTCCGGGCAACACATGTCTGCAGTAAGTGTTTGCGGCTTGCGGAGCTTCAGCTCAGAGTCATTGAGCTGGAGGCTGAGCTGCAGACACTTTGACACATCAGGGAAGGAGAAAGTTACCTGGATGCTTTGTTCCAGGAGGCAGTCACACCACTTAGGATAGGGTCTTCTGATTTGGTCAGTGGTCAGGGATAGGAGGGTATGACTGCGAGTGAGGCAGGTAAGGGGAGCCAGAGGGCAGGAGTGCAGAAGCCTCAGCCTTTGCAATTGTACAATAAGTTTGAGGTTCACTCAGCTTGTTTGGATGAGAGTGGGGGCTGCAGGGTGAATGAGCAAACTGTCCATGGCACCATGGTATAGGAAGCCATTCAAGTGGGGGTTGCAAAAAGGAATGTAGTAGTAGTAGGGGACAGTATAATGAGGGAGATTGACACTGTTCTCTGCAGCAGAGAGTGAGAGTCCAGATGGCTGTGTTGCCTTCCCGGTGCCAGGATTCGGGATATCTTCTCAGGGCTGGAGAGGAACTTGCAGTAGGAGGGGGAGGATCTACTTGTCCTGGTCCATGTAGGTACCAATGACATAGGTAGAACTAGGATGAGGTTCTGCATAGAGAGTTTGAGGTGCCAGGCACTAAATTAAAAAGTAGAATCTCAATAATCTCTCGATTTTTACCTGTGTCACATACATAAAGTAAGAGAGGTGAATACATGGCTCAAAGACTCGTGTGGGAGAGGTGGGTTCTGGTTCATGGGACGCTGACACCAGTATTGGGGAAAGTGGGGGCTGTACCGTTGGGACAATCTACACCTGAACCATGCTGGGACCAGTGTTCCAGTGAGCCTCATAACTAGGGAAGTGGAGAGGGGCTTAAACTAAAAAGTGGGGGCAAGAGATCAAATTTGGGAAAATGTGGTAAATCAAAGAGTAGAGACAAGGCAAGAAAAAAAGATATTAATGTGGGGAATGATAAACAGACCATGACAGGAAGGGACAGAGAGTACTGGGAGTACAAATCTAAGAGTAAATCAGCAAACATGGCGAGAGGTTACAAAAACAAAGGACAAAACTAAAGGCTCTGTATCTGAATGCACGCATCATTCGAAACAGATGAACTGATAGTGCAAATAGAAATAAGTATGTATGATCTGATAGCCATTACAGAGGCATAGCTGCAAGATGACATAGATTGGGACCTGAATATTGAAGGGTACATGACATTTAGGAAGGACAGGAAGCTAGGAAAAGGTAGAGGGGTGGCTCTGTTAACTAATGATGATATTAGCACATTAGAGAGGGATGACCTAAATTCAGGAAAGCAGGATGTAGAAATGGTTTGGGTGAAGATGAGAAATGATAAAGACATGAAGTCATTTGTGGGAATGGTGTCCAGGCCCCTAATAGTAACCATATAGTAGGTCAGGGTATAAAGGAAGAAATAATGGGAGCTTGTCAGAAAGGCATGGCGATGATCATGGGGGATTTTAATCTGCATATAGACTAGGAAAATCAGATGGGCACAGGTAGCCTAGGTGAGAAATTCATAGAATGTTTTTAGGATAATTTCTTAGAACAGCAAATTCTGGCACCAACCAGAAAGCAGGCTATTCTGCTCTGGTATTGTTCAATGAGGTAGGATTAACTAATGACCTGATAGTGAAGGCGCTCCTAGGCAGTGGCGAGCATAATATGATTGAATATTACATTCAGCTTGAGGGAGAGAAGAGTGGGCCCAAGACTAGTATTTTAAACTTAAATAAGGGCAATTATGATGGCATGAAAGCACAGCTGGTTAAAGTGAACTGGCAGATAGGTTAAGGATCGGGTCAATAGAGATGCAGTGACAGACATTTAAGGGGATATTTCATAATACATAGAATGTATGCATTCCAACAAGTAAAAAAAATTCCAAGGGGAGGACCCACCATCCGTGGTTAACTAAAAAAATTTAAGGATTGTATCAAACTTAAGAAAAAGCATATAATTACACAAAAATGGGTGGCAGGTCAGAAGATTGGAGGGAATGTAAAAAACAGCAAAGAATGACAAAAAGATTGATAAGGAAGGAAAAATTAGAGTACAAGAGAAAGCTAGATAGAAATACAAAGACAGATAGTAGGAGTTTCTACAGATATTTTAAAAAGAAAAGTTAATAAATTAAGCGTTGGTCCCATAGAAAGTAAATCTGGGGAATTAATAACGGAAAATAAGGAAGTGGCAGATGAACTGAACCGATATTTTGCATCGGTCTTCACCATAGAGGATAAAAGTAACATCCCAGAAATAGCTGTAAATCTGGAAATGGCAGGGAAGGAGGAAAATCAGGAAAATTACACTCACCATGGAAATGTTTTTTTTATTCGTTCATGGGATGTGTGTGCCAGGCCAGCATTTATTACCCATCCCTAGTTGCCCTAGTTCAGAGGGCATTTAAGAGTCAACCACATTGCTGTGAATCTGGTGTCACATGTAGGCCAGACCAGGTAAGGATGGCAGATTTTCTTCCCTAAAGGACTTGAGTGAACCAGATGGGTTTTTATAACAATCGACAAAGGCTTCATGGTCATCATTATGTTTTTAATTCCAGGTTTTTTATTGAATTCAAATTCCACCATCTGCCATAGCAGGATTCAAATGCAGGTCCCCAGAGCATTACCCTGGGTCTCTGGGTTACTAGTCCAGCGACAATACCACTACGCCATTGCCTCCCCTAAAATAGCAAATTGTTGGAGCTGTAGGCTGACCAGTCTCCGGATCCTGATGGACTTCATCCTAGGGTCTTAAAAGAAGGGGCAAGTGAGATAGCTGATACCTTGGTTTTAATTTTCCAAGATGAAAGGTTCCATTAGATTGGAAAATAGCAAATGTAACTCCTTTACTTAAAAAGGGAGGGAGACAGAAAGGAGGAAACTACAGGCCAGTTAACTTAACATCTGTCATAGGGAAAATGTTAGAAGCTATTAAGATATTATAGCTAGGCAATTGGAAAAATTCAGGGTAATCAGGCAGAGTCAACATGGTTTTGTGAACCAATGTATTGAAGCACTTTGAAGAAGTCATATATGCTGTGGATAAAGGGGAACCAGTAGATATACTGTATTTAGATTTCAAGAAGGCATTTGATAAGGTGCCACATCAAAGGTTATTGCGAAAAATAAAAGCTCATGGTGTAGGGGGTAACATATTGGCATGGACAGAAGGCTGGCTAGCTAACAGGAAACAGAGGGTAGGTAAAAATGGTCGTTTTCTGGTTGGCAAGATGTATTGAGTGGTATTGCCACAGGGATCAGTGCTGGGGCCTCAATTTTTTACATCTATATAAATGATTTGGATGAAGGAACCAAAGGTAAGGTTGCTAAATTTGCTGATGACACAAAGATAGGTGGGATAGTAAGATGTGAAGAGGACACAAGGAGGCTACAAAGGGAAATAGATAGGTTCAGTGAGTGGGCAAAGACTGTCAAATGGAGTAAAATGTGGGAAAGGGTGAAATTGTCCAATTTGGCAGGAAAAACAAAAAAAGTATATTATCTAAATGGTGAGAGATTGCAGAGCTCTGACATGCAGAGGGATCTGGGTGTCCTAGTGCTTGAATTGCAAAAGGCTACTATGCAGGTACAGCAATTAATTAGGAAGCTAATAGAATGTAATCATTTATTGCGAGGGGAATTGAATACAAAAGTAGAGAGATTATGCTCCAGTTATACAGGGCATTGGTGAGACCACATCTGGAGTACTGTGTATGGTATGGGTCTCTTTATTTATGGAAGGATGTAAATGCCTTGGAAGCAGTTCAAAGAAGGTTTATTAAACTAATAACTGGGTTGGGCAGGTTGTCTTATGAAGGAAGGTTGGACAGGCTAGGCTTGTAGCTGCTGGAGTTTAGAGGAGTAAGAGGCGACTTGATTGAAACATATAAGATCCTGAGGGGCCTTTACAGGGTGGATGTGGAGAGGATGTTTCCTCTTGTGGGAGAATCTAGAACGAGGGGTCTCCGTTAAAAAATAAGGGGTCGCTCATTTAGGACAGAGATGAGGAGAATGTTTTTCTGTCAGAATGCTGTGAGTCTTTGGAACTCTCTTCCTCAAAAGGCAGTGGAAGCAGAATCTTTGAATATTTTTAAGGCAGATGTAGATAGATTCTCGATAAGCAAGGGGGTGAAAATTTATCGGGGGTAGGCAGTACTGTGGGGTTGAGGTTACAGTCAGATCAGCCATGAACTTACTGAATGGCAAAGCAGGATCAAGGGGCCAAGTGGCCTAGACCTGCTCCTAATTTGTATATTCGTATCTATGGGAGCACAATTTACAGACTACAAGGAGCAGTTAAGACAAATAGCACAGAAGCATTTAAAGGAAGCTGGATAAATACATGAGAGATGAAGAAACAAAGGATATGCAAATGGAATTAGATGAAGCAATGAGGGTGGGAGGAGGGTCATTGGAGCGTTAACACTGGCACAGACACATTGAACCGAATGGCCTGTTTCTGTGCTGTAAATTCCACTTCATTCTATGTAATGTAGGGCAATGTGTAATTGCAATAAAAAAATGTAATTTGATCTATTTTGCAAAAAGACACACTGTGAAGGTTTAATCTCTTCTTAATCCAGCTTTCTCAGAACATTCTGACTGGGTTCACAGCTGAACTACAGCAACTCTTGTTCAGCCATCAATGCTTCAATTACTTGCATGTTCTGTCAGTTTCTCATGGTCTAAGGCACCAGTGAGTTTTGTGACTTTGTTCCTGGAAATGGCTTTCGCTTGCTAGGCTGATCTCTTGTATTTCGTCGAGGCTGTCCTCAGGTACACTCCCTCACAAGCTTTGGAGGCGGGGGGAGGTGAGCGGGGTGGCGAGGTTGGGGGCACAATTAGTGTAATTGTGAACCTCCTAAAGCCAGGACGACTTTACCACAGTCCACATGAGACTGTAATCTTCCACCCTCATGGGTGAGAGCCACAACCTCCCACCTGTTTTGACTATGCTGGTAAATGTCTTATCTCACAGGAGAATAAGACATAACAAGGGAATGCTATAGGGGAGGAACTGTCTCAGCATCCGTTGCAGTCCTCTACATAATCTAAGGATTGAAAGGGATACAGAAAATATTAAATGGTAATTGCCACAATACTATTTCAATGCAAGTCAGTGAAGTAGGATTAAATGAAAAACTATTGAAAAGTAATTTGAAAGTGGGTGCACTGAAGGCCTTCCTTATTCAGAAAGGTAAATGTTTGGAATCGTCTATCAGAGAGAGCTTTCAGGGACATGAGGGATGCTCAAAATGCAGCTGGAATCTGTAACTGAGACAAAAACAAAATTAAAAAAATGCTAATGTTGGAATTCTGAAATGGAAACAAAATTCTACAAAAACACAGCAGATCAGTTATTATCTGAAGAAAAACAAGGCAGGAGTTCATTGCTCCACCATTGGCAGATGTACCTTCAACTGCTTAGACCCTGAGCTCTGGAATTCCTTCTCCAAACATCTTCGTCTCCCTACCTCTGTCTACTCCTTCAAAACATTCCTTCAAACCTATCTTTCTGACCAGGCTTTTGATCACCTGTCCAAATGCCTAATTATGTGGTTCGCTTTTATTTGATGACTCTACTGTGAAAAGTCTTGTGACGCTTGTGTCAGATAAAGACGCATTATGAATGCAAGTTATTGCTGTTAATTCAGAATAAACTGAAATGATCACCTATCTCTTTTCTGACCAGCTGTACACTTCCGGCCCATTCCGTTTTAATTCGTTGCAATGCGAGGGTCAGGGCGATAGACTTTGCTGGGCCAAATTGTCTTTTCTCATCGTTTACTGTTCTCCCTGGGTGCCAGAGAGAGTATGAAAGGCGGCCTGATGTCTCATCCTGAAGTGTGAACTGTAGAGGGAGTCACCTCCTAGTGGTCCAAATTAAAAGCAACATAGGTGAACAAGAAGTCTAGGAACATGTTGACTGCAAACCTTCCGATCTGGGCTGTGATGCACTTTCTTGGGGAGGGGGCATGGGAGTGGAGGTGAGAGGAAGGAAGGGGGGAGAGGGTGGATAAAATCCAGAAGAGGAGGGGGAAACACAAAAATATACCGCTAAAATAAATTGATTTTAAAAAGTCACTTTAAATTCAGCCTGGCAATCCTCCTAGTTCAGAATAGAAGAGGTTTCAGCAGGTTTGGTTAAGGAGCTGTGAGGTTTGGTGTCTGCTATTGATTTCTGCAAAATAAAAGGAATTAGAAGTGACCTTTCAGGATTGGGTTTAGTATATCATAATGGTCATAAACAGGAGCGAAACTAGTCTCTCCGAGCAAGATGTGCGTGCCTGAAATTAGACTGTACAATATTAGTAATAGTCACATTAATGAAACTTCATCTACCCACTCAGGGAAGGCATGAATCAGTTTAAAACATTGCTCCATTTTAATACATGTATTGCCAGTATCCGAGTCCTGCAGTGTCACTGATGATAAGTGAACAAACATTATCAATCAGTAGCATTCATTTGGGCACCCTGCAATGTCCTGTCCAGAACCTACCTAGTCAATGTTTCTGCTCCTCAATGATAAACCTGAATTAATTTTATATTACGGAAAAGAGAGACATGTTGTCAAAGTTTTTCGTCTTGCATTCATCAGGACAAATGCAGGAATGCCAAATTTCAAACAGCTGTTGGCTGTCTGTCCCATCAATTGGCTGATTGAATTAAACAACATGTTCCTTCAGTTGTTCATAACAGGCAGAGTACAGACCATACTTAAACAGCCCGCGCTTACAAAATCCGAAACAAAATGTCTACTGTTAGATGTGATTCTGTGATTGGGCAGCACTTGATGGACAATCCTGAGTGTGCTAACAACTAGACTAACAACCAATTTAAGATAATCAATTGAACTCGTTACATGGCTCATTTACACTTGTTAGAGTGACAAACATTCATACTTAGGGACCCATTCTCTGCAAATGAAAGGAATATGTTCAAGCCTTGTATCTTCATGGAATTACCTGGGAGCTTAGAGAGCCTATAGTTCCCGTTGCTTTCTCTATGGCAATGCTTCGGCCAATCAGTGTCTACTTGCCAACCAATCAGCACGCTGTTCTCCTGTAGTATAAACTGTTGTGTTCCTTTGAAATTTGACATTCTTGCATTTGTCCTGATGAGTACAAGATGAAAAGCTTCGACAACATGTCTCCCTTTTCAGCAATATTCACATTCTGTACTAGCAAGTGATGATTAATTTTATTTTAAAAATTCTACATCTGTGTCAACAGCAGATAATTTTTTAGGTGCTGTTGACTGAAGTTTAATTTTATTCAACGGGGCTAATGCAAGGCAGCCAAGGTGACAAGGCAGGTTGACGCATTTTCAGAATGGATGGATTAATTGAATTTTAAAGCACCTTCTACAACCTCAGGACATCCCAAATTGCTTTACAGGCAGTGAACTACTTGTGAACTGTAGTTACTGTTGTAATGCAGGAAACGAAACAGCTAACTTCTGCACAGCAAGCTCCCACAAAAAGCAATTAGATCTAGGAAACTGCATTAGTGATAAATATTGGCCAGGACGAGGGAGAACTTCCCTGTTCTTTAAAATAGTGTCAAGATGTGAGGGTACACCAGCTGTTGCTTTTAAAGTCTCCTTTGAAAGGCAGTGCAACACCCCCTCACTACTGCATTGGCATCAACCACAATTTCACTACTCAAATCTCAGGAGGAAGACTTGAACCCACAACCTGCTGGATTTAGGGATAAGAGTGCTACCAATTGAGCCGCAGTTGAGTTATGAGAATACAGGATACTGGGTTGCAACCTTCAGTTTAGACAGCCAGTTCCACATATGTGAGTAGCTCTCTTTTAGCTTTGTTCCCACATCAGGCATTTTCACTTCGAACTCCAGTACCTGACATAGAATTCCAGGCCCTAATTTTCAATGGGTCCAAATTTTCCTGGCTTTGCTGCTAAGGGTGGTGGATTGTGCCAACAACAGCAAGCAAAGGAATTTTATCTTCTCCCAATGTCAGTTTGTTTTGCATTAACAGAGCGCTCAGCAATGCACCGTGCAAAGGCAATATATTTGCTGGAAAGGATGAAATTTACTGTTTCTTCAATAAAGCTGTGCCTGGGTATTTATGAGCACATTTGAGGGGTGTGAGTTGGTGCTATTTATATATAATATATACACATATTGATTTATTTTTGATACAAGTTTAGAATAAAAAGGAAGAAGATTAATTCAAGGTCAGGAGGATTAGGGAACTGCCAGTAACTACTCCTCCCTGCTGAAATCTCAATCATGATGGGAGGTGTGACCGAGAGCAACAGCGAGCCACATTCACATCTACCGATCATGCAGAATCATAGAGTTTTACAGTACAGCAAGAGTCCATTAGGCCCATCATGCCTCTGCCAGCTCTCTGAAAGGGCTATTCATTTGGTTCAATTCAGTACCACCCTACTCTGTGCCAGGTGTCTTTTTTTTAATGCTTTAAAAAGGATGTCCTCTTGACATTACCGAACTGGGCAAGTTTTCGCTGAGGGTGGTGCTGGTTGCACAAGAGCTGTGAGTTGGTAACCAGCAGCCATTGCACCTCGCCAAATACAATATAAAAGAGTGAGGCCACAATCGGATTAGCCGTGATCTTACTGAATGGCACAGCAGGCTCGAGGGGACAAATAGCCTACTCCTGCTCCTGATTCTTGAGTTCTTATTGCTTCACCCACATTGAAATTGGGCCCAGTGATAAATAGGCTGGCTCCGTCCCACCCCACCCTACACAGCTAGAGAGACAATACACTCCCCCCAATCTACACTGATACAAAGACTACACACCACTCTCTCTCAATCTACACAGACACCATTTACACCTGCTCTGTTGTGTACCTTATGCGCTAACTCGCAAACACCTACTCACACGTATCCTACCATCCCTTTCCCCAGTTAGAGACATTGAAGCAGATCTATCTGCCATAAAAAAGAATGTAACCTTCCAACATATTGGAAATAAACCCTTCATATATTTTACATTTAAACAGAATAAAACCATTCTTCTGTGTCCCATTGATCTGAAGCATTGATATACTAAATGATTGGGGGAGGGAGGATTGGAAAGATACAGTTTTGTGTTCTATGCTCAATTAGTGCCTGATTTCAGGCAGGGCATCTGGAGGGAGGAGAAAGACAGCCATCCATTGTGGGTTGCCCTTCAATATTTGATAAAGCAGCAATGTGGGGCTTGAAACATAGCCTGTGTCATTCAATTCATCCATGGCCTGGTGTATGATGTGGGTGTGAAGATAATGCTTTGGTAAAGGGTGGGGAGGCGGTGGTGTGGGGTACAAATATGACTAAATATCACAGATCACAGAATGGTTGCAGCACAGCAAGCCATTTGGCCTGTTGTGTCTGTCCTGGCTTTCAAAGGAGCAATTTATCTAGTTCTTCCTGTAACCCTGCACATTCTTCCTTTTAAGATAATAATCCAATTCCCTCTTGAATGCTATGATTGCACCTGCCTCCACTACAGTCTCAGGCAGTGCATTCCAAGTCGCTGGATGAAAAATTTTTTCCTCATGTCGCCATTGCTCCTTTTGCCAATTACTTTAAATCTGTGTCCTCTTGTTCTCGACCCTCCCACCAATGGCAACATTTTCTCCCTATCTATTCTGTCCAGGCCACTCGTGATTTTGAACACCTGTATCAAATTTCTCCTCAACCTTCTCTTCTTCAAAGAAGACAGTGCCAACTTCTTCAATCTATCTACGTAACTCAAGTTCCTTATTCCTGGAGTCATTCTCGTGACCCCAATCTGCACTCTTTCTAATATCTTCACATCCTTCCTAAAGTGTGGTGCCCAGAACAGGATGCAATACTCCAGTTGAGGCCGAAATGGTGTTTTATACAGGTTTAACGTAACTTTCTTGCTTTTGTACTCGATGCCCCTATTAATAAAGTCTAGAACGTTGTATGTTTTGTTAACAGCTCTTAACCTGTCCTGCCACCTTCAATAATTTATGCATATATACACCAGGTCCTTCTGCTCCTGCACCCCCTTTAGAATTATATACTTTATTTTATATTGTCTCGCATGCTGAAATAACTCACTTCACACTTCTCTGCATTAAATTTCATCTGCCACTTGTCTGCCCATTTGACCAACCTGTCTATGTGTCTATGTCCTTCTGAAGCTCTACACTATCCTCCTGACTGTTCACAATACTTTCAAGTTTTGTATCATCCGCAGATTTTGAAATTGTGCCCTGTACACCAAGTTCCGGGTCATTAATATATATTAGGAAGAGCGAGGGTCCTAACACCAACCACTAGGGAACTCCACTATAAACCTTCATCCAGTCTGAAAAACAACCATTCACCACTACGATATTATCACATTCTGCTTTCTTACCTTAATGCCAATATCAGCACCTTCTTTAACCCTTACCGCTACCATTAACACTCCCTTTGTCTTTTTGTTCATGACATCTTTGTCAATCTCCCCTTTGCGCCCACCTATCGCTTACCTTCTATCCAGCTTCACTGCTCCACCCCACTTAAACAGTATAAATTTCATCACATTTCTACCTCTGTGTCTCTGAAGAAGGGTCATATGGACTTGAAACGTCAACTCTGTTTCTCTCTCCATAGGTGCTGTCAGACCTGCTGAGTTTTTCCAGCATTTTCTGTTTTTGTATTCACCACTACTCTCTGTTTTCTTTCACTCAGCCAACTTCATACCCATGTTGCTACTGTCCCTTTTATTCCATAGGCTCTAAATTTGCTTACATGTCTGTTGTGTGGCACTTTATCAAATGCCTTTTGGAAGTCCATGTACACCACATCAACAGCATTACCCTCAGCAACCATCTCTGTTAGCTCACCATGAGGAGGCCGTGACATAGGGCATTGTCACTGGACTGGTAATCCAGAGACCCTGGGTAACATTCTGGGGACCCAGGTTTGAATCTCACCATGGCAGATGGTGGAATTTGGATTCAATAAATATCTGAAATTAAAAGTCTAATGATGACCATGAAACCATTGCTAATTGTCATAAAAACCCATCTGATTCACTAATGTTCTTTCGGGAAGGAAATCTGCTGGTCTGGCCTACATGTGACTCCAGACCCACAGCAATGTGGTTGACTCTTAAAAATTCCCTCTGAACAAGGGCAATTAGGGATGGGCAATAAATACTGGCCTAGCCAGTGACACCCACATCCCATGAATGAATTAAAAAAATACTCAAACTAGTTAAACACAATTTGCCCTTAACAAATCTGTGCTGGCTTTCCTTAATTAACCTGCATTTGCTCAAGTGATTATTAATATTGTCCCAAATTATAATTTCTAAAAGCTTCCCCACTACTGAAGTTAAACTGACTGACCTGTAGTTGCTGGATTTATGTTTACACCCTTTTTTGAACATGGGTGTAACGTTTGCAATTTTCCAGGCCTCTGGCACCACCCTGAGTCTAAGGAAGATTGGAAAATTATGGCCAGTGCCTCCACAATTTCCACTCTCACTTCTCTCATGCATCTCATTGGGTCCTGGTGCCTCATCAAATTTAAGTACAGTCAGTTTATCCACTGCCTCCACTTAATCAATTTGAAGCCCTTCTAATGACTGAATTTCCTCCTGTTCCACCATGACTTGCACACCATCTTCTTCCTTTGTAGACAAGATGCAAAGTATTTATTTAATGCCTCAGTCATGCCCCCTGCTTCCATGCGTAAATCCCCTTTTTGGTCCCTAATTAGTCCTACTCCTCCTTTTACCACCCTTTTACTATTTATTTATATAAACATGTACATTTACTTCATGTGACAATCAGCGAGTAGCAGCTAACATGACGTAATTAATAATAGGGTCTAATATTAGCTGTGAACCAGTAAATTATATAACCTAAACATGCAAACTACTAATGTAACAGGTAATTGCAAGGTCAGGAAATTTATATATTTATGAATTTAAATGTACATATTGTAACAAATATGTACTCAGCACGTTAGACTAGTCCTGGGGCTATGTTTTGTAAGCGTTTAAAGCATGTTATCATGTATTAATGGCTTGGAGATGGGACTTAATTAGTGCTGTGTTTTCCCAAGTGACTTGCAGAATGCTTCCCTGATACAGTGATGTATAAATGTTTAGGGTTCCTGCTCCTATTCTCCACTCACTTTCCTGCTGAGCTGCTTCCAAATGCACAATCCATGAACAGATTTTGTTAGAAATTCTCTGAATTTTCCAGCAGTGCTGTTTTTAATTAAACAAAAAGCTTTATTTTAAGATTGAATAAACGATGACAGATGGGTAAAGACCCTCTGATCCATCCAACTTTCCTCACTAAATTGTGACATCTTGCACATCACAATATATAGATATACACTCCTCAACCAACCCGAAACTATGTGGTCTTCTGTGTCAAGTAACTCACCTCCTAACTCCCCAAAGCCTGTTCACCATCTACAAGGCACAAGTCAGGAATGCGATGGAATATTCTCCACTTGCCTGGATGAGTGCAGCTCCCACAGCACTCAAGAAGCTCGACACCATCCAGGACAAAGCAGCCCACTTGACTGGCATCCCATTCACCACCTTCACCATTCACTCCCTCCACTACTGATACAGTGGCAGCAATGTGTACCATGTACAAGATGCACTGCAGCAATTCACCAAGGCTCCTTAGGCAGCATCTTCCAAACCCATGACCACGACCATCTAGAAGGACAAGGGCAGCAGACACATGGGAACATGACCACCTGGAAGCTCCCCTCCAAGCCACTCACCATCCTGACTTGGAAATATATCACCATTCCTTCACTATCGCTGGGTCAAAATCCTGGGACACTCTCCCTAACAGCACTGTGGGTGTACCTACACCACATGGACTACAGCAATTCAAGAAGGCAGCTCACCACCACCTTCTCCAGTGCAATTAGGGATGGACTATAAATGCTGGCCCAGCCAGCGACGCCCACATTCTGTTCATGAATAAAACAGTGAAACACCCAGGCCAAGTTGGTGGAAAGAATCTGAGAATTTCTCTCCAACCCTGCTGGGCAATAGAAACCAGTGTAGGAGACTACTCGGGCCCTCAATTTTCTGAGTATCCAGCTTTTAGAAGCAGTGATGCCATCCCAGCCAGAAATAGCCTCAGATTTTGCTTGCAGGAATTCATCGAGCCATTCCTAAAGCAGCAGAAGAGGTTAGCCTTCAGGAACATCTAAATAATTTCATCAAATGGGCCAATATAAGGGGAATGAAATTCAATATGTAGAAATGTAATGTAATGTGCATCATTAACACTCGATGTCCATCGGTACCCAACTACACAGTGCATAATTTCCTCTCTTGAATGCCCTTACTTAGGAATCCACATCCAAAATAATTTAAGGTGGAATGCATAAAGTCAATGCTCAGCTTCCAAGGCATCCAAAATGCTTGGATTCATGAAACGGAATTTGCATCACTCTTTAACTCCAGTAAGGGAAATGCTGCACCAGGCATTCGTTAGACTATACTTAGAGTGCGGCATAGCCACTTGGGACCCACAGACTTCTAAAATCATTACTCTCCCTGAGAAAGTTCAACGCCAGACAGCTCATTTCATTACAATTATTTGCAAGGTTTCAGTGTCTCCCAGTTGGTCACGTCGCTAGGCTGGCACAAGCTTTGCTCAATTGCTCAAAGAGTGGTGGCGAGCCTGAAAAAGCCATTTTTCCCACCAGGCGCAAGGGCGGGCTTTTGCGCCGTATCACCCGTTTCCCACTTCATTAATTTTTTCAGCCACAGGAAACACGCTGTCTTGCTGGCGGGCAGCCTCTGAATCACCCGCCACACCATTACCTCACCGTTTCCTCACTCTGGGGGCCATATCTAAACTGCAGCCGCGCACACAGTTCTCAATGCTTGCAGCCCAGGACAGCTCCAGTGAAGACATGGCCCCAAAAGACAAGAGCTCAGTGGCCCATCACTGGAATATCTTTTGGAGGCCCACTGTGCTGCCCTCCATCCCCATTCTGGCCGCAGGAGGTCCAGCAATCTCACCACTCGGCATGGGGGGACGTTTGCAGTGGTGGTCAGTGCCCAATGCTGCACAGAAGAGGTTGGCCATTTTGTGCAGAAAGAGGATGAATGATCTCATCTGTGCCACCAGGGTAAGTCAACCATCTCATCACTCTAAACCCACACACTCACAAGGCCATCACACATTCACTGGCATCTCACTCACTGCCAGCTCAAGGGACATCACCGCTCACTCTCTCACACACACCCTCACATCTCCATCTGGCCTCATCTCCTCTGGAGACTGCCTCTTCAGCCCTCACCATCTTGAGGCCACTTGCACAGATCAACATGTGCCCCCACACACACACCCTGGGATATCCCCATTCCCCAGCACAGCCCTTGTCCTGCAGTCTCTTCCCTTGCCTGAGGCCACTTCTTTCCCCTCCCACCCCTGCAGCCATTGAAAAGCCACCCCTGCCTTACTGCTGGTAGGTAGACCCTTGCCCGTGAAGTCCCCTAAAAGTGATGTGGTGCTGTCTGTGAAGCCTGGCACTGCTGAGTGCGAGTGCTGCCCGAAGCAAGGTGGGCAAACAAACCTCGATGTCCTGAGCGAAGTGTAGGTTGCCAGGTGCACATCACTTATGTACAGTTGTGAAACACGTCGGCGTTCAGTCACACCGATGAGCTGGGATGATCCAGCGTGGGAGGATGATTCTAGCGAGTAGGGGATATAATGTATTGAAATTAGATTCTTGACGTGCGGTGACAGGAAACATGGCCCGCCATTAACGAGTGGAGTGGATGATTGCAAACTGGTTTTACGACGATGTGCAACGGATTTGTGCATTCCCCCCATATTTTCCACTCCCGCCCACTATGACACAAACGGGAATGAAAATCCTGGCTACAGCCTCCAGGACTGAAGAAAAGCCCAACACCCTTTTGTCCTTTTGTCTATGACATCTTTGGCAACCTCTTCTTTGCCTCCACCTATCACTGGCCCTCTATCCATCTCTACCTGTCCCACCCCCCCCTCAACCAGCTTATATTTCACCTCATTTCTCTATTTCCTTAGTTCTGACGAAGAGTCATACGGACTCGAAACGTCAACTGTATCCCTCTCCGCAGATGCTGTCAGACCTGCTGAGTTTTTCCAGGTATTTTTGTTTTTGTCACAAGTTGACATGCTCCTTTAAAATTTTTGAATGAACAATTCCAAGAGTGACTGAGCTTGAAGAGTTCATAACCAACAGCTCCAACTGTACATACACCAACTTGCTTCCTCAGCTAACTCCTTTTTCCCCCCCAAGAACGATTAAGGACTGGAACAACCTGCCACAAACTTTAATCCCCAGGCCCTCTAAGGATTCAATTAAGGAAAATCTGTTGAGCATTTTTAATTAATGTGACCCATTGTGCACCTCCTGTGACCCTCCAGTCAGGATGGAAACAAGGTGGAGAATTAAAATGACAGGCGACCAGGAGCTTGGGGTCAAGCATAGGGAATGAATGCAGGTGTTCCACAAAGCATTCACCTAATCTGTGTTTGGCCTTCCCAATGTAAAGGAGACCACATTTCTAACTTTTCCCAGTTCTGATGAAAGGGACCTAATTTCTATCTGCACCAATGCTGCCAGACCTGCTGAGCATTTCCAGTATTGTCTGTTCAAATTGCCACCTCAGGCCCTCCCAATTTTATTAATGTCAGAACTCTTTGGGAGAGGCAGCACTCATTGGTTGTCATCAAAACCTGCTCACTTGTATCAGCTCCACATCCTTCCACGTAGAGCACAAGTCCACTGCACCACGGTACACCTACCTTGCATGTTGACCAACAGAACTAAAGGAAAGGACTTGCATTTATATACCTACTTTTGTGATGCCAGGACATCCCAAAGTGCTTTATCATGGGGCAGGTAGGTAGGAAAATGTGGCAGTTAATTTGCACACAGAAAAGATCCACAAATAGCAATGAGATAAATGACCAGATAACTTGTTCTTTTAGTGCTGTTGGGCTGTTGGTTAAGGGACAAATATTCTTAAGGACCCAGGGGAGATCTTTCCTGCTCCTCTTCCTTTATATCCACCTCTGCCCGCTAACCATCCCCCACCCTCCGCGCCCCTAATAGGGCAGACAAGGGCTCTATTTAACATCTTATCTAAAAACCAGCAGCCATGACAGTGCAGCACTCTCTCGGTACTGCACTGGAGTGTCAGGCTGAATTTTTGTGCTCAAGCCACTGGGGTGGAGCTTGAGCCCACAACCTTCTGACTCAGCAGCAAGCATTCTACCAACTGCAGCAAAACATCTGGAGCCTCTGGTAAAGTAGATCACGAGTGCTTTTGTGTAGTAATGAAAGTCAAATAGTTTCTTCTTAAACTCATCACTGTGTGTGCTGTCTGTCTGGCATTTGCCTGTACTTGCCAAGGCTCCCTACAATTTATTTCTGTTGGTCAAATATGGTTTTGGAGGGAATTACAGCATGGCACTTGGTAGTGGCACAAGTTGTTACACTAATACTCTGTGCTTGCTCAGTGACAGGAAGATTATAAAAATAACAGATATTTTAATGCATGGATTTGAACAAAGATAAAATCTGAAACAGTCACTTTTGATCCATACTGGAAATATACAACAACTCTGTTTCCAACTGCACCCTCCCACCTTCGTTCTGTTCAGCTTTGTGAAGAAGTTCCACTAGAATCGCAGAATCACACAGTGCAGAGGAGGCCCTTCGGCCCATCGAGTCTGCACCGACACATGAGAAACAGCTGACCTACCTACCTAATCCCATTTACCAGCACTTGGCCCATAACCTTGAATGTTATGACGTGCCAAGTGCTCACCCAGGTACTTTTTGAAGGATGTGAGGCAACCTGCTTCCACCGCCCTCCCAGGCAGCGCATTCCAGACCGTCACCACCCTCTGGGTAAAAAAGCTTTTCCTCACATACCCCCTAAACCTCCTGCCCCTCACCTTGAACTTGTGTCCCCTTGTGACTGACCCTTCAACTAAGGGGAACAGCTGCTCCCTATCCACCCTGTCTATGCCCCTCATAATCTTGTACACCTCGATCAGGTCGCCCCTCAGTCTTCTCTGCTCCAACGAAAACAACCCAAGTCTACCCAACCTCTCTTCATAATTTAAATGTTTCATCCCAGGCAACATCCTGGTGAATCTCCTCTGCACCCCCTCCAGTGCAATCACATCCTTCCTATAATGTGGCGACCAGAACTGCACACAGTACTCCAGCTGTGACCTTACCAAGGTTCTATACAACTCCAACATGACCTCCCTACTTTTGTAATCTATGCCTCGATTGATAAAGGCAAGTGTCCCATATGCCTTTTTCACCACCCCACTAACATGCCCCTCCGCCTTCAGAGATCTATGGGCACACATGCCAAGGTCCCTTTGTTCCTTAGAACTTCCTAGTGTCATGCCGTTCATTGAATGCTCCCTTGTCAGATTACTGCTTCCAAAGTGTACCACCTCACACTTTTCAGGGTTAAATTCCATCTGCCACTTATCTGCCCATTTGACCATCCCGCCTATATCTTCCTGTAGCCCAAGACACTCAACCTCACTGTTAACCACCCGGCCAATCTAGCCTGCAAGCTTCCAGTTCTGATGGAGAACCAACACCAAAAATGTGAACTGGTCTTTTCTCTATTCAGACCGTGCATTGTCAGTATCTTGTATATCAAAAAAAAAGCAGGTGGTGTCATACTGCTTTCCTGCTCTTGGAGAGAGTACAAATTGATATTGATAAAATAGAGATCAGATACGAGATTTCACATTGTGTCACATTTACATAAATAACTGTGGGGAATATATTTCCGAATTATAATAATTCTCTTACTTGAATATTAATCCTTATATGATGATGTTTCTCTCCCATTCAGAAAGCACACAGCATACAATTCCCTTAACTTTATGGGGCTTGTTTTATAAAATAAGTATGACAAAACAATTTCAGAGAACTCAAGTGGTACGCAATGTTCTGAGATTGGATCCTTCTGTCTTGGACTCTTGGCGTGGGACTTGGTTCTTAGACAGACTGTAGACATACTCTGGTATCAGCTTAACACTTGTTTATTAGTGCTACATCTAAACAGGTTAGAGAGTAGGCACATAGCTCATAGGCATGATTCCAACCTCTGTTTCTTTTGAGAGTCTAACACATGACTGATTGGTGTTAGTAGTACATCATCATCTACGTCATCCATTAGCATATCCCATTTGTTAACCCTTTATACTACACTGTCCCCATCCCCCCAAGTATACTGTCCCACTTTTTACCAACAACATGAAACTACATTTCATTTCTGTAACTCCCTTTTTACAGATTCTAGCCAATTCCAATTCCTAATCTTCCCCTCCCCAAGTCACAGTGTTGGGGGGGATTTAATTTCCCAAAGTATTCTCGGCTCTTAGGGAAGACGTCTTGTAGACATGTGGGCTTTCTTCTGCATCTGATAGGACATCATCATCTGCAGATCAGAACAACACTTTATCAGCATTGCTGGAAAGCTGAGTGCAGGTTGCAGGATGACTGAACTGCAAGGACAAAAACGACCATTCAACAAAAGACTGATCCAAAGGAGAAGACTGAAGAGAATCAACCTTTGGACCCTCCGGGACTAAAAGAGAAGAACTCAGGACACTCTGAGGAACTTGTTGCTCCCACAAAGGACTCTGGGAAGAAGCTCAGAAGAGGAATGATCTTCCAACTCGAGGGAAGACTGTCACAGCTGTATCCTCCACTGCTGTATCGAAGACTGAAAAGGTGTTGAAGATCTGAGATTTCAATTAACTTAGACAGCGAAGGAAAAAATGGCCAATTTCCTGTAAGACTGTTAGGAAAATAAGAGACGGTTTCCCAATGATATTTCAGGAGGATGGTCTACTGTCTGTAGGCAGTGGTAAGAGAGCCACGCTTCTCTGTGTGAGGTTGCTGCACTATGGATAATGGGAAGAATTGCTGAGAATATGGAGACAAGACAGCTTCATCTTCTGTAATGAAAGGAATTTTCTGTGGACATTTAACTCTGGGACAAGATTGCAGTACAGGAATTTGCAGCTTCAGATGTGCTAAAAATTCTGCCGCAGCTTCAGAGCTGATCTCTGTGGAAGATTCTTCATGGACAACAAGAGATATTGTGGACAATACATTGGAATATTCAGTGGAATTAAAATCTGAATGCTGCTCAGCCACTAAAAACACAACTGATTCCTCTTAATAGACAACAGAGACACCATAAGGTGCATCGATCAACTGGAAAGACAAATCATTCCCTAGGGCCTCAACCTCCAAGAGGTCACTCAGTGCTGCAAGGGATTCTTCCTCATCACTCTCTAGGAAGAACCAATTCAGGTCCAGCAGGTCTTCATTGGGATGATCACCTTCTGCCGCAGTGCCTTCTGTATCCTCCACCTCTGGCCTTAGTTTGTGAGTAACTGAGAGATTCATAACTTCAATCTCTGCCCTGGGTCTAGTGGATGGCGTCTCTGTGGAAGAAAGGAACTTACTGCTGAATGTATAAACTTCATCAGCTTCCGAAGGCTGAATTTCCACTGCTTCTAAAGAAAAGGATGAAGATTATTACATGAAAGACAATCGGTTGTTCAAATGATGAGCATCATCTGTTTTTTCTAGGATCCCTAGAAGTACCCCAACATTACCACTCATTAAGGATGTACCTTGATTGTGAAGAACATAGAGAGAATCAACGATCTGTTGCCCCTTGTAGATAAGAGGAGCAATAATCCTGCCTTTGATTGGAAGATCTATGCGGCCTGGACCTTGTAATTTGATGTCTGATGGATAAAGGGTCATTGGCTAAAGCCAATCGAGGTCATCTGCTAACAGCTGCTCCTGTATCAGTTTTAAAAGTAGTATCAAAACCTCGAACTTGGACTGTAACTGACCAGTAATCTAGATGAAGACTATTTACTTCCCCAAGAGACTTGGTAGATTCGTCTTTATCTTGACTTTCCATTTCTTGGCAGGAATTTGTTTCATCAATATTTGCTGGTCTGCAACTTCGATTAAAATCACCGGATTTGCAGAAATGCTTGAAATGCCCAGTTTTGCCACACTGGAAGCATTCCGTGCCCCCTGCTGTGCAATCTTCGTGTATATGCTGGACTTTCGCGCCACAACACAAGCATTTCAAAATGGCTGCCGGAGTGGAGTTCCCCACTCTTTTGGTTGGTTTGACAGGCTTTTGTTAGGGTGGGGGCAACTGCCCATAGGCCTACCCAATGTACGGAGTCACGTGAAGCCTCGGAGTCACCCCGAATTATAGGCCGATTAAATACTCTAACCTCGGCCTGCCTCACATAGTGGATTGCTTGATCCAAAGTGAGATCATCTTTGGTCTGCAGAAAGTTGAAAGAGTTTTTCATCCCAGATACCCATGACAATGCGATCTCAGATTAGCTCATCCTTCAGCGCCCCCATATCTGCAAGAACTAACTGGTCGATACAGGTCGGTTTGGAATAATTCAGTTGACTCCCCAGGTCGTTGTGAGCGCTGGTTAAAACATGTTCATTCAATTACTAAATTTTGCTTCGGGTTAAAATAGGTGTCAAAGGTTTTAATAATGGAATCAAAATCCACGGTGGGCTCCTGCACACCCTTGCCTTAGGAGAATGCCATCTGCTACTGGACCCACTGCATAAAGAAAGGAGCTGACTTGAAGCTTTGGCTCCTTTTCGTGAAGACCTGACACTGCTCGGTATCGGAGAAAATGTCTTTTCCATAACTCTCACTGCTGGCCTCTCTGCGGGCCCTTGAGGCAGTCAAATGGGAGGGGCAAGGGCATGGACTACTCACCAGGTACGGTCATTGTTACCTCTCTCCAGTGTGCCTCCTTCGTCCGCCAAACTTTCTCGAGCTTTTTTCAAAGGTTCTACACTCTGTGGTCCCTTCGATAACACCGATGTCTTTGTTACATCAATGTCTCCACGGCTCCCACCATGTTCTGAGATTGGGTCCTTCTGTCTTGGACTCTAGGCATGGGACTTGGTTCTGAGACATACCCTGGCCATACTCTGGTATCTGCTTAACTCTTGTTTATTAGTACCACATCTAAACAAGTTACAAGTAGGCACATGGTTCCTAGGCCTGGTGTTCCAACCTCTCTCTATCTCTCTCTAGTCTAACATATGTCTGATTGGTGTCAATGGTGCCTCATCATCTACATCAAACATTAGCATGTCCCATCTGTTAACCCTTTTATACAAGACACAAGAGCATGGTGATCAAGGGGCACTTTCTCAAAGTGACAAACATAGGAGCTCCCCACCCCTCACTGACAGTGTTAAATGCATTATTACAAGATGTCAATGAACTGAAGCACACACATATTCTCTATATGCTAGGCAGGAGAAGGCTGTAGGCGAGCATATCAGAACTCATCTTAGGTTCCAATATTTTGTACAGAATCTGTGCCAACTTGGCTCCGTTCATGACAGCGTGCTTCTGAATCAGAGGGTTCAAGTCTAGGGATATAAACTTCAGTGCAACACTGAGAGAGTGCGGCTCTATTGGAGTGCCATCTTTTTTGATGAGATGCTAAACCAAGGCCCCCTCTGCTTGTTCACGAGGATATAAAAGATCCCATGACACTGTTTCATAGATAAGCAAGGTGGTTCTCCAGGCCAATATTCTTTCCTTGACTGACACCAACAAAAAGGATTAGCAAATTCAGCTCATTTGCAGTTTGTGTGACCTTGCTGTGTGCAAAATAGTCACTGTGTTTCTTTTCAAATCAAAAACTGTGTTTCAAAAGTAATTCAGTGGATGCGAGGCACTTTGGGATGATCTGAAGATGCGAAGGGGTATTATTTCTTCCTTTATACACTCATGAATATTACATCAGGCAGGAAAGTGATAAACAATTGCTTGCCAAGGAACGTAAACTGCATTCTGTGTCCACTGGCTAGAAATCTGTGTTAAGGTGTGGCTTACAGAGATACTAACGTTGAACAAGTCCTCTGTGTTTTATTAAATCTTTGAGGCCCACTATTCAATGTGTTACATTGAATGTTTTTACCTTCACCTATCAATCCCTCCAAGTTCTTGACGGAAAATGTTTTTGTTTAAGGAGACAGATGGACTTAAATTCGTTCGTGGCCTAAACCAGTTACAAACCTGACAGCGCTCCCTTACTCCCCTGCTCAGGTCTAAGACCAGGCAGCGGGGGAGCGAAGCAGTGAAGGTGGGCTGGCATTAGCCCACAGTTGTTTTGTGAGGTCATCACAAGCTCTCCTGTTCTCTCCAATTGCACAAAACATATTGTGCCTTGTTCTGGGGTCTTTCCCTAAGTGGACTCCTGACGTTATAAGGACAGCTGGTTAGGCAGCTTCCAGTCTGTAAATACTAAGCGGAGTTTGCGTATTGCAAGCTCCATGTTGCCTAAGGAGTTTGTCACAGAAATGGCCTGACTTGAGTATTGAACCGAAGCCTGTGCTCATTTCAGGCAGCTGCTAGTGCCACCTGAAAAAAAATGCCCCAGTTTGGCAGTGGCTTGAGTGCCACTGAGTTCGGGCATGGGCTCCTAACCTGTCAAATAGAAAAACGGGTACAAAGGGTGTCCCAGAATTGCCACAGTGAAGTATGTTTGCTGTACCATATAGCGAGGCTTGACACACCCAATGAAAATGCAGCTCCTGCCACAGGACGAGCTTTACCCGGCAATAAACCTGGTGACATGACGACAGCTTTTTCCAAAAATCTCCCTGTCCCCAGGAAAGGAGGCTGCTCACAATGCAGCCATGTCGCACAGAAGCCCATTGCGCCTAGAAAACCCAATGCACCCCAGAAATCCATTGCACCCCATCTACGTGGGCTTCTCATCATAATACATACACACATGTACAGCCACTGCACATGAGTAGGCAGTCAAATGGAGTGAGAAGCAGGGAATCCTAACCACTGTGTTACATTGTCACAACAACCACACAACAGCATATTTATAAAGGGCACGGGCAAGTGTGACACTCTTGACACCATTGATTTATCCACTGCCTGCTGTTGGAAGCTACACAGAGCCACACAATAAAAATGTCAACAGCAATTATACTATTGTCTGTGCACAGTAGGTGACCTGGTGCTTGCAGAGAACTTGTCTGCTGCTTCCTTTCTCTACCTGCCAAAGGCTAGTTGAAAATGCAGCGTGGGAACTGCTGTATGGGAGTCTCTACTTGCTTGTCTCTGCCACATAGGGAGGATTTTTAACCTAAAATACTTGGGGTAGGTTTGAGAGCTAAAGACTTAAATATTGGTTGATCCACCCAAACCCATCTCTAACGACTGATCCCCCCCCACTCCCACCTCCATCCAAGATCATTCCCCACAACAGCGCCTTCCCCCCCCCCCTACCCCTTGCCCCTCCCCACTGAGGTGTCTTCCCTCCAGCAAGGACATATCTAGTCCTACAGCCTTCATCAATCAGCTTTCTACCCAACTGGCTTCCGGGTGTGAGAACTGATCGGCGCCCTCACGAGCAACCTGTGAGGTTGAAGCTCCGCAACGTGTTGGGGAATCCTGGCTTTCGGCTTCCCTGCGAAGTAAGAATTCAGCCCATGCACCCGAGCAAATGCCCTCGTGCATGCACGCGGGCAGTGACACAGGCACACATTAGGAACGCCATAATGTAGGGCTGAATTTTTAAAAGAGGTCAGGCCCCAGAACGAAGGTGGGCAGGGCTGCGATATGGTGCCACTGGCCTCCGTGCTGGTTCCCCGCCATGCCGGACCCCATTTTGATGGAACCCAGCTTGGGATCAAATCGACTCACCAGCAGCCAATTGCCATTAGTTCAATGTAATCTGGGTGCAAAATACGCTCAGTGCTGGCTTAGTGTTCAGAAGTTATCTTTTGTTCAAGTTTCTGCTCAGAATTATGTACACACCGCAAAAGCTTCCGTTAGCCAGTGCAATCGGGCACTGTTTTACAGTGTATTATTCTTTAAAACTTTGCATTAAAAAAATTCCTTGACATATTTAGGAGTGGCAACCCGGTACAGTTTTATTATTTCAGCTGAAAGGGTTTTTTTTTAAATTCATTCACGGTATGTGTGCATTGCTGGCAAAGTCAGCATTAATCGCCCGTTCCGAACTGAACTCTTGCTAGGCAATTTCAGACGGCAGTTAAGAGTCAACCAGCTTGCAGTGGGCCTGGAGTCACGTGTAGGCCAGACTGGATGGTCAGGATGGAAGATTCCCCAAATGACATTAAACCGATTGGGTTTTTATGACAATCCTAGTAGTTTCTTAGTCACCGTGACCGATGCTAGCTTTTTAACCCACATTTATTTATTTGGCTGGATTTAAGTTCTCCAGCTGCCATGGCGGGATTTGAACTCATGCTTCTGGATTATTAGCCCGGTAAAATCACCACACTGCTGCAGTGCCGATAAACACACACAAAAAGCACGAAAAAAATAACCATTTTTAATTAGAGTGTCTAGCCGCCATGATGCCACTGTGGGTGACCTGATTTTAAATAACTGAAAATGACTTTAAAAAAACCTACACAGAACCATTTCCTAATTACATTGGCGTATAGCAGTCAATCGCTTAGTAAACTAAAGGAAAATAATAATTAAAAGGTGCCTATTAGTGTCCTTATGCCTGAAAAAAAACTTAATTTTAAGAGGCTCCTCGGAGTCCTTCAAACTTGCCCAATTAACGGGCAGCTTGCGCGGGCAGCTAATTGGATCTAGGGGCATGGCCAGTTTTGTGGGCATGGCCATCTTCGACCACGAATATTTTAAAAACTAGTGCAAAAGGTTGCAGCAACTGGATTTGTGCCAGACCTAATTTGTGTTTGAAATTCCTTGATCTTTTGCACTGGCTGCTTGGCCATCTTTCAGGCGATTTGTGCAGGAAAAAATAATGCGGGTCCATGTGCTTAGGCGTTTAAAAAAAGGGCTGTGAATTCTGCCCATCTGAATTAATAGCAAAAAGTGCTGGAAATACACAGCAGCAGATTAGTGGCAGAGCAGGGAAATTGGCTAGGGGAAGGCAGACGGCGGGGTGGGGGGGGATTGCAGTGTGCTTTTCCTCTGTCCTCTAATATTAAAAAAGAAACACGCGGCATGACAATTAAACCCATTTTTCTTGCAAACATGAGGAAAATATAACCCAAGATGATGGTGGAGCTGCTACGCATTCCAGCGATCTCTGCATTGATTTCCATACATTTAAATGTCTTTGTGATTTGCCTCACTCTTTCCAATTATAAATCTCCGTCCTGACATTCCTTCCATGAGGCAAAGCGACAAGGGTTGGGGTTTTATCCGTGCTGGGCCACTCCGCCAAAGTGAGCGGACAGAAAATGATGTGGCTGACCAAGGACAGCAGCAGAAAGCACACCACCTGCCCCCAACCTCCCTGTAACCCCAGCACTCCTTTAGTATGTTTGAAGCATCTTGCTTATTTTTTGATGTACAAGTCATTGTAATATTGATTTGGAGTGGCATTGGGAAACAGCAAACTAACGATTGAGTTTTTTTTAACATTTGGGAACCATTCTGGGAATACAGCCAATGGTCAGCCAATAAAGATCAATAGCCCAATACAAATAACCATTCCAACATTGTCACAGCTCTTGCTCGCTCCTCTGCCAGGCCGTATGGGAAAAGGCCCTAACATTTTCAGATCGGATTATGCTGTTTTAACTCTTGTCCTAACCTGAAGAGCTACCATGCAGTCATAAGCAAATGTAGTCACCTGGGAAGATACACTGGCTTCCCAGAACAGGAGAGTGCAGAAGGGGGTCATTTGTCCCTTCGCAGAGCAATCCAGTTACTCCCAATCTCTTATCCCACGTTCCAGCGAATTTCTCTCCTTCGTGTATTTATCCAATTCCCTTCTGAAGGCGATTGCTAAATCGATTTCCACCACTATACCACACGGCACAAAATCCTAACCACTCATTGTGTTAAACATGGATTTTATGCAATAATTTCAG
This sequence comes from Cetorhinus maximus, assembly GCF_964194155.1. Classification (NCBI taxonomy): domain Eukaryota; kingdom Metazoa; phylum Chordata; class Chondrichthyes; order Lamniformes; family Cetorhinidae; genus Cetorhinus; species Cetorhinus maximus. The sequence goes on from NC_135884.1 coordinate 144,761,083, forward strand.
TAATCGTTTGGGAGCCTTTGCTTTCAGTATGCTTTTATTTTAAAATCACAAGTTTCAGAACAAATGTTCACCTCTTACAAGACACATGCTGCTGAACTATCAAACAATGGCATAGTGAAAGAAGGGTGTCAATGGGAGATGTAACTCTGAGATACTGGCTGAAACTGGATTGAAGCCCTACCCCCCCATAATCTGTGTTAAAATTATAATGGATGTTGTTTCATGGTGGTCAAACCAATTTCCTGACTGCACGTTAGGATTGAGAAACCTTGGCCGCTGGCAGATCTGCCTCTGAATTACTAACATGTGCTGATGGTTGGCCAATGAATCTACTGCCAGTGCATAATCACAAAATTCACATTCGTTGACAGACTCACTGAAGCTTTACTCTCCTACCATAGAATCGTGGAATTCTTACAGCATAGAAGGAGGCCATTCAGCCCATCATGTCCATGCTGGCTCTCTCCAAGAGCAACTCACCTAGTCCCACGCCCCCACCTTTTCTTTGTAGCCCTGCAAAATTTTTCCCTTCAGATAATTTTCTTCTGACAGCCATGATTGAACCTGGCTCCACCACCCTCTGAGGCAGTGCATTCCAGATTCTAACCACTCACTGCGTAAAAAAGGTTTCTCCTCATGCCGCCATTGCTTCTTTTGCCAATCGCCTTAAATCGGTGCCCTCTGCTTCTTGATCCTTCTGCCAACGGAACCAGTTTCTCCCTATCTACTCTGTCCTGCTTTGAGATAAAGGAAACACTTGCATTTATATTGTGTCTTTTATGTCCCCAGGTTGTCCCAAAGCACATACCGGCCAATGAAGTACTGTTGAAGTGTAGTCACCAAAGATAATGTATGTAGGGCCTCAACTTAAACATCTTATCCGAAAGACGGCATCTGCGACAATACAACAGTCCCTCAGTAATGTATTAAAATATCAGGCTTGGTTATGTGCTCAAGTCCACAGTGGAACCTCAAACAATGACCAACTTGACATGGTGATTTTGTTAAGTGATTATTGACCAGGGTAAAGGGCCTGGTCCCAAAGTGCTGGACGCCCACCAAAGTTGAAAAGATTGCTTTGCAGTTACTCTCAGGGATCTATTTTTTGTCTCTTTCATTGATATGAGCTTATGGCTCTCAGACTGTAAAGGAATATTGATTTGGAGCACTGTTTTCCAATTAATTTTGGTGGAAAAATTGTAGAGGAGAAAATTAAACCTGAACTAGTGACCAATCTCATTGCCTTTACCTTTTCCCTGTTCTCAGTCAAGTTGCAGTTTACATTGAGTATCGCTAAAGGGGTAGATTTTCCCTTTGTGCAGGTGGTGAGAGGAGATCTCACACTGCCCACCTGTGGTTCTGTTTGGCTCCAGCCATTCTGAGGCTGGACCTTGTATGGTTACTGCTGTCAGACTGCGAATGTCGGCCACATTTCCCTGAATGAGAGGGGCTACACAAATTGTGGTGTTCTTCTGTGAGGGGAAGTTGAGCAATGGTGGGGGGAGGGGTGGGGATGGGGATTGCTGTGTGGCAGGGGTCCACACAAGCCCTTTAAAAAACTTACCTGGGTTGTTTTCTGAGCACCCTGCAGTGGTGCCTTTAAGGCAAGGTCACTCAGTGCTTGGTACAAATTGGCAGATTACACACAGTTGTACACTTCACCCATTGGTACCAAAGGACCCTGATTAGCATACTGCAAGGCATGCCTACCATGTAAAGGTCTCAATGAGATTGGTGGGATGGAAAATTATGCACTGCCATCTTCATCTTGCAGCCACCCTGCTCCCACTGGGTGGAGGCCATTAAATTGACCCCATGTCTCCATAGGTGTCTCGTTGCAATATGTGATTCCTACATCAGCCAATGGTTCAGTGGGTAACACTCCTGTCTCTGAGTTAGAAAGTCATAGCTCAAGGCCCAGATACTTGGCCACATAATCCAGCCTGACTTCAGTGCAGTCATGAGGAAGAACTGTACTGTCAGAGGTGCTATCTTTGTAATGAGACAGTAAACCAAGGCCCTGTCTGCATGCCCTCTCAGCTGGAGAAAGGCCCAGTGTCACGACTGCAACGAAGAATAGGGGAGTTCTCCTGAGTGTTCTGGTCAGTGTTTATCCCTTAACCAACATCACTAAAACAGATTATCTGGGCCAGAAATTTATGTCCCGTCTGGCCGCAAAATAGCGCGAGATGATGTTGGGCGAGCACCCCGATGTCATCGCGCACTCGCACGATGTCTCGCTCGGCGGGTGCGCGCATGGCAGTCAGAAGCGCATCCGCCGACAATTAAGCGGGCAATTAAACCCATTAAGGAGGCAATTGAAAGCGATTTTTTTTGTGGCCCATCCACTTTTTTGGTTGGCGGACGGGCCAATCAGCCGACGGCCTTTACATTTTTGCTCAAACCTCGACCCAGGGCGGGATGAAATCTCTGTGAGGAAACAAAATAAAGAGAGATATCTGGGGACTGGTTTTTTCCTATGAGGTATGCTTTGAGGTGCTTGATTGTGCTGCATGGATATATTTTGCAGCATTTTTGTTGTTGTGTTCATTCTGTGGAGGTCTTTAACTCCCTGAGGAATCTGTCTGTCTTCAGGGAGCTCACTGGAAACGCTCACCAGCACCCGCGGTGACGTTGACGACTGCCCCCCTCCCACCCCAGCCAGCAGTGCTGAGCCTTTCTCAGTGCGCCTTTCATGCTGGCTGGCTGTTAACTGGCGGTCAGGAGGCCCGTTTCCCATCCTCCTCCAGGCCCACCGATCGCGCGCTTTCCCGACGAGCAAAAAGTTCAGGCCCTGGCGATTGTGGAACCTCACTGTGTGTGTTTCTGACATTATGCTAGTGACTACACTTCAAAGATACTTAATTGGGCGTGAAGCACTGAGGCACCACAGAAATGCAAGTCTCTCTTTCTTTCATAACAATGCAGCCATTTAATACCACAGCAAAGTTCAAGAGAGTTTTGCTGCACAGAATTGGCCAGCAAAGGGGAATAAGTCAAACAAAGCAATGATCTCATCAGTATCTTCACCGTTAGGAAATGCTCTTGATGCAGTATTGATTGCTCATGAGGTCTACGATGTTAAACTGGCCACCACGTGGTTGTGAAGTTTCTGGGGACATGTTGCAATATTCTTATGTGTTTAAAAAAAATAACGTTCCAGAAACAAGTTTGTCTGCTTGAAAAGTGGACATTTAACAGCTCTTAGAAAATTGCAACCAATATTTATTCTATTGAATCCGTTTGGCTGTAGTCACTCACTTGCAGCATGAAGGGCAGTGCTGCCAAGTAGAAAACAATCTATATGCACAAGGTTGTGCATTATTCATGACGAGCAGTGATTTGAGGGGAATGTTGCTCTCCCAGTGCCGTTAAAAATGTTTTCCTTTTTTAAAAGAAAGTACATTTTAACAGACTGCAGAAAATTTGCACTGAAATAGGTGTCCCATATACGCCTCACAGCAAATTTAACTTCACCTATAAACAGATTAGCTGGTCATTATCGCATTTCAGTTTGGGGGACCAAATTAGCTGCTGCGTTTTGTACATTACAACAGGAGCTACACTTCAGATGTGCTACAACTGGCCTTGAAGTGCTTTGGGACATTCTGAGCATACGAAAGGTGCTATAAAAATGAGAGTTCCTTTACGGGTTCAACATTACTGAGCCTCAGGAAAAGCCTCAGCTTTACACCCTGTTCTGTGCTGAGGTATCTGAGCTCAGGCAGGGCTAGCAGGTGGTTTGTTCCAACTAGCATCAGGGGCACTTTGACTGACCAGGGAGAGGCAAACGCAGCTAGTGCTTTCACTCGGGATTGAGCCGATGACAACGAGATGGAACTCGCCTTTGATGCACTGCAACCCCTCCTCCCTCTTTCCCAGCGTCAGAAAGCCAAACCCTCTCAGCTAAGGCACAGATATTGACACCTATGAGAAGGTGCTGGAGGACAGCTGCTGCCTGAGGGACAATAACAATTTGCACGTAAATAGTGCTTGAGCATCCCAAGGTGCTTCAGAGCAGCAGATATCGAACAAGATTTGACATTGAGCCACATAAGGAAATATTAGGACAGGTGACCAGAAGCTTGAGCACTGAGTTTAATCGCCTGGTGACTGTGCCTTCAGCTGCCTAGGCCCTAAGCTCTAGAATTCTCTCCTTAAACCTCTTTTAAGAACCTTTTAAAAAAAATTTCTCTTCAGCCAAGTTTTTGGTCATCCGTCTTAACATCCCCTGATGTGATTCAGTGACAATTTTTTTTTTGATAATTGCTCCTGTAAAGTGCCTTAGGAATGTTTAACTATGTTGAAGGTGCTATATAAGTGAAAGTTGTAGTTGTTGTTAACGCAGATTTTAAAGAGGGCTTAATGGAGGACAAAGGGGTAGACAGGTTGAAGCGACAAAAGCAATTGGTCAGAGTCAATGAGCATCTGACCATGAGGCCAGTCGGATAACACACTTGTGCTGTAGCATCACAAAGAGGACAATTATGGTTTGTGCTCTGTGACCCCTGCCGTGCCACACTCTGAAATCACTCAGTCTCTCTCTTGTGTTGACACCTGAAGCAATCCGGGGGCTGTTGCCCTTTCAGATATTCTTTACTCTGGAGGTTAAAGAAAAAAGAAAAGACCTTGAATGCTGAATATCTGAAATGAACGGAAATAGAAAATGCACGTCACTCAGGATCTGAAATAAAAACATTCACGTTTCTGATGGGACCTCACATCAGAACCAATCTGACACACGACTCTGTCGTCCTCCTCCAGACACTGCCTAGCCTACTGTGCACTTCTACCATCTCCTGTTTTTATTTTGCACTCTTTTATTTTATTCCACTCCAGCCCTATTACCCTTTGCGCTGATGTAGAGAAGCCTGATTCTCTACAGAGATCATGAAGGCTATTGCCGTTTTATTGTGCTGATGTGGATTGAGCAAGTGGAATTATACATAGCAATCATAAAACTGAAGGCATTGGTCTAATGCTCAATATTCTCCAGCTTGTGTTTAATTCTCTTGCAGTGATAGTGTTGGTGTAAAGTCCTGCTGCTTTAATTGATTCAGATTCAACCTTGAGATAATTTAGAGTCAGTTGTAGTTTTTGGGAGTTAATAACATGCTGAAAATTCAATAAAATGTGTACATGTAAATTTCATGTATTGCTAGGTTTCTGTCTCACCTCATGACAATTCTTTTTAATCTGAAGTGTCAGTCTCTATCTAACCCATTTCTTCCCCTAGCCAAATAAAGTCATCATCATTAGTTCTGCTGATGTGTACAATTGGAAACATTCAGACTGTCATTTCAAATGACTATCACTTGCTTCGTGTGCACCACTTAAACGTCAGAGCCTCTTTGACTCGTGGATTAAAGGACATATTTGACAAGATAGAAGAATTGGCATTGATGTGAGATCTCTTTTGTCTCCCTTTCTCCTCCTGAAAGGATGATGTTGCTGAGGGTTTTGCTTGACAGGACCCTGCCATCCTTTCTGTAATTTGCGAAGAAGTCCATTCTTGAGCTGTGAGTCGAGGCCATCAGCACCATTGCCTATTTGACAGTTATAAGGGCAGCTTAGCCCCAACATGATTATGTGTGCTCAAATGATGACCACACCTAATTGAATATTTGATTTCCAACCTCCAGCACTCCACCACCACACTCACAACCATTCTGCTTCTACCTTAGAAACAGCATTGCAACCTCTACTCCCAGCTTTAAAATAAGAATCCGGAGATCGCTCAATTAACTTCCAACATCACATTGCTGGAGGAGGCATGAATGAAGAAAATTGTACTAACTCTTTCTACCAGATATAAGAACAACAACAACTTGTATTCATATAGCAACTTTAACGTTATAAAACGTCCCAAGGAGTTTCAGAGGAGGTTTATCAAACAAAATTTGACAGTCATTTGAGGAAATATTAGGGCAGATAACCAACCAAAAGCTGGGTCAAAAAGGTGGGTTTTAACGAGTGTCTTAAAGGAGGAAAGTGAGATATACAGACAGAGGTATTTAGGGTGGGATTTTTAAAATATTCGTTCATGGGATGTGGGCATCGCTGGCTAAGCCAGCATTTATTGCCCATTCCTAATTGTCCTTGAGAAGGTAGTGGTGAGCTGCTTTTTTGAACCACTGCAGTCCATGTGATGTAGGTACACTCACAGTGCTGTAAGGGAGGGAGTTCCAGGATTTTGACCCAGCAACAGTGAAGGAACGGCGATATATTTCCAGGTCAGGATGGTGTGTGGCTTTGAGGGGAACTTCCAGGTAATAGCGTTCCCATTTATCTGCTGCCCTTGTCCTTCTAAATGGCAGTGATTGTGGGTTTGGAAGGTGCTGTCTGATGAGTCTCAGTGAGTTCCTGCAGTACATCTTGTAGTTGGTACCTACTGATGCCACTGTGCGTTGGTGGTGGATGGGATGCCAATCAAGTGGGCTGCTTTGTCCTGGATAGTGTCAAGCTTCTTGAGGGTTGTGGGAGCTGCACTCATCCAGGCAAGGCACACTCTAACTTGTGCCTTGTATATGGTGGACAGGCGTTGGGGAGCCAGGAGGTGAGTTACTCACCACAGGATTCCTAGCCTCTGACCTGCTCTTGTAGCCACAGTATTTATATGGCTAGTCCAGTTCAGTTTCTGGTCAATGGTAACCCCCAGGATGTTGTTAGTGGGGGATTCAGCGATGGTAATGCCATTGAATGTCAAGGGACGAGCTCAGAGCCCAAGCAGCTGAAGCACAGCCACCAATGGGTAGAGTGATTAAAAGTGGGGATGCACAAGAGGCCATAATTTGACAGGCACAGAGATCTTGGAGGCTTGTAGGGCTGGAGGAGGTGACAGAGTTAGGGATCGGTGAGGGGATGGAGGGATTTGAAAACAAGGATTACAACTTTAAAATCAAGGCATTGCTGGTCAGGAGCCAATGCATGTCAGCAAGCACAGCGATAGGTGAACGGGCCTTGATACCAATTTGGATCCAGGCAGCAGAGCTTTCAATGAACTCAAAATTTACGGAGGGTGAACAATGGGAGGCCAACCAGGAGTGCATTGTAATAGTCATGACCAGAAGTAACAAAGGCATAGATCATTGTTTCATCAGCAAAAAGGCTATGACAAGGGTGGAATTGGTTGATGTTAAAAAGCTGAAAATAGGGGATCCCAGTCTTATCACAGAAATGTAGCCAGAAGATTATTTTAGGGTCAAAAACAACACCAAGGTTGTTCACAGCCTGGTTTAGCCTTAGACAATTGCCAAGGAGATGGATGGAGTCGGTGGCTGGGAATAAAGTTTTCATGAAGCTAAGTTCATAATCTTTCATAAAGATAAGTTGCTTGTCTATCAATTATTCTTCTTTTTGTTCCTTCTACATAAAAATGAACAACACTCATCGCCAGTCATTACTCATCCTGCCTTCTGAGTCACTGGGTTCATCTTTTAATGTTGACAATTTTGCATTCAGATCCATTTAATCAAATTTGTTTTGAGTAAGAATCATCATTGTTTGTTTAAATGTTATTTTAAAAAAAAGCAGAGCCCCTATATACGCAACCTCTATTCATTTAGCTGAGGGTTTGCCATCTGTCTTACTGTTTTTCTCTCTGATAAAATCTTGTCGCTGATGAAAACCATCTTTTCCGTGCTGAGACCAGTGCAGTCATCAGTGCCGCAGCATTTTAATAATAGTAAAACGTTCACTCTGGGCATGCAAGATGTAAACAATTCAATGGAACAAGGTCTCAAACCTCCTTTCAGAAACTATGTGAGAATATTAAAAAAAAAGTGTCAGACTTCTCTGGAACTTTCTGTTGTTTGACGTGAAAGACAGAGATGAAGTGACATTTGCTTTTTCCTCATCAAATGCTCTTTTTTTTTCTTACTTCCATCTCATTACAGTGACATTTTCCTGACTGCAGCACTGCAGAGCAATGCATGGTTTCAGATCTGATTGCATGCTGCTTTGCAATAGGCTTCAATGTCAATCTCAGGATATTTAAAGCATTTAAGTGAAGCAATGAAATATTAATCTTATGATCTGGTAAGACTCTTTAAAAGGACAACTGTGTTTTCTTGAGTGCAGTGCATTGCAGGGGGTGGGTGGGGGGGTGGGGTGGGTTGGCGGGGGGGTGGGGTGGTGGTGGGAGAGAGGAGGAGAGAGAAGATGATACTCCCTGCCCTAGGTGTTATGTTGCATGATGATGCTAATCCCTGTTGGGGTAAAATGTACCTCTAGTCAAAGTGATTTAGTATTCTTGAGGTGAAGGGGTACGTTACAACAAGGAATGATTTATGATTTTCATCAAACTGACATGAATCAGAGTTTCCTGCTGTTCATCCTTTCAGCTGTGGTCCTAAGGACATAGTAAAGTTTGGAATGAGAAGATGCCATTTGTCTTATAAAACCAATTCCTTGCATGAACCAGGCACCCCAAATAATGAAGCTGCTATGGCAAATTTCTACAAAGGACAGTCATACAACTCATCACCCACCTATCTATATGTATATTGCCTGAATGAATACAGCTCCAACAATGCTCTCAAGAAGCTCAACTACATCTAGAACAAAGCAGCCCACTTGATCGGCACCCCATCCACCACGTTAAACGTTCACTCCGTCCACCACCAGCACACAGTGCCAGCCGTGTGCACCATCTACAAGATGCACTACAGCAATGTGCTAAGGCCCCTTCAATAACACCTTCCAAACTTACAACCTGTATCACCTAGAGGGACAAGGGCAAAAGATGCATGGGGCACCACCACCTTCAAATTTCCCTCCAAGTCACTCGTCATCCTGACTTAGAGCATAAGAACATAAGAAATAGGAGCAGGAGTAGGCCATTCAGATTTTTGAGCCTGCTCTGCCATTGAATAAGATCATGGCTGATCTGATTGTGCCCTTAACATGACTTTCCTGCCTGCCCGCCATTGTAGATCAAGACTCTAACTCAGCCTTGAATAGATTCAATGACCCAGCCACCACTGCTCTCTGGGGTAGAGAATGCCAAACCTTCTGAGAGAAGAAGTTTCTCCTCATCTCCACCTTAAATGGGAGACCCTTATTTTTAAATTGCTCCCCCTGGTTCTAGATTTCCCATTTTTTCTAGACTTGGAAATATATCGCCGTTCCTTCACTGCTGCTGGGTCAAAATCCTGAAACTGCCTCCCTCACAGCACAGTGTGTATCAACACCAAATGGTCTACAGCGATTCAAGAAGGCTGCTCACCACCACCCTCTCAAAGGCAATTAGGGATGGGCAATAAATGCTGGCCTTGGTAACAACACTCAAATTCCCGTGAATGAATTAAAAAAAATATTCAAATCAGCCTGGTACATTTTAGAAGACACTGCAGAGAAACCATGATATTCTGTGAAATATTTGATCATTTTGTCATGATTATCCTGATAATCTTCAGTTCCTGTCTGATAGCTGTCCATCCCTTTTCTTCCCCAGCAATTAACCTATAATGGTGCAAGCCCATTAGCTTACATAGATGGGAGGATGCCGACGAAATAATCTATACGACTGGGGTTTTCTACTTGGGTACATGCTGATGTATGTTTTTGTCCTAATGGTCTGTTCAGTTAGACATAAAAGATCCCATGGCACTATTTAAAGATCAGTTCTCTCAGCATGATGGCCAACATTTGTCTCTCAATCAATATGTTCAAAAACTAATAAAGTAGTCATTTGCCTCATTGCTGTTTGTAAGACTTTGCTGTGCACAAATTGGTCACTGCATTTGCTTACAGACCAGCAGTAAACACCCTTCAAAAGGGATTCATTGATTGTAAAGCACTTTGAGACATCCTGAGTATACGAAAGGCGCTATAGAAACACAAGTTCCTTCTTTCTTAGCAGTTCAAAATTTTACATGGAAAGCTATTCTGTCTCATTGGAGGGCCCCACCAGGGTAACTAACAATAGTGGGTTCCCCTCCAAATTCTGAATTTCCTAAATTCCAAATCTCTTTTTGACCTGGTTCGTTATTGTATTCCTTTAGTAAATATAACATGATTTTTTTTTTAAAAGAAACATTTTGTTCCAGCATCATCTGAGAAGAATAATGGTCCTGGCAGACTGCCCTAACAATGTGGTTTAAGACGCCCCTGACATGACCTTTTCGTAAAAACAAAACACAGTTTATTAAAAGAAAAAGGCATTTTGACCACAAAGATTTACAAATAGTTCGTTCAAAGATTTTACACTTTGCAGCTGTGGGCCACCTTGCAAGACCACGTGCCCTGTGCATTTAGGATGTTCAATCACAGCCTGGCTGTTATTATTATATAGCCTTCAATAAGCCCATATTTAATGTAGCAAATAAGTACAGGTTGCACAAGGGCTTTGGACACATGCTTCCTGGTCTGCTTAAGTATTTCCAGCATTTCTGTTCTATTTCAGATTTCCAGGATTCACAGGGTTCTGCTTTTGGCTCGTTGAAGTTCATTCCCTGAACTCTTCCACTAAGACATCTAACTGTTATTTCAATAAACCCAGCATGTATTACCATTCTTAATGGTTTATTACATAGTAATATACTTATAATAAGATGTCATTTGGCCCATCCGTCCAATTATCCACATTTTTTCTTGTGAGTTAGCTCTAAATCATTTACAAATGTCACAATCATGTATTCCTTCAGGTGCTAGAACCTTACATATTTCTTTTTGAATTCCTTACTGCTTCTCCCATATATTGCTTGTCCTTTTGCTATAGAATGTTGTCCTGAATCACCTATTTACATTCTTCAGCTATTGGGAGGAGGCAATTGTGGAGGATCCTTACAGGATCTTCTCTGTAGTAGACAGCAAGGAGTCTCCTCTGTAGTTGCCGCAATCGAACTTGTCTCCCTTCTTGAATTTGGCCACGATCATAGTGTCCCTGAAATCCCTGAACATGGACTCCTCTTCCCAGATGAGGGATTTGAGATTGTGCAGGCAAGAATGTAGCTCTGCTGTGCTTCAAAATTTCAGCAGGGATTCCATCTGCTCCAGAGGCTTTGTTGTTTTTCAGCTGTCGAATGGCTTTTTCAATTTCACTCCAGACCAGGGGAGGGGGATCCCTGAGACTAAGCCGGACAGGATATTGCGGAGTAGAGTTGAGGGTGTTCAAGTGAAAGACAGAGTTTCGGTTGAGGAGCTCTTCAAAATGTTCTCTCCAGCTAGCACTGACTGTGGACCACTTCCCACATCTTAGGAGCCTCCTCTTGATGAAGGCAGACAATAGGTGACAGAATTCATCATTGCCACCAATGTGCCAGCTCAGCCTTCGGCCGACTGAGGAAAGGAATATTTGAGAACCAGGATCTCAAACCTGAGACTAAGGTCATGTTTTACCAGGTAGCAGTGATTCCTGCGCTCCTATTTGCTTCGGAGACTTTGACAACCTAGAGCAGCCACCTCAAAGCACTGGAGAAGTACCACCAGCAGTACCTTCACAAGATCCTCCAAATCTGATGGCAAAAAAGATGGTTCAACAGCAGTGTCCTCCCTGACACCAACATGCCCAACATCGAGGTGCTAATGACTCAAAACAAAGACTGATGAGTGTAATTTGGGGAAGTGTGAGGGTATTTAGTCTCAAGAGTAGAAAAGCAGAATATTTTTTAAAAGGCATGAAACTTGTAAATGTTGTTGTTCAGAGAGATTTGGGTGTACTTGTACAAGGCACACAAAAAGTTTGCATTGAAGTAGAGCAAGCAATTAAGAAGGCAAATAGCATGTTGGCCATTATTACAAGGGGATTAGAGAACAAGAGTAAATAAGTCTTGCTACAATTGCAAAGGGCTTTGATGAGATCACGTCTAGAATACTGTGTGCTGTTTTGGTCTCCATATTTAAGGAAGGATATACTTGCATGGGAGGCAGTAGAGCAAAGGTTCACAAGATTGGCCCCTGGGCTGAAAGGGTTGCCCCATAAGAGGCTGAGTAAATTGGGTCTTTAATCTCTGGAGTTTAGAAGAATGAGAGATGGTCTCATTAAAACATTCAAGAATATGAAGGGGTTTGACAGGGTAGGTACTGAGCGGTTGTTTCTGCTGGCTGTGGAACCTAGAACAAGGGAATAACAAGAGGGTTGTGAATGCACCATCAGTGAATATAGTTAAGGCTGAAGTAGACAGATTTTTGGTTTCTCAGGGGACCAAGGCATAAGTAAACGGGAAAGTGGAGTTGAAGGCCAAGATCAGCCATGATTATTTTGAATGGTGGAGCAGGCTCGATGGGCCACATGGTCTACTCCTGCTCCTATTTCTTCTGTTCTTATGTAAAACCAGCTCTGCTGGACAGGGCATGTCATTCGTATGCCTGACACCAGACTTCCAAAGCAAGTCACTTGCAGCAGGACACTATCAGGAGGACAGCAGAAATACTTTAGGGATGTCCTCAAAGCATCCCTGAAGAGGTCAAACAACTTTGCTGACTCATGGGAGATCCTGGCCTGTGACCGATCAAAATGGAGGAGGTTCATTCGGGAAGGCACCGAGCCTGTCGAGACACTTCGCCGGAACCTCACAGAGGTGAAGTCAAGGCATCACAGGGAGTGCACAGGCCTCCAAACAACTCATCTACCCGTTCCTTTAAGTAGTACCTGCCCTGCATGTGGGAGAGTCTGCAGATCGCACATTGGACATCAGCCATCTCAGAACCCATCGAACCGGAGTGGAAGCAAATCATCCTCGGTCCCAAGGGACCGACTAAGGAGATTTACATTCATTTTTCTTATCTGGAATCTAAGCATTTTGGCTCTGGAATTCTGTATATAGTAGAAAAACCTAGCTGTTTCCAGCTCACTGAATCACTCCATAATCTCAAAAATTTGATTCAAGTCTCCCTTCAAAAGAGAAAAATCCCTGTGGGGAAAAGGTTGCCTTTATTATTCAGTCTTATAAGTTTAGGCATTAATCTTGTATTCTGCATTGAACACTTTCCTGTAAAGCAGTTGGCTGGATTTAATGCCACCCGTTGAGGCAAGAAACATGGCGACCGGGCTCACTTGATGATGGGAGAGGCTTCACATCAGTCTCCCAGTGGCGGGAAAACCTCCCGCAATTAAGTTGAAGGCTGGAAGCGGCCTGTGGGGGAAATTGCCTGTTCGCAGCGGGATGTCAATTATGCTCATTATTGAGCCAATTAATACCAATTATCGGTGAACCCACCGGAGTTCAGTGGTGGTTCAGGGATGGCACATGAGCGAGTGACTTTCCCCGTGCCTTCTGAAGGCCCCCGGGGAAAATCTGGTGGGTTTTCTTGCAACCTTTCGGGGATGTAGAGGGGGCGCAGGGGAGGGGTGGCGTAGCGGTAACATCACTGAACTAGTATTCCAGAAGCCCAGGCTCATATCCTGGGGGTAAAAGCAAAATACTGCGGATGCTGGAAATCTGAAACAAAAACAAAAATTGCTGAAAAAACGCAACGGGTCTGACAGCATCTGTGGAAAGGGAGACAGAGCTAACGTTTCGAGTCCGTATGACTCTACATCAGAACTCCGATGTCAAATATCAGAATATCCTGGGGACATGGGTTCAAATCCCACCCTGGCAGTTGGTGGAATTTAAATTCAGTTCATTAAGAAGTCTGGAATTGATTGCTAGCCTCAGTAATGGTGACCATGAAACTATCATTGATTGTGATGAAAACCCATCTGATTCACTAAAGTCCTTTAGGAAAGGAAATCTGCCATCTTTAGCTGGTCTGGTCCACATGTGACTCCAGACCCACAGCAATGTGACTGGCTCCTAACTGCCCTCTGAAATAGCAATCCACTCAGCTCAAGGACGATTAGGGATGGACAACTTATTGCCTGCAATGCCCACATTCCATGAAAGAATAAAAAAAAACTCAGTGCCCGATCGAGGGATGTGGCATCCGGAAGAGGAGTGAGTACTGAAAGCCACTGATCCCCCTGGACTTCCCTCTCCTGTTGACCCCCAACTCTCCCTCGCTTACCTGAGTCCAGTGATCCAGCAATGATCCGAGTGAAGTCACTGCCGCACTACAGGTAGCAGCCACCGTTCCTGGTGGCGCTGCTGGCAATGAAAAGCTGCCAGCCTCTGATTGGCTGGCAGCTCTCGGTGGGTGTGATTTCCGCTCCTGGGCTCTGAATTCCAGGGAAGGCCCAACGCTGGCCGATTAAGTGCTTGACAGACACTTAGGCCTGAATTTTTCAGATGGCAGGGTCTTGCTTCCTGCTATCCGAAGATTCCCTGCCAACCCCCAGTGCCCAGCAGCTATTTCACACTTGAATGAGTGTTATGTGGCTGCAGGTGAGACTTCTGCCCCTCCCTCAGGAGGAAGTCCCAGCCTAGAGAGCTGCAGCTCTCCAGTGCCTGCAGCGACAGTGCTGCAATGGACAGAAGAAGGAATGCAGGAGGATGCCTGAGATTAAGTCCGGGCATCAAAGGCCCAGGTAAGTTCAAGGTAAGCCCTAGGACGGGAAGGGTAGTGAAGGCCTGGGGGGCTTGAAGAGATTGATCGGGGTCTCAGGGGAGAGGCTGGGTGGATTGAGGGGGAGAGGGTGGTCCAGCGGCCACCGGACCTTCGGGGGAGGGGGGGGGGGTGGTGCCCAACTTCAGAAGGGGCCTTCTGATGGAGTCACCCCCCCTACCCCTTCCCACCTGAAATGTAACTCTGTTGATTTTTGGGCTTCCCCCACACCAGCTCAATCCTCCCACAAGCCTAAAAATTGAGGCTGGGTGGGAAACGACCCTTAACTTGCCAATAATTGGCCACTTAAGGGCTTCAGTTGGGGCAAGGGCAGACTTCCCGTCCTTTGCCTTGCCCGCTCCAGTGTAAAATCGCTGTGGTTGGGGCGGGCGGGAACCTGGAGGGAATCCTGTCCCTTCAATTTCACGCTCACCACCCCACGTATAAAAATCCACTGGTGGGGGTATGTAAAATTCTGGCCTATATTTGGTTGGGCCTCCTCCTCAGAAGCGATACAGGTGTTCTGCCAGTTCTTCAACTACTGGATTGGACCTGTGTCAGTGACATTAAATTCCGCCCTATATCTCTCTTGAAGAAAGATGACCAAAACTGGACACAAAACTGGATACAATTCCCCAGATGTGGCATTCACTGCTGAATGAGTATTGAAGTAGATTCAAGAGCAATTTTCAAAAGGGAATTGCATATATACTTGAAAAGAAAAACAGTTATAAGAAAGAACAGGCAAATGGGACTAATTAGATAGCTCTTTCAAAGGGGCACAATGGGCTAAATGGTCTCTTTCTGTGCTATATGATTTTATCCGTCCTCACCAAAGCTAGGTATCATTTTAAAATTGCCTCTTGATTTACGTATTATACCATTTGCAATCCAACCTCATGTTTTATTTACCTTCTTTATTACTTGGTACCATTGGCTGATCATCATGATGACCCATCCAGCTGTATTTCAAAATCTCTCTCCTCGTCTCACAACTCGGATTTCTCCCCGCTGAGCGCACTCTTCTCACTCCCAGTCTCATCCCCTTGGGTGTGAAAATTCCTAAGGGATTCTTTCTGATTTCCTGCCCAAACTCCAGTGGAAACTCTCAGAGAACTAGCTTGATCGCCACGCGCGAATTGTTTCTCGGCCCATCTCCACCGAAGCGGCAGTGGGAGACTGGGTGAGTCCTATAGAAGCTTTACCCCTTTTTTATCTTTACCTCGTCTGCATCCATCGCTTCGCAGCCCGAAAACCCCGAACTTGCTTTGATCACTGGCCCTGCTCACATTTTGGTGAAGGCTGCAACATTGGGCGTCTTTGAACTGACTCCTATCTAAAAGGCTGCTCACGTAAAAGATAAACAGCAATCGTATCAACAACGACACAGAAATAAACTGATTCCTGTACGTTTCCCATTCAACATGGTACGTTCCATTTCTTAACCAGATGCTTCTTCTAAAAGCCCAGTCAATACATTTCTATTCCATGGGCATGGACCCCGTGTCATAACCTTTGATATGAAACAGCGTCAAGCACCTTTTTAAGATCTAAATAAATAACATCTAGTATCTTACCTTTATCCGCAAGGTCAGTAATTTCTGTAAAAAATAAGTAATAATTTATCAAACAGGATTTCCAAACCCTCCATTCTAGCTGCCTCCAATCACCCTGTGCCTCGCAATGGGAATACATACAACAGTCCTCAGCTTTGCTTTAAGTAATTTTCCCACAACAGTCATGACATTTGTCATTCTGAATAAGAAGGTTTTTCCTTGCTATCTGCTCTAAATTAATTTTTCACTAATTTCCACTGATTTGCTCTAGTACTAATTTCTTGCTTATTTTGAAGTAATGATGTGTTAACCTTAGCATTAACATTCCACAGACTTGAATGCCACGTCTCCTTAGCCACCTTCATTCTCCATTGTAAAGGCTAAATTTCCTTCATTTTCCCCTCAAAGTTCATTTTGTCTATATACGAAACCATTCTTGCACTTTTCAGCGTTCTTTGAAGTCCAGTTTTATCTCCTCGATGACTGATTTTCTCACCCTCCCTAATTCGAGAGCACCAAGACTAAGTGCCATTTTCATATGTCAACAACAACAACTTGCATTTATAAAACACCGTCGATATTGTAAAATGACCCATGGTGTTTCATGGGAGCCTCATCAAACAGTATTTGAGGCCAAACCTTGCAAAGGAGGTGTTAGCACAGGTGAACTAAAGCTTCAGAGAAATTTCAACCTGCATGATGCTACAGATCAAAACACTCCATCCTGGGCAAGTAATGTTTAGAGTAAATTCTTCCAAAGCCCTAAATTGACAGACCAGACACTTGTTAGATCTCTTATGAGAGATTGTCATTGTCACTATTTTCTATGACAATAACAATAGAACTTTGGGGAAGCTTACATGATGGAACTTTGAAAGAGAAAGAGCTTGCATTTATACAGCGCCTTTCATAGCCCCAGGAATCCCAAAAGTACGTTAAAGCCAACGAAATATTTTTCAAGGTTAATATAGAAAAGGTGGCAGCCAAATTTATGCGCAGCACGTTCACACAAAAGTAATGTGGTAGTGAGCAGATAATCTATATTTTTAGTGACGTATTGCTGACTGTTAAAAATTGGCCTGGACACCTAGAAAAGCTCCTTTGCTCTTCTTCAAATCGTGCCATGGGATCTTTTGCATCCCCCCAGAGAGAGCAGACAGAGCCTTGTTTTAGTGTTTTATATGAAAGATGGTACATCTGACAGTGCAATGTTCCCTTGGTGCTGCGTTGGGAGTGCCAGCTTAGATTTTGTGCTCATGTCTCTGGAGTGAAACTTGAATACGTAGTCTTCTGATTCAGAGGCAAGGATGCCACCAGCCTGAACCACAGCTGACGTAGGAGTTCAGCAAAAGTTAAAGAGTACATTAACTGCCTCAATGGAAGTAAGTTAGGAAGCATTGTTGATTTGCCAGATATTCAGATATGACAGGGTACATGAAGCTGTCATCATCTCCCATCATCATGATCAGAACAATAAACAACTTTTTGGCAGTTTTCCCTGAAGTGACACCACCTCTGTACCTATAAAACTGTGCAAACATTTTGAAACTGTATGCAAAGAAAGGGGGGAGCTAAGAATTTGCGGCTAATTTTAATATTGGGAGATGTTTTACAATGAGCAATGTCAACTTACACTCTGGCTTTCCCTCCCAATGAATTCATTAGAAAGACAAATCAGACATGGCGTATAATTGGCGTCCAATTTGATATCACACATTGTACATGTTCTCGTGTCTTGCACTGGTGTCCTGGGGCATAGTCCTACAGCCACAGGAACCTTGTGTAAGTGATTGAATGTCAGTAGGCTATTCAGTTATAGTGTGCATCATAGCCAAGACCATTCCTGGACTCATCTGACCTCCATGCATGCTTTCCAGCAGTAACCATTGATCAGTGGTCAAAGAGTGAATCGTAGAATGAGTCATAGAATCATTTTCTTCCTTAGTCCGAGAATAACGAGACCAATTGTCACGCCATCAGCACCTCCCCAAGATGTTTGCTCTCTCAGCGCAGACTGACTTATCATACCTCGCACTATTTTATTATCCTTTCGTGGGATGTGGGCATCACTGGCAAGGCCAGCATTTGTTGCCCATCCCCAATTGCCCTTGAACTGAGTGGCTTCCCATACCATCTCAGAGGGCAGTTAAGAGTCAATCACATTGCTGTGGGTCTGGAGTCACCTGTAGGCCAGACCCGGTAAGGATGGCAGATTTCCTTCCCTAAAGGGCATTAGTGAACATAGGTGGGTTTTTATGACAATCGACAATGGTTTCATGACCACCATTACTGAGACTAACTTTTTCAATTCCAGATTATTAATTGAATTTAAATTCCACCAGCTGCCATGGTCCCTTGTCCCCAGAACTTTAGCCTGGGCCTCTGGATTACTAGCCTAGTGACATTGTCACTATTCCACTGTCTCCCCCAAAGTTTTTGTCTAATGTCCATCTCATGCCACACTGGGCTGTGAATCTACTAAACAAGCCCTGGAATATCCTTATCCATGGTTTTAGTTTAGTTTAATCACGGATTTGGAGGCACTGGAGGAGGTGCAAATAAGGTTTGCAATGCTGATACCACAACTCAGAGGTTATAACTATCAGGAAAGCCTGTATGGGCTGGGGCATTTCTCTGGTGAAAAGAGAAAGTTCCAGTGTGACCTATTAGAGGTCTTTCAAATTTTGAATGGGTTTGATAGGATGAATGTAGAGAAGATGGTTCCACTTCTGGGATGTCCTAAATTAGGGGTTATAAAATATATGATGGACACACAAATTTCATAAAGAATTGAGGAGAAACTTTTTTATCCAGCTAGAATGTAGAACTCACTACCACATGGACTAATTGTTCCAAGGGGAAGCTAGATACATACATAAGTGGGAAAGGAATAAAGGTTTTGTTGACAGTATTAGATGAAGTAGGATTGGAGGAGACTCGTGTGGAGAATTAAAAATTAGCATAAACCAGTTGGGCCCAAAGGCCTGTTTCTGTGCTGTAAAATCTATGTAAAGATCTACGTCAGGGTAATTTAGATGGCCCAGACAAGATACCTCCGAGGGTACAGACCAGAAGAATAAGAACAGCGTTTTTTTATTCATTCACGGGATGTGGGCTTCACTGGCCGGGGACCCTTTTTTTATTCATTCATTCTTTTTTTATTCACTCTTAAGCACTTTTTTAAAATTCACTCTTATGCACTCTTTTTTTATTCATTCACAGGATGTGGGCTTTGCTGGCTGGGCCAGCATTTATTGCCCATCCCTAGTTGCCCCTGAGAAGGTGGTGGTGAGCTGCCTTCTTGAACCGCTGCAGTCCATGTGGTGTAGGTACACCCACAGTACTGTTAGGAAGGGAGTTCCAGGATTTTGACCCAGCGACAGTGAAGGAACGGTGATATATTTCCAAGTCAGGATGGTGAGTGACTTAGAGGGGAACTTCCAGGTGGTGGTGTTCCCATCTATCTGCTGTCCTTGGTGGAAGGGGTGAATGTTTGTGGATGTGGTGCCAATCAAGTGGGCTGCTTTGTCCTGGATGGTGTCAAGCTTCTTGAGTGTTTTGGAAGCTGTACTCATCTTGACAAGTGGGGAGTATTCCATCACACTCCTGACTTTTGCCTTGTAGATGGTGGACAGGCTTTGGGGAATCAGGAGGTGAGTTACTCATCACAGGATTCCTAGCCTCTGACCTACTCAGCCACAGTATTTATATGGTGAGTCCAGTTCAGTTTCTGGTCAATTGTAGCCCTCAGAATGTTGATAGTGGGGGATTCAGTGATGGTAATGCCATTAAATGTTTAGAGTCCTTATAGGCAAATAAAGCAGCCTCCTTTGAACGCCATTATAATTCATTGCTTCTATATCTAGGGAAGACCTGGATAACATTCAGGCTTGTGCTGATAGGTGGCAAGTAACATTCATGCCACATAAGTGCCAGGCAATGACCATCTCCAACAAGAGAGAATCCAGCCATCTCCCCTTGACGTTCAATGGCATTACCATCACTGAATCCCCCACTATCAACATCCTGGGGGTTACCATTGTCCATAAACTGAACTGGACCAGCGATATAAAAACTGTGGCTACAAGAGCAGGCCAGAGGCTGAAAATCCTGCAGCGAGTAACTCACCTCCTAACTTCCCAAAGCTTTTCCACCATCTACAAGACACAAATCAGGAGTGTGATGGAATACTCTCCACTTGCCTGGATGAGTGCAGCTCCCCCAATACTCAAAAAGCTCGACACCAACCAGGACAAAGCAGTCTGCTTGATAGGCAACGCATCCACTATCTTCACCATTCACTCCATCCAGCACCTTCGCACAGTGGCAGCAGTGTGTATTATCTACAAGATGTACAAGTGCACCAAGCATCCTTTGACAGCACCTTCCAAACCTGCAACCTCTACCGCCTAGAAGACGAGGGCAGCAAATGCATGGGAACATCACCACCTGCATGTTCCTCTCCAAGCCACACACCATCCTGATTTGGAAATATATCGCCGTTCCTTCACCGTCGCAAGGTCAAAGTCCTGGAAATCTCTTCTTAACAGCACTGCAGGTTACCTACACCACAGGGACTGCAGCGGTTCAAGGAGGTGGCTCACCAGCACTTTCTCAAGGGCAATTAGGGCTGGGCAATAAATACTGGCCTAGCCAGTGACACCCACATCCTGCAAAAGAATACAAAAAGAAGTTTGTAGCTTAGTACAGATTGTTGCAATGGAAGGGTCTATAATGTACATTTTTGTTTTGGCACACTTTTGTTAAGAAAAATTGTTGCAAAATATGTTATTGGTTTTACGCAGAAAGAAAATCATTCACAGCATTTGAACAGTCAGAACAATATTGAAAAGGATGAGTATGGCACAGGAAGTAAATTCTCTTCACACTGAGGATAATCACATCAGCATTTCATCAGTTGGGCCTGAACATAAGAACATTTGCAGCCAAAATACTTTACACTAAAGAATAAGACTTATCTATTAGCAAGGAGATCTTCCTCCCCTTCTGCTCAGTTTCACATTGTTCAAACCACATTAACTCCCACTCGGATTCAGTGACTGAGATAGGCTTCTTCACTGCTGAATACTTCAAAAAGGGAGACGGGAGTAGAACTATGAAAGGATTCAATCAGTCGATGCTAGAAGTAGTGTTTTCAGACCGTCTTAACGGAGAAATTAAGGGGATAGCTTTGTGGAATAAGGCTATTGGAACAGACTCGCATTCACTGAGGAGATGGATTGGAAAACCAGTTGCAGAGATCAACAAGGCTCCAATTGTGGCTCTCGCTATCTTCCATTTATAAAAACTAATGGTTTGAAAACTAGGAACACCTGATTCTTGGGTCCCCACTCCCTTGCAGGTGAGGCTCCATGCCAGAAGTCTCATCTTGTAAAACATACCCTTTGGTGTAGGGAGCAATGCTTTCAACATAAAATAGAAGGGTCGGCAACCAGAGGACACAAAGATTTAAGATAATTGACAAAAAACACCCGAGGGAAGATGATAATTTGTAATGCAGCATGTTATTCTAATCAGAAATGCAGCAGCTGAAAGAATGGTGGAAGCAGATACAATAGTGACTTTGAAAAGGATATATATTTGAAAGGCAAAATTATTTCCAGGGCTGTGGGGAAAGAGCAGTGGGGTGGGACTAATTGGATAGCTTATTTCTAAAGCTGGCACAAGCACAATTGGCTGAATGGTCTCCTTTGGTGCTTTATCATTCTGTGATTCTATCATAAAGTACTCCTTCCAGCTCTCTTATTTTTCTAAAATAAAGAAGATACCTAAAATTTCACAACCTGCCATTTTGGACATCCACACTGCTTAGCAGACATGAAATACGGAACCAGTCAGCGAGTGGCTGCATTAGAAATAGCATGGATAGGAATTCTTTCTCAGCAGCTGGCAGTTATACTGGCAGCCCTGTACATTCTGTGAGATGGAAGTGTGATGTATCAGCATGGAGACAGCTCCTTTTTGAATCGTCATAAAATCAAAGAATGATTTGCGTCTAGAATTTCTAAGTTATGACTAACTCGTGCCTTTGCCAAAACTGTAACTTTAGGCTCTGGGCTTCACTCAGCAACAATGGGATGTTTTAGATTGTGAGTGTATTAGACCTTTGTCAAGCTCCTTGATATAGGTGCACATTAATTTTTTTTCCTATATCAGTTGATGTCTAACCGACCCTCTTAATCACACCCACGATGGCTCAATTGAGCAAAGGCTCTGCTTATGGTGGAAATGAACCTTGAGGACTTGGAAGGTGCCAGGTTTGATGCCAAGTCCTTGCCATTTATACTGACCTCAGCTGAGGTGGCAAGAAAGGAGCAACCTTTGGACTCAGCACCCCAAGACTAGGCAAGGGGAAGAATCAATAGCCTTGCTGATTGTTATCTGGTGAACTCTGATGTAAAATATATCTGTGCACGGATGCCAGTTACAAACAGGATAGGGCCCAACAGGGAAGATGATCGTTTGTTTGCCAGTACACAATGTGGAAGCTCGTGCCAGGTGATGCCTACTTGGTGAGGACCTAGGAGACATCAGGCATCTGTGGAACCATATACCGGCCTCAGCCGGTAGCTTTAGGGGCAGAGATTGATGGGGTTGAAAGGATGAGTTTGCATTTTTATAGTGCCTTTCTCAGCCTCAGGATTTCCCACAGCACTTTACAACCAATAAATTACTTTTGAAGTTTAGCCACCGTGACAATATAGGAAACACAGCAGTCAATTAGCCTAGAATTTTGGGAACTGGGTGTGGCGTGTTTTAGGTTAGACACTGGCCATTTGGTATTGGGGTTGTGGTTCAAATCCAGCCTCATCCTATGCGATGAAAGCCTCCTCTGTTGCTGCTGCAACAGGGGAGATGGTGGTATAGTGGTAATATGACTAGACTAGTAATCTAGACTAGAGACATATGTTCTAGGGATGTGGGCTCAAGTCCCACCATCACAGCTGGTGGAATTTGAATTCAATAAATCTGGAATCGAAAGCTAGCCTCAGCAGTGATGACCCATGAAACTGTCATCAGTTGGTTCACCAGTGTCCTTTGGGAAGGAAAGCTGGTCTGGCCTACATGTGACTCCAGATCCACAGCCATGTGGTTGACTCTTAATGGTCTGAAATAGCCAGCCATTCAGTTCCAGGGCAATTAGGGATAGACAACAAATGCTGGTCTTACTGGCAATGCCCACATCCTATGAAAGAGTAAAGGGGAAAAAAAAGTTCTATGTGAAATGGAGTTTGAGCTGTTCCAATCCAAGCCCAAGTAGGCATGGTCTTACAATACAAAGCTGTCTATATTTACCTCTATACTTACCTCAATAAGCAATGTTTCACCAGAGGAGAACTGATGGAGGAAATTGCCTTCCTGGTATAGCGCAAGTTGTTTTTCTGAGTCTGCATTCAGGTCTTTTGTTTAGAGAGTCACAGAGTGAGCAATGCTTTACTTTACTTTTGTATGTGCTGCACTTGACTTGAGATTGCTTGTGGCTGATGCTGAGATGCTCAAAAGGATTTCATTTCCCCAAGCATTTAAATTCTTCACCCTTGAAGAGCAGAAATTAATGAATGAAAAGTTTTAAAATACTTTCTTTGAAGTGTCAGTTTATTGAAATTTCTAAACTAATGAAGCCTGAGCTGGATGTTCATTACAGTTGCACACTTTGTATCCTTCAACTTTTCACAGAAACTACATTTTGTGACTCAGTCTGCTAAGTGTCACTGGTCAGATTTTATGGTGAAATCATGGTTGAAGATTAAGCTTTAATCCATCGCTCGCAAGCAAGCAGAAGTGGTCTGGCTGTTGAAGTGAGGTAAGGGACAAATCTGACATATGTTTGCTTTCTGCACTAAAACGTACAACGTACACGGCAGTGGATAATCAGTAAAGGTCGTAGTAAAATCTTGCAGCTGGGTTACAAACCTGGTTCATTTTCTTTCCTGCTGGAATTGGTCCTACTTATTTACATTTAAAAACCTGTCGACTCAGGCAAATAGCCGCAGCTTGAGACGGTGGCACTTTAATCAAGGTGGCTGGAAGGACAAGTGTCATTGTATCCAAATGCATTCAAAATCTAATTGCATATCCCTGGAATTTCCTTAAAGAGACAGCACTTCTGCATCTATTTTCTTTTTCTGTCTTCCCCCCTCCCCTCTCTTGAGAGTGCTTATAAAAAAAGAAAAAATTGCATTTAAACAGTGGCTTTGACATCCTCAGGATGTTCCAAAATGCTCTGTGGCCAATGAAATGTAGTCACTAATGTTGGAAATGCAGCAACCAGGCTCCCACAAACAACAATGTGACTATGACCAGACCATCCTCTATTTTTTAGGGACTTTGATTGAGGGATAAATATTGGCTAGGACACCGGGGATAACTCTCCTACTCTTCTTCAAACAGTGGCCATAGGATCCTTTACATCCAACCGAGAGAACAAATGGATCCTCGGTACAATGAATGATAACACCTCGGTCAGTGCAGCACTCCCTTATTTTTCAAATGATTGTTCTTACATTGTATCTAACCCAACTGTAGTCCTCGGTGTGTTGAAAGCAAGATGTATCACGCTGTTTCCTATTTCAATTCACTTAACTTCAGGACCTCTAGACTCGGGAGCTCCTTACCTCCCTCTGCCTTTCTTTCCTCCTATAATCTTTAGACGTTTAGAAGCCAAGCTTTATTTTTAAACACCTACTTATTGCTACTTCACTTACTTTATTGTCTCTTCCATTCTTGGTGGTTTGCTGCACTATGAGCCTTGGCCCTTCACCTAGCTTTCTCAATAATTGATGGTCCTGCCGCTTTTCTGCATCGGTGTGAATCTCTGGCTGTTATCATCCTGCTTACCACTGAGAAAGGGCAGCCAGGCAGGATATTGGAACTGGAGCTCATGGCTGTATCACTGCTATATCTATTTAAACAAAGGAGTAGTACTCCACTAGAATTTTTAAAAATATGTTTTTTAAAAAAAATTGGAACATTGTTTGTGTCAACGGTTGTGGAAAGCATTAGAAGGGGGAAATGAGAATAATAAATAGCAAAACCTAATAATGGTTGGGTAAAATTTCACAGAAGTATCTCCACTTTTTCAGTTAAAGGCCATTGTATGACTATTAACTAAATTCACTGAATCTTACAATAATACAGGGCAGAAGGACTCCATTCAGTCCACTGTGCATGTGCTGGCTCTCTGAAGGAGCTATTCAATTAGCCCCACTCCCCTGCTCTTTCCCCAGAGCCCTGCAATTTTTCCCTTTTCAAGTTATAGGTGTTTCATTATATATTGGTTACAGGATGTTCTGGTAATTGCCTGCAGATTATTTAGTGATTTTCCTACAGTCACTATGCTACCCAGTGTCATTGAGTGCCAAAATGCGAAATGCACTTACAATGGATTCCATAACTGACCCAAAAAAGACTAAAGCACTGCATTAAATCAAAACAATATGTAAAATGTACCAGACAGTGATTACTCATTCAAGGTTCAGACATTGTAAACCATGGGAGCTTTGCTTGTATGTGTTATTAAATGACATGAGCCCTTAGTTAGATTAGTTACATTACTGCTCTGTAATCACTCCTAGGATTCCATTAACTGACGGATATACATCCAGGCCCTTTAGGTAATTTTGGCTCTGTCTGCAACATTTCCAGCTATGAATCCTGTGACACTATTCTGCCATTTCTATTACCAGTTGGAGCCAGGTATAACAAGTTGAAAGAAGGTCATTTTATCCTGGGGTCCAGGTGATGCCCATAGTTGCTGTGGCATCCGCTGACTACCTCAATTAAATTTTGTGTCAGTTACTCTCAAGCATCCTGTTTAAGCAATTCACAACCAAAATGAACTATTTTTCTAGTGTCAGTGATAAACCCTCACCATCTCAGTAATACTTCCTTTACTGAGAGCAAGTACATAACACCGTGTCCATATCGCGCCCTTCAATAAATAATACGCTCTCCAATAAATAACAAATTTACATAAATCCTTTCTATAAGATGTCCCTCACACTCCAATAGACAACCTGCGCATTAACCAACTCTATGACACCCCCTCACTGTAATGCTGATATAACAAGTCTATAAAAGTCTCCATAACATAACAATTATTTCAAACTCTAGAGAATCAATATATAACACCCAGATATAACACACTACTCAATATAATACTCTCTGATAGATAACAAATATATAAGCCTTATATAAAACGTTCCTCCATCCTATCTCTAGAACCTCCTCTAATGCTACCAACTACTGTGCCCTCACCAACTGAGCTCATTCACCCCGTCCTTTACTCCCAAATTGGCAGCTATGCCTTTAGCTGCATAGGCACAGAACTCTGAAATTCCCTCCCAAAGCCCTCTACCTCTTCATCCCACTCCCATGTAGGATCCTCCTCAAAGCCCCCACATTGAAAAACCTTTGGTTTAGTAGTTGAATAGTATTTCCTTCTTTGCCTTAGCATCCATTTTGTTTTGATCGCATCTTTGTGAAGCGCTTTGGAATGTTTTTCGACAAAGGGCTGACATGCTTCCTGTTACTTGCTCAGTTAGGCCCACTCCACCAAATTAAGCTTTGGCCTGTAGGATTATCCGGAACTGAGTTAGAAGAAAACAAGCCTTAGTGGGTGAGGCTGGCTGGTTGATTATTAACAATGCCCTAGGGTATAACTGACCTGCCTGGCTGGGCTACTGAATTAATCAATCTCCCACAAAGAATTGATTTGGTCCTGAGCTTCTGAACTTCCATCACTACCGGTGCCATTTGAGAGCCATCTTGACCTCAAGGAGCCCCTGCCTTTCTGGCTTCCTAATGGAGAAATGTCATTAGACAACAGACATGCACGGGGTTGAGCCCTCACTGGAATCATAGAATGTGACAGCGCAGAAGAAGCCCACTCATCCCATTATGCCTGTGCCAGCTCTTTGAAAGAGCTATCCAATTAGTCCCACTCTCTTTCATAGGAACATAGAAGCAGGGGTAGGTGATTTGGCCCATCAAGCCTGCCACGCCATTCAATTAGATCACAACAGATCAACTACCTCAACACCACTTTCCTCACTATCCCCATATCCCTTGATGCCATTAGTATCCAGAAATCTATAATTTCTGTCTTGAACATGCTCAATAATTGAATTTCCACCTCCCACTCGGGCAGAGGTTCCAAAGATGAAAAATTCCTCCTCATCTCAGTCTTAAATGGCCTGCCCCTTATTCTGCGATTGTGCCCTCTGGTTCTAGACTCACCAGCCAGGGAAAACATCCCATCTACATCGACCCTGTCATGCCCCATAAGAATTTTGTAAGTTTCAACAAGATCACCTGTCATTCTTTGCAACTCTAGAGAATACAGGCCCAGTTTCCTCAATCTCTCCTCATAAGACAATCCCGCCATCCCAGGGATTTGTCTGGTGAACTTCCATTGGGCTCCCTCAATGGCAAGTATATCCTTCGTTCGATAAGGAGACCAAACTGTACATAATACTCCAGGTGCAAGACATTGTTACTCCTGTGCTCAAATCCCTTGTGATGAAGGCAAACATAGCATTTGCCTTCCCAACCGCTTGCTGCACTTGCATGTTAGCTTTTAGTGATACATGAACAAGGACACCCAGCTCCCTTTGGACATTAACACTTCCCAACCTCTCACCATTTAAGAAATATCTGCCTTTCTGCTTTTTTTTTTACCAAAGTGGATAACTTCACACTTATTCACATTATATTCCATCTGCCATGTTTTTGTCCATTCACTTAGCCTGTCTAAGTCCCCGTGAAGCCTCTTTGCATCCTCCTCACAATTTACATTTCCACCTAGTTTTGTGTCATCAGCAAATTTGGAAATATTACATTTGGCTCCCACATCCATATCATTTATATAGCTTGTGAACAGCTGTGGCCCCAGCACTGATCCTTGCGGTATCCCACTAGTAACAGCCTGCCATCCTGACAATGACCCATTTATTCTTACTTCTGTTCTCTGTCTGTTAACCAATCCTCAATCCATACCAGTACGTTACCCCCAATCCCATGTGCTCTAATTTTATCTACTAACCTCCTGTGTGGGACCTTGTCAAAAACCTTCGGAAAAACCAAATACACCACATCTACTGGTTCTCCTTTATCTATGCTACAAGTAACATCCTCAAAAAACTTCAACAAGTTTATCAAACATGATTTCCCTTTCATAAATCCATGCTGATTCTGCCCAATCATATCATTATTTTCCAGGTGTCCAGTTATCACATCCTCTATAATAAATTCTAAAATTTCCTCATAACCCTCCAATTCCCCACCCCCCCACTTCAAGTATCGATCCAATTCCTATTTGTAAGTTATCATTGAGTCTACCTTTCTAAGCAGTGCATTCCAGATAACTGTGTCAAAAAAATCTCAGCATCCCACATCTGCCTCATTTGACAATGACCTTAAGTTTTAGTTATTCATTTTTTTTCTGAGACGTGGGCACCACTGGATAGGGCAGCATTTATTGCCCATCCCTTATTGCCCTTGAGAAGGTGCGTCCTCTAGTTACCAACCCTTCTGCCAGTGGAAGCTGTTTCTCTTTATTTACTCTACCAAAATCCTTAATGATTTTAATAGCCTCTATTAATCTAGGTCAATGGACCCCAAATGCAGAGAGCTCCCTGGAGCAGTATGGTGGAAAGCACACTTCACCTTCAAATATGTGGGTGCATTTCCATCATGCATGGTAGCATGGTCACACACCAAGCCCTAACGAAATGTTGACTCCACCAGTTAGATGTGTAGAGCTTCAGCAGGGAGCTGCTTGCTTCGCTGGATAAATGAGAATGTGTCCTCATACCTGATCCCCAGATAATGCTTTCCAGCAGCTGCCATCTCAAGTCTCACAATTTTTTCATCAACTTTAGGATCGACACCTGACTTTAGCCTAGTGAAAAACACCATAAATGGAATTCTGTTTGACATCCACCATCAGCTGAAGCCAATGCGATGCCTGATACAGAGAAATTGCTACAGCTGCTTTAACCTGCTGTGAATATAGGCCACGAAATGTTCAGTAACTTAATTGACCTTTGTTTTGAGGGGATGTCGTGGGGAAGCAATAATTACCTACACTAGCCATTTTACCTAGCTCCCTGTTTCAGTGACGAGAAATGTGAGCCAAGCAGCGATGAGCCAACCGGTAAAGATGCGCCGCTCAGAATGATAGCAGACAACGTGCAAGCCCTTCCTGCCTTGCATAGCACTGCGCAAGCGTGCGGAGTGTGTATGTGTTCAGCAACGCATGGATCGCACTGCTTGAGGCACCCCCTTAACCTTTGCAGGGACGGAGCCCAGCACCTGAACAGTGTATCTTGTAAACTTGTACATGATGTCATACGGATGGTTTGCGCTGTTCATTCAATCTTGTTTATGTGCGACTTGAAGGTTGATGGCTGTAACAGATTGTGATGGCAATCTCCAGTGCATACACTGTGTTGCCTGCCAGCTCTGATAATGTCATTCATCTCTGGCGTCGCCGTGGTGATTCGCTTCACATAGCAGCAGCTCATGCTGATGGAATGTGCACCACAGATCCCTTGAAAAATATCCCTGAACCCAATGACAGTAAATATGTTACATAAATTAACCTTTAGTTTTGGGGGGTGCAAGACTACTGTATTTTTTTTCCCCAGCACTAAAGTCTAGAATGAGCTTCCGGTTTGGTTTGGGCTGTCTCGTTTTAAATTTTAATTCACCAACAATGAACATGAATTAAAAGGGGTGGAGTTGCCCTTCTGGGGAGTTCCAGGCAGGCTCAGTTTCTGGAATTCATATCGGTTTGCTGGGGAAAGTTTGTATTGTAACAGATTTCAATGTCCTTGAAATGATGCAGTCAGATCCTGATGCCTGGGCATTTAACACATTTGAATGCAATCCCACTTCTGTTTCAACTCATTTAAAACCAAATGGGTTAATGCTTCTTCAAACAAAATTCAGTACAACTGCAATAATATTGCAAAGGGTCATTTCCAGGCTATAGTTTTGAAGAGGTGTGGGTTTGGGGGTATAGGGAGAGAAGTGGCCTTCCTCATTTTCCTAAATCTGTAATTAAACATTGATTCTTGCAAGAATGATATCCTTTTCAGATTCACCATTAGTGACTGCATGATCACCTCCCAAATGGATGTTGTACCTCCCGAACAATTTCTATGCAGAGAAGTGATATAGGAAACTAATTCTTTCACCCAATCCAGAACTGATCCTATGAGGTGCCTTCTCTATTTTCTCCCGTTCTTTATAAATATTGCTATAATCAGTTGCATGGCAAGATTAGAGAAACTGGGATTGTTCTCCTTAGAGCAGGGAAGGTTAAGGGGAGAGTTTGAACAAGGTGATCGAATTTATTAAGGTTTTTGATAGATTAGATGCGGAGAAATAATTTCCACTGGCAGGACTATCATTAACCATTGCAAGTGCGATGTGAGAAATTTTTTTTTCACACAGCGAGTGGTTCGGGTCTGGAGTGCACTGCCTGGAAGTGTGGTGGAGGCAAGTTCAATCAAGGCATTCAAGAGGGCATTAGATGTTTATTTGGTTAGAAACAATGCACAGGGGTACGGGGAAAAGGCAAAGCAACGGCACTAGGTCATAATGCTCATTTGGAGAGCTGGTGCAGACACGGTGGGCCGATGTGCTGTTAAAATTCCGTGATTCTGGAACCAGGAGACACAGATTTGAGATGAATATATATTTTTGATCATTGTACTCTGATAAAATAGGGTGCAGTGGGGTAAAATAAAGACTCAGAGATCCTGGTGAGGAAATGAGACAATATCTGTGACACAGCCTGCTCAGTTCGACCTGTAATCTCCAGTACACTATTGTGTGCTTTTAAACTCCAAGTATGAAAAACACACCTAATCCTCTTTGAAGGTTTGTTTTCCTCCCTTCAGTCATTATCACTGTTAATGTTGCTTGTTTTGATGTTGGTATACTTGTATCATTCAACAGCCTAGGTGAGGGACAAAACCTACCATGCAGGACGCTAATAAAGTGGAAGGAAGTGAGATAGGAGGCAGAATAAATTCGGCAGCAGTGCAGACGACCTATCAAATTTTGGTTTTAAAAGGAGTAGGCGGTTCAGTCCCTCGAGCCTATCCCATCATTCAGTGAAGTTGTGGCCGATCTGTGTCCCATCTTGATTCCATAACCCTTAATATGTTTGCCTAACAACAATCTATTGTGTAAAAAAAGAGACGCATGGAAAGATTGACGGAGGGAGGGTTCTGAGAAAGAGTGAGCTTGTGTTTCAAATATTTTAAGAAATATGTTAGCATGTTGCAAGGACTGTTCTCGCAGTCTTAATCTCTATCTCCATCTTTATCATTTTGCCCTAGCCCCAGGACACTTTGAGGTCGACACAGCCTGAGGTTGAACTCTTTTTGTTGCTATTGTTAGAAGTTCAAGGTCTGATATCCCCCTGTGATTTCTTACGCCTTGGCATCCTCCCTCCCTGCCTCCCTCACCTGGAAGGTCCTCATTAAGCAATGGCTTGTGCAAGACCTTCACTCTTGGAGTGTGGTGTGTGTGCTACGTTCACTTTTTTTGGGAGGGGGGTGCTGCACACACTTCGAACGTCAAATATCCGACTCGGTTTTTTTCTTGCAGTTGGAACTTCCCCGGGAACAGAAGCCCAAAGGGACGCGCGTTGTGCAAAGTGATTTGGGAGTGTGAATTGCATCGCCGCGGTGACATTACAGGTTCATTTCTACCCGCTCGCCCTCTTCGACCCCAGATCCAGAATGAGTGCGGGCTCGGGAATGAGCGGGATTGTAACCCCTGTGTAGCTGAGATTATTTCGAACCCCCCCTACACACACACACACACACTCATCGGGCAAGTGCAAATTTTAAGGGTTTCCTCACCGTCGCAGCGTGAAGCGGTGTAAAAGTTGAATTCAGAATTAGCGCGTTACCTCCAAAAAGGAAAAGCACGCTGGCTACATCAGGACCCTTCAAGTTCCAACCAAAAAACACTGAAATTCTGCAGCCCACCAGCAGGAACTATTCAACCCCCCACAGCACAAGGGAGAAGTAAAGCACCAGTAATAAAAATTAACACTGTCATGCGTCTTATATATATAAATATGTATATATATATTTATATAAGACGCATGACAGTGTTAATTTTTATTATGTATGTATATGTAAATATGTATATATATTTATATAAGACGCATGACAGTGTTAATTTTTATTATGTATGTATATGTAAATATGTATATATATATTTAAAATGCAACACTGTCTGTCATGGGTATTAAATATATATATATTTTAAATGCACCAAATATAAGGGAGTGAAGTATGAAACTATAAACTAACCCTTTTCTTTTGGGTTGGGGGGTGGAGGACACACAGGGTGTGATTATAAAGCATCCACATATCGCTCTCGCCTGTCCCAATGTCTCCACCATCCCTCTCGGTGACACGACTGCATGTTTACCATTTCCCCCCACCCTCCCTCTGTGTTTTAAGTTGCGGCGTTGTTTTTTTATTTTTGGGTGGAAGCCAAAGGAACAACCGATTATTGTTATTTGATGTTTACCACTGATGCAGAGAAGCTGCTGCAGTCCTTGGTGAGATTCCAGGCAGGCTGGTGGGAGGGGGGGGGCGGGGGGGGGACCTGAAGGACAAGACCATCGATGGAGCGAAGGACGAATTCAGCTCCAGACTTTCCTCTGCATGGGACAGTGCTCATGCGTGTCCATTATTCCCTCATTTTTGGGGCAATTATACGCTTTTGCCTTTCACAGAAGACGCTTGCTCTCTTGGCCACTTCGGCATTAGGTGGCGTTTCAGCCACGATATTTTTTTTTCACTCTCAAGGTTGATCATTTATCCCAACAAACTTGAAGCTTAGATCTTTTTTTTAAATTTAAAAAAATAAATAAATTGTTCTTTTATGAGATGTGGGTGTAGCTGGCAAGACCAGCATTTGTTGCCCATCCTTAACTGCCCTGGAACTAAGCGGCTCGCCCAGGCCGTTTAAAAGACAACCCACGTTGCTGTGGGTCTGGAGTCACATGGAGGCCAGGCCAGGCCAGGTAAGGGTGGCAGATTTCCTTCCCTAAAGGATATAAGTGAAAACCCGTCTGGTTCACAACAATCAACTCATGGTCACCATTACAGATCAATTCCAGATTTTCAATGAATTCAATTTAAATTCCACCAGCTACCACGGTGGGGTTTAAACCCAGGTCCCAGAGGAATACACAGGCTGCCAGAGTACCAGGCCAGTGACATCACCATTACAACACCACCTCCCAACTGTTTATTTGCTGGATAAATGTTTCATTTTCATCCTAATTTCCCCTCTCCTCAGCTTAAAGCACTGGTTCATCCTGGGATGCAGTTCCACGCAGGCCAACCGTTCTCTGGTAGCTCAGTTGAGTAGACAATCTGCACAGGCAAGCCTAGACAGGATCAATTAGCTATTTGACTGTGAGGGTATCGCTTTGAGCCTGATGGCTCTTCGTCGGATGTTAATACAAGTGCCCTTTCTAGCAGGATTTGCTGGACTGCGGTCAGAAATGAGAGCCCCAGCTGAATTTTACCCTTCTGAGCCACGAGTGCAGAAATCAATCGGGGTTTTCCAACTGCTGCCCACTGAGATCAGCTCCTTTTGGAGTTTTGGTGCCATGGTAATGTATTGTGCAATGACTGGCCATTCAACAATGATCTTGTGGCATTGCAATAGGAACATCATCAGGAGAAAAAGCAACATTACCTCTCTACTGAGATACTATGTACTGCAAGTGTGGGCATAGTCATATAAAAATGAGCATTTCTGTTTTAGAAATGTTGGCAGTATGGTGGAGTATTACCAATAGGCAGCCCCAAGAAACAGCTGTGCTTGAAAACTTGCCAAAACACTGATACTGCCCCCTTTCTATATAGTCTTCCAATGTGGAAATGATTGCCAATTTACTATCTGACCCTTGGAATGCCTACAAGTGTGTAAGTGTGTTTTATGCCAAATCTACCCAATGCATCTATGAACTATTACACAAGGGATGGAAGGGTTTCTCCATTGGAGCTTGAGTGGTTGGTGTCTCCAACTAATGCTCAAGAGGTAGCATGAAACCTGTTTTACTCCCAAGAAATAGGGGAGAAGGTGATAATGTCATTGGTTTAGTAATCCTGAAGCCTGGATTCAAATGCCACCATGGCAGTTGTTGGAATTTAAGTTCAATTAATAATCCGGAATATAAAGATAGTCTCAGTAACTATAACCATGAAGCTATCATCAATCGCTGTAAAGGTCCATCAGGTTCACTAGCTTTCTTTAGGGAAGGAAATCTGCCATCCTTACCTGGTCTGGCCCACATGTGACTCCAGACCTGCAGCAATGTGATTGACTCTTAACAATGCTCTGAAATATTCAGTTCAAGGGCAATTAGGGATGACCAATGAATGCTGGCCTTCCCAGTGATGCCCACATCCCATGAAAGAATAAAGAAAAAAGTCCCTTCACGTGTGACATTGGCAGAGGGTCCAACAGCAGTGTTTTGGGGTTATTTGACAAGGTGAGGAATTATGTTTACTTTTTAGGTCAACTGCTTGCAGAATTTAGGCACTATATTGCCATTCCTTCACTGCTGCTAGATCAAAATCCTGGAATTTCCTTCCCAGGTTGTAGCGGTTCAAGAAGGCGGCTCACCATCACTTTCTCAAGGGCAATTAGGGATGGGCCACAAATGTTGGCCTTGCCAGTGACACCCACGTCACATGAAAGAATATAAAAAAGCTCCTTTCAGCTCTGTCTTCCCAATGATTAAAAAGCTTAGTCATGTGTTGCCCCCAGATGGACAGAGCAGCTTTTATAAATGACGCACACTTCACAGCAGAATGAGGTTTTCAGTCAACGCAGGGTCCAACATCGATGAATGCCCCGTCCTAAATGTACAAAGAATGTAGGTCAATAAAGCAGGGAGGAATGTATGATGTATACCTCTTGCAATTATCTTCATCTCTTTGATCTGGATTCCTAATTTATCAAAAGCCTATTTAACAAAAAGTCTTACTAGAAATATAAAGAATGGGATGGGGTGATTTTAAGTTTGCACAATAGTGTAAAATTAATGATATGGATTCAGCTCCTGTTACACATCACTCTCAGTCCTCTTTTCCATTTTCTTTCATTGACTGTTTCACTTAGAGCAGATGGATAATGAAAGTTTTCAGAGCAGAATGAGGTTTACAGTCAATGCAAGGCCCAAACTCAATGAATGCCCCGTTAGAGTATAAAAATAGGGAAGTGTTGTTTCAACTGTACAAGGCATTGGTGAGACCGCACCTGGAGTATTGTGCACAGTTTTGGTCCTCTTACTTGAGGAAGGGTGTAGTTGCATTGGAGGTGGTTAAGAGGAGGTTCACTAGATTAATTCCAGAGATGTGGGGCTTGTCTTACGAGGAGAGATTGAGCAGTTTAGGCCTATACTCACTCGAGTTTAGAAGGATGAGAGGAGATCTAATTGAGGTATATAAGGTGCTAAAAGGGATAGACAAAGTAGATGTGGACCAGGTGTTTCCCCTTGTGGGGCATTCTAGAACAAGAGGCCAAAGTTTTAGGCTAAGGGGTGGTAGATTTAAACAGAGATGAGGAGGAATTACTTTTCTCAAAGGATCGTGAATCTGTGGAATTCACTACCTCAGAGTGCAGTGGATGCCGGGACGCTGAATAAATTTAAGGAGGAGATGGACAGATTTTTAATTAGTAATGGGTTGAAAGGCTATGGGGAGAGGGCGGGAAATTGGAGTTGAGGCCAAAATGAGATCAGCCAAGATCGTAATGAATGGCAGGGCAGGCTCGAGGGACTGAATTGCCTACTCCTGCTCCTAGTTCTTATGTTCTTATGTACAAGGGCTGGCTAGACTTGCAAAACATCTCAAAAAAAGGATCATACACCCCCACTTTTGTGAGCAAGGGGACTAATAGCATGTTGATTCATTTTTCAGTGGGGGCTCTGGTTCTTTTAAAAGGGTTTTGCAACTTCCAGTCTTTGTTATGTATGGGTGCTGCACGTGGGATGCACATTGAGGCCATGCACACCTTGCTTTCTCCCATACAAAATGCTGTGGTATCTTCAAATGCAGTTGCCAGGAGCTTTGCTTTGTTGAGAATTTGCTATTTGACCTGAACCTGTGGTTGTGGTGGTACATCAGGTATTGGCAGTTAAAACAATGTAAGCACAGCATCAGATAACGTTGGGCGCACATTATTATAACCGTGTGCATCATGTCATTGAGCTTAGTGGTTTCCGATTATGCTAATTAACACAGTTAATTAGCTGTTATGGATTTGGACAAGCCAGCCAACAATAGCTACTGCATTTTGAATTATTGAATTAGGTTATTTTCATCATTCTTTACATAAAATGCAAATGACTCATACTTTAAAAATAACAGTAGGGAAGTGATTAAAACAACTCAGAATGTGTTAATAATTGGTATTAACTTTCTACACTGGTCAATAAAATAGCCGTAAAGAGAGACTTGACTTTTTAAGTAATCAAAATTCAGATGACAATGTGCTGAGTGGAAAGTGTTTGCAAGAATTACAAAAAGGGAGACAGACAACACACCCATTAAAATCATTAATGTCCTGCTCAAAACTGTCTCACCAGAAAGAAATGAAGATTCCATTTTCCTGTTGCTATGAATAATGGAAATATTAATGCCAAATGTCCATGGGACCAAAATTACAAACTCTGATTTGCTGTTGTGGGATCTTACAGTGCACATATTGGTTGCCGTGTTTCTGTACAACCAGTAACACTAAAACAGATTGGCCCATAACTTCCCATCTTTGGGTGGTGGGAGATTGTACCTGGGAGATATCCCAGGAGATGCGCTGGGGGATCACTGGAAGTCCCCACACAAGGGCTGCATGTGAATTGCCCGGGAAGCTCAAGCTTCCGATGGGCAATTATCCTGCACTGGGCAACGCCTGATACTCTGATTTAAGTTGGAGACTTTGGATGGTTCTGACTGTCTTAGCAGAATAATTACCCAGGAAAAGTTAGAAGAATTAAAACCACTTCTAACTCCTGGGTAAAGATAATACTGACTCTCCCAACCCCCCATTGGACCCCCTGACCCCCTGACTACCCTCCTGACCTGCCAACTACTCCCCCTCCTCCCCGACTACTCTCCTAACCTCCAACTACCCCTCACCCCCTGCCTACCCTCCCGACCCTCGACTACCCCATGACTACCTCCCCACCTCTGCAACTAGCCTCCTGACCCCCCCACCCCGAATGACCACCCAAACCCTCTGACCTATCCTACCCCACCGACTGACCACTACCTGAACACCCTCGACCAACCACTGCCATCTCTGACTCATACTACCCCCTCATCACCAACTACCCGACCCCTCCGACCCATCCCCCCCCCCCACCCAACCTCAACAACCAACCGCCACCCCCCCCGACCCATCCAACCCACCCTGGACTGAGCACGCTATCCCCCCAACACATCCTACTCCCACACACCCAATCCTAGCCTCTTACCTTACACACTTACCTTCTCCATGGCTTCTCAAAGTGGCTGGGACCCTTAAATCTGCTTTACGGCAGCTAGTGCCATAAGAAGGGGCACGGTTTCCTTTCGTCCAACTCTGCTGCCCTCGACTTGGGAACCCGTGCACTGCACTTTTCTGAGGAGGCCCCAGTCGGAAGGTCAGGCGCGAAATGTGCAGCTCCTGACGAAGGTAAGTGAAAAAGGAATGGAGAGGCAATCCCGACTGGGATTGCCATTCCTCAAAAGCTCTGGCCCATTATCAAATCGCTGTTTGTGCACCAACTGGCTGCTGCATTTCCTACAGTACAACAGTGACTCCACTTCAAAAGTAATCCTTTGGAGATGATGAACCCTGGGACATCCTGAGCCATAGATGCAAGCTCTTTCTTTCTTTGCTGTCTTGTGGTTGGGCTAAGGGAAATTCATAACTTTAGCAGAGGTAATTGGACTGAGTACAGGCTCAAGGACTCATAGCCATTGCCAGAACTGTAGATGGGAGGGAATGAAGCAAACTGCCCATTTGAAGATAAGGATTTGTTTGTGTTTTTCAAATAACATGTAATAAGCACTCAGGGGACAGTCATAATCTTAACTAAGAAAGGAAGACCTGCAATCATATAATGCTATATCATATCTCTCAAAAACATTCTGAAACACTTCCCACGCCATCAATTACTTTGGACACAGTCACTGCAGCAGCCATTTTGTGCACAGCAAGATATCACAAACACCATCTATTGTTGGCGGTGCTGAATAATGTTAGAATGAACACTGGAGGAATTCCCTGTTCTGCTACAAGTGCTCCCATGGAATCTTCAACATCCACCTAAATCATTAGAACAAGCAAACAAGGCCTTGGCCTAACATCTCATTGGGCAGACAGTGCAGGCACGTATTTCACTGAATTATCAGGTTAGATTATGTTCATGTCCCATATCAGGCCTTGAATGCACAAAGTTCTAACTCAGTGGCAAGGACACTTCAAATGAGCCAAATTAACAATGACTACCCACGTATATATGTAAAGGCGTTTAATTTTTTTTCTCATCTTTTCTTTTCATGAATCATTTCTCTGACTTACAGGTGGTCTGAGCCTGTTTCTCTAGACTTAGTTCGGAAGTGACTATGACTGCTTATATCTATCGCTTCTTGGTGAAAATGTCTATGCTTTCACTTGGGATGTAACTCTGTGGGGAATTATGAGCACATCCCATATCCTGATGTTCCTGGACAAAGTGCTCTGAAGTGCCAAATGAATCATGATGCTTAACTAATATTTTGTAAAATGTCAGATGGCCACAGATAGTAGACAAGTGTAGTTTAAAGAACCAGAAGCCAGTTTGTGGATGTCATGCTGAGTTTATCAGTTGGCATCTTTCCCCTGAACTTACAAGAGAGTAAGAGTGTAGGAGCCACTATTAATACTGGATTTGAAGAACTATTTAATTAATCTGAGTACTCAGTACTCCTGGAGAGAAATGTTTGGTAGTGATCAAAGCTCATTTTAAAGAATACTTGCATGAGGTAGGCAAAAGAACCTTCGAGATATCCCCTTAGGTGCACTCAGTCATGGGATCTAACTTTCTGAAGGTTCTGCAATTGGTTCTAAAATAATATTTATATCAAAAATCAAGGCAGATTTCTATCAGTGTAAACATTAAGATTCTGCCTGATTGCTGCTTTATAAGGCACTGGGACATTGTGCTCTAAAAGATTACAACAGGAAGGATCATCTCTTCATCACTCAAAGATTTTTTTTTAGTGTTTCTTCACCAGAACAATGATTATAATATATGCATTGTTATGTCTTTAAAAGAAGTGTTTGGATGGACATGTGGACATTTGAACATTGGTTTGGGCAATCCTTTCCATGTTAAAAGTGTGATTACTGATCTCATTATAGCTTCCCACATAGCAAACCCTGCTTGCCCATACCCCTTTTTCTTGCTATCATATATTGGCTCCCAGTACCCAAAGCCTAAAATTCTCATCCACACGCTTAAGCTCCTTTATGGCTTTTTCATGTGTGCGGGAGCGTGCACTGACAGCTCCCTGAGGGCACAGAGCTGTCTCAGGGAGCTGAAGAACCGGAGAAACAAAAATAACGATTTTAGATATGATATAAGCATGTCCCCACATGCGACTCAGTCACATGAAGAGGGACATGTTTAAAATGAAGTTGAAATTTTTTTTTTTTGCCTTTTTATTTACCATTGGGTACCTCATCCCACCCGTGGATGAGGTTTCGTAAAAAATGCAAAGGCCACCTGGCCTATTCGCCCATCCGCCAACCAAACAGTTAAGCGGGCAGCGAAAAATACAAATTAATTACTTGCTTAAGGGCCTTAATAGGCCTCTTAATTGTCGGCAGGCGTGCTACCAACACTCATGCACGCCCGCTGACTGAAAGATCGCGTGTTATTTTAAGTCCGACGGAAGTAAAATCCTGCCCTATGTTAAAGCTGTTAAATGTTAGTTGTCGATATTGTTAATTGACGCCAACCCCAGTCCCAGTCAGCACATCAGTATGACAACTGATTAACTGACCATGAGGTCTTCATAAAATGTTTAACGCTGTGAGATGTACAAGAATATTGCTGCACATTAAGACACAAGCCTGGATATTTCTCTTGCTGATATTTGCAGATGAGCACTCAATAATTTTGTAGGACGCTCTTTTGTCCATTGTAGGCTTGCATCTATTTATGTTAAATGGGTTAAGAGTTCAGTCAAAATTATAGACAAAGAAGTATGCATTCACAAACACCACCAAAGTTAATTTCTCAGCTGTAGTTTCTTAATATGGAATCATTGTTCCATTTGTGTCAAACGCAGTCCATCTAAAAATTACCTACAATTACATAGAAATTTCAGCACAGAAATAGGCCTGTCATGCCCAATACCAGCATGCCGTATTATGAACTTTCAGTCAATACTTTTAAAAAATTGACACAAATAAGTTGTTGAGGTTGTTGCTGAAAATCATGTGATTTTTGGCATTTGGGCTAGACATTAACAAGTCTCCGAGTGAATACCTAATTAAATATGGACATAGTTGAGAATACCTTACAGTCATTTGTGGAATTCACACATCCCATTGTTTAAGGATGGGTCAACACCTGAAGACCATGGAGTTTCTAAACTGCCAATCTTCATGTTTCCATGGATAAAAGGGAAGATTGAAACTCCACGGCCACTACCAACTTCCCATTGTATCACAATTGCCTCTCCCATCCAAACTAGACTGGGAAGTTCCCAGCAGTCATGTGACCAAAGCTGATTTCAGAGACTGTATCCTTATTACCACAGGAGCCACCAGATCCATCAGAACCATCAGTCTTCAGTCAGTCTGAGAACCAGACTCTGAAACTAGCTTCAAGCCATCAAAGTAATTAACCTGTTCCAGAACCAACCTTCTAGATATTTGACCACAAGAAACCTGCAACCTGCTGCAAACCCTTCACTTTACAAAACACTCACTTCAACTTAAAATCAAGAAACCATAGGCCTGTCATGTGGGAGAAAGAAATTGGAAATCAGAGATTGAATTAACAGTAATCTGTAAAAGTGCACTATCTTTATTTGCATCCAACACTTGTGTGTGTGTGTGTGTGTGTGTGTGTAAGTGTGTGAGAATAAATAGTTCCTTTTATTTTTAAACACGAGAAAGCTTGCTACTGTATTATTTAATTGGAATACACACTCCAAGGGTAAGTAAATGCACACCTTTTTTCCCATACCAAACACACTGATTATGGGCAGTAAGAAAGTACATACATTTTGTCTGTGACAGGCCATTCAGTGTAACTGGTCTGCGCTCGTATTTATGCTCCTCATGAGCCTCCTCTAGCCCTACTTCATCTCATTCTATCAGCATGTGCTTTTATTTCTTTCTCCGTAAAATATATAAGGGTGTTTCTGTGTGGATCAGTGTTTATAGAACACATTTACAAAGTGCTTGAAAAGGCAGTATAATTTCTCTGTAAGAACCTTCTTTTCCTCAGCACAGACTCTATTATAGTCATCGTCTAGCAATATTATAATATGTTCTGTGCTTGTGAGATGACATGGTTAGATGGTGAAACTTCCCAGCCAAATAGAAGTGGTGATTGATAGGTAATTAAAAACTGACAGTTGTGATAGACGACATGAACAAAACAGCTACAGCAAAGTACTTTCAAGACTGTAATAAACTCAAGAGGTTCAAGTGATTGTACAAAAAAAGCTTCAACTTTGCCCTCGTGTGCTAAGATGCCGTCTGAACCACTTGAGAACTCTGCAGCCTTGTAACCTATTCTTAATTATTCTTGGTTCTCCGTTAGAATTGTGGCTGGTCCGGCTGTTGATTTAGTCACCTGCAGCAGCCTTTAATGACCTGTATAATAACCAGTACTTTCCTTAAGTAAATCATTTTATATATTTTTTCTCTTTCCTCCTTTCTTGGGTTCCATGTGCTGCACGCAATCTGTTCTCACAATAGGAACTGTCTACTGTCTGATTAATGCCTTGGCCCCTTGAGGGCATGGCTGAAATTGAGAACTTGCCAGATGGGGAATTGGTGGGTGTAAGTGTGAATCCCATCACTCTGTGGCAGAATGTGCTGTTATTTCGACACACATCAAATCTGTGGTCCTGTTTCTTGCACCAAAAGAAAAAAAAAAGTAACATTGACGGCAGTGGGAGACTTGTGCTGCCCGCTCGCTCAAAAGGAGAGCTTCATGACACATATGTAAACCAGCATGTTGGGCAATGATGAACTCCAGGGTGTGGGCTTCTCTTTAGAATTTATGTATGCCAGAGTTTGTTCTACCACAGATAAAGTAAAAGGGCCAAACTCACACTGGCAACCCAAGACCTAGAGTTAGTCACACCTTCCAATTCATCATCGAAGAATTTCGAAGAGCAATGATACATGAGAGAACATGTATAAAAATCTGTAGGTTACCTGTGCTTGCTGCTGATTGGGATGTGCCTGGGAAGCCAGTCCCAGGTAATGATCGTCAAAGCTCCCTGTGGACGCACAAAACAGGGAGTATTAGCAGCGAAACTGCTGATGTCACACATACCTGTGCTAGGGTTGCCAACTCTGGTTGAACATATTCCTGGACGTTTTATGACATGACCTCCCACCTTCAACTGCCCTTCCCAGCAAAGCGGTCTTTTCCTCTATTTCCAATACTTTTTACATCTAAAAAATGGAAGTGTTCAAGGCCCCCATGAATTTTCTCATGGGTTGCTTGTAGCAGTGTCCAGGAGATTAATATTAAAGTCCTGGAGGGTTGGCAACCCTAACCTGTGTGTGCTACAGCAAAATGGGGATTTTAAAATCTTGACTGCAGATTTTTAAAATCTGGCTGTGTGTATTTTGCATAAAAATGTCTTCTCCTCCCAATTATTTCAGCCTTCTATTTTTTTCCCTCTGCATTCCTGTATCCTGGTATGCGACAATTTTCATATAGTAGATGTACATTGGTGGTTTCAATCGATGTCTATTCCTAGATTCTGAGCAGACTTGACATGGTAGATGCTTAGAGGCCGTTTCCCCTACCTGGGAGTCTAGAAATAGGAGAATAGTCTTAGAATAGGAGATCAACCATTTAAGATTGAGATGAGGAGGCATTTCCACTCTCAGAGACTTATGGATCTTCAGAATTGTCCACCCCAGTGGGCTGTGGATGCTCAGCCACTGAGTACATTCAAAGCTGAGATTTTGATTCCAGGGAATCAAGGGATATGGGAATCAAGGTCCAAGATAAATCATGATCTATTGAATAGTGGAGCAGCTTGAGGGGCTGCATGGCCTAGTCCTGAAACCATTTCTTATGTTCATAATGCCAGGGGTAGTCGAATTTTTTAAAAATTCATTCACGGAATGTAAGCATCACTGGCAAGGCCAGCATTTGTTGCCCACCCCTATCTGCTTTTGAGAAGGCGGTGGTGAATTCAGGCCAGTGATTACACTACCCAGTCTCGTTCATGTTGCTACAGGTGAGGCGGGATTGAGCATTCAGGCCAGGTACTTCCTATAGGGTAGGAGATTAGATCAAGAAAGCAACTTACTGGGGGTTTTCCTTTGATACATCTTCTGGTATCTATTTGAAATCTGGCCTTCATAGAATCATACTCAGCCTCTTGGTTAGAAATGGTCTTTAACATTATGGGATGCATAAGAGGGAACGCCAAATATGGGTTTACAACAAACAATGATGTTTTAATGTTGATTTACTGTTATCAGGAGGAACAGAGGTATCAACCAGCATCCCTGGTCTTGATCTCTATCTGGTGACCTCCCTGTTAGAAAGTGCATTTGGAGATGTTGAGATTTGGATGCGATGATTTCTCTGAGTCAATGCCTTTCCAACATTTGTTGTCTGCACTCAGATGTAAAGAATGGTCACCTAATTACTGGGGAGCTTAGACCTCGTCCACCAGCCACCACTTTAGAATAAGAAGGCAAGTGGAAGAAAACTGGAACCTTCT
Organism: Cetorhinus maximus; assembly: GCF_964194155.1. Lineage (NCBI taxonomy): Eukaryota > Metazoa > Chordata > Chondrichthyes > Lamniformes > Cetorhinidae > Cetorhinus > Cetorhinus maximus. The sequence continues at coordinate 144,805,109 of NC_135884.1, forward strand.
CCACTCGCAAAAAAATGAACTCTGTACTTTTATTCTGAACGATCTAAAATGGAGTTTGGTGTGCCACAACTTGCATTTATTTAGTGCTATTAATGTAGTAATCCTTCCCAAGGCGTTACATAGATGTGTAAAACATTTACACTTGAGCCTATATCTCAGTGAATAAACCTATATTTAGGTTGAAATGTTGTCTGCAAGGTGCTAAGTTTTATATATAGAAGTGCACCAGAACTGTGACAAATAGCCCTTTGTTAACACATGGGCCCGAACGCCACCAACTGTTTGACTTGGCAAGTCTTACCTGACACTCGATGGAGTGCTTTGTCCAACTGCATCATGGTAACACAGAGTTAATTTCTGGCTTTCAGGAATCTTACTCTTTAGAGCTGCTTTTACTCATTCCTTACCCACTATTGTTTTCTCAAAATTCCCATCAAGTGGTTGATGTTCCCAATATGTTTTCAGGGATTCAAACAATGTTTAAGAATGAGAAGAGAAAAATGGGATTTTGCTTGAATGTAACTACAGATTTGACCATCCAAAATGCAATCAGGCAAATTGGAATCTATATATATATATATATATAGACAGGACTATATGTTCTGCTTTTTAATTTAAAACATTTCTGCTTTTTTGTGTTCCTCATGTCTAATCTTTTTTCCCCTTTGGTATTGGAGGCGAGAAAGATAAAAACAAATTGAATACAAAGTGAAATGATGGTGATGCCAGATTACAGCTCAAATATAGGCTTCAATTTTAAGCACAAGGCCAGATATAAATATAACTGCATTGAATAATCACATCACATGGTTCAAATCAGATAACAGGAATAATAGTATTTAAAATGTTTTTGAGAAACTGTAAATCCATTTGACTTTTGGTACTTTGCTATCATGAATACCAACTCGCTTTGTTCAAGTCACTGCTGGACTTAAAAGGGTTAATTTTGATTGGCCACCTAATACTTGAGCATTTTGTTTTAATTGGCCAGCCATATATAAAAGATAAAGAATATTATTTGAACTGGACTGAGGGTCCACATCGACGTACGCTGACCTAAAATGGAAAAAACAGTGAAATGGATTGGACTTCTCTGAGGTAAGGCGCAGGCAGAGTCTACCAGGTTTTTATGCAGGAACATTAACTGAAAATCCCTTTGGACGAGTGCAGTGAAATGGACTGAGTGGCTTATTTTACTCAAAGTTGGTATAGTGAAATGGGTTGAGAAATCACACTTTGTTAATCTCAGATTGCCGATTGCTTTTGGTCTTTGTCACAAAGACAATACCCCTGTCATTGATCCTATCCCCCTCTGCCACACGTTGAAGTTAAACTGTTGGTAACCTGGAGGTCCCATTTGACAATTAGCTCAGCATCCAACTATGGTTCATCTCCAATAAAAAAGGCTGACTATTATTTCTTCCATAACATTGCCCATCTCCATTCCTGACTCAGGCACTGAAATACTTTGCCATGCCTTTTATCTCTTCCATACTTGACTATTCTAATTACCTTCTTGTTTTCCTTACAGAAGAGAAGGTTGAAAGGAAATTTAATAGATGCATTCAAAATCATGAGGGACCTGTACAGTAGATAGGGAAAAATTGTAATCATTGGCGAAGGTTCAAGAACAAGAGGGCACAGATTTAAAGTAATTGGCAAAAGAAGCAATGGTGACGTGAGGAGAAACTTTTTAACACAACGAGTGGTCACGATCTAGAATGCACTGCCTGAGCATTTGGTGGAGGCAGGTTCAATTGAGGCATTCATGAGGGAATTAGATTTTTACCTGAAAAGGAAGAATGTGCAGGGTTTTGGGGAAAAGGCAGGGAAATGATACCAGGTGCATTGCTCATTTGAAGAGCCATTGCAGACATGAGGGGTCGAATGGTCTCCTTCTGTATTGTAACAATGCTGTGATTCTGTGATCTCCTCCATAAACTCCAGTTCTTCCAAAATTCTGCAACCTGCATCCTAACCTACACCATTCTAATCAAAAATCACTGCTGTTCTCGCTGATCCACATTGGCTACCTGTTCCTCAATGCCTTCAATTTAGAATTCTCATCCACATGGTCAAATCACAGGAAGGCCTCAACCCTCCATGTCTCTGTAACATCTTCCAGCCCTACAAGTCTTCAAGGGTTCTGCATTCCTCCAACTCTGGCCTCATGTGTATCACTGACTCCTGATGTCCAATCAAAGCAGCCCCGCTTTCAGCTGTTGAAGTTTGGAATTCCGTCCTTGAACCTCTCTCCTCCATCACCTCACCCCTTTTCTTCAAGGCCTTTCATATAACCTACCACTTTGGCCAAGATTTTAGTCAGCTGTCCAAACATTTCCTTATTTTGAACAGTCTGATTATGCTTCTATAAGGCCCCTTGGGGTTTGTTTCTGCATTAAAGACTCTATATAAAGACAAGATGTGCTTACTGTTATAACAAAATGAACCTATGAAAAGCTGACTTCGGAAATAGGACAAACTGGGGGAGAAATTGGACTTGGCTGAGCATGTTAAATGTGCAATAGTGCAATGACCGCCTGATAAAGGCCCTGCTTGATATTCAGCTCAGTTAAAGTCAATGTAACTTATTCCAGGTGGGGAGCATAATAAGAAATAATTTGCATTTATACAGCACCTTTGGATGTTCCAAGACAATTTATATCTAATAAAGTACTTTTGAAGTATAGTCACTGTGTAATGTTGGAAACATAACAGTCAACTTGCACAGGATAAGGTCCCACAATCAGAAATATGAAAATGACAGGTGAACTGTTTTTGTAGAGTTTGCTGATGGATATATATACATATATAATTAGGGAGAACTCCCCTGCTCTTCTTTGAATAGTGCCATAGGATCTCTTAAATCCACCTAGAGGGCACAGCCTCAGTTTAATGCTTCATATGAAAGACAGCACCTCTGACAGAGCTGCATTCCGCTGGAGTGTCAGCCTGGATTTTGTGCTCAAGTCTCTGGCATGTGATTTGAACTCACAACCTCTAACTCAAAGAGTTAGAAGGGTTACTACAGTGATCAAACTCAAAACTGCACTATCCTAACTCAGGCTACATTTTAAGGTTCGGTTGTTCTCTCTGGAACACAGAGTGCTCTCATTACTTAATTATAAGTGCTGCTGGACAGTGTTTTCAGGTGGTTTAGCTGACCGCATGTTGCATACTTCCTGCAACTACACCCACTTAGCCTGATGCTGAAGTCACTGTCAGCCAATTGTGGCTACTTCATTTTGATTGATGGAATAGGCAAAGGACGTGACTTTGAGGAATCATTTACAGTACCCGGATACTGCCTTGAGACTGCTAATGGACCGCATGGCTGAGCAGGAAAGGTACCTAAATCCTTTAAGAGGTATAGCCCTGGGGAGGAGGTGTTAGTACCATTGATACTGCTTTAATTCTGCAAGTAATATACATGCAGGTCAACAGCTACCTTGTGATACACGTGAATAAACTGCCTGGCGATCTTTGGCAACCCTGAAGGGCCATATCTAATGTAGATAAGATTTCTGACCAATGGCCAACTCATTTGTGTTCTTCAGTCAGGAGTAGATTTTTAAATTCCAGCAGCCATGAGTGAATTAAGAAACTGTGGAGATGAAGGGACCTTCAGCTACAAGGTATGAAATGCCAAACATAATTTAATAGTAAAATTGATGAAATGCTAGTAGAGAAGGCAGGAAATGTATGGTTCTTCCACCATTGATCCATTATTACATATTAGGCCTGATTTTCACTCACGCTTTGGTGGGGAGGGGCCAGTGGGCACGGATTAGGATTAGGCAGTGGAAGCTGAGGTGGTCATTTAAAGTTGTGAACAGGGTAACAACACAATTGGAAAAGCAAACAGGGGTGCTAATGTGTATAATTGGGTCAACCACATTTAAACATTTTTACCTTGCACAAGGCTATGGTTGAGTTGCATCTGTGTCCATTTTTAATGCCCTTACATGATTGTGGATATCAAGGCCCTAGAAAAGGTCCAGGGGGGAACCAATTGTTTGATACCTAGTGTAACAGTCCTTAATTATCAAGACAAACTTCAGGAACTGGAGCTTTTTACCATCAATTTTTAGCGGAATAATGATTGCAATCTTCAAAAAAATTGAAGGCATGTTCCTGGGGACATCAAGAAAAGCTAGGAAAACATAAACCGAGGTTAGATGTCAGGAAGTACTTCTTTTCACACAGAATTGTTGATCTGTGCAATAGGTTGTCAGTACATGCAAAGACTGTGGATTCACTATAGTTCTTCAAAGGGGGTCTGGACAAGTTGATGGAATGAAAGTCATCTTGAGTTATAGAAGATAGGTGTATTAACTGGACCTACTGTTATCAGTCACAGTGGTCTCCTGAAACTTGTCTAACTACCTTGAGGGATCAGAACCTCCAGGGTTCTTCTCAAAATTAGCCTCTTTTCCCCCATTTTTTTGTAAGGCTGAGAGGTGTGGGTTGGTGGAGTATGCAGGTTGTATGGTCCAGGCAGCCTTGATGGACCAGTTGTTGTTTTTTGCCCTGTCCTTATGCTTTGCTCATAACCAATCTGAATGTAACATTTCTGATCCTGATCTAAAATGCACCCCCCACCCCCCACCATGTATAACTGGGAATTAATTCAGGATGAGGGTATGGGAATCTTGAATAGAATTCTGTGTTACAGTTTTTGTGATGTATGATAAGTTTTAAAGATGAGTATTACAATGTATTCCTGGAACATTTCTGCATGATCTTTAATTTTTCCCTCTTTTTACTTGACCTGAATTAAGCCGCCAATGTTTATAATATCTTCCTTGGGTGGGTTGGTCTACATTCTACACATGTTATATGGACACTCTCAATGCTGGTCCCATCCATCAAGAGTATCCTTGGGCAGTGCAGGAATAACAAATTGTATTAGTGACTTCTTTCTCTTCACTGGGAGCAGGAATGCCTGAGTATTGATGTCAGTCAATGGGGTTAGGAGCTTGTTAGTTATCCAGCAGTCTAACACTGTAACTATCAGACATTCCCTCCCCTTCTCTGAAAGTAGACACTTCTGATGCTTTCAAATTAATTCATCAATAATGCTCAAACAACCTAACCACTGGCATAAAGTGAGTATTCAGTCCTAGACATTAACTACACTTTGCAGAATAGAGTTGCAACAAAGATGATCATTGTTTAGAACTGGGATGAGTAATTACAGCAAAACAAAATTATTGCAGATGTGTTTCAGAATCTAGCCTGAGGCCATCTTAGTGACGTCTGTATATTCTTGGCTGCATTGAGGTTGTTGATTGATGATTCAGATTTTAAAAATCACGTGTAAGTGGCTTGGGGCAATTAAGTTAATTTGAAGCCAATCCAAATTTCAGGTGCTTTATTTATGGTACCAGCTTCACTCTAAAGCTTGTATCCAAACTCTAAACCAAATCCATTGTAAAGTTGATTTAAAGGAAGAAAGGCATTTATATAGCACCCTTCACGGCCTCAGGTCATCCCAAAACATTTTGCAGCCAGAGAAGTACTTTTATTAGTGAAGTCATTGCTGTTAAGTAAGAAGCGCGCCAGCCAATGTCTGTACAGCAAGTACCCACTAATGGCAATGTGATAATGACCAAATAATCTGTTTTAGTGATATTCATTGGGGAATAAATATTGGCCAGGACATCAGGGATAAAGGCCCTGTTTTTGATTCGAAATGGCGCATGGGATTTTATGTGAATTTGACAGAACAGACAGGACCTCGGTTTAATTTTTCTTCCAAAAGACAGTATCTTCAATAGTGCAGCACCCCCTCACTATTTCACTGAAGTGCCACCCCAGATTTTTATGCTCAAGTCCCTGGCATGAGACTTAAACCCACTCTGTGGAAATGCTACCTTTGGACTCAGAGGCAAGAGTGCTACCAACTGAGCTATAGCTGACAAATTTATCTTCAAAAATAGACAAGGTGACTGACAGAAGTGCACATCCGATATTTTGTTTTCCGAATCAAACCCTACGTATATGATGGAGTTGGGAAGCAAATCACCAGGTGGAAATACAGCTTCTACATAGTAAATGGGCATGAGGAGATAAATCCATCAGATTTACCTGGAATTCTACAATGGCGTACTGTCCTTCCATCTCTGGGACATAATTTCAATTCAGCTCAGTCTAATGGGATGAATGCTTCCTCTTTCTGGCAGCTGTAAAGATTCCACATGAATTAGATGCCTTAAACTAATGGATTAAAACTGACCTTAATTAAGCATAATAGGCACTAAGTTCTAGCAGTATCAATGCAAGAGTACACAAAAGTTGGTTGATCTGGGAAATTAGATGCATTTATGAGATTGGTCTTTTCATATAGTGAGGAAATCTTACTTTGCACCCGGCCTGTACTAAACATAACCCAGAGATTGGAAACCTGCAAATTGTAATGACCACTGTTCAAGAAAAGAGGGAGACTGAAAGTAGGAAACTGTAGACAAGTTAATCTAACATCTGCTATTGGGAAAATGCTAGCATCCTTTATTAAGGAGGCAGTAGCAGGACATTTAGAAAATCATAATACAATCAGGCAGAGTCAACATGATTTTGTGAAAGGGAATTCATGTTTGCCAAGTTTATCAGAGTTCTTTGAGAATGTAATAAGCAGGATGGATAAAGGGGAACTGGTAGATATAGGCCAGGACTTTCCGTTCCCGTCTGCTGCCGGAATCTTCTGGTTCTGCCGAAAGGCATTCGATAAGGTTACTGCTCATGCTGTTGGGGGTGATATATTAGCATGGATAGAGGGTTGGCTAACTAACAGGAAACAGAGAGTTGGGACAAATGGGGATAAATGGGTCATGTTTAGGTCGCAAACTGTAACTAGTGACGTACTGCAGGGATCAGTGCTGGAAACTCAACTACATACAATCTACATTAACGACTTGGATGAAGGGACAGACTGCATTGTAGACAAATTTGCTAATGATACAAAGATAAGTAGAAGAGCAAGTTGTGAGTAGGATATAGACAGGTTAATTGAGTGGGAAAAATTTGGCAGGTGGAGTATAATGTGGGCAAATGTGAGGTTGTCTACTTTGGCAGGAAGAACAGAAAAGCAGATTATTAATAAATGGAGAGAGACTGAAGAATACTGTGGTACAGAGGGATTTGGGTGTCCTTGTACATGAATCACAGAAAGTCAGGTTGCAGGTACAGCAGGCAATAAGGAAGGCAAATGGAATGTTGGCCTTGATTACAAGGGGAATGGAGTATAAAAATAGGAAAGTCTTATTACAATTGTACAGGGCATTGGTGAGACCAAACCTAGAGGACTATGTACAGTTTTTGTCTCCTTACTTAAGGAGGGATACACTTGCATTGGAAGCAGTTCAGAGAACATTCACTAGGCTGATTCCTGGGATGAAGGGGTTGCCTTATGAGGTAAGATTGAGCAAATTGGGTCGATACTCATTGGAGTTTAAAAGAATGAGAGGGGATCTTATTAAAACATATAAGATCCTGAGGGGGCTTGGCAGGTAGATGCTGAGAGGATTGCCCGAATTTAATGCCCTCCCCCTTGATGAGTTTGGTGGGGCATATAATCAGGCAGGAAGGTAGTGGGTGAGGCCCCCTCCACTTTCACACCTCCACCCTGATTACTTTCATACTGGGAAGGCCCGCAGATGAACTTCCCGCCCAGCCGCCGATTGAGCCAGAATATATTTTAAAAGGTGAGAAACTTGTAAGTGCTGATGTTCACAGAGACTTGGATGTGCTTGTACAGGGAATGCAGAAAGTTAACATACAGGTGCAACAAGCAATTAGGAAGGCAAATGGCATGTTGGTCTTTATTGCAAGGATAAAGGTGTCTTGTTACAGTTAATACAGGGTTTTGGTGAGACTGCATCTGGAATACTGTGTGCAGTTTTGGTCTCCACATTTAAGAAAAGATATACTTGCATTGGAGGCGGTACAGTGAAGGTTCACTAAATTGGTCCCTGGGATGAGGGCGTTGACCTTAGATGAGAGGCTGAATAAATTGGGTTTATATTCTCCGGAGTTTAGAAGGATGAGAGGCAATCTCATTGCAACCTACAAAATTCTGAAGGGGCTTGATAGGGTGGATGCTGAGAGATTGTTTTCATTGGTCGGGGAATCTAAAACATGGGGGGCACAGACTCAGGATAAAGGGCCGATCATTTAAAACTGAGATGAGGAGAAATTTCTTCACTCAAAGAGTTGTGAATCTTTGGAATTCTCTACCCCCCGATAGTCAAGGAAGCTCCGTCATTGAATACATTTAAGGCAGGAATGGACAGATTATTAGTCTCCCAGGGAATTAAAGGACATGGGGAGTGGGCGGTAAAAGTGGAGTTAAAGCCCAAGATCAGCCATGATCGTATTGAATGGTGGAGCTGGCTCGATGGACCATTTGGTCTACTCCTGCTCCTATTTTTGGGCAATTCATGCCGACTTAAGGGCCTCGTTCCTATGCTGCTGGTATTAGCCCAGCGGCGGACAGAGGGCTCGCTATGTGGGGAGCACAAAAAGCAAACCCATGCTGGGTTGCCTGTGGACTCCCAGGGAGTCGCTCATTCAGAGGTACTCAATGCTTGATCCAGGAACCTGTCATCAAGAAGTGGGGGGGAGTCCATTGACAGTCATGCCCTGCCCCTGCTGCTGACCCCCTCCACCCCTCCCCCATGACCAATATCCTGTGACTCCACCCCTACCCACCACCAATGCCCACCCCCCTCCCCCACCGCCATCATTTACCTGTGGCTTGGGATCCAATAATGAGCCTGGGCCTTGGCTGGGTGTCCGACCGACAAATGCCGCCGTCTCCCAAGTTGCGCTGCCATTCAATAGAGCTGCTGGCCTCTGATTGGCTTGCAGTTCCCCTGGGGTCCTCGATCTTGGGAAAGGCCTGCTGCTGTGCAGTTAAGCAGCTGTGATGCTTAATATGGCGGGTTTTCCCTAAAAGAGCTGACACAGGGCTCTTACCGGCTCTCCAGCCAGCGTCTGAGAACCCCATCGCCTCCATTCAATACTGATCGTTGTTTCCCCTCAAGGGAGAATCTAGAACGAGGGGACAGAGTTTAAAAATAAAGGGTCTCCCATTCAGGAGATGTGAGGAACTTCTCTTAGAGAGTCATTAATCTTTGGAATTCTTTTCCACAGTGTGCAGTGGAGTCCAGGTCATTGAATATATTCAAGGCTGAGTTAGACAGATTTTTGATCAACAAGGCAATTAAGAGTTATGGGCGGACAGGCAGGAATGTGGAGTTAAGGCCACAGTCAGATCAGCCATGATTTTATTGAATGGCAGAGCAGGTTCGGTGGGCCAAATGGCCTACTCCTGACCCTATTTCTAATGATCTTGTGATTGCTGGATGTGACAGCAAGTGCTAAAAGTGGGAAAACTGGTATTGAAAGTTTTCAACTTGACCTGCACAAAAACTGAAAGCAAAAATGTACACATGCTAAAATTCTGTGGCTGACATTATGAGGCACAGCTGGAACTGGGCATCAATATTTCTGGCTTCAAATGAGCTAATTTTGTTTTTCATCTCTGATAATCTGAATTTTGGAGAACCAAACCTACTGGGAAACTCCCAAATCCATCAGCCATCCCAGTTCTGCTGAAGCCAAATTCTGAAACTGAATCTGGAGCCAAACATTTGCATGCAGGTACTGCAGCTTATGTCCTCCAGTTAATGGAACCATTCCAGCTCAAATTAGATGAAAGTGGCGCATTAGGATGGGCCATCTTAAACAAAGTATTGCAGTTCCCTGAGGATGCGTCAAGTGACCAATTTAAAGCAGTCAGAAATTAAAGATGGGATTATCTCCACACAGCTGTAGTGTTTATATCAATTGCAAACCTAAGTCCCGAGAGCTAACCCTTGGGATATTTAGGTAAAGTTTATTTTCTTTCCAGTGGTTTGCTTATTTGAAATTGTCCTGGATAAGATTTAATACTGAAAGTGGAACAAACGGGAAGGCACAGAGTATTACAATTGATTACTCCTGAGTGACTATTGAGAGTAAGCTGGAGATTTGGATGAAAGGATCACCCACGGGTGTTCAATTTTTTGATGTCCGAAATCTGAAGTGTGAATTCAAGTTCTTTAATTCGTCAGTAATGAGTACACTCTACCACGGAACCTCAAAAAGCACTCAGTTGTCAGACCCTCCTAGGCCGGTGACTAAATTGACCTGGCATATCAATGAAATTATTATTGCAGCATAATTGTTTCAAAAACTCCAGAGCGCTGGATTTTATCATTCCTGTACAATGTCTTCCTCTTCGTGCTTCATGAAAATTTAAACAAGCATTTAAAATGAATAGCTTTTCTTAGTCACTATCCCTTTTGAATGAGACGTGTGGGTAAAGTGATAGGGGAAAGTCCTTGAAAGCATTAAAAGGGCCATCTTGTCTCAATGGCAGAGGTAAAAAGAAACAGCATTCTCTTTTAGCCATGGCATCCACAGGGAAGGGCTTCTCTTAAAACAACGCTCAATGCTGCAAGTTTTCTTTGGTGCAAGGAGAGGTAAACAATACCGTCCCATCAAAATAATTAATTTGCCCTGTTTTCCACCCATACCCTCTCCAACTCCTATAAATGAAAGGAGGATCCCATAAAATCTGAAGCATGGGAAGAGCTATTAATCTGGAATAATTGTACATCTCGAGATATGGTGTTTATAGCCATGTCATGAACTTTCAAAAAGCGATGAGGAATTCCAGCAATTTACTCCCTAAAAGCTTGGAAATGTTTTCATTTTTTCAAGAAGATAAGCACATTGAAGGTTTAAATGAATAGCAGGAATGAGGATTGGCTCCAGTATTAGCTGCATGGCATGTTTTGTAATATTTAATATCTTTCCTGTCTCTGCAAACTGACTATACTTTTATCTTTAAAAAAAAATGAATTCAGGAAAGATTTACCTCTGAGCAGACCTGTGGTAAAGTAGTAAAGGCACTTAGTGAATTAGCTGAAAGCTTCATGATTGGAAGCCAACAGTAATAATCATCTCTGATTTCTCCAGAGCCTAAATGACATCATGGTGTTTGAGAAACACAAGCATGTGTCCACAGTTGCAGTTTAAAAAAAAAACTAGGCTCAACCAACAGAGGAGGAAGATTTAGAAGGGACAAGTTCAGCCAGCCCGTTAGCTGCAATCTTGCCCAATTTCACTGCAAGTACTTCATTCGGTCTCAGCTCAGTTTACTAATAGTTTGAATGATCACACATTCAGTCTCAGGAGGAATCAAACAACTAGCTTCAATAAACTTGTGTTACTCACCATACGTGGTTGTCAGATCGAGTGTCGCTCAAGGTTACTGCTTCGATAATAGTTAAGACCTTTTGCTAACACAATAGGCCTGCTTACCCAATTTTAGGGGTCACAGGGGTGTTCTCCAAGGTGTCCTTCCAAATTCTATGCCTCAACCCAACATCACTAACACAGATTATCCAGTGATCATCACATGTGGGCCTTGCTGTGTGTAAATTGGTGGCCACACTTCTTACGTTACAGCATTGAATATAATTCAATAAAGTACTTAATTGGCTATAATACACTTTGGGACATCCTGAGGTCATGAAAGGCGCTTGGTAAATGCATGTTCTTTCTCCTTTAGAGGGTATTTGAATATATTGGCACCTCTTCTGTATAAAAGGACTGCTTGTGACTCTCTCACTGATACAAATCCCCACGTAACATTCCTTCACAAACTGCCTGCCTTCATGGAGTATATCTTTGTTTTAATGGCTAATAGCAATACAAGGGGAAGGGGTAGGGACCACTATTCCTGAGAGAGTGTTGTCTCTACCACACTTGCCAACGTATACTCAATCGAAACTTTCAGCACTCTGAACAAGGGCAATTAGGGATGGGCAGTAAATGCTGGCCTAGCCAACAATGCCCACATCCCATGAACGAATAAAAAAAAATATTTGCAGACATTCTTCCCAATCTTCATTAAAGTTAAAGAAAAATCTCCATCTTAGATTTGGTCTAGCATTTTCCAAAACCTTAAGCTTAGTTGAACATAAATAAGTAAAGATTGGATAGATTGGGGTTAGAACAAAGGAGGTGGAGGTGTACAGAATTATGAGGGGAATAGATAGAGTGGACAGGATAAAATTGTTTCCCTTGGTGGAGAATTCTAGAACCAGGGGACATAGATTCAAGATAAGTGGCAGACATGAGGAAGAACATTTTTATGCAGAGGGTAGTGGGTGTCTGGAATTCGCTGCCCAAGTTGGTGGTAGAGACAGAAACTCTAAACTCTAAAAAGTACCTAAATCTGCACCTTAAGTGCTGTAAGCTGCTGGGCTATGGGCCGGGTGCAGGAAGGTAGGATTAGAAAGGGCACCTGGGTGTCCTCGGGCTGGCATGGACAAGATGGGCCAAATGGCCTCCTTCCGTACTATAACTTTTCTATGGTTCTATGGTTCTAAGGATGAGTACAGAAAAAACTCTGCTTGGTTCCAGTGATCACTGAAAAGTTCACTTAAAAAATATTGGGTAGATCTTGACTTTGTGCGATAATGGAAATAAAACTTGGGAGAATTGCGAACGTACCACACTGCAACAGGCTATTGTTTGCAACTGGACTGCACCAATGTTTATGCTCAAGCCTCCTCCCAATTTACTTAATCTAACCTCATTTGCGTATCCATCTAAGGATTATAGAATTCTGTCTTGATGAAGGTTATTGCTTAGACATGCTGCCAATTCGCTATCAGCTGTTTTACACTCTCACTCAAAGTCAGTGAGTACGTGTGCACAATTCATATCAACAACGGAACTACTCAATAGTTCTTTTTTTAATTGAAGTAGTAAAATGTATTAGCCAATTCAGGGTTTAACTCTCAGTCTTCCCTTTCCCCAAGGAGGTCTCCCTCCCCCTTCCTCAGATACCATGCCCTAATGTTGGTGATCATGGACTTCCATTTGATTGGTTCATGATTCTGCTTGACAAAGTACTACAATGGTTTGTCGTTGCCCTGCTGCAATATGGCTGACCAGGAAACTCTCCTCCTCTTGCCACCAGGTGTATTGGAAAGATTTACATGCTGATAATCAACCATAATGTTTGGCCACATTATGAGTGCACCTTCTGAAGTGGGACTTGAACCCAGACCTTCTGGCCCCGAGGAAGGGACACTACCATTGCGTCACAAGACCTTCTCCCCAACAATCTGTAACGCTTTAAAATCCTAATTTAATATCAATTAGCCAGTACATCTGGGTTCAACTTGTTTTCCTCCCCTAATCTTGACATTCTGCACAATGGGCCTCTAGTTTCTCAATAAATAATACCGAAATCATGGTAGGTATATACCTCTGATGCTTAGGATTCTCACATGCATTGCTGCTCTGGGATGATAGATAGGTATTTGATAGTTAGCAGTCCGCTGGTGTCAGTATAGCATCAGCAGGAGGAGTGATTTGCAAAAGCCTGTTAGTTTTTCCAGCATAAATTAGTTTTCTAAGTTTTATTATAGAGGTGGAAAATTCTGCTCTGTCTGAATCTTACTAATGAAATGCTGAGTGTATTAAGAATTGATGTTAGTCACAGAGGGAAATGATGAGTAAAGTGATGCACATTTTAGCAAAGAAAGTTTGATTTGCATCATGCTGGGGCTACCAATAACCAGGGACATGAAACTTCAACTATAGATCAGAGCTCACTTATTGCCATCATGGTTTTATGTCCATTTTAATCGAGGTGCCTTTTAGTTGGCATCACAGGCTTATCTTTTCCGTTGCCTGTATCCCTAGTTTTCTCCTCTTCTGATGGAAGTGAGTCCTACTGGGGCCTTGACTACACAGGCATCGTCAATCCCCCAGTACCTTGATTCAGTGACCATGGCCAGGATTTTCCCGTCGGTGAGCGGGCTCTGCCCTCTGCTCGCCGACGCGTAAAATGACACATGGTGACGTTGGACGAAACTCCTGACGTCACCGCGTCCCATTTAAATTTTCATGCAGGCGGGGGTTCTCAGCAAAATCAGCTGTGCGCCTGCAGACCTGTCAATGGCTAATTGAGGCCATTGACAGAGTCATTAAACTAATTAATGGACCTACCCGTCCAACATTAAAGTTGGTGGGCAGGCCAGGAGCCCTGGCGGGCATTAGAAAAAGCATCAAACCTCATCCACGGGTAGGATGAGGTTTTATGTAGGTTTTTAAAAATGTAATTAAAATGCTTTTAGAAGTTATGGATATGTCCCAACTCATGTGACAGTGTCACATGAGGGGACATGTCAGGGAATATTTTATTTTTATTTTTAATATTTTTGACAGTAGAGCTGATCCCCCTGAGGCAGCACTTAGCCTCAGGGAGATGAGTGCGCTCTTTCGTGCGCATGCGCGAAAGAGCGCACTCTCGGTTTAAGGAATCCCCCCGCCCACACAGGGAGCGCATAGCGTTTCCGTGCGGACGTCACGTAAAATGGCGGCGCGCCCCCAATTGGGGGCGCCTCCACGCACTTGCAGTTCAACTTCCCCCCCGACAGGGGGAAAATCCTGGCCCATGTATAAATCTAGAAATTGAGTCTGGCAAGGAAGCAAGCCAGTTTGGCTGTGGGTGACGCCATAAATCTGTCATTACCCAACTCCATTCCAGTAGAGGTCATTAGATGGTGATCAGTTGTGGGAGGTCCTGGCTGCTTCATAAAAACATAATACAAATTTTCTTTCGTTCCACTTTACTCGCTCAGGAGCATCATCAGGTCACTAATGATGTCAACAATAGCCCACTCAGTTATATCCTGCTAAGGTCAGCAAAGTCAACAGGAGCCTGGGTGTTTAGATTCCTTTTCACCTCTGTCCTGTCCATGCACGAGGTTATCCAAAATTGCTAGAGGAAGACACAGTTGATTCATGTCAGATGCTTATCTCGACTTGATTTGACTTCATTGGTCACTGACTTCAAATTCACAAGTGGGAGTTTGCTCCAAAGATCTAACAACTCATACTTATGAATCTGTACCCATAGAAAATCAAGTCTCGGAGATGAAGGGTGCGTAGTGATGTGAATACTGCCCAGAAAGTAAAGGGGTTTAGGAGAGAAGCCAGGGTTGAAGAGAGTTTTAGAAGGTTTTCCAAAACAGTGAGAGAGACAGAGAGAGAGAGTGAGGCAAAATGATCAAAGACAATTCCAATGACCGGTATAAGTGACTAAAGGATCAGCCCATGACGGTGGAGTTGGGGAGTGAAGAAATGAAGAACAAGCATTAATCCATGGTCAGGGGAATGGAAGTTTTAGACTGTGATATCTAGTGGAAGAAGTTTTCCTAAATAAGATGAGTCAAATGCATGGAGGGATCTGAAAGCAAACCCAAGTATCTTGGAGTCGTTTGCATAGCTAATTATTAAGAGCACACGGTGATCAAACATTGATACATTTATAGAAAAATAACCTATGCCAAAAATCTGAGATAAAATCAGTGACGCTGGAGATGCACAGAATGCCAATCAAGTTTCGACTGTGTCTCTTTACCATTTTATTCAAGAGAAAGGGACCACAAAGATGAAAGTACACAATCAATGTTAACCAATCTTGTGCTGCAGATGCTAAACAGTCTACTGATGCAACTCTTTAGTACTTCCAGATAATTGGCTATTCTTTGACATATTGAGATTTCAACAGTCCTGGCATCCTGAGGTGGGGGTGTGGTGGTGTTGGTGGGGGGGGTGCAGTGTGGGTGAAGAGGCGATATTTTCATTCATCCACATTCACTACCGGTGTACCAAATTCAACTGCTATATATTTCTCAGGCAGGCATTTTAAATGATAACTTTTGCAATCTTCAAAAGCTCTAGGTAGTTTGATTTAGATAAGTCAGATGGGAGGAAAAATCATTGTCAATCCTGAAATATGAAATTGATTCACCAGACTGACAAATGCACCAAATGCCATCTAAAGTGAATGCTATCTGAAAAAAGTTCACTCAATCTGCAATTATGATACTAAGTCTTGTACCGGTATTAAAAAAAAAACCTACCTTTCGTCAACATCAACAACTCGCATTTAGATTGTATAATTAATGTAGTAAAACATCGCCGGGTACTTCACAGGAGCTTTATCAAACAAATGCTGGATAAACTTTGTACTCGGCTACTGTTTAGCAGAGTCTCATCCACGTCGATATTTAAACCAATTCAATCATTGAAAGAGCCAGACATGAAACAGTGACACAGTGTTTAGCTTAAGAAGTCCATCATGCATCCCGTTTTCATCTTGACTGTGAACTTTAAGTTTTACAGACAGTTTAGCCATTTTCTCAAATTTGGCTAAAAATACATTGCTTTCAAATAGAATTCAGCTGGCAACTTTCCAAAGAGGAAGGAAACTGTCAGCAAGATATTGGTGTTGTCTTTGAAGGTTTTTAATAGTCGTGTAATTGATGAACCTCATATTAAATATGGAGGAAATATACAGTTTGGGGATGTCTGTAATTGACTAGTCCACAGTACTCTGCACTGATGTGAAAATGTGTACTGTGAATTGTGGGAGCAGACTACAGGGTTAGATATTATGCTCATCAATGTGATAAACGCTAATGTTGGAGAAAGCAAATGGTGGAACATTCTTTTTCTTTTTTGCACATGGTGCTGGTATCCAACACTCCCTGGTCAAGTATAACGTGGATTAGGTGCAGGGTAAAAATCACACCATGCTGCTCTAATCAGGCATTTTCCTCATTAGACCAGCATGACATTTCAATTATCCATGCCCTGAACAGTGAAGTATAGCCTATTTGATGTTCCAAGCTGGCTCCAAGCGCTTAGGTGAAGGGCCAAAGAGGGAAAGCAGGACATCAAAAGAATTGAAAGCAGCTGAACAGAGAGCAACGTAGACAATGGAATAGTGTTTAGTTGACATCAAGATTGCCCTAGCTATTCAGCCTAGACCCTTTACTGTAAAAATAAACTTTCCTTTTTTGTTCCCAGTAATTATAATATTCTGTCCCCTTAATACTGATCCACAGTAGTCAAACAAATTATAGCTTCTTCTGTAATGCAGAGATATCTTCTTGATAGGTTCCACCAGTGTCAAATAGCATGTCATCACAGCAGTGATACATTATTGAGATGTCTCAGGGAGAGTCTAACTGCTGAGGCTAGATTTACTATTTAGCTGCTGCACTGCCTACCTCAGGAGAGGCTGACATTTCACCTGCTTAGCTCCACTGAAGCAGGCCTCTTGCAGCTGAAGCAGGCAGCAAGGATAGAGGGTGACAT
The DNA here is from genome assembly GCF_964194155.1 of Cetorhinus maximus. Classification (NCBI taxonomy): domain Eukaryota; kingdom Metazoa; phylum Chordata; class Chondrichthyes; order Lamniformes; family Cetorhinidae; genus Cetorhinus; species Cetorhinus maximus. The sequence continues at coordinate 144,822,347 of NC_135884.1, forward strand.
GGACCAAGTTTACTTTAATAGTGACCCACTGCCACTGAAAAGGACAAACGTAAGAATATTGTAGGAACACCATCACCTCCAAGTTTATCCCCAAATCCCTCATCATTTTTCGTCTGCATATATCCTTCATCTTCACTAGGTCAAAGTCCTGAAATTTCTGACCTAACACCATCAGTGGAGCATCATGCTACAATCTTGCACACAAAATCTAGGCTTACCCGCTAGTGCAGCGCTGAGGGAGTGCTGCACTGCCGGAGTTGCTGTCACTAGGGTGAGCCATTAAACTGAGGCCCAATCTGCCCTCTCAGATAGACATGAAAGATTGCATTGTAATATTTTGAAAAAGACCAGGGGAGTTATCCCCGGTGTCCTGGCCAATATTTATCTCTCAACAAACATCAGAAAAAATGATTATCTGGTCATTAACACATTGCTGTTTGCGGGTCTTTCTGTGCACAAATTGGCTGCTATGTTTCCTACATTACAACAGTGACTTCACTTTAAAAGCTACTTCATTGGCTGTAAAGTGTTCTGGGGCATCCTGAGGTAGTGAAAGGGGCTATATCAATGCAAATTCTTTCTTTCTTTCCTTCTTTAATTGCAACAGTTCAAGAAGCCTCCCACTCAACACCTACCACCTCCTCAGTGAAACTTGTGCTGGGCAGTAAATGTCAACTTGGCCAGTATCACCCACATTTTGTGAGCAATTTTTCTTTGGAAATAAAAAGCACTGTCTATAAGATAAACTGTGGTGGCAAAAATGAAAGGAAATGAAAAGTGAGATGATCGATATCATAATAGGAATATGAAGGCATGACTTCCGATCAGTGCCGCTCACGTCCAAATTCTTCATTCACTTGCACTACCTTCCTGTGTACACTAGTTTGATTTTAAATTGGTTAAAGCCTGTCTAAAAACAATGTGGCAGTTGGAAGTTCTATTCCTATAATGCCCAGGAAGAAGGAAAAGTGAAATTGGCACAGAGCTGGCTTGTCAGCTGCAACAGCTGAAGGGTGGGGTGGTCGGAGGGGGGATAGGGGGAAGTTAGGGCATGGAGGGATGAACATAGAGATATGGTATAAGACCTCTATTCTATTACAGATAGTGCAGGTGCCTGGCTGTTTACTTCTTATGCTGTGAGTTGTGGCGAGCTTGAACTCTGCCACGGTTAGTGACTTAAACACCTTGTTTCAGCGGAGCATGTTTCCCAGGTAGCCAAGTGAAGCACAGCACAAACGCTGGGCTCCCTCATCGGAGCTGGTCAATTAACTAACATTATTCTAGTCCTCCCTGTTGTGCAATCTTGAAATACTTTCAACAATAACTCGTACTCAGTTCTGCTCTCCTGTCAAAAAGGGAGGTGCTTTTTTTGGCTACAAGCTAAGAGTGAGGGAGAAACCCAGCTAGGGCTCCCTCCCATTATGAAACAAAACTCTATATCATCTGGACAGGATGGCCTAAAACGTTTGCAATAATGCTCTTCAAGCAGTCCGAGTGGAAAAATAAACCTTTCTTTTAGAATCCCTCACTTAAAACTATCTCTGACAAATCTCCATATGGATTAATGGAGAAATCTTGAAGCGAAACAATGAGAACTTGCATTTAAATAGTGCCTTTACCACAGAAAAACATCCCAACAGGAGGCCTTGTGGCTCAGTAGATAAATGCCCCTGCGTCTAAGCCAGAAGCTCTGGGTTCAAGTCCCACTCCAGGGGAAGAGCTTTTAGCTCGGTGTGCGGGCGTGTGCCTGACCCACTCGAGCGTAAAATAGTGCATGGTGATGTTGGGCGAGCGCCCTGACGTACTCGCGCGATGTTTCGGTTGGTGGGCGTGCACGAATGTCAGAAGTGCGCTCGCCGACAATGAAGAGGGCAATTGAGCCCATTAAAGTTCCAGTTGTCCCTGATTTTTCGTGGTCCATCCAACCTTACGGCTGGCGGACGGGTGAATCCGCCTGGCGGACTTTGCATTTTTGATTAAACGTCATCCAAGGGCGGGATGAGGATTCCGTTATTAAATTTAAAAAAAATAAAAATGTACGGGCAGAACTTTCATCATCTGTATGTTCCGGTGACTGATTCTAATGCGTGGACATTTTTTTTCTGGAATTTAAAATCTTTATTTATTGCTTTTAAATTCTTCAGCTCCCTGAGGCAACTCTCTGTCTTCAGGGAGCTTTTATTCCGCACTCCCCCACTCCCGGGCCTATGTCCACGCCTGCTGCCTCCCACTCCCACCCCGGCAGCGCTGAGCGTTTCAGTGCGCGTTTCACGCTGGCTGGTCATTAACTGGCCATTACCCCGGCCGATTCGGGACCCACGCCTGCCAAACTAGAAATTCCTGCCCCAGGACTTGTTGACACGGAAGGAGCATTCATGACATGGTTCAAACAGGCTGATAATCGGTCTACTAATCCTTCCAACACTTCCCCACTATTTCCCAAAGAATGTGTAGGTGAAGATACGATACAAATAAACTGGAGCAATTATCAAACTAAATTTGAAACTGAGACACATGGGAAATATTTAGATAGGTGACCAAGAGCTCAGTGGGGTAAGTTTTAATGAGATCCTTAATGGAAGAGAGAGAGAGAGAAGTGGAGGGGTTTAAGGAAAGAATTTCAGAGTTTCGGCCCACAGCAGCTGAAGGTACGGCCACCAATACTGAGCCATACAGACTAGAAATGACTTATTTTCAATTTCTGGCCTGTGCTGAGTTAGTTAAGCTTAGCCAGCACATTTCACCTCCACACCCCGGGAGGATGTAGAGGAGACATCAGTCAACACTCCTTCTAGTCCTCATCATTAACCAAGTGTTTGTGCCTGGAATTTAAGCCTGGAAATTGAGCAAGGACAGGATCAGATCTGGCTGTGATGCTTCCTACTGTTCAACGGGTGGTTGATATTCATTGTCCAGGCTCACAGCATAAGAATAGTCACTTCAGCGAGATACTGGAGGGCCACTGACAACTTTGAAAGTCAATCCAGCATGAAGCTAGGGTGAGGGAATGAGCTGTTATATTTTCATTCGAAAAATAAAAATTTCAAGCTATGTTGGATGAGCCACTTTAATCAAAATAAGAAGCTAAGTAAATGAAATAATTCAAACAAAGGCTTGGAAAGTGGAGAGTTGACATTCAAAACTTCATGCAACCCACTTTTTCAACCAAGTTTCAATCACTTCAACTAATCTCTCTCTCTCTGTACTCAGGGTCCATTCCTCTATCTGTTAGCCACCCTCACTCAACTGTCCTTCCTTAACTCCATGTACATTCTCCTATCTATCAGCCATTTTGTTAATCTCTATGTCCATTCCCCTAATTAATACCCATCCTTACTAATCTCTCCTTTGCATCCTTCAATCTATTAGTCACCCCTGTTCAATTCCTCCTCCTTAACTTGGTGTTCATCCCCCTGTCTATTCACCACTCAGCTAATCTCTCCCTCCACTCTCAATTTACTTCTTCTGTTTCTCTTCCTTTCTGTAAAGTATCTTGAGATGTGTTCCACTTTAAAAGTGCTATATAAATGTAAGTTGTTATGGATAGAATTTTGGGGTGGATTTACCATATGTGGTTGCACTTGGCACTGAACATTTTATGCTTGAATCGGGAATTTATGAAGCCTTACAATTGAGTTCTGACCTCCATACAATGAAAGGAAATGTTTACATTGGAATTCTATATGGAGCTAATTGTGTGTTCTACTGGAGTTAGGTTTAGTGGGAACATAGCTCTGATCTGACTAGTGAAGGGAAATGATGGTCAGCAGCCTGAAGCTATCCATAAATATACCATCAGTGTGACAAATCCCACTGATGTTATTTTCTGCCTATTCATGGTGGCATTGTAATGACATGTGTTAAAAAGTAAACTGTCCCCAAAGCATTGGAGTTTTAGTGGATGTCACAAGGACAGGAAAATGTCACACACTGTTGTTGCACTGGTGAAGAAGCGACCCATCTAAGACTTTTCTTAGTGCTTTAGTGCAAATATAATTCGGACTCGTGATGTTTCCATGAAGGTATTTGTGACAGCGATCATCAAAATATGATTGTACTACTGCGTCAGTTGACACTCCCAAACTGTCTTCTAATGTGGTCGGAGCATAATTAGAGTCAGAGAGAAGAATGGAAAGTCTAAGGTGTTTGTAGATTTTGGTTTGCAAGATATGCCTGTTTGTAAGTTTCCTTTCGAACACAATGATGAATCTATTCTGACTTTTGCCTCTGTATTCCATTGGCCTCTTCGGTATATATTTTTCCCTGTTGAGAATTATTTTTAGCAAAAAAGTAGAGGTCACTGTAAAGTGATGTTCCCCACTTTGAATTCAGTTGCCAAAATATACTCCTTGATAATTCCACTATGAGGAGACAAAATGTTTAAGACTGTTTCTGAGCTCCCATGACTTAATAGATAAAAGCTATTCTCAGTGTGACACTGTACCATTCAAACCCAAGTTTTACCTCCCTGCCTAATCTCAGCCAATACATCCCCTATAGGTGTAGTAGAAGAGCCTGGCACACACAGGGTTAATGTGGGACTGAGTACAGCATCGCCCACACACTGATGTAAGAAGGCACATGACCTAGACCTAGGGTCGGTGTGGTGTTTGTCAGAGATGTGGTAAGATCTAGGATGGAGATATCTTCATACCTGTATCCTTTACTGTATAGTTGTATATAGTTACAAATAGTTAACAAAGACTTGCTGTTAACATCCAGAAGACTATGAAGACTTCTTTAACAGACATGTTCTGCAACAAGCACCATCCCAACATGGTGGCAGCTCCAGGATCGAAAAACCTCATCCTCACAGAAATGCTGAAAGATTAAGAACAAGGACATCTTCAATGGATTATGAACTGAAAGACTCTGCCAGCTGAAGCTACACACGCTGAGAAAAGTCGCTGAAAAAGCTCCAGCAGGGAGAGCTAAAAGGCAGAAGTTTACTGCAGCAGAAGACTCCATACAACCTCCCTTGGAAGTCCAGCTTCAGCAAGAAGAGTTCATAGCCCACAAAGGTGAGCTCCATTCTTTTACTTTCCAGTCTGCAGCCAGTTCTGAGAAACCCCTTTTACCAATACAGTCAGAAGCGTCGTTTGAACAAAACTGGTCACTAATCCCAATTCACCGAGCCTCAACATGTGGCCTCTGCATTGAAAAAAAAACATGAAACTAATAATTAATTTACTTAAGCCTCAGGAACTTCGCGAACATCCAATCCCTTAAACAGCAAGCCTGCGGTTCTTTTAAATGCTTCATTACGCACAACGCTACGTCACTGATTAAATCTAGTGAGTGGACTGCCAACCCATGCAGCCATTGTTGAGAATTCTTCTTCCTGAGGTCCGCTGCCACCATTTTGCAAAGTCAGCTAAAACTGGCAAGTGCAGAAATCCATTGTTTTGCAGTGAACGGCGATGTCATCTTGGAAGCCTGTAAGCTCTTAAAGCTGTACCCACACTTTTAAAATCTTCAACATGGATTACAATTCCACACTTCCAACTCCACTGGGACTCACCCAAGGCCCAGACCAGTCCCAAAATTGGAGTCTTTGGAGGAAATGATTTTTAAGATGCAGCATTGCTTCAGGTTTAAATTTAAAAAATCAGAAGTGGAACAAGTAAAGACTTCCTTACTTAATTGGGCCAATTGTAGACGACATCATTGCATGACGAAATTGATGATCATCCATCAAATTTGAGTTTTAAAAATCCTTCGACATTTATTTCAACTTGAGATCCAAAAAAAATTAGAAAGAGCTAAATTCAATAAGGCTGCCTGGGGAACCTGTCAATTCCTTCATAAATGATCTCTACGGGATGGCAGTGGGGCGTGAATATGGAGATTTTAAAATCTGAGCGCATTTGAGACAGAATCGTGTTGCAGATGATTCACTCTCTGACCTTCTACAAAATGATCTTACCCTAGATAAGGCAAACCAGCTAATTAGACTGTCTGAGCTCCATGAACAACACAGGAAAATCCTAAGGGGAGAAAACACAACATGGGGCAGAAGCCAACCCTTAGTCTAGCTTATCAGGTCACAAAGACACAGGGACAATCCAAGTCAGGGAGAGCAATTTCTGAACCGCCCAAGCAGAATGACCTTACAGTGCTGTGGTGTGAAGAGCCCTCACAGGAGAGTTCAGTGTCCTGCGAGTACAGCCCAATGCTTCCACTGCAACAGACAGGGGCACTTTGGTAAACTGTGCAAACCAAAATCTCAGAAACGCACAAATAGCCCAAAGATAATCCATGAGATCGAGACCAAAAAACCCAGGACTCACACAGCCATGATTCTTGGGTGAGGTCAAAGAGTGTGGTTCTTCATTTAGGAATGCTGACATTCTGGTAAATGGTCATCTAACAAATCCTAATTTAGACTCGGGAGCCAATGTCACAGTCCTGTCCGATGAGGAACCACAGCTCAAAGACCTCTGGCTTTGAACAACGAATACATCACTTTACGGAGCAGGGGAGTCCGACTCCCGGTCATTGGTACAATCCTGGAACTGAGGTATGTCAGCAAACCAATCTTTGAGCTGATGTGCGCCATCCATAACCAGCCTTTCTCTTTCCAGAGCAGGGATAACTGCGTAGCCCTGGATCTCCTCCAGACGGCGGAAGATGTCAAGACAACCAGTGACATTAGCTAACCAGAACAGCACAGGCCCGAGTGCTCAAACACTAAAAAGTATTCAGACTTGGATTTCACCTTCACACTCTTTTCTTTCTTTGCAGAGTAGGTTAGTCCATTATCATTCCAGGTCCTGGAAAGTCCCCAGTGGTCAGACCAACCCACCACCTACGACAATCCCATGACAACTCTGTAAAAGTGGTACCAGAGAATGATCAGCAGTCTGGGAAGCCTTTAGCTCTGACTACGATGATGATAAGCTGGTCAACACATCAACCACTGTGCATACCCTGCAACTTCCAGCGAGCATGTCACAACCACAAGGGGGGCTGCAAACGGGTAGCAGTCTGTCACCATCAAAAGCAAAAAGCAGAGTTGAGCATACCACTCAACCTTCCTCTCGCCACAGCAACACTCTTCCTCAGCCTCACGGGGCTTCCCGATACCCCACACAGAGAAAGAAGAAGTAAAAGCAGTTCCAAGGAGACGAATACCATCTTCGTCCATCTCGCAAGAAACGATCAAGAGGAACAGCAACCATGGGTCAGCGTAACAGCTGAAACGACCAGGTGTGGTTCAACATAAAGCAATGGAAGAAAAGAATGAAAGCACACCCAAATGCCAGTCCAACCTCCAAGCCAACAGCAATAACCAGGACCTACTGCTCTCCTGACAGAGCGGTGAACGAGATTTGGGAGGGCTATAAGGACCCCAGACCACCTGAACCTCTAATTTCAAGGATTTGATGGGATAGTGAGAATGTTTTTAATGCTAATACTGTAATAGCAATAATGTTGAAATAGCATTAAGGTTGTAACAATAAGGTAAATGCATGAGGTTTATAACAGTGAAGTAAAGTAAAGTAATGGGATAAGGACTTCGGGGAGGTATAGTAGAAGGACCTAGTACTACAGGGTTAATGTGGGACTGAGTACAGCATCGTCCACTCACAGTGATGTAAGAAGGCACATGGTCTAGACCCAGGGTCAGTGTGGTGTTGGCCAGAGATGTGATAAGACCTAGGATGGAGATAGCTCCATGCCTGTACCCTTTACTGTGTAGTTGTATCTAGTTACATGTAGTTAATAAAGACTTGCTGTTAACATACAGAAGACTACGAATACTTCTTTAACAAGACACATTCTGTAACTAACGTCATCCCAACCATAGGTGCTATATAATGGCTTCTGTGCCCCAGGAGTAGGAATAGGAAAAATTAGTCTGCAGTGAGTCCTGCTAGAAAGAATGCATGTCTGGGTGAAGACAGGAATTAACTTGATGCTGAAATCCCAACAGTGAAAAATTGGTTGGTCCAGCTCCACACTTTGAATGAAACACTAGGGGCGGGGTGCTAGTAAGGTACTGTATCTGGAACCAACATCTTAAGAAGTGTAGAAAGGAATTGGAGAGGAATGCAAAAGAAGACTTAATCCATTGTCCAACCAATCATTCAGGTCTTGGACTAGCTACCTTCTTCTCCTTCATGCCTAGGCAACAATCCTTTTACTCCCTATAGAATCAAAATTGTCCCATGCAACGTTCTTAATAGTAGTGAGCTCCTTCTGCCTCTTACTCCCCACTTGCCCTCGCGGCCCCCCTCCCCCTCCCCCTCCCCCACCCAAACCCCCACCATCCACTCTATAATCGGCACTAGTGTACGACTGATCTGACAACAGTTAATCACTGTTTAGGGAATCATTCTGCAAGTATGTCAGTAAGCTGTGGAATATAGTCAGCTGTATTGAAGAACTGAAATGCATTTCATAGATTACAACCTTTATTGGATAGCATCAAAAGTATTTAATGGGCACTGCCTTTACAAAAGAAGTTGGTAAACCTTTCGTCTGAGAGAGAAGAGAACAATGCTCAAGAATGAGGATCAGCAACTCAGTTTACAATGCAGCAAGCACACCATTGCAAACCTCAGAGGGTTACCTATTAGTTACAGGAATCTATACCAAGCTGGAGCTGTCCCAAGTTGGGCTACGTTGTCTTGTACCAATTCATCTCTGAGCCAGCAGAGTGAGCTCTGCTGCAGTGGCTGCCTGATATCGACATCTCATCTGTCACTCATTTTGAGGGACAGGCCCTTGAGTTGCCCTTTTGATACTCAGTCATTCTCCTAGCATCTGTTTTCCCTCAACCTTTAAGCAGCACTAATGCACAGACAGACCTGAACCCTGACCTTATTTCATGATCAGGCACAACTACATAAGTAGGGCTCTGGACAGAGATTTTACTGGACACATACAATTTGCGCTAAACAGTCAAGATTATATGGTGGATAGCCAAAGGCAGAGCTTTAGAATTGCATACATAGAATTTACAGCACATAAACATGCCATTCAGTCCAACTGGTGTATCCCAGTGTTTATGCTTCATACACGCCTCCTCTCACCCTTCATCTAACCCTATAAGCATATCCTTCTATTCCTTTCTCCCTCTTGTACTTAGCTAGCTCCCTGTTAAGTATGCTATCTATGCTGGAAACAGTGCTATCAACAGAATTTCATGTTAGTGCAATTGTGCACATTGAAAATGTCTGTACTATGTCCACTTGAACTGTGAAAACTAGACAACATATGTCCTACATGACCTTTGTCCAAAACCCTGGGTTACACATAAAGAGTAATTTACGCTGTAAAACATTAGAGTTGAAGTATTGGTGGTTACAGGCTTGTCACCATAGGTGATGGCAGTGGAAACAGTTTGATGTGAAGAGTTAAGGGTTTTACACAAGAAGTATCATTGGCTTAAGTGTGATTTTTTTTCTGTACTACATTTTTATTGATGCCTTAAACAAACCACATGATAATGCTGACGAGTTTCCACAAATCAGCCTCAAGGTCATTGGGTCACCAGATCTATGTATAGGTGTGGACCTTGTCATACGAAGATTCCTTATGGAGCCTTTATTGCCCACTAGGAGGACAGATCAGGGAATCAGGTGCGGAGATCAACCTGATTCATAATGTTCCTTATAACCAGGCAATTAATTTTATAATATATATTGACCTGTGACAGACTGCAATGTAATTCCATCAAAATAATCACAACTTCTACTTTTTAATAACATAGATGAAACCATTTACATATTCTCTTCAGTTCAGCATCCAGAATTTAGGACATAGATTCCTATAGCTCGTCTCCAACCTGGTTCGCTACAAGATGAGCTCATGGCCATGGATGGAGCATCTGAGGAAGATGTCGTGTAGAGACAGTGCCGTACCATTTTGCCTGAAGGAGGGACTGGGATAGGGCTTGGAAGTAAGTGACTGACTACTTGTCTTTTTGGTTAGCAAATTGTGTTTGGTATGACAGAAAAATGTTGTAACAAATTAGAAATATTCTTCCGATTAGTGTCAGTTATTCTAGGCTATGCTCTGTCATAGTTGCTCAGTTAAAAAAATTCAGGCTTCCTTCTAATCAATTGTTTCAGTTTCCCCAAGTGACCCTGTAGCTAATTGCACAGCAAATTGTAGAACTGAGCTATCCAGACCTGGGAGGTCCTCCATTCCATCTTTTGTCTGTGTTGAGATAGTAAATGTCAGTCGGACCAGTAGTGCAGGGGCTAAAATTGCCATCAATGTCCCCAGGCATTTTCCAGAGAATGGAATAATCTACCAGGATTCTAGTTACAGATTGCTATTCAGTTACTCCTACTGGAAAGTGTGCATATGTGGAAGACAGTTGAAGACAGAAGCTGGTGCAACTCTAATAGCTCCATAGCTAAATAGATTTCTGATAAGTCACTTGTTAGACTGGCATGAGGATTGGCCTGTTGGGCAATGCACCAGAGGACAGCCAGTGTCCATGCAACCTTCCATCAACAACAATTTTTGGCAGAGTCAGTGTCTTAAAAATAAAGATTCTTCACCGTTGCTGTATTTATTCTAAGCACTTCATTCCCATATGTTTTGTTTTGAGAATTGTCTTGGAAGAGTTTGCTATTTGGTGCAGAATTGAGAACCATGAATCAGATTTGATTTGTTACAATGGCAAAAATTGGTAGCCCATCCCATTTTTATGTTTATATGTCTGGCTGTAGTTATTTGTAAAGTGGACCCCTGGAATGGATACATAGCCATAGGGTGGAAGTGGAACAACGGACCTCACACCCTATTCTTATCTCACATTTTTGAGGACTCATCCTTTTTGCGTTCATTCATGTGGGTCAGGCATGATCCCATTTTCGTATTCTGTGAACAATCCATCCCCCTCCATTGCCAAGACCACCTACTTCCACCCCCATAACATCATCTATCTCTGCCCCTACCTGACCTCAGGTTCTGCTGAAAACTTTATCTATGCCTTTGTTATGTCTATATTGGAATTTTCCAAGTCTTGGGAATTGCTTTCAATAAGCAATGGAAGCACACTCTCAGGACAAGTGCAGAGAACAAAAGCCTTTTACTTAGGCAAAGAAGTAGCTGTCATATCTCAGTATTTAAAGGCTTTCCACCCCCTAATTCCTCAGCCCCATTAATCTCCGCTGTCTTCTCACCTTCAACCTGGTGAATCCTGGGAAGCTTGAGAAACCCATACATTAAAGTTAAAGCCAGAATCTAGGGTTAAAAATGCAATTAATTGCCTTTTAACATATGTAAATGACAGGCCACTCGCACCATGGAGGTTACTTGCAAGCTAATGAACACAGTCGAGTTAAATATTGAAACTGGCTTCCTGACACACAGGCACTTTTAAGTGTTTTAACCCCCTCATGAACTGACACTCACCTGCCCTGGCAGGTTAAACTCCCCGATTGAATCAAATGGCCTCTTTCAATGCGTACATTTCAATGGTGTTACTCTACAATATCATGGCCCCCAACTAAAGCCACATGAGTTTCCTGTTGATGCACTGTTGCTATCCTGCTGTGTATTGCCTGAGGTTGATTTCTCTTTTCATTTAAAATATATACATATTTTACTTTTTGCCTGTTGTAATTATTGCTTTATAATTCAAAAATTGCTGAATTATAGTTTCTTTTTTTAGAAAAGATGGTTCTCATGTTGTGCCTGAAAATCAAGTTTAAAACATTTTTATTTACAGGTTTATCAAAAGATTACTTTTGTATATCAATGATTTGGTTTCATTATTTTATCCACAAATTTATTTAAATACTTTTATAGGGAATTTCCACAATTAGAGTGACGCATTTCAACATGAATTTATTATAGTTTAGATGGGACCAGATGTAGTTCTATAGATCATCACCATGGCACAGAAGGATTGTGTGCAATAGAAAGAACATTAATTCCATAAGCTGTAATCATGTAATTAATTGTCTGATCTTGCTAACAAAGGTGGCCAATAAAATATAATTCAAACTTTTAATGACCTGTAGAGTTTTTGTTCCCTTGAAAAATTTGGTGCAATTCAATTGACACCTTTACTGCCTTACCATGCAGGAGCAGTGAGCAAATGGATTCTTAGTACTTGTAGGTGGAAATAATTAAAAGGAAATCACACATAGCTGCAAATGAATAATCAAAATTATTATATATTATGTCTATGGAGAAAAAAATACTATTTCCCACTTCCTAATATTGCTATTTTCGCTTTGGTAGTAATTAGATAGTATGATGCTTTTACAGATTATTAGTTAGGTGTTAACATCAAAAGGCAGTGTTTATTTGAAGTTGCTGTATGGCTTTCATCTGAGGTCAATCCACTGAAATCCCCTTTTGTCCCTTGAGACTAGCTAAAATTCACAAACCAAGCTCTGCAAAACAGATGTGTTAAGCATCCTTTCTTGCAAAATGTTTTTAAATCCACCTTTCTTACGGTACTTTCTCGTGTGAAAGCTGTGCTAGCCAAGGTGAGGCTGCTTATGCAGTTGACTGGAATACTTTCCATTTTTGGGCTTCCTGTGTGATCATCAAACACCACCAGCTCACGGTTGAATGCAGTAGAAAGCTTCCTCTACAGAATTTTCCTCTACCCAACTTCGGAACAACACTCTATTGCAGGCATGTGAAATCTTCTACTTTCCACATTAGCCATTTGGCTTTCTTGAATGAAATTGCCAAATTGTGCCCATTAGTACCAAATTAGAAGGCTGTTTTGTGCTATGGTCCCGAGCTAATAGGAAGCAGATTAAAACTGCCTTGCCTTATTTGATGCAGGACATCAGTGGCAATTAAATCATCATCAATGTTCTTTTGTTAGAAAAAAAGGCTTGCATTTATATAGCATCCTTCAAGACCTCAGCATATCCCAAAGAGCTTTACAACCAATTAAGCACTTTTAAATTGTAGTCACTGTTATAATATAGGAAACACAGCAGCCAATTTATGCAAAACAAACTCCCACAAATAGTAACCTGATAATGATCAAATAATTTATTTTTGTGTTGTCAGTTGAGGGATAAATTTTGGCGAGGACAATGGGGAGAACTCCCCTGTTCTTCTTTGAAATAGTGCCAAGGGATCTTTTACAATCACCTGAGAGGGAAAATGGAGACTTGATTTAGCATCTCATTCAAAAAAATTCAGCACCTCTGACAGTGCAGCACTCCCTTATTACTGCACCGGAGTGTCAACCTAGGTTTTTTTGTTCAACTTTCTTAAATGGGACTTGAACTGACCACCTTCAGACTCAGCAGTGGGAAAGCTACCATCTGAACCATAGCTGTTCCATGAAAGAGTGCAATTTAGACTTTGGTAATCTTCCTGTAGGAATGGAATACAGAGATAAGAGGTACAAATAAGATAACATTTCCAGATTCGGAAGCAAAATCTTCATCAATAGAAAAAATAGTTAAAAGAGGGGCCATAGATCTGTGTGCATATGTATTTCCATTCACTTGTTCTGTGCCTACGATTTTCACAGCTCTGGAGTCAGATTTTGATGTCTTTATATATTAGCACGCTTAATTGATTAACAGATTGTACATCATGTGAGTTCTACACATTGGAAGGGTGCAAAGAAGGGCATTATAATAATCTCAAGTGCAATGAGGATAAACTATGAAGAAACATCACAGAAGTTCAATCTAAAACATAAATATTAAGAGGAATCTCATTGAGGTATATCCTTCTATCCTTCAGCTGTATTCCCTATATGCAAAACAAAGACCGGGCGGGGTGGGACGGGTGGGTGTAGGGCGGGGGGTGTAGTTTCTGCACAATCACTCACAGTGGAAGCTGGTAAAAGCCTTACCTGACTTTCTAATGGGAGATCTGTAGGAGAGGTAATAAACCTTGAAGAAGGCTGATATTAAACGGCACAAGTAAGATAAACCCAGGATATTACTTGCCAGTAAATAAGTTAAGAAACTTTTATTTACAGAAACACATACATTACAAACATGCACTCCAAACCTTAATAACCATAATTTCACTGCTCTTATATATAGGAGCACAGTTAATGCCCATGACCTGAATACAATTAAACATTCAATTAATATACTATTAACAGAAAGGATGCAAGCTATCAAACTTAAATTGGTGAACTTAGAGGCAGGCATTAGAAAGAACTTTCTTAATCACACAGTAATAAAGGTTTGGAAGAATCTTCCAAGCAGAGTAATACGGACAAAGGTATGAGGATATTCTAAACAAATACTAAACTGGGAGAGTTATGGTTAGATTGGCCTTTTCTCATCCTAGACTGTTTTAAGATGGTATGGTTGCTTTATTCTGATTCTGACACTTTAGTGGTATATTGGTTGAGTGAGTCACAGCTGTATTTCCTATATGCAAAACAAAGACGGGGGGAGTTTCTGCACAATCACTCACAGCGGATGCTGGTAAAAGCCTTGCCTGGCTTTCTAATGGGAAGTCTGTAGGAGAGGTAATAAACCTTGAAGAAGGTTGATGGTTAAATGCTTGAAAAACTGTTAACTTCTTACCGCAGTGACGGGGGCAAGTCACTGGAGGAAGTTACTAAGATTCAAAGAGGGTTGAGACAAAAACGCCCCTGTTTCACTTGAAATGTTTGAGGTTGGAATGAGCGCTTGATGCTAGGTGAATGCTGTCAGAATCAGAGAAGCTGTTTTAAGGATTTGTTCCTAAAACGCTGTGCTTGATAACACCCGCCCACCATGTGTTATTAGTACACAGAATCTTGCGGGTGTAGTTACTGGAATCCAGACTCTCATGTGAACTTTACGGATGTAGGAGTGCAAGAATACAAATGAGAAACAAATAATCCGGTCATTCTCCTCGCCCCAACATAAATCTATTTTCTGGATCTGTTTTCCTGATAGACTATTTTATCATCCTTCTGCTTTCTTCTCATGTTCCCTGAAAGCACTGACTCATGCTGAGTCTTCTCATGCTCATCAGATGCCAAAGTAACTTTTCCTACATACTAACACAGGCAACTAATATTAGCAGAATGTTTGATCCTGGAAGTCTTCACGGCCGAGCCAATCCTATGCACATCCGACATAGGCCCCCCATGTATATGGTATCATGGTGTAGTGGTTATGTTATTGGGTCAGTAATCCAGAGAATATGAGTTTAAATCCACCCTGGTAGTATGAGAGTTTGAATTCATGTTTTTTTTACACATCTGATAAAAGTAACAATAAAGCTGTCATTTGTTGTAAAAATCCAACTGGTTCACTATTGCCCATTAAGGAAAGAAACCTGCTGTTCTTACCAAACTTGGCCCATATGGGATTCTCATCTACCCTCTGAAGCGGCCTAGCAAACTACACCATTGTATTAAATGGGCAATAAAAGCTGGACTTCCCAATGATGGCCACATCCTGAGAATGAATTTAAAAAGTAGACATTCATATGTCCAAGAGAAGGCACTGGAAAATAATGAATAGTGAAGCCCCTCCATAACCCAAGGACATTATTGTCAGTCGTAGAACTCCTACTACCATCCAGGCCTCCCTCTCCCCGTCTCCTCAGTTTCTTTACTCTATGGAAATTTCTCAGCTCTCATCTTTTCAATTTCATTCACAATTTTCAACTTTACTGCTGACAACTGAAAAATCTCGATTCTCATTAGAAAAAATCAGCTTCCTTTTTTGTGCCTATCTTTATAAGTCAACCATCATTGTTGCCTCTATTTTTTACTATAACCATATAAACTAGGAGCACAAAAATATCTCTGGAATGTTTGCACTTCAGTGTTAAGCAAACAATTATTCACAGGATTCATCTATTCATAGAATATATGTTTTGATGTGTTCCGCTATAGAAACAAAAGATGTTATCACCTTCCATTGTTATCTGAAATTAATCATGCAATCTGATGAGATAAACTGGAACTATTTCTTCTTTTCTACTTTATTAACCAGCTCGGCACACTTACAGGCAGGCTTCTCTACAGAATTGGAGTGGAAAGAGTGACATTTTTATATGGTAGTTGTGGGAAATTCAGCAACGTATATTCCAGTCTTATGCATTTACATGGAGCCACTGCACTAAGCATTCACACTAGTTCCATGAGTCATTGATAAAAGACCTAAAACACCCCAGTGACTTCAACATTTATCCCTGCTAAGGGGTGGTGGGTGGGTGGGGGGGTTGGTTGGGGGTCGGGGGAAAGAACTTACATTACATAGTAGCTTTTACTACCTCGGGATGTCCCAAAGTGCTTTACAGCCAATTAAGTACTTTTGAAGTGTAGTTACTGTTTTAAAAAATAAGGCAGTCGATTTCCACACAGCAAGGTTTCACAGACAGCAGTGAGGTAATGAGCAGACAATAGGCCAGAATTTACTGGAGCATGTATCTCCTGGCACACTCAGTTAGTTAAGCTTTATCCTGTGCCCTTTAGCTCAAATCTTCTTGCCTTGGAAGTTGCTTAGAAGTACAATCCGATAATGTTGTGCCAAGAGCAACAGGGCATCCATAGTGAACTATAAAGTAGTTATAATGCCAAAGTTTAATGATTCTAATAAAGACTAAGATAGTAAGGGCAGAGGGGGGAATGAGTTTTGGAGGTATGTTTAGGAGAATTTTCCATAGCAGTATGTTTCCATTCCAACAGGGAAAGAGACATTACTGGATCTGGTTGTAGGTAATGAGGTGGGACAAGTGGATCAAGTGTCAGTATGGGAACGTGTGAGGGGCAGTGATCATGGTATATAAGCGGCCGAATCTTCTGAGGAGTGCCAATCACTGTTGAATTTCCACTCCACTCTTATTTCCTTACCTTGCACTGGAGGACCTCATTTCTCACCCAAACTTCTGAACTGGGCCTCCTCAAAAATGCGCAGCATCAAGCCCTCCTTTGTAGTGCAGGATCATTGTGGAAGCCAAGCCATGCCCCATTTTACAGCACTAGCTGCCGTATTCCAATAAGTTTAAAGATCCCAAAGCTACTTTGAGAAGCTATGGAGAGAAGGCAAGTGTGTAAGTTAAGTAGGTGAGGGGGTAAGGTGGCAGGTAAGTAGGTGAGGAGGTAGGCTAGAAGATGGGTGGGTGAGGAGGTAGGAAGGAAAGTAAGTAAGTGAGGGGGTAGGGTGGCAGGTAAGCAGGAGACGGGGTAGGGTGGCAGGTAAGCAGGAGACGGGGTAGGGTGGCAGGTAAGTGAAAGATGGAGTAGGGTGGCAGGTAAGTAGGTGAGGGGTAGGGTAGCAGGTAAGTGGATGATGGAGTAGTGTGGTCGGTAAGTGGTGAGGGGGTAGGGCGGCAGGTAAGTGGGTGAGGTTGTAGGGTGGTTAGGGGGTTGGGGATTAATCTGGTGGTTGAGGTGTTGTCGTTGGGTCAGAGCATGGTTAGGAGGGAGTCGGGTGGTCAGGGAGTAGTCAGGTCGAGGGTGGTAGTCATGTGAGGGGGGTGGTCGGGGGGTGGGGTAGGGTGGCTCGGGGGCTAGACGGGTGGTTGAGAGGTAGTCAGGGGGTTGGAGGGGTAGTCATCGGCTCGGGGGTAGTTGGGGGAGGGGGGGGGGGTGGCGCGTGGTAGCCAGGGGTTCCAGTGAGGAGCTGGGGTAGCAGTTGATAGTTACCCAGAAGTTAGAACTGGTTTTAATCCTTCTAACTTTTCCTGGGTAACTGTTCTGGTAAGTGAATCAAAACCATCCGAAGTCTATGACCTGAGCTCAGAATTTCGGAGGTTTCAGACACAGGGGAATTGTCCATAGGAGGTCCAAACTTCCTGGGCAATTCCTATGTAATCAGTGCATCGGGACTTCCAGGGACTCCCCCAGAGCATCTTGCGTGTCCTTTGGGCTACAACCTTCTGGAGTTCAGAAATTCTGGACCAATGTTTAAATTGACTGTGAAAAAGAACAAGGAGCAAACCAGAAAAAAATAATTAGTTGGGGGAGTGTCAATTTCAATGGGGTGAGAACAGATCTGGTCTAGGTCAATTGGAATCAAAGACTGGCAGGCAAAACTGTAATTGAACAATGGTTTGCCTTTGAAAAGGAGCTATTTCAGGTATATTTCATTTGGGGGGAAAGTAATACAGACAAAGCTGGAACTCCCGGATAACAAAAAGAGGCAATGAGTAAAGTGGAGCAGAAAAGGGGTGTGTATGGCAGATGTCAGATTGATAAAATATTCATGGAACCAGGTTAAATATAGAAGGTTCAGACAGGAAGTGTGAGAAGAAATAAGGGCAACAAAGAGAGCACATGAGAAGATACAGGCATCCAATATAAAAGGAAATCCAAATGTCTTCTATTGGTATATAATTAGTAAAAATAAAGTGGTAAAAGGAGGAGTAGGGCCGATTAGGGACCATAGGGGGAATTTACACATGGAGGCATGGCTAAAGTTTTAATTGAATACCTTGTATCTGTCTTTACAAAGGAAGAAGATACTGCCAAAGTCATAGAGAAAGAGGAGGTCATTAAAATAAAAACAGAAACTGCTGGAAAAACTCAGCTGGTCTGGCAGCATCTGTGGAGAGAGAAACAGAGTTAACATTTTGAGTCCAGTTCTTTAGAACTGGATTGGCTAAAAATTGACAAAGAGGAGGTATTAGAAAGGCTGGCTGTAAAGTTGATAAGTTACCAGGACCAAATCAGATGATGGTGAAAATTTCAGAGGCACTGGCCATAACTTTCCAATCCTCCTTAGATACAGGGATGATACCAAAGTACTGGAGAATTGCAAGCGTTACAGTTTTGTTCACAAAAGGCTATAAGGATAAGCCCAACAACTACAAACACATCAGTTTAGCCTCCATGGTGGACAACCTTAAGAAACAATCATCTTGGACTAAATTAACTCTCACTTGAACAAATAAGAACTAATTCAGGAAAGCCAGCATAGATTCATTAAGGAAAATGGTGTTTAACTAATTTGATTGAATTTTTTGATGAGGTAACAGAGAGGGTTGATGTGGTGTACATGGACTTCTAAAAGGCATTTGGGAAATTGCAACGTAAAAGGCTTGTTAGCAACGTTGAAATAAAAGGGACAGCAGCAGCATGGATATGAAGTTGGATGAGTGACAGGGTAGTGGTGAACAGTTACTTTTTGGACCAGAGGGGCTGGTATTTGGACCACTGCTCTTCTTGATCTATATTAATGGCACAGACTTGTGTGTTCAGGGCACAATTTCAAAATTTGCAGATGACCCAAAACGTGGAAGTATTATGAACTGTGAAGGAGGATAGTGATAAACTTCAAGAGGACTTGGACAGATTGTACATGGACAGGCTCTGAAGAGTCTGTTAATTCTGTTTCTCTCTCCACAGATGCTGCCAGACCTGCTGAGTTTTTCCAGCATTTTTTGTTTTTATTATGGACAGATTGTAGAATGTGCTGGCATGTGACAGATGAAATTTAATGCAGGCAAGTGTTAAGCAAGTGGTAAGAAGAATGAGGAATGGCAAAATAAAATAGAGGATATAATTCTAAAGGGGGTGCAGGAGCAGAGAGACCTGGGGGGTATCTGTGAGTAAGTCATTGAAGATGATAGGGCAGGTTGAGAAAGTGGTTAATGAGACATACAACATCCTGGCTTTATAAATAAAAGCATAGAGGACAAAAGCAAGAAGGTTCTGGTGAGCCTTTATAAAACACTGCTTTGGCCTCAACTGGAATATTGTGTTCAATTTTGAGCACCACACTTTAAGAAGGATGCAAATGCATTGGAGAGGGTGCACAAAAGATTTATGAGAATGATTCCTGGGAAGAATGTCTTATGTTAGGAGGATAAATTGGAGAAGCTGGGGTTATTTTCCTTTGAGAAGGGAATATTGAGAGGAGGTTTGGTGGAGGTATTCAAAATCATGAGGGGTCTGGAAAAAGTAGCGCACCCACAGTGGAGCATCAGCCTGAGTTATGTGGTGGTGCAGGACTTGAATCCATGACCTTCAGAGTCAGAGGCAAGAGTGCCTCAAACTCAGCCAACCCAACTCAACCTCATAAAATCACATGTGAGCTCCAAGGAATTTCTCCCGCCTGGAATAAATTAGCTGCTCCATTGTATCCTGGTGTGCACTCACACATAGATTCGTTTTAAAGAGGCATGGTCATCATTGGAAGGCAGTGTAGAAGGCATTTGAACAAAGTTTCCTCACAGCATGAATAACGTTATTTGCGATGTGATGGCATGCACGCAAATTGCAATCTTCCGAAAAAGTACTTTTATATTTTAATACTAAATGCACAGCGATCGTCTACTTGAGTTACAATGCGTCAGGGGAAGCAAACTGTAGAACAGAGCCTCAGTGGTTTTAACAAGGCAAAACAACCTCGTCCTACGCTTGAGCTCCATGTGTTTGATCATCTCCCATCACTTGGGTGCAACTTCCAGCACAGAATGTGCCGATGAAGAGTCATAGGGACTCGAAACGCTAACTCTGTTTCTCTCTCCACAGATGCTGCCAGACCTGCTGAGTTTTCCCAGCACTTTTTTTTTTTGCTTGTATTACAGAATTCTTAATTGAATTTGCTCACTCTATTGGAATCAAAATTAACGAAGATAAATAATCGTTAAGAGCTATTTTTCTCGCGCGTTAAATCGGGCTTACTCTTAAATTGAATCATTTGTGAACTGAGTAGAGAAGATGTGAGTCGGCAACTAGTGAGAGGCAATTTACGAGAGATGTCGACCAAATAACCTAGATGTCACTTAGCCACCAAGTAGTGTTGCCCAGCCTCAAGAGTACACTGTGTACCACCATGCAGTGGAGAGGATGCATTCTATTTATGATACATGTAAGGTGCTCTGTACTAGAAATAAAGTATTGTTGCAATTGTAGCAGAAAAATGTTGGAAGCGCACAACAGATCCCTCAACATCTGATAAGAGAACGGACATGTTAAGATTTTAGGA
Source organism: Cetorhinus maximus (assembly GCF_964194155.1). Taxonomy (NCBI): domain Eukaryota; kingdom Metazoa; phylum Chordata; class Chondrichthyes; order Lamniformes; family Cetorhinidae; genus Cetorhinus; species Cetorhinus maximus. Next base: position 144,843,190 of record NC_135884.1, read on the forward strand.
TCCTTCATCAGATGGTTCTGACCTGTTAGTTATCTTCACAGAATTGAACCTATTTCTGAAAAGGAGATATTTGCAGTGTGGGGAATGGATTAATTGGACGGCTTTCCCCCCCCCCCTCCCCCGCCGAAGAGTTGGCAACGGCCTCTTCTGTGCTGTATGATTCTAAGATGCTGATCTACCTGCCCTGCTTTTCCAGTAATTACCTGGGGTTTCTTCCATATTTCTAGCATTCACCGATTTTATCTATCAGTCTCAAAATATTTTGTGCTATTTCAATCGATATAACACTTTATAACAGCGACTTTGTAATATCTCAGGAGCGAATTTACTACCATTTCCGTTGGCCTTCCTCCGCATCAGTTACAAACGAAAGTCTTTAAATAACCGATTGATTTATAAATACTTTGCTTACTCTCCACAGATAACGAGAGAGAAAGAGAGAGAGACAGAGAGGGAGAGAGATTGTCTTCGCTGAAGCTGCCCACGGGGGGAACTGCTGAAAGAACCATCATTATTAACACTTCCCGATTGACCAAATGGTGGGAGAAGGTAGAGCAAAGTCATTGAGATCTCGTCCTACCCCAGCGACCACCACTCCCAGCGCCATTGTTGCTTTCGAACCGACTGTGCAATCTAATGCCCTGCCAATAAAACGCTTGGGAGTCATAACATAACCCTTCCTTGAAGAACAGAATCCCAAGTTCAGAAATCACTTACCTGTGCAAAAAAAAAACCAGTAACCACTCAGACTGAAGTGTTGATTACAAGTTGGGCGAGGTTCCAGCAGAGCTGATGTTGATCAATGCTTCCCACAGTGATCCGCCCTCAGTCTCAAGAGTACATCTCACTCAATAATTTGTTTTTATTACCATCAGATGCTCCTCTTGATAGTTAAAGTGCGCAAACTTTAAATACCCTTATAAAGGTATTTTTAGTGACTTTTTTTTTGTGGTGTGCTTTTCGGGGCGAGGGATGCCAGTGCTGTTGAATAGAAAGGGGGGTGGGGGGTATATGAAATAGGTCAAAGATGCTATTTCAAATTAATATTGTTATTCTGGACAAGTCTGTAATGACGGTGATGTTTATTGACTCCCGGGAATGGGAAAGCTGCATAATGGACAACCTACGTAAAATTGCAAACTACTTAAAAGATTAATAATAACGTCCAAAATTCTCACTGAAATCTATTCCACTATTATCTTGCATATTCCTACAGTGAAGTTAAAAAGTCAGATTGCCGTGTGAACATAGAACCTGGATGTTTGACTTCCTCTTGGCAATAAAAAGAGCAGGATTTGAAATTGGGCCAGTTCGGAATGGGTCACTTGAAGGTACCTTCCATAAAAATAGATATTTTTCAGAATGCCTGGAATCCTTTTCTATTCATTTCTCCAGGATTCGGTCTTGCTCGGAAAATATTAAGGGTCTTAGCCAATACTTTTCTCTAAATACCAACCTGCAGCCTAACTAGGTCAGAAAAAAAGCTGCTTCCGCATCCATTTGATACCAGGACATATTTCAGACTGCTCATATAGCGAGTTTTAGCCCAACTCAAGAACTTTCAGTTGCTTGTTGCTGGTACAGACTTGTACCTGGAATATGCTAAGCAGTGCACGGTTCCCATTAAGCACGGACATCTTAAATTACAAGCAAGAATTCAATTAGCCCTTTGAAGTATAACCTTCAGCGGTGACCTGATGTGGTGAATCGGTCCTCATCTATCGAATAGACATTAGACTGTAAATGCAAAGTCGCTTACTTTAGCAAATCTGCTTCTTTCACCCAGAATGGCTTTGGGTTTCTCTTATGTGGTAATTTAATGGTAACTCCATCTCCCTCACCTGACAGCACTCCGCACTGGACAAAATGAAAGATTTTTCCTTCACTTCTCAGTCAATGTATGCCTGTGTAACCTTCCTCTAACCCCTATATTGGCTTGGTTACAACCCCTCATCTTGTTGGCTTAGAGTATTTGGCCCAGGAACAACAACAGTTTACATTGATTTAGTCTTGGACTAGGGGAAACGTCCCAAAGCGCTTCACAGAGAGTTAGGGTGGGGAGGATGAAAGCCACGGCAAATAATACGATTTTAGGAGGGAGATCAAAAGCTTCGTCAAAATGTTAATAAAGGGCTTAAAGAAGGAGAGTGACATGGAGACTTTTGGGGAGGGAGCTCCAGAATCTGGCGCACGAATGCAAATGTTGGGACAGAAGGGATGGATGCAAAAGAGGCGGGAGTCAGAGGAACAGACAGCTCAAGCGGTGGAAGGAGGGAGAGTCATAACAATGAGGGAGGTAACAGAGATATAGAAGTGGTGGTCCTGGAGAGATTTAAACACAGAAATGAAAATTTGAAATCTAAGGCATTCGGAGGCCAGGAGGTGATCAGCGAGGACCGGGCTAGTGATTGGCAGTTGATACAAGGTAGGTTAGATATGGCATAGACTCAATGGGCTGAATGACTCTATGAATGACTCTATGCAAATAACTTTAGAGGCAGCAGAGTTTTTAATGAGCCGAGGTTTATAGAGGGCGGAGGATTGGAGACCATTGCAATCGTCCAATCTGGGGGTGACATAAGGGGGTTTCAGTGGCAGATGGGCTGGGGTAGAGGCAGAAGCAGGATGTTGGGGGTGGTGATGGTGTTGTGGTTTTTGTGATAGCGAGGATAAGAGGTCAGAAGCTCGTCGCAGTGTGGAATGGACTGGCAAGGCGAGGGTAGGGAATCTGTGATAGGGATTGGATCCGTGACTGAGCTTGAACCTGTGATTCGGGGTTGAATCTTATTGGTGTTCAATCTGTGATTCGGGGTTGAATCTGATTGGTGTTCAATCTGTGATTCGGGGTTGAATCTGATTGGTGTTCAATCTGTGATTCGGGGTTGAATCTGAATGGTGTTGAATCTGATTGGTGTTGAATCTGTGATTGGGATTGAAGATCAAGGTTAGGAACATTCTTACAGCTTAGAGCTCAACTCACACACATTTTGGAAAATCTAAATATTGATTCTTGCTGGTGGTACTAAGGTGTCCTTGTTGCCACTTCATTGACCCGGGAACGCTGTAGTTCACTGAGTTTTTGCCCTGCTTTTAATTCAGTCATTCCTCCTCAATGACTGATAACAAAGGTAGTTATCCCCTCGGGGAAGACGGCCGGTGGAAGCGAGTGCGCCTCTGAGCCATACACTCTACCTTCCGCCTTACCACAAATCTTGTGCTTTCTTCCTCCCTCCCTCCCAGGCTCTGCAGTTGCTTAAAAACCGCTCAGCGTCCCAGGATCTCCCGGTTCTAATGTAAAACGTTCAATCTGAAACGTTAACCCTTTCTCTCTCCACAGATGCTACCTGACCTGCTGAGCATGTTTCTGTTTTTAGTTTAGATCTTACCCGAGAAAGCTGTGTGAGCGCTCAAATCCCCCAAGTTATGATTATGGCCAACTTGCTTCAAGAAGGATACTTCCTTTTTTTTTTAATGGTAAGAAACCACAATTAGAACGTGCCCCGGGCATCTCACAATGGGTTTCAACACAATCGGTGGTGCACCTGCCGTTGTCGGTGTCCTGCATTGTTTTCATCTCGGAGCATTTCTCGGAATTCTCCATTATAAGTTCATGTGCACAACTAGACACGGTTGAAAGAATCAGAATTAGGTGTTGCAAGCAGCTAGACTCACAACAACGATAGAGTAGCAGTGGACGTCATGACCATGTGCTGCCCTGGCACCAGCCGGGCGGCAGACTGGAAGTGGGCCAATCAGTGGTCCTGTCAGTCTACCAACCATTTTTGACCTTCTGCTGCATTACTGGGGAAACCCTCATCTCAGACTCCACTTATCAAAGGAATGATGGAGTCAGGTGTGCAAAGCCAACCGAAGGAGCTCAACTGTGAATTTTAATTACCATCGGAAATTAAATCATGATAGGAAAAAAACCCAGGAAATTGGTGGGCAAATATTCAAGATCGGAAAAGTTAAAACTCAATGGTACGAAGGGTAAATCAGATGCAGGGTTACAAAATGGATTAAGAGGATTACCTGTTAAATCAATGTTAATGTATTCATACATGGACAATGGCACTGATGATTATTCATAGGGTTAATTGCTGTAACTGGGGATACTCGATGTTCTTACTGGATGATAATGTAATTGGACACCAATTCATTATGTGATTCACTGAGATATTGATACCTCGCCTTGAGGTAAAACTATCAAATGTCTTTGAAGTTTGAATTTGGATAAATTATGGCCCGCGGATACGTTCTGCCGCAAAATGTGATGATAATTGAATATATTATGGGCTGATATTTCTAACAATCAATAGTAAAACGTTTAGCCTTTCTAAACTCTAAAGAAAGTAAAGGTCGATGTTACTAGCGGGTATTAAACAATTAGTCCCACATTTTTAGAATAACATCTTTCTTGTTTGGTTCGACATTGCACTGTGACGTCAGTAGGACGCCTTTAAACCAATCACCACAAAGGATTTAATTTTTGATTCAGTTTAGACCGAGAACTGTCAATTTCTCCTAACTCAATAATGAAAATTTCAAAGGGTATGGACAATATGAAGTTTTGATTTATATATATATAAAAGAGGCAGATTGTCTTACAAACCACATTTGTTAAACCAAAGAAACACTCAACATAAGAAGTTTTTGCGTTTTCAATGACATTTGCTTCCACAGATATATAAACAGACATTAAAAGTTTTTTTTTTTAAAATCACTTTGCAGCAGATGTAACATCTGGTTAACAGGACGCTTCATCCAAAAGCCGCGCATTGCAGCAAGACTGCATACTCAGTGTTTTGGGACTATGATAGAGGAGAGACCTCGAGGATTCCACAAAAGAGCAAGCTTAATGTGGTGCCATATGTTTACACTACACAATCTATGTATGAAAAAGGCATCATTATTCTGTCAGTAAGGTAAAGATACTTTATTATCTCCTTGAACTGAATGGGAGGGTCGCTACCGAATCACAAAGCCGAAGGCAATGTGTTCAAATCAATCTCAATATGTGTTTCCATTGACAAAGGACAAGTCTTGAAAACAAAAAAAAGGGGTGGGCATGAAAATGGGTATGTTGCCCAGGGCAGCAAGATACTTTGCATTCACAAATCCCCTTCCTTTTACTTTCACCAGGTTAAATAGATGTCCGCTTGACTTTTATCCATCATCTAATCCCAAACAGGAAGTAAGCCTCGTTGTTCCAATAGCCCCAAAACAGCCACCAGCCTAGGTTATAAACATTTTTTTACGAAATGAGTTTACTCTAATGAACTCTGCTGCAACCACCAATTAAATGCGTGATTGCCACCCTCGGTCTCAAACGTACAGCTCAACCCACAATCCTTCCATTGCGTTCCCCCGCTGTTCCCGTTATTAGTTAGAAACAAAGCGCATACACGTAGTTAATAGAAAATTAGAGAAACTCGCTACACACGTCTGTCAGCATTTGTAAAGCAAGAGACAGGTTAATGTCTGGATAGGAACTTTGATGGGAATAGGTGAGGGACCTCATCCAAAATGTCTGTTGTCTTTCAGGTACTGAGTGATAGTGCGATGCACTTCAAGAAAATCCCTTTTTTTTTATTTCGGATTGACCAATTCGATTTCAATCAGATCAAGTCTGGTTATACAGTAGCATGCGCAGACAAGAATTGGTACCACTACTCAGCAATGCACTCCTTACCGAGCGAGAGCGATGTCTAACGTCAGTTGCAAGGTGAGTTACGCTCGGGGATTTGCAATGTACCCCTTATCCTCTCCTCGTCGGTTTAGATCCGACGAGGAATTTTGCGTTTGTTGGCTGAGTTAACTTTAGTGCGAGCATTTTAACAAATTAACAATTTTACCACATTAACAAAAGTCAGAAATGTTGTATTTATATAAATCTCTCCTGATTATTGCTTTCCTTAAAAAATCCAAACCGATATTTGCAGTGTCTGTTTAGGGGTGTCCCATTCACCAACCTTACACCTTTGCGTCTAATACACGCGCTGCCGCATATGTTTGGTCAGGTTGCCCGTGCTGCTATACTGCATTGGCACCTATTGAAATGACTGCTGCAAGCTCCATCACTTTGGGGTATTAGTCACTGTTTTGGCATTTTACCAGGATGGCCCGTAACCATTAGACACCATAGAGTTAAATGTAACTTAGCAATTGATTAATACATATCGTACGTGTCAAACGTTTGAGCTTGCCATACAATATTCATTTTGCTTTTTTTTTTCGTTCTAATTCTATACTAATGTGATGATTTCCAGCGAGAGTGTGAATAATCCTGGGGGGGTGGGGAGGCGGTGCCGGCTTGGGGTGGGGGGGTGGGGGGGGAGGGGGTGGGGGGTGGGTGGTGGCGGCTGGGGCGGTGGGGGGGGGGGGAAACTGGTAGTTCTGATCGAAGTGCCAGCCCTGGCTCAGTTGGCACCTCTCAGTCACTAGGTTGTGGGATCAAATTCCACTCCAGGGACTTGAGCACAATGACACTCCAGTGCAGCACTGAGGGCGAGCTGTACTATTGGACAGCCACTTATTCCCGACAAGACATTAAATCCAGACGTCCATTTTGCCCTCTCTCCTGTTTGTGGGAGCTTGCTGTGCACAAACCGGCTGCTGCATTTCCCACATTACAATGGGCTACACCGCTTTGCGGTGTCCTACAGTCTGCTACAAACGTCCTAAGCTTTCCTCTTTAACGTTAAAGATTGAAATGAATAAATGAATGGACAGGTTTTATTGTTTCAAGTCCCCTGAGCTATGCTGATCTTTCTGCGGCGATCGGGGTTGGGTGGGAGGGGGAGGGGGGAAGTGGGGTGGTGGGTGGGGGTGGATTAAATCAATCGAAAGAAACATAAAACAGCATTTACTCAGTTCACACAAGTCACACTAAAAAAAAGACCGCGCTCACTACATAATAGCCGGCTGTACTCCTACATTACTCTGAACAACTTTTCTGTTGAACATCTTCACTCTCCCCTTTTTGTTTCTGGAAATCACAGACAAGTTTCACAATCTCCAACTATTCTGGGCAATTGTTTTTCGGCACGGTGGCCCAGCTCAGCTCCCGCCTCCCTCTCCCTGATTCTAGTTATGAAGGAAATGAGAGGATTTTCGTTGCTAGATCCTAATGGAGAGAAATGTCACTCTCCTGCACGGTCAGCTTTGCAGTTACTTTGTGCGCCTAACGGAACTTTCCGCTATCGACAAGGATCCCCAAGCCCTAAGGGTAAAGGCCGTTTGGGGTGCTTTTGCCGGGTGCCCTCAATCTTTCGAACGAGTAAAGAATGTTTCTGCCGATTTTCTATTTCGTACAACACACACACACACACACACACAACACATTTCTGTCGGCAAACTGCACCTGTACCTTTAGTGTCTCGGGGAACTTAAAGACCATGCAGAGACATGTTCAGTTTTATAGACAGAAATAAAGGCAGTACATCGTTTTCGGGGTTTTTTTTTAGCATTCCGCGGTCAAACGCGGCTTTTCTTTCAAGTCGTTTTGCTAACTATTCATTGTATCTCTAAGTACGCCGACCTGCTTTGTTTTCATCTCTGACCTGTTTGAGATCGATCATCTTGAAAACTACAGTGCTGACATAACTTCAAGGGAGCTTGTTCACAAATACGGTGTGTTTTTTATGTATCATAAAAGCCAATAAATGATATAGAACAAATATCCTGGCAACACAGTGTAAAACGCACACACACTGACACAGACACACACACTCATAGACACACACACACTCACAGACATTGACACACATAAACACTGACAGACAGACAAACACACACTGACACATATATACACACTAACACACACATACAAACACTGACAAGTCACACACTGACACATATGCACTCCCACAAACACACACACTGACATAGACAGACACTGACACATACACATACACACAAACACACACACACAGAGACAGCCACAAACACCCACACACTGACACATACACACACTGACACAGACACACACATGGACACACACTAACACACAGCCACAAACACACACACTGACACACACACAGTGACAGACACAAACACACACTGACACACACACACTGACACAGACACAAACACACACATACACACACAAACACATTGATACAGACACAGGCACACAGACAGATACACACACACACAAGAACACGCATACAAACAGACACTCAGGTGCACAAACACAAACACACGCACTGACATAGACAGACACTGACACATACATACAAACACACACACACAGACAGACAGACACAAACACCCACACGCTGCCACATACACACACTGACACAGACACACACATGGACACACGCTGACACACACAAACACAAACACACGCTGACACACACTGACAGACACAAACACACACTGACACACACTGACACAGACACAAACACACACTGATATACACACACACACACACACATTGATATAGACACAGGCACACAGACACACAAGAACACGCATACAGACACTCAGATGCACAAACACACACACACACACAGCCAGGCAAACACACACACTGACACAAACTCACACTGACATACATTCACACAAGCACACACAGACACAGAGACACAAACACACCCAGACACACACTGACACCACACAGTTACACATATGCACATATCTCACATCGCCCACTTTGCCCCGAAACGGTGTCTCTCTTCACCGTTTACATTTTCATAAGCTTTAAACTAACCAATATCGACACCGAACTCGCATTTCCCAATCAAAAATACAAAACTTCATCTTTTTTTGTTCTGAATATCTGCCTAAGAGTTATTGAGGCATTCCAGTGACTGATGAAGTGTGTCCTAATCGTGCTGCCCTGCTGCCACACTCAATGTTAACATGCCCTGACATAAGAGAAGGTTAGAGAATACGACACAGAATGTCAAGCAGGTCCGTTTTACAGGCTTATAATTCTACTTATCCACGCTGTATTTTAAATGGACCTCCTCACATTCCCGTAGCTATCTATCCATGCAACTGGATTGAAAGTGCCAACTATTGTCCTTAGTTGGCTTTGGAGTCGTTTGTGTGCAAGCAATTTAATTTTTCTCTCTCTCACACACACACACACTCACACCATCCCTAAATATGATTGTTTTGTGTTGACCTGCCTGCCTATCTCTGCAGATGCATTTCCCTTAATTGCTTTACATTGCACTGTAAAACTGAACCTGCACGAATATGTCAGAACATTTTACGTTTTGAATTTCAATTGGTTTAGTAGCTTTTTTTGACGCGATATTTAATTGTTTACTTCAGTTGCCCTATGCAGACAAAAAGCCCCGCGTCTTGACCTGTCCTGTAAGCCACGCGTACCTGTTCCACATGGTAATGAATAACACGCTGCTTCATTCCTGTAGTTTGGGGTGGTGCCTGCTTTCGGTTTCGCTTTTCTCTGAAAGGGTCAAACTCAACTGCAGAAACCGCACCAGAAACTCTCGCTTCCACGCCACCAGTGTACTCAGCACCGTTCAGTTCAGTCGTGGGGAGAATGAGGGGCTCAACGGCTTTAATTCTGACTTTTGACCCAACGTAGACATCAGAGAAATCATAGGGCACAGAAGGAGACCATTCGGCCCATCGTGCTCCTGTCGGCCCTCTGAAAGAACTATCCAATTAGCCCCAGTCCCCTGCTCGCCCCACAGCCCGGCCAATCTTTCCCTTATAAAGATATGGGCAAGTTCCTTTTGCAAGTCGCTAATGAATCTGGTTTCACCACCGTTTCAGGCTATGCAGTCCACATCATAGTTTTGTTGCTATTGCATGGGGAATACTGGACCGGATAGATGGGCCACCTATCAGTCAGCGCGGGCCACTCCGAGTTAAATTGGTCATGTGCGCAGTAAGATAACAGACAGCTCATTTATTTGAGATAGATAGCTTGGTTTATCAGTCCCCCTCCAAAGTGGGATCATGCGGGGTGTCGGGCAACGTGTTCACTTAATTGAGAGTTAATAGCAAAAATAAACCCTCAATCAGCTGGTTAAACTAACTGCAAAGGACACACCAAACAATTCCTCTTCCAAATCCTTTCACCCTCATGAACTCCCCACCACCTGCAGCCTCCCAGTATCACTGGTCTGTGCATTACGACGGTAACTACGATTCAAAAGCGATTCACCGGCTGGAAATCGTTCTGGGACGTCCTGGGGCAGTGAAAGGTGCTACATAAATGCCAGTTCTCTGTTCTGGACCCTCCCCTCCGCCATCCCCAATCAAAATATTAACTTGTCCTTTGTCATTCAAAGTGTTGATGGGCCTGTTATGTGCGATTGGTTTTCTGTCATAGGGGATGAATCTGGCAATATGATCAATTGCGTTTAACCCATGTGCCAAAATCGCAAAAGCTCCCCCCACCCCGTCGCCACCCCTTCACTTTTGTGGGCCCACACAGTCCCGCCGATTAATCTGCAGTTTCAGTATTACTAAAAGCTGCAATGATGGGTGAGAAGTGTTTCCACTCTTGTAACACCTGTCACCTCCGTTTCTTCTGGTAAGCCGGGGTGATGCTACAGTTTCTCGGATTTGTTGACCGACATGGCTCACCTCCCTTCTCCCAGTTTCTGATCTCAAACACTCGTGAAACCCACGCTGCGCGTCGCCTGTTGCGGCCGCCGGTGTGGGTGGAGTGACATTTGAAAGCAATGCAGCTCTGGCGCATTGTTCGATTCCCATTGCAGAACAATACCCCCCCTTATGCTTTATTTTCTAGAACGAACTCGTTGATTTTGTGTGTGTGTGTGTGTGTGCTGCTGCTGCTGCAGTCCTTATTTGAATGCCCTGCCGGTTAATGTGTGCATTTTGCTTTTCAGCCAAAAGTTCCAAACGAGGATTTGACACGTAGGCTGCAGCAGATCGACGCTTCGGGGCGGAAAAACAAACGAGCGGGACTGGTGTGCGGTTTGTATTGCGAAGCCGCTCCCCCCCCCCCCCCCCCCCAACACCCTGCCCGAGAGAGAGAGAGAGAGAGAAAAATAGCACAAACGCCGAACGTTTCCCAAAATCAGGCGCAAATTTCCAGCCTGTAGCAATCAGATTAATTCAAACTTCAAATGGAAAGTTATGCAACCAAAATAGATGGCTTCAGGTAAACTACCTAATCATAAACTTATAACCGCCTAGGGTTGCATATGAAAGGGAGAAAGAGAAATGGAGATAAAAAGAGGGAGGAGAAACAAGGAAGGAATAAATAAACAAAAACAGAGAGGGCAAGCCTGTACAAAGTATTAGGGCAGCATATGTGCAATCTGTATGATACTCCAAGCCCAGTTTGTGTGTCATTTTCCAATAATTATGTTCATTTTTCTGAACAAATTTTTTGGTACTTTATTATTTTAAAAAATGCATTCATTGGATGTGAGCATCGCTGGCTGGCTGGCCCAGTATTTACTGCCCGTCCCTAGTTGCCCTTGAGAAGGTGGTGGTGAGCCACCCTGCAGTCCATGTGGTGTATAGGCAGGGAAATCCAGGATTTTGACCCAGCAACGACGAAGGGACGGCGACACGTTTCCAGGTCAGGGCGGTCTGTGTATGAATTGTAAATCAATAGTTATTTCTCACTGAATATACTTTGGACCATGTTTACAGCCCAAGTATTAGTGATCCATTGCTGGTCTGCCCCCTCCAGTTGATGGCATCCAATCAAACTGCAACGAAAGTAAATTCAGGTAATGTTGGTCATTCATAACTTGGTCCAATTAAACGCCGCGCCAGCCACTTCTAATCTGACAGTCACGAGCATACTGCGCCAATACTTCACAGGGACTGGTGCCAAAGCGATTGTCCCTGATGCGTCAATAGCGGCCTTTTGGCACACACAAGTCACTCTAACTGACCTCACAGCCCTCGATTGTAGTGTTGGTTTCTCAGGAACACCCAACACCATTTTAGAGAATAAACGCGCGAATCGCGTTCATTGTGTTCGGACAAACTCGGGCAGGTTTTCTCCACAGTTCACTTTTCTAGCGAGACTGGGAGTTGACGGTCCCGGTGACCGAGAAAAGGAGCGCGATGAGAACAGGGCGCACCTGTCCAAGGACACAACAGCATTGGGATTTTTCTTCAAAGGGATGACTTGGCGATGTGTGTAATTCCGAAAAGCGGTCAGCCAGAGTAATGTTGGAATTAATCTCACAAACAGGGACATTTTCAGAACCTAGAGAACTCATTCGTTGACTAAGTTATCTCCTCTGTCCCCTTGGTTCTTATTTTCCTACTTTGAAGTCTATGCAGGTGGGAAGGCTTCAGGTGGACTTTATTGCACTATCCACTTGTTCAATTTCATCTCTTTCTAAAACAAGCCCAGATACCTAATTTTTTCTCCCCCCTTGTGTATCGTGCTCCGGTGGGACTAAACTCATTTAGTCTTAGAAGACAGTGGCCAAAATACAGCACTGAGCGGCCCCACAATGCATTTTACCTATGCCTGCAATGGAATGAACCCTTCAACTATCAGATGGTCGGAGATGTGATCGACTGGATCTGAACTTGAGAGACGGACAGTGACGGTGAACAAGGTCACCCAACGAATGCAGTTTAAATAAACGAATGTGAACGCCCCACTGCACACACCGCAAGGCAAGGCACCATTTTAAAATGCCCACCCTCTGCTGTAAACGTGCATACTTTACAAATGCATTGGATTAGCTGGTTGACCCTTACTATGTTCTCTTTATGCTAACTTTATTGGAGTGTGAGTGACCGTCCTGTGACCATTTAACATCAGTGTGAATTGAATGTTCAGTGAGCTAGGTGTCGCAGAAGGTTGATAGAATGCCATCTTCTAATGGCGACATCTTAACATAAAACGATATGAATTTTAATATTTCTCACCACCAGTTCTACCGAAGCTGTCCAGTGGAAATATTTATTTTTCTATTGGAGATGCTGACTGACCTGCTTTAAAAACACAGATTTGCCGTCCCACTCCTTTTTTTCGAAAGAAATCTTTAATGTTTTGATTTTTGGCTCGGAATCACGTGTTTGTGGTAACTACAGTAATGCCGCCCGTTGAGGGTGAGTCTTCGGTTTGGGCTAAAAACATGGGTTAAAAAGAAGAGGAAACACAATAGATTTGCATTTATATAGCGCCTCTCACGCCCCCCCCCCCCCCCCCCCCATCATCCCAGGACGTCTCAAAGAGCTATCGAGCCAATGAAGTATGTTACAGCTAGTGTAGTGCAAAGGAGGTGATCCCATAATCGAGAATTTCCCCCCAAAAAAGTGTCTATTTAACAACCCCAAATGCACCAGGTACAACATTGAGGCTTCCATCTCTCCATCCTGGTGCATTTTCATATCACTTACATTTTTTCAGTCAAGGTGAAGTCACTGATTGACCGAATGTAACATTTTTCTGGCTTTCTCCTCGCCCAAGCGGTGCCTACCAGGTGTGACAGAATAGAATGTAACATGAGCAAATGCAATTGATGAATGTAGGAACGGCAATTGATGATGACCGCCTGCCTCAGCCTGGCTGATGTACATCAGGAGGGGTGGGGGGGGGGGTCAGGTTTCTCCGCGTTAACCTTGAAAGGCTTCGACTCAGCAGCAAGGAAACGCCCCCAAGTTCATCCTGCACCGAGTCTGCACCGCGGTCCTTCGGCTCCTAAACACCCCCTCCACAAAGCGTTGTTTATTTGATGACTCAGAACCTATTGTGTGTTTTCAATGAGTAATTACACACCCGAATGTTTTTCGAGTTGGAAGCAGGCTTTGCAGTTGGTCATACATCTGAACAATACCCATTTTAGAAACAAAAGGCAAGTTGCCGAGCTGAAAACAAATTTTGACACTCTTAGGTGACAGGAAGTGTGACAGTCCCGAGAACAGTGCGTGTTCAGAAGTGTGCAAGTACAGAAGGCAAAATGTACCAAGAGCACCCACCCCCCTCGGCCCCTTGCAATAATTGCTTCCAGACTGGTGGCGAACAGCGTGGAGAATGTCCATGTCCACCAGAAAGTCGCCAACATACTCGTTTGTCCATTCTGTGTGTTTTTTTTTTAAAAATATGTGTTCTGCTTTTATTCTGTCTAATTGGAGCCTGGGCAGAATGAAGATCTTTATTGGGTTAGGCGAGAGGACACCGTGTGTGTGTTTTGGATAACCCTCTTCCCAAACGACTCTGTAACATCACACTGGTCAGCGGGTTCATGATGTACATTCTGTGCTCAGCATCCTGTGCAGGTGCTGAACCGTGCACATTGAATCCCGTGACGGAAGCAGCGGGGGGAGAGGAGGGGGAGGGGGGGTGGAATGCGTCTAGATTTGGTCCAATCACATGCCACCAGGTACGTCAGTCGATAGGTGCAACGAATCTCCATGACGTCTTACTTTTTTTTTGAAAACCCCCAAAATAGCTTTATCAAAAGATGGGGGAAAGGTAGCGAGTTTTTTCTGGAGCGTTTGCAAGTGTGCCAATCAGAGACGTTGATTTGTCCCATGTAACCGCGCCGAAATATGCCCAGAAATGCCATTTTCCTGATCAAACCAATGGGATTCCCGACTGGCAGCTCCCATTCACTTCCTTACATCTGGGCCCAGTTAGCATCATGATCTGATGTCATATTGGAAATTTATTTCACCAGGTCCCCTCTCATTCATGAACTGAATCTAGCAGGTTTAAAGCACAACCCCCTAACTTTCAACATCCCCTTTTGCAGACAGGGATGCAAAGTCGCTTGAAAAAAGAGAGAGAGAGAGAGAAAACTCAGTCGAGGTATCAAGAATTGGTGGTAAGGTATATGAGAGAGGTGCAGGATCGCATCATTTAAGGCACCGGTGAATATCCGGTGTGCAACCTCACAGCTTGTTTTAAGTGGACTAGTTACGTGTCTCCTTGCAAAACCGGGATTACCCCATCCCCTCCCCTTCTTCTTGGCAAGTCCCCCAAGCGCAAGGCCGTTTACTGGGGACAGCAGGAAAGAGGGATGAGAGAGAATGGGAATGAGAGAAAGAGCTGACCTCTTCGGTCGTTGCTCTCGCTTTTTCCACATTGCCCCGAATATTTAATGTATCGTTGCTGAGAAAGATTTGGGACCTTTCAGCAGGTGCCGACCTCAGAGGGCATTTGTCTTGTGATACGACTTGCAACTGTGTGTTAATTTTCCATCATTGACAACTCTACCTTTCCAGGTGGGGCGAGATATTGTCGGTATAGTAGTGTTAGAACAGTTATTGTAGTGTTAGAGTTATTGCCATTAATAATGCTTCAAACAGCATAATAATTGGCATAGCTGCGCCTGTGTTCAAGCCAACCCTTCCTTTATTAAATAACTTTCGGATGGCTTCAGAGAGTTAAAGAAGGATCCGGGACCAAGTTCAATTTTAACCCTTCCTTGTTTGACGATCTGTTACAATTTAAATGTGCTTATTTGGGCCCAATTCAAATCATGGGCTATTTGGGAATGTGTTTTTGGACCCTTGTCAATCACAGGCACATTCTGAAAGAATGTGATATACATGATCATTGCAATACACACACACACAAACAAAACACTACCAAAAATATTTAAGCCTAAGATCAGTGACCCTGAATACATCTAGGTGTCTAAAATTTAAATACACATTTACAATCCTTCTCACTAGAAATCCTCAGCTAATTTCTTGCATGTGCTTTACTTTGCTACAGATTTCTAAACCAGTTGCAGATTTGCTAACAAGTACAATCTTTAACCTCTTGCACCCCATTTCTTCCAGTTTTAAGGCGATTGTTGAAACCGCGATACTCGCGAATACCTCCACCCCCATCCCACCCCGAAACCTCTGAAGCAATTTAGAACCCAGGGTTTACAGAACTGAGCTTCGGTCTTGTGACTAAGACCCAGTCCAGCTGGTGAGCTCTCGGCAGCCGGACTGATTCATTAGTAAGTGGGTTAGCGAAAGAAACATAACACATTTAAACAAAAAAAAGTAATGATAATTGTAGTGAAAATATTAAAGAGAGCCGAGCCTAACATAGAAGAGGAAAGTGCACTTTAATTTGCTGCATATCATATCAGAGGGGAGGGGAAGAGACAGATTATTTTTTACGCAGCCAGTTATAGTGGAATGTACTGCCTGAAAGGGCAGTGGAAGCAAGGTCAATTGTAACTTTCAAATGGGAATGGGTTATTTGGTTGAAGAGGAGGGAAAAAGAGAATTGCAATTAGGGAAAGAGGGAAGGGGATCTAATTGAATGTCTCTTTCTAAGAACTGGCACCAGTATGTCAGTGTGTGGGACAATAAAAAAGTCAAGGAAAGCGCTATACTGTGGGTTCCATCCTATCTGTCACTGAATTCCACCTGTGTACTGCAACCATGCATTTCTGCCCATATATTTTATGTAGGCTGCACGATGTATCTATCTATATGTGTAGTATATGCAATAGGATCTGTGTGTGTGTGTGTGAGACAGAGATAGAGAGCGATTTGTGTGTGAATGTATGTGTGAGATAATGCATAAGGCAAGAGTACGGAGGAAGAGGGGCAATTGAACCAGAACAAGGAGAGAGTGTGAAAGGCAAAGCTGGTCTGAGAGAAAGTAGGTGTGTGTGTGTGCGTGTGTGTGAGAGAGAAAGTAAGACTGTGTGTGCGTTTACAAGAGAAAGAATCGAAACATTGAATTGTAAGACTGAACTGCCTTTTCTGACACTTGTACTTCTCCACAGAGTTTCATTGCTCACTGCACTTTAACAGTCTAAAGCTGGAAGCTCTCACATTTCAGTAACAGAACGCCTCCTTTCCTTCTAACCAAAAGCAGTGTCGCTTAATTCTTCCTTGGCCTGTTCTTGTTGGAAATCAGACCTCCAGTTAAGGAATAAAGCATTGGGAAAATACTGGCCAATGCTATGTAACGAATAACTGAAACAATACCCCTAATTCACCTCTTTTAATCTGCACACTCAAATACCACCAACCCGAACACGTGAGGCTGATCTAATCTCTACAAGGCGCTGCGCCGATCTTGTATTCTGTCGCACTTTATTTCTCGAGGTTTGACATTTGCAAGAGCTGGAATGTCTAAAGGGAGACTCTATTAAGTAAATCTGTAGCTACTCTTGAAAAGCACCGTGGACTTCCTGTCCTCGAATTGGACCCAGCACCTTTGAAGAAATATGCCCTTGCAAGTTCCTCGTGTCTAGCAACGGAAACGCTGCGGGTCTGATGCGAGAGGCAAGCTACAACATAAATCATTCGGATTATTAATGACTATAGTTAATACTGAGGATTTAAAAAAAATGTATTTTCACGCATCCCCCGAGTGGTACCAGCAGCAGGATACTAAGGGGTGACATTATAACAAAAACTCCCATTCCAAATCTAGGGCAAAGACCCACTCTATTTATCTATTATCCCATCGCCCCCCACCCTGCCCACGCTCCCGCCCCCCACCTTCTCATGTATGCATCATCTGAAATACTTCTGCCTTTAACTATTGTGGGCTTGCTATTCACTTTCTTTTTCGTCAGCTTTGCAGCAACAGACTATGCTGAAATGGCTCGTCTTCCTATAGTCACATTAAACATCACTTCCTATCATGGATGTCAGCCAGACATCACACAGGCACATCTGATAATATTTACGTATTGTTTCATATCAATAAACTTTCAGCCGCTGCAGGTCATGATTGAAAATGTGGCTCATGACGGGGCCCTCACCGCGGTGACAAACAAAATGCAATAAACATTTGTACGCGGGCCAAAATAGGCCGAGTTGTAAAAACACGCTCTAGTTAACCCTTTGATTAATAAGTTTTGCTTTCACTGTGCATGACTCTAGTGTGGCTGTCGCTCAGCTAAGTTGACGATTCACAGATTGAATAGTCAAAACCGAACAAGCAAATACCTAATTCACCAGGTCATCTTTCTCCAAGTTAAACCCTAAGCTTCTCTCCTGTGGAACTGTATAACGGGCCCTAAGGAGTTAAAATGCTTTTTTCATTTCGAATTAGAAGGCCTGATTGATATATTTGTCTCGATTTAACCTTTAGCATGCTTTAACCTGAAGCGATTGTGTTTGCAATTGGTGACCTTCCAAACGATCGATAGCGGCCTGTTATGTAAGGGAGATAATATCAACGTGTAATTTACCTGTTCTTAACTGCGTCCAAAATGCAATGCCGTTTTCTTTTGATTATCTGCTATTTTCTCGCTGTAAATTTCTACAGAAATTTCCGCTACTGACTGGTCGGAAAATTCACCAGCTAAATTATATTTGTGTCTATTAGCTCGATAATACTCGACCTCCCAAACACTGGATCTGGCTGTTAAACAATCGAGAGATTGGCCACTCAGCGCTGGTACAATTTCTGTGTAGAGGGTAATAAGGGACGATTCACTCTCCGCAACGGTCTGAGAGATTGACCAGTATGGATTATATATTAAAGTGTTTTATTGTGTGCGTTTTATGGGCATTTTATAATGTATAATAAATTCAACACTAGAGATAACAACTGATGTAGCAAAGTTTAAGCATGAATGTGTCCACTTTCCTACTCTCTCGCCAATTCTCTTTTTCCCCAAAACACACACAGACCCATTGAGGAATGCTTTTTATGCGCATGTGTTTGAAATTGTAAACTCTATTTTCTAACGGACCCAATTATTTATATTCTTTCAGAAGCAGAATGACTTCAGTAAAATTGTTAGAAAGTTACTCTGAGGTGTTGGCGGTACAAAATGAACAAAAGCAGTCTCCCATTCAACACAGTAAAGATCAGGGATTCCTTTACTGGAAATGTAATTTTCAGCAATTTCCTCAAAAGTAAACTTTTTAAAATGTCTCCCCATTTAATTCTCCACGCGTATTTGTAAAAGACCCAGATTTTGTGAATTTTGAGCTAACATAACTGAGTTTTAAAAGGTGTAATAAGGTGTAACCCTTCTAGTTGCTATTTTGAATCATCTACCTTTATCACCAAGAACTTGTTTTTTGATCTCTGAGTAAATAGAATTTCGGCATTGAAATTAACATTTTGGACGAAAATAGATCCGACAGATCAGTGACTGAGAAACTCTAATCTGGCTGGCTGGTGAACAGGATAACAAAGCATGAAGTATTTAAAACCTACTGCCCCCAATCTTGCCAATGATAACCATTTCCATGTGTTTCCCGGGTTTTAGTCTATCTACAAAGCCCATCAAATGCGCATTTATCCCATTCCCCTCACCCCTCCAAAAAATGAGATGTTAAAATCATTCAAGATCTTTAATAAGAGATGCCAAAGGACATAGGGCGGAGGACTGAAAGACAACATTTTGGGTTAAACTCACATGTGGCTAGTCAAGAATTTAAGCTTTTTTTTGGAGAGATTTGTACAACTTGAAAGCAAAAAAAAGTTATTAAATTCCCGCCAGATTACAGCCAGTCTTTTCTAAATTTGAACTGGGAAAACCGCACACAGACACAGACACTAACACATAGATACACACATACAGCCAGGGGAACACTCCCTAGAATTTAACGCCAACATCACAAAATATTACTAATTCTCGCCTAAAACGAAAACAGAATCTGTGTAAACGCCGAGTCTTGTCTGCTGCCTAAAATGTTGTGACTAAACGTAGGACCTAGTTGTGTAAAACAGCCAAACTCCTGATCACTTTGCACTCTGCAGGCAGTTGTGTATTTTTCATGCATAACTTTTTAATGTATTAGAGTTCTAAACATGTTTTGCTTGCATTTTATTTCCATTTACTTACTATATAATATATACATACATATATATGTATATATAATATATATATAACATTTTATTGCAATTCAGTCCCAGTGCTTCAAGCATAGGGGAAGAAATCAGACCGCGCCATGAAAATGTCAACCTCCACCACTACACACACACACACACACACACACGAGATTAAAGACGGGCTCCTCCCCTTTAACAAGACTTTGCTTGGAAATGCGGTCTGATGATAAAAGTGAAGAGCCATTCAACGCTCACCTTCCGCTTTCCAAGGTGCAAAGCGCATGTTGCAGAAAGCTCAACTTTTTGTAAATAAAAAAAAACATTTATTTGCGGTCGGAGACCATTGCAGTACCATCCTGTCACTTCATTCCGAGATGTTTCCCCTCCATCGTCCATCAAAGCAATTAAACTGATATTTAAAAAAAATGTTTAAACAAAACCATCTTACCTTAGTGCATTAGACTTTATATACATGGGTTGGGGGGGAAATACTATAAGCTACATAGACCTACCTCCTTTAATGTACACAACATGCTTTAACTTCGCACCTACAGCCGGTACACAGCTTTCCTTTGCTTCAAATATGCTATAAAAGTGTTATTAAATTAGATGACATCCAACACACACACATACATACATACACACACACATACACACACACACACAGTGAGAACCCATCGAAGTATTCAGCAGCATGGCGAGTTACACAGTTAACCCAAAACACATGGAAAGGGTTTAGCCCACGTTTAATAAATTTATATACTGTTCTGCGGATCAACACACACACTTTATATATAATGTATATAACGTCCCAAACATTACGGCAGTAACTGCTTTTCCTTAGCAACAGTCCCAGTCTTTGTTATACAGAAATCCAGTCTGTCATTTTTTTTGTTGTTGCAGAAGTTCAGTGCATCATACATAATGAAAGAGTTTTGATGTTTGCAAAGGCCCGAACTCAAGTTAAAGCAATTTCCCCCCCCTCCCCCCCCCCCCACGCCTTGCAGATGCAAACTTTGCTTTCAGGGAAGATGTTGATGAAGGATTACAGTTTTGTTTCGATTTTGCTTCCAAGTCAAAAAGAAAAAGAGTCACGAATATAACTTCTTGCCATGCCATAATTCATTTAAAAAAAAAAATCCATTTTCAACAAGCTAATTAAATCCATACATGTCCAGCATGCAGGTTTATTATTAATAATATGGTCCTTTCATTTTTAAAAAAAAAAACACCAAAAAAAATGTATAGCAAGCATATAATGCATGAGATGACAGGGTTTGGGGAGGGGGGGGAGAGAAACGGTAGGTTTTTTTTGTTTTTTTAAAAAAACTTTTTTAAAAAGTTTTTTTTTTAAAGTTTTTTTGTTTGGAGGGGGGGGGGGTGGTTGGGGGTGTTGGGGGGGGGGGGGGGTGTGGGGGGTGCGGGGCACAGCAAATCCACAAACTCACATGAAGAACTCCGGAGAGGAAGGGTTGTCACTGGAGGATCCCGTTTCTCTAAAGCCGCTGGTCACTAGTTTCTCGTACTTCTCCTTGTAGGCGTCCCTCTCCCGGACAAGTCTGCTTATCTCCTGTTTTAAGTGTTCGACTTGCTGCTGGAGTTGCGTCTTCTCGCTCTCCAACATGTGCCGCTGCTGCACCCGCTTGAAGCGGCAGGACTGAGCGTAGCCCCGGTTCTTCAGGGTCCGGCGCTTCTGCTTCAGCCGGATGACCTCCTCCTTGCTGACCCCCCGGAGCTGGCGGTTGAGCTCCCTCACCGACATGGTGACCAGCTGGTCGTCCGAGAAGCGCTCGTCGTTCCGCAGGTGCGGGTGCTGGTGCATGCCGCCGCCGCCGCCGCCGATGGTGCCGCCGCCGCCGCCGCCGCCGGTGGTGGTGCCGGGGTTGGGGGTGCCCACAGCAGCCACTCCTCCCCCTGGGTGCTGGTGCCCCTGGTGGTGATGATGGTGATGGTGCTGGTGCTGGTGATGGGCCACCACGGTGCCGGCTGGAGGCATCTCGTCGCCGGCCATGCCCGCCCCGGCCGCCGGTGCATAGTGCTGCTGATGTTGCTGCTGTTGCTGCTGCTGCTGCTGCTGCTGCTGCTGGCTCCTGTAGCCCTCGAAGCCCGCTTGCATCTGCTGATGGGCGCTGTTGATCAGGGCCTCGACCGCATCCTCCGGCGTGAAGCTCAGAGCGTCCGGGTTCAGCTGCTGGTAGTTGGTCATCCAGTAAAAGTCTTCCAGGTGCGCCGCCTTCTGCTCTCCTGGGCTCGGAGCGCTGAAGCTGGGGGACGGGGGCACGGAACTGCACGGGGTGCTCATTGGAGTGGAAGACAGCGAACCCCCGATACGGTTGCAGTGGCTGCCCGGATTGCCTTCCGAGTCGACCGGTTCCTTTTTGACTTCGAATTTCATCAGATCGAAGTCATTAACATATTCCATCGCAAGGGGACTGTTGGGTAGGTCGGCGTTGTTGATTGCCAACTCGGATGCCATCCTTTTGCTCGGATTGCTATTAAGACGTCCAGTCCTCCACACACCCGGGCAAACGCCAGCGATCGCCGCGATCAAACTGTTCTGAGCTGAAGGAGAGAGAGCCAGCTTGATTTCTTTTGTTTTCCCCCCCCCACCCCACCCCCCCCCACTCCTCTCCTCTCCTCTCCTCTGGCTGGCGCTTGGTTGGATTTTTATTAGCACTAGGAACTCTTGCCACACTTCAGGGTGTTTTTTTTTTAACCAACAACAACACCCAGCGGAAAAAAGAAAAAGAGATTATGACTGTCCCGGCTCCAATCTGTTACAAGACAAGATACATCGGTGGGAAACGACCTTTCTCTCTCTCTCTCTCTCTCTTAAGTCTTAGCTTCATGGAATCTGCGCACCAGGTCTGAATGTTGCTTCTCTCCCTCTCTCTCTCTCTCTCTCTCCCTTTTCTCTCTCTCTCTCACTCACTCTGCTTCATCGTGGCTTGCTGTTGGATTTTTGTTGGTGGCTGTTGCTTGCTCTCACAGCTTATCATGGAAGGAAGAGGAGGGAAGGGGGGTGGTTGAGAGATAGGTGGATGAAAGATAGAGAGAGAGAGACAGAATTTAAAAAAAAACGAGGGTTTGCGATGGCTTGCTGCTTTAGGGTTGGAGGGGGGAAGGGAAGGGTGGGGAGGGGGGGTTGACAGAACAGATAAAACCCCCCGACGCAAGTTGAGATTATAGCTGGAGCACGGGGCTCGCCGGCGCTCTGTTTAAAAGCATCGCTCCTTTTATACCGCACCCGACGTCAGATTTCAAATGGGAAATTGACTAACACTCGCAGCCAATGGGCTGGCGCATCAGCTTGTCTGATTAGCATAAGAGTGGAAACCGGGCAAACTTTTTAAACTGTCAATCACACGACAGGATCAGCTGACTGTCAGCTGGCAGAGAGAGAGAGAGGGAGAGAGAGAGAGAGAGAGAAAGTTTTCTTACTTTAAGGGGCTTGACGAGGTACCCAGAGCAAAAGTGTGGAGCTGAAGTCGGAGAGAAATATATCTATGTGTGAGTGTGTGGGTGTGCCTTGAATTTGTGTGAGAACGTACCGACCGTCTCAAAGATAGAACATTTTAATATGCGATATTCCTAATATATTATTAAAAATGGCTTTGGCAATGCGTGATCTGGACTAATCCACATGATAATCCACCCAATTCAGCGACTGTACAGCTGCTATTTCTATCTGATGTGCAGACCGTGTAGGTGCAGTTGAAATAGCATTTATTAATTTTAGACAGGCAGCAACCCCCTGTAAGTGTATCTTGTTTACCGGAGGCTTTTCTCTTGGCCTTTGAACTTTAGCCAGGGTGACCGGATTTTCTTGTCCGGCAATCCTTGCACTCTCTTCTAAAGGGCAAGTGAAGGAGAGGGGGAGGGGAGGGCAGGGGGAAGGGGTTGGTTGTCTGAGCGAAGGCATTTTTACTGGGACAATATTGGACCCTGTTAACTGCTCCGAGGCAGACGTGCTGCAGGAATTCAGCAAAAATGTTTTCTGCCGATGGAGAGAGGAATCAAACTGCTCAAGTTCGAGTTGGGAAAATGCATGTAATTAAAAAAAAATGCATTTAGAGTTAAAGATTCCATCGTGTTAAACGTCAAAAGGCAAGGCGAGGGAATACAAGTAACCGCTTTAAGTGTACAATCGATTTATATGTTGAATTGCAAGCGACCAGCTCTGGAAAAGAGTGAAATAATTTGACAAAACGCTTCTCTTTGATGGTAAAAATAGTAAAATAAAATTCCCCAGTGAAATTCGAGTTTGGAACCAACCCAGCGACCCCTAGCGGAGACAAACGGTAATTGTGGTCTTTTCGGGTCTCATGTTAATTGCTTTACGTTTTGGGATTGGAATACTCTAGAATACAAAGCCCCAGAACAAAAGTTCACTATTTAAATAGGCAGTTAGCCTGGCGAGTACCTCTTTACAACATGACGATTTTAAATGAATACTTTCTTTTGAAAGAAAAATTCTAAGGGTAAATTTAATGCCCAAAGAGTTCTTTCGAGAAACAGGTCTGATTCACACACAGACAGAAAAAAAAAAGAATAATTGGTGGCAGGCAAGTTTTGGTGCATGTGGGTCTCGCCGCATAAATAATTGATGACAGTCTTGCTGATAGAAATGACACGCTGGTGAACAACTGGGAGATTTAAGTTCGGAGGTTTACAGTCTGGGAGATACGGATTCGATTGTTTTATTGTCAAATGTGTCTTGCTCTTCGTGGACTGGAGTGATCTCACAGAGTGATTCTTCAGTGAAGCTCCCTTGTGCTCAGTGCTCACAAGGTGATGTCACTGAGAGCGACAATCCCGGCAGTGGCCAAGAGAAAAATCAGCTTCATTTTGGCAGGGAGTTCCTGATCTGTTGATCCCGGGAGCAGTGTGAATGCTTCCGACAGTGAGATTTCCGCGAGGCGCCGTTTCGCATGTTCGATACATTGTGAAGAGTTTCCTAAAGCAAAAAAAAAACCCCCAGCATGTTCCCAGCTTTAACGGTGCTTAAAGTGGGGCTCGTCCCGATTCAGCTTTACAACCGGGTTCCAGAGATGTCAAGAGCGAACCTTGGCTGAAAGTGCTGTGTGAGAGAGCTCGGCTATTAATGTTACACTGTTTGAGAAGTGCGTGGGGCTGGCCAGGTTTTAGGCAGACAAGCAGAAAGTGGAACATTGCTTTGATTTTTCGTCCTAAAGCGAATCCGGAGGCAGACGGTTTTAACACAACCTTCCCTGCCAATGCGGGTCACCAACCAATCTACCGTCGGAGATTTCTAGTCATGGGACTAGATGGGGCACCCTTATGGTTCGCCCTGGCTCAGTGGGTGGCTCGGGTTCTCCCCTCTGAATCAGAAAGATTGTTGGTCGTGCCCCGCTTCAGAGACTCGAGGCCACAATCTGAGCCTGACGTTCCAGCACGGGAGTGCGGGAGTGCTGCACTGTCGGCCGAGAGGTTAAAGGGAGCCTCAGGTCTGCTCTCTCAGGTGGACGTAAGCGATCCAGTGGCACTACTCAAAGGTAGTGCCACTGCTCGATGTTTTATTTCTCAGTCTCTTAACTGTTGTTTGTGGGATCTTGCTGTGCGCGCACCGGCTGCTGGGTCCCCCTTACATTCCAACAGTGACTGTAATTGCAAAAAAAAAATAAAATAAAGTACTTTATTGGCTGTAAAATGACTTGGGAGACGTCCTCAAAGAAATTGTGGAAATGCTACTTAACTTCCTAAAACTTTCCACGCCAATCGCTGCTCTTGAAAAAGCAATTCGCTGTGTGAAGCGAATTGAGACATTTTCGGTGCTAATGAAGCGTCTATGTCACAATTAGAACATTTTGTTCCACTATATTAATAGAAATAAAAGCGGTTTCGAGTCAGAGCGCCAGCCAGTCAGCCAGACATCCGGGTGGGGGTCGAGCAAGACCGAACGTATCTGCGGGGTGTTCTAAGGTGCCCAACAATTACATTCAGGGGCTGTGACATCAGCCCACAATTCAAACTGCACGCTCTTGACTGAGCTTTAAAACGTGTAGAGGTCAGATCGATGGTTTTATAACGTTGCATTTATTTATTTTTTTTTGATTTATAAACTTGCCTGGTCGGGGGTGAGGAGTGTTTTAGCGGCCGTCAGTCAACTTGTTTATCTGGCATATGACTCCAAGAATCGCGACCTCTGACTCTTCAGCAATAAGTTAAAACTGGCAGGGTGCAGGGCGCTGTGGGTCTCCCAGCCTTGAACGGTTCACACACTAGATCCGCCAAAGAGCCCCAAGTTTCCCACACCACACCACCCCCACCCCCATCCCTTTCCAAGTTTTAAACGTAAACACAAGGTCAGAATTGCAATAAAGCGAAACAAATGCACTCAATCGATACGGCAATCGAACGGCTGTCTAACCGTTTTTAATACGTTCTTATATATTGGCCACAGGAATACTGGGTTTTGCAAATTAAAGAATTCTGCCAAGGCCAATTAAAAATCTCGTTGCTGATTTTTTTTTTAGCACAATCAAACTCTTTGGCGTTTTAACGCACTGAAATGATAGCGGAAATTTCACGGGTCAGTTGTCTTAAATTTAAAAAAAAGACTTGCATTTATATAGCGCCTTTGACGACCATTTACAGCGCTTCACTGAATTACATTTTATTACACGTCCTAAAGGTTTGCAGAACAAACACTTTCTGCCCACGGGAGTGAGCACACAGAACTTCGAAATACACTTCAATGCCCCTTCTGATCTAACAACCCAAACTTTGGAGAGTCACATTTTAAACCCGCCAAGTGAAAACTGCACTTTGCAAAGATATTTCGAAAATCTTAAGAACAAGATTTTAAAAAACCTAATCGATTTACTTTCGGTGATGTTCGTATGTGCTTGTCAAAGGGCGACCACAATCAGGACTCCTCCGCCTATCATCACCTCGAATTTCCACGTGTATTTTTTTTCTCTATTCCAAAGAACATAAAGCATTCCCAGTGTTTCAATGACAAACGATTTACCTGGACGAATGCATTGACGAATAATCATATCCTTAAATCACAGGCTTGTCAAATTTCACATAGCGCATTCATAATTCATTGAGGATTAAAGAAAATCGCTGTGTAGGAGCATATTTTGAGTTTGGTATATTTATGCCTGCAGCCTTCAATTTGGACTCACATTGAAATAATAGGTTTTTCATTCTGCACACATATGATATAGCGTCCACACAAATTAAACAAAGATAGCGGGCTTGCTAACTAGACAGATGCACAGAAAGAAAGAGGGAATGAGAAAGATGTTATTAATCCGATTTGAGACTAATTTTTATTGCACTCGTTTAGTTCGAGGCTTTATTGGTTCTAGACAGGGGCTTTTAACCATTCTCCGGTGAATAAGACTTGGGAGGGCTCTGGTGATGGGGCACAACTGAATGAATTAGTACGATAAGGAGAGAGAAAAATAAAACAGTGACAAAAAGGGGAAGGTTATTCAGAAGGAGAATGGCTGAAAAGTGGGTGACAATTTAGGCCGGGAGCAAAGCAAAAACTAACAACTAAGGGATGGCGGTTGGTTACAGAGAGCTCTGAAGTTGAGTATGAAACTGCGAGGGTCTTGTTCCCACCGCGAGGGCGGGCGTGTAGCCCCCCTCCCCCCTCCCCAGCAAAGTGAAGATGCGATGCTATTCTGTGCCATTGACCTAAGCGCCTGTGATCTATTCGTGGAAGGCGTTTTGCCAAAGACGACAGTGTGGGTCAGGTTTAACTTCATCCAATCTCACAGTTTCAACCTTCTACTGGAAGTGTATATAATGATCGCCGGTGAGTGAAAAGGCGGTTTCGTACAATGTCTGGAAAAGCAGAACTCCGAAGGGGAGATGAAGGTCTACTAGCCCATGCCAAAGCCTAATCTCTTCGGGAAAGCTGTCCCCCCGCCCCGTTGCGGTGCTGGAGAATGGGCGGTGAAAGAGAAACTTTGCCTCTTCCAACTACCTCTATCCAATTGATTGCAAGGAACATGCAGAATCCGCAGGAGGAATTCCCGCTAACGTCAACCCCCAAGGAACGCACCTGATACTTCAAGCAGATGAAAAGAGAGCGGCTCCGGAAGAGGTTTTGCTCGGGGATGTGCAGCCCTGCCGTCAGAAGTGAGTGGCTGGCTTGACCAAACAGCCAATGACCGTGCCTCTTTAATTTATTTGATCGCTGCTTTTCATCGTCCTCAGTTGAATAAAGATCCATCAGCCTGTGTGATCTATATATCTATCTATCTATCTAAAATAGCTGAAGGCCGGAGGGGAGGTGTGCTTCTTTTTATAATCCAGGGAATAGCCATGACCTGGGCTGTACACTGCCTGCAAAGGATGGTAGGAGCAGATTCAACAGTAAATCTCAAAAAAGGGATTGGTTATATCTGCTGGAAATGAGGATCGAAAGTGCAGGGCTATGGGGGAAAGGGTAGCGATGTGGGACTAATTGGATGGCTCTTTCAGAAGCTGGCACAGGCACAATGGGCCGAATGGCCTCCTCCTGTGCTGTGCGATCCAACAGGCATTAGCAAGCCCACAAAACCGCTGCACTTCTTCAGCCGGTCTACTGAAGCCCGGCCACGTCATGATAGCCCGCCGTCGGTCAGGAGTTGCACCCTTTTTGTACAGTTTTTGGATGCTGTGTGACGCGAGGAGATAAGAGCTGGCCTGTTAAAAGTTTGTAGCTTTGATGCTGCACAGTGAGTGAGATGCAGCGCACTGCAACACCGTTCACCATAAGATTTCAGCAAAGTGGGGAACCACTGCTGGAGTAATCTCGCTGAGGGCCCCCCCGCCCCCCAGCACAGTATTTGATTTTATTGCCCACGAGAAGAGCTGGCTGTTTACAGATCTCAAATCGGCCAGTGTTTCCAAAGAAGCCTCGTCTGAAGAAAGGAATTAACAAGAACATACCATCTGGGAGAGAAAGTTGAACAGGAATGCAGCTCTGAGTTTCAAGTTTAAATATTCCCTTATTTCAGTCGATCACCAAATTTAATATCTATCAACTGGGTCCGTTTTAAGCATAAAAGTGGCCAAAACTTGCCTGCTTTTGAACGGGGCTAACTTTTGAGTCTTGGATATTTGCCAAAATATATACTGAGGATTTAAAAAAAATATATATTTTTACAAAAATCGCATTTCCCCACTGACTGTTAGTTATGTCTTGTTATTACACTTGTTATTAAGGTCCTATATTCAAAAATGAACCATGTTCGCCGGCAAACATGACACCCGAGTCAGCGGCGACTGCGCACCCGCTCTGTGTCCTGCTTTGAATTAAGGACTGTTAAGGTGATCCATGTGTTGCATTAAACCAATTGTATCCAGTGAACTTCAGCAGCACGCACTCGCTTTCTTTCTCTCTCCCTTTTTTTAAATTGCTGGAACCGTTTGTCTAAGTCAGTTCCAGTTATTTCTACCGACCTCAGTAAAGATATACTGGCTTGGCTGGGAGTGCAGCATGAATTACCAGAATGATACTGGGGCTCGGGGTGGGGGGAGTTACATTGATGAGGACAGGTTGCATGAACTAAGCTTGTGTTCCAGTGAGTATAGAAGATTGAGGAGGTTCTGACTGAGCCGTTTCAGATGTTAAAATGATTCAATTGCGTAGAAACTGAGAACCTCTTTCCTCTGGTGGGGTAACAGGAACCGGGGGGGAGGGAGGGGGCATCATCTTAAAATTACAACTTGCTCCCTTTAGGGATGAAATCTTCTTTCACACAAAGGGTCGTATAAAAGTGGAATTCTCTGCTCCAAAGGGATGAATTGGACTGTCCAAGGCTGAGATCGATACGGCTGCATGGATCAGCCATGATCTCATTGGATGGAGAGCGGGCTCGAAGGGCCGAATGGCCCCTCTCCTCCGTTCCAACTCTCGCCCCAACTTCCAATGAACGGGATCGTCTCCTCTTAATTATCTTAACTTTACCGACCTAATGCAAGCAGTAAAGGACGAGAATGGGCGGTCGCTTGTTTGGGCGTCGCACTGTTCTAAAGGCTGAAGATTGTGGAGGTGTCAAATAGCAGAGGGACTGAGGACAGCGCAGCGTGCGTGCGCCTGAATTCCCTCTCAATCACAAGTCAAGCAAACGGCACTCCAGTCAGCGGCTGGCAATCATTTGCAGAGAGTTTTCACTCACACACAACAGGCGCTAAATCAGAGGGGATCCCTTTCCCTGCCCCGGATATTCCAGTGACAGACACTGGACCAAACAACACAGCGCAGGTGTGACTGGTTTAAAATCCGCCTTGGGGCCCAGTTAACGTGCACAGACTTTGAAGTGCTCCCTCTGAAGCAGCAACGTGATCGAAAGCAGGATTTGGCGCAGTTTTCAAAGTCTGGCAATAACTTTCTGAAAGTCACATCAATATTAAACTCTTACACAAACTCCCATCGGATCCTAGTCTTGAATTTTATTCCTAGCTTCGCTTCCAGTTGGTATTTAGCAGGTTGACTGTGCACCAAATGGGCGGTACCCTTTAAAAACAATCCCAAAAGGGCATAGCCGTGCACAGCCCGGGCTGCTATATTATTTTACATTGACACTGTTCATTGTTAGAATGTCAGATTCAGCGATGGGTCCGCCTCGTGCTTTCCCTGTTGTCGGTGTTAGCGCAGATTTAACGGACGCATCGCGGTCCCTGTCTGTACATGGACACCCTTTCACCCCCCACCCAGAGCGCCGCGATTTCATCATGACTGGATTACTTAGAGCGGAGTAGTTCAACACTGAACAGTAACACCCACCCCTTATCTTATTCTGTTCAATAAAATTCGCTTGCACCGTGTCAGTCTCTCAACACAAGTTATTTTTTGACGGTATAAACTGGAGGAAGAGCAATTTTATTAAAGCCATTCTAGTGTTTAAAACTCACAAGCTATATATATATATATATATAAATGGCTGAAGAGGATCAGAGTTACTACATAATCACACCCCTAAAATATCGCCTTCTAGCAACAGGAATAATTCTTATAAAAATACTTAGCTGATTTTACCAGATTTTTTTTTAGCCTCAATAATAATATCGCTTCAGAATAATGCTCCCCCGTCAAACCTTCGCTTGCAAGTTAAGGTTTGAACAGGTAAGTCAAAACAACACATTGACACCAACATGCGTCCTCTTTCCTGTGTGTTAAATTTTACTGAGCGAAGATTCTGTGTCCAGAAGCCTGATGAGAATCAAATGGGGAAGGACAGTTTTCCTCCCCTTGTTCGTTTTAAACCCAGGATAATCGCGCGGGACTGATCTGTGAGGAATGATGTATTCGCTACTATCCAACCCTCAGCGACTTCGCATCTGACCAGCCACCACCGCCAAAAAACTGTTTCCATAAGAGTGACCCGACTCCCACACCCTGGCTCGCTCCTAATTCACAGGGAAGGTGTAAGCCGAGGAGTTGACAGACTTGACTCGCCTCTCGGCAATGACTTCCAACACAAGTTATTCACTCAAATCTTGACACATTAAACACAATCGCCCACTCAGAGAGAGAGAGGAGAGAGAAATCCCTCTCCAGAGTAATTGAGAACAAGAGGGTTAAATACATTTCTGATTGATCTACACGATGTCCTCCTTCGGATTCGAACCCCATGATTGATATCCATTAGCCGTGCCCTGTTAACGCAAGCATTTCCTCGTCAATCCCACATCACTTTCATATTTTCAAAATCGATTGATCGATCAGAACATCAATCAGCGATTGCTCTGTGTACACACAACAACTGGGACGCCTTGCAGAATCTGGGGGGAAAAAAAGGGGGGGGCTGGAATTTAGCCTGAGCACGTTGGATGGGGGACCCTTAAAAAATACCTGGACTGATCTCTGGGGTACCTTTAAGGAGGATTTCTGTAATACAAAACGGGACACCGACAAGAAGTATTTAACAGTCCTTAAAAACTCCAGCTGATTGCAGGATGTTCCACCCTCGGTTATTTTGACAAATGTGCAGTGAATGATGTTGTGATTGTGGAGTAAACCTCTTCATGCCTCAGTGTGGAAGGCATAGAGCCAGAATCACATAAACACAGATACTGTCTGTAGAAAAGCCGATAGAATGAAGTTCTCATGTAATGTTTAGATATTGATTTAAGTAACCGTGGGCACCAGCGGAAAAGTTCCAAGTTGCCCTTTGAATTCGGGGTTTCAAATGAACTTGATTGGATTATTCTCTTGGAGTCATTCCCAGGGATCTATTGTTCTCTGTGCAAATTATCGAAGCCCTCGATTTGGCAAAAAAAAAAGCCTTGCAGTTACTCCCAGGGGGATCAATTGTTCTATGAACAGACTGTCTGAATTACTGGACCAGACTACAGCATTCTAATCATTCCAAGCTATCCATTATTTTCTATTTAATACCAATAACACATTGAATATCCTGCTTTTCTGTCCTTCTACTTCATCGGGCTAGTGGAGCCGAGTGAGGTGCTGATATAAGCCAAAGGACACAGAAAACCTTGCTAACACTCAGCAGATCTGGGAGCATCAATGGAGAGAGAAACAGAGTTAAGGTTTCAGATTGATGACCTTTCAGTCCGTTTTTGATGAAGGAAAGATCTGCCTTTCAGAACCACAGGACATCTCAAAGTGCTTCTTAGCCAATTAAGTACCTTTGAAGTGCAGTCACGTGGGAAACGTGGCAGCCAATCAGCAATGTGATAATGACCAGTTTTTGTTACGTTAATTGAGGAATAAACATTGGCCAGTGTACCAGGGCTAACTACAAAAAGCTAAAAGCTACTGCGGATGCTGGAAATCCAAAACAAAACAAAAACAGAATTACCTGGACTTGCTGAGTTTTTCCAGGTAATTCTGTTTTTGTTTTGTACCAGGGCTAACTCCCTTGCACTTCTTTGACAAAGTACTTAGGGGTCTTTTATATCTACTTCAGAGGCAGGGACAGGCCCCCGAGAGTGCAGCACTCCCTCAGTATTGCACTGGAGCGTCAGCCATAATTTTTATGCTCAAACCTGGAGTGGGATTTCAATCCACAAATTCTGACTCAGAGGCATGAGCCACAGCTCACAATAAAGGTCATCAACCTGAAGCGTTGACTCTGTTTCTACCTCCACAGATGCTGCCTGACCTGCTGCGCGTTAACAGCATTTTCCATTCTCATTTCAGATTTGCAGCACCCACAGTATTTAGTTTTTCTCTTGGACTGAAGTTCTGATTCCATGAAAAATGACCATTTTTATATAATGTTTCAGCTTTAGTTATAGAAATAGAACCATAGAAAAGTTACAGCACAGAAGGAGACCATTCGGCCCATCTTGTCCATGCCAGCCTGAGGACACCCAGGTGCCCTTTCTAATCCCACATTCCTGCACCCGGCCCATAGCCCTGCAGCTTACAGCACTTAAGGTGCAGATCCAGGTACTTTTAAAAAAAGTTTAGAGTTTCTGCCTCTACTATAAACTTGGGCAGCGAATTCCAGACACCCACTACCCTCTGCGTAAAAAAAGTTCTTCCTCATGTCCCCCCTACACCTTCTGCCACTTATCTTGAATCTATAGGTCTCCATCCAGTCCACAACTGACTCTAGTCTCAGGTCATGTGTCTCTTTACATCACACAGTGGGCAGTACTGTTTCCTAGTTTAACATTAACCCTTACCATGCTCGATACCCTTTAACTACACCTCCCTCAAATTCTAAGTCCTAAGGCTCTGACTTTATAAATTCAGGTGGTTTGGGACTTGACAATTCTTCCAGATCTCCTTTGGTCTCATTTGGAGGAGTGGTAGGCTCTGTTGATTTGGGCAATCTTTATTGACTCAGAGTTGGAGTTGTAGTCTGTGTTTCTGGCACTTGGTTGTCTTCTTCTAATATGCTTTTTCTGTTCCTAGGGGTTGAATGTCTCTTTGTCAACTCCACATTTGTTCTGCTCGGGTACCACAAGCTCGTCCTGTTATTTCTGGAGAGAGTGTTCATTCCATTCATTCGTGGTCCGAACCTGGTTTTTCTTTTTCCATGTGGTCTATCATGATCTTTGTGGGGGTTGACGGTGTCTCTCACTGTCATTCGAATGTTCGTCATCAATGGGCGCACCTTGCAGTCTGGCTTTTATCATGACTCTGTGTTCTTTTGTGTCTCTGTGCTTCACTGAGGTGTGTTCTAGTGAGTTGATGGTCGCTAGTTCCTTGCTCCAGCATCATCTTGCAGCTTTGCGCATTGGAGATTGCAGTGTCTGTGTTGTGTTTACAGGCAGTGTGACAGCAACTGTTGGAGCTTGGAGTGGAGGCTCATTCTTCTGTTGCTGGTCATTTTCCTGTGTGTCTTCCACTCGAGGTACAGCGGTAATTATCTGAAGGTTTGGCTGGTCTGACCAAAGATGAGCTTCTGCCGGCTGCAAAGAAATTGGACAAAGTGGCTCCGCAAAGAATGAAGACAATACAGAGCTGAAGTTCCAGTCAGGGGTCTCTTTACTGGTGGGCCTCTTGGGAACTTACAGTTCTGTGTAATTGTCTTGATTTATCTCCAGGCAGCTCCCGTGCAATCTCAAAATACAAACACCTTTTGGTAAGTTTGTGCTTCAATTCACTATGCACCAGAATATCAATACATGGGCCCTCCCTCATCCTCTCTGCATATCACTGGGCTTGACATATTGCCTATATGTCACCTCGTACACAGCATACATTAATATTCACTTGGCATGAATGACCTGTCTGAACTACACTCTTGTCACTTATCACATGATTTGAATGCCATAGTGTGTTAAAGTTTTGGAGATACTATCAGGTATCTATTAGCCCGCATACTGCACCCTATTTGCTGTGATTTCACAAATGAAATTTTTAATGTCCAAATGTAGTTGACCAGCCAAGACCCAAAGTAGAGGACATGACTAATATTGAAATGAGTAGGATAAGTAGAAAAGAATACATTAAGGAAATTAGTTGACATTAAAAGTTTTGGTTTGAAAAGCCCAGAGGAAGGAAATTCTAAGGTGAGTTAAGGATTTTCAGATGAATAAAGTCCCTGGAACAAATGACAGCTTTGACTTGCTTCTCCAATACATTTAATCCACCTAGATCCTAAAATGTACAGCAAGATAAAGATTTCAACATCAGCAATATTGGCAGCCATGGTCCCGCCACGCATTCAGTGAACAACAAATCCCAGCATCAGTATTGTTATTTCCATAAATCAAATGAATATCCCTATAAGGTATCAGCTGTGGCTCAATTGGCAGCACATTTGTCTGAGTCAGAAGTCATTCCTGTGCAGCATTGAAGGAGTGCTACATTGTCAGATGTACAGCCTTTTGAATGAGGCATTAAACCTACCTGCCCTCTCAGGCGGACATAAAAGATCCCAAGGCACAATTTTAAAGAAGAGTAGGAGATGCTCCCCAGGGTCCTGACCAACATTTATCCCTCAAAAAACATGGCAAAGACAAATCACCAGGCCATATAGCTTGTTGGTGTTGGTGGGACCTTGCTGTGCACAATTTGGCTGCTGTGTTTCGTATATAAACAGTCAATTTATTTCAATAGTACTTTATTAGCTGTAAAGCACTTTGAAACATTCTAAGATTGTGAAAGGCGTTATATAAATACAGGTTTTTCTCTTTTTAAATAAATATGAAATAAACATTTTCTGCTTTCTGGTTACAGTTTGTAACTAAATCACT
The DNA here is from genome assembly GCF_964194155.1 of Cetorhinus maximus. NCBI lineage: Eukaryota > Metazoa > Chordata > Chondrichthyes > Lamniformes > Cetorhinidae > Cetorhinus > Cetorhinus maximus. Next base: position 144,878,531 of record NC_135884.1, read on the forward strand.
TAAATACAACCAGCTCTTAATACAAACAAACATACATACGAACATACATAAGAATTAGGAGCAGGAGTAGGCCACTCGGCCCCTCGAGCCTGCTCCACCATTTAATAAGATCATGGGCTGATCTGAATGTAACCTCAGCCCCACATTCCTGCCTACCACTGATAACCTTTCAACCCCTTGTTAATCAGGAATCTATTTAACTCTGCCTTAAAAATATTTAATGATTCTGCTTCCACTGCCTTTTGAGGAAGAGAAGTCCAAAGACTCACAACCCTCAGAGAAAGAAATTCTCCTCATCTCTGTCTTAAATGAGCGACCCCTTATTTTTAACAGTGACCCCTAGTTCTAGATTCTCCCACAAGATAAAACATCCTCTCCACATCCACCCTGTCAAGACCCCTCAGGATTATAAAGGTTTCAATTAAGTTGCCTCTTACTCTTTTATATTCCAATGGGTACAAGCTAACCTGTCCAGCCTTTCTTCATAAGGCAACCCACCCATTCCTGGTATGTCAGGAAGATATAATAATGTCATTGGAATTTATTATAAAATAGTGGGTGTGTGTGTGTTGATTGGATTAAAGGCAGCTGGTCTGAAGGCTTCGATGTATTAGAAGATGAGCTAGGTTTGAAATGTTAAGTAGGTAGACACAGGGGTAAAAGGACATTTGCATTTTGAAATAAACCAGACTAGATTGCTTTCAAAGGAGGGATGATATGTGTCATCTAGTCAGGTGAAGTTCAGAAATGGTGTGTTTATTTTCCCCAAAGATTACTAGTAAAATTAGAACTATGAGACATTTTTATTATCAGAAAGGTAAAGTCCAAAGACATAGTGAAACAATGGGAATTTGCATTCAAAGGGGAAAATATGTATAAAGGAGCGAAGGCTGTGTGCAAGGGTAGATATTTTAAGATCTAACAAATGCGAAAAGCCTTCAGCATCTACACCTTAAGCTGCTGTCTACAAAGAACTGAAGTTAAGAAAACTCACCTAGAATTGGGCTGTTCAGGGTATCATGTTTCTTTGCCTGGATCTTTTAAAATCTATGTGTTTTTTACTGTTGCCTTAACAAAAGTGTAGAGAGTTAGATTAATTAGGGGATTTAGAAGTTATCATAGTAGTAATTTGTAGATCTATGTATGTGGTTAAAATCATTCCTTCTATTAATAAAGGTTTAATTTAGTTTGGTAAGAAACCTATAAGACTTGGTGGTCTTATTACTACTGAATTCAAGGCACGCATCTCAAAATTTATACAAATTGCAAAATAAATTATGGCAGTTGTTTCAAGTTTCTCTTTGGGATTTGAGCAGCTCAGCATTTACCATCAGCTGTGCCTTAACAGGCATTAGTGTAGTAAACCTGCTCTGAACTGCTTCTAACGTATTTACATCTTTCTTTAAATAAGGAGACCAGTACTGTACACAATACTCCAGATGTGGTCTCACCAATGCCCTGTACAGCTGAAGCATAACTTCCCTACTTTTGTAATCAATTCCCCTCATAATAAATGATAACTTTCTGTTAGCATTCCTAACTACCTGTTGTAACTGCATACTAACCTTTTGTGATTCATGCACTAAGACACACAGATTCCTCTGAATCTCAGAGCTCTGCGATCTCTCACCATGTAGATAATAAGCTTTTTATGCTTCATGTCTAAATGAACGATTTCACATTTGCCCACAAACAAAGAAACAAACTTACAAAATCTTAAATTAGGGTTAATAAAATTCACTAGAAATTACACATTAGTTTCTACAATGTGAAAATATGAATTAAAAAGAGGGAAAGTAGCTGGCAGTGTTTTAAGTAACTTGACAATAGTTCATTTGGATGTTAGGAGAGTAAAGGGAGGATTTGGTTAAGAGAATTTCAAAGCTGTGAACAATTTACTATCTGTTAAAATGACTTAGTGTGGATTGCACAGCATAGGTGGTAAGTAAGTAGGGTGGCACGTGGGGGGAAGGTGATGGGTAGGGTAGCAGGTGGGCAGGGGTAAGTGGGTAGGGTGGCAGACAGGTATATTCATAAGTGGGTGGGGCAGCAGATGGGCAGAGTGGCAGGTGGGTAGGGTGGTAGGTAGGTAGAGTGGCAGGTGGGTAGGGTGGTAGGTAGGTAGAGTGGCAGGTGGGTCGGGTGGAAGGTGGATAGGGTGGCAGGTGAGTAGTGTGGTAGGTGGGTAGGGTGGCAAGTAGGTAAGGTGGTAGGTAGTTAGGGTGGAGGGTGGGTGAAGTGGGTAGGTGAGTCAGGGGGTACTTGGGTCAGGTCAGGAGGGATAGTCAGGTCGGGGGCTCATCAGGTTGCGTCCAAGGGTAGTCAGATGGTCGGGGGTTAGTGTGGCTGGGAGGGGTAGTTGGATGGGGTTGGGTTGGGGGGAAGTTGGGGATGTCAGTGTGAGTTATTTGGGAGGGTCAGTTCTATAGTTATCCAGGTGTTAGGTTAGGTTTTAATTTGTCTAACATTTCCTGGGCAACTATTCAGGTAAGTATCGTGGAACCATCCGAAGTCTCTGAATCTAACTTGGAATCAGAGGTGTTAGGGCCCTGGGGAGTAGGAGAATTGCCCATTGGAAGTTCAACTTCCCAGGCAATTCGCATGGAAATCAGAGTGTCGGGACTTCTGCAGGGTCCTGTCATGCATCGTGGGTTGTACGTCTGGTCTCGTCAGGGCCATTGTGAGATTTGAGTGCTCAATCTAAGATGACATGAAGAGCAGATCGGAAGGAGTGTTGGCATTATTGGAAGTACGATAAACCAAGGCTGGATTTATCATTTCAGTGTTCATATGGACATTCAAGGTCCCAAGACACGAACTGAAGTAGATCATGGAGTTCTTCCTCCTGTACTGACAAACAATCCCCCCACCACCATCCCCCAACTACCAAACTGATGTGAAATGGAAAAGGAAAATACTGTGGATGCTGGAAGAAAATGCTGGAAATACTCAGCAGGTCTGGCAGCATCTGTGGAGAGAGAAACAGAGTTAATGTTTCAGGTCGACAACCTGAATATCGATGTTCTAATCCAATGTCATCAGTCTGAAGTGTTAACTACGTTTCTGTTTCCACAGGTGCTGCCTGATCTGCTGAGTGTTTCCGGCATTTTCTGATGTAAAAAGCTTCAGTTTTTCAACAAAACAAACTGTAGTGTCATTTGGGTATGACTTCAGACAAGGAGGGTGGGATCATGTAGAGATGTAGGCTGACGCTTCTTTGGATTCCGACTGGCGTGTGAAGTAAAATTTTACAAGTTACCTGGATGACTTTGGGCCAGCTGGAATTATTTTTTCCTTTAGCAATTTTTAATGTTGACAGATTTGCTGACTATCCTGTTCATGCTTTGCTGATACTATTTGGGGATGGGTGAGAAGAGTGGGTTGCATGTGCAGTATTCTCATATTGTAACCAGGCAGGAATACAGAGTCAATGTATCACTGGGATTTGCTTTCTCTTGTCTCACTTTAAACATGTGAAGCTGCAAGTAGTATAATGTGGCCCCCAAAAGGCACAGATGAAGGATTAGGATTTCTGACCTGAACAAGAAAGGACTAGTAACAATAACCTGTATAAATCCCTATTTGCATTTAGCTTGGAGAAAAATACAAATTTTTTAATTAGTTTCAGTTCATTGATAGTAATAAATTGAAAGGTGGGTGGTTCTTGTCATTAACATGCGGTTTTAATTCTTGGCATCACCTTCGTCCTTACTTAGTGTTTAAGAAACGGCTACAGGAACTCAAATGTCATGATTTATGAGGTGACAGTGACTGCCCTTGAAATCAAGGGAGTATTTGACTGAGTGTGGCATCAAGGAGTCTTAGTAAAATTGAAGTCAATGGGAATTGGGGGAGAACTCTTCACTGGTTAGAGTCATACTTAGCACAAAGGATGGTGGTTGTGGTTTTTGCAGGCCAATCATCTCAGCCCCAGGACATTGTCACAATAATTCCTCAGGGTAACGTCCTAGATATAACCATTTTCAGCTGCTTCATCAACAACCTTTCTTCCATCCTAAAGTCAGAAGTGGGGATGTTCGCTGATGATTTCACATTGTTCAGTACCACTTGCAATTCCTCAGATATTGAAGCAATCCATATCCTCATGCAGTGAGACCTAGATATCATTCAAGGCTTGGGCAGGTAAGTAGCAAGTAACATTTTGCCCACACAAGTGCCAGGCAAGACAATTTCCAACAAGAGAGAATCTAACCATCTCCCCATGGCATTAAGAGGCATGATCATCACTGAATCCCCCATTATCGATATCCTTAACTGAATCAGTCATATAAATGTTGTGGCTACAAGATCATGTCAGAGGCTGGGAATTCTGCGGCGAATAACTCACCCCCTGACTCCCTGAAGTCTATCCACCATCTACAAGGCACAAGTCAGGAGTGCGATGGAATACTCCCTGCTTGCCTGGATGAGTGCAGCTCCAACAACACTCAAGAAGCTTGACACCATCCAGGACAAAGCAGCCAGCTTGACTGGCACTCCATCCACCACATTAAGCATTCACTTCCTCCACCACCAGTGCAAAGTGGTAGCAGCGTGTACTATCTACAAGATGCACTGTAGTGCATCACCAGGAAGGTTGCATTCACCAAGAAATCTTGACAGCATCTTCCAAATCTGCAATCTAGAATAACAAGGGCAGCAGACACATGGGAACACCAAGACCTGCAAGCTCCCCTCCAAGTCACACACCATCCACAGTTGGAAGCCTAACACTGTTCTTTCACTGTTGCTGTGTCAAAATCCTGGAACTCTTTTCCTAACATCACTGTGGGTGTACCTACACCACATGCACTGCAAGGTTTCAAGAAAGCAGCTCACCACCACCTTCTCAAGGGCAATTAAGAATGAGCAACAAATGCTGGTCTAGCCAGTGATGCTTGCATCCCATGAATAAAAACAAAGTTACTCACCCAGTTTGAACTTCCGTTTGAATCTGTCTAGCCACAGGCAACTCATAGTTGCTTGACAGTTGTCTGTTTGTTTAACATAAAGCAAGGTAAAGGACAAAGGCCCTTGAGATGTCAATATCTTTTTGTTTCTAAGTCAGAAGATGAAGTGTGACACTGGAGGCCTTACAAGGGCATAAAAGACAATACATTTGGAATTCTGTTACCTCCCGTCACAGAACACCATACTTGTGTGGATGAACTGAGTTTAAAATGTACTTTTAATTATTGTTCACCCAGATTTCACCCAGAAACATAAAGTTCACTGGTTCTTATTCTGGGCACAGGTCCATAGGTGTGGAATCTGCCATCTTAAGGAGCAGAGCATGTCTCCTGTTAGATGGTTCAGAGCTGTGGCCACCTACTCTCATTGCTGGCAGAGGGGAATACAGAAAGAGGAAGGCAGCTGAAATGAGACCTACTAATAGAAGATAGTAAATTACATTTAATGGGGAAATCTGTAAGAACACAAGGACATAAAATTGTTGGGATAATTAACCAATGTTATTTAAGTCCATTGTTGCTGGTCAGTTTTAGCTTCCTTACTGCTCCCCTAGTAAGTTACAATTACGTAGCATCCTCACCTGGGGGAATGGTTCAGTGCATTTTACAAGCTGGAGAGCAAGATGCTAAACTGGGGAGAGGAATGGTTAAGAATGAGGTGTGCCATGGTTTTCACCTGTAGTCTGCGCAGAAACACGTACAGCCCATTCTTCTGAGATTAAGTTCTCAATTTGATGGCTGTAAGAGTCTTATGTGACAGCATCTTCCTAGCAGGCATCTTCCTACCAGTTCTTAGCAGGCATGGGTTGATCCACAAAACCCCCAACCTCTTATTCCGTCCTAATTGGCAGCAATATTCGGCCATGCATCAGAATACTTGGTGTGAAAAACTGAAAACAAGGAAATAGAACAAGTCCTCCCAAGGTTGGGCTGAACGACAGAGTAGATGAAGTTTTGCTGTTTATCTGGCTGTGCTTGGTGCTAATACCAAGTGCCTGGAATGGAAAGGGCTCCATTTCCTCAGTGTTAACAAAGAAAGAGGGATAATTTGAAGAGCTTACATAGAGGACTTTCTTATGGTCCCTCTGCTTATAATCACATTTTCTGGTTTTACATGGAAATACCTTGTTAATTCTGTCCAGTCTTATTAAAGCTTGAATTGTAACAGGCCCTCTAATGATGTAAAAAGCATCCCGAGATTGATGAGAAATCACTGAAATCTACCTGAGATTAGTATGAAATAGTAGGTTGTCAGTACCAGCTCATTGAATCCTACAAGACTGTGATTAATGGGCACCGCACAGTGTATGGCTGTCATTAAATGTCAGAGTAACCAAGTTTGTTAATGGGAGTCAATTCTGAATGTTAGAAGTCAAGCATTTACACATGTACAGAACACGTGAACGTGAAATCTCAATGTAAGGTCATAGTGAACATTAACTGAGTCAAATGTGAATCCATCTATCAGTAATCCTGAGGTTTCTACTGAAACACAAAAAAGTAAAAGATATAGAAATTGCTTTGCTTTTCTGAATTCTACTTCTGTTGATAAAAAAAAGAGTCTATTATGTGACAAATGGGCCCTTTACCAAATAATACAGAAACTTTTAGCCATCTCTTGTTATTTTTCCCCCTCGCTGTGTTTTGATGAACCCTTTAGACACCGCGTGCCTGATTTTCCTGTTCAAAGTGGCAAGTGGTATTTTCACATGTTCAGGGTTTTAATGGCCCTAGAGATGGATCTGATACCCAGTTTGGTGGCTGGATTGGGTGGGTGGGAATGGAGGCGGGGCACCAGGGAACTGGTCCACATCCCAAATCGGCAGCCATTGCTGTGGCTACCAGCTGTACACAGCATTAAAAAAAAATTGTAGGATCTTCATCTTCAAACTGGCCAGGGCAAATGGAGAACTGGGACCCGGCATAGGGCGGGGGGAAAGGTTGGTTATTAAAATCTACTTGCTGTTCTGTGTGGTATTTTTGTCCAAACTTTCACTTTATTTCCATCAAATGAAACTGTTCCAACGCTGTCGACCCTGTTCCGGCCAGCTGGTGCTGGCCAGCTAAACAGAGCTCCCAATGGCCGCCCGCCCCCAGTCAAATCTTGGGAAGTCAGAAGGCGAGCTCTTAACGAGTTCCCGAATGACCTCGACATGCCCAATTAACAAGGAGGGCCACTTCACTTTCTCACCTGCCCTTGCTTTCGCATTAGGGTCCATCCCCCCCCACCCCTTCCCCGCACCCCCAAACCACCGTCCTCTGGAAATTCAGCAGAGTCAAGAATGGAGGTGGCTGGACGCTGCCACTGTTCGTTTTTGCCGACCCGCCTCTGTATCGTCCCGATTCAGAATGGGAAACTCCAGCTCCTCCTGTCTGGTCATGCCAAGCCTAATCCAGGATCATATCCCAAACAAGGCATTCTGTCCTTCTCTGACTAACTATGAATCTCCAGCATTTTCTTTTTTTAAGAACAGTAGAGTGAACTGGATGACACCCACTCACCCCTGCAATTTAATATATAGCAGCTAGGATATTTTTAGGATATAGCAGTGGAACTATACGGTACCCAATTATCATTTGAGGAAGGATCCTAAATGTAACTTCTTTTGAAGAATTAACTATTTCCTGCTCAGAAGCTTTAGATGAAGAGATCAGTTATTACTTTTTGCTTTACTAATGAAACTCCCTGCCTCTTGTTCACACCATCTAAGCCTGTTCTACAAATACAATGGTCCAGAATTAACTTTTAAGTCAAACTCACCACACTGTAGTGGATATGAGTGACATGGTCCTTTAACCTCTGGGACTTTTTACGTCAAATTCAGTCCAGATGGTTTGAATGTAATTATATCCACTGTGGCTGTTACATTCCGCAGCTAAAATAATTTGGGCAGTTTTGACTCAGTCCCTCGTGACAGCAGGTCCACAGCACAAAACTGCTCCTGGCTTGCATCTTTATCTCTCTCTTCACCTTTAAGACGTTCCTTAAAACCTACCCCTGTTACCTCCTCATGTGACAAATTTTGTTTGATACTGTTCCTGTGAAATGCCTCGGGATCTTTCAACTACACTAATGTACATGCTGGTTCCTGTGTCGATTCTGCACAAATTGGCAGATTTGGTTTCTGGCACCATACAGATGACCGATGTGGGAAATCCTGCCCTAAAGGTTGCTCTTCTGAGGATGGGGTTTAAAGCAGGTTGCAGGGAGGTTCGAGGCAGTTTTAGTTCATACCTGATTCATGCTGTATCTGGTTTGGAAGTGCCTGATGCAAAAGGTGGGGGTGTGCAATGCAAAGGAAAAGTTTGTTTTCTCAGTAACAGCTAAGTTAAGCCCTTTGTATGAAACTACTTTCAATAGGTTAATGCCTTCGTGTAAACAGCAAACAAAGCACTGCAGTTTCATATGGATACGGCGCTGTTTTCATTATTGATATTGCACAGTGATTTCAACCTAAAATGGATAACACGATAGTGCATTAAATAGAAAAGACCACCTGAATTTTTAAAAAAAAATCATGGGCAACATTTTTAGCTCGGTGGGCGAGTGCACGCCCGACCTGACCGAGTGTAAAATGACGGGCGATGACGTCAGGCGAGCGGCCCAACGTCATCGCGCACTCGCGCGATATTTTGGTGGGCGGGTGCGTGCGTCGGAGTCGACAGCGCATCCGCTGACAATCAAAAGGCCCATTCAGGCTGTTAAAGAGTTAATTCAAAGAAACTCTTCACTGCCTGTCCAACCTGACGGTGGGCGGGGCAGACGAAAAGGCCAAGCGGCCTTTGCACTTTTTTTGGAAACCTCATCCGCGGGTGGGATGAGGTTTCCAAAAGCAAATAAAAATGAAATGAAAATTTTAAAATTGAATTAATAACGTGTCCCTGCTCATGTGACATGTCACATGAGGGGACATGTTTTTATAACATTTATAAAATCTTGATTTTTAAAAAAAAAATCTGTTCATCTCCCTGAGGCAGCTCTGTGCAAAGTCCGCACTTGCCCCTCACCTGCCCACACAGGCTGCGCTGAGCGCTGAAGCTTGTGTTTCACACCGGGCGGGCCTTAACTGGCCCCACCAACGTGAAATCGCGGCCCAGCCCCCATCGCGGGTGGCGGTCGGCTTCCCAGCCGCCGTCACCCGCCCTCCGCAAAGCCTGCCCGACACGGGCAAGATTCTGCCCCATGTAGGAACGACTCCAAAATCCCAGCCCTACTTAAGGGCAGAGACAGAATAGGTTGATCGTCTGTAGCTGGTTTCGGAGTGGAACCCAATTCCGTTGCGATTCCCCCCCCCTTGTTTTTCACTCCAGCTATTTTCTGACAGGGGGCCATCTTCTGCACACATCGCTCATGTTTAAGAGGTCACGTTGAGGAAAGGTTCCAGGTTACCCTGTCCTTTAGGCCCCTCAAAGGTTTTGGCCGACAGAGAGTGGCTCAATGAGATCTTTGGGAGGGCTCCAAACCTTGCCTGGACTAAGGAGATCGATTGATTACCTTGTGTGAAAGCCAAAAATTACTGCCAACGGTTTCAAAATGTTAAATATCTAACTTGGCCCCGTGGGTTCGATGCATCCCAAGGCAGCAGGGCAATGCCCTGCTCCACGTTACAAGGCTGGAATGAAGTGGGCACTGCCTGTGTGCCCTTGTGGATGCCAGCTGCCACTTGGCCATCCAAGTGATCCCAATCCGCAGCATTTGATGGGATGCCAAGTTTAGGGCTAAGGTGGGTGGATATCTCAACCCTACTGTACTTGTGGAAGCAGAATGGGCCCCTAAGAATTTTGAAGATTCAACAATTTAAACCATCTAAATAGTGTTCTGAACCGTATCCTGATCTTCTGTTCAAACATCTAGGCCTGACTGTAACCCTTGGCGGGTGGGCGCGATTGGCGGGCCTGTGATCGGTCAGGAAACAGGCTGCCGCTCGCGATTGGCTCCCGACCGCAATTAAGGCCTGCTTACCATGAAATGCATCCTCCCAATGGCCGGGAAGGGGCGGGCAGAGGCGGGGGACCTGTCAGCTGCCAGGTCCAATGGCGTCCCAGCGGGCACAGGCAGCTCCTTGAAGGCTGCCAGGGAAGAACGTATCTTCTGCATTGTGAACACTGTGGCATCAAGTGCGGCTGGAGACGCCAGGCGGGTGGGCAGGTCAGGTAGGCACTCGGCCCCCCCCAGCTTTCAGTTGAGTGCCTTGCGGTCCTCCTGGAGGAGGTGGCTGCCAGGAGGGACACCCTTGTCTCCAGAGGTGGAAGGAGGAGGCCACTGCACCAGGCAAAAAGACCTTGGCAGTGCGGGTCAGCAGCCACGATGTTGTACGATACACATGGTTGCAATGCTGCAAAAAGTTTAATGACCTGCTGTGCTTGGGAAGAGTGAGTACCGTGTTGGCATGGATCAGCGTGTTAAAGTTCTGGCCATCCCCCCGCGGAGCCTAGGGGTGTTAGAGTCTGAGCACTACCTGTCAATGACGCTGGAGCTGGCCTAGGGGGTGAGCCCTGGGTGCTTGGACTGAGTGCCTTGTGGCTCGAGGGTCACGACTCGGATGTGCCCTGGGTTGGCCAGGCTGCAACGGTGCTGCAGGTAGAGAGTGGACAAATCCATGCTCCTCTGTCCTTTCAGGATAAGTCGTTCCATAACAACATTGAGAGTTCACAGACAGGCAGAGGCCCCCCAAATCTTCTAATTTTATCCAGATTTGAGCAGGACGCCTCGGAGATGGAGAGGCGCCATGCACCTCGGTCAACCGATCGCAGGGAGGCTGGGGTGTCAGACGAAGGTAAGAGTGCAGTGCACAGAGGTGAGAGTTTCGGATGGTGCAAACATTCTTGCGTAGTCTCATTATTGATGTGAGCCTCAAAACTGGGTTGCCCATTGATCATTGAGACGATGGCACCATGATGCAGATCTCCATTGTCTCATCAGGGTGCCTGGTATGCACAGTGAAAGTGTGATGAGTTAAACTAATGACATTTTGCTGTTCTCCCTTAGATTCATAAGCACGTACTCAATCGCAGGAACCTGAAGAGCCACCCCTGATGCCAGAGGACCACCAGGCTTCACATGCACCTGCATCACACCCGCTCTCTGAACCAGGTACCAGCGCAGATACCAGCACCTTCATGGTTGTTAGATTCTCGGCTAGAATGTCGGAGCATAGCGGTGAGGGCACTTCACACTCGCTTGAGGAGCAGGTGGAGGCAGAGAGTGCCCAGGGCTCCAGCAGTTGGAGGGCTGCTGGAGACGAGGACGATGGTGAGTTGAAGGCAGATGATGAGCCTCTGGAGTCATCCATTAGGCAGAAGATGCTGGATGTCCAGCGAGATGTGCGGGAGGGTTTGGTGGAGATCCATGAGGGTATGCGTGCCATGATCTCTGTTGTGGAGGAGTCCATGAGGAGCATGAGCACTGTGTTGACCCTCATGCAAGGCCAACAAAGGCTCCACTGGCCAGAGGATGACCGCCAAGGTCATCAAGGCTAACAAGTCACCAGAGTCAGCGGGCTGTCTCCAATGCCAGTGCCAGCGATGGGGGGCACCAAGATGTAGCACTCGCAAACGTAAGTTTAAGGCACCATGAGCACAAGAGGGACTGTTCATGGGCGATCTTCTATTGTGTAATGTTTTGTTTATGTTTACTGCTCTGGGAATTAAGACCAGAGAAGGTGATGTTAATTTTTTTGGATTGTCAAAATGAGATAAGTTTTGTTTTTGTCCTAATCACCAGTATGCTTCACCTTTGTATTTTTTTGGTGCAGGGTACGCCAGTATGTAATGCTGGATGTGAGTGGCTCTAAGCTTTATGGCACAGGCACTGAGTGAGCTTTGGGTTCAAAGTAAAGGGACATTTCAGACATCCGGGATAGAGGCGGCAGCCCTGGCATCAGGTGGAAACAGATCTTTGGCAGCCTAGTCTCTGCCTCCCTGAAGGATACAGAGGTCTGCCTCCACACCCTCAGTGTTCTCCTTACCGTGCTCCTGTTCTGACTCACTAATGGATTCATCCTCTGTGGCCTATGGAGCTGCATAAAGATCCTCTTCCTCCAGTGGGACCCCCTTTGCCAGTGCCAGATTGTGGAGAGCGCAGCATCCAACCACTATCAGTGACACCTGCTCTGGGGGGTATTGTAGTGATTCCCCCTGAATGGTCCAGGCATCGGAAGCACATCCTCAGAAGACCTATGGTCCTCTCTACCACCGCCCTTGTGGAGGCATGACGCCTATTGTAATGCTGCTCTGCCTCTGTTCTTGGGTGGCGGAGAGGCATCATAAGCCATCTTCTCAACGGATAGCCCTCGTCACCCAGCAGCCATCCATCCAGTTGGGCTGGAGCAGTGAATAGCCTCAGCACTTGGGAGTGTCTGAGGATGTAAGCGTCATGGGAGCTGCCAGGGTACCTTGCACAGACTTGCAGAATCTGCATCCTGTGGTCACACACTATCTGGACGTTCATGGAGTGGAATCTCTTCCTGTTGATGAAGGCACCCGGCTGACCCACTGGCGACTTGATGGCCACATGTGTGCAGTTGATTGCACCCTGGATGCGGGGGAACCCAGCAATCGCTGCAAAGCCTCTGGCTCACTCAACCGGGCTGGCCTCATCCATACGGTAATGAATAAAAATCATTACCCACCTGAACACAGCGTCTGTCACCAGCTTGACACAACTGTGGACAGCTGTTTGGGAGACTCCACACAGATCCCCCACTGACCCCTGGAAAGAGCCGGAGGCATAGAAGTTGAAGGCCACTATGACCTTCAGAGCCACTGCATGGGGTATCCACCCAAACAGTCGGAGCTGATCTCACGCCCAATCATCTGACAAATCGAGCTCAGTCTCCCTCCTTCGGCATTGCACCTCAGACATATTGAGGTAGCTGCATCGCCGCCTGTAAACCCTGGCAGCAGGATAGTGGCGTCTTCTGTGGCCCCTTCCACCTTGGACTTGCTGCTGGTCCTGTGCCCCTTGCGCTGGCGTGTCTCCTCCTACAGGTTCCTCCCCTGGAAGCTGCATTGGGACACCTGGTCTTCTCTGCCTTCTGCCCCTCTCTTCCTCCTTAGAGGAGGTGCCTCCAGTGGAGACCACAATCCCATTACCAGGGTAACAGAAGGCTGTCTGATACCTGGAAGGGTTCACACGGCCTGAATTCTCCAGGGTCCTTGGAGACACCGATGAGTCCTGAAATGAAGCCTGGAAACACTAAGAATGAAGCTGTGAAGCTCAAGTAAGCAACCAGCAGCAAAGTATCTCCTGAACTCCTCACTACTCACACTGGCAATGCTGCCGACCCTTTTTCTCCCGCCCTTGGGATAAATGTGGGCTGCCTGCCTCCCGTTTTGCCTGTGTGACCAGAGCGAAATCGCACAGGCATTGTATAATCAGGTTCAATTGGGTTTTCAATGGCCTTAAGTGGGCTCTTAACTGATGGCGGGCAGGGCTCCAACTCCCGAGCTGACCTGAAGATTGCGCGCTTGTGGGATGATGTCAGGATGCTCGCCTGGTGTCTGCTCACTATTTTACACCCGATCGGGAGCCCGCCCGCCCGTGAGGCATAAAATTCTGCCCCCTAATGTGTAGCATTGCACTTCGGCACCCAGAACGAGCCTGCTGATTCTGTTTTTGGTATTTGGATTCAGTTGCCACCTTGGTGGAACAGGTTGCATTATCACAGACTCACAGAATGGTCACATTTGTCTCAATGCATTTGTTTAACGCTGATATGAGATTTACCTCAGAATACAGCGTGTTAGTTAAGAGACAAAGATCTATCAACATGTCTGTGGCGTAGCTGCACAGAGTGGCATTAGGTAAATTGCTCTTGCAGAGAGCCAGCACAGACATGACAGGCTGAATGGCCTGCTCCTGTGTTGCAATTGTCTTTTCACACAACATGTGAGGTAGACTATTGGAACAAAGGTACAGGAAGCACAAAGGAGGATAAGTGCCATTTGTAAGTAAAGGGACCTTTACAGCATTAGAAATAAAGGATGGTAATTGAAAGTGGAGCTCAGACCACATTAATCTGTATTAAATTCAAACCTCCATAAGAAGATTGGGTGTCCATTCTAGACTTTCAAATACTGGGTGAGAAATAGGGGAAGAGCCCTGTAGACTCAGAGAGATTAGCAGAAGTAGTAGTGCTGCAATATTTTTAGTGCCCGCTCATGCTCCCTGGTACCCAATGAATGTGTGGCAAAGCCAAAGTAAGTTGGTAGATTTACTAAAGCTCATGACTCGGAAAACCCATTTTTCACACGGTGCACCGACAGTGAGTGGCACCAACAAAGACATTTCTCAATGGGTCACCAGAATCATTCAATTAAATTAGCATCTTGCAACTACTTGACACCCAACTATAATCTTCCATGAAATCGACTTTTATTGCGGAATAGACAATACTTCACCTTTAATACAGTACATCACCAAAATAATAGCAAGTGCTAGATTTTGTCGTGTCATCACTGGATTCAAGGCTTGCTCATTTTCTGTTGAAACAGTGTACTCTCACACCAAAAACAGTTAACTATAGAGGGAAGCTGCCTCATATAAGGACCTTTCTTTCTGAGTTGCTGTTTAATGTCAAAAAGGTCAACATTATGTTCCCAGCTTTTCTGCCAGAATGGACTGCCTTTCTCCTGAAAATAAATATTTCCCCATTGAGACTGACTGCTCCACTATGGACAATGATTGTTTTGCTAACAAGTCTGAGCGTTTCTTGACTTGGGCTGTAAAAAACTGACTGTTGGTGCGTTTCTGATCTTCATTTCACCAATGCCCACCCAATCCAGCATCGGCCCCCCAACACACACAAACATACACACACAAACCAGCCCCTTCCCCTATCAAAAGAAATCCTCATTACCTCCCTGAGCCACAGATAACATTGAAGGAATCCTTTACCCTGAGGGAGTGCCACTGACAGATGCGTGGTTCTCTTGCAGACAATGACGGAAATAAAAACCTGCAATCTCCAGAATCCCAATAGCAGCACAGGAAAACTTTCCAGGGGGGGTTTTGTCAGCTGCTGTTGGGCTCTGTGCCTCCTGCCCTTGCCTGTTTAAAGTACAGAGCTGGTTCCATGTGCCTGTGTCCTTGCTCTTTGTGACATGGTGCAAGGACACAGATGCAGTGAAACACCTCCCTGACGCTGTCTTCCCGCCGGTCTTCCGTTATCCTCTACCCTTCTCACGAATGGTCAGGTGGAATTGCACGGTGAAGCAAATTTCCTACCTAAAGTCAGATGCCATACTGTCCAATTGCTGACTCGTACAAATATACATACACAGTCTCCATGTTGAGAAAAGGGCTCACCATTTTATGAATCAATTGCCAATGAGCCCATAGGAAGAGCAATGGCAGGTACATTAATATCAATACAGGGTGATGAGTCTTTGTTTCACTATTACTTATTGTATCATACACTGAGGGAGTGCCGCACTGTTGGAGGAGCCGCCTTGTGAATGAGATGGTAAACCCAAACCCTGCCTTCCATCTGAGGTACCTGTAAAAGACCCCACAGCCTTATTTTTGAAGAGAAAGATGAGCTCTCCCCATTATCTTGGTGAATATTTATGCCTCACCCAACACCTGAAAGAGGTTATCTGGTCATGAGCAATCTTGGTGTTTGTGGGATCTTGCTGTGTGCCAAATGTTTGCTGTGTTTCCTACATTACAACAGTGTTCAGTTCAGCATCTTGTGACATTCTGTGTCATGGTAGGTGCTTTGGAAATGCAAGTTCTTTCTTTAAAGTTTGAATGATTTTTAAAAATCATTAACAAAGAAATTGTCAGTATTCAAGCCATAATCCTGCATCCTTTTCTACTTCTGCATGAGTTTATAAATATTGCAATCCTACTGGATTAGCCAGCTTCCCATTTGAAAAAGTCCAGTGCAATAAGATCAGAAGAATTATCAAAGAATTCAGATTGCTTAAGAATGTGAATTGATTTGAACTTGACAGCGCGCTAAGACTAATTAACATGATAAAAAGTTACTTCCTGGAAGTATTCACTAGAGGAGACATTAGTCGCATGCCAATAATCACAGAGACTCTGCAACTAAACTTTAATGACTTTGATATCGCTCACGTGGAGGTCCTGGAAAGGCTCAACAGCAACATATCCCCGGGGACCCATGTTGTGTACTCAAGAGTGCAAAATGAGACTAAGGATAAAATGTACTAAGTTTTCACCATCATCACGAGACAGTCAACAAATTTAGGAACCATTCCACTAGATCGGAGAAAAACCAGCACCAATTTTTCAAGAAAGATGATACAGCAAACTCAGTAAACTAAAGATTCATTCAATTTTCCCTTTCTCATCTGTAGTGCAACTCTGCAGCCTTGCCTCCATGTCTTCCCCCCAACGCAACTCTGATCAGGAAAGGTGGTGGCCTGGGTACAAACCTACATTCGGCTCCAGTCCAACGCTCTGATTGCTAGTTTCCTCAATACCATCACAGCAAGACTAACATTTCTTCTGCCTTTAAGAAAAAACTGACAGAGCAGCTAGGGTTGCCAATGCTCCAAGATTTAACCTGGAGGTTTTCCTCTTTCTTTCATGGGATTTGAGCGCCGCTGGCAAAGCCAACATTTGTTGCTCATCCCTAATTGCCCTTGACAGGGTGGAGGTAAGCCACCTTCTTGAATGACTATAGTCCATCTGGCGCTATTAGGAACAGAGTTCCAGGATTTTGACCCAGTGACAGTGAAGGAACGGCGATAATATTCTAATTTCCAAGTCAGGATGATGTGTGGCTTGGAGGGGAACTTGCAGGTGGTGGTGTCCCCATGTGTCTGTTGCCCTTGTCCTTCTAGGTGGTAGAGGTCGTGGGTTTGGAAGGTGCTGTCAAAGGAGCCTTGGTGAATTACTGCCATGCATCTTGTAGATGGAACGCACTGCTGCCATTGTGTGTTGGTGGTGGAGAGAGTGAATGTTTAAAGTGGTGCATGGGGTGTCGAACAGGTGGGCTGCTTTGCGTCAAGCTTCTTGAGTATTGCTGGAGCTGCACTCATCCAGACAAATAATGAGCATTCCACCACACTCCTGACTTGTGCATTGTAGATGGTGGACAGCCTTTGGGGAATCAAAGAGTGAGTTACTGCGGAATTCCCAACCTCTGACCTGCTCTTGTAGCCACAATCTCCAGGAATCAAAGATTAATTAATCCCCTGGACACCGCTGCAAGTTATGCTAGAGAAAATGCAAAGGCACAGTAAAAAAATGTTTGTTTTTTTCATTTTCCTCGAACACTTCTGTTTATTATTAGTTATAAGGAGATTAGAGAAGGGGAGAAAAGGCTGAGTGGCAGTCAAGAACCATCCACTGGGTATTGAAGAGATTTTTCGCTTCCCAATTGCCATGGGGAGGCAGGGTGTTGTGAGGATGGAGAGTTAGTGGCAGGGAAGGTAGGGGGGCGGGGTGGAGGAGGGGCAATTAAAGGAAGGAGGTTACGTGTTGGAACCTCCAGGAATACATGTATATACAGAACTGTCAGTAAGTAGCTGCGGATACCCTATAGACAGGGATTATCATCAAAACTATAATATTGTTGGCATTGTTTGACTAATACAGAATATTTATTGAGTCTGCAGAGGTATGTAAAACATGTCCTTTATTGGAACACATCTTATTGCTCCCTACATCTTCCATGAGGTCGTACAAGAGAGAACAAGATCAGGTGGTGCTGCATCACTTCCTGTGATGATTAGCATATTAAACAGTTAAAGTTAACCCATTATACTACATCTCCACCTCCACCCTCCCAAGTCTCTGATTCCCATTCCTATGTTGTGAAGATCAAACTCTGGCGTGTTGCATTCCTTAATCTTGTTTTCTTCTCTTAGGTCCCCTTCTTTTCTCCCTTCTTCTTATAAGGGCACCCGCCGTGGTGGTTTCACGAGCCTACCAGAATGGGTCCTCTTCTTTGGAGGGGATTTGGGGTTTGAGTCCTGTGGGTGGTCCCTCAGACTCTGCTGGGCAGAAGGGGAATTGGTAGATGACTCAGGTTCATCAGTCAGGTTGTCATCTGGATTGGTGGATGAATGCAGCATCTCTGGATGGTTCGATTGGGCAGATGACTGTTTCCACAGGGTAGGAGGCTCCTTCTACATGGCAACCAGGGCTCAACTGTTCTCTCTCATTGTACTGTTATCTGTTTGCATGAGGTAGGACCATGGGTGTGGCGTCTTTTCAACCACTTATCCATAACGAGCTTGGTGTTGGATCCAAATTGGCTCTCCTGGTAGGAGATCTGCCAGGTTGTGTGCCTTGTAACTTTTGTCATAGTTCCACATCTGGTTGGAATGATATTTGTCCTCTTTCTCTTTCATTTTATCCATGTCATCAGCTTGTATTTGTGGCATGAGTGTGTGTATGTGAGTAGGGTAGTTGAGTTAGACCATAAGACCATAAGGCGTAGGAGCAGAAGCAGACCATTCGGTCCATCGAGTCTGCTCTGCCATTCATTGAGATCATGGCTGATCCATTAATCCTCAACTCCACTTTCCTGCCTTTTCCCCATAACCCCTGATTCCCTTAACTGATTAAAAATCTGTCTATCTCAGCCTTGAAAATAATCAACGACCCAGCCTCTACAGCCCTCTGCGGTAAAGAATTCCATAGATTCACTACCCTCTGAGAGAAGAAATTCCTCCTCATCTCTGTCTTAAATGGAAGGCTCCTTACTCTGAGATTATGCCCTCTGGTCCTAGACTCTCCCACAAGGGGAAGCAACCTCTCAGCATCTACCCTGTCAAGCCCCTTAAGAATTTTACAAGTTTCAATAAGGTTGCCTATCGTTCTTCTAAACTCCAATGAGTACAGGCCCAACCTACTCAACCTCTCCTCATAAGAAAATCCCTCCATACCCAGGATTGAGTTCTCATTTTTTTCCCATGAAGAGTTCACATTGTACTAAACCATTTTGGAGTGGAGCTGAACTATTGGTCAGAAGTGCAAGTTTGATGCCCTCGTTCTTCTTCAGCAATGCTTTCACTGTATGCATACCTTTTCCAGCTTCATCATTGGCTTGAAGGTGTCTTGGTGATTTGGTAGTACGGACAAATCCACACAATGCTGTGAACTCTTTAAAGTATTCATTGGCGAACTGTGGTCCATTGTCTGAGATTACAAGGTCTGGAATTCCACGTGTTGCAAATATCTCCTTCAGTGGTGTAATCACTGCTTCAGTAATGTGACCCTGTAGTTGATTGACTTCTATCCATCTGGAGTAGTAATCCACTACCATCAAGAAACTCATGTCTCTGTGTTTCAAGAGGTCCATCCCAAGACACTCCCATGGTCTTGATGGAAAGGAAGATGACATTAATGGTCCTCTTGTCTCCTGATGAGAAACAGCACAAGTAATACAGCTTGACATAATCTCTTCCAATTATTTTGAGAAACGTGGCCACAAAACAAAAACCTTGTTCTGGTTCGACATTTTGTGATGCCCAAAATTTCCTTGGTGTTGTAATTGCAATATGTTGAGTATCAGAACTCTTGGAATGACAATCTCTCATCACAGATTTGTAAATCATCAGCTACATTGAAGTGTCCTCTCTGTTCATAGTACTGTCTGAGAATGGGATTGTGTGGCATGTATGCTGGCCATCCTTTGACACAGTGCTCTCTGGGCACATTCTTCATCAGATTTCTGTTCATCTCTGATTTCATTCAGTGGCTGAGTTGTTGTTGGTAGAGCTGCGCTTGTTGTCGATGCAAAGGTTTCTACCTCTTCAATAAGAGCTACATCATCTTTTACAGAACTTGCCACTAGGAAACATGACCATGCATCCTCTGTATACTGCTGCGTTGCCAGAACATAATTTGTCTTTGCATCAAACCTAATCATCCTCGGTCTTGTATACATGGAGGCATTTTTGCTAACTCCTTAGAATTTATGAATGTCACTTAGGGCTTGTGGTCTGTCACTATCTTGAAGTGGAGACCAAGAATGTAATCTGTGAACTTCTTGCAAGCCCACGTAGCATGTAATGCTCCTTTCTCTATCACGACATATCTCTATTCAGCCTCTGTTCGTGAACAGGATGCATAGTAAACTGGTCTACGCTTTCCATATCTGAAAGTGTACAGCTTCCAATCCTGTAGGAGGTGCATCTGCAGCAATGATAGTGGGTAGTTCTTGGTCATGGTGAGCTAAAATATCAGATGATATCAGCATCTTTGATTTTCTCAAAAGATCTCTGTTGTGCTCTAGGATGATGTGTTGCCTCCCTGGTGCCAAGGTCCAGGATGTCACTGAATGGCTGCAGGGCATCCTGAAGGTGGAGGGCGATAAGGCAGAGGTCATGGTACATGTTGGTACCAATGACATAGGTAGAAAGAGGGATGAGGTCTTGCATCAAGAATTCAGGGAGTTAGGCAGTAGACTAAAAAGCAAGACCTCTCGGGTTGTAATCGCTGGATTACTCCCAGTGTCATGTGCTAGCGAGCTCAGAAATAGGAGAATAGCGCAGATGAATACGTGGCTTAAGAGTTGGTGCAGGAGGGAGGGTTTTAGATTCCTGGATCACTGGGACCGTTTCTGGGGAAGGTGGGACCTGTACAAGCGGGACGGTCTACCTCTAAACCAGAGTGGGACTAACATCCTTGTGGGTGGGTTTGCTAGTGCTGTTGGGAGGAGTTTAAACTAATTCGGCAGGGGGAGGGGACACAGAATGTTAGCAGAATAGGGACACACCATAATACAGTAAAACAATCAAGTCAGAGGGAGTACAGCTGCATTAAGTTTCAAGGGAGTAATGTAAGGCTGGATAGCCTCTACTTTAATTCCAGGAGTATTACAGGTGAAACGGCTGAATTAAGGGTGAGGATTGACACGTAGAATTGTGATATAGTAGCCATCACTGAGACGTGGTTGAGGGAGGGGCAGGATTGGCAGCTCAACATTCCGGGATATAGAATCTTCATGCGAGACAGGGGAGGGGGTTAAAGAGGAGGAGGCATTGCATTATTAGTTAAGGAGTCAGTCACTGCAGTAAGGAGAGATGATATCTTGGAGGGGGCATCGAATGAAGCTTTGTGGGTAGAGCTTAGGAATAAAAAAAGGGCAGCCACATTGTTAAGTGTTTATTATAGATCCCAAGATAGTCAGTGGGAAATTGAGGAGCAAATATGTGCACAATTTGTGGAGGTGTGTAAAAACAATAACAATAGGGTAATTATATTAGCTGATTTCAACTTTCCTAACATTAATTGGGATAGACATAGTGTTAAGGGCTTGGATGGAGTGGATTTCTTGAAATGTGTACAGGAGAACATTTTAGGTCAATATGTAGAGGGTCCAACAAGGGATGGCGCAGTGCCGGACCTAATGAAGCTGTACAGGTGGCTGAGGTGGTGGTGGGGGAGCATTTTAGTGACAGTGACCACAACATGGTACAATTTAAGCCTGTTATGGACAAAGAAATAGACAAGTTGCATAAAAAATGTTTTGGTTAGGGGGAGAGCAGATTTTAGTAAAATAATGTAGGATCTGGCCAAGGTAGACTGGGAACAGCTATTTGTGGGGAAATCTACAGAGGCACAGTTGGCGGGGGCGGGGGGGGGGGGGTTGGGGGGGTGGGGCGTTCAAAAAGGAAATGGGGAGGGTACAGGCTCAACATGTTCCCTCTAGGGTGATAGGAAGGAGTAACAAGCCCAGAGAACCATGGATGACCAGAGGTTTTTAGGATATGATGAGAAGGAAAAGAGAGGCTTCTAGCAGGTACAAGGGGAGCAAGTCAGCAGAGGCATCAGTGGAGCACAGAAAGTGCAGGGTGGAGCTTAAGAAAGCAATTAGGAGAGCAAAGAGGGGATATGAGAAAGCTCTGGCTGGTAAAAGTAGAGAAAATCCCAAGATATTCTATAAGTATATCAATGGGAAGAGGATAACCAGGGAAAGAGTAGGGCCAATTAGGTACCAAGGGGGCAATTTATGGGTGGAGCCAGAGGACATCGATAGAGTGTTGAATGAATACTTCACATCTGTCTTCACCCAAGAGAATGAGGATGAAGGTATAAAACTCGGGGAGAGAGACCGTGAAGTTCTTGAGCAAATTGATATAGGGAGTGACAAGATATTGGTGGTGTTGGCAGGCTTACAAGTAGACAAATCTACAGGTGTGGGTGATTTGTGTCCCAGACTGCTGAGGGAGGCAAGGGAGGAGATCGCAGGGGCTCTGACCCAAATTTTTAATTCCTCTCTGGCCATGGGGGAGGTGCCAGAGGATTGAAGAGCAGCTAATGTGGTTCCCCTATTTAAGAAGGGTTGAAGAGATAAGCCAGGGAACTACAGGCCGGTGAGTCTCACGTCAGTGGTAGGGAAACTATTGGAGAAAATTCTGAAGGAGAGAATCTACCTCCACTTGAAGAGGCAAGGTTTGATCAGGGATAGTCAGCATGGCTTTGTCAGAGGGAGGTCATGCCTAACAAATTTGATTGAATTTTTTGAGGAGGTGACCAGGTGTGTAGATGAGGGTAGTGTAGTTGATGTAGTTTATATGGATTTCAGCAAAGCCTTTGACAAGGTCCCACATGGGAGACTTATAAAGAAGGCAAATGCACATGGGATACAGGGTAATTTGATAAGATGGATTCAAAATTGGCTTAGTTGTAGGAGACAGAGGGTGATGTCAGAAGGATGCTTAGGGACTGGAAGCCAGTGTCCAGTGGCGTACCACAGGGATCTGTGCTGGGTCCCCTATTATTCGTCATTTATATAAACGACATAGATGACTATGTGCGGGGTAGGATTAGTAAGTTTGCAGATGACACAAAGATTGGCCGGGTGGTTAACAGTGAGGTTAAGTGTCTTGGGCTACAGGAAGATATAGGCGGGATGGTCAAATGGGCAGATAAGTGGCAGATGGAATTTAACCCTGAAAAGTGTGAGGTGGAAGTAACTTCCACTTTGGAAGAAGTGATCTGACAAGGAAGTATTCAATGAATGGCATGACACTAGGAAGTTCTGAGGAACAAAGGGATCTTGGCGTGTGTGTCCATAGATCTCTGAAGGCGGAGAGGCACGTTAGTGGGGTGGTGAAAAAGGCATATGGGACACTTGCCTTTGTCAATCGAGGCATAGATTACAAACGTAGGGAGGTCATGTTGGAGTTGTATCGAACCTTGGTGAGGCCACAGCTGGAGTACTGTGCACAGTTCTGGTCGCCACATTATAGGAAGGATGTGATTGCACTGGAGGGGGTGCAGAGGAGATTCACCAGGATGTTGCCTGGGATGAAACATTTAAGTTATGAAGAGAGGTTGGATAGACTTGGGTTGTTTTTGCTGGAGCAGAGACCACTGAGTGGCGACCTGATCGAGGTGTACAAGATTATGAGGGGCATGGACAGGGTAGATAGGGAGCAGCTGTTTCCCTTAGTTGAAGGGTCAGTCACAAGGGGACATAAGTTCAACGTGAGGGGCAGGAGGTTTAGGGGGGATGTGAAGAAAATCATTTTTACCCAGAGGATGTGACGATCTGGAATGCGCAGGGTGGAGGTGGGTTGCCTCACATCCTTTAAAAAGTGCCTGGATGAGCACTTGGCACGTCATAACATTCAAGGCTATAGGCCAAGTGCTGGTAAATGGGATTAGGTAGGTAGGTCAGCTGTTTCTCACATGTCGGTGCTGACTCATTGGGCCGAAGGGCCTCTTCTGCACTGTGTGATTCTGTGATTCTGTGCTTCCTCCCAGCACCATGTATTGTCTTATCGTAACAACTGATGTAGTGGCTCATTGATGACAGCTAGATTGGGCAGGAGATTTCCAATTTGGTTTACCATACCCATGAACCTCTGGAGCTCAGTCACTGGATCTGGAATCTGGATCTGGAAACTCCTTCCTTGCTCTTTTCTTCGGTGGATCAACTCTGGCACCAGATACACCCACAATATGCCCAAGCAACTTGATAATCAGCTGCGAGAATATCCAATTTGCATATTAAACAGCTAGAGTCAACCCTTTATACCACCAGTGCTATCCCAGGCAATTCTGATGGTTTAATCACTGGGATTGCTGAACGTTATTGAATGTTTTCATGATGGATCTCTGGCATCAGTGTCCAGAATTATACAGCATTCTGGTCAGGTTACACTTTGACTACTGTATCCAGTTTTGTTTGCTGAGGTACCAGAGGAAAGAAACCTGGATGGTAGTGCAGGAAGTACCATTTAGTTAATCTTAAAGGGAGCACAGATTCAAACAGGGAAAAGCAGATTTAGATCTGATGGTAGGAAATTTTTCATACAAAGAATGATCGATATCTCTATAACCACCTCCAGCATCCGAGATATCAACACGTCAAGATATCAAAGCTCCTTCATTTCTGGCCTATTAAGCATTCTCGATTTTAATCGTTCCATCATTGATGACGATGCCTTCAGCTGCCTGGGTCCTAAGCACAGCAATCCCTTCCCTAAACATCTCTGCCTCTCTCTCTTTCTTTCCTCCTTAAAATCTACCTCTTTGACCAAACTTTTGGCTACCTGCTCTAATATCTGTTTATTCAGCTCAGCTTTGTTTGATAAAGCTTGTTTGATAAAGTTTGTTTGATAAGGTTTGCTCGATAAAGCTCCTGTGAAGTGCCTTGGGGCATTTTGCTCAATTAAAGCCACCATACAAATGCAAGGTTTTCTTGTTGTTGAGTCAAAAAATCCTGGAATTCCCAATGAAACAGTTGGATGCTGCGGTGGAGTACTGCAGGGCTGTTTAGAACGGATGGGCTGAATGGCCTTTCCCATTTGTATCCACCCCATGATTACAACACAGACAGACAGTGGGCGGAACTTAATGCCTTCCCACGTGGCGAGTTTGGAGGCGAGAGGTGCATTTAGTTAGGTGGGAGGGTGCCGGGTGGGGACTCCATCGCCTTCTTGCCTCTGCCCTGCTTAAGTGTGAGGTGTGAAGACACCCTGCCCCGCTGCCAACTGAGGCCCTCAAATGGGAAATGAAGGGCCTCGTTCCGCTGCCAGTGGTGTTCAACCTGCCTGAATAAACAAAAAGAAAATAAACCTTAAAAAGTAACAAAACGGCAAAGGAGACAAAACAAGTATAACAAGGTGGAGTGCTGTCTTTTCATTACCTTATTAGTATTCAAGCACCGAGTATAAATACTGAAAATGAATTGAAATGTCTGTATCTCTGACACGAATGTGTGCCCTAGGGTACATTATAGAGGTAATAAGTAATGAGACTATGGAAGTTTAGTGTGGGGTTTTACCCACCAGAAATGAATCTTGGCAGGAGGTAAAGCTGAATGATAAAGGACCTGTCCAGCCAAGATGAAATTGGTTGTGGTCAAAGCAATCCCACTGCTAACAATTAATTTAAAGGAACCCTGTAAATAAAATAATTCCATTTGAAAAAAAACAAACAACTCATCAGGAATTGCTGCCCCTGTACTAGGCCTGTTAACCTGGAGCTGAGCCAAGGCAAGGAGTTGCTGCTGTGTAATTGCAGTCCCCTCCCCGACGTGTGACTTCTTCTGCTGATAGCATTTTGCGGACGAGCACCCACGATGGGATCACTGCCACATCTGTACCTGAACCAGGATGAGCGCCTGGAAGGTTGGCAGTTGAGGCTTGATATCTGCTGAAGTGTATTTTCCCTCCGCCCAATGGCTACCCCAAAGATGATTTCCCAGGTGCTGTTCACCTTCACCGTGGTGATTATTCACACAGGAGCCATGCCAGTAATGGGGCTGGTTCTCCGAGAGCGCTTTGTAGCCGGTGGGCAGCCTCTCTCATGAGCTGCGCATCCCAGGAAATCTCCTCTGCACGCCTGTGGTTTGCAAATGTGCATGGTCAGCTGGTGAGGCCACCCTCTGGCTGCCTATTCATAAGACCTCGAGCGTAAGAA
The DNA here is from genome assembly GCF_964194155.1 of Cetorhinus maximus. Taxonomy (NCBI): domain Eukaryota; kingdom Metazoa; phylum Chordata; class Chondrichthyes; order Lamniformes; family Cetorhinidae; genus Cetorhinus; species Cetorhinus maximus. The sequence goes on from NC_135884.1 coordinate 144,904,364, forward strand.
AGCTATTTGACTGTGGGTACCATCACCACTGAGCCATAGCCAGCCTTCTAGAGGCTTGGCAGGTCTGGTTTATTGTCTATTTCATGCCCCCTATGAGCGCTGCTGCAAAGTAGAAGATTATGACCACCCAACACATTTCCCTTCCATTTTTTCTTTTTCCCTTGCTACCTCCCTTTTTCGTACCCTTTTCTCCTCTATCTTTCTTTTCTCATTTTGCCACATTCCTTTTCTGCTTCGCCCCCTTGCTCACATTCTCCAGTGTTCTGCCTGATCTCTGAGGAATTAACATCAAAACTGGGCTCTGGTCCATACACACTCCCAAAGTACTTTATATTTCACAGAGAATATTACCAGCTATTCTAAAAGTGTGTAGCATGGCTTACATTACAGAAAATTAACATGGTTTGTTATTTTTTTGCCCATACAGAGATTGAGTTTGGCGTTGAATATGGCAGTGATTCACATTGTTGGGATTGACCTTGGATCTCCAGTTCCATCTGTAGAAGTACACTCAGACACTCATTACTAATGCAGCTGGGATTCCTAATCTTCTGTGGAATGTCCCATTTGGAAACACTTGCACAACCTCAGGATATCCCAAAGTGTTTCTCAGCCAATTGAATACTTTCGAAGTGTAGTCACTGCTGTAATGCAGTAAACTCAACAGCCAATTTGCATATAACAAGGTCCCACAAACAGAAATGTGTTGATGATTAGATAACCTGTTTTACTGTTTTTTTTTTGACTAAGGGATAAATATTGGCCAGGGCACTAGGGGTAACACCCCTGCTCTTCTTCAAAATAGTGCCAGGGTATCTTTTATGTCCACCTAGGAGAGCAGATGGGATTGCCATTTAACGTCATATCAAGAAGACAGCACCCCACAACAGTGCAGCACTCCTTTAGTACTACACTGGAGTATCGTCCTAAATGTTTGTACTCAAATCGCTAGGCTGGGATTGGTACGCAAAACCTTCTGACTCAAAGGCAACAGTGCTACCAAATCTACCACAACCAATGCTGTCAAGTTATGCATGAGAATTCATTTGCCACCATTTGTGTTCAATCCCATAAGTCAAACAACAGTAAACTGGTACTAAAGCAAAATACTGTGCAAGTTGGAAACCCGAAAGAGAAAACAGAAAATGCCGCAAATGCTCAGCAGGTTAGGCAGCTTGCGTGGAGAGAGAAACAGCACTAACATTTCAGGTTGATGACCTCTCATCAGAAATGTGATAGAAACAAAAACCCCAGAAAGTGCTGGAAACACTCAGTAGGTCTGGCAGCATCTGTGAAGAGAAAAATGGAGTTGGCGTTTTGAGTCCAATGTGACTCTTCTTCAAAACTCTACTTCAAAGTATAGTTTTGAACAGTTTATTTTGATCACTCATTTCTGAAAGAATCAAAATTCCATCAAGATGATCACTAGGACAAAATATCCAAAGCAGTAATCATGCTGACAAAAGAAAAGTCTTGAGTAACGACTTTACAAAGTTCCAAAGAAGAGCTTTTCCAGCGCTTTCGCTTTTTGTTTGAGAGCTCCAGCATCCGTAGTATTTTGTTTTTATTTTTGAAATGTAATTGCTTTTATGCAAGTGAAAGGTGGGAACCAAAACCCACAACCTTTTGCAGGACACCTCTGTTCAGTCTGCAAGCACGACCCTGAACTCATGGTCCACTAATTCTCCACCTTTCTCTCATGCTGCCTTTGGCCTGCTGCAGTGTTCCAATGAAATTCAACATAAGCTTGAGGAACAACACCTCATCTGTCGATCAGGCACTCCGCTGCCTTCTGGACTAAACACTGACTTCAACAATTTCAGATTGTAATTGCTGGCCCTATTTTGTTTCCTTTATCTCTGGTGGTTTTCTTTGTGCTGCTGTTTTTCTGTTGTTTTTGCTTTCAGATGGCAGCAGTTCATCATTCTGTCATTCACACCTCTTCTAGACACATCTTTTACTTTTCTGTCCCATTATCACTTCCTTTGGCCCTGTATCAACTCATATGTTATTTAATCTCTCCTTCTCTTTTGTTCTTTTTCTGCCTTCAACCATCACCTCCGCCCGCCTCTTCAATTGCTTAAAACATTTCCTATTTTCCCAGTTCCGATGACAGTTCTTACATCTGAAACGTTAACTCTGTTTCTTTCTCCACAGATGATCCTTGACCTGATGAGCAGTTCCAGAATTTTCTGTTTTTAAATTTATACTGTCTCCCACAAAATCTTTTCCTTAATCGTTATGGCTGTAAGTGGGAGGTCTTGTGGCGCAGTGGGTAGAGACCCTGGCTTAGAGCCAGACGCTCTGTGTTTACGTCCCACTCCAGGAATTGATGGCCCAGGAAAGTGTGTTCGTAATGGAGCCAAAGAGGTTGAGTATCAACCTGTAAGTCCTTCCCATTTGCCTATGGCAGGTTGTAAGTGCAGGGGTGGCATCCCCTCAAGCTGTAGCCTCTGGCTTCAGCCTAGTGACCTATCCCAGGAAAGTAAGCTACATAAAACAGTCATAAGTATGTGCTTTGTCTGCCTCATGTGTCTCTAGACACAGGATTGTCTCCTAAATCTATGGTTATAATAGTGTGAGCCAAGTGTGTGTGTACAATCATTCCTGACGCCTTTCCACTGGGCAGCAGGAGTTACAGTTTGTAACAATGAAGGAAATTAAGCAGTATTTTTTTTAAAAAAAGCCATAAGATAAGATTTATGATCTCCATTTGGGAAGAGTTCAATCTCAACCAGATGAGTATTTTCTTTGGAGGAACCCTTTGCCAGATGAATTCCTTTCGCTTCATTCCTGCTGTTGTAGTCTAGTTTCATTTTTAAACCTACACTTTTGTTCTGTTACTGATGGCTATATTAAGGATTGAGATAAAATGGGTATGTATTGAAAAAAGATTTACATTTGAAAGGCACCCAGTAATGCCCACATATAACTGTTCTCACGTGCCTAGTCTGAATAAATGAACTCACAATATATTTACCCAATCCCTTATGAGTGATTTGTGTCTTGTGTCTTGTACAGTACATAAGACCAATGTATTATATTATTACAGCACAAATACTGTGTACAGTTTTTGTCTCCTTACTTAAGAAAATATATAACTACCTTTGAAGCAGTTCAGAGAAAGTTCACTTGACTGATTTCTGGGATGATGGGGTTATCTTATGATGAAAGGTTGGTCAAGTTGGGCCTATACCCATTGGAATTTAGAAGAATGAGAGGTCATATTAGTGAAACATATAAGGTTCTGAGGGGACTTGACAGGGTGGATGCTGAGAGGATGTTTCCCCTTGTGGGGGAGTCCAGAACCATGGGACACAGTTTATAAATTGGGGGTCTCCCATTTAGGACTGAGCTGAGGAGAAATTTTTCTCTCAGAGCATTGCTATTCAGTGGAGTTCTCTTTCTCAGAGCAGTGGAAGCTGGGTCATTGAATATATCCAGGGCCGAGTTAGATTTTTGATCAGCAAAGAAGGGTTATTGGGGGCTGCGAGGAAAGTGGAGCTGAGGCCACAATCAGATCAGCCATGATCGTGCTGAATGGCGGAGCAGGCTCGAGGGGCAGAGTGGCCGATTCCTGCTACTAAATCTGCTGTTTTGCTGCTCTTCTTCAAGTAATAGAGTAACACGGATACAGCTGGTGAGAATCAAAGGTAGCATATCAAAACATCCTGAAGAAATTGATGTTCATCAGTACTCAGAAATATGTGCAATCAAGAAGATCACACGAGGTGGAAAAGAAAACCTTCTTTGTAAAATTTCGTCAGCATGATTACTACTTTGGAAATTTTGTCCTAGAGACCATCCAGATTCTTCCAGAAACAAGTGATCAAAATACACTATTTAAATCTATATTGGCTAGCCCCTGGAATAGATGGCAATGTATTTGGCCAGGCTGATGGAGGCTGAAAGGAAGGCAACAAAAAAGAGAAATGGTGAATGGGCGGCACCAGATTAAAAACAGCTTGCCAGTGGCAGCCCCATGGGTGGCAGTATGGGGCCACTGTTTATCATTTTAATAAATTATTAAAAGGATAGAATATTGTCCAAAGCTCTAGGTTTGAAAGTGGCATAAAACTGAGAGCATGCCAATGATGCAAAGGGATCTGGGCAGTCTCAACAAGCAGAGAGCTAGCAGTAAGAGGTCAACACTGATATATGGAAAATTACGGGATTTGGTAGAAGAGGCAAGAATGTGGATTAACTGGCAATGTGAATGAGATAGAGAAGGAGGGATGATCCAAACTGTCAGTTCAGGGATTGCGGTTTGTGAAGAAAGCAAATAAAATGGGACAGGTAGCTAAAGCTGTGACTTATATGGCATATACCTGCTTGAGGTATTTAAATTAAGGTATCTCGCTTCAAACTCCACAAACTTTCAGAAGTTTCCCAGAAGGGTTTGGGCTGAGATGAGAAGAAGTTTCTTCACTCAGAGGGGTGTGAATCTTTGGAATTCTGCATCCCAGAGGGCCGGGGATGCTCAGTCTTTAAGTATGTTCAAGTCTATGTTTGATAGATTTTTGGACATTAAGGGAATCAAGGGATGTGGGGACAGGGCAGGAAATGGAGTTGAGGTAAAATATCAGCCATGAATGGTGGAGCACACTCAAGAGGCCTTCAGGCCTATTCCTGCTCCCAGTGCTTACGTCAGTGTTGGATGAATCCCATACTTAAGCGAAAATGCTAGCCCTGTCTGGTTGTGGCCCCTCTCTGTCAGGAAAGAAAGAAAATGAACAAAGATCTGCCTTCATCATTGATAACTTCTCCTTCATTTATTAATGTTTAGTTTTTGTTCTCTGACGACCCGACTGAAAGGGTTGATAAGGGGTGGAACAATGGTACGGGAACCATGGTTACTGTAGATGCCCCTCAATCTCTTCCTCTGGTCAGAAAGATACATGTCCTAAAGAAATAAAATGGCACATGGGACACTGTATTTTCTCCAGATGATGTCCCTTCTCCTCCCCAGTTATGGTTCATCTGTGTGCCACATAATTCAGCCAGGACTAGTGCTGATAGCAGATCTGCTATATCAAACAGTTCAGTTTATCAGAACAGCCTTGTCAAAATCAAACCACATGTGTACAAATCCAACCAACAACAGTCATTTAAGGAGTAAAGCAAAGAAAGCCGATAGTAAATGTCACGCTATTTCCTTTGCCTTTACATTATCTGAAATTGATCATGTGGTTGGTTTTACAACATACTATATCAATCAGCCTTTCTTTCTACATAGCCAGCTGCTTCTTTTTAGCATATGTTATTTATACGTTCTAAGCATTTGTTCACCAACTTGCGACCAATTAGGACAATTGTGAGAACAAGATATTCACTTCACAAGAGAGTTTTGTCATCTGAGTACTTCAGAGAAACTAATTTTAATCGGTTAGTTTCCAATTCTTAAAAATACAGCTGATATTGTTAGCGGAGGCTATCTTCTGAGAAGTTAGAGTCTGAGGATGTGACAACAGGTACCATTGAAGGAAACTTGCTCAATGATTGTGATTTCAATTATCCTGTTCCTCTGTGGAACTCTCAACTATGCCATTGACATTAAAGAATGCTGCAGAGAAAAGTGACAGTGAAGCACAGGGATCCCAAGCCAATCTTTTATCAGCTATAGGGATAGCAGTAGGCTGTTCAACCCTGCAGCAGGTTTGCCAGTTTTATAGTGTGAGAATGGATGTTTTTAAAAAAATATTTTGGGGAATGTTATGTTATTCTGTAAAGAAGGCTGGGTGGCTGTGTATGTGTGTGTGATTTAATTAAGCTGGGCAAGAGATTGATAGGGGCCAGGTTGTCTGGGGGTTTTGGAAACCTGAAAGGGATAGAGGTGTTAAGTTTGAAGTACAAGTAAATAGGTTAGATCTAACATTTGCATTTTTAGATAAGTTGAGAGTTTGTTTGAATATCAAAGGGGGGGCGGGGAGAGGGCGTCAGGGGTGACAAGAAAAATGCTTGCATCTTACAGGTGTTCATAAGTAAACAAGTAGTGGAGTTATGATATTTTATTGACCTAAAAGAAAAGACAAGATGGAAAGTTGAGGGATCTTATATTTGGAACGGCTTGAGTTTCAAAGAGGTGGGAGAACAATGGAAATGAAATGAAAGGGAAAAAAAAAGTTAAATTAAAGTTACTGTGGATAGCTGTTAAGCTAGAGGTGGCTGGAGATAGCCATTTCCATATTTTACATGGCAATTTATGTGGTTTGGCGATTTTCAGGAAGCTATTAATGTGTATTATTATTGGAAAGTATTTTTCTTTTAAAATATAGGTTTAGTCTGTGGGTTTGTCTTGACTGGATTAAAGCCAGCTAGTCTGGGTGCTTTGATGTGTACTAATTTTGAGATGTAAGAGAGGTAGAGTGCATTTGCATTTTTTGAATAGAGCATTCAAGAAGTGAGGTGAAATCTGGCACCTAGCTAGCAGAGGCCAAGCAAAATGTTAACATTACTATAAACTATGAAAGGAGTTTTATTGTTAGAAGAGGTGGAGTTCAAAGAGGCTGGTGATACAATGAAAATTTACATTCAATGAAATGTGCTGGATATAACTGATAGCAGTTTTCATGTGTGTGGGATAGAGGCAATGTAAGGTCAAAGTAGCTGCAAGCCTAGAACTGTCTCCACAGGAACTAAAGTGAGAGGTACCTCATTTTGAATTCGTAAGGTGAAAATGCTTTGCCTGGTGTCTGGTTAAGTCTATGGGTGCTGTTGCCTTAATGGTTTTATTTTGGGAAAGTAACCCCCAGAATGTTGGTCGTGGCAAATTCAGCAATGGTAATGTCATTGAATGTTAAGGGGCGATGGTTAGATTATCCCTTGTTGGAGATGGTCATTGCCTGGCACTTGGGTGGGGCAAATGTCACTTGCCACTTGTCAGCCCGAACCTGGATATTGTCCAGGTCTTGCTGCAATGGGACATGGACTGCTTCAGTATCTGAGGAGTTGTGAATGGTGCTGAACATTGTGCAATCAGTGAACATCACCACTTTTGATCATATGATGGAAGGTCATTGATGAAGCAGCTGAAGATGGTTGGGCTAGGACAGTACCCTGAGGAACTACTGCAGTGACATCTTGGAACGGAGATGACTGACCTCCAAAAAACACAACCATCTTCCTTTGTGCTAGGTATGACTCCAGCCAGAAGAAAGTTTTCCCCTGGATTCCCATTTTGATAGGGCTCCCTGCTGGAGGTTTCCTTGCCCATGTTTGACCTGGTGCCATAGGATCCAGAGTCAATGCTGAGGACTCCCAGGGCAGCACCATTCCAACTGTATACTACTGTGCCACCACCTCTTGCTGGATCTGTCCTGCCAGTGGGGCAGGACCATTATCTGTAATGTATGATTCCATGAGGATGGCTACCTCAGGTTGCTGCCTGACTCTCTCTCAATTTTGGCACAAGCCCCCAGATGCTTGTAAGGAAGGACTTTGCAGGATCAACAGGTGCTTAGATTGATGCCAGATCATCCATCCAGGTTCATTTTTAGCAGCTTGATAGAACTAGGCATTTCAGAGGGCATGTTAAAGTCAACCACATTTTGGTCTGGTGTCATATGTAGGCCTAACTAGGTGAACCAGATGGGCTTTACAACAATCAACATGGTTTCATAGTTGTCATGAAACTTTTAATTCCAGATATTTTTATTGAATTCAAATTGCACCATCTGCTGTGGTGGGACTTGAACCCAGGCTCCCCAGCACATTACTCTGGGTCTCTGGATTATGAATCTAGTAACAATACCACTATGCCACCACTAACTCCCCAGAGCTGCACTTCTCTTTGCTATATGATGAAGTTAGTGGCACAATTAAAATACATTTAGAACAAATGGGTTACCAACTCATTTGAACCATAGACAAAGGGATATGCAATATGCCAACATCACAGAGTGAAATTTCACTCCTATAACGCTCACAATCCTCTTTCAGCTAGGATCTAGGATCTTAATTTCTAAAACAATGCAGCTTAAAATGTAGTTTCATGCCTTGCTTTTAAACACCTTCCTCAGATGAAGTGGAACTCAAAGTCATATATTAATGTATTTATTTAACTATTTAAATGATTTATCCAAATCCTAAAACTTGTTTGCTTCTAATCTAGAAGGATGAAGGCAGAGATTTAAAAATGGAGCAAGATGTGGAGGGATTTGATGTACAGCATTTGATTAACATAAAATAACTGAGAAATGAGTAAATCCCGATGACATTAACTGTGAAGTACTCCACTTAGCCACCTGTTAGAAGGACAATGTCATCCATTCTATCACTGCAAGAAATAACTGTAGCTCCTTCAGCCACAGGGTTAGGCATGGCTCTCTGCACCCTCCTCTCCTCACCTCGAGACAGCAGAGGGCAAAGGGCCCACAAGCACTACATATTTTTTTTGATAACGTGGTTTATTAAGGGCAAAAGAGGTTTGCACTTAGACCGTGCTTTTCATCACCACTGATGTCTCTTCACAGCCAATGAATTAGTTTTTGAAGTGTTGTCACTTGTAGGAGACGTGGCAGCCAATTTCACGCACAGCAAACTCCCACAAACAACAATGTGATGATAATCAGATAATCTGTTTTTTGGTTCCTGCTCAAGCAATAGATATTGGCAGGGACACTGGGGGTAACTCCCTTGCTCTTCTTTGAAGTAATGTCTTGGAATTTTTTTAATTCACCAGTGTAGGTAGATGTGGCCTTGGTTTAACATTTCATCTGAAAGACAGCACCTCCAAAGGTGCAGCAGGTACTCAGTACTGTACTGGAGAATTGGCCTTGATATTTATGCTTAATTTCTGAAGTAGGACTTGAACCCAGAACCTTATGACTCAGAGGGAAGTATACTACCAACTGAGCCACAATTTACATCCTTACTTTACAGACCACATATGGACTTAGAAGACTGTTCTGTTGCTGATCTAAATGTTCACAATAATCTACCAGCAGGCACCCTTCTCAGTACAGCTAAGGCAGGCCATTGGCCTTAGTTTCTTAACATCGGTCAATGTCCAGCCTGACTAGATTGTTAGGATGATTTCTGAGTGTCAATGTCGCAATTTGTGAAGGATTCTAGCTTTGTTGGATCATCACAGAGTTATGATTAATTGAATGCATGTTGCTGTAATTTTATGTCCAGTAGCCAAATAAAGTGCTGACCTTTTCGTTTGTGCAATACTGGATAAAATATAATAAATCCATTGTTCCCTATTTAATTAGAACATTTATCCAGGCCTCATTTCTTTGTGGCCAGAACTACAGTGCTCGTCTTAACGTAGCATTGAAGCAAATGGTGGAGTGAGGTGACCATTTGACTTTCTGCACTGTTTTGATAAAGTTGCCACGTCTCTGCCTCTGGGTCACTACCATGTTGCTATGTGCATTTAGAAGCTTGCTTCTGTCAGTGAGGTGACTGAAAGTGCAATTCAGAATGCCATTGCTTTGTATTACATATTTGTAAGTCCCCTTTTAAGTAAATTATTTTTTAAATAATGGCCTTTCAAAATGATCAAACGTCATATTATAGCAGTTGCGTACATTATTGAACAAAAATTGTATGAGACTGATGTATTTATCTATTTCCTCAGGTGGTCTCCTCAATAAATATTTTAATTTATGATCGATTACTTTTCTCTTAAATTCATAACCACTTTGAAAGCAAAGGAAGCCATGAATGTTTTGGTAATGACAATGCACGTCACTTTACTACGCAAATGTACTTTTGGCTAGACATTGAAAGGATGCTAGCCCCACAGGAGAATCCTGACATACATTTCTATTTGTTTTAGTGCACGTACCTCACAGTTTTAGGTGCAGTGACTTTCCTGTTGTTCTAATGTTGCGCCAGTATTTACTGCAAAGAGGAAGAAGCAAACAAAACAGGATTTAAAATTAAATCAATATGTTTTGCAACTTAAATTTATTAAAGGGGGATACGAGTGGTGAAAAATTTGCCCAAAAGCTTTCAATTTTGGGCAAACTCAGCAAGCCAGGCGCAAATTATACTCAAAATCATGCTACTTTTCCGATTTGAATTTTTTTCAAGTTTTCATTCATTTGCATATTGCCAATCATAAAACCTTCCATGAACCAGCACAATTGGTTAGCACTTAAACTTAACAGAAAAAAATATTTGCATGAAAAGAAACTTTTGATATATTTAAGAGTGGTTACCTGGTGTTGTTTGATTAATATAGCGAAAAATGGTGTATTAAAGAAATAACAGGGCAAGTTGCTTTTAAATAATCGAAAACGACTTCGAAAAATAATACAGAGCCAATTACCAGTTTCATTTGTGTACTGCTCAGTTTCAGGGCAAATTAATATTTTTGAATATTTATGAGCTTTTAAAAAGGTACCTATTTAGTTAGTCCTTGTGAGAAAGCAGCTTAATTGTGAGAGTCCCCTTGGAGGGCTGCATAGGGGCGCAAAAAGTGGAAACTCGCCATGATGATTCATTTAGGTTGTGGACTTGGCCAATTTTTGTGGGTGGGGATCAACGTTCAGCAATTTAAAAAAAAACTGTTCAAAAGTTTGCAGAAACTTGATTTGCACTGGAAGTAGTTTGCGCTTGAAATTCTTTGCTCTTTTGTGCTTGTTGGCTGATTTCAGTCAAATTGTGCTCAGGAAAATCTGGATTCGTGTCACTTCTCTGCATATTGTGAGTAACTCTGTTTACAGGTCAAGATGCAGCCTGGCAGTGAATAAATTTACATGGTACCAGATTTGTAGTATGCTCTCCAAATGTACATAATCTGATACTGAGACTTACATTAATGCAAACAATACAAATAGTCATTTATTGAGCTTGAGTATTGCTGAAAAAAGAGATTTCTTGATGAAGCTTTTTGCCTTGCACTCATCAGGACAATTCTCAAGAAAATGCCAATGTCAGGAGAAAAAAAAACATATTTATACTATATGAGAAGAGAGTGCTGATTGGTTAGCAAGTGGACTCTGATTGGTAGAGGCGTTGCCATGGGGAATGCACCAGTTGGTAGTGATTGACAGTTAACTGCCAAACGTTGCTAAAAGTTTAAACCTGGCAACTTGATTCTGATTGGTCAAGACATTGCCCTGGGGAATGAACCAACGAATGGCTGTTGCTTATTTTGTTTGTTTAATGTTGAATGCTTGGCATTGTTTGAAATTTAAACCAGGCAGCTTTACACTGATTGGTCAAGACATTGCCCTGGGGAATGAACCAGCGAATGGCTGTCGCTTATTTTGTTTGTTTAATGTTGAATGCTTGGCATTGTTTGAAATTTAAACCAGGCAGCTTTACACTGATTGGTCAAGACATTGCCCTGGGGAATGAACCAGCTGTCACTTATTTTGTTTGTTTAATGTTGAATGCTTGGCATTGTTTGAAATTAAAAACCAGGTAGCTTGACTCTGATTGGTCAAGACATTGCCCTGGGGAATGAACCAGTGAATGGCTGTCACTTATTTTGTTTGTTTAATGTTGAATGATGTTTTCTCTTGTTGAAGAATCTAGAGCTAGGGGTAACCTTTTAAAAATTTGAGACAGAGATGAAGTAGAGGGCAGTGAGTCTTTGGAACTCTCTTCCTCATGAGGCGGTGGAAGCAGAGTCTTTGAGTATTTTTAAGGCAGAGGTAGATAGATTCTTGATAAGCAAGGGGGTGAAAGATTATTGGGGGTAGGTGGGAATCTGGAGTTGAGGTTACAATCGGATCAGCCATGATCTTATTGAATAGCAGAGCAGGCTCAAGGGGCGAGTGGCCTACTCCTGCTCCTAAATCTTATGTTTGTAGGTCAGCAGTGATGGGCGAAAGTGTCAGTGGGATCCAAGGATATTGATGGTGGGTGAATCAGTAATGGTGATACTATTGAGTGTCAAGGGGAGGTGCTTAGTCTGTCTGTTGAATATGCTTTTGCTAGGCATTTGTGTAGCACACATGTTACTTGCCTACATATCAGCCCAAGCATGGATGGTGTTGAGGTCTTTCTGCATGCGGGTAAGGATTGTTTCATTATCTGAGGAATTTTGAATGGAACTGAACACATTATTGAACTTCTGGCCTTGTGATGGAAGTTTCCATCATTGATAAAGTAGCTGAAAATCATTGGGCTTAGGACCCTGGCCTTAGAAAGTCCTGCAGTGACTTTCTGGGGCTGAAATGATTGAACCCAAACAACAACAATTATCTTTCTTTGTGAAAGACAGGGCTCCAACACCTGATGAGTCTTCACCCCTTTGGTTCTCATTGGCTTTAGTTTTACTAGGGATCCTCGGATTTACTAGGATTCACTTACTCAAATGCTGCTTTGATCTTAAGAGCAGTCATTCACACTCTCTCTGGAACTCAACTTTTGTAGATGGTACGTGCAGCTCCCACTGTGCGCAAGTGGTAGAGGAACTGAATGTTTAAGGTGGTGGATGGGGTACTAATCAAGTGGGCTGCTTTGTCCTGAATGGTGTCAAGCTCCTTGGGCGTTGTTGGAGCTGCACTCATCCAGGCAGGTGGAGAGTATTCCATCACACTCCTGACTTGTGCCTTGTAGATGGTGGACAGGCTTTGGGGAGTCGGGAGGTGATTTACTAGCTGCAGGATTCCTAGCCTCTGACCTGCCCTTGCAGCCACAGCATTTATATGGTGATTCCAGTTCAGTTTCTGGTCAATAATAACCCCCAGGACGTTGATACTGGGGCATTCAGCATTGGTAATGCCATTGAATGTCAAGGGGCAACGGTTAGACTCTCTCTTGTTGGAGATGGTCATTGCCTGGCACTTGTGTGGTGCGAATGTTACTTGCGACTTGTCAGTTCAAGCCTGGATATTGCCCAGGCCTTGCTGCATTTAGGCATGGACTCTTTCAGTGTCAGGCGTTGTGAATGGTGCTGAGCATTGTGCAGTCATCAGGGAACATCCCCACTTCTGACCTTATGATGGAAGGAAGGTCATTGATGAAGCAGCTGAAGATGGTTGGGCCTAGGACACTGCCCTCAGGAACTCCTGCAGTGATGTCCTGGAACTGAGGTGATTGATCTCCAACAACCACAACCATCTTTCTTTGTTCTAGGTATGACTCCAACTAGTGGTGAGTTTTCCCACTGATTCCCATTGACTCCAGTTTTGCTAGGGCTCCTTGATGCCACACTCGGTCAAATGCGGCCTTGATGTCAAGGGCAGTCACACTCACCTCACCTCGGGAGTTCAGCTCTTCTGCCCATGTTTGAGCCAAGGCTGTAATGAGGTCAGGATCTGAGTGGCTCTGGCGCAGCCCAAACTGGGCATCAGTGAGCAGGTTCTTGCTAAACAATAGATTCTGCTGCAAGTAGGACCGGTTACCACAGACAACCGAGTTTTGGACAAGTTGCTAGCTCGGGATTTCCTCTGCTTGCCTTTTCCCTCAGCTTCTGATATGTGCTTGCTTTCAAAGGGGGCCGCACTATTTTTTACTTGGTTGTGTTAGGTACAGCGATCCTTGGTGAGCTTCTCCCAGCATTTGAAGTCGCTATCAAAACTCTTAAGTGAAGCCTTCAGGGTGTCCTTGTAGTGCTTCGTTTGGCTGCTGTGAGACTGCATCCCGAACTCAAGCTCTCCTTAGAAGATTTGCTTTGGTAAATGAGTGTCAGGAATTCTGGCTATATGATCAGCCCAACTCAGTTGTGACTGTCTCAACATGCAGTGGATGTTTGGCATGCCAGTTTAAGTGAGCACCTGTGTCTGTTATTTTGTCCTGTCATCTGACCTTTAGATGCTTCCAAAGGCAGCTCAAGTGAAAGTGGTTGACCTTCTTGGCATGGCGTTGGTACACAGTCCAAGTCACTCATGTGTAGAGTAGAATGGGCAGGACTATTGGTCTATAGGCTTTCAGTTTGGTAGACAGACTTACTCATCTTCATTCCCTGATATTGAAAGCTACACTTTGGCAATTCTTGCATGCGTCTTCTCATCAATATAGACAACTCAAGAGTGTACCGCTAAGATTAGTGAATTTATCCACTGCTGACAGCTCCTGGTCATGGACTGAAATCTTGGACTCGAAATAGGGCTTTCCTAGAACAGGCTGGTACTTTGCTTCAGTCATAGGCAAACAGGAATTTGTGAAGCCTTCCTTGGAGAGTTTGGTCTTTGCCCGGAGTCCTCTCAGATTGATCAAATTCCCGTCCATGCATTATCTGATTCGATGCCAGAATCACTATCATGTAAGGCATCGGAGAGCGTGGTGGAGAAAAAACTGTTGAAGAGGGTTGGTACTAGCAAAATCCTGTTTAACTCCATTAGTGACTGGGAATGGATCAGAAGATCCACCATCATCCAGGATATAGGTGAGCATGACTTCATGGAACTGTTGAACCATTGTGATGAATTTCTCAGAGCAGCTGAATTTCTTCATTACCTTTCAAAGGCCTTGACGGCTGACTGTGTCAAAGGCCTTGGTCAGGTCAATAGACGTGGTGTAGAGGTCCATGTTCTGCTCTTGGCATTTCTCCTGGAACTGTCTAACTGTGAACACCATATCCATGGTTCCTTGACCCTTTCTGAAACTGCACTGACTGTCTGGCAGCAGATCTTGATTGAGATCTTGCACTAAGTGGCTCAGAAGGATTCTGGTGAAGATTTTGCAGGTCATGGAGAGGAGTGAAATTCCTTTATGATTTTTGCAAGATTAGCAAGCTCCCTTCTGCTTGTACTGATGCCTGCTGAGTGTGCCGCCTCTCCAATCACAACAAGGCATCTTGGATGCACCCCCATTCTATGCATTGGCGTCTAATCGACTATGAGATGCACAGGCAGAAGAACAAGCAGCATGTACATTGAATGAAAGCCACGTATGGTGCTGACTGCTGGACTGACCACCATCTTACCATTTCAAAGCTAAACATCAAGGTCTATTCTCCCTAGACACCCCCAGGGCAGGAAGGTCCAGAAATGTGTCTGTGTCTCAAAGCTCAAACAAGCACTTATGAAGGAACCTCAAAGAAACTTGTAAGTTGCCTGTGCAGAGAAAATGAACATCCACTGTGTTGAGGAGGACTGGGTGACCTTCAGGGATATAGTGTACTCAACTGCTCTAGGGACCTTTGGTCCGACCTCTTGTAAGCATCAAGATTGGCTCGAGGAAAACAATGAGGCAACCCAGAAAATACTGGGGAGGAACATCGCCTCTACAGGGTTTGCCTCAATGACAAGTCATCACTATCCAAACAGGATGCCGACTAAAACATCTTCAGCACTGTTCAATCCAAATTCAGAGGGATGCAAGACACTTGGCTAAATCAGGAAGCATATGAACTCCAGTTATATGCAGATCACAAGGACTGGAAGAGATTCTATGAGGCTCTGAAATCTGTCTACGGGCTCCAGTCTACTGGTTCAATCTTTGGTACCAATGGGTCAGCATTGCTCACAGGTAAAGATGCGCAGAGCGCTTTAACCACATCCTCAAATTGGCTTTCATCCGATGAACAAGCAATCAAAGGCTCCCACAATTTTACATCAACTGCTACCTTGATGACCCTCCCATTTTGTTAGAAATGACAAATGCAATAAAACTCCTGTCTAGCAGCAAAACTCCAGGAGCTGATGGCTGCAAGGCTGTAGGTCAATGCCTGGTTCAAGAAGCTCACTAAACTATTTCTGTCTGTGTGCGAGCAAGGAACCATCCAGCAAGAATACAAAGATGTCTTCATTGTCTACTTGGTTGTAAAGCCACTGGAAAAATAGAAACGTTGAAATTTGCAAGGCGTATTGAGTCACTTGAGAAGGTGAATGCAGATTTTGCAAGACCCTGTGGCATCTGGGTTTAAAACAGAAAAGGCTGTTGGAGATTGGGTAGCATGTTAGTGTTAAACAGGAAGGTGCCATGGATCATCGAGCCCAACCTGCTCAGGAAGAACTCAAGTGCATTTTTAAAAATAGACAACCCTTTTTCCAACATAATGTTTAATAATGACCCCTTCACTAGCAACTTGCTCTCATAGAGGAGATTAGTTCACATCTTTATTGGCAGAAAGCCTCTCAGGATCGATAACAAGTTTACAGAAAAAAAAATGATCTTGGGTGTAATTTGATTTTAAGAGAACTAATGAATATGGAATATAATTAATACAATACTTATATTGTGCCACAGGATATGGGTAATTGCTTTATAATTATATTATGTAGTCTTTATATCACACAATATTGCAGGTATCTAGTGACTGTAAAAATCATGGAGTGGATTTTTATTTTCACCACTTGGAATGAATTACCCGCCCATTAAAGAACCTGTTCTGATTTTGATCATTCTAATCATACAAAAATCAAAAGGATTTTAGAACAGATGGCAATCTGCTCTGACCTTGGGGTGGAGGGTTTTTTTTATTATTCATTCTACCTATCACTAGTTGCTCTAGTTCAGAGGGCATTTAAGAGTCAACCACATTGCTGTGGCTCTGGAGTCATATGTAGACCAGACCAGGTAAGGACAGCAGATTTCTTTCCATAAAGGACATTAGTGAACCAGGTGGGTTTTTATGACAATCAACAATGGCTTCATGGTCATCATTAGACTTTTATTGAACTCAAATTCCACCAGCTGCCATAGCAATATTCAAACTCAGGTCTCCAGAGCATTATGCTGGATTTCTAGATTACTAGTCCAGTGACATTGCCGCTATGCCATCACCTCCCCATAAAGAAAAGGTGGCCGACTTTGGTAGGGGGGGGGGGGAATGGGGGTGGGGAGGAGTGGGGAAGGGGGGGCTGTGTTGATTGGCAGAGGTGTAGGGAAGACAATCATTTACCTGCATTTGACAAACTTTGTTGCAACTCTCCCAAATAATGGGTGACAAAGGTTTTGAGAAGCTATTGTAGGGTAAGATCAAAAATGGATTTTAAGTTCATTTAGGATTACAAATGGATCCAAAAGCATTTGTAAACAGGATTTTGATTTATATTGGTGACTTTCCGCATTATAATTCATGGAATCCTGAATGGATATTGCTTGTAATATCAGTTTGATCATAAATGGGACCTGCTGGATAGTGTCTGTTTTTTGTTTCAATGATGCACACAGGCTGTCGGCATTGTAGCCGAACTAACTTATTGATAACACATTTTGCAAACATGAACACATATTTACAGTAACTGAATTCTATCAAGACAGGCTCCAAAATGTGCTATCTGACCTTCCACCCCCAGGTCAGGTGATCCCATATTGCGTACAAAGTACTGGTATAGTACCTAATACTGGAGCCCACAACCACAATTAGCTTTATCATGACATTTCCCTTTTTTAAAAAAAACCTTTATACAACTCAAGTATACAAAATCTCTTGTCAATTCTTACTCTGTTTTGATCAGTCTGTTTTATCTTTTACTCTTCTCTGTATCTCTGATTTTTTTTAAACAATTCTCCCGCTGGATGTTCTGAATGGTGACAGAGGTGGTTTTGAAGGACAAGGGTCCTTCTCCAGCTCTGTGTCACTATCACCCCTTGGATAGTTTTCAGGACTCTCAGGCTTTGTCTGGTTATCTGTTTCTTCACTGGTGCGTTCTGGTTTTTGATCTTCAGCCACATTTTCTGTTTCGGAGCAGGGTTGTTTTTCATTTGTTTTCTGTAGGGATTTCTGGTTTCACCTTACTGTTGTCCGTTTGGAGTCTGCACTACGTAAGACCCTGGTTCTCATGTGATTCCTGTGACAACAGCAGGATTCCAGGTCTCCTCATGCTGAATCCTCACTGCCTCTCCCATGTTCAGGTCAGGCGGAGGTCAGGGGCCTCGATCAAAGTATTGTTTCTGCTTCTGCTGTCCCAGTTTGAGCAGGTCCTGTATGCTGTAGCTCACTGGCTGTGGAAATAACAGTTGGGGCGCAGTTGGAAGCTTAGTTCTTAGTCTTCTCCCCATCAGGAGCTGTGCTGGAGATGGTCCAATGCCCTCTAATGGATTATTCCTGAAATCCAGGAGAGTCAGTAAGGGGTCTCTTCCATCTGCCTTTGCCCCTTCTTCAACAGGGCTTTTAATGTCTGCATGGTATGTTCAACCATTCTGTTGGATTGTGGATATTTGGGACCTGACATAGTGTGGCAAAACTCCCAGGCCTGTGCAAGTTTGTGAAACTCAGTGCCTGAGAATTGTGGACCGTTATTTAAGGTGAGTAGTAAAGGTATGCTGTTTTTAAATGATTTATTAGAATGATGCTATTACTATCATTTCTCTGCAGCACAGACTCAAAAACTTTGAGTAATAATCTGCTGCTAGTCGGTACTCACTGTTGCCAAATGTGAACAAGTCCACTCCAATTTTCTGCCAAGGTCTCTCTGGAACATTGTGTGGTTGAAGTTGTGACTTACTGTACTTTTGGCACACTGCACCCGCATTCACCATTTCCCTGATTTGTGCCCCCATTCCAGGCCAATACATTACATCTCGAGCTCTTCTCCTGCATGTTTCTTTGCTGAGGTGACCTTCATGTATGTACTGCAGCATTTCTTTCCTCAGTGTTGCAGGAATTATGGTCTTTTCTCCCTTGAAAAATATTCCTTCTGTTACATGAAGTTCCTCACAAAAGTTACAGTTCTCTTGTACAGCAGAAGGGGCTCCACTCTGATGTGTGGTCCGGTCAGTTTGCACAATCTGCTGCAGTTTTCTCAGGGTGGCGTCGTTCTTGGTCACTTCCCTGATCTCATCCAGTTTGGTTGCAGCCACAGGTAAGTTCTTTGTCAGCATGTGAACCTGTGCTTCCGTTTCTTTATCCTCTTCCCCCATGATGGGTAGGTATGCACGTGACAGTGTGTCTGTGATGCCCATTTCCTTGCCTGGTTTGTATTTAACTCTGACTGGTACTGCTGCAGACTCATTAGTAAATCTTTGGATTCTTGGTGGTGCACAGTTCAGGGGCTTTTTAAGTATAGCTCCAAAGGCTTTGATCAGACTCTACCTCCACATCTTTGCCATGGACAAACTGATGGAAGTGTTCTAGGCCAAACACAATTGCCAGCATTTCTTTTTTAAAATTTATTCGTTCATGGGATGAGGGCATCGCTGGCTCAGCCAACATTTATTGCCCATCCCCAATTGCCCTTGTTCAGAGGGCACTTAAGAGTCAACCACATTGTGTGGGTCTGATATCACGGGAATTAAATCTGGAATTAAAAGTCTAATGATGACTGTGAAACCATTATGCTTCAAAGGCATTACTAATTGTCATAAAAACCCATCTGGTTCACTAATCTCCATTAGGGAAGGAAATCTGCTGTCCTTACCTGGTCTGGCCTACATGTGAATCCGATTGTCATGAAAACCCATCTGGCTCACTAAAGTTCTTTAGAGAAGGAAATCTGCCGTCCTTACCTGGTCTGGCCTACATATGACATCAGACCCACACAATGTGGTTGACTCTTAAATGCCCTTTGAACAAGGTATTAATTCAGCTCTGGAGGTGTTCCACAGAACAATGAAGTAGCTGTTTGAAGGGTTAGAGGGCATAGAAACCTATATCGACAATGTAGGTAAGTGTAAAAACCTGTATTGCCTGCAAGGTGTGTTGAAGGTACAGAGGTAGGAGCTGC
This sequence comes from Cetorhinus maximus, assembly GCF_964194155.1. Classification (NCBI taxonomy): domain Eukaryota; kingdom Metazoa; phylum Chordata; class Chondrichthyes; order Lamniformes; family Cetorhinidae; genus Cetorhinus; species Cetorhinus maximus. Next base: position 144,923,884 of record NC_135884.1, read on the forward strand.
ATTTATCCAGCTTGACCTTCCAGAAGCCTGAACTGGCATCCAAGACTGATTAGTATTTAGCATCAGCTAGCTTACATGTGATCTCTTCTACTGTAGGCAGCTGGTAATGCTCTCTTTGTACTGCCTGGTTTAGGTCTCTAGGATCCAGACAGACTCACAGATTCCCATCTGATTTTTCTACAATTACATTTGGATTAACCCACTTTGTTGGTTCTTCAATTTTCTTGATGATGTGAGGTTTCTCCATCCTGTCCAACTCTGCTTTCAGTCGGTCTCTCAGCATTACTGGTCTTTTCCTGGGCGGGCGTATTTTGGGTGTCACAGTTTCGTCAATCTTGATGGTGTGTTCTCCTTTTAGGCAGCCAATCCCCTGGAGCACGTCTTTATACTCGCTCGGGATGTCATCAGCGGCGGCAGCCATTATGCTCTTGATTAGCTTCAGATTTTCACAAACTTTGATTCCAAGAATGGGTTTTGCATCAATTTTCACCACTATGAATGGAAGTGCTTGAGACTGTTTTTTGTAGTTCATTTTAGGTGTGCACTTGCCTCTCACCAATTTTTCACCTGTATAAGTCGACAGCTTCACTTTTGTTTTCATTAACTGTTTTTCTTTGCTTATCTTACGATACAGGCTTATGGGAATAACATTTGCTTGTGTGCCTGTGTCAAGCTTGGAATTCACCATCATGTTGGCAATTTTTAAATCAACCTTCCATTTGTCTTCTTTGGAATTAGTTGTTACTGTATCAACGAAAAGTTCAGTTTCAGTGTCTGTGTCAATTGTGTGCTCTTTCTTCGATTTACATATCTTAGCGAAGTGATTTAGTTTATCACAGTTCTTACACTGCTTTCCATAGGCTGGACAACTATGTGGTGAATGCTCTTTTCTGCATCAGCTGCACTTGAATGTTTTAATGGCAGTTTTGTTATTTTTACATTCAGACTGTCTATTTGTTCTTTCTCAGGGCTGTTTCTGTTTAACTGCTTGACCGTGTGTGGCTTACCATTTTCTGTCATCTGTTTAATCTGGCATTTCGTTGTCTCTGCCACTCTGCAGATATTTATTGCTTTCTCCAGCCTGAGATCAACTTCTCTCAAAAGCCGTTCTCTCAGAGGGTAGTTTGCGATCTCGCAAATTATTCTATCTGAGATGAGTGATTCTTCAAGCTCTCCAAATTCACACAATTTGGCTTATTTTTTCAGCTCAGTTACATACTGACTAATGTTGTCACTGCCTTGTGTGCATGTAAAAAATTGATATCTCTCAGATGTGATGTTTTTCTTAGGGCTACATTAGGCTTTGAATTTTTCCATTATTTCTTTCCAGTCATTTCATTTCTCATCACTTTCAAACATGAATGTGTTATAGGCTTCTAGGGCTTCTTCCCCTGCTACGTGTAAAAAGATAGAGGATTGGACCTGAGGGTCTTTTTTATCACTGCCCGTCGCTGTGAGGTACAGCTCGAATCGCTGCTGGAACTTCCTCCAGTTTTCAGCAAGGTTGCCCTCCAAACTGAGCTCTGTCGGTGTTTTCAGAACCTCCACTGTTGCATTTAGTTTACTTCTGACACCATTTCTTGTTTTTTGTTTCAACGATGCACACAAGCCGTCGACATTGTAGCTGAGCTAACTTACTGATAACACAGTTTCCTAACATGAACACATATCTGCAGTAACTTAATTCTATCAAGGCAGGATCCAACATGTGCTATCTGATTTTCAACCCCCAGGTCAGATGACCCCATATCTAGTACAGAGTACCATATAGTATCTAATACTGGAGTCCACAACCACAATCAGCTATTATCATGACAGATAGTGGGCTTGTTTTCACAGTGTCTTGTTGTGATGACAATGTATTGTAAAGCAGGAATGAATGGGTTTCCTTCATGATTCTTTACACGGCTAATTCTTAATCTCACCCAGGGAGTGGCAAAGAGGGAAATAAGGAGGAGCGGTTCCAGAGGGAGAGGACAATTGAAAAAGAAGACAACGCCCCTCAGCCTGGATTTTGCAGTAAAAATAACGATGAGGCCATAAGTGCACCAAAGAAGTTGCCAAAGAATAAACCCCGCAGTAATTTCCACTGACCACATGTGCCCAGTTAAATGTGGAGATTTGGAAGTTGCTGTCCCAGCAGTTCAAGAAGGTGGCTCACCATCACCTTCCCAAGGCAATTAGGAATGAACAACAAATGCTGGCCTAGCAAGTGGCGCTTACATTGAGAAAAAAAATTGATAAAATGTCATTAAGTTTTATTGATTGCTGTTGAAAGAATTTCAATTGACCCAGGTTCATGGCATGTTGGTTGCACTTTACACAGCCCCACAGAGAAGTTCATGCCCTGAGATGGGCCAAAATAAGAAGGCACTGCAGATTTATAAACTGTTGCGACCCTTCACAATGACATCTTGCATTCCTGTGGAGACGTACCATAGTTCTGACAATGACATTTCCTGAATTTCAAAGCTAATTGACATTCATAAATATTTACTGTGCAGTAATTATTCAAAATATTCTTTACGTAGTGCCTGAAAAAAAATTCGTGATTTTTGCATTCAACAGAATGTAGATTTTAATTAAGATATCACAAAACATTAATGCATTGGCCTCCACATGCCTCCCCAGGGTCTAAAAAATAAACAGTGAGCAACAAATTTGACAGGATAAGAATCAATAAAGGTTGCATTTGCTCCAGGGCAGACAGTGGCAAAAACCAATGCTACACAGCGGCTGGCTTTTGTGTTTTTGGCTTTGACTGGTTTGGTTTTGCTTGTTGTTTTTCATTATCGCAAAGTTAGAATAGGAGGCCTGAAACAATCCGAGTTTTTTTTTGGGGTCACATCAGCATGATGGGTGGAGCCTGAGGATGGGGTGACATGATAGGATCACTGCCCCAGCAACAGGCTGGAAAAGCACCAATCAGTCATGGGTTGTGCAGTCTGGGCTAGATTCCAAAGCGCTCAATGCCAAATGTTGTTTTTCCTCAGCCAAAAGGCAAACAAGGATAGGATCTATAGAGAAATGACCTCTGTGAAACATTCTCTCTACAAATTACCTGTACTTAGCTAATTAGTACCCATTTTGATAATCATTAAGTGCAATCAAAGTAAGTATAGAATCATAGAATGGTTACAGCACAGGGGTAAGCCATTTGGCCCATCGTGTCTGTACACAAGAATCTTGGTTAAATTCAACTTTCCTCCTAAGATTTTCTCCCCTTCTCTCTCCAGGCCCCCTCACCATTCTCTGCTACAAGACCTCTACCAATGTCAATCTGGCACTGGGTATTTGTAGATGTAGAAGTTTGACTTACTTTCTCAGTTGCCCTGTGTGAAGCTCCTGGTGCCACCTGTGCTCTCATCCCACTCCCACCCCGGTGCCATTGCCAACACAATTCTACAGCCAATATGAAGCATGGTGTGCATCTCACCTCATTGCTTCATGGCACAGATTGCTGGGCAGAAACAATATGTTCCTCCCCTAATTTCTCTCATGACCATGATTTCTTACTGATCATCTTTTTAGATGATAAAACAACTGACTTTGATAATGAAGCTCCCGCGAAGCACCTTGGGATATTTTACTATGTTGAAAATGCTATGTAACTGCAAGTAGTTTGCTGTTGTTAACTGGATGGAAATGATTTTCACTATTTTAAAATACAACTAATTCTACATATTAAAGTTTATATGGGACAACATAAGCTGATGTAGCATTATCAAGTCAAGATGAATTCCAACATTTAGTACCATTCAATCTAGATCTTTACCAGTTATGTCAATTGCTGTTTGGTGGCCTATAAACACACACAAACATACACATATATACAGCACACACATATATACATACACACACATTATATTATATATACACACAAAATATAAATTTGTATATACACATACACAGAAATACATACATGTTATAAACACATTCGTAGATGCACATACTGTGGCAAAACTTATAGGGTCGCCCTTTATGTCGAATTTACACGATGCAGAACAGCTGAGATCAACTTGCTATTAAATGATAGTGGAATGGACACCTGCTGTATTTTTACTAAGATATTTCGACTTGAAATTGGATGAAATATGGCTTCAATATTCTAGAATTAACCGCATAAATTTTTGAAATAAACACTCCAGGTCACCAAACCAGGGGCATCCATTATGACAATACCCATTGAGCGCTCTGTAATGGTAGTAATAGTTTGGTTACTGAACAACATCAAAGAACTTATCTGACATCACTGAAACAGTTCAAAGGCTCGCTCATATTAAAAAAAATGGAAGACTCAATAACGCCATTGAATACAGTTGACATGGCTTACATGGTATTTACATCTTCCGAGACACTTTTGAAGGTGATATTGCCCTTTAATACAAGGGCAATAAAGCAATACAACAGATTGCCCACAGCAATTGACAGAACTAGCATGGTCCCAAACAGACAGAATGGTAACGGTTGTTTGAACTCATCCTCACTTTGCATTCCAGCTCCAAGTCCAGAGCAAAAGGGAAATGAAATGAATGTCGGCTGACAAATTCCAATTGATTTAAAAAAAAAATGAGCAGAACTGATAAATCAACTTGATTTTCCGATCAATATTTTCAGTCAATTTATGCCACCAAAAGCTGCAATAAGTGTTCTGTATATCCATTCATTAATACACAAGCAAAATACTGAGGATGCTGGAAGTCTGAAGTAAAAACAGAAAATGCTGGAAATTCTCTGTAGGTTAGGCAGCATCTGTGGAGAGAGAAACAGAGGCTGGGTTTTCTTTGTCCCGCCTGCTGAAGAACCGTCACGAGCGGGACAGAAAATTTGACGGACCGGCAAAAGATTTGTTGACTTTGGGCGGGGAAACCCCACCCAGAGTTAATGTTTCAGGTTCTGATGAAAGGGCACTGATCTGAAAAGTTGACTCTGTTCCTTTTTCCACAGATGCTGCCAGATCTGCTGAGTGGGTATTTCCGGCATTTTCCCCATTTATGAATGCTTTCCTCTCTAGAACCTTGCAATTCAATCTCACCCCCTCTGCTTCACTAAAACCAAAAAGTAATTCTGGATATTTCCACTTTCCTCTCCTTAGGTTGCTAAGAGCCTGTGACGGTGAGTGGGGGAGGGGGCAGGGGAGGGGAGGGGAGGGGAGGGGTGGCGTTCGTCAGTAATCATGGGTCACCGAATATTTAAATTAGAAGTGGTTACCCAATGAGACAGGGGGTTCTAATGGACCATTTTGTTCCCAGAGCCATCACAGTTGCCTAAAGCTATCCTACTGCAACACCCACGCATACATTTTCCACTTGGGATCACTGGATCGCAAGGAATGTGAAACCTTGCTCATTTAGAGGGTACATATTCAAAATAATTGGTAAAAGGAGTAAACGTAATGTGAGGAAATATTTTTTCACCCAGAGGGTGGTTGAAGTCTGGAACAAACTTCGTGAAAGGGTAGTGGAGGTAGGTTCGATTGAGATATTCAACTGGGAATTGGATTGCTATCTGAAAAGAGAGAATATACAAGGTTACGGGGTTAAGGCAGGAGAGTGGGGCTAGGTGGAATGCTTTTTCAGAGAGCCAGTGCAGACTCAATAGGCTGAATGGCCTCCTTCTCTACTCTAAAGATACTGTGATACTGTAATATTTATCTACTCCCTAAATAGAAGGTACTTGAAGTTAATTGCAGCATCTCTGGAATTTTCTGGTCCATGTGACTTATTAATATGCTAGGTGAGTTTTCAAGATCGCCAAGCCAATTAGGGGGCAGATAATTCTATAATATATTTAGAAACATATTTCTGCCAATAGCACATCTGGTGAACTCAGATGATGTTGAAATGTTTATGATTCTGATTGTTTATAATATCCTTGGAACCTCTTCATACATTATGCCCTTATAATGGATACAGGACTTTTTTTTATTCATTCAGGGGATGTGGGCATCACTGGATAAGCCAGCGTTTATTGCCCATCCCTAATTGCCCTTGGGAAGCTGGTGGTGAGCTGCCTTCTTGAATCGTTGCAGTCCATGTGGTGTAGGTACACTCACAGTGCAGTTAGGGAGGGAGTTCCAGGATTTTGACCCAGAGACATTGAAGGAATGGTGATATAGTTCCAAGTTAGGATGGTGAGTGACTTGGAGGGGGACCTCCAGGCGGTGGTGTTCCCATGTGCCTGCCACTCTTGTCCTTCTGGACAGTAGTGGTCGTGGGTTTGGAAGATGCTGTCTAAGGGGCCTTGGTGAGTTTCTGCAGTGCATTTGTAGATGGTACACACTGCTGCTACTGTGTGTCGGTGGTGGAGGGAGTGCATGTTTGTGGACGGGGTGCCAATCGAGTGGGTTGTTTTGTCCTGGATGGTTCCAAGCTTCTTGGGTGTTGTTGGAGCTGCACTCATTCAAAAAAGTGGAAAGTATTGCATCACACTCTTGACTTGTGTCTTGTAGATGGTGGACAGGCTTTGGGGAGTCAGGAGGTGAGTTACTCACTGCAGGATTCCTAGCCTCTGACCTGCTCCTGTCACCTATGCTGGTCCAATTCAGTTTCTGGCCAAGGCTTGCTGTTGACCTTAGCTTAACTGGTAGCTCTCTTACCTCAAGAATCAAAAGGTTGTGAGTTCAAGTCACACTCTGGAGACTTGAGTCCATACTTTAGGCTGACACTCTGGTGCAGTGCTGTAGGACTTGTGAGATTCAGTGATGCATTCTTTCACATCAAAGGTTAAACTGATGTCCCATCTGCATTAGGTGGATGTACAATATCCTGTGGTGTTATTTTGAAGAGCAGGGAACTCCTGGTATTCTGGCCAGTATTGGCCGCTCAAGCAATATCACAAAAACAAATTATCTGGCCATTTGTTTCATTCTTGTTTGTGGAACTCTCTGTATAAATTGGTTGCCACACTCCCTCCATTCCAAACTGTGTCTACACTTCAAAAGTATTTCATTGGCTGTAAAGTACTTTGGTATATCCAAAGGCCATGCAAGGCACTATTTAAATGAAAACTTTTTTTCCTTTTTCGCTTTGTATGCATAAAGTACTAAGCTTGGCATCACCAGTATTTAAATCACACCATTCAACAGGAATTTGACCCACATAATGTGTTGCATGAGCCTGAAGTTTGTTACAATCGCCCAGCAGAAAAGGAAAACTTGCAGCACATGGAATAAAACCATGATCGAAGCCTAACCAGGAGGACAGTATAATGTAATCTAAGATAATTATGGGGAGGACTTGTGGTGCAGTGGATAACATCCCTGCCTGTGAGCCAGAAAGCTCTGAGCGTAAGTCCCACCTCAGGACTTGATGGCCACGGAAGGTGTATTCATAACGCAGCCAAACAGGTTGATTATCATTCTGCAAATCATTCCAATACACCAATGGGGAGCAGGATAGTCTAAGTCACGCTTGATGCAGAGTGACTACAGCCTCAGGAAAACAAGCTGCAGAGCCAGACATAAACATGCGCTTTGTTTGCCTCATGTGTCTCTAGATGCGAGAATGAAAAGGTGATTACCTTGCAATTCAACCTTTGTTGCCAAACCACAAGAACTTTCGCCTCAACTTTCACATAGCAAAACAGTTTGTAATTGAGCAACACAGACAGGTGGAAGTCAGGTTTCAAAGCTTGTTCTTTGTTAGCTGATCTTAGGATGGCTGCAATAGGCATTATGGTGGGATGCTAATTATCTGGCCTTCCAGCGCTGCATGTGCATTCATACTTATCCACTAAAGCTTTCACACTTAGTTGAAGCCAGTGGATTTGTCAGAAGCAGTGATAGAGAAGGGCATGGACAATATTTTTTGGCTCTTCCTATGCACCGTTTCTTGTTAAATCTTTTATAAGATGACAAAAGGTTTTAAGAGGAGTTAGAAAAAGGGAGATATTCACTGAAAACAATGATAACTTGCATATATATATATATATATATATATACACATAGCAACTTTAACATACAAAAACACCCCACTTCACAGGACTCTTACCAAAGAGAATGTGACACCAAGTCAGATGGAAATGGCAGATAACCAAAAGCTTGGCCAAGGAAGTAGGTTTTAAGTAGTTTCTTAAAAGAGGAGAGCGAGTTGGAGAACCCAGGGAGCTTTAGGGAGGGAGCTACAGAGTCTAAGGCCATGGTAGCTGGAGGCACAGCTGCCAATGTGGTGTGATTAAAATCACACGCCAGAATTTGAGAAGCTCAGAGGGATCAGAAAACAGTGGCATCAGTTGGAAGAAATGATGGGGTAAAGGGCACACAAACATCAGCATCAAGAGGACCACACTGAACAACTGATTGGGGAAGTGGAGGAGTCTCCAAATATATGGCTCTCCATGCATTGAGCTTTTGTCAACGTGAGAATAACTACAGATCTGAAAGCAAAATGTTTTTATTTGTCTGTTCCATATGCTTTGTGGAATGTTATGTCACATATATAAGGTTAGCTTACTAGGATTTGCTCACAAACTCCCTGTGGCATCGACTGAAAATGGCTATTCTCTAGGAACAGCCAGTATACTGTTAAATATTTTCAAATTCCTTGGTTGCAATGGTCCAAACTTAAAAATTATGTTACAATGTTTTATTTGGGAGCCATAATTTGTAAGGTTTACTTATTACCCTTTAAAGCCATTTTCCTCCTCTGTTTTAAAATGTTCTTTTCTCTCCTTCAGTTCTCGCACGACTCTCGATGCTATGGCTGAAGAGATAGCCAAGATAAGCTCCATTCAGGTATTTACCAATGGAGCATTCCAATGGTGCAGTTCAATAGGAGTTATGTAACATTGCCTCATTCCCTCATCCTTGTGGCTTTCTCCTTCCTCTGGAGATGGGACTTTGCCTTCACTTTCCCCCTCTCACTAAGGTGCAATATTGTGATGCAGTATGATTTCCCCATGGGGAGATGGTGGTGTAGTGGTAATGTCATTGAGCTGGTAATCAAGCAATACAAGCTAATTGTCTGGAGACATGGGTTCAAATCCCACCATGATAGCTGGTGGAGTTTAAGTTCAATTAATAAAACTGCAGTTGAAAGCTAGCCATTAGTAATGGTGACCGTAGCAAATATAATTGATTGTTGTAAAAACCCATCTGGTTCACTAAAGCCATTTAGGAAAGAAAATCTGCCATCCTTTCCTGGCCTATGTGTGACTCCAGACACACAGAATTGTGGTTGACTTTTAACTGCCCTCTGAAATGGCCTAGCAAGCTACTCTGTGGCTCATTTCACTCAAGGGTCATTAGGGATGGGCAGCAAATGCTGGCTTTGTCAGCGATGCTCACATACCAATAAAGAAAAAAACATTCTGCTACTTCAGATGGCCCACAGAACCTCATGGATGTCCAGTTTTGAGATACTAGACGTGTTCTGAATCGATTGCCTTGAGCATGCCACACAACACAATGGAGGGTGTCTGCAGTGTAAAGATGTGACTTCATCTCTACAATGACTATACTGTGGTTACCCCTACTGACACTCCCATGGACAGGTGCATGTGACAGGTAGGTTGGTGAGGATGAGGTCAAGTAGGTTTTTTCCTCATATGTTCCCTCACAACTTCTCGCAGGCCAAATCTGGCAGGTATGTCCTTCAGGACTCGTGCTACAGAGGCACTCTTAATGATGGGCATTGAAATTGCCCATCCGAAGTACATTCTGTGCCCTTGCTATCCTCAGTGCTTCTTCCAAGTGGTGTTTAACCTGGAGGCGTACTGATTCATCAGCTGAAGGAGGTCAGTAAATAGTAATGAGCAAGAGGCTTCCTTGACCATGTTTCACTTCATGTCATATGGCTTCATGGTTCTCGAGTCAAAGTTGAGGACTTCTAGGGCCAATCCCTCCTGGACATATGCCACTGAGCTTTCAGAACTGGTGGGTCTGTCCTGCTGGTGGGAAAGGAAATACGTGGGGAGGGTGATGGAAGAGTCTGGGATGTTGGCTGAAAGATATGATTCTGTAAGTGCAACTATGCCAGGCTGTTGCTTGACTAGTCTGTGGGACATCCCTCCCACCTTTGGCCCAAATGCCCAAATTTTAGTGAGAAGGATTTTGCAGGATTGACTGGGCAGGGTGTGACTTTGTCGCTTCCGGTTGGCCTGGGTTGATGTCAGGTGATCTGTTTGATTCATGTTCGGTTTCATTCTTATTAGACCTTTTCATAGCAGTTTGATACAACTGAATGGTTTATTGGAAGGCAGTTAAGAGTCAACCACATTGTTGTGGGACTGGAGTCACATGTAGGCCAGACTGGGTAAGGAAGGCAGCGTTCCTCCCCTGAAAGACATTAATGAACTAATTGGGTTTTTATGACAATCGGTATTTTCCTATTCACCATTACTGAGACTAGTTTTCTATTTCAGATTGATTTAATTAACTGAATATTCCCCAGCTACCATGGTAGGACTTGGAGATCATGTCTCTGGATCATGAGTCCAGTAATATAGCACTATGCTCCCATGCCCTTCCTTTGTGACACCCTGTACAATGGAGTGTGCAGTTCCAGGCAATTTTACTCAAAGTTTTGTTAACAAATGTCTACGAAAAACAGCAAAACGTCATGATCAGGATCACTGTGCAGTAAGTCAGTGTTACAGTGCCACGCACCAGATGAAGAGGAGAATTAGAAGACAGAAGAACATTAAGCATTTTTAATTGTGTTGTTTCAAAGGAAAGGAATAGCAGGCAAATGGCATCAGTGAGCTAAGACAATATGAATTCGGGACTTTGAGGTTTGTTTGCCTATCTTGCTTCGGGCAGCACTCACAGTCATCAGCGCCAGGCTTCACAGACAGCGCCACATCACTTTTAGTGGGGGCTTAAGGGCAGTTATCTATTTACCAGATTATCCAAAAGGCAGGGGTGGCTTTGCATGGCTGCAGGGTAAGGGCTTGCTTGGGGAAGGGGGAGAAGTGGCCTCAGGCAATGGAAGATGGTGCAGGGCATGGGCTGTACTGGGGAAGGGAGGAATCCCAGGATTCGGGGCACAAGTTGATCTGTGCAAGTGACCTCAAGAGGGTGAGGGCTGAGGAGGCAGCCTCCAGAGGAGATGAAGCCAGATGGAGATGTGAGGGTGTGTGTGAGGGAGTGAGTGGCGATGTCCCTTGAGCTGGCAGTGAATGAGATGCCAGGGAATGTGTAATGGGCTCAAGCATGTGAGTTTAGAGTGATGAGATATTTGCCTTATCCTGGCAGCATAGATGAGATTATTCGTCCTCCATCTGCATTGGATGTCCAAGCTCTTCTGAGCAACATTGGCACTGATCACCACTGCCAATGCCTACCAAGCCGGAATGGTAATGTTGCTGGCTCCCCTGTCTCCACAGCTGCAGTAGAGGACATCCTGGCAGGCCTCCACAGCGTCCAATAGGCGCTCAAAGCATGTGTCACTAAATTGGGGGCAGCAGTCTTCTTGCCTTTCAGGGCCATGTCATATTTGCAGCAGCCCTGGGCCAGAAGCACTGAGAGGTGTGCGTGCGGCTGTACTTTAAGTGTGGCCCCTGGTGTGATGAAGTGGCGAGGTGATGGCGTGGCGGGAGAATCAGAGCCCGCCCGCCTTCGAAATGGCGTGTTTCCCGGGAATGCATTATTAATGTGGCGGGTTTGGGATGATACAGCGTGAAAAGCCGCCATTGCGGCCGGTGGTTCTTTTTACCACCCGTTACCACACTTATTGCAAATCTGGGATGATTCTGCCCTTTGTTGGCTGTAAAGGTTCCAAGAGCAATGCGTTTACTATAGTCTCAACCAAATTTGGGAGGTCCTGAAGTCTCAAAAGGAACTTAAGAAATTCAAGTCTTTCTTTCTATGACAAAATGTGGGATGCATTTGGTCCTTTGTTGTGATTTTCCATCTCTTTTTTTTCTGTTATGTGGAAAGTATGGGGTGGCATCTGGCCAGGATTATGGCTGGAAAACTAAGTAGAGCTGGAAGAAGCAGGCTGCTATGTCCTCACCATCCAATTGGTATCAGTATCTACCCCAACTCGATCACAACCGGTACCACCACCTTACCCAATCGCTGCTGTTACCACACCCCCACCACACCCAATCACCACTGTTACCACACCCCAACCACACCCAATCACCACTGTTACCACACCCCCAGCACACCCCCCACCACACCCAATCACTGCTGTTACCACACCAACACCAAACACTATCACCGCTGTTACCTCAGCCCAACTACACCCAATTTTCATTGTTACCACACCCGCACGACACCCAATTGCCACTGCTACCGCATCCACACAACACTCACTCACCGTGTTACCAGATCCCCACTATACCCGATTTCCATTGTTACCACACCCCAACTGCACCTAAACTTCACCGTTACCACCGCTGTTATCACATCCCCACCCTGCCCAATCACCACTGTTACCACACCCCCATCCCAACCAATCGCCGCTGTTACCACACCTCCACCACAGCCAATCGTCACTGTTACCACATCCCCACCACAGACAATCATCACTGTTACCACACCCCAACACACCCAATCGCCGCCGTTACCACACCCCCACCACACCCATTCGCTGCTGTCACCACACCCCCACCACATCCAATCACCGCTGTTACCACACCCCCACCACACCCAATAACCGCAGTTACAACACCCCCATCACACCCAATCACTATTGTTACCACACCCCCAGCACACCCCCCCACCACACCCAATCACCACTGTTACCACAGCCCCACAACACCCAATCGCCACTGTTACCACACCCCCACCACACCCAATCACCACTGTTACCACGACCCCAACACACCCAATCACCACTGTTATCACACCCAAACTTCACCATTACCTCACCCCCGCCACACCCAATCACTGCTGTTACCACACCCCCAGCACTCCCAATCACCGCTGTTACCACACCCCCACCACACCCAATTGCCACTGCTATCACATCTACGCAACACTCACTCGCCGTGTTACCACACCCCCGCCAAACCCGATTTCCATTGTTACCATACCCCAACTACACCCAAACTTCACCGTTACCACACCTCCAGCACATCCAATCACCGCTGTTATCACATCCCCACCCTGCCCAATCACCACTGTTTCCAGACCCCACCTGAACCAATCGCCGCTGTTACCACACCCTCACCATAGCCATTTGTTACTGTTACCACACCCCCACCACAGCCAATTGTTACTGTTACCACACCCCCACCACAGCCAATTGTCACTGTTACCACACCCCCAGCACACCCATTCGCTGCTGTTTCCACACCCGATCACCATCACTTCCTTCCTGATTATCCCCATTCCTAGTCAGCTCTTGACCAGATCACCGCCCTTTCCTCAGTCTCCCGAGTGCTGTTATTGACATTGCAGTTGCCTGCTCTTCAATCTTGCTTCAGCAGCAAACTGCTTCTGACTGCTGAAATTTGCTGGATCGATGGTAATGATACCCAAAAATCCAATATTGAGTTGGCTCAGGCCTCATCATTCAGGCACAGGGAACGTACACTGTGCACCTGAAAAAAGGTCTCTCCGAATTCCTACCCAACAGCTTCTACACACACCCAGCCTGCTGCATAATCCCAGCTATCATTTTCTTGTGGGAGATGACTTCTGTCCCTCCCAGATGGAGTTGACTGTGATGAAGAAGAGCAGGAGTTGGCACCGGACGAATAAAAGGTGGGTGACAATCATTTGACAAAATCACTTGTGAGCATCGGGTGCCTATGTAAGACATTGAGTGTAGATCTCAGAACCATCCGTTGAAACAGTCTGATTAATTTCCCTCCTTTTTTATACATCCACAGCTGTTCAGGTTTAATACTATAGATCTAAAGTACATAGTAATACAGAAAGTAATTTATTTAAAAAATGCCATTTTATTGTTATAATAATGTGACAGCTTATGGCTGCTTAGCTCAGAAAACAGTTGCAGGCAAGAGGGGTTGAGGCAGCAAAATCACACCTTGAGCAGACCTTGGGTTCTCTCTACGGTTGTCCTGGCTCACACTGTACCTCTCCGCAACTTGAGAGAGTGGAAGCTTGATGAGTATCATAAGCCACCTTCTTCAGGGATAACCCTTGTCTCCAATTAAGCAGCCATCCAGTTGAGTAGGGTGCAAGGACAGCTATGGCACCTTGGGGGTGGTGGGGGTGCAGTATACAGGCGTCATGGCTGCTCCCACAGTACTGCGCACACACTTACAGGGTGTACAGATGGTGATCACAGATAATTTGAACTTTCAAGGAGTAAAATTTCCAATCAAGATGTTATGGTACGGCAGGTGTAAAATCTCAGTAGCAATCTTAGGATACGGGTAGGCCATTTAGGACTGAGATGAGGAGAAACTTCTTCACTCAGGGGGTGGTGAACACGTGGAATTCTCTACCAAAGAGGGCTATGGAGGCCAAATCACTGGATATATTTAAGAAGGAAATAGATAGATTTCTGAACTCTGAAGGCATCAAGAGGTATGGGGAGAGAGCTGGAGTATGGCGTTGAGATAGAGGATCAGCCATGATCATATTGAATAGTGGAGCAGGCTCGAAGAGCCAAATGACCTCTTCCTGCTTCTATTTTTCTATGTTTCTATGTTTCTAGGTGGTATTTGCTGGGCTGACCAAATACACAAGGGAAACCTGGCCACGCTATCACAACGGTTTTGCAATTTGTATTTATTATGAGAAGATTTGTGCACTGAATTCAGAAGTAATGAGTCCACTAACATCTTTAGATATTTAAAAAATGAAAATAAAACATTTATTAGCAAAAGAAGAGAATGAAACATATACACAAAATTACAATTACATGATTACTTAATATTATAACAATTCCCAAAATTCCTAGTTAGCCAGACTCCCAACTATACACCCAAAATAGATTTTACATTTATAGAGACAGTCCAGCAAGGTTACCACAAGCACCCACTCAACAGCGGAATACCAAAGGCTTTTAACACAACTTTGGTTACTGGAACAGCAGACTTCTGCAAAGTGGCTAGAGGTTTTTCCCCCAAGTATGTTTCACATGGTGTATCTTTCATATCTTACACGGCCACCCCTCATAGTGCCTTCCATCCTTCTTTAAATGTATTTTCCCTTCTTTGATTTGTAAATCCTATTGTTCCCACATGTCTTTGGAATTTACTTTTCCCATAATATATAAATCTTTTATGTTGTCAGCACTTTTGGAAAAAATCAACGTAATAACCTACCTTATTTATCTTGTTAGTTGCAAACATCCTGCTGTGTCTCTTTGAAAACCAAACACCTCTCCACTCATCTTAAAATGCAAATTTCATTCACACCCTATCTGCTGACTTAGCCCTAGCTCACTCATTAGCATTTCACATGCCCTTTTACACTTAACTCTTTTGATAATTTCAACCTTGCAATCTATCTATCTCCAATTTAATTAAAGCAGCCACACAGATGTAACCTTCCACACACACACACACAAACATAAGCTTACTTCACAATATCCCACAATAATATTGTGAAAACTATGATAGTTTTGTGACAGACAAAACCCCTAGTTGGCCCACGGGTGTCATAATGGCCACATGTGTGCAATTGTTGGCCCCTTGCATTTTAGGAAAGCCCCTCATTTTCTAATCTTGGCTCTTGCCATTAGTAGTGAACCCAACGAAGCTTAGACTCTCCTGAACAATGTATCCAACGCTAGCTTGATGCAATGGTGGGATGAAGGTTGTGAGATGCTGCAAAAATCCCCAGCTGATCCCTGGAAAGATCCTGAGAAGTTTGGGGCCACTGATACACGCATTGGATGGCCACACATACAGTTGGAAATTAGCCTCCCCAGAAATCATGGGCAGATGGACATCACAACCTCTCTGGAGAGATGTCGCCTTCTGTGACACTGACACTCAGTCATTTGAAGGTGAGTGGGTTGCTGTCTGTAAACTCCTCTCTCAGTGCCCATGGTCCTCTCGCTGCCTCCTGGACCTTTAGTATCACTATGGCACTGATATTGTTAGCAGGTTGGCTGCGGCTGCCCTTGGGTAGCAGCCCTCCTCTTCCTCCTTCCTTCTCCCTCACTGGAGGGCGTCCAGTAGAGTGGACTATACCCATACACCTTTCTCTTCTGCTGCAGTCTGCCCTGTGACTGTCCCTCCTAGCCTCAAGCCACTCTTCCCAGTGAGTTCCTCATAGATGTCCCCTTCACTGACACAACAGTAAACTCGTCCACAAAGCCAACTTCACTGACCACTCCTGCAGACTCAGCTGCAGCCCCCTAGTTCTCATGCTACTCCTCTGGTGCTGGCTTTTATGCCACCCTTGAACCCTTTGGATCACTCCGCCATGATTCCCGCCTGCCCATGCAGTCCTTGTGACCTGCATTAAATAACATGGGCTGTGTAAAATAATGGGAATTGGCAACTTCATTGCCACAAGAAGGTGATAATTGACCCGATGTGAAAGGCGGACAGGCCCACTCGCCTTATGTAATATTGGAGTCGGGTGAAATGGTGTCGGGGACATGACCCGAGGTCATCATGTCTGATTTGACGTCGGATCAGGCCTGACATCTGTCCACTTCCCAATCGTAAAATTCAGCTCACAGAGTGAAGATACTATCCTTCAGAATAAACAAGTCAAGAGCCTAATCAATGTTAGAACATCTCACAGTCCTCCTCAACCACAACCCACAATTTCATTAAAAATAGAAAACTCAACTAACAACACGTCCTCTAACTGTGGACATAGAAGGAGGAAAATCAGCCAAATCTCCAGTTTTCTGTACTAATTCTAAGCATGTATGTGAGTACAGTGGTGCAGTGGTTATGTTACTGGTACCAGTAATCTAGAGGCCTGGACTAATAATCCAGAGAGTTAAAATTCAAATTCCAACATGGCTGTGTAAGAATTTTAATTCAGTTAGAAACAAAAAGTTGACATCAGGAAAAGCGACCACGATCTGTTGGGCTGTTGTACAAGCCCAACTCACTAGTGATCTTTAACAGAAGGAAACCTGCCGTCCTTACCCAGTCTGGCCTACATGTGGCTCTGGTACAGCCAGTGTGGTTGACATTTAACTGTCCTCAAGCAAGCTACTCAGTTGTATTAAACAGGACTTTGACCCACCATTACTTCCTCAGGATACTTACGGATGGACAATAGGTGCTGGCCCAGCACCATCCTGAATAAAGCACCTCAGTGATTTGTGCCGGGATGTTTGAGCACATTAGAATCAGTTGAAGAGTGACAGCAGTAACATCCTGTCCCAACTTGCTGCCCTGTGATATGGCAAATTAGGAACGGAGAGGTGGTCATTCAACCCCTTTAGTCTAGACTGCCACTCAATGGAACCCTGGGCGATCTGTAGCTGAAACGGATCTCTGTGTCTTGGCTCTATGTCCCTTACACCCTCGACTAGCAAAAACTGATCAGTCTCAGATTTAAAATTATAAACTGAGCTAGAATCTCAGCAGGGTGGGAGAGAGTTCCATATTTCTCCCGTGCTTTTTGTGAAGAAGTGTTTCCTGACTTCTCTGGTGAGTGGGTTTCCATGTCTTAAACTCCCAAACCAGCTGGAAGAAGTTTCACTGTATCTACCTCTCCAATGCCTTCAAAATCCTATAAATCTCACTGCTGACTCACACACATGCATGGAGTGAGGTAACGGAGATCAGCTCCTATTCATCTGTACCACAGCATGAAAAAGCCTCTCTAAGGGAGAAATTTGCCAAAAAAAATAATCTGCCGATTCCGCAATGCGACAACCGTTTTTAATAAAGTAATTAATTCTGCAAAAGTTTATGGTGACTTAAGCATCCACTTAACCCAGATAATTGTCTTGTGTGTTGCTTTGCACACGATTGACGATATTCCTTGCCTCTCCCCGCCCAGATACTGTTAAAAAAAAAACGTTAAGAAACTGCAATGCTGCTAAACAGCTGTTCCTCATAGGCGGCAGGAACATATAGAGAGGGAGGCAAAGTATCTTTGGGAAGAAGGGAGAAAACAAATTTATTATTCAGCAACTTTTTCCACTGTGCTAAAGATAAAACAAGATATGCTCTAAACTTCTGGCAGTCTGCATTTATCAAACCTTCTCGCTTCCCTTGAATATTTTAACATTGGCTCAGAGGTAAACTACGCAGACAGATTTCTCCCAAAACATACACACACATTTCAAGTGAATTAATTTTCCTGTCCTCCAATTTGTATTCACAGATTATATTCTTTTTCCTGTTGTGATTACACTTGCCACCCATTGTTTTTTAAAATTGCTTTGGCCAAATAAAAAAAAAAACGCTGATTTGCACGAGTTATTTTAAAGTGGTCCTATTTTTGTCGCTGCATCTAATCATTCTCAGGTGCTCCTCCTGCGTCACCATCTTATGCTTAAACAAAAGGGTGCGCACAGGAATCATCCCCTAACTCATTCTGCCAAAGTCATTCACAAGTCAGTTGTTTGGATGCACAGGCCAAAAGCAGTCTTGGCTGACTCAATCCCCCTTGGGGAAGCAGTCCCTTTGCTTCTTCTCAGGTCTCAACAACTTGCATTTCTAAAGTGACTTTAATGTGGTAAAATGTGCCATGACACTTCACGGGAGAGATATCACACAGAATTTGACGTTGAGCCACATAAAAAGATAACAGGAAAAGTGGCCACGAAGGTCGGTTTAAGCCAGGTCTTAGAGGAGGAGCGAGGTAGAGAGAAAGAAAGATTTATGGATGGAATTCCAGAGCTTAGGGTCTACGTGCTGAAGATATAGCCACACAATGGGGGAGCAATGAAAATTGGGACTGCACATGGTTGTAGAATTGGAGAAGTGCAGAGATTTGGAGAGTTGTAGAGCTGTAGGAGGTTATAAAAACTGGGAGGGGCATGTCTGCGAAAGATGTGAAAAGGTTGAAAAATTGAAATTTGAGGTGTTGGTTGGACCCAACTAGTTTACTAATGTCCATTGGGGAAAGGAGCCTGCCACCCCTATTCATCCTGGACGACCTGTGACCCCAGCCCCACATAATGTAGTTGGCTCTTAATGCTCTCAGGGGAAATGGGACATGAACAATGAGTACTGCCAGGCCAGTATTGCCCAGTTGCCAAGAAGAAAACTTCTGCCGCACTTTGGCATTACTGTGGTCTACAACATGTGGGGCCTTTACACTTTGGACCTGTTTAAATCTGTTTATCTCCTTTTGAAGCGAGTTTATTTTTAAAACCACTGGAATGAATGGGATGTTCTCACCAGCTACGGTCCAGTCAGGATGAAAAGCATTAAATAACATGCTTTGCATGGCTGCCAAGCATTAAGTGATTATCATTTTCAATTTCCACTCATGTGAATTATTGATCTTTTGGGTAGTGAAATTAACGATCATGTCCATAGAATAAAACATGCTTACAATCAGAATGCAGTCATTGAGAGCACAGGGAGGCTAGAAAAATAATATTTGTAACCAGGAAGTTACAGAGAGGAAGTTTTTTCCCCCTCCTATTATGCAAAACGCAGGACATTTTTTAAAAGCTGCAAAGAAAACTTTGGAGCCAAGGTTTTTTTTTTGCAGAGAACAATTCCCAATGTTGTTTCGCAACTGCTTTGCAATCATTTTTTCAGTGATTAACTGTCTCGTAATAAAGCATTGTTAAGTTAATTGTGACATATTATTTCAGAGCCTCACTGGGAATTATAAGCACTTAAGAGGAAACTTAAAAGTTTTCGTGATAAGGTCAGAGTACAAATAATAGTTATTAATAGAGATATAAATTACGATTAAAACTTAATGGGGCTTGAGCAGTGCCAATCCAATTCATGGTGTGCATAGTCTTCAAGCCCCTAGTTTTAACTTGGAGGAGGAATCGTGGAGGGTGGAAGGGTGCTTGTGAGGTGAACTCCACATCCCTCCCCTCATTCTAATCCCCAGGTTCCGTCTGCATGTTCCACTGGACAGTTGCCCGTCTATTAAACTGGCAGAAAGTGGCAGCTGGCTGTTGGGTGGGAGAGTAATTTCTCCGATTCTATGTGTGCTCAGTTGGTTGGAGTCGACAATTATGCATTGGAAGGAGTGAGTATGATGATCTTTTATTGATCTTCCATGCATTGGTACGGCATGAGATTGCAAAGCAATACCTGCATCGTAATTCAGAATACATAAACCGTTGTGGACGTCATAATTATAATCTCAAATACATTTATAGAATCATAGGGCAGAACCATCCCAGATTTGCACTAAGTGTGGTAGTGGGTGGGTAAAATGACGTTTTACCCACCGGCCGCAATGGAGGCTTTTCACGCTGTATCATCCCAAACCCGCCACATTAATTATTCCCGGGAAACACGCCATTTCCATGGCAGGCGGGCTCTCATTCGGCGCCACGCCATCACCTCGCTGCTTCAGCGCACCGGGCGCCATATTTGAAGTCTAACCGCGCGCACACCTCTCAATGCTTCCAGCCTACGACTGCTGCAAAGAAGACATGGCCCCGAAAGACAAAAAGACTGCAGCCCCCAGGTTCAATGATGTGTCCCTTGAGCGCCTTTTGGATGCAGTGGAGGCTCGCCGTGATGTCCTCTATCCCAGCTCTGGCTGCAAGATGGGCTGCAACCTCACTAACCTGGCATGGGACATGGTGGCAGCAGTGGTTAGCGACAACGCCCTTTAAAAAAGGGCAGCCACCCAGTGCTGCTACAGGATGAATGGTCTCATCCGTTCCACCAGGGTAATTCACTCTTCTCATCAATTTCAACTCACACACTCACAAACCCATCACACACCCACAGGGATCTCACACCTCAAGGGACAACGCCACTAACTCTCACACACACCCTCACATCTCCATCAGGCTCATATCCTCTGGAGCCTGCGTCCTCATCCTGCCCATGGCTCTGCTCACCACACAAACATCCCAAGCAGTGCCATGTGTCCTGCTCTCACACTCTCCATCTGTTTTCACGCAGGAGAAGCTGGCTCACAGCCGTAGGAAGGGGTCCCAGGCTAGGGGTGGAGTGGCCCACATTAGGCCCCTCACTCAGTTTGAGGAGTGTGTCATTGTGCTGACTGCTGAGGACATGCATCGTGCCTGCGGTGATGGTGAGGTTGGTGGCAAACACCCTCGTAAGGATCCTGCACCACACCAACCCTCTCTCAATGCAACTGTGAGTGCTCTCTCTCCTGTTTTTGACTCTGCTGCCATGCACTAATTATCTCTACTTTGGTTCACAGGGAGCTCTGCAAAGGGACTGACACCCTCAGCCAGCCAGTCCCTCAGCTCCATCCAGGTCCTCACCTCTAGCCTAGAGGACAAGTCCTCCATTGAAGAGCTGGAAATAAGCAGCCTGGAAGACCATGTCCACAGCAGCAGGAGGCAGGTTCCCCAGCACTCAAAGCACTGCATCTCCGCCCACCCAATGACCACACTCCCACCTGATCTCGCCCATCATGACTGTCGTTTCACTTTCGATTTGGACAGCATGGTCTGGATTCGATTTTTCATGTGCTCCCCAATCTTTTCCCCTCCCCCAGTCACCCATTTCCTCTTCCCCATCACAGTTGAGACCCCGGCATCACTCCCCTCCGTCACCTACCACCACAGCCCTTTTCCTTTGGGGCTGTCCAGCGGAATGTGCACATTCCATCCTTCCTGAAAATCCCACCCCCATCCACATTCACCTCCCCGACCTCCTCCTTCCCACCCCCTGGGCCTGTGACTACCTCTGAGTCCCCACCAACCATCCTCGCCATCCCTTCTATCTGCTCGTTGAACACTCACCCTCCTGCCCTACTGCCTCAATCTGCCCCCAGTCATTCTCACCACTCCCTCATACCAGGCCTACCCTCAGTTCACACCCCAGGAGGCAGTCATGCACCATCAGACCCCTCCCTTGCACATTCACCTGGATATTACCCCCTTTCAGACTCCTCTGTCCTAGAACTCCTGCCCCCTGGAACCCCTTCACGGTTTGGACCCCTTCCACCCTGGAATCCCTGCTCCCCAACAGAACCCCTTCACCCCCAGAACCCCTTCCCCTCCCAGGTTCTCCCACCCTCTGGATTCCCATCCCACTTAGCCCCTCCCCCTTCCTGACTCCTTCAGATACCCTTGCTTCTTCTGCCACCCTTAGTCCTTTCCCCCCTCCCAACACTTTCCTCCAGCCTTACCTCTTCCTCAAGCATCACTTCTTCCTCCAGTTTTACTCCTTCCCCCTTCCTGACTCCTTCCTCCACCATTACTTCCTCCCCTCTCCGCACCCCTTCCTCTCCCCGGACTCCCTCTCCTCTCCGCACCTCTCCCCTGGACTCCCTCCCCTCTCCACACTACTTCCTCCCTTCCTGGACTCCCTTCCCTCTCCACACTCCTTCCTCTCCCCTGGACTCCCTCCCCTCTCCGCACTCCTTCCGCCCCCTGGACTCACTCCCCTTTCCACACTCCTTCCTCCCACTGGACTCCCCCTCCTCTCTGCACTACTTCCTCCCTCCAAACTCCTTCTCTTACACCTTCCATCCACCTCCCCAGTTGCCATCTTCTCCCTCATTACCTCCTCCTCCCCTTACTCCCTCCATCTCCCAACCTCAACCCCCCTAACACCTGCATTCCCCCCCAACCGCACCTCATGACACATTCATTCTCCCCCCAACCTCACCCCTGATTCTTTCATTCCTCCCCTCTCAACCTCACCCCCCCCACCCGATACCATCATCCGTTGTGAACATCAATGGTGACTTTCTGCCTTGTGAGCTGCTTTGCAGTAGAGCCATGTCCATGAGAATCCACCCAGCATGCCATGGACATTCCTCCAGTGTGCTACTGCTGTCGGGCTCCAGCATCTTCTGCTCCTTGGATGTCCGTGAATGTGAGCAAGGTCCTGGCGGTAAGTCCCAACTTTTGCACGTCAATTCGTGTTCTGCACCGGCATGTTTTCCTGCTGACGTGTGCGGTGGGGTGGGGACTGGGTGGGTTGGGGGGAGCTGGTATTATAATGTTACGCTGATATGAGGTTCCCGACATTCGATGGTGAGGAATGCAGCCCGCCATCGACAGGCTGAGCAGACAATCGCAAACTGGTTTCACGGCGCTGTGAAACCAATTTTTGGGCTTCTCGCCATATTGTCTGCTCGCACCACCAAACACGCCTGACACCAGCGGGCACAGAAAATCCCACCATAGGATCGGACAGCACAGGAGGAGGCCATTCAATTCACCGGAGAGGGAAAGAACTTGCATTGAAATAGCACCTTGCATATTCTTGGGACTTTCCAGAAAACTCTTTGAAAAGGCTTTCCGGTTAGTCCCACTCCCCCGCTCTTTCTCTGTAGCCCTGGAAATTTCTCCTTTTTAAGTGTGCGTCCAATTGCCTCTGGGAAGTCACTGCCAGTTGTGTTTGCACCATCTATTCCAGCAGTGCAGTCCAGGTCATCGCAATTCACTGCTTAAAAAGTTCTGAATACATTTTCAACATTTCATCCGTATGAGAATGAAAAACTTAATGTTGTTGCTGAAATATAAAAATGCTTCTGACAACATAGTCGAATCCATCACTCCCCCTTTCTTGCCTCTTCTTTCTCATCGCTAATCCCACTAAGACATATAAAGTAAACAGGCACAATTCGCTTAAGTACAACATTGATGAAGAGGCCAGACGATCCACACATCATCCTGGTGGCGACATCTTTGTGATATTTTTGCTCAATAAATTTATGGAGGCAATGCTGTCTTTTAAAGTTTCCAATGCTTGGAACAGACGACTGGTCAGGTATAACTCACCTTGGGGTTTGTCCGGTAACCATGATCTAATTTACATTAGTAAAACCGGGGCACAATTGTTACAGGAAGATACCAATCAGTGTACTTGGGTTACTGCCATTTCCTGCAATATGTTACGCAAGATCTTCCTCAACCTCAATCAGCATAAGCTGTAGCTGTAGTCAGTTATTTTAGTACACTCTTCAGTGTGACAGTCATTGCATGTTGGAGCTGCATTCATCCAGGCAAATAGAGAGTATTCCATCACTCTCCTGGCGTGTGCTTTGTACATGGTGGACAGGCTTTGGGGAGTCAGGAATGGAGTTACTCTCCCCAGAGTTGGCTCTTGTGGCCATACTATTTATATGGCTGGTCCAGTTCTGTTTCTGGTCAAAGGTAATGTGAGGCATGGAACCTCATTATAATGTTTAAATTACAATATTTAAATTGTCATCCTGTTTCCTGGGTATGGGTTGATCACCTGGATCCCCATCTTCCATTAAAATCGAGTATTCCAGAGTTAGGATTCAGACCTAATACTTTAACCTGGGATATGTAGACTTACAAAGCAAAAGGATATGGCAGCATTGCAGGGCAGCTGTTTAGGTAATGATACCCAGACTGTGACAGGAAGGAACAGAGTGTACAAACTTAAAAAAAAGCAGCAAATAGGGTCAAAGAGGGAAAAAATGGTAAAAAGGCAAAATTAATGGCTCTTTACTTAAATGCATGTAATATTCAGAACAAAATAAATGAATTAACGGCCCAAATAGAGGTTAATGGGTATGATCTGACAGCCATTACGGAGACATGATTACAAGGAGATCAAAGAATGGGAACTAAATATTCAGGGAGTATGTGACTTTTCGAAAGGACAGGCAGGGAGGAAACGTTGGTGGGGTAGCTTTGGTAGTATGAGATGGAATAAGTACAATAGCAAGAAATTATCTTGAATCAGAAGATGTGGAATCCATATGGGTGGAGGTAAGAAATAACAAGGGGAAGAAGGCACTAGTGGGAGTAGTCCCTAAGCCCCCTAACCGTAGCTATACTGTAGGACAGAGAATAAATCAGGAGAATAAATCAGGATAATGTAATATATTTGGATTTCCAAAAGGTGTTCAATAAGGTACCACACATAAGGCTGCTTAATAAGATAAGAGCCCATGGTGTTGGGTTAGTATATTAGCATGGATAGAGAATTGGCTAACTAATAGAAGACAGAGAGTTGGGATACAGGGGGCATTTTCAGGATGGGAACCTGTCACTAGTGGAGTGCCACAGAGATCAGTGCTGGGGCCACAATTATTTACAATATATATTAATGACTTGGATGAGAGAACTGAATGTATTATCGCCAAGTTTGCAGGTGACACAAAAATAGGTGGGAAGGCAAGTGGTGGGGATGACACAAAGAGTCTACAGAGGGATATAGACGAATTAAGTGAATGGGCAAAACCTTGGCAGATGGAATATAAATCGGGAAAGTGTTAGGTTATGCACTTTGGCAGGAAGAACAGAGGAGCTAAATATTAATTAAATGGAGAAAGACTAAAGAAAGCTGCAGCACAGAGGGATTTGGGAGTCCTTGTGCATGAATCCCAAAAGGCTAACATACAAGTTCAACAGGTAATAGGAAAGGCAAATTATTTGGCCTTTATTTCAAAAGAAATTGAGTATAAAAATAGGGAACTCTTGCTAAAACTATACAAGGCACTAGTTAGACCTCACCTAGAATACTGTGAACAGTTTTGGTCCCCTTATTTAAGGAAAGATGTACTGGCATTGGAGGCAGTCCAGAGAAGGTTCACTAGGTTGATCCCAGGTATGGAGGGATTTTCTCATGAGGAGAGGTTCAATAGGTTGGGTTGTACTCATTGGAGTTTGGAAGAATGAGAGGTGACTTTATTGAAACATATAAGATTCTTAGGGGGCTTGATAGGGTAGATGCTGAGAGGTTGTTTCCCCTTGTGGGAGAGTCTAGGACCAGAGGGCATAATCTCAGAGTGAGGGGTTGCCCATTTAAGACAGAGATGAGGAGGAATTTCTTCTCTCAGAGGGTTGTTAATCTATGGAATTCTTTATTGCAGAGGGCTGTAGAGGCTGGGTCATTAAGTATAGTCAAAGCTGAGATAGACAGATTTTTAATCAGTAAGGGAATCAAGGGGAAAAGGCAGGAAAGTGGAGTTGAGGATTAGCATATCAGCCATGATCTCATTGAATGGCGGAGCAGACTCAATGGGCCGAATAGTCTATTTCTGCTCCTACGTCTTATGGCCTTATGGTCACTCCTGCTCCCCTGACATGACACAAATGCATGCATCCAATTGAGGACAGTGGTTGAACTCCCAAGTCTGGAGGGCCAGTAGAAGGCCACCAGCAGTCAAAGACTGGCAACCCCACCTCCCTTGAAGTATGCAGGGAGGCAGGAGGCACCTTCATTCCATCACTGGTAACAATTGACATAAATAAAAGGACAAGAAGTTTTAAGGCCAGCAGGTATGAGGTGGAAACCGCAACCCAACCCCAACCCCACCCCCGCCCCACAGTAACAGGCAATGCCACAGTTGTGGATGAGTTTTGGAGCAATAACATCCACAGTGAATGGAGATCCTGGCTCTGATGTCTACAGGGAAGCTGCTACTGTTTCATCAACAGCCTCCTGAAGTGACAAGTGCCCTGTGCACCGGTTTGAAAATCCAGTTGGCACCAGGAGACACTTTCGAGTTATCAACAGTCACAGATTGCAACTCTTTCGAGTACAATCACAGTTCTTGGTTTCCGGGAGTGGGACATGAACCCACAACCCTCTGATTCAAAGGCGAGGGTGCTATGAACTGAGCCACAGCTTTGGCACCAGGAGAGTGCACTTAATTAAGCACTAAATGGACTCTGGTTTGGTTACCCACCACAGCAGGGCAGTTAACCAATTCACCAGCTCTTGCATCATCTCGTGGAGGCGGGATGAGCTCTCAGTACTTTTGGTTTTTTTCCTGTATCTTTCAAATAACTCTTTTACTTAATATGTTTGGTCCCAGTGGAATAAAGAGTCACTGAGCTGCAACCTTCATGCGTTCAGTGTGCTTATCACACAATGTTTGAAACAAGTGAGCCAAGGAAACATTTCAACCCCACCTGAATTTTACCCCAAAATAGAGGCCACAAGTGGATCTGGAGATTCCTGTACTTTATTTTCTCTTGAACTAATTTTCACCAGCCCAGTTCAAACCGCTACATATTCTGGCAGTGGATTTAATGCTCATCCCTACCAGCAATCCCACTCCATGACTGATACAAAAGAAATAAAATGGATGTCTTTGACATCCATCCTTTTGGAGGAATTGGAGGAAATATTTTTACTCAATGAGTTACGATGATCTGGAATGCACTGCCTGAAGTGTTGGAAACCATTCAATAGGAACTCTCTAAAGGGAAGCAGGGCTATGGGAATCGAACAGAGGAGTGGGACTAAATTGGATAGCTCTTTCAGAGAGCTGGCACAGGCATGACAGACCGAATGGCCTTCTTCTGTGCCTTATGACTCCATGATAAGGGAGGCTGAAGTGATACTAAGTACAACCCATTCCATTTACTACTCAGGCTGTGCAATGGCGAAACCACATGCAGAGAGGGCATGTAATCTCAGTGGTGATTGGAATTTGAACTCATGACCATCCGATGGGGAGATTGATGCTTCATGTTAAGAACTACCAGGTCATCCAACTTTTACATGAGCACAAAAACATTCCAGTGGGAAAAGCATGCAATGTACCCAGACTTCTCATTTGCAAACTCCAAATGTTTGGGAGATGTTGTCTTACTAAAATTAAATTTAATCTTTTTTAATTTGTAGAATTTTTGGTCAAGAACTATCTCTTCCCTGCAGGACTGGGTTGCTAAAACTATACAAGGCACACACACACTGTCATACACAAACACACACACACAAACTCTTGCACACACACACTCTCGCTCCAATACTTCCAACATGTTAGCTCAAATCCAGGAAAGATTAGCAAAATGCTCCTTTTTCTGTGGTGGTAAAAAACCTACATGAGATGCATTTTACAGAGATGTAGAGAGAGTTTTATAACACAGAATCATGTCACTTGGTCCAACAGGTCTTTGCCGGTGTTTATGTTCTGCATCAATTTCCTCCTATCCTACTTGATCTACCATCACCACAATAATGTTGTATTCCTTTCTCCCTCACATGCTTCTGTAAATTCCTCTTAAATGCATCTATGCTATTTGCATCAAGAAGTCTTAGAGATCTTAGAAATATAAATTTACAGGATGGAATGAGGCCATTCAGCCCATCCTGTTTGCAGGGGCTGACAAGTCACCATCCAGTCTAATTCCGCTTTCCACACTTGGTCTGTAGCACTTCAAGCACATATCCAAGTACTTTTTAAATATCACGAGTCTTTGGTCTGAATTTTCACTCAGGGATTGGATGTTTAGAGTTGGGAAAATAATTCCTGACTCCCAAACCAGACTCGGAAGAAACTTCCTTGATTGTTCAGATTTTCATTCTGGGGGGTGGGGCTAACTGTGTCTGCTGAACCTAGAAATAGTAGAGATGTGGAGGTGGGCCCTGCGTGTGTTACACAACTTGGTTGAGGGCTTAAAAGGTGGGCTGGTAAGGAGTTCCTGCTGTGAGGCAGGGAGCAGATGGAGGTACTGCTGATACTTGGAGGAGATGTCAAACAACAGTCAGGTGAGTACTAAATGTAATATTTCCCCAACTGGTTGCTGTCAGTGGAACAGATGGCCCATCATGGGCTTTGCTCAGGAAAAAATAGTTATTGCTGCTGACTTTTCACATTGTATTGAAGGAGCAGACTCTACCAAATTCAGCCTGGAAAAGCTTCACAGCCATCAGCTGCTCAGGATATTCTGTATTGAGTCAGGTTGGTATAATGCCTCAGAGGATGGCTAATTTGCCACGATCGTTTGCTCTCCCGCCAACCCTCTTTCCACCCACCTCTCAGGGTGCGGCCATGCAGTACAGCCTTGACTGGGACCCTCACAGCTGTACACTATCATGGCACAAGCAGTGTGACTCAGAGACAGCAGGCCAGCAGGAGCTCAGTATGCCATCTGGGAGGGCCGAGGACAAAAGCCAGGCCACCATGCACTCTTCCAGACCTATTGCCCAGCCCCCCATAACCCAACATTAGGCGTTGATGAGATAGAGAGTATGGCTTATGAATTTAAGCAGACATATATGATTTGAAGCTGGGAGCCTTACATGCCTTTTCTCTTTTCCATTCCTAATGCCAGGATGTCTCACAGAAGGGAATGTGGGGAGGAGCAGGAGAGACTGCATCCCGTTTCAGTGAACCAGGACCTCCAAATCCTGGTGGAGGTGGTCCAGTGATGGCACTCCATATTTTATCTAACTGGCCGCCGGAACTCCCGACAGCAACCAAGAGGGCAAGGCAGGAGAGAGCCTCCGCCGTCTACACAGCAGGGGACCACGGAAGATTCTGGATTCAATGTAGCTCCACTTTGTCTCGGGAGCTCCACACCCACTCACTTCCTGCCCCCCCCCTGTTGAACAGGACCACAAGAGAGTGGAAGAGGAGGTGTCTGAGTCAGAGACATCTGTGCACTGTCCCCCTTGGAGGAGGGAAGAAAGTCATGGTGTTCCAGTGGGAAAGGAGGTAGGGCCTCAGGAGTCACCTTTTGGACCATCAGCAGATGTATGGACATCTGGCAGAGTTCCCTGAGGTAATGTGAGCTCACACACTGAGTGGAGGAGTCCGTAGCAATGATGAGCTCCACTTTGTCTCGAGAGCTCCACTGCATGAGCTCCGACAATGAGAGAATGGCCAATCTCATGGAGAGACAAATGCAGCATCACTCAGGGTGGATGCAAGAACAGGGTAACTCCCTGCAAAGGGTACAAGGCTCACTCAGTAGCTTGGTATGAGTGCTGACATCCATGGAATACATGAGGAGCTGTGAACTCTTAACAGGACATTTACACTGGTTGCACAGCGGTTGCTGGAATGGACGACTGCTGCGCCCCAACAGCCAGCCCCACCTAACCCACCAGAGGAAAAACCTAGGGTTGTGGAGGTTAATGCGGAGGGTGAAGGTACTGAGGGCATCTTTTAACTCCCCAGCCCTCTGGTTGCCAGAGCCCTAGTCTGCTCTACTTGTGCCAGTGACAATGGCTGCCCCTGCAGAAAGACAGAGGCTGCAGTCTGAACTAAGTCCCCAACAGGTACCTGCATGAAGAGCCGGCCACCACGCTCCTCAGAGACGTGAGCAGCCTGCCTCCACCTCCTCCGAGGCGACATGGAGGGCAGTTGATAGGAGCGTTCGAGAGTGCAGGGCGCTGTATGCCTCGGTCACTGATAGGTTCACCATGGTTACATTCCACCTTGTACACACCACAATTAAGTACATTTTAAGTACATAATACTATAGCCACAAACGTTTTGATCTGCTTTTGTACACAACGAGAATGTTAACAGAATGAAGGCGATTCTTGCCAGTGGCACTAAAGACTGCTTGCTGAAGTCCACCTCTCATTGATGCCATCAGGAGCAAGAGTGTGTCCATACATGTCCTGCAGTGGAAGACTGTTTCCTTCTCCAGACCTTCGGATAAGGTAGCAGTACGCCAAGGGTTACAGGTTGGGATGCTCCTTGCAGCATTTCTTGTCCATCAATGATTGTCTTCACGGGACAATCAATGATCAGAGTCAAAGATCAAATCCCGTTTACCAGGTGCACTTCAAGCATGAGTGCTGTGTTGAAGGCGGTCATCCACACGTGAGTGTTACACAGTCACTTAAGTTGATGTTCTGCATGTCAAGGTTCCATGTATGCTCCAGTGAAGCATGCTTGTGTGGTCTCCCCACTACATTGGAAGCCTTTGGTGGTGGAGGCAGTGGTTTTGCAGGGGGCTGAGGTTTCTGGTAGCATTGCATGTTGCAGATGTCACACGTTCCTGACACTGGACGCCACTGGGGGATGGATAATGTGGAAGGTAACTGTGGAGTTGTTCTAACACAGCTGTGCCCTCATCCTGCACAGTGTGCATTAGCTGCGCTACTGTTAGCACATACAATCATATCTGAGGGTTGTGGGTGTAAAGTTCTGCTTCCTACTGGCACTCTCGGCATAGTGGGCATGGTTTGATTAAGCCCATGGTGGCGTTATGACCAGCTCATTGGCAGCCACCAACAGATATGTGTAGGATCCAAGTTGTGAAGGACTACTCAAGGTGTATTTGTGCACTATGTTGAGGCTAAGGGTTATGATGGTCATAGTTTCAGCCATGTTGATGGCACTGACTTTCAGAATGTGCCGTTGGTTTTCTCTCTTGGCATTTCTCTGAGGAAGTGTGGCTTCCATGTTAAAGCTTTATTACGTGGAAGCTGATCACCAGGGACTGGCTGATGTAAACTGTGACCTTTCAAGAGCCTTGATGAATCGATTCTGGATTAGCGGGTTTCTGGCGATGACCCCACTCCTGTAAAGAATCAGCCATGTTTACATGGGCCTGCCCCTCAGCTAGTTTCCCATTGCCCCCCTCTTCCTCCTCCTCTGTGTCAGATCCAGAAGCCTGGACAGAGGCCTCCTCCTGCTCCTCATCTTCCACATCATCTTCCTCCTCAAATGTTGTAGCCAACGGCTTGGCTTCTGCCCCCTCTGGCTGTAGGCTCCTATGCTGCGCCATACTGTGTGCAGCACACTACTACTATTCTGGATACCCTTGCGGAACAATATTGTAGAACTCTATCAAGGCACCTTAAGCAAATTTTCAGGAGTCCAGTAGCCTGCTCTATTATATTATGGGTCATCACATGGCTGTTGTTATAGTGCTAGTCGGGCTCTGTTTGCAGTCACCTAAAGGGGGTCAGCAGACACCTTCTAAGGGGTTGCCACTTGTCCCCCAGAACCTAACCACTGACCTGTGTCGGTGTTTGACAAAGCTGAAGCAGTTGCGAATTCCTCAGGAGAAATGAGTCATGGCAGCTTCCAGGGTAGCATGCACAGATGTCGCTCACCACCTGCACATTCAGGGAGTGGAAAGATTTCCTTCCCAACCCATAACCTGTGGCCACATTTGATCGAGTGTGATATCAAGGATCCCTAGCAAAATTGGAGTCAATGGGAATTGGGGGAAAACTCTCTGCTCATTGGAGTCATACCTAACACAAAGGAAGGTGGTTGTGGTTGTTGGAGGTTAATCATCTCAGCCCTGGGATATCACTGCAGGAGTTCCTCAGGGTAGTTTCCTCAGCCTAACCATCTTCAGCTGCTTCATCAATGACCTTCCTTCCATCATAAAGTCAGAAGTGGGGATGTTCGCTGATTATTGCACAATGTTCAGTACCATGCACGACCCCTTAGATATTGAAGCAGTCCAACTTACACATTAGGCAGCAGGAAATATTTTTCAAAGAAAATCTCTTGTTAACTTTACATGAAGATTGATTGCATTTCTTCCCAATTTCTTGCTTTTCTAACACTGCAGTTTATGTGAATCATTGAGATTATGTGAATCATTTGGTGTGTGGGTGCGCGCCCGACACGCCGGAATGTTAAATGACGCACGGTGATATCGGGCGTGCGTCCCAACGTCATCGCGAACCCGCGCGATGTTTCACTCAGCGGGCGCACAGCTGAGTTGGCTACATGCCCGCTGATAGTTGAGAGGCCTATTAAGGCCATTAACCAGATAATTAACCTGAATTTTACGCTGCCTGTCCAACCTTATGGTTGGCGGGCAGGAGAAAAGGCCAAGCGGCCTTTTCATTTTTTTTAGGCCAACTCATCCACGAGTGGGATGAGGTCTCCTAAAGCTTTTACAAATTAAATGGAAACTTTCTTCGAAAAATAAAAACATGCCCCATCTCATGAGACACAGTCACATGCAGGGTCATGTTTCATTAAATTTAAAATGTATTTATTTAAAAAAAAGATATCGCTGAGGCAGCTCCGTGAGAGAGCGCTGGACCCGACTCTCCCTCCTCCCCCCTGCCCGCACAGGTAGCGCTCTGCGCTTCCACTCGCGATCCATGCTGGGTGGGCCCTAATTGGCCCACCCGCGTGAAATCGCGGTGCGGAGCCGATCGGGGGCTGCTCTCGCCGAGCCCACCCGACGAATGGAAAATCCTGCCCAAGCTTTTGTAAAGTTCCTAATTGAGTCAGCCTGTGTGGGGGATTCCCCTAGAATGGATATGCCTAGACAGCACAGTTTTGTGCAATTCACACCTACCGTTGTTTGAAGTTTACTCCAAACACAGGATCAATAGACCTCCAGAATTCTCGGGTACAAGATCAATACTTCCGAAAAAATAGCTGAAGAGACCAGTTATCCACAAAATAAATAAATAACGGGACCACCCCCCCCCACCCACCCACCGTTCGCCGATGCATAAAATGACACGAGATGACATTGGGAGGAACTCCCGATGTCACCCCGCGTCATCTCCATTTTCAGGTCGGCGGGGGTGCAGCCGGGTCAGCTGTGCTCCCGCCGACCTGTCAACGGCCAATTGAAGCCATTTGAAAAGTCATTAACCTAATTAATGGACCTGCCCATTCAACCTTAGGGTTGGCGGGCAGGCCGGGAGCCCTTGTGGGCTTCAGAAAAAGCATAAAACCTTATCCATGGGCGGGCTGAGGTTTCATGAGGGTTTTTAAAAATTTAATAAATGTTTGAGTTAAAGTGATGGACGTGTCCCAACTCATGTGACAGTGTCACATAAGTGGACATATCAGGGAAATTTTTTCAACATTTAACTTCAAAGTTTTAATTCTGAGCCGATCTCCCTGAGGCTGCACTTAGCCTCAGGGAGATCAGTGTGCTATTTCGCATGCATGCGCGCAAGAGCGCACTCCCAGCTGAGGGAATTCCTCCCCCCCCCCCGCACAGGGAGTGCTTCCTGGCTTCCTGGCCTTAATTGGCCCGCCCACTTAAAATGGAGCGTGCCCCCAATTGGGGGCACCGATTGGAGGTGCACCTGCCCACGCCGACTCCTGCACTTCCCCCTGAATAGGGGGAAAATTCTTCCCAATGTGAAGGACCACCATCTATCTCTTATTGTGTAATGATGTATTTGGACTTCCAAACCATCCTGGTTAGACAATACCAGTATTGGTCATGTGACTGAAACCAGCTGGCGATAACGTTGTGATCTAAAGACCCAGAAAAGACTGGGTAGTCTACAGAAGACACCAAAAGAAATAACAGCTGCAGAAAAGGCACTATCATATTTACTTTTCAAGAATCTGGAGGCTATCAAGTATTTAAAAGCCTCTCAGCCTGATTCTTAAATCCAAGTCTACCTGCAAAGATATTGGACCTCCTGATATGAAAGCCACAAGTGTCTAACTTCATGACCTGCTGAAAATGCACCTTTTTGAGGGAATTCTACAATAATCCTGTATCCAACTCCAGCTATCTGAACTCATCTAAACTACAACTCAAGAGTTGCAAATGTTTCTTTCTTCACCAGGCCTGCCAAGACTGTTTTTCCTACAACAGGTTAGACACTTGAACTATGAACTATTCTTCTGTTTACAACTTGTAAAAGTGCTCTGTTCTCTTTGACTGTATTTTTCTCGAGCGTGTGCGTGAATGCTGAGTGGTTGATGTAGCGTTTAGACTCGGGGTGAGTGTGTAAGTAAATGTTCTTCTTTATTTTTAAGCCAATGAAAGCCTGCTGCTGGTTCTTTATAATTAACCTCATGCTGAAGGGGCTTAGAAACACACATATCTACTTCTCCAAAGCTACCACACCGATTGCAAACAGTAAGGAAAGGGAATTGGGGGTTCCAGTTTATTTCTCCTCCCCTGCCTGTAACAGCTGACTTATATATCTTAATTTGATGTCTATGCAAAGAACAGGCAACCTAGCAACAATTTTCGAGGAAAAACAGCCAATGTGATTTTGCCACCATTTGAAGCCTCAGAGAGCAGCTGCTTCCATTCTTATCACAAACAAAAACAGGAAATGTTGTCAAATCATCCCCACACCACGTTTCAACACAAGGTCAATTTGAGCCGTTTACTTATGATTTGAGCAAACAATCATCAAGGCTGCCCCTGTGGGAGCAGAACACAAAATCAGGGCACACAGGCAATGAAATAAAGGGACTCAATGAAACAGAACAACTTTAACTTCCAACTCGCTGGTAGTCTAATAATACTGAGAGCAATGATTGCGCAATGGCAGTGATGGGCTTCAGTAATATTGTATCAAAAACCTGAAACATTACGTAATCTAGAAACAGGATGGTTGGTGTGGGGGGAATGATAAATGTCGCTCTGAAGTTGAAATGGAGGGAGCTTCATACTTAGGAACAGGACTAGGCTACTGAGTTCCTCAAGTCAATTCCCCCATTCAATTAGTTCAAGGCTGGTTTTTACCTCAACTCCGTTTACTAATATTCATTCCATGTCCACAAATTCTTTTATTTGTTCACGACAGCAATTTATATTCATAACATATAGAAAAAAAAAACTTGCATACCTTTCACAAACTCAGGATGTCCCAAGACGCTTCACAGCTAATGAAGGACTTTTGAAGTATAGTCGCTGTTGTAATGGAGGAAACGCTTTGCGCATGGCAAGCTCCCACAAACACCACAGTGAGAAATGCTAATATGGTTTTAGGAGGTCACTCTTTTCAGGGACCAAAATTCTACTTGGGAAGATGCTTTCAGCGAAGCCAGCCTGTGAGCAGAAAAGAGCAAAAAAATCTTCCCATTGTGCTGAATAAAATGCAGCATTTCAAGCTCGATTTCTGTACAATGAGGTTGCGCAGGGCTGAGAGCAAAAGGACAGAGGAAGCAGCTCGTGAAGAAACCACCAAGGTGCACCTTTGCTAAAATAGAGTTCAGTTGCCCTTCATGTTTAGAATGTAAAGCGGGAATGTCTCTTTAACAGCTCCCAAAACATTTTTAACTTTCGTAATTAAATGGGGTGAAATGTTATTTTTCTCGTTTGAGAACTTCTTTCAGTTTTGTAAAAATCAACTGTCGTTAATTTCAGAAATTGACGGAAATTTGCAATTGACTGTGCCAAATAATGTTCTCTAGAGGTCTCAGTATACATTATTGTAGCAAAGAGTATTGTGTGGTGATATTTAGAAATGCATTTTCTGAAAGTTGGCAATGCACAACCTGCTGGAATCCTGAGTGATTCTTTTTTTAAATCGTTAACAGCTACAACATTGTAAAGATTCACCCAAGAGGGCAGTAGGAACGTCCATTTAACCTACAGTCCGAGAGGCTGCACCACTGACAGTGCAGCACTCCCTCAGTATTGCATTTAAGTATCAGCCATAATATCATGGAATGGCGGAATGGATTTGAGGGGCTGAATGGCCTACTCCTGTTCCTACGACAGCCTTGATTACATGTTCAAATCTCTGATGCGTGGCTTAAACCCACAACTTTCTACCACTGAAATTGGAGTGCTACACACACAGTTAGTTGTATGTAAAACTGAAATACCATCTGCCTGCTCAAGTGGTTGATAAAAATAAACCGCAATTGTCAATCGGTAGTGCTGGCAATCTAGAAGGATGAGGTTAATAGGGACACTAAAGCTATCCATTCAAAAATACCTTATGGTATTATGAAGGCCATCAAACATTCAGTGCCATTCGCAGCTCCCCAGATATTGAAACTGTCTGCGCCAATATGCAGCAAGAGCTGGACAACATTCAGATTTGATTTGATAAGTGGCAAGTAACATTTGCGCCAAACAAGTGCCTGGCAATGACCATCTCCAACAAGAGAGAATCCAACAATCGCCCCTTGACATTCAATGGCATTACCATTGCTGAATCCTCCATTATCAACATCCTGGGGGATTACCATTGATCAGAAACTGGACCAGCCGTATAAACACTGTGGCTACTAGATCACATCAGAGGCTAGGAATCCTGCGACGAGTAAATTACCTCCTGACTCCCCAGAGCCTGTTCACCATCTACAAGGCATAAGTCAGGGATAATCTCCATTTGCCTGAATGAGTGCAGCTCCAACAACACTCAAGAAGCTCGACATCATCTAGGGCAGATGATGCTTGTTTGGCACCCCATTCACCACCTTAAACATTCACTCCCTCCATCAGTGATGCACATTGGCAGCAGCGCGTACTATATACAAGATGCACTGCAACAACTCACCAAAGCTCCTTCAACAGGATATTTCAAATTTGCAACCTCTACCACCTTGAAGGACAAGGGCAGCATATGCATGGGAACTCCACCACCTGCAAGTTCCCTTCCAAGGCACACACCATCCTGACTGGAAATTATATTACCATCCCTTCATTGTTATGAGATAAAAATCCTGGAACTCCCTTCCCAACCACATTGCAGGTGTAGCTGCACCACATGGACCACAGCAGTGCAACAAGGCAGCTCACCACCACCTTCTCAAGGGCATTTAGGGATGTTCAGCAAATGTTAGTCAGCATGCCAGTGATGCCCACAGCCCATGAAAGAATAAAAAAAAATCAAAGCCATTCAGTGAATTAGGGCATTTTACACTTCTCTAATCCTTATCTATTCATCTTAATCTTTTCTGTGATTCTACTAATCTGAAATATGTAGAGGCCTAACAGAACTACTGATATTAAACTAAGGTGTTCTTGCCTTATTCACACAGAAATAAGAACAGAAGATGAATTTTTTTGTGCATTATATATAATTACTGAGGCAATTATGTGAATAAGATTATATAACTTGCCATTTTATATGTGCTGTTGGATTTACAGATTGCAGAAAATTCCCCAAAATGCTTGCCAACGATCACCTGATGTCTTGCAACATGACTCAATGTTTACTTTTCTTTAGTGTGGGCAAAAAAATATAGGATTTGTATTTGTTCTGTACTCCATAAGTCCTCTCGTGAAATCCAATGACCCTGGTTAAATGGAGTCCTTTTCTTCAATCATCTTTGAATTTAATTGTCACATATCAGACGCTGCTGTGTTTTGGAGCCAAAGGTTAAAGTAAGCAGGGCTGCTAAAGTGTGATAGTTTGAAGAAGTCCAGCATTCTCTCTTTCTCAACCAATGACCATATTTTCCACTGACCCACCCTTGGCCCGCAAAGTTTTATTTTAATCAAGATAATTAGGTGAAGTGTCAAGCCTCAAAGTGCCCAAGACTACCTTGGATGAAAAGACAATAGCGCAAAATAAGAAATAGTGATAAGGTGGTGCCAAGTGTAAAAATCTTTCAGACTCTGGGAGGAGTAGGTTAATTTTCGCCCAGCATGTTTCCCAATGTTAAATCAATAATTCTCCCTCCTCACAGTTTACTAGTATTTTTCACCACTTCTAGCTTTTTTTGTCCTTTATGGACTCTTAAAAGCCCTCATGCAACCAGCCTGCTTCTATTTTACACAGAATTACATAGAATTCACAGCACAGAAACAAGTTCAACTAGTTCATGTACCTATCTTTGCCTCATACAAGCCTCCTCCCACTCTACTTCATTTAAAGAAAGAAAAATTTGCATTTATATGTGGCACCTTGCATGACCACAGGGCATTCCAAAGTGTTTTGCAGCCAATGAAGTGCTTCTGAGATGTCATCACTGTTGTAACGTAGGAAATGTTCAGTCAATTTTCACTTTCACTTTCCAACCCCACCATCTAGAAGGACAAGGGCAGCAGACACATGTGAACACCACCACCTGGAAGTTCCCCTCCAAGCCACTCACCATTCTAACTTGAAAATATATTGCCGTTCCTTCACTGTCGCTGGGTCAAAATCCTGGCAGTCCCTTCCTAACAGCACTGTGGTGTACCTACACCACATGGACAGTTCAAAGAAGGCAGCTCATTCCCAAGGGAAATTAGGGATGAACAATTGATGCTGGCCTAGCCAGCGATGCCCACATCCTATGAATGATTAAAAAAATACACAGCAAGTTCCCACAAAATGCCAATGTGATAACGACCAGATATTTTTGTTTTATGATGTCGACTGGGGGATAAGTGTTGGCAGAACACTGGGACTATCTCACCAACTCTTCTCCAAATACTGCCTTGGGATCTTTTATGTCCAACCGGAGATGGCAGAGATGGCATCCCTTTAATGTCTCATCCAAAAGGCAGTACCCCCAACAGTGCAGTACGCCCTCAGGCAAAAGCAAAAACTGCAGATGCTAGAGATCAAAAGTGCTGGAAAAACTCAGTAGGCCTGGCTGCATCTGGGGGGAGAGAAACAATGTTAACATTTCGAACCAGCAATATGGGAACTCAACGCATTAATTCTGTTTCTGTCTCCACCAATGTTGTCAGACCTGCTGAGTATTTCTTGCACTTTATCTTTACTTAAGAGCTTTGATTTTTGTGCTCAAGTGGAACTTGAGCCTACAACCTTCTGACCCAAAGGCAAGAGTGTGAACAACTGAGCCACAGCTGGCACTAACCATATCAGCTTATCTAACCCTATCAGCACATGTCTCTATGTCTTTCTCCATCATATACTTATCTAGCTTCC
This sequence comes from Cetorhinus maximus, assembly GCF_964194155.1. Lineage (NCBI taxonomy): Eukaryota > Metazoa > Chordata > Chondrichthyes > Lamniformes > Cetorhinidae > Cetorhinus > Cetorhinus maximus. Next base: position 144,963,067 of record NC_135884.1, read on the forward strand.
AAGTAAATGCTATCTATTCACCTCAGCCACTCCATGCAGTAGCGAATTCCACATTTTCTGGCTCAAGAAATTTCTCCTGAATGCTTCATTGGATTTATTAGTGACTATCTTATATTTTTGATGCCTAGTTTTAGACTCCCCTGCAAGTGAGAACATTGTGCATATGGCTACCATAATATTAAAGGCTTCCAGGGATCACTTCTTAGTATTTGCTTTTATTTTGAAGGAAATACACACCAGCCCATTCAAGGTTTCCTAATAACAGGAGGATTAAAGCATACAGCCCCTTGAGCTTGCTTTGCCATTCCGTCGGTAATGGCTGATCTTGGACGCCCATATCCCTCGAGCCCTTGGGGCAGAATTTTCCCGTTGGTGTGCGGGGGCGGGACCCACAAGCCAATGTGTAAAATGACGCGCGGTGACGTCAGGCGAGCGCGATATTTCGTTGGGCGGGTGCGCGATGATATCCGATGCGTGCCCGCCATTAATTAACGGGCCACTTAACTGACGACTTTTCGGTGCCCATGTGGGCAAGCGGGTAGAAAACATTTGTATAAACCTCATCCTTGGGTGAGATAAGAGGCCTCAGTGGGGTCGCAAGTGTGCTCTGTCAAATAGTTAATTTGCAAAGTTACTGATACTTGCCTGTGTGAGCTGCCATACTTCAAAATGCATCCCAGCTGCTTGGACTGGACTCACAACCTTCAGGTCAGCACTCTGCAGTGAAGACTCGTTTCTGGGCCTGCAGGTTTCAGGAAGCCTTCCCTTAGCCAGGGGATGGGAGTTGAACTCTCCACTGGAGGCACCTCCTCTGAGGAGGAAGAGAGGGCTAGAAGGGGGAGGAGGCTAGGAGTGCACGTTCAGCCTCCAGAGGAGCCACCTTTGGGAGGAGAGGCGCAGGTACAAGGGGCGCAGGGCCAAGAGGTAGTCCAAGGTGGAAGGGGCCGCAGAAGATGCCACTATCCTGCTGCCAGCATATACAGGCAGCGAAGCAGCTACCTCAATATGACTGAGGTGTAGTGCCGAAGGAGGCTCCGACTGTCAAGGGAGACAGTCAACTATATTTGTCAGATGATTGGGCCTGAGATCTCCACTAACTCTGTGGGTGGTCACCCCATGCCAGTGGCTCCGAAAGTCACAGCTGCCCTTCACTTCTATGCCCCTGCCTCTTTCCAGGGGTCGGTGGGTGATCTTTGCGGTGTCTCCCAATCAGCTGTCCACACTTGTGTCAAGCAGGTTACAGACGCTTTGTTCAGTTGGGCATTGACCTTCATCCACTTCCGCTGGGACCAGGAAAGTCAGGCACAGTGAGCCAGAGGCTTTGCGGCGATTGCTGACTTCCCCCGTGTCCAGGGTGCTATAGACTGTACACATGTGGCCATCAAGGCGCCAGCAGGTGAGCCCAGTGCCTTCGTCAACAGGAACGACTTCCACTCCATGAACGTGCAGATAGTGTGTGACCACAGGATGCTGAATCTACAAGTCTGTGCAAGGTACCCAGGCAGCTCCCACGACGCCTACATCCTCAGACACTCCCAGGTGCCGGGGCTTTTCAGTGCTCCGGCTCGGCTGGATGGTTGGCTGCTGGGTGATAAGGGCTATCCCCTCAGAAGGTGGCTCATGACGCCTCTCCGCCATCCAAGAACAGAAGCTGAGCAACGCTACAGTAGGAGCCACTCCTCCACAAGGGCTGTGGTGGAGAGAGCCATCGGTCTTCTCAAAATGTGCTTCTGATGCCTGGACCGTTCAGGAGGCGCACTCCAGTACCCGCCAGATCGTGTGTCGCTGATAGTGGTTGCATGCTGCGCTCTCCACAATCTTGCGCTGGAAATGGGGGACGTTGTGGACAAAGAAGATGTAGTCGGAGTGGCTGCGGCTGCACACGATGAGCCCAGCAGTGAGTCCGAGGATGAGCACACACAGGGAAATGCTGAGGGGGTAGACGCTGACCCGGGCATGCGCCAGGGAGGCAGGGACACCCAGGAGGCTTTAATCCAATGAACTTACAGCTAGCACACCACATATGGACCTCCAGGGCAAGCCTGGGCTGCAGGATCCATACTTGATATCTGAATGCAAAATCTGCCTGGTTATGAACATTAACAAAGGGCCTTGTCAATAAAGCTGAATGTCCCACAAATCACTCATAACATTATTGGTAACCGTCCACCTGCAGAAGAAAAGAGGCACCCTCAGCCATGGTGACTTGTCTGAATTTAATGGTCTAACTAAAGGAACTTAAGAAAACAAAATGACAAAAGTGTTCAACATCACACCAACTTATAAAGACCTCACTGCGGGCAAACAAAAAAGCACCAGTGATAAACCTGTGGTGTGCCTAAGGTGCATTATGTTTATGCTTTCGGGTGCTACGTCTTGGTGCTGACCCCTCGCTGGGAGTGGTATCTGAGCCAGCCTGCTGACTCTGCTGTCCTGTTGGCCTCGATGACCTTGGCGGTCATCCTCTGGCCCGTGGAGCCTGTGCTGGCCCCGCCTGGGAGGGAGCGGCCAGTTCCGCAGCTGGCATCTCCCCAGTCGTCGCAGCCTCACCGGATGCAGGTCACTAGAAGAGGGGCGGAGGAGCTGCCACCCTCATCCGGAGCGCCCTGAGAGGTGCCCACAGAGACGACAGGCAGCTGCTGCGCTGGCGTGAGGTCACTTCGGACCTCCCTGCTCACCGTGGATGGACCTCCCTGTTCACAGTGGAAGGATGGGCAACGAGCTGGGAAACTTGGTGTCCAGATCATCTCCCACACTGGCATTGGCCAGCTGAGGTCAATGCCGATGTGAGAGCTTGCTGGTCTGTGCGCAGACCCCAGCAGGTCTCCTGGAGGAGCCTCTCCACGAGAGTCGCCACTCTCTCCATGGAGGGCACATGGTGCTCGGACATGAGGCTCATTGCATTGGCGCTGGCCCGCGTAGACTCCTCCACCATGGACACCAAGCCAAGCATAGTCTCATGCATCTCCACCAGATGCTCCCGCGCACCCTGTCGCATTTCCAGCGTTTGCTGTGTGGCGGACGACTCCAGAGACACATCATCTGCCACTGACTGAACATGTGCCTGGTCCCCTGCCAGCGACTGTGAAGTGCCCTCACCGCTGTGTCCCAGGACACGAGCCGATGATCTAATTCCCACTGAGGTGCTAGTATCTGCACTGGTGCCTGCCTGGCAGAGATGGTGTGACGCTGGTGAGTTCGAGACTTCAGGGCCCTCAGGTGTGAGAGGGGGTCCCTGCTGCTCCTCCTCCTGGCCCTGCTCCGCTGATGCTGAAAGGGAGATCAAGGACACTTGATTAGTTAACGTGGAGACAATGTCAATGTGCATCCCTGTCCCCCGGATCATTATGCGCTCATCCTTCCATAAGCAATGGTCAAGCCATGTTGCAAACTTCAATCACTGAACATTCAGCAGTGCCATGGCTGTTGGGACACTAATGGTGACCCCAGTGCTGGGCATACATACCTGCCCGTGGCACCCCAATCTCACTGACACCAGTGGACCTGGGCGCTGGCATCTCTCCAGATCGAGGGCCTCCTGCTCGAACCATCGCCATCAGGGCCGGCCCTCCGCCAGTCCTCAGCCGCTCAGCTGCATCATGTGCATTCTTCTCCTGAGAAGGAGAGAAGAGCATTGATTCATGCTAATTGTACCTGGATTCTCTTCGTGCCGGCCCACCCCAACCAGAGTGGGACATTGCAGGGCTCCAGTGCCTCCTCTCCCTGCTGCTGTCAAACACTCACATAAAGATGCCAGGCCTTCCCCCCTCCCACGCTTGGCCAAATGCTGCCCACATCACATTTGGCACCACACGGTCTAGCCTTCCATAGTGAGGAGGCGCAAGTACGTGGAGCACAGAGGGCAGCAGATCGATCGGTGCCATGCCACCTTAAAGCTCCCCTCCCAGCATGTCATTGCCCTGACTTTGACATGTCCTGGAGTTCCAGCACTGTGCCTGGGGGCAGATCCTCCAGGTTGCCCCCAAAACAGTAATGTGGGTCTCAGTGTACCACTTGCTGTGGGTGCAGAACCCATCTCTTCACCACCCTCTTAGGGTGACCTAGGCATGGGCAATATCTGCTGGCCCACCCAGCGAAGGACACATATCGTCAGTGGTTCAATGCAGTTACTACACTCGGACTTGGGGGGAGGGGTGGTGGGGGACGCCAGGGGGGGAAAGCCTACCTGCTGGGTTAAGTGACCAATGCCAACATGGTACTCTCCCTTCCCGAGCGCAAGAGGTCGTTGAAGCGCTTGCGACACTGGATCCACGTGCGTCGCACCACGTCGCGGGGACTCACTATCTCCGCCACCTCCTCCCAGGCACGTTTGGTCATGTGGGGGGAGGGTTTCCTCCTCCCGTCCTGGGTTACCAGAACCTCCCGCCGTGCTGCCACCTCCCCGAGGAGGGCAGCAAGGCAATCGCCCGAAAACCGAGGGGCACAGTGCCCCCCACCCTGGCCTGCTCACCAGCCCTGCCAGTTTGTCAGCCTTTGACAGGCTGCAGCAGCTTTTTTAAACAGGCCGCCGGGTCACCATTGGACCCGGTGGCTGTCATTGCAGTCCAGCCACTGCCCACCCACTCCCGCTGTCCTCGGGAGCTGCAATTCATGCTGGACGGGCCTTAATTGGCCCGCCCGTGTAAAATGGCGGCGCGGACCCGATTGTGGGCGGCGATAGAGTCCGCGTCTGCTCCCACTCCACCCACCCGCCAGAAGATTCTGCCCTTGGAGTCTAAAAACACTTTTCCCATATATTTGAGACTTATGAAATATTTCTTTAAATGTGCAACATTGGTTATCTACCGTTGCACCTTTTAATCTTATTTTCAAACCTTTCTTAGCCAATTTACCTCTCATGTGTAATTGGCTTTAATACTCTAGTTTCAGACTTGCATACTTCACTCTTGAAGTTAATGCGAAATTGTACTATAATTTAATCACTCTTCAACAGATGATATCCTACTCTGAAATTACTAATTAACCCCGTCTCATTCCACAAGACAAGATCTAAAATAGACTCTTGTCTCGTTGGTTCCGTGATGCATTGTTCTAGGAAACTATCTCAAATGCATTCCATGAATTTGTCCGACAATCTACTTTTTGCCAGTCTTTTTAGTCTTTATGAAGGTTAACATCCCTCAGTATTATTGCATTGCCTTTGTGACAAGCTCCTCTTGCTCTTAATTAATAATCTGTCCAACAGCTACTGTTGGGGGCCTATAAAACAGTTCCACCAGTGTTCTCTGCCCCTTATTTTTTCTTAAAGCATCTTTAATTTTAACTTCTACCATTTTCCCCAGTTTGATCTTAGTTAGTGATGCACTATTACTGTTAAACCCTTTATCTTTTCCTGTTACACTCTGCTACACCACTCTACGGCCTTAACTTTTCATTTCCGGTTTATAAACTCCACTCTCCCCCTTCACCCCACCCCACTTTTTTTTTGAGTTTAAAGCTCTATCTACAGCCAACATTACACAATTTACCAGAACAGTGGACCCAGCCCTGATTAAGTGGAGCCCCTTTCCCTCATTGCCAAGTACTGGTCCCAGTTCCCCATGAATGAAAATCCCTTCTTCCCACAGCACTCTGAGTCCCACATTCCACTCTCTGACCTGTTTGACCCTATGCTAATTCATATGTAGCTCAGGTAGATTATTACCTTTGAGGTTCTGCTGATTAATTTAGAACCTAGTTCCTCAAACTCCCTCAGCAGAACCTAATTTCTGATTCTACCTCTGTTCCTATGAACTCTGGCAGCTGGAGGCTCACTGACCCCACTCCAAGGCCTTCTCCAGCTATGAAGAGATGTCCTTAAGCCTGACACTGGGCAAGCAACACAACTGTCTGTGCTCCCAGTTGCAGTTGCAGAGAACAGTATCTATTCCCGGACTATACTGCCCCCTACCTCTACCACATTTCTTTTCAGTCCCCTCACTTGAATGACCTGTGTATCACAGTGCTATGGTCAGTTTGCTCATTCACCCTGCAGACCTCACCCTCATCCATTGCCAGCAAGAATCTTGGACTTGTTGGATAAGGGCACAGGCCAAGGCTCCTCTAGCACTGAATCTGGGGGCCCGTATCTGCCTGACTCGCAGTCACAGTCTCCGATCCTTCACCACTAACTAGACCTGAACCACTAACGAACCTAAGGGGTAGACTGTCTCATAGATCAAAGTGTCGAGTAACTCTTCCCTCTCCCTGGTGCCCCACCCCCACTCCCTTCAAGGTCTGCACCTCATGTTCCAGCTCAGAAACTGAGACTTGTATCAGCTGCACCTTCTGAGTTCTGGTATCATCCTTGTAAGTCTTTTTGGCACCTTTTATTTTCTTTTTGTATTACGGAGAGCAGAACAGTGCACCGTATTCTAATTTTGTTCTTTAGCCAGGTTCAGAGCAGCATTGTGGGCTGCTCTGATTTCCTTTCTTTTCTTGGTGGAAATAGTGGTTACAGGATAATGATGGAACCCATTGTAGGAATGACTTATTTTTTACTCATTCATGGGATGTGGGCTAAGCCAGCATTTATTACCCATCCCTAATTGCCCTTGTTCAGAGGGCATTTATAAAAATAATTTAAGAGCCAGCCACATTGCTGTGGGTCTGGAGTCACATGTAGGCCAGACCAGGTAAGGATGGCAGATTTCCTTACCTAAAGGGCATTAGTAAACAGATGGACTTTTACAACAATCGCCAATGGTTTCATGGTTATCATGATTTCATTAAATTCAAATTCCACAATCTACCGTGGTGGGATTCAAACCCAAATCCCTAGAGCATTACCCTGGGTCTCTGGAATACTAGTCCAGCGACAATACCACTATGCCATCACCTCCCCTGACTGCAGGTACTAACTCATGCCCTTCTGCACTGGGGTGTGATATGTTGGTTCATCAATGCATTGCACAACTGGGCTAGTCACTCTTCCTTCTCCCCCATTCTAGAATTACAACCAATAAGATGATAGGAGTTGTAAATTGGTCCACACTTTAGATATAAAACTGAAAAGCGGCTTGCTTAAGGACAATTTAGAGGCATAAATATTATTAATAATTCCAGCTACTGGTAAATGAAGCTGGAAATAATATAACCTTTTGCCAAAGATGTCAGGGAGAAAAGCCCCATTGATTTGGCATGCCAACAGTCACTTACCCATCACACTGGCTGATGCCAAGATGCCAACACAAAGTCAATGGTTGTTTTGCATCAGCCCTAAAGTTGCCCTGGCCCCGTTGCCAGTTGGAATCTTCCATTATTGATTCACAATCCGTAGGATGCCTCTTTGGGACTCCCATCCTATTCTTGGGTAAAGAGTCATACTCAAGTTGTCAACTGTTTGAGATGAGCACTTTGAAGGTTAGAGTGGTACTATTTCACTGGAATAAAATTCAGATCCATATACAATATAGCCTGAAGTCAAAACATAATACAACCATCTCCAAATTAAATAATTACTTGATCTGACCACAGCCCTGAGTAGCATAGAATACCAGTAAACAAAACCACTTTCCATTCAATTCCATTGTACAGAATTCCAGACTCAAGTATCAGTGTCCTGTAAGTAAGTCAAGCCAATCTATTATCAAACATCAGCCAGTGATAGAAGCATAGTTTGGGACTTGATGTGTGCTGCATAAAACGCATATGTGAAGTACTTTTTGGCTTTCTTTGCTGAGCATTGAAAAGAGCAGTGATCTGGAGATTCTTATATTTTCAATTTTTTGGATTTAAGTGTAAGATTTCTTGCCACATTGGGGTCAACCTTCATCATCTAACTGCAACAACAATGTACATTTAGATAGTACCTTTAACATAATAAAGTATCCCAAGGCACTTCACAGGAACAGAAGTAGACAAAATCTGACACCAAGCAATGTTAGGAAAAATTAGGTCAGGCGAACAAAAACTTGGTCAAAGAAGTAGGTTTTAAGAAATGTCTTACATAAAGAAATGGACGTAGCGAGGCAGCAAAATTTAATAAGGGAATTCCAAAGTTGAGGGCCGAGGCAGCTGAACGGACAATTGTTAATAATGGAGTGATGAAAATTGTGGGATGTGGAAGAGATCAAAATTGGAGGAGCACAGAAATCTAAGAGAATTGTAGGACTTGGAGCCCACGTATTGCAAGATCTTCCATTCCATAAATGTGCAACTGTTATGTGAGCATCGACAGTGCATGAGTCAAGTCTGTGCTCTCAGTTGTCATTCTGCGTCAGTGTTACAACTTCATACAGGAAGTGAGAGGCTGGTTGCTTAGGGACAAGGGTTATCCCTTCCACCTTTGGCTCATGACTACTCTTAGAAACATATATATGTCATCTCAAATGCCTTATAACCTTATTTAGTAGACCACTGCAGTGTACGAGAACCATTTTTGCTGCCTGGTGACTTCCCCAAACACAACTCAGAAAAAGAACCCCATATTGTAGTGATTAACTGCATGCTACATAACTTTGGAGTTAACACATCGAGCTTCCATTGAATGAGGACCTTCAAACAGATGATGAAGACATGCATGATATGATGGTGTCCTGAGAGCAGCAATACCAGCCTGAAGCCTCCTGCTCACTGAGCATGTTTAGGTTGATGGATCCCTGTCTTGCTCCGTATTAACAGTAATGACCAATATCTTCCGGTCCTTCCACATTCCAATAGATTATCTGCCTAAAGGCCAACAGTGATGTAACATGTCACCTGGCATTGCAAAGGTCACCAGTCACAAGAACACTTGACACATCAAGATTTTGTAAAATTGCAGAATCACCCCCTGAGCCAGTTCTTTGGAAGAGATGTCCAATCAGCTCACTCCCCTGTTTATTTCCCATTACCCGGCAATTTTTTTTCCCCCTTTGAGTGTATTTCCAATTCAAGTTACCATTGAATCTACTTCCTGGGGAGTTTATTTTTATTGTTCATTCACGGGATGTGGGCTTCGCTGGCTTGGCCAGCATTTATTACCCATCTCTAGTTGCCCTTGAGAAGGTGGCGGTGACCTGCCTTCTTGAACCGCTGCAGTACATGTGGGGTAGGTACACCCACAGTGCTGTTAGGGAGGGAGTTCCAGAAGTTTGACCCAGTGGTCACTGTAGATCATAGCATCATAAAGAATGGATTTCTCACCTCTCTTCAGGATCTTTTGCTAGTTACCATGAATCTTTGTCCTCTGCTTACCAACACTCCTGCCTGTGGAAAACCCTGCTCGGAAGAAGACGTGCCCAGACAGTAGATTAATCAAGAGAGAGAGGTGTAGGCTCTTGAAATTCATGTGGTCAATGAGTGAGAAAAGCTCTGGCCTTACAGGGCCCAGCTGCAGATAACAGAATGTAAGAAGCTGCAAGATGAGGAAACAAGTTATTCAATTTTATTTTTTTCAGGCAGGTCAGCTAACACAGTTGAAATTTCTGAGGGAATAAAGCACAGCAACTTGTCCTCAAAGAATAATGATTCAACATTTAACACTCATGTGCCTCATGCTCCACAGGGAACCTAAAATCGCATCTTTGAACTGACCTGCCTCACCCAATTCTTCTGACTCACAATTCAGCTCCCAACAAGAAGAGAGTCACTGCTTTCCCCCCTCCTCCCAACCTTTGCTCAAGCCTCTACTGAGCAAAGCAGTCAGGCCCTGATGACATCACCACGACTTAATCTGCATTCTGAGAGAAGGGCCCCATTTCCTCCTACCAGTTTGCAACTCACAGGTTAACATCAGGACACCAAGGGAAGGCAGCAGAGTCAGAGGGGGATATTCTAGAAACAGCTATCATAGGAATTCCTCCTGTCATATTTCTGACATTCCAACACTTAGCAGTGCTTCATTGTCTAATTGGCAATCTATATCCCATATCCCATAAATCTATAACCTATATCCTTCTATCTATTCCATAACCAGAAACGGATCTTGGTCCTTTTCCAAAGGGGTTGGTACAGCATTATTTATCTTTGATGGGACTCCATTCCACACAGCTGTGTCACAGGGAAAACAAAATCCTTCTCATTATTTAACACTAACAAGATTACATTTCTGACCTTTGGTCCTGTAATCACAATTTATTTATTTATTTTTAAAAAGCTATCTATTTACACCGGCGTTATTCTTGGCATAATTCATTGCATCATGTCTCCTGTCTGTTTTCTTTCCTCCAGTGGAAATGAGTCCAATCCCCTTAGTCCATTCAGAAATCTTCCTGTTTGAATCCTGGAGTCATTCCTGTTAGCCCTCTCTGAACCCTGTCCGGCGTATCAGTGACATTTTGAAGATAAGACAACGAGACAGCACCCAATAATTCAAAAGCTGCCTTAACAATGATTTATGAAGGATTAAACAAACTTGTTTTGACTGAAATCAAATGCCCTTGAGATCCATTCCAGCATTTGATTAGTTCGATTAACAGCCTTACACCGACTTGATGTAATGTCTACCAATTTAGTGGAAGCTTTCCATAACCACTACAGATACTGCATAATGGATTTATGTAATTTCCCCCAATTTTATGATGATATATACGTGATTATCCATTTTTTCTTGCTTAAGTGTTTGGATAGACCAAATGTTCCCCACATGCAGTTGATGCAAATACAATGACCCAGCAGCAGGTTTTGGGACTCCCTGAGTGCCCAGGATGGGAACTTTGCCTGGGGCTTCAAAGATTTGCCCCAAGCACATCCACCACCTTCTCCTTTTGTAAGCTGACCATGATGGGGGGGGGCAACAATTTCTTTTCTGGTGGGCTCCCAACTTGTCTGTCTGCTTCCCTTTATATGGTGGCTCCTGGTGATATGGGTGCCTGCTCTTTTAAAAATCAGGAAAGTTCCCCATATCCTACAAAGTCCATGAGGCCAGCGAAGGAGATTCCTCACAGGCCAGTGCTGTTGCAGATGTCACACTTGTTTGCTCACAGCTTTTCAGGACCTCAAGACAGTTACAAACCAGATTACATAGGAATCTTTAATCAAAATAATTTGCTTTTCCTTAAAAATACACAAGTTGGGGGGTGGGGGGGGGGGTGGCTAAGTGAAATATATTTAAAATATTTTACCCCATGATAAACGTCATGATGAAACTCAGCCATTCAAACTGGCTCCAATTTAATCAGACAGGGTACACATTTAGATTTTGATAGTTTAAGCCATCTCCCTACTTGAATCTTTGAGTAAACAGAGCTCCAGCTGCCATCTCCCTCATTTCTGTTTATGCTTCTAGCTATGTTTTTCTTAGTTAAATAATAATAAGACCTATTTTGGGATAAGGTTGCACAAGGCCTGCCAAAATTGGCCAGGATCTTTGCCCCACTCACTATCTGGTCAGTGCCCCATGTTATGCTTTTTAAGTGTACAAGTGAAGTGCAATTTTCTTCAGAGTGGTGTCAAAGCTGCTTCAGCTTTAATGATCCCCCTGTTTCAATATTAAATAAATGGAGTTGTTACCATTGCCACCGATGCTGGGTCACAGGAAGTGTAAGCTCATTGGATTGTGGCATGCTGGCAAGGGTGTGCCGGTTGTCAGGGTTATCTGTAATGCCCTCCATAGCCTGTAGACAATCAGAGCCCGAATGACACATAGAGAATGGTCTTGTATGAAATGTCGGAATGGGAGGGTTGTCTATGAAATGGTCCCGTAGCAAAAGCACGCAGGGTAGGTCATAAACTGCTGCCCATCACTGTTTAAGTGAGGTGGTCAGGCTTGAAAGTTGTACGCTAGTTATACAACCTCATTTGCAATTCTCCAGAATAATAGGAATATAGGAACAGGAGCAGGCCATTCAGCCCCTCAAACCTGTTTCATCATTAAATGAGATAATGACTATAAACTCCCTCCATTTGCCTTTGTCTCATATCCCTTAATACTTTTGGTTAAGAAAAATCTAACAATTTCAGGTTTGAAATTTACAGTTGATCTAGTATCAATTGTCATTTGCGGAAGAGAGTCCCAAACATTTACCAGTCTTTGTGTGCAGAAGTATTTCCTAATTTCACTCCTGAAAGGTCTGGCTCTAATTTTTTACATTCCACCCCTAGTCCTAGACTCTCCAACTAGCAGAAATAGCTTCTCTCTAACTACCCTTTCACGTTCACCTTAATATCTTGAAAACTTAATCCAATCACCCCTTAACCCATTAAATTCCAATAAATATAATCCAAGTGTGTGCCATCTCACCTTGTACCTTAACCCATCTGAAATATCCTGGCTTTCCATTCCTTCATCTAAGTCATTGATAAACATGGTGAATAGTTGAGGCTCCAACATAGATGCTTGTGGGACACCACTAGTCACATCTGCCAATTAGAATACATGCCCATTATCCCTCTTCTCTGTCTCCTACCAACTTCTTAATCAGGTCAATAATTTGCCTTCAATTCCATGGGTTTCAACTTTAGTTACTCATGAGGGACGTTATCAAATGGCTTCTAGAAGTCCAAATAAATAACATGCATAGCCATTCCCCTTCCACTACTTCAGCTACCACTTAAAAAATTCAATCACATTCGTCAGGCATGACCCAACCTTTACAGATCCATGTTGGCTCTCTCTGATCAGCTGAAAATTTTCAAGGTGTTCAGTCATCCAATCCTTAATTATGGACTCTAGTAATTTCCCAACAAAAGATGCTAAGCCAACTGGTCCATAATTATCTGGTTTCCCGCACCCACCATTTTGTGCCAGGTGGTAAGCAGTCCGGCCACCTGTACAATAGACTTTGACCATTTTCTCTGGAGAAGGAATTTTTATGGGACCAGTGAACAGGAATGTTTCTCCTAGGCCCTGCAAGAATACTATGGCCTACTGCTGGCCCCTGGGAAGCCCCCCCACTGCCCCTGGCATGGGACCCCCTCAATTCACCATCCCAGCACCTCCTTCTCTTTCAGAACTGACTTCTGATTCATCTTACTGGAGAAGATACTGAAATTCCTTTGCTCTCCAGTTCAGTGAAGGTCAGTGTGCACCAAATGGTATTCTAAAGAGATCCAAACTTGAAAAGCAATTTGGGCTTCCCACTGGCTGAGGGGTTCGAGAAGGCGTATTGGATGTATCTCCAGCATTGCATCTGGTACTGAGTATAAGTTTAACACTATTCCCTTACCCTCCCCAGCCATGGAATCCTTGCTAGAGTATGCATAGGAGTCAGGAACAGGAAATTTAGGCTGATATTTTGCCCTTCCTTATCTGCTGAGTGCCATTGAGGACAACCATGGAGCTCGATGTGGCAAATAATACTAGCCAACTAGGCATGGATGTTATGGCACAGCGGATGGTAAATGCTGAGCTTCTCAAATCCTAGAAGGAAACATGAAACAGCTGCCACAACAGTTTTGCAATTTATATTTTATTTTGAGACGCATGCCTTGAATTCAGTAGTAATAAGTCCACTGAGTCATAGAGGTTTTTTTTACAAAACTAAATTAAACATTCATTAATAGAAGAAAAGATTTTAAGCACATACATAGGTCTAAAAATTACTACTATAATAATTCCTAAATCACCTAATTAATCTGACTCTCAGTTACACCTCCAGTAAGGCAGCAGTAAAAACAAATACATTTCAAATGACCCAGGCAAAGCATACAATACCCTGGACAGTGATATTCACAGTTAGTTTTCTTAGCTTCAGTTCCTGTAGACAGCAACTTGATGAATAGAGGCTGGAGGCTTTCCACACTTACGTTAGATCTTAGAATTCCTTCCCTTAAACAGAACCTCATCTCCTCTATACACATGTCCCCCTTTTTAATGTAAATTCCATTGTTCCCATATGTCTTTGCTACTTTACTTTTCTCATAATAGAAATCTTTTAGAGTACTCATATTAACCTTTTGGAAAAATAAACACAATGTTTGGCTTAGCTTCTTATGGCTAGGTGTAACATCTGACCATCTCTTTGAAATTCAAACTAACTTAATTTATCTAAAAATGCAAACGTTCCTGACATCTCACATTCTAAAACTTTAGCATTTCAAACCTAGCTTCCCTTCTGATAATTCAAAAGCTCCAGACCAGCTGCCTCCAATTCAGTTAAATCCCCCATACACACACATCCACACAGAGAAACTAATCCAAACCTCACTGTTAGCCTATCTTTGCCATAAATCACAATAATATTATGAAAATTATTATAGTTTCATGACAATGGATGAGGAATCAAACCCACTGTCTCTCGGCGCGAATCAGCTACTTGACAACTAAACTCACTGGGTCATCAAGGAAATGATGCTTAATACAGAGCAAGGCAACTGATGGAAAGAAAATGACTAGTTAAAGAAAAAAAGCAAGGTGACTCACTCCAGCCTACTCATCAATCAATAAAGTGGTGCCAGAAGCATTTATTTTTTTTTTTAAGCTTGGTGCTGAACAATTTTGAGCATCTTCCCTACTGCTCATTTAACTGCAGTATTTAACCTTTCACACTGCTGGCTATTCTCTTCTATCTTCTTTTTCAGTGGATCTAGGGTAAACACACTGCTCCAGGTGGTTTTCCTTGAAGAAGGGAGCGAGAGAGAGAGAGAAAGAGAGAGAGAGAGAGAGAGAGAGTGCAATAAGAAAAACAACACTTGCATTTGGTAATCCATTAAACTCATCCCATACCCATTTCGTTATTGACAATTAACCCTGGGAATCCATAGCCGGTCAAGGCCGGACTTTGCAGAACTGTTGATTAACCTGAAAGGGAGAAAACAACAACTGATAATATTAACTGTGTGGGGGCTGGTTCTGGGTTCTCGCAGTGTTTACTTGCTTGGACTCTCTTCACATTACTATCTAATGTTAATCATATTACACTCAGTGACTAGGGCCGAGAGGTGGAGTTCATATTGAATCATCATGTAAAACTCAAGTCACCTAGTAAAGATCTGAAGCTCAAAAAGGGGATGGTTGGATTTCCTCCAGCTCCTGGTGAGCACTTGTGTCTGTTGACAGAGGCTAAAAGGCATTACTCTGTAATATAAGAATACGTGTGTGTGTGTGTGTGTGTGTGTGTAAGTAATGTAGAAACACCAAAATAATGTCTACACTACATGTGCATTCTTCCTTGCAGTTGCAATGCCCCGCAACTCAGGTACTAGATCTGCTAAATAACCTCACGCTGTGTTAAGTATCCAGAGATGAGGGATTGGTATCCTATATTAGGCAGTGTACAGGAGAGACTAGTCTCAGGACTAAGTTGCTCTATAAACATCAGTAAGGGATATTTGGGTATCCTGGGACTTTTGTGTCACAGCAGATGCCACACCCACTGCACCGCATATACTCCCATGTGTTTTTTTTAATCTTTTTAAGGCAACTGAGGTAAAATTATCACACCAGTGGTGTCTGAAGCTAAGGTAGATTTTGACTTGGTTAACTTCTGCAGGTGAGCTGCAGGGTCACAAACATGCGTCCTGACAAAACCTGCCAGACTGAAGCCTGAAAATTAGGCCTGAGCTGCCTTCAGCAAGTTAAGATGCAGCTGGGCGTCGGAGGTCACAGTTGTGGAGGGGCAGTGTCCTGGGGTGGCAGTGTCCCAGGTTAATTTTGTAATTTCTTAGTAACAAAATAATGTGACACTTGCCTTGAGTGGACTTTATGCTTTCCATTACTGGTAGAGCTGATCGATAAGGTTCCTACCTAAGATGGTAATCTGGGTCCTAGTTACATCCTAGGATCCATTTCCATGTTAAAAAAGGACCTATTACCTGAAACAAGCAGGTATCTGGACACTAGAAGGTAAACTCCTTTTAAAATGGAGATGGCTGGTGCTAATGGGGTGGACAGGACACCAATCCCATCTTGAGGCTACTAACTGCTCCATTAGCAATTGGCAAAGTCAGTGAAAATCAACCCCATTGTGTTGTTGATTAGGGGTGTAAATCAAAAAGTGGATAGAAATAAAAGTCAGTAAAACTGTCTGCCTATTTGCTATCATCTATCGCATAATTACACCATTGCATATTTGCCTCCAAGGAAGATGCTTTACTTCAATTTCATAGCCCAGATGT
Source organism: Cetorhinus maximus (assembly GCF_964194155.1). Classification (NCBI taxonomy): domain Eukaryota; kingdom Metazoa; phylum Chordata; class Chondrichthyes; order Lamniformes; family Cetorhinidae; genus Cetorhinus; species Cetorhinus maximus. Next base: position 144,979,045 of record NC_135884.1, read on the forward strand.
AGGCTTGGGTGAAAGAGAGTTGGCAAGTGACCTACCATTCACAAGGCAATGCAAGACAAAATACTTTTAAATCCTGGTTCCTATGCTGAACAGGTGCAATTACAAAGTCAACTGAAGCTAGTCTGAGGAAAGGAAAACTCATATCCTTGACTGGGCAAGGTGCCTGAGTAGTTTGAACAGAGCTAGAAATGGAGAAGCAAGAGGCACGAGTGACAGCATCCTTTACCATAAGGGCACCAATAAGATTTGCAAATTTAACAGCCAGCTAGCCCACCTCTGATTCAACAAATCTAAGTCTTATTAAACCAGACCTGCTGTTTCTGGCCTACATGTGACTCCAGACCCACAGCAATGTGGTTCACTCTTAAAAAAATGCCCTCTGAACAAGGGCAATTAGGGATGGACAATAAAGGCTGGTCTAGACAGTGACGCCCACATCCCACGAACGAATAAAAATAAACTCCTCTATTTACAAGAAGACAGCAGCCTATAAAAAGGAAGAATTGCATTTATATAGCGCCTTTCATGAGCAGTGACCATGCCAAAGCGTGATACAGGCGATGAAGTATTTTGAAGTTCTGTCACTGTTGTAATGTAGGAAATGCGGCAGCTAATTTTCACACAGCAAGATCCCACAAACACCAACATGATAAAATCCAGATAATTTGTTTTTCTGATTTTGATTGAGGGATAAAAATTGGCCAGGGCATTGGGGATAACTTGCCTGGTCTTCTTCAAAATAGTGCCATGGGATCTTATATGCCCACCTCAGAGGCCAGACTTGGTTTAACAGCTTATATTAAAAAAAGGCACCTCAGACAGTACAACATTCCTTCAGTAAAGCACTAGAGTCTCAGCCTACATTGTCATGCTCAAGACCTAGAGTGGGATTTGAGCCCACAGTCTTCTGACTCAGCAGTGAGAGCATGAGCCAAGGTTGACACGGGCGCACATGCATATGAAAGCAGTTTTTAAAGGTGGAAACAATATTTTCAGAATTTCTGACATACTCTTTTCTTTGAAACTGAAAAGAAGGGAAGATTTAATCTCATTGTTGCCTTGCCTGACAAAAGATTACAAGTGAACATGAAGTCTTGTCCTGTAGCATTGAAACCACTTGTTCCTCACAGTAAGAACAGGCTCAAAACATGGAAATAATCATTTTACAAATATGTCATGCCAACCACTGGACTTTCTTTGGAACCCCCATCAAGAGGTTAGTCACTCTGTAGATTACGCAAAAACAGCCTGAAACAGGAAGTTGCCAAGACGGAACGAGATGTGAAGGTATCAAAGTTACATTATATTTGAAAGCGGAACACTTGCGAACCAAAATGTAAAGATTACTTGCCCAAAAGATTTATAGTCAGCCTCAAAGATCAACGCAATTTTTTTCACTTAGAGGCAGAGAAGAGTGTCCTGCAGTCAGCATCGCGGTGAAGCAGTCTGGGAAGAGTGCCCTGCAGTCAGCATCACGGTGAAGCAGTCTGGGAAGAGTGTCCTGCAGTCAACATCGTGATGAAGCAGCCTGGGAAGAGTGTCCTGCAGGCAGTTCTTGTTGAAAATAACAAGAGTGACATCACAAGGCAGCGCGAGAGAGCGGCGAAGCAATCAGAACAAACACGAGCGTGGGGAAGCTTCAAAAAGTGACTTCAGCACAAAGGTGAGAGCTGATTGGTGAGTAGTGGGTAAGTGTTTTTCTCCAGTTTAAAATAGATTAAGCTAAGGAAAGGTAAGGGTTCTAGTTTTTATTTAAAGTACATAAATAATTTAATATTTTTTACTGTACTTAACTTAAAGTAAGGGTTTTTTTTCAACTAGAGGCATGGCAGGGCAGCTCAGTCCAGTGTTATGCACCGTCTGCAACATGTGGGAAGTCCTAGACATTGCTTGCGTTCTGACCGACCACATGTGCAGGAAGTGCCATCAGCTGCAGCTACTTGAGCTCCAAGTTTCGGAGCTTGAGCGGCAGCTGGAGACACTGAGGTGGTGCATCCACAAGGCTGAGAGTTTCGTGGATAGCACGTTTTTAGACGTGATCATCCCACAGCTCACGGAAGTGCAGACAGCGAGGGAATGGGTGACCATCAGTCAGAAGAAAGGTGTCAGGCAGGTAGTCAGGAAATCCCCAGGGTGCATCTCGCTTGAGAACTGTTTTTCTGTGTTGGAAAACGGTGAGAGTGATGGTTCCTCTGGGGAGTGCAGCCACACTCATGGCACTGTGAGTGGCTCAGCTGCACAGGGAGGGAGGAAAAAGAGGGGAAGAGCAATAGTGGTGGATACTCGATAGTAAGGGGAACAGACAGGTGTTTTTGCGTCCATAGATGTGACTCCAGGATGGTATATTGCCTCCCTGGCATGAGGGTCAAAGATGTTACTGAACGGCTGCAGGGTATTCTAAAGAGGGAGGGCAAACAGACAGAGACATATTGGTATCAATGACATAGGTATAAAGAGGGATGAGGTCCTGGAAGCAGAATTTAGGGAGCTAGGAAACAGATTTAAAAACAGGATCTCAAAGGTAGTAATCTCTGGATTACTTCTGGTGCCACGCGCTAGTGAGTATAGAAATAGAAGGTTAGTCCAGGTGAATGCATGGCTGGAGAGATAGTGCAGGAGGGAGGGCTTTAGGTTTCTGGGACGTTAGGACTGTTTATGGGGGTGGTGGGACCTGTACAAGGTGGACAAGTTGCACCCAAACAGGAATGGGACCAACGCCCTTGCGGGGAGGTTTGCTAGTGCTGTTGGGGAGGGTTTAAACTAACTTGGCAGGGGGATGGGATCCTGAGAGGAGGTTCAGCAGGGTGAGATGCACAGCAAAAATTAGAAGAGAGAGCAAGTGAGTCTGGAAGGCATAGAAATTATAGGCCAGTTAAGGCACAAGGGAGTTTGGCAAGGTTAGATGGTATTTATTTTAATGCAAGGAGTCTGATGAATAAGGCAGATGTGTTGAGGGCACAAATCAACAAATGGAAGTATGATGTCATTGCTATCACAGAGACATGGTTGAAAGAGGGGCAGGATTGGCAGCTCAATATTCCAGGATATAGGGTCTTCAGGTGAGACAGGGAAGGAGGTAAAAGAGGAGGGGGTATCGCAATATTGATCAAGAAATCAATTACAGCAATAAGGAGGGATGACAGCTTAGAAGGCTCCTCAAATGAAGCCATATGGGTAGAACTTAAAAACAAAAAAGGAGAAATCACATTGCTGGGAGTGTACTATAGACCCCCAAAGAGCCAGAGAGAAATAGAAGACCAGATATGTAGGCAAATTTCAGGGAAGTATAAAAATAATAGGGTAGTAATAGTGGGGGATTTCAACTTCCCCAACATTAACTGGGTTAGTCATAATGTGATAGGTTTAGAGGGAGCAGGATTCTTAAAATACATCCAGGAGAGCTTTTTAAGCCAGTACGTAGAAGGTCCTACAAGGGAGGGGGCGGTCCTGGACTTAATTTTGGGAATGAAGCCGGGCAAGTGGTAGAGTTATCAGTGGGGGAGCATTTTGCAGATAGTGATCATAACTCCATTAGATTCAAGGTTGTTATGGAAAAGGACAAGGATGGGCCAGAAATCAGAGTTCTTAATCGGGGGAAGGCCGATTTTAATAAGATCAGATATGATTTGGCCAGAGTGGACTGGGAGCAGCTACTTTTAGGTAAATATGCGTCAGAGCAGTGGGACTCATTCAAGAATGAAATTGGCAGTGTACATGGCCAACATATTCCAGTAAAGACAAAGGGTGGGACCAACAAATCCAGGGAATCCTGGATGTCAAGGGATATACAGGTTTGGGTAAAGAGAAAAAGGGAGGCTTATGGCAAATACCGAGGGCTCAAAACAGTGGAATCCCTCGAGGGATATAGAATGTGTAGGGGGGAACTTAAAAAGGAAATTAGGAGAGCAAAAAGGGGGCATGAAAAAACATTGGCAGGTAAAATAAAGGAAAATCCAAAGTTATTTTACAAGTACATTACGAGTAAGAGGATAACTAGGGAAAGAGTAGGGCCCATTAAGGACCATAGTGGTAATTTGTGTGTGGAGCCAGAAGATGTAGGTAGGGTTCTAAATGAATAGTTTGTGTGTCGGTGTTCACAAGTGAGAGGGACGACGTGGGAATGGAAATCAGGCAGAATGGACTGTGATATAATTAAAGAAATTAGCATAGAAAGGGAGGAGGTTCTAAGTGGTCTGGCAGGATTAAAAGTAGGTAATTCTCCAGGCCCGGATGAAATGTATCCCAGGCTGCTGAGTGAGGCAAGGGAGGAGATAGCAGGGGCGCTGGCAATAATTTTCAATATCTCTCTGGCTACAGGAGAGGTGCCAGAGGACTGGAGGACAGCCAATGTGGTACTGTTATTCAAGGAGGGAGGAAGGGATAAACCAGGGAACTACAGGCCAGTCAGTCTAACCTCAGTGGTGGGGAAACTATTGGAAGCAATTCTGAGGGACAGAATTAATCTACACTTGGAGAGGCAGGGATTAATCAAGGACAGTCAGCATGGTTTTGTTAAGGGGAGGTCATGTCTGACCAATTTGATTGAATTTTTCGAAGAGGTGGCCAGGTGTGTAGATGAGGGCAATGCATTTCACGTAGTCTACTTGGGCTTCAGCAAGGCTTTTGATAAGGTCATACATGGGTGACTGATAACGAAGGTAAGAGCCCATGGGATCCAAGACAATTTGGCAAATTGGATCCACAGATTTGGCTGAGTGGCAGTAAGCAGAGGGTGATGGTCGAGGTGTGTTTTTGTGACTGGATGCCTGTGTCCAGTGGGGTTCCACAGGGATCGGTGTTGGGTCCCTTGCTGTTTGTGGTATATATAAACGATTTAGACTTGAATGTAGGAGGGTTGATCAGCAAGTTCGCAGGTGCCAGTAAAAATTGGTGGGGTGGTAAATAGTGAGGATGGTAGCCTTAGATTACAGGAGGATATAGACGGGCTGGTCAGATGGGCTGATCAGTGGCAAATGGAATTTAATCCGGATAACTGTGAGGTGATGTACTTGGGCAGGACAAACAAGGCATGAGAATACATGATGAATGGTAGGACCCTGGGAAGTATGGAGGATCAATGGGAACTTGGTTTGCATGTCCACCGGCCCCTTATGTTAGTGGGACAGGTAGATAAGGTGGTTGAGAAGGCATATGGGATACTTGCCTTTATTAGCGGAGGCATAGAATATAAGATTATGGAGGTTATGCTGGAGCTGTATAAAATGCTGGTTAGGCCACAGCTAGAGTATTGCATGCAGTTCTGGAATCCGCATTATAGGAAGGATGTGATTGCACTAGAGAGAGTGCAGAGGAGATTTACCAGGATGTTGCCTGGGCTGGAGAGTTTTAGTTATGAGGAGAGATTGGATAGACTGGGGTTATTTCCCTTGGAGCAGACGAGATTGAGGGGGGACATGATTAAGGTGTATAAAATTCTGAGGGGCATAGATAGGGTAGACAGGAAGGAACTTTTCCCCTTGTTGGAGGGATCAATAACCAGAGGGCATTGATTTAAGGTAAGGGGCAGGAGGTTTAGAGGGGATGCGAGGAAGAATTTTTTCACCCAGAGGGTGGTGGGAACTGGAACTCACTGCCTGAAAGAGTGGTAGAGGCAGAAACCCTCATAACATTTAAGAAGTATTTGGATGTGCACTTGCGCTGCCATCGCATAAAAGGCTATGGGCCTAGTGCTGGAAAATGGGAATAGAATAGTTAGATACTTGTTTGACCGGTGCAGACTCAATGGGCCGAAGGGGCTTTTTCTGTGCTCTAGACCTCTATGACTCTATTATTTGAGTGTACTCAGGGAGACGTCTTTTTTCAGTGACACAATTGGATTCACTCTAATTCAAGCAAGCTCTTGCCCCTACTCCACCAACTTCCTCCCTCCATGACCCCTAAATCATACCAAGATGAAGCTGGTGACGAGGTCTGGAAAACAAGGCTACCCATTGAGCAGCTGAGAACGCAGGTACGAGAGATGAATTTGGATTGAGGTGTTTAAGATGATTAAATGAGTTGACAGGGTGGATAGAGAGAAAGTATTCCTCTGGTGAGGGAGTCCACAATAAGGGGACATACCCTTAAACCTAGAGCTGGGCCATTCAAGGGTGATGTCAGGAAGCACTTCTTCACACAAAGGGTAGTGGAAATCTGGAACACTCTGCCCTCAAAAAGCTACTGAAGCTGGAGGGGTGGGGGGAGTGGGCGGCGGAGGTCCGGGGGTGGGGGTCAACTGAAAATGTCAAAATTGAGAATCATAGGTTTTATGATGTCAGAATATTAAGGATTATAGAATTAAGGCAGGAAGATGGAGTTCAGATACAGGTTACAGGACCTAATTGAATGGTGGAACAGGTTCAAGGGGCTGGATGACTGACTCCCGTTGCTATGAAAAATAGTGAAAAACAAAGTATGAGAAATGGGCATCCAACTTAGGCCTCAGCTATCTGAGCAAGCAAGGCCTGTATGAAACTGAACTTAGCTTTGTAGTGCTACCATTAATGGAAACTTCAACAGAATTGCTGGAAGGTCAATGAGGTGAAGCTATTGGCTCCGAAGGGGGTAGAGTCCACAAAGGGTGGGTTGCATGCAGCAGTCCCAGCAGAAGCAGTGTTTCCTGCAGCGAGTGCCAGCCATCTCACCACTGAGTCAGCAAGTTGTGGCTTCAAGTCCCCACTCCAGGCTCTTGAGCACATAAGTCTAGGCTAACAGTCCAGTGCAGTGTTGAGGAAGTGCCGCACTGTCAGAGGTGTCATCATGCAGATGGAATATTAAACTGAGGCCCTGTCTGCCCTCTCAGGTGGACGTAAAAGATCCGGTGGCATTATTTTGAATAAGAGCAGGGGAATTTTCCAATATTTATTCTTCCACTAGTATTAATAAAACGGATTATTCGGTTATTACCATATTGTTGTTTGTGGGACATGTTGTGTGCAAATTGGCTGCTACATTTCCTAAATTACAACAGGGATTACACCTTCAAAAGTACTTAATTGACTGTAAGGCACTTCGGTACATCCTAAGGTCCAGTTAGTTCTGTATGAAAGTCTTCAAATGTTTTATGGAGGCAGAGGTAACCACCTATTGAGCTGGTCAAGTAGGCTGAACTATTCAGCCATTAACGTCAGCCAAAGAATCCCATCAGCAGCCAGGATGACCCTTACCTAGACATCGCCAGCCAGACATTAACTTGCAAACTGCAACTTTGAAAATGGATCCCCGAACTTGCTGCACTGGTGAATCACTGGTGCAGAACATATATTGCACAATATGATGGGAGGGAGATTCTATAGAACCGGGGGCCTCTCATTTCACAGAACTTCATATTCATTTTACATTAGCCTATATTGTAATGGGCATTTATCGTGGTTGAAGAGATCCTCTTACTGGAAAGCAGCCTCCACACACAGCTCCACTGATTTCACATTGTGAGGAGGTTGCTGCTGTACATGTGTTGAGCCGTGCTGGCTAAGATGGAAACCTGAAGAAATAACTCGGCATATAATCAGTGCTGAAAATAAGAGGAGATTTCTATAGCCCCGATTTTGTGTGAAGAGACTGCACAGAGTGCCTCCTCAGATGATGGGCTAAGGGAGGAGGTCAGGAAGTGCAAAAACATGATCAAAGAGGGGGGGGGTCTTAAGCAGCTTTTTGAAGGCAGTGACAGAAGTGAGAAGATGGAAATGCTGAGGGAGAGAGTTGCAGAGGGATGGGAAAGGAACCAATGGGTAGGGTGGAAGGAATGGGGAATGGACTAAATGGGCTAAATGGCCTTTTTCTGTGCTGCAATGGCTTTCTGACTTGTTGAATAAGAAGTTGGTCAGTGTTGGAGGCCTGGAAGGTGCACAGAGCAACAGAGGGCTGGGGAAGCTCACAGAGAGGGTTGGGTCAAACCACTGAAAGCAAAGAACAGAATCTTCATGTCAATGAAACTCACATTTGTTGACAGATGGAATGTGGGAAAGAAATGCAAAGGTCGATCAATGCTTTTCAGGGTTAAGTGTGAGGAGGGAGCTGGGAGGACGGATCTGAGGTCATAGGTGAAGGGACTGGCCCTGTTATTTGTATCATCAAACTGGTGTCCTTAACTTGACGCATATTTTGATTTGTCAACAATGCAGTCAGTTCCCTGAAAGTCAAGAGGAGCTGATGTAGAACGAACACAGAGTCTGTTGTCAGCTGTGTTCAACTGGTGTAAATATTCATATGATAAGACATGGATTAATTAAAGGAACCCAACCCTCTCCAGTCATCTCCTCCAGAAAGGCTGGGGATTTCCCTGTTTTGATCAGGAATGAGAAGGACTGAGCCATTTTCTTTCACTGGCCTTTTCTGTAATAAATTACCACAAGCATCAAGATGAAACAGCTGCTGCATTCGGAGAGTGCACCATTCTCTTTAGTGGTGGTGATGTGTTTCAGTTCACTCAGGGAGTCCGAGTTGCTGTGGCAACATACACTTTTACAGGCATGTTGCAGTCTGCAGCTATGGATAGAGATGGCAGAGGCTCCAGCATTTCTTCCATCACACCGATTACCAGGAATCTCTCCCCCCGCTGACCGCCTGCCAGTGGCATGTGTTAGAAGATTTGCAGGCTGGTACTCAACCTAGTTGGCCACAAACCCAGAGCTCCTGGCTCAGAGGTAGGGCGCTCCCCATCAGCCACACCTCATTCGAACAGGCTGGATTTGAGGTGGGCAGTGGAACTCGGGTAAATTCATGGCTTGGCTCGCCCGCCTTGGCAGAAAGTGCCCGCAAGGACAGGATTTCCATCATTGGGGGGTTGGGGGAAGGCGGTGGGCTGCGGTCCGGCCAGTCCACCAGCAAGAAAGTTTGGAGGCAGCCACAGAGGCTGTCGGCCACTTAAAAGGCCCACCTCGGTGCTGTGGGACTTCATCCCAGTTAATATAAAAACAGAAAGGCTCTCCAGCCCTCGCCCTTTATACCCCCTCACCCCCACTCTCTCCTCACGCAACTTCATGATACCCCATCCGCCGTCATGGCCCCTCATGCCAAGGTATGGCACTTCCATGTCCATGGTATGGGGGCTTGAGGGTCCTTAGGGATTGTTTGGGGGGCATACTTTGGCGTGGGAGCCTGAGGGGTCATAGGGGGTGGGTGGGTGGGTGGCTTAGGTTGTCTCAGAGGGGCATGAGGGGCCATGGGGGTTGTTTTGGGAGGGCATCAGTTGGCATGGGGGCATGAGGAGGACCCTTTGAACTTACATTTCATGCATTGAAAAGTTGGCCTGACTCAATGAAAATTGCAGAGGTCCAGGACATGCTTATTGTCCCAATGGAGCCGGCCAAGTTGGGAGTGCAGGGTGCGGACTCGCAACCCCAACCAGCTCGCACCCTTTAAAAGTCACTCCTAAGAATCAGAAGCCCTGGGAATGGGGTTGGAAATTTTGGAATCGGGACCCGCCTGCCATTTTTAAAGGGCTCCCAAGTCATCCTGACTCAGCAAAAATCCAGCCCTACATCTTTTCAGTTGGCATCAGGAAGTGTATGATTACCGCTCAACCTAATAGCCTGTCCAATGTAAAGAACAAAATTTGGCCACGCTCTCGGTAAGTTACATCATAATAACAGGCCATTTGGCCCAACCAGCTTGTGTTACCCTTTACGGTCCATGTGACTAAATGGCATGAATGACATTTTCCTGCCCAGATCCCATAATCCCACAACTCCCTTTTGTTCATCCACATATCCAATCTAATTTTGAATATCATCATCGTTTCTGCCTCAGTAACTAACCCTGGAAGGAAATTCCACAACCTCACCACTCTCTTTGTATAAAAATCCAAACTGTCCTCTGTTCAAATCTTTTACTTTTGATCATATATTCATGTCCCTCATTTTTAACCCTTTAACAAATGGCTACAGCCTTCTTCCATCTATGTTGTCCCATAGTCTATAAATTACTGAAAGTGCAGCTTGAATTATTCAGACAACTTGGTAGTATAAGTACACTGTATGCAACAGTGTCTCTTAAATTGTAAATTAATATTCATTCCAGTTCAGAATTCAAACGATACAACATCTTCAAAAGTTGACAGTGTTTGAAAAATTGGCACGGTGTTTGGTTTGATTTGTTGGCTTAATTTTTTTTTAACGGACTGGTCCAGACTGTTGAAGTGCACTGTGATACACTCCATGATTGGCCAGTGACTATATTAGCGATTTGAGGTTAATAAGATTGTTGGGAGTTTTCATCAGGAACAAAGCTAACTTTGGAACCCATGATGAAAGACATAAGATTCTGAAGAGGCTTCATAGGGTAGATGCTGAGAGATTGCTTATGCTGGTCGGGGAATCTAAAATACAGGGGCACAGACCCAGGATAAGGGGCTGATCATTTAGGACAGAGATGAGAAAGAATTTCTTCACTCAAAGGTTGTGAATCTTTGGAGTTCTCTACCCCAGAGGATCGTGGGTGCTGCATTGTTGAATACATTTAAGGCTGGGATAGACAGATTTTTGGTCTCTCTGGGAATCAAAGCATATTGGGGGCAGGCAGGAAAGTGGCGTTGAAGCCCAAGGTCAGCCATGATCGTATTGAATGGCAGAGCAGGCACGACAGGCCATATGGTCTACCCCTGCTCCTGTTTCTCGTGTTCTCGTGTTGTGGTCTCATCCTTTCCCCCCTGCCCCTTAACCACCCTTGTCTAGCTTTAAACTTGATAACTGGTGGTAATCCCACTTTGCTTTCAGCTTTTTGTGATAAACCGGTGTCTATGCTCCTCTACACTGTGTCATATAACCCGCTCATATAGAACAAATTAGTCACCACAAACCACAGAGAGGGCCCTTCAATAATTCAGAAACAATGCTTACCAAAATAGACCATTGCATGAATGCAGTTCTATATTGAATCCCATGTGACAAGGTCTCTTTGTAAAACATTTAGCAAATCTTTTCTTTGTGGACAACCATAAGAGACAGGTATCAGTTTCATAATGTGTTATTGGCACAGTTTACACCATTACGATATGTGGTTGTAAACAAGATGATAAGTGCTCAAAATTTTTACGAGAGTTGGCATTAGTTGTGACCCTAAACTGGGCAGAAAACTTTGACTCCCATGTGTTAGCCAGTTGGTCCATTTGTTGTTTAAAAGGTGTATCATGTCAAAGGTGAATGTATCCTATGTAATACCCCCTCCAACTGCAGTTGGCAATGAGCCAAGTCACTGTTGACTACAAAACTACTACAAAGTGAATGCTAGTGTGACTCCTGGTACCTTGGAATATCCTTTATTTGCCTTATGATTATTCAACTGGCTGATTGTTTGAGACAAAGACTCAGATGAGACCTTGCCTCATTGCACACCTGCCTGCGCCAATTTTTCTGACATAACATAGGAAGGTGCATAGGAATCAGGCGTAGGCCATTTCAGCCCCTTGAGGCAATTCCACCAATTAAATAGATCATGGCTGATCTGTATTTTAATTCCAAAACCCTTAATTCCCATTCCCTTTTCAAACCTCACAGGCCAAGAAACATTAAGTTCAATACGAGCCGTATTGCGCCGATCCCTGACAGCAATCATGTTGAGAGTGGGTAGCCCTCGTTACATAATAGGCAGCCCGTAAATTGGCAACCTACTTGGATCAAAGGCAGCATTGATGATTGGTGCATGATGCAAGAATCATGAATACTGCTGGGATAGGAGGTACAGAACTGCATGGTTTGCTGTCAGTCACCAGCCATACCTTGAGGGAGTGGAATCCCTTTTGATCCGTCAAAAATACAAGATAGAATAAGGCTGTGGAACAAGCCGCATGCTTAATAAAATCTACAAGAGAGGACATAGATTCAAGTTCAGAAGAGGATAGGTATTTAGACAGATTAGATTTAGCTGTGCATTACTGAATGGAACAGACTGTAGTCGACAATGGAGATGGGTAGTACTGCACGTTCATGTGGAAACTGCACAGAATTTTGATAAAGACATCAGTTGGTGTGTATCTAGGATGGAGCAGTGGACAGTACTTGCAATTAGTCAGATGTACCAAAATGGCCTCTTCTGGTCCTGTTGTTCTTAAGTTAGGGATGTCACCATGAGACAGAGGTAGAATCTGCTGAGGTCAGGTCCATGCTTAGGTTATATGTTTCAGACCAGGTTATAGACATTAAAAAAAGACATTGGAGGTTATTGTTAAGAAAGGGTGAAAATAGGTGCAGTGCTCCTAAGACATGCCTGTGATTAGAAGCAATTTTCACGCAATAGTATACATGGGCTCCATGCACCCACTTCCATTGAAGGTGTGGAGTGCGCTGACTGACACTTAGGCACACACATATTTCAGGATGACCCAGGGACTGACGAGGAGGGTGTACAGCTTCTCTGGGGCACTGGAGGTCCTGGTTGTGGAGGTCCAGAGAAAAAGGGATGTCTTATATCCACAGGGGATCAAGCAGTCCACAATATCCTGCTCTCACTCTCTCCTGCAGCAGCTGATATTGCTCTGACTGTCCTCATGTACTTCTCCCATTGCTCCTGCAGACAAGGAGGACCCTTAGCAAGATGCCAATAAGGAAGCGCTCCCTCATTCAACTCATTTAACAGGTACCTGGGATCTGCATCTGAAGTGCTATAACCTGCAAGGCTACGGACCAGTTGATGGAAAGTAGGATTAAAATGAGCGGCTAGTTTCTTTTGTCTCTTTTTTGGCCGGCACAGAAACAATGGGCTGAATGGCCTCTTTCTGCATCATAGCTTTTCTATGGTTCTATGATTCCCCTGGTGAGTCCCGTTAAAAGCAAAATACTGTGGATGCTGGTAATCTGAAATAAAAACAAAGTGCTGGAAAAGCTCAGCAGGTCTGGCAGCATCTGTGGAGAGAGAAACAGAGTTAACGTTTCGAGTCCATATGACTCTTCTTCGGGTGTCCAGTAGGGTGAAGTAGCACAGTACTTAGTATTTTTAGGTGAAGTCTTAAGAGAGTTTTTGTATAAATACTGATATAGTGTTGGTGAAATCTTTACAAACTGTTCCAGAAAGTCTACCGATGTGCTCCAAAAGTTGTCTTTAACCCTCTAGCAGCAAGTGAACAGTAAAATGTGATATACCTTTAAGCAGTGTTCAAAATTCTCAGCATCAACTTGTTTACTTCCAATCAGTTGGCTGTTATTAGGAGAGGGCGTTTGGTCAAATGCTTTCCACCAAAATGCTGCGAAGCCTTCAATGAGGATTAGCAGAAAACTTACATTGCAATCAGCCCCTTAACGATCCTCCAGGCAGCCATTCCCAATTTTTTTTAATTTATTCGTTCATGGGATGCAGGTGTCACTGGCTAGAATAGCAGTTATTGCCCATCCCCAATTGCCCTTGAGAAGGAGGTGGTGAGCTGCCTTCTTGAACCACTGCAGACCAGGCCTTGGACTGTATCACTGTTTTCAACTCCTTTACCAAGGTGGCATCATAATCTAAACTTAGGCTAAACTTGTGTTTCAGCTCAAGACAGCCTGGCCACCTTGGAGGCTCTTTAGCACCTAAAGGAGATGGCCAAAATAATCCCCCAACAGTTTTTTTAAGGGCCCTACACTGATTCATCCACTAGGTCTCTGCTTATACTATTTTGCAAACAGTCACTTGGTGCTCATCCACTACCCCTCCCCCACCGTCCTCCACCACCACCAATCCTCCCTCTGCTAGCTCCTTGGAGAAGCTCTTCATTTCCACTTGGCATCATTGTGTTTTTATAATGATATAACGGCACCAATCACTCATAAGGGATTGAGTAAATATTTTGTGGTTTCATTTATTTAGACTAGGCACATGGAAACACCCATACAAAGGTAGAAAGCTTGAAGGTATCAGCAGCAGGGCTGTGTGTGCTGTGCTCTGTTCACAGGAAAAAGTGAAACTGAGACTGGATCACATGACACACTTCCCTTCTAGTGATGACATGCTGCTTACCCTTAGAGGCATAATAAAAAGGGTATCACACTGTGTAGAAAATTATGGTTGAGTATGCGCACACTATTAGCACATAGATTTACTAATGTGTCACTGAACTGCCCTCCATCCATGCATACTTTCAAATATTCCTCACTAGAAGGTCATAGGAAGGAAGAAGGCCTTGGGTGGGATTTTCCAATTCTTGCAGGTCGCAGGACTGGAAATTCCTGCCCAAAGTCAATGGACCTTTTGCTGGTCTGTCAAATTTTCTGTTCCTCAGCGCGCGAGACTGGAAAATCCTGCCCTACGTATTTACAGATCACCTTTCACGATACAGTTACGTTACAGTTAATAAAGCACCATTGAAGTGTCATCACTGCGGTGATGTAGGAAACGTGGCAGCCAATCTGTGCACAGCCAATTCCCACAGAGATCAATGGCATAAGGGACCAGCTCATCTCTTTCAGGTGCTGGTTGAGGGATAAGTGCTGGCCAGGAAACCAGAGGGAGCTTCACTTCGAATGGTGCTGTGGGATCTTTTACAATTTGGAGAACCATCTCTGCACACGTTTGGTGTGACAAAATACTTTCTCACTTTGAAAGATGTTCAGGGTTAAAAGTAGACTGGGAATGTCAACCTTGTAGCAAACAACTGAAGATCCCTAACAACCTGAAACAGGCAGGAAGGAAAAGATTCTATCTTGTCAGGGATGCCAGTTAAACTGCGTGGAGATTCCCCACCCATGGGTCAGTTAGGAACTCTGACCCTAAAGTGGCTAAATGGCCTCCCAAGGATGGCGAACATAGAACCCACATGTCGACATGTTGTAATGTTAAAGAAAAACAGGGGTCGGAGCAATGGGATAGGCAGCCCCAGATTGCCTGTGTTGAGAGGGTGGAAAGCAATTAGACACAAACGCAGACCAGAAGCGTGAAATCGGATTAAACAAATTCTATGGCAGAAATAAAATAAAGATACCAAGATGGCCTTCGTCATTGGACAGATTCTGTGTTACAGTATAACACAAAAGCAAAATGCTATGGATGCTGGAAATCTGAAATAAAAAGAGAGAATGCTGGAAATGGGTCCTGCAGTGGGCTGATTGGTCAATTTTGGGATACTTTCTGCTTCTCAATCTCTGAGCAAACAAGCTTGGAGTCCTGTCCCTAATGAAAGAATCAGTCTCTTGCTGTGAAGGACCCAAAGAGATAGCAAATTTTTGCGCTGGAGACTCATTCTTATTAGAAAACATTGGAACTTCCCTCAGCTCCCATTAAGTGTGCCAGCTGCATTAACAGATTGTATAGTGGGTAACAGTTAAATCTGCTGCAGTGTATCAGAGTGAAGTAACTCAATTTGGGGATAAGATCCTCTCCACTTGTAAAATTATCAATCACATTGTTCTTCAATGTGCACCCTCTGTTTATTTATCTTCAGTTAATCATTGTAAATAACCCTATCACTGGATGGGACATATAATTTTTGTCATAGGCCAAGGTTCAAGGAGATAAACCACAACAGAATGCCTTTTTTTTTGTTTCTGGGATGTAGGTGGCACTGAATGCATTTATTACCCCTGCCTATTTGCCCTTAGATAATGGTGGTGGGTAGACATTCATAAATCATTTCAGTCCTTGTGTTGATGATGCTCTGTTGGTGGGGTATTATTACATAGGACAGAATCTTGCCCTTGTCGGGTGGGCTTGGCGGTGGCAGGTCAGGAAGCCAACCGCTGCTTGCGATCGAGGACGGAAGGCGATTTCACGCTGGGTGGGCCAATTAAGGCCCACCCAGCGTGCAACACGAGCGGCAGTGCTAAGCGCTGTCTGTGAGGGTGAGGGGGGAGTGCGAGCGGGGTGAGCATGAACCTTGCGCATGCGCGCGCTTGATAATCTCCCTGAGGCACAGAGCTGCCCCAGGGTGATGAAGCATTGTGAAACAAAAATAGACAATTGAAAATGTAATAAAACATATCCCCTCATGTGACTGTCTCACATGAGCAGGGACATGTTATTATTTAAATTTTAAAACTTTTATTTTATTTTTATTTGCTTTAGGAAACATCATCCTGCCCCTGGATGAGGTTTCCTAAAAATTGCAACGGCTGCTTGGCCTTTTCGCCTGCCTGCCAACCATTGGCAGGTTGGATAGGCAGTGAAAAATTTCTTTTAATAGCCTTGTTAACGGCCTTAATAGGCCTTTGAATGGTTGGTGGGTGCGCTGCTGAAATATCGCGCGACTGCACGTTGATGTTGGGACGCTTGCCTGATGTCAATGCAAGTCATTTTACACTCGAGCGGGTCGGGCATGTGCCTGTCTGCCGAGCTAAAAATTTTGCCCATAGGATTACATAGGATATATGGCACAGAAACGGGCCATTTGTTGGCATTTATGTTTCACTCGAAGCTCCTCCCACCTTTTCTCATCTAAATCTATCAACGTAACCCTCTATTCCCTTCTCCCACATATGCTAGTCTAGCGTCCTCTTAAATGCATCTATACTATTCTCTTCAACAGCTCCCTGAGGTAGTGAGTTCCACATTCTCACCACTCTTTGGGTGAAGAAGTTTCTTCTGAATTCCCTGTTGGATTTCTTGGTGACTATCTTATATTGATGGCCTCTAGTCATGCTCTTTCTATATCTGCTCTATCAATAATTTTGAATTCGTAATTTTTCATAATTTTAAAGATCTCCATTAGGTCATCCCTGTCTTCTTTTGTCAAGAGAAAATAGACCCAGCCTGTCAATCCTTTCCTGATATACACACATTTTTGGCATCATTCTTGTGTATCTTCTCTGCACCCTCTCCAGTGTCTGTGTATCCTTTTTATAATGCGGTGACTAGAACTGCACACAGTACTCTGAATGTGGTCTAACCAAGGTTCAAGATAGGTTTAGCATAACTTCCTTAATTTTCAAATCTGTCCCTCTAGAAATAAAACCCAGTGCTTGGTTTGCTTTTTATAGCTTTGCTAACTTCTTATTCTGTTTTGCAAGAGTTGTTTTACAACTGAATAGTTTTCTAGGCCACTTCAGAGGGCATTAAAAGTCAACCACAGCTGGTAAGCTGCCAATACATTTGGGCCAGACCAATGAGGGGTGGCAGGTTCCCTTCCCTGAACCAGCTGGCCTCTTACGGCAATCCAGAAACGTTTCACCATTATTTTTCTGGTGTCAGCCCACAAATTTGACAACTCGCCATGGTGGGATTTGAACCTCTGGTTTGCTGGTCCAGCATGATAACCACTAGGATACTGGTTCAAACGTTGCTCCAGGAATTGAGCACATAAGGCTAGACCAGCACTCCAATGCATTACTGAGGGGGTTATGCATTATTTGAAGTGCTACTCTTCAGATGGTCGCCAGGCCCTGGCCCAATTTGTTGGCTATTTGGATCTTTAATATCCCATGCCAATGCGTGAAGGAGAGCTGGCCGTTCTCTTGGTGATCTAGCCAAGAATCCTTCCTCAACCAAAAGCACGGAAACTGCACTTTCAACTCATTGCTGTTTGTGGCATCTTACTGATTACAAAATGGTTATCTACATTATACCTGCACCTCAAAGTAATTCATTGCATGTAAAACACCTCCTGACACTTCTGAGGAACACAATGAGGCGAAGTACCAAACATATTCCATGATATTCCAGATGGTGCCTTGACCAACTGGGCAATCAAGGCATCCAATGTTTTTTTTCAAAACCCCATAGGCCAAGAAGAGTGGGGTGGGGGAAGGCAAGGTGGAGGGAGTGGACACCCCAACATTGACAGGCAGAGGACCGTTAAAAGGAGAAAACAACAACAACAACAACAAAAGATATTTGTGCTTATCTGCTGATCAGCATTGCAGTCAGATTCATAAAACTGCTGCTGGCAGAGATCTAACGATAAATCACTTCTGTCACTAATCTACTTTTTAAAATTGTTCTACAGTATATCACCACATGAGAACAAAATTACAGTAAAGAGCAAACTGTGCTTGGAGGTGGGGGGATGGTGGGGTTGGGGGAAGAGAGAACAGGAGACTTTCCAACAGAGGAAAAGAATCAGAACACAGTTTCCTACTGCAAAGTGGGCCACCACAATGCATCATTGAAAAAACAAACAAATGCAAGATTGAGAAAACACGGAGGTTCGGACGAGAGCATGGCATTTTAAGAATGAGGATATTTAAAGAATGCTGCGATGCATAAAGGAGACCTTTATGGTAATTTTAAGGACTCATGTCAGACCCAGGCCACAGCGAAACACTGAGCCAAAGGAAGTCAAACACCATTGAGAATGGAAGGAAACCATCAAGAACTTTCCCACGACTGAGAGCAATCAGTTTGAATCAGTTTAACGGACAAATATTCTTAGGTTTGGGTGGACCTGGGGGAGGCAGAGGTCTGAGTCCTTTCAAATATGTTAGAAATATGTAAAGGCAAGAATTCTTGTATTTTCAATATAATGATATTCTGGAAGCAAAGTGACTGCAGAAGGGACATCATATCTGAGATATTAATGCACATTAGTGGAGCACAAAGTTGCTTTTCTTTCTCCTGGGGATGCAAGTGTTACATTTATTGCAGAGCTGTAAATTGCCTTATGAACACTTTCACCTTGAACTGCTTTAGCCCTTGTGATGATAGTATTCCCACAACAGTGCTGTCAGGTACTCCAAGATATTGACACAGTGATGATGAAGGACTGCTGAGGTATGTTTAAGTCAGGATGGTGTGTGACTAAGAGGTGTTGGTATTCCCGTGATCTACTTTCCGTAATTACAATTAACGGGTATTGGTAAGGAAATCAGAATGCACCTATATTTGACACCCATGATATGGAGAAATAGGTGATATGTACTTAACGAATTGTGCGATAACTGTGTGTTGAGGTGGGGATAGGTAAATGTATAGCTATGTGACCGAGTGTGACTCTGGACTGTTGCAGAAGCTAATCAAAATCTGTAAGGTGAGCTATGTAAAATAAACCACCAACAATCGTGAACTTCTGACTGACTTTTGTGTCGTGATGTGTATGCATGCATTAGGGTAATGCATTCTTCTTCACCTGCTGGAATAAAGCCATGGAATTCCATACCCAACAATATTGTGAGAGCAGAAACATCATTGGTTGAAGAAGAAGTCCCAGCAGCATTTTAGGCAACTAAGGATGTTAATAAATATAGCTTTAACCTCAGATTGGCTAGGGTTCCTTGCTATCATACTCAGTCAAATTTTGTCCTGTTGTCAGTGACAACAACAATAACAACTTGTATTTATATAGTACCTTTAACATTCAAAGGTGCGTTCCTCCCCCTCCTTCAGGTACCACGCTCGAAAAGGGCATTGGAAACCATGGACTTTCATTGGATTGGTCCAAAGAAACATATAAGCAGATGTAGGTCATTCGGTCCTTCGAGCCTGCTCTGTCATTCAGTATGATCATGGCTGATCCTCTATCTCAACGCCACACTCCCGCTCTTTCCCCATACCCTTTGACGCCTTTAGAGTCCAGAAATCTACCCATTTCCTTCTTAAATATATTCAGCGACTTGGCCTCCACAGCCTTCTGTGGTACAGAATTCCAAAGGTTCACTATCCTCTCAGTGAAGAAATTTCTCCTCATCTCAGGTCCTAAATGGCCTACCCTATATCCTGAGATTGTGACGCCTTAATCTAGACTCCCCAGCCAGAGGAAACATCATCCCTGCATCCAATCTGTCCAGCCCTGTCAGAATTTTATACGTTTCTTTGAGATCCCCTCTCATCCTTCTAAGCTCCAGTGAATACAGGCCTATTCAACCCAATCTTTCCTCATATGACAATCCTGTCATCCCAGGAATCAGTGTGGTGAACCTTCGCTGCACTCCCTCTATGGCAAGTATATCCTTTCTTAGGTAAGGAGACCAAAACTGCACACAATACTCCAGGTGTGGTCTCACCAAGGCCCTGTATAGCTGCGGGAAGACATCCTTGCACCTGTACTCAAGTCCTCTTGCAATGGAGGCCAACATACCATTTGCCTTCTTAACTGCTTGCTGCACCTGCATGCTTGCTTTCAGTGATTGGTGTACAAGGGCACCCAGGTCCCTTTGTACATCAACATTTCCCAATTTTTCACCATTTAACTAATATGCTGCCATTGTGTTTTTCCTTTCAAAGTGGATAACTTCATACTTATCCACATTAGACTGTATCTGCCATGTATTTGCCCACTCACTCAACTTGTCTAAATTGCCTTGAAGCCTCTTAAAGTCCCCCTCACCACTTGCATTTCCACCTAGTTTTGTGTCGTCATCAAACTTGGAAACATTACATTTTGTTCTCTCATCCAAATCATTGTTATATACAATGAATAGCTGGGGCCCAAGCACTGATCCTTGTGGTGCCCCACTAGTCACCGCCTGCCATTCCGAAAAAGATCCATTTAGTCCGACTCTCTATTTCCTGTCTGCTAACTAATTCTCAATCCATGCCAATATATTACCCCCAGTGAATGTGCTTTAATTTTGCACACTAACCTCTTATGTGGGGCTTTATCAAAAGCTTTCTGAAAAATCCAAATACAGCACATCTACTGGTTCTCCCTTATCTATTCTGCTAGTTAAACTCCAGTAGGTTTGTCAAACATGACAAACCTTTCATAAATCCATGTTGACATTATCTTATCCCACTGATATTTTTGAAGTATGCAGTTATCACATCCTTTATAATACACTCCAGCAGTTTCCCTAGGCTAACCGGTCAGTAATTCTCTGTTTTTTTCCCTCCCTCCTTTTTTAAATAGTGGGGTTACATTTGTCACCCTCCAATCTGCCAGGACTGTTCCAGAATCTACAGAATTTTGGAAGATGACAATCAACACATCCACTATTTCCTTGGCTACCACCTTCAGTATCCTGGGATGTAGATTATCAGGCCCTGGGGATTTATTGGCTTTCAGTCCCATTAATTTCTCCAGCACTGTTTTTTTGGTAATACTAATTCCCTTTAATTCCTCCTTCTCACTAGACCCTCGATTCCCTAGTATTTCTGGAAAGTTATTTGGGTCTTCCTCTGTGGAGACAGAACTAAAGTAATTGTTTAATTGCTCTGTCATTTTCTTGTTCTTTATTATAAATTTTCCCATTTCAGACTGTAAGGAACCTACATTTGTCTTCACCAACCTATTTCTTCTTACATACTTATAGAAGCTTTTACAGTTCTCTTTTATGTTCCTTGCAAGTTTACTCTCATACTCTATTTTTCCCCTCTTAATCAATCTCTTGGTCTTCCTTAACAAAAACAAAAATACCAGGAAAAACTCAGCAGGTCTGGCAGCATCTGCGGAAAGGAACACAGTTAATGTTTCAAGTCCGCATGACTCTTTAACAGAACTAAGGAAAAATAGAAAAGGGGTGAAATATAAGCTGGTTTAAGGGGGTGGGGGGGGTGGGACAAGAAGAGCTGGATAGAGGGCCAGTGATCCAGCTCTTCTTGTCCCACCTCCTCCTCCCCCCTTAAACCAGCTTATATTTCACCCCTTTTCTATTTTTCCTTAGTTCTGTTGAAGAGTCATACGGACTCGAAACGTTAACTGTGTTCCTCTCCGCAGATGCTGCCAGACCTGCTGAGTTTTTCCAGGTATTTTTGTTTTGGATTTCCAGCATCCGCAGTTTTTTGCTTTTATCTTGGTCCTCCTTTGCTGAATTTTAAACTGCTCCCAATCCTCAGGCTTGCTGCTTTTTCTAGAAACTTCATATGATTCCTCATTGGATCTAGTACTAACCTTAATTTCTTTCATTAGCCATGGTTGGGCCACTTTTCCTGTTGTATTTTTGCGCCAGAAAGGAATATATAACTGTTGCAAAGCATACATATGTTCCTTAAATATTAGCCATTGCCTATCCATGGTAATGCCTTTTAATGAAGTTCCCCAATCTATATTAGCTAACTTATGCCTCATACCTTCTTAGTTTCCTTTGTTTAGATTTAGGGCCCAAGTTTCGGATTGGACTGTTTCACTTTCCAACCTAAGGAACAATTCTATCATCTCATGGTCACTGTTCCCTAAAGGACCCTGCACAACAAGATTATTAATTAACCCCTTCTCATTGCACAAAACCAAACCTAGGATAGCCTGTTCCCTAGTTGGTTCCCCGAACTAATGGTCTAAAAAACCATCTCGTACACACTCCAGGAATTCATCCGCCACAGTATTACTACTAATTTGGTTTGCCTACTCTTTATGTAGATTACAGTCACCCATGATTACCATAGGCACCCTTGTTACATGCATCTCTAATTTCCTGTTTAATACCACCCTCTACCTTACCACTACTGTTTGGAGGCCTATAGACAGCTCCCACTAATGTTTTCCAGACTTTGTTGTTTCTTAGCTCCACCCAGACTGATTCTACATCTAGATTTTCTGAACCAATATCCTCTCTCACTATTGCACTGATTTCATCCTTAACTAACACCACACCACCTCCTTTTTGCCTGTCCTTCCTAAATATCAAATACCATTGGATATCCAGACATGCAGCCATGTCTCTGTAATTGCAATCATATCATACCTGTTTACATCTATTTGCGCTGTTAACCATCTATTTGCCATGATATGCTTGACAAAGTTCTGCAGTGGTTTGCTGCTCCCTTCTGCAGTATGGCTGATCAGGAAACTCTACCACTCTTACCACCTTCTATCAGGTGTATTGGAAGGATTTGCAGGTTGATAATCAACCTGTTTGGCTACGTTATGAATGCACCTTCCATGGTCATCAAGTCCTGAAGTAGGACTTGAACCTGGAGCATCAGGCCCAGAAGCAGGGATGGTACCACTGCGCCACAAGACCACCCAAGATGCTTTATAGGCATGTTACCAAATGGAATTTGATACTGAGGCATGTAGTGAGATATTAGAATAGGTGGCCAAAAGTTTAATCAAAGAGGCAGATTTCTGGAGCATCTTAATGGAAGAGAGAGTGGTGGAGAGTTGGAGAGTTTTAGGGAGGGAATGCTAGAGTTCAGGACCCAGGTAGCTGAAACTATGACCTCCAATAGTGGAGGAATGAAAGTCGAGGATGCATAAATGGCCAGAATCGGAGCAGTGTACAGATCTCAAAGAGTTGAAGCTCAAGGAAGTTAAAGTGATAGGGAGGGGAGAGATGAAAAGCAGTTACCAGCTGCCATTAAACTTACTTCCATTCCTGGATTAAGGCTGTAACAAGGTCTGTTGCCAATTGGTTCTGGCAGAACCAAAACTAAGCATCAGCAAGCAGGCTATTGATCAGTAGGTGTTGTTTGATGGCAGTATTGATTTTGCTTTCCATCATTTTGCTGATGATTGCATGGAGGCTGGTAGGATAGTAATTGACTGGATTTGTCCTGCTTTGTGGGTAGGACACACCTAAACAATTTTCCACATTGGCAGGGAAATGCCAGTATCATAACTGTATTAGAATAACTCGGCTAGAGGCATTTATATTCTTCTTTCTTAAATTTGTGTGGAATACATTTGCAGATAGAAGAGTTGAGGTGAAAACACTGAAATCATTCAAGAAATATTTGGATGCTATAATGAGAGCATTGGAGGGGGGAGGACTTTAGGATGTTTCTAGATGGATGAGAGGCCTTCTTCATTTATCTTGTGGTAATCTCAGCTGGAGATATCAAAAGATTTCCAGTCTAGAAGATGGGGAGATGTTATTCTGAGACAATGATGTATTGAGGCAAAGTAGAAGGAAACTTGCTCATCATCCAACTCCAATGTTACCTGACAGGAGCACGTTCAATCCTGAACTTAAAAAGTCTCCGTTTCCAATTTGGCAAGTAAAAAACAAAAATCATCAAATGAACTTATGAACTTATTCTTGTCACTTGGCCCATATGTTTTTGAGATACTTTACTGAATTTACGTGACAGAGGTATGAACCCAAAAGACATCAATAATACACTGATATCACTTTATCACCAATGTGATCTCACCATTCCTGTAGTCAAATTCCTCCTTTGCCTCATCCCACACTACTTGGGAAAGGTTCTTTAACCATACAATGCAACCTCTGCCTGCCAATTCCCTGACTAGATTATTGCTCATTTCCTGTTGTCTTCTATTCTACCTTCAACTGATCTTTCAGCCTTGGCAATTGTATCCTCTGGATCTCCCATTTGAAGCCATTTTGCCTCACTGCTTTTTCCTACTTTCAAATGTCTTCTCAAATCTCTGTCTTTGACTCCATTTGCAGCCTGTCACTTAAATTCCCTCACTTCTCGTTCAGTGTCCACCGCTTTACCTTGTAAAATGCTGTTGAAGTTCTCCCCGTGAGGAATGTTAATTGTTGTTGTTTTTGCCTTATTCATGTGGGTAGCTGATATGTTAGGTTTTGACAAGAGTCCTTCCTGTGGGCTGTTACAGCTACTTAACTGCCTCTTGCTAACTCGATAAGGGCACAATATCCCTTGTGGAAAATATTTGCCGCCAGCAATTGACTCATATACTAGATGCAGTAAATTGCCTGTGGCATCACCCATGGACAGTTGATGAATATCATTTATTTTCCTAAATACGATGGCAACAACATAGGATGAGATTTCAGAACGGCTCTGCACAAAGCCACATAGTGGCTAGAGTTTCCATCTACAGCTTGGCTGTTGACTGCAAAATTGAATTGGAGATGTTGTTTGAATAATTTGCTCAGGTAAATATTGGCACAAAAATGAGAGCAAAAATAGTGGTGACAGGACAGGAAATGTACACACTATACAAACAAAATTATTATTATTATTAATAATTTATTTATTATTTCCATTACTGAAGAGCTCCATGGAGAGCCAGCATGAACACAATGGGCCAAATGGCCTCTTGCTGTGCTATAAATGACTCAAGGACTCTATGACACTGGCACTCCCAGGTAGAAAGAAAGAATTTGCAACTGTTTAGTGCGCCATCATATCTCAGACATATCTTAAAGGATCTCAAAAATAATGAATTATACCCTGACAATGAGGTACAATTATATTGCAAGACTAGAAATTCAAAGGTCTGGACCAATGATCCAGGGCAGAATCCTGTGCTCTCCCCCGTGGCATGCTTGGTGATGGGGGGAGTTTAATTGGGCAGGAGGGTGGCAAGTTGGAACTGTGCCACTTTCCCTCCTCCGCCCTAATTAAGTCCGTGGTGGGAAGGCCTGTGGACAATCTTCATGCCTCACCACCAAATGAGGACCTTAAGTGGGCAAATAATGCCCACACAGGGTCCTCATCCTGCTGCTGTTGGTATTAACTGAGCGAGGGTTGCAGGGGTTTGCAATGCTTGGAGCATGACAAACAATCCCTGGCTTGTTTGCCAATGGGCTCCCGGAGGTGGGGGGGACACTCATTCAGAGCGCTCAGTGTGCTATCAAGGCATTCAGCAGGAGGAAAAGGGGCCCATGCCCTTGCTGCGGACTGCCCTCCCCCATGAGCCCCACCCTATGACCTCCTTCCCGCCATCACTCACCTGTACCTTCTGGGTCCCTCCTCAATCTGAGATCTTGGGTGGGTGTAGTACTGGCTGCATCCACTGCCTCCCAGGCGCTGCTGAGTACAGAGTAGCTGCTGATCAATCAGAGGCCAGCAGCTCTTGGCAGGCTGAGGTATGCCCAGAGTCCAAACCTGGGGGAAGGCTGACCACTGGCCTGTTAAATGCCTGAGGGGCATAAGGTGTGACAGGCCTTCTTGAGAAGAGGTTATGCAGGGGTCTCATTGACCCTCCAGCTGGTGGTGGAGGCCTCATTGCCTCTACAGGATTCAATCCCTGGAGACATGAGCTCAAATCCCACCACCTCAGCTTGGAAATTTTAAATTCAAATAATTTAATAAATCTAGAATAAAACTCTCGAATTAGTAACGGTGACCATGAAACTACCAGATTGTTGTAAAAATGCATCTGGTTCACTAATGCCCTTTAGGGAAGGACATTCTGCCATGCTCACCTGGACTGGCCTACACCTGACTCAAGACCCACAGCAATGTGGAGGATTCTTTAGCTGCCCTCTGAAATGGCCTAGCAAGCCACTTAGTTATATTTAAGAAGGCAGCTCACCGACACCTTCTCAAGGACAGTTCGGGTAAATGCCAGCAACGCACACATCCCATGAATGAATTAAAGAAAATGACATTCTGCTGTTATATGGGTAAGGCAGAATGCAGGCTTGGGTGCAAGTTAAGATTCACTGCCATGACAAAATATGCTTAATCAGCAATATAAGAAGATCACGACATGCACTACCTATGTCGATAATTGTTTACTCTCCACCAGCCACCCCATGACAGCTCTGGCTGAACTTTATTGCAAGCGAGACTCATAATATAGACCTTTCATGTTAACACTCACCAGCAACTAGGTCCACGTGTTGGACCCAGGAAGTGAGAAAAAGCACATGTCATCCCATCCCTTTGGGCAGGATTTGAACCTGGAAATAGGAGAGCAGTTTTAGGGGAGGCGGTAGTGTAGTGGTATTGTTACTAGGCTGGTAATCCAGAAACCTTGGGGGGTAATGCTCTGGGGACCCAGGTTCAAATCCCAGCAGATGGTGGAATTTGAATTAATAAAAATCTGGAATTAAAAGTCTAATAATGACCGTGAAACCATTGCCGATTGTCATAAAAACCCAACTGGTTCGCTAATATCCATTAGGGAAGGAAATCTGAAACATCTGAAGGAAATCCGCTGTTCTTACCTGGTCTGGCCTACATGTGACTCCGGACCCACAGCAATGTGGTTGACTCTTAAATGCCCTCTGAACAAGGGCAATTGGGGATGGGCAATAAATGCTGGCCTAGCCAGCGACACCCACATCCCATGAACAAATAAAACAAAAATCCAGGCTACCCCAGCTGGTTTCCCTGTTTGTAAGTCTCGTTATGCTGCCTTCACACTATAACAGTGTTGTTATAAAGTGGTTTCACTTCACATTAATGCTTCATTTCTAGTATAAGTGCAGCCTGATTCTCGGGTCAGGCCAAGCTGATGCTGCATTGTGCAGGGACACCGGCACTAACCTTGTGGTATGGATACACCCCATAAGTATCAGTAAAGTGCTTGCTATCTTCCTTATACATTTGTATTCATTTTATTTCTGTAGTACACTGTAAATGGTCCCCAAAAAAACGAGTCCCCATACTCCCATGACCTCTAACACAGACCATGCAGCTATGGTACTGAGTATAAATAAAAATTGAGTGGCTTATTTTTCATAAAATATTGATTCCCTGTCATGTTTCTATTTGTACCACAGATTTTTTAAAGTTTCCCGCATATTTCAACCGAAAAATAATCGCCAGTGATTTTTATTCTCTCTTCGTGTCTGTTCTAACCATTTTGTAGCAGAATTTATAGATACTGGCTCCCTTCTTCACCCCCTCTCCCCTCACTGCAAATCATATTGTGCTGTGGAGGCATTCTCTCTGGCAGTGCAGAAAAATGTTGCCTTCACTTGGATACTTACAGGAAACTTGCCAGCAAATAGAATGTGCTATATATCACCCGAGCAGCTCACCTTCCACATTTCCACTTGACCAGCATTCCTGTCACTCCACTCAATATATCCCCATTTCCCCCACACCCCACTCTAACACGGGTGCACTGTGGCTGTGCTATGTACTGTCTACTGCATGCACTGCAGCAACTCACCAATCTTACCTTGACAGCTTCCCCTAGCCTGATAACTTCGAGTGCCGGGAAGGACAAAAAAAAAGAAAGGAAGAGAGATGGAAGGGAGGAAAAGAGATAAAACGAAAGCCGTGCATTTATGTTGTGTCTTTTATGACCTCAGGAATTCCCAAAGTGATTTACAGCCAATGAAATGCTAGTGTAGTCACTGTTCTAATGTAGCAAACGTGGCAGCTAATTTTCACCCTGATAACAAGTAATAACTAAGTTTGAACACTTACCGAGGCCACTGCGATGTCCTGTCTGGAGACTGTGCTAGAAGCTAAGAAGTCTAAACCACAACTAGGTTATTGAAATATAAATTGATGGAGGGTAGCTCTCCCAAGGAACTACCTGGTTAAAGGTATTTCCTGGTGTGATGTTGTGTGGCCTTGCAGACCAGAAGGTGGAGAATTCAATTCCTGGTCACCAGCTGGGATGTTTTTCCATGTCCCATGCTAGCTACCCTGAGCAAAACTCTCAAATCAGGGGCGGTTTTGTTTCTCTCATGTCCACTAGAGTCTGGGTTGAGTTGGACCAAATCCATAGATCTGTTTCAGGCAGCAGACACAGAATATTTTCACTCCTTTGGTCTGGGTTGGATTTGACCTGTGGTCCCAGTAGTGAAAGGTCACTAATGTTCTGGGAATGCTTATCACCTCCAAGCCCTCGTAACCCCCGCCCCCCATCACCTCCCCTCCCCCGAGTCACACAGCATCTTAAGTGGGACAGTCGCTGGGTTGATATTCTGGAATTTATCCTGCCTAACAACCACCGTTTGCAGTTACTAATCTGTACATTGTATGGAGAAAGAATGACTAGCTAAGTTTACAGAGGAGAAATGTGCATGTGGAGACAATGGTTGAAGATGGGATCAGTGAAAGGCCAGCATTTAACCCACTACACCAGCTAGTCCTCTGTTTACTTTAAGCAGTTAAAACAATCTTGACCTGAAAATTGAGGCCATTGTCTTCTGCAGGAGAAGATTGGGTAGAAAAGCTAAATTAATAAATGGGCCTCAGAAAACCCTGACACAGATCTGGCTGCTCCAAAGTGACAACCTTGCACAACCCCTATTTTAATCATTGCCACCATTGGCTGTGCTTTTAGCTGCCCGGACCCTATAGTCATCTAGAACTCCCTCTCTAAACCTCTCTGTCTCTGTACCCCTCTCCCCTCCTGTAAGATGCTCCTCAAAACCTACCCCTTTCTGTCCTAATATCTCATTATGTGGGAATTTTTTGTGTGATAATGCTCCTGCGAAGCACCTTGAGAGTTTTCTTACTATGTTAAAAGTGCTATATAAATTCAAGTTTGCATTGTACATGCCTAATTCTGGCAAAACCTCACCAACCTAATGACAACGCATAATGAAGCAGTGATTGTCAGCCATTGTTGGAACTATCTGTCTGCACCGTGGAAGATGTAGGACAGCAGATGGCTGCAGTGAGTTACAAGGAAGCCATTCAATCGAGTGGTGCTGACAATATCATAAAACACAAAGCTGAAGCTTGATTTGTCTATGAATATAATCAGTACTTCAGGGTTAAATTATTGCGCTATATGTAATGCCATGCATTTGATGTTCCTTTGTACAAGAATATATTTAACAAATGGAAACATGTTTATTCCTCAGTCCTAACATCCTTCACCTTGCCAACACATGCACACACACACACATCCACACACGCACATGAGCCATTTAAATCTCCATTCAGTTCGGCGGGACCATAATATCCCGCCAGGAGGGTGGGGCTGTAAAATCTTGGCCATGGTTTACTGTTAAGAGTTTACAGACAATTTCATGGAAATTATAGCACAGAGACAGAGCATTCAGTCCAACTGGTCTATGTTAGTGTTTCTGCTCCAAGCTTCCTCCAACCCTACTTCATCACATATCCTTCTATTCCATTCTCCCTCAGGTATTTATCTAGCTATCTCCTAGTTACATTTACGCCATTCAGCTCAACTACTCCATTTACCAATGTAGCAAGTTCTACATTCTAACCATTCTCTGAGTAAAGAAGTTTCTCTTGAATTGCTTGTTCGATTTATTCGTGACGATTTTATATTGATAACCCTTTGTATTGGTCTCTCCCACAAGTGGAAACATCTTCTTTGTGTCTACCATATCTTAATAATTTTAAAGGCCTTTATTAAGTCCCCCCCCACCCCACCCAACCCCAGTCTTTTTTTCTAGAGAAATAAGTCCTAGATAGTTCTGAAGAAGTGTCAGATGGACTCGAAACGTTAACTCTGTTTCTGTCTCCACAGATGCTGCCAGACCTGCTGAGTTTTTCCAGCAGTTCCTTAGCAGTTTTTATCCCAGATCGTTTAGCCTTTCCTGATAGTTATAAACTCTTCAGTTCTGGCATAAATTCTTGTAAAACTTGATGTAACTTCTTCAATGCCTCAATGTCCTTTTCTGTAATATGGAGACCAGAGCTGTGCAGAGTACTCTAAGTGTGGTCTAAACAAAGTTCTCAAGAAGTTTAACATAACTTCCCTGCTTTATAAATTCTATTTCTGTAGACATGAACCCAAGTTCTTTATTTGCATCTTAATGGCTTTGTTTACCTGCATCGTTCGTTGTTTAGTGTAGAGTAGATAGGGAAAAACTGTTTCCATTGGTGGAAGGATCGGGGGCACAGATTTAAAGTAAATGGCAAAAGACCCAGTGGCGACATGAAGAAAAAGCTTTCCCTGTGGCGAGTGGTTGGGGTTTGGAACGAACTGCCTGAGAGTGAGGTGGAGGCATTCAAGAGGGAATTGGATTGAGATCTGCAAAGGAAGACTGAGCAAGGGTCCGGGGAGAAGGCAGGCGAGTGGCACCAGGCAAATTGCTCTTATGGAAAGTTGGCGCAGACACGATGGGCTGAATTGCCCCTTTCTGTGCTGCAACAGCTCCGTGATTCTGTGAATCTGCGTATCTGTAACCCTAGATCCTTTTGCTCCTGTACCTCATTTAGACTCAGGCGTACTGAGGGGTGCCGGTCCAGTTACAAGTAGCAGGTGAACAGATGGTAAAGGTGACAGGGATAGAAGGCCAGGTGTGCATAACAGGTGCTGGGAATTGTCTGTCTTTTTCATTTGGTGAATTTCCAGCTGATAATCTGTACATCACTGCTTTGCGGAGAATAAACGGAAATCTAGGAGTGGCTAGGAGAAATTGTGGAGACATTGGGCAAAGATGGAATCAGATTTGACTGCGATGGCCTCCAGTTGGTTAGCTGCAAGGATTGACCATCAGTGCTTGCACATGAAGAATAAGCATTTGGATGCAGAACTGAAGGGTCGCCAAGATGAGTGGAATGATGAGCAAAAGGTTCTGAGGTTATCAACCTGAAACTTTAATTGGTTGCTGTCTCCACAGATGGTCCCACAGCTTCTGAGTATTCCCAGCATTTTCTGTTTTTAATTCTGTGGATTCATTCCCTGGCTTGTATCAACAGCAAACAAAGTGAGAAAACTGGACAGGAAGCTGAAGGCCGCTGGATTTTTAGGCTGTTGAGAGTGACAGAAATAAGCTGCACTTATATAGCCCCCCTCACAAAGTGCTTAACAGCCAGTCAGGGGATTTGTTTTTGTTGATGTGCGGACACTGATGTAACATTGGAACTGCAGCAGCCAATTTGTGCACGGCAACTCCCATAAATAGCAGGGATAATTGATGAGATAATCTATTTTAGTGATTTTGGTGGAAGGATAGACATTGGTCAAGACACTGGGGTTGACACCTGTGCTCTTTCTTAAATGGTAACAGATTTTTTACATCCATCTGAGAGAGCAGGTGGCACCCTGGTGTAACATCCAAAAAACGGCACCTCCAACATTGCCGTTCTCCCTCAGTACTGCACTGAAGTGTCAGCCTACATTTTGTGCTCAGGCCTCTGGATAGGGCTTCAATCTTGAGACTCAGGGAGTGCTACAGTTAGGCCTCAACTGACACCTTTGAGCGCTGCTGGTGGATAAATCCTAAATCAGAGAACCGAAGTCTGCTAAATGATGAAACAGCGAACTACATTGTGTAGGTAACAATGTATCTATGTGTCACATTGCAGCAAAAATCATTTATAAAGTCTAGCTCTTGGAAAAGAAAGCTGGCTGACTCTGAAAGACTGCTGCTGTTGGTGATCTGGATGGCACTCCTGCCTCTCACACACACGTGCACACACACCCACACAAGGATACACGTGCATACACACACACACAAAGCACACATCCACACACATGCACACGCAAGCACACACACGCATACACATACACACATGCGCACGCGCGCACATACACACACACATACACATCCACACACATGTTCGTCGACTAACTCCAAGACCCGGTTTGGCACCACAGTGTTTTATAACACCTATGTCTGACTTCCATAGACTGGATTGTGCTGTGTCAAACATTTGGTTTTAGTGCTTCCTGTACTGACTGTAAAACTGCTGTATGACCACGTATCTGGAAAGAATTGGGCCTCACAATGCCCCTCCCCCCCACCACTCCTCCCTATCCCTGTGTCTTAGGATTTCCCTGAGTGCTCTACCAGTGCAGCTCTAAGATCATTAGCAAGAATTGCTAACCTATTAGCTAACAGTCAATGTTTTTGTGCAGTGGCGTAAGGCACATTAGTGAGGCATTAACTTTTTGCATAGATTGACTGCTATTGCTGTGACCCAGAGGCTCTTGAAGATTGCAGACCATAATTGGTTTGGAACTAAGATTGTCCTGAGCGAATGGGTATTCCTGGAAAACTGGTCCTAAGTTTAAATCAGATCAGGCCAGATCAAGACAAACTGGTTTAACATCTGGTGTGGAAGCCGGCTGAGTTTTTGGAATGTTTTTGTTTTGTCCAGGAAAGGGGGGAATGATCGTCATGGGGGCCTATGAGCACTGGGAATTACTTAAGCTTTTGCTACACTGTGCTAACATTTCACTCCATAGAAATCAAAGAAGATTTATGACACAGAAGGAAGACAATTTGGCCCATTGAGTCCGTGCTGGTCAACAAAGAGCTACTCAGCCAAATCCACCTTCCTGCTCTAGGTCTGTAGCCCTGCAACTTCAAGCAGATATCCAAATACTTTATAAATGTGGTGAGAGGTTCTGTCTCTGCCACCCTTTCGGGTAGTGAGTTTCAGGTCCCTACGCTCTCTGGGTAAAAATATGTTTCCTCACTTCCCCACCAATCCTTCTACTAATAATTTTAATTTACTTTAAATCTATGCCCCCTCTGGTGTTTGACCCCTTCCGCCTGCTAATTTTACTCTCTCTCGGCTCCTCAATTCTATACACCTCAATTAAGCCATCCCTCAGCTTTCTCTGTCGCTTCTTTTCAATGAATTGGAGATTCCTTCACATTCCATCTGTGTCAGCAGTCGGTGTAGTCTTTCTGAACCAACTTGCACTGAATTGTAGGGCAGCTTTATGCTGTGGGCTCAAGGGATAGACTAAGGTTGCCTCAAACTCATTTTGCATTGGTCTCTTAGCTGGCGTCCAGGAGAGGAGAATGTCCTGTGTCAGTCTGGATTAGAATTTGGAAAACCCTAATCCAATCTTTTGCCCTTCAAGCCATTTAAAAAGGCTTCATAGCAAGGAGCATTGTAATAGGAGGAGGCCATTCAGCCCCTCCAGCCTGGTTCAGCATTCAAATGGATAATGGCCGATCTGTATCGTAACTCCACTTACCCACCTTGGTTCTATAGGCCCTTAATACCCTTGCTGAACCAAAACCTCATCGATCTCAGGAGCGTTTAAGGAGCAGTCTGCACAGAATTCCAAACCTCTGTTGAACACTACACGATGGGCAGAATTTTGAGTTTGGTGGGCAGATCCGGTTGGCGGGCCCCGAATTCACGCTGGGGGGTGGGCCAGTTAAGGCCCGCCCAGTGTGAAACAGGGCTCCTCACTGGTCGGGAAGGGCCTAGCGGGGATGGGGGGCCTGTCGACCGCCGGAGTCCAATGGTGACCTGGCGGCCGGTTTGAAAACGGCCCAGGCAGCCCCTGGAAGGCTGCCAGTGAAGGAGATACTTTCCGTGTGTTCAACAGGAAAGCACAGCTGCAGGCGCTGGGCAGGAGGGCAGGTCGGGTGGGCACGCGGCCCCCCCGGGTTTCTCAATGAGTGCCTCCTGGAGGAGGTGGCTGCCAGGAGGGACACCCTTGTCCGCAGGGATGAGAGGAGGAGGCCGCTGCACCTTACAAAAAGAGCTTGGAAGGAGGCTGCAGCGCTGGTCAGCAGCCAGGGGGCAGGATTTTCTGGTCGCCGGGCGGGCCTGGGATTGGCCGAGCAATGGTCTGCTGCCCGTGATTGGGTCCCGACTGCAATCCCACACTGGCTGGCCAATTAACAGCCGGCCAGCATGAAAGGCACGCTGAGGGGCCCAGCGCCGCTGGGGCTGGGTGGGGGGGGGGGGAGGAGTGTGAGAGCGGAAGTCTGCGCAGGCGCGGGGGTGGAGGGAGAGCGCACTGAAAGCTCCCTGAGGGCAGGGAGCTCCCTCAGGGATCAGAAGAATTTTAAAATCAAAAAAGAAAAGGTTTTAAAAATGTTGAAACATATCCCGACATTGAACTCAGTAACAATAGCAGAAACATAATAAAAATCATGCCTAAAAATGGTTAGTTTTAAACAATTTACTGTCGGAAACCTCATCTCGCCAATGGATGGGCTTTCATAAAAAATCCTTAAGGCCGCCTGGCTGATTTGGCCAATTGCCAACCGTAAGGTTGGACGGGCAGTGAAAAATTGCTTTCAATTATTTGATTAAATCCCTTGGTGGGCCTCTTAATTGTCGGCAGGCACGTTGCCGACTCTCACGGCGCCCGCCAACCGAAATATCGCGCGAGTGTGTGACGATATTGGGACGCTCGCCTGACGGCGCCGCTCGCTATTTTACGCCTGATCGGATCGGGCACGCGCTCGCCCACGGGATGTAAAAGGCTGCCCAGGACGTTGTGTGGTGCACCTGGGTCCAGTGCCGCAAGAGGCTGAACAACATGTAGTGCTCAGGAAGGGTGAGTACCATGTTGGCACGGATCAGTGTGCTGAAGTGTTGTGGTCTGGCTGCCTTCCCGTGGAGCTCAGGGGTGTTAGAGTCTGTGTGCCAGCCGTCAATGACGCCACAGCTGGCCAAGGGGGTGAGCCCTGGCTGCTTGGACTGAGTGCCTTGTGGCGCAAGGACCACGGCTCGGATGTGCCTAACAAGGTGCTCCTCAGGTGGGGTTGGCCAGGCTGCAATGCTGCTGCCGGTAGAGAGTGGACTAATCCATATTCCTTTGTCCCTTCAGGAGAAGATGGCCCATAACAACATTGAAAGGTTACAGACCAGTGGAGGCACCCAAAAGATCCTAATCCTAATGAAGTATGAGCAGGATGCCTTGGAGATGGTGAGCTGGCACCACCTTGGTCAATGGCCGCAGAGAGGCTGTGGTATCAGACGAAGGTAAGAGCGCGGTGCACAGAGGTGAGAGTTTTGGATGGTGCAAACATCCTTGTGTAGTTTCATCACTGATGGGAGCCTCAAAACTGGAGTCCCCATTGATCATTGAAAGATGATGGAACCATGATGCAGATCTCCATCGTCTCATCAGGGTGACTGGCATGCACAGTGACAGTGTGATGACCTAAACTAATGACATGTCATTGTTTTCCCTTAGGTTTGCCACCATGCACCCAATCGCAGGATCCCAAAGTGCCACCCCTGATGCCAGAGGACCACCAGGTTTCAGATGCACCTGCGTCACACCCGTTCTCTGAAGCAGGCACCAGTACAGATGCTAGCGCCTTGGTGGGCGTTAGACTGGCAGTTAGAATGTTGGTGCACAGTAGGGAGGGCACATCACACTCCCTTGAGGTGCAGGAGGAGGCAGAGAGTGCCCAGGGCGCCAGCAGTCGGAGGATGCTGGAGACCAGGACGATGCTGAGTTGAAGGCAGATGATGAGCCTCTGGAGTCTCCATTAGGCGGTAGATGCAGGATGTCCAGTGGGATGTGTGGGAGGATCTGGCGGAGATCCTGAGGGTACATGTGCCATGGTCTCTGTTATGGAGGAGTCCATGCGGAGCATATGCACTGCGTTGACCCTCATGGCTGAGCGCACTGTCTCCTCCATTGAGAGATTGGCGATTCTCATGGAGAGGCAGCTCCAGGAACAGAATCAGGGGTTCCTGCAATCCCTCACACTGGCAATGACCTCAGGCGGTCAGTGTTAGTGTGGGAGATGGATGAGGCATCCGGTATCCCATCTAGGTGCCCGTCCATCAATGGTGAGCAAGGAGGTCCAGAGCGACCTCAGCTTGGTGCACAAGCTGCCTGTCATCTCTGCGGGCTCCTCTCAGGGCGCTCTGGATGATGGCAGCAGCTCCTCCACCCCTCTGCCAGCAACCTTGGCACCTGATGAGACTGTGGCGACTGGGGAGGTGCCAGCTGTGGCACTGGTCACTCCCGGGCCAGCACAGGCTCCACTGGCCAGAGGATGACCACCAAGGTCATCAAGGTCAACAACACAGCAGAGTCAGCAGGCTGTCTCCAATGCCGCTGCCAGCGAGGGGACAGCACCAAGACATAGCACTTGCAAACGTAAGTTTAAGGCACCATGAGTACAAGAGGGACTGGTCACGGGTGATCTTCGGTTGTGCAATGTTTTGTTTATTTTAACTGGTCTGGAGTTGAAGACCAGAGAAGTTTCTGTTAATTTGTTTGGACTGCCAAAATGAGATTATTTTTCCGTAATGGCCTGAGTACGCTTCACCTTTTTTATTTACTTGGTGCAGGGTACGCCAGTGTGTAATGCTGGATGTGAGTGGCTCTAAACTTTACTGCACAGGCACTGAGTGGACTTTGGGTTCAAAGGAAAGGGTCATTTCAGGCATTGGGATAGAGGCGGCAGCCCTGGCATGAGGTGGGAGCGGTTATTTGTCAGCCTAGCTGAAGGAATGTTGGATCAAGGTGTCCCTGGTGTCCCTGCCTCCCTGGAGGTTACAGCGGGCAGCCTCCACACCCTCAGCGTTCTCCTCACTGTGCTCCTCTCCTGACTCACTACTGGAATCATCCTCTGTGGCCTCTGCAGCTGTGACAAGATCCTCTTCCTCCAGTGGGTCCCCCCTTGCCAGTGCCAGATTGTGGAGAGCACAGTATGCAACTGTGATCAGCAACACCCACTCTGGGGTATTGTAGTGCTCTCCCTGAATGGCCCAGGCATTGGAAGCGAATCTTGAGAAGAGCTATGGTTCTCTCTACACTGCCCTTGTGGAGGCGTGGCTCCTATTATAATGCTGCCTCTGTTCTTGGGTGGCGGAGAGGCATCAAAAGCCACCTTTTCAACAGATAGCCCTCGTCACCCAGCAGCCATCCATCCATTTGGGCCAGAGCACTGAAGAGCCTCAGCACATGGGAGGGTTTCAGGATGTAAGCGTCATGGGAGCTGCCAGGGTACCTTGCACAGACTTGCTGAATCTGCATCCTGTGACCAGGGGGTCACACACTATCTGCACGTTCATGGAGTGGGATCCCTTCCTGTTGACGAAGGCACCCGGCTGACCCGCTGGCGTCTTGATGGCCACATGTGTGCAGTCGATTGTACCCTGAAACCGGGGGAACCCAGCAATTGCTGCAAAACCTCTGGCTCGCTCAGCCTGACTGGCCTCGTTCAATACCCACCAGAAAAGAACTTCTGTCACCAGCTTGATGCAACTATGGACAGCTGATTGGAAGACTCCACACAGATCCCCCACTGACCCCTGGAAAGAGCCGGAGGCATAGAAGTTGAGGGTCACTGTGACCTTCAGAGTCACTGGCATGGGGTGTCCACCCACACAGTCGGACCTGATCTCAGGCCCGATCCTCTGACAAATGGAAGTCACCTTGTCCCTTGAGAGGCGCAGCCTCCTTCGGCATTGCACCTCAGACATATTGAGGTAGCTGCATTGTCGCCTGTAAACCCTGGCAGCAGGATAGTGGTGTCTTCTGCAGCCCTTTCTGGCTTGGACTTGCTGCTGGTCCTGTGCCCCTTGTGCCTGCGCCTCACCTCCCACAGGTCCCTCACCTGGAAGCTGCATGGGGACACCTGGCTTCCTCTCCCTTCTGCCCCTCTCTTCTTCAGAGGAGGAGTTGCCTCCAGCGGAGAGCACAATCCCCATTACCAGGGTAAGGAAAGGCTGTCTGATATCTGGAAGGGACCACAACGTCTGAATTCTCCGAGGTCCTTGGAGACACCAAGGAGACCTGAAATTAAGCCCCGAACAGAGATGAAGCTGTCATATATCAATAAGTCACCCGCTGCAAACTATCTACCAAACTTCTCACCACTCACACTAGCAATGCTGCTGACCCTTTTTATCGCGCCCGTGGATGCGGTTTTGCAAATTGTCGGCTGGCCGCCTGCCCAGCCCCTGCAACAAGCACGAAATCGCACGGACAAAGTAAAATCGGCGTCAATTGCCTTTCTAATGGCTTTAACTGGCCTCTTAATTAATGGCGGGCGCGGCTCTGACTCCTGCTCGCGCCCGCTGACCGAAATATCGCGCGATGATGTCGGGATGCTCACCCAACGTCATCACGCGCTATTTTGCACTCGAGCGGGGTCGGGCGCGCACCCGCCCGCTCAGCGAAAAGTTCCGCCCAATCAGGATAAAGTGAAGGGCATTTGGCGCCGCAATATGTGTCACAGCAAGTCTTCTTAATACCTGGGCTGTGTCACTCTCTGTGACACAGGATGTCAATAATCTAAAGGGGACAAAAGGCTAAGTGAGTCTTTACTATGTTTTTCATATTAAATATTCATTCACAGAAAGTGAAGCAGCTAGAGCACTTATTAAAAAAAAATCAAACATGTTTAGCACTGATTATTAGTTGAAAAGACCATTTAGTCTGTGATTTTCTTTTGACTGTTTAATAATGGTGTTAATGACAGAAGAAATTAGATATGCATCAGCTGTGGTTTGGAAGAAGATTCCTACAGTTATGGAGGAATTTTTAAATGCATTAATCAGCCTTGTAAATGGATATCCTGCCATGTAGCTCCCTTCCTCAATGTATCTACCAAGGCATCAGATTTCTTCTCTCATGCCCATAACATCCTACATTTTCAGTCGGTGCTTCTGTGCTCTTTTTCCGAAAAATTTGATTTCCTTCTCGCCTCTTCACATCTCCAAAAAAACAATATTAAGAAAAGAAGCAACGATTCTGCGCTCAAAATAGGCTTGCTTCAACTACATTGTTTACATGTAGCAACACAGCTTCCATTTCCTGTCAGCCCCATCATATATCTCCAAGCAAGAAGATTGGGGCCCAATTACAACCTGATATCTAATCAATACACAGCTTATTCCTAGAGCAGGAAGTAAGAGAGTAGGCCCTTGGGAACCAGGGTTCAAATTACTCTACTGTCAATTCAAGATAGCAACTAATGATAGTAAAATACATCTAAAAGGGGGATGGGCAGTCCAGCTGTCTCACAGAGCACTTAACCCCAAAACGGCTTCCATCTCAATATTACTTCTGTATTCTAAGCCTTTCTGACATTCTTCTTAGAAGCAGGTTCTGTCTTTTCAAAATATTTCACTTGCCATTTAAAAAAAAATGTGCAATGTCCCATGGTTATTGGTTAATTGGACTTTCATCGTCGAGCGGTAAGAGGTATGGATAATCCAGCTTGGAAAAATTTTGTATCCCTTTAAAAACGAGTTACAAAATAATGATGACAAACTTTCTGTTGAATTAATTTTTCTGCTTAAGCGATGAGCATTGAGCCCACCAGAATGAGAGTGTCCAGTCAATTTTGCACATTATTAAATTTGCCTCACCTCTGGATTATGATCTGCATCCTTGCCGATGCGATTTTGGGCTCAAGTCCCAGTTCAGAGACTCGAGCCCAAATCCCGGCTGGCACTTCATTGCAGTACAGAGGGAGTGCTATGTTGTTGGGGGTGTGAGGCTGTCAGAGGTTCTGTCTTCTGGGTCAGATATTAAAGCTAAGGCCCATATTTTTGTGGAGTTGTGGAGACTCCATGCACCTTCTAAAATGGCGAGTGGGACCTGGATCCAGAAGTCTCGTTCCCTCCCCCCTCATTTCCGACAGAGTCTATTTGCACCTGTAGAGGAAAGAGGGCGGTGTGTCACTCAAACATGAGGGAATCCTGAACTCTGTAGGGACAGCACTGAGTTAAAACAAGCCCCATTTTTGCAGTGGAAAGGGCCTTAACTTTCAGGGTTATGAATTTTTAGAGTAGATATAAATGCTCTTGAAGGGCATTTAAGGTCTATAGAACTGTCAAGCTTGAAGTAATTTAGATCCTCAACTTTTAAAAATAAAGAAACAGCCTGCCTGTGTCAGTAAGAGGTGAAATAAAATTCTGTTCTAGCAGTTAAAATACCTGTTTGTTGACATTACCCTAAGGGTGATCATTATTAATGCTTGGCTGCTTTCCACAACCTATCATTATCTCTGCAGGAAGTCCTTAGTTCACAGTTTGATTGACAGCTCAACCAAGCTATTAAAGGATTAGCTGTCTTTGATGTGGGGTTATGAATAGAAGTCTGCTTGTCTTTATAAGGGATTAAGCACTTGACAGACTTTTAAATTTTTTAAAAGGTTTTCATGAATGGTAGCATTTTAAAAATATAGTGAAGGCTGTAATAGGTATTTAGACCTTTATTTTATTTCAGCTTAATGTGTCTCATGAGGTTTGCCCATAGTGGGTACTGAGTGAGTTGGCATGGAAGGTGCAAGAGCAAAAGGTGGTGGCGGCCATGGTGGTGTGTGAAGGTCATGGGTTGGCATGACTTGGTATCAAGTTGGCACAGAGTCTATAAGGGGCCATGGTTCTGGGTGGGAGACACAGGTTGGCATGGAGGATATGAGGGCTCATTTGGGTCGGTGGGGAGGCATGAGTTGGCATGGATATGGCATGGGGAGTGGGAAGTGGATGAAGAGACGTGAGGGGCTGAGGCCCAGAGGGCTTAAAATATGAGCAAATTACCGGAACAAAGACCCAGAGAACCGAGGCGGGCCGTTTAACCAGCCTGCCTTGGCACTTGACAGCCCTTGTGGCTGCATCCGATCTGGGGGCAACTGGTTCAACTCTATCCTGCACCCATCTGCCAGGAACGAGGATTGCACCATTCAGGGGAGTTTCTCCCAAGGTGGGTGTGGTGAGTTAGGAAATTTCCTGACTCAGGCTACATGCCTTGGGAATGAAAATCTGGACCTGACAGTATGCCCTCTCGGATAAAAGATCCCATTGACATATTTGGGACAAAAGCAGGGGGGGTTATTTCCAGTGTCTAGGATAATTTTTATCCCTCAAACAACATCAGTAAAAAACAAAGTACCTGCTCCCTTTCCTCTTGCTATTGGTGGGAGCCAATTGGCTTCATGGCTCCTACATTACAACAGCGACTACACTTCATAAAAGTATTTCATTGGCTGAGAAGTGCTTTGGGACATCCTGGAGTCATGAGAGTTGCTACATAAATGCAACTCCTCCCAGCTTATTCCCTTTGACCTTCTTATCTGCAGTCACCATTTATAAAAAGGGCACTGTGTTCATTGGGGGAAAAAATTGTCAAATAAAAGCAAACTTCTAGCACAATATGAAAATATCAGGGTGCCACACTACTGCAGTATCAGTGGGCAGAATTTTCCCTGCCCGCTGGCGTCGGGCGAGCTCGGAGGTGCAAGCAGACAATATGGTGAGAAAGCCAGAAATTGGTTTCTCGACATCTTGAAACCAGTTTGCGAAAGTCCGCTCAGCCCGTCAATGGTGGGCCACATTTCCCACCATCGGACGTCAGGAACCTCATTATAATACATCTGCATATCATTATAAGGCTACCCTGCCGGAATCATTCCCGCCCCCCCCCCCCCCCCCCCCCCCCCACTGCTGGATTGTCCGCCCATGTTGGCGTGATTGCACGCCGATGTGTTTCACAACAGCCTATATAAGGCATGCACTTGGCGGCCTGCACTTTGAGGGGAGTTCACAGGTGAGCACGCAGTAACGTTGCACAGCACTCGCGAGGGTCACCTGTTGGGCTTCAAGGTTGAGCCATATTGTGGGGGGAGGGGGCCAAGGGCTGCTCTGTGGTTGAAGCACATTGGGTGACAAGGGCTGCCCTGTGGCTGAAGGTAGTGCACAAGCATGTGTGGGGTCGGTGGGGGGGAGAGAAGCAGCCATGCATTAGGGAAACCTTGTATAAAGTGACCATTCCTCTGCAGCTGAGACAGTTCAGATGCAGCCACACTGATGTGCATGGAATCGGGTCTCTAACTTATCTGCTCACTCAAGCAATGCAGAGGCGTGAAAGTGCCACCAAGTGCTCCAGAGCTTTTCACCCCTCGGGCATAGACTACAAAGTAATGAGCATTTTAATGGACTGCAGAACAGTTGGAAAACTGGGTACAGTATACAATCTCCTTGCTAAAGCTGGTTGTGGAGCAGTCACTGGTGGAGGTGCTCACAGCCCCTTGCAATGTCATCATCCCGGTTTGGACCAGTCTCCCCCATGGCTCAAGCTAACAGTGCAGCCTTGCAGTGCGGGTTAGGAGAATACCTGCGCCTCAGCTGAGAACACAGCCTGCAGTCCAATGGGCAAAGCTGCCGCCAAGTGGTCAGGTGGAGTGGGGCGGAGGTAGGTGGGGTTTCGGGCAGCCATGCAGCACACTAAACTCTGGTCATCCAAGTGATGGCCAGCACTCTCCGGGGTGCATTAAGGAGCCTTCAGACTTAACCAAGAAACGTTCTTAGAGCACCCATGTTAACCCATGTGTCTCTCTCTTTCATCCTGCAGAAGGAGTACATCAGGAGCATGGAGCCTGGTGAACTAGTTGTATGCCTCGTAGCATACAGAGAGCGAAGACAACAGAGAAGAGCGTGATGGAGGTGTCTGGCTGTGCAGAGGGAGGAGCAGCACCCTCAGGAAGAAGGGGCGCCTGGGGCTCCTGTACACACCACTGAAGAGCCACAGCGAGTGGCTGCCTGTTGGTGCCTAGCTAGACCCAGGGTCTATAGAAGTCGCCTTTCATTCCTGCAGATGACCAGTGTCGCCGAAGACTGCCCATGGCTAGGGAACTGGTCGGTCACATCTGCCAACTACCGCAGGATTTGGCGCCACATGAATATAGGGGGCATCCACTGCCAGTGGCCTTGAAAGTGACCGCAGCGCTCAATTTTTACGCCAGTGGCTCCTTTCAGGGTTACATAGGTGACCCCTGTGGGATCTCACAAGCCTCCACCCACAAATGCATCCATGAGGTCACGGATGCCATCTTCGCGAGGGCCCACAACTTTGTGCATTTCGCCCTGGACCAGGAGGGGCAGAATGCAAGAGCGATTGGATTGGCCGAGATCTCAGGTTTCCTGCAGGTGCAGGGTGCTATCAACTGCACTCATGTGGCGCTCAGATCTCTGTTGCAACACGCGGTCAATGATGTCAAACGCAAGGGCTTCCATTCAC
This sequence comes from Cetorhinus maximus, assembly GCF_964194155.1. Classification (NCBI taxonomy): domain Eukaryota; kingdom Metazoa; phylum Chordata; class Chondrichthyes; order Lamniformes; family Cetorhinidae; genus Cetorhinus; species Cetorhinus maximus. The sequence continues at coordinate 145,022,063 of NC_135884.1, forward strand.
TGAATGTGCAGATGGTGTGTGACCAGCATAAGCGTATTCTGCAGGTCTACACGTGGTTTCCAAGGGAGTGTACACGGCTCCTACATCCTTAGTTGGTTACAGATCCTCAACGTCTTCCATGGTCCACAGAGGCTGCAGGGTTGGATCCCCAGCGACAAGGGCTACCCGCAGAGGCCGTGGCTGATGACACCCATGCGGTGGCCTCAGACTGCAGCAGATCGAAGGTATAATGAGGCTCATTCTGCAACTTGCAAGTTGGTGGAGCAGATCATCGGGATGCTGAAAATGAGGTTCCGGTGCCTGGACCGGTCTGGTGGAGCCCTGCAATACAGTCCACAGAGGGTAACACGCATCGTCGTCACCTGCTGCACCCATTACAACCTGGCACTGCAACGGGGAGAGGAGCTGGCTGAGGAGGAGGTGGAGGAGCTGGAGGTCTCCTCCAATGAAGGAGGTATCAACAATGATGAGGATGAAGGCGACGATGATGGCAATGAGGCCCTTGCACTTGTCAGATGAAGCAGGCATGCTTGGGAGGCCCTCATAGCTGCTAGATTTGTGGATGATGACGACATGCAGTGAGGTCACACCATAGATCCTCACATTACATCTGTGAACGTTTGACTCCTGTCTGGCTAATGGCAGTGCACATACCCTCTGTGATAATGCTCTTGTCATGGAGATGCAGTGGCAGCCCTAATAGTCGCTAGATTCCAGGAAGATGATGATGACATGCAGTGAGGACACTCCATAGATCTTCACATTGCCTCTGAGAATGTCTGACTCCTCTCTGGCCAAGGGCAGCTCACTTGCGCTCTGCGATCAGGGTTATATCGTGGAGACACAGCCATGAAACTTTAAAAGCATCTGATCCTTTGTCCGTCTTCAGTACCTGACCCCTTCAGGTGCACAGCATCACTGGTCACAGATGCTGAAGAGATGAGAGAACTCTATGGCGCCTATCCATGACATTCTGGTAGCAATGACAAGCACCGCCGAGGTGCAGGTATCAGTGATGTGTCCAGGGAGTGTGAGGCTGGACCATCACTTTGGTCTGAAGGCTGCACAAAGCACAAGGAAGAGGTCCTGGACTGAGACACCTGCCTTTATCTTGTGCAGAAAGATTTCACATCTGAGTGACACGAACACTGCTCATCAGAACAAGGAGCCATAGCAGGGAGACATTCTTGGGAGTTTATTTACAAGAGTGAACATTATGTACAAGTGATTAACACCCATGTGGTCTCCTCCACATTGGAGAGACCAAACGCAGACTGGGTGACTGCTTTGCGGAACACCTCTGGTCTGTCCGCAAGCATGACCCAGACCTCCCTGTCGCTTGCCATTTCAACACCCCATCCTGCTCTCATGCCCACATGTCCATCCTTGGCCAACTGCAATGTTCCAGTGAAGTTCAACGCAAACTGGAGGAACAGCACCTCATCTTCCGACTAGGCACTTTACAGCCTTCCAGACTTAACATTGAGCTCAACAACTTCAGACCTTGAACTCTCTCCTCTATACTCATCCCTTTTTTAACCTCCACCACTGCCACCGCCTCCCAAGCCAGATTGGTGACGTTGCTGCCCATCCTGCGGCCAGAGCGGGAGTAGAGGACATCACGGCGGGCCTCCACGGTGTCCAAAAGGCGCTGGAAGGACGCATCATTGAACCTGGGGGCTGCAGCCTTTTTGCCTTTCGTGGCCTTGTCTTCTGCGCAACAGTCTTGGGCTGGAAGCACTGAGAGGTGTGAGCGCGGCTAGACTTTAAATATGGTGCCTGGCGTGATGAAGCAGCGAGGTGATGGCGTGGCGGGCGATTGAGAGCCCATCTGCCATTGAAACAGTGTGTTTCCTGGGAACGCATAATTAATGTGGCGGGTTTGGGATGATACGGCATGAGAAGCCGCCAATGCGGTTGACGGCTAAAACGTCACTCTACCCGCCCGCTACAGCACTTAGTGCAAATCTTGGACGATTTTGCCCCGTGTGAAGACACATGACAACTTTTAAACACACAAAGCGAAAGCCATTATCTTTTTAGTGGACGGTAACATTAGCTCCACTGGTGGCATTGGATTTATATTTTTTGGCATTTTGTGCATCAAAGTCCAAAACCAGTATACACTCACATTTTAGGTTCATTTACTTCCTCAGAGACTGGTATCTTTAGCTCCCAGCTACAGATGAGGAAAGTTTAATTGCAGGCCAATCATGGGCAGACCAGCTTTAAGTAACAACACGATTTAGATTTCAAGAGACTCAGGCTGGACTGCTGGACATTTTAGGCGCATGGTCACTGTACTAATATCAAGCCAATACTTAGAGTCAGGACTAATATGACATTAATTTGAATGTGATATGCATTTGTTCAGCAGCAGGGAATGAGTGGTTGGTAAACATTAAAATATAATTTCTACAATGTTGAATTATGAATTGGTATGAGTGTTATAGGAGCAAATCAATGGTGAGTGAATCAATATTGTATTTAAACTCTTTCACAGACTGCGCATTCCTTTGACACAACCTGTGAAGAACTTATTGAAAAGTCAAGGATAAGAAAAGACCATTTGGCTGACAAAATGTTTGTCTTATAGTATTTCAACTTGCCCTATTCCAACACCTGAATGTATCTTGAAATCTGCTAATCTCCTTGATATTATTTACCTGGCAGATCAACCATCACCAACCTGTGAAGGCACTTTCCGAAAATAAACATTTACTTTTCATGAATTTAAATATAAAATCACTTGTTTCAATGGTCCGATTTAAAACAATAACCTCAGGTTCATCTTATCTCTGCTCCTTAATGCCTTAAATGTCTTAATCAAGTCACTCAACTTCTATAGATTGTAGTGCTTCTTCTGCACTCCTCATTTTGTCTCTACATTTTGGTGATGTCATTGCTTGTTTTAAGTAAAGTGAAAACTGAAAAGTGAAAATGATCAGAAAATGATTGGTCTGAATTTGGAAATATTTGCATTCTTTCTTTTAATTGACTGATGGGCCAAGAGGTACAATCTGGAATAAGGCCAGCAGGCACATGGGAACACACCATCTTCAGGTTTCCCTCCAAACCACATACCACCCTGACTTGGAACTATATTGCTGTGCCTTCACTGTTGCTGGTCAAAACCCTGGAACTGCTTTCCCAACAACACTGTTGCTGTACCGAAACTAGATTGACTGCAGCAGTTTAGCAAGGTAGTTCACCACCATCTTCTCAAGGATAATTAGGGAAGGGCAATGTTGGGATGGTGTTGTTTAGGGAATGTGTCTGTTAAAAAAGTCTTCATTGTCTTCTATGTGTGTTATGAACTTGATTTTCCAGTCAGGATTCTCATTAGAAACATTGAATTTTATTTATAGACTGCAGCAGCAGTTACATGCTTCTATGAAGCTTCACAACTGGTAGTAGAACTCCCACTCTAAGTTTCCTCGTGCTTAGAGCAGATTTTTTCACACTGTCACGTGATAATATACAACACAATAAGTCTTAAAGCTACAGTAACTACATTCCTTAAAGCTACAATTACTATAGTATGTTAACAGCAAGTCTTTATTGACTACATGTAACTATGTACAGTGTAAAGTAAAGGGTACAGCCATGGAGCTATCTCCATCCTAGGTCTTATCACGTCTTTCGCCAGTGCCACACTGACCCTAGGTCTAGGTCATGTGCCTTCTTGCAACACTGTACTCAGTCCCACATTAATCCTGTCTATACCAGACCCTTCTACTGTAGGCAACAAATGCTGGCCTTGCCAATGTCGCTCACATCCTACTAAAGGATAATAAAAAAACTTTAACCGAGGCCCCATCTGTGGATGTAAAAGATCCTGTGATATTGTTCTGAGGAACAGGAGGGTCAATATCCCCACTAACCTGGTCAGTGTTCATCCCTCAACCAACATCACCAGAACAGGCTATCTGACCGTTGAAACACTGTTGACTGTGGGAGCTTGCCGTGCACAAATTGACTGCCGTGTTTCCTACATTACAACAGTGACTACACTTCAAGGAGTACTTGATTCACTGTAATGAGGCTTGGGGTGTCCTGAGGTTGTGCAAGTTACTATATAAATGCAATTCTAGTTTTGTTAACTGTTCAATTAAAATACAAATACCTTACGGTTTTTACCTATTTGATTAAGAACAGAGGAAGGAATATAAGAACAGGAGTAGGTCATTTTGCCCACTAGCCTGTCCCAGTATTTAATTAGATCATGGTTGTTCTTGTACTTTGATTCCATCTACCCGTTTTAGTTCTGTAACACTGAATACCCTTGCCAAACAAGTAGAACAGCTTTGGGGAAACAGGAGGTGCAACACTCACCACAGAATAGCCAGCATCTGATCTGCTTTTGTAGCAACAGCATTTCTATGATTGGTCCAATTAGGTTTCTGGTCAATGGTGACCCGAAGGGTGGTAATGGTGAGGAATTGACAATTGTAATGCCATTGTATGTCAAGGGGAAATGTTTAGACTTTCTCTTGTTGCAAACGGTCATTGCCTGGCACTTGTGTGGTGCAAATTTTACTAGCCATTTAGGAGTCCACGCCTGAATATTATCCAGGTCTTGCTGCATGCGAGTATTGACTGCTTCATTCTGTTATGAACAGGAAGGGGGATAGTTTAAACTGCACTAATTTCTCATCCATAAACAGAAAAGTATTTTGGTTTGTTTCTCTCTTTATAAGTGGTGGCATATTTCTCCAATTCCTCAGTTTATTAATAACCTCACAGCAAACTCGAGATAGGGCAAATTATAAAGGGATTAGTTTATTGCATACATTCAAATCATGAAAGGAGGGTCGCAATGTTGCCTCCACAGTCAGACAGAAAGGAGAGGGACAGAGAAAAGAAGGCTTTACAGTACAGAGACCACAGAGAAACTAAATATTGGTTCACGTGAGTTCCAGAGTTCAGAATCAAAATCCAATAAGGTATTCCTTCACAGAGGTTGGTGGGTTGAAAACCAATGCAGGATAATTCACTTTTCCGGTGGTTCTGACACGATGAGATAGGCATGCAGAGATGAATCAGTCTTGCAGGTTATGGTACAGAACATTCCAGCAGAAGCAGTGTAGATGGGAGCCAGGTGTTCCACCTGGGCAGAGCTCCTTGTCTGTGAGGCTACTAGTTAGATGATAAAGAGCAGACTGAGCTTTTAAGTTTAACAAGGCAATATTACTTGTTCCACAAGCCAGAGGTCAATGTCACATGACTCCCACCTCTCCATCTTCTTTGACAGAGGATATGTATCCATCATCTGGATTCCAAGGACTGTTAAATGTCTCAACCGTTAGGAGTTGAAAGAAAGGTTGCAGGGACTCTGTCTTAGCAGATAATCCATCTCCTTCTGGTCAGCCTGCATTGTTAAATGCAGGTGGATTTTGTTTAGCTCTCTTTCAAGTTGGACTGTACAGTCCACAGCTAGTGGCTCCTCAGAGTTTTCCAAAAATGGCCAAGTAGCTTCTTTTGTTCATGGTCACAGACATAGGTTCAGCAATTTTAGTTTCAAAGTTTTTGAAATAGCAATGAATATATCTATAAATAACTTTTATAAAAATATACAGTGTGAGGTCTTAGTCCCTCACAATTGACTGAGGAGTTGCGAATGGCACTGAACGCTGTGTAATAATCAGCGAACATCCCCACTTCTGACCTTATGATGGAAGGAAGACCATTGCTGAAGCAGCTGAAATGGTTGGGCCTAGGTCACTGCCATGAGGAACTCCTACAGCAATGCCCTGGGCCTGAGATTTTTGACCTCCAACAACCACAACCATCTTCCTTTGTGCTATGTATGACTCTAGCCAGTGCAAATTTTTACACTTAATTTCCTTTGACTTCAATTTAGCAAGGGATCCTTAATGTCGCACTCAGTCAAATGTTGTCTTAATGTCTAGGGCAGTCACACTCACCTCATCTCTGGAATTCAGCTCTTTTGTCCCTATTTGAACCAAGGCTATAATGAGGTCTGGAGCTGCAGTGATGCTGGTGGAACCCAAACAAAACATCAGTGAGCAGGTAATTGGTGAATAAGTATCACTTGATAACACTGTAGATGACACTTTCCATCATTTATCATTTGATTTCAAGTAAATCTGTTTCACAGAGTACAGTCTTGACCATAGAACGTTTATTCTGCTGCCTTCTGAAGATCATGAGGAGCAGCACATAATATAAGCATGGATCAAACGTACAGCAGCAAAGTCTGTTTGACCCTTGGGATGCTGCAGATACTGAACTGGTAAAAGCTCTCTTCACAGGGAGTGAGGATTCACTGATGGGAGTGATTTGAAATGCCAAACCCAAGAAAAACATTTTGAGTTGAGATCCGTCTTGAGTGGTGGCATAAAATGGGGGTTGTTAGATTGGCTGCATGTTCTATGCAGCACCTGATATTAGTTCTACTGCAGTAAATGAAATTAGATATCAGTAACAGGGAACAACTGGCAGCTGATCAGATACTGTCTATTTTATGCCACTGCCTGTGATGAATTTCTACCCCTTTTGAGTAAAGGCACCAAAGATGGAATATAAGGGAAAATTTACTTTGAGCCATTGTTCACCACTTACCTTCCGGAGTGGCATTTACCTTCTGGGGGCGAGAAGAGTCAGACCTGTATGGGAGCACATTCTGGGGCTGTGAATAAAGAGAGGCCGAGGCTTGGGGCCTTTCACTTACCTTCTGGGGGTGAGAGGAGTTGGACCTGTATGGGAGCACATTCTGGGGCTGTGAATAAAGAGAGGTCGAGGCTTGGGGCCTTTCATTTACCTTCTGGGGGTGAGAGGAGCTGGACCTGCATGGGAGTTCCTTTCCTGAGCTACTTGGTGGATTTATAAAAAAATGAGAGTGACATCATAAGAAAGTTGTGAGTTGATTGGTTCTTGAGCAGCTGCTGTTAGGGTCTGTGTTTCAATCCCAGTAATTTTGAAAAATGTAGATTTCCAAACTCATACAGGGAAAGTAATCACTTAAGGGTACAGAAGAGGGAGCTGATTTGTGAGTAAGGGTGAAAAATGTCTACTTTCCACTTATCTCTAGTTGATAGTTGATAGTACTAGAGTAAGGTTAAAAATAAGTTGAAGTAAGTAAAAGTAACTAAAGTTAAAGTAAATAAAGTGATTTAAAAGTTTAAGGTTAAGGCATGGCAGGACAGCTCAGCCAAGCGAGATGTCCATCCTTCGGCATGTGGGGAGTCGTGGACACTTCTCATGACCCAGACGAGCCCATGTGCAAGAAGTGTCACTGGCTGCACAAGCTTGAGCTCCGCGTTTCAGAGCTTAAGCAGTGTCTGGAGTCACTGAGGTGCATCCGTGAGGAGGAGGGGTGCCGTTTTTGGTTAAGGAGAGTATTGCATTACTGGAGAAAAAGGATGTTTCAGAGGATTCTAGGACAGAATCGATTTGGCTAGAGCTATAGAAGGGTGCAATTACATTGCTCAATGTAATATACAGACCACCAGCTAGAGGGAAGGGTATAGAGGCACAAATTTGCAAGGAAATTACAGAAAGGTGTAAACATCATAGAGTAGCTTTAATGGGGGACTTTAATTACCCGTATATAGGCTGAGATAGTGATAGTGTAAGGGACAGTGAGGGACAATCGTTCCTAGATTGTTTCCGGAGAATTTCCTACAGCAGTATGTGTCCAGTCCAACAAGAAAGGAGGCAGTGCTACACCTGGTTCTTGGGAATGAGGTGGGCCAAGTAGATCAAGTGACAGTAGGAGAACATTTAGGGGACAGTGATCATTGTATCATAAGGTTTAGGATGACGGTGGAAAATGACATTGGTCAATCCAGAGTAAGAATAATCAACTGGCGGAGAGCGAATTTCAATGGGGCAAGAACAGAGCTGGGCCAGATAGACTGGAACCAAAGGTTGGTGAGAAAAACAGTAGCTGAACAGTGGGATACCTTCAAAGAGGAGATGGTTTGGGCACAGTCAAGGTGTGTTCCCTCAAATAGGAAGTTAGGACAAACAGAGTTCCCTGGATGACAAAGGCGATAGAAATTCAGTTAAAGAAGAAAAAGTGTGCTTAAAACAGGTGTCAGGTAGCAAATACAATTGAGAACCAAGCTGCATACAGAAGGTTCAGAAGAGATGTGACAAAGCAAATAGAGAAGCAAAGAGGGATTATGAAAAAAGACTGGCAGCTAACATGAATGGAAATCCCAAAGTATTCTATAAGCACATCAATAGTAGAAGGGTGGTAAAAGGATGACTCGGGCAGATTAGGGACCGAAAAGGGGATTTACACATAGAGGCACGAGGCATGCCTGCGATGTTAAATTAATACTTTGCATCTGTCTTTACCTACAAGGCAGATGTGGCCCAGGCCATGGTGACAGAGGAGGAAACTCAGTCACTAGAAGGGTTTAAAATCGATAAGGAGGAGGTATTGGTGACGGTAAGCTGACGGTACTTAAAGCTGATAAGGCACCGGGACCGGATGAGATGTATCCAAGAATATTGAATGAAGTGAGATTGGAAATTGTGAAGGCATTGGCAATAATCTTTCAATGTTCCCTGGGTTCGGGGGAGGAGTCAGAGGACTGGAGAACTGCAAACATTATGGCCTTGTTTAAAAAAAGGTTGTAAAGATCTGCCCTGCAATTACAGACCAGTCAGTTCAACTTTGGTGGTGAGGAAACTTCTAGAAACAATTATTCGGGATAGAATTAATAGTCACATGGAAAAATGTGGATTGATTCAGAAGAGTCAGCATGGATTTGTTAAAGGAAATCATGTCTAACTAACTTGCTGGAGTTTTTTGAAGAGGTAACAAAGATGGTTGATGAGAGCAAGGCTGTTGAAGTGATGTATATTGACTTCCAAAAGGCTTTCGATACAGTGCCACACAACGGACTTGTGGGAAAGTAGTTCTAATGGGGGACTTTGGAATAAAAGGTTCAGTAGCAAAATTGGCTGAGGGATAGGAAACAGAGCAATGGTTAATGGGTATCTTTTGGGCTGGAAGAAGGTTTGAAGTGGAGTTCTCCAGGGGTCAGTATTGGGATCCCTTGCTTTTCCTGAAATATATAAATGATCTAGAACTTGGTGTGCAGGGGACAATTTCAAAGTTTGCAGGTGACACAAAACTTGGGAGAATTGTAAACTGTGAGGAGGACAGTGTAGAACTTCAAAAGGACATTGACACATTGGCGGAGTGGGCAGATAGGTGGCAGATGAAGTTCAATGTGGAGAAGTACTTTGGTACAAAGAACATGGAGAGACAGTAAATAAAGGGTACTATTCTAAAGGGTGTGCAGGAACAGAGAGACATGGGTGTAAATGTACATAAGTCATTAAATGTGGCAGGACAGGTAGAGAGAGCTGTTTCTAAAGCATACATATTCGAGACTTCAATAATAGGGGCATAGAGTACAAGAGCAGGGAGGTTATGATGAACTTATGTAAGACATTGGTTAGACTCTTTTGGAGTATAGCGTACAGCTCTGGGCACCACATTATAGGAGGGATGTGAGTGCATTGGAGAGGGTGCAGAAGAGGTTTAGAAGAATGGTTCTAGAGATGAGACACTTCAGTTATGAGGAAAGATTGGAGAAGTTGGGACTGTTTTCCTTGGACAGGAGAAGGCTAAGAGGAGACTTGATAGAAGTTTTCAAAACCATGAGGGGTCTAGACCTAGTAGATAGGAAGAAACTGTTCCCATACGTAAATGGATCGAGAACCAGAGGGCAGAGTTTTAAAGTATTTTGCAAAAGAAGCAAATCTGAGATGAGAAAAACTTTTTCACACAGCGAGTGGTTAGGGTTTAGAATGCACTGCCTGGAAGTGTGGTGGAGACAGGTTCAACTGAGGAATTCAAGAGGGCATTGGATGCTTATTAAATAGAAACAACGTGCAGGGTTATGGGGAAAGGCAGGAGATTGGCACTAAGTTAAAATGCTCAGAGAGCCGGTGCAGACACAATGGGCCAAATGGCCTCCTTCTACACCGTAACAATTCTTTGATCCTGTGATAGCAACACAACTCTTTTAGAAAAGGATGTTATAAGATCAAGGCTCTATTCACTGCCATGACTCCCGTTATAACATCTATCGGCCGGAATTCTTCCAGAAGGATGGATAAGTCCCGATGTCAGGATCAAATCCGCGGAATACAAAATTGTGTTTACAAAATTGTGAGGGGTATAGACAGAGTAAATGCGAGTAGGCTCTTTCCACTTAGATTAGGAGAAATAAACATGAGAGGACATGGCTTTAGGGTGAAAGGGGAAAGGCTTAGGGGGAACATTAAGGGGAACTTCTTCACTCAGAGAGTGGTGAGAGTGTGGAACGAGCTACCATCTGACGTGGTAAATGCGGGCTCACTCTTAAGTTTTAAGAATAAATTAGATAGATACATGGATGGGAGAGGTCTGGAGGGTTATGGACTAGGTGCAGGTCAATGGGACTAGCGGAATAATATTTCGGCACAGACTAGAAGGGCCGAATGGCCTGTTTTCTGTGCTGTAGTGTTCTATGGTTCTATGGTTCTAATATTCCCAGTGATGGACTCTTAATTGGCTGCTGCCAGGCCAACCGTCCGATTAAGGAGAGTGGCTGGCTCTCTACACTGCTCACCCAATCAAAGAGCCAGCAGGTCTACAGCCTCAACAGTGCCACTGAGAGAGATGGCCACTGCTGAGGCTGCCAAGAGAACAAGAGGGTGCCTCAGGTTTGAGGTGTCCTTAGAGGGGAGTCAGAAATATTTTTTCCTTGCTGGGGCCAGGCACGCAGGCCCTGGTGATCAGAGGGGTAATCGCTATTGCAGCAGTGGCTCCAGGGCCCCCTTTCTTCAGCCCTGGAGCCTCCGAATGCAATGCCCCACCATCGCACCCCGGAGAAGGCACTAGGAGGCAGCTTCCATGAAACTGGCAGCCTGCCCCTGTGGAGGGGGACAGGAAGGGGAGGCAAAATGGTCCTGAATTGGGCCTCTAATTGCCTAAAATGGCCTTCAGTTGGGAGCTGCTGTCATTCCTGCTGCATATACAATGGCCCAGTGGTGGGAGGAGTGGGGAAACTCTCCCAAAGTGGCTCTATGGCATTTTACTAGCCCTACCTTGTACCCCCTGCCGCCGCTTCCTCACCCAGCGGTAAAATCTCGCCCCTAGTTACCGATGCCCAAGTTAGCTCTAGATCTAATTTTTGTGCATGTTACAATTGGATTAGCGTTCTTCCTTTCTTACCATGTTGATGGAAGTTGAGGGACATGTTTAAACCTGGACTGTTGACCTAGTTTCATGTGTATTTCTCTGTGGTTTGTGGACTGGTGCTTTCCATCAGCTGTTTCAATGTGTTTGCACTAAAAGTGGCATCTTAAAATTTGCACCAACTGTGTTAGTTTCTGGTAATCAACTGTGGATTATCATTTGATCAACTTGTGGTAAGTATAACCGAGAAATTACTGTCGATGATATTAGTAGGTGAATTCTTGCTGGGTTTGCTTCACATTCTTTGTGTTCAATATATTGATGCAGATTTTCATTTTAACTCACTTAACATCTCCGCTAAAGTGGGTCTATTCTTAGATAAGTTCATCAGCTGTACTTTTTAGGCTTATATCGCTTTTGATAGATCCACAATGTAGGTACCACCTTGAACCAACTGCATGGGAAACTCTTGCTGCTCGTGCTTCCCATGACACTCAATGGCAAGATTAAAAAATGGACTTAAAAGCAAATCGAACCTCTCACATCAACCTTGCAGTGGATATTTGGAAATTTAACTGGTGCTTGGGCCAAATAAGCAGCCATCTTATATCTCAGGGCTAAAATTATGTTAACTCAAATGCAATGCAGCATTCCAGGTTGCTCGGGTGCACGCAGACAAGGGTGCATAGGAAATGTGGGTCTGAGGAGCATAGTGTCTTTAAAGACTCATGGGTGAAATTGTGGCAGGGCTTTGGGTGCTTGAAATGGTCTGGGGTTCGGAGTTCCATCTTGTCCTTCCCTTTCTGCCCCATTGCACCAGTCTGTAATTACCCTGGTGTGAGAATCAGGGGTCTCATTCTTACTGGCACAATGAAAATAGAAGTGCAGACAAAGGACAGGATGGAGGTGACGGACGCCCTGTCTGCTGGCTGGAGAGACCCCATGTCGCCTCTTTTCAGGTAGGCCCATACATCCACCCTTTCTGCCTCATTCTTGATTTTGTTCAACCTCTCTCCTATTCTTTCAGCTTTGGTCATGTCTTACACTCTGGAATTGGCACATAAAAAATAAACCCCTCAATCTCTGTTCAGCGCTCCGAATAACATATATGTCTTTAGAGGTAGATCATTTCTCTGTCAATCTGCAGTAATTCTGTCGTAAACAGTAATGCAGCCTCTTGTGACATCATATTCCAATAATGTGGCTACTGGAATAACACGGAATAGCACAGGTTACACTGTGGGAGTTGCTACTGCATCGAGTGGTTGCATTTAAGGGGAAGCTAGATAATTGCAGGAGGCAGAAAAGAACGGAAGACTATGTGGAGAGGATTAGATGATGTAAGGTGGGAGAAGGGTTGTATAGAATATAAACTGGTTGGTTGAATGGTCTGTTTCTGTGTTGGTAAATGCTATGTAATAATGAAGAGCCAAAATATTAACATCGCTATGAATCAAATAAATTACCTTAGTTTCTGCCAGTTCATAAAACTGAGGAACACAGGACTTTTATTTGCTAATTGGAAAGAAAATATTGATAACTATTTTTTTGACTAAGAAAACTAGTTGGAGGGTCATTTAAAAAAAAATCATTCATGGGATGTGGGTATTGCTGGCTAGGCCAGATTGATTGCCCATCCATAATTGCCCTTGAGAAAGTGGTGATGAGCTGCCTTCTTGAACCACTGCAGAAGAAGCGGCAAAGCTCTAGGGAGTTGGAGGACGAGACACCCGAGCTCCAGAACATTGGAGACAATGAGGAGACCAGCGCACCCCAACTTTGCCCACAACCCGAAGAGGCCAGCGCACCCCAGCCCCAGGAATCTGGGAGCGGTGAAGCGCTCAGCGCACCCCAGCTCCGGGAAGCCGGGAGCAGCAACGCCCCAGAGGGGGAGAGGATCAGAGAGACTTCTCCAACAGAGAACATTTCAAATCTCATTCCTTGCACGAACCCCCAGATGCCACCTGAGTGGAACATCTCCGATGGGGTGGTTCAGGACAGTTTCCTCAGCCCATTCAAAGTGAGGCAATTTGTGAACACTATGGGTATGCAGGAGCAGACCAAAGGTCTGGAACTCTCAAAAGACAACAAGTTTGGTAAGAGACTAAATGCTTTAAAATGGGTGTAAAGATTGTATCCGTAAAGGTGCGTAGCATTAAATCTACCACGCGATGTATTGCGACCTTGGATGACCTTGCCAAGGTCAAAGCTGACCTGCTGTTTCTGCAGGAGTGTGCGATACCGCACCTCAGCTCCTACAGGCAATGGTCACGATGGTGGTCCCATGGGCCATCGATCTGGTCGGGAGGAAACGACTCTCGTTGCTCCGGCCTGGGTATTCTGCTGCAGGGAGGCAACTTCACCGTCTCCGAGGTTAAGGAGGTGGTGGGCGGGCGCCTCCTCGTAGCAGACGTAATGGACAAGAATGCTCCACTCCGGTTAATTAACGTGAACGCCCCGGCACAAAAGGGCGAGCGGCTGGCGGTTTTTCAGCAGCTCCCACTGCTGCTGGCGACCTCCAGGCCGGTCATTCTGGGCGGTGACTTCAACTGCATCATCGATGCGGCTGGACGATCCGGCATGGCCGACAGCAGATTGGACGCTACGTCCAGATCCCTGATGGAAACAGTTAAGGATGCCAAGCTGCATGACGTCTTCAGCAACCCTGCAGACAGAGCACAGCGTAGATACACCTGGTCGCAGCCAGATGGGTCCATCCGTTCCAGGATAGACTTCCTGTTTGTGTCCCGTGCGTTCGCAGTCAAATCCACCGACGTCAAGCCAGTGTTCTTCTCTGACCACTGCCCCCTACTGGCTGACTGTCACTTAGAGGAAGACCAGAGGGTTGGCAGGGGAGCATGGAAGCTAAACGTGCAACTGCTGACCCCAGAGAACATTGAGGAGCTCAAGAGGGATTACAAAGGTTGGAGAACCGTGAAACCCCTCTTTGAGTCCCTGACATTCTGGTGGGAAGCGATGAAGGGAAACATCAAGAGGTTTTTCATCCTCAAAGGCATCCAGAAAGCTAGAAAGGAACAGAGGGAAATGTCTCGACTCCAGAAAAACATGCAGAACCTGCTCCGGCTGCGGTTGATGGGGGTCGATGTCAAGGAGGAACTCCAAGAGGTGAAGAGCCAGCAAGCCTCGCTCTTTGCCTTGGAGGCCTCCAAGATCATCTTCCATTCCAGAGTCCGCTCCGTGGAGCAGAATCAGCAAATCCTTTTATGCCGGATTGTATGACGTGAAGCACACAGACAGCACAGCCTCCCAATCCTTCCTGTCCTCTATCACGGAGGTCTCAGACGACAGTACATGGGAGAGTCTGGACAAACCGCTAACTCCTGACGAACTGACTTGAGTCCTTAGAGAAGAGTAAAACTCCCGGAAGCGACGGCTTGCCGGTGGAGTTGTATTCGGCTCTGTGGGACTTGATCGGCCCAGACCTGCTAGGAGTGTACGAGAATATGCTCCTGGCCGGCAGCATGTCAGAATCCATGAGGAAAGGCATCATCACCCTCATCTACAAGCACAAGGGGGAAAGGGAGGAAATTAGAAATTGGCGACCCATTTCACTGTTGAATGTGGACTATAAGATTCTGTCCAAGGTCATCACCAATCGGGTCAAGTCCGCTCTGGAATTGGTGATCCACCCTGACCAATCCTGCGCTGTGCCCAGCAGGAAGATCTCTGACAGCCTCGCGCTACACAGGGATATGATTGCCTATGTGCAGGACAGGGGTGTAGACACCTGCCTCATCAGCCTGGATCAGGAGAAGGCCTTTGACAGAATATCGCACACCTACATGGTGGATGTGCTCTCCAAAATGGGGTTTGGGGAGGGAATTCGCAATTGGATCCAACTGCTCTACACTAACATCAGTAGCGCAGTCTCAATCAATGGGTGGGAATCAGATAGCTTTCCTATTAAATTTGGAGTCAGGCAGGGCTGCTCTCTCTCCCCTGTCCTGTTTGTGTGCTGCATAGAACCCTTTGCTGAGTCCATCAGGAAGGATCCGGGCATAAGAGGAATGACGATCCCAGGCAGTGGAGGCACTCAGGTCAAAGCCTCCCTGTACATGGACGATGTCACCGTATTTTGCTGGGATCCGCTGTCGGTGCGCAGACTGATCTACATCTGCGACCAGTTCGAACTGGCCTCGGGAGCCAAGGTAAATCATGGGAAGAGCGAGGCCATGTTCTTTGGGAACTGGGCTGACCGATCCTTTGTCCCCTTCACCGTCAGGGCTGACGGCCTGAAGGTGCTGGGGATATGGTTCAGAGGGACCGGGGCATGTGTTAGAAACTGGAAGAAGCGAGTGTCTATGGTGCAAAGAAAACTGGGCATGTGGGAGTGACGCTCCCTCTCCATTGTGGGTAAGAACCTGGTCATCAGGTGTGAGGCACTCTCGCTGTTGCTGTACGTGGCGCAGGTCTGGCCCATTCCACACTCCTGCGTGGTGGCGATCACTCGAGCCATCTTTCGCTTTATCTGGAGGTCGAAAATGGATCGTATCCGCATGGACGCGATGTTCAAGCCTCTAGATAAGGGGGGGAAAAAACATGCCCAACATCGCCCTCATACTGATGGCCATCTTTGTGTGCAGCTGCATCAAGCTGTGCGTAGACCCTCGGTACGCAAACACCAAGTGTCACTACATGCTGAGGTTCTACCTGTCCCCGGTGTTGTGAAGGATGGGTCTGGCCACGCTGCCACGGAACGCTCCAAGTAGTTGGACCGTGCTGTACCACCTGTCCCTCGTGGAAAGATTTATGCAGAGAAACACCTTTGACCACAAGTCCATCAGGCAGTGGTCGGCACGTAACATCTTAGAGGCCCTGTGGGAAAAGGAGAGGGTGGATCCTGTGGGATGGTTCCCTGAGCAGACTGTCAAAGTCATTTGGCAGAATGCCTCATTGCCAGAACTTTCCAACAAGCACCAAGATATAGCTTGGCTGGTGGTGAGAAAGGCCCTCCCCATCAGATCCTTCCAACACGCCAGGAGTCTCACCCCATCTGCACGTTGCCCTTGAGGTGGCTGTGGTGGGGACGAGACCGTTGTTCACCTCCTTGTGGATTGTGCCTTTGCAAAGAAGGTCTGGAGAGAGATGCAGTGGTTTCTGTCGAGGTTCATCCCGAGCAGTGCTGTGACACAGGACTCTGTGCTCTACGGGCTGTTCCCAGGGACACACACCGAGACAAACATCGGTGAAAGATGCTCTTTGGTCTGCCCGAAACTTGTTGGTCTTCCAGCGCAAAGAGTTGTCCCCGACCGAGTGTTGCAGACTGGCACATTCCAGGGTCCAGGACTACGTGCTGTGGGACGCACTAAAGCTTGGGGCAGCCACTGCAAAGGCGCAATGGGGAAAGGTCGCTGTCTAAGACCTTTCCGCCACTGGGTACCGAGGGACTGGGAATTGTTCAGAGCCCCTCGGGCTGTACAGCTCACACTGACTGTATGCATTATATTGTCGTATTATAATTGTATTGAAGCACCTCAGAGTACGACATGATGTATGTTGATAACTCCAATACCATTGTCTGATTGTCTGCATTGACCATATTGAAATAATTGTAATATTCATTGATTGTATTGAAGCACCTCGTGATCCATGTGTAAAAGTTGAATCTGATTGTACTTTTTGTGATGGTGAGTTTGAAATGTTTTGTAATGTTCTTCCAGATATTTTATGAATAAAGTATATTTTTCAAAAAAAAAAAATTCAGCCTGTTTTACTTAATTATTGTTAGTATTCAGCATATATTATGAGAATTTTTCTTCTTTAAATGAATAGTTTTGTGGTCAAATTAATACCACAGAATACAACCTCTACGGAAACCAATATATCCACTGTTTATCTTAAGGAAGCAGCCTTGCTCCCTAATTATTCAAGAACATAGGAAAATTCAGGACAGGGAAAGTCTGCCATTTGGCTGGCCCCCAACATTAATAACCTTTAATCGCCCAGTCCCTTAAATATCTGTCCAATCCTCCCTTAAATTTCTCTGCACCATTTGGCTCCTGGGTAATCTATTGCCACCACTCTCTGCGTAAAGTGTACCATGGTGGTGTAGTAATGGTGTCACTGGACAAGGAATTTAGAAGTCTAGACCAATAATCCAGAGAATGTGAGTTTGAATTCCACCAATTGAAAACCTGAATTCTGTTAAAAAGAATCTAGCAATAAGCTAAACGCTGGTCTCAGTGACCGTGAAGCTGTCATATTCTCATTAAAAAGCCAATTGGTTCACTCATGTCCTTTAGGGAAAGGAACTTGCTGCCCTTAACTAGTCTGGCATATATGTGACTTCAGTCTCACACCAATGTGGTCGACTCTTAGCTGCCCTTGAAAGAAGCCTGGCTTGCTAGGCACTTCTTTGTACAAAGGTAACTTGGGACAGGCAATTAATGCCATCTTTGCCAGCAATACCCTAAGAGTGGATAAAGAAAAGAAATAGTTAAATCTAAACTGCTTGTCCAGTTTCCCCCTTCTATTTTTGAGTTTGTCTCAGCGAGTTTGACTGCTTTTAGTTGCCAGTGCAAGACAGGAGTTTTACTACATTATTGGTCTGGGGCATATTGCAAAGCACAGTTAGCAACACGGACGCTATACTGTGGGCTGCATGTGACTGCCAAATCATATTCCTTGCCAAGAGAGAGAGCTCACATCTGTGCGTACACATATGTGTCGCTCGCTGCTCTCCTGCCAAGAGTTTATTTTTAATATTGACAGAGAGTGTGGGCAGCATTGCTCACTCCCACTAAATGTAGAAAAGGACCTTAAAAATAGATTCTGAAAATATTTATAAAGTTCCCAAGAGATACAATGGGCCACTTCAAGACGTTTTATGAAGCTGGCTTCAGCAATGTGCCAGGCCCAAGTGTTGTGAGACTCCCACCCCTTCGCCCCCCCTCCCCCCACCACCCCCTCCACACCTATGATGTTTTTCTGTGATTCACTGCATTTTGGAGTCAGATCAGAATATGACTAACACTTTGACCTCAATGTGCACCTGAAACCAGGGTTCTCTGAATAGTCAGTGATGACGCCTTCAGTTAGATTCGCCAAACTAACCAAGGCCAGAATTCTAGAAGTGTGCTGCATAAGCCATAAGATGACCAGAAGAGTGGCCATAATGAAAACCATACGGGTCAGTACACATTAGGCCAGAAGTTTGGAGAATCTTAAAGATGGTGGGTGGGATTATCAGCAGTATTATTAAAGTTCAGAGAGCAGAAAATTCAACATAAATGCTAAGGTAAAACGCGGAGTATAACAATTAAACTGCATGAAGCAAGGATTAATGGTTGTGATCCATATCAGTGTCAATGACATCAGAAGAAAGTGGGATGAGGTCCTTCAGGTCGATTCTGGGGAGCGAGAGATATTATTAAGCAGAATCTTAGAGGCAGTAATCTCCAGGCTGCTTCCAGCGCCAGGTGCTAATGAGCCAGTTGCTGTTAGTGCAGCTGAATACTCGGCTGGAGAGATGGTGCAAGAGAGAGGACTTTAGATTCCTAAGGCATTGGGATCCATTCCTGGAGAGGGGGGGACCCGCACTGAATGGACAGGTTCTGCCTCTACAGGTCTGGGGCCAGTATCGTCATAGGAAGGTTTTCAACAGCTGTTGGGAAGGGCTTAAACTGGCTTGGCTGGGGGATAGAAGTCTGAGCACAGATTCAGAAGGGAGAGAAACGAAGCTGGACATGCAGGCAAAAAAATGAGTAATTAGTGGAAGGCAGAGAAAACAATGTCTAGAAAATGGACAAGAAAGGAGATTGGCAGTGCTTAAAGGTATACACTTCAATGCAAGTAGTCTAGTGAATAAGGCAGATGAGTTGAGGTTCGGATGTTTGGAAGCATGATATAATAGCTATTAATGAAACATGGCTTAAAGGATAAGAATGCCAGCTCAATGTTCCCGGTTTACAATCTTTCAGGTGGGTTAGAGAAGGGTATAAAAAAGGAAGGGTGTCGCGGTGTTAGTTAAAGGGGGGATGATATGTAAGAAATGAGGCTGTATGGGTTGAACTGAAAAACGCTGCTGGGAATGTACTCTAAACCTCCAGATGGTCTGAGGGAGCGAGAAGAGCAAATATGTCGGCAGATTTCTGGGACGTGCAAAAACAATAGGGCAATAATAGTAGGGGATTTCAACTACCCTAATATTAATTGGGTTAGAATTAGTGTTAAAGGTATAGAGGAAACAGAACTCTTACAGTGCATTCAAGGGAATTATTTTAGCCAATAGGTAGCAAACCCAACAAGAGAAGCACAGTTCCACAGGGCTCAGTACTATCCCTCACTTTTTGTGATACATATCAATGTTTTAGATTCAAATGTCGGCGACATGACTATGCAGTTTGTGGATAATATGAAAATTATGAAAATGATAGTGCAGAAGAAAGCTGTAGAGTGTAGGAAGATATATCAGTTGGGCAGAAAAAGGCAAATGCCATGCAGTCTGGAGAAGTGTGAGGTAATGCATTTGGAGAGGGCAAGCGAAGCAAGGTATGGTAGGATTCTGAGAAGTGAAGAGGAACTGAGTGACCTTGGATTACATGTCTACAGATCCCTGGAAGTAGCAGGATAGGTTGATAAAATGGTTAGGAAGCCATTTGTGATATTCTCACAAACATGGAACATGGGAGAGAATTTTCTCCCCATCGCAGGGGTTGGGTGGGAGCGGGCATGGCCTTAATAGGACTTTGACAGATCGGCGGGCGTGCAAGCGACTCGGGTGCGTGTCCGCCGAACTGAAAATCTGAATGACGCGCGGTGACATTGGGACGCACGCCCGACGTCACCGTGTCATTTTATGCCTTGGCGAGCAGGGGCGGGGCCGAAGGTTCTGCCCATGGAATATAAGATCAGGGAGGTTATGCTAGAAGTGTATAAAATGCTAGCTGGGCCACAACTAGAGTACTGCATGCATACTAAATGGTGATTATATGACAGGAAGAATGTGATCCCACTAGGGAGAGCACAGAGGAGTTTTAGGAGGATAATGACAGAAATGGAGAATTTTAGCTGTGAGTCAAGATTGGATTGGTTTGGGTTGTTTCCTTTGGAACACGGGAGGCTGAGGGCCAATATAATTAAGGTGCATAAAAGTATGAGCGGCCTTGATAGAAGGGTAAGATAAGAAAGACCAACTTTCTTGGCATAAATTTAAAGTAGTTGGCAGAAGATTAGAGGAGAGTTGTGGAGAAATCCAGAACTCACTGCCTGAAAGGGTGGTAGAAGCAGCGACACCCATAACATTTAAAAAAGTACTTGAAGTGCTGTTACCTACAGGTTGTGGACCAAGAGATGGAAAATGTAATGAGGATGGATGGCTCTTTCTCAGCCGACACAGACATGATGGGAAAATAGCCTCCTACGATTCTGTGATTCAATAGAGGGAGTTTCTTCACCAAGAGCATTGAGGTTAAAGGTGATCAGGTAACAAGGTCAGTTATCTCTTCAGGGTGAGCCAGCAGGTGGACCAGCTTGGCAAGTGACCATAAGGATTGCTGGAGGGGGATAGGGAAACAGCATGTGACATTTCCTTTCAATAAAGTTGTTTTTAGCAGCTACAACAGTGCAGTACTTCAGTTACTTTGCAAGCAAAGATTAAATTGGCTTGAGATTGAGCAAGGTGGCAGGTGCAATATTTTTGCAAGCAACAGCAGAGCAAATACTTAATTGAAGCAAGATGTAGTACCAGATCTGACACAAGCGAGACAAGAAACCTTCCATGACAGCTAGAATAACATCAGGCACACACAGGGGGTTCATTAAAATGTTTCCTTTTTAATCTGTTGAAGAGTAATTGTTAAAAAAAAAACAAGTGTACTTGATTAGCGTGTGTGGTTTTTAACTTCTCTGAACGTTGCATTTGTTTCTATTTGTACACTATTTTCCTGGCAGGAAGAGAAGTGAATTGGAACATTAGATCAGGATTATTATTGGAACAGATATGTGTTCATCTGCAGCCAGAACCCTCTAGTGGGTACCACTGCTGGAAAGGGAGCAAATCTATCAAATAAACTGTAATTAATTAAGGAGCGCCTCATCCACCCTCAAAGTCTATCGCAGAGGAATATGCTTTGGATCAAATGCATTGTATGAGCTACTGTGTAAAGGAGGTTGGTATTATGTTAAGACAGCTTCCAAGTGGATGCAATGAATACTCCGTTTAGGGATACCCCAACCTTCTGAGGCACTTGCCTGTGCCATCTCTCGTTTGCTATCATTATAGTAAGCATTGCATCGAACTGCAGGTTTGTGAAGCATATTGGCTCGTCAGTGCAGAATATTTTACTGCGTGAGTAACCCAAATCAGGAGCACTTTGGCAGAAAATGTAGGAGAGTAGTTGCTGAAGGCATCATTTGTCCTGCATCCTAAGGACTTCGGGCTGGATTTTCATCCTACAGGAGGGTGGCGGGAGTCAGGAAATTTCCCTGCTCAGCACACCCGCCTCAGGAGAAAGTGCCTACAAAGGCGGAATTTTTGTTCTGCTTGGGATAGATAGTGGGATGGTGGTGGGTGCTAACTGGAGCCAGGCCCACCATCCCCAGAAAGAGTTTTCAGGCAGCCACAGGGGTAGCCAGGTGCCAGGGCAGGGTGGTTAAAAGGCCTGCCTCAGTGCTCTGGGACTTCATCCCTAGTTGTACCAATAAACAAAGAACAGCTCTCTAGCCCTCTCCTGTCACATCACATCAGACCCTACACACTCCCCATGTCCTATCTGTGCCAACTCACGCCACCTCTCACCCCAGCCCCCAAGGACCCTCACACCCTCCAAGCCAACCTGTGCCTCTCCACACGCCCCCATGGCTCCTCATAAGCTTCATGTCAACCTGCACCTCTTCACCCAACCCCCATGACCCCTCATGCCCTCGATACCAACCTACGGCATTTCCATGCCCATTCACCTGGTATATATTTGGTACAGAACCAATTAACCCTATAGTAACAGTAACATGTGTGGTAAAGCTTTAAAAATCTGTCATTCATTTATAATTTCCTACTTTCTGAAAAATACCTTTTACTACAGCCCTATAAAAGTGTCAATCATCCAGACCCTTTAAATTATCAATAGCAGGAATTAAAAGCACTTGATTCCATTTTATCTTGTGTAAATAAATATAGAGAAATTGACAGGATAGACCACAGAGAAAGAACTGCCTATTGAACAACGATTTCCCTTGGGTGCAGCTGTTTCCAAGGACTAATGGATGTCTGCACTCTCAGCCAAGAATATATACATAGACCGGAGAACAGTCCAACACAATTAAACACAGATCAAAGCATTGAACACGACAATCATTGAACACTACATTAACGCATTAACCTGAAAATATGTCTTGTTGCTTGTACTGTTGCCATTGCACCATCCTTTGTGTCATGGAATATTTCAATTCTTCATAATGACATAACCTCCAGAAGATTCTAAGACCCTGATTTTAACTACGCTCTTCCCAAAAGGAAACCAAGCTCAAGGAGAGGGCAGCAAAAATGACCAATGTCACTTATCTCCTCTGATCTTGCTTCATTTTATTTTTATTCACTCATGGGATATGGGCATCACTGGCTAGGCCAGCATTTATTGCTCAACCCTAATTTCCCTTGAGAAGGCGGTGGTGAGCTGCATTTTTGAACCACTGTAGTCCTTGTGGTGTAGGTACACCTGCAGTGCTGTTTGAGAGGGAGTTCCAGGATTTTGACCCAGTGACAGGGAAGGAACAGCGATATATTTCCAAGTCAGAATGGTGAGTGACTTGGAGGGGAACTTCCAGGTGGCGGTGTTCTGATGCATTTGCTGCCCTTGTCCTTCCAGATGGTAGTAGTCATGAGTTTGGAAGGTGCTGTCTAAGGAGGCTTGGTGTGTTCCTGCAGTTCATTCTGTAGGTGGTACACACTGCTGCCACTGTTTGTCAGTGGTAGAGGGAGTGTATGGGGTGCCAATAAAGCGGACTGCTTTGTCCTAGATGGTGTCAAGCTTCATGAGTGTTGATGGAGCTGCACTCATCCAGGCAGGTGGAGAGTATTGCATCACACTCCTGATTTGTGCCTTGTAGATGGTGGACAGGTTTTGAGGAGTCAGGAGGTGAGTTACCCCCCACAGGATTCCTAGCCCCTGATCTGCTCTTTTAGCCACAGTATTTGTATGGCTAGTCCAGTTAAGTTTCTGATCAATGGTAACCCCCAGGTTATTGATAGTGGGTGATTCAGCGATAATAATGTCATTCAATGTCAAGGGGCAATTGTTAGATTCTCTCCTGTTGGAGATGGTAATTGCCTGGCACTTGTGTGGCGCGAATGTTACTAGCCAATAGTCAGCACAAGCCTGGATATTGTCCAGGTCTTGCTGCATTTGAACATGGATTGCTTCAGTTTCTGAGGAGTTGCAAATGGTGCTGAACATTGTGCAATCATCAGCGAATATCCCCACTTCTGACCTTATGATGGAAGGAAGGCCATTCATGAAGTATCTGAAGATGATTGGGCTGTGGACACTACCCTGAAGAATGCTTGCATTGATGGCCTAAAACTGAGATGATTGACCTCCAACAACCACAATCATCTTCCTTTCTGTTAGGTATGACTCCAACCAAATGAGAGTTTTCCCCCTGATTCCCATTGACTCCAGTTTTGCTAGGGTTCCATGATGCCACACTTGGTCAAATACTGCCTTGATGTCAAAGATAGTCACTCTTACCTCACCTCTCGAGTTCGATTCTTTTATCTATGATTAAACTAATGCTGTATTGAGGTCAGGAGCTGAGTGGCCCAGATGGAACCCAGTCTGAGTGTCAGGGGACAAATTATTTCTAAGCAAGTGCTGCTTGATAGAAGTGTTGATGACCCCTTCCATCACTTGCCTGATGATCGAGAGTGTATTGATGGGGTAGTAATTGACCAGGTTGGATTTGTCCTTTTTGTGTACAGAACATACCTGGGCAATTTTTCACATTGTCGGGTGGATGTCAGTGTTGTAGCTGTGCTGGAACAACTTGGCTAGGGGTGCAGCAAGTTCTGGAGCACAAGTCTTCAGTATTATTGCTGGAATGTTGTCAGGGCCCATTGCCTTTGCAATATCCAGTGCCTTCAGTCATTTCTTGAAGTCACTTGGCGTGAATTGAATTGGTTGAAGACAGGCATCTAAGATGCAGGTGACCTCCGAAGGAGGTCGAGATGGATCATCCACTCGGCACTTCTGGCTGAAGATTGTAGCAAATGCATCAGCCTTATCCTTTGCGTTGATGTGCTGGGCTCCTCCATCATTGGGGATGGGGATATTTGTGGAGCCTCCGCCTCCACTGAGTTGTTTAACCACCATTCACGGCTGCATGTGGTAGGATTGCAGAGCTTAGATCTGATCTGTTGGTTGTGGAATTGCTTAGCTCTGTCTATCAGTTGCTGCTTATGCTGTTTGGCACGTAGATAGTCCTGAGTTGTAGCTTCACCAGATTGACTCCTCATTTTTAAGTATGCCTGGTACTGCTCCTGGCATCCCTCTTGCATTCTTCATTGAACCAGTGTTGATCCCCTGGCTTGGTGGTAATGTTGGAATTGGGGATATGCTGGGCCATGAGATCACAGATTGTGGTAGAGTACAATTCTGCTGCTGCTGATGGCCCACTGCGCCTCATGGATGCCCAGTCTTGAGTTGCTAGACCTGTTCAGAATCTATCTCATTTAGCACGGTGGTAGTGCCACACAATACATGAATATGAAGATGAATTGATTAAATGTGAAGATGGAACTTTGTCTCCACAAGGACTGTACAGTGCTGTCATGGACAGATGCATCTGCGGCAGTCAGATTGGTGAGAATGAGGTCAAGTATGTTTATCCCTTTGATTGGCAAAATGCAGCAGCTATGTCCAGCTCGGTCAGTTGTGGTGCTACCGAGCCACCTGGATGATGGACATTGAAATCCCCCACCCAGAGTTCATTCTGCGCTCTTGCCACCCTCAGTGCTTCCTCCAAGTGTGTTCAACATGGAGGGATACTGATTCATCAGCTGAGGGAGGGCGGTATGTGGTAATCGGCAGGAGGTTTCCTTGCCCATGTTTGACCTGATAAGACTTCATGGAGTCTGGAGTCAATTTTGTGGACTCCCAGGGCAAGTCCCTCTAACTGTTTACCACTGTGGCGCAAACTCTGATGGTGATGGTGATGTTTGTATCTGTAAGGTACGAATTCATGAGTATGACTACGTCAGGCTGTTGCTTGACTAGTCTGTGGGACAACTCTTCCAATATTGGCACAAGACCCCTGATGTTAGCAAGGAGAGGGTCGACAGGGCTGAGTTTGCCGTTGCCTTTTCTGGTGCCTGGGCTGATTCCTTATAGACTTCGTAGCAGTTTGATGCAACTGAGTGGCTTGGCCAGTTCAGAAGGCAATTAAGAGTCAACCACACTGCTGTGGGTCTGGAGTAAAAGTGTTTCATTTGGACTCACCTTCATTCCAGGTTTTCATTGACTTCAAATTCCACCATGGTGGGATTTGAACCCAGGTATCTAGAGAATTATCCCTTGTCTCTGGATTACCAGAGCAGTGACAATACCACCTCACCACTACTTCCCCCCTCTTCATCTACATATTAACCAGTGGTTTTGAGAAAGTGAGGAGGAAACCCACAGGAAAGCAGTGGGGTCATCTGGAACCAATCTGCAACTTCAACCTGAAGCCAGCGTGAGGCAGCGGGGGCATAGCCAGTCCCCCCATCAAGTCAAAACCTATCGGATGCTGGATCTTGGGCTTAACAAGGCCCAATTAAGAAGTTTTCAAAGTTTGTTTCAGTCTTCATTGTGGTCTAGGGCCTATTCTGATGTTGAGTGGTTAAGCTTGGGCTGAATTGGCACTCTCTGCCTTAGCCACCTTCTTCCACTGTCTCTGCTGCAGATTTTCTTGGGGTCAGTTTTATTTTTTCCATATTGGACTTTCCTCCTCTGTTTAATCTCCTGTATGTCCCACTCAATCAGAGGCCATCACAATGTCTGGAGTTGTCCCCTGAAATGATCATTGGGTCAATGCCACTGACGCAGGGCATGAAATCTTCCTGGCCCATGATCGCCTGGTCAAAATGGGGCCCCAGTGGAAAACCCAGACTTGGGCATCAGCAGACTATTTGGCAAGGGATAGCATCACAGCATTCTCTGATCCTGCCCTGACTGGATGGTTGCATTTCTACAAACACTCACTGGAGGGGGGATTACATTTACTTTCCTCCCTCCTCAGCCCAAGCCCACTGAAGCCAATTGTAACAACTGTGTCACAATTCCACCTACGATTAAATAACTCACTTCAAACTGGAGATGGAACAGGGGTTTTTTCTGGCCTGTATGATTCAGTGCCATAACCAGTTTACCAACTAAACTACCGCAGGGCAGTAAAACAACAACAGCAACTTCTTATATCTTTGTATTTATTCAGTCATGGGATGTGGGGTCACTGGCAAGGCTATCATTTGTTGCCCACCCCTAATTACCCTTGACGTGAGAGGCTTGCTTGGCCATTTCAAAGGCCAGTTAAGAGTTAACCATATTGCTGTGCATCTGGACTCACATGTGGGCCAGACCAGGTAAGGATGTCAGATTTTCTTTCTCTGAAGGACATTAGTGAACCAGATCTTTTTTAAAAATGACAATCAATGATAGTTTCATGGTTATCATTACAGAGACTAGCTTTATATTCCAGATTTATTTATCAAATTTAAATTCCACCAGCTCCTGTGGTGGGATTTGAACCAATGCCCTCAGAGCATTATCCTGGGCCTCTGGATTAATAACCCTGTGATATTACAACTACCCCACCATCTCCCCTGATGTAGTGCCTTTAATGTAACAAAGCTTCACAAGGTACTGGCGCATTACAAAGCAAAATATGACACTAAGCCAAATAAGGAGATATCAGGTCAGGTGACCAAAAGCTTGGTGAAAAATGTAGGTTTTAAGGAGTGCCTTAAAGGAGGTAGAGAGGCGGGGAGGTGTACGGAGGGCATTCCAGAGCTAGGGGCTGAAGCAACTGAAGGCAGGGCCACCAGTGGTGGAGTGACCAAAATCAGCGGTGCTCTGGAGGCCAGAATTAAAGGAGCGCAGATCTCTTGGAGGGATGTGGGGCTGAGGGAGCGGCAGAGATAGGGAGGGGAAAAGCAGGGGTAGGGTTTTGAAATGAAGGATGAGGGTTATGAAATAAAGATGTTGCTTGACTGGTGGGAGCCAATGTAGCTCAGCGAGCATAGGAATGGTGGGTGAATGGGACTTGGTGCGAGTTAAGACCCAAGCAGCAGAGTTTTGGATTACTTCAAGTTTTTGGAGGGTAGAATGTGGGAGACCAGCCAGGAGTGAGTTGAAATAGTCGAGTTTAGCAGTAAGAAAGGTATGAGTGAGAGTTTCAGCAGCAGATGGGTTGAGACAGGGTAAGTTGGATGGAGGTGGAAATAGGCGATCTTAGTGATTGCGCGAATGTGAGGTCAGAAGCTCACATCGGGGTCAAGTGTAACAGCAAAGTTGCAAACAGACTGGCTTAATCTCAGGCTGTTGCCAGGGAGAGGCGTGTTTACTGTCTGCTCTTCTCCCTTTTATTGAGCAGGTGTCACAGCGGATAGTGACCACCAGTTTGTATAGGTCACTTAAGAAAGAACAGCTGTGGCATGATTATTAAGCAATTCTAAACAACTGATCACTGTGTAATAAAGTGGCCTGTTATTCTTTAGCAATGCAGGACATTGTTAGCAGTTTGGCAGTGGAGTCATAACCTGCTGCATATTGACTCATCCTACCAACTGGTTGCCAACTGAACTCTGTGACCTTGCACCGATTTCATCTGCATTGGAATAAATATTTTCAGGTGCTGTTTTATCAGTAATGAAAGAGGCATAGAAAAAATGCTTCATCCATTATTAAGAGGAAGGCTTAGAGTAAATTATTGAATGTGCAACAGTGCTTTGATTTACTGATGCCTGACCTTGGATTAATATCTGCATGCACTGCTTGTGTTGCCAAGTGCTTACTATCTATAAGTATATAACTGTTAGTCTTTGCCATTCTATTGAGTTGCAGCTCGTTCACCATAATAAAAACAAAATGCGGCATTGTTGGAAATATACTGGATTGTTCTAGGTTGCTCTAAGACCTATGTAGACATCATAAGCATTTGTTTGGTCACAAGATTAATTAATGGCTTTACCAGGTAGGATCTTGAATTCCCCACTCAGAATGCAGTGAAAAGGTGAACAGAAGAATGTTCGTAAACAAGGCATGGCCATTCAGCCCTTCACCTTAGTACCTGCCACCAGAGCGCAGAAATACAAAAAAATGTACAACATGGAAACAGATCATCTGATTCAACCAATCCATGTTTGTTTTTACCCTCCTTGTGAGCAAATTGTTCTAGACACATTTACCCACTTGGTAAATACCCCTCCAGCCCCCTTTCCCTCACGCACCTGTCCATCCTAATTTTGAATGTTGATATAGTTTCTGCCTCAGTCTCTAACTCTGGGCTTTTCCTGCCTTCTGTTCTAAGTTTCTTACATTTTCCCACAACATTACCTCCCAAGGATCTGTCCTTGGTGCCCTCCTGTTTCTCTACACGCTGCTCCTTGCGACATCATCCAAAAATGCGGCGTCAGTTTTCATGTGTACACTGCCTCATCACCACCCCTCTCAAATCCTCCCCTGTCTAAATCGTTAGAACGTATGTCCGACATCCAGTACTGGATGAACAGAAATATTCAATATTGGGAAGGCTGAAGCCATTGTCTTCTGTCCTGGCTACAAACTCCATTCCCTAACCACGGATTCCACCACTCACCCCAATTATTCGAAGTTGAGCCAGGCTGTTTCTTGCTGTCATATTTCTCCCTGAGATGAACATCAGCCATATATCTCTGACATCACTAAGAGCACCTCTGTAACTCTGGACTCTGCCCCAAACTCTGCTGGTCAAACCATAATGCATGCTTGGTCACACATGAATATTCCATTGTACACCTGGCTGGCCTGTCACATCCTAGCCTCATAAACATAAGGTCAGCTATGGATGTCATGGTCATCCATGTCCTTACTCACATCAAATGCCATTTATCCTGTGTTTACTGACATACATTGGCTTCTGGCTGGGCAACACTTTTAAAATTCCCATTCTTGTTTTCAGATCCCTCTTTGGCCTCACCCCTCCCTATCTCTGTAATCTCTCCTAGTCCTTCAGCCATCTGTTGTCCTCTGATTCTTCTTGAGGCTCTAAGCTCTGGAATTCACTCCCACCTCACTACCTCGCCTTCCTCATTTAGAATACCCCTTAAAACTTACCCCTGATTAAACTTTTGTTCATTCACCCTCATATCTCCTTCTGTGGCTCAGTGTCAAGTTTTTTGCTTTAGAAAGTTCCTGTGAAGCACTTTGCTATGTCTGAAGTGCTACATAAAGAGTTGTTGTTGCTGTTGTAGTTGATCATTTATTAATTTTTTATCTCCATGTCCCATGCTTATATAATTTGAAGCAATTCTAATAGATCACCGGGGGTGCAGTGCCAAATTCTGAGTGTCAGATTTCTAATAAAGTGTTGGCCATATCATTTCTAAATCTACTATTATATTGTTTCTAATGCATTAATCATGAGTTCCCAAAAGTCAGTAAAACCATGCTTTTTAAGTGAAAAATATTAGTTCCCCCACTGACACCAGCCTCTTTCTCACCCCTCTCTCCAACAACCTCCCTCACCCGCCCAAACCTGCCGCCCCTCCCCCAACCCCCACCCCCTCCTCCAACCTCCCCCTCCACCAACCTCCCCCTCCACCCCAACCCCCTCCAACCTGCTCCCCACCACTCCCCCAACTTCCCCAAAAACCCCGCTCCCCTCTCCCCAATACCCTCAACCCCCCTCCCCCTACACTCCAAACCCCCCCTCTCCACCCCAACATCCCTTACCCAAACGTACAGAGAGGCAGTGGCATAGTGGTATTGTCACTGGACTAATATTCCAAAGACCCAGGGTAATGCTCTGGGGACCTGGGTTTGAATCCTGTCATGGCGGATGGTGGAGTTTGAATTCAATAAAAATCTGGAACTAAAAGTCTAATGATGACCATAAAACCATTGTCGATTGTTGGAAAAACCCATCTGATTCATTAATGTCCTTTAGGGAAGGAAATCTGCTGTCCTTATCTGGTCTGGCCTACATGTATCTCCAGCAATGTAGCTGACTCTTAAATGTCCTCTGAACAAGGGATGGGCAATAAATATTGGCCTAGCCAGTAACACCCACATCCCATGAATGAATAATAAAAAAAACTCCCCAACCCCCCAGCAACGAGTGAAATTGACCTGAGAGACTGGCTTCAAAAAAAATCAGAACACTCAGCCCTCAAGGTTCTGTTTTTTTTTAAAGGCGGGTCTGGCAGCTCCTAAGCTCTGGCTGCTCAGCGTGGATGATGAGGACTCCGTTTAAAACACCGAACCCGGGCTCCCCTAGCCTCCAGGCCCCAGTATTTGGAACTGCCTGTACCTCTCGCTCCCAGGCCCTTGTTGGAGGTGCTGGAGAGGCGCTCCAGCGCGCTCTGGCAGCACACCACACCCCTTTATATCACCCTGTTGTGTTGTTCTAATTGAATGAGACCCAATTCTTCAAATCATTCTTCATTTTCTATTTTCTCACCTCAGGCAGAATGCTAGAGGACCTGTGTTGTACCTTCTCTGAAACCTCAATTATCCTTTCTCCTGTATGGTGCCCAATGCAACAGAGTTCTCTAACTCAGGTCTTATTAAAACGTTGACACTATCCTTTCTGTGGGGAAAAGGCAGGGGTGTAGGACTAGCTGAGTTGCTCTTGCCAATAGCCGACATGCACATGATGGGCCAAATGGCCTCATTCCCTTCTTTTATCATTCTAACAGTAGTGACCCCAGAACAGGCTCTTGAAGGGCATCACCATCATCCTGAAAAGCTGCCCTTAACTCTTTCTGTCTGCTTTTTTTCTTCCAATCAATTTTAATGCAGCTTCTTATCCTCTTCCTAATTCCATACCCCTTTATCTTGTACAATTTGTATCTCCAAAACTTCTCGATTTTCTCAGCTCTGGAAGGAGGAAGGTGACCATCAATAGGTAAAACTACATGTAAAAATTTCCCCTGGACCCTCTAAGACAATCTATCTGATAAAGGAGTTTATCTACTATAACCTATATTACTCGATGCGCAACCCTTACATAGCACAATCATATGCACTTGGTTCAAGCAGGAGCATAATGTTTCTTAAAATATTTAATCATTTGCAGCTTTACTTAGTCTTTTTCATAATCATATATTCATCCAAACCTGTTATAGACTTATAGGGAGTTAAATTGGATAACCCCCAAAACAGGTTCCCGATATGCAATTGATCGCACCCATTCATTGTGATGCAGACAGTATGTTAAATTGGTACTGCATGCTGTTTTATATGATTGCTTTGTGCAGTGATCACTATCCATACTATTTGTTGACTGCAAGCATCAGCAGGGGTCCCGATATCATGAGTAGCCTGGGTGACTTAACGGTAGCCTCAACCTCTTAAAGGGCAGATACATTGTGGCTGGAAGAAGTGGCGGGAGCCCTTTCTGAAATGAATCTGTGCTGCGAAAGATTGACGAATGTCTGAAAATGCAAGAGACTGCGCACCAAGCTTTTCTGATAATGAATTGGAGATCTTGGTGCAAGGCTTGGAAAGAAGGAGAGACATTTTCCATTCGCAGTGAGGCAGGAGGCCCTCCAGGAGCCAATGGGAAGAAGTCGCAGCAGAGGTCAAAGCCAGGTGCATGGCACCAAGAATATGGATGCAGTGCAAGAAGAAGTTTAACAATCTGGCATAAGCTGTCAAGGTGAGCAAATGCAATCTTCAAATGTCATATCCTACCAACTGCACCACTAGCCTCAACTCCTGCTCAATTAACTACATTCCCAAGTCCCACCGACCAACAACCTCCATCAATCAGTACTCAACCCTTTAACTATTTTCATCATGTTCATGTATTTAGCACTGTTGTTTATTTAACTCCTCAGTGCAAAAGGGGAAACTCTGCACTTTTGGCTTTTATTTGATTTTGAATCGGCCACACTATGCTACCAAATCAACAGACTAAATTGGCACTTTCTCAACAAACCAAACATTACAGATATTAAATAATCTGCCTTAGAGTGCCTTCCACCCTTCATACACACAAAAAACAAAGCTGTGAACAAAATTAATGCAGATTATAATACATTATAAAAAGGTAAACTGATCAAGGCTCTTGCTGAGTTTTCAAAGGAACAGGCTATTTGAATTTAAGTGTTAGCCTTGGCTCAGTTGGTAGCGCTCTTGTCCCTGGGTTCAAGTCCCACTCCAGGGCTTTAGGACAGAAATCAAGGCTGGCACTCAAGTGCAAGTCTGAGGCAGTGCTGCCCTGTCAGAGGTGCCATCTTTTGGATGAGATGTTAAACCAAGGCCCCATCTGCCTGCTCGGATGGATGTAAAAGATCCCATTTCACTATTTTGAAGAAGGGCAGGGGAATTATCACCTGTGTCCTCCCAATATTTATTCCTCAATCAACATCTGATTATCTGGTCATTTTAACATTCCTGTTTGTGGGAAAACTTGGCTGCCACGTTTCCTATATTGCAACAGTGACTTCACTTCAGGAATACTTCATTAGGTGCAAAGCATTTTGAGACGTTGGGTGGCTGTGAGAAGTACTATATAAATGAAAATCTTTCTTATCTTTAAAAAGCAGTTTGATTTTGGTAAGAAGCACCATTTCAAAATTTAAAATACTGAACCAACTTTTATCTTTCCAAACATCTCTACAAGAAATGTTTCACTGCACTGACCCTGTCTGCATGCATACCATGTCCAAACACAGGAATTGTTATAGATTTCCCCCTTTACTCTTTCATGGGATGTGGGCGTCACTGGCAAGGCCAGCATTTGTTGCCCATCCCTTATTGCCCCTGAACTAAGTGGCTTGCTTGGCCATTTCAGAGGGGCAGTTAAGAGTTGACTACATTGCTGTGGGTCAGGAGTCACATGTAGGCCAGACCAGGTAAGGGCAGCAGATTTCCTTCCCTAAAGGCCATTGTACAACCAACTGGGTTTTTCTAACAATCAATGATGACTGAATCAACTATTACTGATGTTAGCTTTCAATTCTAGTTTTATTACTTCATTCAAATTCCACCAGTTGCCATGGTGGATTTAAACCCATGTCCTCAGATCATTAGCCTGGGCCTCTGGATTACTACTCCAGTGACATTACCACTGGCCCACCTTCTCTCTATTTAAAATTTATCAATCTTGTTCAAAAAGTGGAACAGTCCACCTATTGAAATCCTTTCCTCTACTATCCTTATTTATGACTGACGTGAATGGAAGGAACGTACCCAAATCACTGGAGCACGTTTCAAGATAAACAGGCATTGCAAAATCTCAGTGCCATGTGTTGCCAGTCCTCCAGCATCACAGGTAACCAGTTTAGTTATGGCCTAGTAAGATGCAGAGAGGAGCTTCCGTTGTTTTGTTCAAAGAATGTTCCTTAGTCCCAATATCAGAAGAGCAAGTCTTACAACGCCAGTATAACATTTCCCCATTACCCACTGCAGCCAACCTGTGATTTGAGTGAAAGTGCCAATTTTCACTGAACGAGGGTAGGATTGGTGGTGTGGGCTCTTGCCCACTAAGACCTGCATTGAGACGACCCAAACTCAAGTCTTAGGGGTAGCTCTGAAGAAGGGTCATACGGACTCGCAACATCAACTCTGTTTTTCTCTCCACAGATGCTGTCAGACCTGCTGAGTTTTTCCAGCATTTTCTGTTTATCTTTCAAGTCTTAGGGGTTTTATTTTGTTAAATTAATAAAATGGGAATAGTTGCAAGTATGGAGGACAGTATAATGCTCCTCTTTCCATTACACACGAGCTCCTTTTCAACTTCTCTTCATACAGGAGCAGTAGTCATTTTGAAAATAGCCACCAGATGAAATATAGAGTACAGAGCTACTTTGGCCCAAATACTATTTATTTTAAGAGTGAGTGACAGGAGTTTTATAAATAGGCTTAATTTACTTTACAAGATTTGCTATCAGCTGCTGTCTAGAAAGCAAACACCACAGTTGGTGGCCCTCCAATAGATATTCAGATAGTGGGGGAGGTGGGGAGAAGCCTTCTCAATATGGTAGATTCATAACAGTAATGGGATAGGGAGGAATAACTCCAGCACTAATATTGATGTTAGATAATGTATCGTATAGGAACGTGATATAACCTTTTTTCTCATAGGATCTATCAAACCACCTGCTGCATGTAGTCAACAGCTGAACAGACTTGGCTAATACAGAGAACCCTCTATATTTGTGTTACTGGAGTGCAATGACACATATCACGTTGAATGATGTGATCAGAATAAATTCCTTTGTAAATTTTCAAAGCTCAAAGGTTTCAAATGGGATTACTCAAGAATTAATTGTTTTCCCCAGAATTTACTAAGGTTGATCAAACCAGATTTTGCATTGTATCTGTTTGGAAAAGTAAAGAAATCTGCATGCCTGGGCTGACCAGTGGCAAATGAAGTTCAATATGGACCAAAATAGGCCCTCTGTGCATTCAATGGGTGGGATAGAACTTGCTAAAGGGAGAAGCTAAGACAGCTAGGAATATGAGTTGACCCATTAATCTTCATATTCAAACTGTTGGGCAGGGGGCAGGAGGTGGGTGAGGGGATAACAATAGGGAAAGTGTTCAGGATGTTGAGTTGCATTGCAAAATCATTGGGTTCAAATCATGTTAAAGTTGAACAGTTCGGGTCACACCCGGATTATTAGGTTGGATCTGGTCATCTCTCATTCCAGTCCTACCAATGGGTTGGTTAGCTCAGCTGGCTGGATGGCTAGTTTGTGATGCAGAATGATACCAACAGTGTGGGTTCAATTCTGGTACTGGCTGAGGTCATCCATAAAGGCCCTGCCTTTTTAACCTCATCACCACACCTTGTCTGAAGTGTGGTGACCCTCCATGTTAAACTCATCACCAGTTGCCTCTGTCTAATGAGAGAGCAGACTATGATGACTTTCACTTCACAAGTGATGTAGAGTAGGGGCACTAGGGTTTTACATCAATGACAAATTGTATTTATATAGCACCTCTAATGTAATAAAACATTCCAAGGCACTTCACAGAAGAGCTAGCAAACAAAATTTGGTGCCAAGCCACACAAGGGGTTACCAGAAAAGATCTCCAAAGGTTCTGCAAGGTTTTAAGGAATGCGTTAAAGGAGGAGAGAGAGGTGGAGAGGTGAACTTATTTAGAAAAGGAATTCCAGAGCTTAGGGCCGAGGAAGCTGAAGGGCCAACAATGGGCAGAGCAATGAAGGTTGGGGTTGTGCAAGAGACCAAAATTGGAAGAGCACAGATGGGAGTTTGAACAGTTGGAGGATACAGGAATAGGGAGGGAGAGGTCATAAGGGATTTGAATGAGAATTTTGAAGTTTAGCCATTGCTGGACTGAGATCCAGAATCACACGCAGACCTGTATACCAGGCAGGGACACTTCATTTATTTCTGGAAGGAAAGAAAACTCAGACTGAGACCGTATAGCCAGCTCCACAGAATGGCAGCAATGTCAGGTTGCATCAGACAATGTACACACGAGGTTGCAGACTGCTGTCAGGCTTTTTTATATGTCATTTCTACCTTAAGAGTTGCAATCCAAAAAAAGGAAACCCAGTAATAGACAGTAAAAAGCTTTTTTACGGGGTTGGAAGAATCAGATTGCATGAATCGCAATCTTTAAATTGATTTATTTTCCCACTGTGCCTTCTTCTCATTCTCAATCTTTGTCGGATGATGTTGTGGTTCAAAAACATGTTCTGGAGTAAAAGGGGAAAAAAAAGCAGCATCTCGTTATAGCATTATAATCTATTACACAGACAGACGACATTAATATCTGGTTTCCCTGAACCTACCTACCCACATTTTGGAAAAAGAAGATATATCTATTGAGAGTGAACTTGAATTTCATATAATCCAGATTAAATGGCTCAGGTCATATCCATGAACGGAGTTATTTTTATTTATTTATACAAAGATTTATTTTAAGATCTGGACTATTTTTAAAAGAAAAATCGCTACAGTATCCTGACCAGTGAGTAGATTAATGGGAAGACGCTCCATTGTACTATCTCCTGTCTACACCAGAAACATTGATCTGTGAAGCACTAAAATAATACAGCAATTAAATACCATGAAAAAAATAAAATGTTACTGGGCAATAAGGATAAACCAGCCTGCTGTGACCTCTGCTGAGCTGAAATACGTTTGACTCAATACCTTTCTTCTTTCCATCTCTCCTTCCTCATCTCCTCTTTCTCCCTTTTCCTCTTCTTCTCCCTCTCCCTCTTCCTGTCCCTTCTCTCTCTTCTTCTGTTCTTCCTCTCTTTCTCCCTGCTCCTCTTCCTCTCTTCTCCTCTCGATCCCTCTTCATCCACCTTCTCTCTTTTCTGTTCTTCTTTTCCCCCTCACTGTTCCTCACCCTTCTCCCTCTCCCCGTCTTCCTCTCTCTCCCTCCTTCCTCTTCCCCTCTTCTCACTCTTTCTCCTCTCTTCTTCCTCTCCCTCTTATTTAGTTAAGGAACCAGAGTGAATTAAAGGAATACCATTGTTTGAAAATTGCTGGGAATTTCCTCAGGATTTCTCTCTCTCCAGCCTGGTGGAAATTCTGCCCGGCAGAAACTCTAGCAAACTTAAGGCGTTGAAGCAGGAAAGGTCACCATGAAAATCCCAACAGATCTATTTTGCCAAAATATCTCGATGTGGTATAGCAGAGGGTGTGCACAACACTGATGTATTTCACATGCTGTAATTGTCAGTCAGCTGTGTCTGCCCTGCCAAATATTGACGCGAGAGAAGGGGAAAGGAAACTTTGAAAAAGTTTAGACTGATGGAGTATGTTAGCGTGGAAGCTTGCCAATATGTTAAGCATCTCACACAATTTTTCGAATCACATTCATGACGTTGGCCATTCCCGAAACAAGATAGATTTTTAATCAGTAAGGGGAAAAGGGTTATGTGGAAAAGGCAGGAAAGTGGAATTGAGGATTATCAGATCAGCCGAGATCCCATTGAATGGTGGAGCAGACTCGATGGGACGAATGGCCTACTTCTGCTCCTACGTCTTATGGTCTTGTGGGAACAAAGGATTCCTTGCACATCTCCTCACTCCAATAGCAGTGACCCTCTTTACAGGCATTGTACTGTGTCAGGAGTGTTCAGACTCAGTTTGAGAGGGCAGTGTATTCCGCAAACTGGTTCTGTCAGAACTGTCAGAAGACATGTTGTCTTCCCAAAAAGGGCATTTAACTAGCACAAGTATAAATTGTTAGTGGCCCAATAGTGACACAAGAACATGACCGATTACATTATGTATTCCTTTGCTGAGAAATCTACAATCTCTCGTAAAGCACTGTAATATGACCATGCTGTCCCTTTAAGATTTTCCACCCTGACCCCTAAACAAAATGACCTTCCGATCCACTTTATTGTTAGTCCTCCCCAACAAACCATAAACTAATTTGACATGGCCTGACGGTGATCTGCAACGTTCCCTTATTATCACATGGGCTCCAAAATATCAGTGAAAATCGTCTCACAAACATGAATCAGCTTGAAGTAACTTCTCGAGCCCTGAATGCTCTTATTTCCCAATGTACCGTACCTTATTACTACAACAGTGGATCTCTGCGCGCTTGTGATACCTGCCATGTCCAGGCAGAATTACAGGAACCAACAGCAGCTCAAACTATGAGTTCCCAATAATATAAAGTCGTGGAGTTTTAACCTTAAGGGATTTTCTTAAAATCCATTTTTTTTTATATATTGGAGCCTAGTGACGTCTTCGTTTGAAGGGTTGAACTATGTGAAATCTCATCAAGTGACATTGGAAACTTTACTGCCTCAGCAAAGAATAGATTCCCTTTTCAACAGCTATGATGCTGGTCCCTGTAAGACTCAGCAAGCATTATTAGCAGTCCCCTCGCTGTACGGTTTTGATGGGTTAATGTCATACGTGATGATTAATTTCATACAGGTGTCACATTCTTTTAACCCAGCCAGGTGAGGATTGATAGGATATGGTAGGATGATCCATCACTGGAGGCAGGTGGGACTGTATCGGAATATTCGAGAACTGCTCACCATCACACCTCCTACAGAATGATTCAACTAATGACCCCCCACTCATGATGTGATACTAGAAATCAATGCACTGCCTTCAAGGTCAATCTGTTGCTTGGAAAGCTCCTCAGGATCAAACAGATATATTGTGTCCGTTGGATGCGAGTGTGGACGGTGACTGGCAGTTCATTGTCCTTGTGGCTGCAGCAGTTTTAAATACAATTCTTTCCACCAGGGCAAGGGTCTGAAGCATTAGAACAATTAATAAAAAAACCCTGCTGAATCCCTGACGAGTCCAACCCGACTTCTCCTCCATATCCCCTTTGGACCTTCCTCTTCCCAGATCTCCTTCAGGAAGACGGGTGATTGCATTGAGGTCCCTATCACCACCCCAGAGATGGGTTCATTTTTATCAATCACATTTTTGTGATTGTACTTCTCATCAAGGTGAGGGTTGTTAGTGCTGTAAAATAGATTATTTTCTCATTTCAGGCACCCACCCTCGAGTTAGGTGTGGTACAGTTACATTCAAAGTAAAACTCTCCTCTACTCCCAACTTTGCACTTTAGCCTCAATGCTTAAACAGTACCTCCTATGTTGTTTATTCTGCCTTTCGCCGATCCGGGCATCCAATGGTTCTTCTCAACTAAATTGCATTTTTGCCAAACTAAAGACAGTTTTTGTACTGTGGGTGTATATCTATTAGAAACTGCCCACTGTGAAATGCTGTACATTTATGCAACTTCTTCCTTATGTATCAGGACAAGTTAGGCTCAGGCGAACAACCAGTATCTGTAAGTTTCTGACATTTTTTTAAAGTTGAACATTATTTCCATGAGAGCAAATGCTTTCTAAAAAAAGATTTAGGTAAGATTTTCTGTAGACAAGTCTCGAATTGACTCACCATTGAAGAGCTGCATCCAACTCTACCAAATGTCTGCCTGCACACATGTATTAAAGGAGATGACAAAGGAAGGAAGGAAAACCACACTAATCCTATACTGCTTCCCTCATCAGCCTTGCCAAAGTCGGAATGTAAGTCTCCTTCAGGATTCGGTTCCTCTATACAGGACCACTTCAAAGATTCTACCTATCAAATGTGAGATTCTGCAGACCGTGAGCATCTGAAGTGCAGAAAGTGAAAGGGGTTGGTTGAATGGTTTCTGAACGGAGGCACTCTCATTTAGCATTAAATGAGGTGGAAAAAATTAACATGCAAATGTCAAAACTCATGTTTAAAGACATAAGAGACCTGACAGTCAAAGAAAAGCCGATCCCATTAGCTGATGGCACAAGGGCTAGAGGATGCAAATTTAAAACTGTTGGCAAGAGACACAGGACAGATTTGAGGAAGAACTGTTTTGCGCAGCTCGTGGTAATGACGTGGAACTCACTGGGCCATAACGTTCTGTGGAGTGGTCACCCCGCTCTTAATTTCTTACCTTAAAATCCAGGTACTCCTATCTTGCCCGACCTTCCGACTCAGACCAGGTGAGATCCATGCAGTGCTACCCACTCCCGGGGCCTACCATTGAAGGCTGTAGAGTCAAAGATGAGTAAACCTCTTTTTTTACGGCACTAGCTGCCATGAACCAGATAAGGTCCAGGCCAGGAAGAAGGTAAGTGTATAAGGTAAACGGGTAGGATTGGGGGGGTGAAATTGAGGGTCAGTCGGGGGTAGATGTCAGTTGGGGGTAGATGTCAGTCCGGGGGGTGGGGTGTTAGTTGGGGAGGGCTCAGTCCGGGCGTGGGGGGGTGCGCGGGTGCGTGATGCGGGGCGGTGTCAGTTGGAGGGAGGGGATCAGTCAGGGGGTGGGATCAGTCGGCGGCATGCCAGTCAGGTGTCAGGGGGTTGTTAGTCGAGGGGGTCAGTGTCAGTCCAGAGGGATGTAAATCGAGGGGAGGGATGGTGGGGGGGGGTCAGTCGGAGGGAAAGGGCTCAGTCGAGGGGTGTCAGTTGGGGTGGGGCAGTCGACGGGAAGAGGTCAGTCCGGGGGTGGTGACAGGGGGTGTGGCCAGTTGGAGGGGGAGTCAGTTGGGAGGGAGGGGCTCAGTTGGGGGGATGCCAGTAGAGAGGGTGTCAGTCAGGGGGCGTGGCTGTCAGGGGGTCAGGGGTGTGAGTCTGACTCCAACCAGTGGAGAGTTTTTCCCCTGATTTCCATTGACTCCACTTTTGCTAGGGCTCCTTGATGCCATATTTCACCTCATTTCTATTTCTCTTCAGTTCTGATGAAGAGTTATACGGACTCGAAACGTTAACTCTGCGTTCCCCTCCACAGTTGCTGTCAGACCTGCTGAGTTTTTCCAGCTATTTTTGCTTTTGTTTCAGATTTCCAGCGTCCGCAGTATTTTGCTTGTATCTCCTCGATGCCACACTTGATCAAGTGCTGCCTTGATGTCAGGGGCAGTCACCCTCACCTCACCTCGGGAGTTCAGCTCTTTTGTCCATGTTTGAACCAAATTGATGGGGACCTGCAAATCAACACAGTCACTGGAAGAGACATTTACTTTTAAATGACTCTGAAAATGATTTTATAGTTCCTCAGGAATTTGTTTCCTTTCAAAGGTTGAGTAACACAAAGATCTGAGGCAAAGACACAGCAACAGAAGATGTTTCAATGGAATAGCTGAAGCACAAAAACTGAAACAGTGGTGTTCCTGGGAAAAATGAACATCAATGGAAGGACCAGAGGGTCAATTTCCCCAATTGGCTCTGGTTTAATATCCCCTTTTAGAGTTCAAACTAAAGTCAACTTCGGACAGCATCATTCTATTGCCATTCTGCATTCAATTTTTATGTTTTAACGTAAAGGGAACAGAAACTGCTGGAAATGCTCAGCAGGTTTGCCAACATCTGCGGCGGGAGAAACAGAGTTAATATTTTGTGTCGAACATGACTCTTCTTCAGAACTGGCCTCCATCCTGGGTGCGGGTCTTTTAGTAAAAAAAATGCTGTCCAATCAGCAGGAGTCCATTTGGCCAATCATGGCTGGACGGTCTGAAGAAGAGTCACATCCCCCTCGAAACGTTAACTCTGTTTCTCTCTCCACAGACGCTGCCGGGCCGGCAGAGCTTTCCCAGAACTTCCTGTTTTTATTTCAGATTTCCAGCGTCCGCAGCATTTTGCTTTTGTTTCAGGATTTACTTCTTGAACAGGCTTCATCGCTCCAATGAAATGTGCAGCTTACCCAATGAAATTAAACCAAGTTGATGAAATAAAGGACTAGCAAGCCTCAACGTTCCAACAGTTTAAGGCTTCTTGCTTTAATTGTAAACCAGCTAAATAAAAATTAAATCCCAACATAGCTTTTCCTTTAATAAACAGAACGCATCTGCCAATCAATTTGCTCATCCTCCAATGTAAGGCTGTAGGTTCTGGTGCTGCCTCCACTTAATTCTGCAAATATGATTTTTCTTCGTAAGTTATTCATAAGGAGAAAAATTTAGATGGCTGTTATCGTCTCTATTCCATGAAAGAATATCCCTTTACACACCATTGGCTACACTGCTTCTAATCACCACTCAGCTCTCTGTGGCATATTCAAATTAGTTATCTAGCTGAATTTGGCCTTAATTTGCCATTGGAGGATTGAGGTGCACAATAGACTCACTTAATGCATTTTGTCATTAAAATAACCAACGTGGGAAAATCTGGGCTGGTTTAAGATAATTGGCAAAAGAACCAAGGAGGCAGGTGAGGAGACTTTTTTTTTAATGTAGCAACCTGTGATCCAGAAAGCACTTCTTGAAATGGACATGGAAGCCGATTCAATAGTAACTTTTAAAAGGTTCAAGATATATACATGTACTTCAAATTTTGCTATGGGAGGGGGGTGCGGGGAGGAATAATTAGGTAGTTTTTTTTCAGGCATGATTGGTTGACATGGCTCTTTATTTCAGCGATAGCATTAGCATCCCTGTAATGACTCGATGGAGCGGACAGGTTTCAACACGAAACAGATATATTTTATTACAGCGAGTTTTTCAGGTGCTACATGCTCAATCAGGACTCTCGTCAAGAAGCCCCCCCCCCCGCCCCCAGATTACTCGCGTTTAGGGCTCATTGGTCGGAGCCTCCCAGAACATCACATGACCCCTGATAGACAGCAGGGGAGTCTATACCTTCAGTTACTACATTTCGTCCCCCTTTATTTTATTTTTTTTACAATTTCTATTCACAGGGAAACATTTGAATATCCAACAACATATATACAACTTCAGGTGATTAAAGATCAGTCTCTGAGGTGCTTTCCTCATACAGCTAGAGTGGTGTAGCTCTACCACTTGAGGTTCCTCAACAGGGTCGATAGGATCTGGAACTTCAGCAGGAGACACATCATTAGAAAGTAGCAGTTCTGGGTTTAGCAACTCTACAGAGACATCAGGCATGTCTATTCTAGATCGATGTGTCACCTCAGGAATTGACGGCTCGACGTTAATCATAGACAGAATAGTTGATTGTTGGAATGTCTCTCTAGCATGAACATGATCCACATGCTTATGAACGATTCTATCTTCCACTTGTACTTGGAACTCATCCAGTTTTGCTGCCTTATAGTCAATTTATAGTCCCCACAAATGCATATGGTTTGGTCAGGCTTAACCACTGGAACTATGGGTGCTGCCCATCCCGAGAATTAAACAGGTTGGATGACCCTCAGCTTTTCTAACCAGCACAGTCCTGCATCCACCTTCTCCTTCAATGCAGAAGGCATAGGTCTGGCCTTAAGGAGACATGGTGTTGCCTGAGGATCCACATATATCTTGGCCTGCATGCCTTTTAACTTCATCCCGAAAAGCCGTGTTGTATTTCCTTAGCAGTTCAGGAACTCCTCCTGTTTTCAGATGAAATGTTTCAGCCCAGTCAAGCTTGATCTTCTGCAACCAGTCTCGGCCTAAAAGACTGAGTCCTTCTGCTTCCACTATTATCACAGGCAGCTGGGCTGTCTGTTGCCTATAAGACACTGGTACTGTGGCGATGCCCTTTACCTGAATAGATCCTCCAGTGTATGTTTTTAATTTAGCAGTTGTCTGCTCCAGGTTTATTGGCTGTCTACCTTCGTTAAGGTGTTTGAAAGCGTGCTGTCCCACCACTGTAGTTGAGGCACCCGTATCCACCTCCATTATTAGTGGCTTCTCATTAACTCGGGTTGTGATAGAGATAGGTTCGGTTTTTACCGTGGTGACGTTATACAGGGAGTAAACTTCGGCAGCTCCAGGTTGTGCTGTATTTTTTAATTCAATCATGTTCATTTGCTGCTTTATGGGCTGTTTCAACTTTGCCCTGCATTGCCTCACTACATGGCCTTTCTTCTGGCAGTAATGGCGTTCTGCCTCCTTGTATTTACAGGTGTCTGCTCTGTGGTCACCTCCACACCTGTAACAACTTAATCTTGGAGTCGTCACTGAAGTGTTTCAACAGGTCTTTTCATGTTTACAACAGTGGATGTTGCATCTTGTTTCGCTGCCGTGGGTCTGGTTTTCGCGCCACGCTCGGCAGTAGGTTCCCGCCCCAAATGAAGAATGGTGCCCTGTTGTGTGTGTTGCAAAGCCTGTGAGTCTCTCACAGCGCTTTCCATGGAGAGGGAGATTTCTAGGGCGTGCTTAAAGTCGATGTCGACCCCGGCGAGTAAATGACGCTGAATGGCGTTGTCCTGAACTCCACAAACTAATCCCGCAGCATATCAATGTGTCCCCAAAGTCACAGTGTTCTGTCAACTGCTTAAGGTTCGCTACCTAAGTTGTGATGGACTCTCCTGGGGGCCTAACTCTGGAATTAAATTTAAAACGCTGCATTATTATGGATCGCTTCGTCTGGAAGCGCGTTTTCACGAGGTCCACTAATTCATTATAGGACTTAGAATTGGGCGCGTTTGGGTTTGAGATTGTATGTTCTACTGCCACAGAAAGGATTGCTTTCTGCTTTTCCTGTGCGGTAATTTCGTCGCTATGAAATAAAATCTGAGGTGCTCTACATACTGGCTCCAGTCTTCCGTAGTCACACACCATAAGGATCGACTCTGCCAAAGAGTGGCACGGCTGGTGAGTAGTCTTTTCTTTTTCTTAAGATTCGATGTACTCAGTAACAAGGTGAGGTGCAGCTTTGGAGCTATTTTACCCACGTTGGCAAATGTAATGACTCAATGGAGTGGACAGGTTTCAACAAGAAACAGATAGAATTTATTACAGAGAGCTTTTCAGGTGCTACATGCTTGATCAGGACTCTTGTCAGGAAGTCCCACCCCGATTGACCGTGCTTAGGGCTCATTGGTCGGAGCCTCCCAGAACATCATGTGACCTCTGATGGGTAGCAGGAGAGGCTATACCTTAAGTTACTACAATCCCACTTCCAGGCTTCCTGACCAATCAGAGAAGGTGGGCAGAATGACGATGTCAAAGGAAGGATTTCGAGTGTAAAGGACCCCGGCAGAATGCCTGGACTGTATATTGATTCCTGAGGCTTCAGCAACCACAGGGATGGAAAGT
Organism: Cetorhinus maximus; assembly: GCF_964194155.1. NCBI lineage: Eukaryota > Metazoa > Chordata > Chondrichthyes > Lamniformes > Cetorhinidae > Cetorhinus > Cetorhinus maximus. The sequence continues at coordinate 145,066,890 of NC_135884.1, forward strand.
TAACCTGACAAGGCTGCTCCCATGTCTCAGACTCTTACCTGGTGGCCCAGGTGCAAGGTCTGAGAGATTGAAGGGAAATGATGTTTACCAAGGAATGGAGGAAAAGTCAGCCTGTCAAACCAAGCAGGTGTGGATGGAAGTGGCCAAGAAAGTTAGCAGTAGGTCCCTTGTGAGTACAATGCCCCAAGAGGATCAAGAACATCAGGAGGGCAGGAACGATGTGTGGCATTAACACTTTCATGTGCCAAGTCCACACCCTGGCTGGGATTTTACATTTGCAAACCGGGACTGCTGTTATTCTGCGCCTGATGACTTTGTGTTGCAAACCTGATGTCAACATGTCTGTTTTCTATAATATGGTAGCTGGTACCGAAATCAGCAGCCTGCATGCCATTTTAAAACAAAACCATTAACTGGCAATTGAGCTCGTTAAATTGACCCAAATATTACACTGCCCGTGCCATGTTGCAGTTGGCATGGACAGGCAAGCGAGAGTGGGGAGTCCACTTTTTCACCATCAGAGGTGAAAAACTAGGAAGGAAGTGGGGTACATTGTTTGGAGGGGGATGTCCTATATGCATCTGGGATACCCTCCAAGATGATATGCCCACTTTCAGAAAGACAGGCGAAATGACGAAGAAGGAGGGGTAACCCCGGTAGTGAAGGATGACATAAAGACTTTAGAGAAAAGGGATCTGGCCTCAGAAGGGCGTGAAGTAGAATCAGTATGAGTAGAAATTAGAAATAGCAAGGGTCAGAAAACACTGGTGGGAGTAGCTTATAGGCCTCCTAACAGTAGTTATAGCATTGGACAGAGCATTAAACAAGAAATTATTGGAGCTTTTAACTAAGACAATGTAATAATTGTGGGGGACTTTAATCTTCATATAGACTGGGTCAATAAAATTGGCAAGAGTGATCTAGAAAATGAGTTTGTGGAATGTTTTTGTGAGTTTCTTGGACCAATACATTTTGGAACTACCTAGGGATGAAGTTATCTTAGGCCAAGTATTGTGTAATGAAGCAGGGTTACTTAGTAATGTTATAGTAAAAGATCCACTGGGAAATAGTGATCATAATACCATTGATTTCTATGTTAAATTTGGAAGTGACAAACTCCAATCACAAATAAGAATCTTAAATGTAAACATAGGTATGAGAGCAGAAGTGGCTGAGGTGAAATGGTAAATAGGCTTAAAGGTATGGCTGTAAATGGACAGTGGGAAACATGTAAAGAAACAATTCAAAATGTCCAATAAAAATACATTCCATGGAAAAACAAAAACTCAGCAAGAAAGAACAATTGAGCCATCTGTGACTCACTCAGGAACTTGGAGGGATATGATTAGATTAAAAAAAGAGGCCTACAATATTGCAAGAAACAGCAACAAGCCTCAGGATTGGGATTGTGATAGAAACCAGCAAAGGGCAATCAAAAAATTGATAAAATGGAAAAAAACACAGAGTATGAGAGTAAACCAGCCAAGAATATAAAAACAGATTGCAAGAGCATTTATAAATATATAAAAAGGAAGAGAGTAGCTAAAGTTAACGTTGGTGTGTTAGAATCAGAGACAAGAAAAATTATCATGGGGAATGAGAAAATGGCAGTGGCATTGAACAAATATTTTGTGCCTGTCTTCACAGTAGAAGACAAAAGTTTCATTCCAGAAATAGACAATAAACCAAAGGATAAAAACAGTAAGGACATTAGAGAAATTAATATCAACAAAGAAAATGTATTGGAGCAACTTAAGGACTAAAATGCAACAAATCCCTGGGGCTCGATGGTCTACACCCTAAGTTTCTAAAGGGAGTAGCTGCAGAGATAATGGATGCACTGGCTATGATTTTCCGGAACTCATTGGATTCGGGAATGGTCCCATCAGATTGGAAGTTGGCAAATGTTACTTTGCTTTTCAAGAAAGGAGGAAAAGAGGAAATAGGGAACTACAGACCAGTTAGGCTAACGCCAGTTGTTCGGGAAATTTTGGAATCTATTATTAAGGCAGTGTCAACAATGCATTTAGAAAAGCATAGCATGATTGGAACAAGTCAACTTGGTTTTACTAAAGGGAAATCCTGTTCAACAAAGTTTTTTGAGGATGTAACTAGTAAAGTAGATAAAGGGGGAACCAGTTGATACAGTGTACCTGGATTTCCAAAAGGCTTTCAATAGGGTGCCGCACAAAAAGTTAATAGACAAGATAAGAGCGCATAAGGTTAGCATGGATAGAGGATTGGTTAACAGATAGGGAGCAGAGAATGGGCATAAATGGGACTTTTTCAAGTTGGCAGGTAGTGAATAGTGGAGTATCACAAGGGTCAGTGCTGGGGCCTCAGCTATTTACAATCTTAATTGTTTGATAGTACAGAACTGGAGTATTACTGAAAAAAGATTTTTTTTCCAAAGCTTTTCATGTTGTCCTCATCAGGACAATTCGTAAGAAAATAACCAATACCAGGGGAAACAACAACTTTATAATGTATGAGAAGAGAGCGCTGATTGGTTGGCAAGTGGACATTGATTGGTAGAGGTGTTGCCATGGAGAATGCAATTGTATATTGTGCGGTATATTGGGCAAACTCATGAACAGGCCCAAGGGCCCATGTACTGACAAGTGTCCAGTCTGCCTCATGTTACCCTGCAAGGGCTGGGTATCTTAAAAAACTGAGCAACAGGCAAAGCCAGCTGCTTCACGCTGCTACTATGCAGTAGCAACACGAGTGGTATTCACCACTAACAGGATGCTGCTGTCAAGCCCAAAACACATTCTGCCTATCACACAATGAGTAATGTGGCATATGAATTTCAGTGCCAGTGCGATGCTAGGTATGTAGGCCGTACGTCCCAAAGGCTGATGGATTGTATCAAACAACACGTCCCTTCTGCTGTTCGCAACGGGCAAGGCACAGACCGTATCCAACCCCAACACGTGCTTGCAAAACTCAAAACACCATGTCCAATATTAGATGTGATTCTGCGATTGAAGAACATTTGTTAAATAACCTTCAGCGTGCTAAGAATTACGCAGACAAACAATTTACGATTGTCAGTCAGGTTTGCAGTGTGGTGCACTTTTGTGTACTGGAAGCTACATATATTAATACATAGGGCTCTCTTCTTTGCAGATGGAAAGAACATGTATACACATTGCACCTATTTCAGCTAAACAAAATAAACAATAGCCATTTGCTGGTTCATTCCCCAGGGCAATGTCTGAACCAATCAGAGTCAAGCTACCTGGTTTATATTTCAAACAATGCTTGGAAGTTAATTGTCAATCGCCATCAACTGGTGCATTCTCCATGGCAGTGCCTCTACCAATCAGTGTCCAATGCCAACCAATCAGCACTCTGTTCTCACACAGTATAAATATGTTGTTTCCCACGACATTGGTATTTTCTTGTGGATTGCCCTGATGAGTATAAGACGACAAAAAATGTCTCTTTTTTTCAGCAAGATTTACACTCTGGATTAGTGACTCAATGAAGAGACAGACAGAAATGTGTCTAAGTTTGTTGATGATACAAAGTTAGGTAGAAAGGTAAACTGTGGGGAAGACACCAAGAGGCTGCAAACATAGACAGGTTAAGTGAGTGGGCAACAAGATAGCAGATGGAGTATAACGTAGGAAAGTGTGAGCTTGTTTACTTTGGTCAAAAGAATAGAAGAAGTGAATATTTCTTAAAAGGCGGGAACCTTGTAAATGTGGGTGTTCAAAGCAACTTGGGTGTGCTCATACAAAGAACACAAAATCTTAACATACTGGTACAGCAAACAATTAGGAAGGCAAATGGCATGTTGGCCTTAATTGCAAGGGGATTGGAGTAGAGGAATAAAGAATTCTTGCTGGAGCTGTCCAGGATTTTAGTGAGACCACATCTGGAGTATCATGTGCAGTTTTGGTCTCCACATTTAAGAAAGGAAATACTTGCACTGGAGGGGGTACAGCAAAGGTTCATTAAATTGGTCCCTGGGATGAGGGGGTTGTCCTATGGTGAGATGCTGAGCAAATTGGATTGATCTTCTCCGAAGTTTCGAAGGATGAAAGGCGATCTCATTGAAACATACAAGACTCTGAAGGGGCTTTGATAGGGCAGCTGCTGAGAGATAATTTCTACTGCTCGGAGAATCTAAAACGTGGGGGCGCAGTCTCAGGATGAGGGATCAATTATTTAGGACTGAGATGAGGGAAATGACTTCATGCAAAATGCCGTGAATCTTTGGAATTCTCTGCTCCAGAGAGTTGTGGGTGCTCCATCATTGAGCACATTTAAGGCTGGGATAGACAGATTTTTGGCCTCTCAGGGAATCAAGGGATATGGGGAATGGGCAGGGAAGTGGATTTCAAGCCCAAGATCAGTCACGATCGTATTGAATGGCGGAGCAGGCTTGACGGGCCATATGGTCCACTCCTGCTCCTATTTCTTGTGTCCTTGTGTGCTGTTGTATTCTTGTGCACGTGCCACCCGGCCTGGCCTCCAAAAGCGCCTCCCACCTCCTCATCCCCCTCCCTAGAGTGCCAGATCCCCCCCTCTGTTATCGTCATTCTGGGTCTTAGCTGAGGTTAGACATGGGGAGGATTTATAAAGACTGTTTGGGGCAAGGCTGTTGGTAAACTTTACCTTTTATTGAACATTCTACTAACTACATTCAGTACAAGACTTAGCATGATGCTTCACATCAGCACCCTCTGTTGTCATGTGATCTTATATCACTGGTGATGTAGACTGTCGATTTACATATTTAACCCTTTACACTACAATCCCTGCCCAAAAATCCCAGATTTACCTGAATCTGGGATCCATTATGTCTTCTTCCCGGGGCCTGCCTGCAGTCCCAACAGTGCCCACTACTGAGTTCAGGTGGAAGTCCCGCTCTCAGTTTGTTTAGGTTGCAGGGTGGCCTTTTTTAAAGTCAGTAGGTTTGCGACTGACTTTTCTAACAGAGGGGTGAACAATACACCTACCCCCTCCCCCCCTCCCGCCGTGCCCTCCGACTTCCATGGCATTCAACTGCACAACACTCAGACCAGCACACCTCCATTCATTCCTTTCTCTCTCCAGGCAACTCATATCCCCATGTGCTATTTCTTATCTCCACCCATTCTACATCCTGATCTTCTGAGCCAAGGTCATTTTTCACTACTGTACTGATTTATTAACAGAGCTACCCCAACTCCTTTTCCTTTCTTCCTACCATTTCAAAATGGCAAATACTCCTAAATGTTTAATTCCCAGCCGTGGTCACCTTGCAACCATCTCCCTGTAATAGCTATCATATCATACCCATTTATTTCTATTTGTGCCATCAATTCATCTACCATCTCCTGAATACTGTCTGCAATTAGTGCATTCAGATAAAGAACCTTTAATTCTGTGTTTTAACCATTTTTCCCTACTCTGATCCTATTTATTGGCGCACTCTTATGTTTGTATGCTCTGACTCTTCTTGTTACACTCTGGTTATCATTGCACTATTGCCTTGCCCTTTCTCTTTAACTTTCTAAATTTCCCCTCACCTGAACCTTCTCCTCACTATTTAGTATAAATAGCTCTCTACAGCCCTAGCTATACAATTCACCAGGACACTGGGGCCAGCGTGGTTCAGTTGAAGCCTGTCCCAAGCGATCTAAACATTATTGTTTATTTACAGACCTATATACATCCCAGTAGCTTATACCTGGTTGTACTTCTGCTTCCCACCAGATCTAAGTCTCTTAGTCGTGTGACGTTGCATCATAGTTACACCAGTAGTTATATCAGTATCAGGTATGCCTGATGTTAAGCCTTTACTCTACAGATAACATCATCAGTTTTAAAAGGGAGTTTAACATGGATATGGTGAGGTAATCAAATGGTGTATAAAAGCAATGATTGATGCATTCTTTATTTAATACCTGGGACCAGACAGATGGAACAATATAATCATGTCCAGTCCTATCCTGAGGTGCTTACCTGCTCAGAGAAGCAGAGAGCATTAAACACTCAGTGGGACAAACATTGACTTCTCTGTCTGCAATTCCATTATATTCAGCGGGCTACCAAATACAGATATACAAACCTGTTCCGTCATCTACCTACTCAACTCGAACTACTGCATGCTCTTTATATTTGTTAAGGATGAATAGAGTTGTGGTGGCTGTCAGGTATCATCTGAAATCAATACATTTATTCTACTGAAAGGAGAGACATGTTTGTACAGAATCCAACATCTCATTCATTGGCTGGTATTTAATTCAGGCGATGGAGGCCTTGCCTGCCTTCCGTTGGGAAATGCCTGTTGGTTTTAAATGCCTGTCAGCCTTCCCCAGGAAGAGGAAGTACCTTGAGTGCATGTCTTCAGATCCCTGAAGGTAGCAAGAAGGTAGTTAAGGTGGTTAAGAAGGCATATGGAATCCTTTCCTATATTAGCTGAGGCATAGATTATAAGAGCAGGGAGGTTAAGCTGGAGTTACATAAAACACTAGTTAGGCCACAACTGTGTGCAGTTCTGGTCACCTCATTACAGAAAGGATGTCATTGCACTAAAGAGGCTGCAGAGGAGGTTTGAGAGGATGTTGCCAGGAATGGAAAATTGCAGACATGAGGAAAGTTTGGACAGGCTGGGGTTATTCGTCCAGAGAGAACTGAGGGGAGATTTGATGGAGATGTACAAAATTGTGAGGGACCTGGATGGGAAGGGCTTATTTACCTTAGCAGAGAGGTCAGTGACTAGGGGGCATAGATTTAACGTGATTGGTAGAAGAATTGGAGGGGAGATGAGGAAAGATTGTTTTCTCCCAGAGGATTGAGGAGGTCTGGAACTCACTACCTGAAAGGGTAGTAGAGGAAGAAACCCTCAACTCATTCAAGAAGTGTTTGGATATGCAGCTGAAATGCCATAACCTGCCGGGTTACAGACCAAATGCTGGGAAGGGGGATGAGGCTGGGTGGCTCGTTATTTGGCCGGCGCAGACACAATGGGCCAAGTGGCCTCTTTCTGTGCCATAAACTTTCCCTGATTCCGTGGTTTGGTCAAGGTCCCTGGGGATGGAAACCCCACCTCCCTCTAGAGCTGCTGGCCAATCAGAGGCCGGCAGCTGTCCAACGCAGGCAGCACCAGTGTGAGTGCTGGCAGCTGCTGCAATGCACCCAGGGAGAGGCCTAGGATTGTCAAGGGACCAGGCCACAGGTGAGTGAGGGCAGGTTAGGGGTTACAGGATGGAGTTTGTGGGAGAGGAGGGGTGAGGGCTGTTGGCAGCAATGGTAGGGTAGTGGCTTTCAGAAGGCCCCACTTCCTGATGCTGGGTCCCTCTGTCAGGCACTGAGTGCCTTTGAGCCAAGGACCCACCCTCGCTCCATGCCCCCCTACCCCACCAGCACTGCCCCATCACCACCCAGGAGCCCACAAGCAAACACAACAGGGGTTTGCTTAATGGGATTCCCACATGGACTTTGCCCTGCCTGCCACTGGTTGATAGCTTGATGGATAAATAAATGGATAAATAAATGAAGAAAGTCTTGCTTTCATGTCCTCATATTGTCCCAAAGCACTTTACAGCCATTGAAGTGCTTTTGAAGTGTAGTCACTGTTGTAAAGTAGGGAATGCTGCAGTGGAGCTGAGGTAAAGAGGAGCAAACAACAGGACATGTGACTGAATTTTATAACCCCCCCAACCAGCATTTGCAGGTGGGAAGGTAGGTAAATTAGAATGGGTGGTTTGCCCACTATCTTCCCACCCATGCCTGAGCTGTCTCCCATAATATAGTGGGCGGGTAAGCTAACCCACCCACCCTTAAGCCTATTGAGGCCCTTAACTGGCCAATTGCTGGGGCCTGTTCCTGCCTCCGACACAATAATACGTGTGACTGGGGAAGACAGATTGAAGGAGGCCAGCCCACTTTTTACCAGCTCAGGCTAAAAGAAGCGAAGGAAGGGGGGGTTACCTACTTGGGTTGGGGCCCTGTGCCCACTGGGGACAACTCCCGATGGTACCCCCTCCTTTGTGCCTTCTCCCTCACCTCCAGAAACTGACCCCGCCAAACCCCTTGCCCCCCCACCACCTCCCCTACCACGGCGTCCCCAATCCCTTCCCAACCAAAAACCCCGAACTCACCGGCATCAATCCGGCATCCGTGTCCCTTCTCCTCGGGACTACTTGTAGTCCCAGCAGCAGCCACTGCTGAATTGTGGCGCTGCTGGGTCTATTCAGCCGCCAGCCAATCAGATTGGCCAGCAGCTTTAGAGGGTGGGACCTCCTTTCCCTGAGGAGCGGACGCCTCCCTCTCAGCTTGTTGAGGCTGCCCCCAGTGTAATATCGCTGCGGGAGAGCCTTTTTTAAATTTGGCTGGCTCAAGACCAACTTTTCTGCCAGGGCGGGTAGCCAAGCACCCCCAACGACCCCCCCGCTCCCCATAAAACTCACCCCATGGTCCAAAGAGCAAAGGCCTTTCTGCTGGAAGAACAACGTTGAGGTGAATTCAGGCCATGGAGATACCTCGATAACATTTTTGAAACTGATACATGGAGGGAACTGGTGGGTGTAGGTGATCATTAGGGTGATGGTTTGTAGGCCCCACAAATTTGGTTTTTGAAAAGTAGAGCTGGAGGGATTATCATGGGAAAATCATCCAGCTGTCACTAGGCTCCTCGTTTGGAACAACAACCAGAAGTTGCCTTTGTGTGGCACCTTTAACATAGCAAAGTGTCCCAAGGCACTTCAGGGAGGCATTATCAAACAAAATCTGATACCCAGTCACATATATATCCCAGGTATTCAGGCAGACGACCAAAAGATTGGTCAAAGAGATTTTAATGAGCACCTTAAGGGAGGAGCGGTTGAGAGTTAGATACCGTTAGGGAGCAAACTCAGGGCTAAGCGACTAGGCAGTTGAAGGCATGGTCACCGTTACCGGATGAAATGAAAATCTGGGATGCAAGAGGGGCCATAATTGGAGGAGGGCAGAGATTCCAGAGGGTTGTAGGGCTGGAGGAGCTTACAGAGAGAGTGGGATCCAAATGAGACCATTGATGGGTGAAATCACAATGCTTGAAGTAAAGATGGGTGGGGCATGGCTGGTATAAGAAGACAATCGAAATTTAAAAATAGAAACAGGAATTGCTGGAGGTACACCACATGTCGACATCTGACAGAAAGCAATGTTCAGTGAGTGACGCTAAAATAAAAGAAAAATTCTGCTGATACTGAAAATCTGAAATAAAAACAGAAAGTGTTGGAAATACTCAGCAGGCCTGGCAGCATCTGTGGAGAGAGAAATGGAGTTAACATTTTGAGTCTGATATGACTCCTCTTTACAACTCTTCTTCGATTCCGAAGAAGAGTCATATCAGATTTGAAAAAGTTGGCCGGGATTTTCTGTGCCCGCCAGCGTTGGGCATGCTCGGTGGCGTGAGCGGACAAGATGGCGCGATCAGTTTCACGAAGGCGTGAAACCAGTTTGCAATCGTCCACTCAGCCCACCAATGGTGGGCTGCGTTTCCTGCCATTGGGCATTGGGAACCTAATTGTAATAATGCACATCATTATTAGGCTAGTCTGCTGGAATTGTCCCCCTCCGCTGGATCATCTGCCCACGTCAGTGGGAAAACACGCCGCATTTCACAACAGCACATAAATGACGGGCACCTGGTGGGCTGCACTTTGCTCGGGACTTCAAGGTTTGATTGCCTACCTTGTTTTGGTCAGCACTTGCAGTTATCAGCACCAGGCTTCACAGGCAGCAGCACATCACTTTTAGGGGGTCTCTACCTACCAGATCAGCCATATGTGGGTGGCTTTTCAACGTCTGCAAGGCTAGGGCTTGCTTGGCGAAGGGAGAGAAGTGACCTCAGGCAAGGGAAGAGGGTGCAGGGCGAGGGCTGTACTGGGGAAGGAGGGTAACCCAGGGTGTGTGTGGGGACACATGTTGATCTGTGCAAATGGCCTCAAGATGGCGATGCCTGAGGAGGCAGACTCCAGAGGAGATGAGGCTAGATGGACATGTGAGGCTATGTGTGTGAGAATGGGTGGTGATGTCCCTTGAGCTGGTAGTGAGTGAGATGCCAGTGAATGTGTGACGGGCTTGAGTGTGTGAGTTTAGGATGGTGAGATGGCTGCCGTACCCTGGCTGCACGGATGAGATCATTCATCCTCTATCTGCATTGGATGGCCAACCTCTTCTGTGCAGCATTGGCACTGATCATTACTGCTACCGCACCATGAACAAGGTAGGCAAACAAAAAAAAAAAATAGCCAACATATTTGAATCTAATTATCTGCTGGAGACTCTGTGCATCTGGGAATCAGGATACTGTTCAATAGTGCACAGTTCCACAGTTCAATAGCCTGCACAGTTCCACAGTTCAATAGCCTGCACACATTCACTTGTGGGCTCATGCCCATAGAAAATGGTTGGGCCATGACTATCATCCTCCTCTTGAGACAGGCACTAGAAGCCTGGCAACATGGTGCCCATTCAGAATTAGTACTGTCAGGAGAGGAGCGTGGCAAATTCAAGGGCAGGGAAGAAACCAGACAGTCTACTCGTTGCTACACTGTTACTGTGTTTATTCAGCAAGAATGTCCACTTGAATAAATGGCTTCATTTATTTTACTCTCAATAAGCAGGTCATTAAACTATCTGATATGTAATTTAATGAAATATATTGTGACTCCCCTGACATCCAAAAACAGCACCGCAGGCTGCTCCTGGCAGTACCAGTCACTTTGACACTCTCCAGAAACCTGTAGGCTACAGTCTAAATGTCATTACATTTTAGCTTTTATTTCTTTACTCACTGCAGCCATCTCTAATGCCTTAGCTGATATCATTAGAATTGATTCCATCCTTAGATCAGTCGCATTTAAAATTTCCCTTTATTTCTCCAAATCTGTAGATGTTGGAGGATCTATGTGCTCAGTCCCAGGCACAAATTAAGTTCCTTAAAACACGCCAAGCTACTAGCACTGTGGCCAATTAGAGCCTTATTTGTTGGTATGTGTTCTCATGCTTTTAGTTACCAGCATATGCCCAATGCTATTTTGAACCGGACAAGTTTAAGGGATAATCCAAGCCAATCTCTCCATGTTGCATTAAAGGGAAATGTGAAAACATTAAATGTTACAGATATTATGGGGTGACTCTGTCATCGCACTCTTCAAGTTGATAGGTAGATCCCTGTGAGTGCAGCTTCCCTCTGGACGAATGAATTCATACAGTAACCCCTGTAATGACATCAGTGCTGCTAACTGAGTTTAATTTGTTTTACCACTTTCCCATTACTTCTCTCCCGAGGTCCTGATTCTTTCTGAGCATATGGTTGTAAGGGTGGCAGCAGCCTTGGCGATCATCCGCGTATGATCCATATATGTCTGAATCTAGATAGTGAGCTGCACCAGGCTATTGGCGATAACATAGTCAAGGCTCATCCTGCCCCTGTTTTCAAGTCAAGCACACGCACCACCGCATCTACTTCCTAGCCAGAAGTGCTGGCTGTTTCTCGCCGCTTGCTGAAGGCAATGGGGATCAGTTTTAGCAATCCTATCCCAGCTGAGATCTTCTGGCATCTAAATAGTCAGAACTAGTGAGGGCAAGGGATGTCAAAACCCTTCCCTTTTAAAGAGATGCTTTATCTGTGAATCAAACTGATGCAACTACCTTAGTCGATAAAGAGAAGGGCATTCGTTGTTGTCCTGACCAACATTCCTCCCTCAAGCAACGTCATCAAAAACTGAAATAAAAACAGAAAATGCTGGAAAAACTCAGCAGGTCTGGCAGCATCTGTGGCGAGAGAAACAGAGTTAAGATCCCCGCTGACTCCAGCCGCCTCGATGCCATTTCACACTCTAACAAGCGATGATGGGCAGAAGGCAGGACTTCAGCCCATCACCTGGAGGAAGTCCCATCAAGGAGAGCTGCTGGCCAATCTGATTGCTCCCCAGTCACTCCAGGAACAGCGCTGAAGTGGCCAGAAGAGGCACTGCATCTAGGTGCCTGGAACTAAGTGCTGGGAACCGGAAGAGAGGTAACTGGCAGGGGTCAAGGGGTGGGGGGGGGCTAGGGAAGGCCTGGGTGTTGTGAGGGGTCAATCGGGGTCTTGGGGGATAGGTCAGGAGGTAGAAGGGAGGTCTAGAGGCCACCGGACCCTAAGAGGAGGGCACCCCGAGTCAGAAGATGGCTCCTGATGGAGGTACTCCCCCCACCCTACACCCCACCCCCCCCACCCTACACCCCACCCCAACCCCCCACTTCCCACCTGAGATTGAACTTTGTTCAATTTTGGGTTTCCCCCTCTGATCTATCGTCCACCTACCAGCCTAAAAATAGACAATGCATTCCAAACCCACGACCGCTACCATCTGGAAGAAGGGCAGCAGGCACATGGGAACACCATCACCTGGAAGTTCCCCTCCAAGCCACTCACCATCCTGACTTGGAAATATATCGCCGTTCCTTCACTGTCGCTGGCTCAAAACCCTGGAACTCCCTCCCTAACAGCACTGTGGGTGTACCTACGCCACATGTCCTGCAGCAGTTCAAGAAGGCAGCTCACCATCACCTTCTCCAGGGCAATTAATGATGGTCAATAAATGCTGGCCTAGCCAGCAATGCCCACATCCCGTAAATGAATAAAAAGAAAGGTCATTAAGTGGCCACTTAAGGGCCTTAATTGGGGCAAGGGTGGCCTTCCCATCTGAGGCCCTGCCCACCCCAGTGTAAAATCACAAGCAGGTCGGGGTGCGTGGTTCCCAGAGGAAATCCCGCCCATGCAATTTCACTCCCCTTCCCCCCACCTCAGAACCTGTAAGGGGGTGGGGGGGGTGTGTAAAATTCTGGCCTTGGATTCAGTTCTTCTGGCCAAAGTTCAATCAGGAAGATTATTTTTGACATGTAACGATAGTTTTAAGTTAATCAAAAATAAAAGAAGTCGGCTCTCAAAACATATTTTCTTTCTTGTTGAATGCATTTTATAAATCTGCTCATAAACTGATTCATTTGTGACAAGTTCTAACTCATTAAGATCCTAAGAAAACATGGAACGATGAAAAGACCTTGCTTCAGATCCATCTGGCTCTTCCAACAATATTTACACACTCATGATCTCTGCTCAATTTAAGCTTCTCCCAAACTCAGTCGAGAGGTGCAATATTGGGGTGCAACTTGCCAGCTGGTACAGGTGGGAGCCAAAGTTACCATCTGTTCAACTCCAGGAAGCCAGATGGTGAAGAATAGAACTGGAGCCAATCTTTACACACTTTTATAACATTTGTTTACAGAGATACACAGTATCTACATGCACCTCCTAGCTCAACAGCCACAGTTTCAGTCTGACTCTTTCAACAGGGGTGTAAGAAAATCCCCAGTTAAGTCCCGTCACCTGCATAGAATTAATCTACAATTAACACCATCTGGAGTAACTCTTTTGGGAGTCAACCAATTAAACTAAATGAACAAAGTAAGGGATAAAACAAACACAGCCCCTAAGTCAGGTCAGCTATAAAACCAAGGACAAAGTTTAAAGGAAACTTACAAACATCAAACCAAAATGTGATTAAAGGGGTCGATAAAACACCCCAGTTCCCACGGTGCCCACCGGGCACGGAAGGCCTCGAGGGTGCCGGCAGACACCGCGTGCTCCCTCTCCAGGGACACTTGGCCGCGAATGTAGCCGCAGAAGAGGGCCAAACAGTCAGGCGGGATGACCTCCTCGATTGCCCGCTGCCTGGACCTGTTAATGGCCAACTTGGCCAGGCCCAGGAGCAGGTTCACGAGGAGTCCTCCTCCTTCCCAGCCCCCCTCTGCACTGGGTGTCCATAGATCAGGAGTGTGGGGCTGAAGTGCAAACAAAACAGTAATAAAAGGTTTTTTAAATTACTGAAAAGGGATTGCAACCTACCACATCCTATATAAGCATGGTCCACGGACTCCACAAGACCACAAAAAGGGCAGGTGTCCTGGGAGTCCGTGAACCTACACATTCTTCGGTTGTAGGGGACTGCTGCATGCAACACCCTCCACCCTAGGTCCCCGATGGAAAGCGGGAGGACAGCTCCGTAGAGGGCCTCCCAACGGGGACCTCCATGTCCGGGCGGCAGGTGAGGGCAAGGAAATGAAAGGTGTGCAGCAGCAGTCCTTACAGAAAGCTCCTCCGCGCCGTGCCAAATGACACGGAGGGCATGTCCCCGAGGTGGCTCATATTGCGGGGCACCGGCACCCGAGGGAGGGTTTGGGGCTTGGGGCCAATGTGGAATTCCGTCCGAACAGGGGAACGTTCAGCCGGAAGACCACCGTGCACCTGGGCCACCTTGAGAACTAAAATTACGTTGGGTCCGAGCACGACCGTCTTAAGGTCTCAGATGGCATCGGCCGCGAGCCGGACACTCACAGACGCACGACGCGCCAACTCCTGCGGGAGCATCCAGCCCACTCCTCCGCCACCCAGCACGTCCCCGATCCTGGTCACACCGGCAGCCACAGCCCTCCTCTCCGCCAGCCACTGAAAAGGACGGAGGGGCGGATTCCTGAGCAGCGGCTCTCTGACGATAGCCGCTACTCCTGACAGGGGAGAGCTGCGTCGCGAGGCGACCATGTTCCAGACTTTGATCAGGTCCTGGTAAAAGACGGGCAACGCCTGCAAGGAGCCACCGAGGCCCCTCTGCTCTATAAACAGGAGCTGCACGTCATAATTCATCTGGAGTAGGAGGAATTGGAACTAATCATTAAAGTGGGTGAAAGTGGAGGTTATTAATTAGAATAGGCGGATGTTGCAACTTCTAGTGAGTAGGTAGGAACTGCAATTGCTAGTTAAAGGTTGCTGCACATATTGCCCCACATAGGGTTGAATAGATCTAACTGAGACAATCATGTTATCTGTGGCTCAGTTGCTGCACACTTTACTCTGACTCAAGCTCCACTTCAGAGACATGAGCCCAAAATCTATGCTGACGCTTCAGTGTTGTAGCCACGGATCACTCCATTGTTGAAAGTCTCATCTTTTGGATTAGACATTAAACCCAAAGTTCCATCTGCCCTTTCAGGTCAGTGTAGAAAATCCCATGGCACAAATTTCAAGGTGATTCTTACTGGCGTTTTGGTGTACAAATGATCTGGTCATTCATTTGATTACAGTTTATGGGAGCTTGCTGTGTGCACATTAGCTGCCACATTACAACAATGGCTACACTTCACAGAAGTTCTTAATTGGTTCTAAACCACTTTGGGACATCCTGAGGTCACAAAAGGCATTATTTTTGGCATTTGGAAAATGTAACTTTAAGAATAATACTTGTTAAGGAAGATCACATGATCTGTAGTAACCAATAGCACGGGCTACCTCAGAGTCAGTGTAGAGCTAGAGTTGGAGTTGAAAGCACATGTATAGTTGCTGCTGAGTGTATTGTAAATAAATTTAATGTTTCCACCCAAGAAGTATCTGCAGATCAACTCCATCATTAATATTAGCAACTTGGCCACCGTTACAACAAACTGGTGACGAGGATTAAACAGGATTGAACAGAAGTAATCAAGTTAAAAATAAATCGGTATTGTACCTCACCCAGTGATTGTAAGTAGCAAGCTCCATTAGAATTGAAGAAGTTATCCTCTCTAAAAATGCCACAATTTGGGGGAATTGATCCATTTCAACCAGCCACAGATGATTGGTCTCAATACATAGAACGCATCATGTTCTTTTTTCAAGTGAAGCGAAGAAGTGAGCAATCCTCTTGAGTGCTTGTGGAAGCAAAACCTACAGTTTGATTTGAAGCTTGAGGGCATCCAGTGCCCCAGAGTCGAAAAATTTCGATGAATTGATGGTCCTCGTGAAGGGTCATTTTCATCCAAAGCCCTCAGTGACGATGCAGAGGTTCAGGTTTAATTTGCGAAATAGAGCCCCAGGTGAGACAATTTCATGCTATGTGGCAAATTTGAAGCAGCTCATGTAAAATTGTGAGTTTGGTGCGACTCTGAACGACATGCTCAGAGATTGTTTAGTGGTGTGAAAGAAGACGCTATTCAGAAAAGATTATTGTCCGAAGTTAATTTTGGATTTCTCGAGGGTGTTAGCGATAGCGCTGGCCATGGAAAGCGCAGTAAGAGATTCAAAAGCAATACAGGGCTCGCAAAATGGCGCCATCCTCTACATCGGGCGGGAAACCCCAGTCAGAAAGGGCACGAAAATGCAAGACTCTGCTGAGAAGCGGGAAACAGCTCCCACTAGCTGAAGAATAAAGAAAAATAACTTATCCGCGAAATTGAAGAATAATTTTAATAGAGGTGGAAACAAGCAGTCTTTTAGTGATTGGCAGTTAAAAAAATCAAATGCTACTATTGTCACAGAAATGGACATATGATGAGGCAGTGCAAGGAAAGACTCAAGCAGGCTTGTAAACACAAGAAGAAGCCCAATGAAATCGACAATGTAGAAGAGACTGAAACAACAAGTTCTGACATTTACTCATTGTTTAACCTGAAAGTTGGAAAGACAGAACCAATATTTGTCACAGTGAAAGTAAATGGCAAACCTGTTAGAATGGAAGTGGACATGGGAGCTTCCACTACAGTAATTAGGGAACATACCTTCAGATATGTGAATAACGGTGAACGTCAATTAAATTTAGAAGAAACAGCTGCCAAACTCAAAATATATACGGGTGAAGACATTCAAGTAAAAGGCATAAACAGAGTAACTGTCCATTTTGGAAGCCAATTAGCAAAGCTACCTGTGTTGGTATTGAGAGGCAGAGGACCAAGTCTTCCAGGGTGAAATTGGCTCTGGGAAATCAACCTTGATAGGCCACTCAGATTCCAAAAGAAAGCTGGATGCATTCCTGTTTTGAAAAAGGAGTGTGTAAGGACTCAACAACTTGAAGAAATGCAGGCTGTCTTAAGCCAAAACCTGGAAGAACAGCAGAAGAAACTCGAAGAGACCCTGCTTGATGACAGAGTTTGAGATGAGGTGAACAATCTTCGCAGGGAAAAAGAAAACCTTTTGAAAGACCTTCACACGCTACAAGATCCCCTTAAATCAGAGTTTGTACCTCCGGAAAAGTATGAAGAGAAACAGAAAGAATTCAGCACTTCTCTGAAGAAACTGATGAATGAGTTGGCAGAGAAGACACAACAATGTTCAATTTTCCAGGAGGCAGCAAACAAATACAAAAAGGAGATGGAAGAGCTGAAGAATCAGCTAAATGAAGCCAAAGGGGCTTTGGAAGCAAAAGTCACAGAATTTTCCAAGAAGCAGACAGATAATGAAATTTTGGGAGACTCAGTCACTGAGCTCAGACAAGTTGAGCTTGCATCAGAGAGAAGTCTGGCTAATAGTGAAGTCAAGAAGAAGGCCAAGGTTAAAGTCTGCGCTAGGAAGAAGAAGGCATGTAGAAAGAAAATACAGAAATATTAATAGGGCTTTAATTCTGGCAGCATACAAATACATTTTCATACATAGGCCTGGCAATCAAATTGCCTTTACAAGAAAATGATGAGCACATCCCTGTTTCACAGGAACTTGTTTTACTGTTAAATTCCTCGCTGGTACATGCTCGACAGATCAAAGACTGGACAAGTCGGGACCCAGCCCTATCTCAAGAACGAGAACAAGTGCTGCATGGTTGGTCACAGGAGCTCATATCTGATGAAATGAAACTGTACTTCAACAGAAGACATGAAATAACCAGCCAGGATGGCATCTTATGTGGGGAGCACGAGTGATAGTTCCTCCAAAGGGAAGGGAGCCACTTTTAATTGAACTACACAGTGCCCATCCAGGAATTTCCTGAATGAAGACCATAACACGCAGCTATCTTTGGTGGCCTGGGATGGATGGCGAAATAGAGAGTTTAGTAAAGCACTGTGTGCAATGTCAGCAACTGCGAAAGTTGCCAGTGACAGTTCCATTACACCCATGGGAGTGGCCAGGTAGACCCTGGGTGCGGTTACATATTGACTATGTTGGACCTTTCCTGGGAACAATATTTCTGCTTATTGTCGATGCCCATTCAAAATGGTTGGATGTATATGAGGTGAAGTCACCAATGTTGGCTGTTACAATTGAGAAACTGCGTCAAAGTTTTGCCGTTCACGAACTACCAGAAGTAGTCGTTTCCGATAATGGCACGGCATTTATGACTGCTGAGTTTGAACGGTTTATCAGCCTCACCGATATCACTCATGTAAAAACTGCACCATACCACCCTTCCTCAAATGGACTGGCCAAAAGGGAAGTTCGAACATTCAAGGCAGGCATGAAAAAGCTAAGTGGCGATTCCTTGGCAACCAAGCTAGCACGCTTTCTTTTACATTACAGGACTACCCCTCACACAACAACAGGTGCCACAACTGTGGAGTTATTGTTGAAATGCCATCTCAGGACCAGATTGAGCTTAGTAATGCTGAATTTAGAGACGAAGATGGATTGGACTCAGGGAAGCCAGAAAACTAGACAAGACTGGCATAATCGCGAAAGGAAATTTACCGTGGGAGAACGAGAATACGTGAAGAACTTTGGGGAAGGACCAAAGTGGTTACCAGGTGAAGTAAGTACAGTGACTGGGCCTCTATCTTACCATGTGAAGGTGGAAGGCCGGATCATCCGTAAACATGTGGACCATTTAAGGAAGAGAGAGAAAAGTCAACAAGATTTGGTTCCACCAGTGATCATGACCGGGTCTGCGTTTCCTGTTGAGGATACTCAACCCAGGACTGACATATTTTAAGGCCCCTTTAAGAGTTGAGGATACAGAATTGCGCCTCATGTTCAGGCAACTCTAGAAGAGGAGATACCTGACAACGGATCTGAAGCTGTGAAGCTGAGTCATTGCACACGTACCAGGAAACCACCTGAAAGACTGAACTTGTAAATTCCTTACCCTGCGTAAATATTATGCTGTCTTAAAAATATGTACTTGTAAATGTAATATGTATAGCTGAGTTAAAGATGGAGGAATGTAGTAATATGGTTTTATTTAGTGTGTAATGTACCTTTAAGAATAATACTTGTTAAGGAAGATCCCATGACCTGTAGTAACTAATAGGAGAGCAGCGTGGGCTACCTCAGGGTCAGTGTAGAGCTAGAGTTGGAGTTGCTGCTCAGTATATTGTAAATAAACTTAATGTTTCCACCCAAGAAGTGTCTGCAGATCAACTCTATCATTAATAGTAGCAACTCAGCCCCCCTTACAACACAACCAAAGACAGTTGTAACAAGGCCCGTTGTTTCACTAAATTGCCTGTTGTGGATTATGAAAAGATCTGGTGATATGATAATGGGCACAAATGGGCAACAAACATCTCACAGATAATGCATGTGCTATCAGGAACAATTGAGGTGACTGCTGCATTTATTCTTAATTAGCTACCCCAACAATCACCTACTCTAACACAACACTTAGCATTCAAGTGAAATGAATGCTAACAAAAATAAAAATACCTGGAAAAACTCAGCAGGTCTGGCAGCATCTGCGGAGAGGAACACTATATGAATGTTAACAAGTTGGATTTGCCATAGAATACAATTACGTTTAATTAAAGAATCATGCCAAAAAAGGCATTTCCTTGCAACAGTTTTAATAATACTTCCTCCCAAGTTCTACAGTTAATAGTCAGATGATAGAAATTGATAAGATTTTAGTCACAGTTCTCTGAAATAAGGTCATCGTTTTCTTTCTTAATAGTTTTATTCATTTATCAATTTATCAAGTTTCGCCTGTGTGAGTTAACGTCAACAGATGCTATCAGTCTTCAGTAACATACAGTTTAAGAGGAAAAGCGATGGACAGGAGAGCAGCACTGTACTCATTCACTTCTCACCACAAAAGGTTGGGTAGTATGGTCAATGTTCTGTGGCAAGAGATTGAATCTAGAACAGCCTAATGGATTGGCAGCCTTATCTGTGAGCAAGCTACATCTTCAGTGAAGTAAATTAAGACAGTTTTAACACAGTTTCTGTCAGAAACAAGGTCACACAGCAAAGTAAAGATAGGGAGAAGCTGCAAAAATGTAGTTCTAGTGCAGTACTGAGGGAATGTACTGTCGGAGGCGCCATCTTTTGAACAAGGTGTTAAGCTGAGGTACGATCTAGCCTTTCAGGTGGACGTAAAAGATCCCATGGCACTATTTGAAGAAGAGCAGGGTAGTTTCTCCCCAATGTTCTAGCAAGATGGAATGCTCTCCTTCATTGGCAGAGGTACAGAATATGAAAGTAAGGATATAATGTTGGAATAGTATAAAACACTGGTGAGGCCACAACTGGAGTATTGTGTGCAGTTCTGGTCGGCATATTACAGGAAGGACATAATAACTCTGGAGAGAGTGTAGAGGACGTTTACAAGAAAGTTGCCAGGGTTAGGAAAGTGTAGCTACGAGGAGAGATTGGATAGGTTGGGGTTATTTTCCTTAGAACAAAGAAGGCTGAGAGGTGACTTGATTGAGGTGTACAAAATTATGAGGAGAATAGATAGAGTGGACAGGATAAAATTGTTTCCTTTGATGGGGAATTCTAGAACCAGGGGACATAGATTCAAGATAAGTGACAGAAGGTGTAGGGGGGACATGAGGAAGAACTTATTTACGCAGAGGGTAGTGGGTGTCTGGAATTCACTGCCCAAGTTGGTGGTAGAGGCAGAAACTCTAAACTCTTTTAAAAAGTACCTGGATCTGCACCTTAAGCGCTGTAAGCTACAGGGCTATGGGCCGGGTGCAGGAAGGTGGGATTAGAAAGGGCACCTGGGTGTCATCGGGCTGGCATGGACAAGATGGGCCGAATGTCCTCCTTCTGTGCTGTAACTTTTCAATGGTTTTATGGTTCCAAGATTTATCCCTCAACCAGTAAAACAGACTATCTGGTCTTTATTTCATTGCTGTTTCTCGGATGTTGCTGTGGGTGAATTGGCTATTATGTTTCATCATGAAAACAGTGACTACACTTCAGTATGTAATTTTGAAAGGGAATCAAGGGCAGGAAAGTGGAGTTGAGGCCAAAGATCAGCCACGATCGTATTGAATGGTAGAGCAGACTTGACAGGTCGTATGGTCTACTCCTGCTCATATTTCTTATGTTCGTACACTCCTCGGTCGCAGTTATTCTTTAGCCACAAGTTTCAAAGTAAGCGCTTTGAAGATACTCTGAGTTCATCTTTGTTCTTCGATTATGATGCTTCATTGCTTACAAATTGTTGATCCTGTGCACTTAAGAGGAACAAAACCCTTTGGGTGTGGGAGGAGAATTGGGAAGAAATTCCCATCAGTATAAGCTGTGGTTTTATGCATCCATTCCATTGGTGGCATCTTCTGGTCCCGCCCACTGGTGGGATTTACTGATAGTGCCACTGCAGTCATGAACATTTGGCTGGTTTGTCGCATTTCCTGGCCCTGTCCCACTGTGGCGGGGCCGTAAAATCCTGGCCCATCTTTTACAATTGATCCATTTCACATCTTGTGATGAATGCAGTTAGTTGCGTTATGGGCAAAAGAGGGAATAAATTTGTCTGGAACTGTTTTTGGGCATGGACTTGATGAGTGCCCAAACCAGGAGGGCTGAGGTTAGTCCATTTTTGGACCTTGGGCCACGTTAGTATTTTCTTTGTGCATTTGCTGTGCTGTTTTCCTTGTCAACAGTGGCCCAAAAATAAGTCCTGGAAGTAGGATTGGAGTAGGCAACTGGAAGGTTGAGGGGAAGAGGGGTGATTGCAACAATTATGGTGTCGTGGAGAGGTAGTCCTGCCCCTCCAGGAGTCACAAGAAGACCTTTTCTTAAAAATTTAAAAGCGCACCTTCAATTGACAGAGGCCAAAGAATCCCGAGCAGGCACATCCAACCACTGTCCTGCTTATAGCTGCCCAACTTCAGTAAGGGACCAAATCCAGGCATTAAATGCCTCATTTACATATGTAATGGGCTGAACACTTTTAGATGGCTGCCAAGGATTCCTGTCAAACAGCCCAGCACAATTTCAGGTTGGACATCTAGAGTGCAGTATGTTAGCCACTGAAGTTGGGCCCTATCGCCTACCTTTTCTTGGCCAGTAAAATGGCCATGACAAGCTCCAACTCCAGGTGATGCACAAATTAGAAGCCTGAATGTAGCAAAGTGAACCATATGCGGAATAAGCGTGATTGTATTAAACAGAAGTTCCCTTCACTTGTGGACTATACAGTGGATTAGAAGACCAGTCTGCATATAATGATTTGCTGAGCCATTTGTATGGTGGCAGGCAGAAAAGACCTGAAGAGTCATGTGTTAACTCTTGTCATGAAGACGCTTTCAGATAGTAATCTAAAGTAACATTTTGATGTATGCCTATTGTCATCCATTTCCCTTTTCCCTCTCCCCCATTTGTTACACTGTGTTTCCTTTCTTCACTTACTGTGATTTAAGATGGATCAGTGAATGGGGGAAGATGAGCATCCTTCTTCATCCTAGATAGCAATCTCAAATATCTCAAATTGCTCGGATGTCAACAATCGACGAGAATCAGTTTTCCATATGGGTTGCAGTCCTAACAGAAGCCGCATGTTTATTATCCCACCTGTCAGGAAATATATCTACTTTTATGAATTACCTGGATCAGTGCCAATGGGCGTGCTGTTTGGAAGACAGCCAGCCTGCTGACATGAGTGATGAAGGGATTTGATCATGGGAATGGCGATTGGCATCCTTCCTGGTCCTTGGTTATGGATCTGACTCTTCAAAAGTGGCTGAAAAAAAAGGATCGATACAATTGGGAATCGTTTTTATTGACAGTTTTTGATGTTGAGGTTGCACGCTTGAGCCAAGCTCCCTGCCATTTACGGGTAGATCTCAAGTTAGCTGGGTGTCTTGCTTTCATCATAGAGACCTAAATTGGGGGGATCCCTGCAAGCTTTGGCAATTTGTAAAAAGGATTCCAAATCATAATCCATCTGCAACAACAGTTGATGAGTTGTATGTTCCTCCATCTCCAAGCATGATACCCCTTACGAAGATCATACTATTCCTTTGAGCAAAGTGACAGTGAAAATTATAATAAAGAGAAGCTCCTCTAATGATCAAGAGTAACACCCTCCGTGTTGTGCCAACAGGATATTTCACAACTTGAATTTTCAATATAATGTATAATCTCCCCCAGTTTGTTATGCAGCATTTACCCCCGGTGAGTATATGTTGATTCATACAGGCCTTGCTATATCTACACTTCACTGTTCCAAAACTTTCCTGGCTGGCCTTCCATCTTCCACTCTCCATAAACTTGAGATCATCTAAAGCTCTGCTGCCTGTATCCTAAATTGCAAAAAGTCCCAGTCACCCATGACCCCCGCCTATGTTTGCTGACCCCATGATACCTGGCCTGGCAATGCCTCAATTTTAAAATTGTCATACTTGCTTTCAAATTCGTCCATGGCCTCACCTGTCACTATCGCTGCAACCTCCTCAAGCTCTACTACTTTCTAAGATCTCTGCACTCTGCCAACTCTGGCCTATTTTAATGTCTCCTCCATTGGTGGCCGTGCCTTCAGATGCCTTGGTCCCATGCTCTGGAGTTTCCTCTCTAAATCTCTCCACCATTGTAACTCTCTCCCCTCATTTAAGATGCTTCTTAAAACCTGTCGCTTTGACCAAAACTTTGGTTATCTATTCTAATGTCTCCTTCTGTGAATCAGTGTCAAAAATGTTTATATAGATATCACTCTTGTTAAGTGCCTTGAAATGATTTGCTAAGTTATAATTGCTATATAAATGCAGGTTATTGTTGTTGTTAGTTGATTCTCCTTTGGTTCCATTACTACGGCCAGTGTTGAGTTTCCAGAATGCTGGACACTTGCGAGGTGGATGTTCAATCAAGAATTACAGTGAAGAATTAATGATTGCAACAAAACCATTGCAAATTTTTCAAGTGATAATCAATAGCTGATTAAGGTGAAATATGGCAGGATAATGTATGACAAATTAAGCAATCAGTAACCAATGTGTTTAACAGTAAAGAAAGCACTGATGTATGATTTGGAGCCACCGAGTGGTGTAAGTCACAAAGACATACCTCTGGGGCATGCAGGGAATCTTTTCCACCAATACTGATCGAAAGTTAGCTGCTGCAAGTGACTTAGAATTCCCGTACCCTAGACCTCCCTCACGTATCTCAAATATCTTATCCACGTAGACTGAATCAAATCATTTCAATGTTTTTAAGAACTCAATCAAATCTCCTTGAGGACTTTGCTGACCTAGAGTAATAGTCACCAGGAGAAGAGTTTCTGCTTGGTTGTACTGTTTGTTTGTTCACAGGATTACATAGGCACAGAAAAAGGCCATTCGGCCCAACCAGACTCTGACAGCGTTTATGCTCCACTTTCATAAACCTCTATTCCCTTCTCCCTCAAATGCTCGTCTAGTTTTCCCTTAAATGCATCTGCACTATTTGCTTCAACCCTGTGGTAGCGAGCTCCACATTCTCACCACGCTTTGGCCTATGAATTTCCTTTTGAATTCCTTGGTGACTATCTTCTATTGATGGCCTCTAGTTGTGCTCTTGCCCCACAAGAGGAAACATTTGATCGAAATTGACATAACCTGCGCAAAGGAACGTGGAATTTTTAGGGCAAATGGCGTTCAGCACAAATTGAGTTTCCGTGACCTATTGCACTAGTTTAGAAATCATCATGTTGGAAGTTGGCTACACCCGCAAAACTAGTTATGACCCATGATGACGGAGGGACCATTGGGTGTTTCTGCTAATTGCACTTGTTTGTGGGTCTTTGAGGAGGCTGTAAAATTTTGGTAGGTTCTCTTTGGGTGCAAAGGCATTAGTAGGTATACTTTAAAAGTTTTTGAACGTAATTTAGTTTTAAGTTTATGAGGAAATGGACTGTAACCCAATATAACTAGCAATGGTTCTGTATGTATTTTAGAGTCATTTTCAGTCATTTAAAATTCAGTTACTCATTTGACGGATTAACATTGATGAAAAATGCTTATGCTTTTGTGCTAAGTCCATCTGCAGCTGTAGTAATCAAACAGCACTAAATTAGCACTCTTAAATATATCATGGGGTATCTTTTAAGGCAATAATTTTTTTAAAATGTTTTAAAACGCTGCATAAATGTGCTGTTTTAAGGCAGATTTTGCAATCAATGATATGCAAATTAGTTTCAACAGAAACTTGAGAAAAAAAAATTCTTAAAATAGGTGCAATTTTCCACTTGGAGTGCCTAAAGCTGAAACTCTACCCCTTGTTCTCTAAGCCTATTATGATAACTAAGAGCTTTTAAACAAGGTACAAATCTACTGGCTTTCATCTGAACAATTTCCAGGGCTTCTATATCATCCACCATGTGACCTGGTCTGGATACAATATTCTGGCTGAGGCCTAACCAAAATCTTACAGAAACAACAGCAGGGTGTTTTGTTTTTTGTTTCGCCAAACCCTCCAATCTCTCATTAAGTGGGGCAATTCTGGCACCCACCCTTTAGTGAGATTCCAAACAGGCAAGTAAAACATGAGAGAAAAATGCAGCAGTGCTTTATTGGCTTCTGCTCTCCCTACAACCCACCCACATACAGTCATAGCAGTCCCTGGATTTTTACTGAGTGAGTCTAGATCACCTTTCCACTCCATTGGCACGTGTGTCCACAGCCCAGTGATCCTGGAATCATTTTGGAATCGACCGCAAAGTTAAAAACCTAAACTTTCAAGAAAGCTGCCTGATTTCTGCATTACTTGTCCACAACTTAATAGGACCCCAATTACACCTACTGGCAATATGATTGTAAATGAACTTTCATATTCACTGAAGTCTCGGTTTGGGCGGTGTTGAATTTGATTCCCACTGTCGAGTTAGTGGTGTTTTATTGGTGTGGACTGCTGCTCACTGGGAACGAGATGGAAGTTGTCAATGACCTACTTTATTTATGACCCCTGCTTCTCATATCCCCTCCCCTTTTTTAACAGCCATCAGTAAAAGGTGACCTTCATCTTGCTGTCTTCGCTGCTGAGTTGAATTTGACCTTGGGTCAGCAGAGGCAAAGTCTAGCATTTTACAGCAGTATTACTGCACACTTCTGTCTCTCCTCCTCTCTGAAAGGGTTATGGGTTATTTGATAGCCAAGTGTTTGCAGTTAGAAAATAGAATACCACACAGACTGTGATCAATGGGACATTTCAGAGAAAGAATCTATACATGCCACGATATTTTCACCCCTTCTATTTTGTAGCTATTTAGCTAAAGTTCACACCATCCATTAAGTAAAACAGAGTCTTTTAAATTCTCCACATGGGCCCCACGCTTCAGTAAAAAATATGTATTAATTTCCAGAAAGTTGCTAATGTGACATTTGGAGAACTGAAACCCTAACTGCTTTTAATATTGATAAAAATTACCCTGTATAAAGGAAGTCATTTTACCAATTAAAACCACCCATGCATGAAACAACTCATTTTCTTTCATTCTATTTTCAAGTGCACATGGGCTGTGTCTGGCCCGTAGGCGAGATTTGATAATGACAATTAGTCATGCTGAGGTTTTTTTCTTTCTCTTTCGCCTCGCTGTTATCTTTGTTCTTAGCTGCAAGAAGCTACAGACGATACACACCAAACGCCTCTGTTTCGAAAGTCTTACAGCCTTGAGCTTTATGTCAGGAATCTCTGAAAAAGCCAAGTGAGGAAAGGCCACCCTCCGTGACTCCGAAGATCCAGAGGTCGAGCTCAGTTCTGACCTTTGTCCATTGCAGCCTGTTCACCGTTTGCCAGTTGAGATTACCTTCTAATATGCTGCAGGTCAGTAAACACAGAAAGTGTGAATCTTCAGAACAGTCTGATGCAGTTTTCTAGCGGAATATATTTTGCTGTTGAGAGCACAATGCTAAGCGAGTGGATATAAAGAAAAGAAAGAATTTACATTTATATAACGCCTTTTATGACCATTGGATGCCCTAAAGCGCTTCGAAGATAATGACACCTGCCAATGCAGCATTCCCACAGTACTGCACTGGAGTGCCAGCCTAAACGTTGTGCTCAATTTTCATGGAGTAGGATTGGAACCCACTACCTTCCATCTCAGACATGTGAGTGCCACCACTGGATTGATCTGCTGAGGACCAAACAACCCTTCAAGCATCACCTGCCCCACATGTGGCAGAGTCTGCACATCGCGCATTGAACCAATCAGACATCTCAGTACCCATCAAACCAGGGTGGAAGCAAGTCATCCTCGATTCTGAGGGACTGGCTAAGAAGAAGAAGATTTTCTGAGAACATTACACTCACACAAACGAGGGCCACTGACTGGAACTAATTTAATGTTCATGGGATAAAGGAAATTGGCAATCCTGGCATGGTTGCACTTTCTTAAAAAAACCCCTTCAAATGGCACTTAAAAGGGACATATAATCTTTGTTATCATAAGGATCACAGGTAGCACATAAATCATTAGATAGCAACTGTTCAGGACCCAAAATGAATGCAAGCAGTAAATCAGACATTTGTGGGGTATTGAAGGGCATCCATTCCACAGGAGAGCCAGCCGGACTGAGTCAGAGGAGATGGGAGAAATGCTTAACATTGAGTCCCAATATTCAGAGATAATGGTGGCAACTGAGGAAGAGGTTTGCCAGCAAAAAATCACCAAAGATAGAAGAGCTGTTCAAAGTAGTTGGACAATAAGCTTCCTCCTAACCAATTACACCTTGACTGATGCCACATTCAAAGCCCTTGGACAGCCTTCAAACAGAAAGGACCATAAGATTAACATAACACAGTAAGACCATTCAAGACCACAAGCTCTGTCACACATTGACCAAATTTTAACGTATGTTACACTCAGGGTGATAATAGCTCACAAACCAAATTTAAACTAGAAGACCCCTTCTATGCCAGACAAATTCAAAGGTGCTGTTACATTGGAAGCTGTCGCAGGCTGATGACCTTGCTGTGTTAATATGAATAAGATCATAAGAAGTAGGAGCTGGAGTAGGCCATTTGACCCATCAAATGTGCTCCACCGTTCAATAAGGTAATGGCTGATCTGATGGTTATCTTAATTCCACCTTCAGGTTTGACAGATTTATTGGAGATAACGTAACACGTAACAAGCAGGGCAGATAAAGGGAGACTAGTAGATATATGTATATCTGGATTTCCAAAAGATGCCATATGAAATGTTATGGCAGAAGATAGAGCTCATGGTGCTGAGGGTGATATATTTGCATGGTCAGAGGATTGGCTAACTAGCAGGAAACACCCTTTAAGATCATAGGATACAGGTAATCAGATCCAAGGGACTTATCAGCCTTTAGTCCCAGACTAAGGCCAACTCCCTTATCACACTGCAGAACCATAGACCTGCATTGCTGCACAGTAATGATTTTGTAAAAGGAAACTATAAACAATACTTTTTTGACATGAAATAGATTTTGCTTCAAATGCTCTAAACCCTTAAAATTATGCCTTTTTGCTTCCATTCCTTACTTAATGTAACTTGGGCAGTGGCGAATAAAAGCAAGGAAAACAACCAAAAACAGCACAAGGATAAAACCATGTACTTTTAATTCATGGAATGCCACATAGATGACTGAGAAAGAGAAAGGAGTCACACAGATCCAAACTCAGCTCAGTACATGAATTGGTAAACTTTCATCATTCAGTTTGGACTTACCAGCGATTCTGCCCATAATGTTTCGAATTCCAACATCAAGTATCCTTGTAGACCCCTTGGGGGCTAATTTGACTTTGGGCAGTAATGTTAATAAAGCAGCAGCCCACTTTCAAGCTCTCCTGACTAGTATTTCCACTGAAGTCTCTGCCAACTTTCCCTAACATAATTGCTCATTTCTGGTAGTGTCCCAAAAGGCTGGCAGCAGGCCATGCACCTGAACCCCACCTCCCCACTGCTCCTCAACAGGAATGAATCGAGTTCTGAATCTGAATCCGGCTGATAGGCTAAGTGCCACACCTCTGTCATACCTGTCACACATCTGTCACTTGATCATTAGCAGGAAAAACTGAATGTTCCCAAGGAATAAGGGACAGCATCATCAGGGCAAATAACAAAATTCACCCTAAATGGCGTATTTAGGAATTTGATGCCATATATGTAGAATTGAGTGGAAACAACAGTATTGGATTTATTCAATCACTGCTTGCAATTTTTGGTATTCTTGGTTCTTGCTTTCACAGTTGGTTAATTGCCTCTCCTACTCTGCTTTGTGTGTTATTATCTTCATTCTGTTGAGATTTGCTCTGGTGC
The DNA here is from genome assembly GCF_964194155.1 of Cetorhinus maximus. Taxonomy (NCBI): domain Eukaryota; kingdom Metazoa; phylum Chordata; class Chondrichthyes; order Lamniformes; family Cetorhinidae; genus Cetorhinus; species Cetorhinus maximus. The sequence goes on from NC_135884.1 coordinate 145,096,088, forward strand.
AACGGTAAAATCCTTTCTGTCTCTGTAAAACCTAGTACTTGGAATGTGGGCGTCAATGGCAAGGCTGGCATTTATTGCCTATCTCCAGTTGCCCTGTGCATCAGGTTAATGGAACTGAGTGGTTTCCTAGGCCACTTAAGAGACCAGTTAAGAATCACTCACACTGGTGTGAGACTGGAGTCATATGTAACCAAGACCAGGTAAAGATAGCAGACTTCCTTCCCTGAAGGGTATTAATGAAACCAGTTGGGTTTTTACAACAATCTAACAGTTTCATGGTCAGTTTTGCTGACACAATTTTATATATCATATTTTTTAAACTAAATTTAAAAATCTTAAACTGTCAGATGGGTTATGAATTCAGGTTGTCTAGATTACTAGCCCAGTGATATAATTGCTACACTATCATGCCCTTAAACACACACAAATGGATTGTCCCAAACGATGATTTGTATTTGGAATAGTTAGATGTTGGGTTTTCAGCAGACGTCTATAATTCTTTGAAATGAACCATATATCAAGCTATATAAACAGAAAGTGCTGGAAAAGCTCAGCATGTCTGGTAGCATCTGCGGAGAGAGAAACAGAGTTAACATTTCGAGTCCAATATTAACTCTTCTTCTGAACTGAAAAGAGGTAGAAGTGTGATCAGCTTTATGCTGTTGGAAAAGGTGGTGGGGGGGTGCGATGGGGGGAGGTGATGGGGTGGGGGGCAGTTGGGGAGCCTGGTGGCAGTGGTTAGAGGGAACAAAAAGGGAGGTCTGGGATAGCTTAGAGGGCAGGGGAGATTAAATACCAAAGATGTCATGGAACAAAAGGCAAAAGGAGTGGTAATGGTAGCTGTAAAGAAACAAAGCATTGGTCCGGAGTAGGTATTTCTTATCTCTCCTCAGTTCTGAAGAAGAGTCATATTGGAGCTCACTGAAAGAAGATAGCCAAAGTAAATAATGGTTAGATAGACCTGCACTGTAAGCAGAGAAAAAAACAAGCTCACTTCATCATTCACCATTTGGAATGCAAGTCAGGCTTGATCTCAGCTTGAATGTTGTGCTGGAACAGAAGGTTGAAGATTGCCTAGTTTGAAGCTAGTGGAAGAATCTACAGTGGCCCTCCTTGGGTCTTATTGCAAAGAAAGCAACCAGTAGATTAGCTTGAGAAAGTAACCAGAACAGGGGACTGAGGAACCCACACTCAAGAAATGGTGAATAAAAGTTTTACCTCTGAGTATAGCTGGAGCTGAGGAGAAATTTAAGGTAGTTTCCAGAGGAGTGTGGCTTACTTATGATTGTTCCCTATAGAAGCAAATAACTCTAAGATATTGTAGCATAGAAGAGAATTTTTGGGGGAATTAAAAGGAAACCTAGGGCATGACGTATATGACTATAAGTTATTGTGTTAACTTAATCATATTTGCTTTGTTTAATTTGTTCTATATACAATAAAGTTTGTATTTTGTTTTTAAAAAAGTGAATTATTTTGTCTTGGTCCTATTGGTTAAAACGAGGTGCTTGGATTTCTTTTCAATATTAATGGTCGCTAACCAGGTCTTAACATCATTTTTAAAAAAGAAATAAACCTTCACTTTTCCCATTTAATCCTGTGTCTCATGGTGTGGAAGTGTTAATTATTGACAAAGAAAATTCATCAAAAACATTTACATTCCCAACAACACAAAACTCAAAGCATGAAGACATTCTCTGCCCAGCCTTCATCCTAACCCTGTTCAGCTTTGCAATTGGTAAATGGTAGCAATCCTATAAAGACCACTGATGCCATAACTCACGATGTAAGATTGCAAAGCAGAACAGAATCAGCCTTTCACATCTGATTAGTTGGTGAGCTCCAGAAAATACCAGGAAATCTAACTAAGTCGAGGTAGATTTCCACTTTATTTTCTTTATTAATTTTAATCAATACTTTCCTTGTTTTGTAGAGTAGATCCCACCAGAGAGCTTTATAAATTCACCAATAAATTACGATATTCACTTTTACATTCTTAAAAAAAGCTTTATAATGTCAAAAATATGTTTCAGGATAATTAGTTAAAAATATTCAATGTTCACAGAAAGAATAATTAGCATGTTAAAGTGTATTGTTTCTGTAAGTTTTAACAAAGGGGTTCTTGTTAGGCTTTCAGTAATACATAAAAGGCCAGATTTATTATATGTCTCCCTTGATATGAGAGAGAAGAAATGCATTAAGTGTAAACAAAAAAGCGATAAATTCATAACTTAGTTAATGTGACCTCTCTCCATTTCCATCAACAAGAGACTGAAGCTTTGATTACACTTGCAGAGACCCTGGATGATATATCAAAAGAGTACAAAGTTTTGCACCAAATGTCTACAAAGAGAGTAGTTGTCATTGAATGCTTTGGCACTTGATAACCTGAGAAATAAGTAGCCTTTTCCATAGTTGCCTTGCTTATCAATATGTTCCTGTGTGTGCTCATTAAATGGGAATGCACTTAATGACAGGAGGGAAGTAGATTGTTAATGACTTTTTTTATTCATTCATGGGATGTGGGCATCGCTGGCTAGGCCAGCATTCATTGCCCAACCCTAATTGCCCTTGAGAAGGTGGTGGTGAGCTGCCTTTCTGAACTGCTGCCATCCATGGGGTGTAGGTACACCCACAGTGCTGTTAGGGAGGGAGCTTCAGGATTTTGACTCAGTGACAGTGAAGGAATGGCGATGTATTTCCAAATCAGGATGGTGAGTGACTTGGAGGGGAATTTCCAAGTGGTGGTTTTCCCATGTGTCTGCTGCCCTTGTCCTTCTAGAATGTAATGGTCGTGGGTTTCGAAGGTGCTGTCGAAGGAGGCTTGATGAGTTTCTGCAGTGCATCTTGTAGATGGTGCACACTGCTGCTACTGTGCATCAGCGGTGGAGAAAGTGAACGTTTGTGGATGGGGTGCCAATCAAGTGGGCTGCTTTGTCCTGGATGATATCAAGCCTCTTGAGTGCTTTTGCAGCTACACCCTTCCAGGCAAGTGGAGAATATTCCATCACTCTCCTGACTTATGCCTTGTAAATAGTGGACAGGGTTTGGAGAGTCAGGAGGTGAGTTACTGCCACAGGATTCCTAGCCATTGACCTGCTCTTCTAGCCACAGTATTTATATGGTTCAGTTTCAAGTCAATGATAATGACCAGGATGTTGATAGTGGGGGATTCAATGATAGTATTGCTATTGAATGTCAAGGGGGGGATGGTTAGTTTCTCTCTCATTAGAGATGGTCATTGCCAGGCACTTGTGCAGCGTGAATGTTACTTGCTACTTGTCAGCCTGGGTGTTGTCCAGATCTTGCTGCATTTGGACATGGACTGCTTCAGTATCTGAGGAGTCACGAATGATGCTGAACATTGTGCAATCATCCACGAACATCCTCACTTCCGACCTTACGATGGAAGAAAGGTCATTGATGAAGCAACAGAAGGTGCTTGGGCCTAGGACACTACCCAGTGATCCTACTCCACTACTGAAAAAGAGATATTGTTGATTTGAAGTCTAACTCCACTAACACAGGCTCTAAGCTTGTCCTGCTTGAATAGGCTATTTATACTCATTGCTACAGAAGGTAACTAATGGCCTGGAATTTGCAGTCAGTGGTGAAGTGGCAGCACTCACCAATGACCATGAAGAAGGCTACTCAAAAAGGCCCAAACTTGGTAGCTCCGCCCAAGGCGAAGCCTGCCAAAGTAGTACAAAAGGGGGGAAATCAGACCGTCGCCATTTTGAAATGCCTACACTGTGGCGCAAAACGACATCACAGATGGCAGCATTGCCCAGCAGGTGCCACTGAGTGTTTCAGATGTGGCAGGATGGGACATTTCCAACACTTCTGCTCAATTAGTGTCTCCAAGAAACAAAGCAAACATTGGCACCACAGCAGGTAACGCCTATCCCACACTTCCTAGCTAAAGTACGCAAGCCTTCTCAGGACTTCTAGCCCATCAATTTAGAGGTCAGAGGGTTCCCAACACGCTTCAAACTCGACACAGACGCAGGGGAATCTATACTGGCTGAGCACTTTTCCTGTTTAGCTTTCCAATATTAAACTCCAAGGTCCAGGAGGAACAAACCTACATGTTAAGGGTCAGATTACAGCCATATTATGCCACAATGGGCAACAGATCACAGAGACTCTTTATATCTTTATATCCTCCGTAACCAAAGTATTTCCCTACTTAGCAGGAATGTGTGTGTCCAGTTAGGCATCATCTAGAAAGTCAATGAGATCCTTCCATCAAACACCAGAGCCACAATCCACCAGGAATTTTCACAACTATTTCAAGGGCTGGGGAAGCCGAAAAACAAATTCCACGTTTCTCTGCTCCCAGATGCTATGCCAGTGTGCCTGTTCACTCCTTGGAGTGTGCTGCATCCTCTGTTACTGAAGGTTAAGGAGGAACTTGACTGCATGTTGCACAGGGGTGTTATTTCACCTGTTACACAATCAACCTAATGGGTGTTCCAGTCTGGTTACAGTTGCCAAACCCAATGGTCACCTCCGGCTCTGCATAGACCTTGTGCAGCTTAATAAAGTGGTGCAGAGGGAGGTCCACTTAATGGCGTCGGTGATGACAGTCTGGTGAAGCTTGCCAACAGTGGACTTTTTAACTAAGCTTGATGCGAACAGTGGGTTTTGGCAAATACCCCTTGACAAGTAGTATAGGCTGCTGATGATCTTTATCATGCCATTTGGTTGGTTTTGCTTTGATCACCTCCCTTTCAGCATCTCGTCTGGCCCTGAGGTATTCCAACTCACCATGTCCACAATCCTAAAAGGCAAACAATGTGTTATCTGCCACATGGACGACATCCTCATACATGGCTCTACAAGAACAGAGCATGATCATAGAGTAAGAGAAATCCTCAAGGCTCTCCAGGAAGCAAGACTCACGCTGAACGGCAATTGTGAATTCACCAGGACCCAACTTAAAATTCCTAGGCCATATCATCCAACGACATCCACTGACCTCCTAGCTTATGACCACTGCTTGGTCATTCCACAGTCCATGTGACAAGATATCCTCCAAAGGCTCCACGGACGTGGTGAAGTCCAGGCATCATGGTGAAGAATGTAAGCCCTACAATCAGTGTGGTAGCCGGGAATCACACAGGCATTCTCCCTATTCTGCCACACCTGCCACATTAACACTCTGGCACCAACAGAGCCCTGGGTTCCATCCACCTTTCCACACCGCCCATGGCAGGAGTTGGGCCTTGACCTCTTTGATTACCATATCAAGACTTAGCCCGTGGCGAGTTTGGATCTGGACCAAAAATCAGAAGGCCTCATTCTTACCAGGATGGAGCACCTGTGCTCATATTTGGACCAGACACCGTCTGGCACTATCCGTAGAAACAGATGTGCCCTCATTGCGCTCACACCCACCAGACTGCAAATTTTCAACCACCACGAGATGTGGGGCGAAGACCCTCAAAACCTTCAGATGATTGGAGTGGCATTGACCCTGTGCCCCTTGGCTCTGGGGTTGGGTGGAGTAGAGGAGGAACCAGTAATATAAATAGTTCAAAAACAAATGCAATGTAAATAGTTAAAGATATAGTTTCATGCTGTTGTTAAAAAGAAGATAGTATACTTGGGGGAGGGTGTAGAATAAAGGGTTAACAGAATGGAAATGCTAATCTATGATGTAGATGATGCTGTCACATGGTGGTCATGTGATAGGCACTCTAGGCAGCAGACAGGCAACTCTGAGAGGAGATGTGCCTTCTTCGCAACCCACTCTGTACATACTGTAAATAGTGGAAATGTTCTAGTTTTTAAGTAAGTACCCTGATATGCCTACAGTTTCTCCTCATTAGAGCTCAGACCTCCACATTCTACACCTCCAGCAACAGTGATGTCTTTAAACAGGGTAAGCAGCAATCCCATTGAAGCATTCGCAGAGACAGCAAACCAGGAAGTAAAACCACTGAGCTTTTAATTTCTAATTAAAATTCTACAGAGAGCGAAATAAATGATTGGGATATACACCTGGAATTAAGGTAGAAGCCGAAATCTCATAATGATATATGATTTGACATGTTGGCATCCATCCATCTTGGGAGATGGGGGACTGCACCCAGAGTGTTTGTCACTTCTGGACTGAACATCGTCAGTTGTGGATGTAGAGCTAATTTGTGGGTGGTAGTCCCTTCTGCAGTTGGCACAAATGAATAGCATTGGCCTGAGGTTGACCGATGGTTTTTCCTTTCCAGCTCTTTGTCCGCCATCTGGTCATCTAACTGACAGAAGGGGCTGCCCAGCTTGAGTCAGGGGGTTAGCTATCCAACGAGAGGCAATGATCTCTTCCACCGTTGGAAGTAAACCCTGACGTTCATGCTCTACGCCAATCGAGCGAGAGCTTATAACCAGTAATTGTTGTTTCCCGTGTTGCACCGATGTCAATGATGAAGCCGGAGTGTTCTCTCCAGGTTACAGGCCTGGGCAAATATTATGGAGCGCCTGAGTTGCCCCAGCATCAGGACCCCCTCTCTCGGCATTGCTAGAATATTCCAAAGGAAAGGATAAAACCAGTACTGCTTGGTACTAGCTCTGCCACATGAATTGTTGGAAATCTGCCTCAGAGGTGACTGATTTCAGCCTAAAGGACTCCACTCTGGATGTTATGTCAGGGTTTACTCCCTTAGACCCCTTCTCTCTCTCGAGACACCCACAAGGCAATGGGCTATTTACCCATAGCTGCTGGTTTGGTTTAAGGGCATAACCATCTGTTGGCCTGTATGCCATGTGTCTGGGGGCCAGGCCTCCTATGGGTCCCCTGTAGTTTAGCTCGGGGCAGTGAGGTACCAGTTTACATATGTCGTCATGGGGAGGTCCTACATAGGAGCTTGTTGATGACGAGTCTATGTAATGGCAGGAGAGGCTTATGCACTCAGCTTTCTTTTTACAATTGTTAAACTGATAACCGGTGGTGAGAGCTGAAAGCAAGAGGTGACAGGTAGACTAATCATTTTGCACCAGCCACACTGGAAACAAATTTTACAAATGTATAAATAAAATTTTTAGCATGAGAATTTTTATTCTAATGGAGATGTTTGACATTTCATAAACATACAGGGCAGAATTTTCTGGATGGCGGGGGAGGGGGGGGGTGCGGGGGCAGAGCGGGAGCGGGCACGGGTGGGCATGGACCCAATCATCGCTCGCGATCAGGTCCGCGCCGCCATTTTACGCGTCTACCCCGTCAGCATTTCCCTGTGCGTGCTCATCCTCGGACTCACTGCTGGACTCATCGTGTGCAGCTGCAGCCACTGCATCGAAGTCTTCATCGTCCACTGCGTCCCCCCCTTTCCAGCGCCAGATTGTGCAGAGCGCAGCAAGCAACCACTATCACCGAGACACGATCTGGGGGGTACTAGAGTGCGCTCCCTGAGCAGTCCAGGCATCAGAAGCGTATCTTGAGAAGACCAATGGCTCTCTCCACCACAGCCCTTGTGGAGGCGTGGCTCCTGTTGTACCGCTGCTCAGCTTCTGTTCTTGGATGGCGGAGAGGGGTCATGAGCCACCTTCTGAGGGGATTAGCCCTTATCACCCACCAGCCAACCATCCAGCCGAGCCGGAGCACTGAAGAGCCCCGGCACCTGGGAGTGTCTGAGGATGTAGGTGTTGTGGGTGCTGCCTGGGTACCTTGCACAGACTTGTAGAATCAGCATCCTGTGATCACACACTATCTGCACGTTCATGGAGTGGAATCCCTTCCTGTTGATGAAGGCACCGGGCTCACCTGCTGGCACCTTGATGGCCACATGTGTACAGTCTATAGCACCCTGGACACGGGGGAAGCCAGCAATGGCTGCGAAGCCTCTGGCTCGCTGTGTCTGGCTGACCTGGTCTCAGCGGAAGTGGATGAAGGTCAATGCCCGTCTGAACAGAGCGTCTGTAACCTGCTTGACACAAGTGTGGACAGCTGATTGGGAGACACCACAAAGATCACCCACCGAGCCCTGGAAGGAACCAGAGGCATGGATGTTAAGGGCAGCTGTGACTTTTAGAGCCACTATGGGGTGTCCACCCACACAGTTATCAGAGATCTCAGGGCCAATCATCTGACAGATATAGCTTACTGTCTCCCTTGACAGTCGGAGCCTCCTTTGGCACTGCACCTCAGACATATTGAGGTAGCTGCTTCACCGCCTGTATACCCTGGCAGCAGGATAGTGGCTTCTTCTGCAGCCCCTTCCGCCTTGGTCCACCTCTTGGCCCTGCGCTCCTTGTGCCTGCGCCTTGCCTCCCAAAGGTGGCTCCCCTGGAGGCTGAATGTGCATTCATGGCCTCCTCTCCCTTCTAGCCCTCCCTTCCTCCTCAGAGGAGGTGCCTCCAGTGGAGAGTTCAGCTCCCATTCCCAGACCAAGGGAAGGCTTCTAGAAACCTGCAGGCCCAAAAAAGATTCCTCACTGCAGAGTACTGACCTAAGCGTTAAGAGTCCGGACGAAGCAGCTGAAATGCGTTTTGAAGTATTGCAGATCACACAGGCAAGTTTCAAAAACTTTGAAAAATCAATACGTGAGAGAGCACACTCACGACCCCAGTGAGCCCTCTTATCCCGCCTGTGGATGAGATTTATACAAATGTGTCCTACCCGCCTGCCCGTTATGCCCCTTATGCCCATGCACCGACCCAAAGATTGCATGGGCACCGAAAAATCGGTGTCAATCGGTGAGTCAAGGGCCTTAAGTGGCCCGTTATTAATGGCGGGCGTGCACCCAGCTCAACGAAATATCGCGATGGCGCGCGGTGAGGTCAGGACGCTCGCCCGACATCACCGCGCATCATTTTATGCGCGGACGTGCGGGGACCCCCACCGTGCACCAATGGGAAAATTCTGCCTGTAATTTTTCTCAGCAGGGAGAAGGTACAATGGTAATTATAAACTTAGTACGTTGTGTAAAACCCAGTTACACCTCATCAACAAGGTCTAACTTTTTCAAGGTTTTTTTAGATGTGAGGCTAATAGTGTAAAAGGGCAAGTTTTCATCAGTTCAGTAATTTCTACTTGAATGCAACATGGGGCAACTTCAACAGTGCACCCTATGGGAAAGCATAGAATCAGTGACAGCAACATCCACATTTCTGCATTTAACTGCGCATGTGCGGACTTCAGAATTGCCGTCAGTTTTGGGAGAGTAATGGTGGCAAGTGGGGAATACGAACTCAGATCCCGGCAACCTACAGGCTAATTTTCTTTTCATAAATTAATCAAAGCTGGTATATGCAAGTGCAGCCCTGTGAATGGGATGAGACCCGTGCTGAGAGTGCTGAAGGATAAGCATCAAGGATAAAGAGAGTTGAATAAAAGGCAAAGTAAGTAAAGGAGTAGTAGTTGGCTTTCAACAAGCTTTACTTTTAAGATCCTGTAGATTTTAGGAAGAAGGGCTAAATGACAGGATAAAGAGATTCATAGGGCAGAATTTTGCCCTTGATAGGTGGGCGGGCCTGACTGACTCGGTGGTGGGCGGGCAGCCAATTGCCGCCGCCGACACGGGCCGCGCCGCTATTTTCCACGGGCGGGCCACCCAGCGGGTTAGCGACTCCCGTGGAGAACGGGAAAATAGTCACGGGGGTGGGCGGCCTCAGACTGCCGGTTCCAATGGGGAACCTGCAGCCTGTATAAAGTGTGGCCAGGCAGCCTGCTTGAGGCAGTCGGGGAGTGAGGGATGGAGCTGTGTATGCAGGAGAGCATGAGCATGAGGAGGGGGGCAGGCTGCAGGAGAGGCCAGCGGGGGGCCACTGTGCCCCTCGATTCTCTGATGCATGCCTTGCTGTCCTCCTCCAAGAGGTGTCCAGCTGTCGGCACTTGTATCCGGAGGATGGGAGGAGGAGGGCCCCTCACGTCACCAGGCAGGCGTGGCAGGAGGTTGGTGACACTGTGAGTGCCCATGATGATGTGCGGCGCACAGGCACACAGTGCCGCAAAAGATTCAATGATTTGCTGCGCTCTGGAAGGGTGAGTACCATGTTGGCCTTGGCCATTTGACCCAGAAGGCAGCCTTAGCCATTGAGGCTGCGACAACTGGGGAGGTGCCAGTTCTGGAACTGGCCACGCCCTTCCAGGCGGGGCCATCACAGGCTCCACAGGCATGAGGACGCCCGCCAAGGTCATCGAGGCCAATAGGACAGCAGAATCAGCAGGCTGTCTCACAAGCCACTCCGAGTGATGGGGCGGCACCTAGATGTAGCACCCACAAACGTAAGCATAAGGCACGTTAGGCACACCATGGGTATGTCACTGGTGATTTTGTGTTGGCCTTAGAATAGGGAACAAAATTCTTCTTATTGGAATGGAGAAGTCTGTGTAATGTTTTTGGACATAATAAAGTCCACTTTTCTGACCATGGCTGAGGGTGTTTCCTTTGTGCTGCATTTTTCTTTTTCACAGACATCTCATGAGTGTTTGAGTGGACATTGATGTTTCTGCACTAAGCCCTTAGTTGCAGCTGATAAGGTGGAAGATTTAGCACCTAAGTGCCACGCGTGGAAGTGCCAGGCAATGCTGGTCCTGCTGATCCATGTGTGTGGAGTTAGCTGAAGGTTGTTTGGATTAAATTGTCCTGGGTGTCCCTGCCTCCTTGGTGTAGTAGTGGGTCAGCGTGCTGCCCCTCATCATTGCCCTGTGCTTCCTCATCCTCTGAGCCACTGCTGGATTCATCATGTGCAGCCTCATCCAGTGCGTCAAGGTCTTCATTGTCAACTGTATCCCGCCTTTCCAGCGCAAGATTGTGGAGAGCGCAGTATGCTACCACTATCAGAGAGACGCGACCTGGGGGGTACTGGAGTGCGCCCCCTGAGTGGTCCAGGCAATGGAAGTATATCTTGAGAAGACCGATGGTTCGCTCCACCACAGCCCTTGTAGTGCCCTGGCGCCTATTGTACCGCTGCTCAGCTTCTGTTCTTGGATGGCGGAGAGGGGTCATGAGCCACCTTCGCAGGGGATAGCCCTTATCACCCAGCAGCCAACCATCCAGCTGAGCCGGTGCACTGAAGAGCCCCGGCACCTGGGAGTGTCTGAGGATGTAGGTGTTGTGGGAGCTGCCAGAGTACCTTGCACAGACTTGTAGAATCTGCATCCTGTGATCACACACTATCTGCACGTTCATGGAGTGGAAGCCCTTCCTGTTGACGAAGGCACCGGACTCACTTGCTGGCGCCTTGATGGCCACATGTGTACAGTCTATGGCACCCTGGACGCGGGGGAGGCCAGCAATGGCCGCGAAGCCTCTGGCTCGCTGTGTCTGGCTTACCTGGTCGCAGCGGAAGTGGATGAAGGTCAATGCCCGTCTGAACAGAGCGTCTGTAACCTGCTTGACACAAGTGTGGGTAGCTGATTGGGAGACACCACAAAGATCCACCGAGCCCTGGAAGGAGCCAGAGGCATAGAAGTGGAGGGCAACTGTGAGCTTCAGAGCCACTGGCATGGGGTGTCCACCCACACAGTTAGGGGAGATCTCAGGGCCAATCATCTGACAGATATAGTTGACTGTCTCCCTTGAGAGTCAGAGCCTCCTTTGGCACTGCACCTCAGTCATATTGAGGTAGCTGCTTCGCCGCCTGTATACCCTGGCAGCAGGATAGTGGCGTCTTCTGTGGCCCCTTGCACCTTGGACAACCTCTTGGCTCTGCGCCCCTTGTGCCTGCGCCTGGCCTCCCAAAGGTGGCTCCCCTGGAGGCTGATTGTCCAGTCCTGGCCTCCTCCTTATTCTAGCTCTCCCTTCCTCCTCAGAGGAGCTGCCTCCAGTGGAGATGTCAGAATCCATACCCCCAGGCTAAATGGAGGCCTCCGGAAAGCTGCAGGCCTGAGAAAGATTACTGACTGCAGACTGGTTTCAAAGTACATAAAAAGCTCTTGGAAATCGATGTGAACTGCTAACAATCACACAGGCAAGTTTTAAACACTTTGTGCATTTAAAACTTCGTGTAAAACATGAACAACCCCTCTGAGTCCACATATCCTGCCAGTGCATGACTCATATTAAAAAATCTCCTACCCGCCTGCACATTGACCTTGTGCGCTGACCCAAGGGTCACACGGGCCCCTCAAAATCCTGGACAATTGCAAGTTAAGGGCCTTAGCGAGGCCTTTCATTAATGGTGGGCGCGCGTCCAGCTGCTGTGTGCGCCCGCCGACCGAAATATCGCGATGCCGCGCGCTGACGCCGGGGCGCTCGCGCGATGTCAGTGCGCGACAATTTAAGCGCTGACGTGCGGGCCCCACCACCCACACGTCAGCCGGAAAACTCTGCCCATAGCTTCAAGGTTCTGGGAATGAATGAGCTGGAGTGAGAGGTTGTGTTATTAGTCTTAGTGCAAGATAATGAGTATTCAGGAAGAGGACCCTGTGTCTTATAATATCCATCAAGTTAATCACAATAGTGTCAACTCTGTAACACTCACTCTGTCAATCATGGTGAAATAGATCAGATAACACCCATGGTGTCAATCAGAGATGCTGGTTTACAATCCACAGAGTACTCCAAACTCTGGTGTTGAGAGTCAGCCAAAAAATCACTTCAAAATTGTTTGCTACTAGAATTATTTTCAATGTAAATGACACTCCTTGCAGACTACGTGCAGACTTTAAAAGATGATACATGTTAATTTATAATGAAATAGAACACTTTAAACACAAGACATGGATGGCGTAAAGGGTTACTCACAATCAGGCATTTTGCAAGATTGCCCAAGGGCCAAAGCAGCTACCAATGTGCAGCCAAAAGGACTTACTTAATGTCTAAACACTGAGAGATCATGTTCCATTCCTATTTCTCATGTTTACAGTGTTGTGGAGTTTCTAAATTAGATCCAATCATCTTCTGATGATGGTTCTTTATCGCTTATTATTTCTGACAATTATTTGGCCTCAACTATGTTGCATTAGGAACAGCAAAATACATTTTTTTGTGTGAGTTTGAGCTACATACCAGTAGTTTTATTTCAATATTTGTACTGACGCTCCGGTGCTGCACTATTCAAGGGACCATCCTTCGAGATGAGATGTTAAATTATGACCCCCTGTCTGCCTGCCTCCAGCTGCTGAGGACCCAAGCTCTGGAATTCCCTGCCTAAATCTCTCCACCTTTTCACCTCCCTTTGCTTCATCAAGATGTTCCTTAAACCCACGCCTTTCGCCAAAGTTTTGTCCATTCCATATGTAGCTTGGCGTCAAATTTTGCTCGACAACAGCCCTTTGGAAGCAGGCTGGGATGCTTTCGAACGTTCAAAGCGTGACGTAAGAGTGGGCTGTTGTTGATGAAAGAACAACTTACCTGATTGGGTGATTAAATCCAAATCATGCAATCAAAAACACCGCCTTTTCTGATTGGTTGTTTTGAATTTAAAAGGGAAGAATGGAGCAGTTGCCAGAGGAACAGAAATTAACTTGCAGATTGCCCAAGGGAGGCAGTACACAGAATCCATTACATGTCAGAAGCCTTCCAACTGCTTACACTGTGCCAAATATTTCCATAAAATTAACAAACCAACAATAGGGCAGACAAACTCCTACTCAGGATATAAACAAACAAAACCAAGAATTATACATAACGGACTTCGGAATTAAATCTCGGTTTTCTCTGTGACTTCCATTTGTTTCTTGTTACCATAACAGGAATGTAAATAATGGTTCAGCGGGGGCGGTTTGAGGGCAGCTCACTTGCGGAATATGAAGTCTCAGGAAAAGTCAACTAAAAATGTAGCTATCACCAGAAGTGAATGGTTGTTGCATTGACCACTCCAGGGACTCACTTGGAAATCCGGACACTTTTATCTCAACCTTGCCCCGGCACCGATCCCATGTACATCTTTCTGTTTTAGTCGCAATTATTATTATTTTTTTATTCATCTGATGTTAATCCACGGTGAAACAATGAGTGGAATGTTTAGGGATTCTCCTGATGGCTCTGTTGGTAAGCACACTGCTGAGACTGAACCTCAACCACAAAGACCGTGCAAGTCCAGGTTAATCTGTGCTATGGTAAGTAATCTCAGCTAGGGTAGCAATATTACACAGGATAACGTAGAATGCCAGCACACAAACAGGCCATTTGGCCCAACTGCTCTGTGCTGGTGTTTATACTTCACATGAATATCCTCTGTTATGGAGATAAAAACAAAAAACTGCGGATGCTGGAAATCCAAAACAAAAACAGAAACAGAAATACCTGGAAAAACTCAGCAGGTCTGGCAGCATCGGCGGAGAAGAGTACAGTTGATGTTTCGAGTCCTCATGACCCTTCTGTTTTTGTTATCCTCTGTTATGGTAAGGCAGGTGGTATTTGCTGGGCTGACCAAAACCACAAGGGAAACTTGGCCATGCTATCACAATGGTTTTGCAATTTGTATTTATTGCGAGAACATTTGTGCACTGAATTCAGAAGTAATGAGTCCACTAACACCATTAGAGATTTTAAAATTTAATTAAAACATTTATTAACAAAAGAAAAGAATTAGAACACATTCACAAGATTACAGTTACATTGTTACTTAATATTATAACAATCCCAAAATTCCTAACTAACCTGACTCCCAATTACACCCCATTTAAGGCATCAGTCCAAAATAGATTTTAGATTTAGATAGGCAACTCAGCAAGGTTACCATAGACACCCACTTGACAGTGGAATTCTAAAGGATTTCAACATAACTTTGGTTACTGGAACAGCAGACTCCTACAAAGTGGATAGAGGCTGTTTCATACTGTGCATCTTTTAGATCTTACATGACCACCCCTGATACAACATTCCATCTTTCTTTAAATATATTTCTTCCTCTTTAATTTGTAAATCCCATTGTTCCCATATGCCTTTGGAATGTGCTTCTCCCATAAAATAAAAATCTTTCATGTTGTCAATATGGCCTTTTTCTTTTGGGAAAAATACAAGTAATAACCTTGCCCTATTGATCCTGTCAGTTGTAAAACTTTATCATGTTTCTTTGGAAACCAAACACCTCGCCGCTTCTCTTATAATGCAAATTTCATTCACACCCTATATACTGAGACTTCTACCCTAGCTCACTCATCAGCATTTCAAATACCCTCTTTACACCTAACTCTTTTGATAATTTCGACTTTGCAGTCTATCCGATTCTAATTCAATTAAATCAGCTACACAGACAGAAGTGCCCACTCATACACAAACATAAGCATACCTTACAATATCCCACAATGCTGTTATGAAAAATATGATAGTTTCGTGACACCTCCTAGTCTTTCTGTATCTCATCTCGGCTTTTTATCATATCTTTCTATTCCCCATTCTCTCATAATCCTATAGGTTCATTTTGAAAGTATCTACGATATATGCTGAATCACATCCTGTAGTAGCACGTTCCACATTCTAACCATTATCTGAGTAAATAAATTTCTCCTTATTTCTCCAAAGGGGTGATTAGAATCTTATAATAATGATCACCAGTTTTGGATTCCCCCACAAGTGAAAATATTGGGCCAGATTTTCGGAGAGTCAGGAAGGCCTCTAAAAATGGTGCGTGGGGCCAGATATGAAGATCCAATTTTCGATGCTGGGGTAGGGACCGGGGCATGATTTACACAGACAGGAAACCCAAACTCAGCGGGGCCATTTGAACTTAATGCTGAGTTCAAACAGAGTGCATTTTGGCTGTTGCAAGGGCCTTAACCCACAGTCTGGGAGTCACAATTTGATGGAGTAGGTGTAAACACTCTATAAGGATGGATAAGGTCCGTTTAAGTGTCAAGATCTGAAGTTTTTTTTAAAAATCCCCTGCTTGTTAAACATGAAAAAACAAGCTTTAGCTGTCAGTGAGAGTTAAGACAAACTCTTCTGGGCTGTTTTGATTGACAGGCTATCCGGCGTAGGTTAGGAAAAAACAATACCATCTGGTCATATAGTTTCTATAGAGGTCTTCATTGACATTTCCCTAAAGGCTATTATTATTATTATGTCACAATGAATGCTTGGCTGAGTTTCAGAAGCTACAATTACCTCAGCAGGGGGTTCTGAGTTCACAGTTTGACAGTTTAAAGAAGTTATGGAAGGATTAGCTGTCTTTGATGTGGGGTCTTAATAGAAGTTTGTTTGTTTTCTAAGAGATTAACCTTGAAGCTATTTAAAAGCTTTGAATGGCCTTCTTGAATGGGAGTTTTTTTCACTATCAAGTATGTATGAATGACAGATTTATTAAATCATTAGAAGTTGATTTTTTTTCATTTCTCCATGTCTCCTGAGGTCTGCCCATGGTGGATTTTGGATGAGTGGCTCTGGACATTGCATGGGTGGTATGAAGGGGCATTGCAGCTGAGTAGGGGACATGATTTGGCATGAAAGTGGCATGGGAAGTATGATTGGCAATGGGGGGCTGGGTGAATGCTAGACGGGCGTAGCAGCCTTTAAAAGAACTGGGACTAAGTTCAGAGAACCAAGGTGGGCTTTCTCACCAGCCCATCTCAGCACTTGCCCACCCTGTGACTGCCTAGGATCTGATTCCGGGGTCAGGGGCCTGACTTGATCTCATGCCTGCTTCTCCAGAGTGAAAATTGGGTCCAATGGAGCCCTTTAAACTGAGGCGGGTCTGCCAAGTCAGGTAATTTCTGGACTCAAGCTGCCTGCTTCAGTGGCAAAAATCTGGCCCATTCTCTCTACATCTATCCTGTCCAACCCAGCCATAATTTTAAAGATCACAGTTAAATCACCTCTTAGTCTCCCCCTTTTGGAAGGTAAAGCCCCAGCCTGTTCAGTCATTGGCACAATCGGCCTCAATGCCACCAGAAGACAGAGAGAAGAAAAACTGACATAATCAATGACCCCTTTTCGAAGGAATATTCCAGAGAATATAAATCACATATGGTTTTTGTGATGTCTGTTGTAAAGCTTTGTTTAGTGGGTCTCACAAAGAGGTTCAGAGGTTTGTAAAGTTGAACAGTAGTGTTTATTGGCAACTCCCAACTATATACATATGTACAAAGCATAGCTCAAAGTAGGAGCTAACTTCATGTTGACTCCCACTCGAGACTCTCCATACAACTCTGTCTCCTGTCTACTGTCATGTGTCTCTCTACATCACACTCTGGGTGGTACTGTTCTCCAGTCCCACGATAACCCTTGCTCTGCCAAACACCCTTATACTACAATATCTTGCATTGCATTCATCTAATAGTAATAATAATCTAAAAGTTTTTGCACATCAACTCCTATTGATTTTACTTGCTGTGGTGTAATTATATCATTCAATCCACGTTTTGCTGAAGAAAAAATTCCATCTTGTGGTGAGTGCTCAGCTTGACCAATTGTAGGTTTCTGTCACATCTCTCAAAGTTAAAAGGCGAGATATTTCTTTTCCTTTGCATGGAGATTGGCAAGCACTTTAAATGGGAGCTACTGTGCGCTGTATCTACAGGCTACAGAGAAGGTGCATTATTGTTTGGTATGCAAAAGTTAATTTAAAATACATTAATAAGCGAATGCTTACTGCTATTGTTCCTTGATAAAACAACTTCTCACAGCCATCCAGAAGGCCTGGAATAGATTAACTTGTTCCTAAGAAAGAGGCAAGCAATTCAATTCAAATACAAATACCTTCTGTGGCTTTTTAAGTACATGCTTGATTGGCAGCTCTACGTGAATCTGAGAGATACATTTTTGGTGTCCTTTGTTCAAGTCAATCTTTAAAGGATTTTGAAAATATTATCTGAGTCTGAATTCAGAAGAGGGCAATAGGCAAGAAGCTGCATGGAACGTTACAAGCATAGCTGCCCCATAAGGTCGAATTTCAGGTTTGATTTTATATTGAGTGTTCATTTCACAAAATTTACATGATAGAAGCAGACCATTCAGCCCAACTGGTCCAGCAACGTTTTTGCTTCACACGAGCCTCCTCCTCCCTTGTTTCATCTCATCCTATCAGCATATCCTCTTATTCCTTTATCTCTCGTGTATTTATCTAGCCTCCCCTTAAATGCATCCATGCTATTTGCGTTAACTACTCCTTGTGGTAACAAGTTACATATTTTAACCACTCTTCGGGCGCTGTGTTGTTACATTTGTAATAAATGTATGTCAAAGAATTCTTAAATAGGTAGCACCGTTATTCCAAGGAGGAATGAAGATATTTATAATTCCTGTAAAAAAAGTTTACTCTTTGCTACTGTTCACATTTCTATTTACAGAAGTTAGTTTGGTTGTTTATAGGCTGGGTCCTACACCTACATTAATGATCAATCTATTAAGCTGAAATAATGGTAAGAATTTCTAGTTGACTCATAACTATTTTGGCCAGGTAAGGGGAAACTCCAGTTTATAGGGAGTGAAGGAATGCTTAAAGGAGTAGGTTTTGGTAGTGAATCTAAGGGAAATATCAGGCACTCTCCTAAGTGCGTAATTCTCCCAATCCATGTTTTGTGACTAATGCAGACACAATGAATTGGACAGGAAGTGTTCAGAGTTTTTAAAAATTCATTATGGTGCATTCACTGGCTGGGCCAGCATTTATTGCTCATCCCTAAATACCCTTGAGAAGGTAGTGGTGAGCTGCCTTCTTGAACCGTTGCAGTCCATGTGGGGTAAGTACATCCACAGTGCTGTTAAGGAGGGGGTTCCAGGATTTTGACCCAGCGACAGTGAAGGAACGGCGATATATTTCCAAATCAGGATGGTGAGTGGCTTGGAAGGGAACTTCCAAGTGCTGGTGTTCCCGTGTGTCTGCTGCCCATGTCCTTCTAGGTGGCAATGGTTGTGGGTTTGGAAGATGCTGTCTAAAGAGCCTTGGTGAATTGCTG
The DNA here is from genome assembly GCF_964194155.1 of Cetorhinus maximus. Classification (NCBI taxonomy): domain Eukaryota; kingdom Metazoa; phylum Chordata; class Chondrichthyes; order Lamniformes; family Cetorhinidae; genus Cetorhinus; species Cetorhinus maximus. Next base: position 145,114,869 of record NC_135884.1, read on the forward strand.
CCGTGCATTTAGTAGATGGTACACACTGCTGCCACTGTGCGTCAGTGGTGGAGGGAACGAATGTATGTGGATGGGGTGCCAATTGAGTGGGCTGCTTTGTCCTGGATGGCGTCAAGCTTCTGGAGTGTTGTTGGAGCTGCACTCATCCAGGCAAGTGCAGAGTATTCCATCTCACTCCTGACTTGTGCCTTGTAGATGGTGGACGGGCTTTGGGGAGTCAGGAGTTAAGTTACTTGTCGCAGGATTCCTAGCCTCTGACCTGCTCTGGTAGCTACAGAATTTATATGGCTTGTCCAGTTCAGTTTCTGGTTAATGGTAACCCCTAGGATGTTGATAGTCGAAGATTCATTGGATGTCAAGGGGCGATGGTTAGATTCTCTGGATATTGTCCAAATCTTGTTGAATTTGGACAGGGACTGCTTCAGTATCTGAGGAGTCACGAATGGTGCTGAGCATTGTGCAATACACCCCTGCTTCAGACCTTATGATGAAAGGAAGGTCATTGATGAAGCAGCTGAAGATGGTTGGGCCTAGGACACGACCCTGAAGAACCCCTGCCGTGATGGAACTGAGATGATTGACCACCAACAACCACAACTATTCTCCTTTTTGCCAGGTATGACTCCAACCAGCAGAGAGTTTTCCCCCTGATTCCCTTGGCTCCAGTTTTGCTAGGGCTCCTTGAAGCCATTCGCGGTCAAATATTGCCTTGATGAAACAAGGTTGTAATGAAGTCAGGAACTGAGTGACCACTGCTTCTGTGAACCACTGATGTGCAATTTGGAACCTGCCCCTTTCTCTCCCCAGCAAAAATGGTAGGTGGCGTGTTGGGGCGTGGGACTTCCAAATTTGGGCCTTCGGGCCATTTCTGTAATGACAGAGAGGCTCTTGGTTGCAGGAAAAATTCAAGCCTATCTCTCCTTATAGGTCAGCTCTCTCAAATAGAAATCAATCTAGTGAATGTGCATTGCACCATCACCTCTAAGCTACATATGTCCTCCCTTAAAATAGGAGACTAAAACTGTACATAGTACTCCAGATGTGGTCTCATAAATGCCCCACATAACAGCAGCAAGATATCATTACTCTTATACTCCAACGCCCTTGCAATAAAGGCTAACATACCGTTTACCTTCCTAATTGCTTGCTGTACCTGCATGTTAACTTCCTGTAGTTCATATTTAAGGCTACTCAAATCCATCTGAATACCAACATTTACTAAAACCTCACCTTTTAAAAAATATCCTGTTTTTTCAATCTCCCTGCTCAAGTAAATAACCTTACATTTAAAAAAAAATCTGAAAACTGCTTGTTTATGGTGATATACTTACCACATACTAGATGTGTTGTCTAGCTCCAGCTATTGGTATGGATGGCTCATGTCCAGTTTAATATAGGATCTTCCCCCTGCAAGTTTAGCGTACAAATCTTCAATCCTTGGGATTGGGTATTTGTCTAATTTAGCAGCCTTGTTCACAGTTAATTTGTAATCTGCGCAGGTGCGAATGGTTTGATCTAGTTTCATCACAGGGACTATGGGCACTGCCCATTCCTAAAATTGGATGGGCTGGATTATGCCTAAGTAGCACAATTCTGCATCCACTTTCTCCTTTAGTGTGTAAGGCATTTGCCTTAAAAAACCAGGCTGTTGCTTCAGAGTCCACATATATTTTAGCTTGTAGGCCTTTTACTTTTCCCAACTCCTCTCGGAATACTCTGTCATACTTTTTAATAACTCAGGAATTCCTCCTGTTCTAACATGAAAAATTTCTGACTAGTTGAGTTTAATTTCTTTCAACCAAACATAGCCCAGAAGGCTAGGTCCTTCTCCTGTTACAACAATTACTGGCAGCTGGGCTGTCTGTTGCCTGTAGCTTACAGGTACAGAGATGATGCCTTTCACCCATATTGCCTCTCCAGTAGATGTTTTTTGCTGAGCTGTGGTTTGCTCCAAACTCAATGGCTGGCTTAAAGATGTGTTCTCCCACCACTGGTGGATGTTCCTGTGTCAACTTCCATGGCTTGAGGCTTCCCATTTACTTGAAGGGTAATGGTGATTGGTTCAGTTTTCCTGGCCTTAAGATTGTATAGGGAATAGATGTCAGTATCAGCTGCTTCTGGTTAATTTATATTGTGCACTTCAATCATCTTGACCTGCTGTCTGAATGGCTGCCTTGATCTCACCCGGCACTGTTTTGTAACATGCCCTTTTCTGTGACAGTAGTGGCATTCTGCCTCTTTAAATCTGCAGGTTTCCAGTACATGATTTTCCCCACATCGGTAACACTTTAATTTCTGAATTACTGCTGAGCTGCTTCTAGCATTTCTTTTTGTTTTTCCAGCGGTAGGGACCGTGTCCCGCTTCGCAGTTATCTCCCTGGTTTTTGCGTCACGCCTGGCGGTAGGTTCTTGCCCTGACTGAAGAAGGGCACCATGTTGCACACTCTGCAAAGTTTGCGAGTCCCTCTCAGCACTCTCCATTGCTAGCACTATCTCCATGGGGCGCTTCAGGTCAATATTAACTTCTGCAAGTAAACGGCGCTGAATGCCGTCACCGTGTACGCCGCAAACCAAACAACCTCGCAACATGTCATTGAGAGTATCTCCAAAGTCACAGTGCTCCATAAACTGTTTTAACTTCATGATGTACATTGCGATCGAATCACTGGGGGCCTTTAGTCTAGGGTTGAGCTTGCATCTTTGCATGATCACCGATGGTTTAGGCCGAAAATGTGCCTTCGTGAGGTCTATTAGCTCACTAAAGGATCTGGAATTTGGCACTGTTATAGGCTGGCCAAGTTGTATTATTAATGATTGGGTTGATCAACAGACATTTCTATATTTACAATATACTCAGCAGCAACTACACGTGTGCTTTCAACTCCAACTCTATCCCTACACTGACTGCTGAGGTAGCCCATGCTACTCTCTACTGGTTACTACAGATCATGTGACCTTGCCTAGCAAGTATTATTTTTAAAGGTACATTACACGCTAAATAAAACCATAATTACTACATTCCTTCCCCGGCTATACATATTATATTTACAAGTACATATTATTCAAGACAACATCATATTTACACTGGGTAAGGAATTTACAAGTTCAGTCTTTTAGGTGGTTTCCTGGTATGTGTGGAACGCCGCAACTCCACAACTTCAGGTTCATTGTCAGGAATCTCCTTGTCTGGAGTTGCCTGAACATCAGGTGCTTCAGTGGGCACTTGCAGTTCTGCATCCTCAGCTCTTACAAGAACATTACATATGTCAGTCCTGGGTTGAGTATCCTCAACAAAATGCAGATCCGGTGGAACCATATTTTGGTGATTTGTTTCTCTCATCCTTAACTGGTCCACATGTTCATGGATGATCCAGCCTTCCACCTCCACATGGTAAGATAGAGGTCCAATCACCGCATTTATTTCACCTGGTAACCACTTTGGTCCTTCCCTGAAGTTTTTCATGTATACCAGCTCTCCTACAGTAAATTTCCTCTTGCGACTAGTTTTCTGGCTTCCCTGACTCCTTTCCACCTTCCCCTCTCAATTCTGCATTGAGTTGGAGCAGAGCGGACCTGCAGGAGACAGTCGGGAGCTGAGGAGCACCTATAAATACAGACTAGGGATTGCAGAGTGGCCGCCCTTGTTGGGAGTTGGAGGGGAGCGCACCTGTGGGAGATAGTCGGGAGCTGAGGAGTGCCTATAAATATAGACCAGGGATTGCAGAGCGGCCTACCTTGCTGGGAGTTGGAGTGGAGTGCAATGGACCTGCAGGAGACAGTCGGGGGCTGAGGAGAACCTATAAATACAGACCAGGGATTGGCGAGCGGCCTACCTTGTTGGGAGTTGGAGCGGAGTGCAGTGGACCTCCGGGAGACAGTTGGGGGCTGAGGAGCATCTATAAATACAGACCGGGGTTTCGAGTGAGGCCTACCTCGGAGCGGAGCTGAGAAGCGCAGTGTTTAAGCTGCTGTAAGGCAACAGTCTGGGAAAAAGAGAAAAATAGCAACTGTGACGTCACAGGAAGCTAGTAAGTTGATTGGCTGGCAAGTGCTCAGTCTAAAGGACAGTGTGTGAGAAACCAGGTGAAATAAAAAGAACTAAAACTTTAAAATAATAGACCAAAATTTGAAAACATTAAAATTAAAATAAAACAATAAAGGTAAAAAAAGCAATAAAAATAAAGTAATTTAAACAAACATCTAAAACACATACTTTGTAGTTAAGAAGCATAGAACGTTTAGTTGTCAGTGGTACCAGCAGTCAATAGACACAGTAAATTATGGCGTACATAGGAAGAAAGTAATTAAAGTAAATTAACTAAATAACATAAGCTGGAATGGTGGGACAGGCGTTATGTTGCAGCTGTGGGATGTGGGGACTTTTGGACGCTAAGGCAATCCATGACAAACACATCTGCAGGAATTGTAAGCAGCTTGAAGAATTCTGGATCAGGATTATTAATCTGGAAGCCCAAATACAGACACTGAGCAACATAAGGGAATGGTAGAAATACCTGGATAATATGACCTGCTCTCTGGTTGGTTCCAGAACATGCTGCTCTAAGAAACTATCTCAAAAGCATTCTAAGAACTCCTCATCCAGGATTGTTCCAGAAGACAGTTACACCTCTTAGAAGAGGGTCATCTGTTTTGGTCAGCAGTGAGGGACAGGAGGATACGACTGTCAGTGAGGCAGGTAATGGGACCGAGCAGACAGTAGGGGAGGAGCCTTAGACTTTGCAATTGTCAAACAGGTTTGAGGTGCTCACAACCTGTGTGGATGAACGCGAAGTCTGCAAGGTGGATGAGCTAACTGGCCATGGCACTATGGTACAGGAAGCCGTTCAAATTGGGTGGGGGGGGGAGAAAAAAGGAATGTAGTGGTAGTAGGGGATAGTATAGTGAGGGGGATTGACACTGTTCTCTGCAGCAAAGAGTGAGGGTCCAGATGGCTATGTTGTCTGCCCGGTGCCAGGGTTCAGGACATCTGCTCAGAGCTGGAGAGCAACTTGCAGTCAGAGGGGAAGCATCCAGTTGTCATGGTCTATGTAGGTACCAATGACATAGGTAGAACTAGGAAAGAGGTTCTGCAAAGTCAGTATGAGGAGCTAGGTACCAAATTAAGAAGCAGAACCTCAAAGGTAATAAGCTCTGGATTATTACCTGAGTCCCGTGCAAATTGGCATAGGGCAAATAAGATTAGAGAGACGAATGCGTGGCTCATAAATTGGTATGGGAGAAGTGGGTTCCAGTTTGTGGGGCACTGGCATCAGTACTGGGGAAAGTGGGGGCTGTACCGTTGGGATGGTTTACATCTGAACCGTGCTGGAACGAGTGTCCTTGCAAATTGCATAACTAGGGAAGTAGAGAGGGCTTTAAACTAAACAAGAGAGGTGAGGGATCAAGCTTGGGTAGAGGTAGCAATTCAAGGTGTAGAGTTAAGATAGGAGAGCAAAATAGTAATACGAGAAATGAGGCTTAGAGAATGGCAGGAAGGGACAGAGAGAAACAACTTAAGAATACATCAACAGTCAAGACTACATGTTACAAAGGTAATGAAAAGACAAAACTGAAGGTTCTCTATCTGAATGCATGTAGCATTCATAACAAAGTAAATTAATTGATGGCCCACATTGAAATAAATAAATATGATCTGACAGCAATTACGGAGATGTGGCTGCAGGACGACAATGATTGGGTTCTTAATATTGAGGGGTACATGACATTCATGAAGAATAAGAAGCTATGTAAAGATGGAGGGGTAACGCTGTTAATCAAAGAGGGCATTGGTGCAATAGTTAGAGATGACCTTGGTTCAGGAGGTCAGGATGTAGAATCAATTTGGGTGGAGATGAGGAATAGTAGGGGAGAAAAGTCATTGGTGGGAGTGGTCTAACCCTCTAACAGTAGCCATGGTGTAGGACAAAGTCTTTAAGAGAAAACATTGTGTGCTTGTGATAAAGGGATGGCAATAATCATGGCTGATTTTAATCTACACATAAACTGGAAAAATCAGATTGGCAGTAGTAGCCTGGATCAAGAGTTCTTCGAATGCTTTTGAGATAGCTTCTTAGAGCAGCATGTTCTGGAACCAACCAGAGAGAAGGGTTATATTCGACTGGGTATTGTGTAACGTGACAGGATTAATTAATAACCTCAGAGTAAAGGCACCCCTAGGTAGCAGCGACCACAATATGATTGAATTTTACATCCACTTTGAAAGGGAGAAGAGTGGGTCTAAGACTAGTATCTTAAACTTAAATAAAGGCAACTATGTGGGGCTGAAAGCTGAGCTAGATGAAGTGAACTGGGAAACTAGACTAGAGGATAGATCAATAGAGAAGCAGTGGCAGACATTAAAAGGGTATTTCAGAGTGTTCAGAATAAGTACATTCATAATATAAAGAAAAATTCTAAGGGGAGGATCCCCCATCTGTGGTTAGCTAAAGAAGCTAAGGAAAGCATCGCACTTGAGGAAAAAGCATACAACTCCGCAAAGATGAATGGCAAGTCAGATGATTGGTCAGAATATAAAGAATAGGTTAATCAGGAGAAATAAATTAGAGTATGAGAGGAAGCTGGCTAGAAATGTAAAGACAGATAGCAAGAGTTTCTACATGCATTTAAAAAGGAAAAGAGTAAGTAAAGTGAGTGTTGGTTCTTTAGAGAGCGGCAGTGGAGAGTTAACAGTAGATAATAAGGAAATGGTGGAAGAAATGAACAAATATATTGCTACTGTGTTCACTATAGAGAATACAAAAAACATTCTAGTAATAGTTGCAAATCATGAGGTGAACGGGAGAAAGGAACCTGGTGAAATTGAAATCACTAGGGAAACGGTACTGAGTAAATTGATGGAGCTGTGAGCTGGCAAGTCTCTGGGTTCCGATGGACTACGTCCTAGGGTCTTAAAAGAGGTGGCTAATGAGGTAGTCCAGGAGCTGGTGTTAATTTTCCAAAATTCACTAGATTCTGGAAAAGTTCCATCAGATTGGAAAGTAGCAAATATAAACCTTCTATTGAAGGTTGGAGGGAGGCAGAAAACCGGAAACTATAGGCCAGTTAGCTTGATGTCTGTCGTGGGGAAATTATTAGAATTAAACATTAAGGAGGTTATAGCTGGGCACTTAGAAGAGCTCAAGGCAATCGGGCAGAGTCGGCATGGTTTTGTGAAAGGAAAATCATGTTTAACTAATTTATTGGAGATTTTGGACGGAGTAACATGTGCAGTGGATAAAGGGGAGCCTGTGAACATAACTGTACTTGGATTTCCAGAAGGCATTTGACAAGGTGCCACATCAAAGATTATTATGGAAAATAAAAGCACATGGTGTCAGGGGTAACATATTAGCATGGGTAGAAAATTGGCTGGCTGGCTGAAAGCAGAGAGTATGCATAAATGGGTCTTTTTTGGATTGGCAGGATGTGACGAGTAGCGTTCCAGAGGAGTCTGTGCTGGGGCCTCAACTTTTTTACGGTTTACATCAATGACATAGATGAGGTGAGTGCAGACATAGTAGCTAAATTTGCAGATGACACAAAGATAGGTAGGAAAGTATGTTGTGAATAGGACATGAGGAGGTTGCAGATGGATTTAGGTAGGTTGAGTGAGTGGGCAAAGATCTGGCAAATGGAGTTTAATGTGGGAAAATGTGAAGTTGTTCACTTTGGCAGGAAGAACAAAAAAGCAGAGTATTACTTAAATGGAGAATGGCTGCATAATTTTGAGTTGCAGAGGGATCTAGGTGTTCTAGTACATGAATCACAAAAAGTTAGTATGCAGGTATAGCAAGTAATTAAGAAGGCTAATGGAATGCTATCCTTTATTACGAGAGGGATTGAACATAAAAGTAAGGATGTTATGCTTGAGTTATACAGGGCATTGGTGAGACCGCACCTCGAATACTGTGTGCAGTTTTGGTCTCCTTATTTAAGGAAGGATGTAAATGCATTGGAGGCAGTTCAAAGGAGGTTTACTAGACTGATAGCTGGAATGAGTGGGTTGTCTTATGAGGAAAGGTTGGACAGATTGGGCTTGTTTCCACTGGAGTTTAGAAGAGTGAGGGGTGATTTGATTGAAGTATTCAAGATCCTGAACAGCTTTGACAAGGGGAACATTGAAAGGATGTTTCCTCTTGTGGGTGAGTCCAGAACTAGGGGGCACTGTTTTAAAATTAGGGGTTGCCCTTTTAGGACAGAGATGAAGAGAATTTTTTTCTCCCAGAGGGTTGTGCGATTTTGGAACTCTCTTCCTCAGAAGGTGGAAGAGGCGGGGTCATTGAATAATTTTAAGGCAGAGGTAGACAGATTCTTGTTAAGCAAGGGAAACAAAGGTTATGGGGGTTAGATGGGAATGTGGAAATCGAAACACAAGGTCAGCCATGATCTTATTGAACGACGGTGCAGGCTCGAGGGGCTGAATGGTCTACTCCTGTTCCTATTTCTTATGTTTTTATGTTCTTATGTATTAAGCTCAATCTAACCATGAGACGGCTTTTCAACAATAACTCTGCAAGTGTGCCACCTGTTGTCTGAGGGGTAGTCCTGTAATGACAAAGAAAGAGTGCTAGCTTGGTGGCCATGGTGTCACCAGTTAGCCTTTTTATGCCTCTCTTGAACGTTTGAACTGTCCTTTCGGCCAGTCTGTTTAAGGATGGGTGGTACGGTGTAGTTTTCACATGAATGATACCATTGAGGCTGATTAACCGTTGAAACTCAGCACTCGTTACGCCGTGCTGTTATCGGAAATGATTACTTCTGGCAGTCCGTGAATGGCAAAACTCTAATGTAGTTTCTCAATTTTAGCCCTCATCTCATTTTGATTGGGAATCGGCAATGAACAGAAGCATTGTTCCCAGGAAAGGTCCAACGTAGTCAATGGGCAGAATTTTGCCGTCGGTGAGCAGGGGGCGGGGCCCAATCGCCGACGCGTAAAATGATGCGGGGTGATGTCGGGGGGAACTCCCGATGTCACCCCACCCCATTTAAATTTTCAGGAAGGCGGGGGCGCAGCAAAATCAGCTGTGGGCCTGCCGACCTGTCAGTGGCCAATTGAGGCCATTGACAGGATAATTTAAACAATTAAAGGGCCTGCCCGTCCAACCTGAAGGTTGGTGGGCAGGCCAGGAGCCCCGGCGGCAAATAGAAAAAACATGAAACCTCATCCACCGGCGGGATGAGGTTTCATGCAGGGTTTTAAAAAGTTTAATAAAGTTTTACTGTAATTTATGAACATGTCCCATTGTCACATGAGGGGGACATGTTAGGGAATTTTTCTTTTCTATTTTTAATCTTTTTAAAAGTGTCAGCGATCTCCCTGAGGCAGCACTTTGCCTCAGGGAGATGTGCGCTCTTTCGTGCCCATGCGCGAAACAGCGCACTCTCGCTTTTGGGGAATCCCCCCCGCCCGCACAGGGAGTGCATAGCACTTCCCGCTGGACGTCACGCTGGACGGGCCTTAATTGGCCCGCCCACCTAAAATGGCGGCGCAGCCCGCTTCTCCGGCGGGGATCGGCTCCTCGCCTGCCGGAGCTTGGGTCGGGCCCGTCCACCCTACAGGCAGAAAATTCTGCCCAATGTGTAACTGCACCCCCAGGTTCTACCTGACGACTCCCATGGGTGTAATGGAGCTGTTACTGGCAACTTCTGCTGTTGCTGACATTGCACACAGTGCTTTACTAAACTCTCTATTTCACCATCCATCCCAGGCCACCATAGATAGCTGTGCGCTATGGTCTTCATTTGGGAAATTCCTGGATGGGCACTGTGTAGCTCAATTAAAAGTGGCTCCCTTCCCTTTGGAGGAACTATCACTCATGCTCCCCACAATAAGATGCCATCCTGGCTAGTTATTTCATGTCTTCTGTTGAAGTACAGTTTCGTTTCATCAGATACGGGCTCCTGCGACCAACCCTGAAGCACTTGTTCTCATACTTGCGATAGGATTGGGTCCAGACTTGTCCAGTCTCTGATCTGTTGAGCAAATTTATTAACCGGCGAGGAATCTAAGAAATTTAACAGTAAAACAAATTGCTGTGGAACTGGGATGTGCTCATCATTTTCATGTAAAGGCAAACAACTAAGGGCATCGGCGTTTGCAATTTGATTGCCAGGTCCATATACGAAAGTGTATTCATATGCTGCCAGAATTAAGGCCCATCATTGTATTCTTGCTGAGGCTATGGGTGGTATAGCCTTGTCCTCACTAAACAATCCTAGCAATGGTTTGTGTTCTGAAATGATTGTAAAATTGTGGCCACGTACGTACTGGTGAAATTTCTTGACACCAAAGATGATGGATAGGCCTTCTTTTACTATCCAAGAGTATCCCTTTTCCGCTGTGGTGAGTGTTCTTGATAGGTAACCTACTAGCCGTTCTGTGCTGTCGTCTGTCCGATGAGAGATCACTGCTCCCACTTTAGGGAAATGCATCAGATGTCAGCACCAATTCTTTCGTCTGGTCATATTGTACGAATAGATTGGACGAGTGCAACCATTGTTTCACCTTTATTAAAGCTTCTTTCTGGGGCACCTCCCAAGACCAACACTGGTCCTTTTTGAGTAGAGGATGCAGGGGGCCAGCACTGTAGACAAATTGGATAAGAGCTGCCCATAATAGTTGATCATTCCAAGCAATGATTTGAGCTCTGAGGTATTCTTTGGTGCAGGTGCCACTCTTATGGCTCTCACTTTTTCCTCATCTGGGTGGAGGCCGGGTGGAATTCACCCGGTGACCCAAATAGATTACCTCCCTCGCTTGGAACATGCACTTTGCTTTTTGTGGATGCACTCCAGCTTGCAAGAAAATTTTAAGACTTCTTCTAAATTTGCCAAATGCTCTTTTTCAGTGAATCCTGTCACCAATACATCATTTAAATAGACTACAACCTGGGGCAGTCTCTGCAGGAAGCTTTCCATTGTTCTCTGAAAGATGGCACAAGTAGAGGAGACACAGAAAGGCAATCATGTATACTGGTGCAACCCTTTGTGGGTATTAATTGTGACAAATTCCCGGGAGGCATTATCCAACTCTAGTTGTTGATAAACATGACTCATGTCAAGCTTTGTGTACATTGTCCCTCCTGCCAGCTTGGCATACAGGTCTTCGATTTTGGGAATGGGGTGCCTGTCTAGCTTAGCTACTTTATTAACCATCAGTTTGTAGTCTCCACAGATAGGAATGCTTTGGTCAGGTATAAGTACGGGGACTATGGGTGCTGCCCATTCTGTAACGCCCAGTTTCTCTAGTCTGTTCAGTTCCATGCCTTCTTTTTCACATAGGGCATATGGCACCAGTCTTGCCTTCATGAAGCGAGGGGTTCTTCCGGATCCACATGAATCTTGGCCTGCAGGCTCTGGATTTTCCCCAGTTTATCCTTAAAGACGGTGGTGTACTTTCTAAGTAGCTCCGGTAGCCCACTTGCTCTCAACTGGAAAATTTCAGCCCATTCTAACTTAATCTCCTTTAACCAATTTTGCCCCAGGAGGCTTGGCCCTTCACCTGCTGCCACCATCAAGGGTAGCTTTGCTGATTGGCTTCCATAATGGACAGTTACTCTGCTTATGCCTTTTACTTGAATATCTTCATCCGTATATGTTTTGAGCTTGGAAGCTGTTTCTTCTAAACTTAATTGATGTTCACCATTATTCAGATATCTGAAGGTATGTTCCCCAGTTACTGTAGAGGAAGCTCCTGTGTCCACTTCCATTCTAATAAGTTTGCCATTTACTTTCACTATGACAAATGTTGGTTCTGTCTTTCCAACTTTCAGATTAAACGAGTAACTGTCTGAATGTGCTGTTTCAGGCTCTTCTACATTGTAGATTTCATTGGGCTTATTCTTATGTTCACAAGTCTGTTTGAATCTTTCCTTGCATTGCCTCATCATATGTCCATTTCTGTGACAATAGTAGCATTCGATTTTTTTAAACTGCAAATCGCTAAAGGACTGATTGTTTCTATCACTATTAAAATTATTCTTTAAACTTGCTAAGTTATTTTTCTTTACTCTTCGGCTAACAGGGGCTGTTTCCCACTTCTCTGCAGGGTCTTGCTTTGTCGCGTATCTTTCGGCTGAGGTTTCCCACCCGCTGTGGAGGACGGCGCCATTTTGTACACCCTGTATTGCTTTTGAATCTCTTACTGCACTTTCCATGGCCAGTGCTATCTCAGCGCCTTCTTGAAATCCAGATTCACTTCAGACAATAATCTTTTTTGAATAGTGTCCTCTTTCAGACCACACACTAAACGATCACTGAGCATGTCATTCAGAGTCGTACTGAACTCACAATGTTCCGTTAGCTGCTACAAATTTGCCACGTAACATGCAATTGTCTCACCCGGGGCTCTAATTTGCAAATTAAACCTAAACCTTTGCATCGTGACTGAGGGCTTGGGTTGAAAGTGACCCTTTACGAGGTCCACCATTTCATCAAAACTCTTCAAATCTGGGGCATTATGTACCCTCAAATTTCAAATCAGGCTGTAAGTTTTGCTCCCACAAACACACAAGACGATTGTTTGCCTCTTCCCTTGTCCCGTAATCTCATTCGCTTGAACAAAGAACATGAGGTGGTCTATGTATTGCGACCAATGCTCTGCGGCTGGTTCAAAAGGATCAATTCTCCCAAATTGTGGCGTTTTGAGAGAGGATAATTTCTTCAATTCTAACAGAGCTTGCTACTTACAATCACTGGGCAAGGTACAGTGCCGATTTCTTTCTAATGTGATTTCTTCTGTTCAATCCTGTTTTATCCTCATCACCAGTTTGTAGTAGGGTGGCCGAGTTGTACTATTAATGATAGAGTTGATAAGCAGACACTTCTTGGGTGGAAACATTAAGTTTATGTACAATATACTCAGTAGCAACTACACGTGTGCTTTCAAATTCCAATTCTATCGCTACACTGACTGCTGAGGAAGCCTGTGCTACTCTCCTGTTGGTTACTACAAATCATGTGATCTTGCCTAACAAGTACTATTCTTAAAGGCATGATACACACTAAATAAAACCTTAATTATTACAGGCGCGTTTGGAACCGTCGGACTACAGATTAGGTTAAACATATTGCTTCCGCAGACACTTAGATGAATTGCCTTCTATTTCTCCTCCACCATTATTTTGTTCGCCATAAAGTAGAAACCTAGGCTCGATGTACTGATTCCAGTCCTTGATGGATGAGTCATACGAGTCAATTCTGCCAAACAGTGGCATGACTGGTGAGTATGCTTTCCTTTCTTCCCTTAAAAATGGAAATACTCACATCCAAGAGGCGAGGTGTAGTGTTGGAACCATTTATCCTCATCGCCAATTGTAATAAGCTTGGAAGCTTGGAGTACCAGGCATGTTTCAGGTAAGAAACAGTAAACTTTATTTACAGAGCTCCGGATGAAGCTACATGCTTGTACTGACCAAGGCTAGAATGCTTGATCCCTAAGATTACCCATGCTTAGGGCTGATTCATCTGTGCAGTTACATGATCATAAGACCATAAGGCCATAAGGCATAGGAGCAAAAATTAGGCCATTCGGCCCATCGAGTCTGCTCCGCCATTCAATCATGGCTGATAAGTTTCTCAACCCCATTCTCCCGCCTTCTCCCCGTAACCTTTGATCCCCTTACCAATCAAGAAGCTATCTATCTCGGTCTTAAATACACTCAATGACCTGGCCTCCACAGCCTTCTGTGGCAATGAATTCTATAGATTCACCACTTTCTGGCTAAAGAAGTTTCTCCTCATCTCTGTTCTAAAAGGTCTTCCCTTTACTCTGAGGCTGTGCCCTCGGGTCCTAGTCTCTCCTACTAATGGAAACATCTTCCCCACGTCCACTCTATCCAGGCCTTTCAGTATTCTGCAAATTTCAATCAGATCCCCCCTCATCCTTCTAAACTCCATCGAGTATAGACCCAGAGTCCTCAAACGTTCCTCATATGTAAGCCTTTCATTCCTGGGATCGTTTTCGTGAGCCTCCTCTGGACCCTCTCCAGGGCCAGCACATCCTTCCTGAGATACGGGGCCCAAAATTGCTCACAATATTCTAAATGTGGTCTGACCAGAGCCTTATAAAGCCTCAGCAGCACATCCCTGCTTTTATATTCTAGTCCTCTTGAAATAAATGCCAACATTGCATTTGCCTTCCTAACTACCGACTCAACCTGCAAGTTAACCTTAAGAGAATCCTGGACTAGGACTCCCAAGTCCCTTTGCACTCCAGATTTCTGAATTCTCTCCCCATTTAGAAAATAGTCTATGCCTCTATTCTTCCTACCAAAGTGCATGACCTCATACTTCCCCACGTTGTATTCCATCTGCCACTTCTTTGCCCATTCTCCTAACCTGTCCAAATCCTTCTGCAGCCTCCCCGCCTCCTCAATACTACCTGTCCCTCCACCTGACTTTGTATCATCTGCAAACTTAGCCAGGATTCCCTCAGTTCCTTCATCTAGATCATTAATGTATAAAGTGAAAAGTTGTGGTCCCAACACTGACCCCTGCGGAACTCCACTAGTCACCGGCCGCCATCCTGAGAAGGACCCCCTTATTCCCACTCTCTGCCTCCTGCCAGACAGCCAATCTTCTATTCACGCTAGTAGCTTGCCTCTAACACCATGGGCTCTTATCTTACTGAGCAGCCTCCTGTGCGGCACCTTGTCAAAGGCCTTCTGGAAGTTCAAGTAGATAACATCCATTGGCTCTCCTTTGTCTAACCTACTCGTTACCTCCTCAAAGAATTCTAACAGATTTATCAGGCATGACCTCCCCTTGATGAAACCATGCTGACTTTGCCCTGTTTTACCATGCACTTCCAAGTATTCTGAAATCTCATCCTTAATAATGGACTCTAAAATCTTACCAACGACCGAGGTCAGGCTAATCGGCCTGTAATTTCCCGTCTTTTGCCTCACTCCCTTCTTAAACAGGGGGGTTACATTAGCGATTTCCCAGTCCTCTGGGACCCTCCCTGACTCCAGTGATTCCTGAAAGATCACCACTAACACCTCCACTATCTCTTCAGCTATCTCCTTCAAAACTCTGGAGTGTAATCCATCTGGTCCAGGTGATTTATCCACCTTCAGACCTTTCAGTTTTCCTAGCACCTTCTCCTTGGTAATGGCCACCATACTCACCTCTGCTCCCCCCGCCCCGACTCTCTTGAACTTTGGGGATGTTACCCGTGTCTTCCACCGTGAAGACTGACGCAAAGTACCTATCCAGTTCCTCCGCCATTTCTTTGTTCCCCACTACAACTTCTCCAGTGTCATTTTCCAGCGGCCCAATGTCCACTTTTGCCTCTCTCTTACCCTTTATATATCTAAAAAATCTCTTGCAATCTTCTTTTATATTACTGGCTAGTTTACCCTCATATTTAATCTTCTCCCTCCTTATTTCTTTTTTAGTTGTCCTCTGTTGGTCTTTGTAGGCTTCCCAATCCCCTGGTTTCCCACTGCTCTTCACCGCATTGTATGCTTTTTCTTTAGCTTTTATGCTGTCCCTGACTTCCCTTGTCAGCCATGGTTGCCTCGTCCTCCCTTTAGTATGCTTCTTCTTCCTAGGGATGAATTTTTGCTGTGTCTCCCAAATTACTCCCAGAAACTCCAGCCATTGCTGTTCCACTGTCTTTCCTGCTCGGCTCATCTCCCAGTCAATTCTGGCCAGCTCCTCCCTCATGCCTCTGTAGTTGCCTTTATTTAACTGTAATACCGTTACATCTGATTCCAGCTTTTTCCTCTCAAATTGCAGGGTAAATTCTATCATATTATGGTCACTTCCTCCTAAGGGTTCCTTCACCTTAAGCTCCCTTATCAAATCTGCCTCATTACACATCACTAAATCTAGAATTGCCTGTTCCCTAGTGGGCTCCTCCACAAGCTGCTCCAAAAAGCCATCTCATAGACATTCCACAAATTCCTTTTCTTGGGATCCACTACCAACCTGATTTTCCCAGTCTACCTGCATATTGAAATCCCCCATGATCATTGTAACCTTGCATTTCTTACACGCCTTTTCTATCTCCTGGTGTATCTTGTGCCCCACATCCTGACTACTATTCGGAGGCCTGTACATAACTCCCATTATGGTTTTTTTACCTTTGCGGTTCCTCAACTCTACCCACACAGATTCTACATCACCTGACCCTACGTCATTTCTTGCTATTGACTTAATTTCATTTCTTACTAACAAAGCAACCCCGTCTGCCAACCTGCCTATCTTTTCGATAGGATGTATATCCTTGGATATTTAGCTCCCAGTCCTGATCCCCTTGCAGCCATGTCTCCGTGATGCCCACCACATCATACCTGCCAATTTCAATCTGCGCCACAAGCTCATTTACCTTATTTCATATACTGCGTGCATTCAGATACAACACCTTCAGTCCTGTATTTCCCGTCTCCTTTCTCATTGTCATCCCTTTATCTGATGTGCTTGAAGTTAAATTCCTAGCCCTTTCCAAACACTCTGTCCTATTTTGTGTTCTGGAGACTTTAATAGCCTGTCCTGGGCTCTCCTTCCCTTTCAGTTTTTTCATAATTTTCCATGAAGTTAAATCCACCCCCCCACACGCTAACCTGCTGCTATGTTTCCCATTAGTCATACTTCTTGGAGTTTTACCCTTCCCTCCCCCCCCCACTTTCTAGTTTAAAGTCGTGTTGACCACCCTATTTACCCTTTTCGCTGGAACATTGGTCCCAGATCGATTCAGGTGGAGACCGTCCCAACGGTACAGATCCCTCCTGTTTCAATACTGATGCCAGTGCCCCACGAAATGGAACCCCTCTTTCCCGCACCACTCCTTTAGCCACGTGTTTACTTCCCTTATTCTCGTGTCCCTATGCCAATTTGCACGTGGCTCGGGTAGTAATCCGGAGATTATAACCCTTGAGTACCTGTTCTTTAATTTAGTTCTTAGTTCCTGATAATCCCCAAACAGGTCATCTTTCCTAGTCTTACCTATGTTATTTGTCCCGACGTGGACCACAACAACTGGATCCTCCCGCTCCCTCTCCAATATCCTTTCAAGCTGGTCAGAGATGTCCCTCACCCTGGCACCGGGCAGGCAACATACCATGCGGGACTCTCGATCCTGCTTACAATGGAAGCTATCAATTCTCCTAATTATAAAATCCCCTACAACTACCACTTGTCTTTTTACTCCCCCCTCTTGAATGGCCTCCTGTGCCACGGTGCCGTGGTCAGCTGGCTCATCCTCCCCACAGCCCTGTTCCTCATCCACACAGGGAGCAAGTACCTTGTACCTGTTGGACAAGGTCAAGAGCTGAGGCTCCTCTGTTCCTGAACACAGGATCCCTCTACCTACCTCACTTGCAGTCACACCCTGCTGACCCTGACCACTGACCGAACTTGAGGTACTTAATCTACCGGATGTGACCGCCTCCTGAAACAAAGCGTCCAGGTAACTCTCCCCCTCCCAGATGTGCCGCATCGTCCGGAGCTCGGACTCCAGCTTATCAATTCTGAGCCGGAGTTCCTCCAGTAACCAATATTTGCTGCAGATGTGGTCACTGCGGCTCGCAATAGGATCTGCCAGCTCCCACATCATACAGCTACAGCACATCACCTGCCCAGCCATCTCGACTTAGATAATTAATTTATTAATTAGCTTTGCAGTGGGTTTTTTTTTTCAAATTTGGTGCAGATTTCCTACCAACCAATCAGGTCACAGCTTTCCTGTGATGTCACGTTTTTAGTTTTGGCTTCAGTTACTCTGTGCCCCCGAGGTCACCGCTCCGGTGCTCCTCCCTCCGAGTCTGCTCCCTGGAGACAAGGCCGCGAATCCCCGAGGTAAGCTAGATTTATACTCACCGTTCTGGTGCTCCTCCCTCCGAGTCTGCTCCCTGGAGACAAGGCCGCGAATCCCCGAGGTAAGCTAGATTTATACTCACCGTTCTGGTGTTCCTCCCTCCGAGTCTGCTGCCAGGATTTACTCACCAATCAGCTGCTTTTTCTTTAAAATCCACTTTCAGAAGAGTGTCCCTTGCAGGTCTGGTGCACTCCTGGAGACACTGCCTCTTCCTCTCTCCCTTTTTTTTTTAGGTTTGCGGAGGAGGGAGGGATGGAAACACTACAGCAATGTAATGTTTGGGGCTATTCCGTTCTTTGACAGTGTCCTCCTCGATTCCCTCCTGAGTCGCGGTGGCTGCGGTGACTTCTCCCAGAATGCTTCAGTCACTTCTCACCAGCACCGTCTGTTGGATGCTCTTCCTCCTGTTGAGTGCAAGAGTCCTTCTCCTCGATTCCCTCCTGAGTCCCGGTGGCTGCAGTGACTTCTCTCAGAATGCTTCAGTCACTTCTTACCAGCGCCCTCTGTTGGATCCCCATAACAATATGAAAGGTTTAACTTACAATTACTACATACTGATAAACCTTCCTTTTCAAGTTGTGAATAACCCTTCTCAGCTGCAGAGAGGGTTCTCGATATATAGCCGATTGGCCTTTTGGAACCATCTTCCATCCTGTGTGATAGCACAGTTCCCACATTGTAAGGAGACACATCAATTAATTATTTTAATGAGTCATAATGTATTAGTAGGCATGATGAATGTAATAGCTTCTTGACTTTCACAAAGACTTCTTCTTGTTAATTCTATGACCAATGATGATTCTCTTTCAATAGCAAGTGTAAATGTGCTAACACTGTTGACAAGTTTGGCAAGAAGCAACTATAATAGTTAATCATGCCCAAAATAAACTTGAGTTCAGTGACATTGGAAGGAGAGGGTGTCTCTTTGATTGCCCTGGCTTTCTCCTCTATTGGAATCAGCCCCTTGGCATCCACTTGGTGACCCAAGTAAGTGACTTCTGCACTTGGAATGTAAACTTCTCTTTCTTCAATTGTACACCAGCTTCCAAAAATCTTTTTAAAACCTCTTCTAGGTAGGACACATGTTCGGCTTCCATTGACCCGCTGGTCAGGACATCATCTAGGGACACTATTTCTTGGGGAAGTCTTTGCAATAGGCTTTCCATGGTCCTTTGGAAAATCGCACTGGCAGATGATACACCAAAGGATAGGCATGTATATTGGCACAGGCCCTTTTGCGTGTTGATGGTTACATACCCTCTAGATGTGCTATCCAGCTCTCGCTGTTGGTATGCATGGCTCAGTTTGGTGAAGGATATGCCTCCAGCTAACTTTGCATACAAATCTTCTAACCTTGGGATAGGATATTTATCTAGTTTGGCTATCTTGTTCACAGTTAATTTGTAGTCCCCACAAATGCAAATAGTTTGATCAGGTTTCATCACAGGGACTATGGGCACTGCCCATTCTGAAAATTGGACTGGCTGGATGATGCCTAGCTTCTCTAAGTGGCACAATTCTGCACCTTCTCCTTTAGGGCATAAGGCATGGGCCTGGCCTTAAGGACTTGGGTTGTCGCCTCTGAATCTACATATATTTTTGTTTGTAAGCTTTTTATCTTTCTCAATTCATCACAAAATACAGTGCCATATTTTCTTAACAGCTCAGGAATTCCTTCTGTTCTCATTTGAAATATTTCCAACCAGTTGAGCTTAATTCCTCGTAACCAGTTGTGGCCCAGAAGACTAGGTCCTTCACCTGTTACAATGATCACTGGCAGCTGGGCTGTGTTGCCTGTAGGACACAGGTCCTGTGACGATGCCTTTTACCTATATTGACTCTCCAGTCTATGTCTTCAGCTGAGCCGTGGTTTGCTCCAGATTCAGTGTCTGGGTATCTTTATTTAGGTATTTAAATGTGTGCAGTCCCACCACTGTGATTGAGGCTCCTGTGTCTACCTCCATGACTGGAGGCTTCCCATTCACTTGAAGGGTGACAGTTATTGGTTCAGTTTTTACTGCTTTGACATTGTATAGGGAATAGATATCAGAATAAGCAGCTTCTGGTTCTGTTATATTCTATATTCTTATATTCAATCATCTTGGTCTGCTGTCTGATGGCTGTCTTGATTTCGCCCTGCATTGCTTTATTATGTGCTTTTTTTTGGTGGCAGTAATAGCATTCTGCCTCCTTAAATCTGCAGGTTTCCAGTACATGGTTATCCCCACATTGGTAACAGTTTAACTTCTGAGTCGCTGCTGAGATGCTTCCACTGTGCTTTTTCATTTTTCGAGCAGCAGAGACTGTCTCCCACTGCGCTGCCATCTCTCTGGTTTTCATGCCACACCTAGTGGTAGGTTCCCGCCACAACTGAAGAATGGCGCCATGTTGCACACTCTGTAAAGCCTGCGAGTCCCTCTCAGCGCTCTCTATTGCTAGCGCTATTTCCATGGTGCGCTTCAAATCGATGTTAACTTCTGCAAGTAAGCGTCGTCGTGAAAGCCACAAACTAATCAGTCCTGTAACACGCCATTGGGTGCATCTCTGAAGTCACAGTGCTCAGTCAGCTGCTTCAACTTCGCTATATAAGCTGCGATGGACTCTCCCGGGGCCTTTACCCAGGAGTTAAACTTAAACCTCTGCATTATTACCGATGGCATTGGCTGAAAATACGCTTTCATGAGGTCTACCAATTCGTTAAAAGATTCAGAATTGGGCGAATTCGGGACCATCAGACTGCAGGTGAGGTTAAATGTCTCGCTACCACAGGCACCCAAAAGAATTATTTTCTGCTTCTCTGCGTTTATTTCATTTGTCACAAAATGAAAACCTGGGCGCTCTATGTACTGGCTCCAGTCTTCCGTGGATGCATCATAAAGGTCGATGCTGCTGATGAGTGGCATGACTGGTGAGTATACTTTGCTTTCTTTCCTGAAGAACTGATGTACTCACGTTCACAAGGCGAGGTGCAGCATCGGATCTATTTTACCCTCATCGCCAAATGTAACGAACTTGATGTACCGGACAGGTTTCTTACTTGAAGCAGGTAACTTTATTGCGGAGCTCTTTTAGAAGCTACATGCTTGAACCAGGTTCATGACTAGAAAGTTCTGCCCCTAGAATTACCTGCGCTTACGGCTCATTCGTCGGAACAATCATGTGACCCCTAAAGGCAGTAGGAAGGGTTACACCTTCAATCACTACACTCTTGTTTTTCTTGAACAACAAGGTTATAGCGGCTAGCTTAGAATTGAATAAGATTAATCCAGAACCTCTGCATTTCTGGAAGATCAAAATTAACGCACCATTATCTCTGCAGCCACCTTGGGCAGGATTTTTGGGCCCATGTGGAGGTGAGTACGAAGGCAGGTGGGTGTGGAAGGCCCCTCCACAATGGTGCCTCAGCAGCTGAGGCCAATTTTAAATTTAAAACTTTTAAATTTACAGATTGAGGAACCCTCTCTCTCTCTTTTACAGGAACTAAATGTTGCTGCTCCATCTGAGCTGGAGGGTCTCCTATTGGCCCTTCAGCTTTGAGAGCCCACCTGCTATCCTTATTTGGATGGTGACCCTGCCCTTTGGCCACTAATTGGTCAATTTGGGGAAAATCACGGCCAGGTGACTGTTTCCCACAAGGTGCAAGGTTGTGACCCTATTTGACCCCAACATCGGGGTTCTGACCCAAAACCCCAAATCCTGCCCCTCTTTGAAACCCTCGGATGTAGGCCATAGGTCTGGAGATCTTCTGGAGCTTTTAGTTCTATTAATCTCTCCAGTACCTTTTCCCCACTAACACTAATTATTTTTACATTCCTCATTCTCACAGTCCCCTTGGTTTCCCACAACTGTGATTGAAAAAAAAAAATCTCGAAAAATTGTGCATTTTTTGATAAGCTGTGGACTTGACAGTTCAAAATAAGGCCATTGTAGTGTCTAATCCAGGCAAACTCTCTTAATCACTGAGACTTGCTCCTGACATGAAATCTTAAACAAACAGTTCCTTGAGTGTTTGTGACATTGCTGTTCAGGGAGATGTACACATCCTGCATCTCTCGTGTGTGACATTCTGTCTATTGCTGTTAAATCTGTGGAATATTCTCTTTGCTTAGAGCAGAATAATGGTTTTGTGTGTGAAATGGGGGAAAAAAAAAACACGTTGAAGTTCTTTTAAGATTGATCGTGGAGGATAATTTATTCTGTAGCCATATCATGCAGTCTATGGTCTAGGATACCTTGATGGCAAACAGCGCAAAAGCTGAAGTTCACTTCTCCCTAATTTTGGCATTGCTTGTCCGGTGCCCACAATGTTTATCTGTCCACCCCTGTCTAATCTGGTACAGAGATTGCATCACATAGAAGTTTATAGATAACATTTGGGCCAGGATTTTTCGGATGGTGGTGTTTCCCTTCTCACCATCTGAGGGGTCAGCAGAGAACATATCCCTGTCGGTACTACCCGCCCCGCAGCCATTTAATGCCCCAACAAGAATTAATTGGCTGGAGGTGGGCTTCTGGTCCCTCACTCGGGAGGAGGTCCTGCCTCAGAGAGCTGCTGGCCAATCTGATTTGCCCATTGAATAGTCCCATTGCTGTCTCTTTTTGCCTTTCACTGTCACCCCTTTTAACATTTAATCTCCCCTGCCTCTCACTCCATCACAAAGCTTCCCACTTGTCAGTCCTTTCCTCCCCTCCTGCCTCTCTTTAAAACTGTTACATCTCCAAGCATTCTCAGTTTTGAGGAAGGGTTGCTGAGCTTAAATGTTCACTCTCTCCCCACAGGTGCTGCCTGGCCTGCTGAGTATTTCCAGAATTTTCTGTTTTTATTATCAAAAAGGAACTGGAGACCTCCAAGCATTGGCCATTCTTTCTTGTGGATGCAATATAATTTAACATGTCGTGCTTGCGCTCTCTAACATTTTCTCGCTTTCCAAGAATATATAGGTTCTCTGTGAATATATGTAGCAAAATTCATATTTCACTTTTCAGAACAGCAAGGTGTCCCGGCGTGCTTTACAGCCAATGAAGTACTTTTAAATTGTAGTCACTGTGGAAAATTGGACACAGCAAGATCCCACAGCTACACGATAGTGGCCGGGTAATATAAAATGTTTTATGTCTAGCAAAAGCTTGTCACACTTTGAGGGGCTGGTATTGTAGTGGGAATGTCACTAGACTAGTTACCCAAGAGGCTCAGGCTAATGCTCTGGGAACAAGGGTTCAAATCCCACCACAGCAGCTGGTAGAGTTTACATTCAATTGCTTGGATATAAAGCTAGATGACCATGAAACTATCTTTGATTGTCATGGAAATTCATCTGGTTCACTAATGCCCTTCAGGGAAGGAAATCTACCATTCTTACCTGGTCTGGCCTACATATGACTCCAGACCCACAGCAATGATGTTGACTCTTAACTGCCCTCTGAAATGGCCTAACAAGCCACTCAGTTCAAGGGCAATTAGAGAAGGACAACAAATGTTGGCCTTAATTTCTGGCAATGCCCACATTCCATGAAAGAATAAAGAAAAACAAACTTCAAAAGTACAAAAGGAACTGAAAGAAAACCATTTATCACTGCTGGGCTTTTCTGACATTGTTCAGCTTGTAAGGTTTGGCAGCCAGTTCAGGCATAACTATTTTACCCCTCATTTTGACCCCTTTTCCAAGTTTGGTTGAAATTGGATTCCAATCAACTGGAATACACCTTTAAATAGTTTCCCGTTCATCTCTGATGAAATATCTTAAAGAAAAATGCATTAACCATGCAACAGTTCATGGTAACCCACAAGTAGTTTCTTATCTGTGGTTTCCATCTTTGTTCATTTAGACACTAAATAATGGGGAACTCCAGAACTAGTCAACTTTTCAGATAAATGATGGCAACAGCACACAATGGGGACACAAACTGTTGACGACAGTACAAACTGGATAGATATTGATGTTATTTCTGAATCAAATTCTATGAAGATGACCAAACAACTATGTCTGACTTCTTGAAAACTGGTGCACGAGATCTACCAGCGAACCTTTCTGTTGAAGTAATACATTGACATCAAGAACAACAACAACTTATATTTGCAAAGTGCCTCTAACATCTTGAAACTGCCCAAGGCGCTGTCCAGGAGCATTTTAAAACAAAGTATGACACTGAAGCTACATAAGAGGATACTAGGTCAGATGACCATAAGCTTAGTCAAATAGGTTTTAAGAGGTGTCTTAAAGGAGGAAAGCAAGATAGAAGCAGAGAGGTAATGGGTGGGAATTCCAGAGCTTATGGCCTAGACAACGGGAGACATGGCCACTGATGGTGGAGCAATTATGATTGGGAATGCACAAGAGGTCAGAACTAGAGGAGCGCAGATACCTCAGAGGGTTGTGGGGTTGGAGGAAATTACAGAGGTAGGGTGGGGCAAGGCTGTGGAGGGATTTGAATATAAAGATAAGAATTTTAAACTGAAGGCTTTGCTTGACCAGGAGCCAATGTAGGTTAGTGAGCACAGGGGTGGTAGGGGAATGGGACTCGATGCGTGTTAAGACATGGGCAATGAGTTTTGGATGATCTCAAGCTCATCTTCAAATTGGTTTGAAGCAGAAAGGAAATTATTTGGGGAAAATGGGGCTCATGTGGGCACTTTGGTGAAGCACCATGCAAATGTAGAGCAACAGGAGGGCAAGTAATCTGGTGCCGCGAGATATCCTTTAACAGACCCTGCAAAAACTTAAACAGAATTTTTAGTTAGTCAGGCAACACGCGCCCAACCTGAATGAGTGTAAAATGACGCGCGATAACATTGGGCGAGCTTCCGGTTGACAGGCAGGCGAAAAGGCCAAGCGGCCTTTGGATTTTTGAGGAAACCTCATCCACGGGTGGGATGAGGTTTTCAACAGCTATTAAAAATTAAATAAAAATTTAAACATTTCATTAATAACATGTCCTTGCTCATGTGACAGAGGCACATGAGGGGGGGGACACGTTCTTTTAACAATTTAAAATTCTTCATTTTTATTTTTTAAAATCTTCAGCTCCCTGAGGCAGCTCGGTGCCTCAGGGAGCTTTTCCTGTGCGCAACTGCACGCATGCGCAAAGTTCCCCGCTCTTCCTCCTCCTCCCCCCCACCCCACCCCGCACAGGCAGCGCTGAGCGCGCATTTCAAAGCCTGCCAACGTGAGAGTGCAGTCCGGCCCCGATTGCTGGTGGTGGTCGGCTTCCTGACCGCTCCCACTTGCCCGCCAAGAGGGAAAACCCTGGCCGAAGAATCAGTCACTGATTCCGTCGTCTTTTCACTTTAACCCACACAGTAAGGTCAAACCAGCAAGGTGGGATGCACAGTTCCAATTCCATCATTACTGGTTCAGATTTAGAATATCCTATTGGATAGACTGTTATTTCGGTTGTTTGATAAGGTAAGTGTGGAACTAATATTCACTCTTGTCATTTGTTTCCAAATGATCCGATTTGATTCCAATGATCCAGTCAAATACCAAAATCTATCCAATAGTTAAATTGAATCCAACTCTTACTTTACCTTACTTTAACCTTGCTGATCTGACCTGTCCTCTGGGTTGAGTTGAATCCCTATCAAATTCCTAATGACACAATGTGGAAGAAGTGACTTTTAAAATGGCTGCTCCTAAGCTGCTTTTAATCAGTGGTTTAAGACCATAAAACACAGTGACACGGGGTGTCTGAGAGGCAAAGTTAAATGTATGCGTGTTTCTCTTTATAATGATAAGGACTATGTGACAATTCAGCAACATTTGCTTTGCCTATATCTTCTATCTGATTTAAGGTTAACAATTGGGTCAAGAGGCAAATGATAGCAAATGTGAATGTGTTCAACATAGAGTTCAGCTAGGTCCAGCCAACCTCACATTGTCCTATATTGTCAGGAAGGTAGTCGGAGGAGTGGGGGTGGAGGTGTCATGTTGCATCACATGTTTAAATGATTATTCCTTTATATATTTGCATGACTGCACGCTCTTAAGAACCATTGAATTAGCTATTCAAAAAAATATATAAATGAACAGTGCTCCCTCCATGGTTTAGTTGGAAAAAAAAACTACTGTTTGCATCAGGAATGTCCAAGCAGTTGACCTCAGTACCATTTCTGAGTTAGGAGGGGACAAGCAGGCAGGGATCACATCGCTGTCCAACAATGTAGGGGTTGTGGAGGAGATGGGGGAAAAGTATGGGTTTGGATATAGAAAGTAGTCTATCAGATAAGGCAGCTCAAGTCAGCTAAGATGGTGGACAGGACAATTAGATTTAGGCTGAAGAGAGAGCAGTGGGGGGAAAGGGAGAGGGGAATGAGGCAGTGTTTGTGCTCCCCGTTGCTATCTAGTGACTCCAGCTGGAAAATTATTAGGTTCAGATGTTGGAAGAGGGCAGAGTGTAGTGGTGCCTTCCACTGACAAATAGATACCCAGGAAAAAAGACAGATGAGGTTTACACTCACAGGAAATGGCCATTTTAAGCACAAATTATGTCTGGCACAATTTGAGATTCCACAACCTTTTGCATTAGTTTAGAAAACTGGCCAAATCCAATAGAGCAGCATTGTGAAACTTCTAACTGTACAGTTTACAAACCTTCAGGGAGTCCCAAAGAAATTAAGGTTTATTTTTTCACCAGGGGCTGAATAATACAGGAGCACAGACCCGGAAACCCCAGAAACCATGTCAGTGTAGAGCCGACACGCTCCTCGCTGACCCACCCTGCAGACAAAAAGCACTGTGAGGCGGACTAATGAGGGCCGAGTGGGACTCTCCCCCCTCATTGGACCTGCCAGACAATCCGGTTGGCCGGCAGCTCCATCAGTCCCGGCAACGCCAGGAAGGCGTCAGTGGTCGCTGTCGGGACTGCTGGAGAAGAAAGGACCTGAAGGCCTTGGACCCCTGGAGCAGGTAAGTGGGTGGTCTTGGGCCAAGAGGGTTTGGGTAAGTTAGGGAGAGGGGCAATTGTGGGGGAGGGGTGGGTTTACACGAGGGAACGGGTAGGAAGGAAAGGGAGATTCAACCTAAGGGGGTCACCAGGTGAAGGGCAGCCTCCGAAGAGTGACCCTCCCCCCCACCCCCCCCTCCCACCCTTTAACAGCTTGAGGCAAAAAATTGGGCTTCCCGCTCCAACCCTGCTGCCCACGCTAAATGTTTTATGATGTGAGTAACGTATTATCAGCATTAATCGGCTTGATAACAAGCCTAATTGACTCTTAATCGTTCATTTAATTATGGCAGGTGAGCTGCCAATTTTGATGCCTGTCCGCCCACCCTCCTCCCCACCCACCCCCCTCCAACCCCCTCCCCCCACCCCACCCCACCCCCACCCCCCCCACCGTGTTATGGGGTTGAACTCGGGAAAGTGGTGGAATGGGCCCCCACCCCATTTTACGTGCACCCCCCTGCCCATTGGGAAACATGTTCGCCAGGCTACCCAAGGACACTAACCAACCTCTGAAATGCCTTTGAATGAAATTTATTCTTAATTTGCTTATAAAACTGGCCACTCTACACCAATATAATGGTTCCAGATGGTTCTTGAAAAACATTTCCAGTTATTTCCAGCTCCGAAGAAGAGCCATAAGGACTCGAAACGTCAGTTCTGTTTTTCTTCTCTCTTCACGGATGCTGGTGGACCTGCTGAGTCTTTTCAGCATTTTCTGTTTTTGTTCCAGTTATTTAAAATAGGGTTACTCCCAGGTAGTGGTCTAAAAACTACTATTAAAATCATTTTTTTTGGTGATAAGTCATTTTCATCTACATGAATCAAACTGCACAAATTTATCACTCTTAAATGTGTCAAGGAATACTTCTCAAAGCAAGTTTAAAAAAAAAAATGTCTATTTTAAAACTGCCCGGTTGTGCTTGTTCAAGGCAGATTTTGCAAGCTGTGACTTGGAAATTGTATGAGCGGGAACGTGAGGGAAAGAAGACTACATTTTTTTATTCATTCGCGGGATGTGGGCTTCACTGGCATTTATTGCCCATCCCTAGTTGCCCTTGAGAAGGTGGTGGTGAGCTGCCCTCCTGAACCGCTGCAGCCCAAACTCCACAATATTTGGGCATAATAGTTTTCCACAGATGCCGATTGCGCCAAATACAGAAGCTTTAATTCATTGTGTAAGATGTACCCTTCCCATCTTCACTCCCTCCTGCAGAGCCACACGCTTATCATGAACATAAAATATTCCCACAGGCTTGGAAAGACAAACCTCTTTTCTCGTGCTTCACCCAACATGGAACAGAATTCATGTTCTTAGGTTGCCAAAGTTCGCAGCCGGCAGATGAACCACGTTCAGTGTGTGTTGCTCCTCTTTCAGCATTTCCCGTGCTACATCAGGTCACCACATTGCTGGTTGATCAGCTTCATATCAAATTTGGATTTGGCAGGTGGCCTTACAGTGGATGCCCTTCCTGCCACTAACCCTCACCATTTATCTGGGTTAGGAACAGAGGGCCATAGGGAATAGGAGCGGCAGTAGGCCATTCGGCCCCTTGAGCCTGCACCACCATTCAGTTAGAGCATGGCTGACTTTTACCTCGATATCATTTTCCTACACTATCCCCATATTCCTTAATATCTTTACTATCTAGAAATCTATGAATCTCTGTCTTGAACATATGCAATGACTGAGCCTCGCAGCCCTCTGGGGTAGAGAATTCCAAAGATTCACCACCCTCTGTGTGAATAAATTCCTCCTCATCTCAGTCCTAAATGGCCTGCATCTTATGAAACTGTATCCCCTGGTTCTAGAACCCCCAGCCAGGGGAAACATCCTTCCTGCATCTACCTTGTCACGCCCCGGAAGAATTTTGTCTGTTTCAATGAGATTACCTCTCATTCTTCTAAACTCTAGAGATTACAGGCCCTGTCTCCTCAATCTCTCCTCATAGGACAATCTTGCCTTCCCAGGAATCATCTGGCAAACTTTTGTTGCATTTCCTCTATGTCAAGTATATCCTTCCTTAGATATGGAGACCAAAACTGTACACAATGCTCCAGATGCACTCTCAGCAAGGCTCTATTCAATTGCATCAATACATCTTTACTCTTGCACTCAAATCCTCTTGCAATAAAGGCCAACATACCATTTGCCTTCTTAACTGCTTGCTGCACTTACATGTTAGCTTTCAGTGACTCATAAACAAGGACACCCAGGACCCTTTAGACATCAACAGTTGCCAATCTCTCACCATTTAAGAAATACTCTGCATTTCTGTTTTCCAACCCAATGGATAACTTCACGTTGTCCCACCTTATAGGCACAATCTTGCCCTTGGATGGCGGGTGGGCCCCACTGGCTTGGCGGCAGGCGGGCAGCCGACCCCCGCCACTGAAACGGGGCCCGCTGCCATTTTAAGTGGGCGGGCCAATTAAGGCCCGCCCAGCGGCATCCCTGATGGAGGGAATCCCCATCTGTCAAAGTGCACTTCTCCCTGAGGCAAAGTCCTGTCTCAGGGAGAATACTGATAGTGTCAAAAACATTAAAAACAGAAACATTAAAAAATTATTAACATGTACCCCTCGTGACAATGTCACACGAGATGGGACATGTTAATAAAGAACACATACACTTTATTAATTTTTTACAATACGAGCATGAAACTTCATCCTGCCAGTGGGTGAAGTTTCATCAATAATCTGGAGCCCGCTGGGACTCCTGGCCTGCCTGCCAGCCTTAAGGTTGGATGGGCAGGTCTTTAATTACTTTAAATAGCCTGTCAATGGCCTCAATTGGCCATTGACAGGTCGGTGTGCGAACAGCTGATTTCGCCGTCCGCCCACCTTCCTAAAATTTTAAATGGACCGGGATGACGTCGGGGATTCCTCCCGTCTATCCCACGTCATTTTCCCCTCGGCGACCGGGCCCCGCCCCCGAATCGCCGAGGGGAAAATCCTGGCCTATATCTCAAAGGGGAGTCTGTAGACGTACTACACTTGGATTTTGAGAAGGCATTTCATAAGGTGCCACATCAAAGATTATTACAGAAAATAAAAGTGCATGATATAGTGGGTAACATATTAGCATGGGTAGAAGATTGGCTGACTGGCAGAAAGCAGAGTATGCATAAATGGGTCTTTTTCGGATTGGCAGGATGTGATGAGTGGCGTTCCACAGGGATCTGTGCTGGGGCCTCAACTTTTTACGATTTACATCAATGACGTAGATGAGGGGAGTGAAGACATGGTAGCTAAATTTGCAGATGACACTAAGATAGGTAGGAAAGTATGTTATGAAGAGGACATGAGGAGGTTGCAGATGGATAGATTGATAGGTTGAGTGAGTGGGCAAAGATCTGGCAAATGGAGTTTAATGTGGGAAAATGTGAAGCTGTTCACTTTGGAAGGAAGAACAAAAAAGCAGAGTATTACTTAAATGGAAAACAGCTGCATAATTCTGAGGTGCAGAGGGATCTAGGTGTTCTAGTACATGAGTCACAAAAAGTTAGTATGCAGGTACAGCAAGTAATTAAGAAGGCTAATGGAATGCTATCCTTTATTACGAGAGGGACTGAACATACAAGTAAGGATGTTATGCTTGAGTTATACAGGGCATTGGTGAGACCGCACCTCGAAAACTGTGTGCAGTTTTGGTCTCCTTATTTTAGGAAGGATGTAAATGCATTGGAGGCGGTTCAAAGGAGGTTTACTAGATTGATAGCTGGAATGAGTGGGTTGTCTTATGAGGGAAGGTTGGACAGACTGGGCTTGTTTCCACTGGAGTTTAGAAGAGTGAGGGCTGATCCTTGACAAGGTGGGTGTCAAAAGGATATTTCCTCTTGTGGATGAATGCAGAACTAGGGGGCACTGTTTTAAACTTAGGGGTCGCCCTTTTAGCACAGAGATGAGGAGAGGTTTTTTCTCTCAGAGGGTTTTGCAACTTTGGAATTCTCTGCCTCAGAAGGTGGTAGAGGTGGGGTCATTGAATATTTTTAAGGCGGAGGCAGATAGATGCTTGTTAGGCAAGGGAATCAAAGGCTATCAGGGTTAGATGGGAATGTGGAAATCAAAACACAAGATGATCAGTCATGATCTTTTTGAATGACGGAGAAGGCTCGAGGGGCTGAATGGTCTACTCCTGTTCCTATTTATTATGTTCTTGCCCACTCACTTAGCCTGTCTAAACCCTCTTGAAGCCTCTTTGCTTCCTTCTTACAAATTACATTCCCAGCTAGTTTTGTGTCAGCAAACGTGGAAATGTTGCATTTGGTTCCCACATCCAAATCATTTTTTGATATTGATTGTGAAACACTAGGGCCCAAGCACTGATCCTTGCTAATCACAACCTGCCAATCTGAGAATGACCCATGTATTCTTACTCTCTGTTTCCTATTAGAAAATTCTCAATGCATGCAAGTATTTTGCCCAGCATCAATGCAATTTGGCTGGCCTCTTTAGACTGTAAGACCAAAAGAATTTGGAGCAGAATTAGGCTATTTGGCCCATCAAGTCTGTTCCACCATTCAACGAGATCATGGCTGATTTGATAATCCTCAATTCCTCTTTCCTGCCTTTGCCTTTTTTGATAGTCAACAAGTCCTGGAGTGGGCCTTGAACACAAGGCCAGAGAGTTACCCACTTAGTCACTTCAGCTCCCTGCATCAACCACATTCGGTGTAGTTGTTTAAAATAGGCAGGCTTTCTCAAACACCCCTGTCTTCTAAAAATCGGAAGCGCTCCTTAAACAAAGCTCTCAATGGATCTCTTCCTATCTTTTATTTTTGGCTAAATTTTACCAAAGCGACTTTATATTCTTCAGCAGACAGAAAAACATTCTTGCTGCTTTACTTTTAATTAATTTATGGGATGAGGGCCGCAAGCAAGACCAGTACTTAAAACCCATTCCTAACTGTCCTTGAGAAGTCATGTGGGAGCTAAATTAATGGGTAGAATTTTTAGCTCAGCATGCAGGCGCGTGCCCTACCCGCTCAAGCATAAGATAGCACGCGATGACGTTGGGAGAGCGTCCTGACATCATCCTGTGCTTGCGCGATATTTTGGTTGGTGGGTGCGACTCATCCAAGGGCGGGATGAGGTTTCTGTTATTAAATAAAGAAAATGTACGGACAGAATTTTCATCGTGTATATGTTCAGGTGACTGATCCTGATGTGTGGACTTTTTTTTCCCCAGATTTTAAAATCTTCATTTATTGCTTTTAAATTCTTCAGCTCCCTGAGGCAGCTCTCTGCCTTCATAGAGCTTTCATTGCGTGCTCTCCCTGTGCCCGTGCTTATGTCAGCGCCCGCTCTCCTTATGCTGTCCCACCCCAGCAGTGCTGAGCATTTCAGCACGAAATTGCAGTCAGAGGCCAATCATGGGCAGTGGTCTGTTCCCCAGCCACTCCCTGGCCCACCAATCACGCCCACACAGACCTAAAAGTTCTGCCCAATGTGTGTGTTAAGGGTTAGGTGCAGTACTGCATTCCAAAAGGCATTTGATAAGGAGCCACATCAAAGGATGCTACACAAGATAAGAGCACATGGTGTAAGGGGCAACATATTAGCATGGATAAAGGATTGGTTAGCTAACTGGAAGCAGAGAGTAGGGATACATGGGTATTTTTAGGGTTGGCAAGCTGGAACTAGTGGAGTGCCACAGGGATCAGTGCTGAGGCCTCAAACATTTACAATCTATATCAATGAGTTGGATGAAAGGACTGAATGTATGGCAGCTTAATTTGCCAATGACACCAAGATAGATAGGAGAGTATGTTGTCAAGAGGAGGAAACATGTCTACAAAGGGATATAGAAAGGTTAAGTGAGTGGGCAAAACATTGATAGATGGAGTATAATGGGAAAACGTGAACTTGTCCACTTGGGTAGAATGAATAGAAAAGCAGTATACTATTTAAATGGAGAGAGACCGCAGAACTCGGTGGTACAGAGGGATCTGGATGATCTGGTACATGAATCATTAAAAGTTAGTTTGCAGGTACAGCAAGTGATTAGGAAGGCAAATGGAATGTTGGCGTTTATTGTAAGGGGAATGGAATATAAAAGTAGGGATGTTTTACTGCAGCTGTACAAAGCTGTGGTGAGACCAAACTTGGGGTGCGATGTACAGTTTGGTCTCCTTATTTGAAAAAAGATATAATTGCATTGGAAACAGTTCAGAGAAGGTTCACTGGACTCATTCCTGGGATGAAGAGCATATCTTACGAAGAAAGAATGAATGGATTGGGCCTATACCCATTGGAGTTTAGAAGAATGAGTTGTAATTTTATTGAAACATAGAAGATGCCCAACTCTGAAAAAGAGTCACATGGACTTGAAACGTTGACTGCTGATTTTTTCCAGTATTTTCTGTTCTTATTAAGATCCTGAGGGGACTTGATAGGGTGGATACTGGGAGGATGGTTCCCCTTATGGGGAGACGAGGAATAGGGGACACAGTTTAAGAATAAGAGGTCTCTCTTTTAAGACGGAGATGAGGAGATTTTTTTCTCACAGAGGGTCATTAGCATGTGGAATTCTCTTCCCCAGAAAGCAGTGGAGGCAGGATCATTGACTATTTTCAAGTCAGAGCTAGACAGATTTTTGATAAACAAGGGAGTCAAGGGTTATGAGGGGCAGACAGGAAAGTGGGGTTGAGACCACAACCAGTTCAGCCATGATCTTATTGAACGGTGGAACAGGTTTGAAGGGCCGAATGGCCTACTCCTGCTCCTAAGTCCTATGTTCCTGGTACAGTTGCGCAGTTTTTCAATTAGGTTTACTTCCCAGAGCTGCTGTCCCAAAAACCCAGCTACCGGTATGGTGGATGTGTAAATAGAGTATAAAAGTGTGAGGTTATTTTAAATCTGGTTAGGCCTCAACTGGAGTATTTTGTCTAGTTCTGGGGACTACACACTAGGTAGGGTGTGAAGGCATTAGAGAGGTTGCAGAAGGGATCCACGAGAATGGTTCCAGGGATGAGGACCTTCAGTTACGTGGATAGATTGGAAGAGCTGGGGCTATTCTCCTTAGAAGAAGAGAAGATTAAGAGAAGATTTTGTAGAGGTGTTCAAAATCATGAGGGGTCTGGACAAAGTAGATGGAGAGAAACTATTCCTTTGGCAGAAGGATCAAGAAGACACCGATTGGCAAAAGAAGCAAAGGCGGTAGAAGGAAATACTTTGTTACGCAGCATGTGGTTAGAATCTGTTTGGAAATGTGGTGGAAGCAAATTCAATCGTGGCTTTCAAAAGAGAATTGGACAATTATCTGAAGAGAAAAGAATTGCAGGGCTATGGGGAAAAGCAGGGAGCGGGAGTGGGACGAGGTGAGTTGCTCTTAGCTCAGACGTCTACAGCACAGAAGGAGGCCATTAGGCCCATTGTGTCTGTGCCAGTCAACAAAGACCTGACTACACTAATCCCATTTTTCAGCGCTTGGCCCGTAGCCCTGGAGGCTATGGCAACGCAAGTGAATATCTAAATACTTCTTAAATGTTACAAGAGTTTCTGACTCTCTTGTAGAAAGTCATCACGGACATAATGGGCTGAATGGTCTCCTTCTGTGCTGTAACCATTCTAGGATTCTAATATTCTAGGATGTTTATGGGAACTCTTTACCTTACAGTTACAGAGAACATACAGCACAGAAACAGACTATGCGACCCAAACAGAGCATGCTCCATGTTCATGCTCTACTCGAGCCAGCGGACAATGCCACCACTAAACTGAAACTGAGAAACAGCTGTTAAGAAATTACATTTCTCTCCATGGGCACCAGCGTAAGAAAAAAATTAGGATTAACTTTATTGCCTGTGTTTAAAAAATATTGACTCATCCAACCTGTTGTACTGCTTATTGTAAACACGAGTGGTGTCAGGAGATTCAGAGAAGTTACTAAGCATAAGGGAACTGAATTAAGGTCAGCAGGTGTTAAGGGGTTAGGAACATTACTGTTGGGGGAGTTTTTCAACCAGGTTTAGTTCCTAGAACAGCTGCTCCAAAACCCCAGCTGTGATGTTCGTGGTGGCAGGCACTCTATCTGCCGGAAGTGCAAACTCTTTCGATGTGGCTTTCTCAGGTTTTAAAAGAGCTAAGAACCAGATACGTGACAGGACCTGGTGCCTCATTGAAATCATAAACCACAGAGGGAGTTGGGGCCACACGTCATTCTGTGGTTTATTGGTTAAACCAATCCTGTCTTGTAGTCTATATCTGTTACACTAGAATATGCCAAGGTCAAGAAAAAATCTGTCACCTGATAGCAGATCCTTCTCCCACTTCTCACTTCCAATCTGTCTCTCTTCATTGTGTCCTTTCTAGTCTTTCTCTATTTTTATCAATACTATGGTCAATGTTGTTCTGAACTTCCCTCTAACCTTCCTAAGCTTTAAATACATTGTTCCACTTGCTTGCCCTCTTCACTACCTCCTCATTCAGCTTAAGTGTAAACTCATAGGCTTTCTCCTATTCCTGTCCATTTTCTCCAAGATTCTTCAAACCTCATCTCCCTCACTATTCCCTTCCTCCTCTTCATGCTCATAAAACTCAAGCTAGGCACCCAATATTTCTTCATTTATCTTGCTCTTCCTCCGCACTCTTTTTGCCCCTGATGGTGCCCTGTATATAGGACTTGGCGCTTCATCCAGGTTTCTTACTGGTGGGAGAAGCTATGACTGATATTAGCAGATAGCTGAAATGCAATAATCTGCATTTTATGCCAGCAGGAGAACAATAGCAACTTTGCTATTATTCCAAACAACTTCATCCCTGGACACTTGAGTTCTCACTGCTAGAGAACTTCCTTCCACCCAGCTACAACAATCTATCAACACCATCAAGAGAAATGAATATATCCTTACAATTATATTTTTCTTGAATGTTGCTGAGAAAAGGGACATGTTGTCAAAGCTTTTCATCTTGCACTCATCAGGACAAGTGCAAGAATGCCAAATTTCAAACGATCTTCAACCAACCCTCAACACCTTGACCAATCAGAGTCAACTTGCTAACCAATCAGCACCTTTTTCTCCTGTAGTATAAATTGTTGTGATCATTTGAAACTTGGCATTCTTGCGTTTGTCCTGATGAGTGCAAGATGAAAAGCTTCGACAACATGTCTCCCTTTTCAGTATTATTAAAATTCTCTGTTACCAAGTGATATTTATATTTCTATAGACATGCCGGTGCTCCTGTCAGTCTGTGTCAGTCCCAATTCTACAAATGGGTCCCCTTGAGCAATTGCAAAATTTATCCTTATAACTTTCACTTCATCCTTAACCTGGAAGATTGTAGGTAACCCATGTGAACCCCAACCCCATTCCCCCATCCCCAGGTTCCATGGAGATTTTCTGACTGTACTGCTTTAGGCAGAGCTATAGGCAGTGGAACATAGGAAGGGATAAGAACACAGGAACAGGATAAGGCCATTAGCCCCTTAAGCCTGTTCCACTATTCAATTAGATCATGGCTGATCTGTAATCTAACTCCATCTACACCTTGGTTCCTTCGCCCTTAGTACCTTTGCCTAACGAAAATCTATCAAGCTCTGTTTTGAAATTTTCAATTGACCTAACCTGAACAGTTTTTTGGAGGATGGAATTCCAGGTTTCTGCTACCCTTTGTGTGAAGAAGTACTTCGTGACATCACCCCTGAATGGCTGGCTCAAAATTTAAGGTTATGCCTCCTTGTTTGAGATTCCCCACCAGAGGAAATGCTTTCTCTCTTTATCCTACTAATTCCTTTAAACATAATAAGTACCTCAATTAGATGATTCCTTAATCTTCAATAGCCAAGGGAAGACAAGCCTAGTCTACGAAACCTATCTTTATAAGTTAATCCTTTTAGCTTCGGTATCTCTCAGGTGACTCGGCACTTCACCCACTCCAAGGCCAGTATATCCTTCCCAAGGTGTGCTGCCAAAAACTGAACACTGTACTCTAAATGAGGTCTAACCAGAGCAATATATAATTGTATGATAACTTCCACCCCTTTGTATTCAGGAGCTCTCCAATCAGCAATGTGGCAGGAACAGATGACCCACAATCTTTCTGAAGCCATTGGAGGCTTAAGATGTACAGGATATGGGGTAGAATTTTCCCCCCTTTGGGGGGCAGAGGGTGTTTGTATGGGGGCGGGCGTAGGTAAGCGTGGACCCGATCGGTGCCCCCAATCGGGTCCGCACCGCCATTTTACGTGGGCGGGTCAATTAAGGCCCACCCAGGGTTACGTGCACCCAGAAGTGCTGTGTGCTCCCTGTGCGGGCTGGGGGTGGGTTCCCTGAGTCAGAAGTGCGCATCTCCCTGAGGCACAGAAGTGCCTTAGAGAGATAAGTTTTAAGTTTTAAAAATTTTAATTAAAAAAAATTTAAGACGTCCCCTCATGTGACAGTGTCACATGAGCTGGGACATGTCAATGACCTTTAATGGAAAAAATTATTTAATTAATAAACCCTTCATGGAACCCCACCCTGCCCGCGGATGAGGTTACATGAAAAATGTGAAGGCCGCCTGGGCTCTTCGCCTGCCCGCCAACCTTAACGTTGGACAGACAGCTTTCTCAATAGGTTTAATTAGTTAAATAATGACCTTAATAGGCCTTTGACAGTTCGGCGGGTGCGCAGCCAACTAGGCCGCGCACCTGCCGAACTGAAAATCTAAATGACGCGCGGTGATGTTGGGACGCACGCCCGACATCACCCCGTGTCATTTTATGCCTTGGTGAGTGGGCCCCGCCCCGTTCGCTGAGCCCAAGATTCAGCCCATGAAGTTTTTAAAGGTCAGCTAGTAGAAATATGCAGACTCCTGTTGGGCTAATCAAAAACGTCCCTGATTTTCGGATGTCATTTAACTGTCTATATTGGTCTTGAGTTCTTAATCGAGAGACCGCTCCAGAGATAACAGGGCTGCCATCAATCTGTCTTCCGAACCAAAACAGAAACTCTCCTAAAAGCGTCCACAAGTATTTGATGGCAAATAGCATGTCCAATGCTTTGTTTAAATCATATCAGAAAAACAAACATGTAAACAGAATGTAAACACTATTGCATTAAAGACATATTGCCTATTAGCTAGTGTTGAAATTGCGTACATTTTAAAAAAATTCATGTGAACTTGGCATCGTTTAACAGGAAGATTCAGGCCAGTACCCGAGCAATCACCATCATTTCTTATAATGTAGGAAAACAAATGCAAATAGATGCTCTGTGAAGTGACTACAGTTGTGCCTCATGCTTGCAGTACAGCTCATAGGTGGTTCGTACAGGTAGACATTGCACAGTTTTGCACACACATTTAGCAGAATAACACATTGTGTGTTGGTGCAGGTGTCAAGTTGTCAGGCTTCGCCGCTGTTTGTTCCAAACCCATGAGGTGTTTGGTTGGGTGAGAGAAACGCTTATGTGCAGAGGCAATGTCGTAGAAGTCAGTTGTTGCCCTTTGTGGGTCTTTGGAAGGGGCCTTTGTCAACTTGTGGCCCCATCAATCAGTTTGAACAGACTCACCCAGACCCTGTCTCCCCGCCGCATCCAATTCCAAAGAAGACACAAAAGGGCCAACTGAGAGTGGGTTCACAATTTAAGACTTGCACCAATTTTAACCTGCGTCCATTTGATGTAAAGTCAATCCAAATATAAAACTTAGGAGTGGAATCTTGTTAATCAGAAACAAGGGTCAATCATGCCTGGGCTAATGATGCAATGCAGGGTACACTCCTTGACCTCGGTGTTGTTTGACACTGAACAGATTTAAGTGTTAAAGGCCTGAAGCCAGCTTTCTCTTTATTGCATTGTTGGTGACATGAGTAATTTATTTTTTTACTCTCTTTCGATTTATGAAAGCTGCAGCCCAGATGTGTTTTGAACGAAAGTGTTCCCTTTGAACTTTTGCCAGAGTACAAATTGACGATCTAACGGGGATCTCATTTAGATTAGCTCCTTTTGCTCTCTTTCCCTCTCTCTCTCTCTCTGTTGCAACCTGATGATTATGTTTCAGAAAATGGCATTAGTTTGTTAAAAAACCTTATTACCTGCCAAAGAGTGGCATGAGTAATTGCGTCCCGCTCTATTTTTCACACTATTCTTTCTCCTTCAACTCCTTCTTCTTTAAAGTCATGTTTAATGCCTTTAGAATGCAATTGCTGTTTCCATATAAATATCATGAATTCATAATCTCAGGCCACCCTAAAGTACATTTCAGCCAGTTTAGCATTTTTAAAATGTAGCCGGTGTTGTAATATAGGAAATGCGGCAACCAATTTGTGCACAATAAGCTCCCATAAATAACAATGTGATAATGACCAGATAATCTTTCATTTGCGAAGTGGATTGAGGAACGATTATTCTTTAAAATAGTGCCATGGAGTCTTTTACACCCGCCTCCATCTGCGAGCAGACAGAGCCTCAGCTTTACGCCTAATAATGAAGATGATGAAAATCCCACCATGTAAATACTCGAAGTAGAGCAATTTGATCCACCACCATTCCATCACCCTTAACTACAAATTTTATGTATCCCCTTTAATGGGGAGGTCTTGTGGGGCAGTGGGTAGTGCCCTTGCATCTGAGCTAGAAACTCTGGGTTTGAGTCCCACTCCAGGATGTTTTGGCCAAGCTAGGTGTGTTCCTAAGGTGGCCAAGCAGGTTATATATCAACCTGCAAATCCTTCCAACACACATAGATTGCAGGTGGTAAGAACTGGAGAGATTCCTGGTCAGCCAATTGATGGAACAAACATTGGACCCTCTACCATCACTATCCATAGCTCCAGACTACAACATGCATGTAAAAGTGTTTGTTGCCACAGCAACTCTGACTCCCTGAGTGAATAATAACACATCACTACCTTTAATGTACCAGATGAAATTTGACACTGAGTTTGTTGGCATTCTTCTATCCAAGTGAGATAATGGACATGAAGCAAATCCATTGGTGATGGAATAGTTTCATATGCTGCACTTTTGCTGATGGCTGAAGAGATCAACCCATGAGAGGCAGGTTCTGTCATAAGTATTGCACATGAGGTGGTTGTGGGTTGTTGTTTCTGGTTTTGGCATCTGTTGTCAAGTTGCTGTCACCACTGATCACCATGGTGGCACATGCTGGCCCACAGCTTTCATTGCCATTTCCCCTTATTATTGACTAGTGTCTCCTACATGTGAAAATTGATGCTTCCATAATGAAAGTTTTCTTGAACAGTGACTTGGGTGTCGTTATGGCTCCAGCTACCTCCCCAGAAAGAATATCCTTAAGAATACACTAAGATGAAAGACAAAATACTGCGGATGCTGGAAATCTGAAATAAAAACAAAAATGCTGGAAAAACTCAGTAGGTCTGAAGAAGAGCCATACGGACTCGAAACGTTAACCCTGTTTCTCTTTCCACAGATGCTGCAAGACCTGCTGAGCTTTTCCAGCACTTTTTGTTTTTATTCCTTAAGAAAACACCTGTCTTTCATTGTTTAAATGTGCCTGAACCTCTCCCTTGATGAGTGTTAACATACTTGGGAGATTTGCCTTTGATAGAGAACTGCCGCATTCATTACTTTGTCTTTCCTTGAGATACCAAAAATGCTGTTGATATCGAAGATGCAAATTGTTGAGCTTCCTTTCTTGATAGCTGTAAGTTGTCCATGCTACACAGGCCTCACCTTGGTCCCAAGTGTCAGCTTGATGTTACTCCATGCATGTTTTGTGAGTTGGCCAAAGGTGGTAGCTGCATTCCCAATGCAGCTCTGCATCGAGTTAATCTTGTCTGTCACTGTGGACCCAAGGCTAATTTGCTAAGCGCTTCCAGTAAAGTGTGGTTTAGTATGATTGAGGATGGAGGTGTGACACCCTATCCCATAACCATCGTTTTCTTGCTGATAGTTATGGAGAACAGTTTACAGGCATGAGAGAGACAATCCATGAGTCTCATACTAATCTACATAAAGAGATATTGGGTGTATGGGCATTAGAGATAAAAGCTTGATCAAAGAGGTAGATTTTAAGATGGATCTTAAAGGAGGAGAGAGAGATAGAGGACGCGGGGAGGTTTAGGGAGGGAATTCCAGAGCTCTGGACCTAGGCAGCTTCCTTAGGAATTTCCTTAAAGTTCTCATCCTCATCAACAGTTTTCCTTTATACAGTTATATCCTAAAGAAGGGTTAGACCTAGAAAGCCTAGGAGGCGGTGGTATAATGGTATTGTCACTGGACTAGTGTTCCAGGTAATCCACTGGGGACCAGGGTTCACACCCTGCCATGGCAGATGGTGAAATTTGAATTCAATAAAAACCTGGAATTAATGATGACCATGAAACCATTGCCGATTTTTGTAAAAACCTAACTGGTTCACTGATGTCCTTTAATGAAGGAAATCTGCTGTCCTTACCTGTGACTCCAGACCCACAGCAGTGTGGTTGACACTGAAATGCCCTCTGAACAAGGCTCACATCCAATGAATAAAAAAAAACACCACTTGTGAAACTGTCAGATTTAAGCTTGCTTCTGTAACACTGAGTTAACTGGTTGCCATATACTCTATGGGGATCAGGCAACACCCTTATGAGCTGCCAGCAACTTAAGCAGTCTCAGCAGCGCCAGTGGGAGGGGTGGCTTCTGCTGGGACTGGCTCTGGAAGAAGAGGGTGCTGTGGAAGCATCAGGTAAGTGGGGGTCTTCAGGCATTGGGGTCAGCCAAGCAGGCCCTGGCAAAAGGAGAGGGATGGGTGTTGGTGAGGTCTTTGTCATGGTGGGAGGCCAAAATAGGAGGACCCCACTCCACCATTCTGCAG
Source organism: Cetorhinus maximus (assembly GCF_964194155.1). Lineage (NCBI taxonomy): Eukaryota > Metazoa > Chordata > Chondrichthyes > Lamniformes > Cetorhinidae > Cetorhinus > Cetorhinus maximus. Next base: position 145,156,393 of record NC_135884.1, read on the forward strand.
CCCACAGGGAGGCCATCAGAAATCAACTGGAGACCTCCCGATGTGGCAGAAGGCTCACTGTCTGCTGGTTAAATGCCACAGCGGCATTAAGAGGGCCTTACTAGGGCTCTGAGTGGAAGGGCCATCCTCCATCTTCCCTGTGCCGCTGGCAAGTGGCATGGTGGTGGAGAAATGATGGGCATGCTGCCCCCTGCCTTCCCCCATCAGTTTGCAAGCACCCCACCCCCCCAACCTCTCAGCTTGTCCTGAGAGGCCGGGTAGAATCCAGCCCAATAGCTCCAAAAAAGATATTGCCACCTATGAGACCAAAGCTCGTATCCCTATTTATCAGATAAAAATTGTGAGAAAGATGGGCCTCAGTACCTGCATGGAGATATGATCTTCATCAAACATTCTTCTTTTTAAGATTGGAACCTGGTGACCTCTCAGCTATGACCAGCTCCCTCTCTCCAGTCTCCTCTGAAGAATGTCTTTTGCCACTCCTTACTCCTCCAATTCCCTGAGAATCTGTGAATCACCCAGTGCCAATTACCCGTGCTCTCTATATCAATCTCCTAGGTGAATGTCTCTGAGCCAATGAGTGGAGAAGAGGAGGTTATGTGACCCCAGGGGTGAAATAAATCCATCAGAGGCATCAGCAAAGGGACCAGGTTCCCCATTCTTAAGAGAATAGGACCAGAAGTAGGCATTCGGCCCTTCAAACCTGCTCTGCCATTTAATGAGAGCATGACAGGTCTACTTCAAATCCACTTTTGCACTCTATCCCATATTCCTCATTCCCCTTAGTATCCAAAAACGACCAATCCCTGTCTTTAATATATTCAAAACTGAGCATCCAGAGCTCTCAGGAGTTAAAGAATTCCAAAGATTCACAACTCTTTGAGTAAAGAAGTTCATCCTTGTCTCAGGCCAAATTGCTAACCCTCTTTTCTGAGATGGTGATCCCTAGTTCTAGATCCCATGCCCCCCGCCACCAACCCCCCCAATCACCCTTGACAATCCTCCCTGAATAGAGCTGAGAGACTGGAACATTGCATGGCAAAAATGTTGTGGCAACACCCTTTTTATTTGATTTTTGATAAAGCAGCCCACTTGATTGGCACCCCATCCACCACTTTAAGCGTTCACTCCGTCCACCACTGACGCACAGTAGCAGCAGTGTGTACCATCTACAAGATGCACTGCAGGAACTCACCAAAGATCCTTCAAGAGCACCTTCCAAACCCGTGACCCCTTCCACCTAGAAGGACAAGGGTCCCAGACATATGGGAACACCACTACCTGCAAGTTCCCCTCCAAGTCACACACCATCCTGACTTTGAAATATATTGGCCTTCCTTCACTGTCGCTGGATCAAAATCCTGGAGTTCCCTCCCTAACAGCACTGTGGGCCATACCGATACCACATGGACTGCAGCAGCTCAAGCAAGTGGCTCACTACCACCTTCTCAAGGGCAATTAGGGATGGGCAATAAATGCTGGCCTCATCAGCGATGCTCAAATCCTGTAAAAAGAATATTCAAAAAGAAAGGCACAAAGAATTTGTCATTGCTGGTCTTAAACAGTTTGAACATCTGAGCAGTGGAATTCCTTTATATTCAGAAAAATGAATTCAAAGTAGGAACCCCCAGTCAATCCTAAGTGCCAGCTATGGCCTTTTGCATTCAAAGGAAATTAAAATCGGGAGAGAGATATACTGGGCTGCTGATCCAATTTCTCCCATTTTACACTATCACAAATGTCAGAATTACACCCAAACATGTGTTACCAGGGGCTCAATATTTGGTTGGGCCCCCAGGCATGGGCTCTACTGGCTCTGTCTCTGCAGTTAGATCACCGACCCAAGAGGAGTGTCCTCCTCATAGGTACCAATAGGTAGAATTTCCACATTGAAGGAGCATAACATAGGACTTCTCAATTGAGTGGTCTAGTGTGAACCTGACCACCAATCACGAATGACAGAACACACAATTAACTCCCACTGGTTGTCAGCAGCAAAATAAGGTAACATGTGGTGATTTCACAGTGGTAGTTAGCTTTTTAAAATGATTTGTTCTTGTGATATAGGCAGTGCTGACGAAGCTACATTTATGCAACGGCACATCATACCAGAATGATATTGCAGAATGTGTGAAGGTTTAGTTAGCTGGCAATGATATCATACTGAAAGTTAATTGCTGCTGCTGCTGCTGCTCCTTGTAGCTACTCCTATCAGGAGATCCTGCTGTCACAGTATATCACACTCGTCTCTCTTGTCCCATCCCCACACATTCACTGTAACTCGTCTGCAACCGCTCTGTGATGTCTGTAATCTAACTATGTCTAGGTCGACCTCCCTTTCTGCTGCACTGCACTTTGCCCTCTTTCAAGCTCTGTGCAAATGGCCAAAATACTGGCATTTTCTTTTCTGAATGTCTCTTTTTGTTGCAATTTCAAGCACATCTCCATTTGTCTAATGGTCTGTAGTGGGAATTTTAAGCATAGGTCTAAGCATCCACATTTCGAAGGCCTCTATTTTCTTCCACAGGTCTTTATTTATTTTCCAGCTAATTGCATCACATTGTTAAATAGTGATAGGAAATGAAAGAAAATGAGCTTTCCTTTGTAATAGCACCTTTCATGGCCTCAGGACATCCCAAAGCTCTTTACAGCCAATGAAGTACTTTTGAAGTGCAGTCACCATTGTAATATAGGAAACATGGCAGCCAACTTCCATGCAGCAAGGCCTCACAAACAGCAATGAGATCAATAACCAGATGGTCCATTTTAGTCATGTTGGTTGAGGGATAAATATTATCCAGAATTCCCAAGCCTTCTTCAAATATTGCCATTTAATCTTTTATATTCACCTTAAGAGGGCAGATGGAGCTTCAGTTTATCCAGTGTCATCTGAAGGATGGTAACTCCTACTGTGCAGCACTCCCTCAGCACTGCTCTGAACTGTTGTTTGAGATTTTGTGCTTAGGTCCAGAGTTGAGACTTAAAACAACCTTTTGATTCAGAGACGAAAGTACTACATAATTAAGCTCCAACTAATGCCCATTATATCACACCATTATTTAGCAGTAGATTATGCAATAATGTGCTGGATTTAGTGTTCCCGACATGCGTCCCGCCCATCGATTGGAGAACCAACAGGAGACCTGTGTCACTTAGATGGGGGAGGCTGACAGATTCAGGCACTTAGGTGGCCACTGCTGGACCTTCCCCAGGATTTAGGAACCCGGTGGCAGAAATCTCACCCCACTGAGAGCTGTTGACCAATCAGGGGCCGGCAGCTCTCCATTGCCTATCAGCACCACCAGAGGCCTAGGATCGAGGAAAGACCCAGGCTATAGGTGAGTGAGAACAAACTAGTGGTTGCTGCTGGATGGAAGCCTAAGAGGGTAGCTTACAGTGGGCACCTTCCTTCCTTATTTCAGGTCCCTTGATCGGGCACTAAGTGCCTTTGAAAGAGGAAAGATGCTGGCAAACCCGACAGAGGTTGCTGGGAAGCCTCCAATAAGCACAGCCAAGCAAGTTATGGAGAATCCCTGAGCCACCACTGAATCCTGGTGGGCTCAGGGATAATGAGTTTAATTAGCCAGCTGGTGGGCTCCCCGAATCAGCCCATTCCCAGCACTGACTTAATGGGGATCAAGTTTCCCACCAGTGGGAATGGGTTGTGCAGCCTTCTAAGCAGGCCCGCCCGTCATCTAGCCTGCTCTGGCTGGCTCCATTAAATCGAGCCCCATGTCATATCATTAGTTAATGTCAAACTCTATCACGCCATTGGCCACTATATAATGATATTGCATCATTAGTCAATCATATCAATTGGTAGCTGCAGCATTTTCAATGATATCACACTTGCCGTTACTTCAGTAACAGATTGTTTAAGAATAGTATAATAGGTCCTCAGGAGGTTTGCTTTAATCAAAGGGTTCAGATAGCCTGATGTACCCTGGGAATGGGTCAGAGGCTGGAATCTAAACAGGGAGTGTGCCAAAAAATAAAACTTCTTTTTATTGTTTCTAACGTACTGAAGTATCAACTTCATTTCTACCCTGGAAGGTATACAGGCCGGGATTTTCCATCCCCCGTCAGGGTAGGACCTGCCACAGGAGACTCGGCGGCCCAGCCAAAAGCCCATTGACTGTCGGTGGAACTGGACCATCCTGGTGGCAGGCGGGGCTGGAATATCCCACCCATGGTTAAAAGCCAGTTACACGCAAAAACTTAAGATAAAAGCAAAAATTTTGATGAAGAGTCATACGGACTCGAAACGTTAACTCTGTCTTCCTTTCCACAGATGCTGTCAGACCGGCTGAGTTTTTCCAGCTATTTTTGTTTCTGTACACGCAGAAGCTTGTTTCGGTACACAGTCAAGACAAGGCCGGTCACAACATAGGCATTGCGACTTGATTTCCACATGGGTCTCCTGGTGACCTGCTGTAACCTGGTAAGAGATTCACTCACACCTTAGAGAAATGGCAAACACAGCTTTACGCCAAATTTCTGGGGCTCTAAATGAATCTTCACCCAATGTTACTATGGTTTAACCCCTGTGGAAATCCAAACTCATTGTCAGTCCCATTCCTGTAATCCATTACTGCACCTCCGCCCCTCACCCACACCCACACCTCCCACCTCCCACTGATGGGACACATATAGGCCAGGGAGATACCATGGATGGTTAAAAAAAGAATTGGCACGTATTTACATTGCAATTTAATCCAGCAGACGCATCTATTAGTTACTTTTTTACCAACTCCAAGAGGAATAGTTAACCTTGTAATGATTCACCTATCTACAGTGTGTTATTGGCAATTTTCATTTATCCATTTACTCTGAGTGAACCTATTTTGTCATTTAGTCACAGTCTAGTGAAGTGTTTATCCCACCACTTTCCAAAGCATGAAAACACGTGACATAAGCAATGAGCCTAAAATACGTTAGCGCTGGTGTTCTGTTTGATCTCTGGGGACAGTTACCGAGATACAGGACAGGTAAAGGGAAATATCAGACTACAGAGTGTTCAACCGGAGTGTTCAACTGCTCAACCGGTCTATAATCCTTCCAGCCCTGCAACCCTTCGAGAAATCTGACCTCTTGTGTATTCTCCACTTCCTTTGCCCTAGAAGTGTAGCCATGCCTTTGGCAGCCCATGCCCTAAGCTCTGGAACTCCATCTCAAAAACTCTCTGTCTCTCCACCTCTCACTTTTAAGTCTCTCCTTACAGCCTATCTCTTTGACTGAGCTGTTGGCCACCTGTCTTAGTATCACTTTCTCTGGCTCGGGTTTTAATTGATTACCTTCCCGTGAAGTGTAATCTACTCTAAAGGTGCTATGTAAATGCAAGTTGTTGTCGTTGATGTTGTGTCAAGCTCTATTAAAAGATCAATTCCTAGAAGCAGTTCTAGAATGTACTGGTGAGACACTAAGGTAGTTAGGTGAATGAGCTGATCACTTTGTAACTATGTGAACAGTAGGGTCAGCGATTGACGGTCAGTCAATAGTAGGGTGACCAACCCAGTGTTTATGGATAGCTGGATGAACTAGGGGGGGGTATGACACAGAATAAGATCCAGAGGGCTGATGTCAGGAGATCTCAGGTGTTCAAACTGTAACAAAGTGTTGGGGTAGAATAGATACCTGGGAGTGAGTTACAAACTGGGATCTAACTGAGTGGTTCAGGTAATGTAAATATAGAATAATGGTTATGTGGGAATGAAATGTAGACTGTAATTTAATCAAGGGGTTTGAGATGATGTCATAAAGATCAGAGTTCGAGTGATTTATAACTGCTATATGAGCCCTGAGATTAGATTACAGCCTTGTGATTGCCATGTTAGTTACTGGTATCTTTTAATATTTATGATACATTCTGTTTTAATTCGATATGTAATCCTCTCGTGTTTTTTTGCTCTGTTTGAGGGAGCAATGGCAGACATGGCTGGTGCTGACCGTCCTTGTACTCCATGCCCTTGGTGTACGATGAGCTTTAATCACTGCGACCTGTCTGCCTCAGGTTTACTTATCTATGAATGACTTCTGGAAAACTCTACATTCAACACACATTGTTTGGTCATTTCTCCCCCCTCTCTCACCTCCTGGGAGCACTTATACTGGATGGTACTTCCACGGGCACCAGGCACACTCTGATGGCCTTCCACAAGTGACCATTATTCACCTGCCAGCATAACCCTTGAGCTTTGGCAGGCTGTTTCACCATACAAGGCCCAATTCTCTTTATACCTGTAGAATCTTAGAATCATATAGCGCACAAGAAGGCTGTTTGGCCCATTGCAGCTGTGCCAGCCCTTCAATAAAGGTATCCAGTTAGTCCCACCCTCCTGCTCTTTTCCTGTATCCATGCAATTGTTTGTGCTTCATGTATTTACCCAGTTCCCTTTTGAAAGTTATTATTTGAACCTGCTTCCACCAATGTATCCTGGATGGTAACAACTTACTTTGTAAAAAGAAATTCTCATCTTGGCTTTTTTTCCAATTACCTTAAATCACTGGCGTCCTCTGGTTACAGACCTCCTGCCAGTGGAATTACCTTTTCCCTGTCCACTATATCATAACCATTCATCATTTTGAACACCTCCATCAGATATCCCCTTATCCTTCTCTACAGAAAGCAGATATGCACCGTCATTAGCCCAAGAACTTAGAAGCTAATTGCATTACCCTGACTTCTTGGCTATTGTGTTGACTGAGATCAGATAAATCAGTACAGACTTGAGGTCCACGTCTAATTTCGTTCAATACCACACCAGGTGGTGCCATTACCTGTTTAGCCATCAGGATCAGATACAATAGAAAGTTGCTGTAGTCTACAAGACATTTTATTTAGGGAGTTCCCCTCCCCCTTGAATTACTTTAGGTCCAAACCACAATGCTCTGAACCAAACCTTATCAGAACATGTATTTCTCAGAAAAGTTACGATTTTTTATATATAAAAGGCACGTGCGAGCTGGCAATGACCGCTCATTGACCTTCCTGTCGCCTGGGTTTGTGCCGTCTGAGAGTAGAGGCACGTGGATGACATAACAGGCCGATAAAACTAAACTACAGACTCAATTATGCTCCATTGGCCTTTCTTTGTTTCAATATGTTTACGACTTGACTAAAAAAGTAATTGGAGACATCGCCACACGCAGGACATCGGACAAAGAGCCTGCGCTCCCAATTCATGGGAGTCCTTACTCTCCCCTCAGGAGGCAATGACACCTCGAGCCACTTCAAGATTCGTAAGGCAAATGCCAGTAATGCATTTTGGCAGGAAGAATGAAGAAAGGTAATATAAACTTTGAGGAACAAAGAGACCTTGGGGTATATGCACATAACTTATTGAAGATGGCAGGACTAGTTGAGAACGCTGTTAAAAAAACACGCACACAGGATCCATGGCTTTATTAACAGAGAAATAGAATGCAAAATCAAGGAAATAGTAAACCTTAAAAAAATATAGGCCGCAGCTAGAGAATTGTATTCAATTCTGGGTGTCAGACAATGGAGTGGATGAGAGGGTGCAGAAGAGATCAGAATGGTGGCAGGGATGAGCACCATGTGGGGAGACTGGAGAAACTGAGGCTCCTTAGACCCCATTTGATAGATCTGAAGGGCTTTGGGATAATAAAAATAGGAGAAACTGTTTCCGCTGGCAGCAGGGCAGCAGTTAATCAGAGAGTCGGTTGAAGGTGATGGTTAAAAGAGCAGGAGGCAATGAGCAGCATCTTCCCAGTCCCGCAAGAGCAGGTTTGAAGGTGGGACTGAGAGCAAACTTGCAGGTTGGGATTTCAGGTCAGTAAGCTGGCATGTTCCCACCTCCAGGTGACCTTGCCAATGGCAGGTGAATAACAGAAGTGGGTAATAACACCCAGCAGTGGTGGGTAGCCAATAATTAGCAATCTTATTGAAGGGGGCAGGGAAGACTCTGCCAGGATCCTCCCAGTGTTGGAGCGGCCTTTCACTGAGTGCCAAGTCTGGCAGCTCCATGAAGGCAATCTCCCAGCATCAGGGAGCTATCAGAGCCAGAGGTTCTGTACCCAATGAAGTGGCCAAGGGCTGGGAAGGCCCAAACAATTTACCTACGGCGGTTTTCCCCTCTGGTCTGAGGCCTCATAATAAGTGCTTGTCATGGAAGAATGAGTCCAAGGCTAGTCTTTTATTTCAAGCAGGCTTATTCTCAAGACAGCTCTACAGTGCAGTAGACCCTTCCAGTCCCTTCCACACTGGAGTGTTACAGCTGCACCCATTTATGGGTGAGCCAATGCCCATCACACGTCTTAACAATGTAATTTGCTATACAATGTAATTGCCAGTCAACAAGAAGGTTGTTACTGGACATTGACAATGTAATTACTGATACATTGACATGAAGGAACTACTTGCTATGGCCCTCATCATTTTTGAAATTGATGTACATCTCTGACGGTGCCTCCATTTTGAGTTGCCCTCGCAGTTTCTTTGCTGCCTGAGCACCCCCACCTTTTCTGGTTGGACAGTCAACCTTCCAAAGCTGCAGGCCCCTCTCATTGGGCCTACAGCCTCAGGCACCTGCCTTAATTGAATAGCACTTCCAGAGGTGGCTTCTTAATTAGAAGACTGTGCAGGGAAAGCACACGCATTTGTCCCCAGTGGAAGAATATTTTCAAAAGTGGAAAGATTTTGCACAACGTAAGTAAACTTTTATTTTAACGGAGCAAGTTTTAGTGACCAGGAATACAGTACCAGAATGGGTTCTAGGATCAGATCCAATGATAACTTTCAAAAGGGAATTGGATAAATACTTGAAGCGAAAAGGTTTGCAGGGCTATAAGAAAAGAACAGGTGAGTGGGAAAGGTTGGATGGCTTTACCAAAGTGCTGGTATAGTATGATGAGCTGAATGGCCCCCTTCAGTGCTGCATCCTTCTCTGATTCTAAGATTAGAACCCCTGTTCACAGTCGATTGGGTATCTGCAACACATCATCCACCTTGTTCTTGCATTTCAATCCCTGTATATGGACAAGGGGTGCTGGTCTCTAATTTATTATCTCTCACTGGCAACAGCACACAATGTATTGACCTATCTGCTAATGACCAGTATGGTCATGTCAACTTTTCTGGCAGCCTTGTCATAATCGAGATTCATCTGCACCTGCCTGACAAATTAACTCACGGGCGGCCGCTATATTTCAACACTGACAAGTCGTATTTAGTAAAGGGTATCCAGGATTATGGATTACAGTCAGGTAAATGGAGCTGATGTACACATCTGCCTTGATCTAACTGAATGATGGAACAGGCTTGAGGGGCCAAATGGCCTAATCCTGTTCCAGTCTTATGCTGGTTTTACGCTTATCATCACTTGCTCCGATATTACTCATATTCTATAAGTTCAAGAGAAAGACAAAACCATGACCAGGCAACAACAACAATGTGCATTTATATAGTACCTTTAACATGGTAAAACATCCCAAGGTGTTTCACAGGAGCTTTTCAAAATAAAATTTGACACTGCACTACATAAGGGCACATTAGGACAGGTAACCAAATGCTTGGCCATGAGATAGGTTTTAAGGGCCATCATAAAGGAGGAGAGAGAGGTAGACAGGCAGAGCTGTTTAGGGAGGAAATTCCAGACCTTGCGGTCTAGGTTGCTGAAGAAATAGCTGTCACTGGTGACTGACGAAAATCATGGTATGTAACAGGGTCCAGAATTGGAGAAGTGCAGAGATCACGGAGGGTTGTGGGGCTGTTGGAGGTCACAGGGATAGGGAAGGGAAAAGGCCAGGGAAGAAATGATGAAGTGGCCTTTCCCAACGAGTGATCTGATTAACGTGAAACCAACCACAGACTCTGTGTCTGTACTCCAGTTTGAGTGGCGAGCGCTCTGTGTCTTCTTGCTGTGCCTCCATGTGAGTAAGTAGGAAGCATTCCACCATTTTTACCCCAGTACTTGAAATTGCCCTCAGCAAATGCAGGCAGCCTGCCATTAAAAGCCTCTCCACCAGCCCATTCATCTGAGGATAGTGCGCTTGACGTTTTGTTTGGCACTGTTGCTTCGAGTGCACAGCGTAAATAACCAGGACATAAAGCCATCCCTTTGATTAGACAGTGTCTCTACTGGGACCTCAAACTGAGTGAACATTCCTTAACAACGCATCAACCGAGATGTCTGCGCTGACTAACAAAAAGCTTATCGTGTCTGGATACAAGTAATCTATTATGGTTTTTGACTACTTTTTCACAAAGTTACTTTAGTTAGGCATAAGACTTCTGATCATCCTTGCCCAGCCTCTTGACAATGTTCAATGGGTTGGATTTGCCACAGTGTCATCATTGCAATCTCTAAAGTTTACACTGACACTTATCCCATAATTTCACAAAATGCAGCTGTGTCCTCAGAGATAGGAGGCCAGTAAAGCTGTTGCAACAAACTTATCTCAGTGCATTTTGCCTGCAGCATCTCACAAGAGGAATTTCATTGGCCTGTCTTTAATAAACCTCATTAAACAGCCTGCGGTAACACTGTCTTTCAGGTCCTGCCGAACTCCTGTCCCTCAGCCAATTTTGACTTCTATTGCTGGACCATCCACATTAGTCTACCGCTCTGCTCTCGCACTGATACATGTGTAACCTGAGCTTCCATATTTTCTTATGTAGGCTTGCCAAGCCTCAGCTGTCTCTGTGCATTTCAAACTATCCAGGCTCCCTTGGTGAATTTCCCCTTAAAGGGATATCATGTTGGCAAACCTTGGCTTTCCCTCAATTTCCTACGCGGCCCAAAGTCACTGCTTCCTCACTCTGCCCATTGCCTCCTTTGTGGGTCGAGCTTACGGTTTTAAGTGGGCATAACATTAAAGTTAAAGCCAACCTGTTCAGAAGTAGACATCAGGAAACACCTCTCCGCACAAAGAGTTTTGAAACTCGAAAACTATCTCCTTTCCAAAATAAAGCTGTGCAACTGTGGAGGTCATGAAAATTTAAAAACTGAGACTGGTAGATTTTTGTTGGACAAGGGTATTAAGGGATGTGGTAAGGGATGTGGAACCTAAGCGGGTGAATGGAGTTAAGATACAGATTAGCCATTGTCTAATTGAATGGCAGAACAGGCTAGAGAGGGTGAATGGTCAAAGCCTATTATCGTGTAGCTCGTGCTAAAGTTGCTTTTGTCTAACAGCGCCACAAACTATTCCTGATTCCAATTATTCACCAAAGCTTGTTCTCCTAGAAATATTTTGATCCCAGCATTCCCATTCATATTATTCCTCAGTTAAGTCTCAATGAAAGCATAGTGACCAGAGGCACATTAACAAGCAAGATTTCAGCCAAAGTTACATTAACTGACCCTAAAACATCATGAATGCAGATCACCCCTTCCTTTACAAGTGAGTGAATCTACACTATTCATGGCTGTTCTAGTGTACTTCACTTATCAAAGAAAACTTTGATGGCCACTTTTTCAGAGTCCAGGTGTAGGACTAGTGTCATAGGCCAGGATTTTCTGAAATTCCCGCCCAAAAGTCAACTGACCTTTGGCTGGTCCATCACATTTTCTGTCCCGCCTGCGACGATTCCCACCATGGGCAGGACCGGAAAATCCCGGCCATAATCCTTGCATTAGATATCATTGAATAGTAAGCAGACATGAGCAACAAGGGCTCAATATTCCAGCTTGAGTTCTAGATCCTCAAACTGCAGTAGTCGTTGTCATACCTAGTTTTGTCACAGTTGGAACACTTTAAATCTCTGGGGCTGAATTTTTCTAGTCACCTGAAGACCGGTCGGGGATGGGAGGGGTGGTAGTAGTGCTGGGAAAATAGCAGGAGCTGTATCGGGATGGCTTCACGATGCATTCCTGCCTTCGTGGGTCTTCCCTGGGGTGGATTGGAAACCATGTTGGTTGCCTGCTCCACAAAGGTGGGCAGCCAATTATCCCAATTAGGTTCCCACTTGGGACCATTTTGCGCCAACACCAATATGTTACTGATGTTGGAGCAGCATCCTGCCATGTGTGGTAGCTGCCAGCTCAATTGATGCAGCTTATAAGCAGCAGGCCAGAGGGGCATCGGGACTGGGAGCTCCTTTCCCAATGACAGGGACAGGAGGATGAAAGGCCGCAGACCTGTCTGTTAATAGTCCTGAGGATGAGTTTCCCCCCTAATCCAATGGCCCTAATGGCTTCAACCTCCTTATTTCATGAATCCAATGGAGGTAACTGAGGTCACCCTCATGCTCACCTACCTGCCTTAGCAGTACCCACCTCTCCCAGTGGAGCTTTCAGCCTGACATTGCTGTGGGCCTGTTGACTGGGCCTGCAGCTTTGGGAACCTGCCCACCATCCTCTTAGGATGACAGGCATGACAGAGGCCAATTAGAAAGCTGCCTTATGGAACATAAGAACATGAGAAATAGGAGCAGGAGTAGGCCATTAGGCCCCTTGAGCCTGCTCTGCCAGTCATTATGATCATGCCTGATCTTTAACTCCACATTCCCGCCTGTCCCCCGTTACTCTTGCCTCCCTTGTAAATCAAAAATCTGTCTACCTCAGCCTTGAATATGTTCAATGATCTGACCACTGTTAACTTGGGGAGAGAATTTCAAACCCTCTGAGAGAAGTAATTCCTCTTCATCTAACGTCTTGGAAAGTTGCGCCTGTGGTCGCACTGGCAAAGTGGGTGAGATCATGACCCTCAAATGGGCCCAACGTAAGAGTTCCGGCACCCACTGGAAAGTCCAGCCCCTGGTGTCATCACTTGCACACCAACCTAAGAACCTTGAGGCAGTCTGGGTGGGAGGGGGTGGTGCCCCCTCCATTTCCCCCTCCCCCATCCTAGCTGACCACTGGAAGGTGTCTTTCCCCTAATTTGTTTTTTGACTCCAATCCTCATGGGATCAAACTTCTTCACCTGGCTGGACGCTTCAGAACCCTGTGCTCCAGGTCAAAGGGTCACGCTCCATAAATCATCCATAGACATCATGAAAATTAATCGCTCGATATCAAGTGAGTTATATGTTTATAACCCATTACATACCTTCAACCCACAGGTACAAAGGATGAATCGAAGGCAATGACCATGAAGGGGCTACACGAGTAGTGACACAAAAAGATGGCATAAACATGTCTCTTAGACTATACGAATCAAATTTTCTCTAACGATAGTGAAACAGCAGGAGGGAAAAACAGTTAGCCAAGCACCTCGTTCATAGGAGCAAGCCAATTAACCAGATACAGGTTAATAAATAAAAAAGTAACCATATTGCCAATAGTTAAAAACATACAGCCAATTAAACCGCAATTCTGCCAACTGTGCAATGCTGACACATGGAGAATTTTTAATTTTTAATATTTTTAAACAGTGCATAACTCGCAATAGTTTGCAGTATTTGGGAATAGATGGATTGGGGGAAGCTGAATGAGGGAGAAAGGAATAGAAGGATACATTGATAGGGTCAAATGAAGTGGGGTGGGAAGAGGTTCATGCTCATTAACATCAGCATAGACAAATTGAGCTAATGGGCTGTGAGTGTGCTTCAAATTCTCTGTAATTTTATCTCTTTGATTCACTCATTATAAGGGACATATCAAACTTTCCACAACTTTCGTATTTCTGGAGGAAGTTAAAGTCCAGTTACATCTTTTACCCCTCGTAGGTATTTTTAAATATTGTTTTATTGTGGCTTGACTTCTGCTTATTTAATTTAAAAGTTGGCTCGTCGGACTGCTCACAATATCCATATCCCACTGTTGCCAACAATGATTCCAGCTTTTACCAGATGCTTTTCCTTTTGTCTAATGCAAAGTTCACTCCTGTGGGTGAGCACTCTTGCTACTAAGCACCAGGGTGTATTCTTGTGTGAAAAACAGGCCAATTTAATGTTTTTGGATTCATCTGTAGCATTCATTGTTTCTGGGGTTGATCATTACTAATCACATCAGATATTTTAATACCAGATTAACTCTGGGCCTTGGGTATGAAACCTAAGCAACATTGAGAAGGGCTGCACTGTCAAAGGCACTGTCTTTTAGATGGGATATTAAACTGAACCCCTATTTATCCTCTCAGTTGCATGTAAAAGATCCCATGGCATTATTTTGAAAAACAGCAGGGTAGTTATCACAGGTGTTCTGGCCAATATTTATCCTTCAAGCAACCTCAGTAAAAAATAGGTTAACTGGCCACTATCACACTGCTTTTTGTGGCATCTTGCTGTGTGCAATTAGTCTGCTGCGTTTCGAACATTACAACAGTGACCATGATTCGAAAAAAATACTGCATTGGCTTCATAGCATTTGGGCATCTTGAGTTCATGAAAGATGCTATATAAATGCAACTCTTCCTTGCTTTACTATACAGATTTATTCATTGATAAGAATCTGAGAATAATATGTGTCAAAACATGCTTGAATAACTCAGCAGCTTTTGTTATAATGTGAGGCACCTGTACTTTTAAAGGAGCATATTGTAAACTCCTGTCAATCAATACCGCCTCAACAGGATGTGACATATTAGTTCCATGACTTGTATTCAGTCTACAAGTAGTGGGAGTCAGGTGCATATAGTTAGTCTCCCAATGAACATTGTCTGTATAAGGTCTTACATTCAAATAAAGAACCCACATTATTGTTTCGCCAATCTCTGTCGTATGATTGGTACTTCTCCATTGAAGAGAAGAATGTGACAGTTTCGAGCAATTCCTGAAAGAGTTAAGCAGCATTCTTGAGTTCCTTCTTTACATAATTTTCAAACAATAAAACATGGATATCGTAGGAGTACTCTAAGCCTGACTGGTATTTTGTATTGCACGGGTGTTCCTATTTAATAGAATGTGAACTTCTTTTCACCATTTATTGAGGCTCAGTCAGAATTATAATTAACTGGAATATCAGAAATGTCCCCATTGCATTCTATGATTTGCAGTCTTTTTTTTACTGAAAAGCAATTACTCATAAGATGGATCAGAGTGGCAAACTATATTAACACATATACAAAGGCTTGTCAAAAATTACTGGCTGGAAGTGGGGGAGGAGTGAGTCTATGAGTGCTGCCTCACCGAGGTTGTTCTAAATAGATTGCGAAGTTATCACCTGGCTTGGATAATTTACCAATCTTGGATAACATGTTAAATGCATCCTGTAGTTCGGATTATTGCTAATAGACAAATAGCCCACTTGATTGGCACGCCGTTCACCATTTTAAACATTCACTCCTTCCACCACCGACTACAGTAGCAGCAGTGTGCACCATCTAGAAGATGCACTGCGGAACTCACCAAGGCTCCTTCGACAGCATCTTCCAAACCGCAACCTCTACCACCTAGAAGGACAAGGACAGCAGATGCATGGGAACACCACCACCTGGAAATTCCCCTCCAAGTCACGCACCATTCTACCTTTTTTAAAATTTATTTATGGGATGTGGGTATTGCTGTCTAGGCCAGCATTTATTGCCCATCCCTAATTGCCATTTAGAAGGCGGTGGTGAGCTGCCTTCTTGAGCTGCTGCTGTCCCTGAGGGGTAAGTACACCCACAGTGCTGTTAGGGAGGGAGTTCCAAGATTTTGACCCAGCAACATTGAAGGAATGACGATATACTTCCGAGTCAGGATGGTGAGTCGCTTGGAGGGGAACTTCCAAGTACTGGTGTTCCCATGGATCTGCTGCCCTTGTCCTTCTAGATGGTTGTGGGTTTGGAAGGTGCTGTCTAAGGAGCCTTGGTGAGTTTCTGCAGTGCATCTAGTAGATGGTGCACACTGTTGCCACTGTTTGTTGGTGGTGGAGGGAGTGCATATTTGTGGAAGGGGTGCCAGTCAAGCAGGCTGCTTTGTCCTGGATTGTGTCAAGCTTCTTGAGCGTTGTTGGAACTGCACTCATCCAGGCAAGAGGAGAGTATTCCATTACACTCCTGACTTGTGCCTTGTAGATGTTGGAGAGGCTTTGGGGAGTCAGGAGATGAATTACTCATCACAGGATTCCTAACCTCTGACCTGCTCTTGTAGCCACAGTATTTATGTGGCTAGTCCAGTTCAGTTTCTGGTCAATGCTAACCCCCAGCATGTTGATAGTGGGTGATTCAGGGATGGGAATGCCATTGAATATCGAGGGCCAATGGTTAGATTCTCTCTTGTTGGAGATAGTCATTGCCTGGTATTTGTGTGGTGTGAATGTTACTTGCCACTTGTCAGCCAGAACCTGGATATTGTCCAGGTTTTGCTGCATTTGGACATGGACTGCTTCAGTATCTGAGGAGTCACAAGTGGTGCTGAACATTGTGCAATCATCCGCAACCATTTCCACTTCTGACCTTATGATGGAAGGAAGGTCATGGATGAAGCAACTGAAGATTCTTGGGCCCAGGATACTGTCCTAAGGAACTCCTGCAGTGATGTCCTGGAAATGAGGTGACTGACCTCCAGCAACCACAACCACCTTCCTTTGTGTTAGGTATGACTCCAACCAGCGGAGAGTTTTCCCCCTGATTCCCATTGACACCAGTGGTATGGGCTCCTTGATGCCACACCCAGTCAACTGCTGCCTTGGTGTCGGGGCAGTCACTCTCACCTCACCTCTGGAGTTCAGCTTATTTGTCCATGTTTGTACCAAGGCTCTGATGAGGTGAGAAGCTGAGTGACCCTGGCGGAACCCAAACTGAGCGTCAGTAAGCAGTTATTTCAAAGCAAGTGCTGCTTGATAGCACTGTTGATGACCCTTTCCACCACTTTACTGGTGATTGAGAATCGACTGAGGAGGCAGTAATTGGCCATGTTGGATTTGTTCTGCTTTTTGTGTACAGGACATACTTGGGAAATTTTCCACATAGCCGGGTAGATGCCAGTGTTGTAGCTGTACTGGAACAGCTTGGCTAGGGGCACAGCAAGTTCTGGAGCACAAGTCTTCAGTCCTATTGTTGGGATATTGTCAGGGCCCATAGCCTTTGCATATCATGTGGAATGAATCGAATTGTCTGAAGGCTAGCATCTGTGATGCTGGGGACCTCCGGAGGAGGCCAAGATGGATCATCCATTCTGCACTTTTGACTGAAGAAGTTGTTTAATTTTCCATCATCATTCACAGCTGGATGTGGCAGGACTGCAGAGCTTAGATGTGATCCGTTGGCTGTGGGATTGCTTAGCTCTGTCTATCACTTGCTAATTATGCTGTTTGGCACACAAGCAGTCATGTGTTGTAGCTTCACCAGGTTGACATCTCATTTTTAGATATGCCTGATGCTGCTTCTGGCATGCCCTCCTGCACTCTTCATTGAACTAGGGTTGATCCCCTGTCTTGATGGTAATGGTAGAGTGGGGGATATGCCGGGCCATGAGGTTGTGGTCTTGTATAATTCTGCTGCTGCTGATGGCCCACAGCGCCTCATGAATACCCAGTCTTGAGCTGCTAGATCTGTTCAAAATCTGTCCCATTTAGCACAGTGTTAGTGCCACACAACACGATGGGAGGTATCCTTCATGTGAAGATGGGACTTTGTCTCCACACGGACTGTGCGGTGGTCACTCCTACCGATACTGTCATGGACAGATAAATCTGTGGCAGGCTGCATGATAAGGATGAGGTCGAGTATGTTTTTTTCTCTTGTTGGTTCCCCCACCACCTGCTGCAGACCCAGTCTAGCAGCTATGTCCTTTAGGACTTGGCCAGCTCAGTCTGTAGTGGTGCTACCAAACCACTGTTGGTGATGGACATTGAAGTCCCCCCACCAGAGTACATTCTGTGCCCTTGCCACCCTCACTGCTTCCTCCAAGTGGTGTTCAACATGGAGGAGCACTGATTCATCAACTGCGGGGTGGACGGTATGTGGTAATCAGTATGTTTCCTTACCCATGTTTGACCTGATGCCATGAGACTTCATGGGTCCAGAATTGATGTTGAGGACTCCCAGGGCAACTCCCTCCTGACTGTATACCACTGTGCTGCCACCTCTGCTGGGCCTGTCCTGCTGGTGGGACAGGACACACCCAGGGATGGTGATGGTGGTGTCTGGGATATTGTCCGCGAGGTATGATTCCGTTGCTTGACTAGTCAGTGAGACAGCTCTCCCAATTTTAGCACAAACCCCCTGGTGTTAGTATGGAGGGTTTTACAAGGTCGACAGGGCTGAGTTTGCCATTGTGGTTTCCGGCGCCTAGGTCGATGCTGGGTGGTCCTCCCGATTTCATTCCTTTTTTTTGGAATTGTATCGACATTCCTTCACTGTCTCTGGTTCAAAATCCTGGAACTCCATTCTTAGCAGCACTGTGGGTGTATCTGCACTACGTGAGCTGCAATGATTCAAGATGGCAGTTCACCACCAGCTTCCCAAGGGCAGCTAAGGATGGGCAATAAATGCTGGCCTAGACAATGATGTCTATGAACATCCTGTGAACAAAGAAAAAAACATGCAGCATCTTAGTGAAGAACTTCTTAAAATACTGAGGATCATTGAAGGATGCTCAATTTGAGGCAGAAACAAGCTGTAAATTAATTTAGGATGGTTCAGGTGAAGAGGTCATTTTGCTTGGCTCTGCATAAGGCCCTGTCCATGCCAAGTGATTTTGTGGCCATTCATCCTATCACATGAAAAGTGGCTGGTTGGTTGAAATGCTAGACATACGATCATACAAAATAGGAGCAGAAATAGGCCATTCGGCCCCTCGAACCTGCTCTGCCATTCAATAAGATCATGGCTGATGTGTTTGTGCTTTGAAATTCATATTCCCATCTACCCCCGATAACCTTTGTTTCCCTTGCCTAACAAGAATCTATCTACCTCGGCCTTAAAAATGTTCAATGACCCCGCCTCCACCACCTTCTGAGGGAAAGAGTTCCAAAGCTACACGACCCCCTGAGAGAAAAAAAATCTCCTCACCTCTGTTCTAAAAGGTTAACCTCTAATTTTAAAACAGTGCCCTCCAGTTCTGGACTCACCCACAAGATGAAACGTCCTTTCCACGTCCACCTTGTCAAGACCATTCAGGATCTTGTATGCTTCAATCAAATCACCCCTCACTCTTCTAAACTCCAGTGGAAACAAGACCAGTCTGTCCAATCTTTCCACACAAGACAAACCTGCTCATTCCAGGTATCAATGTAGTAAACCCCCTCTGAACCGCCTCCAATGCATTAACATCCTTCCTTAAATAAGGAGACCAAAACTGAACACAATATTCAAGATGTGGCCTCACCAATGCCCTGCCACACCCGTGGGGCCAATTTGTAGCAATATCTAAAGAAAAAGAAACACTTGCATTTATATATCACCTTTCACCATCTCAGGCTGTCCTTAAGTGCTATATAGCCAAGGAAGTGCTGTTGAAATGTAGTCACTGCTGTAATATAGGAAGCACAGCAAGCGAATCACAGATAATGAGGTCTCACAAGCAGCAGTGAGATAAATGATCAGGCGGTGTGCTTTATCACTGTTGGTTGTGGGATAAATATTGGCAGTGGCCCGGGCAGAAATTCTCAGCTTTCCTTTGAAATATTGGCATAGGTTTATTTTTTAGATCCATCTGAGTAGGGCAGACAGTCCAACGTCTTATCTGAAAGATCGCACCTCTGAATGTGCAGCACTCCTTCGGTACCTCACTGGAGTGTCAACCTGGATTAAGTGGTCAAGTTTCTGAAGTGGCACTGTGAATTAATTAATGAGCTTCTGACTCAGAGGTGAAAGCGCTACCAGGGGTGACGGCTGACGCTGTAACCTACAGTCAAAGGATAGGAGGGGGGAAAACAGGAAAGGAAAATTTTGGTGTTCAAAACTCCATTCATTGCTCAGGCTGCAGTGTGTAAATGCAGTGAAGAGATTAGGACCAAGTCTCTGTTCTTTATGTTGAAATGAAACTACCATTTATCAATGCTGGATATGGCCTACATCCAATAAAAGCTTGCAGTTTGATTACTGTATTCTCTGTAAACAGATCAATAGTTTTGTCCAGGTTTAGCAACAAAAAAAAAAATCAGTGATAAATAAATTACATAGTAACCTGTAGAAACATTGTTCACTTACTGCTTCAGAGAGATTAACAGGATAATGATAAATATTCTCTCAATTATTACCAGTAATAAAACGGTGAAAAATTAATAGGGGTCAGTTGTGCCTTTGTGATTACAGCTGAGATTTCAGTGCTCAGTCATTGGGCTTTTGTCATTATCTATTAACTTCTGATAAAGAAGATAGAAAATACTAGGATTAATATATTATTGCGACAATGTAGTAGAATTGGTAACCAATTAGGGAAGGGGGTACAGTGTATTAGAACATGACCTTTCACCTGTCAGAGCTCAGTTTGAATCTGGTCCAGGCTAAAACCATTCAAGGTCCTTTTTCTCTGCAGGTTTTAACAATACCAGTTGAATGAGGTTGATCCAATTCTCAGTGGGCTTGGAGCAACAGACCATGTAGCAAAGGAGAACCTCAAGCCCATTCAATGTCTATTCAGTGGATGACAGTAGAATATGAATACTTGCATTTGTATTGAGCCTTGTAATGTGGGACATAAAAAATGCAGTGCATAAGGAGGCCATTCAGCCCACCATATCTATGCTGGCTCTTTGATAGAGATATCCCAATTAAGTGCCGCTTCTCTGCTCTTTCTGCATAGCTTGACAAATTTTTCTTCTTGACACCTCAAAGTGCTTAATAAAATGTATTAATTTTAAGTACAGTGAATGTTGTGTAAAAAAAAAACATTTAAGGTAACTTAATGTGACAAATAGAAATTTTTTGCAGCTATGATTTGTAGATGAATATTCTATCTAACTTGAGCTTGTATGCATGACTCTCATTGGTGCTCTGTATTGTAGTCAGCCACTTCAACCACCCCATTATCCTTCTGCAGAGTTTGTAAGCTGTAACAATCATTACTGTTAGAGTTGGTAAGCTTACCAATGGTTCAAAGGCTTCTAAACCATCTGGAATGCAGCTGTCTCACTCCCCTGTGTGTACCAAGTTAAATAGTCTCAGCTGGATTTTCAGTAGGAGTTTCTACAAATGGTCCCAGTGCTCTGGGCCAAGGAAATATCAAACCAAATTAGGGTTCCGACCCCTTCATCAGAACACAGCACTAGTGGGGATAAGAGGTGAGATGGGGGGGCGAGGGCTGAGCCTGTGGTGTTGACAAATAAGTGTCAGCAGTGGTTCAGTTGGCAGCACTTTCCCCCTGAGCCACAAGACCTTACCCCTTTGACTCGCTTCTGGCCTTGGATCCTCTTCCCGGTGGAATGAGCTGGTGCAAAACCAACAAACCGCTGCCCTGCTCAGGGTCATGGTTATGATTGATGTCAGGCCCCAGTGTCACCGTGGGAGTCCAACTTGCACATTGAAAGGAGGCTAAAAGCAAATTACTGCGGATGCTGGAAATCTGAAACAAGAACGGAAAATGCTGGAAAAACTCAGCAGTTCTAACAGCATCTGTGGAGAGAAAAGCAGAGTTAACAAACCCATTAATTTTTCTCTCCACAGATGCTGTTAGACCGGCTGGGATTTTCTAGCATTTTCGGTGTTTGCATGGAAAGAAGGAACCTGCCAGTTCGTGGAGGGTGTCTTATTCTTGTTGAGAAGGGCAAGTTAAAATCGTAACCTATGGGAAGTGAGTGTGACTTAAGCATATGAATCTCTCAGGTGATTTGAACTTTGCATTCATTCAGTTTCTGCTGGATGTCCCTATAAAAATTGTTTTATTTATCAGGAATTTACGTAAAGGGAGCTGACAGCATGTATCAACTGCAAGATGCACAGCAGCAACTCACTAAGGCTCCTTCGACAGCACCTTCCAAACTGTGACCTCTACCACCTAGAATGACAAGGGCAGCAGATACATAGGAACACCACCACCTGCAAGTTCCCCTCCAAGTCACTCACCATCCTGACTTGGAACTATATCGCCATTCCTTCACTCTCACTTGGTCAAAGTTCTGGAACTCCCTTCCTAACAGCACAGTGGATGTATCTACACCGCATGGACTGCAGCAGTTCAAGAAGGCAACTCACCACCATCTTCCATTACGAAAATATAATAATTTTCATAATATTAATCTGGTTTGTTGTAAAGTAGGTTTATGGGTGTGAGTGCGTATGATTCTGTCTGTGTGATTTAATTACATTTGGAGTCAGGTAGACTGCAAGCTTGAAATTATCAAAATAAACTAGGTGTAGAAATGTACTTGAAATGTTAATGAGCAAACATGAATGCTGTCTTGTCATGTAAGGCGTGAAGAGAATTTGCATTTTTAGATAAGCAAAGGAGTTGTTTGGATTTCAAAGGGTTGTTAGTATGTTTACAACTAGCCAGATAAGCAAGGCTAAGCAGTGTGTATATTTTTTCCCAAAGGTTACTGACAATATTGGCAGCATAAAAGTTTTTATATTATGGGAAAAATACAGTCCCCAAAGACATATGGAACAATGGAATTTATATGTTAAAGGGCGAAAAACATATGTAAAGGAGAATGAAAGGCTATGTGGTGAGGGCCATGTAAGATCTAAAAGGAGTGTGAAAAAGCCTTGAAGAAGCCTTCAGCCATTTGTGCATAAGTCTGTTGTGTCCAGTAACTAAAGTTGGAGAAAGCCATTTGGAATTCCACTGCCAGGTGGGCATTGTGTTAACTTGCTGTTAGACCTGCTGAATTTTCCAAATCTAAAATCTATTTTGGACTATTGCCTGTGTAACTGGTGTGTAACTGGGAGTCAGATTAATTAAGAATTTTAGGATTTGTTATAGTAGTAATTTTTTTTCTTATTCATTCATGGGATGTGGGCTTCGCTGGCTGGGAGAGCATTTATTGCTCATCCCAAATTGAGAAGGTGGTGACAAGCTGCCTTCTTGAACCGTTGCAGTCCACGTGGTGTGGATACACCCACAGTGCTGCTAGGAGTCTTGTGTTCCTATGCGTGTGCTTGAAATCTTTTCTTTTGTTAATAAATATTTTAATTTAATTTTTAAAATCTCTAAAGGTCTCAGTGGACTCATTGCTTCTGAATTTAGTGCACACATCTTATCATAATAAATACAAATTGCAAAACCGTTGTGATAGTGTGGCTTCCCTTGTTTCCCGTGGGGTTTTGGTCCACCTGGCACACATCATCTGCCACATCTCATGACACTTCTCAAGGGAAATTAGGGATAGGTGGCCTTGTCAACAATGCCCATATCCCAAGAGTGAAGGTAAAAAGTCTGTAGAGTATCTAGAACTTAGACCTCTTCCCAGCACCACACCTGAGGAGAACTTAGAGTGTGTGAAGTATCTAGGATCCTCGCTGATTATAGACAATAAGGAACATCCAACACTGAGTACAAGAAAATATGAAACAGCCTTGACCTGTCCCAAGCCCTGATTTGACCAAGAAGGTGTCGTTTGTCACATCGATGTAGTATCACTTTGCATTTCACAGCCCATGAATATCAAAGACATCTCATTTTTTTCACTGTGTCTTGGGTCTTGGCTCTGTTCTTATCTTTAGGCAAAAGCAATTTTTATGGACAGAGAATTTATATTCTGAAAAACGTCACACCGACATTCGCAAGCAGGTCTGTTGATGCAAACTATTTGCTGCAGTATGACCAAAGTGTTGAAATAGTAATGTGCTTTTTGTTTTGGCGTTCAGGTTCTTTATTTTGTAAACAATTAGTATTTGTCAAGTGTTCTTGAGTTCCTGGTTCCCACTTTATGCTGTGATAAAAAAGCACAGAGGGTTTTTTTTTATCCTCCAGGCCTCACTGAATACTAAAGAAAGACAGAAAAAGCTGCATTTATACAGCACCTTTCATGACAAATATTTTTAAAGTGTTGTCACTGTTGTAATGTAGGAAATGTGGCATGTAGTTTGTGCACAGCCAGCTCTCACAAACAGCAATGTGATAATGACCAGACATACTGTTTTGGGAACGTTGGCTGAACAGAAGCTCAAGAACACGTACTGGCCGGGTCACCAGGTGGGATTCCTCTGCTCTTCTTCAAACATCCAACTGAAAGAGTAGACGGGGCCTTAATGTCTCGTTAGAAAGATGACACCTCTGACAGTGTAGCTCACCATCAGGGCTGCACTGGAGTGTCAACCTGAGCTTATATACTCAAGTCTCTGGAGTGGGACTTGAACCCACAATTTCTAACTCTGAAGCCACAAGAAATTATGATGAATGAGGAAGGTTGACTGCCCACTGAGTTTCAGAGCTACTGTGGAGTGGGCCTGGCTGAGATTGGGAACTGAGATGGAAATTGGGGTCACAGGGGTACCTGAACACTCTGCAACACAGCAGCGCACCAGTGAGTAAATATACTGTACTATTGAGACATCCATTCATGTCTTTGATTAATACAGGGGAAGCTCATACTCTAAAGGAGAAACTAAACCCAGGAGTGATAATCCTGTGCTCCCAGAGTCGATAATGATCCGGTGTCCCTTTGCACAATGAAGATCCACCTGGGACCTTGGCACATAGTCAAACAAGTGCAGTGAGTCCACAAAGGCAGCTGAAATAGAAGTACTGCCTGAAACAGCCCTTGTGTTCTCACTACACCCTGTGGACCGACAAGAATTACATGAATAATGTCAGCTGAGGCCCTTGGGAACAGACAGGCCTGTAATTTTTGTTCACGCACTGTAATTAAATCTACTTCGTAACTATAATAATTTAGTAATGGAAACTCAATGCACACAAGCCATACTAGGACACGGTTAGAGGTGAATTACATAAATCTGACTTTTGCAAGTTGGCATTTTGTGCACTTTGTATCAAGAGACAAAATAAATAAATAACTTGCAGCTAAATTACAGTCAATAGCTTGCAACATCACTTTAAATGACAAAAGCCTCATATTGCTGTATCTCACCATGCTTGTAAAAAGGCGTGAGCGTTGTTTGTTCTGATTTCTAGTGCAATGAATAGTTAATTCAGTTTTAAGCTTCTTCACCATCTTTTGTTATTCTCACAAATCTATTTTAATGATGCACCTTACATCATCAAAAGATTTGGGCACAGCTAGATTATTATTGATTGAAACCTTTGAGTTCCTGAAGGGTCCTGACAGGGCGGATGTGCAGAGGATGTTTCCTCTTGTGGGAGAATCTAGAACGTGGGGTCACGGTTGAAAAATATGGGGTCGCTCATTTAAGACAGAGATGAAGAGAATTTTTTTCTCTCAGAGGGTCATGAGTCTTTGGAACTCTCTTCCTCAAAAGGCGGGTGGAAACAGAGCCTTTGGATACTTTTAAGGCAGAGCTAGATAGATTTTTGATTAACAAGGGGGTGAAAGGTTATTGGAGGTAAGTGGGAGGTTACGAACAGATCAGCCATGATCTTATTGAATGGTGGAGCAGGCTCGAGGGGCCGAGTGGCCTACTCCTGCTCCTAATTTGAATGTTTGTATGTTTGTATCTATCCCATCATTCCTTGTTTGACCAGCATAAAAGAAACAATTATTGAATGGTTTCAGTGTTACAATAATGGAAGACTTGCTTCCAAACACCTACTTCGCTGTCTCCAGGCCAGTGATATACAGTCCACTAGTTTCAGACCTGACTGATTCGGGAGCAGCTTTTCGACCCTCTGTTTGGCTCCCAAGGCCAAAGGAAATATTCCAGAGCAGCCAACATTTTAACTGGACATTGGAACTAGCCACTCCCACATTTCTTCATCACCTTGCCCTCCAACCCACTGCTATAGTCCACATGGACAAAGAGGCAATGGCTGTGAAATTCAGCCCTGTAGCATCTTTTTTGGGGGACGCTATGAATGTTGTTATGCCTCCAAAATCATGTTCACCGCGCACAGGCACACTTTGGGTGCTCACCAGACCAGGCACCATTTTTTGTCAGGGCTTTAGCGTGTGCACAAGGGGCATTGCCGACCTTATACAGAATAGCCAGATCATGAAGTTAATCTGTATTTTATGCTGATTTAATGCTACTGCTACCATTTTGGAGCTGAAATGCTCCAGCTAATGCCCTCTCTTAACCGTGCACAGCTAAAAATGCGTTCGGCAGCAGGTTGGACCACCCTGTCTTCATTAACGCTATTTAAAGGGATCAACAAATACTTTCAGCTTAGTTGCCAATTAATTTCTTCTGACACTTTGCTGTGATTGTGGCAGTTGTTTGTTTGAAGTTGCTGAAGTCTTCAGTGAGTGGTAAGGCGTGTGCTGAAGACTCGTCCTGACTTCAAGAATTCTGTACAAACCAGCTGCCCCCTGGCATGGGTGCAGTAGTTTGCATCCCCCTTGCAATGCAGTATGACAGGGACAATGAACAGAGATGACACAGAGCAGGACAAACTGCTGGAAGAGGGAGGAGGAGGAGGAGGAGGGAGAGAAGTGTTCTCAGGAGAGGTCATATTCCCCCTGGGGGTGTCCAGGGGGCAATTCTTCTGAACAATAATGAGGAAAAGTGTCAGACATCCCTGCTTCACTTAGGAAGTCCTCGCTGAAATTTTCCACCCGCTGCAGCCTGAGAGCAGGGCGAGGACAGTATTGTTGGTGATGTTGAAGGTGACTGTGGCCATGAACTTTTGTGTGCTTGGCTCATTCTGGATTGGAGCAGGTGATATTTAGAACATCTCCTACCCCAGATTGGATAAGGGAGGTCACTGGTGCTCTGTATCCTAAGAGCTGAAAGAGAGAAAAGCAGGCAGGGTGAGCACATGGCCTTACCGGGATTGTAGGCTCTCCCATGGTGCAGGGTGCCCTTGACCGCACACCTTACCTGCTGTTACTGACCATCACAGCACCCTCTTAACCAAAAGGTAAAAATAAAATTCACCACAAAATAATTACTCTAAACCCAATTTATAAAGCAAACCATTCCATATTGCAAACAAACGTCAACTAATTTCCCCTGTGCATTATCTTTATTGCCTGTCTTCTAGGAAACTTGCAGTGCTCTAGTGCTACTGGAGTGGCTGCAGCATGACTGCTGGATGGCTGCTGACTTTCAGGAGGGAAGACTGTAGATGGCCTTGCAGGACAACCTCAAGCAACCCTGGGCCCAGAAGGTCTGCCTTCAGACTGCACCATCTTGGCAACCCTTGTAGCATTCTGGGTTGTCTGGCTTATAGGCAACAGGAAGGGCAGTTGGGGAGTGGGAGGACAAATGCTGTCATGCTGAGGGAGGACAGCAGTTTTGTGCTCGAAAGAACACTGCTGCTCTCCAGGAATGGCACCTCAGTGATCCTAGTAATGTGTTTCATATTGTGGAGTTATTTGTTAAGGTTATTAAATGAATTTTACTACCAGTAAAACTAACTTCACCAGTCAAGTCTTTTTTATCATAACCAATCCCATTTTCACTATGACCTTGTCTGGTTTTGGGCTTTGCCAACTATTTGCTGTCCATCAGAATGCCTTGCTTCCAGAGGGCAAATGGCCCACATCACCAACACTCGATGAGAAGTTGCCTAGTAGACCAAGCCAGTGCACATTTGTCTCCCCATCTGAAAGCCATAGAGGTGAAAGTTGTTCATTTCATCTCCGTTATTCAACTGGATAAGTGTTGGCAGATTTTACGACAGCAATAGGAATGTCGAAACAGAAGAAGGCCATTTAGCCGCTTGAGTCTATTCTACCTTTTAATTTTGTCATGGCTGATCCATACCTCAACTCCATTTACATCTCGATGTTCCATATCGCTTGGTATCCTTGTCTAATAAAAATCTAACGATCTCATTCTTGAGAATTTCAATTGACTCAGTATCCCGAGCCTTTTGGTGGGATGAGAGTTCCAGGCATCTGACCCTATGTGTGAAGTGCTTCCTGAGTTTGATGCCCAGATCACCTAGCTCTAATGTTAAGATTATGCCTTCTTGATGTCATTTCTCTATCTGCCCTATCGAACCCTTTGTCATTTTATTCACCTCGATCAGGCCATCCTTCAACCTTCTCAGCTCAAGGGAATACAAGTCGTGTTTATGCGATCTGCCCTCATAATTTAAGCCTTTAAGCCCAGGTGCCTTCCTGCGCTGTACCCCTTCCACGGGCAGTATGTCATTCCTGATACTGAAGAATTTTGTCTCCTGGCTGGTGGGACTGGTATGTATGGTCAATTCGAATCTTCTTTTGGGTGGTCATGGAGAAGAAATGCAGCAGGTTGTGGAGAAGGCAACACAAAGTGAGCACAGAGTTCACTGAGAAAGGGAATGTCGAGGAGGTGGTTAGGTAAAATATCAAAAGGTGCAAGTACAATCCACTCCAATCAGTGAAAGTCGTTTTCCTGCACTCAATATTAAATTATCCAATAATTTTAATTAAGCAACATAAATAACACAGCCAAGTGGCAATTTAGCGTTAATAAAAATAATCAAATTATCAATCTGAATTAAGTGACTTTAAATTAAGAGGAGTATGCTGGAGCATAATATCCGAGGGTTGTTCAATAGGCTTCTTGGGGAACAGCTTGTTTGATTGATCGGTCAATTGACTGCCACCTGCCTAAATGCCAGCATTTCAGACCTCTCTCTGTGATCTGATTCCAGCTGGGCAGCATTATTATAATGGTGATATTAAAAGATGTGTTACCCGAAGGAGGGTTTTTGAAATGATGCGACCTGTGCCGATTACCTGCAACTCAGCAGACGCACTCAACTTGCTTCCGGCCTGAGTCATTAGATTCTGCATTGTGATCCTGGAGCAGCCATAACAGATCTTGGGCCACCTTACTTGGGTGTTATTTCCATCATGCACATTTGGTGCTGAGATATCTATGAACTTAGGTCACTTTGGAAAGATCTTTGCCTCCCTTTTACGGTATTCCAGCTACCTTATCTTGTATTGATCTTGTAATCGCAGACTGTCATGAGGAAGTGATAGAATTGTTGCCGTGTAACTTTTATCCCTCCTTTTTTTTTATTGTTCTGGGTTCCAAGGTTTATACTTTATTTTTCTGTTATGAAGACCTTTGGGTAGCACTTGTGCCTTTGGGTCAATAGCTCATGGGCTTATCCAGAGGCCTGAGTGCACAATCCAGGCTAATGCCGAAGATGCATTAATGAAGGAGCACTGCACTTTTAGAGATATTGCGCTGAATTATTCTGGTTGGGTCATGACCCCAACATCGTCGGCCTCAATTCTGGGTAGGGATCACGGAAGGGGTCGTGACAGGATGTCGGTCACAATCTTACCAGAGGCAGCCAATTAGTCGCCTCTGAGAGTGCCATCCAATTAAAGATGGTTGTGGGTGGGGGGGGGCGTGGTGCCAGGAAAGAGGGAGGCCTAATAGGTGGGTCCGTAATCATGTCTGGCCAGCAGCTGCACCTGTTGAGGTGGGCACTTCTGCAGACAGACACGAAAGCATGAGGGATTCTCAACATGGTGGCACTCTATGCGGCATTGGGAAAGATTAAAAGTCACGCATGGCCACAGCTGTCAGGCCATCGCTGTGAAGGAGCTGTGGATATGGACACCACAGCCCAGTGGGCCTGTGCTGGGGTGAGATAAAGGAGGCTTTGTTGGTCACAGGCCTGCCACCATGAAGCCGCCTTCGGTTACCTGCTGGGCCCAGCAGGGAGCCTGCCTGTCGTTGGTAAATTCCTGGCTGTGCCATCACCTAATTGGCTATCCAACATTGCTGGGGGGAGATGGTAGCCTCCGCTGCATTGACTCCACCTCTGGCAATATTGTCCAGAGGCAGGAATGCAGCGGGTAGCTAAATCAATTCATAATGTTCCAACATTCCTCCCAGTTATGACTTCTAAGCCACCTGTACGGGCCTGGGAAAATACAGCCTGTCATCTTTCAGATGATATGTTAAACTGAGTTGATGTCTATCCTCTCAGGTGGACATAAAAGACCTCACAGCACTATCCAAGGAATGGAGAGTTCTTCCGATCTTTTGGCTAGCATTTACGCTTTAATGAATATCTGGTAAATTACCTCATTGTTCTTTGTGGGATCATGCTGTGTGAAAATTTTCTACCGCTGTTCCCTACATTACAATTCTATAGTACCTCATTGGGTGAGGTATTTGGTCCTGAGGTCATGAAGGATGACCTATAAATGCAGATATGTTGCTGAAAAGAGAGGCATGTTACTGAAGCTTTTTGTCTTAGACTCATCAGGACAAACATAAGAATACCAAATTTTAAACAATCACAACAATTTATACCACAGGAGAAAAGGGTGCTGGTTGACAAGTTGACTCTGATTGGCTGAGGCGTTGCTATGGAGAAAGCCACAGGGAACTATAGGCTCCCTAAGCTCATGGGTAATAAACTCCAGGGTAATAAAAGCAACTTTTTAAATACAGGTTTGCTCTTTCTTTCTTCATAAATGTTTCAAAGAAGAGTTGGGCCTCGATGCATGTCATTCCTCCATCATCCTAATCTAATGTTTTCAACAAAATGTAAATGGCACCTGCTTAAAGGGGGAAGAAATGAGCTCCAGACAAGGTTTTAGAAGGCAACAGAAGGCACTTCCCCGAACCTCAGTGTGGTTTAATGTGCCAAGAGAAACATCTGCATCCAACCATATGCTACAAATTATAGTTATACCAAGGCCTAATGTTTTTTTTTGGCAAAGGGACAAACCGCTCCTCACTTAGAAATTGTCTGAAGAAAATCTAGTCCTCATTTCATTTTCTTCCAAAGAAACTTCCCATCTGTCAATTTGTATTCAACATTCTGTCCAATAATTACAATATTTCTGAATGGATTTCAAATCATATCTCTCTCTTCTCCGAAGAGAGAACTTTTGTACTAATAGATTGAGATTTTAATAGTAACAATGTTGAAATACAAATCAATGTTCCTTTTTTGCCTTCTTTTAACATCCCAGTGCCCCTTATTCTCTTTCTTCTATGTTGCAATCTGCATGTTGAGCTCCCACGCAACATATGGATAACTAATTTGAGAGTCTTTGCACTTCAGTAAGTTGAACTAGTGGCTGACACCAAGGGCCAAATTAAAAGCAGCTGAATTTGCTACTAAAGTGGGCGCAGATGTATGGATTGGGTTTGGCCTAAATGCACAACACACAATTTTCATTGAAGGAAAGATCTGGTCTAATTTCTTTATGAGCCTCCATGCTCCCAAGCTATGACACTGCAAGTTGATGTTGCAACACTACAGCATAATTATACTTGATACTTATTCCCTCTTGGATATAGGATCTGCTCAGCAACAGACTGAAGCAAACAAAGATGGACAGCCATGTGATCATTAAAAAGCAGTAAACATTACAGCCTCCAATATAACAACCTCAAGGTTGGCTAGCATTGAACAGCTTTTGTGGCCCAGTTATATTGCTGCTTTCATATTGATACAACAACCTAAGAACAGCAGTGACAATATAACAGTGGAAACTCTTGGCAAGCGTTGTCATCTTGAAGCTTCACCTTCATAGCAGCGATATTAGCTCTGCATTAATCTGAGACAAACTTTAAAAGCAGTATCTACTTTTAACTTGTGTGACAATTCTGTTAGCTCTTTGCAATACTAAGACATAAGGAACCTGTGGAAGGACCTTTCAACTCCAGGAGTCGTATTAAAATGCAGCAAAGATTGAGGAGATGATACTTCTCTCTAGTTGTAACCATGCTTTTATTTATTTTTTATTCATTGCGTGTGGGCATTGCTGGCTAAGCCAGCATTTATTGCTCATGCCTAATTGCCCTTGTTCAGAGTCAACCACATTGCTGTGGGTCTGGAGTCACATGTAGGCTAGACCAGGTAAGGACAGTAAATTTCCTTCCCTAAAGGACATTAGTGAACCAGATGGGTTTTTACAACAATCAGCAATGGTTTCATGGTCATCATCAGACTATTAATTCCAGATTTTTATTGGATTCAAATTTCACCAGGGATTTGAACCCAGGTCCCCAGAGAATTATCCTGGGTCTCTGGAACACTCGTCAGTGATGATACCACTATGCCACCACCTCTGCTGAATGTAGTAAACCTGGGAGGCCTCAATGCTATTACTAGGACATTGATCCTACACTAGAAAACAGTCCCTAATTTGACAACCATTGACATTGAGTTCCCATTACTCCTGGAAGTCATAGGATGGCTGGTGTGGTAAATGATAAAGGGACACAGTGGTGTACAGTGGAGGTCATGGCAAATTATTGATCCTGAGTAGAGGGAATTTTAGCTTTTATCTATTTGCGCTAAAGCTGGTATTGAGAGTGATTAATGATGACCTGGTGATAGAGGAAGGAGGATAGATGGTGGTGGAAATGAAGTTTGCGAGCTGTTAAAATGGAATGGGTCGATTTCCCGCTCCATTCCCTCCAATTTTCGATTTTAACGTCATTCATTTGACAGGCATGAGATGTCCACCTAAAGCAGTTGTGACTCTATGGATCTGGGTCCTAATATTTCAGTAGAACCCTAATGACATTCAAATGGGGAATGGGGAGCAAGGAATCTCCTGTGGTTTTCTTGCTAGGCTAATGCAGGTGGGAAACTGGGGGGCAAGGATGAACAGGTCCTCTGGCCATGTTGAACAACTTTCTTTTGTGGGGTTAGAAGGAGCTGAAGTCCACCTATAAGCCCCACAGGAAAAGTTGCATCTTCCCTTGCCCTGGAGAAACCCACACCCCCTTTACCTCCCTCAAGATTCATCAAAGATTGAAAGATGAGTAGGTTAGTGTCATGCTCCCCGTGGGGAAACCATAAACCAAAATAGCCAAATTTACTGAATGACCCCCAAATGAAGAAATTACTAACAAAATTCAACTTTAAGTAGCTTTTCCTTTTACATGAATCAGAACCAATGTAAATTATACATGAATTAAATGATACTTCAGATAAAAAAAGGTAAATTTTACTTTAAATAGTCGATACAACAAACATACATTACCCATCCACAAGCATGGCACTACGAAGCTACACAGTTCCACAATATGCTGTCCTTTATTCACACTGGGTAGGTCAGGAGCTCTATCCGACAACAGGGTAAAATTACAATTATCATCGACATGGAATGCTTCTAGGTGCTGTCTTTCCCTTGGGTCATGACAGTCCTGGTGGTGTGGCTTTCCAGAGTTTCTTTACACCAACCAAGCAATAACACCCCTGTTCACGGCGTGGCCGTTTCCAGGAAAACCCAGCTCTTTAGTGTCTCTGAGCTATTCACACAGTTTTCCAGGTTTTAAACCTTTTTAGCCAGCTCTCACAGTATCTCCAAGAACTCCTGTATCCCTTTCTGTCAAACAGAAAAACAGAACTCTTCCTGAGAGTGACTTGCTTTTTCTCTTCACAAGAATTCTGCGTGTTCCTCTATCTGTTTCTGTCTGCTTTCTCTTTGTGTCTGCCTCTGTGCCTTCACCCTTCAGCTCCTCTGCTTGTAGCTTTCCTTTGTGTCTGCCAGCCACATGGCTACTTTCTTAACTTCTTTCCTGTGGTACTGCTTCCAGATCAAGGGTCACCAGGTTACATGAAACGGTATTTCCTATTATCCAAGAAAATTGCAATTGATCCCTTTACAATTGATGCAAACTCTTAAAAGTACTTTTCAAACATTCTGAAAAGCAATTATAGGTTCCACAGACAATTTAAACAAATTACAAATTTTCCTTACTCTACTGCTTCTGGGTCAAAGATCGTCACAGGTAGGCTAACAGTAGCACAGTTTTAAATTAGCTTAAGTTTATGGAGATTGGAGACCTGTTTCTTTTGTTCTTGTGCAGTTGAATTCTGTACCCAGCATATGTCCCTGAGTATTGACGGAGGTGCTTAACTTCAGGAGCAATTCCAATGCACGCCAAGTAAAACAAGCTGGGTATTAATGTGTTGACGCTGCTGAAAAGGTCATTCCACATGCCTGTCAATGATGGGATACCACTATATGTGCGCTGGCATGAGTTAGGTTGACACTTCATAAAGGGTCCTCTCTACACTTTGACCCAAAGAAAAGTTAATCTTGCAAAGGAATAAATATGCCTTAGGCACAGATAGGAAGTTAATCAGTGAGGTTGGAGTGAGTTGCAAAAAGTTCAAAAAGGCAGCAAAACAAGAGAGACAATGGAGGAAGGATTGGAATAAACAAACTGATGTGTTTATCTGGTTAAGAATAGAATCAAAGGTTGTTCGGGGAAAAAAGTACATGTGCATCATGAACTAATCAATTCTGCTTCCATTCTTCAGGAAGATGGAAATGTTATTTGTGGAACACAGCTTTGTCAGGGTTGAGCAACATAAGTTGAGCAACATAATAGACCTCATTACAGCCTTGCTTCAAACATGGACGAAAGAGCTGAACTTCTGGGGTGAGGTGAGTTGACTGCCCTTCACATCAAGGCAGCATTTGACCAAGTGTGCCATCAAGGAGCCTTAGCAAAACTGGGGTTAATGGCAATCAGGGGAAAACTCTCCACTGGTCGGAGTCATACCTAGCACAAAGGAAGATGGTTGTGGTTGTTGGAGGTCGATCATCTCAGTTCCAGGACATCATTGCAGGTGTTCCTCATGTAGTGTCCTAGGCCCAACCATCTTCAGTTGCTTCATCAATAACCTTCCTTCCAGCATAAGGTCAGAATTGGGGATGTTCGCTGATGATTGGATAATATTCAGCACCATTCGCGACTCCTCAGACACTGAAGTAGTCCATGTTCAAATGCAGCAAGTCCTGGACAATATCCAGGTTTGGGCTGAAAAGTGTCAAGTAACATTCTTGACACACAAGTGCCAGGCAATGACCATCTCCAACAAGTCAGGAGTGTGATGGAATACCCTCCACTTACCTGGATAAGTGCAGCTCCAACAACACTCAAGAAGCTTGACACCATCCAGGAAAAATCAGGCTGCTTGATTAGCACCCCATCTACAAACATTCACTCCCTCTACCACCAACGCACGTGGCAGCGGTGTGTACCATCTGCAAGATGCACTGCAGCAACTCTTAAAGGCTCCTCAGAGAGCCCCTTCCAAATCTATGACTACTGCCATCTAGAAGGACAAGGGCAGCAGACAGGTGGAAGCACCACCACCTGGAAGTTCCCCTCCAAACCACTCACCACCCTGACTTGGAAATATATCGCTGTTCCTCCACTGTCGCTGGGTCAAAATCCTAATAGCATTGTGGGTATATCTACACCACATGGACTGCAGCGGTTCAAGAAGGCAGCTCACCATCACCTTCTCAAGGGCAATTAGGGATGGGCAATAAATGCTGGCCTAGCCAGCGACGCCTACATCCCATGAACGAATCAAAAGACAAAGCGCATGTTGGCAGGACTGAAGCACACTTCAGCACAGCACTGAGCAAATGCTGCATTGATGGGGGTAATGTCCGATGGATGAGGCTTTTGCACTGTGTTTTCATCAGCCTGTCCAGGTGAGCATCAGCATCATGCTGTACTGTTCTAAGAAGAGCAGAGAAATCTTCCCGCATCCAAATAGGATTCTTATCTCCGCCAAGAACTGTAGAAACAGACTATCCAGCTCATAGTTGTTTCTAGGATGTTGGCGATGCAGAATGGTGAGATGCCAACAATCACTGCACTTCAAGGTAATTTGCTGGTGCGTCATTTGCTTTGACATGCGCCTGTGTGATGAAATGCTACTGAAATGAAAAATTTTGTTCGGCTGCAGTTATTGTTTGGGAATCTTGGAAAAAAACATTGCAGTGTTTTTCTGGTGTTTGAAGGTTCACCTGCCAACATTCAGCTCTCTCAGGAAGCACTGGCCTGAAGTTGCTTTGATTTCCAGCCTTGCTGAATCTGGACAGCAATTCCCAGCCTCCTCTCATGACCAATTGGCACGTGGAATTTTCCATTCCTGATTTTCTTCCCAATAGCAGTTTTAAGTCTTTACGAAGGTTACCTCAAATCTCCCAGAACAAGTCAAAATCAAAGCAGACCATTTCTTTGAGCACCTCCATATAAAGGAACAGTCCACACATTATTTTTAAAATCTAATTCAGTTCTAGCTGCCTGGCCACAAAGTAAACCAAATATCTCACCACCGCTAAAAATTCGCAGACAGTCTTCCACTCATATGAACAACCAGTGTAACCCATTCATCTTGCACCGCTTTATCTGTCCTACCTGCAAAATAACTATATTACACCTCCCCTAAAGGCTTCACAGCCAAATGCAACAGAAGGTGTGACACTGAGCCATACTACCAGATTCTCTTCTGGGTCTTACTTACCTCAGATCGAGCTGCAGCAGGGAGCGGCAATCGGCTTGAATAGCCTGAACTGGGAAAAGGTAATATCAGCCTAGGTTCCTGCTCTTGCTAAGCTATCCAGTGGCTTCCACTAGAAAGATTGCAGGTGGATTTATAGAGTGGGTTCTACCCAGTCCCGCTGAGGCAGGACCAGGAACAGAATCAGGAGATCTCACATTGGGGCAGCTCTTGGATGTGTTACCACCTCCGAGCGATCTGCCCAGCGCTGGCTATTAAGTACCCAAATAGGGGCATATTGTCTGCCCAGCAGTGGACAAGACCCCATTGAGGCCAAAGCCTGGCAGGTGACTGGAGATGTCTTCTGAGCCACTGGCCAGGGTAGCAGTGAGTTCTCTTCTAATCCCCCCATCATTAGAGCCACAGGACCACAGCTGCGGCCACAGGCCATCCTGTGGAAGGGGGTGCCACATCCACACTCATGGTTTGACAACTGTGGCCACATCTAATTTAAGCAATTTTAGAAATCTTCAGAGATCGCCTCCATCGGGGTCCCCCACTTACTTCGGAGGCACCTAACTGTCCCGGTAAGGCTACCAGCCAATCACAGCCTCTGGTGCTATAATTGGCTCACTCGCCTGGGCAGAGCTCACCCACCATTCCTAATGGGGCAGGGCTACCGGAGGCCGCCTCTGGGAGGAACACACTGGTATGTGGGGCTCAAACACTAACTGGATTGGGTCCCACATATGGTCCTAAAACCCAAGCATCTTATAAGAGGTGAAGATTCTGCCCATAATAACAATGATTTGTATTTAGTTAGCACCTTTAACATAAGAAGGTGCTTCACAGAATTGTAAATAAGTAAAGGAGGATGAACCAAAGAAGAATGTATTAGGTTGGATGACCAAAAGCTTGGGCAAAGAGCTTGGTTTTAAGAAGGGTCTTAAAGGAGGAGAGCGAGGTGGGATGCAGAGGGCTCTAGGGAGGTAATTCTCCAGTGTGGACCTAAGCGTTAGAAGGCACAACTGTTACTGGTGTCGACTCATTCCTCCACCATTCAGCCACATCAGGCACAGTAAGTTTAAGAAGCTGCAATCGGTGAAGATTTCCCATTTTTAACGTGACTCATGCCATGAAAATGCATTTGAGGACATTGAAAATACACTCATTGAGGAGATGAAAAGACCCAGAAAATAGTTTTGTTTCCTGATTCACTTGAAACTCCAATGATAATCTTGATACCTTAACCAAGGCAAGTGCAATTGGAGAACACTCGCGTCTATACGTGGCAAGCTATGTGGCCCGTTTTATTGCTGCTGATTGGTTCACATTGAGAGTTTAGTTGGTGGACTGCATAATTTGCGGAGGCTTGGATGGGCTGCTGATATGGACAGAACTCACTCGCGCCCAAAAGCCCCCGACTTTTCTAAGCCGCGCAATCTGTTTGCACCCAGGTTGTGGGCGCCTCTGCGCTCAACTGTGGAAAAACGCTGTTCGATGTGAAAAGAAACTCCAGGTAGCCTGGACTCGCTAGAAATATGGGACTTTGGATCTTAATCTCATGCTAATCATATGTATTACTGCTACAGCTAATAAGTGTTGAAAGACAGATTTGTGTTCTGTAAAGTGTAAAGCAAAATCATTGCAGTACAGGTTATAGCGCACGAGCTATTCTATTTAAAATTGTAATTAAATAATATGCAATTCAACTTTTAAAAGAATAATTGGTGCACTCATAACACGGAGCATTGCTAACCAATGACTCCTATCATAAACCCGTGAAGGATGACTCAAAATCTTTATATCAATTTTACTGCTTCTGTGGCTTGTTAGAATAAATTGGTAGAAATAAATTGTTCTGAGAATTGAATAATTACTAAAATCACAGGAGAATTCATTACCTTCTCCCTTTGGGAAGTCAAAAAATAATCTCCCATGCACACATGTGGAAATTGTTTGTTAGGCAGTTAAGCACATTAAGGTTAAACAAAAACCTCTGAGTCTGTTGCTTAAGAAGGCCAGCCTTTGGAAAACCCACCACGAGAATCTCCATCTGGGCCCAGTGCAGACTTTGAACTTAAGACTCCCTGGCCTGTTAATGAATGAAGGGTGAGCTGTTTTGTTCACAGTCTATTTTTCAAGCAAGCAATAAACAGATATGTCATGGCTGGTCACGCAGAACATCTTGGCAGATAGAAAGCTGCTCTGGAGCAGTTGTAAAGAGTCGGTAAAAGAGAGCAATTACTAGACTTAGCCCCCTTTCATGTTCAATTGTTAATAATTGACTAGTTTAAAACTGAGATACAGTTTGATGGAGCCATAAGCAGATAACCTGAGTCTGGTGATCACATCTAACAGACAAACAACTTTTTTCGTCAAACGTGACTAAACCTACATTTCATGCCTGAGAATGCCTTTGCGTACAGTGGGACATGTCAGCTGGCTCAGTGGATAGTTCTCTTGCCTTTGAGACAGAAGGTTGTCCCATTCAATAGACTTCAGCACAAAATCAAGGCTGACACTCCATTGCAACATGATGGAGTACAGTGTTGTTGGAGGCGCCATCTTTTGGATGGGTGTTAAACCAATATCCTGCCTGGCCTGTCAATTGGAAGTAAAAGATCCCATGCCACTATTTCCAAGAAGAGCAACGGAATTCTCCCCATTATCCTGCCCAATATTTGTCCCTCCACCAACATCCCTAAAATAGATAACCTGGTCATTGTCAGAGTGCTTTTTGTGGGATTGTGCTGTGCAATACATTGGCTGCTGCATTTCCTACATTACAACAGTGATTATACTTAAAGCATTTTGGGATATAAGATCATGAAAGGTGCTCGTTCCTTGTTTTTTTTAGTTTACAATCTGTCTGGCCAATTTTAGCTTCCATATCAAGACCTCACTGGCTTACTATTGAAGAGGAATATTGGCACATTGCTGTATTATTTCCTTGTTTATTCTATACGTCTGCAGAGCCAAGCCCTCAGGACTGAAGACTTCAAGTGAGCAAGTTAGTGCCAAATGGAGTCTTGCGTTGATGATATTGCAAAGGAATCTGTGAAGGCTGCTGGAACTTTGAACTCACTCTGTTTATAATATGGACTCAGGAGAAGCAGTGAAACAGGTGTGTGTGTGTGTGTGTGGTCATCACAACCCTCTTTAATCTCTCTAATATATGTCTGCATTGCTAGACTGCACGAATGCTCAAGAAAATCTGATATTCATGTCCGTGTGGCCATAAGTACCAGTGTCACCTTGCTTACGTCACTGTGCTCTTTCTGATTGTAGCAGTATAATATAAATGCAGAATTTACCTAACCATTGTGGTCAATTAGCTGCATTGAGAGCAAAAAACCCTGATCCCTTTCCTGCTCAAAAACAAGTTGGTGAGATGTATTTTTGGAACACCATCTGCACGTGATCAATTCCATTATTTCATTTTTCATCCAGAGTGACGATAGTGATAAACAAAAGTCTCATTATGCATGTTCCTTGTCAAATTCCTTCTTCTGGCATTAGTTTGTGAATATCACAGTGAGCACTATCTTCCATAATAATACCTAAGGTATGCTTATTTTTGGTTGCATTTAAACATCTGCTCATTCATTGAGTGCTGTAACACCAATCCTTGCTCATTTATTGACTACTGGAGCACCAATCCCTTCTGAGTTATTGAGGACTGCACCTTCAATCTTTGTTCAAGGCTCTACCTCCAATCCCTTCATCTTTTT
Source organism: Cetorhinus maximus (assembly GCF_964194155.1). NCBI lineage: Eukaryota > Metazoa > Chordata > Chondrichthyes > Lamniformes > Cetorhinidae > Cetorhinus > Cetorhinus maximus. The sequence goes on from NC_135884.1 coordinate 145,196,155, forward strand.
TGGGCTCTGTGTTTCAGTGCCTTCCTGTTGACTGGATTTTGACCACCAATCCTGTTGGTCCACTGAGGATGCTATACCCCCATTGACTGCTGATTTATTGAGTTTGCATCTACAATCATTCTGAAGGAATGAGTTTATATTCCTTGGAAGTCTAGACTGGAGCACCTCACATCTTCAACAGTGCAGAAGGAAACTAATATAAACCTGATCTGTAGGAGCAGTATTTGTAACTTGTGGTGGTTAATAGGCGGCCAGGAATTTGTGGCTTCGTGTTGACTATACATAGTCAGTGGACCCACGTATATAATTTAGTTTCCCGATTATGGATTTGGCTTCAGACATCTGGCAAACCTATAAATTGGTCCTTTTGAAATTGAAATTGATTCATGATGAATGATCACCCTTACTGTTCCTGTGCTTTGCATGCTCTGTGGTGGTGGCGAACTCTGTCATGACTATTCAAGCCTCAGGTGAAGATTAATAAGCCCTTACCGGCACTGATACACTTCAGTGACTGAGAAAAAAACACATCATAATCAGAAAAAAGGATAGAGAGGCATTTGATAGTCACCAGGGCCTGCATTTTTCACTTGGCGTGTGAGCACGATCGGTGGGTGTGAACTCTGCTCCCACCGTGACTGGGTGCCGACAGCAATCACACACACTGGCTGGCCAATTAAAAACTGGCCAGCGTGAAACTTGCTTGGAGAGAGGGCCAGCACTGACAGGGGGTGAGAGGGGTGTGGTAATTATAGTTTCGGGAAACATCGGACTGTAGTTTTAAGAATAATCCTGCATTGTAAGATCACATGATCTGTGTAAACCAATGTGTTAGCAATGCGGGTAACCTTTACAAGAAAGTTCTTCTTTAGTTATGGAGTTTGATGCACACATGTAGTTGCTGCTGCTGTTTTGGAAATAAAGTTAAATGTTTCCACTAAGAAAAGTTATCTGAAGATCAACTCTATAACAAACTGGCAACAAGGATAAATCAGATTTGGTGCTGTACCTCGCCTAGCGATTGTGAGTACCTAAGTTCAGTAAAAATAAAAGAACATATACTTACCTGACGTGCCGCAGTTTGGCACAATCAATCCCTTTGAGCCAGTCACAGATGACTGGTCTCAATATATAGAATGCCTTGCATTCTCCTTTCAAGCAAACAAAATCACAGGGGGGGAAAAGAGGAGAGCGATTCTCCTGAGTATTTGTGGGAACAAGACCTACAGTTCAATTCGAAGCTTGATGGCCCCCAGTGCCCCAGATTCAAAGACTTTCAGTGAATTAGCAGACCTCATTAAAGGGACATTTTCAACCCAAGCCCTCAGCCACAATGCAGAGTTTCAGGTTCAATTCATGGAATAGAGCCCCGGGGGAGACAATTGCTACGTATGTGGTGAAATTAAAACAACTAACAGAACATTGTGATTTTGGTGAAACCCTGAATGACATACTCAGAGACCGTTTAGTATGTGGAGTTCAGGAAGACACTATTCAGCGAAGATTACTGGCTGAAGTGAATCTTGATTTTTAGAGAGCGTTAGAAATATCGCTGGCGATGGAAAGCACTGTAAGGGATTCACAAGCAATTCAAGGGGTGCAAAATGGTGCTGTTCTCCTGGTCGGGCGGGAACCGTCAGCCAAAAGTGATGCGAGAAGCCGGAACTTTGCCGCAAAGCGGAAAACAGCCCCCGCTAACCGAAAAATGAGAGGGAACAGCTTAGCAACTAAATCGAAAAATAACTTTCATTGACGTGGAAACAATTAGTCTTCTAGCGACTGGCAATTTAAAAAAAGTAGAATGCTATTTTTGTCACAGAAGTGGGCACATAATGAGTCAGTGCAGTGCGAGATTTAAACAGGCCTCCAGAGAACAAACAAAGTCCAATGAAGTCTATAGTGTAGGAAAGCCAGAAACAACCAGTTCAGACATTTATTCATTGCTCAACATGAAAGTTGGGAAGACAGAGCCAATATTTGTTACAGTGCAAGTGAATGGTGAACCAGTAAAAATGGAAGTAGACATGAGTGCTTCTACCACTGTAATAGGAGATCACACATTCAGCTATTTAAATAAAGGTGATTAACAATTAAATTTGGAACAAAAACCTGACAAGTTGAACATGTGCACAAGCGAAAAAATCCAAGTGCATCACCAGAGCAACTGTTCATTATAGACACCAATCGGCACAGCTTGCTGTGATGGTATTAGAAGGCAGAAGACCAAGCCTTCCAGGTCGAAATTGGTTGAGTGAAATTAACCTTGATTGGCCAGTGAAATTTCAAAAGGAAGCAGGAAGAGTTCCTGAGTTGAAAAAGGAACAAGGCAAGGTACTTCAGAAAGAGCCTGGAGAGTCTAAGGACCACAACTGGATGAAAAAGGAGTGTGTAAAGATTCAACAGCCTGAAGAAATGAAGACTATTTTAAACAATGACATGGAAGAACAGCAGAATACTCAAGGAGACTCTGCTGAATGATAGAATTCAAGATGAAGCGAGTGAGCTTCGCAAATAAAAGGAAAACCCGTTGAAAGACCTTCACACGCTACAAGGATCCATCAGGTCAAAGTTTGTGCCTCTGAAAAAGTATGAAGAGAAACAGGAAGAATTTAACACCTCTCTGAACAAACTGAAGAACCAGTTGGCAGAGGAGATACAGCAATGTACAAGTTTCCAGGAGGAAGCCAACAGATATAAGAAGGATAAAAACAAAAAGCTAAAAGCTACTGCGGATGCTGGAAATCCAAAACAAAAACAGAATTACCTGGAAAAACTCAGCAGGTCTGGCAGCATCGGTGGAGAAGAAAACAGTTGACGTTTCGAGTCCTCATGACCCTTCGGCAGAACTGAAGTATAGTTAGGAGAGAGGTGAAATATAAGCTGGTCTAAGGTGGGGGGGCGGGGGGAGAGAGAAGTTGAGGGTGGGGTGGTTGTAGGGATAAGCAAGCAGTGATAGGAGCAGATAATCAAAAGATGTCACAGACAAAAGGATCAAAGAGGTGTTGAAGGTGGTGATATTATCTAAGAAAAGTGCTAATTAAGAATGGATGGCAGGATACTCAAGGTACAGCTCTAGTGGGGGTGGGGTGGAAAGACTGACAAGGTATTAGTTGTAGATTTAAAAATAATGGAAATAGGTGGGAAAAGAAGAATCTATATAAATTATTGAAAAAATAATCCCTTTTTTTTTCAATAATTTATATAGATTCTTCTTTTCCCACCTATTTCCATTATTTTTAAATCTACAACTAATACCTTGTCAGTCTTTCCACCCCACCCCCACTAGAGCTGTAGTTTGAGTATCCTGCCATCCATTCTTAATTAGCACTTTTCTTAGATAATATCACCACCTTCAACACCTCTTTGATCCTTTTGTCTGTGACATCTTTTGATTATCTGCTCCTATCACTGCTTGCTTATCCCTACAACCACCCCACCCTCAACTTCTCTCTCCCCCCGCCCCCCACCTTAGACCAGCTTATATTTCACCTCTCTCCTAACTATACTTCAGTTCTGCCGAAGGGTCATGAGGACTCGAAACGTCAACTGTTTTCTTCTCCACCGATGCTGCCAGACCTGCTGAGTTTTTCCAGATATAAGAAGGAGACAGAAGAGCTGAAGAATCAGCTAAATGAGGCTAAGGAGGCTTCGAAAGCAAAAGCTGAAGAATTTTCCAAAATGCGAGTAGATGGTGAAGCTCAATTACTGAACTAAGGCAAGTTGAAATTGCACCTGAGAGACGTCTGGCTGACAGTAAAGTTCAAAAGAAGGCCGAGGCTAAATTTTGTGATAAAAAGAAGACAGGTAGAAAGAGGATGCAGAATTACTGATGAGGTGCTGTCTTTGGACAAGACTAAGCTTAATACTTCCCAATTTGGAGAGGAAGTGAAGAAAAGCCAAGGGAACCTAAAAGCATGTCATGATTTGCATAGACATAAATGACAATTTACTGTTGGAGAAGTAGTAAATGTAAAGAATTTCGGTGGAGAACTGAAATGGTTATCTGGTAAAGTAACAAAATCAGAAAGTGCTGGAAAAACCCAGCACGTCTGGCAGCATCTGTGGAGAGAGAAACAGGGTTAATGTTTCGAGTCCGTATGACCCTTCTTCAGAGCTGAAGAGGAGTGGAAGTTTGATGAAATTAATACTGTTTAAGGAGGGTGGGGCGGGTGGAGCTGGCTAGAAGGCCAGTGATGGGTGGGGATGAAAGAGGGATTGACAAAGATGTCATGAACTAAAGGACAAAGGAAATGTTAATGATAGTGGTAAATGCTAAAAAAGGTGCTGATATTGGCATAAAGGTAAGAGAGCAGAATGTGATACTAGCAGAACAAGGGTAGCATTGTGTGAAAGAACAACATGGAACAAGTGACAGGTGGCCCTGTGGGAAATTTGGTGAGGGGAGGGGTGGTTGGGGGAAAAAAAAAGGATAGAAAATGGGATAGAAGAGGGGATAAAAAGGGTTAAAACCACAGATAAATGAATAAAGATAAAAATAAAAATAAGTGGATTAAAAATAAAAATGAATGTCGAAGATAGGGGATTGAAAAAGGGGAGGTAAGGATGGCGGAGAGAGTTCATGGTCTGAAGTTGTTGAACGCAATGTTATGTCCAGAAGGCTGTAAAGTGCCCAATGGGAAGATGAGGTGGTGTTCCTCCAGTTTCCATTGGGAGTTTGATCCTTTGAATGCGGAGGCTGGTAGGGTGATAAGTGAGGACAAGGAGGACCCTATCATGGTTCTGGGAGGGAGGGGAAAGTGTGAGGGCAGAGGTGCAGGAGATGGGTTGGACACGGCTGAGGGCCCTGTCAACCACCATGGGTGGGAAACCTCGGTTAAGGGAGAAGGAAGACATGTCAGAAGCACTGTTTTGGAAAGTGGCATCATCGGAACAGATGCGATGGAGGCGAAGGAACTGAGAGAATGGAATGGAATCCTTACAGGAAGCAGGGTGCGAGGAACTGCAGTCGAGGTAGCTGTGGGAGTCGGTGGGCTTGTAATGAATATTGGTGGACAGTCTATCACCAGAAATGGAGACAGAGAAGCCAAGGAAGGGAAGTGTCGGAAATGGACCATGTGAAGGTGATAGAGGGGTGGAAATTGGAATCAAAATTGATAAATTTTTCCAGGTACAGATGAGAGAATGAAGCAGCACTGAAACAGTCATTGCTGTACCAACAAAAGAGTTGTGGGAGGGGGCCTGAGTAGGACTGGAACAAGGAATGTTCCACATACCCCATAAAGAGACAGGCATAACTGGGGCCCATGTGGGTACTCATAGCCACACCTTTTATTAATTAGTTCATGACATCTTTGTCAATCTCTCTACTGTCCCCACCTATCGCTGGCCTTCTAAGCAGCTCCACCTGCCCGACCGGCCCCCCCAGCACCTGCAGTATTTTGCTTTAACTGGTAAATAAGTTCTGTGGCTGGACCGTTGTCCTACCATGTGGAAATGGAAGGCCAGATCACCCATAAGCATGTGAATCGTTTAAGAAAAAGAGAGTCACCCCAACAAAATGATGTTCCACCTGTAACCATTACTGAACCAATAGTTCCTGTTGAAGTTTCTCAACCAAGAACAGACATGCCCGATCTCTCTGTCAGAGCTGAAGCACAGAACTGCAAGTGACTAATGAGGTACCTGATATTAATGCGGTTCCAGAGAATGTGTTTCCTGCAAAGGAATCTGAAGCTGTGGAGCTATGACATTCCACACAGATCAGGAAACGCTGAACTTGTATTTCATGAACTGTGTAAACACTGTAATGTCGTGAGGTAAATATCCTTGAAAATACAAATGCGCAGAAAAGTTAAAAGGGGGGGAATGTAGTAATTATAGTTTTGGGAAATGTAGGACTGTAGCTTTAAGAATAATCCTGCGTTGTAAGATCACATGACCTATGTAAACCAATATGTTAGCAACGCGGGGAATCTCTACAGAGGAGTATGCCTTTAGTTATGGAATTTGATGCACTTGTGTAGTTGCTACTGCTGTCTTGTAAATAAAGTTAAATGTTTCCACAAGAAAAGTTATCTGAAGATCAACTCTATAACAATGGGGTGGCAGGAACAGGGCGGGTGTCTCACTGTAATCAGCTGTGGGCAGGGGCGGTGGGGTTGGTGGGTGTTTAAAAGCAGCGGAAAGAAGGTAAGTGAAGTTCAATTCTGGGAGAGAGTGCTCTGGACCTTGGAGATAAAATTTTTCATTGAACAGTGAAAGACAGGAGGAAAGTGTCCAAGGAAGAGGACAATGTCATCAGGAGCTACAAGCCATGGAAGAAGGTGTGGACATGCCCTTAGCCAAGCAGCCCCTGGCTTCTCTGATGCCTGCCTCTGGGTACTCATCAATGCTGTGAGTGATCGCCGGGAGATACTGCTCCCATGTGATGGCAAGAGGAGGCCTCCATATCTGACCAAGAAGGCTTGGACCTTGGTGACAGCAGAAGCCAAGAGGGTGCGGGTCATCCGAAGGAATTGGATGCAGTGTTGGAAGATGGTGAATGACCTTCTCCATCCTGCAAGGGTGAGTAATGAAGCCCCCTATCACCTTGACTGGATATTTATGTGTGGCTTTGCATTTGTTGGGGCTTGAGGGTGTAAAGCCATGAGCTAAAGTCGAACACATCTTCCTGTGCCCTAGAAGGTGGCCCGGGGCTAGACAGGTTGGCAGGCATGTCTGGTCAGTGGAAGTCCTGCAATGTGCTGGGAACATAAACCAGAGATATTGGGGAGGAGGATTCAATGTTTTGGCATTTAGCAAAGGGATTCATGAAAGCGCTATTGTCCTCACAGGAGAAGAGGGGTCACAATGCCCTAGAACGAAGCCGTATTGGTGGGGGAGTGCCAAATCTTGCATTGTTGACTCCGATGGAGGAGATTTTGGAGCTTGCACACAAGCATGGAGTGAGGTCAACTGGTCACGGAGAGGCTTGGGTCTTAAGAGTGAAGTGGACACAGACTAAGTTGGGGGAGGGTCTGAGAAATGGAAGGCAGCAGGTGAAAGACTGACAGGTGAAATCCACCAATAGTTTATGTTTGTGCATTATGAACTCGTTTGGGCAGGATTTTACAGCCCTGTTGTGGTGGGCTGTAAAATGCGGCAAACTGTTGAAAAGTCCATTGACTTTGGTGGGACCGAAAAATCCTCTGGAGTTGTCTATTAGGTGGCAAATTCTGGTTGTCCAGAGGGATGCACGTGGAGTTCTTGCAGAGTTTCCTGAGAGTTTGCACTCAGGAAGTACATGTGGAGTATGATCACTGAGTTGACCCTTAGCTCTGAATGCACAGCATCCTCATGGAGACTTTGCCGACTCTTAGGGAGCGCCAGCTCCAGGAGCTCAATCAGGAGTTTCTGGGATTGTGTTCAGACCTGCAGGCCCACACCCTGCCTATGTGAGAGATGGATGAGGCACAAAGTGACTCTGCTAGCTGTTTGTCCATTGATGGTGAATAGGGAGGTTCAAGCAAACCTCATGTTGACAGATGACCTGCAGCTCCATGCATCTGCTGGTCAGGGCACTCCTGATGATGACAGCAGCTCCTCCGCCCCTCTCGCACACTAGCTGAACGTTCAGAGAATGGAAACCCTTACAATTCACAAAGGCCCTTGGCTCTCCAGCAGGTGCCTTGATGTGCACATGAGTGCCGTCAATAGTTCCCCGAATCCTTGGGAAGCCTGCAATAGCTGTAAATCCCCTGGAACGCTCTGCTTGGCTGTCCTCATCTGTCTTGAAATGTATTAAGGAGTTGACCCTTCTGAACTGCTTTATGCAGCTGTGTGCTGCTGATTGTGACAGTCTGCACAGATCTCCAACAGAACCCTGGAACAAACTCATATGAACGTACAAATTAGGAGCAGGAATAGGCCACTCAGCTCCTCAAGCCTGCTTTTGCCATTCAATAAGATCATGGCTGATGCTAATGTAACCTCAACCCCACATTCCTGCCTTCCCCAATAACCTTTCACCCGCTTGTTAATCAAGAATCTATCTAACTCTGCCTTAAAAATATTCAAAGACTCTGCTTCCGCTGCCTTTTGAGGAAGAGAGTTCCAAAGATTCATAACTCTCTGAGAGAAAAAAGTTCTCCATATCTCTGTCTTAAATGGGTGAGCCCTTATTTTTAAACAGTGACCCCTAGTTCCAGATTCTCCCACAAGAGGAAACATCCTCTCCACATCCGCCCTGTCAAGACCCCTCAGGATCTTAAAGGTTTCTATCAAGTTGCCTCTTACTCTTCTAAATTCCAGCATATACAAGCCTAACCTGTCCAACATTTCCTCATAAGACAACCCGCCCATTCCTATTGTTAGTCTGGAAAACCTTCTCTGAACTGAACTCCAGGAACAAAAATTGAGTGCAATAGTAACTTTTAGCATTACTGGCATTGTGTGCCCACCTACACAGTTGGAAGCTATCTCGGGGCCTATCATCTCACAGATTGAGGTCACTGTCTCCCTTGAGAGGCAAATCCTTCTTCGGCACTGCACCTCGGTCATCTCGAGATAGCAGGATCTATCCCTGTACACTCTTTCAGCAGGGTATCCTCCTGCCCTTTCTCCCTTACAAGGCTTGCTGGCCTTTTACCCCTTCAGGTTGAGCTGCTTCATCTTGCGGGCAGATTCTATGACAATGTCTGTGGCCGGCTGGCCTCCTCTCCCTTCTTGCCCCCTCCTCGTCATCTGAGGAAGCCCCTCCAGCTGAGTAAGCGATGCCCATTTTTCACCTTCTGCTTTGCAGAGGTTTAACCTTTATTATGATGAGGCCTGTCTGTAAAAGTCTGTATAAGGATTTAAGCCCCCTAACCTATATTGGAAATGAGCAGGATGCTTCACTAATGAATCAGTACTGCCCAGGCTTTAAACTCACTTTGGAACTCCTACCTCCCGCTTCTCCATTCCTCCGGAGCCTTAAATCCCTAGGTGTAGAAAGTGTAAAATGTGCAGTCCCCGCCTGCCCATTTTTTTTCCTGTGCACTGACTGTAAAAATGAACGGGCCTTTCAAAATTGCAGTCGATTGGCCCTTTAATAGGATCAGTTGGTCCTTCAATTGACGTTGGGCGTGCTTCGGGCATTCGGGCACATCCGCCTGGTGTAATATCGCTGTGCGGAATGGTGACGTCGAGAGTGCTGGGCACCCACAAGGGTAACGTCAAATTCTGGCCCAGGTCTCACCCAGTGGGTGGGGATTTGCTTCTCGAGAAAATAATGATTAGTTTTGGCCTCAGTGTTGCGTGAGATCTGCACTGTCAGAGATACTGTCTTTTGGATGAGATGGTGAAACAGGGCCCTTACCTGCCCTCTCAGCGAATGCAAAAGGTCCCAGGCCGCCAATCAAAGAACAGCAGGTAAGATTTCCTGATCTCCTGGCTAGCATTAAACCAACCCTAAACCAACCTTCAACCTGACCTTTCGCCTTGTTGCTGTTTCTGCACAAATTAACTGACATTTTATTACCACATTGGGTACTGTTATAGATAGAATTTGTGTCATCCCTTCCAGTCTGTAATTAGAAGGTTTGTGTGTGAGTGTGTTTGTATTTCCTTACCCTCTGTGTGATTTTTCCTAATTTGAAATTAAGTTCCAGCAGGTTTTATGGTGATTTTAAAAATAAATAAGGTCATTTATTATCACTCACTTGTCCTGGGTGTTTGAATGCAACGTCTCAATTGCTTGTCACGCTCGAGCCTTCACACATTAGATGCAGATGAAATTAAAGCCGCAGTTATAAAAGTAGAATTTTAACTCAGTCTCTAAGTCAGCGCAGCCCTGATGTCATCTTAGTTGAGCTGATACTTTAGTTGGAGTGAAGGTCTTTTAGAAACAACAGATTCTCATGAAGCTGTGAAACCTTTTGTAGATGAATAGCCAGGAGTTTGATTCTCAGGTGATCTAGAAAGCTGGATCGAATACAATACTTTGGCTGCATTAGAAGATGTTCAGCTATGATGATTCAGCCATTTCAGATGTTTCTGGTGTTTCTCTCCTGGATTTGCTTTGCTCAGGATATTTTAAACTGCAGTCCCTGAAAGTTAGTTTCAGTCACATGACTTCAGGGTTAGCACTTCTGGGGTCCAGGCCACCACAGTACAATGGCAGTTGACAATGGTCATTAACTCTTATCTCTGCTTCAACTTGAGCTCATATAGTCTCCTTTGCTCAGTATGGCACTCGGAGACCAACAATCTGGAGATTTCATATTTCTCAAATGCTGGTTCATCCTAAAACAATGAGGTGTTTACAGGCTGCAAAGTATCCTTATTCAGGCCTATGCTTAACTAAATATCAGCCACAGAATTGAATACAGTCCACAGTTTAAATTTCCATAGTCACAGGTTAAGTTGTAGCCATCTTAACAGGTTTTGTAACCACTTTATGATCTTACAGTCCGTAATATCCAATATCCTCATGCTTGCACTGACCATGAAATACACAACACTTATTTGGCTGTGAGGCACTTTGCAACATCCTGAGGCTCTATATCAATGCAATTTGCTTTTTTGGGTGTATGGACAATGGCACAGGCCCACTTATATTCATATAAAGCAAAAATACTGCAGATGCTGGAAATCTGAAATAAAACCAGAAAATTCTGGGAATGCTCAACAGGTCAGGCAGCATCTGTGGAGAAAGATGGGGAGTTAATGGTCCCCGATATTGATGGGGGCAGGTTTTTGACATAGAGGGGAGGGGTGGAAGGTGATGTTTCGGATGGGAAACTTGGGTTTCTCTGCTTGCTGTGGACTTTACAGCTTGGGTCTTTCTTTCCTTTGTTTTACAGGTTGTCCATCCTGGAAGTCAGCCTGATCGATAGGTTTGCCTTTCAGTTGGATGTGGAGACTATGGAACAGGCCGCAGTTGCATGTAGGAAGCCTACAGTTGCTACTGGGTGCATGGGGCGGGAGGGAACAGGTCGATGGACAGCTCCCTGACTCCAGAGTTGGAGGGATCTTTGGATGAGGGTGAGTTCTGAGGCAGGGAGGGGTGGACGACCATGCAATGCCAGATTAGATTGGTTGGCTTGTGGAGTGTGGGGGATGCGGGGAGGGATGCATTCCTGCTCCTCCTGGCCCACAAGCAGTGCTGTGAAGGCACTTAACCTTTCCCCAAAGATGCCAAGGCCCAGCTGGGTTTAAACCTGTAAAGGAGTTTAAAAGTGAGTCCCCTAACCCCTTTATCATATTTAAAATTCCAACCTTCCCCCACCTGCTCCACTTTACTTAAAGGCAGAACTGGGCAGGTTAGAGAGAGACTGATGTTGAGTTTGAAATTTAAAAATTGTTTACCTCTCACCTGATCTCAACTCGCCCATTTTGAGGGTTTAAAATTCCTCCCAATGTTTCAGGCCAATGATTTCTGATCAGTTTTGGAAAAAAACCGAGGGTGGAATTTTCTGGTCCAGGAAATAACTTTTGGCCGATCTCCAAATTTTCCTGCCCCCACCTGCAACGATACCTGCTGCTGGCGGGGCCAGAAATCCCACCTCCGGACATGTAACGGATTTTTAAAGAAACGGGGAAAGGACAGGGGGGAGGAAAGAACAAAAGGGATGGGTCTTTGGTATGGTGGAAGGCAGGTGTGGTTAAATGAGAAAATGGATAAAGGTGCAAGGCAAAATATGGGGTAGAATTTTCCGCTCGGCGTGCTGTCACGCTCGAGCGTGAAATAGCGTGCGATGATATCGGGCAGGCATCCCTACGTCACCACGCACTCGCACGATATTTCAGTCAGTGCACACGCACAAGAGTCGGCAGCACGCCCGCTGAGAATTAAGAGGGCTATTAAGGCCATTAAAGTGCCAATTAACAGGGATTCCCAGATCAGTTTAGATAAAGTAAACATAAATGAATATAAAATCACCTGTGATCTGTCCCTCTTGTGCTCATGGTGCCTTTAACTTACATTTGTGAGTTCTATGTCTTGATGCTCCCCCCTCACTGGCACAGCCTGCTGACCCTGCTGTCTTGTTGGCCTTGATGACCTTGGCGATCATCCTCTGGCCTGTGGAGCCTGTGCTGGCCCCGGCTGGGAGGGAGCAGCCAGTGCCATGGCTGGCATCTCCCCAGTCATTGCAGCCTCATCAGATGCCATGGTCACTGGCAGAGGGCAGAGGGGCTGCTACCATCATCTGGAGTGCACTGAGAGGAGCCCACAGAGATGACAGGCAGCTTATGTGCCAACGTGAAGTCGCTCTGGACCTCCCGGAACACCATTGATGGGCAGGCACCTAGCTGGGATACTGAGTGCCTCATCCATCTCCCACACTGACACTGACCACCTGAGCTCAGTGCCTGTGTGAGGGTTTGCAGGTCTGAGCGCAACCCCAGGAACCCCTGATCCTGTCCCTGGAGCTGCCTCTCCATGTGAGTCATCACTCTCTCAATGGAGGAGGTAATGCCCTCACCCATGACGGTCAGCACAGCACTCATGCTCCGCATGGACTCCTCCACCACAGAGACCATGGCACGCACACCCTCATGGATCTCCGCCAGATCCTCCTATACATCTCGCTGGACATCCAGCATCTGCTGACTAATGGATGACTCCAGGGGCTCATCATCAGCCTTTGACTGAGCATTGTCCTGGTCTCCAGCAGTCCTCCGACTGCTTTTTCTCTGGGCACTCTCTGCCTCCACTTGCACCTCAAGTGACTGTAAAGTGCCCTCACCAATGTGCACTGAGATACTAGACACCACTCTATGCCCACCGAGGAGCTGGTATCTGCACTGATGCCTGCTTCAGAGACCGGGTGTGACACAGGTGAAAGTGATTCCCGGTGGTCCTCCGGGGTCAGGAGTGACCCTTTGGGGTCTGCAGATCAGACAGCTGCTGGCGAACCTAAAAGGGGGAAGAAGGACACGTCATTAGTTAAAGTTATCACACTGTCACTGTGCATGCCAGGTACCCTGGTGAAACCAAGGAGATCTGCATCATGGTGCCATCGTCTTCCAGTGATCAAAGGGGACTCCAGGTTCAAGGCTCATATCAATGAAGAGACCACACTAGAATAGTTGCACAATCCAAAAGTCTCGCCTCTGTGCACTGCACTCTTACCTTCATCTGCTCCCCCTGCCTCTCAACGCCCAGATGCACGAGGAGCATGCCAACTCTCATGATCTAGGGCATCCTGCTTGAACCATGAGAGCAGCAGGAGTTTGGGCGGCCCTCTGCCTGTAAGTGCCCTCTTGGCTTGGGTTTGGCTCGTTTTGTCCTGAAAGGGCAGAGGAGCATTGATTAGTCCACTCTCTACGTGCAGCACTATTGCAGCCTTACCGACCCCAGCTAAGGAACGCCTTGCCAGGCACATCTGAGTCATGGCCACAAGGATCTCAGTCCAAGCAGCCAGGGCTCACCCCCTTGGCCAGTTCCAGCATGATCGGCAGTTGGCACTCAGACTCTAGCATTCCAGGGGCCCTTGGGGGGACAGCCACACCTTAACACTTCTGCACCCTGACCCATGCCAACATGGTACTTGCCTTTCCTGAGTGCAGCAGGTCATTGAAGCGCTTCTAGCACTGCATCCATGTGCGCTGCACCATGCCATGGCTGCTCACCAGGGCTGCCACCTCCTCCCATGCCCTCTTGCTGAGGTGCGGTGGCCTCCTCTTCCCATCCATGGGGACAAGGGTGTCCCTCCTGGCAGCCACCTCCTCCAGGACGACAGAGAGACACTCGCCAGAAAAGCAGGGGGTGGGGAGCTGAGTGCCCACCCAACCTTCCCTTCCGCCTGGCGTTTGCAGCTGCACTCAACTCCATGTTACATTGGCTGACAGACGTCCTTGGCCGTTTTAAATCAGCTGCCGGGTCGCCATTGGATCCGACGGCCAACATGTCCCTGCCCCCGGTCAGCCCTTCCCGGCCAGCGCGGAGCCATGTTTCAGCATGAAACCGTGCTCAGGGCCCGAACATGGGCAGTGTCTGGTTTCACCACCTGCCGTGCCCCACCCAAAGAGGGAAAAATCCTGCCCCCGGTGTTGCATGTCCTGTGCCTGGAAGGGACGATGCTGTGGGGAGGGCTGGCAAAGGCTGGGGGTGATTGAAGAGTGGGTTAGGGTGTGGTGGCGGAAATGGATGCTGAAAGGGGAGGGGAAGGGAAGATATGTCTGGTGGTGGCATCAGACAGGGGGGTGGTGGAAATGGTGAAGGATGATCCATTGAATGTGGAATCTGGTGGAAAGGAAGGTGAGGGAAAAGGGCAACTGTATCGTGGTGCTGGAAGGGAGGGGAAGGCTGAGATAGGAAATAGAAGGGACACAATTGGGGGTCACGTCAACCACAGCGGAGGGAAACCCTTCATTGAGGAAGGCATATGGTATGGTTCATGGAATTGTCAGAATAGATGTGACAGAGATGGTTAAACTGGAATAATGGAGTTGAAGTGGAGCAGCAGGAAGTGTAATCAAGGTGACTGTGGGAGTCAGAGGGGTCTGTTTCACGTATTCAATTCTTACTTTCCATCATTTTTAGCATCCGGATCCTGAATCATGAAAATTGTGCTTTCCTCCCCTGCATGTTTTAACATGGGTGGTCCCCTACGCTCTCGGCTTTGATCCTTCATCCAGGTTTCTCATGACATAAAAATTAAGCTGCATGAATCCACAGCTCCTGATTGTGACTACATGATAATTGCGCATTTTTAACTTGATAAACCGCTGCAAATGTTCAACCTTTTGGTGAGGCTGTCATCGCATGCCAATGACACAGCGTATGTTGCCATGGTACCCACCAGTGTGAACAAGACCCCAGAAGATCATAACAAAAACCTCTAAAAGTCCACAGAATATAAAACACAAGAGAGGTTTCAATACCTCTGCTTTGGGTTCCTAGTCTCTATGATAAAACAGCCAGAGCAAAGCTGAAGTGCTTTTCCAAACATCCAGCAGCAACCCTTCCTTTCCCCTCCCCTCCCTCTACCCACACAAGAGCCAAGTTAGGCCTTGAACGCACTTCCAAACATCCTTTATTTTTTATAACATACACAGTGCAAGGCAAGAAGAAGCACACAGGTAATGAGAAATCTATTCCACCTATCAGAAAAGAGCAAATGCCCACATGCAGCTTTAGACACCGGACGGTCCTTGGGCCTGGTCAAAACATCACCTCAAAGGATCTTCCAGTTTGGAAAGTCAAAGGCGTTTGTAAAATTCCTTCTGTTTGTGAATGTGGTAGAAATTAAGATCAGTCACACATAGAATAATGCAGCAGAGAAGGAGGCCATTGGACCCATCATGTCTGTGCTGACTTTCTAGAAGAGCTTCTCAATAAGTCCCATTCCCTTACTCCTTCCCCACAGCCCTGCAAACATCCCTTTTCCAAGTATCTATCCTATTCCTTTTGAACCTGCTTCCAATGCCGTTTCAGGCACTGCATTCCCAATTGAGAGAGTGATGGTGTTATTAATTGTATAAAAAATTGTCTTCAACTATATGCAGATAGTGGGTATTAACTGGGGATTCACTTGTTCTCCTGTAAATAGGAACAGATTGAAACTCTGTTGGTTGTGCCAGGAGGTCCATGTTTGTAACATGCATCTGTTCTGTATAAAAAACTGTGTAAAGATTGGTTCCAGTTTTATCCTTCACTACAAGGCTTTGTGAAATATAAAAGGTGGGTGAGGAAAAGCTTGGGGAATGGGAGGTCTACTGCCTTTGATTTGTCAGGCTGCTTTTCCAAAATTGGATAAGCAGTTTCCTTTATTGCCTCCAGTCCCCACCACACACAATGTTCCCCAGCAATCATCTCCATCTCCTTTCTGTCTGAGCCTGAATCAGACCATTCACAAGCTTAACAGCCTATCTGAATATGATTTAAGCTTGCAACATCATATCATCTCTATCACCAAGACTGCCTTGATCCAACCCTTTTCTGCCTCTGCTTCTGCTGCTGGAATTCTCATCCATTGTTACCTCTGGACTTGACTCTTCCAACGCTCTCCAGGCCAGCTTCTGACCTTACAACCTCTGCAGACTTGAGTTCATCCAAAACTCTACTGCTCGCATCTGAACTCATATCAAGTCCTGGTCGCCCTTCATGCCTGTGCTTACTGACTTACATTGGCTTCCCATCTGGCAACGCCTTGATTTTAAAATTCTCATCCTTGTTTTCAAATCCCTCCTTGGCATCACTCCCAGGGTGGATGTGGAGAGGATGTTTCCTCTTGTGGGAGAATCTAGAACCAGAGGTCACTGTTTAAAAATAAGGGGTGGCTCATTTAAAACTGAGATGAGGAGAATTTTTTTCTCTCAGAAGGCCAAGAATCTTTGGAACTCTCTTCCTCAAAGGCAGTGGAAGCAGAGTCTTTGAATATTTTTAAGGCAGAGCTAGATAGATTCTTGATTAACAAGGAGGTGAAAGGTTATTGGGGGTAGTTAGGAATGTGGCGTTGAGGTTACAATCAGATCAGCCCATGATCTTATTGAATGGCGGAACAGGCTCAAGGGGCCGAATGGCCTACTCCTGCTCCTAGTTCATTTGTTCATATGTAATCTCTTCCAGCCCCTTAACTCTCAGAGATATCTGTGCTCTTCCAGTTCTGGCTTCTTGTGCATTCCTGATTTTCATCACTCCATCATTGACAGTCATGCCTTCAGCTGCCTGGGCCTGATGTTCTGGCATTCCCTCCCTAATCCCATCCACCTCTCCACCTGCCTTTCCTCCTAAAAGTTGCTAATTAAAACTTCCCTCTTAGCCAAAGCAAACCTGTTCTAACATCTGCTTATGTGGCTCGGTGTTGAATTTTGTTTGATAATACTCCTTTGAAACACCTTGGGATGTTTCACTATGTTAAAGGTGCTATATAAATGCAAATTGTTGTGGATTTTGTAGGAGCCAATGCCTTAAGGAAGAGAGAAAATATAATTTATTTAAAAAAAAGAGCATCTCCTTCAAGAGATTAAAAAAAAACACAACGGCAAGTACCAAAACAGTAAGTTGACATATTTAGTGCTCCTATAAAATGTAAATGAACACTTTTAATAACAAGGTTCTTTGCCTTTCTTGAAAGGCTTTTTTTAAGCTGCCACTCTCCACTGGGTGGAGGTTACATTTGAAGTTTTCTGGTGGGTTAGGGAATTTATTTCTCAAACAAGTTTTTGATGAAAGCCTTCGCAGAGGTATGTCTGGCACATATGTTCTCTATTAAAGGAATGGCACACTTGAGAAGGCTTTACTGATTGCATTACAGTAAAATACAACCCAGTGTGAACCTATATAAGGGCCTGGGCTGTGATTATGGAAGGCACGCTACTGAGGCGTGTAAAAATGTAAAAAAAAGTTTGTGTTGGCAAGTTAGCTAGAAGGGGATGTTTTCGCCATCAGATTCCTTCTACATCTGGGACTGCGCTTAATAAAACTCACATGCTTCAATCCTACTGCATTATCACAGGGACCCATTAATATCAACTGAGACACAAATAACCAATGCAATTATGTTGCACCACATGATGACCAAGGACACAACACAAGTAGTTTCTCATTTGAATTAACACTCAGCTCTTTCCAATCAGTTAAATGGATGTGCAATGTGCTGTTTCCCTCCCAGCCCCTTGCTCTGACCAAGAGGGAAAAAAAGGACCATTTTACTACCTGGTGCTATTAACTGCAGACAGCCCATTTCAGTAAGGCTATAGAATCATACCACAGAGAAGGAGGCCATCTGGCCCATCATGCCTGTTACAGCTCTTAGTCCCACTCCCTTTCTCTTCCCTCATAGGCTTGCTCCCTCTTGCAAAGACCTGAGCTTGATATTGTCAGTGGGCCCCAATTATGTCATTGGAGTCTGATCTGCAGAACAAAAGAAGGATCCTGCTATGGGCAGAATTTCAAATTCAAAAGTTGGTGGATATGCATCCTCTGCTCCATTTTAACTACCCTCCAGCCCAGTTTCCTATGGGCAGTGAGGAGTTAAAATTACTCTCCATCAAGTTAATATTGTTTCCATGATCTTGGACTGATATGAACATAGAGGGTTCTCCAAATAAGATCAGTACCAGAGATTTATATTTTTTATTTAATGACTATATTAAACATTTATTAATTTTCACTTACGTATAGGAAAATGGAAAATAATAATAAATCAATCTGTTAAACCCTTTGCACTGCCATGCTGGTTGAGTATGAGTGGTGTGGCAGTGGGGATTGGCTTTGACAAAGTTGCAAACTAAATAAATCAGCCTAACACTGAGAGCATCCCAAGATCTGCATTCAGAAACTAGAATGATCCTCCAGTGCAGTACTGAGGGAGTGTTATACAGTCAGAGAGAGATACCAGACTTTAGCCGAGATATCAAACTCAGGCTGTGTCTGCCCATTCCACTAGTTCAGATGGACACTGAGGGTCTCATAGTGTTATTGGAAGAGCAACCGGACAATATTTTTCTGGCATGCTGACCAACTTTCGCCAAAACCTAATTAACCTAGTTATTCACTTCAAGGCTGTTTATGGGATCTTTCTGTGTGCAGAATAACTTCCACATTTCCCTACAAAACAATCTGATTGGTTCATGGCATCAAAAATCTTGTTGTATAATGTCAGTTGTTTCTGCTCTTCTCCCTCCCTGTTAGCTTCATTCTTTGTTTTTTCTTTGTTAAGTTTCTTTTTCTCTTTCCTCGTTGCATCAGTGGTCTGCTGGAGTTTGTCCAGCCCAGGTTCCTGTAGTACGGCTGTGTTCCATTCCTTTCCAGTAACTGTTTTTGATGAGTGGAAAGTTAATTTATAGTGTTTTCAAATAAAAACCCTACTCACCGAGTTGCACTCCTGCAGTGCAGTACCAAAAGGGACACACATTCTGACACTCGTGTGTGATCGAGTCAGTGCAGCACAGAAGGCAGCCACTCAGCCCATCGAGCCCATGCCAGCTCCTTGTAAAGCAATCCAGTTCTGTACCATAGCCCTGAAAGTTTATTTCTCTTTACTGCCCATCCAATTTCCTTTTGAGATCATTGATTCTCTCTGCTTCCACCACCCCTATGGACTGCGATTTCCAGGTCAGTGCCACTTGCTGCATAAAAAGTTCCCCATCACATCACGCCTGCATCTTTTGCCTAAAACTTAAAATCTGTGTCCCCTAGTCCTTGTAACATCAGCTAAAGGGAACAGCTTTTCTTTGCCTATCATATCCAAAACTGTCATCATCTTGTACACCTCTATCAAATCTCCCCTCGATCTCCTTTGCTCCAAGGAGAACAACCCAAGCTTCTCCAAACTAACCTTGTAGCTAAAATCCCTCATCCCTGGAACCATTCTGGTAACCCTCCTTTGCATCCTCTCAAGGACTATCACGCCCTTCCTATTGTGTGGTGACCAAAACTGGACACAATACTCCAGCTCTGGACTTTCCGGTGCCTTTTAACAGTCCAGCATAACTTCCCTGCTGTTGTACTTTTGTGGAAGGGTCAGTTATACAAGTGATATATGGGGGGGGTTGGGGGGGTGATGGTGGTGTAGTGGTAATGTCACTGGACTAGTAATCCAGAGGCCCAGACTAATGCTCTGGGGACATGGGCTCAAATCCCACCATGGCAGCAGGTCAACACAGTCAATAAAACCTCGGGCAGGATTTCCAGGTCGTTGGGTGGATACAGGAGGTGGGCCAGGAAACTGTCCATCACCTGCAATTGGCCCCCCGACCGTGATTTCACACTGGCCAGCATAAAAGGCGTGCTGAGAAGCTCAGGGTAGGGGTGGGAGGAGGGCAAGTGCCAAAGTCTGCGCATGCATGGGGGAGCATGCAGTGAAAGCTCCCTGAAGACAGAGAGCTGCCTCAGGGAGCTGAAGAGTATAAAACCCTTAAATAGAGATGTGGAAAATGTGAGAAAAAATGTCTCAACATAGGTCTCACTCACATGAGCATAGACATTATAAAAATCCTGTCAAAATATTTTTTAAAAAATTAATGTCGGAAACCTCATCCCATCTGTGGATGAGGTTTCCTCAAAAATGCAAGGCCACTTGGCCGGTTCCCGCACCCGCCAACCTTAAGGTTGGATGGGCAGTGAGAAATGGCAGCTGATTAATTGATTAGTGACCTTAATAGGCCTCTTAATTGTCGGCAGGCACACTGCCAGCTCTCGCACACACCCGCCGACTGAAATATCACACGCTATTTTACGCCCGATCAGGTCAGGCGTTTGTCCACCCACGGGATGCAAAATTCAGCCCCTGGAATATAAAGTTAGTCTTAGTAATGGTGACTGCGAAGCTATCACTTTTTTGTTGTTAAAAACCCATCTGGTTCACGAATATCCTTTGGGGAAGGAAATCTGCCATCCTTACCCAGCCTGGCCTACATGTGATTCCAGACCCACAGCCATCTGGTTGACTCTTAACTGCCCTCTGAAATGGCTTAGCAAGCTACCCAGTTCAAGGATAATTAGGGATGGGTAACAAACGTTGGCCTTGCCAGCAACGCCCACATCCCATGAAAGAAGAAAGAAAGAAAATTCCACATAAAAAAGGGAAGCTACAAAGTGTCAGCTGAATGAGGACAGGATCCATCTCGTCTGTGATTCTCCTGTAGCTGAATAGCGAGTCAACAGACTTGCGAACGCAGGATATCCAGCCAGTTAGGATGCCAACAAGTGTCTGGCATCCATGAAATTTTAATCCGGCCAGCGCCAAGGCCTTCAGGAGTGGAAGAAGGAAGAAAATTGGGTGGAAAATGGATAGGGAAAGAACAAAACGAAGCTGGACCAATTCAAGCTGATGGACAAATAGTTACCATTAGTCACCAACATGCGGGTTGAATATTGGGTCCGTGTGTCTGTATTCTACAGCACATAGTGTCAGCTCTTGTTGTACAAGCTGTGAACTGAGATACACATGAAGTGCAGAACAGATTTATCGGCTTTTACAGATGCAGCCATTGATAGAAACCCAGATGGCTTGTACAACACCAGATATGACTGAATTGCTAAGTCGAGCCAACATGTTCTGTTTATACGTTGGAATTAGCACAAAGAAATACATAACCTCCGCAGTACAAGGCTTTGAGTTTTTACCCATTCTGTTCCTTTGGAGACTGGAATTAGAATTGAAAAAGACCTGCACAGTAACATAGCACATTTCACAACCTCAGGGCATCCCAAAGCACTTTTCAACTAATGAAGCACTTTGGAAGTGCAGTCACTGTTGCTAACACAGCAGACAATTGGTGCAGAGCAAGATCCCATGTGATAATGGTCAAATAACCTGTCCTGGTGATGCTGTTTGAGGGATAAATATTAGAAGGACACCCTGCTCTTCTTCAGTTGATGGCTTTGATAGAGTGGATACAGAGAGAATGTTTCCTCTTGTGGGTAGGCCATAACTAGAGGCCATCAATATAAGATGGTCACCAAGAGAGTGGTGAGAATGCAGTACTCACTACCACAGGCAGAGGCTGAAGAAATTAGAATAGATGTATTTAGGGAGAAACTGGGATAGGTGGTTACGATGTTAGATTTATGTGAGAAAAGAGGGGAGCATAAACACCAGCAGGGACTTGATGGCCCAAATGGTGTATCCTACGCAAACCTATGTAGAGTTTTATGATCTTTTACATCCACTTGAGAGGGCAGAAAAAGCCTCAGTTTAATGTCTTATGCGAAAGACAGCACCCCAACAGTGCAGCACTCCCTCAGTGGAATAACAGCCTGGAATAATTTTTCCAAGTCTCAGCTTGAACTTGAATCCACAACCTTTTAACTCAGATGTGAGGGTGTTGTCCATTGAGTCAAAGTGCTTGCTATCCTCATGATTGAAACTAGAGAAGGGTAAATACATTCTCGGCTTTACACCCTGTGAGCAGCACAATGGCCTGGTTTGGGAATTCATGATTTTTGCAGCCTCGACACATCCAAAGCCCAGTTTACAACAAGTGAACTGTGAATAATTCGGTGAGCATCCCAGGACTGATGTAATCCCTTCCTCTTTTAATGCTACTTCTGAGTAAACCTGAAAATCAAATCACCCAACCACTTTCCTTATTGAAGGCAAGTATTGAACCAGATAAGCTGGGAGGGAGCTTACAACGTGATGCTGGTTGAAAGAGCGAAAGATTCCTACACACAGATCACAGTTCAATACCCTTAACGCAGCGGATAAATTATGCAATGTATATTAAAGACAGATGGCTAAAGAGAAATGAACAGAGCATGAGCACTGAGTTAATAGACACAAAAAACACAATTAAGGAGTTGAATATTACAAATCTGATATAAAAAGGCTGCAAATCAACAGATAGGCTGGACAACATCTGAAAAAATTACTAATTTATAATAACCAGAGGTCATCAATATAAGTTAATTGCCAAGAAAGTGGTAAGAATGTGGAACTCGCTACCATAGAGAGTAGCTGAAGCAAATAGTATAGGTGTATTTAAGCCGTAACTAGAATAGAGGGACCTTAATCAAAGGCAGTATTTTTCAGTTTGGCTACAGCATGGAAAGGGAATATCACACGTACTGACACAGTATAGAAAGGGGTGACCCCACAGACTTACACAGTATACAAAGGAGTGACCTCATAGACTGACACAGTATACAAAGGGGTGACTCCGCAGACTGACACAGTATAGAAAGGAGTGACCCCACAGACTGACACAGTATAGAAAGGGGTGACCCCACAGACTTACACAGTATACAAAGGAGTGACCCCACTGACTGACACAGTATAGAAAGGAGTGACCCCACAGACTGACACAGTATAGAAAGGGGTGACCCCACAGACTGACACAGTATAGAAAGGGGTGACCCCACAGACTTACACAGTATACAAAGGAGTGACCCCACTGACTGACACAGTATAGAAAGGAGTGACCCCACTGACTGACACAGTATAGAAAGGAGTGACCCCACTGACTGACACAGTATAGAAAGGAGTGACCCCACAGACTTACACAGTATACAAAGGAGTGACCCCACTGACTGACACAGTATACAAAGGAGTGACCTCATAGACTGACACAGTATACAAAGGGGTGACTCCGCAGACTGATACAGTATAGAAAGGAATGACCTCACATACTGACACAGTATAGAAAAGAGTGACCTCACATACTGACACAGTATAGAAAAGAGTGACCTCACAGGCTGACACAGTTTAGAAGAGAGTGACCGCACAGATTGACACAGTATAGAAAGGGGTGACTCCACAGACTGACACAGTATAGAAAAGAGTGACCTCACAGGCTGACACAGTATAGAAGAGAGTGACCGCACAGATTGACACAGTATAGAAAGGAGTGACCCCACTGACTGACACAGTATAGACAGGAGTGACCCCACATCCTGACACAGTATCGAAAGGGAAGACCCCACATACTGACACAGTATAGAAAGGAGTGACCCCACAGACTGACCCAGTATAGAAATGAGTGACTCCACAGACTGACACAGTATAGAAAGGAGTGACCCCACAGACTGACACAGTATAGAAATGAGTGACTCCACAGACTGACACAGTATAGAAAGGGAAGACCCCACAGACTGACACAGTATAGAAAGGACTGACCCCACAGACTGACACAGTATAGAAAGGAGTGACCCCACATACTGACACAGTATAGAAAGGAGTGACCCCACTGACTGACACAGTATAGAAAGGAGTGACCCCACTGACTGACACAGTATAGAAAGGAGTGACCCCACTGACTGACACAGTATAGAAAGGAGTGACTTCACAGACTGACACAGTATAGAAAGGAGTGACTTCACAGACTGACACAGTATAGAAAGGAGTGACTCCACAGACTGACACAGTATAGAAAGGGGTGACCCCACAGACTGACACAGTATAGAAAGGAGTGACTTCACAGACTGACACAGTATAGAAAGGAGTGACTCCACAGATTGATATTGAATTGCAAGATCTCTCCTGCATACTGGTACAATAGAGAAATGAAATATGCAAAGTGTGAAAAATCCTGAAAACAAGGGGAATCATCCAAGACAAATGTTTAAAACAGATGTTAAACCCCTTAAATAAGCTAATCATTGAATGATACAGCACAGAAGGAGACCATTTAGTCCATTGTGTCTGTGCCAGCAGTTTTAAAGAGCTCCCCTGCTATTTCCTCAAAATCTTGCAATTTTTCCTTTTCAAGTGCATATCTAATTTCCTTTTGAAAGTTACTGTTGAATCAACTTCCACCATTCTTTCGCAACATGCTTTGTGTAAACAAAAAAAAAATCTCCTCACCGTCCCTCTGTTGTAATATGCCTTTAAGGGATAGCAGCATACCATCACTAGAAGGGAAGTGTGTCATGTGATTCACCCTCTGTTTCACTTTGGCCTGTGAGCAGAACATAGCATAGCTCTGATGTCTTCAAGCTTTTTATCCATGTATATAAGTTCTCATGTGCCTAGTTTAAAACTGAACTGGCAATGTGTTTACACAATCCCTTATGAGTGATTGGTGCCTACATATCATCATATGATGGTCTCTAGACTTTTTAGCCAATTATCTTAAAAATGATGGGCCCGTTGAAGGGCCCACTACAAAATTTGTTCCTGCTGACCAGGCATCGGGCATGCACCGCTCAGGTATCGTCAGTGACGACAACGAAACATTTCTGTGGTTCCAAGGGGAGCACGAATGTTACCCATGCCCCCAGCTCCACCCTCCCAGAGCCTCCACAGTTCTGTAGATCATCCCTGTTGTTGGGTATTTGTTACAGTTCTGTAAGTCTGAAAAAGTCTTTGTAGTTATACGTAGGTTAATTGTAAGTCTTTATTGACTTTTAGAGCTATTTACAAATATACAGTAAAGGGTACAAGCTCGGAGCTGTCTCCATGCTTGCTGGTACACATGGCTCTGTCCAACACTGGACTCACCCTGGGTCCAGATCATGTGCTCTCTTACATCACCGTGTGGGCGGTACTGTATGCAGTCCCATATTAACCCTATGTGTGCCAGACCCTTATACTGCAACCCCCGCTCCATTGCCCCATCCAACTCCCCTCTCAGAACTTAGCTGAAGGCCGCTGCCAAAGGCCCAAAATTAATTTTTCTCCTGGAGTTAGTTGCCTGCGGAGGCTGGTCCAACATCCTGCCGTGGAAATGTAGATGAAGCCCAACATCCAGACGCGGGATGGGTCATGGGCCTCTCTATTCAGGTGGTACATGCTGCCAAATTTGCGGGGACCTTTTTTAGGTGTCCTAGGTGGATGCCTAAAACAGATGTTTAAGGCCCTTAACTAGGTAATGAGATGGCAACATCTAACATGGGCTCACATTCATTTTACCACTTTGTGGCCAAAACTTAGATGGAGGTGATAAAAGAGAAGACAATAACTACAGGTAAAAGTTTGAAGAAGAGGAATTCTCCCTGACCCCAGAAGCAATCACAGAAGAACTCAAGGAAATCAATCTCCCGTTCTAACCTCCATTAATTCATTCTGAAAAAGAAGACTGAGCTAAGACAAGATTACAGGTTTTAGTTTAATGGAAGCCTATTTAACTTGGACAGTGAGCTCAGAACTCAAGGACACTATTACAAAATTCATAAGCTTTGAGGAGGATTAGCGATTTTTTTTCTCGTCTGCAGGAAAATACTTCAAAAATTTAGTTAATTCTAGATTAATTGATACCTTTTAAAAGGAAGTGGATCAATATGGTCAAAAAAGGGCACTGTCCTTCACATCCTCAGAATGTCGCAAAGCACTTAATAAATTGGCTGTGAACTGTTGTTATGTAGGAAAAACGAGGTTTCAAAGACAGCAATGAGATAAATTTCCAGTTAATTGATGTTGGGAGATGTTGAGTAAGAGGCAATTATTGGTGGGGAGGCTGGAAGTACTCTCCTGCTCTTCTTTGAATGGGGCCTTTCACTTCTACATGTGGTTCTGATCCGAAAGTCAGCACCTCCACCAAAGCAGCGCTCCCTTAGTACGGTCATCCTGGATTGTGTGCACAACTCCATAGAGTGGGCCACGAACACGTGGCATTCTGACACAGGGGCAAGAGTGCAGCCAATGAGCTGAGCTCGCACGAGCTCAGAGAAAGGATCTGACATTTTCAATAACGTTCCAGACATGTGGCAGACAGTCATTTGAAAGCATTGTTTGAACCGGGTACAAATCTTTACAGAGTTCCTGAATGAGGGAGTGATAAATGGATTGATGAGGGAGTGAGCCTGATGGGATGAATTGACTTTCCTTCTTCCAAACTTAATCTTCAAAATGGTTAACACCATCAACAACAACAACAACTTATTTTTATATAGCACCTTTACCATAAAGAAACTTCTTAAAGTGCTTCACAGGAACATTATAAAACAGAGTATGACACTGAATCACATGGGATATTGAGCAACATTTTCCACCCGTTGGGCGGGCTTCCGATCGGCGTCTCCGGTTGGGGCCGCGCCGCCATTTTATGTGGGCGGGCCAATTAAGGCCCACCCAGCGTGACGTGCGCCAGGAAGCGCTTTGCGCTCCCTGTGCGGGCAGGGGGTGGGGGATTCCCTCAGCCGGGAGTGCACTCTTTCGTACATGCACGCGAAAGAACACACAGATCTCCCTGAGGCAAAGTGCCGCCTCAGGGAGATTGGCTCCGATTTAAAACTTTGAATAATGATAACATGTGACAGTGTCACATGAGCTGGGACATGTCCATAACTTTTATTGTAAAATATTCTGCATTTTTAAAAGCACTCATGAAACCTCATCCAGCCCATGGATGAGGTTTCATGAGTTTTCACAAGCCCGCCAGGGCTCCCGGCCTGGCCGCCAACCTTAAGGTTGGACGGGCAGGCCCATTAATGAGGTTAATGGCCTTAATAGGCCATTGACAGGTCGGCGGACGCACATTCGACTCAGATGTGCGCCCGCCGAACTGAAAATCCACATGACGCGGAGTGATGTCAGGACACACACCTGACATCACGCCGCATCATTTTACGTGTTGGTGAGTGGGCCCTGCCCCCACTTGCCGACCAGAAGATGCTGCCCATCAGGTCAGATGGCCAAAGGCTTGGTCAGTGAATAGGTTTTAAGGAGTGTCTTAAAGGAGGATAGTGAGGTAGAGAGGCGGAGAGGTGTGGGGAAGGAATTCCAGAGCTTGGGGCCTAGGCAACTGAAGGCATGGCTGCTATAACTGGGAATGCACAAGAGTTAAATTATATTAAACAGATTTCAATTGGACTGGGATGAAATTGTTCCCTAAAGTGCTTTGCAGAGCAGTTGATTACGTTGACCTGGGGTTTTCAACTCTTGCTCATTCTAATGAAGTGAGAGGCTCTCTATCCTGAGATTGGGTTCAAATCTCTAAGTTGTCAACCAGACAAGCTGTTTGTGCAAGTAAGCAAAATACAATCATTGCACTGGGATTTTTAAAAAATGAAAAATCCCAGTGCAATGATGCCTATCCATGAATTTTAGTCAGCTGGAGTTGCAGAAATCTTAGGCCCCAGGCCCAAACACATGGATTGGTAACCGAGGAGCTTTGTGGCTCCACCAATCGATGTAATAAGTGATTCTGTGGAAGCACTAAATTATGAATGTATCAGAAGCAATAGTAGAGAGGATAGTGAGGTTATTGAACTCAAAATAATTCCAACAGTCAGTGAATCTGGGTATAACCTTGTGAACAGTGCTGCCTACCTCACATTAACTGATATGTGAAGTGTAGTTAATGGTGAAAATTGAAAAATGAGTTAATACGTATAATTTCTTGCTTTATATACATTGTCTACCTTTAAGTAAACACACATCAGAGATATTTTTGACTGCCATCTCTGTGGTAGCTTTCTATTATTTTTCTTTGCATAGAAAAACTTCAGCTATCCATACTGCAGAGCAACATTGTACCCTGACACCACAAACCACACAGCCAAACATCACTGTACCAAACATCGATTTAACATATTACAATATCCTGGGGTTACCATTGACCAGAATATGAACCAGACCAGCCATATAAACACTGTGGCTGCAAGAGCAAGTCAGAGTCTGGGAATTCTGCGGAGAGTAACTCACCTCCTGACTCCCTAAAGCCTGTCCACCAGCTACAAGGCACAAGTCAGGAGTGTGATGGAATACTCTCCACTTGCCTGGATGAGTGCAGCTCCCACACACTCAAGAAGCTCAACACCATCCAGGACAAAGCAGCCTGCTTGATTAACACCCCTTCCACCATTTTAAACATTCACTCCCTCTAACACCAACATAGTAGCGCAGTATGTACCATGTACAAGATACAGTGCAACAACTCAACAAGGTTTCTCCGACAGCACCTTCCACACCTACGGCCTCTAACACCTAGAAGGACAAGGGCAGCAGATGCAGAGGAACACCATCACCTGCAAGTTCCCCTCCAAGTCACTCACCATCCTGGCTTGGAAATGTATTGCCGTTCCTTCACTATCGCTGGATCAAAATCCTGGAACACCCTCCCTAACAGCACTGTGGCTGTACCTACACCACCTGGACTGCGGTGGTTCAAGAAGCAGCTCCTTCTCAAAGACAATTAGGGATGGGCAATAAATACTGGCCTAGCCAGCGACGCCCACATCCCATGAATGAGCTTGCTGAGCACAGAGGAAGTAATATCGGCACTGGAAATGCCAAAGTGAACCAGAGGTATTAGGACACTTTGACCCAATTCCCAAACAGGGATCACAAAGGGTGGATATTTCTCCTCATGTCACTGTGAAGCACTTTGGGTTTTTTTTACACTAAGGAAATAACATAAATGTAAGTAATTGTTGCTGTCAGGAGGCTGCTTTCAAAGTCATTGGGCAGAATTTTCTGCCTGTCGGGCGGGTGAACCCGACCCAATCTCCGGCGGGCGGGGAGCCTATCCCCATCGGAGAAGCGGGCCCCGCTGCCATTTTATGTGGTTGGGCCAATTAAGGCCCGCCCAGTGTGACATCCGGTGGGAAGCGCTATGCACTTCCTGTGCGGGCGGGGGGGATTCCCCAAAAACGAGAGTGCGCTCTTTTGCGCATGTGCACGACAGAGCGCACATCTCCCTGAGGCTAAGTGCTGTCTCAGGGAGAGTGCTGACACTTTTAAAAATATGAAAAATAGAAAAAAAAAAATTCCCTAACATGTCCCCCTCATGTGACAATGTCACATGAGATGGGACATGTTCATAATTTATATAATAAGTTTATTAAACTTTTTAAAACCCTGCATGAAACCTCATCCCGCCGCTGGATGAGGTTTCATGTTTTTCCTATTGCTCGCCGGGGCTCCTGGCCAGCCTGTCAACCTTAAGGTTGGATGGGCAGGTCCTTTAATTGTATAATTGATCCTGTCAATGGCCTCAATTGGCCACTGACAGGTCAGCGGACGGACAGCTGATTTTGCTGCGCTCCCGCCTTCCTGAAAATTTAAATGGGGCGGGATGACATCGGGGGTTCTGCCCCACATCATCCCGTGTCATTTTACGTGTCAGCGAGCGGGCCCCGCCCCCTGCTTGCCGACGGCAAAATTCTGTCCATAGCGTTGATTGGCTAACAGGGGATCTACAATGTCACTGACGCCATGGACACTCGGATAAAAAAGAACTTTGGAAGGATGGAAACATTCCTTTTAAAGATGAATAATTCCATCTGCAACAATTGACTGCACTGCAATCCACTGCGAGGACAATGCTAAGCAAAATATAATGGTTACATCTGGTTGAAGCAAGGTAGGGTTATTATAATTTCCCCCAAATCCAACTCAGCCTCCTGCACCAATAATTGCACCAATTATTGCCCAGCTGGCCTGAGATCGTCAATGGGCAACTCCCTAAGTGTAGATACCCACCAAACAAACAAAAGCTCTTATAAAACACACTGGGTGTGTGGCAATGTGCTACTGGTAGTGATCAAGCTTGGGAGCTCTCATCAGTCCTTCAGCTGAGGGGGTCGAAGTTGAATGTGACTGAACTTGGCAACAGTGGAAAAAATAAATCAATGAAGAGTGGTTAGGAGATGCCACATTGTAGATTGTGGGAGAAGGGTCACTCGAATCACCATAATTCTGAGGCATTGAGAAAGAATGAGTTGTGAGTTTTTGTGTGCTGAATTTTAATCTCAACAATATGTGGTTGCTGCAATTGAATTGAATTACTATTTGTGGTCCAATGCCGAAAGTCAGGGATGCTTTACCTTTCCAGGCATCCTTTATCTTTCCAGGTATCCTTGTTGGGGAACAGCAGCAGGAAGAGGGGAAGAGGGCAGATAATATTAATGGTGATAGGGAAAGCAATACATGTTTTTCCAAGGAGCCGCGAAGAAACGCAAGGGATATTAAAACGATCTGCATGTAACATCTGCTGGAACAACGACAACTGGTTTGAGCGGAAAAAAATTGTAAGCAATTTGAAAAATGCTATAAATGTTTATGATGTCGTTATTTATGAGCCATGGGATAATAGAGCAAGCCCAAAGATAGAACAAACACGAATTATTAATTAGAGCTGAAATATTCCGTGCAGAGAAAACAAATAATAAAAGTTTTATTTTACTGTAAATCTTATAATATGTTTGAAGGGGAATGAAATGTAATTAATTTTCAGAGCACACATTATAAAATGCCACTTCCTTAGCCTTTTATATGTTGCAGGAGTCTGGCAGTGGTAAATGACAATGTTACTGATGAGGTGCTTGGGGAGGGAGGGGGAGGCAAGAATTAATTATGGACTTGGGAGTTTTGTTTCTCCGGGAGAATTTACAGTATTTAAATAATTTAGGCCCCCGTAGATAATTTGACAGCCTTGATTTTTTTTCCTCTCTCACAGTAACCTGCTGTTACATGAATTAAATCCACTGAACAGACTTCAGTCTGTCTGGCTTTCTGTATCAAGTCTCCCAGTCAATTAATGATTTTGTGTTGCAAATTAGGTTGTGGAGTTTTTGCAGTCAGTGAATATTTTACCCAAGGAGAAATACTGAAACATTTAATGAACTAACGTGTAGAGGGGGGCAAAGGATACACGTGGACCTGCTTTTAGGTTTTTCAATTTTAAACTCCAAAGTTAAGCTTCTCTCTCCCTGTTTTACGTTTCCTCCCACACTTCTCAGGCTGCCTGCTCACGGGCTGCTCTTGTGTTGGCCGGGTTACTATTGCCGGGTTAACACTGCAGAACTGCTTTAAGCGAAGGCAAATCTACAATTGGCTGCAGCTGCCAGCATTCTGATCTTGCCTCGCTCGCCAAGCGAGGCCGAGATGGAGTGTCCGCAGCAATACTGGAACAACCCGAGCATTCCCAATGTTTCGAAACGTGCAGTTGCTCCTACATTCACTTTTTGTCATTTTTTATGCTCCAGCTGTGATCTTTCTGTGATTGTGGGAGGGCCCAAACAGACCCAGAATGTGTAAGTTCTATTGCTGACCTGTATGGCTCAGCTAAGATCTCAGCCCACGTAGGCCCGGTGCAAAATGGCAAAAATATCGCATCTGGTGCCATTTCTCATTAGCCAGGTGTGACAGTCTGCCTCTGGAGGAGCCTTTGGTGGCCATGCTACAATATCAAGAGACTACAAGAGATGTCCAAAAAAAAACCGGAATCAGGGTCTATTAGTGACCATTTGCCATCCTCACACTGGAGATGGATTTGACTTCTACTCAGTGTTTCTTCCCATTCCCTGGATTTCATTGGTTAAAATTAATACCTTATTATGCATCAGAGAAGCTGGATTGTGAATGAAATCTTTTCCTAACCATTTCTGGTGCAATGTGTTACATGACACCGGTGGTTTTCAAGTATTATTAAATATTATTGTAGTAATTATAGTTTTGGGAAATGTAGGACTGTAGCCTTAAGAATAATCCTGTTGTAAGTTCACATGACCTGTGTAAACCAATGAGTTAACAGAGTGGGGACCCTCTACAACAGAGTTCTTCTTTAGTTATGGAGCTTGATGCACACGTGTAGCTGCTGCTGCTGTCTTGTAAATAAAGTCAAATGTTTCCACTAAGAAAAGTTGTCTGAAGGTCAGCCCTACAACAATTACATATATTCAATTCTCCCTTTAAAGATGAAAGCAAACTACCCAATGGGATTACAAAATTTGTAGGTAAGAAGTATAGACATGGAAAGTCCAAGGTTCAGTTGTCAGCCTGCCATGTTAGCAGATCTCAACCGGTTAATATGAAAGCTAAAATCGACCCAAGAAGGCAAAAAAATAGCCTTTATATTCAGCACCACATGAGGATAGAACTGGCTTCAGTTGTGAAATTTCCCACACTGGAATAGCCTTACCAACACTCACTGTCGAGATGGGAAGAATGGACACTTAGCAACATTGTACAGCAGTTCCTAACAATGGGACAATTTCCCAGGAAGGAGTCAATTCTTTTCAGAGAGGAGAAAGAAGTTGGTGGGGTGAAGAGAGGAGAGATGGAGAGAGAGGGGAGAAGAAAGAGGGGGAAGCAGACTAAAGGAGAGGAGAGGAGCAAGGAGGGAAAAGAAAGGCGGGGGGGAAAGAAAGGTGAGAGTTTGGAGACAAGAGCAGAGAAGACAGGTGAGGAAAGCAAGAGCTTAATGTGACCACGGGCTGGATTTTACAGTGGTGAGGGGGTGGGGATGGGGCGGGGGGGGTGGGGGGGTACATGCTGCTTGCTCCCCTGATTAAAAAGCTGTTCAGAAACCGATTGATGAAGGAAGGTCCACCCTGCAGTAATAACATGCTGTGGGCAGCAGCAGCAAGGAAAGTGGGACTTCCGTCCTTCACTACCTTATCACCACAGATTGGACAACTCCCATTAATGTGTTCTAAGACCCGCTAAGTACTAAGAACCTCTCTTGGTTAAGTCTGAAGGTTCCATAACAAACCCCAAAGAATGCTGGCTACCACTTGGGTGGTCAGGATTAAGTGGGCAGCATGCCTGCCCGAAACCCCATCCACCTCCGCTCCACTCCACCTGACCGATGGTTGGCAGCTTTGCCCACTGGACTGCATGCTGTGCTCACAGCTCAGGTGCAGGTATTCTCCTAACCTGCACTGCAAGGCTGCGCTGTTAGCTTGAACCATGAGGGATACTGGTCCAAACCTGAATTACGACATTGCAAGGGGCTGTGAGCACCTCCAACAGTGACTGCTCCACGGCCAGCTTTCGCAAGGAGATTGTACAATGTGCCCAGTCATCCAGTTGTTCTGCAGTCCACTAAAATGCTCATTAGTTTTCAGTCTCTGCCTGAGGGGTGAAAAGCTCTTGAGCACTTGGTGGCACTTTCAGGCCTCTGCGTGGCTTGAGTGGGCAGATAAACTAGGGGCCTAACACCAAGCATATCAATGTGGCTGCGCCTGAACTGCCTCAGGTGCGGAGGAATGGTCACTTTATATAAGGTTTCCTGAAAGTGTGGACGCTTCCCTGAACCCCCTGCACTATCATCAACCACAGGGCAACCCTTGCCCCAGCAACGCACTGTCAGCCACCTGGGAAAATGCCACTTGCCTGTGCCCTCACCTGAATGCGCGGTCCCTCAACTTTGAAGTCTAACAGGTGACCCTTGCGAGTGCTGAACAATGTTACTGTGCACTTACTCCCGACTTCCCCCTCAAATTGCAGCTCGTCAGGTGCACACCTTGTCAATACTGTTGTGTAACACGTTGGCGTGGGGGGATGATTCTGGTGAGCTGAGCTTATATGCAGATATATTACAATGAAGTTCCTGACACATGGCAGTGGGAAACACGGCCCACCATTGATGGACGGCGCAGGTGATTGCAGACTGGTTTCATGACATTGCGAAACCGACTTTTGGCCTTTCCACCATCTTGTCCGCTCGTGCCCACCATGACACCCAATGCCAGCGGGCATGAAAAATTCCGCCTAATGATATTCCTGTCTCTTGTCCAGGAGTGCAGAGGGGGTATTATTCTTACCCCCCTTAAGGTCAATGCCCCCTCTTCCTCACTTAAAATTTTACTAAAACATTAGCCCGAAACTTCCACAACACCCCCGACCGCCCGAAACCCCCAACCCTGACCACCCGACTGACCACCTGACCGACTTCCCAAACCCCCCAACTGACCACCTATCCCCACCCCCACCCCTACTGACTACACGACCACCTCCCCCCTCCCCCCCTGCTGGTCAACAACCCCCCCGGCCTCCAGACTGACCCCTCCCACTGACAACCCAAGCCCCCTACTGATCATTTGCCCCCCACCACCCCACTGACCACCTGACACCACTGACCGACCCCTAACGCCCCTGACCAACCCCCCCTCCAACCGACCCCCAACCACCCCCCCCAACTGACCACCCGATCCCCAACCACCCCCCTGACCACTCAACCCACCCCCACTGCCACCGAGGGAAGAAACAAGGAGCGGAGTGGCAATCCAACTCTGAGTGCCACTCCGCTGAAGTTTGGGCCCATTATTTAATTCAACCCTCTAAAGTTAGGCTCTGAATTCACATTCCACCTTGTTATTTTGACTCAGGTGGTCATTGGGGTTGGGGGGGGTGGGGGGCTGGGGGGGTGGGGGGGACGAGTGGTTAGTGGTCGGGGGGGGGGCGCTTGGGTGTGAATCAGGTGGGGTTGGATGGTTAGTCAGCTGGTGGAAGTTACGGACCAATGTTTACCTGAAAAGTTAAGTGGAGAAGAGGGGCCATTGACCTTAAAAGTTGGGGGGGACAATACCCCATCTGCATTGGCTCTGAGCGTGAAAGTTGTGGGGACAAACTGCCCATAGGAGCATTCCATCCCATTCTTTTGATTCATCGCCCTCATTGCATTTCTAAGGGATTGCCAATGTGCCAAGGTTATGGGGACAAGGCAGGGGTGTGGGACTAGGCAGAATGCTCTTTCAGGGAGCCAGTGCAGACTCAATGGGCTGAATGGTCTTCTTCTGCACAGTAAAGATTCTGTGATTCTGCATTACTGAAGGCGGCGTCCATTCAGGCAAATGCGAAAAATTACATGAACCTCTTTGAAGTTGGGTAGGGAATTGTCCTGTTCAACGTTCCTCCCTCAGTCAAAATCATCAGAAATTAAGTGAACTGGTCACTCATCTGATTGTCTTTTGCAAGTAGCTGTATCACAGACTGAACATAATTAATTAGGCATTTTGAGATCCTTCACTGTCATAATGGCATGCTATAAATGAATGTATTTATTTCCCAAATCCAATGGTATTTTTCTGACTAATTCAAACGAATAAGCTCTTAACTCATTTCGGAGACTAGCTGGAATCAGTTTACTTTTTTTCTTTATTCTTTCACAGAAACTGGACATCGCTGGCAAGGCCAGCATTTGTTGTCCATCCTTAATTGCCCTTCAACTGAGTGGCTTGCTCGGCCATTTCAGAGGGCTGTTAAGAGTCAACCACAGAGCTGCTGGTTGACTGGTCAATGTCCATTCTTACACAAAAGGTGTGTGTTTATTTTCAGAAGTGGGGGGTGGGAGGATTCCAACCTAAAAACAAGTCACAGCGGTTGAACATGTTATGCTTAGCTCAATTAATTGGGAATGTGTAGAGTCCCAGCATGGTTCCAAAGTGACTCCAGCTGTGACCCAGATCACTTTTAAAGGTCAAGTAAATGCATCATCTGGCACAGCCTGATACCTGCAGATATACCCCTAATTTACCTGCACAATGCCATTTGGATTCTACCTGGAGTGTCTCAGTTTTAAATCTTCCTTTGCCAGATACGAGATAAAAAGAGAAAAAGCTTGAAATCTGACTTAAACATGAAAAATGTTGGAAATACACGGTGGGCCATCTGAAAGAGAAAGAGTCATTTTCGGGTAATCTGTTTCTGATGGAATAATCCCACCCAAAACGCTTTTCTGGATGCTGTCTCAATTATTGTGGATTTTCAACATTTGCCTCTTTAAATTTCACATTTTATGAGCCTGCTACATGCTATTTAGCAGCACATGGGAATCAAGGGATAGTGGGAGCAGAGGATAGAAAATTGGCAAACTGACAGAAAGCAGAATGGTGGTGAACAGTTATTTCTCAGAATGCAGTGATGCTCCCCGGGGGTCATTGTGAGAACCACTGCTCTTCCTGATATATATTAATGACCTGGACTTGGGTATACAGGACATAATTTCAAAATTTACACATGACTCAAAACTTGGAAATGTAGTCAACGATGAAGAGCACAGCACTGGACTTGAGGAGGATGTGGACGGGGCAAACATATGGCAGATGAAATTTAAAGTAGAAAAGTGTGAAGTGATTCATTTTGGTAGGAAGAATGAAGAGAAGCAATATCTCATTGAAACGTGTAGAATTCTGAGAGGGTTGGGCAGACTGGATGCAGGGATGATGTTTCCTCTGGCTTGGGGTGGGGTGGTCTAGAACAAGGGGTCACAGTCTCAGGATAAGGGGTAGGCCATTTAGGACTGAGATGAGGAGAAATTTCTTCATTCAGAGGGTGGTGAACCTATGGAATTCTGTACCACAGAAGGCTGTGGAAGCCAAGTCACTGAATATATTTAAGAAGGAAATAGATGGGTTCCTGGACTCTAAAGGCATCAAGGGGTATGGGGAGAGAGCAGGAGTATGGCGTTGGGATAAAGGATCATCATATTATGGTCATGGTCATATTAAATGGTGGAGCAGCCTCAAGGGCTGAATGACCTACTCCTGCTTCTATTTTCTATGCTTCTATGAACTAAATGGTACAATTTTAGGAGCAGAGAGACCTGGGGATATATATGGACAAAATCATTGAAGGTGGCAGGATAAGTTGAGAAGGTTGTCAGACAAGGAGACAGGATCCTTGGCTTTATTCATAAAAGAACCAGGTACAAAAGCAAAGAGGTTACACCAAAACTTTATAAAACACTGGTTTGGCCTCAGTTGAAGCATTCAAGTCTGGGCATCACATATTAGGAAGCATAATAAGGCCTTCAAGGGGTTGCGGAAGAGATTTACTAGAATGGTGCCAGGGATGAGTGACATCAGCTATGTGGACATTCTGGAGAAGATGAGGTTTGTACTCCTGAGAGCAGGGCAGATTAATGGGAGATTTGGTAGAAGTGTTAAAAGATCATGAAGAATTTTGATATAGTAAATAAGGAGAAACAGTTTCTCCTTTCACTGCTTTCATTCCTGGGACGAAGGGCTTGTCTTATGAAGAAAGGTTGTACAGGTTAGGCCTATACCCATTGGAGTTTAGAAGAATGAGAGGTGATCTCATTGAAATATATAAGATCCCGAGGGGACTTGATAGGGTGGATACTAGGATAATGTTTCCACTTGTTGGGGAGACTAAATCTAAATCCCACATACCAATGACTCTCTGAGAGAAAAAAAATCTCCTCATCTCAGTCTTAAAAGGGAGACCCTCTTATTCTTAAAATATGTCCCCTAGATTTAGTCTCCCCAACAATTGGAAACATTATCCAGGTATCCACCCTATCAAGTCCCCTCGGGATCTTATATATTTCAATAAGATCACCTCTCATTCTTCTAAACTCCAATGGGTATAGGCCTAACCTGTACAACCTTTCTTCATAAGACAAGCCCTTCATCCCAGGAATGAATTGAGTGGACCTCCTCTGCAGTAGATGGATTGGTAAAGGACATAGGTTCAAGATGATTGGCAAATGAAAAGGGACAACATGAGATATTTTGTTTTTACACAGTGAGTTGTTGTGATCTGGAATTCACTGCCTGAAAGGGCAATGGAAGCACTCGAAGGAAAATCAGATAACTACTTAAAGTGAAAGAAAATTAGAAGCTATGGGCAATGAGCAGGGGATGGGGGCTTATTGATAACTCTACTGAAGAGCCAGCAGAGTCACAATGGGCCAAATGGCCTCTTTCCGTGCCAAATTATGCTATCAGTAGTGCCACAGAAGACGGTGCTACGGAAGCCAAATGTCCACCTGCTGAGTACTCCACCTCCAGCCATATGGCCACACACTGCTCTATGTTGAGAAGGGCGCTTGTGTGGGCATTCCCTATGTACACTGGAAGCAGCTGAAGTGGTGCTGTCATGGTGTCAGACAAGCCCACAGGCTGGTGTGAAGCCCAGCTTCCAAATTTGGACCATGCAGATCCATTCAACAAATTTGCCTGTCACTCACCAAAGAGTAAACATTCAGGACATGGAACTTAGGAGCAGGAGTAGGCCAGTCGGCCCTTCGAGCCTACTCCGCCATTCAATTAAGGTCATGGCTGTTCTTGTTGTGATGTCTCAATTCCACTTTCCTGTCTGTTCTCCATAACCCTTGACTCCCCTGTCTATCAAAAAATCTGTCTAACTCAGCCTTCGAACACCTTCACTGACCCAGCTTTCACTGCTATCTGTGGAAGAGAATCCCACATAACCAATGACCTTCTGAGAGAAAAAATTCTCAATCTCAGTCTTAAAAGGGAGACCCCCTTATTCTTAAACTCTGTCCCCTAGGTTTAATCTCCCCCATAAGGGGAAACATCCTCCTGGTATCCACCCTGTCAAGTCCCCTCAGGGTCTTATATGTTTCAATAAGATCACCTCTCATTCATCTAAACTCCAATGGGTATAGGCCTAACCTGTACAACCTTTCTTCATGAGGTAAGCCCTTCATCCCAGGAATGAATTGAGTGAACTTTCTCTGTACTGCTTCCAATGCAATTATATATTTTTTTCAAATAAGGAGACCAAAACTGTACACAGTATACCAGATGTGGCCTCACCAAGGCCCTGTACAGCTGCTGTATAACGTCTGTACTTTTATATTCCATTTCACTTGAAATAAACACCAACTTTCCATTTGTCTTCCCAATCACAAGTTGTAACTGCATACTAACATTTTGTGATTCATGTACCAGGACATCCAGATCCCTCTGTACCACAGAGTTCTGCAGTCTCTCTCCATTCAAATAGTATTCTGCTTTCCTGTTCTTCCTGCCAAAGTGGACAACATCACATTTTCCCACATTATACTCCACTCTACATCTGTTACTTAAAGGGCAGCTTTGTTATACAAGAGAGAGGGTAGAATGTCAGCGAATGTGTTCTGATGTGCCTGCCATAGCTGAATGGGCTGGTGGTGTGTGGAAGCAGCAGGAGCTGGGTCTGAGGTTTGCGGCATTGGAATGTGTGCGAAGATGAGTATCTGAATGTTAGGAATGAGTGCTGAGTGCCTGGGCCTGTGGTGGTGCATTGAGCAGCATGAGAGGCTGGGTGAGCAGGGGCGGGAGATGTCATTTGAAGATGCATTCACTGACCTTGACCGTCTGTTTACAGGCCTGGGACATTATCTCTGTTTCTCTCGCCACAGACGCTGCCAGACCAGCGTTGTCTGTTTTTATTTCAGGCTTACAGCATCTGCAGTATTTTGCTTTTGTGTTAAGAAAATGCCAAGTGGCCTATCAAACCCAGAGACCATGTACAATCCACCCTATTTAATCTCTTGAGGGATGGTTCCAGAGATATACTCCCTGATCCACAAGGGTAATCAAAGGAATATTTGCCTATGTTAGTGGCCTTTATAACCACCAATCCTGTTCCAAACTATATCTGCCCCCCTTAGACAAAAGCAGATACTGGAAATATTAAATAAAAACAGAAATACTGGACCTTTTCTGATGATAAGTCATCGCCCTGAAGCATTAACTTTGTTTCTCTCCCACGCAGATGCTCCCTGGCCAGCTGAACATTTCCAGTCTTATCGGTTTTTTATTCCTATCTCGCTTATTTCGTTCTCCCTCCTGGCCGATCTTCCTTAGGTTTTATAGAATCATAGAATGTCTATGACACAGAAGGAGACCACTTGGCCCATCCTGTCTGCACTGCTCTGCCAGTGAGAAAATCCCTGCTAAACTTGGCATCTCACACCCCACAAAGCCTCGCCCCCTCCACCACTGCCGCTGTACATGCCTGAAATTGGCAAGTCACCTAATGTGCAATTTTAATCAAGTGCATGTATCCTACCATCTGAAAGGTCTCTCTTGAGCCCAAACACTAACCTGAAACACCATTTGCAGGCTCAGTTGCCAAGTGCCGTGCTAAGGGTTAATGTGAACTATAATCAGGAGCAGGAAGACCTTGGGTTCCGCGCTGAGCTGTCTGGAGAAATTGGGGCGCTATCATTGGTCTTAGCATCTAGGAGCTGGTGGCCTCCATCCCTGCTCTTCTTCAGTGCAAAATGAGCAACGCAGTCTTTCGCTGAGCTCCGAATTGGCCGGAGTCAGCATTATCAGATATAGTGGAGAAAGCTGAAGGAGAATTAAAAAAAAAAGAAGCTCATTGCTTGTGTGGGGCATATGCTATCGAGTAACACAAATTGCCTGATTTATGCCAAAGTAATATTCTGACTCAGCACCCAGCATCTCTTCAGTTACTTTTAAAAAATAGATTATTGTAATAATTTGTCACAATGTAGGATAAATTTTCTATCTTTGAGATTCCCTGGCACTTTAGGCATATTTTGGAATCGACAATTCAGGAAGCAGCTGACAATTGGGGTGGGGTCGTCTGGTCTTTATGACCAGCAGTGAGCGATAGGATAGCTCTGGTGATATGTAGTTACACTCATTTTCAATATTTAGACTGGCAAAAAGTCAGAGTTAGAAATTTACAGCATCTCTCCGATAAGTTATTGAAATATATGGCTGTTGGGACAGGCCTGAGCTATAATTTCTAGCTTTAATCCCACTGACAAGGTTTTGAAGTTCATAGGCAAATGCCTCTGGGGGGAAGTGAAAGCCTTTTCACATAAAGGTACAGCACATTTACAACAGCCCAGACTAGAATAAATACTATATTTTACACAGTTAGTGGCGCAAACAGAATGTGCTATAGTTAAAATTGGAATTTATTACACTAGTAAGACATGCAGTGAGGGGCTCATGAATGACTTCATCCTCTCATTGGTGGGATAAGTTTTATGTTTAACGGTTTGGCAATGAGATATTGGGCTGAACTTCACTAGCCCTTTGCAGGCAGACTGGAAGGCGGGAGGGTTGGCAAAATGGCAGCGGGGCAGAGAGCTTTGTGCGTTCCCGCTGACAGGGTATATTCTGATACATACAAGGAGAGTGCACCTCTGCGTTGAGCTGGTAAGAGATTGATTTATGTGCTGGGACCAGGCACAGTAATCGGAGGGGTGAACCCCGCCCCCGAGGTGGTGTCAGAGCCACGGGGCCAGCCATTGCTGCCAAGAGGTTCCCCCCTTGGGCCAGGGAACATCTGGAAAGAAAGTCTATCTCCCAGAAAGCTGCTGGGAGGCTATTGCAATGCAGCTGACATCCCCACGTGATGGGGAGCCTTTCTGACAGTCATGAAATACCAG
This sequence comes from Cetorhinus maximus, assembly GCF_964194155.1. Classification (NCBI taxonomy): domain Eukaryota; kingdom Metazoa; phylum Chordata; class Chondrichthyes; order Lamniformes; family Cetorhinidae; genus Cetorhinus; species Cetorhinus maximus. The sequence goes on from NC_135884.1 coordinate 145,237,318, forward strand.
TGGCCTGTAGAATGGGTATCAATAAACCAATTAACTGGATCAATTAGTTTCCCACCTCTTGTGACGGGAGGCTGAACAGCTGCCATTCTCGCTCCTGGGAATATCTCCCGGCCATGCAAACACACTGCGTTTCCCTCCTGATACTATTTAACATCTCTCCTGCCTCCCAGCCCCTCTCCAAAGGGCTGGTAAAATGCCGGCCAATTAATTGGCATGTTGACCAGGCGGTCCTGGCTGTGACCTCTTGATTAGCCACCGCCGGTAAAATTGCCACCAAAGCCACACTGTGCACTCATGTGGGCTTGAGGTCCACATTGGGTCCTGACATTGCGGCTGGGATTTTCTGTGCCCGCTGACGTCAGGCGTGTTCGGTGGCGTGAGCGGACAATACGGTGCGATTGGTTTCACAACAGCGTGAAACTAATTTGCGATCATCCACTCAGCCCACTGATGGCGGACTGCACTCTCCACCATCGGACACCGTGAACCACATTGTAATACATCTTCATATCACTATAGGGCCAGCCCGCTGGAACTGCACCTCCCCCACACCCCCCACCACCCCGCTGAATTGCCCGCCCGCTTTGGTGGGAAAACACGCCGACGTGTTTCACAACAGCACATAAGAGACGTGCACCTGGCAGATCGTACTCCACTCGGGACTTCAAGGTTTGTTTGCCTACCTTGCTTCGGTCAACACTCGAGTCATCAGGGCCAGACTCCACAGACAGCACCACATCACGATTAGGGAGGCTCACGGGCAGGTCTCTACCTATCAGATCAGCCATATGTAGGTGGCTTTTCAATGGCTGCAGGGCTAGGGCTTGCTTGGGGAAGGGGGAGAAGTGGCCTCAGGCAAGGGAAGAGGCTGCAGGGCGAGGGCTGTACTGGGGAAGGAGGGTAACCCAGAGCATGTGTGGGGGGCACATGTTGATCTGTGCAAGTGATCTCAAGATGGTGAGGGCTGAGGAGGCAACCTCCAGAGGAGATGAGACCAGGTGGACATGTGAGGGTGTGTGTGTGTGAGAATGGGTGGTGATGTCCCTTGAGCTGGCAGTGAGTGAGATGCCAGTGAATGTGTGATGGGCTTGAGTGTGTGAGTTTAGAGTGATGAGATGGTTGCCATACCCTGGCTGCGCAGATTAGATCATTCACTCTCTATCTGCATTGGATGGCCAACCTCTTCTGTGCAGCATTGGCACTGACCACCACTGCCACTACCTTGCAAGCCTGGTTGGTTACGCCGCTGCCCATCCTGGGGCCAGGGCCGGGGTAGAGGACAGCATGGTAGGTCTCCACAGCATCCAAAAGGAGTTCCAGTAATGCATCACTAAACCTGGCAGCTGTGGTCTTTTTGCCTTTCGTGGACATCTTCCCTGCCGTGGTCATGGGCTGGAAGTGCTGAGATGTGTGTGTGTGGCTGGACTTTAAATATGGCGCCCTGCATGATGAAGCAGAGAGGTGACGGCGTGGCGGGCGAATGAAAGCCTGCTCGCCATGGAAATGGCGTGTTTCCTGGGAACACATAAATGCTGTGGCGGGTTTGGAAAGATATGGCATGAAAACCCATCATGGTCGCCGGGTAAAACGATGTTTTACCTGCCCGCTCCCGCACTTTGTGCAAATCTGGGACGATTCTGTCCTGGGACTAACAAGACGCTGGTAAAATTCTACCATCATGTGCATGTGTGCCTGTGTGTACATATATGTTTATGAAAAGTCATGTGATAGAAACCCAGAAATCTCAATTTTACTTTCAGTAACCTTCTATGGAGAATCAGAAGCCTAACTTAAAAGCCATCGCAGAGAGGGGCAGCAGGGAATGATAGGGTGTAGGATTATTCCTGCATACGCTTGATCTCAATTTCATCATCTCGGACAGTTGAGAAATCAAGGATGCAAACTGCTGTGTGCAAAACGGAAAAAACGTTTGGACCAATAATTGTAAACTGAAAATTCTCAAAATGCATGTCAGTGTCCGAAAGAGAGAGAGGCAGATGGGAATACTTAGTCAGAATGGGTTGTATTTTTGGCGGAGACCTTTCAGTTTTGGAACGGAAGTTGAGAGAACCCAAATTTCCAAAAAGCATTTTCCTGCCTCTTTTTTTTCTGGAGAAGAAGATAAAGGTCCTAAAAATCAGCAGCCTGGCCAAATTTCTATGTCAAGGAGTTGAAATAACATTCAATCTTGCTTAGCAACCCAAAAGCTGACCCTAGAGTTCAGGAGTATGTGTAGTAGCAAGTCTATTGTGAGCCATGAATAAATGGACAGAGGACAGCAAATGGACCAGTGAATTATATTCTTTTCAACTGTTTGTCATTCACAAAGTCCTTACACTCTGTTCCATACAGAGTTGTATGTCTACATATTGGTTAGTACCTTAAGTGTTGCTTTATAATCCGTTGAACAGTGTCTGGACACCACTTCAAACAAGTGTCATTGAGTGGGATTAATTCACAAATTCAGTGAACTGCTACCCATTTATAAACCAGATTAATGGTCAAATAATAAATAAAAAAGCTCAATTTAAAGAGAGCTTCACACCAGCCAAAATTCAGCACCTGAATAAGAGTTTCTTCAGGGACACAATGAGTGGGGATGAGACATCAACGTGCCTGGGGGCACAGGACCTTGGAGAATGATTCTTTTGTAAATCCGGAAGGTATTTACATTAAACTCTTTCTATTATATACACTGAGAGCAGCCGCAACATGAAAAATAAGCAATACCTCTTTCAGGATTCCTGAGCTAACCTTAACCCTGTCACTGTTCACCCCATCTGTTTATTTGGTGCTAGCTTTTGGTTGCCAGTGTTTACATGTTACTCATTAGTTGGCTGGGTATGTGCTAAATGGTTCCTTTGGACCCACTGTTTCATTAGTAGCCCTGTAGGAGGAAAGCAGTGAGAGATCTAAATATAGGTTTATGCTCTACTGTAGGTGCATTATTTGAAGTGAAACATTTAATTCATCTGCCGTGCCAGCTGACTATGTCATCAGAGATTTTGGTAAACTAGAAAACCCCAAAATGCATGTGGACGACCAGCCTGGGAAAGCAAAGAGGGCAGATAAGGGCATAAAAATCCACAACAGTTTTAAGCAGTCTGAAAGTTTCCAGCAAATGTATAGATGCGAATATATCCTTGCATTTGACGATAACACTCCTGACACACTCTGTGATTGCCCTGATTGAGATTTTTGATTGAGAGTCCCTTGTTGACAGAACTTAAAATCCTGGCAATAAAGGAATAATTTGTCTTTATGTAACACTTTTCACATCCTCACGACATCCTAAAACTCTTCACAGCTATTGAGCTACTTGTGAAGTGTCGTTACTTTTGGGAACCTGGCAGCAATTTGCACACAGCAAGCTCCACAATAAAATGAATGACCAGATAATTTGATTTTTGGTTGTTAGTTGAGAGATATATGTTGGCCAGGGCACTGGGAGATCTTCTTTGATTAATGTAATGAGGTCCCTTATACCCACTGTCTGTTGAATGAACGGTTTGACAGACTGTCATGAAAATATAATAATTTTCATAATATCATTGTGATTTATTGGATAAGTGGGTTAATAGTGGGGTTTGGATTAGTTTCTCTGTGTGTATGTATCTGTGTGGTGGGGGCGGGGTTGTGGGTTTAATTGAATTGAAGACAGCTATCACAGAATCATAGAGTGCAGAAGAAGTCCTTCGGCCCATCGAGTCTGCACCAACACGTGAGAAACACCTGACCTACCTACCTAATCCCATTTACCAGCACTTGGCCCATAGCCTCGAATGTTATGATCTGCCAAGTGCTCATCTAGGTACTTTTTAAAGGATGTGAGGCAACCCGCCTCCACCACCCTCCCAGGCAGTGTATTCCAGATCGTCACCACCCTCTGGGTAAAAAAGTTTTTCCTCACATCCCCCCTAAACCTCCTGCCCCTCACCTTGAACTTATGCCCCCTTGTGACTGACCCTTCAACTAAGAGGAACAGCTGCTCCCTATCCACCCTGTCCATGCCTCAGTCTGGGGCTTTTGAGTTATCAAAAGGGAAGATAGGTTTGAAATGCTAAATACCAGAAACATGGTTGAAGTTTTAGAATGTGAGGTGTGAGGAAAATTTGTATTTTTAGATAAACCAGAGTAGTTTGAATTTTGAAGAGATGAGATGTTACCCCTAGCCATAGGAGGCTAAGCCAAACAGTGTGTTTATTTTTCCCAAAGGTTACTATGAGTACTATGAAAAATTTATATTATGAGAAAAGTAAAGCTGCAAAGATAACTTAGAACAATGGAATTTACATTAAAAAGGGAGAAACATGTACAAAGGAGATAAGGTTATGTGCAAGGACGAAGGCATTCTAAGATCTAACAAATGTGAAAAGCCTTCAGCCTCTGTGCTGTCTACAGGAACCAAAGCTAAGAAAACTAACTGTGAATATCACTATCCTGGGTATTGTGTGTTTTGCCTGAGGCTGTTTAAATCTATTTTGTTTTACTGTTGCCTTAATGGAGGCATAACTGGGAGTCAGATTAATTAGCGGAGCTAGGACTTATCATAGTAGTAATTTGTAAACCTATTTATGTACTTAAAATCTTTTCTTTTATTAATAAATATTTAATTTAGTTTTGTGAAAAAATCTCTAAGACTGGGTGGACTTATTACTACTGAATTCAAGGCACGCATCTCGAAATAAAATACAAATTGCAAAACATTTGTGGAAGCTGTTTCAAGTTTCCCTCTGGGATCCGAGCAGCTCGGCATTTACCATCAGCTGTGCCGTAACAAATTGGGGGCTCTTTGCGGGATATATTTGAAATTTCTTGATTGGTTTGGAGTTGGTGAATCTTAAGGTTATGAGATAAGAGGAGCACTTTGGATTCAGGAGTTGGTGTGAGGTTTTTTTTTAAAGGGGTGAGACTGCAATAATGCTTGGGCAGTTGCTAAGACTTTTGGGAGTAGAAGTTATAACTTTGGTTGGTTTACGAAAGGTAAATAAAGCTAAGTTAATGGAATTGGCAGATACATTACAACTAGGATTACCTGCAGGGGTTAGGAAATCAGACATAATTGAAAGTATAGTACAGCATTTAAAGTTGGAAGGGATACCTGCCACTAGTGAGTCACAGCTGGAGGCAGTGAGACTTCAGTTTACAAATGAAAAGGCTTGAATTTGAACAAGCAAAGGAAATGAAAAAAAAAAACGCACTAGAGGAAATAGAAAAAGAAAAGCAGGAGAGAGAAAGAAAACAGGAAAGGGAATTAGAAATGGCGAGATTAGAAAAGGAGGAAAGAGAAAAAGAGAGAGAGAGAGAATTCCAGTTTAAAAGGCTAGCAGTTAAAAAGGAGATGCCAGAAGGTGCGGAAGGACTTATTTCCATATCAGAGCCCACTGGGGAGATGCTTAAATTTGTAAAAGCTCTTCCAAAGTTTGAAGAAAGAGATTTTGAAGTATTCTTTATTTCATTTGAGAAGATAGCTAAACAGATGAAATGGCGTCAGGAAAACTGGACATTGTTGTTACAATCCAGGTTGGTGCGTAGAGCACATGAGGTTTATGCTTCATTGTCAGAAGAAATGTCGGTGAACTATGATGTGGTAAGAAAGGCTATTTTGAGTGCATATGAGTTGGTTCCTGAGGCATTCAGGCAGAAATTTAGGAATATGAGAAAACAGTCTAGGCAAACTTATATTGAGTTTGAGAGAGTAAAGCAAAGTAATTTTGACCAGTGGATACAGGCATTAAAGATAGAGACGACATATGCAGCTCTTAGAGGAGTAGTTCTTTTGGAAAAATATAAAGATTCAATTCCTTTGGTAACGCAAACTCATGTGGAGGAACAGAGGGTTAAAACGGTAAGAAAAGTGGCAGAGATAGCTGATGATTATGAGTTAGTTCATAGATCTAAACCTTTTTCTCCTCACCGTTTTAAATCAGAGATGGATAGAAAGTGGGAAGGCGAAAGGAAGATGGGTAGTCAGGGAGAGAAGGAGCAGGTGAAATTCCCAGAGAGTTTTTTTCTCAGACTAAAAAGGAAAGTGCTCAGGGTAAAAGTGACACTCGAAAATTGAGGCATTTTTATTGTAATAAAATCGATGTGTTGGAAATTGCAGGGTAAATCTTAATATTGGGGTGCACAAAAGTTCTAGAAATAAAAATACTTTGGTTCTGAAGTTCAGTCACAGGAAAAAAACATTGGTTTGTGTAAAGGTAAAACAGAATTAGAAAGACACAGGTAAAAATACAAAAACACTTTTATTGGCTTGGATTGCATAGAGATGTAGTCAAATTCTGCAGAACATGTCACACATGTCAGGTGATAGTGAAACCACAATCAGTATTAAACTCCATTTGAATAGCCTTATACTTCCCTCCAGCTTTCATTTGATGAAACATGATAAGGCTCCATTTTCTCATTAAAATGAGGGTTTCCAATCTCCACATTTGAAGATCTCACCTTGGAATTCTCTCCAAAATTCGCTCCCACTTGGACATCCTCAACAATGACCCACTTCTCAGGGTTTCAATCTCGCCTTCCAAGATTCATTCCCCCTGGATCTCCGAGCACACTCAAGCTTCACCTTCCAAGCACAATTTCAGATCTTCAGCCGTGCCAAGCAGAACATCACTGCTCCAAAGGAGTACCTTTGCCCTAATAGCCCGCAGCACCAAATCACCAAACTTCGGCTGCCTTCTCAGATCGTCATGGCTTTTCTCGAGCCCACTTTGCTTAAATTCTGCTCCCTGCAGCTCTTTCTTTAATTCTAGAGCCTATTTCTCTGCCCCTTTCTTATACCTTTACTTAATGGAACCTATGTCTGTCCCTTGGCTTTGTCCCTTCTCTGAGACTTCTTTTTGGGACCTTTTCCCTGCCCCCTCCCGTGTCCTGCTCCCTGGGACACACTCACTATAGTGGCGTTCCGTATCAGGTCCTTTGACCTGCCTCTTCACTCCATTTTCTATTTTCCCTTCAGCTCAGGAGTGCAGGGCCGGTCCCTGGCCTGAAGAACATAAAATTAACAGAACTGAGCATGTGCGGCCAGTTCCCAGCTGGCACATACGTGGGAGACCCACGGTTTGTTGGGAACCAGAGTTCCTGACTTCCAAAGATACGTATAGGTTTCTTAACAGTTGTCTGAATGATCTGTCTGTCTGTCTGTCTATCTATCTACTATCTATCTATCTATTCAGCTCAAACAGACTGGGTATGCCCCAGTTTCAATGTCTTGTCTGTGTTACATCATCAAGGTGATCGCTGTTTGGGTGGAGATGGTGGCATTGTGGTAAGGTCACTAGACTAAAAATCCAAGGCCCAGGCTAATGATGTGGGGACATGGGTTCAAGTCCCACCATGAAACTTAAATTCAATTAATAATCTGCTATTGAAAAGCTAGTCTCAGTAATGATGACCATTGTCAATTGTCATAAAAATCCGTCTGTTTCACTAATGCCCTTTAGGGAAGGAAATCTGCCATCCTTACCTGATCTGGCCTACATGTGACTCCAGACCCACAGCAATGTGGTTGACTCTTAACTGCCCCCTGAAATGGTGTGCAAGTGACTCAGCTCAAGGGCAGTTAGGGATGGGCAGCCAATGTTGGCCTTGCAAGCGATGCCCATGAAAGCATAAAGGAAGAAATAACCTCAGTGCCTCTGGGTTAGTTAGCAAAAAAGAGGCAGTCTCCCCTCCTGACTACTATTGAGTGATACCTTCTGGTATGTGGATGTTAGATAAAGGTGAGATCAAGCTTTGCTGTGATGACCTACCAATGTAGAACACCATGCTGATGTATACTCATTGTTTTGATTCATATATAAAGAATAGTTACTTGTTGGAATATAAGTGAGCAGCACCTGCGGAAATGTACTCCAGGGTGAGATACAGAAGAATGTCAAATATCATATCATGCCAAAGGTGGATAGGAGAGGGAGGGGAAGCGGAGAGTGAGTGAGTGAAGAAGTAGAGATGGAGGAAGAAGAGAAAGACATGAGAGAGGAGAGATGGAGAAGAAAAGGAGAAAGAGAGGAGCGGGAGAGGGAGAAAAGAAATGAGATGGATAGGGAGAAAAGAGAGGAAGGGGGGAGAGAGGAAGAAAGGAAGGAAGAGATGGAAAGAAAATGATGGTGAGATGGAGAGGGGAGGGAGAAAAGAGATATGAGGAAGGAGGGAGGCAGGGGGAGAGGAGAAAGAGGAGATG